>NC_056550.1:20270000-22746250 GCF_910596095.1 Thunnus maccoyii
GCATTCATTTTCCCATTTGATAAATCTGCTATCTCGAAGCTTCTCCATGCCTGGAATGCTAAAAGAGAGGCACAGATTGGCAAAGTAATAGGGGCCTGTATGCGGCAATAAGTGCAGATCAGGCAGCTAATTTAGCACCTCCTGGTATTTCCATTTCCATTTCTCATTTCCAACTCTCAAAGGAGGAAAAGCAGCCCAAAGGCAGAAAGCTGGTAGGCTTTTCACTATCGGAGAAAGACAGAGAAAAAAATCTACCAAAACGGCTTGTTTTCAACCACACATTTCCTAAATTAGGATATCAAGCTTAATTAAGGCTAATAGAGTTTTCTCAGTATGTGTTAGTTTTATTTAATAGAAACAAATTTGCACAATTAATTATGGCCAGGATATTAAGAGTCTCATTTGTAACATTCGAGCTGCAGCCTAAATCAGCGTCTTCAGAAATAAGCCTCTCATTTCCAAGCCAAATGACTAACCAAATGTTTTTATACCAGCTTCCATCACAGAAATCCCGTCGGTTTATTTTCCCACATCATACTCAAGCAAATTAAGTCAGATATGACACAAATTGATCTCCTTTAACTGCGCCGGCTGACTAAAATAAATGTAGATTTGTGCCATTTACTGTTTTATGCAGAACTTGTATTATTTTGCGTGTTGAATTTTAGATTTCCTAACTTTATGTAACACTTTACATAACATAAAAATGAATATTTTCTCTTTGGTTATCATGTAGAGTATCAATGAGAGCTATTGCACTATTGCTCGACCCACACACCTCTCATGATAGCCTATAAATTAATGAATTTTATAATAACTGTGACAGGGAAGGATTTTATAAGTTTCATGCTCAAATCAACTCAAATGGACAACCTGTGTTCTCGCCACAAATCCGCCTGTCTGTACAGGCTCTTCTTGTGCGCTTTGTGTTGCTGCATGAGATCTTAGGCTCTGAAGGCTCAGTTTGGATAAGAAAGAACCGTGTCCCTTTTAAAAGGATCCTCCATAAAATAAAATGGCACTTGACATTTGGCTTCTCCTGCAGCAACTCTGCCATGCCTTTTAGGATTATTTTACATCTCATACTCATTAATGCGCCGGTGGATTTAATCATTCTTATCTTTCCTGTGCATACCTGGGATAAGCCTGAAATTACCATCTGCATTGATTTCTGGACGATCCTTAAAATAATTTTAGTTATCTCGGGATATTTCGCGAAAAATCCCCCCCTAATCAAAATTTAGTTCATAACACTTTAACATTCGCACATCAGGGTTTTTTTGTGAGATGTTACTGCGAAAACAACATAACTCAAATTGAGGCGTTTTTTTAAGATTAAATAAAATGTGTAAGGGCTACATAAGATTATAATGACCCTGAGACCCATTTAACCACATGCACTTTGACTTACAGTCTGACTTTTTGTCCTGAAAAAACTCTTGTCCCACACCACAGCTAAATTCACAATATTAAAGCCATATTTTACTTGTAAAAGTGAATAAAACTAGACTCTAAATGTCACTTCTACTGCTGCCACCAAACATCATAACTCCTCTGGTATTTTTATTTTTTAAAGTAAAGCCTGATCTTTGTGTACTGGGTAAATATATATCTCCAAGACTTATGAAAATAATTTGAAATAGATATTCTTTAAAATTACATGGCTAGACAGTGGATTTTTATTTTTTTATTTAAAGAAAAGCATGATTCTTCTTTATGAAGTGTTGTTCTGCCTATAGCTGAGGGGTTAAGGGTAGAAGAGTATTTTTCTTTGTATCAGAGTTAATGCTACAGTGACATACAATGCCAATTGTCATGACAGTACAGCTCAGCTTTCTGATAAATAATGCATCTATATTACCTTCCACAAAAAAGTACTAGGAATAAATATCACTTCATATAGCAAAAAAAGGGCATTTAACATTCAGAACATGAAGCCTGGAATTATTAACCACACAGAGCAGTGCATCTCACTGTAGAAAGAAATAAAAATTATTCACTTCAAACAACACATTCTGTATAATTATAGGGAGTAACATTTGCAAAAGTGCAAACATCCAAACTTGCTTGAGAGGCAGATACCCGTTGTTAGTAGTTATATCACACCATTTTTCTTGTTTAACATACAGTATGTTTTGTTTATCCCACATTATAAAGGGATTGGCATAGAGTACAAAACAGAAACTTTAATATAAAAGTTTTAGAACCACTGCCAGAACAATACATATGAAAAAATATAAAGTAATATGTCTCTCAGCGACCAATCAAACAGTTAAAATGATCTTTTTACTGAGAAGTTACACAAGGAGACGCGCAATGGCACAGTCACGTTCTGCATTCCTTAGTGCAATAACACACAATTTCCCTCTTCCTTTTAAAAAAATATCTTTCTCATTAAATATTGCACATTTCTGCATTATGCTGGCTCCATATTGTCTCGGAATAGCTGTAGGGAAGGATTAGATATGAGACTCCTCTTCATAATAAGAGCAATTGCATCCTTTGATAATGATGTAGAGAGGTGACAGGAGTCTTTTCAAAACGGTCACACCTGTTGCTATCTGTCTGGCCTCATTATCTAATGTGAAGTCGTATTGTGCTTTTTGGATTACACAACCTAACAATTCATAGTGTGACAAAGAAAATATTAGAAAAAGCAGGTAATGTGTAGAATAAATGTCTCGGCAACTAGCAGACATGTTTGCACATTAGTTTTAAAGCAAATTAACTGACACCTCGTTGTCTTTGAGTATACTCAAAAAGGTTTATTTCTACTTGAGAGCTTCTTTCTTCCAAAAGGTCAAGCTGAAGCCATTATGTTTCACGGTGTTTGTTGTGATGGGATGTATTAGAGCAACCACATACTAATACACTGTCCATTTGTCCATTCAAAGGCATCACAAAGCCTTGGCAGACCATATAAATGTAGTTCAGCAATCCGTGACTTTGAGGAACATTTCAACAGCACTTTTCTCATTTTTTCTCAGATCTATGTAATGAATACAAAAGTAAACCAAATACATAAGCCCACTTTGAAATGTAATTCTGCACATGGTGAGTCCAGAGGTGAGTCATGTACAGTGGTATTCCCATTGTAGGCTGTAGCTTAAAGGCATAGTTTAGGTTTTGAACATTCAATGGTATGAGTTACTGTGCTGTACTGGTGTTGATGAATGGATATTCACACATCTTCCAGCCAGCCGCCAGACAAAAATGAGCAGCACCAAATGGGCCGAGGAAACAGAAACAATTTAAGCCACCGTAACTTTCATAAACTAACTAGGCTGCTCACTTTTGTCCAGCGTAATAAGCATTAGCTCACAGCATACAGATTAATTCCCTTTGAATGGCATGATATGGTCTTCCTAAGAGAAAACAATAGCATTAGTGCTACAGGTCTACGCTATTTTAATTAGAAATGAACAGAAATGGTATTGCCATAAAGGTTTACATTATTTCAAAACCATAATGCTGTTCACACATTAGTTATGTGAATAATAACGTTTTTCATTTATGTATAAAATGTTGATACTGATTCAAATTACAAGATGTTGTATTGCAATATAGCTATAAATATATTTTTCTACATATATCTCTATACATACCAATAATCACCTTCTCTGTGTTCAAAACAATTTAACAATTTAAATAGACATATTTGGAGCCTTGGCTGGCCTATTCAGTTTGAATATAATCCATTATAAAACATCAGTATGCCCTGTCAGTCCAAATACTACATTACATTTTTTTAAATTTGTTGGTACATGCCATAGTTTGGCTTCTTTCCTCACATTAGTAATGATATGTCAAAAGGGATTACAAGAGGAACAGGTAGGTACAGTGGGAACTACCAGTGGATGGATCAAGTTCTCTTAATGTTCAAATGCAGCTGTTCCAAAATATGCTTTAAGAGAGAAACAAAATACAGCCAAATATTAGATAAAATGCTAACATTGGACATTTCCAACAATGTTCACTGTCAGCATACATTCATGCAGAAAATAACTTAAAAATATTCACTGTCACTGTTGTTTGTTCTTTGTCTTACATTATCTGTTCATGTTACTAAAGCATGGTCAAGCAATGGTTAAATTTAGGCAAATCTCTCATTGTCATCATGGTTAAATGCTGAGCCGGGACACAAATGCTGCAAATGCAAGCATTTTGTATGTCCATCCACCTCTCCAACCTCCACAACCCTACTTCCTGGAATGGCATTAATGTTGCATTATATACATTTGGATGACATTTTTAAGTGGCAAGGTTGCGGATCGCTAGAAACCTGTGACTTGCAAAGCATCACAGAAACAACACATCATAAGACTTTCTACATCATGAGGCAGCACATAGTCACCAGACCCTCCATGTGCCACTGGCTAAGCCAAAGCAAGGCTGCCAGTTAGGAGTGGCTTTAGTTTAATGAGGACAAGAAAGCAATTCTTAAACCAGGAGGGAAGTGTGACACTGACAGAAAACTCCAGGCAATACATTTACATTTACATTTTGTCATTAGGCAGATGCTTTTATCCAAAGTGACTTATAAGTCAGGCAAGACAATCAATCGTTAGAGGACGGTGACTCTGAAAGAGCCATGGTACAAACTCTCAAGAAGCTGACCACGTACAATGAGAAAGAATGCTAGACAGACGGTTTGATTTTTTAAACATTTTCTTAATTTTAATATATAAAGTAAGAAACAACAGGAAGTAGACAAGTGTATAAGAAATACCATAAGTAACAAGAAAGAAGTGCAACAGTCAAAAAAGGTTAAGGTTAAGAGGGTCAAATGTTGAGGTGTTCATGGAAGAGCTGAGTTTTTTAGGCATTTCTTGAATGCACCAAGGAAGTCAGCAGACCATATAGGGCTGGGTAGCTCACTCCAGCATTGTAGAACCACAAATGAGAAGAATCCATTTAGCAGCCTTGGTGCTTAAGGGTTTGGTACAAATAGAGGAGTGACTGACCATAACCTCTATGTGATGAACAGTGGCTAAGATTTGCCAGCCAGGGTTTCTACCTTCCACAAGGGTAGTGTTTCCAGACATGTTTGGAGCAAGATTAGGGTAAAGACTTACAGTACCAGTCAAAAGTTTGGACACATTTAGCATAATGAGAAAGTGTGTCCAAACTTTTGACTGGTACTGTATATCTATAGAGCAAAGCCTTGCTCAACAAATTATGGTTAACAGTGATAAATTAGCCTTGTTTCCTGACAAAAATGGGTTCCTAATTCTATATTCCTTGAATTGCTGCCTGCAGATGGATGTTCAAACCTTCATACATTTATTTCCTAAGAGATGTCTTTTGTGCTTGCTCCTGATTTAGATGTATACATTATATGTATATATTCACACAGGATATTCTGCACATATTTTCAGATTCAATAACCTACTTCTTTAACTTCTAGTGAAACCCCACAATCTACCATACCCAAGCAGGATCCTGATTCCTGTTGTTGAGAAAGGAGAAGTGGTTTTCTGCCTATGCCATTCATCTGTCCAAGCAGGATAGTTGCTACTTGTAGCAGTGGGCATATTAGCGCAACCAGGCCACCTCAGTGCTTGCGGTCCCAGAGTAGGTTTTCATACTGCAGTTAAATAAGCCTATAATTTTTTTTTCTTGCTGGATCAATGTGAATCACTACCGGATTGCCTGTGCCTCAGAAGAGGAACCCTGCAGAACATCCTCAGCTGTTGCCTGAAAGCTTTGGGAGAGTGAAACTATCTTTTGGTCAATAACCACATCCCAAAGGCCCACAGAGCATCATCCAAGGCAAGACACTGATGTGATCCTAGAAAGAAGGGACAAAGATAAAGCTCCAGATCAGAGTTCCATGTGGACTTCTCAGAGCAGCACAAGACTGGTAGCAGATGGTTGAATTAGATAGATGCTCAGAAACCATTATATCGACTACAAGTGGGTAGAAAAGTTTGAAAATGAAGCTGTCTGAAGTATCAACACAGTTGGTCAAAGTTTAGCAAGCTGTTCTCTTTTAAGGTGCATTCTGATAGGATACAAATGTTTGGCTTGCTTGTATGTATCTGTGACAAAATCTGATGTCAAATTGTACCAGCTCTCCAACTGAAGCTTAAAATTTGTCCTGAGTTAAATAAATTTGGATGAGCCATCACCAAGGAAATGGAACAAAAAGAGACAGTGATTGTGGTGCTGCCTAGCCAGTAGCTAGGTCAGTCTGCAGCGCAGCACCTCGAGCTGGGACAACAAAGACAGAGACACCGGGACCTGGTAGGTAGAGCTCATTGATTTTTGTTGGATTATTTTGATACTCAAATGGTGGTGTTCTTGGTATCAGGGGGTTTAAAACTGTCTTCAATGGTAAACTGAAAGAAACATCAATGTGAACAAAAACCATACAACAATCTGTGTGTGAAAGTTCATTCTTAACCTTGGAAATAGTAGTTTGACCAAAATATCTTTCTCTGCCCAACCACAGAAAGCAAGTCATTTTCTCATTGCTATCATATTGTGACATTGCGTGCTACACGTTTTTGTTCTCAGTTTTGCCAGTTTTAATAGGATGATAACAAAAGAAAGCTTCTTCACTCCACAAGCTGAGATTGAGGGTTGTCCATTGCAAACCTAATGCATACTGGTACATACTGTAGTTCACATGCATTGATATTGTAGAAAGAAAATATTTTCAAAACATTGGCAGTAGATGGTAAAAGAATATTGTCACTGAACATGATCTTTTGCAGAATCATCCAGTATCAATGTTCTTTTTCACAATATAGTGTAAAAGGCGGCATTCATCCACCAAAGCCTGGATATCCTCATAACTAAATATAAAATTATAATAAATAACAATAAATAAATTAACATAGATCAAAGCTTAACAGTGGAACATACAGTAGTTGACTTCATCAATTTGATTATTTAACATGTAATTTAACATACATTAACCATGTACTGTAAATCAATATAAGAAAAATATTATCATTAATATCGTGGTTTCAACTTATAGCCCTTGTATGAAAAATGTCACTGTCCAGTGGAAATCTTGCTTGCAGTTGTTGCTGGAAATCAATTTATTTTGGTTATTTTTAAGTATTTTCATTTATTATTTTGACCAATAATGAATCTGTATCACAAAACATGACCCAGCATTTAACACCGTATCTTCTGGTTATTTTGCTTTATTAAATATCTTAACCTTTTGTGGCTGGAACTCTGATCTTGTCTCTTAATTATCACCTCATAAAAAGTCATTAAACTTTCTTTGTTTTTAAAGCACTTGTGAAATAACAAACTGCAAAACACCTAAATATAACCTTACTTGAATATCATTATGATAGGTATGGTATGAATCTTACAAAGTGTTTTTGTAGTAGTTTTATTAAATCCTTGGAGTGAAAGATCAAAAACATACAAGACATGTTTGTTTTGAGTAAACATATTAATGAAAACAGACGTTATTGAGCCATAGATTCAACATGACATTAATTGAGATACTCATGTTATTCTGTTCATGGGTTGGCACATATATGTATGAATAAGCTTACTTTGGTAGCGGGCGTATGTCAATTTAATTTGGGATGCTGAGACAAGTAAACCTTATCACAATTATTGTTGTTTTTTTCCGATTAGTGCAAGTTTGGTTTTCAGAGTAGTGTTTGGAATATTTTGTTTATGCATGTATACATGGATATTTGCGATCGAGATATATAAACAGCATTTACCGAATCACACCTTAACTGGAATATCAGCTATTATCTGGAATACTGTGTGCATGTAAATGTTGTCATTGGGGGCTTACCGCTTGGTGGTGATTTATATGAAAAAGACAAGCATTTTCCTTCCTTGACTTCCCAGGGAATCTGTGCCCTAGAGGTTAATGAAGTGTGAAGTGTGAAAACTTCCTGAGATGGGATGAGTTAAATAGTGTTCTCAGATGTTAAAGCAACACTGTCCAAATTTATTTGTGTGTGTCAGTTCTTTATAAGTCTTAAATCTGGCAAGCATGCCCCATGGGCCATCTGCTACCACTGTTGGGGCTAATGCCATCTTGTGTGTTCCAGTCAGTCCACATAAATGGGTGTAATAACAAGATCTAAGTAAGAATTCAAATTGAATTCATGGAATTTACTAACATTTGGTGTACTGTTCAGTGTTTATAATGTTAAATATATTGACAAATTTAGTTTTGGTAATAAACCAAAACTGCCTATCTGGATTTAAGCACAAGTCTGCAGAGAGTGAGAATTGCAGAGATCAAGAAGAACTGCTAAATGTCAGTCTTAAAGTAACATAAAGGCATTTAACAGAAATGACCAGTTAAATCAGACTTATTCTAGTTAATCAGGCTTATTTTCAGTAAATTCAGTTTAAAGGGTGCAATAAATGACATTAAGCCTTACTGGATGTCAGTAAACAACTATTTGTTATGTAAAGATATACTGGAGTAATGACAACCTGAGCAGTGAATGAAGTCTCAGTCCCTCTGTGTGTGTCGTTATCTGACCTTCTCTGTTCTTTGTTTTGGTGGCTGGTCTAACCGTAGGTGCATGTTAGTGCATGTGAGTCCCTACCCTCGATGTCCTCGATGTCCGTTTCCAAGACAGCGGCCACATCACAAACTTTCTCAATTTACAGCTAAACTGTTCCATGAAGTCAGTTTATATTTAATGTCAGATTTTGACATGGGCTGCACCTATTGCATATACTTAAAATCTAAGCTGATATCTTTTTTCAGTCTGTAGTTTTATTTTATTTAAAAAAAAAGACAGACATATACATATTAAAAATACAGAAAGGTCAGACAGCCTTTCTGAGGGTGTTTAAACAGTATCTCCACCATGTACAGGCTGTAATATCACTTGTACAAACTGAATAGCAAAATTATCTTATTTTCTTGTTATAAAATAAATGACCTCATTGGGGTCCTATTTAATACTTCAAAGTTGTCTATATGTTAATTTTCAGCACTTATTATATATTAAGTTCACATTAATCAAGTGAGACTTGAGCCCACAAAGTCATGATTACAAGCAAAGTCCTGCATCAGAGCTAAGGGAGGAGTTCAGTGAGTCTGAGCTCAGTGCTGAGCTACAACGTGCTGCCAAAAGTTGTTTATTGCAGTGGTTTTGTTCATTTATCAAAAATATTTTACATTCTATATTATATATTTAATATGTGCTGTTCTGTGGCTGCAAACATCACTTTTTTGTCTTTACATATTACATTTTCTTCATTGTGAATTCATGTGATCTGTGCTTGATGTCTCTCCCTGTGTTTCAAAGTCAAATAAATAAACTAGAAATAAACCAGGCTTTCCACAGTAAGCCTGCTTTTCTGAGGCACATTTGATGAAACACCATTCAGATATGGTGGCTGTAAGCATAATGGATATGATGCAGTGTAAACAGATCAATGGGAAACTGTTAATACATTAATAGTAAGCACATACGGCATAACTGCCAACATTTTACAAGGAATCCTGCAAATAATTATTAGTGTTTCATACTGTGTTTGGGAATGGGTTTGACAAAGCTGTCAAAATGTAAATGATAAATGATTTGCACAATATTTGGATTAAAATGCTTTAAAATGCTTCAACCTTTATCACGTATTTTAATTTAGTGATGAATTTCACAGCTTAACAATAAATAAAATAATAATAAATAATAGATTGATAAAACCTTTCCAATGATGTATTCCAACTCAACAGTTTGACCTCTATAATGGATATAATATCTGCCTAAGGGAGACTTCACTAATAGACATTTTTGGTTGCAATTAAAAAATGGTTCCCATGAAAGGCCTGACATGTCCTCTAAGGCAAGAGTCTAAGATTCAGCCCTTCCCTTTTGCCATTAAAGTGGTATTGCAAATGTTCTTAGCACATCAAGGCCAAGACCTCAGATCTCAATATTACATGCACATTATTTAATCCTTGGGCTCTCTGGTAGTACTGACATGTACAATTTCTGTCATTAACGCGCCTGTAAGCTCAGGGATGGACCAGACTCAGAGATCCACTTGAGGTCCAGTTTTTCATTTAATGGGCCAGGGGAAGTAGGGTTCAACTGGGCCTGAAATGTTACTTTAAAAGTGCTCTGTAGAGGAGCATGTTATAGCTCTATAGCTGGTCTAATCGATGACATTAGGGCTAAGGAAGTGGTGAGATGTGACAGCCCAGAAACATTTCAATACTGACACAATCTGTCTGAGAGCTTTAGGCACTCTTCTGAAAATAAAAAATGCCTTGTATCAGTCCTGTAAATGGGTGTGATTAGTCATAAAGGAGCTTATTGTGCAGAGACTGGAAGCAAATTAGAGGTGATAGTGGGACAGAATCAATGCTGTTTACCTCTTGGAGGTGTGAGCATATCCATCAGCAGCACTGGGGATGGCTGAGGATCCCTCCTTCTCAACTAGTTATTGACAATTTGAGGAGGACCTGAGGAGGGAACATTTTAGGACATAGCATTTATTTATCTGCTATTGACGAGTAACCAAGGCTTTCAACAGCAGCACAGTGGCTCAGTGGTTAGCACTGTTGCCTCACAGCAAGAAGGTCCTGGGTTTGAACCTTGGCCGTCCCAGGTGCTTTCTGTGTGGAGTTTGCATGTTCTCCCCATGTTTGTGTGGTTTCTGCCAGATGATCCAGTTTCCTCCCACCACCAAACTATCATCATCACTAGCAAAAGAACTGAAGTTGGTCCCCAGGCATTGCACTGCGGCTGCCCACTGCTCCTAGTGTGTTTGTATAGGATGTGTCAAATGCAGAGGATCAACTTCCCCACAGGGATCGATGAAATACTTCTTTTTCCTCTTGTTAAAATAAGTTATTAAGAAAGGGATGAAATCATTAGAGGATCACCTTCAGCTGCTTAAACCAGTTACTTATTTAGGCAGTTTAGAGAAATGTATACAATTACTTTTCCCCTTTCTTTAGGCATATGTTGTCTATACAGTATCTGATCCACTCTCCACAGACAACAAATAAGGCTCCACAAGAGCCTCTACTGTTTGCTGTTTTGGTTCTTATTGAACACTGCTGTGATATTTGAAAAATAGAGCTCTGACTAGAAACAGAACACATTAAGAAACAAATTTCCAGTTTATGTTTAAAAATCTAACATAGATGCTGATATTGCATGAATGATGTGTTCATTAGATCTTTGTTTTGGTGATTCAAACCAAAAACTAAGTTAAAATTGTATAATGACATTAATGACCAAATTTGTGAATCGAATGATCAAATGTTGATGTTTGACCAAGTCATTGTTATGATCCATCCTCCGGCACTATTAGTCCAAAACATATCTGGTTGTATATTTACAGTATAAATGTACTAATATAATGAGATGAGCCAGAAAATAAATTGTCAGAAAGGTGATAATTCTACTTTATGTTTATTATTGAGGTTTTAGTGGGTGGTGGTATACTGGGGTGCATTATATTGAATGGTGTTCCTAATATTTTGTCCACTCCATTAACATACATAAGGGGGGGAAATATTTGGAACACTTATAATACATATAATTATTATAACACATATAATGCACTCCAGTACACCACCACCACCCACTACGACCTCAATAATAGACATAGTAGAAAGTAGAATTATCACCTTTCTGACAATGTCAACAAAAACTGAAAATGTATTAGCTTTGTAAAAGTAGAATTTATGGCAGAGTGGTGTATTGGATTGCATTAGATTGCACAGGTGTACCTAATGAAGTGGCCAGTGAGTGTATATGTGTATATATAGCAACATGTGTATATATGTTGAAGAATTACAAATTACTCAGATTAGCAGATCTAAGAGAGAAGGTCATGCGCTGTAAACAAAGCAACCACTTAACATTACTACTCAGGTGACTGTATGAAAGCTGTAGTTGTAGAGTAATTAACTTACTGTATAGCCTGTATGCCTTTACTTCATTGCAGGTCCAAGTGAAATGTAGACAGTTTATCATAAAACCTGTTAAAGGCCATCATTTTTGATGCAGCTTATACTTGTGTTCAGAGAAAAGATCATCCATATAGGAGCCTGAGCCTAGTGTATGAGTGCAGCAATCACTCCTTTGTATCTTTATTCAACAATGGCAATATAATCCTCACGGTACTTTAAATCTATCCATGTACAAAAGCAAACATGTGTCTACAACAGCACCCGTGGCTACTAAATCGCTGTTCGCTGTGCCACAAATGTTTGTTTGGCGGTGGGTTGTCAGCAGTGGCTGGAGAATTCAGCAAACAAGTCAATCACAAGGAAAGTCACACACTGGGAGTGAGACGACATTAAGGAAATAATAGTATAACTTCCAGCAAAGAGGTGAGCTGACCTAGTTTTAGCAGTAGCCACACTGTGTCTCAGAGGACTTGATTCTCCTCCAGAGGAAGGTGACTTTGTCCTTGATGGAAGGCATCAGTTGCCTCTTCAGCACAACACAGGGTTTTCCTTCAAACAGGCTGATATGAAGCCAAACCCAACAACAGTCTAAGGTGTAAAGATGCTTTCAGTAATGATCTGTGAAATTCAGTGGTAGAAGAATGATTTGGATTCTTTACTGAAGTAAAACTATCAATACTACAATGTAAAAATGTCCTTTTTAAAACTGCAATAACTGTTTGGGGTTTTTTTTGGCCACTTTAGGGGCAGCAGAAAGAAGTTGTTAACACAACATTGACATATCACCTTTTAAGTTGACACAGCAAACTTGTTAGCAAACAGTTGCTTATTTATACGTTCAGCAGTTACAGAGCAACATTATCATTCATTTGGAGTCCAATAGTCACACTCTCTTAGCTTTGTTTTTGGTCTCTACCAATTCCTGAGAGGAGTCTTTAGTTGCTAAATGTTCAGTTATTAGTCGTTAGTTAGTCGTTAACTGTGTCTGTTTGCTTTTTGGTGCTAAACCGGCAGCATACAGTGGGTTTTAAAGCATTTTCACTGCTGCAGCCAAGTGGTGAAAGTGAACTAAAATAGTAACATTGCAGGCTGGACATAAGAGTTTGAGTGGTGGTCTCTTTTTTATCCTCTTCAAAACCAAAAATACAAGAGTAAAAATGTAAGAAATGGATTAATGTAATTTAATGTAAACTGGGGTTAGGATTAGGATTCACATTTTTTTAAAAAAAACAAAAACATTAAAACATTAAATGAAACATTAAAAAGTCAGACAGAGACTGCCTTTTTGATGAACTCATGGAGATAATGTAAAACCCACCAGTGACAGTCGTCATTTCACCCGACAAAGTCAATGGTGGCTGGTTGAAAATAAGAAACCTGCTATTGTCCACCACTGTTTGAAATCAAGGACCCATAGTTTTGAAAATTAATTAAACTGCATATGTGACATGTGAGAACGTACATAGCAACAGTAACAAAGAGGGAGGGGGCTTAACAAATGGTCAATATAGGTTAAGAGAGTTTGTGATCTCTTGTTCATCCTCAGTGCATAAAGTAACATAATTTATTGATAAAATGTAAGATGATGACACTGTTTTTTGTTAGTTGACAACCTTATTGGGTAATAATTATTTTTATTCTGTTGGGTAATTCATGGAAGTATTTCTCAGAGGAGATCTCACTTAACAAATTCATCAGATTAAGTTCTCAGAGGAGTCTCGTGCGTCATGTTTCAAGCATCATGTTTCAAGCTATCTTCAGATTTTCAATATTGTTTTAGGTGAGATAACTGCTGAGTCTATTCTAAGCAACTGTTTAGATATTGAACCACTTGGCAAATGTAATTTCCAGTCATCATTTGAAGGCAGCCTATTTCAATAATTGACCAGACAACACACAGTTTCTGACAAAAGCCTGCTCTGTCAGAGATCTTAAAGGATGTCTGCAAATTAATGAATAGAACACAAGATGAGGAAATTAGTCCTTGAATTCTCTGGGCAGAAAATTATTCTCATCTTTATCAGTCAAGATCAGATCAAGATTAAAGTGAGAGTGATGTCCTACCACTCACTGATTCAGAACAGGTAAGAACCCACAAACACGACACAGAAACCGTCAGGTAAGAAATTAAAGTTCACAAAGTTTATTCCAGTAAACAGGCAAGGATCAATCAGAGGAAGCAAATTCAACTGGCAGGGATCAGGCACAGAATTGGGGTCCAGGGTATCAGGCTGAAGTTCAAACAGGAAGGTTCAGGAATTGGGTAGTAAGTGCTGAAAAGCTTAGGGTAATGCAAAAGACAATCTGGCGAGGAACTAGTGGTGATGGACCAGTATATATGCTGAAGGACTAATGAGGGAATGAGCTGCAGGTGGGGAAATGGGCGGGGAAAACCAGTTGAAGGGAATGAGGTGGTAGCATGGCGTGAGGGAGTGGCAGGATCAGAAATAACAGGGGAATTAGTAACCATGAAAACAAATGAGTAGATTGAATGAATGAAGTATGAATACAGGGAGATCAGGCAAGATTCATGACAGATGTGAACCCCTAGTGTCTCCAATTAAGAAGAGAGAGAGAAGAGAAAAAGACAGAGAGGGAGAAAGAGAGCAGAAGTGGACTCTGCTGCATTACTCTGCTTTCGGGTCCCTAAAGTATCCCTGAGAAAAAGAAAACAACACAATTAAATTATGACACCTGACACCTAGACCTCACATCAGCGTGAATCATAATGGACTAACCGCTGAAAGTGAGATGCTGTCAGACGATTAATGTGATCACACACATTAGCGCCTTTTCAACATGACATTTTTTGATGTTTTTTTTCTTCTGTTCTTGATAAAGACCCCAGGTCAGACATCTATAGAAACTGTGCATAGCTGAGGGTTTAAAATGAGGAAAAAATACACTGAACTGATATGCCTCCATGTGGTATCTATCAAGTCATTGTCTCAGAAGAAGAGTGTACCCTCAGCAGGTAGCCAATTGCTTACAGGCTGGAGTAGCCCTCTCTTTCTGTTTCTGCTGTGCACCCACTGTGTTTTCAGACCAACTAATAAAAACTCTTACAGAAAACCTCTCTTTGAAAAATGTGTTGCCAAGTTGAGGTGTCATTTTCAAACAGATTTGCAATATTTTGATTTTTGAAATTTCATGTTGTGCAGTGTTTTCTGATATTTGTAATACAAATCAGTTAGGCCGGTCTTTTCCAGAAGAAATACTGACGCGCACAGGAAGTGAACCTTTTAATATTTCCTGTAGCAGCAATAGTTTGTGTGGAATCAGTAGAGAAAGAGCATTATAGTGAGCATGAGAAGTTGTAAACACCACGAAGCATTTTACCAATTTTAAGAAAGATTTTGACAATTAATGTTTTAAAGAGGACCTATTATGGTTTTCCTTATTTTCAGTCATATATATATAATGTTACAATGTCAGATGTTTCCTCCTGCATTATTTCTGACTGATCTGCTGAACAAAGAGCACCAAATATCTCCATGTGTTGTTGTGCCAACCGGTTTTCAGCGCCACTAACGAAGCTCTGCTAATTTTGTGAGGAACACTTTTCATTTCCTGTAAATTCTTCACAATATTATTTAGTCATTTTAAAGCTTTTAATATGAAGCAGTAAAGCAGGAAATGTTATGTTTCCCTCAGCAGGCTTCCGAAAAGCTGGCCAATCAGAACAGAGACGGCTCATTGGGAGGGGGCCCTTAAAGAGACAGGAGCTGAGACTGCCTGTTAAGAGAAAGAAGCTGAACTGATTAGCTGCACAAAGGGCCAGTATAATGTAAATAAGGAGTTTTTTTTAACTGTAAATCATGCAAAGCTACTCTAGTGGAGTCCCAGAATAAAAATATAGAGCTATAAATGAACATAATAGGTCCTCTTTAATTTAAAAAAAAATTTGTTTTGTCTTTTTTTTCCTGAAAGAAAGTCACCTGGATTCTGTTAAGAGAGGTGAATGCATGGCACATTTTGTGACTGTTTACCAGCTTAATTTGATAGTCTTTTCAAAATAAATCACAAGAGATTTCTTTCTAATTTCATTTTTCTAACTTCTCCAAAGGTATTTCAGTCTGCCCCCTATGGTGCCACTGCCAACTGTACAGGGTTGCCACAGAACATAACCCCTAACTGTAGTCTTTTTTCCCTCAAGCATGCTGTGGCTGGTAATGAATTTTTTCATATGGGTGTGGGCAAAGAGGCTTACACGGTTTTACAAGCAGGGGTGCTACCAGACTTTCTGCCTTCTCTGACAAGATGTCACACTGGACCCCTCCACCCTGTTATCATAGAACAGTAGAGTATCACCTCAACTGTACCCTCCACCTTGGGGTCCTATTAAGAATACTCAGTGCATTTTCATGAGACCCACTACCAGTGTCCCAAATTAAGAGACTTTCAACACCAGTGAAAATAGCTGCCTGGAGCAGCGCCTCCCCACCGAGTGGTTGAAGGAGCTCTCAATCAGGTGATGGAGGGGAGTTGTGACCATGTATATTTTAATGTGTAACCAATCCAATACCTAATAAGTAACTCTATTTGCTAATAGATTGCTGGCTGGCTACACCAGCTGAGCTTCATCAGGTGCCACATGTAGTTCAGTTAAAAATAATTGAGCATATATTGTAAGATACTAGCTGTTTTTACATAGAAAAAACATCACCTTTTTAGCTTACCAGCATGTATTTTTTTAGTCATTTTCTTAATACAAATTAATCAATTTCTTTTTTTAAATGCATTTTTTTCTTGCTTTTAAAGTAAGTCTTGAAGGCTGTCTGTCTTGGTAGCTGGTTTTTACACATTATGTTATTATTATATCATATGACTGGCTCTACCAATAATTGTCTTGCAGGGTTAACTCCAAAGTTAGCAGGCTAACTGCACACCCACACAGGTCTTTTCAGTTACGCTGGTTGAATGGAGACTTCTGCACAGGTTGAAGTTGGGTAGACCCATGCTGGAAATTATGAGAGGTTAGCAAACTCACTGCTATAGAGTGATAAACAGCATGTTGGCCTGCCCTAACTCAGGTGTAATAGTAAAGTAAAGAGGCATCAGTCAAGCATGGTCTGTACACGCACACACAGTCCTGAGAAAATGTCTAATCAGCCAAAATAAGTGAAAATCTACTGTATGTGAATATTAAGGGCCTTTAATCCTGCTTCAACAGCAGGCCCTGTATTTCCACTAAACTAAAAAGCTACTGAGTAAAAACACATCATTACAAGATGAATATAAAAAACATTTGATATCAGATACAATATACTATAGCTAGAATTCTTTCCTTGAGAAAAATACATATATTATAAACTTACTGTACTTGTGACAGTGTCTCCACTGCTGAACACAACTATTAGTTATTTCTTATTCCACCATGAACCCGCCCCCTCAACAGACTCATCAGGTCAGCAGCAGCTCTTTGTTTCTCCGAGTCCTCTTTTCATTTTCATCTCTCATCCTCAATTCATTTACTATAAAAAAAAAATCTCAGTCAAACCCCAAACATAACATCTGTTGCACTGGTAAAGGTTTCAAGTTAGTAAGAACCCATAAGTTCCTCATGCCTTATGTTTACACTCATGGATCTCATATATACTTTTCCTTTTAACTCTTTCCTTTTAAAGGCCCATACTATGAGTATACATGATTATTTTAGTTGGCAACATGTTTATTTTCACTTGTTCAAATTAATGAAAAAATAGTACATGGATATCTGGATTAACTCCGGATCTGAATTTGATGAAAAGATACAAATAAACATAAAAATGACAGAGGCATTATTGTATCATCCTTTAATTGATTTGACAATTTTGCCGCTATGAGGCAACTGAAAATGGGGTTGTATAGTTGTGGACTGAAGGATCATTGATCATTCAGTTTCTACATTTTCAGCATTTTCAATAAATGTTGAACTTTGAGCTACAGTCGTAATTCTTTGTTTCCAAATGAGCGGGAATCACATTTCAGCACTAAAAACACACACAGTGCACACACGCACACCTAGCACATCACACCTACACATGACTCCCACATTATAACAGTGGGTGCTTTGTTATCAACATGAGGCTCGATTCAAGCAGTAAATCCAAGTAATTCAGAGGCAGCACAAAACAAGTGCAACACATTTAATTGCTGTATGGTATGGTGTCACTATAAACAACCAGAACAATTTCTGTTATTTAAAGGCCCCTTCAAAGATGAAAATATCACAACAGCACCACAGAACAAAAAGAACATGGAGAGCTACATAGTTCTTCACATAGTAGCACTTTATGGAGTTCAGTACCGACAGGAATGCAGACCAACCAATTCTTCATTCTGTAATATTAAAAAAAAACAGTTTTTAAAAAAAAAAATGAATAGCCTCCTGCATCCTGTAAGAGGATAGCTGGAGTTGCCAACTACTGTTGTACGCCCTTTCTTTTTCAATTTTATGCAGTATTCAATTCCCTGTAATCACCTGCTGCTGAATAGAAGATAGGTGTTATACTACAGTTAAAAACACATTTTGGGACTTATTCATATTTGATTTATTACATCACAAAGATTATTATTGACCCAGTTTAAACCCATTAAAACATTTTCCAATACATGCAGTAATTAAAGATTTAAAAATAACAGCATCCACTGTCAGGCTAGTACACCCAATGTTGAAGTTATATACTTGAGGAAATTTGCAAAATTACACTTTGCAGAATGTGGTTGTGTCCTCAATTGTAAATCCTAACTCTACATGATAATTTCACCATTTTATTGTTATTGCATTGACACGACTGACATTTGGATGGCCTTTAACCCTAAATTTGACAAGTTGTTCTGAATGATAATAACAGGGATAACAAGGTTTTACACTCTATATAATTTCTATCAGAGATGTTTTAGTGACAGAATCCATTACTCATCGGTTTAATGTGCTAAAGAGTCTCATTTTATTTTGTACAAACAATAGAAGAGACAAGACTACGCAGGAAAAGAAAAGCAATCCTTTTGCTCCAGTGGTCCATGGTAGATAGATGATTCCTCCAGGTAGGTTTTTTAGTTCAGCTGAGCTGCATTGATTTGGCAGCATCGGGTGGATGTCACACATGCACTGAACAATGCTCAATGACTTTGCTATCCTATTCCCATTTAAATTGCCTCTACGTTTCCTTTCTGACACCTGTTTAAATCAATGCCTTCCTCTGCAAGTCATGGGCTGAATGTACTAAGGCGCACACCAGCCGCCTCTCAAATCCACTAAAATCAACACAATAATTGAAATATTTTCAAGCTGATTACACCGAAGCCCAGGGCTTGGCTGGTTGCTAAGAGTACGCTCCCTAGTTGCTAGGGGGAGTAAATCATCTTGCATTATTTGATTTTTGTTACTGATATGAAACTGCTAGTCCCTCGATTAAATGTCTCACAGTCAAACACCTAGGGGATGGACAGGAGAGAAAAAATAAAATAGTCACCGCAAACCTGTAAAATAGCATCTCTAACTTCTCTTTTCCATAGGGCTTCAGCACAAATCTATCTGCTTGTTTGTTTGTTCCTGCTGAAATAAACAGAGCTCAGCTTCCACTCTCATTGAGGAAAAACAGAAAAGACAGCAAAATATCCAGAAATCCCATATCACACTCAGGTTTGGTAAGATCATGAGTAATCTATCTGTCCCTCAAAACAGATTGCACAGTTGAAACCATGGTTTCAATCTCATTGAGATTTGGGCAGACAATCTTATAAATAATAGTCAGTCAAATACAACAAGAACAACATTGACTGAATAATATACTGTCAAACAAGATTCAAAGATAAATCACCTTGACTTGCACACAGGAGTGTCACAATTTATAGAAAACCTTTTTTTCTTCCCTTGAAGCAGACATCTCAGTCAATGTAATTAATATGGTATTATATTTAGCAGAAATGCTTGCTTTAAGTATGAGTCAGAAACCTGCAATTTCCTCCCAAAAATATTTCAAGCTCTAATACATTTATTTCCCTCCTTCAGCATGAAAAGGAAGGGGCCACAGTCTACTAAACTACACTCTTGGATCTGATGCTCGCTGATTACAACTGGACCCTCACTTCATTACATTTAATATTAATACTGCATTGAGGAGGATTTTCTCCAAAGACTTGTCAGACATTGAGGGCTGCTCCAGCCGGCCTTGTCAAATGAGATCAGTGCTCACCATAATGGTGAGGTCAAGTGGAGGGGCAGCCTCTCAACTCCATAACAGCCTGACAGCGAGCATTATATTATGATCTGTAAGTATAGAGCACATAGACATACGTAGTCCTACACATTACAAACTACAGATGCACTTGACGCATATCCAAGGTGTGCCATGTCATTAAAAAAGTGTCAAAGTAATCCTCCAAATGGGTGTCAGTTGAATTACTTAATCTACTTATGCAACATTAGATTCTATCTATCAAAGGACTAAACTCCCGTGAAGAGAATACAAGCCATTTAACAATATTCCTTGACCCCGGCTATGAGCTGGCCCCTGATTTTGTCGTTCTGCAGCCAATGGGAAAAAGCTGGCTGACAGCTCCACTAATGGGAGGGTGAGCAGTGATCAGGGCCTGGCTGCTAAATAAACGCCTAACCACGGACCAGAGTCCCTTCATTAGCCGGCCGTCAGGTCTGGCTCGCGGTTGGATCGATAAAGCAGTCTTCTTTTATTTACCAACTAGCACATTTCTAGTAGCTGAGTTGTCTTTAAACTGTGCCGCTGTTTAACTGCTTTATTCAGCCTCTGTATGAGACCATCTGGTCCCCTGTCCTGTAAGTCTCTTCTAAAGCCCAGGCCTGACAAGCAAGAGATATGTCAATGCAGTCCTCAGCACAAAGCAACATCTGCCATGCCTGACGCCCACTATTGTATGGCCATTTAATCTGTCCCCCTCCTCCCCTTAACGGCACACAACAGTTCCTGGTATTATGTTTTGCCACTCAATTAGCATTATCATCCCGCTGAAATAGAAGCCAATTTACCTTTAATGACGTGATTGTTAGATGAGTGACAGCAGTCGGTGCTGCCACTATCGCTAGATAAACGGAGGCCTGCCCCTGTTTTCCTGACTGGTCGTGCCGAGGGCTGGGAAGTCAGAGCCAGCCAATCACGATGGCCTGACTTCACCCCTTCACCACCAACATTGTTTCCTCCAGTTCATAGAGGCAGTGTGCTGGAAAATTGAGTCCAGATTCATTAGGTTTTCAGTGTGCCGCTCGAGTCAGTTAAATTGATACATTTCCTAACAAAATTGAAGTGCTTTTGTGGTGCCTGCGGATGGCTGGTGACCCCACTCGGCCCACTGAGCAGCCGAAGCAAGCTGATGGATCCATTAGACCGCTTAGACTGCTTATTCCTCTCTCTCCATCTCTGACTGACACTGTAAATCTGAACCAATTTCAGACTCTAATCACCATTACAAACCCCTTCCACTGTCCATTTGTTACTCTGCAATTCGAATACACTACCTAGATTGGTTCAGAAATACGAGTTTAGAGGGGCCCTCCTGCTTTCCCATGGTTAAATGGCTCATGACTGGTCCCTTTTCTCAGCTGAAGCAGAAAAGCAGTGGCTACTGGAGGAAAGGGGGGAGTGGAAATAACATCCAGTGAAACAAAAGGCCTTGAACAATTCCCAAAAGATAAACTGGAATTAAGAAATGTGATAGATAAATGAATAAATACGAGGAAAAAATAGAGTGTGAAATTCAGTGAGATGACAGACAGGCCTCAAGGCCACACTGCCGGCTGTGGTAGAAGGGTGTCCCTTGAATAACAATCACTGTTACACCTCCAAAACATTTCCTCATCCACTAGCCATTTTTACCCAAGCTTTTATCTGCTCAGTCAACCGCACAGCACTAGCGAAGCGGCTGGAGGATATTATTTCCCTGTTGGCCCCAGTCATAAAACTCTGCTTAATATGCACTCTATAATTTAAGAAACTTGAATTATAACCCGAATACACCTTGCTTTATATTATCTATCTAACCTTCAACTTTGTTCAACTTTGAATTAGTGACTCTGAACATTTACACATAACAGGTAAAAAAAATGCTCAAAAAAGTCTGAAAGTAAAGCCTCACATGCATTATTTATGCCCTTAAATCATAGCAGTTCAATTGAAGGGCTTATATTGAAAACCGGAGAGCTCACCCGTCAGTCTCTACATCTAATTAACTGCTGCACCTCATATCCTCTAAGTGCAGTGGAAACACATTTTAATTGATATTGAGATGTTTATGCCCTTAGAAAGTAATTAAGATTTTCAATTAATCCTGTCTTATTTCTGGACATCTTGGTTCTGTGTCCTTGAGCGTCCAGCGATTAATTCCCCAAACCTCCTCCAAATGAGGGAACTTCAATTACTCTGCACTGAATCGCAGCCCTGTGAGTGACCTCATCCAAGGCTGCATCATCATTTAAATTAAAGGCAATACAAACCCAATTAAATCATATAAGGGTGGTGAAATCACCTCTACAGTATATAACTGAATGGCTGTCTGGTATATCCCACATAGGTGCTAGTAAACTGGGGAATATCTTTTATGTCTCCCGAGGGTGAGAAGCAGTTGTTGGGTATAAAAACCAGCTGCTTTTAAGTTATCAATAGTTCTATAGCAATCAATTAAAACATCTTTTTCACTGAAATTTGTGTTCCCTTCGGGATCAGAGAGGCAATATGTGCCATTTACGCTGACCTCTTCCCACTCCCCCGCGTCTCCATTTGCTTGTTTACTATATTACTGAACATCCACACATGCAACACACTGCACTACAAAAATGTTTACTCAGATGATAGGAAAAGGGAGACACAGACTTTATCAATCAACTCGAAAACATTTGTTTCCTTTTCCCAGATACAACCTCACTGATACGGGTAAAAGGTAAGGCCTGATATGAAAACATAATCCATCTTGTACAGTATTTTTACACCATTGGAATTACATCTCCTCCAACCTCAAATGTATACATACAATATGACAACACTCTGACTGTCCAAACCTCTATTGTCATGCCAAGAATAAATAATAATTTCTCCTTGCTGCCCTTGCAGTGCTGTTTTGCTCACACATAGAATCACCTGCCCATCTAGGCAACAAAAAGCCTGCTTGGGGATTATGGTGACATAATCTTAGCAGTGGCCTGTGAGTCGGGAGCTGAATGGGTTTGAACCCTCTATGCCATGCTGAGATAACATTTGTCACCGGGGTTCCTGGGCGCCCTATTCATAGATTAGTGGACTGTCGCCTTTTCAGAATGTGAAATGGCTTTGGCACTGCTGCATGTTTATTTTCAAAACCTGTGCCTCCGAGGATGAGGAGAGCATCTTGTCCTTTTCTTGAGAGCTCCACCGCTTGGCCTCACACAAGCACATGGAAATCAGCGGCCTGTGTTGTCAGTGTGAATCTGTGAGGACAGTGGACGATGAGGAATACAGTTACATCTTGTTGTTGCTCAGTGGTTCTCCTGAGATGATACATAATATGTTTGAAATATCAAGTATTAACATTGCAGATGTTTCTATGCTAAACCAGCCTGATTTTTTTTGTTTGCCTTTTCTTGTTCTTGTTCTTTAAACCCAGAACCACTGTTGAAGCCAAAAAGAATTAATAACACTCAAATCTCTGTTAAAGAAATACTTTGACATTTTGGGAAATACACTGAATTGCTTTCTCATTGAGAATTAGATGAGAAGATTGATTCTACTCTCATGTCTGTCCTTTAAATATGAAGCTACAGCTTGTGGCCTATTAGCTTAGAGTAGCATAAAGACTGGAAACAGGGGGAAATCCACCTACCAGCACCTCTAAAGCTCACTAATTAAAATGTTATATCTTGTTTGTTTAATCTGTACAAAAACTGAAGTGTAGAGACAGCAATTCGGGCCGACTATTCGGCTGGGACCAGTAACTTCCCTGCTGGTTGCCTGGCAACCTGCGCCCAGCTGAGGAATAACCATGTGTAAAATGTCAAATTGTTGTTTTTACACTTTTGTAAGAATTAAACAACCAATATATAACATGTTAATTGGTGAGCTGGAGGTGATTTTGTTACTGTTGCACAGAGCTAGGCTAGCTGTTTTCCCCTGTTCTTCTTTATGCTAAGCTAAGTTCACCTAACCATCTTCTGGCTATGGCTTCATATTTAACGTACAGACATGAAAGTGGTATTGAAGCATATTTCGCAAAATGCCGAACTATTCCTTTAAGCCATGAACTTCACATTTTCTAGGTTTCAACCGGTATCAAGTCAGTATGAGCCGTGAGTGATTGGTTATTTATTTATTTATTGAAATTCATTCAGAACAGAAGATTTGGGGATGTTCACCGCTGCAAACATCTCTGCTGTCCCTTTCTAAACATCGACGGTGTATTATTTGAGCACGCTTCAAGGGATCTTTAATCAGCCCAAGCGGTCCCCACAGTTAGCATTTATAGAGAATCTTTGCATCACAAAAGGGTGGGATGTGTAAATGAGATGTGACATTTTATTTGTGCGGGGCTATGCAGCAAATAAATAAATATCAGGCCATGACAGACAGAGACTGCTGGGAAAATCTCCTCTACATTGCACTCGCTGGTTAACTGTCACACCATTAAATTGTCTTTCACGTTGACATGTTGCCTTCCGATTGGTTAGCAGATGTAAAAAGAGGGAACACTTGCCAAACAGTTTCCAAGAGCATGAAATTGATATTGTGAATCATATGTGACAGTGACTCTTCTGCCCTATAATTGATCTACATTAAGGCTACAAGGCTACAGCCTGTGATTGGAAAGCGGGGCACATCATGAGGCTCTGTGTATCCCCGGCTGGCAGCCAGAGGAGTTTATTCTTGAACTGGAAAGATTACATCTTCAATTTTACCTGGGGTGTATAGACCTCAGTGGGCCAGCAGATATCTCTCTATAAGTGGGACCTTACTTATTGCTCTTTCAAGTGGTAGATCTATCCATTCACTCTAATTAAATTGAGCTTTTTAATCTGGTTCTTCTAATCCAGAGTCAAGTGTGTTGGGACTTGGATGATGTGATTTGAAAGGGAATACTCTTGATTCACTGAAACACTGTTATCTCTTCTCCACTATTGAAATAAATTTGAAAATGAGGTTTGTGCACTTAAGCACCTCACACTCAGATGACCTGAGCAGGGTGCTTTGCCGTACAATGTGTTCCAAGTAAAGCAGAGGGATATAATGGAAAGTAAAAGCCCTCAATCAGCACCTGACATCTTTTTTAACTGAAATGAAATTATAGGAGGGGGAGTAAAACAACGGATCTCAGCGGGGCTCGTAAACTGCATGGCTTTTAAAAATGTATTCATTTATTAATTTTACCAAACAAACATCGCCTTATCATGTTGGATCATATGTGCCAGATTTTCCAAAATAAAAAAATTGAAATTCCTGGCCAACCGCTGAAATTTAGTGCCAAATCCTTCAGGGAGAATGTTGAGGAAAAAAATAAATTAAAAAAGTAAATAAATCAGTTGGATCTGTATGTCGAATACGACCTCTCCTGCAATCCCGGGGTCCATCTGGCTAAAGGTAAGCCCTCCATTTCAAAAGCAGCAAAGCATCTACCCTCCACTATATAACCTCTCTGCTGAGGGAATCCATGCAGTTTGGTCTTTAAGATCCAGATCAGGACGAGGCTTGATAAAGCTTGTTCTAGCTGGGTATCCAGAGATAGGGGTCTTACCTATGAGTCATTTTCAGCATGATCACCCTTATCTGTGTTGAGCTGGGCTCCCCCGGCTACTCTGAGGCCCTCTGTTTAACCCTGGCCCTCACATGGCTTCACTATACAAAAAAACACTCTCAGCCAACGACGCTTGTTTGTCAGGGATTAAAGGTATTTTCCCTGCCTCTGTCACAGCATCCTTATTTGGCACCAGCAGCTCTCTAATTCAGGTCATGGTGCCATCGCTCTCATCAACAAACTGTAGGCCATTTTCCAAGTTATACTGGCTGACATAAACCTGTGCAAACCAAGTTGGACAAATATCAGTGAAGCCAACTGCCCCAGAGAGGAAAATAAAATGATAAAAATTGAAAAATAAAAAAGTTTAATGGTAGATATTGAGCCCTGATATCTGTAAAAATCATGAGAATGAAAAAAATTGGGGTAGAGATCAAAGCTGTGGGAGAAATTTTGCAGGGATACGAGTGAAAAGAATGGAACAATGAATATATTTTAGGCAATTACCTAAGAGAGCAGAGTTCCATAATTTATGTCTGCCAAGATAAAAGTAATCCACAACACAGAAACTAAAGAGCTGATCTCATAATGGATATTTTAATCAAGTCCCTCGAAAAGAAAGAAGAGCCTATTAAATTCCAATTTTAATTTATGAATAAAGAAATGATTTTGCACCTCAGTGAAATTACCAAAGGCATCCTGCAAGATATTGTGCTGGATTACACATTAAACTTAAAAAATACTCAAATTACTTTGTAAAGGCAGACTATGTTTTAACATGTTTTTATTAAGAAATAGCCCATCATGTAACATACTGCTGTCACTGTTATGCAAGAGGGAAAATAATGAAGTGCAGCTTGTGAAATGGTTAGAAATGTTGTCCAAAAAGGATTTTCATCAATATTTCATGGAGGTTTAAGGGACTCAATAAGGCCTGCTATAGGTTGTAGTGTTGTCTCTATGGTAACAATATAACTGGTATATTTACATCTCTGCCTTGTGGGAACATGCATACATGGAGGGCGACCATCCCCAAAAGGAATATCACAGTAAACTAATCATGAAGCTCTGACACCAGCATCTCTCACGCCAGTGTATCCCAAAGTGAAAAGCTCTCCTCCAGACTAATTGCTAACGTGAGCTGCGCCGTGCACATCGGCTGAGACATCACTCAAGATGTCTTTACCACTTTATTAACATTTATGATAAAAAAGAATTATCATCTCAGTTTTTTTTTGTTTTTTTGTTTTTTTTACATACTCATTTAGCAAAGTCAACAGGGGATCTCATCTTAAGCCTTGATTTGGAACAGCAATTCAGCCACCTTGCTTCCATCTATTTAGGCTAACATACATTACTGATCAAATAGCCTAAATGGATGTCTAAACGGCAGCTCGTAAACAAACAGCAGCAGGGGGTGAGAATGGTCTTTGCTAAGCATGACACTCTGGGGGGTTGCGGATGGGATCTCTCCTTAGTGACAGGATGTGATCAGAGACATCCCTGCTGAAATCTATCCAGGTTACATGATACCCACAACAGAGGAAACTGAATTTTTAAAAAAAACAAAACAAACCGTTGACCTCAAATGCACGTACCCTGCAAAAACAAAAAAAAAAGCAATTCTGGCAAAGATGTAACAAAGGCAAGACCTTAGAGAAAAGGAGGAAGGGGGTAGAAAAAGAGAGGTAAGGATAAAATGTATGTGTGAACAGGCTGGTGTGTATTTGTCCAGGTAAAGCCAAGAGGGAGAAATAAATGGGGAGATGGGACTAAAAAGAAGGGAAATGACAGAAGAGGAGAAGGAAGTATTGGGGTCACACTGATGGGCGTTGAATTATACTGTGAATTGAATGAACTCATCTTTAAAAGACTACTGTGTATTTCCCCTTTATTGAGAGAATAGCCATATTAACATCCTGTTCTCTTTGTGAAGTCAAAGCCATATCCGATGATGATTGGGTTTGGGAAATGCTCTGATGGAAAAATAGAACCCATTGCATCCACATCACCATCTCACACCACATTGGCATATGCGGCTCACTGCTTCCCACTTTTGGCCAAAATTGAAGAGCTTGCACAGAGGAAAATAAATAGATGGTTGAATAGCAATGGCCTCTGCCACTGAACCTTTTATCAGTGGGAATCTAACAGCCGTGCCGTTTCAGAATTTCAGTTTAGCTTCCGATTACGGTATGTCCCGGCATTTTATTCCCTACATCTCTATGCTTCATAGCCTTCAAACACTTCTCGGTAACTGCCTATTATCCAACAGTTCCACTCCACTGACCCTGCCAATAAAACTTTTCATATCCTTATAAATGAACTCAATTGCCACGTTCTAAACATTTACACTGCACTAACAGATCATCTCCACACCTTGGAATTGGCTAAATTCCCTTTTCCTTATGAATATATAGGAGGAGATTAGAGATATGATAGCTTTTCAGATTGCTGCACCCAGTGAAATTAGTTTAGTGAGCATTTACAGACTAAATTGGAACCATTAAATAGCGGATTGAATTGATGGCACATTCATTGTCTCTCCATCGGTATCACTGTAAAATCAATTAGCCGTCACTTTTCCATTCTCAATAAAGTATGATTGTCAGCTACGGATGAATAAAGAAGACCCTGACAGCCACTCAGACCAGAACACCATGTGAAAACAAATCTGTGTGTAGGCCAAGAGCTGGAAAATGTGATCTGTAATTGTGCAAAAATAGGCACAATTGTCTTCATCAAAAGGCCACAATGCATAAGATGGGCCATTAGTTTAAAAATTTACCACATCAAAGTGATACTGAGCACACGAAAAGCTGCAACAATTGTTTCACTGCAAGGATAAATAAAGAATGCTTATTGAATTTTTATTATTCATGCAGAAATGTTCATTATTTTCTCTTATTGTAGATACAACAGATCATGTGAAAACAGTCTTTTTGTATGTAAGACAGAATTGCAACACTGTGACATGCCATAGTTCCCCAGTCACTAAAATGGCCAGAGCTGAACACACACTGAACACTGCTCATAATTTTCAAATGGATAAAATATGATGTAGGCTTACACACACAGTACGATGAAAAAGATTACATCATAGATATACATACATTTATAAACAGAAAATTTCTATCATGTGATATTCCACTTCCTGCTTTCTCTATCAATAAGGGGAATATCATTTGTATGATCAAACGGTTTGTTTGTTTGTTCATTGCCAGTCAGCTGTTCAGTTTTGTTTGCACATCAAACCGCATTATGTCTGTCAACTTGCCAGAGGCACTGCTGAGTGTCCTCTGAGATCAAGACTTTCATCTAATTTTTCCTTCTAATGAAATCAAATAGGGTCTCCCAATATCCCTCATCACAAAGCTTTGTGCAATATCCTCAATGAGAGTCTCTGCTCTGACAGCTGAAGTCCCCCCTCTTTATTTTTTTTTTCTGTGTAGAGTAACATATGAACATGCATATGAAAATTACCAGAGGCAGCAGCATCACATATGCTATTATGCCATAGATGGCACAATGAAACAATGCCAGTTTTTCATTAAACCATTTTGTTGAATTGATAGAACAGCTGAAGCATTTTTTTTTTTCTGGATATGCCAAAACAATGTGGCCAACACGATGCATGGACTGGAAACACTGTAACGTCTAAGACCTGCCAAAAAGTATTAGCCAGCATTGCTAATTATGCAAAGTTGCCGTTCCTCTTCGATTTTTGCACAGAATTCGCAAGTTTCAACACATTTTTACCACATGAAATTCCATTATTTAAAAAGTGGAGCAGCAATATTGTTCGACTTTGTTGGGTTAAAGCATCTGATCGCAGAAAAAATGCCATCAATCAGATGTTCAATCAAGAATTTCATTCCTGCAATTTGCTGCAAATAAACATGAGAAAATGTGTTTCACCAAAGCCAATGTAAATCCAAACCTTTTCATTCCCAGTAATCTCAGTAAGACCTCTCAGTGTCCTAAAGGAAATGATAATATGCAGCTAAAATGCAAGCCATGCTGGGTGGATGATTAAAAAAAAATGGATGTGCCACAGCATTTACAGGTACAGGTATTAAATTCACTGTCAGGACCACATTGCTCTAATTTCTAAAAAATTAATGAATCCTCATCTCCATACTGCAATTACTCTGGTGCGCATTGTATTGGCAGAGGACTGGTTATCTCCACACAAAGTAAAGGGCTTTAGGATTCTCAGATGAAAGGTGAGATGGAAATGCGATCCGGTATTATTGCTTCATGTTATCAACACTTCAGCTTCCAGTATATGTACTGATACATAGTAGATGCTCATCTCAGAGGTAAATACTTTGATTTCATGAATACAAATGGTTGTTCACAATAGGCAGGGTAAGAATTCAATCTATATCAATCTGATTCAGCGACTATTCCAGGCCCTTAGAAGAGAATGAAGGGATCCAGCGCCAGCCTTCAGATATGAGCTCAGTGTTTGGTTAGAGCAAAGAGGGAAGGTATAATAAACCGCCTGTGTATTTTGCAGTTAGCCAATAGCTGCTGAGCTCTCAGGTATGGTGTGAGATTGACAATGTTTAAGGAGGCAGGCCGAGCAGAGTCAGGGTCAGAGGATGTCCCAGGTAGTAGATCAACCTCAGACCAGCCGAGGAGCTCTTTAATGTTCAGGAACTAGTGGAAGGTGAGAAAAGCTTAAGGAGGCTTTCTCATGAACCTGGCTGACCTGGGGGAGAGGCTGTAGGGGAGGCCCGGGGCTTCGGTGGAAAATAGACAGCTGATGTTTGGTAGCAGGTGGGGTGCCGCTCTGTCCACAGGTGCTGCACAGATGCCTCCGAAGCAGAGCAAGCACCAGTTATCCAGGGACACTGGGACATGCTGGAGTCTCCTGATTCAGTCTCACCCACAGCCCTCGCATCTGCTCAGCCATTCTTTAGGAGTAATTAAACATGGCACTGGATGGGCACATGATGGATGCTGGGAAACAAGGACTGAAAACTGACTTTTTTTTGTCTTTAGGGTTCAATGGCAACAAATGAAGTGACATTCTTTTTTATTTTCATCTTAGGTTGAGTGATATTTTGTACGTACAAGTGAGGTCATGACCAGTTGTTGTCTTCCAAGGAGAATTTTCAAGATGTTCAATATTTCAAAGCCATAATTGAGAATAAATGTAATGTATGTGGAAATGCTGTTCAATTGGTGTCATAATTGCTATTTGGAGGATTCATAATTATAGAGTGCAGCCATCAGATAAAGGAGTGCAGATAAAAAGGAGTTGGGCTGGTAATGGAAATCTGTTTGGAGAGGAATAGTTTCTAATAAGTAATTTTGCCTAATAAACTATAACCGATTTAATCTCCACCTTATCAGGCTAAGATTTCACCACTTTCCTTTTTAATTGGCTATTTTGTAATCCCGATTCCCAACAGAGCGGATGGTCTGTCTCCCTCTCCTGAGAGTTAGCATGAAATCAGTTTGAAACACTGTGTCAATCTCATTCTGAAGTGGCCATCTGGCCAGTGTACAGAAGCTGGGGATGGCATGCTGAACCATGGGGTCTCCGTGAGGCAATCATCAGCAGATTTACACAATGTGTTAATGCAAATTTAATAGAGACTTCCTATCGGCCACTTTAATCTTCCATGTGTTCTCAGTGTCAGCCCGACTAAAACTTACACTTCAACAGGAAACCGTAGTTATCTCCCACAGACCAAAAATTTAGCTACTGTGATTTTAGGTTCATGTTCCCTTTTCTTTGTTCACAGATATTTCTCGTGTATTTAATCATGAGTGGAGTGGAGTAGTAGTGACATTTAGCAAGATTTCAGGTGATAAAATGGTAATACCCAAACACCTTAATCGTTACAGCTACTTTTTGTAGTCCAACCACACAAATGCTAACAATTTTCAGTGATGTACTTTAAAAACTGTTGCCCCATTTCAGTTTTTAATCCATAGAGCAGTGATTTGATGGATTTGATGGAAGCCAACATGGGTTTTACATTGATTTTAATGCTTGGTTCATGGCTGACATATGTTTCCATCCACAGGACAAACCAACATTAGACTCTGTCGCTTTTAAAATAGAGATAACAGTGGTACACATGGATTATACATTATTCAGTGCTAATAGTAGACTCACATTATGCACTGGCACGGCCCTGAGAGTCTTGCGTAAGTGTGGACTTCTACATCAGGCAGTACAGCAAAAGTCAAAATCAGCATTAGCCAGCTGCAGAATGGTGTGATGTTAATCTAGGAAGTCACTTGCTGATTTTACTGTTGTGCCCAAGACACCAAACAAATAAAAAATATTTTGTTATTTTAGTTAAATCAACACTATACCCCAGAAACTGACATTTACGGCTTTTCAAGTCAGTATAGCTTCATTCAATTTCAAAATTCTTTAATGAATTATATTTTATAGGCTGTAATTGCATCCAAAACCCAGTGCAAAAGGTCCACTGGAACTCTGCAGTGGGATCACTGAGCAAAATGTCAATTCCCTCAATTCATTAAAAAAGAATATATCATGCAGGGCCACAGCTAGGAATTCTGGGATCCTTTAAAGATTATTGTTCTGGGCCATGCTTAATTAATTCATACACCCCACTAAGATTTTTATGGTCCCTCTCGAGCTGTGGGCCCCTTATATTATCCCCACCTTTCACCTTACTCTATAGTTGCCTTGGATTTTTCTCGGATATCATTTAAATTGGGAGAATAATGCGTGTTTTGAATGTGTACTTTGAGAACCTATAGAAATGCCAGAACATCATAAAAAATATATAATATTGCAAAAGTTTTCTTACTTTCTTACTAAGTTCATCTACTAAACTGGCATAGTATGTGCTTCTCTTTCTCTGCAGCAGTGGCATTTAGATAGAGACAAAAAACAAAAAAAAACAAATGTCATATTAGGTCTTAGGAGCTGTTTTGATTATCTAATTATGTTCTGTCCTCTTCCAAACATTTGCATAGCTGTACTTGACAGAAACACATCTTATTGTGCTGGATTTTGGAAATTTAAGATTGTGTAACATCAGAATGGAGACATACCAGTGGAATTCAGAGATGGAAAATCCAGCCCAGCATCACGAACTTAAACATCTTTTCAACAGAGAACAAAGAACTTCCATACAGCCCTAGGGTTGCTCAATGAATGGGGCCGAAGCTTTATTGTAATAGTGCTTTTTTTTCAAAGCCGGTATATATGTAGCCTGATCACCAGAAAATTATACTGGCTGCTCTCTCAGTGACCTTTTTGCATTTTTTTCCACCCCATTCTCTATGGAGGGGCACATCAGTGTGACATCACAGATTACAGGGTGTGGAAAATCCTCTCTTGTTTCATGTTATTGCAGAAATTATGGATTCTGTTCCTTGACACACTGTAGCAATAGCACATTTTGAAGCTGAATAGCTGAGTGCTTGAAACAGAGACACAGCCCCGGAACAAACTGGACCAGTTCAACTTCATCTTTGTTTGTTTGTTTTGCTTAATTTTTTTTCTAAAATCAAATGCTCTCTACTTTCCAGGAACCAGAAATCAGTGATGAATTTCTTACTGTATATTTAAATGGCTTATATAGCTATTAAACATGGAGAGCGACTTCATTAATAACTCCCAAAACATGCCTGAGATTTTTGCTTTTTTCACTACATAGGAATCAGTTGCCAGGAAACAGTTCTGCCTATTTGTGCTTTCCAAAAAGTGCTTTGTATCAACTGGCAACGAGTCTCGTACAAGAACAAAAGTTGTTGTTTTTTTCTCAGCACATTCTCCACTTGAGGACGGATGTTGTTCAGAAGAGGTCCCTTTTCTAACGCATGCATATACATCTGGACAATGTCTAAGTGTCGAATATGATCTTTTTGCAGCTTAAAAAAAAAATCACCGATAGAAAAAAAAATGTGTTGACATACAAAGAAGTGCAAATGTTGCTGGTAGGTCAGTGAAGCTTTTGAGAGCTGTAGAGAAGAGTACATGTATAAAATGTAAATTTTTCCTCCTTTTTACTTGTACATTTAGTTGCTTTTAGTGTTTGAAAACACTGAGGGAAGCGATAGAAGCTTTTTCTTCTTCTGTGTGCATGTGTTTTTTGTCTACAGTTAATTTCTTTCATTTTCATTAAATTAAAGTCCAACACAGTTGTATATTTGCTCATTTTACATTAAGGGATGATGAGTTAAAGTATAAGATAACAGTGCAATTTTGTGCTTTTGTTCACAGACAGTAAATAGACATTGTCTTGCCAAGTCCCCCTCTGTATTATTTGCTTTGCCCCTGTCAGGTCCTTTGTTGTTTCATAATGCAGCTCTACAATGCTACTACACCAGTCACATACGCATCACTAGTCTCCAGTGGGAGTATTGTTATGTAAATGCATATTAATGAACTTCCCTGTGAACAAGTGCACTGCCACTGGTGTTGGAGATGTATCAAGGCAACAGAGGACACTGTCTCCCTGCAGTATTATTGATATACATGAAATAAAACATACATACTTTGACGATGATCAGTAAGTTAATGGGCAACAAACCACTGCTTGTCATAGTTCTTTTTATTCTACATCAAATAGGTCACAGAGTTCACAAGCATCACATGAATAAAAGAAAGACTTCCAGTCAGAGAGTGAGTCATACTTCATACATCAATGAGTCCTGAATACCTCTGTCTGTAACTGGGAAACATAAAAACCCTCTAGAAACTATATAATAACCCATAATGACAATATTTATTCTAATCAGTTAAAATGTTGCACAAGTTTTTCTTTTCTTTTCTTTTCTTTTTTATAGTTTTGACACACAAAACATTTTGAATTTCATTTTGTTTTTACTTGTTGGACCTCTTAGCTTTTAGGCGCTCTCAAATAGTATCGGTCATGCCAAATTCTGAAGTAATTAAAACAGTCAGACGCACTCAGAATGGTTTTTAAGAAAATGACATTGTCATATCTGCATAAGACAGGGGACTGAATTTGAATGAACAGCTAAGAACAGGTAAATAAAAACCTTTGATTTCATTTCAGCTTGAGTGTTTCTTAACAAAAGAGACATGGCTAAAGAAAGAAAATGGATATCAAAATGGAAATTTCCCTAGCTGTTTAATTGGATGGCCACTTTTACTTAACTTATCTTTGCAGCCCAACTCATTCAATGGAAGTGAGCATTTCCAATTAGAGAAAATAACTTCTCGATTTAAAAGCATGGCTTTTACTGTGGTATTTGGTTAAGATGGCATGTAACAGTGTAAACAAATAAGACACTCAGTGATGTCCTCTTGTAACCCTGCATGTGTCTGTCAAATGTGCTTGTAAACATACATATATAGTACTAATATCACTTTTCCTGGTTTATAAGACACATGTTCTATAACATAAAACATACACTTATTTATAGCTCAGAAAATCCTCATTCATTCTGGCACAAACAACCACCCTAGAGATCACCTCTAAGTAAGTCAATATGACATCAATCATGATGAATGACATTTTAAATGGCACACCGTTACAATCTTAAAAATACTGCAAGCTGAGTTAAGAACAAATGATTTCATCCCGTATAGCCTCAGAATAATGGAAAAGGCTCCTACATTATTGTCCATTTTTTCCTGGAAGCTATAGAGACTGACATTAATCCCAACTGTCTGTAAAATTGAAGCAATAAAAACCACAAGCAGTGGCATCAAATTTCACCATAGTGATGTTCCTCAAAAATATAGATCCACAGACAAACAATGATATACTTGATTGTTTCAGTAAAAAATTCCTGGACTCTCTGCATTCCCTTTGTTGTACATGAGAGAGACATTACACCAATGGTGGAATATGACCTCGTTTGCTGCAAAGACGAAATTTAATTAACAGAGCAAACAGCGTCTGCCAATATGCCTCCGTAGAGACTGCCAAGGATAAGAAATACCTTTCACAAGAACCTGCAATACTGTCTTAAGACTGGACCAACAGTTGGACACATAGCGCCAACCCTTAATTCATAGATTTAAAACAAGCATTAATTGAGATCAGTGAAAGGATACTCTGTACATACTATCACCAATGCAATAAAGATCATAAGGTCATACTCATGAAAGCAGCAGGAGTGGAGTTTGGAGCCAATAGTGTGTTTCTTTGCTTCAGCAGCAGAGTAAAAACTCTACTATCTTCTCTAATATCATCGGCATTTTTTTGTTCTTAACTTGTAAAATTGCTCACTTGACTTTGTCGCTGTTCTTCTTTGCTAGCCTTATTGTGCCAAAATAAACTGAAAATCCTCAGAGGAGCTATGTGTGTTTTTAAATCCAATATGGTCCATCCCATGGCCAAACTCACTTTACTACACATAGTAATGATAACTAGATTCACACTACACAGCCCTTCAGGAGATACACTATATAGACATGCATACACGTACTGTATACACCAGCAGGGGACCAAATTGATACAAACAGTTCAGAACGGGTAAATAAAATGTAATATCATTTCAGCATCAGTGTTTCTAAAGGTACAATCCATGATCCAAATGTAAACAAAATGGCACCCTCACCACCTAAATTCAAAAAAACAGCACTCAAATAGATTGGCAGGTCTCTTGACACAGATATAGACGCAGAAAACAAATAATGAATCTAACTTTTTTCTGCTGCTGTTTAATGTTTTTTTTACATCAGTTGTATTTTTGTAAATATGTAAAAATGCAAAAAATTTTTATGATTTACAAACTCTTCAATCATGGATGTGAATCACGCTCATATTTACATGTGAAAAAAATAAGGATTGGGCCTTTAACAAAGGCTAACCAGAGAAATGCATATCAAAATAGACATTTTCTTCCTGTCTGGCTAATTGGATGGTCACTTTTTTCTTAACGTTTGCCTCCTGCACAATTAAGTGATGTGAACATATACCGTGAAGTGCGGATACAGTATGGAATAAGGATGTTTGATTCAAGTAATGCATCACCTTTGAACTTTGCTGTCTTGACCTTTCTCTGCCTTTACAATGTGCTAACATCTCACAACTTGTGTGAAAACAACACCTTCACATGGCAAACGGCAATAGAGATGGTGCTCTATTACCCATGTAGCCCATTCATGGTTATGGTTATTATTCCTCTTTGTGCTCTGCCTGAGACTTAAAACACTTCCAGAGAAGACTAGCTTGATGGTTGAGTGAACTGATTTGTTTGCCCTGGGAATTGTTCATGTGCTATCAAGAACTAATAAAATACACAAGAAGTCTGGACTGCCTGGACAGGGAGCACATCATCTCCTGTGAGACAAACAAACAAAAAATAAAAATAAAACAATAGATAGTCCCACTAAATGTCACTATGTCTATGTCTTTTCTCATTTTTTAATCTTTAACACAGCAGTATAATTGGTTTCTGTGATATCAAATTCATAGCTAAAGTGAGCAGCATCCAAACTTCAGTAAACAATTTTAAGCCTAATTTGGTATGAGACATGACTGGCCCAGTGGCAGTGTGCAACTTCAATTATGATAAGGATTAAGCACATGCAATCAAGAGATAGAACAAGATAATGTGCAAAGATACATTTGGCAAGCAAGCAATTAATTGGTGAAGCATGACACCCTGCCTGCAAAAGATGGGGCAGAAGATGATGTTTCAACACTTCAACATTATTAATGGCAAAGACTACTGATTCCTCCCCGTTCCTGTGAATTGGCTGCAGTCATCACAGGAAAGGCTGTCGTATGATTTGGAGGAGCCAGACGGAGCTGTCAGGGAGTCCACTGCGTTTGGTGGTCGCTGTCTGTAACTGCTGTCTGTGCTTAGTGACCCCAGGAGGCAGAAAATGACCGAGTTCACAAGTTGATTAATGAGTGCGATGCCACCAGTTGTCAAACTCTGACACTGATTGTGAAGCTTCAAGCTTTTTTTTATGAGGGAAAAATAAAATACTATATCATTTGATGAATCAATTTTGTGCTGAAAATTAATTATGATTCATACAAGACCGGTCATGAACACGCATTTAAGGAAATATATGTGCTGTATACTCAAAAGCAAATAAAATAGATCAGGAGGTTTTGCAGAATTGGCTGATATGAGCAGATCACACTCTGATCTTGACAGGGTGACATGGCTTGTTGAGAAAATATAATGACAAATCTAGTTTTCACTTCACAGGAGAAATGGCTTCAGAGATGTAGTAGCGATGATAACATATGTTAAATCTGTTTGGCTGCTGACTGTCCAACTGTTAGGAGAGATGATGAGATTAATTAGGAGTGGGATGGCTACTGAGGGAGAGATGAAGCTGTCATTATACAGTAGGTGTTGAGTAATGATGACTGCCTTTTCTTTATCTTCGGCGAGACTGTCTCCGCCGTGCTTTTAACTCTGACCCAATTAATACCCCAGGTAAACAGGCTCCTGCTGCGGTCACAGGCTCATTCCTCTTGGGATTACCAGTGAAATGAAGCTGTACATTTTATCTGTGCATCATGGTTGGAAAGTCAACTTGACAGAACACGGGGCACTTGATAAACAGTCTATCTAGGGCACACACTGTATAGCAGGTCTCTCAGGGGGAGTAGACAAAACCCAAGACATTACAGAGAAACCCAAAGCAAATTATCCTGACATGGATGAAACAATAGCAAATTGGACAAATGATATAATTTGAGTCATATAGGCCCCAGCAGAGTCTGGTTGTTTCTTGCACTCTGAGGGATTTGGAAACAAGAATAGTGTTTGATGGTAAAGGTCAGGAAACAAAGGTGGCCTTCCATAGAAGTGAAACACAACCAGCACCAAATGTATTCATTATTTTGTTCCTGTTTAGTGATGTGCCTCATATGAGAGGAATACTGCTTTCATTATTCAGGAGTGTTTCCTTTGGTCTTTGCTCAAAATACAAAGAGATTTGAGGGATTGTCGAAGGTGCCAACCACAGAGGCAGCGCTGTCTCATTTTCTACACACATATAAATCATTTTGGTATATTTCTGACACCAAGCACTGCTCCTCACCAATATTACCCACGCTGCTACCTTACAGCTACACTGTCATACAGCTTCAGAAAATACAAACAGATATGGCATGCTTAAAAAAATCAATTTACAGTACACCTTCTCATTCTAAACACGTTACTTCTCCACTTGTCCAGCTAATTAGACTTGATTAACCATGAGGGAATGGAGTGATGTAAATGTGACTTTCCACTTAAAAATCAATTATGTTTTTTTTTTTGAGTCAGAGAACAAATGTGTTAAATAAGTTCAGGGGGACAAAGGTCTCTATGGGATTTAAAATTCCTCAACTGGTGTATGGATGTCTCCTTGGTAAGGATGTGGTAGGTTGGGGAAATCTTAGTCTAGACTGAGTGTGCACTTTTCAGCAGGAGGGAGCCACAGTGAGTCATTAATCACCCGCCACTGACACTGAAAACCTTCTGCCCCTCATAAGGGCAAAATAACCTCTAACAATGAGAGGAACTAAGTGGCCAGAGACAATGGGATATTGCGCGGTAGTTTATGTTCCTCTCATAAGCAGCCCAGCCAGCCTCAGAAGATGGAGCAGCCATTCGATGCAGCTCCCTGACTGTATACAGCAGCGGGGAGGGACATTACATGGACGGCCTCAGTGAAGCGGCCTACAGATTCAAAGTGCATAGTGGAACGTACACCGTTTCTCACTATGAAACAGACCCTCTGTAGCATCATTATATCCACATTTGGGGCTGAAAACTACAAAACAAGATATTGCAACAAGAAAACTGTCGAGTTTAATGGCACGAAAAGCGTTAAAATATTCAACTTCAGCTGAGGTCATTAGACACCATTCACCATTGCAAACATGACACTAGTCTTGTTTTTTTAGTTTTTATATTGCCACTATCAAAGATGAGAGGGAGAGTGGTGGAGGAAGTATTCAGATCCTTTACTGAAATAAAACTATCAAAACCATTACTGTAAAAATTACAGGTGAAAGTACATGCATTGCAAATGCAAGTATTTTTGGTAAAATGTACTTAAAGTATCAAAAGTGAAAGTACTCAATGCAGAATAATGGCTACTGTGAGTGTTACACTAATATATAATATACACTAATTGACAATTTCATATAACATACATCATATTTCATAATCCCATATGTTTTGTACTTACAATATTAAATTGTACAGTATTTAAATCTGTCAAATAAATGTAGTGGAGTAAAGGAATAATATTTTCCTCTGAAATGTGGTGTAGTTTATATATAAAGTGGCATGAAATGGAAATACCTACGTAAAGTACAAGTAATAGTTCAACATTTTGGAAAACGCGCTTATTAGTTTTCTTAGATGAGAAGATTGCTACCGCCATAGCCAGCAGCAGGTTAGCTTAGAAAGACTGTAAACAGGCGAAAACGGTTAGCCTGGCTCTTTCTGAGAGTAATCTATCAGTACTTCTAAAGTTCATGTTTTCTATATGACACGTTAAGTCTTGTTTGTTCAATCCATACAAAAACTGAAGTATAAAAATGCCTATTTGACGTTGTACAGAGAGTAATGTAGTGGATAATTTCTTGGCTCTGAGCAGTTGCCAGGCAACCAGTGGAGACTCCAGTGTGGAAGTACCTTAAAGTGCAACGCCACCAATGACCACTAGATGCTGGCTCCAAAAAATCTCTGGCTCGATTTGACTCCCATTCAAAAAGCGTCAATTTCTCACTAGCAATACTAAATCAATCATTTTTTTTCAACAATTCATTATGGTCTGAATCACAAAATTTGGGCCCTCTATTAAGTGCACTGGTGGTCATTTTGAATGTGGGTTTTTTGTTCAGATTTTGGAAGTTCAACCTCAGCTCCTCTAATAAGTCTATAATAAACTGCATAGCCAAAATAAAGACACTCAGATCCTTATGGCCAAAAATGTCCTAATTTAAATCTATTAAAACTGTAATATTTGATTCCATGGTTATTATAGTATAAAATCATGCATTCTATTATATCAGGCTTTCAATCTAGAGCCCTGGTTTCAAAATTGTAGTTTTTACTATTTTCTAATAGATTGAGCCATTTTCTCATGTTTGCCCTTTGCAAATACATGCTATTTTCCTGGTTTCCAGTAGGGGCATTGCTGCTGTATTAAAGAGTACTGCAGGCTAATGTGGCAAATGTATGCAACTAAAATGATGTGTGCGTGTTGATATGGATGTTGGAGAGTGGTGTGTGTGTGTGTGTGTGTGTGTGTGTGTGATTGACAGTTCGCTCACCCACTGCTCTCCCCGGGTCTGGGACTGAGTTGGACTAAGTTTAATGTTACTTGATAAAGATACCTCCCCTGTCAGCACAATTTAGCTAAAGTAGCTAATGTTAGCCCGAGTATGAACCACTCTTTGTACCTAGTAAGCTAGTGTTTGCTTTGGGCCGAGGTAGTGGGGTGTGTTTCCAGAGCGTGAAAGGCAACGCCCTGCGCTCCTTATTTGGAAGGTCCTGGCTCCAAATAGAAAAGATGGCGCCGACCATAAGCTGCAACTCTTGGCTTCAAACCAGCTCCAACGCAAACCAATGGGTGATGTCACACCTCGCTACATCCATCAATTTATGGATTATACTAATAACTTCCCGGAAAACAGTGAATTACCAGTTTTGCACTTTGTTTTTTTTACGTATTAAACAATTTCCCAAAATGACAAATCATTCCTTCAAATACAGTACTTGAGTAATTGTATTTCGTTACATGTGTCAGAGATGGATGACACTTAATTTTTCTTCATCATCACACTGCCAGATTTTAAAAACATAGGCTATCTATTTGCATCATATTGTCAACGATTATGACTGTCAAAGAATTTGATTCTCATCTGGCAACAGAGGTGAGTAATATGGATTTCAACACTCACATAGGCTATTTATCATTTCCTACACCAGCTAAGTCAGTATTAGTGAGCGCACACAGCTGTCACCGGAAAACAAAAGAGCTGAGTTTGTTCAGTTTCCTAAATTGTGTTGTCAGTATCATCATACTGCACCTCTCCAGTGAGAATAAACTGGGGGGTGGAAATGACAGATTTGACAGAATGAGACACAAGGATGATTTTCATGGAGGATGTTGTGCTACAGTGAAACAGCTTATTTGCAGTGAAAGCTTATTTGATTATTAATCCTTAAACGCACAGTTGTATCTATCCACAAGTCAATTCAATCGTTGCCAGCTGGAGAAACAGTATGTTATTTAAATATTTGGTGATGTTTAGTTTTTCCCAGATGTAAAAGGAGAGACTTGTGAATTCTTAAACTGAGAGACATTTGTCTTTGCTGTTGATTGTATTAGTCTCATATTAAACATCATGTTTGTCACAGGAATTTTGTACCTGAGACCTGCGTGATTAAAAGAGAGAGAAATGGCACCTTCAGTTATAACACACATTTGCATCCCAGATCTCATGAAGGCCTGAAGGTGATTGATTAATAGAGACAGAGCATGCCAAGCCATATCAGGGCCCCTTGCGCAGGTTAAGTGGTGCTAAGATTGTTTTATATAGTCTGTGATTAGTGGATGAGGCTGGAGAGTTTGATCTTTCAGACTTCCTGACCTCCTAATCAGTGGGGGTCTTTCGATCCAGCCTGGCCCTACAACTTCAATCAGACACACTCCTGTGAGTTTGAAACTGTCAGCAGGGTGAAGGAAACACGTATGAGGAAAGGAAATGTACATTTTCAAGTTATTATAGGAATACACATACAGGATCAGTTGTTTACATTTCATTACAAGTTGCTTGTTAACTGATTTAAAGCCAAAAAACCTTGAGCCAGCTATCACAACTGCATATGTAGCAACTGGTTTTCAATAGTTTGCCATGATATTGCACTGTGCGGATATTTAGGACTCAAATAGCTTGTCATATGATTGTGCCACAGACCATTTAAAGTCACCACATATACATCAAAAAACTTTAAACACTAAACTCACATTTTAAGTCCCTTTCACATTTTTTCCTTATACATACTCCTCAAAGATATGTATTCACTTTTTAAATGAATTTTTAACTTTATTTTAGCGCACTTTGCAGTATAAAAATCTTACTTTCTAATATAAATCACTGTATCAGCGGCAGAAGACTATATAATCACTTTTCTAGGAGTAATTCTGCTGGTGAAATATTCTAAATCCAAGTGATGAATGTATACTTTGCGAGCAAATAAGTGATTTTAAACCCTGTTAGTAATGTTTGAAACATGAGGCATACTGGTAAAATAGTTTTTACATGGGATACTTGATCAGGAAGATTTTTCTGTAATTTGCCTGCTGCAAAACTCTCCGGAGTGCAACATAATTATCTACATCATCAAAAGCAATTATGGATGCATAAATTGAATGCATGTCTACATCCCATTGTCCCTTGCATATTTGTCCCTTGCACAGATAACACAACATTAACATTACAATGGAGGGGGAATAATGGAGTTGCCCAGCTGGGGTTAAAGGGACATGACAATGAGTGTGACAGGCCTCAGTCAGATGCTGGGTACAAAAAAAAAACAACTTTTCATCCCATTCAAATGTGGGCGTGTAGAGTCAAATGAATCACAGACATCATGGCTTCAGAAATCCTCTGCCATGCTAAACGTATACCCAACATTAACATGGATATAGCACCTAAAAGAGAACTTCGTGTTTTTGCAACTTGAGACAGCCTTAATTTCTATTTTAAAAATGAAGAAAGAAAAAACACCTAAACATTGTAGCACTAAGTTGTTTCTTTAGTAAGGATGTGCTTATAATTTTTGATGACTTTTGTTCCTCTGGAGGTTGAATGCACTTATTGTAATTTAATGTAATGCAATACACAAGAAAGAAGGTGAATATATAAGCTTATTAGGTTAATATGTTCTTGTGTTTTTCTGTGAATAGGCCATCAGGAAATGTACCAGTTGTCCTTTTTTTCTCTGTTTAAACAGTAACAAACCTACTTCTGCCCACTTCTGATTTATGTCCCACCAACCTCCAGTTTGTATCCCTATAAAATACAATTTTGTTGATGCTATGCAATGATATCCTTCAGAAAACACACTCAGATCTGTCTCTGGCTGTCTTTGTCAGTCTTTGTTCAAATTAATCTAACTCTTCGACCAGAACTGTCAGTTTGCAATCGAATTAAAACATTTTTTTGAAACATCTGTGAGTATGTCGGCCGACTCCAGGACAGATTTTGTGGTTAGAAGCAGACTCCTCTGTCATTATTTGGGAAGTGCACCACAGGTCAGTCAGACAGGCTCATTTGTCATTCACTATTAAAAACACAAATACTACATAAGTCTGTTTGTTGTATTCTGCAAGAAACAATCCACAGTACACAGACTGCAGTTATTTTGCCTGACAGGGACAGAAATATGCCAAACACAGCTACTGCTTGCAAGTAAATTAAGAACATATTCAATATTTGATAACGGTGGCAGAATGGTAACTGTTTGATGTTAAATATTAGAATTATTTTTAAGCCTCTTGAGAGTCTCTGAAATTATTTTTCTCTTGTTTTATCAGAGGACCAAAATCCTCTATAGACCCTTAAAATAAAGCATTCCCAAACTGACGTTATTCAGAAATTTGAAATATTCAGACATGCTCCAGTGACTTCAAGTCAAGTTTCTTATAATTTGTCATTAAAAAAAGGCTGCACATTTCTGCACTGATCAACAAGTGCAATGATAAAAAAGAAAAGCACATCAAAGTTGAGTAAGTATTCACATTTAGCAATGTTTAATATTTCAACTTGTCATTCAGAAGTTGGTCTTTGTCAGACAGCGAAAAAGAAAAGAGAATATCTCATGAAATGATGGATTGTCAAACATCAATTCATCCCCTGATCTAACATCCTTATCCTCAATCAACAAGGAGTGATAAACGTCTCCAAATGCTTGATCCACATTATTATCACAGTCTGCTGCAGTGACTCATTTTGGGCCTCTTTCCTGAGCTGCAGTCAGCACACCAGGCCTTCTTCTCCTCAGCTGAGACACTCTGAGAATCCCTGGCAGCTCATATATCAAGGGAGATCCTCACAGCAGTACTCCTCTTCCTTTTTCAATGCACAGGGTAAGTATTTTAATTAGTTGGCTAATTGTCTAAGTAATTGGAAGACAACTTAGCTCAAAGAGTAATCAATCTCTACAGGGCTGTGTTCTATCACATCAAAGGATCTGTAATTAACACTGCGAACCATGGGATGGTCTTTGACTGAGCTCGATAGCGTGGGGGCGTATGATCACAGATAACACAGAGGTTGAGGAGACAGATCTGGGAGGCCTCCATTGAGCATGGAGAGGTGTTATCATTTAGACACAACCAGATTCAGACCCAAACACTTTAAAGGCAGAGACCTTGTATATGCAGACTGTGATGCAAGAGTTGCACTCTAAACAAAAGGCAGATAAAACCACTGCTTACCAAGTACCGTGTGTGTGTCTGTGTGTTTGGCTAACAGCGTTTATCCTTCAAAATTCTGGAAATCAGTATGTCTTATTGTCAACAACAAAAAAAAAATTCAATATAAATGTCTTACTGCAAAGCTTGGATGTTCAAATGTGCATTCTCCCCCCTAAATTTCCCAGAAGAATATCTGTTAGCTTGATTTTGACAACAGAATTGGCAATTCATTAAATGTTTTCATATACCGAGTATCAATTTCACTTTTCAGCAAAGCTCACGCCAGGCATTAAAAAAATTATACATTTGGGATGAACAAGACTAATCATGTCTCAGATTCATCCATTTGAGGCCCCTTAATTTCCCCATTGTAGAAAACAAGACGTATAATGAACAATTATACATAAAGTCAATTTCAGTGTTGTGCAGAAGACTTAATTAAAATTACTAATGAAAAAAAAAAGACTGCTTACAGTGTGGAAGTTTACTCATCAATTTCAAAATGAGTAAATGCTTTGTCTTCATGGACTGTAATGAAAATGACCTGAATGGCAATACAATCCATTTTTTTGTTTACAAACAATCATTATGAATAGAATTAGTCATCACCAACACATCTTTTTATATATTCTGAAAAGAATTTGCCATAATTGGCCAAATTGCAGAAGGAAACAGCAGCTAAACATCAATACCATTACATTATTCCTGGGCAACGTATCATTTTATCAATTAACAAATGTATTCAAAATGCAGAAATGAATGTCATGCTTGTGGCAGCCGCCTAAAATGGATAATTATGATGAAACATCCAGAGGAGAGCATTCATTGGAAGACATGATATTCCCTGAAGTGATCCCCTCCCCCCTCCGGCCCCGCGCTCCCCGCCGCAAGGCACAATCCTCACTGTGGCACTGACAGATTGACAAATAAGGTTAATAAGTACTTTCCACCTCTCCTAAAGGCTAATCAAATATTAATCCTTGAGGTGTGGTCAGCAGAAAAAAAAAGAAAAAAACAACAAACAATTGGTAGAGGGGAATTGATCGAATTGATTCTCTCTCGTAATGCTCAGGGCTGGGGAAGGAGAAGAAGAGGAAGAGGAGGAGGAGGAGGAGGTGAGGGTGTGGGGTGTTGGGTTGGAACGGTAGGAATTCATTTCAGACTGAGAATGGACAAATATTTGGATATAAGCGCTTAAAGCAATTTCAATTTTTAATCCATCTCCACATTCTGGTGGCTCAGTGGGTGAAGTTTATGCGCCACATGCTCACAGCTTTGTGGGTGTGAATCTGGCTCATGACCCCCCACCCACAGCCAGCCCTTCCCAGTCCCTACACCCCCTCCCCTTCCTCCCCCCCTACAAAAAAAACAATGGTTTATATGTCATTCTACATTGTGCACTACCGACCTTTCAACAGAAATGGCATGAAAACTGTCCTTAATTTAAAAACAACAACAAAGGGATGAAGCGAGTTAAGTTGGTAAAACCTATACACATGAATATGATCTTTATAAATGCCACCTTGTACACACAAGGCCAAGAATCAAAAATGGGACCCTTTAAAAAACATACTATTGGTGACAAATTTGAATTTTACACAAATCTCTTTCCCCCCTCGAACAGTTTTCACTAATCGGAAGCCCCGGGACATCTCGAGGCCTAGTGGCTAGTGGACCATGTGAGCAGAGCCACACACTCATGTACTGATAGGGCAAAATTGGATCCAGTGAGAATGCAAAGAAGCTTATCAACCAACACTTCCAGGCAGTGCTCTCTGCAAGAGCATATGTCAACATCATTTATTAGATGTGGCCAGGGACTAAATTATGTATGATCACAAAACGGGAAAAAAAAGGGAAAATAGGATCACACGCAGCAGGTGGATAGAATAATATTAGGAGAGAATATGAAATTATTAATAGAGGCCCTTAAGGGAGAATATTTGTTAACATTAACCGGTGACTCATTTGTAATGCTTTGAGTCTATAATTAATCATATTGGACATTTCAGAATCATATATAGAGTTAAGTGAATGTTTTATTTGCTTTCCTGTTTTGAGAGATCCAGATTATTATTGGCACATATATCTTTATATTAATGTGTACTGATACAACAAGAGGTAAATCAAACACTTTAAAATTACACCCAGTAAATTGTATATATATATATATATATATATATATATATATATATATATATATATATATATATATATAAAACTGCGTGTGGAATTTAAAAACCTGTTAACTGTATTTCCTTCACTCCAGCCAAACATATACTAAGTAGCTTTAATATTGCCAGATGAGCAATCTCTCAAGCAAAATACTCTTCAGAGATACTATGTAATTGACTCCACATCTAACAGTATGGAACAAATCCCACTAGCAGAGGGAGTTGACAAATTGCATTAAAAACACTCAATTGGGCCAGGATTGGATAGAAGCTCATGTTCCTCCTTATCCCATTAAACATGAAACAGTTTAATCTCTAAAACTTGCTGACATACGGGGAAACGCTTAAGCATGCGGCTTGTATTTGATTTGCAGAAGAAAATCGAGGTACAACATGCCTCTGAACTACTGTACATCTCTGTGTGTGCGTAACACACGTAAGACAAGAGCAAGAATTTATACTCGCCTCAACAAAGAAACAGCATTATTTTAATCAACGTCAATTACAACATCGTTTAATAGTGCGGTAACTGCAAAACCGTAGACATGCATGTCATTTGTTTCAGCTGCCTCAAAGTGAGCGATATTAAAGAGAGTCAAACTGTCAAATCATCCAAGTTTCTTCTTCAATAGCTTACCCGATTTGAACATGTTCCGCTTCTTTTCAAGACATGTAAACAGGTTTTGACATGGGTCTAGTTAAATGTGTAAGACATGCTGAAAAAAAAAAGGAAAGGGAAATGCCTGTGCAAAAAAACCCAAACCTGTCAACACACAGTATACCTGCTTTAAATCTGTTCCCCATTTCAGGCAATCTGTGGGAACCAGGCCTGTGGAGTCTAATCCTGTTTTCATCCGTACCCCCCAACACCCCCCTCATCTGTATCACACTTTCAATTCCACTTGCTGGTGCCTTTGTGTGATTTTCATTTGATCTCGCTTTTAAAATTCAAAATCTATTCAAGGTTTTTTTAGTTGGATTCACGCTGTTGCCGTGAAGCCCTATTTATGTTCTAGATTTGGAATTGCAAATCAAGAGTGTGTGATTTAGGGGGGAATGGAAGTCCAAAATTCCCTGGCATCACCTTTTATGATTCTGTAGGTTTAAAATGTTAACAAGGGTGTTTTAGCAGGCTGATTTGTGCACTATCAGCCTGTGTCTGGCTGTGTGTGTGCAGAAGACAATGATCATGGTAAACTTACTCTTTGAACACATACAGAGTATTTACTGAGTCTGTGGCGCAGGAGCACTGTGGTGTTTTTTAAGTCTTGGGTCTAGACATACCCTGCGTCCTACATCCATAGTACTATAAAGTACACGCTAATGTTGACAATGCACTGGTTTTGTGGTTTGTATATACAAAATATGAATGCAATTATTTTTATTTTATTTTTATTTTGTATCAGGACACATTTCAGATCTGAGAACTTTAGAAATAGAAAGTTAAAATGCAATAAAAATCATTTCTTGTTTACTGTCTGCTTGTGGATTTCATTTTGGTTAATGCATGAGTACTTGACATATCACTAATTTGCTCTTTCTGTGGCTTAACAAACTTGAAACACCATCCCTATGTTTTATTTTTTTAAATTCAATAAAAAGAGGTTAACAAAAACAAGAAATAGTGAGTAAAAAGACATTTTTACAAGGATTTCTTTTCAGAACTGTTACCAGAGCACTACTTTTCAGCTTTGCATAGCTTCTCCGCTGCTGTTAAACTTTGCACTGTGGTTGCACTGTGTTATGCATGCTGGGTTTTTTTTTAGGTACACTTAATTTTGTCTTTTTTTCCAGTATGAATGTACAAAACATAGATAGCAGACCATTAGTATGCGGTTGGGAAAAAGGACAGTTCTTAATCTTCTTTTTTAGGGTTTTACCAAACATGCAGGTACACGCTGTGATGCAGCTCCTCACACAGCTGTGGTTGTTGGGAGCCGTTGTGCTCCTGAGCCTGCACACTTTAGGCCTGATCATCATTGTCTCGTTAGTCTCAACAAGCTTTAGGATTTGCAGAGTTGTGCAAGAACAATGAAAAAAAAGCACCAAGATAACCAGATATAAACACATGAATGATGAGATATCTTACTGAAACTGAGAAATAGCCTTTTCATTTCTGCCAGATGTAATCATAATATTGCGTGGAGTTGTCTGCATGTACAAGAAACATGAATTCTTTGATCAAAAGTATAAGAAGCCTATGTACCCTTACTGTGGAACAGAGTGGTTTGAGAAAACATCACAAAAGCATTAGCGTCCAAGACAGCATGCACTTTGAATAGATTCTTCCTCAGACCATTATAGTGATACCAATGGGGTAATATCAGTATCGGCCAAATTAATAACTTCCCCCATTGTGAAAGATCTCAGGCTGTGCTGTACCTGTATCTATTCAGAGTCCATAGGAAATAGTGAGAAAACAAACTTTAGATCTATTGAATAAATTCCTATGAGCAATTTATGCAAAGAAATTTAATATTGCTGCAGACTCTCATCCACTCTGCAAATAAATGGTTACTTCTGAACTCAGATATGATTCTAAAGAGCATATCATAGAGAATCCACTCTTGGCCCATTCATATTCCTGAATCACTGACGTTAACATTCAAAAAAGGTACACTTTGTTGTTTTTCAAATGTCATGCCGTAATAAACAACTGAATATTTCTTACGTGTGTGTCCCAGCTCAACAGTATGTACTGTAACTAAAGCATGAGCTTCACTAAGTATATGTGAGCCTTTGATCATCACTCTTGAAGTCATATTTGTTTTGGAATAAAATATAACTAATAATCATGTTATGGGAAAACAGTATATCTGCTTATCAGAGAACAGTATTGCCTACTTGATGCCCAGTGAGGGATTTAGGTGAAGCATTATTAACAAATCCCACTTCCTGTGATTATCTGACACAAGGTGCTGACAGACGCTCACTGTTGACATTTCTGTTGATATTGGCAGTGAAAAGGACAGCAATGGCAGAGACTTACAGTGCTTACAGGACTTACACACTTGTATTTTCCTCTTTGTCGGCCTGCGTTGCAGGACTTAGCATATCATCGTCAGTTGAATGAGCTGTGGTACTGACCTGTCGTGACAGACCGGGATCATACATCAGGGCTGTTTCCTCTCTGTCATCACAGTTGTATGGTCAGGCCTGACACCTGGAACAGCTGAAACATCACAAATGCAAAATGTAAAAGCCTCATTGTAGCGCAGCATGACAAAAAGTATGTGTAATGGAAAGAGGGTCACAGTGTCGCTGTTTTTTTTATGTTGTGGTCTGATCCTCACCTGATTGGTTTCTGTTAGAAGTTATTATTAGAATAACACAGACCCTACTTACCATAAAATAACAGGTGAGGTTAATGGCAAATGATTTGTTGCATTAAAACCACAATTTTTGCATCTCTCTCACTTTTTTTGCCCTAATGGATTTTATTTTACTGAATATTCTCTGAAAGCATACATAATTCTGTGTGAAAGCAAATCTATTTTTCATGAATACAAAGCAATATTAAAAGCACAACTTAAGAGACTATGAATTAATAATTTTGCATTACAGAACATGAAAAATGCACAATTAAGAACATTTTTCCACACCCTCCTGTGTGGTGGCATAGCAGATGATATACTGTATAATATTATACTCTGAAACAGACCTTGAGTTGTTTAGGTCTTATTACACAGTCCTTACTGTGTTATGTTATGTTATGTTACGTTATATTATGTTATGTTATGTTATGTTATGTTATGTTATGTTATGTTATGTTATGTTATGTTATGTTATGTTATGTTATGTTATGTGGAGTTCAGATGTAATTTTGCAAACATCAGTATAATATATAAGTTACATATTGTAAATAAGCATCCACAATACACTCAGCAGACAACAACAGATGCATTTTACTTGCTGGAAAAGTCAAATCTACATCAGCCGACATCACTAACACGCTGGTTATGATTGCATCCATAAAAAAAAATGTGATACTTGATCTATTGTGCCTCCATGACATCTCCAGAGGACAAACTCTGGAGTCCCATAAGAGCGTCAGACTAATTAGACCTAATCACACCTTCCAGTAACATAATACATCCACAGTGAAAGAATATGGGTGGTGACAACAAATCCTGTGCAAAGATCAAAACCAACAATATGTTAGTCGGTCTTTCAATACTTTCCAACTTACCTACATTATCTGTGGCTCTCAACCCCAAGCCCATCTGTTTCTACTGAGGATGCAAATCTTTAAAAACAAGTCATGAAAGTAAGTATTCTTTTTTTTTTTCAAAAAAAAAAAAGCTAAATAATTTCCTTAAATAGCTGGGCGCTGTCCTTTTAAACAAAAGTTACCCAAACAGGAGTGACTAGTGACTATTTTCTGCTGTGGGTTTGGTGCACTAGCGAGTATTTATGGTAGCAAGATGTATATGTGGGATCGACTCAAAATAAACTACAGTGCCAGTGTTAATTGTAATGAAGGAATGTGTCATCCATTTTTGGACAACGATGGTATGACTAATAAGCTAAAGAATAAGTTAAAGTATATCAGGCTTCAGCTACACATGCGACACTTGTTAGCAGGATCAATTCATTGTTGGTGTTTGTCTTTTCATGGGATTTGTTGACAATAAGGGAAATATAAAGTATTACCAGAAATATCCTTTGATCTACAATTAACCTTCAAAATTAATATTAAACTGTGTATCAGTAAGGTAATGGTACACTTTTGGCTCACTAAGACATCCAGAAGTGCCAAACATCAGAGACTAACGGAACAATTGACGATCATGGTTCTTGGTTGAATCAGCAGCCATGGTTGGATGGGTGGCAAATTACAAAGCAACAGATTTGTGTGTAAAATCCCTGTGGTATTGATATATACTTTTCAAATGCATACTTTAATTCCTGTGTATTACTGTATATATATTCTATCACTGAACCTTATACTGTACTTGAAGCACAAGCAGAAATGGCTGTGGCACCGGCTTTTCCCATGACATTTGGAGGTTAATTTGCATTGGTTTCATGGTCATTTATCGATGGAGGGTTCAGAAATTAACATTCACCACGCTTTTTATTGACAGAAGTGTTTAATAACCCATCAAATCAAACAGGATGGTCAGCCAGGAAGCAGTTCTGCGCAGAGAAAATATGCTCCATTCAAACTAATACATTTTTAGTATCACACGCTACGTATTGTAAGGGATTTATGCCAGGAAAGCTTTGCGGTAAATATTCTGTAGGAAATGATGCCATGATGTTAGGCTAATGTGTGTGGAGGGATTTGCAAGATGATGAACACGCATGAGCTGCTTTGATCCAGATGGACCTGGTCAATGTAGTGGAGACAGGCGAGGGAAAAGGAAGGACTTGGCTTCTTGTTCTCACCACAGGTTTCCTTTAATTTTGACATATTTACAGCCTTGCTCAATCTGTTATGTCTTTTTTTTTTTTTTTATCACCTATACAGCATGTTCTGTCCTGCACACTGCTTGAGATTTACAGTGTAGCATTTCTCCTCACTTCCTTTCACATCCCTATTCCACAACTTTTTCACAAGAGGGAACATGTTTACTTTTGTGGTTGAATGAAAGATGACTGGCTGCAGAGAAGGTATTGTAGGTTTTGGAACAACGTACCAAATATATATTGCTGTAAAAGCTGAAACATGTGCATTTTTTGTCTTGGAAATTAGTTCAAGCCCATAAAATACATTGCACATAATTTCTGTGATCTCCTTTATAATTCCCAGCTTCCTCCTCCACCCTTATCTTCCTCTAACCACTGTTGTGCTCAAATGTGTGTAATTTCACATCCACAGATTCACACGGCATGTCACCAACTCAGAGTGAAATATACTTATGTTCAAAGGAGTTCTAATGTGGAGTGATGGGTGGGCCTACAGTAGCCTCAGAGCCGTTGACACACAGCTGTCTTTGCTATAAATCTTGCAAATCCACTCAAAAAAATTGAAAAAAAAAAAAAAAAACCCTCTCTCTTGAGACTTCTTTGAGTGGTAAATTGCTTCAGCTCTCAAAGTAAGCGTAGTAAGAATCTTCCTGTATACACCACTATTGAGCAAAATCATTTTAGTCCAATGGAGAAAGTCAAAGCACAATTGCAGTTCTAATAATACGGAGAAATTATTCTAGATTACATGTGTGTGACCAAATGTAAATAAGTAAACAAATCTGACTTCTAACGTATAGTTACTGGACAAGGTTAATCCTGCAGGTTAATAAATACAATGCATCCCTCTCTTAATAGCATGCATGGCCTTGTCAGAGTTCCTTTATCTACAAGCTTTGTCTGTGAGGCCATTATATAATTATATCATTGCATTTGTCATTTGCGTTCACCCTTGGGGTGAAGAACAAATTAAAGCACCGAGTATGTTAGCTTCATAAGCAGAATGTCTGCAACACAAACCACAGCAAAAGTTCATATTTTCTGTGTAATGAATGTTACATTATTTATACTATGAATTATGGATGAACTTGTGCAGACCTGAGCAGCCCTGAATGGGATGGCTTGTAATCAATCCTTGTCTGATGGACCTCTCCAACAAACAGTTATTAGTGGTTACTCTGACTCAAGTGTGCCTGGGAAAACCTAAATAACTGGTAGTGAGAGTAATAATATGAGATATTATTACCTGCGCCCTAGGTATAAATTAGGCTTTTATTCACAGGAAAAAAAAATCATTGCCAGTAATTTGGGAATAAATATTAAGATATGTGACGATTTAAAGATTGTAGAGATTAAGCAGTTCACTGATTTAGCGTCGTTGAAAGGCTTATTGAGGCGGATTGTTAATACTTTTCACAAAATACTAAAGAGAATGCACATTAAATGACAGCATCCTTTGAATTAATACACTTTGTAGCTTCACAGGCAGTGGCATAAGCACTGAGCTGAGATAGGGAGGAAACATTATTCATGGTGTTTTTCATCCTAACTCTACTTTATTAGCTTATTTGATTCCCCATTCTCCTCATAGTTGATTCAATACATTTCCTATTTGCATAAAACTGTCCGGTAAGATTATCTTCACTTATTCGATCTATCCTAAGAGTCACCTTGTTCAGGATCTTATATGAATAATGAGATTTTAAATTGGAAGACACTCACACAGAGAATGAGGCATTTACAGTTAATTCATCTCATTGAGTTACATTGCTTAGAGGTATTGGAGGGTTTAGATTTTCATTCAAGCATCATATTTAACAGTGTCTGCTTCCCCCCACTTTACTGGCATTGATATTTAAATGGCCTGAGCCTGACAGATCCAATATTGCGACCCACTGTTGCTATTTTCCTGGGAGCAAATATATTGTCAAAATCCGTATATTCAGAGAATGAGAAGGCAAAAAAAGGGTGATCACATGGAACCCCTCATTTCTGTGGTTTACCCAAATATTTCAACAGGACCAAGCTCCACTCTTCATTTGCCTATTTATAGAAACTGATATACATCGGAATGATTTCGCATCTCAAGAATTTGCTTTTAAAAATGACTTTTTTTCTGAAAAAAAAAAATTACATACATACACATTTGCACAATAGCATCACATACTCAAATTTCTGTCACACATGCACACACATTCACAGTGATTTGACAGAGAGAGAAAGACAGAGTGAGAAAGAAAGGGGGGGAGGGGTTAATTGGCTTTTTATGACTCCAATTAAATAACATTATGCATATACTGGCTTAACGGCTTATATGTGGCCTCCATTAACAATGTCCTCTTGATTGGTTCTTGGGCTTAAGGTCTCCTCCAACTCAGGCAGCACTTGTCATAGTGTTTAAACCCATATGTGGAGAAAAGGCTTGTGACAGTAAGAGATTTTATATGTGTGTGAATAATTTAAAAGGAAAACTACAAATCTTGAAAAGATCGGTGACCCCCCTTCTATACCGACACAACCTGCAACAAGACCGCATGAAACGTTATCTGTCTGAGATGACAATTGAATAAAATAAATCTCATCATTAAGGCCTTTGCGTGTTATCTTGAAAGCAAAAGAGAGAGAAAGAAAACAAGCATGTGCCTGTCCTGAAGCGGAGCTCCTGAGGTGTTAACTAATCTCTGGTGGCCAGTCTATGCACTGCCTCCTCTAATTGCTCCCTGTATTTCAGTCTGGTGTGAGAGCAGCCATTGTAGCGAGCGCCCAGTCAGCCCCCAGAGGTCTCACACCTTCATTATCACTCTTTATTGCAGAACCTTATACGGGCACTCGGCACCAAACAGCCTGCCCGTTAAAAATAGAGCCTTCTCCTCTTCTCTCCTTTTGGTGGTTTCAGTTTTAATTACTAACACAGAGCCAAAGCCAGAGTCCTCAGCAGGCCTAGCGTTTTTTTGTTCACTAATTAAAGCGAGGATGGAGTTTATTGAAGGGACCCTGACTCTGCTCTCTCATCTATTATTAAGAGGGCAGGACAAATCATTTTCAAATTTATATGCTGAAACCTGTCCAGGGACAGGCACGGGGCGGTAAAGGTTGGGGGAAGGTGGGGTGAAACGGTGCTGAACACAAGGGAAGGTGGTTGAGATGCTGTATATGTAGAGGAGATCCTGAAGAAGGATAAATGCAGAACTGTTATATAACACAACATCTCAGCATACAGGAGGGAGGTACAGTAGATCAATGCTAAATGCTGTACATGTGCAAAGGCACCTGTGATGCAGCACACCTTAATTTAGGTCATTAAGGGATGAGAGTCTGGTAGACCTGCATCAGAAGTATTAGCAAAGATAATGGCATTGATTGGAGGACCCCCTCTGTGTGCTCTGTGTAAACAGTGGGCATAAATACCAAAACAGCAGGGTGGTAATGTGAGAGCACAACGTCCAGCCAGATTGATGTTCTTAGTGATTCACTAACCCCCTCTGTCTAGTATTCTTAATTGTCTAAACAGCCGCGACCCTGACAGCTGCACAGGTACCTCAGTGAAAGAACAAAAAGACAACCCTTTGACTGGAGAGACGGGAGGATGCAAGACAGCTGGCAACAAAACAGTAGAGACGGTTGAAACGGATACGTGAAGTCTTTGTACTTTTATGTCATACACATAGCCTTTATCTGATATTTGTACAGATTTTAATTTTGGAAATCATTTCATTTAAAACACTGAGATGAACACAAGGATTTGGTTTGTTCCTGCCTAGGAACTGTTATATGTGATATCAATTGAAATCTTAAAACTCTTTGATTTGAATATACGTTAGTAAAAACAGATTTTTTTTAAATTGCATATTGCCTGCTGCAGCACAGTGAAACTGTCAGCACTGGAAAGGCCACTGGGTTGTTAAATGATTTGGAGTCTAAGAGAAACTAACAAGCTGGTTCCTCAGTAGCATTAATTCACAGTTTTCCTTATTTTTTGCACAAAAATGTGGAACATCAAAGAGACATCAGCTGATCATAGCATTAGCAGACATGATTCAACTTAAAAATAAAAGAATAAAACATCCCTGACTCTTCACCTACTTTACTTACCTTCTTTACTTTACTTTCAAACAGTTATATACGAAGGAATGCATTGTCAAATCGCTGCTATACGTTAAATTGCTCTCTAACAGTCACAGTATGTGAGGTTTCCATGCTGAAAGACACAAGTGGGGAGGAAGGCCACATGGAAAATTAGCAACATACAATTAGAGAAAGAAAATCTTCATATCTGGTCTCTAACCTTTATAAGATGAGGTAGAGTGAATTGAAAAGGAGAAATAATGAATTTAGCTGGGTGAAGAGCAAGAGAATCCTCCCTTAGCCTAACAAGCAGCTCGCATCCTCAGGGCAATTAGTCACTGTCATATGAGGGCAAATGTAGAACCCTTTGCATGCTTGTTAAGTAAAAACTTACACAGAGGTCACTGACATGTAAAAGAAATGCAGTGTAACCACTGAGCTATAGAAGATTTCCAGAGTAAAATAAGCCAGCCAAAACTCCACCATTACAATGAGTATGTGTGTGATTTTAAATAAAATCTAACTTAGTCGTATTAACCAAATGCTAAAGCGGGTAAATGAATGGATGTGCAGCAAACCACAGTCGACTTTTGGGGATTGGAATGGTATTGACCACCTTTATTTTATATCTGCCAGAACATTTAATGTTGTCAAAACATATAAGCGTCCAGTACCGAACAGAATAAAGAAATTTAAATTATTTACAAGTCATTTAGTTCTACAAGTAAGCATTCAAAAGCAGCCTTCTGGCATACACGTTTAGTGTTTATGTTGGATTTTACTGATTTTCACTCAGCTCTTGACATACTATGCATGCCTGACATATCTCCATCTAGACAATTTGGCCCAGTGCTTCACCCAGCTAACACCAAACAAATCCTCTACGTTCAGCAAACTGAAGAATAAAGTGAATTTCACAACCGTTCAATATGTGATTGTTTAATTTCACCATTTCTATGCATTATAAATGTACATTTCTTTCAGGGTGGATTTTTCCAATACATACAGGGAGGGATATATAGGTCAGAGACCCCAGTGCCTTATCAGTAATTCGCCATTGCCTGGTTATTAAGGACAGCTTAGGTGGAGAGGGCTGGAGTACCAGGAGGGGTTAAGGTGAATTGATTGCCTGTGGACATGTTAAACATGACCCTGTCAGGCCTCCACTCCACTCCTAAAATGCACCAACCTGTGCACCTCACTCCAAGTAATCAGCTGTAGAGGCTTTAATAAAATTCAGAAAGCCCCGAGAACTTCCCCCCAGGGACTGTACCAAGTTGGAAATAATCGAAACCCGCGGCAAGAGACATTTGCACTGTGTTACCGTAGGAAGCATAACAAAATGCCTAGTGCTCTGAACCCTTAAAAATGTTTTCAGGGGAGAGAAAAAAAAAAGTTGTGGTTTATGAGCGTAATGGAAGCACATAGGTTGTTGTTGTTCACTGTTAAACAGATTGGAAAGTAATCACCAAAGTGTCTGTTCCTCTGCTGACTGGGTTCAGATGCAGCAGCTTGCAGCAGAGGGGCAGTGGCAGGGTAATTACGGGGTAACTTGGGCTCAATCTGTCTGTAGACGCCCTCCCTCTTGGAAGGGGGTGTTTCCCTTGATTAGCCCGACTCAGGGTGAAGCCCCCTCTGCAAACGGCAGATTGAAGTTCATCACAGGGGTCTCAGCTGCCAGTATGTTGCAATGAATTGCTTGCTGTAAGAAGGTGTTGACAGGAGCAGCTGGACATCAGAGAGTGATGAAAAGAAAGGGAAATTCATGGAGAACCCAGACAGAACGGTCCACTGGGGGAAAAGACAGAGAATTGGTCATCTGCTGGTGGAGAGCAGAACTGCAGCCATTGTAGTGTGGCCTCAGGGTGTGTGCGTACAAGTCATATTTGTTTATGTGTGGCCTTCATTGTGGAGAGAGTTTGAGAGTTAAGAATACTGAAGTTCAGTCACGCTGATTGATTGGATCACTGCAGCCTCCGGCAATTATTCAAGTAGTAACTTGCTTGAAATAGATATTTAAGTCAAATAATAATGTGAACCATTCAAAAAAAATTATGATATGCCTGCAGCATGTTGATAAAATGACAATAATTGTGAAACTACATAATACATATTTCTATTTTCTTTGTCATCTTTTGTCAGGCAGGAGTGCACATAGTCAGGAATTCATGTTAGAAATGTTGACTATGTTTAAAACACAGATCACATCAAACCTTGTTTAGCATCTAAATTATAAATAATGACATTGGACAGGCCTTTCAGGGTGGCTGACAGTGACTGCAGGACATTACACACATGTGTCTATTGTCTCACAAGTGCTGCTCCTTAGCTCAGCAATGGTGACTAATGTTAGTGAAAATGAGAAATGTGTGTGTGTGTGTGTGTGTGTGTGTGTGTGTGTGTGTGTGTGTGTGTTTTGATGAATAGAGATGGTGCCCTAAGGTGAGGACAGACTATATTGGTGTGATTCTACCATTCACTATATTAATGAACTGCCTAAAGGTGCAAATTAGGTTTTAATGGGTGTTACTTTACTAGCTTGCTTCTACCACACACAAAGCCTTTTCACTCAATGTTCCTCCTGCACCTTTTTTGAAAAAAAAAAAGCAATTACAATTTGTAGTCTCTTCAGTAATGTCAAAATAAAATATAAACATTAGCAGCTCAACTTCTCAAGAAAAAAAAAATGCTTATTCATTTTGTTATGACACTATGTTCTGAGTCTTTTCCCTACACATTTGAAATGCCTTAACTCATATTGCCAAATTTTGTCTTCCTCCAGCTTACTGTGAACAAAGCCAAACCATTTTGCATGCCTGCGCATTTGAACCCTTCATGCTGTATCATTTACAGTCTGTTTTTTTGCAGCGGGAGAATCTGGAAAGAGGAATTGTAGATTGCACAACATTTCAAAGAAATCGGTGGAAGGAAAGACAAGTTTAGGGGAAAAATAGACAGAGAACAAACGCCTTTTAAATCAGTGGTTTTGAGAGCAGCTCCCTGCCTAACATGGTCTCTTAGCATACTTGACACCAGCCACTACTTAATTAGCTGCCATCATCTCTGAGCCCCGGAGAAAGAGGGACAGGCTAATGATTAATGATAAAAATGCCAGGAAAAAAGCCTTTGACAAAACACAACATGTCATCCTGTGTCCTCTACAGATGTGAACTACTGCTGTGATTTACCCTCCTTGAAGTCCATAAAGATTATTTATGCTCACAAACCTGATAAAGCTCAGATTTGTTGTCGCTTTTCCAAACACAGATGGAATTTTAGGACACTGTTTAGAGAAAAAAAAAAAGTCTGTTTCTGCAACATCAGGAACTGATAAGATATGTTTGACACATATATTGGCTGACTTTGCAAAGTCTACAGGGAAATCTGAGGAGTCATGTTTCTGTCTGTATGTAATGGTTAGGCAGTTTTGCATTTTTATGCTTTAACTCCTGAACACTGAATCTCCACACACACACACACACACGCGCTGCACAATCAATTGCTTTATTGATCTATAACAAATTAGGGGAAGATAAATGGTTCAACTAAACAAATACAGGCTCTATAATGAGCCGATACAGTGCATGACATATTAATTGAGTTCTGCATAATATGAGGCTACCCTTCTATTAGACCTTGCGTGGTGTTCGAGAGCCAATGTGACTGATGTTACGCGACAGATACCCGAAGCCTGATCAACACTGGAACATAAAATCATTTATATATTTTTATATATATATGTTTAGCTTACAGTAGAAAGATGTGTCCACAGCAAGGTATTTTGTGCTCTTACACCAGTGCAGCAAACACATCCCATGGTAAAACCACCTCTCCGGTGTGACTCGTGTTGTGTGCAGTCACCAGCGATCAAAGGCTAATTAGTTTCAGCTGACACAGGGTACGGCCCCCAGGTCAAAGATCATGACTGATGTTATGGAGATGATGGTGGAGAGAGAGAGAGGAGCAGGGGAGAGCCGGGGGAATCCTCATTAACCAGAAATTGTTGCTCTTACATCAAATCCCAGACTAAACCGGACACATTTCTTATTCTAATCGCTTTGAAAAATCTGAACTTTTGGCTGTTTGTGTGAAACACCTTGTTCCTTTATGTGTGTGTGTGTTTATAGAAAAGGCAGAGATAGACAGATATGTAACAAAATCAATCTTTTTTATGTTTCCCCAAAGTCCATTTTACAAAATCCACAAAAATACACACTATGCAATTTACATTAGTGCCAGTGCAGTTCATAGACAGACTCATAACCAGGGGCTCCCTCTACAGGCCGACCGCTCAGTCCAACAGCAGGCAGCTCAGTCTCTTACTGACAACATGCTCTCTCGCAATGCTTCATTTGTCATAGCAGATGCTCAAAACTATTTTCCCTGGAAGCCTAAAATCTGAAGAAGTAAATTAATATCCCCTCCCCTCCCGTTTTAAGTCCCTCAGACTCAGTTCATAGCCTGCACTAAGTGCCCTTGTTGACTCAATTGGATTAGCACTAATATGTAAACACAGGAGGTAAGAGGAGTAATCCTCTAATGAGAGGAGAAAAAGTGAAATAAATAACTTGAAATGCCATGCCTTGCCTTTAACGGAGGCATCTGTCAGGTAAGCTGGATATGTGTAGATTCAAAGCAGGTATTAAATTTGGACCAGGGGATATTCTGAGGTAAACAGTTGTGACCATTCAGTGACAGCGTAATTACTCGTTTGTAACTTAGTTGGATAATAGGAATACAGCCTCCAGGGGATAAGACAAAGACTTGTTAATTATTAAAGCTTACATCAGCCAGGCACTAGAGAGTTGCAATTATTAATGTTGTTGTTCTTGTTTGTGCTTAAACACTACCTCTGCTGTTAATATGCTCATTAACCAAAATGAGTGATTTTATTACTCTTGATTTGGTTTGGGGTTTGTTCAGCATATCAGGGCTCAGCTGTCGTTGTTTACTGAGGGGTAAACACTTCTGGCAGATGTGAACAGGTGATGGGTTTTTGCCACTGATTCCTATTTTCTCTGATTAATTATAAAAAAAACAGAATTGAGAGCACAAACTTTTCTCTCTTTAGTGATAGTGTGCACTACACGGCTGTGCAGTTAACCATAATCCCATAAAAAATATATATTTAATTTAGATTTAATCACACAGATACACTGCAAGTTTAATGTTAGTTAACGTACCACAAAGAATCACTCACAATTTAAACATAATATCGCACTGCGCTCAAAATATACAAGTCGTGTCTAATTATCCTGTGCCGTTGTTGAAATGGTGCACTGCTTTAACATTCTTTAACGCCTTCCTGTAAATGAAAAATTGGTCTATTAATATCTGTTGCATAAAATATTATGGCTCAAAATTTAAGTTGCAGAAGTACAATCCACAAAAGTCATTCAGTAATAAAACAATAGTATTATTATTCTTCATATATAAACTTTTCCATTATTTCTCAAGTCAGGCATCACATAAACTAAAAGAAAATATTCATTGTGATATAGAGTCGCTTCTATCTTGTATTTTAAGTCACAGCAGCCCCTCAAATGTTTTCTTGGTAAAACACTCACCAATAAATGCTCCTCTTACATCTTGCCAATAGTGATTTCAGATGTCAACACTGTTGATGCTGCTTGTGAAGACTCTCTAATTGGACCTGTCTGTTGATCCACTGAGTGAGGAGAGAAAAAGAAAAGGGATCTAAACTCTGAATGCCACCTATACTACAGCCATAACTCTGGGCCATATGACTGTGACAGTAGTTTTACTTAAAGTGTTTTATTTCTGAATGCAACAATAATTACCTTCACTGTAAGTCAGATATTCCCATTTTTATCACCTCACATCTCGAGTTCTTTATTTAGTTTACTTGAGACACAGTGAGCTGTAACTGCTGTGACTCTTAAAACTGCTACCAAGGCAAATGTAGCCATTGTCCAATTTGGAAAAAAAAAAAAAAAAAAAATTTAACTGAACATATTCTTGAAATACACAAACAACACAAAAAAACATAAAGCAAACAAGCAATTATATTTGTTCACTCTCCATTGTGAGCTAAAGCCATATGCAGCTTTAAAGGGTGTTCTTCTTCCTAATGGGCCCCATGGGAACGAAGGGGTTAATTGATGCAGATGTTGATCGCTTTTACACACGATGCAGGGAGCATCTCCCCGGTGGCTCCTATTAGAGGCAGTTTTAATGAAGTGCTAAACAGAAGGCCTTCCTACAGTGTGGCCTGTCCTCAGGAATACTCGGCAAAGAAAGCACTTCACAGGAAAACAAGGTCCCCTATTGATTGTCATGCCAAATAACTGAATCCTTTCTCAATCAATGCTTATTTCTCAACTTATGGAACCTAATAGAAGACAACATGAAAGAAAGTCAATCAGAGAGGTGTTATTTTGCTTAGGGCACATGAATGAGTGTGTGGTTGTCATGTGGAGAAAAAAACCCTGCTGATTTTAACCTCTTGTTAGCAGTGCTACCGATAATTCAGCTGCAGTTAAAAAAATGTTAATTCTTAAATACTGTTTTATGGGATATTTGCCTTTTTTATTATGTTAGATGCTTTAAAGGTAAGAGGTAAGGTAAATTTACAATACAGTGTTTATGTTGTGACCAGGGTCATCCCAAAATTCATACATGAATTTGAACCCCAAACCATTTTTATTTCTAAAATTACACAAGAAAAAAAAAAAAAAGTCATACCACATAATGTGTACTAGTCAGTGGAGGTTGGTTAAAGTGATGGTAATGTAATGGGGCTTCTCACGCAGCGTTACCAGCCCATAGTCACTAAATTCTGCTCATTAAAATGACAAACCCAAACACACAGTTACTCAGGCGTGATCTTCAGCTGTGTATGGCATCTGGCCCTGACGCACCTCCGCCCCCAGCTCCCCAGAGAATAACACACACACACACACACACACACGCACACACACGCACACAGAGAGAGAAAGAGAGAGAGTAACCCCAATCAAATTTTAAAACAATCAGCATTCCTTTCATTTCCAATTTAGTCACCTGCCACAGCCTCCTATTAGTGTCCACCATGATACAGTATTAGAGGTTTATAAATGAGCGCCGTGTCTTCCTCCCCTTCCGTCTGAAGGAGTTTTCTCCATTTTCCCCAGTCAGCTTCTCACTCCATCCGTCAGCCTCTTCCATCCTGATTATCAGGAGACACCAATTTCAAAGAGACATCTTAATAGTGATGTCAACGTATTAATTAGAAGTGTTAATGAGCTAAAAGCAACCCAAATTAAATTAATGCAGCAATAGACAGAGAGCGAAATTAGCTTCAATTTCTGTAAATGATTCTGAAGTGTGCACAACATATCAGCCTGTCTGAACATTCCCATCCCCCAAAGCTAATCAAGAGCTACATTGCAATTAGCTGCTTAATTAAAGCAACACTCTGCTCGGAAAATCCGGCACAATTAAGTAATGGCTGTTATAGCATGAAGACAGACTGTATTTTTCTTCTGGAGGAAAAAAAAATAGAAAACAACATATTCTATCCCTAATGGCCTGCAGGGGATTGAGCCAGCCAAGATGTGCCAAGATGGAGAGGTTTCTATCTCACGCTTCAATGGGGATCTTTGCTCCAGCTGGAAGCCTTGTGAATCAATGACAGCGAGGCAGATCAAACTGCCGTGCCCAGGGTTGCTAAGACATCTGAATTGGCACTGACTGGGGTGACTGTGTTCTAATCACCAGTTCTGTTTTAGCAGCTCAATGGCTTCCAGTTGGACAGAGGAGCTCCAGACTATTGACACTTTGCACATATTTCAGCAGTGGACCTGTTACTGATCCCTGTGGCTGTGGACACTGTTGTCCTTCAGTCCCTGATGGTGTGGCTGGAATATACCAGCACTGAAGGATAAACAGTGTTGGAGCCAGAGGAAAGTAGCTGCAGCTCTATATTTAAATTTAGTTTAGATATCCACACGGAAAACACACAAAGTAGGTAACTAATTGGAAGATTGTGAAGTATAGATTTGTAAAGATTTGTTTGTCTGAGATCTAATGAAAGGAGCCTATAGGTGAGGTAATTTTTATATGATGAAAATACACATTTCAGCAGCTAAAAGACTGACCTGAAAACTGGGCACCACCCCTAAGTCAGACTGTGCAATTTCCCTATAGAGCAAGATGTGTACAGTATTTAAACTAAGTTTCATCATTGCTGGGGCAGTATTTTTTCTGGGGTGTTGTCAGAGTGACAAACAAACACTGAAATTTATACACTCCATGGAAGAGTAACAGCTTCCAGAGTCTCCTAAATGCTGTATGTACAAACACAAACACGGTATCATATCTGACAAACAAAAAAAGCACAAGTTCAAGTTATTTGAACCACTACTCAGTTATTTTCTGGTTTTAAAAGTGCCTGGCTGAGTGGTGAGCTGTGAGTAACAGCCTTCTCGAGGTGGAGTCCAGGGACTGTGGTGTAAACGCCATCCTTCAGCAGGTGTAGGCCACAGCAGAGCATATGCCGTCAGGTAACCAGGCTGGTTTGCTCTACAGAGACTCCACTGTGATCGTTTCCCTGGGCCTGCTTCTGCTGGGAACCAGTGTCACTCACAAACACCATCTGCCAGGAAACAGGTTTGCCTGCTAAGAGCATTTATCAGCAGGTCAAGGAGTGGTGCCTTCTTCTCAAAAAAAAAAAAAAACGACACACACCTGCTGAAGAAAACAAAGGCATTGCTTTTATGGCTCCTAATTTCTTCTTTAGGAATCAGCCATGTAAACATAAAACAGTAAAAGCTTGAGGCACGCACAAGAGATGGCTCAGACCCCACAGAGCTCCAGGATACCTTTCCCTTTGCTGAAGAGAGGGGAAAAGACACCTGAAGTGTTTGACGCTAAATTAGCTTTTCAAAGACAATAATTAGACTTCTCCCCCTAAAGGTAAATTACCTGCTAACCAACTGAACTGTGTTCTAATTATAGGATCTTGCCCATGAGCCATTGCCAAGGATCCTTGTTCCTAGCAGGAGGATGTAAAACACATTTTGAAAAAAATACATGTTGAAGTGGTAAAGCCTACAGAATACAGAGTGGAAACATGCTCTGTAACACAGAGTTGAAAAACTGACGGATCACTTGGATAACTGCAGTAACCTTTAGAGGATTTAAACAAGATAATTTCATACAGCAACCAGATGGCAGCTATCGTTCCTTATGTGAATTTTGACAGAAGAGGTTGACTGAGCAACACTGGATGGGTGACAACTAGGTACTTATCTGTGCTTTGCATATTTTGCAATTGATGTCATGACACTGCAAATTGATTTGTAAGACACACAGTCGGTGGAAAGGATATTGAATATTTACAGTCGCCATGTAATAAAACCTATCATGTCTGTGATGGGGAGGGTTTAGTTGGCCTTTAGGTCTATGTAATTTCTCATTGTTCTGCTGGGTTGAGTGTGGAGCCTCCCGCAAGGCGGCACTGTGGCTGCGGTTCGCTGCAAAGCCACACAGCAAAGGGCCACACATTTGAATTCATCACCCGTGCTGATAGCCTGCCACTAATTAATATGTAAATTCAACATTGTTTGTTTGCTGCTGTGTCAAACTTTGATGTGAGGAGCGGCTTCCAGGTTAACAGAGATTTAGCGGAGATTGAGGGCTGGAGACCTGCCGCATATCCCAACCAGCCTGTAATCTAATATTTTATTTAAATACATCGACTAATACTGTATGTCTCCACAGCTTAGAACCTGGGAGACAGGCTAATGATATTTTATTAAGCCACAGTAATTGAGGATCCCATCAAAATATGTAATTAAACACTTAAGCATAATTATCCAACTCAGTAGGAACCCGAATGAATTAATTAAAAAAACGTCAATACATCAATTTATTTGAATTCCTTTGTCCCTTTTCTACTTGTAATAATTAACATTTTAATTGCCTTAATTTGTGATGAGTAAAAGAAATTCATACTTTATTCGACACCCGCAATAAAGCAAGAAATTTGAGCTCACAGTAATGTGTTGGTAGGAAAATGATGATGAATGTTAGCCACATACAGCTCATTGCAGCCAAAGAAAAAAAAACTGTAATTTTTTTTTCTTTTTTTGGTTGTAAAAGTGGGGGATATGATGGGATGTGCATTCATCTCTGTGACTGTGTGTGTGTGTGTGTGTGTGTGTGTGTGTGTGTCTTTGCTTGCTTGCCTGGGTATATGTATGTTCATTATCAGCAGGCTGCCTGGGTTTGATGCATACCTGGAGAGCAACTTAATATCCTCAGGCCACTACTACATGTCAGGCCATGAGAAAGATACACACACAAGACAGAGGAACATCTCTGGCCCCGGTGGAGCCATTTACCTTTCTCCAAGTAGGTTCAAGATATTAATTAAGATAAATCTACCTCAATTCACACATTCTGCCATCTGCCTATTTATCAGAATTATGTTAATCATTTCTGTAGGGCAGAAGAATTATTACCCATTTTGTACGTAATTCGTATTAACATTCAGAACTAAATGATTTTGCATTCTGCTCCATGTGGACTCCTTACACCATGACATCTTTTCAGCATACTGTAGTAAAATAAGGGACACATTCATAACACTCATACAGAGCGCATGACAGCGTTCCCCCCTCTTGTACTCCCACAAACAATATGGAAATGTATCCATTCTAATCATATGCAGCCTCTCAGGATTTATTCGTCATGATGCACCTCGTGCGTTTGAACAGCTTTAAACAAAACAATAATCTTACGATGATCCGTTCTGTCTCAGTGGCTGTGATTTGAAGTGATTCAAGGTTTTTTTTTTTGTTTTGTTTCTTTTGGGCCAATAGATGAGCTAGTTAATTAAACTCTAAGGAGATAATTAAGATGAGACGGCTGCTTGAATCACTCCGGTCATTCTGCCATTATCTGGGGCAGGCCGACAGGTGGCACAGGCCTGCATCAGGTGACAGCTCAGCCAACAGATAGCGCCATATGATGATATGGGCGAATTTCATGGCATCCCCTGATACAAGACACTCCTGCAGACCCACATGTCACACAATATCCAAATCTACTGTAGAGCTACACTCTGTACAGAGATGTACGGACTCGATCTCAGCTTTGAGTTAGTGGCTGCTGGCTGATGGCATGTCTGGGTCAGAGTCAGGGGCTGGAAGGAGAGTGCCAAGGCTAAAACAGGGCAGATCATACTTCTGCACAAGCCAAAGACTAATGAGGGTGAGGACGGGGCCAGGCGATGCTATGTGATTAAATTTAGATCTGGAGGGAGATCTTGACCCATGGTGGCCTACGTCTAAGTGACATTTACCCAAGAGAAACACACTGCAGCTGAGGCTTATTAACCTTTTATAGATCTAAGCACTGCCGCCTGTCTTAATTGGCAATTGGATTATTAAATAGACCAAAATCAGAGTGATTTGATCCAACAAGGTCTACAATGTGGAGGCTATTTTGAAAGGTCCGGCCTGTGACAATGTGTGCATCCGATCCATGTAAGAGGTTCAATTTTCTAAAGTAAATTCTCTGGGAAGATTTTCAGTCAATTATATACTTGCAACAAGCCTTATTGGAGGTAAGTTGTTGAGTTAACTGTGAATTACAGTCAAAAGGACAGAAGTTGAATCAGTTCTTATAAGAAATATATAGTATAATATAGTATAGTATATATAGTATAATATGTCAAAAATCTGACGTAAGAAAAATGAACCAACACAGATAAATGATGGAAATTGTCTTGACTATACTTTATAATTCCTTACTTTTCAAATAAAAACATCTTGTTCATTATTCAAATCTCCATTTAAGATTCATTACAATGAATTTGACAAAGTGAAGAACGATATTTTAATCTGTGTAAACATACTGTCTTCTTTTGTAAATAGTTTAATTACATATAGAATTGTAATATATTGTATAATTGTATTGGACTTTGTACCAATTCAACTCATATAAGTCTAAATTAAGTGAACTGCAAATTGAGACCATAAAAGTGATGTTCCCTCCATGGCAACAACTATGGCCTCTTGACAAATATGTATTTCATATACTATATAAGAAACTGAAAGCAAATATTTGGATGATTTGAACATCTACAATAAAAGAGTAACTGCTAAAAACACATGAATTTATTTTGAAAAAGAATATTAAAACAGCTTTTTTCCAAAAAAACTTTTTAATGAATGAATGGCGCTGTGCATTTGTAGAGTATACTTTCCAAAAGTTTCATGATATCAACTTTTTTTGAAGCTTTTTAAAAATAATCCTTAAAAAAAATCGAGAATATTATAGAGACTTTATACTGATGTGTGTGGCATTAAGTACTGTATGTGTTTGTGACTGATGCAGAAGGACAACATGCCTGACTGTAACTGTGGAGCATCATGTGCATATTTTAATACTGTATTTGATTGCATACTGTAGCATCACTATTCAGTAGGTCTTCATAATAATAATCCAAATTTTGGCAGTTATAGTACATGTTGACTGCTTTGTCTGAATTTCATAGATAATTGTGTTCAGCTTTCCTTTTGCACTTGTGTCACTAAATAATTTTGTGGGTGTCTGAAGTTCTTGTTGAGAGGATGATTAGCTTTTTTTTTTAAAAAAAAATATACATCATCACAGTGCAAATATAGTACTATATTACATATTTTCTTTTAAGGATAGTACAATATGTATATAATTTCAAGGAAGAAGAGATTTCTGTGTAGTATTACGGTAACTTACAGTAATACACAAAAGAAAAGAACCCTCTTGAACCAAGGAACTGTAACTGAGCATAACTTCACCCACTGACTGATGCATTACATTTTTTAAGTCATATACAGTTTATGTTGCATTACTTATTCTGCCATATAGTATATGCATTGCAGCACCAATGCATATTGTATATTGATATCCAAATACCAGAATAATGTCACCTCAGAGTAAATTACAGCAGTATGTTATCCTGTATGTAGATGGACTTAATGGTTTTAGTCACCTGTTTAACAGTAATTATTGTTTGTGGATACAAAGTTTATTTGCTCAGTGAGTTTAATGTAAAATAAAGAAGACGAAGCGGCTGAGCCAAATATCATTAGTACAACAGATTTTCCCAGCAGCTCCAAAACTTATGTCAGTCTTGTAGTGTTGATGCAGATATTCATTCAGTACAAGACGGCCACTTTTATGGACTTCTTACAGTCAGTTAAGATGACCGACAAGCACTGGGAACATTAGTTTTGTGCCACAAGTCCCATACATCAACTGTCTTGTGACGAGTAAGGGAGGGGATCAACATATTCTAAATGAGCAGACATAATCCCACTGAATGTGGAGTTAAGCCATTTCATAATTAGCAGATTTTCTAATGTATGCCAGGCTTTAATGACCTTTGCAAATGAGAATGGTTGTTTGAATTTCCATCCTTCACATCGTTTTATCCCTGCCATATCTGCCTGATAGAATGAGTGCACCAGTTGATGATATGCATAAGCTTAATGAACAAGTGCACACACTTCTGAATGGAAACTGATGGGCTCAAGCCAGGGAGATTGGAAATGCATTTCCACACCTTGCATATCATCATCATGGCCATAAGTGGTGTCTCTCTGACCCGTTAACAATGCATTTCAAGCCTTTTCCTTTAATTAGGTACACTTCTCACTCAGATTTCTCTCATTAAATTGCTATTAGCATACTATAGCATAAAAATATACTAGAATTCTATAGCATCACAACCTTTTAACTATTGTAAATGACAAGGTTACCATTCATTCAGCAGCACAGATGACACTCACACAGAGCAGAAGACTGTATTTGTAAACAGATTCATTCATGTGTAGATATCTAACCTGAAACTGAAATTATTGAGTATCAAGCCTTAAGTATAAGCTTTAAAATAAGTTGCCACTAATTCACTATCCCTAGTGATGGAAAAGCAAACATGTTAAAGTTGTAATCTGATTACTTTTTGCCCATTTAACCTGGTTACACTAATGCAAATATATTATGTATATATTATATAGTTATTGCAGTGATTAAGTTGATTTTAAGGGACACTCTCACAAATCTCAGCAACATTTTGTAATAGATATGTTTTTTACACATCACAAAAAAAACAAAAAATCAGCGTTACTAGCCTTTTTTATGGATAGTTCAGTTTCATAAATACTGAGACAGATATATAAATGAGATAAGCACATAGGCAATTATGCAATTTCAAATCTATAATAAGGATTTTTTGGCCATTTGGAGGCAGCGGAAAAAGCTATAAACACAACACTGACATATCATCACCTTATGAGGCTGTTATGGTGAACTTAGCAAAGAGTTGCCCATTTACACATGCAGCAGACGCAAAGCAACTTTCATTTTCGAGTCACATTTCTGCCCACCTGATGAATGTAAGTCCAACATTTACTCTCTTTTAACTTTGTTCTCCTGAGGGAGAAATCTGGCTTTTTAGTAAATAAATGTGTCGCTTTTTTATTTTTATGTTACCTCTTTACGTTAAATAGGATGTGTTCTAAAAAATGGTGGCCATAATAAACTGTGGCTGTATTCCCCCCTTTTTTTGGAAGGCATAAATCTTTATGTTGTGTTATTGTGTTGTATTGTTTCCAACTGTGGTATTTGAGTAATTGCCTTTTTATTTGTATGTGTATTACAGACTGAAATAAATTTAAATTACAACTACACAGCAAAAGTCTAATTTTGTCTGTCTGCCATTTAATGTTGCGCAAGCAGTGTAAAATGGGGTTTTAGAGCTTTTTCCACTGAAAACCGCTGCCCACTTCCTCAGGAAACAATGCTGATAAGAGTAGTGACAGTCACACAAAACAGTAAAGTTGTGGGCTGTAAAACTAAAACAATGAGAACCCACTGTTAACTAAACTACACATGATATGACTATTAACAAAAAAAACAAGATTTCATCAAACATCCAATCCACTTTTTATTCATATGCAGGGCAACAAGTATATAGAGTTCAAACTTAACGTGTACTCATAAAAAATCTTTGTTAATACAACTAAAGGCTATGAGTACAAAGTATGAAACCCTCAGTGATGAACATGTATTTGCCTACTGAGCACTGGCTGCTACTGATCCCACAGACAAGTATCAAGTAGCTCAAGCTAAGCTAAGCTCACATTGTAGCATACCCTAAAATTGCACAAGACATTCAGATGTACCAATAAGTTTATTGCAATCTGGATAATGAGGGGGAATTACCCCCAAACATCGAACAATCCCATTTTAAGATACACGGTCAGCAAACCATGAAAGAAAGTTTCATGAAATGACAACACTGATGTATTTGCCGTTCCACAGTCACTCTGCCTAACTCTGTCAGATGCCTGGTAAGGCGCCACGTGGTGGGCTCTGCTAAAAGCCACCAACATTCATCATGGCTTTCATGCTATCAAACTCTAATCTGTCAGGGATTTCATGTGTGTTAACACAGCTACAAATGCAGAGAGCAAACACTTCAACAGCACTACATAAATGTCTCAATATATTAACTAGACAATAAACAACCTATTCAATTCCAGGGATTTGCATGAGAAACGTGAGCATTAGTGAACAGACAAGTCTTGTGCCTTTCTGCGGAGGGGAAGGATTGCTTCAAACATGATCCTTTGTCAGACGGGATGGGAGACACAGACACACAAGCCTCTCGGTTTTGGCAGATCTGGGCTCACAATGCCATAGATTAGTAACAGCCTGACCACAGAGCTGAAATAAGCTAATTGCTTAATTAGCTGACCCAATTCTATAAGCTTCTTTTAGCATATTAACAAGAGCTATGTAACAAATAGTTGTGTTTCACAGAGGCAGTGTTTGTTTATGGAATTACAATAATGAGGATCAAATACAAAACATACGGTCAATGGCACTCCTTTTATGGAATCTCTGCTTTAAAAAAATCAAAGTATTATATGATTTAAGCAACACTGAGGTGCCGTTTATTTATCTACAACTGAATTCAGCCTTTGTCTAATCCACATGCAAATTATTCTGGTGCTTATTTGTAATTGACATCAATTTTACGTCTGCTTTCCTTCTATGTTTATGTTTTTTCCCCATTTTGTCCCCTTTTTTTTTTTTTATTAAACAATTAAGCTGCTTCGGGGGAATAGTTTGACCGCCCTCTCAATATTTCTGGACATTTGAGCAACGAGGGACAAACGAGAGAAGGGAAGGGGAAAAAAAAAATCTTATTAGATTGAATGATGATTGAAATGGATTAATTTACATTTTCTGCATGCATACTTTACATACATGATCTTTGCTCAGCACAGGGAGTTCTGGGCAAAAGAGCACTATTTGTATGAGATGAACTCATCTATATGCTAATTCATTGGCATGTAGACCTGCTTCATTTCTTCCATTCAGAACTGTTTACCTATTAGCTCATATAGATGCAAAGGGAATTGGAATATTAAAACCAAAAAGCTAAGGAATATAGAGCATTAGCAGTACATCACCTGTTATTATATTTATATTAAGGTGGCATTAGTGCCCTTTGTTTAAGCTGTAACCACGAGCCAACTTCCAAGACAGTTATTACAAATAAAATAATCCAACTCTTTCACTTTAAGTGAGACTTGTTGCCCCTTACAAAGGCACTGTGTGTTTTCAGAAGTCCTTCTTCAAATGACTGAACCAGACTACACCCTGCTGAAAACCATATGAGCTCTCCTGATTCAAATGAGGAATGATCTGACACTCAAAGATGGAAAACAACTTAGACTGTTTAGCATTTCACAAGTCAATTTCCAGGTTTCAAGGTGCTGTAATGTCCTTTTGCATGTTAGTCTCCAAAATAATACAATTCATAACATTGCAGAGCACAAAAAAAACGACTTAAATGCTTCATAGAAACACTAACATGGCCTTATAAGGACATGTTTGACAGATCAAGTTACAAGTGATGCCTAAATGCTAATGTAATTTAATATGAACCACGCTGAAAGAGATGCAATCAACCATTCCTGATTCAGACGACTGTTGTGTTTAAGAGGATGACAACCGCCTTTCTTATTGTCTATGTAATTCACCAAAATTGCCACTTACAGCCGCTAAGAGCAGGACGTTTCATCTCCAAGCTTCCTCTGGTCTTTGCTACTCATCCCATTTCTACTTCCTCCAAAAGTGCCACCACTTCATTAACCTTGCCAGGCATGAGATAAGAGAGGCAGTGCATCAAAGCTGCCTGCCCACAGAGAGAACAGAGCCCTGCATGTCTCCACTACACAGCAGCCATGGCACACACTGGCAGATACACAGTCCACAACCCATCCGGCACACAGAAAGGACCTTTTGTGTTCCAAACTGTCATTCAGAAATGTTTTTTTTTTCTTTTTTTTGCACAAGACATCATTATGTTTTAAATATAACTCTTAGAGGAGTGGAAGCATTTGGTTGTTCCAAAGGTTTTAAACAAGTTTGATTAGGAGGGAATGCAAAATAACTGGTCCGGGTCAGACTCGTCATTGCCTCAGACACTACACACACTTATTTAAGGTGTCTCATAGCAGTGTTATAAGAGGAGTTCAGGTACACGGTGCTGTCATCACTATGACCTACACACTTAAAACCTCTAGAATGAGAAAATCTAACAAGAAAAGCATCAAAGCCAACTTCAGCCCGATGAGTAACAACTCACGACTTCCTCAAAACATGAAAGTGGATGGTAGGAAATGTATTAACTGAGTCACAATATTGTTTTACTTGCACCACATACAAATCTCTCTGGTGCATTTAATCCCTCTACCCACAGTTTCTCAGAAAGGAGGATATAAATTATTTTCCTTTGGTGGAAACTGCAAATCCCTGTCTGGATTCTGTTAAAAGGCTTAAAATGTCACTAAATGCCAAGGCTGAGACTCCTGCTAACACGTAGGTCTTTAAGACAAGATGTTAAAGCGTTGAAAGTTACCTGAAATTGATGAGGTTAATATTCTTATCGCAAACCAAGGCTTCTGTGGAAGTGGATATTGAAAATAGCCAGGTAACCCTTCATATTAGAGGCTATCACAAGGATTAGCAGCATAAACACCAATTACACATTTAATTGTTTATTGTCAGTAGTATTTAGAAAATATGCCACAATGCATAAATTAAAAGGATTGGGGTGTAGAGGGAGGAATATAGTATTATCATCATAAGTACGTATTTCAGTGGAGAAGACTGTAAAATACACCCGAGCAAGAAAATGTCCCCAAAATAACAAGTCAAACTGCTGAATGCCGTGCTGTAAATGAGTAATTTACCATGAATATCCTTCTCTATCCCTTTACGGCCATATGAATTTCCAAACCATGTTATACTAGCGTGGAAGGGTCTGTCACTGAAATTTGAAATAGAGGACAAAGGGCTGCCGAACAAATAGGTTTTTTAGACACCATCCTCTGAGTTGTGTGCCAATGTGAATCAGAGGTAAAATACAGTGCATTAAGTCGACCTCTGAGGCAGCACAGAGGGTAGAGTGAGACATTCTGCTATCTATTAAGACTTGCGTTATGTATATATTGTGTTTTGAAGGAATTTTACTGATCCACAAAACCAGCAGGAAAGGATAAGAGTGAGTCCCTAAGACCATGTGGTAAGCAACTGCAGTGCAGAATCTCAGGCAAGTTGAAAGTTGCTGTGCCGTTAAGGAGAAAGTCTGGCAGAATCCTGCATGCCCGCTGATAACATGGTTGGATTAAGGATGTTTAAGGGAAGTGAAAATTATTCATTTGAGATGGATGAAAGCTGCACTTGTCAAGTCTACCAGTCATGCACTTTATACATTTCATTTCCACTAGCCAGCATGCATAATTTCCCCTCAATGCAAATTTCTACACACTGAAAATTGTGAGCATATTTACCCCGCTCCCTTAACACATTCTCTGACACAGAAAATGGATCATCTCTATTGAACAGGGAACAAAACAATGCAATTTTGTTTGCAGAGGTGTGAGAATCTAATTTTGTGCAGGAAGATAAAGTTACAAGACTCGGCAGAATACAAACAATGGCTTTCATTCGAAATCATGCCTGAATCAAAAAGAGACAATGTTTTTTGTGCCCTGCTCATCAGAATGACATCTATGGAAAATAATTTTAGCACATGCCCAATTATGCAAACAGTCTTCATGTCATGAGTGTAATTATTGGTTTTAAGTCACAAAAAGTCTCAGCCTCTGTGTTACTCTAGGAGTCTTGCAGCTGAGTATATGTACTGTATATCTGTCTCTCTGTACAAATATTATGATCTCTCTGATGAGAATTAAGTCTCCAGCCTGGATGGCCAATAAATTAGAGGCACGCTTCTCGTTTACTCATCAGAGCTAATGAGCCTGATAAAATTACCTCGAGGATCATAATTACAGGCTAGTGGCAGAGACTCTGGCAGAGACTGGAATAAGACGACACACACACACACACACACACACACACACACACACGCACACAGGCAGAGAATTTAGATTGTGTTGCAAGTAGCAACGTACAACGACTAACCTAAAACATTACAAAGCACTCTCGTCTTATTAACAGAATAACAGACTAATGTCAATGTGCACAAGCAGAGATTGTACACCCTGCACATTTTCATTCAGGAATTCTAAACAATTCAGCTAACGAGCCATATAGAAAGCTATATCGTTGGACATCATCACATTAAAAAAAAAAAAAAAAAATGCACAGGATTAACATAATGTAAGGTGCTGAACAATATCACAATTTCCACCTTTCTGTCAGCGCAGTTCAAACAGATTTTACCACCCTTTCATAAAGATTAAGCACTTCATGGGTAATGGCATATTTTAATGAACGATGGCAGCCTGGACACAAGAGCTCACCTCAGAGGATTCCATTTCATCACACATTCACAGGATGAATTGTTTTACTTATGAATATTAATGTCCCTCTAATTTGAGGCTGTTGTTAATGCTTGTCGCTAGGAGCTTGGCAAATCAGGTCCCATTCCTGTTAAAACCATGTATTAGACACCCCCCTGACACTAAGCCCTCGCCTTTGATTCTTAATTGCAGAAGTGCAAGCATTTGCAGTAGATGGGGCGCAAAGCTTTAATTAACTCTAATATCACACATTCAGTCTCGACTGTCACCCACATCACGCATGGCATTTTGTACCAATATCATCCCCAACTCTGCTCAGCTAGAAAGATTGTGTTCCAAGTTCATGATCACAATTTCATGCATCTCAAAATGAGGGATATGTAGTTTGTAAGTAGCTGCAAATATATTGACGCCAGTGAATTATCTTGATGCCATCCTAAAAAAAAAAAAAAAAGCCTTATTAAAAAAAAAAAAAAAAAAAAAAAGCATACATTGATGCAGCTCTGATCACTGCACAGCTTTAATGCAAAAAAGGAGTTGCAGCATTGTTGGTTTCTCACTGAAAGCAACGTCTGATCTCGGCAGTGGTTGAATCAACAGTCACTGGTGAAGCTTGTAACATGGGGAGTGGAATGATAAAAAGTTCAGTGATATGTTTAAATAGAGAGATGTGTACCGAAAGAAGATATTAAGTAAATAATTCAACCTCACACTCACACACACAGTAATCTTCAAAGGATTTATTGGACAACAGTGTTGAAGTTTAAAATACTATAAATAGTGTACAAGTACATACCATTCAATAATGCTTCTAAAATGCAACATTACAGTACATTCCTCACGAGCACTGCAAATGCCATTTTCACAGATGAGCGACTACACACGTCGTTTGAACATTTTAATAGCTCAGGTGCCGAGCCATTCTGATGCAGATATTAGTAAAGAGTAATGTTTAATTAAACCAGGTTTGAAGATAAAGAGCTCAATACAACCTATAGTTTATAAGCCTTCCCCAGCCATAAGCTACTGCTCTACCTAATCCTCTTTCACATAACATTATTGCATCAGCACAGCTGAACATTTTTGCAGCATTTATAAAATTAGCAAAGAAATTAACTGTCTGTACTGTGGCAAATTGGATTTTCAAGTTCTCGCCTTGTGATACAGCATACCCAGGCTGCCACCTACAGTACAATATGAGAGAGGAACGACGGTCTACAACAGGGCTGCTCAACATGTGTGGCTCTCCATGTTGCACTCCACAGCAATTCAAACTTAATTGTCAAGGCTTTTTCTCCTGCTAATATCCTTACAGGGAAATTTGTTAAAATCCGTTATTAAATGAATACTGAAATAATTTCATTTTGGATGAAGACTGTTGTTGAAGGATTATACATTTATTCTGCTCATTCATATTTGCATGTGGAACAGCCAGTGTTCTCTGTGGAAATTGTAATTTATGATTTGAACTCCCAACATCCCAGTTTTTTGACCCAGTGCAACTTAATCTGCTAAAAGGATGAATCAGATACCTCATTCCAATCATCAAATAAATATACAGTATCTTCATATAAACACATCCATAAATGGTGGCATTGTGTTTTGTGACGCTTGAAATGTTTGCAGCAGCATTTGCCACATAATAAGACAAGAAAAAATAGTGAAAAACAATTGTGAATATACAAGACACCCTCTGTGAGAAATGTGGATGGAAACATAACCTATATAGAACAATCTAACACAAGTAACAGCAAACTGAAGTGTGAATCTTAAACCACAGTGACATTTAAGTGAACATTTAGAAAGTGAAACACAGACAAGACAAAACAAATGATTTGATCCAATATGCTTCTTAATTTGACATCTTCATCTTCCTTTACCTTCTCATTAACGCACTACAGTACAATATGTAATACAGTACTTAAGTATAAAAATCTTAAAATTGCTAAAATTAAAAATAATAATTATAATTATAATAATTTAATCATCATAAACATATTTTCTGTTCATGTAGCAGGGAATAAAAGTTTAGTAAAAAATCCCTTGAGGATCATTCCACTCGCCTCTTACTTCTTCGTCTGAACAGTTTTGAAATGGAGGATTTCCTCTTATTTTTGGCTTTCTTTACTCCTGTTCACCAAAAAAATATATTATAAAATTATATAGTATATTATATATGGTAAAAACATCCAAAAGAAAAGTATTTTCTACAATACTTACCAAGATTTTGCATCATTTCATTCAACTCTTTATCCTCCTCCACTTCCCTGAAAATGATTAAATATTAATTCCGGTAAGCTCGTTTCTTTTGTTTGCATAACAAAGTGTTATATTATCAGTGATCACTCCTGTAATGTAACAGTTAATTACATTAAAATGCACTGTGTTACCTCAGCCTGTCTTCATCCAGAACCTCAACAATTGCATTTCTGCCATCCACAATCTCCATTAGTCTCTGCATCAACTTCTTCTCCCGCTGTTGCTCCTCTATGGACTTTAAATGATCTGTGATACCAAGTTGACAGACTTGAGTGTTGGAAAAAGAGGAAAAAAAACAGAGTTGATGTTGAGCAGAGACCCTGTTGTCTCTTACCTGGCTTCTCCAGCAGCCTGCGAAGTTCCCCCTCAACACCTGGCTGCTGCTGCTCCAGCTCCTGCGTCCTGGCTCTGAGATGAGCATTCATTTATCACATGCAAATAAAAAAGAGAAAAGAAAAGAAAAAGGTTAAGATGATCTGTTATGCATGTCACATTTATCCCAAAACTGTAAATAATCTTGAGAAAATGTGTTTCATTTGACAGCTAAAAAGTTTGATTGATTCTTCCCAGTGGCAGAGAGGACGTGTGTGGCGTCAAATAAGGGAATAATGAAAATTATAACGGGCTACAATCTCAGAGGAAAAATATAGGAAAATACCTTAAGGTGAGGAGTTGTTTTATATAATTGAAAATTTAAAAAAATAGCCTTTTTGGCACAAAGTAAAACAGACTGTGTTAATTACAACTTCAACTGAAAGAAAACAAATAAGCTCAGACACAATAAAATGGGAAGTCATTTAACAATCTCACTGTGAATTTGCCCTTCAAGTTTTAAGCAATATGCAGGCAGTACTCACATGTATACAAGCTCTGATTCCTTCCTAATGTACATCTGCTTCTTTCGAATGAGGTTGAACCAGTCGACCATGAGTGGGTCCATCAGTATGTCCCCCTCTCCCTCTGAAAAACACAACAAGTTAAAGTAAATATATATATATAAAAAGCAGGATGTGTATAAAATAAAATGTATTTCTGTCTTGTGAGTAAATGAAATCCTGCAGGACTGAATTAAGCTCAGACAGAAACATTTAAATAACATTTATGCCTTTCTCTGGCATAAATGATACAGTGAATGAGGGTAAAGAACTGTCAGATTATTCTGTTTGCTTTTATCCACAACATATAATTAGATGATTTCAAATATACTAAATGAGATAATTTCAAAAACAACAAAGAAGCCTCCCTTCATCCAGAATTGCGTTCTAATTTAACCAGCTCTTAACCGGTCTGTATTAGTGACACAATAATAAAATTAGGTGCAATAACACATTAGGTTTTTGGATCATTTGGCCAGTAAGCAGCAGGGTGCAGGTTTGTAATGAGTGAGTGTGACTCACCTCTTGGGACCATGTCAACACTGTTCTTAAAAAAGGGGACTGTAGCAGCCAATAACACACAGCCCTGCACCTTAAAATGGAGCCCTGCAATGCTGAGGGTAATCATGAATCTGACACTTTAAATTTAATGACCAGTCAACATGACTGTCTAATGCTGTAGAACAAAGATATTAAAATAAATCTGTCCTCATTTACAGTATAATTATTATTATTAGTCATCCATGTTGTTGCATATTCTTCAGATTAGAGCGCAATTTTCCTTTATTTTGCTGAAAGCTTTGGCAAATATTTCATTTTAAATTGGGTTCAATTCATTTTCTAAAAACAGTTCATTTTAGATTATATGATTATGATCAACTAAAAATAATCTGCAACCATTATGATCATCACTTTTAGTCAGTTTCAAGCAAAAAAACGCCTCGAATTCTCTAGTTCCAGTTTCTCATGTGAGGATTTGCTGATTTTCTTAGTCATGATATTAAACCGAAAACTATTAAGTGTTGGTCACACAAAACAACCATTTTAAATAGGTGACGATTAATTGTTTAATTGAGAAAAAACATCAGCAAATTACTAGATAAAATAATAATTGCTAGTTGCAGCCCTACAGTAAATATAGAGACCCCAGCTTTCCCAGCATGTATTATGTGATTCTCTTATCTAAACACTCAAACATCTTAATATGCTGAGGATGTAGAGCAACAAAGAGGGAATACATGAAGAAGTACATATTTGTCTTCATCATATATTTAATAATGATTTAGCAAAAAATCCAGTAGGGATTGGCTTTTTTATGTGCTTTGCAATCTGAAAGGAAAGGAAGAAGCTCAAAAAGTCCTTGCCAAATACCAAATACCAATTTTACCTATTTACCCAACTTCCTATATACAGTTTTAGTGATTTCGTTGGTCCCACTTAAGTATTAGGATAGACACTGCGACACAGCACTGAGCAGAACTGTCCACAGATTGCATTTTCTGCTTCACCAAGACAGACTAGAATAACTGAGTAGGTGGATCAATTGATTTTTAGATTGAAAATTTGCCAATCCTAATTAGAGGCAAATCAATCAACACACACCAAAAACACTTTTACAATGAAGAGTGATCTCAGACACCGAGGACAAGACAGTCCACATCCTGCCATCACCAGAACAAACATGATTTTTTATTCTGAATCGAACTCGAGTGCCAGGGTTTAGTTTTTACACCGACAAATTCCAGTCGAGAGGTAGATGATCTCCTAGGTGGTGTGCAATTGATGTCAAATTCTGGCCATGCTCAGGCTTCCTGGGTGGCGCGTGGAAAAGCAGTACGCAATCGACCAGAATATATATTACTATACCCGAGTCATGTTGACCTTGAGCAAAGCAATCAGGCCCCCTACTCCCACTACCTCAAAAGGGAAGCAACCTCCCTGTGGGCTGTCTGTGCCTCTCACCTCATTTGGCTGGAGAAACAGTAATAGAAATGGCAGGTAAATCCCACACACACACACACCAGCCAACCTCCAGCTGACGGTGAGTGAATCAGTATGTGTGTGTGTGTGTCCTGAGTGAAACAACCAGGACGCTTCTTCACCAGAGATACTCTCACTGAAGCAGCGGTGGGACTCAGCAGTTTGCACAAATACAATAAAATATCAAAGTTTGTGTCGAGGTTATTCACTGCAAGAGAGCAAAAGTGACCATTGACATCTTCCGTCGCAGAATAAGTGAGTTGTTTGAGGGACTGTTTATTTTCAAAATTGCATAGCTTGCGTTTGACATGTCAACATTCAATTTTATTTGCTCGTCTAAACAAGAAGTGGGAGAAAATGTCCAGTTGCAGGGGAAGGAAAGGGAAGGGGAGGGGGGGGTGACGAGGAAAAGTACCTTCCTCACAGCTGCGGAGTTTCTTTTCCAGCTCCACACCCTCCTTCTCCAATTGTGCCAGGTTTGTTTCAATATCAATCAGCTCCCTCTCAATCTGCTCCACCGGGATGTTATAAGACTTCACCTGATTTAAAACAAAGAACTTTAAGAGTCACGTTCAAGTATAGATAACTTAAATTTGAAAATTCTTACTTTAGAAACTTAAATGTGAAGAAGGTCGTCCATTTTTTTTTTTTTTTTTTTTTTTTGCTGGGAATGTAATGACAGCATATTTGTAGAGCTGTTAATTAATCTCTTAAGAGACTTAATGGAGGGAACTTACAGAGGGTGACCTCATTTCAGTCCTGGAGGCGTTGGTGGGTGACAAATACTTTCCCTTTTTAGCACCTAAGAGGTAGATAAAATAGGATTAGATAGTCCTTTCATGGCAGCTTTTCAGAAAAGCATTGTCACATATGACTTCACCTGATTTATTTTCAGTTAAAATGACTGCTCATACAGTATGTAATCAACAAGATGGCTGAGGACATGTGCGTGTGCTTCAGATGATGACATTTTAAACAAAAAAAAAAAAAAAAAAGCTTCAAACCTACCTGACGGATGTCCGTGACTGTCTGGAGCAGTGGTTGAGGAGCTAATAGATTCTACAGCTGGCCGTCTTGGTGGGGATTTTACAGGCGAGTGACCCTCATGTTTAACAGCTAAAATAAGGACAGGGAGGTTTACAGTGTGTTGATCTGCAATAAGTTCAATCTGCAAATGGTTTGAAATGAAAAAAAAAATCACGAGAAAACAAACACAAAAAAGCATGTCCATGTAGGAATCAGTGCGTGTGGATTAGAAAGCCTTTAGCATGGAAGCAAATTGAGCTAGACAAAATTTCAAAATGTTGGATTTGCCATAAACTTAAAGGAATAGTTCCACATTTCAGGAGATACACTTATTTGCTTTCTTGCTGAGAACTAGAGAAGATCAATGTATGTACACAAAATATAAAGTCAGCAGCCAGTTAGCTTAGCATAAAGACTGGAAACGGGGGGACACAGCTAGCGTGTTTCTGTCCGGAGGTTAACAAAATGTAACCAACACATATGACTGAATGACAAAAAGTAATTACTTTACAGATCGATTAAGCCTTTTGTCTTTTTTTTTTTAACGTCACAAATTTTAAAAAATGTTTCAAGCATGTATTATGCAACAATGCACTTAGATCATATAGCACCGAAGAAGAGTAAATTCTAAACATGGTGCTTTTTGATATCCAACATTCAACTGATATAAATTGATCCCACTGGTAGATAAATATCTCATTATAAATGCTAAGAGGTGACTCACCCAGGTTTCCAGAGCTATGCTGAGGTTTCTGGGGAGTGACTTCTCTGAAGTGTGCAGGATCAAACAGAGGAAAGCTAACTGGAGGTGCTGCTGGTGTTGGAGCTGAGGGAGGCCTTGTTGCACTGATGGAGACATTAGGGGAAGTCATGGACGTGAATCCAGGCTTATGTTGCTCAGTAGAGGCTTCAGCATCTCTGTAAGAAAGACAATTAAATTAGCCTTTTCATTGTGTGACCATTAAAAAAAAACATGGTGTAGACGTAGAGCATTTATCTGACACAGATGTAACATCTATAGGCTTAACATAAAGAATGAAATAAGAAAAAGGCCTCACCTCTTTATTTTGTAATGAGAAAGGAGGTGAAATGGAAGAGTCATCAGCAGGGGATAGAAATGAGTGAATCTAGTGTTAGAGTAGGAAAAGTTCAGGCGTGGCACTCCTTGGGGCTTGTTAGGATGGGGACAGAGCTAGCGGCTGAACTCTGAGCCAGTCAACAATAACAAAGATGGGCGAAGCTCGATGACTCTGCATTCTGGAGAGTGAATAAGCTGAATGGTCAGGAGTCTTTAAAAAGATAAATCTTTCTTTTTTCACCACCTGTGTGAACTTCCCGCTCCCAGCTTAGTGAGTAATGAAGTAACAGTGGTTATTAAAATGGTTGCACAGACTTACCTTAGTGCTGGTTCGGTTTTCACAGGTTTGAGGTTTGTTTGCCACTCATAGGCTGGATCTGCATACAAAGAGATTTAGACAGAAAAAGTGAACGAATGACAAAAATAAAAAGGATGATAGTAAAGTTTTTTTACTTATAACTATTGACTTCATGCTTAATTTCAATTAAGGTGGCAACTATTTTTTTTCGATTAAACTGATTAGTAATTTTATCTGTGAAATGTCAGAAATTAGTGAAAAATGCCCATCACAATATTTCCCAGAGCTTTAAAGGTTACCTCTTCAAATTACTTGTTTAGTCAAAAAAAAATAAATTACAAAACTCAAAGATATTATTCCATTTACAAAGATATAAAACAAAGCAAATCCCCAGATTTGAGAGACTGGAACCAGAAAATGATTGACATTTTTGCTTATAGGACCAGTGTGTAGGATTTACTGACATCTAGCGGAGAGGTTACAGATTACAACTAACTGGACACCCCCCCTGCTTCCCCTTCCAACCTACGGCGGCCATGAAACTCACGATAAACATGAAAGGTTTGCTAGCGTTTGGTTTGTCTGTTCTGGGCTACTGTAGATACATGGCGAAGCAACATGGCTCTGTAGAAGAGGACCTGCTCCCTATGTAGATATAAAGGGCTCATTCTAAGGTGACGAAAACACAACGATTCTTATTTTCAGGTGATTATACATTGCTTACATTGCCATTCCGCTAGACGCCACTAAAATCTACACACTTCACCTTTAAAAAAATGAAATTATTAATCAATTATCAAAAAGTTGGCATTTGCTTTTATGTAATCATTTCAGCTCTAATTTCAAAATTAGAAATTAGCACATTAACTTTTATTTGACAATCCTTTAGCAATAAATTGTTCACTCAAAGCTAATTTTCATTATCTAGTATCCCACAACAAAGTAGCTGATCTTCACCTGCACATCTGTATTAAAAGACCCAAATGATGCTCTAATCTGTGCACAAACACAGGTCCATTAGGAAGCAACTGAATTAATTTCCATGAGAGCAAGACTTTTACAAATGCTGATAATCTGATGTTGTGTTTCTGCAAAGCTACCAACTGGCAGGATGTTGCAGCCATTCATGCATATCCATCAATACGTGAACTTTCATAGTTCATTACAACACTGAGTTGACATCATGCTAGATGTGCTGGCTGTATAAATAGGCCAAAAAAATGACAAAAGGGCTTTGTTTTCTATGAATGCGTTCTGAGACAGACAGAGAATCAGGGGTGGGTGGATGTTGGCTAGATGTCAAATAATGGATCAGGAACAAGTGGAATGTATTTAGTACTGCTTGCCTTTGGCGGTTGTGTGTACAGTTGTTGGCCTTGTGTTGTCTTCGTTGATGGTCTTCAGACATGGCGATTCCTTATTGTTTGTCTGGCTGGTGGAACGCTGTCCTGCCAAGTTTCCTGCTGGGCCTTGGCTGTATTTATCCTTTCTCAGACCGGGGTTGTCAACTGAACTTGGCTCATCTCCAAACCTGCAGAGCGGGAAAGCCCTCACCATTAACCTTAATAACAAAACCATACAGATAGTAGGAAAGACTAGAAGTATCCAAGTTATTGCAAAGACGAATCTACTCAAGGCCACAGAAAGTATACAGAGTGCAATATTCACCGTCTCTCTGCTGATCGGATGGTGAATGGGTGTTTGTTGTTATTGTTGCAGTTTTGCTCTGCTAGTTTCTTTCCAATCACTGTCCTGGTTCTGTTCTTCTCATCATCAGGACTCAGTGAGACCTTTGGTCTTCCCAAAACATTTGAGGGCTCTGTCGGCTTCCTGTCATCTATTGAGGCCTCTGTGACTGGTTGAGCATCCTGGAAAAACCTCTGCCGGGCCGTCTGAGTCCTCTGGGCTGAGGCTGTCCAGGAATGCGAAGGTTGACTGGCACTGACTGGCTTCAGAACCATATCTAGTGGGGCTGACAGCACAGAGGAGGGGCATGGCGCAGGCTGGGTCTTGCTGGCACTATTTAGTTGCCCAGATGAACTGGTGGGTCCGTTTTTGATCTCAGAGGAGGACGGTTTGCAACTGTTCTGGTGGGCGTTACAGATAAAAGTGTCTGGCTCCTTACCAGGTTTGTAGCCTCCTACATGGAGCACGCTGGAGCATTCACTGCATCTGTTGTGAGTTTATTAGCATTAAAATAAGTGCAACATACACAGTATGAAATAGGAAAGTACAGCTCATCAACATAACTTAAGTTCTTACTTGAAACAGCTTCTGTGATAAAGCTTGCCCTCCACAAAGTGCCGTTGAACCAGATGAACGTGACTCTTGCAAGCAACGCATTTGCTATTGAGAGTCCCATTTTTGTTGACATTTTCCGCCAAAACTGCCTTCTGTGAAAGAAAACTAAAACTGAGGTAACCCTCTGTCAAGAGATACTACATTTAACTAACCCACAGGAAACACGTCCACCTCCTTGTTCTTAAAATATAATAAAAAAGCAATCAAACCACAGGTCATGGTAAGATGTAACAGTACAAGACAATCAAAATGTATTACAAACACTAGTGTAACTTCAAGTGCCATGATGACATGAGTACTGACCTGAGCAGCAACCCTGGCAAACTTGGGTGAGGTCTGAGCTGTGCGAGTTGGAGGGAAACGATTCTCGGTGGTGGTTTTAGACACAAAGCTTTTGGCAACCACAGGGAGATTTTTCTTCTCTGATGGCTCCTCCTTGGAGCCCTCTGCTGGCCTTTTTACACCTCCCACTGAGGAAAAGTAAAAACCACTATTAGTGTCAAACATCACACCGCAGCACAACAGAGAAACAATATACCTCAGCCTAAACCTAAAAAGGGAAATATGTAAGAAAGATCCTTGAAGTGAAAAAATCTGCATGGTTACGAGGATGCACATCAAGATTATCTACACAGTTGCTAAGGATGTTTAAACTAGCCATATTCTCACTGGGAGGCTGTCCTTTGAAGTAGTTGTGGTACTGGGAGACGTAGGTAAGAATGCTGAGCCTGTCTGGGATCCTTAAAGCCACCATGTCCTCTGCATCTAACAAAGCCGGAATCCCCAGCTTCTCCTCTGCGACCTGAAAAGCCTTGACAAAAAGAAAAAACAGTTTAACCAAGAACTCTCAACTTCAGCCAAGACACCATTTAATGGTTAGTGTATGTTGGACCAAGTAAACAGAACCAAGCATGGTATTCACTGGGCACAGTAATGTCAGCTCCTACAATTACAGCATGTGCAACAATGTCAGACAATACAGCCTCCTTTAAATAGACGAGGCGCAGTCTGTGGCATGGCCCGGAGAGGTCTGAAAAGGACTGTATAATGAATAGCACACTTCCTGTGAGCTTGTAGGGATAAGAAAGAGGATGGAGGGAGCAGGATATCAGGGCATTGTTTAGGATCAGTCTGGGCATGCTCATTAAATTTAAAGTAAAGCCTTACTTGAATACCAAGTCTGCCAACGTCAAAGAAGAGGAGCACGAAAAAAAATAAAGAATCTCTAGATGTGTGTGGTGTGTTCTGCAAACTAAAGGCAATTTCTTATTGAACAACTCCTGAAATAACCACCTGTGAGAAACATGACGCTATTCATGAAAAATAGAAGGGTGTGAATTACCAAGCTGGTCACATTCTCATGTTTCGTTACAGCGAGGGGAACATCTTCAACATCTGAGCAAACCTTAAACCTCATCAAACACACTATTCTTTAGCTACAACTATGGTTTAAAGTCTTTCTTCTTGCATATCCTTCAAGAGGTATACAACTGTGTCTTCAAGAGAACTGTCATCTTGAGGATCAAGTGGCAGATGACAGCAAGCCTCATTCAAAATAAATAGCCTGGAGTGCCTCCCCCCTGAGCTCAGGTTTGTTGCTGACACTACCAGGACCACCCTGGACAACAAGGAAGTTGGCCTTTTAGAGAACTTGTACAGACTGCATACTGTAGCGCTCTGGGAGGCCTGTAATCCTCAGAGGAAACTGGAAGAAAATGGAAGAAGACTAAATAATGGAAAAGTCCCAGCTGGGCAGTTCGGGTCATGCAGGGGATAACAACATAAATGAGGTCAAGTGGACAAAAGCAAGAGTAAAGATTTAGGAATTTTAAAATTTGAGGGGAGCTGAAAATTTGTAGAAAGACACAGTTTACCAGGTGGCTTTGGCTTACAGTGCTGTGCTGTTAATCTGTGGGAATGGCTAAATATTTAACCAATCTACTGCATAAATGCCAAGGCGAGAACAAATACTGTGTGTCTGTGTGTGTGTGTGTGTGTCTGTGTGTGTTGCCGGATGTGCTTTCATTGTGTCTGGGGGGTTAATGAAGTGGATGTGTTGTGCTACATCAGATTTCGCAGCTTGAGTATGAAGTCTGCTCCACTCAGTGCAACAATAGGTTGAACAACTTGACATATCTTACCAGGCTGTTGTTCTCAAACACATCCTCCATTCTGAGTGAGTCATAATCTCTGGGAAAACAATTCACAAAAGAGAGACGTTTTATTTGAGCTATAATTATACTTACATTTATCACTCGTATACCCTATATGCTGGGTTTACTTAGATATAATATTTAAAAACAACAGAACTAACACTACTAATAAAACTTAAAGGACCACTGAAAAAAACTGTTTTAAGATTGGGGAAAAAAAACACAAAAAATCTGACTAAAAATTACTTTTAGATCAATATTGTACTTTGGGCTGCTCCAAGACTTTTCACTTAAGCACCCAACCAAACCCCAGCACAATTTCACCACATTTAACCTTCATCCTACCAACATATTTATCACACAAGGACTACAAACTGGGGTCCCTGGGGACCCCGAGAACAAATTACTGTAAGAAACAACCATCATAGTAAAAAGTTAACTTACTTCCTCTCAAAACATTATTAGTTCTGAAGTACCTAAGTACAATCTTTCCACAAAGCCTTCAAAATGATTGATAGAGTGCCCCTACACCCCTGATAGTGTGTGATAGTTTAAATTAGGACACAAGGCAAACATGAACTCACTAAATAGTTCCATCTATTGAAACTGGATAGGTGGAAACTGGGTGCTTTTGACTGGGGTCCCCCAGAACCCCAATACATTGGTATTTTTTTAAAAAGCACTAATTAAAACAGAAAACAATTATATGAAGTCATTAGGATGAAATTGATTGGTAAAGCCATGAAAAATAGGGATGATACAATAAAGCACCTGTGAGATATGACAAAAAGTAGCTCTAGGATCGGTGGGATTAAGGTTAAACTAGGTCTTCAACGTTAAATACTTACATCAGGTCCGGTCTGTACTTGTGGATAAGCGCACAGAAAGCCAACCCGCTCCTGAATGAAGTCGTCATGTTGGTGATGGCCACATCTCTGTAGCCTTCACATTGCGTTTTACACCACTGCTCCAAAGCTTTGATGGCAGCCATGCTCCCAACAGCGACAGAAAACACTGTACAATCAGACAAAGTGAGCAACAGGCGGAGGTGTCAGCGCGGAGGAGCCGAAGGAAAGAAAGATTAAAAAAAAAAGACAAAGCGTCTCTGCTCAGGGTTTGGCCGTGAACTGCGGCGCTGCTGCAGCTGCGTCCTGTAACTGTTTCCTTCTGGTTGTGTGTGTTTCTGCGCTCATTACACTAATTGACACCGACCGCTGATTCGTCATTCACAACAGTTGATTTAAACTTGATCAGAAAGGTAAATAATTTGTGTTTGGAGTCAGTTTTTAATTCAGCTTTTAATAACAGAAAGTTGAACCTGCAAACTGAATTAAAGCAGATTTATGAATAAAATATCAGGCAGACAAAAAGACAATTCTATGGTGTAAGACAATATTGAGAAACTGCCTCTTGATAGGTTGAAGTGTGGGTTAAAAGTCATATTTTTGAGTGTCCAACATCTAATGGGTGACAGACTCAGTTTGTCATTAAAGCACACCACTATGAAATGGTAAGGGTCTTCCAAAGAGAGTCCCACAATCCTTTTAGGCACATTAAAGGCATATTCTGATTATTAATTGCTCTATATTATTTGTTGTGATCAATTGCTACATGTCTTCAGAGCCTTGTATCTCTATGGGTGCAGTCAAACTGAAAAGGATCATTTTCTTTTATTTTACATTACTACTGGTGGAGCATAGATACTTTCAGCATATTTAATAGCATAAATAGTCTAGGTACACCGTATTGTTATCTGGCAAATGTGTGCTTTTTTCCCATTTGAATGGTCTCTTTGAATCTCATCTAAGGACAAAAGCTTCAGCTGTCATTCCCATAGACTATATGGACATTTACATAATATTTTTATTCAAAGCTTAATGAATTTCATCTCTTTTTTTTGGAGGAAAGGTGTACAGTTCGTAAGATTCTTGATGTAATTAAACACCAGACCTCAGGGTCAGCATGCTCAAGGAAGGTGGTGTGAATAAATGAAAAAATTACAGAATCCATAACATGCATTTTTTTCCCCCTCATTCATCCTTGTGTGGGGCCTAATTGAAGCCTAATTGAGGCCAACTATTGTCATATAAGGATTCTGAACAAATTAGCCCCTATTAGAGTGTCCCACAAAAGTTTGTACCAAACTTTATTTCTCAGAAACTTTCAACCTGGAAACGGCATTCCCCTGAAACTAAACCTTCAAATGTGCTTCACTGACCTATTTTGAAAAGTAGCTTCAAATTTGACCCACAGATCTCATCACTGAGTATTCAAACCTCTAACATGGGGAATGTGATTAGTGTGACACCAGAGTTGAACTTGAGTCTTTTGAAATGTGAGTGACCCACTCTGACCTCATTCACTCATACAGGCCACACATACTGTTAGACACGTATTGTTTATTAATTGACACAAGAGGCCTCAGAGATTTCAAGCAGAGACACGCAGTTCTCTAAGTCTCACGGTGTTGCACACAACAGATAAAATATGTGTGACCATACATCACGGTAAAAAAAAAAAGAAATACATGCATTAGTTGAAATGTATTATTTGAATCTCATCTACCCTGTCTGAGGACAACTTCATGCCCAGAAGGGGGCAGCGTCATACTGCATGGTTAGACTGTCCTAACACTCCATGTGGTCCAATGCATGAATAATGCATGCACATAAACAGTGTCATTTACATGCAAACCTTTATGTAGGATTTATAAAGTAGAATTATAGCAGCACACAAACTATTAAATAGGTGCATGATTCAATACAAACTGTTGACGCTATGGGGCAGGCAGTTTAAGCATCCATTACTTATCTTATAGTATAACTACTATCAGTTGTTGTAGATTTATATTGTAGCAGTTAATCTTTATAAATATAAATATAATCTATAACATACAAAACTGACATGTGAATATGCAACACTTGGAATTTATTGTGTGGATTTTATTAGTTGATTAGATGTTTAAAACCAGGTTTTCCCCTATCATGATGCATTTTGAGAGTAAAGTACATTGTAAAATACTGTGTGCAGTACTTAAACACACACACAGATTCACTGCTGTGTTTGCTTAATAGGTTTAACATGTGAAAATCACTAATAATGCATACAATCAACTAATAATTAACCAGTTAAGGCATTAGTTAAGGCATGTTTTAAGGCTTATGTTTGGGCTAAACTGTTGTTGTTGTTGTTTGAATGTAAACCAGATTAAGGATGTTTCAAAAAGACCTAAACAGTTCTGTATATCTATACCAAGTCATATTTCCTGTCTTCATCCATGATAATCATTCATGATGTTATTTTGTGTTGGTTTAAGTCACTTCAGACATTAAATGACGACTCAAATCTTCTTCTCTTTAGATTCACAGCTCTTTATGAAATCTGTCTCACTATAAATGGAAACCAGAAAAGAAAAAAAAAACAACTGTATATTACATCTTTGATGCATGCAGTGCTGGAAAGAAATAGACATTTGTCATGTAACTTATATACAGTCACTCTTCATGATTTCATTTTTCAGCTATTTCCATTGTTTCCCATGAGGACGTGTGGCTGCATGCAGACTTCCTGCCTGTCTGTGAAGGTGACCTGAGAGGTCAGCGGTGAGCTTCTCATTAGTGAATCACTTAGAAATTATCCGACTGTATCCCATTTCAGTCAGAATGACATGATGCACTGTCACCCGCATTCAGAATAACATGTAAGATAATCAACCGATTCTTAAAGGAATGAATTAAGGACAATGAAAGTTTTTACAGCATCAACATTAAAGAAGACAAACCAGTGATACCTGTTAACCACCACAACTTCAAAAGAACTTTAAAAAGTCCATTTAAATAAAAATGTTTAAAAAAAATGTTAGTTGGAATGAACTATCAACATAAAAAAATGAGTATAATGTGACAAGTTTCTCGTTTCTCATTTAAAAGAACATCATATATAAGATTACTGCAAGATTTTATTATTAGAAGTATTATTAGAAGTCATTATTAGAAGTATTCTATTAATGATAGGTAAATAATGAAGCTCCTCATCCCAAAACATTAAAAATAAGTATATTACTGCTGCATATTGAGTGTCTGCTGTTTTTTTGGTTATGATTATCTGTACAAACAGGAAGAAGGAAAATGATCAATCATTGCGCATGGCTTCAGCTTCCTCTGTCGGTGACTGTGTGTCGCCTCCTGACATGTTTACAGTACTGTTGATCTCGGCCTTGTGCTCTCTGGCTTTTGCCCGCAGCTTGGCGATGCTGCAGGAGCGGAGCTCCTCTGAGCTCGGTCCCTCCGGCCTCTCCCACTTCCCTGACCTCTGGGTCACAGGCTGCATACGCAGGCTCAGCGTAGCACTCGCGGCTTTTGTCCATGGATAGTTCTCTCCTTCCTGTTGTCTCTCCCAGTGCTCATTGTCAGAACACTCTGTCTGCTGTTTTAAACTCCTGCTTGCTTTGTCAGACGTTTCATCATTGTCTCTTTTTACGTAAGGCCCCACAAGTTGGCCCTGGAGTTTCAGCTGCCGCCTCATCTTGGCACGGCGGTTCTGAAACCAAACCTGGAAACAAATTGAGGATTATAATCACAAATATGAATAATATGGAAATGTGAATAAACAAATACAATAGTTTATAAACAAAGCAAGAGTTTGAAAATGTTAATAGCTCAAATTGTAGCTTCAAAGTTTCAAAACTTTCTTTCCAAGCTATTGCAGTCAAGAGATACCTTTCAGTGTGACCACACAAAAAGATTTGCATTAAAAAGTCCTAAAAACTTGGGAGGATACCCACTTCATTTGTGACATAAACTGTGACTGCTGAAGCCTCATATTTGTTTCTGCTGAACTTTTGAATACATTTTTGCACAGAACGAGTACTGCAGATTTTCACCCCCAACTCTCTACAGTGTAGTTGTGTTAGGAAGGAATCTCTTCATAGTCACTAAGGGCAGAAGGAACAAGTACAGAAAAGAATAACTCTTCCAATATTTGAATGTGAGTTATGTTTTCAGACAAACTTAAAAATATGAAAACATTCTTTGAAGCTATATCACATTTACACTGACATACAGTAGGACTCCATTCTTGAATTGTTTTCATTGTTTCCTGTTTTTTAGTGCAAATATGTTTTTGTATTATTTTTATCTTATTCTATTATGATATTCAACATTGACATGGTATTTTTTGGTTTTATGTCTCTGTAAAGCACTTTGTAACTTGTATTTGAAAAGTGCTGCAGTATATAAAAAGTTATTGTTATCATAATTGTAGTTCTTTGGATTTAAATTAAGTTTAACACAAGCTGGTACTGATGGACCTGAAGAAGAGTCTGTAGGTCTGTAAGAGGTTTTACTGCACACTGTGCAGAAAAATTATGAATGAATGAAGTGAACATTTCCAGAAGGAGTTCAGTTTGCCAAGTACCTGTACTCTGGCCTCGATGAGGTCCAGTCTGAGGGCCAGGGCTTCCCTCATGAAGATGTCTGGGTAGTGGGTGGTCTCAAAGGCCTTCTCCAGCTCCTCCAGCTGCCAGCTGCTGTAGTTGGCCCGTGCACGACGCTGCTTCACTGGCCTCTGTTCATCTGGAAAGCACAGCGCAAGCACCAATTACACAATCGCCAACGGGTGACAAGGAACTAATGGCTCTAGACTGGATAATTAGCGCAGCGATCATTAGGCCCACTTTAACACTGCTTGATAATTGATTTTTAGTTACGAGCTGTTAGCCAATCTTTTGTAAACATTTACACTGCAATCAGATGGTGCTCACTGACTGTCTTAGAGACTGTGGTTGAACAGTGCCAGTTTGGCTGTGTACTATCTGTCTTGTATCATACAATCAGTCCCTCTTTAGCCACAGTAGCTGCAGTTTGAACTCACCTATGCCCTCTGTGAGTTGCCCCATCCCGACCGCCTGTGTGGCCAGAAGCAAAGCTTCCTTGCATGGCTCTGGCTGCAGATAATTCCTCAAAGATTCATAGCTGATAAAGGGCCCCGGGATCAGAATCTGAGGTTGAGAGCCCAGTCTGGTTGGGAATGCAGGGAAAAAGTGAGCTGCAGGTGAATGGAAAACTGCAGGCAGGAGAGTAGATACCAGTTGCCCTGGGCCAAACATGTCCAAGCTATTAAGAGTCCAATATCAAGCGTCAGTCCAGTGAAAAGGGCCAGGTTGACTCCTACAGGGATACTGGTGGAATGGTAAAATGCATCCCAAAGTGTAGAATAAAAAAAGAAGAGAAAATAAATCAGTTGTAATAAAAGCACTTGTCCATTAGATGTAACAGTTGGTTGTTGAGTGGCTCAGTGCAGGTATAAGGTGTTGCCTGCAGAGTAAAGGTAAGACTTGAGTGGTGGAGGAGGTGGAGGTGGTCTCATCTTGCTTTTTTCTTTCTCTTCCAATCCTCTCCCCCTCCTTTCCAAGTCACATGACATCCACACAGACAGCAGAGCTTGCTTTATAGGACAGAGGTGAAAATCCAACCTATGATTCATCTCTTGGTGGATTATCAGTATTACCCCATCAGTGTTTGCTGTGTTTGTCATTAGTTTCCCAATAACATGTGTCCTATAATCTTCTTTTTATGCCTTATATTGATAGAATATGTGTCCCATGAATTTTCTCTCTGTGCTTACCTGCAGACAAGTTGCAACATCTTCTGAAATTTCAATCAGTGAGATGAATGGGAACTCCTTGTGCGGAAAAGTGATTGGGAAGATGTTCATTTAGACACGTACGCCTGAAAAATGTGCACAACTCTTATCTGACCTTCTTTAAACAGATGTCAAATCTAATAAAAACAAATTACTGCAAAGGAGACATAATGAAAACACAAGTTGTTCAGTCCTGTGGGACTGAAAGGAGGGATGAAAACAAGCACAAAAGCAGTGGACCCTGAACAGCAGGTTCCAGGATAAACACACTCTTCCTGACAACAAAGTGACAAACCTGAGAGCTCATTTGCTGAACCCTCCTAGTAACCCTGTGTTTACTCCACTGTTGATTAAATTTTATTGTTTTTTTCTAAAGTTGTGATACTTTACTTCCCACATCACCAAGACAGGCGGTGCAAAAATGATCATGTCTGTCAACCTTTATAGCAATTAACTTATTGAGTCGCAGCAGTGTAGACTAAAAATCCACTAATGGAATTTTAAACCAGGTGCAATGATAATTTTACACCTGTAAGTATATTAAACACCTGAATTATTGTACTTAACCACAGTACAAATGTGCATTTTGCATGTCATGTTTTCAATCTTTATGATATAACACTTGTTATCCTTATACATTATGTTTATATTTGAGACTTTGACAGCACATTTGGTCCCTAACGTATGGATTTCTTAATGCTATTTTAACCTGTGAAGGTCTTGATTTATATTTCAGTGGCTTAGTTTTGCACATTGTGAGCTTATCTTCATATGTTTGTACAAGTGTATTATACTGTTTCAACACTGATTATTTGTATTGGAAGAATAGTGCCTTTTCTGTCATTTATTAAAGAAAAAAGGAACATAGTGGAAGCTTTTTTATAACCAAAATGTTAAAGAGCATCCCATTTAAAATGCAAAATACTTACTATCCTGAAATCTGTAGTTGTAACTGATGAATTAAAAAGACAGCAAATCCTGTAAAATAGAATAATGTCAGCAAGTGGCTCAAATGCCAACCCCATTTGTGCCTCTCGTGTATATGTATTAGCATTAGCATCACAGAGCTAGTTAAAAGATAATGTTTGATAAACCCAGGTCATTTACCGCTCTCTTGAAGATATTATCAGAGCCCTTAAATACTCTTCTAACTACGTGGATGGAAAATAAATTAGTCTACTACAGTGAAAAAATATTTTTAACCCATTTCTCAAGTTGCAACTCTGTTTGTTGAAGAAGGTTACCATGCAAATGGTTAGGAGAGTCTTTGAGGACTCTGGAAATAGCTAATGAACCTTCAGAACAGTGCTAAGTCTTGTTAAAGGTACAGTGTGTAGAATTTAGTGGCATCTAGTGGAACAGACTTGGAAGAAATAGAATATAATATTCATAAGTATGTATTAATTAGTGTATGTATAATCACCTAAAAATAAAAATCGTGTCTTTGTTACCTTAGAATAAGCCCTTCATATCTACAGAGGGAGTGGGTCCTCTTCCATAGAGCCCGCCATGTTGCACCACCATGTTTCAGTAGCCCAGAACGGACAAGCCAAACATTTGCTCTAGAGAGGGCCTTTAACATTTTTTATGAGTTTTGCGGCCACTGTAGGTTCTCCTACACGCTTGGAAGGGGAAGGATATTCAGTTGGTTTCAAGAAAGATAGATCAGCTGGTCCTTTAAGAAAGATAAATACCTTGCGCTGTTTGAAACCTAGTGTCTTTTAAAGGACCAGTGTGTAAGACTTAGTGGCATCTAGTAGTGAAGTTGCAGATTGCAACCAAATGAATACCCCTCCCCTGCCCCTCCCCTTCCAAGTGTGTAGGAGAACTTACAGTGACTGCGAGACTTGCGAAAAACACAAAAGGCCCTCTTTAGAGCTGGTGTTTGTCCATTCTGGGCTAGAAACATGGTGGGCTCCATGGGAAAGGACCCGCTCCCTATGTAGATATAAAGGGCTCATTTAAAAACACAACAATTCTTATTTTCGGGTGATCATACACTAATTAAAACATACTTATGGATGTTATATTACATTTCTGCCAAGTCCATTCAGCTAGATGCCAATAAATTCTACACACTGGACCTTTAAATGTAATGCTTATGCTAAAACATGAGAGGCAAAAACCTGGGCCAGACCATGTGCATAACTTTACTTTAGCATTGAGTAAAATGTAAACAGTCAACTTAAACTTACTGAACTTGTGATTTAAGCATATTTGGATCCAAACTTATCTGGAATACCACTTTTTGAAACTTGCTAACATGCAAAGAGCATGCATGCATCTCAGCGTAACCATTTCTCTTGATAATTAGTAAAAACATTCAGATGCTTGCACTTTTCATTCATGTTACATCATACATTTGTTAATTTCTTAAGTATAATTGCAAAAGATTAATGGTTATGTATTCTTGTTAAGTATGCAGACAGTAGTCAAAGTGTTACCAAACACTTACAGGATTTTTCCATCCCAGATCAAAGCATACACCTCAACACATTAACAGCCAAGACAGGAAGATTATTAACACTTTTTTTTTCTTTGAGCAAGCCAGCTGTAGCTTAGTGTTGATGGATCTCTGATGAGATGAATTAAACACAGGTGTGTCAATTAATCCGAAGATACATATCACCCAACAACACATCTTGCTAACTGCTTGTCAGCTCAGACGGCAGTGAAAACATTCCCCCTGTCAGTGTTGTCACCGCTGAACTGGCGTGCGTAGGCGGCTTTGATCAGCCCGGGACCTCAGCAGGAGGCAGCTGGTCAGAGCTGAGGTGAGTCACAGGATGGTCATTCCTGTGCTAGCAGTGAGGACTGCAACTCCCTCACCTGTGGCCCTTTCATCTGCACCTGTTCAAACACTAAATTAATGCCTTAGTGGAGGTAGAGGTCAGGATTAGGGTTTGACTGATTTGGATTTCTTTAAAGCTTGTGTTGAGACAGAAAGCAGATACTTAAGTAAATCTGAATGTTTTTTGGTCTCTAATGGGCAAAGATTTGGTGTTTCTTCCATAATTTGATTCTTGGTGTTGTTAAAAAATCTCTTACAGCAATTTGAACATCATCGGACGCTTGAACTCTCCGGTGAAGCATACAGGGCCATCATTAGTGGTAGACGACATAACTATCTGATTAAAAACAACTTTTAGCACTTCTGTCTGTATGTGTGTATGCATGTGTGTGTGTGAAGGAAGGAAAGGACAGACAGAGACTGAAGAAAAAAAAAATAATTTCTTGGGTTTTAAAGTTCTGTGGGGAAAAGGAAAATAGATTAAAAGTGTCTGGTTTGAGCTGTGGCTAAACAAACACTGTGTGTGGTGGGACTGACGACTGAATAGCCATCTCCATTTGTCCCTGGCACACAGGTAGTTACAGGGATTTCTGCTCTGTCTGAAAGTGGACCCCCATCCCCATCCTCCCAAACTACTGTGTTTGTCTTTGCCTGGGTCCTTTAATGCCCATTGATCCAGATAATCAGGGACAAAATTGGTGAAAAACTGGTGGGGGAGGTTCTGACAGTAGTTGCTCAGAAGAGCTGCTTGTGGGTAATTGAAGGAGGCATTAAGACAACAATAGTAATGGCTAATGCCAGGCTTTATTGGTCTCTCAGGTATTCTTAGCTCCCTGGATGACAAGGAAACAGTGGAGATCCACAGCTAAAATGGCAATCATCGTATCATTAGCAGACCTTCAGCTGCGGGGACAGAATGTGCATTATCTGTGGGTTTAGCAAGCCACCAATGGGATGCCCTTCAAGATGGCTTCAGCTTGAAATAGACTTGTTTGAGCTTGCGTTCATTCATCGTAAACCAGAGGAAACGGGACATCTGAATCCCCTTCATATGCAGGTTTTTGGTTCTCAGATAATGAAATGATTCACAAAAATCAATGATCATAACATCCAAATAGGTAGAATCTCAATTTTGCATAAAATGTTCTCCATAGACTCAAATATCCACGTTAAACAGAAGGTCATTTTCAAATTTGTTACTAAGGCTCATAAATTGATGTAAAAATCATTTTATCTTTGGAATTTTTTTTACAGAAAACACTTTCAGTGGGCTGAAATTTGAATTAAATGATGCAGGCTATTTATCACCTTTTTTCCTTGACAAACATGGCTGAAGTGGTTTAACTATCACATTCTGCCCTCACTGTGATAAGATACAATCTGACATAATGGAGATCCTGAACACTGCACACTATTATTCTTTCTCATCCACTACAATGACACTTAAGCTCATAAAACAAGAGTTCTGCCAAATGTCACGCGAAGATGGATGGTTATCGTCAGCTACAATGTCATGGGAGTATATCTATCTGGTGTAATTTGCAGGCTGGAGCAGCAATGAGCACAGATAAGATCAATATTTAATGAAAAAGTAAGTGAAGCTTAAGGGTTGTCACTTATGCCTCTGCTGTTAATGACATGTCACATTATCATATTTATCAGATTGGGTCAATCTCAACCGCAATTACTGGCCTCATTTCTTTTTAATTCATTACAAATGTTGGATCATTTCAGTTGTCCACCTCTGTGCAAACACCAGGAATGTGTTCTCTGGTTGCTTGCATATGTATTTTAGTGCACAAACTTCAAACTAAAATCTATTAATGGGAACGTGGATTGGTATAATTCAATCAACACACCTAAAATGTGTTTGTAACTTGGAAGAAAAGTGTATTTCATGGCTGAGGAAGCCCCTATGCTTGGTGCCTCACTCTCCCTGGTAATAGTATCCCACAGTGAGCAGGCTGATTGTTTTAGTCATGGATCACTGGCCATGGGATAAACCTGAGAGCCCAGCCTGCTTTTCATGTCAAAACCTTCAAGGGAAAGCGGCCACAATCCAAGAGCAATCACACTTGAGACATCAAAGTTCCAGCGAGAAGAGAGGCGAGAGACGGTCCACATTTTTTCCACGCAAGCCAAGTGCAACTCAAGCGTGGAGGAAGAGGAGATGATCTAAGGCGAGGGTGCCATTGAGAGGAAGACAGAGAGCAGACAGATGTGCATGGGCAGGTAGCGGCACATCAGGGCCCCTCCTGTAGCTGAGAGAGACACCAAGAACCGTCCGCTGGTCGCATTCCTGCTCGCTGCTCATTCACTGTCCACTTTCACATGCGCAGGTAAGCCCACTGACATTCACAACGCAACACGCCAATGATCACCTCAAAGTCACACTATGATATTTCATTTCTAGAGGCAAAATGTTCATCATGGACAAATGAGGGGTTAGCTGTTAGCAGCTGCATTTCAGGGCATCCAGACTGGTATGATGAATAAAGGCAGAGGTTGTTAACTTGTCAGTGATCCGTCAGACTATTCAGCAACAGGCCAGCAGCCCCCGCCCTCCCTCTCAACCACTACTTCCTCGTTAGCTGTCACTCATCTCTGTTCCGCCTCACTGCTGCCCAGCCAATAGGATGCTGGCGCCTGACCAAGAGCCCAAGCTGCCAAGACTTGTGTAGTAAGTTGATAGATAACCATAAACAGAGCTTTCGGCTAGTTATAGGACACCATACAGGTGCAATTAACACATCTGACAAAAACAGCAGTGGGAAATCAGCAGGTACGGTGCATGATGGGTAGGACATGATTGGGTTTACAAATGGACAAGTTAATTACGGGAATGGATGTGTGAATACATATTCATTCAAGGGGATTTGGAGGCATCACGATGGTTCAGAAGACAAAGGCACATATAATTTATTCACATTGTTTGAATGATGTATGCAGCCAATTTATATCTTTTGTTACCCAAATAGGTCAAATTCATTATGTCCTTATTTTACGCCTTATGCAGGCAGTTTTTGATCCAAATTTAGAGCAAATTGACCTCATAGCCATGGTTACAAGCTAAGACTTTAAAACAAAAAGCTGCAGAAATGAAGTCTGCAACAAGCTGCTTTCAGACATCCAGCTCATGTATCTTATTGAATACCTGTTATTTCTGAATGACAGGCTCCACTGACCCACTAGTGTGGGCATGTCTCACCCTCACTGAGGATCCTTAACCATGCTGTGGCTTCATCCTCATGTTCTCCTATGTAACAAAACACCAGCAGCAGCCTGTGCTGTAAAGTGCCTTACCCACATCACATCTTCAAAGAACGCTTTGGTCTGTGTGATTGAACAATTACCGCCATGGTTAATTTACCATAAATAGGGACGTCCACTTTGCTAGTTTACCGGCATGCCTCCACATTGTTTAACTTATCCCTTTGACTCCATCAAGAGGTTTTCAGATGAAGTCAGTGGCATCGGGCAAAACAACTCACACTTTCATGGCAAAATGGTTTCCATCACAGCATGTGCATCACACCTTTAATTTGTCTGCTACACCCCAGTGAAAAGCAAGCGTAGCTATGACAGCTGTTTCCAGCTTTATCAGGATCCAAGAATTATTGGAATAAAATGAAAGGCCACAAACCTTGCGCCGTTTATTTTTTTTTCCCTCCCCTTCCGTCATGTTTGAGGTGCTAGAATGTTAATATGAAAGGTAATTATTGGTTCTTGTGAAATTTGTTTTTACAATTTCTACATTAAACCGCTTTCCAAATAAAGCAGCTGTAAAATGTCTGCACTGAGTCGCTCAACTACATAAATTAACTGCTGCCATAAGTTACACTATTTACTCTCTATTAGTAAAGGCTGAATAAAAAAATGAAAAAGGCAATGTCCAACAGTTATTTTTATTCAGTTCACATCAAGGTGGCTCACAGATGTTCAGTAACAATAAATCATCATGACTTTAAAACAAAGACACCTGATTTCAGCTATTTAAGGAGTTTGCAACATTGTATTAAGGCAATAACATATCTTTGTATTTTGGCTTCTTATTCTTAATAATTTGAAAGTCAAGCACTGTTTTATCATTTCCAGTCAGACGGGATGAACGGTTAATACATTCAAGCCCTTTGTTTAGTAAAAAGTCAAATTCTTATCGTGTTAACTTTTGGATTTGGCAAACTCGAAATTTATTTGCACACTATAGCAAAAATTGTGTTGTTTAAATGTTTAACTGTACAATAATGTTGATATTTGACGTTCAAATTAAAAATATGATGCCAAAAACAGTGTCCTATTTTCCAAACACGCACTGAGATTTGAAGTACCCAATAATGTGACTGCTGATAATTTACTAACTGCAGAAATGCAAAAAATCTCCCTCTAAAACAATTTAGATGTTTTCAATTAAATTAAACCATTTCAAAAATTATTACTAATTATCATAATTTAATATGTATTATACAATTAATTTAGTAAGTTTTGTTGACTATGACTCCAATTGTGTATATTCTGCGTGGTCTTTAACAGATGATATAATATCACCTAATAATGTTTCAGTTCTTTTTTTTTCATTATTGGTTAATGTATTATTATATCATCAGTTAAAAAATAATTTATATCCCTTAAGTAATAAATGCACTAATTGTGACATTATTACAATGGCAACGATTTTACTCTTTTGATTATTACATTTTCAACTCAATTAGAGGAAATTTTTAATACATTCTTTGAAGTCACTAAATTATCCAGAAGTTATTACATTACTGGTAACTACCAGCTCACTGGAGGATCCTTTCATTTGTATTACTGAAGAGCCACCGAGTTTGTTAATCTGTAATGATAAAATTAGAGCCATGTTTGAACTAAAGGCAATAAAAAAATAATCTAGCTCTGGAATGCAGTGAATGAATGACACTATTTCCGATCAGACAGGAGATGTACGCTCGCTGTTATGTTGTTGCTTCCATGTGAAGGACCTTCATGGACTCTGAGATCATTGAGCTGGTGTCAATTTGTCCGTAGATACCCACTAAGAACGCCTTGTGGAGCAAGATGTCTGCATGTTCTGGAGAGGGAAAGAAAAACACATTACAGCATGTAGCTATGGATGTGTCACTCACTTCATTCTTAGGCTTTGGTTTCATGTTTTGTTAAATCAAATTTTTGGTCATGTGACTATAACACAAGACCTGCAAAGGAGTGACTGTTTTTTACAGCTGTCTGTCAACATGGATGTGACTAACAAGTATCTTCTTACCTTGACAGAGCAGCACGTACTCTGGAAGATTCCTGAGAGCAGTCTGTACCACGTCGAAGTTACCGCTGCCCATACAGTACATGAAAGTCGGCAGGAAGTCTGTTGCCAGGCTGCAGCACAGAAAATATACACTATTATTACATAGTGAAGAGTAAACAGTAACAAACAAAAGCGTCTTCTCTGTCTATCTCGACACATTTCCTCTCAGCTTTGGTATGTCGTTTATAGGTGGAGTTTCCCATATTTATAATTGTGTTGAAGATTCGTAAACTTACCAGGGATTATTCTGGATACAGCGCAGAGCCAGACTGAAGGCCATGTTCCGACACAACTCCTCAGAAGAAGTCATGAGTCTCTGAAGATCGTTCTACAAACAGTGACACAAAGTGTTGATTCACATGTTACACACTGACAAGTATTTAATTTGACCTTTTTTTTTTGTCTGTTGTTTGACTCACTATGAAGTACTGGATGATCTCTGGGCTCCTCCTAGACCTGTCATCCACCTCTGTCAACACTTCTAACACATCTATAGCAGATAAGAGAGAAATACGTATATTACTCATTAAGTTCAGGGGGTTAAACATGAGACATTGCTGCAGTGGTATGTTATGTGGTTACCCTCAACTGCCTCTCCTCTTGACATCTTTTTCAGGTACAGAGTCATGTCAGCCGCACTCAGTGAAACTGAGGCAGATATGTTGACTAGGGGCAGGGAACCAGTGGACATGTCGTCTGATAAAGAGCACAAAAGAATATTTAGCAAAACAATACGCTTCTGCAGAAACTAGTCTGCACCTAGCAAGGTGATTACTTATATTTTATGTTTAAGATACAAGGGCTCTGTAAAAGCTCTATAAGCTAACAAGATCCTAAAAAGCTGATATGGGAGCAATGCTTACCGTCTCTCTCTTCTGCCGTAACCTCTGTAGAGGAGCTCTTCACTGGCAAAGTGAGTCCAGCCAGCAGAGATTTCAACTGGGCCAAGTCTGGGTTTTCTGCAGACAGACGCCTGACAGGAGGAAACAAAACCAGTGTTTCTGTAAATATTATAATAACTCCTTCAAGATTTGCTATTTATTTCTGTCACAAATATATCGTTCAAAAGATATTGTTGCCGTAATACACTTACTGCAAAATGTCAGAGTGCCTCTGTAGGTAAGGAATAGCTGCCGCTGCGTCGTGAGTTATGTACTTCTGCGTGAACTGCAGAAACTTGTTGATGAAGACTAACGGAGAACGACTCCTCTGGAAATTCTACAAGAAAGAAAGAAGCATTAAACACACAGGAAGACTGTGAAACTCTGATCTGTAGTTAATTTAAACAAACAGATTCATCTAATCTCGATCCTAAACCCTCTGTTGAAGATTTGAAAGTGTGTGTGAGCCACCCACCTGAAGGACCTTCATGAAGGACAGAAGGCAGTCTTGAAGTGCCCTCTGGTGGTCGCTGTGGAAAACAAGCGGCTGCAGCAGCTCCAGGATTGCCAGCACGTTACTGAAGAACGTCATGTGGTTTTGCTGTCGGAACTCCTGCATGTTTAGGTGAATGCGACCGTGAAGGAGACCTGCGATCATAGGTAGGTGTCTGGAGAGGAAAAAAAACAAAACAAGGCAAGACAGTGAGCGGGCTGGCTGACATCAGACAATCTACAAGTTTGTAGACTGAATCTAAAAACACTATTACCTAGTCTTTTTGTTCTCACCTGAGCAAAAGGACAGGGTGCGACACAGCAAGTTTCCTACATGCGAGGTTGGCATCAGACACACGGCCCTCAGCGGACTTTGAGTCTCCTATATCAGCCAGCAGCGTGACCAGGCGATGGACCAGGACGTCAAGCTGAGAAGAAGAATTTTCGGTTGTAAGCAATGACTTTACAACTTTATTGAATTAAAAAAAACACAGTCATATTTGTCTTTGAGTTGTCAAATACAGACAAGAAGATGATTATGAAGTCATATCACAGTTTTCAGTGTTATGAGTGCCTCCTGTGGAGCACAGCCAAGTGTGCAGTTTATGCAGCTAAGTGAAGTTTTAGGTCAAGACTTGTGACCTATTGTGTAATAAGCTGTGGGCTACTTTAGTTCAGTTTGTCCCGTTGGAGCACTTACAAAATCAGTTTTAAATCAGTAATATCCAAGTTTATACAAAATGTCAATACTGAGTCTAATCCGTATTTTCTGCTAAATGTGAATTATATTCACCGGGAGGATAAACAAAGGGATAAAATGTCTCAAAGAAAATCAGTTATGTTGAGTTGGTAAGAACTATGTGATGTATGAAACAGGCAAGAAATCTTTACCTTGCAGCTGCTGCCGTCTGCAGCCCCCCCACTGCTGAGAGTGCCTTCAGGCAGGGTAACGTGCTGGATTACTTCGGGAAAGTGCAGATAGATCTGCAGCAGCAAGTTCTGGCAACGCTTACTCATCGCACTGAAAGACAAAATAAACAAAACGGGATGTATACTTAATGCTACATTTTAGGGACAAGCCAGCAACATGACCAATTCCATCATAAAGCTTAGTAACTATCAAGACTGTAATCCTTGATGTTATTGGGTTGTGTAGCCTGAAGCTATTTAATTGAAAGTGAGTGGTTGACCAATTTTTGTGCACCCATAGAAAGTTTGTCACAGCTTTTCAACTAAAGTGACTTATGAAGCAGACGATGTTCCCAGCTTCACAGAAAAATTACCCTCAAGTTCTCCATCTCTTTTAACTGATTTATCAACAGAGCTGATACGACATCACAGATAAGAGACCGTGATACAGCACGTCTCTATTGTTTCTATCCGCGAGCGACGAAAATGTATGTACATTAATACAAACTAGGCACATGAATAGTGTAATGTAAATCTCAAGTATTTGCCTTCAAGTCACCGCAGTTTCATGAAATCCTCTTACTGGCTAAGGCTCTTGTCAGGCTCAAATTATGCTAACCGAACTCTACTAACTACTAACTGAAGAGTTTATTACAGCTATGTATTAAGCAAATCAGAGCGACCTTGAACAAGAGTAAAGAGTCTGCTCGGTGCTCAATATTTGGTGTGTAATTGGAATAAACACCAGCTTATCTGACAGCGAGCTTTCACAGGAAGAATGCTTAACATACAATCAAGTGTTTATTCAACACAAGGCCAAAACCCTTTAACTTTCAACATGTATTTATCCGGCCATATTTTCACTAGCAACCATTTTACCAGAAAGCTTAGCTGTACTTAAAATACTGTAATTCGGAAGCTAATTTTGCTTGACCTTGGCCAAAGTTTCCTCATTAAAGTGGTTTAATAACCAGAGACATATTCATGAAAGGAGGGTTTGCCTCCACAAAGAGTTGCACCCTGATCTCTGACAGCTAAGTCAGAGCAGGAATTCACAACACAGGCAAGTTTAGAGCTTCAGCCTTAATCCTCTTGGCTTCATTATAATACACTGAGCTTTTAAAGAGATCACAGTACAGACGACTTCTGCTGGTTTTAATTTCACACCAATAGACCTAATTATCGAGTTTTCCCTGGTCCACAGCATTGTGGCTGACAGAGGAAGTCTGAAAAGTTCATCTGCACTGAGAAGGAAAATCTAGTGCGATTTACCCCAAGTTTATCAGCACACCATAATAGGGTAAAAAAAAAAAAAACGACTTTCAGTATTTGGGCTAATTAGAAAAGAACAATACAATATGTCAGACTAGATGGGATGAGCACTTTGGTGAACCTTATATGACAAATGTGATGAGCATATGTGTCTTCATCTAAGCAAGGATGAGCCAGAGGAAAGAGAAAAGTATAGTGTATGATGCATTATTACACTGGATAACAACAAATATACCTGTCCTCCCATTTCTTTGTGCAGTTGATGAGGTAATCTGAGACCTTCTTGATGTTTTCTACATCGCCGTTGCAGTAGGAGTGAAGGAGGGGCAGCCTGGACTGGATGAGAGAACAGGAGGCCTGGTCCACGCTGCTTTTGTCTTCGTGGAGTGAGTCGTGACTGTTGAGCTCTGACTCTGATAGGATCAGGTCCACCAGGCTGATGAGCTCCTCTGAACTGAGTCGCAGCACAAACTTCTCTGTTTTCTTCTGCACAGACAAAAAAAAAAAAATACATGTCAGCTGTCAGATGTCAGCTTCAGCAGAATGAACTACCTCTGACTGTGGTCTCATCAGAAAGGTAGGGACAACTAGGGACTTTGTAAGTGGGAGTTTGATCCTACTTGAGGGATCTTCTGGTCACGTCCTTGCCAGATACGTGGGATGTGGCTGCACGCCCACAGGAAATCCAGGGCTGATGATGGATCCAGTCTGAAAGACGTGACCGGCATTTAACTCACATCATGCTCAATAACATCTAATCAGAATCAGAACACATTATTTCTGTGTGATTACATCAATCTACTGAAGTCATACAAGCTATCACTGATAAAATGATAAAATGATGTACTTGTAGTCTCTGCGCTTGCTGAGAAGAGCACTGATACACTGCAGGAGGGTGGACCAGTTGGACTGATGTGTAAGCAAGGCCAAAAGATAAGGTCTGTAGGCAGGACTGCCTCGTGCCTGAAATAGAGAAACCGTAAGAAAGGATAAAATATATAAATATAAATACCAAGCACACACCTACTCCACCGTGATAAGACAAGTATATTATCTGCGAGCAAAGCTTATTTTACCTTACTGAGGGCAAACAGCAGTTTTTGTTGAAGGTCTGGACACACTGAAGTGACCTCAGGGTCGAGATACTCCAGCCAATCGACCAGTAACCCAGAGCTCAGTCCCGACTTTATCACTTCTGAGCTGCTGGCAAAGATGAAACTGAAAGGTTACATCTGTAGAAATGTAACTGAACATCTGCTGAGTTTCCTAAAGCCTTAATTAAGCCTCATATAAAAATAATGTACAACACAATAGAGCTGCATACATTATGCACGGTGTTTGGAAAAGTTACAACCATCAAATCCAACATTTTAGAAGTTACAGAAATGATTTACTTTGAGCTGCTTTTCATTCTTCTGTTAGCCCATCACAATAAAATGATAGAAATGGTTAATTACTGTTGTGATGACACAATAATATCACTAATCCCATTACTTCTACAGTTACATCTAGATAATCAATTTCCTGGCTGTGCTCAAAGGAGTGCCTAGACCTTCCATGTGACAACGAGTCTCATGATGCACCGCTGGCAGGGTTGAAGTGAACGTAACATAGAAAAGATTCTGTGATTTTCACAGTATATAAATCTGTAAAGCAAACAGAAAGCTGCAAAACCAATTAAACCTTTCCGAATCAAATCCAACAGCACAAGTTTACGAGTGCGAGAGAGCACAGACAGCGAATAGTGTTTCGCTATTTTTGTCACAGCCAACAGTGTTTGTCATTTAGTCCCGTCAAATATGAATGTTTCTTGCATGACTTGAGAGGGAAATGGAAGTTCGGTGCTCACTTGTTTGCGTCTACTTCCTTTTTCACAGCTCGCTCCTCACTTTCCTGAAGCAGCAAGGAAATCACCATGGCAACAGGGCCGGCTGTCCCATTCTGTGTACCAACAGTCATCAACAGAGACAACAGCTCCTCCAAATATGGCGACTTCACCTCCATCAGCCCTTGTAACACTGAGAAACGATAAAAACAGCATGATTTGTAATATGCTGTCGTTATTTACCGTCTACAAAGCTAGCTTTTGTGTCCTATTGGAAGCAAATTATAGGTCTGTATCTTGAGATGTTCACCAGCAAGCTTCTGATTAAGTACACACAAATCGACCAATTCATCACACATTTTATTCAAAGGTGTGGCTGCTGTTTCTCACTGCTTTGGTTTTTGTTTCATTTTACTGTCTGGTGTTTACGCTACTGTGGAAACAAGCAAAAATGGTTCTGGGAGTATTGAGTTGTTCAATTTTAAAGTGTTGAGTTGTACACCTACAAAATTGAATATTATTTTTCCTTTATTAAAAGCCCCCTATAGTGTAATAACCATAATTAATGTCAGTCACTGCTAAAAACACCTTCATTTAATTATGCAAAATGGTTGGCATTTTGACTTGATATATGAAAAAACTTTTACTTATTAAAGCAATGAATCAATTTTCAACATTGTAATAAATTAAAGTTCTGTGAATAAGTGAACTCAGTGGCTAATACTTAGAACACTAGGTGTGATACTCATTTTAAACTTAATGCAAATTCAGATCCACACTGTTTCCATTAATACCTTTCCCAATGAGCTCAGCCTCTGCATTACATCTCTCTCCAGCCTTCAGCATCGCGATGATGGCTCTCACTGGCACTTCAGCGTCTCTGCGATACGCCAAAGCCTCGGCCAGGTGGAGGAAACCTGTACGCACTGCAGGGCAGAAACTTCTATCACTCACTGTTTATATAAAATGAATTCATCAGCATCTAAAAAGATATATAAAAGAGTTGCTCACCATCATTGTGCCTGTGTTTGTGAGAGTTCTGACCAGCGAAGGATTTGAGCAAGGTTTTCAGTGGTCCTGCCTCCACAGTTGGATTGTCTAACCAGATTAACATCTCAACAATGACCTTGAGGAATAGTGAGGAGAAAGCAATGTCCTGGGACACGAGGCGCTGGAAACAAAGGACATCAGGCAGGAGAAAATAAGAAACTAGAAATACCTGCCTCGCAGTTGTACACCTCCGCCGACCAGTCAAGTTGCAGTTTACATCCATGTCTGTACAAACTCATATTTGTTGTATTTAAGTGAAGACTTTGAAGGAATTTAATAAAAAAGGTATTAAGTGTATTTTCCTTCTATGTGTTCACATGCTTGGCAAATAAAGCTGATTCTGATATAACACAAAGTTGTAGCCATGAGAGTAGACAATGCTTCAGATATGGATGATCGGACAGACAACCCGAAAACATCGTGCCTCCAGCTACAGCTGTCACTGGTGCGGAGGCATAAAAATATATGTAATTCAATGTGCAGAATTATACAGTGTTTGTCAGCATGTTATACCTGATAGAGGTGAAGTTGGCGCATCAGAGGACAGGAGAGGGCGTGGTTACGGTGCATTGACATGACAATAGGTCCCGCATGGGTAGAGGTAAGCAGGGCTGCAAGGGCCTGTAGGAGACGAAATGCCAACCCGCCCTGCTGGATGTGGCCCTGCTTGGCCCGCATCAGCTCTTTAGCCAGGGCCTGCTGCAAGGCCAGGGAGAGCTGGCTGGGAGGTGGACCGTGCCAGCGAGGGTCCACGTTTAGAGGGAATATCTGTGGAAGAAGCGACAACAGAAACAGGTCAGTCAGTGTTAAAGAGAGGTTTAGCCCAGTGTTATCCAAACAAATCATAAGGCAAAGAGATGAGAAACAAACAGTGAGTAGTTTCTACCTGAAGCATCATTCCAGTTAGATCATCATCGGGACCGACCGCAGGAAGCTGACTGGCTGCTCTCATTTTAACAGAGCTGTGGGGCATTTCTACGGTAACTTTGGCCTTACTTGTTTCAGCACCATCTGTGAGGAGGAATGTAAACAGGATATGGACTCATTTAGAAATATTAATATTGTTGAACTAATTTACAATATTGTGAGTCATTTTAACTACTTTCATGAGAGTTATCTAAACATTCAATTAATTCCACATAGAAAACCATTTGGAGGATAAAGCCACTGACCTCTGTGTGGAGGAAGAGAGGAGCTAAGTAATCCATGGAAAGTGTGCCCCCCAGTGGCACCTCGCTCATGCTGCACCTCAACCAGGTGGGCCATGTAGTCTATTGTGGAAGAAATACAAAATGAGATTAATCAAAAGCCCCGTTTCCACCAAAAGTTCCAGGTACTTTGGACCCAGAGGAACTAATCTCAGGGACAAAAAAACTTGGAACTTTAAAGTCCCTTTAGTGCAGTCCTGTTTGCATTTCCACCTTGTCCTAAACTGCTCCTAAATTGATTTGAGAGTACTTCCTTGTTTTATGAATGAAGCGGCACACAAGAAGCTGCCGTGTTGTGTGTGTTTGAACAATCAGCGATGGTCATCCCTGTAAACCCCACCCCCAAAGTTCATGTACTTTTGGGAAACACAACCCCCCAGCAGGGACTTTTCTTGTGGGGTAAAACAATCCCCCTGTAACTTAATTTAGACCCTAGTCCCTCTGGTGGAAACGCAGGTAGTAGAACTGAGTGCTTCAAAAGGTTCTTAGTACCTGGAGCAAGTTCCTAGGGCTGAACACAGCTAAAGATTGTAACACTATCAATCTTGAAATCTTAAAATGTTTCAAGAGTAGAATATCTGCAGCCAACTCTTACGCTTGTCCATGATGTTCTGCTCCAGTGTCTGTGGATCATGGGAGACAGCCTGATCCAAATACTGAAGCAGTTTACTCATGCTGGAGACGGGAATGCCGAAGGATTGTACGAACAACAGCAGCTGCTGCGGCTCCAGGTCTTGCAAAGCTGAGGGAAACACATGCATTGTTCCGTTAAAAAGTCAAAAATTATATACTTGGTGAGCAAAACACATTTTTCTATATTATGAGAAGTTGTACCTGCATCAACTAATCGAGAAACCTCTGATCGGATCATCCTCAGTTTCAACCAATCAGGCAGCAGAAGGGCCTCCTCTGACGTGTCAACCAGGAAGGCAGTGGGTAGAGGTTTCTTATCGGGAAACCAAATGTCCAAAAGATTGTAGAAGTCACTCTCTCCTGTAATATCACACAAAAAAAATACATATTAGTATGTTTTCACAGTGCCTTTATCAATGCAAGGATCCCAGTGTAAAGTGAACAGGACTACCTTTAGGAGGCCCAAGAGTCAGCAGGATAACCATGGCATGGACTACAAGGATGTGCATTGTGGCAGTCTCTCCTGTAGTCCACCGCAGAAACACCTGGTCCTGAGATTCTGACTGAAAAAAAAAGACCAACGTAAAGATTTATAAAGTGACTCCATCCTTTTAGATTTCCCCAATGCTGCCGGCATAAAGTCATCAAACAGGGATTCATCCTCAGTTCCACTCAAAATATATTTTTCAAATCTGCTCATTGGTTCCTAAAATGTTTATTTTTTCTTGCACCTAATCCAGCAAGATCAATCAATAATCACAGGAAACTTGACAGGTCACTAGGTCCAACACTGCACTATTTTTTATTGCAAAAAGACTTTGGGTATATGGAACTTAATGCTAATTTTTAAACATTTCAGTGTAGGTCAGTTAGTAAAACGACTATTGGCAATGCTCACCCAGCTATAGAGATCCTCTCCCTCCTTGGTCTTCCTCATCCTCTTGATGTAGGTGGAGAAGATGGTGAGGAAAGCACTGAGAACAGCATCAGATTCGGGTCTTGTGGAATGTTTGGAGAACAGGCTGTTCATGATGGTGGAACGCTCAACGATCAGCCGGGCGACATCCTACAGAGAGCGAGAGAGAGGAGAAGCAGATCCATGTTAGTAAAGCTTCAAGACAAATCTGATTGAAGAAATATATATATATATATATATATGAGTTGGAATTTAAGCAACTCGCCGTGATTACCAGAGCCAAGTCATTATGGGAAGCCTGCTCTTCCACTGGTGCATGCTGGGATAGGTAGATGAGATAAGCACTGATGGTCTGTGGATCTGTCTCCATGTGGATGGCCTTGGAGGTAGCAGACAGATAAAACATGCTTTCAGAATAAACTCCTCACTTATCCTCCTAAAATAAGTAAATAATAAAAATATTGACAGCTCATTGATGAGACAGACACTGACCTGCTGCAGAGCAGTAGACGTCATACCCCTGACGCTGTCAAACAAGGGGAGCTTTGGGAGGTCTTGTAGCAGCCACTGGTACCCGGGCAAGAGCTCGGCATCTGTCGAGTCTTCTTCCATGGGCTGGTCCCGCTCCTCTCCGTCCTTCAAGCCTCCTTCACTCAGAACCAATGACAAACCCTGCACACAAATATATGATGTAAAATATATATTTTTTAACAGTAACACAATGCTGCTAGAGATCATAAGATGTTTCCTGCTTCCAGTATAGTACCTTCATAGCTAGGACTCTTGATGCCACCTGAGAAGAGCTGAGACGGCGCAGGAAGTAATCCAGCACTTCACAAGTTGTCTGTTCATCAGCTTTAGGACCTAACAAAAGATCCTGGAGCCGTCCAAGTAGCTGCCTTTGCTTTTGTTGTCTCTGACAGGAAAAACATAATTCAGCATTAGTAAAAACTATTTCATACCCAGCTGAAAATAACTATAAATAAACACAATTATAAATTTGGCATGCAGAGTGTTACTTTGAGAGCAAAGATAAATAAAGGCCTGTAATTAAAAAAAAAAAAAAGAATTAATCGTTGCTGCATACTTGTCTCTTCTTGGCCCTTTGCTCTTTGCTCTCTCCCTCTTCGTCATCCTCTATTGGCAGACTGTCATCTGCAGCGTCATGCAGAAGGAATTCACACAGGCACTGAACTGGAAGCACGTCCAAAGACCCCTCACTGGACTGGACCAGATCAGCCAACCACGGCATGGACTGAGAGGAAGCCTGTGAAAGGATTCAACATGCGTTACGTTACAGGACACAAACTTGACAGTAGAAAGCAAAATAATAGTGTGATAGTGATGTGATAGTTCCTCTTGTATAAGCCAGTCTATATGCTTTTAGGCTCAATTTATCTTTTCGTAACCAGTGTTTTAGCTACCGACCTCTCTGTTGATACGTTTATATGAGACAAAGATTCTGTGTTTTTCCATCAGTTTGAGATTTGAGATGTGTTTTGAGATGAGCAGCAATAGCTCAACGTGCACATCAAACAATATAGACTATTCTTTGTCTATTATGACGGAGCTTTCTCCATGTGGTTTATTGCAATTCTGCTCTCTTTAACTTTTTTCCTCACAAATAACATACACAAGATTAGCACCCTTAAATGCCCTCCTTTCATTTTATATTTTCTTGGGTGTGAGAGAAAAAAAAAACTTTTGCTTCCACAGACCAAGAATCTTCAGGAAAAGATGGTTAAACACAGTTTGAGTTGTAGCAGTAGTGTGTAGTAGTGCGTGCTCCCCATTACCTGTCTCTGTATGATATTGAGGAGGAAGTCTGGGTTGCGGCTGCGGCAGAGGAGATGGCCGAGGCGCAAAGACTGGTTGAGGCTCTTAACCTGCTCCTGGACCTGAGGTGGAGGTCGACGAGGAGGTCCCCTGAACACAGATTCAACACATGAGCTCATCTTCCGGTCACACGACTAGTAAGAACACTTTTATCAAGACTTTCTGAAACTTAAGTGCTGATACAGCAAAATTCACAACAGTTATTTCCTTGTGGTAATAGTTTGGATTGTCTGCAGCATAAATTTATTGTTAAGGCTGCAAATTAAGCTGCCCTCGCTCCAACCAAAAAACCAAAAACAAAAGAGGATTTAACTTTCAAGTCCTGCTTTAAGTAACTTAAAAAGGAACTGGAACAAAACTGAGACAAATAGGACGCTGCTTATTGGCCTTCTATGCAATCTTTGTATAGGACACATGGTACATGGCATAATAATACAGTGGGCAGGCCTGGCGAAATGCTTACTGTTTAAAGCCTTGTATAATGCTGTGACTATCATGACAAAGAGAAACAAAATGATCAGTGTTGAAAATGTTGCACATTTTTCTAGTAAGTGATTTCTGATTTAATAAATGTACCACAATAGAATAAACTTGAGTTAAATCATGCGCATAAAGTAGTTCCACTTGGTCTCTTACTGTGGGTCCAGGCTGGTAAGCTGAGACAACAACAAGCTGTTGCTCTCTGTGATGGTCTGTTTGGTGGAAGCAGCTGCCAAGTGGCTCTCAAAAGCCAGGATCTCTTGTTTCTCCCTCTGAGAGATCTGCAGCTCGCGGTTGATCATCTCCGTCTTTGTGTCCTCGTCGGCAACGGTGCAAGGCGGGAAGGTATAGTTACTGTGGAATCATAGAGGCATGTGTGTGTTAGTCGTTCAGCATCATCGACATGAAATCATTTAATTATAAATGGTAATTTTCACCTACTTTGTCATAACCATCTCCATGAGCATTTTCAGTGTAGGATAACCATCCCAGGCAGCCAAGCCTACAGAAAGAAATGTCAGATAATATACCATATTTATAGAAATTATTAAAATACATAGAACTTAGCATATAGTCTTGTGTATGCAGCATAGAATTTTGATTGTACCTATTTTCTGTGGATTAAACGCAGCCACCACGAGCAACAAGAGCCATGCCTTCCAATAAAGCGTGGATATGGCCAAATTTGGTGGTTGGTACCTTAAACATTAAGAGTCATTTGTTATTTTAGACTGTAAACTGTGTAGCCTGTAAGTGTTTTGCAAGCCAGTAAAGACGTTTGTAGTACCCTGCGGGCAGCTGAATGTTCTCTGGGTGGTGGTATGTACACAGATTCAGCACTGCATCAATGAGTTGGATCCTCTCCACTTTCAGGACCTCCAGATCTGTTTAACAAGAAACAGTCAGTCAAGCTTTAAACTGATATGCCAAGAAATATTCAAATTATAACAATTAAGACCACATTTTCCTTTGTTCATTCTTTTCCTAACAGTCATTTTCCCGACTTGTAAGGATAAAAAGTAAATAAATAGTTGGCCCTTCGTAAGACTTACACTGGCTGTTCATTAAACTGAAACACATGTGTTTACCAAATGTCCAAATATTCTGCCACAGGGTAATATACACAGCTTTAACTTTGATCATAAACAGTTACAGCCTAAGTGGATCTTCACACACCATCAGACTGAACTCCAGCAGCCCTCTTAACCAGGTGATCTGCCAGCTCCATGGCATCGGCCGGGCCCAGAGGCAAATCACGTGACAGCCCGATCACCAGGATGCGCATCAGCGTGTCCTCCAACAGAGGCACCTCAGAACAGAGGCGAAGGAAGAAACTGAGGAATGAAAAAAAAAAATCAGCTTAGCAAAGTCACAGTGGTAGATAGAGTCATAAGAAAATGTGGAGGAAGACTCACTTTCTGTCACTCTCAGGAGGCCAGTTGTCCCACTTGTAATATGTCTCAGGTTGCTCTGTGAAAAGCACTTTGTGAAGGCTGCGGACACGGGAGAGATCCGATAAATCATTCATAATATAGCTGAAAACACAGCTTGTGTAGTCTGAACAATGCAAACTGTTAAAATAAACACAGATACATACCAGTGGACGTAGTCTTTTGCACCAACTTTGCTGATGGTTGGAACCACAGTGTGAAGCCACCACACAGCGTCTCTCTGTATGGCAGCTATCTGGTTCTGAAACGATCTGAGGACCTCCAGATCTGAAGCAAACCAGATACACGTTGAAGGAAAATCTAATCACGCTTACAAGGACTAATAAATATGCCATTAGAACAAATAATCATCGCTCACTCTTCTTCTCTCCTTTGTCCCATGCGATGCCAGCTTCTTTGACCTGAGCAGTGATGCCCAACATCATGGAGACGGTCAGCAAATCTGTCACCTGGATAACAAAACGTTCCTACGGGAGAGACGAGGATAAACGGTTTCAGAGTCTAAATACGGTGAGACTGCGGCTGAAAAGAGGAAGGATTGAGGGATTTTCATATGCATTTACTTTGAACTCCATGTCCACATAGCTGGCCTCCTTTCTCTCTTGCATTAAACCGAAGCAGAAAGACTGGAAGTTAATCTCATGCTTGGTCTGTTTGATGATCTCCCTCAGCAATGCCCGGGAGGCGCGGAGGTAATCATCTTTATTGGTTAGCAAGTCTTGGAACACCATCGCCAAGAACTAGAAACACAAAGAGACGGGAGGGGTGTTAATTTAGAAAAGACAATGCAAGCACAGAATTTCATAGCCAAAAAATGAAAAAAGACACAAATGAGCATCTTTCCAAGATGCTACTGTTTTAAAAAGTAACATTACTTACAAATGTATCTGATTTAACAATTGAAAAGGAAAAAAAAAACACCTTTGGAGCTTGCTCTGGGCTGTGCTGCAGCACTGTGTGTAGGACTTGCATGTTGTTGGGATTCCTGGCATTGGACAGCTCATTGAAGATCACAAGCTTCACCATAGTAGCCAGGTTGTCTCTGTGTGCATTGAGCAGCTCCCTAGAGATTTACAGCCAAAGCAACAGTTAGTGTAAACCAGTGAGTAAACAAAAAGATAGAGGTAAAAAAAAAAAAAAGAGAGAGAGACTCCACAGACCTGACACAGAGCATGTAGTGGTTGAGAAGGACTTTAGGTTTGAGGCGGATCTTGATCAGGTTGGAGATCACCTCCATGTCATCAGATCCGTGTGTGTTGCAGTTCATACACAAAGACATGAGGAGGTCTTGAGCTGGTCGAGTCAACTGTACACACAAAAACAAAGGAGTGAGTTAATACTTATCAATTACAAGAATCGAAATGCATGATCATTTTACATTTATCACAAAAAAACTGCACGTGTGGCAGTAGCACAGGGGTAGAAGAAGATATTGGCACCACTGAATTAAGTATACTCCTTTTTGAAAATACTGCCTATATAATGATGCCACTGTTATGCAACATATTGTGATAGTATTGTATCAATAATTATGTAATTCACTCCCAAAAATGCAGCACTTTAATACAGACAGAAAATAAAACCAGTGAGATATGTGAAATTCAGTACTGCAGATGTTGGCGTATTCCAGGATATGTGTTAGACCTGTCACCTTTGGGTTCTGGAGCCACATCTCCAGCCTCTGCACAGCCATGAGCCGTGCCTCTTTGTAGCCACATGTGGCTGTAAGCAGACGCAGAAGATTTCGAGACACGTTGTCCATCGGCTGCCTGCGGTTTAACTGATCCCTGAGGACGTCGAGCACATAGTCTTCCACGCTCTCTGCTAGTTCCTCATACCTACAGTACGCCAGAGGGTGAGACAAAAGACATAATGGTCCAGGAAGTCAGTACAGTTTTTGCAAGAATCATTAAAAATAATTTATTTGTCATGAGTTAATATCAAAATCTTATCATCTAGAAAAAAAAAAGTGACGTAATGTAATTGTACATTGTAGCATACCTGGGCATAACCTGCCCATCATCCTCAGGGCTGAGTTTCTCTTCTGCTATCAGCAGTTCAGTTTGGCTGTCGTCCTCATCAGGGGTTGAGGGGTGAGGGCTGCTACCTAAAATAACAAACATAAAAACACAAAAGCAGCATTACCAATCAGCACTTGTTTCTCGCATCAGCAAAACAAGCCAGTGCGTTTTCTCAATGTACTGTACCTGCGCTGAGATCTCCACCAGAACGGCCTGTGTCAGCCTGCAGAAGCATACTTTTAGGGGGCATCTTTGTGCCAAAAGCAGTCTGGATGTTATCGACAAAATTCTTACAGTGAGAGCTGTCTACCCAGATTCTTTCCCCCAGAGAGTCCTCAATGTACACCTGAAAAGAAATATTGGATTAACATATTGTAAAAAAAGAGTTCATACATATCTAAATTAAAACAATGAAAAAGGAATGTAAAAATCTGGAGTTATTAGGAGATTCTCACTTTGACAAAGATCTCTGGCCAGTTTTCGTCCTCCTCATAAGCTGCCATTAGCAAGTTGCATGCAAGAACAGACACCAGGCTGTTGCCCTTCGCTTTAAAGTTGATAGAAGCATCTCGACGCAGGAGGCTGCACAACGCCTTGTGATCAAAAATGTTTCAGTTAAAACATAAGTTAGTATATTATACAGTTACACAGAAAAAGACTCAAGAAAGAGAAAAATGTGTGAATAAACCACCATTAAAAGACTGAAGTCAAAGGATCAGTTGATGTAGATTAAACTATCAAAAATCATCATAAAAAAAACATAGGCTATCTATGTGCATACATTTTTTTCATGACTTTTTTCAATTTTCATCATATACAAAATCTACCCCCATTTTTTGTACTTTTGCTATAAAAACTAGTAAGGACTGAAGAAAAATATATATTATAACATTATAATTGGTCCCTGGGTTATTTTTCCCTCTAAGCATACATATTACAGCATACACAGAAGTCTTACCTCAATAATTCCTTCAGTAGCAAAAACGTTGGGTTTGATTTTGGCCAGAAACATAAGGCTGAGATACAGTGTGATGTCAGGTTTGGCTCTGTTTAATTTGAGTTGTTTCACTGCTCCACACAGCAGTCCCTCGATGCGATCATCATTTCCTTCTGACTCTGCAGCCTCAATCTCATCCAGCAGCACTGCTGGTGACACTGCCATAAAAAAGAGAACATGTAAAATATACAGCACAAGGTTTGTAGCATCTTGAAGTCAGTGTTTTAAAACTTGTCACATAAATAGACATAAACCCAATGACTTACCTTCAATAGGTACCACTGATGGCTCCTTGATCGAGGGTGATATTGCCCTCTTGTCCACAGCTGCAACATCAGCAAGTCGTCCCAGGGCACTGACTGGAGGGGTGGTGGAGAGTTTGGGCCGCTTGGCGAGGCTGGACAGACCCGATGAGGAGGGCAGAGTGGAGGTCGTCTCTCTCTTACGGTCAGCAGGTAAACCTGTGGCTGCTGGCTTTAGGAGGACAGCAGGGGCTTTGGGTTCTCCACCCTGACTCTTTGATCCAAGGGCGATGAAATCTCCTGGTGGAGGGTGCCCTGGGAAAAGCATCACAGTAACTAGTGAGTTTTTTCTGCTTAACTACAGTCAAACAGCATTTACATAACACTGGGATTGGCATCATACCTGATGGTTTTGCAGCACTGGGGCGCCTGAGAGTTGTCGGCTTTGGACGATTCATCTTGAACTTAAGTGGCAAAAGTCAACACCAAATTCACAGCAGGTTGAGCATGTGTCATTGCCTAGTCTGTGTATGAGACAAACATAAGAGAAACACACTATTAGCTAACGTAATAGCTAAGACAACCAAATGGCTACAGATAAGTTAACATTATCTAGCTAGCTAACGTTAGCTAGTTAGGGCCAATAAGACACAATAACTAACCACCTAACTTATGAAAAAACATTAGCGTTATCGACCGACACTTCAGTAACAAAAAGACTCAGTCTTAGCTTACAGACTTATACTTGTGCTATAGTATATAGTGGACAAAACATGCTAAGCTAACGACAACAAATACGGCTAAAGCTTCATGTTCATATGTAGCTGTTGGCAACTTTAGATAGATTAACAGTGTCAGGTGTTTGCAGTACCTACAAATGACTTAATATGAATCCAAAATGGCTCACTTGTTTTAATCGGTTTCATAAAACTGGTCGTTGTTAGCCCACAATATGCACAATATGAACGTTAGCCGAGTCAAAGCTAAACAAGCTGAACGGTAGATTCTTCTTCTCTGTATTAAATATGTTCGCTAACAAACATTAAAGCTCATACCGCCACCTAGCGCCAGTTGGTGACAGCGGGTGACGTCATCGTTTGATACTACTCAGCTTTTTAATTTTTTTTTTTTTTTAAACTTTTTTATATATGTAAAATTTGCCCATTGATAAAACCAGCGGAACAAAGAAAATTAAATCTTGTTACATTCAAAACGCCAAAAAAAAAAAATCTTTATCCTCTAGTTGTAACCTATGATTCACAGCTCATAAAATGCTCCACCTAACACACACTCATGATTAAAAATGCATGTTAATGAACTCAGCTCCACGAATTTCAAGGCAGACACACTCATATCAAGCTATAAAGCTAATTTTAAGCTATAATTAAACTGGGGTATCTGTGCACTGTGATTACAATAAAGCTTTCAAAGCAAAGAGCCGTTAAATCAATCTTTACATAATAGTCTACGACCATAACTGAACAAAAACAGTAACGACATTGCAATACCAAAGGTTTGTCAGCAGATGTCACCATTTTGCATCAAATTCTTTTTGCCATCTCAGTCATCAATGTTATCACAGTCACAGTCTTTATTTCTGTGCATTGTGCTTACAACAGCCTCAGACTGGTCCAATATTGTGCCTGAAATGAGAAAAATCATCCCTGCTTTCCTGCAGCCAAATCCTCTTTCTTATTTAGTTTTGGGCTTACAGTACAGCATACTTCCATAGATAATCAGACTTCAGTCATTAGCTGTTTTCTAGCTGGATAAAGTAAAAGAACAAAAAGAAGGGGAATTAGATTATACATGAAGGTAAGTTTTTACAGTGACATCTTTATATGTCTGTTTATATTTCTATGTCTTCATTATAGTACAGTATATTCACTTTGATGCCTAGAAAAGCAAACTAGACAAATTCCACTACTCTAACACAGGGTGGCAGCAGTCTCCACTCTACTACACTACAATGTCCCCATTTCTTAAATCTACAATGTGCATGTGTATTCTCACTAGAATAGAATTTTATCATTTGTATCAATATATAAACATTTATGAAAACCTAACAAAAAAAAAGCTTGATCTAAACAGAAATTATCAGCCCTGATAAGAGTACAGCTTTTAGATCTATCATAGACCACACACCTGAAAAGGGTCAGCACCAAGACAAAATAAGAATAACTTTATCATAACTCTGCACAATTCAGCACTGATAACACCGAACAACACAGCGACCGCAGAGCGTACCTTCAGATCAAAGCCGAAAGGGAACAAGACGCAGATTTCCTCAGTCTCATGTCATTAGGCAAGTTGTAAATCTGAAACTACATGATTATGAGTCAGACGCTAACATCATGTAGACGCAGTGATTTCTGAGGAATCATAGTATGCAATCTTTCACCATTACCACTTGAAAAATGTTAATGTCTCGAGGAAAACACAGTTGGAACATCAAAGCTTTGCCACCCTCAATAATGTCCATATTTAGTCCCGCCCATGGTCAGTGGCGGTGATTTGTTCATTCCTTGAACATTGCTAAGCCCTGAATAGACTATCAAACATAGAAACAGGCCACTCTCTCCCTGACTGTGTTTAACAGAAATGCTGGCTGCACTGTTTTATGTCCCCAAAAACCAACATTTTGGTTTTGCTGATCAAATTGTTTTCACTATGGTGAAGTTATAAGAGGATCCTACAGCACTTAGTGAATATCAGGCTGCCATGGCCTGCTACAGCTGCTGCTGCCACCACTACTACTGTAACTTCACCATGTTCATTTCCATGCAGCTTTAACCTGCCAGCTGGTTACGTAAAGTGTTTTCATATGAAACACATTTTGGTGAAGTCAGTGGAATGTTCAGTCAATGTTCCAAATTAAATCTTGTGTCATATGGGAAGTCTGCAAAAACAATTCTTCTTACTTTTGAAATTACATACGGCCCATGCTGTGCCAGAGGCAGCTGTCTAATGTGTCAGGCATTTTCAGTCAGCTATTCCTGAACAATGCAAAAACATTCGGAGGAAGAAAACGTGATAACATTTCATGTTTGTTTTTAGTAAGGGGTTTTTTTGTATCCAAATCTAATTTATTTGGCTCATTGTTAATGCTATTACTTCAGTTTGAAAAATACGTGTGGTCAAAATCAGCCTTTCACTCACAAGGAGGGAAAAAAATGATCTTCTACAACAGGGGGCCTCTTTGTGCCAGATCAGATTTCTGAGTTCAACAGTCTGAGTCAGAAAGAAGCAAGATTAGGGACTCAATGTTACTTCCTGTAATCCAAAACTGCCTGTAAGTACCTGGACCCCACAGCTCGCTTGATCTGACAAAAACCCTTACAAGTCTGCCGCACATGGTTCTCTGTTTTTGTTTTGTTGGACTCAGCGGGTGTATTTCAGGTCATCTATGTACACTGTTGCCAGATGGACAGTAATTGGGTGGTATGGCATTGACTGAGCAGCTGGATGCCTGACTGATCTAAAATATCACTGGTGGTCCTGCAGAGACTTTGACCAATTTTGTTTCTCTTTGTCTGACTGCCGGAAAATTCTGCGGGGAACAGATAACATATACACACGATTTAGTCCTACAGTCTTGTTTATGATGTTTTTCTTTTTGTTTATATTGTATATTTTCTGTACTGTATCCTGTAGCCATCTCATCTCATCTAATCTCACCCTTTCTGATCTCTTATTTTATGTAATCTCATTTAATCAAATGTATTCTCATCACATTTTATCTCTATTGTAATGTAATGTAATCTATTCTCATCTCTGATTTGATGTAATTTAATTGCATCTATATCTATCTACTGTGTATCTAACATAATCTAATGTTACTCTCATCAAATCTCATTCCACGTCACCAAACACGTCACTAATCTCATCTCATCCTATCTCATCTAATCTCATTTTTTAATTTAATGTAATATAATCTCATTTTATCTCCAATATAACCTCATGTCATCTGATCTCATCCAATTGCATCTAATCTCACTTCTCATCTAATGAAATCTAATCTCATTCTCATCTGGTCTCATCTCATGTAATTATATGTAATCTCTATTGTAATCTAACATAATCCAAACTCATCTCATTTCATTTCATTTCATCCAATCTCATCTCTAATCTACTGTTATGCAATCTCATCTCAAATCTGTTATAATTTAATGTAATCCCATCTAATTCTATCTCATCACATTTTATCTATAATATAATGTAATCCAATTTTATCTCATTTCATCTCATTTCCTCTAAAAATTCAGCTTGTTATATTACCTCGAAATAGAATTCACTCCCCTACAAAGCCCTACATTTTATCCAAAAAAATAAAAATAAAGCAGATTAGCACCTGGATGGATATGGAACATTAACAAATAACCAAACACATGAACAAAACAACCAACAAGCACAGCCAAATAGCATAATTTGGCGAGTTACCTTGGCAGCCAAAATGGATACCAAACAAATGCTGCAACATAAAAACATTATCTAAGTTAGAAACATCTGGAGGCTGTATAATACAGTAGCCCCTCTTTGCATCTGAGCATCAAATGATGCCTGACTTTAACTCATTACAGGAAGGCTACACAAAGAAAATGGTGTGTTGTTGCTTGTGGTCAACATCATGGGGCCACAAAGCAGGTTACTCATCTGATGAAGTTTATGTTCTTTTTACTCGAAACATGCTCCAGTGCAGATGAAAGTATCAGGCTCACCATCTCTCTCTCTCTCTCGTAAAGCAATTAATTCCACATGTGGTTCAGAGGAAGAAGTTGATCTGTTGAGTCACTAACCTTAAAGCATGACAGTCATCAAAATCAACACCAACATGCATATCTGGCACACGTTCTAGGAAGAGGAGATGGATTCTAAGGAGTTAGTCACTTTTTGCTGGAAGTGGGCTTTTGTGACTTGTATGAGGGAGTGGTCCACTTGTGACTCAGAATATTCAATATTCAACGTCTTTTGCCTAACGTCAATGCTTTGGAAAAACAGCAAAAGTACACACAATAAAGAGACCAACTGTTCTACCTTTTTTTTTTTTTTTTTTCTTTTGGACTAGTCACACTGGAAAAAAAATTCTAACTTAACATTTTATGTCATTCACAAGTTACATTTTATCTAAAGGCCAGAATTGCATCATGCATATGATCCAATGTGTATGCTATATTTGTATGTCTGTGTTTCCCCTTTTGTCTCTCCAGTGGCTAAACATAGCACCATTAAACAGAAACCATCATGGAAAAAAACTGACTCCTCAAAAATGAAGCTGAATTTGGCCTGAAATGGGCAATTAAAAAGCTTGAACTTTTAAACCATAAGTCCTACAGTGACTAAGTTCACGTTGTTGTTTGTCTACATAACTGGTTAACGGACCATTACAGTTCATTATGATGGAATTTCTGATAACTTGTATTTTTTAAGAAGGTATTTCATTTTTTTTTTTTTCAGTGTTTATTTCATTTGCACAAATCTTGCCTCCAACAACTGCTGGGTTTAATAATGGATGTGACTCTTTGTGAAACTGAGCATATTTCACATCTAATTTCATCAGCCCTGCTACACAGGACATCCAGATGTAGATGGTTAACTTTTCCATGCATGTGTTATGAGGGTGATGACATCTGTGATCTATACTGGTTGTTTAATTCTGAGACAGGGTTTTGCATTTCTGTAAATTCCATAAACACAACATGCCAAGGATGGAATATTTTATAATAAAAAATCTACCTCAGACAACATGTGCAAGAAATGTGAGTATTCCACATAAACATTTCAGTCTTTAAATATCTGATCCAACTCATATTGGTCCAGTCAGCAGAAGGAAAAAAAAAAAACTGGAAAAGTGACTTTTCCTCTTCTTTTTAGCCTTGTTTGAACTGTGCAGCCCACAGTGTTTATAGTGTAAACACACTGCATCTGTTTTTAACAGGCACCATAGTCTGAAGCAACCTCAAGAGCTTCTGATATCTAACAAACGAACAGGGAAACCCATATGAAAGTGTGCAGTCCTTAAAAGGCTCCTGACTTCACATATTTACATTCAGTACTTAATTACCCAGAATAACCTGTGACGTTACTGGCAGCAGTGCAGTTAAAATAAGAGAAATCCTGTGACTGCTGGGCTACTACACCGCATACTTTCCTCAGGAATGGAATGCTGCTGCTCCCAAGTCAGACGAAGGGAGGAGGTCGCTGCTTTTTCTCAGTTAATGCACATTTTTGAATACCTTGTAGTTCAGACCTGATCATAGAGCCTGCTTATGGGAGGGAGGGGAGGGGGGTCATTAGCCAGAGAGAGAGAGGTGATTCATTTTGCAACTGAAGCTTTTATTGAGTATTTCCTTCTCGGCTAATATTGGCAACATCTACTGACTTTGTACAGATTCGTTTTGTAAAGTAAGCAAAAGCAGTCGCCAGCAGTATCTATTTTCTATTTATGGCTCCCCCCGCCCGGCCCCCCTTCCCAGACTGACGTCAGCAGAAAGTTATTTTCATGAATGGAGGGGGCGGTCACGAGGAATTGGTGACGTGAGTGCTTGCGGAAGCAGAGCGTGGAATGTTGGTACATTGTTGTTGTTTTGTAGTTAATTTAGTACGAGGATACACCGCTGCCCGTCTGCTAGACGCTTTCTACCAACTGTGTCAAGTTACTTCGTCGCCTGTATCGGAAACCTACTCCGCCAGTTTTTACGCATTCCGGTTCCACAGACATCCACAGAGGTGAGGTTGTTGTTTTTTTTTTTTTCTTTTTTTTTGGGAAGATGTTTTGACATTCCTTTCTAAATTGCTCAAGTTCTCACGGTGACATATCGGCGCATGCAGACAGGCTTATGTTGATCACACTCGTCCTTCACGTAGGATAACTTTTGATGTTTTGGTTATGGAAGCTGATGTTGACTGCTTTTTAGATTGTTTCAGTCGTGCGGACACGTGTTGTGTTGGAGTAACTTAACACAATACCCTCCCAAAAAGTGGCTCAGAGCTTGATATATTCGCTTATAGCCTAGGAAGTGGGGAGAAACTGGTAAAAAATTGTTTTTAAAAAATTGTTATTTTGTTTCTACTTTCTACTTTCTGTTTTGCCGGATTGCAGCCATTTGAATCAGCCTGGTAATTTTAAAAATGTATTGAAATTGGTTAATTGTAAGCAACTCCTTTAAAATGATAATAGTTTTGGCAGTCTTTGATGAGCACAGAAAACGTGAAAATGTAGGCATATTTAGAACATTTAATGAGAAGATAAAAATAAAAATTACGCATTTTTTGCCGAATGTTGTTATTACTATGCGCCACAAAACCACATATATTATAAGACATAGTGGTTTTAGTTTGTCTGGGTTTGTTTATAGACTACTCTTGTCACTGGAGTGAGCTTTCGGGGAAAATGGAAGTGAAATAGACTGACCTGCCTGTTGAAACTCATATCAAATATTTTTACATCCCCTTTCATTCTTGGGCTTGTCAATATAGGCTTTAATATATGCTACAACAACACAAAATATCAGCCTACTTTTGACATTGGGGGGGGGGGGGGGGGGAACACGTGGTCTGCATTTTAGACATGTGGGACAAAGGGCACGATGTGAAGTTAGACCACCAGCGCTGGCCGGCCTACACAGGAGAAACAAGCAGTCACTAAAGAGCAGGAGGAGCGCATATTTCCACAAACAATAAATCACTCCTGAAGAAGAAAAACCTTTATCTTATCTCTCTATTTAGCTATCATGAACATTTATCATTTCACGACTTGGTTAAAGATAACTGTGTCTTGAAAGCACAATAGAATAAGTAAAAAAAAAAAAGAAAAGCTTTTTTATAAATAGTTATCTAATAATAACACATTTTTACCAGAAAAATCCAACCCATCGACTTTTTGTTTGCAACTACATCACTGGATATTATGTATCAGCCCTTTGTCTTTTATTGAATAACTTGGACTTGTGACCTTTTTAAGGCCATTGGTATGAATATATGGAAAATATTTGTCTTTGAGTAATTCGTTCCATTAAGATGGTCACAGATTTGTGTCTGGGAGGCTTTTTTGAATCACTGTCGTTTTCTGGTGGGTGCACAGTGTCTGCTACTTAGAGAGGGAGTGGGAGTGGGTGCACTCCTCTGTCATGAGGTTAACATGTGGTTCAATCAACAAAGTGATGAAGTCCTCTTTGGATGCAGAAGTAAACGGGTGGCTGACTCATTTCACCAGCAGCAATAGTCTGACAGTGACAAAGCAGTCCAGGAGAAATTCCCCCGATGACACAGGATATAGTTTAACTGTCACCAGTTATATACTATTTCTCATTTTGTTGGTCAGCGGTGATGGATGAAAAGAGGCATAAATGCAAAACGATTTTGTGGTGGAGTATTGTGAAAGTGAAATAGTTGTGGTTAGTGATGCGATGACTCACAGGGAACACGTTGGCTATGATGTGTTTTGCTCTTCTTACTGGAAAAAAGATGTCGACTTTTGCTTATTGACTCTGGAAGCAAGGGATTTTATACACAGCTGAACATGCCAAACTGAGTGTATACAGGCAATAACAGATGAATGTGTGAACAGGCCTGTGGTGCATCCATCCAAAGTGACTCCCTGACAGTTATATAGAGTCTGACTGCCCACTCTGCCACCCACAATGATTTGCATCCTGCTTTTCTGTCAGAATGACTGGATCTCAGTCCTGCTGCTCTCGCCTCAATATGGTCAGAGGTGTGGCAAGTGTAGAGTTTACTCATTTATTTATTTTGTGGGACTGTGTTATTGGGATTTCCTTGTTGGGGCTGACTTGCTGATTCAAAGATCTTTTTCCTTGGCAACTTCCTGATTCCACTGTGACTCAAATTACATGTTGGCAGCAATACAAACAAACACGTTATGGGTCTGCAACATTCAAAATGCATGCTTTGCTGTCACATCTCGGCTGTTCTTGTGCCAGTGCCTCAGCTAGTTGTTTTGAAAGAGAAGCATGCAATCTGGATCAAACAAGAACTGGGTGATTGTGAACATTATTCTAAACAGAGGAGCCTTGCTTTGTTTTGGTATGTCTCATTTGGAGATGAGAGATGTCATGTAATATATGCTCTTTTTCTTGGAAGCAGAATATCAATATTTCTCCTATTATCCACATATTATTGGTATTAAAAGGGAGGACAGGCAGGTCCTTATTTTTTTGCATTCTTGTCATTTCTTTGAATCCCAGCGTCCCTAATCTTTGCTCAGATATTCGGCGAGTTCTCCTCCCTTTCCGCGGAAAAGTTCCGGTGGTCATGCCAACCATTTCCAAGGTTCTCTGTACTTTTCCTTCCTCTCCGCGAAACAACGGGATTTTCCAGGAAACGTCAGATCGGGAGGGTGTGATTCCCTGCCGCTGGTCGTCGCTTTTACCAGTAAACAGCATGACTCACTGCTCAGCTATGCTCTCCATTTCCTTCACATAATATCCCACCAAATGTGCTGCGCTGGAGAAAGAGCAGAGTGCAGTGCGCCCCATGCAGTCTGTAGAAAAACCTCTCCACCTCCCTGAGAAAAATGCAAGAAAAGCAAGAGCTTTCACAGAGAAGCGTATCTGGCTGTCAAGGGCAGCGACAAGTCTACCTTCTGCTTAACCTTTACCTAAAGTGAAACAAATAGAAAAGAAAAACAGAGAGTCCAGACAAGCCAACTCTGCATTTATCACAAGAGCATGAGCGCATAAGTCTTTGATATGCTGTTTATTTTAGGAGAAGGCTGGGCCCCTCAGTTACCTGCTGTAACTGGAGCATTGCCTTGAACTTGACCAGATGCCTGACATTAAAAACATAAAGATGTGGCATCAGTGAACAAATGGTACAAAAGTTTTGTACAAATGGCACAAAACTGACTTTGTCGACTTGTGCCATGTAGAATTCAGTCTTCTCTTGGTTCTGTGTTTTTCAAGACTTATGAAAAAATACCTTGAAATGATCAAAAATAGCCCTGAAAGAGTCAGTTCATCAAAGCAATGTGTACACCCACTGTAGCAGGTTAACCAGAAAACATTCTGCTTTCCACAAATGGGACACCAGCTTAATAACAACCATGAAATGTGTGTAAAGTGTTTGTAATTGACAGTTAGTTAGTCACAGAGTTACTCTCATTTCATTCCTCGTGTTTCTTATCTGCATCTTTGTGACAGTTTATTAGTCAAGCTTTGTTATAAATGAGTTATTGCATTGTTGCTGAGTAAGTAGTACATGTTTGAGCAATGAAACATTATCTGCTGTATGAGAATAGTAATAAAGTAAAATGAAAGATTTTGTTGACAATGTCTCTTACAAAGAAAAGTGTTTGGACTCCCGACTTCCACACGTGTGCACACAGGCTGTGTTTGATTTGTTTGGGCAAGTGAAAGACGTGAGACACTTCTGAATTCCAGACATTTTGTGAATTTTGTTGCCGCTGTTTTACAAGTGGGATCATATGAACTCCACCCCCATAGCTGAGTGCATCGCAGGACATATTCAGACTGCATGTTCCCTCTCCAGTGAAGATTTGCATGTGTGCATGTGAGGGTTTGCACATGTGTGTTCACTCAGGAATGTGGTTTTGTTCTCTACCCGCCATCTGTGGCTTTTCTTTGAGGTATTTTCCCAGACTCCCTTACTTAGTGTTGTGAAAAACCTAATAGGAGCTGGTTCTTAACTACACTGAGAGGCCATAATTTGTTGTGAAATATGCCTGTCACGTCTGTGTGGCAAAATAACAAAGGGTGGATTCGGCATAATGTAATAAAATTGCTGTTTTTCCTCTTAAGAAACTTGGGCATCTTGATTGGGAAAACCTTGTCCCTCTGCTGGTTGCAAAAACATAAGCACATGCCTAAAGAATTTCAAGGAAACAATCTGGACTCTTGGTTCAAGCTGGAGGCCTCTTGTATAAAGAGAGGGAGGCCCCACACCACTTTTCCATGATCTTTGCAAGGAATATACCAAGGGACCCCCGCTGACGCAATACCACTCAAATTAGGCGTTTTAGGCCAACTTGCTGTCGAGGAATGTTACATATTAGCTCTTCATCTTTATTTGATGCCTCTGAAATCACAGTTATGCAATTCTTTACTCCCCGTATTGCAAAATGAATGAAGGACATCAGAGACCGTAAACAGGAGTTTGTGTGGTACTGGGTTTAGCTGTTTGGTGTATTTGTCGTCTGTTTCTTCATTTTTTTTTTTTTTTTTTTTCCAAGTGAGGATTCTTTGAGGTTCATCTGTTTTTGACAAAAACACCAAAATGCATTCTGTAGACTGTGATGTTGAATTTAATCCATTATAAGAACAATGACCATGTTTGGTTTCCATTAAAGACAAAAGGGAGCACAATTATTTTCACTCAGCATCAGCAAATCAACAATTGCCTGTATTAGTAATATTTATGCCCGTAGAATGCGAAAAAAAGATAAACATCTCGAAAAGAACAACCACACCCAGATTATTTTCCTCTCTGAAAGCTGCAGCTAACAGAACTGCAAAGAATATTTGCCCTCTTACTGAGGTATCACTTATCGCAAGCTCACTTAAATTGTTTAGTTGGCAGAAATTTGTGTCAGCACTGTGGGCTAAATATATCCACCAGAGTTAAATAAGGGCATAGAGCAGCTCAGGAAAGCCCAGTGTAAGAGGATCCAACCAGCGAGACACAGCCCTAAATCGATAGAGTACATTGTCTCATAGCAAAAATACACCAGTGACTATAAAGGAAACTATTTCTCTGTGACACTCTATCTTCAGGAATGTTCCACATGCGTATCTGCTGCCCTGTAAAGTTCAGCATAACTGTAAATGTTATGCTGATGTGATGGTCTGTTTTAATGTCTGTGATTAGGAGGCAGAGTGGTGTGGACTGACTGAAAGAAAAAAAAATCATGAGACTGCATGAAGGGGAAGCAACAGGATAAAGAGGAAGATCATTACCAAATTGAGGAATTTTGTACATGAGTTGCATTTAAGTTACCGGCACAAGTTAGCTGGGGTATGTGCCTCTTATTTGTACTATGTATAGGCTCTGTTGCGGTTATGAATGAGCCTTGTTTACCCTTTTGGTGACCATGTGACTCACACTCCCACGCCCATTTGCAGGGCGTTTCCATGGCAGCAGTCGAGCATGGAACAGTGCACTAGTCAGCCTGGTCTGCAGGTCCTGAAATGGAGCCTTGGGGGATGTGTGCCTCTCACAGGATCACAGCTCAGCGCTCTTCGCTTTTTTTGGCCATGGCAGCAGTCTGGAAAGCATGTGCTTCACTGTAATGAGCGTAGGGAGGCTTTTTCTAAAAACTGCCCTGGCAAAAATCGCCTAGGCAGAGAGCTCAAATGCAAAGTTCTAAGAAGAGAGGGAGAGAGGTTGCCTGTTTCTAATCTCGCCTGGTCTAGTGAACTACATTGCCAGGGCCCTCCTCCTGTTCACGAGTAAACATATAGGTGCTCCCCAATGCTGGTGTTTAATGGGGTCATGCTGCCCTCTGCTGGCATCTGTGGCACTAACACAAATATTGACACATGACGTCACTGTGGAATGTTGTTGTGACGTCTGTACAGTGAATTTATAGGGGTGAGTGCCAATATAGATGTCATTTTAGCTCCCATAGCACACCCAGTGCCTACACTACACAGTAATATGCAGAGGTGGAAGAGGTATTCACATCTGTTACTTAGGTAAAGGCATCAATACAAGAATTTAAAAATACTGCATTGTAAGTAAAAGTCCTGTATTCTTGAGTACAGAAGTGTTGTTAGCGAAATATACTGGAAGTATCAGAAGTAATAATACTCATTATGCAGCAGAAAGGCTCCTCTATGTGTGTGTGTTTGTGTGTGTGTGTGTGTGATTTATTATTACAAATTACATTACTGGATTATTACTAACTTGTGCATTTACATGTAAGTAGCATTTGAATGTCATAGCTGGTTGAAAGGGAGTTAATTTGAAACAATGCATAGTATTTTATAAAAATGATCATATGTTTTGTGTGTAAAATTTAGAAAAATCAATCTTTAATGTAGTGGGGTAGAAGTATAAAGTAGTATTAAATGGAAATACTCAAGTAAAGTTCAGTACTTGAGCAAATGTGTACACTAAAATGCCTTGTTTCACTTTTTTTTTTCTTTTCACTTCTCAGTGTGTCTTCTGCGAGATTCTGGCCGGTTGTCTGCATGCAGGGAATGACGACTAATTTCAAGACGAGCAAAGCTTTAAAGGTAAGCGTGAGATGCATGGACTCAACATCCAGATGTTGGTGCTGCTGGTGCTGTTCTTCATCCATTGCTCATGTCTCATGTCCCGCAGGTCAAGAAGGAGGCGGGCGAGAATGCCCCGGCGCTCAGCGATGATGAGCTGGTGGCAATGTCTGTGCGGGAGCTCAACCAGCACCTGCGTGGGCTGACCAAGGAGGACGTCGTGCGGTTGAAGCAACGGCGACGGACCCTGAAAAACCGGGGCTACGCCGCCAGCTGCCGCATCAAACGCGTCACCCAGAAGGAGGAGCTGGAGAGACAAAAGACAGAGCTGCAGCAGGAGGTGGACAAGCTGGCCCGCGAGAATGCCAGCATGAGGTTGGAATTGGATGCCCTCCGAGCCAAGTATGAGGCCCTGCAGTGTTTTGCCCGGACTGTGACCCGCGGGCCCCTCTCGCCGGGAAAGGTGGCCACCACCAGCGTCATCACCATTGTCAAGTCCGCCAACCACAACAACTCCAGCCCAACCCCGTTTTCAGCTCCCTCCTAGTGTTGACAGGACTGGGCTCTCCTTCTCCTGCCTGGTCCTTCCCGGTTCTGACCCAGCCTGAACCCACTCATCCTGTACTGAGAGGAAGCTCAGTAGTTAGACTGGGGGATGGAATGGGGTGGCAAGCTCTATGTGATGTTATGCTGCATTCACAACTCTGTCTCCCTCCTTCTGTCTCTATCACACAATCTACATTGTCTGTGCACTGTGCAAACCTGGCTCCCCGACCCCCAGCACCGGCAGGGTATTGGGCCTCTGTGACCTCCATGACTGATTAGCAGAGATTTGCTTTTACTCCAGTGTGGAAAAAAGTATTTGACATGCCTCACTGTGGCAGCACTGGCCTGGGACAGCTCTTATGCTTAACGCTATTAAGCATAAAACACGAGAGATTTAAGTAGTACGTATGTGACAGTAAAGCTATCTGTAAAGCCGATGCCAAATCCCATTTTCTTTCTGTAAAAGTACATATTTACAAGTGTCTCAATGTAAATTGAGCCTTTGAAACTGTTGCCTTAAAAGGATCTATGAGTGATCCATCAAAATGATTTTCTAATCCTCAGATGCGGTTTAACACATTGAGGTGTTATCTTTCCAGTTTTGAGGTCAGGTGGACACCTCTTCACAGCCACAGTCACCAGTGGTCCCTAACCAGATGCCTTTAAGTGCCAGCCAAACACAACACCAGATGTTTTCACTGATAAGTTTCTTTTTTGGAAGGTCTGAACAGTAAAAATCACCTGGTGTGGTGTTTGGTTGGAGTGAAAACCTGCATACATGTAGCTCTCTTTGGCCGTTTGTGATGCAGTGTACTATGCAGTTGATAACTGACCCATTTTTCGCTAAAAGGCTCCACTAGTGACATGCTATTGTTTATATTTCAGTCTTGGTTATGGAAAGATTTACTTGGTGTGTCAAAATGTCAAATAGAGTATTTGCCAGTGAACAGCAGTCAGTACACTCAGTAATGACTTCTATACATACAATGATTGTGGCCTAATTTGGTAGTTTTGAAGTAACATTTTCAATTTGTGTTTGAAAACTTTAAAGCCTCCATTAGACCTGAAGTCTTTGCTGGAATATATTGACTCCCCTTCTAAAATACTATTAAGGAGGATAGTTTGTGCCTTTTTCTCTTCTATTGGCAACTGCACAAATATAAATCTACCTAGTCTTTGTGTCAGGTGGATCAGTTTTTTTTTAAAAAAAAGGCATTTCCACGGCATCTTAACGTTTTATGTCATGATAGCTTATCCATTGAAAGCTTGACTTGTGTAAGTATTTGGGCAGAAAAGCTGTTCAGTTTGTCAGGTGGTGCTGAAAAGCGTTTGTCTAAAAAAAACTTATTTCAGTCCCTTTTTTGTAGTTATCCATGTTGTTGATGACATAGGAAGCAGTTGGGAATATGTTGCTATCTTTGTAGTCCCTTTTGACTCAACAAATTATTCAAATTTCTATTTCAGAAATTTCAAAATACAAAACTATACTTAGACTTGAATTGGTACACTACAATTTGAGCTCGGAAGGTTTTGAGCCAGATTCGTTTGGCTTCAGTTGTAATATTGCCCAGTGTCTCTCATTATATAGCACTTATGGGGAAACTGTAAATTTACAGTATAAAAGAAAAAAGATACAGTAAGAATTCACAGGGCTAACAGAAGCTATTGTTGCATTTCTGAAGTTACTTGGGCTTAATTGCACGATGATTGAGTGTGGTGTGACCACTTACTGCAAGGTCAAGCTTAATGTAACTAAGTATGGCACACTTTCTGATATGTATACCGCAGCACTTATTGGGTTATGTTTTGCCTCTTTCTTTTATATATGCCACTCTTTGGTAGGTAATCCATATTGGATATAGTGAAAATGAGAGAGGTCCTTACAAGTGAAATGCAATTCAGCTTACTTCCTGTATATTACAGACTCGGTTTTCACTTTTATCATGAGAGAAGAAATGTTAAAGCTCCCACTGCCTCCTCCGTTGTCACTTTACATTGAGAACTCCGTCCAAATAGAAATCATTCCTACTGCTGGGTCACGAGAAGTGCTGCTGCCGGTGTTGGTAACTCTGAAACAGTAGCTATTTACCTTGCTTTTGACACACTCTTCTGCAAGAGAACTCCTGACGCCCATCTCTAGAAACAGTGGTGTCATGACAACTAAATGCAGTAAACACCTTGCTCCTGTTGTTGCGTTTTGAGATATTTAAATATGTTCATTCACTTGAAATCAAGCCGTTCTTACCGAGGATCCATTCCTAATTTGGAGTGAAGTCAATAGAGATTGTTCATGTCAGGATTTTCTCTTGGCTAAGAGGACATGACTGTTCTTCCCCTGTTCCATAGCTGCAAAGAACAGTATGGGGAACTTTGCTGCTGTACAACCTGCTGTGATTTTTAAGCAGGGGCATTGCTGTGTTCTTACTCTAATTTTGTATTTTCACTTGGTTTCTATGTTGATACATCCTATGTTCCCTTTCTGATACTTAGTTTTATATGCATATACAGTATATAAATATATATATATAAATATATATATTACATATTTTTCTATATTTATGTTACTATCCTGGGAGTGGTGTGATTATGTAATCATTCTTTGAAGTCCAATTATGTTGATGCTGACCTTTTTCTGAAACAGATGTACCCACATTTACAATGAGAAAACTATTCTCATAACTTAAGGCTTTTTATGTGAGTATTTATGCCCCATGAATAGTTCTTCTCAGCACATTTACTATTTGTCTAATCCACAAATTGGGCAGACAGTGACTAAGGTTACATACAGGCTGCGGCTAATTATCTCTAATGGTAAAGAATTAACTGCTAAGAAACACAGAAATGACATTCAGACTGCTGGTTCACATTGTTAGTGGACAGCAAATGTGCATCTATCCTATTTTACTTTATTTCACAGATTTAAATGTGATGAAGTGAGAAGTTGCAAGTGAAACTATGCAAAGGAAGTTCACAAATTTGACATAATTTCTGGATCATTTAACGCAAAGTTTACTTTAGCACAGAAATCAAAGTACATCATTCAACAGAGGAGAACATTGGTCTGATGTGATCAGACTTACAATAATTACCAAATGTTCAATTCTCTGTTTGGCTCCATTAGTTGAAGAGTTAATTAAAATAAGAGAAAATGAGCTCTTAAAATGGAGTATTAACCTGCTTGTAAAGCTAGTCTGTTATTGTGGACTTAAAGACTGATTTGACATACTTTTCTAGAGGATCCAATTTATTTAGTTGACAGTTTCAAATAATGATGATGATGATGATGGTAATTTTTGGCTTTTGTAACCGCTAAGAAACCTTACCTGAAAATAATTCCAAAGCTGCTAAAGACTGTCCATCCAGACTTGTATTGTTTTAAGTTCTGCTGAAAGCCTGTGTGAAGATTGAGGCAGAGAAATATAAAAATGCATATTACATGTTTACATAAGTCAATTTTCAGCACATTAGGGTTACAAGACATTGAAGACAACACTGCTTAAAGTGTTCTCTCACAAACCTTTTAAAACATTACAGTGACCTCTTGTGGTAAAAGCTTCAAAACCAAATGCTGTAAAATGAAGCATTGTTTAATTTTAGTACCTATTTACTGTATTTGGATATAAGGTGAATGCTTTTTTTTTTTAGCAGCACACCTTAAAAATAATACAAAAATGGATAAATTTCTGTGCCATGCCATAATAACAGACAAACCTCTCTCCAGGTGAATTAAGTACTTTATTGGTGATAAAAATGTGACCCAGTGCAGGTCCATTCAAGCTCTTACACTCATGTTGCTTTTAGGCTAGTTTACTACAAGCAAATATTTGCCAGATGTAATAATTTCTGTTTTCTACAAGCCACATTTTTGATAAAATAAACAAGAGCAAACCTACATTTTAATATGAACCATAAACAATGCAATGAGGTTGCTCGTATATCTTGAGGAGGTAATTTTGTTTATTAATTTAAAAGTTGCTCCTGAAAACATGTCTTTGAGTTAATAAGCTTCGACACAAAAGCTTAGCCAGTCCTACAAGCTATAGTATTTAACTTTAGGCTTGTAGAAAGTCTGTTTTAGTATAGTAGATTGAAGAGTTCAGTTCCATAATAGGAGTGGAGCATGTTATATGGGGTGAATATGTGGGTGAAATAATGGATGAAATACATTGAATGTTAGTTCAACAGCAGCAGTTTCTATGTTAAGTTTGTACTTTAGAGATAAATGGAATTTCCTTGTTTTAGTCTCTTGGCAACATGTTGAGACTAAATGAATGACTGTCAGCGAGGACAGTAATAAGGCAGCATAAACTGAATATGTACCCGTCACAACTTGTCATTACTCTGCTCATATATATTTTGTATTTATTTCATTGATTTGTGTAATTTTATTAAAAAAAACACCTAAATTATTTTTATTTTACATTCATTTACGTGTTTTCTCAATGAACTACCCTCATGTACAAATAAAATCTGTATTTGTTTCTGCTCTGATTTTAAGTATGGTAAATTATTCCTATACATTAGGTCTGCTGTGTCTGTGTTTTGTTTTATTTTTGTTTGTTTTTTTTGTACTTTCAAATAAAGCTTTTTTCTTCACTGAAAAGTGCAAAATTACTCAGTTCCAACATATGCGATGTTACACAAGCAAAATTGTTTTATTCTGCACAAGTGCCAAACAGGAGTAAGAAACATGTGTCAAAACTATTTTTGACAAAAGTATTTTCAAATATTACTGTGTACCCAACTGTAAGTTCATTTCTGCTTTCCCAGAAAGGCAGCAATCATTGGCACAAGAGGGTATCTTAAACTATGAGTTGACACACAAACTTGGACACTACTGGTCTCATATGACAAAAACAAAGATGATAACATTTTGAATGACAAAAATTGACATTGTACAATATAGCAGATTTTGATTCTCCTGACTATTCCTCAACTACACACATTACATATATTAAGCATTTTCCAATTCATAAACCAAAGAGATTTTTTTTTTACACAAATAGAACATATTAAACACCACAATTAAGCATTACACCAATCAAATTCTGTACATATTTTATCATTTTATAATCCCTGGAATATGGAATTATAACATAAATAGTGATGTGAACACGAGAAAGTTTACAATAGTGCAGAAGCTACTAAAACTACTGTCTAGTTGCACTGAATTACACTCTTTAGCATGCTGGGAGAATTAATGAGAATAATACAACTCCCACTTTGTAGGAGACTGGTTAATCCAATTTGTCCATGGTACGGTAAATACAAAGGATTCAGAAGCGCGATAGTCTGCAGTTTGAAGTGCCTGCTCCAAAACTAATGTGTCTTTGAATGAATTCTTCCATTTGTCAGGAAACTGTGCAGAGGAATGCTCAGCAAATACTTCAAACAAGCACATGCGAGAGACGGTCCATGAAGTGTCATTCCCAGCCATCGCTGGCTTCCCTGCTTTTCCACCTGGAGTCACATATTAATCATCTCCTCTTTGAAACTGGCATGAATCAGAACAAACTTCAGACAGCCAGAGAGCGAGCACTGATATAATGACAAAAACAGAATCAGGATCGGCGCTGAAAATCCAGCGGCTTGATTTACAGAAAATGCGCAGCTCCATACTTTTGTGATACAGTAAAGGTGACATGTCATTTTCCTGTGATTACTGCTGAGGTGGAGACAGATCAGTTCTCTGGTCACTGAGCTATCAATTTCAAAACTATTATTCATTTCATCCTCTTCTTGGTGCTTAAATTATTCATTAAAACTGGACAGAAGTAAGCAGCCCATCTTAAATACTGGGATCATGAAAATTAAACACCTGGATTCAATCCAGCTTCTTGTGATATGCGATACAGCTGTTTCCCCAGAGGGTCAGAGATAGGGGTGGCAAGGACACAAACACCTGGATCTTGCTGGAAACATGCCTAGAACTCATCATCGGAAGTGATCAGCATGATTTTGTCAGACTTGCGGGAGCCTTTGTTGCCTGTGGCTATTTTTCCGTTCATGTTGGGCTGGACCACTTCCTGTGTGGACTGCTGAGTGTACTGCTGGTAGGCTGGGGAGAAGTTATGGATGGCATCCTGTACCATGTCTCCAGGGTTTATGGTTTCCTTCAGACCGCTGGAGATGCTCTGCATAGGGGGGATGTTCTCTGTGGGAATAACAAAGGAACGGGGACAGTGGGAGTTTCATGGTTAGACAATCAAACATTTGACTGCTATGCTGCAGTTTTAAATCCCTGAAACAAGACAATCAATCTGGGCACCTGAATACAAATGAGGGGGACGTCACTTTGAAGTAAATGAAGAACTGTGCGTAACAAAAGGTGCTGTTTCCGAGTTTAGAGGAGTTCTGGAGTGCTGGTGTGCTCCGGCAGCATACATAAACCAGACAAAAGTTTGGACACATCATTCTCTTGAATGAGAAAGGATGCCCAAACTTTTGAGTGGTGCTGTATGTTATTTTTATACTGTATATCATTAGCTTAGCTAATGATTAATTCCATTATCAAATGATTTAATGATTATTTTGTTGACCGATTAATTGTTTAATCTAAGTAAATGTCAAAACAGTCAAAACTGCCCATCACAAGCTGCCAGACCCCAAAGTGTTACTTTAAATTGCTTGTTTTCTCCAACAAACAGACCAAAACCCAAAAATATTTAAAAGATACCCTCTGGAGTTTTTGACCAATAGGAGCGCTATGGAGCAATGTTTTGTTTGTATTGTGCACTTTCACAAGCACGCGGGCAGTGCAATAAACATCCTGCCCTTGGTTTCAAGCTGTCCATAAATCGACGGTGGTGATAACGTGCCAACAAAGCTAGAGAGGAAGACGCCTGCTAGCAAGCAGACATGGATTTAAACAATACAAATTTTAAAGTTGTATTGTTGTATTGTATTGTAGAGAAATGTACTCAAAACCTTTGGAAGACCTCAAGGAAACACAATGTGTTAATGAGAAACACTGATAATAAAGATAAAAGTTTGTTTGTTTACAAGAAAACTTCACAGGGCTTCTTTAATTTACTATGATATAAAATAGAAAAGACAGCTAATCTTCACTAATTCACTTTGGCTGATTCATATGCCAAAGCCAGACTTTTGTTAATACTTCTACTTGATTTTTCAATTTCAATTTTCTGTTGATCAACTTACTAATTAATAAGTGATACTGTAAACTATCAAATGTAAGACATATTAGCAGTAACATTTAACAGTCACAAAATGGATATGATTTATTTTTCTTATTGTGACTTCTTCACAAGCAACAGTAAATAAATGGACTGAACAGAATCCAAAGTCTCCACTGATGGTCCCTTAGCACCCGGCTGTGACCTAGGTTGAATTCATCCCCGTACTAAAAGGGTATCCAAAGCAAAAAAACAAGAGCCGGCAGACATCCACAGCCTTCTGTTTCAGGGTCACTGGCAGTGCTGTCGGAATTGGCTTCTGGAGGTGGCAAAAGAGAAGGGCAAGGTGGATTGGAGAGGGGGGTACGGGGCCGTTAGGCACGGTCTGCTGAGTTTCAGGAGCTGAGGAACGGTAAGCCAGATGTGTGGCAACGTCTGCATTCACACACATCAACACCTGCAGGTGGGGAGGTGCAGCAACAGAACTATAGTGATAAGGTTAGTGCCAAAAAGTTCAGTTACAGGAAGGGAGAGGACGTTTGAAGCAATAAAACATATCACAAAAAGGAAATGTAATAATAAGCTGTCAAACATTTTAGAGAAACATTATTATTATAACTTAAACTGGACGGTAAATGCAATGAATAATGGAAACCTTTTCATATAGGCGAGAAGAATGACCGCTGATGAAAACCAATAATTTTATGTCATTATCTTCTTTGATTTAAAAAAAATAACAAGTATTAAGTTTATATGGAAATGTTTGAATTGTCATCATCACTTCCAGCACTTCTGCATGTTAAGCAGCTCTAGGGGACAGAGGGTTTCCTACAGCAGGGAAAAAAAAAAAAAAACGGCAGAATGATTGATATCGCTGCGGAAGGCTTTTCCCTTGCCTTCCATTTGTCTTTTACTTGCGAGCAGCATTGACGTCAAAGGGGACTGCTTGCTCCCTGCTTGTTACTGTACTCAGGCTTTGAATGTCTCATCTTCCTCTGCTTTGCTTTACTGGCAACTGTCCTCTGAGCCACGAGTAACAATGTATGCCCTTAGGCCGACGGCAACCCCTGCTGACTTCCAACCTGACTAATACAGCTCACAACAGCACTATATTAAAAAGTACGAATATGTAAATATGGAAACGTACCAGCTTGTGTATCCACAGATAAAACAGGGGGACGGGGATGTGAAATCTAACTTTAAAAGTCAGTCAGGGTGAAGTGGTTATAAAACTGCTAACACTTTCAAGCTTGTGTCACTCATTATTCTGTGAGGGAGGAGGACAATTAGCCTTGAAACACGTTAACACATTTTCAAGGTTTCACACACTACAGTGCTCACCTGGCACTTCATTTTTCTTCTCCTGGTAGACGGTGCAGGTGAAGGCGTATCGGAGCGCAATAGCAGCAAAGAACATTTCGATGCAGATGATAAAGTTCTGCCAGCCTGCTGCCACGGTGCCGGCGCCGACCTCTTGCCCGTCGATGAAGAGCGCGTTGGGAATGACGCCGCAGCGTTCCAGGATGGCGAGGACCATTCCTAGAAAGCATCAACATTTTCGACAAATTATACTTTTATCTTTAAAGATAGTGGAATATGCAATAAAATAAGCAGAATGGAGGTCTTACCTTGCCAGAAGGATAAGAAGATGACAGATTTGATTGTGAGGAATTTGAGCACTGGCTCATACGGCCTGAGCAGGTCACTCGTGGCGAAGTAGAACAGGAAGAGAGCGTAGAGGGCCAGACTGACTGAGAAGTTGTAGATGATTGTGATGTACAGGTATCCTCCGTTCACACTGCACAGAAAGCTCAATTGTTACATATTTGTCATTTAATCATGACAAATTTGTGATCAGTGGGCCAAAATCTTGCATTCGGGATGCCAATTATTGCTTAATTGCCGTTAATAATTGAATCAATTAAAAAAAATGTTAACTGATAATGCAGAAGATGAGGGATGTGCAGTGTAACTGTCAGAAAAAGTACTGCTATGATGCAGTTACAGGCGTGATTGCTGAGTGTCCGTAAGGGCTATACAAATTGGAAAACAAATAGACGTCCTTGCAGTCCAAGGAAGAAAAAAAGTCACTGAGGAGCTGAGCGGCAGACACTTGTCTAATAACTATATCTAATTATTGTTAGATATATGCAACACATCTAGTCTTACCTAATGTATGTTCTCCAATGAGCTGGAAGTTGTGCAACATTGTTTGCTGTGTTTAATACTTTAATACTTTTGTCAGGGACAATCATTGAATATCAACAGACGGGAGAGGGAGAAGTCATTATTTTGTGTTATTTAATTTGTAATTCAAGTAACTTGGTGTTTACTCAAACTGTTTTCAAATTCCCAATGCACACTGATTATGAGCTGAACATAGTCAGTAGTTAAAAAAACAATTTTATTATGGAAAAACTTGTATTTCATCAATTATTAACGATTATTTGACTATTGATTGTTAATGCGGCTGACTACTGATTAAGGACATTGCTTAAAATTTGTGTCCCTATCTAAGCATATGATGACATCTCTTAGGGTTACTTTGGGCTGACGGAGTGAAAAAGACCGGCAGCTTTTATTTCATATTTCAGCAATATTGCATGAGCAGCAGTTAATGCAACCTTTTCATCCTCCCTATATCAAAGAGCAGTTAATAAAGCCTGTTTGTACATGGCCTTCTTATTTCAGGATGCATCCAATAAACAGGCAGATTTGTCTATATTTTATTGTCAGCCTGCCTTTCTACTCTCTTTGCATTCTAGAGAGCCTCTGGAGGACTCAGCTGTGACTACGCTAATTACTCGCATGCGGTATAGAGTGCGTGGTTGGCTGAAAGCGAATAAGTAAACAATCTGTGAATCATCATGGTTAAAGAAAGAATTAAAAAAAACCAAAAAAACTGTTATTTCTCCCTGCTAATTTTGCTGTTGAACTCTATGGAGAACTAAGCAGGAAGAATTTATTCGTGTCTGTCTTTCAGCTTGACAGTAAGAGGGTGATGATACAAAGCTGATTGAAAACGTCTGTCTCGAGCCCTCGTTAAACTCTGCGCGTCTTCTGAGTAGCTTAGAAACAAGTGTTGTCACAGCTGAATCTACAGAAAGAGACGCTGAACTGAGAGGTGGAGAAGAGCACCTGAAAGTAAGTCAGGCAGAGTTTATGAGCGGCAGATTTTATAGCTTTTGATTACACGCTAAAGACGATTTTATTGAATATATTACCCTCTCCATATTCTGTTGAGACCCTTATTGGCTCATATGGTACGCCTGGAAATACACTAAAATTACATTTGTCAGTCTGCAGTTTTTCCCTATCCTTTGTATCACTTGACATCTAAAGTAATAGTATGAAATGAAACAATTCATCTCTCCTTAATAATAATGTGCTTCACTGAGCGCAACATACAATAAGAATTAAAAGGCTTCATTTCAGAATACTTACCACGATTGGGGAAAATGTGCATTATTATATTCTTTAGTCCATATTTCAAAAACTCTTGAATTATTCCTTGCAGTAATGGTACCCAAGAGGCTGTTCTGTGCTATGATTATGGCGTTGACAGTGATATAACATGCGGTTAGAGTACCTGCACACAAGTTTGACCTCAGAACTTTCCGCTTGAAATGAAACCCCTTTTAATTCTAAACATTTCACCGTGCCTGCTGTGAAGAGATAATATAATTATCTCCATTTGCAAATTGCTTCCATGTGCATATAAACAGCAAACAAGCCTGCTGGCAATGACACGGATCCATAAGATACATGATGAATGAAATAATGAAATGGAAAAAAAAAAAAAAGAGGTATGGCTCACTTAAAATCTCCATCGTGATATTTGCCAAAGGCCTGCAGGATGATGGTGATGACGGCCATGATGGGTTTGACAACGCAGAACTGGAGAGTCGCCTGGAGAATGCATTACAATTCAGTATGAGACACCCAAACATGCAATGACACTATGAAAGAGGAGGAGGATGAAGGATGAAGAAGGACGTTTGAACCTGTTTGTACATCTAATCAGATGGAAAAGATTTATAACTGCTCGCTGACAACAAGCAGGTGTCCATGTGTCCCAATCTTTTTTTTTTTTTAACCTAACCAGAGGGCATATCTACCCTTCACCATCACGGCAATGCATTTGTTTCTTTGTTTTTTTACCAATATATATATAGAGCTATTTAGTACTTTAATTAATTTTGTCACCTAATGCAATGTTTTGAGATCTCTATCTTATCACAGTAACTAAATTATGAGACCTTAATTTATAAGACTTAATTAAAAAAGGTGGTCTTTCCTTCAGTCCTAGAAAGTAAAGCATCTGATACTGACGTCTTACTGCTGATGTCATCATGGTGATGTCAACAGGGACTGGCTGGGACAACAGAGGATACCGGGGGGGGGGGGTATAGACCTGCATACGATATCAGACTGAAGGACAGATGTCCTCTGTGTTGTGAATTGAAGCCTGAACCAACCAATTTGACAGAGACTGCTCTAAACTCTCATCACTGCTGCGACACCTGAAAGCAACAGACCAGGAGAGTTCAACTTGATTAGCCGGAGGGAGGCTTTTTAGAATGGCCGGAGTCGGTGGTGGGCTTGACAAAATGACATCAATAATCATTTTTATTGCTGATTTGCTTTGAAGCTTTTAGTACTGACAGTCTTTGCTCGCCCTATGCCTGTTCTAGTGCCAGCTTGTCACTCTGAATATGCTCAGGGAAAATAATTTTGCATGATACTTCCTGACATGCTTGATATTCAAAACACAATGTGCGTTCATAATGCCAGTGGATTAAAAGTCAACTGTGGTTTCTGCCTCAATTTAATTTAGAGTCAGTACCTGCATTCATGCATGCGGACTCTATACAGACTTTAATACTAAGCTACATGTTAAGTCAGTGTCAGCGTATAATGTTCAATACAAATTAAGATAAGAAAATATGTTGATTCTACATACATTTATATAACATGCGTGAGATATTAGGCCACCTTGTCGCGAGCTTGACTAACCTCGTTATCACAAGGCGGTGCATCAAATGTGAAATCAGGATAATGTGCACGTCTATTAGATACATCATATTTGACTTTCCTGTTTTCTGTTAGCAACCTGCTGGCGGTTTCAATTAAAAGATGACCTGAAGCATTTTCTTTTTTATAATTTGTAATACTTTCACTGCAGTGTTCATTGCAATAGTTCACTAGTGGCAACTATTGACAAAACTGATTTTTCATACTCTCCTGAGTCTTAATTAACGGCAACACCTCTCTACATTGTGCGTTACAATGCCGACCTCCAAAGCTGATCCTTTTAAATTGTTAACATTTGAAATATATATATCACAACACAAGACCATTGTTTTTATTGTACTGCTGCTTCACACACTGCCCCAAGCCTTTGTGCCTCTGTCTGCTCTTGCATCTTTAATTTCCGCAACAAAACTCTGAGGCCCTTTTGATAAAACCTCTTCTCAACATCCAGAAATATATGAATAATTTTTTATATTAATTGCTTGTGTATTCTGTTCTTGCCACTAAAAACTAGAAATACCACCTTGCAGTTGTACGTCTCTGCCCACCAGTCAAGCTACAGTTCACTTCCATGCCTGTTCAGACTCATAATATTTAATAAAAAGGTATTAAGTACATTTTCTGGTGAAATGGAAGTTATCACTATATTGACATGTATGATTCCCATGAATAATTTCCAGTGAGAAACATGCTGGCTTCACTTAGAGACTATTTGGATATAAAATGTCATCACTTCATCATTTTATTCTATAAGACATTTGAATGAAACTTTGTAATAATCAGCATATGAATTCTTGAGGTCACAGTGACCTTGACCTTTGACCACCAAATTCTTATCAGTTCATCCTTGAGTCCAAGTGGATGTTTTTGCCAAATTTGAAGAAATTCCCTAAAGGCATTGCTGAGATGTCACATTCACGAGAGAACAGGATGGACAACCCGAAAACATTACGCCTCCAGCCGTGGCTGTTGCCAACGCCGAGGCATAAAAAAGAAAACTCTTACAAAAACTCTTGTGCCACTGCTTGATGATAACATTTGGGAAGAGAGAGTAGAAAAGAGAGAAAGTAGAGAAGCCAAATATATTAAGAACCCTTTTCTCATGCTGATGCAAAACCAGGTGTAGTGCAAAAACAGCTGCAATGAACTTTGTTAAATGGTAGTCAATTTTTTTTTGAGCTTGTGCATTTTTGGTGTTATTGTCGACCTTTTCTTGCTGTTTTCAGGATGAGTTCTCTAAATAACAACAAGATAAGGTAACACATAGTAATAATGGAAACATATTTTATTGTAAGACAAGTAACTGAAGTTATGGCCCTCATTACAGTCCAACAGATGGGAATCGGTATATATGAAATCATAAATACAACCAATAAAAATGTAGCTTCTGCCATTGACAGCATTTTTTTTTTAATTATATATTTGTGTTTTAGGACTTTGTGGTGCTTAATGGAGATGAACTTCTCCTCCTGTTCCATTTAATCTGGATGAGAGGAGTTCATGTGATTGCTCAAAGTCAACCTGACTTCACCTGCTGGTTCTGTTGAACAGAGAACCACCTACTATTAACGATTCATCCTCTGCAATAGCGCTTGATTTGCGCCACCAAAATTGCAAAAAACTAGTTGGTCACACTCACGTGCAGTTGTGCCGAGAGATTGTTTATTTATTGTTATTTATCTATTTGTACACCCATTAGCTGTAATAAGCACCACAGCTACCCCTAGGGTCCATAGGACTGTGCTTGTGCCCAGTTTCAAGAAAATAAAGCCCTAAAGTGTCCTACAATATGATAAAAGACTTAAAACTGAAATGTCAAAAACCAGTTTAGGATGCAAGAACAGCTTATCCTCTAGCCTTATCTCCAAGAACCACCATAACTCTAGGCTGCTTTTCCATATCAGTGATTCATTTGTTAACGCCTCTTCTAATCACAAACTGAAGCTTGTGCAAAGAATTTTAATGTTCTTTACCAGTAACTGGATCAAGGCCTTTCAGATCTTCTGTTCTGCCAGGATCCTATCTGTCAGTTACAGTACGTGTCTGCAGATATTTTATCCAGGATGAGAATTTCCTCTCACCTGAAGTTTTCTCTCATAGAGAACACACTGCTGTTTTCTAACTTCAAGCCACAACATTATGGGATCAATATAAGGTTGACATGCAAAACTGCATTTAATAATTTGTTCAATATATTTATTTGTGTAATTTTCTGTTTATTTAATAACAATGAGGATGATCATTTTAAAAGCAGAAGACTCCACTTACTGTATACTTTTAAAAGTATTCCAACAATGTAATACACTTTTTTTTAGAAATACTCTATACTGATCATCAGTTGTGCTCTGGTAGTTAATTATCCTTCAAATACCATCTATTTCAGAAATGCCACCAGAGAGAAGTTGCAAGGTTTTCCTTTTAAAACAATTCACGTAGGATTCCTGTCAAGGCACATCGAGTGTTTATCACTTGAGGCATTAAAAAAAGAAAAAAGAAAAAAAAAAAAATCACTTCAGCATGTATTTTGTTTTGGAGACACAACTCTCAGTTCCAGTTTGCATCAGTGTTAGACTGGGAGCTTGTGTAGCATCCCAAGACACTGTGAGGGAGCTCTGTGCTGACAGCTCATATCATCTCTCTGTGTTTATTATCAAGCTGGTTTCACCTGGCCTCAAATGCTTTTGTTTTCCTTTTTTTTTTTTTTTTTTTTTTAACTAGTGGATGTTATCCTCTGAAAAGCACACAGCCAATTATAACAGCTGTCATTTTTAAGGAGTCTGGAGATCCGGACAAAATGGTAATTTACAGCACAGTATTGTTTGTCTTTCAAGACAATTTGATGTATTCGTATTTTTCAATGTGTGTAAATTTATTTCAGTGGCTTAAAGGAGCGTCTCTAGAGCCGAGATAAGGGGATGATTGAAGCTCACCTGTTTGCAGAATCTTAAAAAGCCGATGGAGTAGCTCATTCCAACCAGACAGCAGGTACCATACAGGCAACTTGACCTGTGAAAACAGCAGGAGATAATTCACTATTCAACAGAAGTCATGTCAACACCGAGACATCATATATTTATCATCAGATAACTGACACAAGTTAAAATGTATGTATGGAAACACATATGTGATAGAATACAGAAAAAAGAAGCACCGGCTTGCTTAACATGTTTTTGTTTACATGCTTTGGTTGGCTGTGTGTTGCATGGTTCATTACTGGGTGGTGCTGCATTTGATGGCAATGTACGGAAAGGTGTTTTTAGTGTTTTGTAAACATCATTTACATATATGTAGGAGCACAAATGTTAGAGAAAACACACACACACACATTATAATGTTAAGAGAGTCATAATTGACACGGATAATTGCCAAAAATTGCGTCCATATATTTCATGCAAAACCACCTACATGATAATATCTCAGCTGGGAGTTCGTTACAGGCTTACAACAGCCAATCATGCTAATGAAAGATCAGCTGCTAATTATCCCCAGTCAATTAACAGGTTCATAGAAAAAAAACATATGTAACATGTACTCTATGTATAACTTATGTAAGTAAAGTAACATCACCCATTCACTATTTATTCCAGCACACCTTGCACTGTGTTCGTTTACAATATTTTACAATGATTTTTTAATCTTTGTTCAGCTTTGTTGTCCTTGTTCTGGCTGCATGTCTGTGTGTTTTCCAAAACATTGTTCTTGGAACTGTGTGTTAGTGCATCAACAGCCACTATAAACCAGAGTCAAATTCCTTGTATGCATAAACATGCTCCCAGTAAAGCCGATTCTGATTTTAACATAGGTCAAGGTGTCATGTGAAACAGAGAATTTAAAAAAGGCAAAATCCAAACATCATCATCAACAACAAACTGGACTTGTCTGACAAAACAGAGGCACTGGACAAAAGAGGGCAGATTAGAGATTTTCTTGAAGAGGCTCTTTGTTCAGCATATAGAGTATAAAATATTCTTTGCTACTATTATTTGTCAGTATTATTATCATCAACCCCGGAGATACTCTGTGGTCAGTGGTGTTGTGTTTAGGAGGCAGTTTAGGGAGTGTGCAGCAGCAGAGAGAAAGATTAGGACTAATTTAGCCTTGTGCTAAATAACAGCTCCCTATCAGTCAGCTACAGCTAGTGCTTGAGGTGCTCTTCATGCTGCTAACCATCGAGACTGTGCAAAGGTATTGTCCCGTTTTTAAAAACAACATTTCATTACTTGTCTAGTGTCTAAACATCTAATTTCTTTTTTTTAACCCTCCTATTGTTTTAGGGTCAAATCTGACCCGTTTTCAAGTTTAGATGTGTGACATATACTTTTAATTTTTTCTGATCAAAACAAGGCTTCATTGCATCCTCTACAATGCCCTACTGAATACAATAAACACATTTTGATCATTTTTCTGTCTTTTAATGCCTATAAAACAAAAAAGTTACTTCTGTTGTGTTGTGGGTCAAATTTGACCCGGTAGTAATTATGGGTTGTTTATGCACAGAAATACATAGCAAATGTTGCCAAACCATCATGAATAACAAAAATTACAACAAAACAAAAATAATAGTAATGAAATCCTATAAAAATAGTATAACAATATTGTGTTATAACATTAAAATTATGTTTCATGCCAAGAAAGCATATCTACTTGAATTCAATTGTAGAGTGGCACGCAGCAAATATGATCCCATGCACACACCCCCACTCTCTCTTTCACTCACCACCCCATAGACACACACACACACACACACACACACAAATGTTGACCTAGGTTATGTTTTGGGGGACATTACATAGACCTACATTAATTTCCTGGAGACTTACCTTAACCCTAACCATAACCTTAACATAACCCTAACCTTAACCATTGACCCAAAAATCAACTTTTTCCCCATTTGGGGACACAGCTGTTGTCCCCAATTGGACAAGCCGTCCCCAGTTAAGTGGTCTTTAGTATGAAATTTGTCCCCAAAAGTAGCCTATGACAGACACACACATATGTATGCACAAACACGCACACACACTGACACAGACACAGATACACATCTCCTGTTCCCCTGTTAGCAGTATATAGGCTGGGGCTTTCTTGTGCTTTATTTCTCACATCTCACCACACACCTGGCAGATCATGCACATTTTTAACGTGTAAGATATAAATATAAACAAGTTATTTTGGGAATTATTTTGTTTATCAGATCATCTCATGGCCTTATTTGCCTGTTCTGTTCATCATAAGCAATAAAAAATAGATAAATTGTGCCTATTTTAAACTAAAAATTTGTACAATGTAAGTTAAATGTGGTCTAAGGTACATAAAATGCCAAATTAAGTATATATATGTTATGGTTATTGATGACTAATAAGTCACCTAGCAGGTAAAACATTTTATTGAATGATAATTAGTGTTTTTTTTCCAGTGCTTGTTAATGAATTCTAACGCGGGTCAAATTTGACCTGTGAACACTTGGTGTAAACCCTTTTCTAACACATTAGGAGGGTTAAACCACTGCAAACAGGTTACTGATGTCCAAGCACTCAAACGCCACCTGATCGCTTGCAAATACAACATAGATATTCAGTCAAATTGAATTTGAGAAACAAAGCAGGGTGAAAGCAGTCAAAGTTTTTATTGATCTCTGCCTTGATTTCCACAGAACTTACATCTAAGGCGTGTTTTTTAGCAGTTTCAGTGTAATTTAGCTTATTAATTGGAAGGTGACATATTAAACTTAATGGAATATAGATATACAATAGCAATTACAGTATGAATAGGCTTAATTTGCTACTAAAATGGTTTAACACGCTAACAAGACCGTGAGAATGGCATGCATATATAAATCTTATCTGATTCATCTCACATGCTACTGATTAAAATATACTCAACTTGAACTTTGACAGTATGAGTTATCCTCTCCCTTCCATAAAACTATGCAACATATAATCTGCTTTCAGGAGATTATGGGGATACAAATTATCTGTTGAGTTTTTAGGGATTTAAGACAAAAAATATCGGATTTCTATGGAAATGTTACATGAAAGCCATGTAACAGCAAAGCAGAGCAGTGAACTATTCAAACGCAAGATGTAGACTTTGTGATGTGTCTCCACTGGCTGGAGTTAAACAATGCCATCATTTATCAGGGCACAACATTAGTGTCTCCACCGTCTTAAGAACTTGGCAAAGAGCTGCTGCCCTGTGGCTGAGTCAGCCATAAAACACAACCTATCCGGGCCGGTCAAAAGCCCAGAGATAAAGGATAACTGTCACAGATTAACAATGCAGTTGTTTATTACCAGCACTTTCACTCTCCTGCTTTTTTTAAACTAAATGCTAATTCAAGGGCAGAAAAATGCACCTTTAACCCTTTATGATGATACACATGGCGCCAAAACCATACAACAGTTAGCCCAAGTGGAGCTAAAGAGAAGGTGATGAAACATTTGTGATTTATTTATTGCTTCTGATTCAACTTATTATTGGAAAAAATACCCTAAAAATCTTCCAAACAAATATGTGCATGTATCAGAGCACTCACTGTATGGGCTTCCCTCGAATCTCGGACATAATTGCACTCTCTCCTCCCAGGTACTCAAATGACAGGCTCAGGAAATTGTAAATGACAAATGCTGTAACAAAAAAAAAAAAAAGAAAAAAGAGAGGAGTTACTTCTTTCACACAGTGTACCATGCATGTGTGTGATTTAAACTGCAGAATAATTTCTCATCACCTTCAAATATAACTTCATTTAAAAAAAGGTCAATCATTTCAGGAGGAGAAAAAAAACTTCCACACGATAAAAAATAATTAGTCCTACTGTTTGGAACAATAAATGTTTCAGTCCTTACATTAAGAAGCTTCCAAGGGTTCTGTGTCTTGGAAATCCCTTCCTAATCCTTTGTTGCTATTTAAGGAGGGATTAAATGAAGCTAATGCAGATGGTGTCCAGTCAAGAGAAGGTTCATTATGTTTTAGCCGTAGCCGCTGGTGGTATTCTAGTCTGCCTGCTTTCTGATGCGCTTCACTATCAATCAGCCACAAAATTGGCCCGCAAACTGGAAACTAATCTCCTGAATAATGGATTTCCTCCTTTTCCCTTTCTCAAATTACTTGTAATCAATTTTGCATGTGATTCATCTTTGCCATTGGTGAAGTGCCTTGGTCTTATAACTTGAAGACATAATTACACTGTACAAAGGTAATTAAACTATAATCTACAGAACATGGTTTACATAATATCTGAATGTAAATTACACTGAACGAATCAAGAAAAAGTTTTAAAATAAGTGTTACAACCTGAAAGCACATTGTAGGTGTTTTTCCTTCAGGAAACACTATGAACTAGTTTCCTTCTAAAATAACTCGTCCTAGAAATGTAACACCTTAAATAATAGGGTCTACTACCATGAGAACAATGGCTGGTGTGAAAAACTAGTTTGGTCAGTTTCTTTTATTTCCTGGCAACCATTGGAAACCTGCGGGTAGGGGGGACTCACTTCATAAATGACAGTGTTACACCGGAACAGCTGTGACAGTTCTGAGAAGACGCTCTCAGAAAGCAAAAAGGAAAAGTTGAGAGAGACTTACCTTCATAGCAGTCTCGAATAGAATCAAAGTAGACGTAGTACTGGTCGTTGCTGATGAAGAGCAGGCTGAGCCAAGAATCGAAGGCATAAACTGGCACAATAAACAGGATACGGATGATGTAGCGCTGCTCATTGGGGACGGTGTAGGATCTGAGGTGTGTGTAGATCTTCGATGAGAATACAAACAAAAGCACATGAAAACATCAGTAAACAAGCACGTTCTCCTGATTTTGGTGAGCGTTGTTACAGATTTGAGAAAATGGGTTATGATGTACGAGATTAAAATACAACATGATACAGCCCTCATATAGAAAAGTACAGACTGCCTTGAAAAATATATCCTGCCTTTACTAAAATACTTAAAGTATACAGGCTTTCTGATTGTGGCTCATATTTAGGTATCAACAGTAACAATTCTGGTTCATCAAACAAAATACCAGTTTATTTGTTTGTTTTGATCAGGGCTCCAACTAACAATTTCATTATTGTTAAATCTGTCAATTGTTATTTGAGTTAAATGATTAGGCCTAGTTGTTTGGTCTATGAAATGTTAGAAAATTATGACCACAAAATATTCACTTTTGAGGAGCTGGAATCAGAGAATTTGGACATTTTTTCCTTTAATACTGACTCAAAACGATGAGTTAATTATCATAATAGTTGATGAATAATTTTCTGTCGATTGACTAATCAGTAAATCATTGCAGATCTATTTGGATCCCTGTTGGCTGCTGTATCACAACAGTTAGGAACATAGACGTTGGTTGTTTTCCTATAGTGCTGACGGTGAAGCGATACAAACCACACGGGTGCGATCAACGTGATATGTCAGCTTCCTGAGAGCTAACAGCAAATAATCAAATATGTCCCTTATCTGCTTGATATTATTTATGGCTTTATATGATCTCGCCCTGACTGCTCTCTCTCTGTGTAAAGATCTGCGACGAAATGCAGCAGCAGGTTTGCCTGCTGAATGAAGAGAATAAAGAGAGATTGCCCAACGCCCGTTTTAATGCCCTCCGTAAAACATTCCCGCATTAAAATTACTGGCCACAGCTAATATCATAGAGCTTCAACTTCACAAACAGAGGCAGATAATTAGATCAGTGAATACACTTTTTTTGTTAAACACACAACTCACAACAATTTAAGGGAATACGCACAGCATATGGCAGATGATAATCTGATTATCATTCTCTTCAGTGACCTTTAGCTTTTAGACAACTTCAAACTAACACCTCATACAACAATTTTTACACTCATGAGTGACATTTAAATGATGAATCAACAATTTCTGAATCACTACTGAAATGCACAGTTTGCCACTGTAGTTGAAGCTGAAGTAAGGACCGATTTATCCATTCAGATCTCAAGGAAATACAGCACAGTATGATCTGCATGTCAGCAGAGGAAGATATGTTTTCAACAGTGTGAGCAAAGTACATTTAAACAGCTCCTCTCAGTGCTCCCAGTCATCTCTGCTGACAGATGACTGCAGATTATCAAACTGATGTTTATGAACAAATTGATCAACACAAGCTGTTGGGGAAACTGCTGCAACCACGCAGCATCTCTGATCCAACAAGGGGTATTTAATAGAAATATGTCAATAGTTTACTTCACTGCTAGTGTATTACGTTGTGTTGTTTCTCCAGTATTACAGATGAATGCGGTCATGCAGAAAATGCTAATGCTAAAACTTAGTGCTGATTAAAGACCAAAGCGTATTAGGGATGCCAGAGACGTGGCAATTCTCTGAGTCATTGTTCTTAAAAGGCCATTTAAAAAAAAATGACTAATCAACTCAAAATTTCTGTCGACAAAGATGCTTACGACCCATTAGTCAGCTAATTGAGTTTTAAGGGGGCAATCCAAGTAATCACAACAAAACACTTTTGACTAATAACTCTCTAAAAAGTAGGAAACACACACACACACACATACACATCACTACCATATTCATGTGTTACCTCATCAGACAATCCTGGGGAGTTTCTTTACAGAACATTAGCCAGGAATCCTACAAACATCCTTTTTTCTTATTAATCATAAATATCTGCAAATGTGTTAAGAGTGTTTTGCTGTTTTGTGAGAAATACTGAGAGACAATTATTAATTTAAAACTTTTGAAATTGCAAAGTTTTCTGATTCAGTCGTTTTCATAACTGCATACAGTAGTTTCACTCAGTCTTGGGCTATTGACATTATTTTGCACTATTTTAACCCACCATCAGTGGGTTTGAACACTTTTAAAATTTTAAAGATCTACATTTAGAGGAGCAAACCACCACTCAACATCCAGAGTCTCAGTCTGCTCTACGTGTGCAGCTTGATTAAATGCTCATTAGAGGCTGCACATTAAAGCCTGATTACTGTGAGGGCAGGGGGTGTGATGCTTTTGGCCATCTCTACCTGTGACGTGAAGCAGAATGATGCCCTCCATTTGCCTGAAAAGCCGAAAGAACACCTATGTCCTTCCTGATTCCATAACGCTGACCTGACAGTAATGCATACTTGCGTGCTGAATAATGGCTTCAAGCCCGAGTAGAACTCAGATTAACCTGACTGACAGTATGGTTAGGGGGCAGAAATCCTTATATTAAAAAGATAAATACCCTAAAACAGAAGTGATTGATTCTACATATTGTAGCTAAATGAGAGGGCCGTGTGCAAAACATGACGCAGCTTTACAGTAGGAAATAAGTCTATCCTGCTGCTCTTAATCCCAAATGCTTCAGGTTGCAAAGGGACCACTAAGCCCACCAAGAAAATGAGCCACACTCCAATGGCTACCAGTTTGAAAAGTATTGGCGACTTTAAAGGTGCAGTGTGTAGGATTTAGTGGCATCTAGCAGCCCCCTTCCCTTCCAAGCATGTAGGAGAACCTACGGTGGCTGCAAAACTTCTGGGCTACTGTAGAAACATGGCGGTGTGACATAGCAGGCTCCGTGGAAGAGGACCTGCTCCCTATGTAGATATAAAGGGCTCATTCTAAGGTAATGAAAACACAACAATTCCTATTTTCAGGGGATTGTATACTGATTAAAACTTACTTATAAACATTATATTACATTTCTGCCGAGTCCGTTCCGCTAGATGCCACTAAAATCTACACACTGCATCTTTAAGGGAAAGAGGATCTGAGGTCATTGTCTATCTGTGTTTGGTATTCAGAATGCGAGTTTATAGCAATCCTCTGGAGCCAAGTGAGATGAAACACCACCAGCATTGCAACGCAAGTCCTGCAGACCGTTTTATCCACCCTGTGTTACAAAAAGGATGCCTGTTGCAAACCTGCTCCACTCTCCCTGCGGTACACTTCCTATTTATTTGTTCAATTAAAACGTCTTGCTGGCAAGTGTTTGGCCAAACAAGTACTGTATTAAAAGAGATAGAAACCAATTTGCTGGATATTGAGTCACAAATCCCTAAGCAAGGATTGTTTTTGGATCAAAGGATGCAACATGCTGATGCTTTGTGTGCAACTTAAAAAGCTTTTGCAGCTACGCAAATAATAATAACTCATTAATTAATTAAACCACACAGCCGACACAGTTATGACCAGGCGTTTGACTTCAAGGCTGAGGATGCTGGATGGACATAAGGGTTATAAAATCTTCAATTAAATCTGGGAACTATTACAGCCGTGCAACATTAAAGCAGCAGTGAACAGACAAAACAACACCCTCATCCTTTAGAACGCTGTAAAATATTATCTCAGTATCAATTGATTTCCCTGCTGATAATACACTGCACCCTACTGCATTCTCTACAAATGATAAAACCATAATGATAAGCTATCATCTGCACACAGTGGGTAACTCACACACACACAAGAGAAAACACTCATTTACACACAGCGCTGAAATGCTTGCAGTGTAAAGGTGGCCTGTGCTGAGCCATTTACTCTGCCTGGCCATCTTTTCCCACACACGGGGAGTGCTTGCTGTGTTTTCATTGTCCTTTAATCAGCTAAAGGATTTTCTCCCGTTTTAATCTGATAGTCTCTGTTAACTGTAAGAGGTAAGAAAAACAGTCCCGTAATGCAGTGTGGCAGTGCAATCGCGAGGTAAAAAGAATAATAAGTGCCCTGAGAGAAAGAAATACTTCATGACTAGATAAGACAAAAAGTGTCAGTGTGGCTATGAAAATAAGCAGTGAAGCCTGTGACGCTGAATTCACCACAGTGAACTGTGAGCTAATAAGCCTTAATGGAAGAATTTGTTGTTGTCCTCTGGCAAGGGAGGTGCATTCTGTCAACTGTCTCTGATTACGCATTTAAACGACTGTGAGAGCAATGCTTTGAGGCTGCATACTCGCTAGAGCCGTGTGATGCAGTGATTGAAGATCTTTCAAGCAGAGGTGTTTAAAATATCTCGCCAAATGACACGTGCTTACCTGGTGGCATGTTATGAGCAAGGCAGACCAGACAAATATCCCGGAGAGGCCTTGAGCAGCCATTGTGTTTAAAAACATCTGGTCCTCTATGATTGACCCGTTGCTTGTTCGGATAATGGTCATATTGGAGATATCTGACTTGTCTGGGAGAATTGGTGCAGCCAGGTGAACAATAGAATTATTTTCGGCTGATGAATCCATGTCCTCGAAAGAGATGTTCATCTGAAACAGAAAACAGGAAAAAAAAAAAAAAAGGGTCAATGTGGGGCTTCTAGATAAAATGTAAGAATACTGTATTCCCAAGTGATTTCATGCTGCCTGCAGGGCACAAAACAAACCAGTTTAAAGTGTTATAATTAATTAAAGAGGAGAATATTGTATGAAAACGTGACAGAGAGTCCCACAAGTGCTATTCAAGTGATCTTAAACTAGATATGGATCTGCTTTACCGTCAACACAGACACAGCTCACCTTGTCCCGGGGGAGGGTGGAAGCTGCTTTATCCCGTCGACTTGAGACTGTCCACAAACAGTCCAGGAGTGACACAAGCCAACGTTATAGGATCAACATCGAGGATAAAATCGCCTTTCAGAACCGTCAACAGCGGGCATTTACCGTCATTTACTAAGGGCCTGTCGGTTTCATCAACGCAGAGCTCAATAGGCTAGACTTCCTTGTTTGAGACAGGTACCTTGACCGAGGTCCAAGTCCACACAGTCGGTCGGCAACAACTCAAACAATTCCTGTCGCAAAAAAACCACCAAAGAAAACAAAACAAAACAAAAAAACATTCATTCACTTTGGTGGTCTGAAGCGTTTACTGTGCGAAACCAGTTGAAAGTAAAACGTTTAGTGTAAACGACGGGGACTTGGATTTATTCCCGAGCGGCGAGAGGAGCGGCAGAGATAAACAGGTTGGGCACAGGTGCACGGGTCACGTGGCCATGAGCCGACGTGTGGCGTCATCACGTTGCCTGTATGTTCTTGCCTAAGGTGCAGCATTACCAACGTTCAGATATTGAATGTTAATAATTCTTTATATTTTAATTTACTTACATTTATAGGCTACTGCAGTCCTAGAAACCACTCAGAAATCATAATCGGTTTAACACCTTTCATACACGGAATAAGTTTCACAAAAGTAATAAATATATGCAAATTATGCTGAATATTTATGATTTAGTAATTGGATGTTTACAAGAATAAGACAAAAAATCTACTTTTAAAAAGTTAAGGCCACTATCATAACCAAATTCATATAAATCTGTGTACATAAGTTTATATTTCCTACATTCATTAGTACATAAGTATATAAATAAATAAAAAAATCCCACATTTTATAAATGCATTATATTCCAATAAGGCCTGGCTCAAAAAGTGGCAGTCTCGCAGATTTGTGGACCTTCTGCAATGCTGCTTTCTCTCGGGAGTTTAAACCGGCTACCACGCTATACATGGCATGACATTTGCTGAAAAGGACACTAAATGAGTGTTTAACTGCATTGCAGCCAGCGTAATATAGCTATAATTGATAAATAAAGCAAAGACCTTAACCAGATTAGAAAAGGTCTGGCCCAATTTTCCAGTTTAATGGCAGTATTTGACAATGCTTAAATAGTTTATCCATTACGAAATCCAAATTATCCTTCACTGGGGCTGGGGCGATTATGTTTCAAAGACAGAAAAAAGACAAGTTTTTGGAAGTGAACTGTTTTATTTCTAAATTCTCCTCATGTAACAATTTAGTATATTTGCATTGTACAGTACAAAAAGAATGAACAGTAGAAAGTATTAAAAACTACAAAACAAACAGAGTAAGGTAAATACACATTTCATACAGTGGTGGAACTGGAACAATGATCATTTTGCAAACTATTTTTCAGTTTTTGAGAGCACAGGGGAAACCCAACTGTAAAACCAGATAAACTTTAAGTTGTGTTTTCCAGAAGACATTCGTCACTGTCTCACAAATCAAGAGGATCAGCGTAAATTAAAGTGGATTTATATATTTCTATCTTAGAGTACAACCCTAAGGGCTTTTTATTACTGACTGGCATGTAGGAAAGAGTAAAATCCTTTCAGTTTAAAAAGATGCAGAAGAAATGTGACATTATGAGGCATTCCTCCAGGTGGCTTGTATTTCATCAAGCCTTCAGGCTTCATGTCCATTTTGTTGACTTCCTACCAGACTTGACAACTTTTTATGATCTCTTTCATTTGTTTTATTGCATCTACAGAAGAATCCTTGAGTGCCAGTCCCAGCAGGACAGGCCTGTTGCTGGCTTCTTGCGACACAAACGTTGCCAGGTGTTTGGCACAGACATGTGTCAGGGGCTGTAAACAGAGACACAAATCAGACGTTAGATTATGAAATACAGAAAAGCTGTGATGTAACATGTTTATAACAGAAGAAAAACTGTGTGCAGTGGCCTGTCATGTGTGGCCTCACTGATGAAATGAAGAAATGTAGTACATTTCTCACACAAAATCAATGATCTTCTTTTTTATATAACATACAAAACAGGGATTTCCCTTTATTAACATGTATTTTTACACAAGTATAGCAAATGATTTTCCCATATCTTCAAACACCGCAGGTTTTTCCAAGTATCGGCTCACTTTCCAACTTGTTTCATATTGTAAACAGATTGTCCAGAAAAAACAAAAAGACTTTTCCATTCACAATCTGTACTGTTGCCATTGTATATGTGGTAAATAGTTACAGCATGCTTTTACTGGCATGAAGTTTTATTGATTAGTCTATATTTCACACACGTCTGAAAAGTAATTAATTTTTGTGAAGTTCTCCTAAAGTGAGCAGCCTTTCCACATCAGATAATGTGATCAATTCTTTTTTAATGAAACCCCTGATGTGGTTGTAGCAGATTATCTGTCTGCTGTGTAATCAAGTACAACAGACAATAACAGAGATGAAGACTCGACTGTTGACATAAAGCCAAATTATACTGCACAACAGCATTCAGTCATGGTCCTTCACTCAGTCTGTGTCACGATGCCTCTACACTGCATCTCCTTCTCAAACAACTGCACACTTTACGAGAGAGTGCAAATATTGTCTTTTTAAAATTACCAGAAAAAAGAAAAGGTCTGCTCAAGGTCTACCTCATGCAAACATTATTATACTTTATTTCTCTAATGATGATTCATGTTAGCACTCTATGTCAGTTAGAAAATTACATGGTCAGGCAGAGATGAAATAGGTTTCCTTGTGCAAATTTTAACAGACCACTGAACTCTATGCCTGCACACATTTAATTTCTCCCCGTCTACCGGAGCAGCTCAGAACCGATCTCATCTGCTCCTCAACAGCATGAAATGATGTGTTGCAACAAGTCTCTCTGATGTCCTGTGAATAAGTCTACATCACACTGTTACAATATTTATCTGAACAAATTAATCCAGCGTACCTCTTCTTTTCCCAGCAGCACTTTTGTGGAGAACGTCGGGGTGCTGATATCATTAGACCTGGAGTCAGGTGTGACAGATATCAGAGTTCCGATTTTGCCGTACTGAGTGATAACTACGAATATGTAATTACTGAACTCTGTACAGACGACTTGTGTTGAGATTCCATTGACTTCTTTCTCTGTCTGTCTCGATCGGATGATGGGCTCAGCTGAAGACATTTTTTATTAATCCTGGGGAGGAGCAAAACACAGAAAAACAATGTATTAAGATTATTTATGTTCACTATATTTTTTGTCTCAGACTGTCTCAGCTCACTTGTAGTATGAAGAGCAACATAAATGTGAGACAGACGCATTTCAAATGTTGTTTCATTCAGGAACTCTGATGAAGGCCACAAGCCGAAACGTATTGGTCATTTCAGCTTGTCGAAAGCTGAAACAATTAGTCAATTAATCAATTAGTCAATAAACATAAAATTAATCATCAACCATTTTGATAGTGGATCAATCGCTCCAGTAATTTCCAAAGCAAAAATGCCAAATATTTTTTTCATTCTAGTTTCTCCAATGTAAAGATTTTCTGCTATTCTCTGTTTTATGTAAACTGTAGTTTTTGTTTGTCATATAGTATGTCACTAAATTGAATATGTTTGGATTTTAGACATTCATCCCACCTTTTTCATTTTTGAGACAAAACTTTTAATTTATTAGGTTAATTGATAATGAAAATAAGCATTATTTGCAGCCTTATCTAAAAGTGTTGCTTGAATTTTGATCCCTTCAGACTATTTCTCTTCTTCACACACCGTGGAAGATGCTCTGTTTGTCTGAGACTGTCAAAATAATGACACTACAAATTACTTATTTATGTGTTGGTTTGTTGTGACCATGGCCTGTGTTTAGCACTACATGATACTGCATATATGCAAATGAAAAACTTCTTCAGTCACCTATTTCATGGTTTATATTTTAGGGACTGCTCTGTGTCGCAGATTTCTAACAAATAGAGTGTACCTTTCACATCACTCTTTACACATTAAAGTAGAGCTGAAACAATTGTCAATTAATAGATTGACAGAAACATGAATTTGCAACAGTTCTGATAACTCATTAAGTTAATGTTTACAACATAAAATCACTGGTCCCAGCTTCTCAAGTGTTAAGATTAGCTGCTTTTTGTGTATTTTATATTTTTCACTGTCACATGGGGGTTTGGGTTATTGGTCGCACAAACAAGACAGGTGAAGATGCAACTTTGGACTTTAAAAAAACACAGTTTTTAGCTAAAGAGGTAAAAAACAAAATGGCATAAAACTTATACAAGTTACGCTGAGATTGTTAGACTCTTATTACAGCACATTGTTGGCGGCTCTGTAAAAAAGGTGTTTGAGAATCGTGTCCTCACAAAGCCAAACACCCCCAACACTAGCAGAGAGCTTATATATCTATCATTTCTGTTTCCCTCCTCACCTCAAGTGATGCTCGGCTTCGAGGAAGGAAGCTAACGTTACTGTCATGTGGAGGCTAATGTTAGCTACACAGCTAATGTTAGCTTCCGCTGTAAACTTCACAGTTGAGATAACGATAAACAGCTTTTTCAGCGTGTGTGTAAATACAAGTCCTCACCGTTTGACTCAGTCTGTTCTCGCTGTGAACTCGGCTTTTTCACTGAGACGCTTCACTTTCAGCAACTTCACCAGCTCTGTCATTCAGTCTCCACCATGACAACAAACGGCTTCCGCTTTAGAGCGTGCGTGCGCAACGTACCTCTGCGTGATGACGTCACCTGAAGTCACTTAGTGTTTTCCTCAAAGTTACAAACTATCCTTCTATCATAACAAGCTGAAACAAGACATTGCGGTTATATGTGTCTGCATACTTAGCAAATAAAATTCACTCTGATTATTTTGTTAGAATTCAATAATTACACTTCCCATTAGGCTTTTCCAGTGGTTCAGACTTAAATGCTCTTTATAAAATGGGACATTTAATCATCATTTATACACTCACTGCACCACATCAGAATCCATATGATCCTAATGTTTTGAGCAAAGTAATGTGTAATGTTGTTCATGAGAAAACAAAAATTAAAAACACAATTGAATGTGCTTTGCCCACTTGATAGGCTACTTATTGTCTTCCTAAATCAACAACTGTAACCATTAATATTTACATCAGAGTGCCATCATCTATTTGGAAAGTTCTGCAAAAATCAATGTGTCAAGAATAAAAAGTGTTAAAATCCACTGCAGTAAGCTACTATAGGTTTGCACCTGGATTTGTTTGTTATCACTGAGTCTTTCTGACCTTGGCTACTTCCTTGCAGGCTCACAACAAATATGCTGTAAAAAAGATAAATATGGTTGACTTTACTGTCTTTGCCCGCAGTTGCCAGAGACCTTAAAATTAACTGAGGACTAAATGTACACTCTGTGTTCCACAGTGCATGATTATACTAATTTGATACAGTCATATCTCAGAAGTGATGAAGTGAGGATGATTTAACAGGGCTTTAATAACGTATTATCGTGAGTTAATTTCTTTAAGTACATAAATAAGTTGATCCTCTGCCCTGGTACATTTCAATCAATATTAGTGAACAGAAACAACCCACCGTGGCAAGAAATCACAGAAGCAGGATGTTTTTAATTAACTGTCAATAGAGCTTTAATTTTAGGAGCAGATAAAGTCATGCTTATTTATTTATTTAGTTATTTATTTATTTTAATTTATTTATTTATTTTATTAAATAGTGTTTTTTTACACCCCAGGCTGCAAACCATTTCTTTACTGGGATAGACATGAATATGTCCATAGTCCTATGACATGAGGGGACATGTGATTGATAAAAATGGATGTATAAATAGCTAATGAATTGTTTTACATACGGTATCACTCAAAAGTTTCTCATTCAGTGGAATGAGAAAGTGTGTCCAAACTTTTGAGTGGTACTGTGTGTGTGTGATGAAAACCAACTGAAAAACTGTTTTCCAGGCACACAGCATGGCATTGCACTGACATTCAAACTGTATACAAATGCAATAGGTTGGCAAAGACAATTTAGTAAAGACCTTTCCATTCTGGCCACAGATTGGCCAACTACAGAAGTCACATCTGCGTTCACAGCTACAAGAGAAATGAGCAGTTTAGGAATTTTCACTGTTAGCAAAAGTGCATGCATGACATTTTTTTTTCCAGGCGGATGTGAGGCTCCACTGAAGTCTGCGAGTGCTGCATCAGGCTGATCCAAAAGAAGCCATCCCTATGAACATGACACATTCACAATGTCAAATAGAACAGGCTCAGCGGAATTGTTATGCACTCTGAGTAGGCAGCCGTAGGTATGAAATTGGTTGGACCGCTCTCTATACTCCCTGGCTGACCATCTGTGTCCTTGACTGACCATTTTGATCTAACTAAATTGTAATGCGAATATCAATATACAATATTTCAGCATTAATGTGTGAAATTGTGTGTCTGTTGAATGTTAGTGAGTGCTAGTGAGAAATTGCCTGCTGTATCCACCGCCTGAACAGAAGGATCAGAGTTTCAGAGTCTGTGATGGTGTAACAGTGAAGCTAGAGTCAAAAAGACAGATGGGAAACTCTTTAAAAGCACAGACTGTAACATTATGAGGGGATATGAACACATTTTCTTGTTCAGAACAGATATTGCTTAAAATGAATAAAAGGGTGTAAATGTTCGGACTGATAATGGAAAGATAGCTTCATATTCCTGGTTAACAAAGCAACTTCAACACTGTGTGTCATCTTTCTGATTGTCTGTCTTGGGAATACCTTTGCTCAAGTTCATGGTCACCGGGGATTTTGTCTTCTTGCTCACAAACAGGGTTTTTATTCAGGTCTGCTATTCCTTATACACTAAGACAAGAACCTCTTGTTGGAAAGTTCTGCGAGAAATACTGTCATCTTCTTCTTTTTAATTAAAGGTCAAACTTTATGCAGACATGTTTAAAAGGAGAAATTTCAGAATTTTAAAAAATGTAAGACAGAGAGACATGTTCATGTGAACTAGCAACCAACAAAAATGTTTCTGAAATAAGGCCAGGCGCTAGTGAGATAATGAGGATGTAAAATTAATGATTACATTATTCTATTCCTTGCGATGAATATGCATTACTATTACATGAGAGGAGAAATTTCCACATATAACTTGACAAACAACAACGTGTCCCCCTTGGCACTTTTTGTACACTGTAGTTTAAAACACACTAGAATGAACAGCAGCGTACAACACAAACATGTGTTGTAAAGCTGTTTCTAACATGTTGTATACTGTTTTCTTTTCCCCATTCTCCATATCATTGATATTGGTTGAGAATTTCCAAATGTCACAAATGCTGTTCGAGGAATAAAGAAAAAGATCTAATTCTGGGTCTATCCAGCGAGTGATGAGTAGGTTTTTATTATAGAAAATACCACTGAGGCATTGTAATGAGTTCTACTTTCACATGAGTTATTCAATATGAAATGCTTCTTTGTGAATAACACAGGCCGTGCTTTGTGCTTTGCATCGTGAATTACAGTAGATTCACACTAATGGTTACAGTGGCTGTTCTATAAGTTCAAGGGTCCTTGAGCCATTGCCAGGAAAAATGAATACTTAAACTTATTGTAATGTGATTAACTGATGGTATTACTGGTTGAGAATAATTATATGAATGTTGTTCAAATCAGAGGTTTTGTACTCTTCCATTCTTGTTACCCACATGTTCTCCAAACCACCTAACATAAAGGATGTTTAGTCTTGCAGCTGAATGAGCATGTATGGCAGGATGGCACTGACGAGAGATATAGATAGATGGGTTATATTTGTAAGAATTGCAGGCATTTAATTTTGGTGATATGCACTTCGGATGACACGTTGATGTCAAATTTAGGAACCAGATGCACTTTTAGACCGTCTTGGAAGACATCCTCGAGAGGTGTTGTTTCATGATCTTACTTTGGGCAATAAAAATACTACAAAGATGCCAACTGTATTTCCAAAGCTGAGCGTTGGCGTCACACTGGAAAAAAAAAAAAAAAAAAAAAAAAAAGTTTGACTGTGACAGCTCTCCAGAAGAGTTGATGGTGCTTAAGGGTTCTCAGCTTTACAAACAAATCCAATTTCTCTGTCTGTATGACTAGTCAACCATTTTCTCTGTCTGTCTCACAAACAGACTCTCTGTGTCAAAATGTCATCCCAGATGAAAATATCTTATTTGCCAGATGAGGAAGTTCCTGTCAGCTGGCCCATCACCGCTCTGCATTTCACCTTCACATTCAAGTGTGCTGCATGTGTTCGTCTCATCAAAACTCTTTTGATACTAACTGAATACATATCTTTTTTTGTTTGTTTCTGTACACTTTTTGTATACCTCAGTATTAGGTCATCACTGATGTCAGACAAACTGAAATATGTCCTTCACATTCGTTCTTGAAAATCAGCTCATAGAAGTGAACGGTGGCGAGGAAGAACACTTCCATGTCACTGTATGTCTCACACACACATACACACACATGGATAATTATTACCCTTGTGGCCACTAGAGTGCTGTGCTGTATTACAGATACAGTAGAGCTCAAAAGTGACTTTACCATGACATTTGAAAGTTGCACTCATGCCACATGGGATTAACCAATGGGGCTTGTCTCCCTTAAGTGTTAAGTGTGTTGTTTTTTTTGTTTTTGTCTTTTTTTAAATACAGGCAAAGACAAACCAAAAGGGAAAAAAAACATGTTCAGAGCATTTGTTAGAAAGCTTCAATGACTGTGATTCACCTTTTACTGCCAGCATATAGCAATTACTATAGTTTTGGTTTTATGATGGTTTTATGATTTCATTATGAGTTTGGTTTATCTAGTCAGACCATGAAATAAAAGGAAATAAAAAATATTTAAAATGAATGTGCATCTCACTAATTAAGAGGCAGTTTGTAAGCGTTGTACCGTCCAATGGCAGAACATGAATACAACAAGCACTGCAAAACATTTCATCCTATACCTAAAAAAGCAGATGTCGACTTATTTCATGATCAAGGTTACCAGTTTCTCATGTTTTGAAGACTACGGTGTAGCCAAAAGAAGTCTGTTACTACAGTTTGTCTCTTGGCTTGAACGGGTTATGACTGACAGGCAGGCAGATCCAAATATTTTGGAGTGGAGAGAATCAGAGAAGCAGCAAAAGACACCTCCCACCTTGTCTCATCTCAGCGCTTCACAGCGTTCCAGAAACGCACACATTAAATCGTTACAGGAGCATCTTTCAGCGAGTAAAGGTTTTTAGCCTGATGTATGAACGCTTTGTTAAATTACTCCTCAATGATGAAAGAAGAGAGACGACATCAAACTACTGGGAAAAAAAAAAAAAAAGATTTCTAACAACTGCATAACATCATTTACTGTGGTTCAAGTACATTTGCAGTGTTGATGTTCATCTTCAGCACACAAGCTTGAAGCTGAGGATATTAAAGACAGAAAGCAAATACGAGCTCTTTCATTTTCTCTTTATGTCTTTATTACAGATGAACATCCTCTGCTCTTCTTTTGTTCTTGCTCTTCTTGTGAGTGGCACTGGGCAGTGACCCTGCACTTATGAATGTATACAAATCAGTAGCCAGTTTGTAAAAGCTCCCCCATGGCCGATGCAATGGCAGCCATTAATATTTTAAGGTGTAATGAAGTTAATACTTCAGAGGAAACAAACGCAGCATGCTGAGGTAATCTTTTAATCCAACTATGATCCGATTAGGCTATCTTTCAAAATAACGTAACTTTCAGCTAAAAGTTTGTCTACCTCACTAACAAGCATGTACAGTACATGTCTGAGGGTGATAAACAAAAATATTCATCAGGATCATGTTTGCTTGATTTAGTTTAATGTACAGTATAGACTTTATATGAACAGACAACTTGTCTTACTAAATAATGACCCTGTTTCACGCACATTTTATGGGTTATTACATGGTTTGTGTAGTATAGTGCATTTTTGTAATGAGTATATACTGTATATAGATAGATATATGTATATCTATAGTATACTAAAAATGTTTGATGTCTCAGGTGTTGTAATAATTACATTGTTACCTCAGGATAAAGAGGTTAAAAACTAAATTTGCTATGTCGTGATAGTGAGATAAAGCTGCTTCAAAAATGTATCATTTAACAAACTACAGAGTGAGAGAGGTTGAGAGAGAGAGACATTTATATAGCACCTTTCTAGTCTTATTGACCACTCAAAGTGTTTTACAATACATGCCAACATTCACCCATTCACACACATATTCACACACTGATGGCAGAGGCTGCCATGCAAAGTGCCAGCCTGCCCATCAGGAGCGATGCAGCGCTTCCAATCCAAAGCACCCCACAACGTTTCTATGCTCACACACATACTTGTGAGTAATTTAGGGTTCAGAGTCTTGCCTAAGGACACTTCGACATGCGGAGGAGGAGCCGAGGATCGAACCACCGACCTTCAGATTAGTGGGCGACCCGCTCTACCTCCTGAGGCAAAGCCACCCCAAAGAAAGTAGGAAGAAGCAACACATACATAGTAATTTAGCTTTTATGTCAAATTATCTGTTTGTATTTATGAAAAAGCTTTGTGCTATAATTTGTGGTGCAGATATGGAAGATTAGTGTGGTACACAAAAACAGAAAGAGCCCTGTTGTAAAAATGTTTCAAATAAGGATTCCCCCAAAACAATTACTAAAAACACATTAACTTTATCTTAATTAAATCTCCATCTAACTGCAGTTAACATATGAGTAAGAATTGTTGCTGAAGTGTTGAATGTGTGAATCAATTTATGAAAAATCCACACTGAAGAGAAAGGCAGAATATATCCGTAGACCAGAGTGGAGGTGGGAACTGTGCACTATTAATATTTCCATCATGTTGAAAGTGAAACTTCATCCTTTGGTTGCAAGTGCAAGGTGTTATATAACCGGCAACCCTTCCACACCTTCATATTCCTCAGTATTCAGGTCAACAGTGGATGTATACTTTGCGAAGAAATCCTTGTTAGTTTCCTCTGCATTATTTTACTAACGTTTTTACATTTTTCCCCTTTGATTGAGAATATTTTCGGAATATTAGAAGCAAGGAACACTTTGCTTTAAACAAATTGGCCTCATCTCAGGGATGCTTAAGATATTAAGTGCTTCACATTTCCATTGTTCTCACACATTAAGCGGCAGTATTTAGTCCTCAATCTTGTATTTGTGGTCATTAATCATCACTAATGACCTTCATTAGGTTTTAACTTATCTATATCCATGCATGTTTGCTGTGCAGGCTGAGAGCCAGACTTGGGCAATTATGAAAATATAATAGTTAACACAAGATGGAATTAATGTCACCAAAGTCAGGAGATATAGATGGGTTTCTCTGACGCCGTCTAAATAGTTGAGCAAATTTGGTTGATGAGTTCATTAACGGTAATCAGATTCAACTGCTGCTTGACACATGCATGTAAATGAAACATAAGTAGCATGCCCTTTAGTGTTGTCACACAAATGTATCACCTGATTAATTCAAATAACTTTGTTAATTTGTGCCACTGATTATCTGCCTGGTCTGTGATGCAGCACCTCATTAGATAAGACCGGCCAGAAGGCATTCATCGCAGTCTAGCTGAGAAATTAAATATTCTAAACAATTAATATTGATATTCAGCGGCGTGATGTGCAGCAACACAATTCCTAATTGAATTATTAAATGTGCAATGAAACATATTTGAAACTTCCATTCAGTTCTTGCATAGAAATGGGGAAACTGAGAAGAAGTTATAATTTTACACCAGCAATGCACTCCAGTCATCACAGCTGAAATAATAAAGAGCACTTACTTATTCTTGAGGACAACATAAAAATTGCAGTGGACAAAGTATAAAAAAGTACATGTAGAAAAAAAAAAAGTACATAAAAGTACAACCCATGCGTTTTCACAGATGGTAATGGGCAAGAGTTATTTTTTCCTTGATGCCTCAGGAACTGGACTCAAATGGCATCCATTAGTTTTCTACAATGTCGCTGAGTATTCCCGTGGAGAATTCACCCCACACCTCCAGACTCTATTGATACCAGGACATTAAAGGCCTCCTGGAAAAACTGTAGGCGTGCACACACACACACACACACACACACACACACACACACATACACATCTTCCAAATCACACCTGAGGTTTAGAAAAAATGTGTGCATTGCATCGAATTCTCCACAACTTGCATCAAAGAGGTCAGAAAATATGAACACCCTCTTGAAATTTTGTGTTTAGGACAAGATGGTTAAATATGTGATATTAACTATTTATTTCATAGATTATTGGAAGACAATGGCTCTAACTGACAGTTATGAATGTGCATGTACAGTTATTATGTTTGAATTCACACAATCCATTAATATTTTAATTGGAATGACTAATGAGTTGCGCATGTTAAAGGAAATCACATCCTCTGATATTTTTATACTGTTAGATTTTATCAGTCTGTCACGGTTAGTGAACGTCAGCGTAACTCCCTCCTCTAACTAAAGTGACTGATCTTCTTCATTTCCCTGGATGATTGCAACAGCTCCCAGGGGAATGGACATGAAGTTATTGCTTTCAATCAAAGATGGGTGTATGATCATGTAAATACTGTACAGCTGGTCAGTCCAGATTAAGTGTAATATGTGACTGTTGGTTAAACACACAGCATTTTTTGTGGCTGTAAACTGAGGCTGGTGGTGGCTGGCTCTTCTACAATGGATTTCTCCCTGTATGATTGTTGAATAGCTATGCAAAATAGGCAAAAGACACCCTCTTTTTTCTTTGATGCTGAAACCTGATCAAAATGAGATTTTTTACAGCTGATCCTGCCAGTAAATGAAACATTTAAATTCGTCTGTGTTCTGAATAAGAAAGAATCCCAAACTCAGATTACAGACACAGAAAATGTTCTTTGCTGACAGCTACTTATATCTAATGTTTTAAAATGTATCAGGGTGGTTTTAGACATGCAGATTTACAGGTCTGTATTTTTATTTGGTGGCTTTGCTGGAATATTTTTGCATGATTTACAGTAAAAAAAAAAAATCTTATACTTCAGCCTCTGTCTGCAGGCCGTTTTAGCTCCTGTCTCTTTAAGGCCCCCCTAACGATGTGTCCACTGTGTTCTGATTGGCCAGCTGGAAGCTGGACGCTGCCCTTCGTTAGACTTCTGCCGGCTTCAGAGGCTACGTAATCAAACAATAGGTGCAGGATATATAGAATAACCCATGAAACAATCCTACCAACAAAGGCTAAAGAACAAACAGCCAGGGTGCATTTTTACATACGTTCACCTCACATTTTGGAACTTTGACCATGTTTAATATGGACACCCAACATTATAACCGTATATAAATGACAGAAAATCCCAAAAAGCATGATATGTCCCCCCCTTTTTTTGTCAAACCCTGGCTGTCACTTAAGTTAAATCTATGAATGGTGGCAGTGAATGCAACACTGTTTTTTAAAAAAATGTCATAACTTGAAACACCTTGTGAGGAAGTGTTAGACATGCAGCAATCATGACTGGCCAGTGTTGAAAAAACTATGATTAATCCTTTTCAGTTGCATTGGAATTGCTGTCATTACAGTGAAAAAAAAAACAACCTCTCATCAGCAATGTTCAAAGTCAATGGCTACCTGTTGGAGAGAACACTTGCTTGAAAATCACAGGTTTTTCTCACCTTCCTTGCACCTTTCAGAACTTGCTGTGCCTTATCACCAGGTTGGTACCATGTTTGTGTGCCTGCAGGAGTAGAGACTGAAATATAACCAGAGATGTGAGAAAACTTTGCCCATTAATGCATTTTTAGAGAAAAGGATGATGCTTTATGATATTTTGATTTGTGTATTTATAATGAAATTTCTCAATTAGATTTGAAATAATTTTAAAAGCATTTAAAAGTTCTTTAAGATGGTGATAACATATAGCCAAAATTTTCTTAAAAGCATGTGTTCTTTGTTTAAACCAGTTCACATCATCACTTTATTCAGCATGATGTTTTCTTTTATTCATACTGCTTTCTTAAAATTATTCTTAAGGCATCAAAACAAAACAAAAAAGAACATTTTATTCTTTTCTTGTTATTGTTGATTCAGTTGTGACTGTTATTAGTGGTCTACATTTTCTACTGTAAGCACAGGCTCAAATATCCACAGGCTAAGTTCGTTTTAATTGTCACTATGAATATTCATTTAGAATATGGACAATTAAAGCACTATACGCTTTGATTTATGAACACTGAAACACCAGGCGAAACCAAAGCAGCTCACTAAGGACCAGTATGAAGGTGGCTACATATTTTAATGACTTGGCCTTTAATGGAACATGCTGAGACATTTTCAAATCCCTAAAGAGCTAGGAAATGAGGAGCTTTAAAATGTGGAGCACAGTGAAACTCTCTACTTTATACTCTGACACTAGAAAGGATAATTCGCTGTGATTAATCCACTTACCACCTGACAAATAAACAAAAAAAAAAGCAGAATTATTCAGGGTAATGAAGTACATAAAACAAGATACTCTGGCTTGTAAGACCTTTCACATGGAAGTGGTGGTATTTCATGTTGGATCAAAACATACATGATATGCATATTTCAGAGAGCTGAGCGTTCTCACCCATGCACTACTCTTAGGAGGCGATTCACATCTGAATGCTTCATGTGACGAAGCGATTCCATTTGCTGTGCGTTTGGCTCGATGCAGCCGGAAGGTTCAGCCAACATGAGTTGAACCTCAAAACAATCAATGAATAAAACAACACTCGTGGCTTCTGTGAGAATGGGTGCTTTTAATTTCCCTGCCCAGATCAGCCGCTGCACAGCATTCAATTTTTCAGTAGTCAGTATTGCTGCCTAGGAGGAGGCTTGTCACAGGGAGCTTAGTTGTCTGTCGCCTGTCCTTGTGAACGATGAGGAGAGCAACTGAGAAAGGTTTTGTTGCAGAAAAAGAAACCTTTTAATCACAGATGTGGTCTCAAAAGACAGCTGTGAAAGCAGCTTCATAATGTTTGGGTCGCTGCATGCCCTAATCTAATATTCTTAAAGGTGGAAAACACTGTGAACAGATTTTTTGGGCTGAGCCAGGAAAATGTAATCTGTAATCTACAAGCGGTTTTAACAAGCATTCTTCATTTTAGCGCAACATAGCGTGTCATTTTTGCAGTCGCGCTGGGTGTTTCAGTGCAGCTGTTGTGTGTCATTTTTGCATGATTTATCACCAGTGTGATGGCTGTTCACACGCATCGAGGACGGTGTCAGGACTCAACTGAAAAAAAGTGCAAGAAAAATGAAATGAAATGAACTGAAATGGGATAACTTCTTCAATATATGACATTTATGCTAATTTGAAATGAAGATCCTCATTTTGAAATACCAGCCTTTATTAAGCCTTTTACATTTCGCCCGCCACCATTGTATCAGTAGCCGTATTAATCTCACATCTTGGCTGGTATTCAGTTTGTTGTTTGATGAATACATGAGACCGTTTGGGCATTGTGTTTCATGAGACATAATGGGCACAATATTTTACAATGACATGGCAATGTCTTTGTAGGCGGACCACCCTAAATTCATTCATCAATCTGGGTGCCTCTGTTTGATGACTGGGTGGCATTTTGTTAAGACTGAGTGCAGGTACAGTGGCAGGTCTGTGATTCTGCCTTGGCATTATTTAGAACAGCAGGAGGCACACAGATACACACCTGAGAAAAGGTCACAGAGAAAAATGGAGAACACTGGCAAATTGCCTCTCCATCCCGCTACCAGTCTCTGTTACCACAATATATTACCCAGTCTGCCATGCTATAGGGCTGATGTGAACTATGGGCTCTGACTTAAAGTAATAATCTTGAAGATTTTCATTTAAATAAATGTCTGTTAGGCCACTATCTATCGCCGAATAAGGTAACACAATGGCGATTGAGCCTATGGCCCACTTGCAGTATTATGATTATTACGAACTGGGTGTCGGTTGTGACATTCAAAAGCGGTGCACAGTTAGTGACACGTTTTTCATCACCCAGCAACGGTTGGTCCACCAGAGAGGGTAGGCGGAGCTAACGCAACACACTCGCTCTTTAATTCACTTGTGGTGTGAGGTCTCTGCTAGCGTGATGTTACACAGTTTGGGTCTCTGGTAGTGAGGTCGAGTCAGGGTCAACAGAGATCCAAAAAGACACCTGCAATTAATGCTTACTGCCATAGGTGCCGCCAAAGAGAGCGAAACAGAGATCTTTGAGATTGTTACTTTCAGACATGAACTTTCACTGTGTTACATTAAACTGGTCTGGGTGTTTTCCACTTGTTAACAAATTCTTTGATTTACCTCTTCAGGAATAGTAGGAGGGTGATGAAAATATCTCTACCACCAGTTTAACTTTTAATTATGTGGTTATCTAACATCGAGGTCTGATCTTATTGATAAGTGTGGGGTTTATAATATTTATAATGACATATATGAATTGATCCTCCAATTTTTCCCCTGTTAAAGGTCTTTTTCGGGGGAGTTTTTTCTTATACTAGTCAAGGGTTTAAGGATAGAGAATGTTATATTACTGCACTGAAGCAAATTTGTGATTTGTGATATCGGGCTATAAAATTGACTGGACTGGATGAGTGAAGTCCAATGGGTTGAAATTATTCCAGAAACCTTGAAGCTGTTTTTTTTTGTTGTTGTTTTTTGCTTTCCAAATAGCTAATCATGTCTAGGTTATAGGTTTTTAGAGCTTGATTTATTGATGGAAAAGTGTTATCAATGATTCACAAGAATTTTCAGTTGCAAAGATGAGATCTCTTCTCATTTATTTCTGAAGGTTGTGACTAATAGTCACACAGCTGGTCTGTGAATGGGATGTACATCTCTTCATGACATATTGATAATAACATACATAGAGTGCATTCAAGGCTATAGCTTGTGATGACTTAAACTGATCAAATGTAAACACCTAGGCATACATACTGATGAAATGTAAAGATCAAAGAAGCAATATATATTTATGTGAGAAAAATTATAAATTAATGATAGTTAAGAGAATTAAATTCTTCATTTAGTGAGGGTATAAAGGTTTAGAGAAGAAGGCCAGTGACCAGATTCATTCTGCCTGACTGGCTGCCCCTCATTACCACCACTGAGGTGCCCTTGAGCAAGGCACTTAACCTCAAACATCCTGTCTTTCTCCTTTTTTTTTTTTTTTTTTTACAGTTGCTAATATTTTACTTAGTGCTTTAGTTGGAACTTGAGCTCAAAGAAGCCAAATATGAGCGCATTCAATGTTGCCACCCGCTGCGTTGCTGTGCATGTGACAATAAAGCTTTTGAATCTTGAATCAAACTATTACAGTTTTTATTGTTTCATACTGCTGAGTTAGAATTTTGAATCTGTGTTTGACGTGTCGGGCACGTAATACACTAATTATCTCATCAGATATAAAAGTTTATAGGCAAATACAGTTACATGCCCTGTGGACTTTCACAATAGTCCAAGCACTTCTTCAGCAAGGTCAATTACTACTCAATGTCTCTTTAAGTGTTTTTATGTAAAGCACAAATCTGTTTTACTTGCAACAGTTAACAAATCATAAGTTAGTGGTTACTTCAGAAAGTTTATGGCACATTTCCAGTTGTGTAAGTCTTGTAAGCACTAACCTACAAGTTATCCTTTAGGATACTGTGGTTTTGTGTTACTCAGCAAATCAAGCTTCCCACCAGCCTTAATTTTAATTCTCCTTTAGCGCTCCACTAAATTAACAACATGGCAGGAGCAATTCAGAGTGGGAGCTCAGTGCCAGTCATCATTCACAAAGGCATCAGAGCATCAATGGAGCACTGTGTGTTTATGTGTGTGTGTGTGTGTGTACGTGAGTGGAGGTGTAAAGAGTGAGAGGCTAGTGGCTGATGAGGTTAGGGAGGTGTGTACCTCTGTGGGTCTCTGTGGTGTTTGCTTTGGTTTACAATCTGTTTTGAAAAGACTCCCAGAAAAACCTTGAATGTTCAAGGCTACGTTTGTCCCAGTGTCCAGAGCTCGTCAAGCACACAGAGCAAAAAATCTGCCAGTTTAATGTGCTCACTGAACAGGAACATTATGTTTGACTTCGCCTGTTCTTATCTGCCCCTTGGTAGTATCCTACTCACATTTTAATTTACTTTCCACTGAAAGGCATTTTTTGTTATTAAATTATTCAAATGAAGACCGCCACAGTATACGAAATAAACTTAAAGAGAATGGGTTAAGATTCCACTTTAGGCAGTAATGGATGCTCTCTATTTTCCAAAAAGAAAACAAGTTAAATCAATAGCCCTCAAACCACGAGGGAGGATGTGGTGTCATGTGAATACCGTACAACAGGAACTAATTAATTCAAACTTAAAACCCAACATTTACCTCAATGTATCACTGTCAAATTAGTTGTATACTGTAAATGTATAGGAAATTGAGATCATGTTGTGTTTATGATATCGGTTGCAGGTACAACCACAAACAGAAAGCCACCACCAAACCAAGAAGTGGTCTTTATTACTCTGCTTGATTTCATGTATATATAACAGTTCACCAATTTCCCCAATCTATATTCAAGAAGAACAGATGTAGTCTGTACAGCCTCACTTTCATTATTTTATCCAAGGTGCAAAGCATGACAGCTTCAAAGCAAATGGAGGCAGCACACTTTTAGCCATATTTATGCAAACTGCATGTTTGCTAAACATATGGGTGGAGCAGATTAGAAGATTATATGGAAGTTTTAAAGGACCAGTGTGTAGGATTTAGTGGCATCTAGTGGTGAGATTGCAGATTGCAACCAACTGAATACCCCTCACCCTCCTCTTCTAAGCGTGTAGGAGAACCTACGGTGGCCACGAAACTCATGAGAAAATACAAAACGCTATCTCTAGAGCCAGTGTTTGGTTTGTCCATTCTGGGCTACTGTAGAAACATGACGGTGCAACATGGCGGGCTCCATGGAGGAGGATGCACTCCCTATGTAGATATAAAGGGCTCATTCTAAGGTAACGAAAACACAATTACTCTTATTTTCAGGTGATTATACACTAATTAAAACATACTTATGAATATTATATTCCATTTCTGCCAAGTCTGTTCCCCCAGATGCCACTAAATTCTACACACTGCACCTTTAATACATGTTTCAGCTTTAGAGTAACTTGTTACTGCTGATGTAAATTGTAACTGACATAAATTCAAATTGAACTTTGTACGGCAGTCTTTTAAGCCTGCATGAGGTCAGTATTTGATACTAAGGTAATACATTTAAGGTGGAGTTTCACTTCTAGTTACAAAGGATGTTATCCATTCAATAATTTGGAGGACTAGACAGCTTAATCTTAATTCATTTAGAGGTACTGACTCACTGTATTTGCTTCAACAAAAACTTCTGGTCTGCCTGATACTAGCTGCTGGGTTTCAGTCCTTTTTGTAAAAAAAAAAAACAATAAAAAAACATGACAGACCATCATAGTTTACTGCTGTCATATCATATGATATGTTCAGTTTATCTGTTGCTGTCATTTGGATCTGTGAAGTTACAGTTGCTAGTGTAGTGAGCCAAAAACATAAAAGCACAACAACAAAGTAGACATTTTGACAGGTTGTTGCAACATCTATGGTGAGCAAAAAAATAAAAAAGAAGCTTATTTTAGGTGGTTGGACTCATTAAACAAAACTGATGAAATTATCTGATCTGCATTGTGAAAAAGTTGTAATGTAGTTTTTATGCTTTTTCCTGTGAGGAAAATTAAGGGTGTGGAGTAAGATTTGGATGGTGGACTGATGTGTCCTGTTGCAGACCAGCAATTAATTGTTAATGGAATTTAAAAAAACAACAAACTTTTGATGACAATCTTCCTCTGAGTTTAACAGACTTTAATTACCTACCTTGTCATAATGTCATGTGCAGATATTGTAGGGCTAATTAATAAAAAAGTGTGAATGTAAATCAAGATGTTGTATATTTGTCACCATCAGTGTTCTGTTTGGGAAGAGGGTTGACAATTCCCAACACAAAAACTCAGTGTTCAACATTACTGTTACAGTGCTTTTTTTGGCATTTTTTGCCATGAGTATTACCTAAAAGTCTCTTCTGAATACCTCCATCAAAAAAGCTTTAGAATCACCAAAGGCAAAAGCTAACAATTTCTGCAACTCATTTTTAGAACACTTCATCCTCAGGAAAGCTGTAGAAAAATGTTAACTTTGCTCCAGCTGAAAGTGAGTTCAGGCCCCAGAGCTCTTCAACAATTAATTAGAGATTTCTAATGATGGAACCGTAGTTATGAATAATCCATGTCTCAAACCACGGGAGTTATAGCCTCGAGGGAGATCAACAGGCAGCCTTATTGTAATTATTATCATTCTCATTTCATTTATTTATTTGCAGGCAGTATTAAGCTTTGCTATCTGCCCTCTGATAGAATCTGTTTGCATTGAGTTGATTTCAAGGCTCAAGTCATGCATAAATAAAATGATTAGCCAACATGATGAAAACTTCCTTTTTCTCCTTTTCCATCTATTATCACTCAATAGTCTCTTGATTGGTAAACTATTCTGCTGTGTTTATCATTTATATTCATCCAAATTCGGTCTGATTTCACCTGCTTTTGGATCTGTAGGTTCATTAATTATCACAAGAGGACTTGAGTCAATAGTCCTAGCATGTCAAATCAATAGATGTCAGTTCAGTAAAACATTAAAATAGATCAACCACTATTCCAAAATTCTTTCTTTTTTCACAATCATTTTTATTATCAGCTCTTTGACGGAGTGTTTATTAGCATCACAGGAAGGATTACTGGTGTGGATTAGAGGGACTGACTCATGTGTGGGTAGAGCAGGTAAGCAGAAGCAAAAGTGTTGCTATGGTGTTGGACTTGAAAGTACTCTTTATGTTTCAAGATATCAGACTTGCGTGGGCAAAGTCTGTGCAGTTGTCATCCATCCGACCTCCAAGCTCAAGTCACATTTCTCCATGCAGTAGTTGATCTCAAGTATAATGTCTCAAGAGAAATCAGAACAGTGCTCACAGTAATAAAACTGTGAAAATGAGTCTAAATCAATGTTTCTCTTCTACAGAAACTAAACCACACAGTGAAATATCGTTTGAATTATTATTTCAACAAGGTCTTAATAAAAAATAAAATAAAAAAAATAAAAAAACATGACAGAAACTTTCCTGCACTGCAAATGTAAGAAAAGTGAAAACACTGAAAATGTTTCACTATAAGGAGAAACAGGAAAAAAAAAAATTATGGTTATGCAAAAACAACATTCACAACATAATATAACTGTCATCCAAACTCCCACACACATAAATTGAACACATGAACACGTAAAATGGCCTCAAGTTGCAGTAAAAATGCAAATATTTACTTGAGATTCAATTATATCACTGTGTTTATAACTGCATTTTTCTCACAATATCTTCCATACAGACAATTACCATGAGTTCCTTTTTTTCAAAAATGAAGAATATTGCCACTAATTCCGATTTAGTTCACTGAACATTCAATAAAACAATGAATAAACATAATTCTTTTAGTAGCAAATGACAGACAGCGATCTTGTGCTCTGTTGAACGCTAAGTGGAAACACCTGCGAAATCTCACTTTGCTACCTAATTTATCCCTTGCAGAAATCTTTGTTTCTATCTGTGTAAAAACTGACATTTTAATTCAAAGCTCTTGTCAAAAGCTGAAACCTGGGAAGTACTTCTACTAAAATATACCCATGTGGCTTTCAAGACAAAGAGCTGCCAAATCAGAGAAGAGGAACACAGGAATGGCAACAAAAACGATGCACAATCTACCAAAAGTAAGATGATCTTTTTTTTTTTTGCATTGTTTATAAACTCAAGAAGCATATCATGAAGTATGAATGAATGAATATGTAAATGTGTTACTTTCTGGCTCCTGCAGACACTTAAAGTGAGCAGCAAAACCCCCAACTCTGACTCTGGCAAGCAAAAGCAAGGGCTAAAACACACACACAGTATGAATACACTGCACAAACAGTTCAGCTACCCTTGCCAGTGGGGTGAATGTACTGGCTGATATACAGTACGTGCGGGATGTGTACAAAAAAAGTCCCATCCAAACAACTTTCAAAGCAAAATGTGATCCAACTCAGTTCACAAATTGTTGGCCCTCTCTGCCTCAAAACTCTGTGTGCTTGCAAATAATATCTTTAAAAGCCAATACCTGAGAATGCACCCACCAGATATCTGGACTCACTCGACTCTTCTGACTGGTTTCAACAGTTTGGTTTATGTGAAATTTAAAATTCCCAAAAGTATGGGATAAAGAAAGTGTATGTGAATTTATAAATAAGAGTAAGAAATATGTCTGAAAGTTGAAAGGTGTAGTAGTCTATTGTAAAATGATAAAGGTGGTTTGCTATTTGAATAAATCAATGTTATCTTATTGCTCTCCTCTGCTCTTATTATTAAATGTCATTCTGTGTACTATTCCTCTTATATTCCTTTGAATGTAAGGTGAGTACTACAGATAGTACGTTATTATATTATATAGATTATAGTCTGTCGTATGGATGCAGGTGTTAAATGGAGGTGAGTCAGGGTTGATCTTTCATTGTTGATCAGGGGAGAAAAGTGAAATCTAAAATGTGAGCGTACGTCAACATTTTTATGCACTAACAAAAGTGAAATTCCCTAAAAGGTAGCTATTGCAGCCCAATGCTGTAGTTTCTGTCTCATTTTAATTGATTTTCTGCTGCCAACAGGAACGATAGGATTTGTACTGTCGCTCCCTGCACACTGCTGCCGGCCTTCACAGTGTGATTGTATCTTGGCATGGTCTAAATGAAAACAATTTTTCACCTGTCTTTAAACTTTTGCCATCAGATCCACATTTATTAAACTCATGCACCTTTTCAGTATGAAATGTCAATTGACCAAAGTACTGTCACAAATTTTCTCTAAATCTTCTACCATTGTCTGACTTATCTCTGAATATACAGTACCAGTCAAAAGTTTGGATACATTCTCTTGAATAAGAAAATGTTTACAACCTTTTGACTGGTACTGCAGAAGTCAATAAATGTAATAATTATATGTCTGTATGGCCCCCGTAACAAGGATTTAATTCACAGAATTACAATTTAGCTGTTATGTTCTAACAAGATTTCATTTCCAGAGTTCACATGCACAGAGACACCAACCATATAAAAGGCACTATTTCCTGGTACGCCAGCTGTGCACTTCAGTGTGGTCCTGTCATGTTACTTTAAGTATGGAAGCATCCTAATAAACTCTTAAGCACTCAGAATGATTAGCTATTGCATAACCTGAAACAGTGCCAAAGGGTTAAAGCCCAGTTTTAATGTAGTTCAGGCATTACTGGGCTTCAGTCTTGGGCTGTATTCCAAAAGGACAATTTAAGAGAATTACTAGACGCACATCAAGTTGTCAGAGATACACGTTCCATCAATGAAAGCCCAAAGAAACATTGCATTGCCGAGGAGAAATGTATCCCACATATGTGGGCTTAATTTGTTGCATGCATCCTAAATCAGCTAAAAAAACAATGCATCTAAATGAATGTCCGTGTATAGAACATTGTATGTGGGACATACTGTGCATTTCTATTGTGTTCATACACTGTGTGGGCTGATACTCAGCAATTCACCATCGCATTATAACAGTGGTCTCTTGATTTGAATACATGCAATTATTTTTGCTTGAGAGAGGTGAGAAGAATGTGTGTACTTATTTGGATTACTGCAGTTCGATTTATATTAGCGTGGATCTATCCCTCAGCATCATTGTCATTTCTATTATTTATGTGTAATATCACATGGAAACCTTGAAAATGTGGAGCATTCAAGGGAGAGAGCATTCAATGACTATTTCAGTTCATGTTAGTTATTAATGATTTAAAGTGATGTTCACTTTGCCAGAAATATTTAAATAAAGCATCTTCTTAGGCAATTAAATGCCTCACAGTCATTATGATATTTTAGATCAAAACTAGACATCTTAAGGATTTGGAGAGTTTGAGTCTTCAGGGTTACTGTGCGTCTTTTAGGGACAAAATAATTTATATTCAGAAATATTTTTTTGGCATTTACATGTTCAAAGAAACAGTGTAACTGAGTGCTCACAATATATATTATATACAGTATATTTCATGTGAACTGTATGAAATAAAGTGGTTTGCTGGCTGATTCCATGCTAATTAATTGCCAGTTTGCAGATATTTGTACCTTTTTTCGTAACACTACTTCAAAAAATCACTTTTTAAGCACAATGGGTGTGTCAGTAAATAAAAAACAAATAAGATACACAGATTCTTTATGAATTGGATATGACTGTACTCACACATCACACATGTCCTGATAAATTGATTCAGATAATCCTCATACTGTACAGTGGATGGACTCTGTGGAATTTTATTTCTGGCTTATTACCAGCATTGTTTCACACTTGCAGAAAGACACCAACAACTTCCATCGTCTCCGTCTGTGTTTACAGTTCCCAGTCACTCCCACTGTGTACCAAAAACTAATAAAAACAACTTGCATGCTTGCAGTGCTGTGGATAGAGAGGATCCATCATTGCAAAAAGAAGCAGAAAATGAATATACAAAATATTACTATTTCTCCTGTGTTCCTTCAGATGAGCAGTCTGTATCAAATGGGCTGGACCTCAAATATTAAACAGAGCTGCCAAATGAATTTGATGATGAGCAGCACTGTCTGGCACATTAATGGTATGTGTTTCTTCTAAGGATTATTCAGAAATCTGTTACAGAGTTGATGTTAATTCCAAAAAAAAAAAAAAAATCTACTCAACATTAGATTGTTAGTACTGTCAAGACTTAATTTGTGCCAAACCTTTGTTGATAGCCATAGTTACTGGTTTAACACCATCAAAGCATCTAATTCCAAATTTTTTATGAATATTGTTCCCCTATTAAGTTACAGCTGTTGACAGAATAACCAGGCAGAGGTCATATGAAGAGACACGTCTGATATCCATTTTATGAGGTTTTTTTGGGTAGTAACTCATTTAAAGTTACAGTTGGACCTTTCCAGAGGACCTATAGTCCCTTGTGTGTCGGCCTCTGAGCTCAGAGATGAATTGGCTCGCTGGAATCTCATCTGTTATAGACAATAATAGTCCGTGGTATAAAATCTTACTGAATATGCAGAGTAATAAATGTATTGCCATTTACAGATTGCACTTGAATGGTGTCTACATTCAACATTTACGTGCAAAAAAAGATTTTAATATTTAAGGATATATTCTCAAAATTTATATCTTAAGTCACAAATATCCAAATAAGCATCCAAAAAAATATTTTACCTTGTGTCTTGAAGGCCTGTGGGAGAAAGTTTTGTCTGCTTCTCTCCCTGCTCACTTGCAACCTCATTCCCTGCCAAAGAACAACACATACAAACAACCAGCTGAGCTACAGCTATAAAGAAACTGTATCAGAGAGAGGTATCCTTCAATTTTTTTCAATTCACAAGTCACTGTACCTGACCTCTGTTCTGTGTTCAATATATGCACTGGCAACAAAAGGCGATACCGTCAAATTTGATATAACTCTGAGTCAGTCTTCACTCTTCTTCCTCCAGCTCCATTGCAGCTACATGTAGACTGACTTTCCTTGTCTTTATTCCCTTAACAGTGAGAAACAAAAACGTGGGAGTGCTGCATTTGGGAAAGCCCAGCCTGAACTGATCTCCTCTCTGAAATTCTGGCCTGAGTTGATGGATACTGACTGAGCATAAATATTCAAGCTCTGTGGCACCATCTGTGCAGACACATAAGAAACGGAATTATCATTTCACAAATCAAAAGCTTTTAAGCCACACCTATACGTATGGTAGAATTACAAATTCTTTTTTTTTTTTGCACCTTCAAAAATGCATCAACGATATAGATCAAAGTAAAAAGTGCACTTTTATTCAAACAGTGGACCATTTACAGAAGATAGAGCAGAGATTTACAATGGGTGAGTCTTGCACTGACTACAAGTATGAGAATATTATTAAAAAATAAAATATATAAGATCAAAACCAAAATTTCAAGAGAAGAAATATTATTGAATGTTATGTAGTATTAGCCAACAAGGATTTCATTTCCTTTCTGATTTACTTTAAACTGTGTTTCAGCTTTTGCTCTTCTGTCTTGTCAATATCTGAAGAGCATTTACACATGTATTCATTATTGAATATTTCTCATATGGTCTAGTGTGGTTACTAAAGCAGCTTAGTTCTTTTGACTGCCACTGAATATAATCATCAGTGGAAAAAAAAAAAAACTGCACATAAGCGTTTTTAATTAAATTCTCTTGCTTAGAAATGCCAGAGGCTGTCTCTAATTTGAAGCAGTGTGTTGTTGAGAATAGGGATATTATTTTCAGGTCAAAATTAAATTTGTTGCAAAGGTTCCTATCAGAATCAAATACCTGCAAAAAAGCTGTCGTTGCTTCATGTTAAAATAATGCTCAGTGTTTCCTGTTGCAGAGGGGGCAACCTATTAAGAATATTTTAACCTTGATCAGGAGCAATTTTGGTTTTGATGTACCAACATTTATTCCACATCAATAATAATAATATATTTTTTATCTATACAGCGCTTTTCAAGGTACTCAAAGATCGTTTGTTTTTACAGTTAAGTTTTCAAGTATGGATTAAACAAACAACATATAACATTGATTTGTTTTAAAGGTGCTGGAAGGCAAATTCTGTTACCTGTGGACGGAGCCAGGCCAGCTGTTACCAATGTTTGTGCTAAGCTAATTGGCAGTAGCTACATATTTATTGTACAAATGATCTTCTTAAGGCAAATATCCATATTTGTTACATATAATAAGCACATGCTATTCCTTCACCCAACCATGAAGCTTGAAATGTGAGTAACAAAATAAAGACAAAGATGTGTTTCTGTGAAATTGTTTGTTTTTCTGCACTGTAGTGGTGAAAAATCACTATCTTAAGGAGATTAGCAGCTGTCACAACAACCAAAGCACATTATAAACTAGATGCAGTATAACAAACATGAATATAAAAACTCAGGATCACACAAAGTCCTCTTACTGTCATACATAATTAAAAGCAAAATTAGAACTGATACAGTAGCTTAATTAAGTTGTTTTTTTTAAATAACCTTTTACTCTCAGTTTTCCAGATCAGCCATAAAAAGTCAACCTTCTAAAGAAACTTGATAGCTGACAAAAGGATTCCAGTAAATGTTTGTCTGCACCATGTTTTTTGAATGAATATCTGATAAGAAACCAGCACAGTGAAAAGCTCATTTGGCACATAAAACATGTTGCAAAATATGCTTATCGCTGTGTACCACAGGGTGAATGTTAACTGAGCAAAGTTTATCATAATGGTGAATTTAAATGACAAAAAATATTTTTTTAGCAGATAAAATTATCATTTCATGTCCTCATATTCAGCACCCTCCTCACCTTCATGACCTCCCCCACAGTGTGAAAATGTCCTCTGAATTTTAAATCAGCTATATGAAAATCCTTGTTGTGAAAAGGTCACAAGGTCTCACTTTTCATTGAGCCTGTGAGACTGTCACCGACTATCACGTTATTATCAGCAAACTAACTTTCAAGGTTTAGCAGGAGTTCAATCCTGAACACTCGACATGCATTTGATGGCATCAAACCTTCAGGTGTCAGCCTTCACTTTAAGTATTCATTGCAATTTATGATCTATTTTGAATGGAATGAAAATGCCATCTGTGCAATAAAACTTTCATGAGTTATTGATTTAAAAAACTGGATATAACACAGACCTGAGCCTTTGAAGAGCTCAGTCATATCCCATATTTTTCACTCCATCTGCCATGTTGATTTGCCAGCTTTCATACACTAACTTGTTTTTTTTTTTCTGCATGGATGTTGTTTTTCAAGTCCAAACTTTTGTCAAAGTAATATCCTACTCTGTTAAAAAGTGGACAAGGAAGTCTGTCTGACAAAAGCCAAGTATCTTTCTGAACTCACACAGAAAAAAAAAAAAAAACACATCAGTGCCAGCAGCAAATTTCACTAATAATGTAAATTCAGCCTCTAATTGGCAGCACACCAGCTGTTTCTCACCAAAAATAATGAGTCTGTTTTTCTTTCATGAGAAAATTACCTATCTTCTTTAGACACTTAACGCATGGCTTCAGTTTCCGTGTCTGTGTCCTGACTACGCCGCTACAGCCTGAGGTTTCCTGATAGAGATCCGGACTGAACCTGCCTGACATTGCCAGCAGCCGAAGGAGAAAGTGAAGCTTTTACCACCAACAGGCAGCTTACTGACTGCTCAAGACTGACTGATTCATTTCCTGCCTTTGTTGGTAAAGACAATATAAACCCCTTCGTAAGTCCTCCACCTTGTCTTCATCCTCCTTAATGGCTCACTGCACAGTTTGATTGTATGCAGATGAGGAAACCTGATGAAGTCAGTTTTTGTGCACACGCATAACCGCAGGGTCTTAGATCCGCCACTCGAGTGCGACTCATTAATGATTTCTGGGACTCCAACTCTTACATATTCACTGAGCAATATAAAAGGTTAATAGGTGTTTTATTTTCTCTGTGTAAAGGAAGGCAGACACTAGTGGTCAGATTGCAATTCTTGTTGGGTATTAAATAAAAGAGTCTTCTGGCCTTGTGATGTTCATATTAATGACTTGCTGATGGCTAATTTAATGAGATCCAGGTTCTTTTAATGAGCAAACATTAAAAAAGTGTCACTCATCAATGTCTGCTTGGTACTTGTAAGTACATGCAGAACACATTCGTTTTCACTAAAAAGACTAAAAAAACTAATCACTTCAGCTATGTCACAGGCTCAAATGCTCTGGATTTAGAAAATGAGCGACACACACACACACAGTTCTCGCACACACAATCATAAACGTACGAAACACTTTAACATATGTAACACATACACACTCACAACGCCTCTGACACTAGCACAGTAAAATGTAAGCCATACTGTCATCCCCAGTGAGTTTTCATGTGAGATTACATAAATTTCAAGACTCCATTAAGAGCACTCATGGGTGATTTTCTTCCACAGCATGAGAAATTTCGCTAAGTGATTACATGGTTTGCATGCAGTGATGTACAGTAGGTTGAGAGACGCGACACAGAAGGTTCACAGCCCGTAATGTGAGTAATTGTCACAGCATATGTTGCTCCATCTTTTCCCGTTTTGCCCCCCCTCTGGTTTCTGAAGAGAGACTTTCGCACATACATGTGAATCACAGACATGTTTTTTTATTTGTTGGCGTAAACATTTCATATCGCTGCATGTATGCAGGTCACTTCCTCTCCAAGAATTACATTCACATTTCCAATAATTTGATTTTAGTTACTCAGTAAATTAATCTAATAAAACCTTGATTAACTGGAGAAAAGAGGCATGTTTAACATTTATGTTGTTGCAGAATGGAACTCATTTTTGTTCCTGTAGCATGATATATATTAATAACTGCATATCACAAGATTACATTCTACAAAATGTGGTGGATAAAAGTTTTTACAATCATTTTACAAAATTAATCTCCAAAAGTATTCATAGAAATTAGACTTCAATTATATGGTAAAATGGGATATTTGTTCATCTGAACTGCATAATATATAATATATAACAAATCACTCAGTGGTGCTTCTTTTGCCACTCATGTCACCCGTCGAGTTCACTTAGGCGCCACAGTGGCTTTACATCGCCACATAACCACTATCATACTTCCTCATTACGTGATCTCAGTCACAGGAGGTTAACTGTGCATGTCGCTGATGATGTCACACATGATGCTCCTGCATCTGGACTGCCAACTGTGTAGGTTTATGAAGCCTTAAAGGAAACAGAAACAGTTCAGAGTTTTTTTCTGGCATTTCCAGGGGACAGGGATGTGATTCATGCTCAGGTCAAGCTGACCTTTCATTGATGTGATAATTTAATGATATTCCTCAATACACTCACATTATACTTAGTATAGTACCAGTCAAAAGTTTGGACACACCTACTCATTCAAGGGTTTTTCTTTATTTTTACTATTTCTACATTGCAGAACAATACTGAAGACATCAAAACTATAAAGATCCATAAGACAAAGCAAAATGTCTTTCATATTTTAGATTCCTCAAAGTGCCCACTATTGGCAATATCTTAACCAGCTTCATGAGGGAGTCACCTGGAATGGTTTTCATTGAACAGATGTGTCTTGTCAAAAGTTAACTGCTGGAATTTCTTGACTTCTTAATGCGTTTGAGACCATCAGTGTTGTGCCAAGGTAGTGTTGGTATACAGCAAATACCCGCATGCGACTACTGTAGTAATCCATATTATGGCAGGAACCGTACCAACTAAGTAAAGAAAAACAACAGTCCATCATTACTTGAAGACATGAGGGTCAGTCAATCCAGAAAAGTTCAAAAAAATGAAAAGTTTCTTCAAGTGCAGTCACAAAAAACATCAAACGCTGTGATGAAACTGGCTCTCGTGGGGACCGCCCCAAGGAAGACCAAGAGTTACCTCTGCCGCAGAGGATACGTTCATTAAAGTTACCAGCCAAATCGCCAATTAACGGCACCTCAGATTAGAGCCCACATCAATGCTTCCCAGAGTTCCCAGAGACATATCTCAACATCAGAGACTGTGTGAATCAGGCCTTCGTGGTCAAATTGCTGCAAAGAAATCACTACTGAGGGAGACCAATAATAAGAAGAGAATTGCTTGGGCCAAGAAACACAATGGACATTAGACCAGCGGAAATCTGTACTTTGGTCTGATGAGTCCAAATTTGAGCTTTTTGGTTCCAACTGCTATGTCTTTATGAGACGCAGAGAAGGTGAACGGATGGTATCTGCATGTGCGGTTCCCACTGTGAAGCATGGAGGAGGAGGTATGATGATATGAGGGTGCTTTGCTGGTGACATCGTTGGTGGTTTATTCAGAATTCAAGGCACATTTAACCAGCATGGCTACCACAACATTCTACAGCAACACGCCACCCCCTCTAGTTTGTGCTTAGTGGGAACATAATTAGTTTTTCAACAGGACAATAACCCAAAACACACCTCCTGGCTATATAAGGGCTACTGGACCAAGAATGAGATTGATGGAGTGCTGCATCAGATGCCCTGGCCTCCACAATCACCTGACCGAAACCCAATTGAGATGATTTGGTATGAGTTGGACTGCAGAGTGAAGGAAAAGCAGCAAAACGTGTGCTCAGCATATGTTGGAACTCCTTCAAGACTGTTGGAAAAGCATTCCCAGTGACTACATGATGTTATTTTATAGTTTTGATGTCTTTAGTATTGTTCTACAATCTAGAAAATTGTAAAAATAAAGAAAAACCCTTGAATGAGTAGGTGTAAACTTTTGACTGGTACTATATGTCTCTGCATGCACATGATAGGAGAATCACATACATTTTCCAGATTTAAGGGATACATCCATTGCAGAGATGAGCACACTGCTGATATGATATATATCTTATTTCCAAACTACCTTTTAAATCTGAGTCACATCTTGAGTCACAGACTGCACACTATAATTCTACAACGTCTATATTTACCGTACACTATTCCTTTTTATTGTAATTGCAGACATGATGCTTGATGGTAAAAGTGAAGGATACTTTCTGTGTACAATATAGAGTACCAAGGTGTTTTGCAATTAGAGAACTCACAAAACAAATTTGGATGTGTAAGCAACACTGAGTAGAGCTGTATAATGTCTCCTCGCTGTTTTTTTTTAATTCTACTGAGCCACACTATAGCACTCATAAATCACTATACTGAATATTGAAGTGAAGGTGACCCCAACTTCAGTGCAGTCATAACACAATGATCCCTGCATTTTTATACAGAAACAAGTGAATGATGGCTGTATTAAATGTTGCCTGACACATTTTTTTTATTTATTTTTTTTACTGAATAATGAATTCTGATGGTTTGACCTTTTGTCCACACAATAGACAATAAGAATAATTATTATATGGTGATTACAAAAAAGTAGTGCCTACAAGATACAATCATTATGCTTAATTAATGCTATGTTAAGTTTTCTGTCAGTTTTCCATTTGATGCAGTTTGTCTCAACATTACAACTCTTTGGGCAATTTTTGCATGCAGCAGTAAAGTAACTTAATTTGTTCTCATTTTGCTAAAGTTAAGCTGTCCCACATGCCTTGACACTCAGTAACGCAACAAATATTAATGCAAGCTACAAACACATTCGCCAGGAGACGTAGCCAACAATCTGTTTGGAATAATTATCTTGGCATTTTCTGTATAGTCAGCTAACTAAATAGCTGTTTACCTTGTATCAGGCCTTATTCACTGATAGTGTCAGAGGCAGTGACAGTCAGGCTTGCTTACATGACAGCAGTTTGCTGCCTCACTGACGACATGGGACCAATCAACTGCTGTGAGGTTGTTAATGATGTTTGTGCTGGTTGTTGAATGTTTTTCTTTAGAATTTTATGCAAATTTTAGAACAGATTTGCCTGTTTTATATTTTTGTGACTGTGTATTTGCGTTACCAGACAAAGGGAATTACTGCGAGAAGTTTTCATTTAGCAAATTTCACAGGCTGACTGTGAGTTATGTTGCTGTATATATATTTACACTGTAGATTAAATCCAAAAGACAGACGCGTGTAACATCCAGCAGCTTGTTTATTCGCACTCAGGTTTTAAAAATCCTTTAAAGAGATTTTTTTTTGTCATTTGGTGTGACATCTCATAGCCAAAAGAATTCACCCACCGAAACTTCCATCTGGACTCCTCCGTTTACTTAAATTAATATTGAGGCTTTTAAGGATTTGATGTACAAAAAACAATAAAAAATGAAAGAAAACTTGTAAGGTGACAGAGGGAATTGCATAATTGAAAACGAAAGCATGGAGCTCCCAAAGAGACCATTCCAATTTGCATAATAATGAATACTTGTGTGTTATTGTGTAGTCTGGTACATGCTGTTAAACTATGTTAAGACTTTGAAATGGTTTTGTTCCTGGGCTTTGAACCTCTTGCTGCACAGCTGATGACTTTGTGCCGAGCAGAATGACGGGAAAATAATGAAAACCTATCTCTCTCGCATCAGAGTCTCTCTGCAAATTCATTTGAACACATCTGTTCCCCTGGAGTGTCATCAAGTGATGCAGCTGTAAAATATGTGGGAGCGATAATCGTTAATGGGGAGGAGCACAAATGGCTAACGTTACACATCAGCCACTATTTGTTTAGAAATAAAATGAGCTTATTTAGGTTTTTTGTGCTCAGGAGACAACTGAAATGATATCCTAGCAGCAGAAACAATAAATTGAAAATGTACCTAAATGTTGAATAGCTGAATAAAAACCACTCATCTAATTTATCAATTAAAAAACATGTTTCGCCAGCCCATATGCGTGCCATTAGTGGGTCTGTTATTCACTGTGCTGGCGAACAAGTGTTTTTTTGCCCTTGACCTGAATGAAATATTCAATAGGCACACACACAGTTGTGTTTCCATCACTTCAGAGGACATTATATTTACTTATATTCATTTCCTGGAGACTTATCCTAACCTCAATCATTACCACCACATACCTAACCCTAACCCTCACCCCAACCTTAACATAACCCTAAACTAACCTTAACATTAAACCAAGTCTTCCGTCTAAAATTAATGATTTACATTAAGGGGACTTGTTTTTTGTCTCTATAAGGGAGGCAAGTCCCCACAACATGACTGTGAAACAGATTTACGTCCCCACAACATGAGGAATACCTGGACCACACACACACACTCACGTGCTCAGCTGGATGGTGGAACACATATAGGTAGCTTTGGGTGGGAAACAAGCAGACGTCTTCATCTCCTGTGGTCAGAGTCATCGGGGTCGTCATTGTTCTGCTCTGACCTGCTCCAAGCTGCAGAGGTGCTTGAATCATTTTAATGGTTTCATCATATGAAGCCCCAGACATACAAGGAAAGATTACTGTGATTGCATCTGTCCCGCTCCACTGATATCTGTCTGGCAGGTGGTGAGATCACAAGGTCGCAAAAGTCTGTGATTGAAGAAGCAACTGTAGATTTTAATGAACCTACAAAACAAAACTAGAGAGAGAAAAGTCTCTTTGGCATTCATGCAGTAATATCAGATCTTTGTCTCCCCCTGATAATTCCAAAAGCAATTTCACGTTGGGGGTTTGACATAATATCTCACTTGTATTATATTTAGGTCAAAGACAGTGTGAAAAAGGAAGATCTCATCCAAAACTGCCTTTAAAAAGAGTTCAGAATGTCAGTGATTCAATTTAAGAATCTGAGACAAATCAGGTCTGTTCTCTTTTGATGAAATTAAAGTAAAAGTTCAACATTTTGTACATACACAATACACTTGTTCATTTTCTTTAGATGAGATCAATAACACTCTCATTTCTTTATTTGAAGCTACCGCCAGCAGTCAGTTAGCTTAGCTTAGCTTAGCGCAAAGACTGGAAACACGGGCAAACAGCTAGCCAGGCTCGGTCCAAATAACCCCCCATTGCACCATAATATGAAGTTTCGCACATTGTTTTTTGTACAGATTGCACAAATAAGATATGTGTTAATTAGTGAACTATAGAGGTTCTGAGAGGACTGAGCCAGGCTAGATAGTTCAAGCTCTTCGTAAAAAACAGTAAATAAGCGTATTTCGCAAAATGTCAAACTATTCCTTCAAATGATGTTGTTTCAGGATTAAAGTAGGAAACGTATGGTTTCATATATGCAGAGCCAAACAGTGCTTTATCAGTCCTTCCAGGAAATCGTGATCTTTAGATAGATAATACAAATTCAATCAATCTCCACAATATTTGCGGGGGCTTGAAATTTAGCAAAATTCTTACAATTTCTCTGCATTAAAGGTACTACTAGGAAGATTTTGACATCATTATATAATTGTAAATTTAATGTCCATACCTTGCGATGAGAAAGACAGACAATTGCGATGAGTTGAGATATTTTGTGCGACCGAGTCGGATTCATAGGAGTTCTGCTAAAGGCAGTAAGTAAGCCTTTCCAAACAAAACTAGCTTTATCAACAAAAATAACTCCTCATTTACAGTTATTTAAGACTCTTCAACTTCTCCTCTCATTATCAAAACAAACCCCATTCTGGCTGACCTGAAAAAACAGCAAAACAGGAAGTGACAGGGTTTATGGGAAACGTGGTCTTATCATGGTCCTTTAAATTCAGAAAATAAAAAAAGATGAGAACTAAAATAGTTTCAGCTATTTCTGTGATGTGCGGTATTCACATCGCCTTCTTCATTAGGTAGTAGTTAAAAATAAAACAATTTTTTTCCTCGACTTGCAATTTTTGCCAATTCCCGCAATTTTACCACAAAAAAAATCACATAAAACTTCATCAATTGCATCAGAACTTATGAGAAAAGCTGCTGCAAAATCAAGCATTTTTGATCATATCAATCACAAAAAAAGCTCTATGAAATCCTGGAGGGACTGCTTTATGTTGGATTTGCTGAAGGAGCCGGTGGGCTTTTTGTCTGACTGCCTCCATATGCTGCATCCCTCACACATGAGAGCTGCAGGCCGGAAACAAGGCAGGAGCTGTTCTCAGCGGTCCTTCCTACATGCTGCTTCTGACTCAGGGGCTCATGGGTTTGCATGTGTGAGACCAAACTCATTTAGCATTAAAGCCCTCCCTGTGTCTCACATAAACCCTCGCATTTACTCAAGCTACTCTCTACAGCAAAAGCAGTGACTATAACGTAAATGAATGTGTCTTATAGTTGGCCACTGGAACTGTAAGTGAAAACAAAACTTCTTCTCAGTCACTTTCAGAACTGTGCTGGAAAAAATATGTAACTATCACACTGTGATGTAACTAGCTTTTGCCAACAGCAGATTACTCATTGGATCACTGTAGCAATACCAGCTGCTGCCCTTATAGTTGCTGATTTGCGCATTTGACACCTTTGTAAATAATTCATGGGGATTTATTCATAACTCTTCCTGGCACACTGAATAGTACCACAGAGTTATTGCATTTTTTGAAATGTACCGTAATTATTAAAAACGCTGCTTTTTGATTCCTCGACATTAAGCTTTTCATAAAGCCAGAAGAGACTTTCTGATTTATTTTCCTTTTGGCTTCTGCACAGTCTCCTTTAAGGGACCCCCCAGTGATGTAGTCACTTGATTCAAAGTGTTTTCCTCTGAGAGCAGCTCTTTCTGAAAGGGATGCGTGATTATCTCCGCTAGTCACAAACCTAATCAAAATAAAGTTCAGACACACCGTGGCGCAAGCATTATGGGGATGCACAGATGTTTCAGTTGGCAGGAATCAGGAGTTATTCCTATTCTGCCAGAAACAAACGACGTGATGTACAAGAAGTAAAGAATAAATTTAAAATTTGATGCGAGGTGTAAGGCCTGAGGGTGCTTCGTCTGGGTTTTATTTAAACTTTTAGTAGCAGCAAAGGAGTATCTGTCCAACTACTGCTGTGTTTTAGCAGTGTGCAGTGTCTCTGTGAGGATTTTCAGAGATGCCAAGAGAGTATTAGTGGCAGCGGCTGTCATGCGGTAAATACCTCATAAAATAATCCAGAGTTAAACAGGTGGGACCTGAGGAGTGATCAATATTTTTTAATGCTGAATAATGCTGACAACAAAATATTAACACAGCGGGGCTAGTATATAGGTGCGCATACACACACACACACACACACACACACACCATCTTCTGTGACAAACTCTCTTCAGATGTATCACAAACTTTACAGACAAGCCAACATTTATTGATTCAACCACATTCATAGCACTGGACTCATATTTGAGCAACTCTTTTGCATAAACTCACTGTTCTTTATGACTGAAACAGGCTTTGTGCTAATGTCACAGATCAGTAGCTGGAACTATCTAAAAACCCTGCAGAGCTTCCTGTGCCAGTTCAATATTTGTATATCCTTGTGGTGACTAAGGCCAGAGTGGCCAGATGACAATTAGCAATCTGTGCTGTACAAGGCTTGTGCATGAATTCACTTTTTTCCTAACTGATTGGAAGCAATATCATACTTGTTCAGGATAGAAAGAAAAAAGCTTATTTGGGTGGGCAAAAGTTAACATATCGCACAATAAATAATTGCATTCTGAAAAGTTCCTTTAATTCTTTAATCTAGTTTAATTAAGCAGCCCTGCAGGCCTGAAAGCATCTGATTTCTCCAAATTAAAGCAAAGAGCCTTTTTTTTTTAAAGGGCACACACAGAATATTGAAACCCATTTCTCCAAAAACCCTCCAGTGTAAAAACTTGGCAGCCTAGGTGGAAAGCACTGTGAACGGTTGTTTCCAATATTTTGGATGAGTTGGCCAGTATAAGAGTTATGCATCGGCACAGCGCACGGCTGAATGCAGATGAGTTAAGCTCGGTCCTGCTTTACGGACTACTTTTTATTACTTTCTGCACATTCATTAAAACCAGTGGTTTCGCTCCCGTGAATGTTGATGCTTCACTGTTCATGAAATCATGCAAGTTTGAATTGTAATAATCATGTTCTGCTCTCCGATGTATTTAACAGCATTAACAAAGTTATTACAAATAATGTGCAATCTAATATGAGCACATGAATGAATTCCAGTCTTAATTAGCAGTAATTATCATCTCAAACTAATAAGCTTATGAGGGATTTTGTGGAAAATTTAAACTGAGGTGGAAACTGGACATGACTGCCAAGGTAGCAGACATGTGAATACGGTTTTGTGTATGTTCTGGCATGTTGGTGTGTGTGTGTTGTGCTTTTATTGCTTTACAGCTTCAATAACACCGCCGGCAATAATAGCTGAACATGTGCCTGCTGTATGTGAGTGGACTTCACTTGCCCTCCTCTCACCTTCAAAGATGCACTGGTGTTCAAAAGAATTAAGCACTTTTAGCCCGAGTTTATCAAAACAATCCCTTTCCCTGCACCATCTCTCAGAAATCATAGACCACCTCACAACCTCTGACCCTCCCCTTTTTACTGCGGTAATGAAAAGTTTTACAGGAACTGAGGGAAGTATTTCTCTAAACACTTTCCAACCTCCACTGATCATACACTTCACAATCTGTTCTGCTTTTTTCACCGTTACGTGAGCTGGGGAATCATTTAGACAACACAGTGTAGGCGGATGTCCTTTTTTCAGTATGCACAGCATCTGTGTAGGCTGCCTGCTGGGCTCAGCTCTCTTATGGATAGGGCACTGGAAAGCCAGGCTCCCCGGCTGCAGTCAGACAGATGCAGACTGGTGGGCGCCTCATCACTAACTGCCTGCAGACAGACACACAAGCAGCAGCTACAGTGTATCAACGCTGGGTTTGAAATGAGCTGCGGTGACTGCGAGAGTGATGTGGTTATACCACACATGTGTGCCTGAGTCCACTTCCCTGGCCTCTGACCCGCCATCAGTCTGTTTACATCATATATTATGAGTCAGAACTTGTGAATGAAAAAAACAATACTGCGTAGGATGAGGAAGGTTTCATCAGCATATTTGCATAATTTATTGGCATAAGTGTTTTATCTGTTGTTTGTACTAATTCAGTTTCATAGAAATACCTGTACAGAAATAAATGGGGGTTAAATAAATAGTTGTGCCTATTCGCTTTCCTGCTGAGAGTTACATGAGAAGATGGATACCAGTTTCATGTATGATGAATGTATGAAGCTAGTAGATGGTTAGCTTAGCTTTGCATAAAGACTAAAGACATAAAACCACATTGTGTCATTTTTACACTTTGGTTTTTGTACAGAATAAACAAATACGTTGGAATGTATTACTTAGTTAGCTTAATTAGCTTAATTAGTGAGTTTTGTTACCATTGAACAAAGCTAGGTTAGTTGTTTCCTGATGTTTCCAATATTTATGCTAAGCTAAGCCTCCAAAAAAGCAAATAAGTGTTTTTTTGTCAAAATGTTGAACTATTTCTTTTTGAGATGATATAAAGTCAAACACTAGAAAAATGTCACCAGATAGATCTGAAACTCTGGTTCAATCAAGACTGTGTTGCAAGTCTAATAGATTTTGTATATTGCGGTGGAACTGAAATGTAATGGTTGTTGTATATACAGGACATATAACACAATGTATGACTGTGAATGTGAATCTGACTGTTCTAATATGTTTAGTTCTGTTTGTACAGTATGTTATAGACTGCCACCATGAGCAGGTGGATAGATGGACGGATCGATGGACGGAGGGACGGATGGGCGGACGGGCAGACGAATGGATGGATGGATAAAGTTTGGTTGAGTAGTGGCTGATGAAATAAATAGTTTTACATAAATTAAGCATAAAAGCAGAGCTTTCATTTAACACTAATTCAAATCTTTGTCAACATGAACACCTATTGATGGCTGAATCCGTATTAATAATTGTGCCAAATTTTTATTCTTGGAATATTATTCATGTGTTATGACGTAGAAGGTTAATGTGAAGGTGTCGGCAGTATTTGTCTTCTGTACAAAGGCCACTTTTTTTGGAAACGATGGGCCTGACATAAAGTGTCAGCTTATATTAGCTAGGTTGTCTTTATATTAGCTCGCATAATTACTACTAAAGTAGATTATAAAGAACCTGAATAGACAGCACATACTTCATGTCTGAGAGGTTTTCCCCTCTGCTACATCTCTATTGGTCTATTGGTATACTGTGTCTGTACTGTCTAGTTGAGATGTCTCTCAAGACATTTCAGATGATGAAAGACGGCATCAGTTCCACAAGATGAATAATTAACTAGTTATTTTTACCCCTCTGGGGCATGAAGCAACTGCCAGTATGTGTGCAGACAGGTGAGAGGATTGCAGACTGTATAAACGATGGCATTGAGTCAGAGGATCTCATGGTTTCACAGGCATGCAGCCAAGCTTGTTAATAAAGGGCCCTAGTAGGGATTTCTCAGCATTCAGAGTACTCTCAAATTTGAATAATTCAGATACAGAGGTATTGTAAAGTTTATCCTACATCCTGTACTGCTGTTCTTGTATATTACATCATTATAAGCATCAAGGAGGAGACTAAAATAAATGTTTCCCATTGTTGGGTTCCTAACAAAGCCTTCAGTGTTTCGGGCAAACTTGTTGTCATCAACTTGATAGAAAAGGACATGCAAAGCAAGCACTTTCCTTTGACTACAATGTCAAATTGTCATGATATTCAAATTAAATCAATCTGTCACATAACCTTAAATCAGATTTGAGTCATTGTACTTGATGATGGATAAATTGAGCCTACAAGGCTACAAGCTTCTGAATTATGCACATAGTGCAATTCTTGGTGCTATACATGTAAAATATAGGTACAGCCCTATTTCCCCGCTTGCCTTCAAGCTAATGGATAAAGAAGGAGTAGCATGTAAAAATGACCAAAGCAGGCACACAGGCACTCAGCCGTTTTTAATTATATATATCTTGCATCCCCTGTTAAAATAACCCCACTGTGCATTCCCTGTAAGTGTATCAATATGAGCTGGACACTATTTACAGACATAGAGCTCCATTCCCTTGTTAGGGGGGGGAGGGTGGCCAACCTTAAACCAGAGTAACTCAGCTGGGAGAACTGAAAGTACCAACATCAGGTATTTTCAGGCTTTCTTCCATCTAAACCATAAATAAACCTTGTTCATTCCAGAGTCACAGGGTACAGACTGCATGTCACAGCTGTTAGAATAGCCGTGTCTCTTTTGTAAGGCTTTTAGTGTAGGTGGTGTGTTTATCCCACCGGTCACGCTGAGGCAGTCACCATGGGGCCTCAGCCCTCCTCGCTGAGTGTTGGCTGAGTTTGCCCACGCTCTGCTCTCCACTGTGAGCTGTCTGTCTCTCCTGGTACCCAAGCTGTCAAATATCTTCACAGGAAACATAAAAGAGGAGGGGCGGGCCGAGAGGGGACATAATTTTCACTAAATTACAGAGCAAGTATGACCCTCACACACATTTTTTTTCTCTGGCTCTAGGGGAAATGATGAGGTAAGTGTGACACCTTGACTAACCATTAAAGAGCGAACATAAAGGCTCCCATGTAATTTCATGAAATAGTCCATTGCAGTGCTAATGTTTGTACTCAGATTTGCATACCTGTATGCCTGTTATTCTTACACTGAATAAGCACATTATGTTCATGGGCAAATGTACGTATATCGCCATGTAGTTCTGTTAGGTTGTGATATATGGTTTAATATTGTAACTGGGTCACATTTTATTATTTTAGCAAGTTCAGATGACTGTTACTATATTGTCTGTAATTTTCTTCTTTCTTTGGTTTTATCTCGGTATTTGTTAAATGTAAATGGTGGTGATGGCAGACTAGACTGGAACATTAGCAGCAGGGAGACATTAATGCCACGTCATGTTCAATCACTTCATACAGCTGTCTTTCCAGAATAGAATTTAAAATCCTTCTCCTCACCTACAAAACGCCCTTAATGGTCAGGCACCATCATATCATAAAAAGCTCACAGTACCCTATTACCCCACTAGAACACTGTGTTACCAGTATGCAGGCTTACTTGTGGTCCCTAGAGTCTCCAAAAGTAGAATGGGAGGCAGAGCCTTCTGCTATTAGGCTCCTTTCCTGTGGACCCATCTTCCAGTTTTGGTCCAGGGGCAGACACCTTCTCTATGTTTAAGAGTAGGCTTGAACTTTTTGATAAAGCTTATAGTTAAGACCAGCCCCTAGTTATGCTGCTATAGGCCTAGACTGCCAGGGGGACTTCTCATAATGCACTGAACTTCTCTCTCCCCTTCTCCCTCTCCATCTGTATGCATTCATGCCCCATCAATACATGATTCTAACTTGGCATCTTCCCTGGAGTTTTGTGCTTTCTCGTCTCACGGGTGTGGACCTTCAGTTGTGGACCGGCTGCTGCCTGTGGCTGCAGACCGCTTGCTGTCCCCTTGGTCCAGCTTAATGCCCACTGCTACTACTATTATTATTAGTCATATTTCTATTACTATTATTGTTGTTGTTGCTGTACTTCTCTGTGTCTCTCTCCCCCCCCTCCCTCTTTCTCTCTCAACCCAACCAGTCAAAGCAGATGGCCGCCCACCTAGAGCACAGTTCTGCTTGAGGTTTCTTCCCATTAAAGGGGAGTTGTTCCTCACCGCTGCCACCAAGTGCTTGCTCATGGGGGAATGTTGGGTCTCTGTAAATTAAAGAGTATGGTCTAGACCTGCTTTATGTGAAAAGTGCCCTGAGATAACTTCTGTTGTAAATTGGGGCTATATAAATAAAATTGATTTGGCTTCAATTGACTGCCCCTTTCCAAGCTGCAACACTCCATCTGCTTGCTGTATTTGTGTGTTGCTGCGAGGACAATAACAAGGTATGTAAGTAGGGCTGTTAAACGTCAACAAGCACCCCAGAGTGCAGCTTCACATTTCTTCCACGTAACATTATCATTGGTGAAGCAGCTGTAGATATCCGTCCCACTGCTTAGCCAGTAAGATGGATCTCCCGCACTTCACTGACAGCAGATATTCCATTATATCAACCAGCAGTCACCGTCTCCTCCCCTGAATTATTGCCAGCCCTGTTACTTGCCTCAGCACCAAATTGGCTTAGCCAGTAAATGAAGGATTTGAATAATACATTCCACCTATCTCCCTCCTTTTCTTCTCCACCCGGACTGCCTGGACTTCATTTAGTGACATTATCATCTTTTCATTTGGAACAGTTTTCTACAGATTTATATGAAGCATTACCAGCCATATCCAATGCACAGCAAGTCAAACTACCTGATATTGAAAGCAGTACCGTCATTTTTTTTTGTGTTTTATAATTCAAAATATTAGAAAATCTAATTCAGTGGTGCTGTCGGCCTTGTTTGCTCTGTTAGTCTCAAAACTCTACAAAGTGTGAGACAAATTTAAACTTGCATTGACTAGAACAATACCTGATGCGTCCTGAGAAGCTGAAATGTCATGATAGTCATAGTCATCATCATAGTTGTAATTATGGATAACTACAGTTGTAGCGCCTTATAGCAGTCATTAAACCCAATAATAGGACACTTACTTACAATTAGTTTAGTTGTTTATTGATCAGTTCCCACTACAGTTTATATAGGTTAAAATATTCATTGTTCTGAGATTTGAGAACAGAATCTTAATTTAAATTTAGTGTTTTATTGTAAGATACGGTAATGCAGATAGTTTTATAGTAAAATGTTAATTGGTATTACACTTGTATAGTAAATATGTAAGGATCAGATATGTGTGTAATCTTAAGTAAAAATATGTGCCTATAAATGGGAAAATGTCCATCGTTGTATGCACTGTATACAACACAGCTTTCTGATTGTCATAAAAGTCATAAAATGTACCTTAAAGCATTTACAGACTATTATTTAGTGGTAAATTCCATGTTGCGCTGATGCTTGTTTTGACAGAGAAATCATGTTGAACTCAATGTGCAGCTTTGAGTTAAAACCCCTGAAAACATCAGTTTAACTAAAACTGCACAAATGCCACTCAGATGTAAAATGACAAAGCAACAAGAGTGTTGTATATTTCAATGTAAACAAACCTATTACCACCTTGAGTTATACACTAAATGTATCTGTTATATAATAAGAAAATCTGAAAACCCAGCAGTCCTCACCAGTAGCTGGGTGACATGACACCATTTAGCTTTACCTTAAACTTCTTCCCTTATACACTTGCCCCCTACCACTACACATCATAAATCATTACTACATTATGAACAGTTCTATCCACTGGGAATCAAAGCTCATACCTGGATGACATTAAAGCGATTGTGCTCTCAAGGTAAATTCAGCTGGGGATCTTCAATATGAAAGCCCATCAAGCCACCCCATCTGCTGCACTCTGAAAGGTAGAGTCCTCATGTTGTGAATAAACAAAACAAAAAAAGCGATTAAAAAGAAGCTTGCACTTATGAGCCTTCTATAAGAACTATTTTGCATGCTAGCTTTCAGAATTGAAGCAGAAACATTTGTCAGAATTCTTGTAGTTTTACCCGCTTGAAAGAAGATGGTAACCTTCGGCTATGACCTGTTCTTTTTTTATTGTGCCAGCTGATACAGCTGGGTCCTGATATCTTTATTTTTTTGGAATTCAGGGTGGCGTGCAGTGGCAGCACAATGCTCAAAGGCTACAGTGTTGGTATGGGGTCACGTATCAGGCTTGCCCTGGGGTTGTGAAGATATTAGGGAGCATGATACAGTGTGTCTGTCATTCTCAATGCTGCAGCTGCAGTGCCGTGACTTCCTGGGCCAGGCTGTCCATGTCCACATTTCACAGCTTCAACGTGACTGCTGCAATGAGACAAGACATTGCAGCGTCTGTGCCAAGTCCTCACACAACCACTTGCTCCCTCTCACAGAAGAGCATCTGCAGCCTGGCTGCCGCTTCCCGACTTGCTCGGGTCATCCGTAAGACTACGTCATTACAGAGGACATCAGGCTGCACTCTCCATAAATTAAATCGGGGACTGCATTTACACAGGGACAGACAATCTGGGTTTAACCCTTGAGGCACAGATCAGATTTTTCCACAGCTATATCTGAGCGGGGAAATTTCTGTTTTCTCCTTCTTAACAAAGGCAGAATCAGATTTTACATCTGCATAGACACTCAGTCAACATTGCTGCTACTTCCACAGCAGGTCTGAATATGTTGTGGTCAAACTCATCTGCAAAATTTGGATATAGTTTATGTGTGAGATACAAATCCACAAATATAAAGAAACCTGCATGTAAGTATGTTGATATCATGTCCCACCAAAGACAATCTACTTTCTGACATCCCTTTACTGTATCACACTGCAGGTCCATATGGGTGGGAATTTGTATTCAGCAGGTTCTTGTATTCAATAATTTATCATTGATGTGTATTGATTTACTATCACAGGGACCAAGGGTTGACCTCTTCAGTGAAATATGGTCTACTTCAATAGCTGTCATGGCTCCTCCACCCCCCTGAAATTTACAGACCACAACCGTCACAATGTGGCAGTTTTTATTTGTCTAATGGGGCTCTTTAATGGTTTCCATTTACATTGTTGTGAATGTACCACTAAGGCTCAACAGCCTGCAAACAAAACATGTGTAACAATGTGAATATTACAAATATACTCAGGTGATATCATAGGGAATGTTGTAAGACACAGTCGTGCTCCCTGTAGACAAGTTAAGAAATCACCAAATAATATGAAATGGAAGCGCTTCTTTTGATTATTAAGGGGCCCCCTGTTGGTCGGACCGGTGGACCTTTGTGTGGAGAAAAATGATCTCCTCCCATGCGATACGAAATTAAACATACCCCCAACCAGACTGTGAAATTGTGCAGTTCAAAACCATTTCTAGCGCAGTGGTGCAGCCCATACACATAAAAAGGCGGAAAAGTTTGCTCATGGATAGGCCGTTCAAGCCCTGAACCCCGTGTGACGTCGTTGACACTTTTCACTCCGATTGTCTTCATTTAATGAAACTATTCAGCTTTTTCAGAAAACACGGGCTATCACGCGTTTTCACTTCAGCCGGTGGAGTTGCCATAACCCTTCCGGCATCCGTGTTGAACCTGCCACCATTTATAGCCTCGCGGTGACAAACAATCTTATTATGAGATTTAAACTTTGCCTCGGCTAGACAGGAGGATCAACATGCGCTCCTCTCGCAGTTATTCCTCGCAGTTTCCCAACTGATACAGTAATACCTACCTACATACCCGCCTCCTTTGAATGTGGTTAAACGCCGGTGTCAGCTCTCGGTGTATAATAGAAAAACCCAAGCAGGGCTCTGGGTCTGTTCAGCACACATAAAGGCGAGCGGTGAGAGGAGCTCAACCCTGAATTAAATCACTCACGGCTAAATGGATCTTTGAGACTCTCCCTCGACGCAGCCAGTCGCTGCTTTTTGCGTCTTCAGATCGAAAGCAGACAACTGGGATTTTTTTTTTCATTCTTTATCATCTGACAGAAATATCTCCTCTTTGAAAATGTCTTGTGTTGGTGGTGGCATACAGTAAGCGGCCAGCTTTGTATCGGGAAGAAGCTCTTGCTCCGCGATCGTCAAGCAGGTAAGCTGTGCTGGATATTGTACTTTAACATCGCAGTTTACAGACAGCATGTACTTTCTTTCTATTGCGTTCACACGGGGCAGGAACAAACCTCAAAGGCAAAATATTACTGCTTTACTTCACAGTAGCCTGTTAGTATGGCTGTTGAGCATAAACTGTGTGGTCATGTTCAGTAACTCTTATCTTACAAAGCACATACACATCTTACAAAATGCAGAGCTGAACTTGAACACCAGCAAGCTGAAGTCGGTGCATTTTGAGAGATGTTAACGGGACACGGGGTCACTTATTTGCTTTGACTGCCATTCATGTCGCAAATAATGTCAGTACCATTAACTTTCTCTATTTTAACATTTATTAATTTCAATATTCATTTGTCTAAATAGTAGCATTTGCGACACAACGGATTTGCATTTGTTCTGCAAACACTCCACCTGATTAAAGCTCTAGTGAAAAGTACTGTAGTCGGTACTTTGCAAGTGTAAACCTCCAGTAAAGCCGCCCGCTTGAGATGTCGCTTCAGCACCACGGACAGCTCCCGGGCCGCCTCAGTGCGCCAGTCAAGGCTGAACTTTATGTCAGAGAATCAGACACAGAACATGATACTAATATGTATATAAATGAGAAACTCAGTGCTAATATGAAGGTTTACTTTGCCTAATTATTATTCATTAAAAAAAATAAATAAATAACAACACTAGGCCTACCCAGCCTACACCACAGTCACAAAATGACAAGCCAGTTTGTCGAGTCTGCACATGAAGCTTCCAAGACACCATATCATTGTAACGCCCTACATTAAGTCATGGCAAATGTTGTGATTTTGACAGTTTAAAACAAAAATATTAAATGATTAGTGCTTTGCATAGCCTTAGCCATTATGCTGTCATTATACAGGCTTGTACTTACAGTAGCCCTGCACTCAGATTAGCTGAGGATTTTGCTGCGTCTGTACCATCTGTCTGGGAAATGCATACTATATACTGCACGGTAGGCTAGATGTGTGGATTTATTTGACACAAACCTTGATATGGATTGATTTCTTCTTCTTCTTTTTTTTCTTTTCTTTTTTTTTTTTTTTTAGTCAGCAGAGGGCTAATTTCCAAAGATGTTTAGCCAGCTATATTAAGTCTTTCACACAAATGAAGACACCCTGGATTCAAGGTCTCTGTCAGGGGAGAAAGAGGTGGTGGTGGTGTTGGTTGGGGTGGGGGTGGGGGTGGGGGGGTCAAAAATGCTGAAACAATGCCAAGTTTAATGTAACCTGCACCTGCAGTCACAAAACAGCCAGAGAAATGACAAGCTTATAGGAACAATTCACTGGCGTTTCACTCAGCTGCACCCGTGGACGTAGGTGTAGGAGTGCTGTATCATTCTTGCTTCGGTTAAAGAATGTGTTACTGTCCTAGTGGCATTTAAAGGCAGGAAAGCATTTAGGATATAAAGCTCAAACAATACGTCTTGTGCCACTGAACTGCAGGCATTGTATTAATTGGCAGCGGTTGTTCTCATTCCAATCATTTCATATAGAAGATCAGCCCCAGCTTAGCATTCGCCATCAGTGTGAATCACCACAGTATCTTACTTCTCCCAACTTTTAATGTCTAGAGTTATGACTGTTTCCCAACATCTTAGTTTTGCTGCTGTTGCTAAAGCTGTCTCTCGCATTAGCCTTCACATCTCCCTTTTCCTGTCCCCGTCTCCCTTATCTTGATTATGCAGCTGGATGATTGAGTCAGCTATTTTGTATGCAAGTTGCCTGAGCTTGGTTCTTTGTGGAGGAGAGAGAGAGAGAGAGAGAGAGATCGTGCTGAGGATACTGAGAGAGAATTACAGCTTCTCATAACGGTGAGGAGTGGAAAAGACGAGGCTGCCCCGTTCGATAAATTGCTGTTTGAAAGAGGCAGATATCCTAGGGGGACAACGGTTTTGGAAATGTGACCAACCTTTCTAAATGGAAATAGCAGAACACATTACAGTTATCCACGGCTCTATACTGTGGACGACTAAAATTGAAGCATCTCAAACTCTTTGCTGTCAAGTTAGTCTGAGATAAACCTATTTGATCTGAATTGAGAGAGATTGAACTCATGTTGTACTGTACATATTCATTTATGTAGTGCTATGGAGAGGACTGTTACAGCTACAGTTTCATCCTCACAGGAACCTAGATTTCAAACATATCCTGGACGGACTGTCCTGGTGGTTGGTTGAATGGTGACTGTCACTTCTGCAGTTTCTATTAAGAAAAAGGACATAAAATCATGTTTGAATCTATCCTGTATTGGTGATCCTGTTGATAGTCAGTGTATAGTTATGTTGTTGATGGTGTTTGTGTGTGACAGCAAAAACCCTATACAAAGAACGCAAATATTTATTTTTTCACACTGCTGTCATGTTGTAGAAAAGTTACCGAGGCTTGGCCGGCTGTATGTTCAAGCGGAGATGGTGTTGTTATACAGTTAACAATGTGGAAAGTGTAATCAAAGAGACCAGCACTGTGAAACATATGGTACAACAGCATGGTGTATTTCAGTTCGAGCTCCACAGCTTTTCACAACCGTAAAATTCAATAGGGCAACTTCCTGTGCTGTGAGTAGCTGCGTGCCATTTTACAAGAGCTGTTGCGCTTCCTCAGTCTCAAGTGTCCCATGTGATACTCACCTGTTTTATAAGAGGAAGAATGAGCTCTTTTACCCCAGCGGTGGGGAATGCTATAAGGATGTGAAATTAGTCACAGAGGGAAAACAAAACAAAGGAAGGAAAGATGTCTTTTTTCTTTTTCCGTGCTAAATGTCTGGATAAGACGCTGTAGATAGTTACAGCCCAAAATATGTCAGCACATTGTACATTAATAAAAATATGAACCATATAACATTTCCCATAAAAGATAGGAATGTTATTCACTTTTAATAGAAAACAACTTCTGAAATACAAAAGGTCAACATTCATTGGCTTGTTTGTTTGATGTTATAGTAGCTACCCAGAGCTAACTGCTACTTATTATTTTAGCTTTAAAAACATATAGAAATTCATGCATTATAATTTCTCAGCATTTCAAATTCTGTTTTTGCAGTGGCCAGACTTGTGAAGAGCTCTCTGTGCTGAAGGACAGGACCTTCAATGACACTGTCAGAGTTGCGCCTCAGGACAACACACATGAAAAGGAAATGTTATTGACAGTAACTTAACATTCAGGAAAGAGGGCAATTGGTTGAAGATTTCCAATATCTAATAAAGGCTGTAACTAACAGATAAGGCTTTGAATACAAAAACTGCTGGCTCCCTTAAATGCAGATGCCGGGGGCACATTTTATTTAGCCGCTGCAAAACAAAGATGCACTTTTGCTGAGATGATACCTCCTAGCAAGCATGCAAAAAACCCCAAAAACATTAGCAAACTTCACCTTGAATCAGCAGCTCATGAGTCATTAACTACACATTGCATTCACAGAGCTGTGGCCTGGTCTCATCTCAGGAAAGAATATATTTGAGTTTACTCAGGGGAGTTCATTGAAAGTGGCAGCAAAGGCCCTTTGGATTCCAGCCACATTCCAAGGAAACAAAAACATGGTAGATGTGACCATTATTGCTTGGTACTTTTATTTCTTACTTACCAACATTTTTTATGTGCTGGATACAAGCTCAGTAGAAAATGAGATGACTACCATTTGAAAACTGATCAGCCCACAGAGCTGAGGAGAATGCATGTACGTGAGCGGAAAGCTGCAAACAGTAAAGTTGGTATAAGCAACTGGACCATTGACAGATTGTGGGGATCAACCCGGAGATGTAGGGATTCACTGGAGGGTGTGAATCAGTCATAATTAATTTAGGAGTGCGCAAAAATTATTCCGCCCCAGTGCCAGAAACGTTTCTGTGTAGTTTCCCCAGCCACCTGCTGGCTGCTTTATGATAGACGAAGCCCTTTAGTAAACAAGCATTACGAAATGGCAGAGTGAGGTGCATCGAACATTGCTCTGTCTCTTCCTTGCCATCTCCTCTGCAAAGTAATTAGATGCCGGGATGCAAAACACCATGGCAGTGTATCTGCAGGCTCCGGCTCTGCTTGATGAATAGCTTGTACATGAGAGCCCATTAAAGCTGGCGATACATAACAGTTCTGTCAAAGCTCACTTTGGAAGCAGGACTCTTTTGTTTGGTTTCTTAGTGAGTGCGTGTCAGAGGACATCCCTGATCGCCTTTGCTGAATTCATGCTCTTTGTGACATCAGATTATGTATATAATGATGATCATACTGCAGTCTGTTGTGCCTTTTGGTGTGTGGCTCACCTTCTTATTACAGATGAAATGTAGGGTGGCAAGTAAAGGGTCTTTAAACATTATAACTCCATATACTAATAACACCAATGTAGTTTGTAGACACACTACACACCAATATAGAGCTGTCTCACTATATGCAAGGCTTATTTCCTCTGTACATGGCACAAAAATAAGTGTTATCTTATTGTCTTTTTTGTTTATGAAACTGAACTGTTATCAGTCATATTCTCTTCCAAATGGAAGCATATTTTTAAGAGATTGTCAAATAGTATAATAATATCATCATGCACTAATATATATTTGAATAGCTGAGCCAAACCCCAAAGGATCGGGGTCATTACTTAATGAAATCCTAAAGCCAATTTCTTTAAGAGGCAATGATTATGTTTAGTTTCTCTTCCCTTCCTGCCACCTACAGATCATAAAATGTCTCTTAATTTCTATTGGGAGTTTGCACATATTGCACATATAACTGATCAACCACGGTTGGCTCCAAATTATGATATCTTAATGTGCAAATATGGAGAATTACATTAACTTCATGCATGATTTAACATTCACTATTTGTCCATATGACTCATGTAAAGTCCGTAACATAAATTACTACCTTCAAAATATTTTTTTTTACTGCAAATCACTTGCCATGTAGGCCTTTACTTCAAAGTTTGACTTTGAATAAAATTATTGCTCTGACAGTCATCAGCATTCTATAAAGGATCACAAGCTGTAAGACGCCAATCTTAGTAATAGCAGTTATAAAAGCCATATTTAGCTATAATTAAGTAGCTTATGTGGGTTGCAGACACAGGTGTGATTATTCCTTTTTCTTTGGTTGACATCATGCTAGAAATGGATCAAAACAGAGTGTGATCTGGTGACTGCACATCCTATAATGCAATGAAACATCACACAGTATCCTTCCAATTTGAATTCTTCACACAAAATAGCTGCACTGAAGAGGTCACTTGTCATCAGGTATGAATGAAGATGGATGACAATGTATCATGATGACGCATTTCGAAGCTGATTATCTTCAGTGCAAATACCATTTTTATGGTGTAATATAAATTAGAGCTTTGTAACATTTTAAGGATCATAAAAATGATCAGAAGATATGGTACTCACACAACTAGGCATACTATACGTGTACTTGCAGAACACACACAAACATCCTCTCTATCCCGGAAAAGACAGACACCAATCACATTAATTGGTTACTTGGGGAAATATAAATCCCAAGCAGTAGGTCTGCAAAGTCCAACACGCTCAAATAAGAAAATATATTTAAGATTGTGAGCTGTCAGTCTATCAAATTAAAGCCATTTTATAAGGCAGACTTAATATGCTGTGTTTCGTTGTGAGCTGTGCATCTTTTGTTTAGATAAGTGTATTAGATTTCAGTGTAGTCGCAAATAGTGTTAGAAGATGTAGTTGATTAGATCCCTGATTGGTAATGCGGTGTGATTAGGTAGCTTGCAGTTTCCTACCAGTTATGAAATTTAAACCAGCAGCCTTTAAAGACGACAGATGCTCCGTGAATAAAGGCAGCTCCCATATGCCACACTGAAAGCAAATGATTTTCATCAAATGATGTGAAAATTCTTTAAGGGTCGATAGGTGTCAAAAGTAACACCATGATAATACATACTGTAGCTCCCTATGTCATGAAGTAGCAGGAATGGGTGGAACCAAATGCAGAGACTGGAAAGCAGGGCTGAAGAAAATCATCTTCATTTCAAGACCAAGACTTATAGACTAACTGAACTAATAAACAAAGTCTAGTACAGAGTGCACCAGCCAAAAGAACAAAAACACATGAGTACCAAAAAACAAACAAAGTCCTGGCAGGATGTGACAGAACGCCCCACCCCCCCTTTAAGGGACGGATTCCAGATGTCCTACAAATGCCACCGAGGGACACAGAATGGATGGCTGACGTAAAACGGGGATGAGGAGGAGGCCAAAACTGACAGTCCTTAGGCCAGGACAAAGTGCAGGTAGCCAGGGAGGTGTTACTCATGCAGACGGCCAGAGCGCAGGGAACCAAGAAGGTCATGCTCAGGAAGGTGGCTAGGGTGTGGGGAACCAGGAAGGTGGCACACAGGCAGGCGGCCAGGACACCAGGGAGATGGCACCCAGGAGGGCAGCCTGAGGCTGAACAGGGGCAGAGCAAGACAGTTCAGGAACAGCGAACCCAGGGGAAGAACAGAGGCACAGCAAAAAGTCTTAGCCGAGAAGCCTAGGGTCAGGACCAAGGGAAAGCTTAGGACCTCTGGCAGGCAACCAGAGGGCAGGGGCAATGGCTGACGCCACTATGGAGGATGACCAGGAGGCAGGACAGATGGCTAAAGGCACGGCCCCTGTGGAGGCTGGCCAGGAGGCCAGCGGCGAAGGTGGGGCCCCTCTGGAGGTGAAGCCACTGGGGATGCTGCAGACTCTGGAGGCAAAGCAAGCAAACCCAGCAGCCAAAGGAAACAGCTCACCAGGAACCCAAGGACCAGGGACTCCATGACCCCGGGCAGACAGGGACAGGACAGCTGTAGCTCAGGAACAGGGGAATGCCGCTGCACGCCAGCCGGAACGGGGAGTTGCTGCATGCCAACAGGAACGAGGAGTTGCTTCAGCTCAGCAGGGACAAGAGGTTGCTTGGGCTGGTGCGTGAGCTGAAAGCTGGGAACCAGGGGCTTAGTCTTTGGGACACTGGAGAGCGGAGGCTCTGAGGTGCTGGGAAATGGAGAAGTAGCCCTGGACCGGACAGGCAAGGTGGCAAGACAACCCAATGAGTGGTGTTGTTGTCTGCCATGACAACTGGAATTCTGGTGGATGCTACAGGGGCCTCCCAGAGCCAGGCGGGTGCCCAGGTAGGGGTTTTGAACAGGAGTGGGCTCGGGACCAGCAGGCTGCAGGCTCAGAACCCCAAGCCTTAGAAACTGGGGAGCAGGCTGGTGGTAGACTCACTGTCTTAGATGCTTGATAGCAGAAGAACTCAGAGTCATCTGAGCCGGAACAACAGGTGTAGAAGAAGCAGAGTGGCGGTGCTGGTGGCTGGCAAGCTTGGAGGCCTGTCTGGCTGATCAAGGTCTCCCCAGTGCCAGATGGGTTCCTTGAAAAGGATTTGTCTCTGCTGGGTCCATTACTGGTAGGATCCTTCAAGTCATGAAGTAGCAGGAATGAATGGACCCAAATGCAGAGACTGTCTTTATCTCAAGATGACGAAAAGCAGCAAATGACCAAAAGTACTGAACAGAGTGCAACATAGGAAAAGAACAAACACAAAGAGTCCCAAAAAACAAACAAAGTCCAGACAGGATGTGACACCCTATGAATGTTTGACCCCCTATGAATGTTAAGTAACCTCAGTCTGCGCTTTTACACAATGAACCTGTTCAGTGACATCAGCAAACATGTCCAGGCACATTTTTGTTGTCTTTTTCGTCAACATGCTAATGTGCAACAATGTGGGTCTTAAAATCTTTGACACTCAGTATTTCTGTTCTGTGCTGATGAACACTTGTAGCGCAATCAGCTACTCCTCTGCCTCTGCCTCTGACTACTAAAAATATTCAATATATCAAAAAAAAGTTAAATAGTATTCATTTTCTTTTACATTTTGAAAATGTTAATTGATGTGTTATGAATGTTAAATCATAGAGTATCTGTGCATGCACTATAATAAGATTTTTTTATTTTTCAGATTGATTACAGACTTCTAATTCAGTTAGTAAAGGTTAATCATCTCTCTAAGTAAGAAGCTCACACCACTCACTGTTTCATATTAATTCACACACAGCATGACAGCCAATGATTGGAAGTTTACTTTAGTTTTCTGCTTGTAAACAGTCACACTGCTTCCAGGTTTGTGTCCCATTTGTTTGTGACAATCACAACCTATTTAAGCCAACAACAACAAACTGTTCCATCTGCTGTAGTCTGTAAAATCAAGCAGAAAATGTAAATTGTTTTTACACAATTACATTTTAAAATTGCTGCACCTCTTCCTTAGTGGGAATAGGCTGACTTGCAGTATCTAGAGACTTGTTAAAAACTATGATAAAAGCAAAAATACAGTGTCTCATAATGTGATTGAAGAACTGGAGAAACATTTTGCAGTGATGTAAATGGCAATAAAATGCAGGACATTAGTGAAACCTACAATTATACCAGAATTGTCCTTTCACCATTCAAGCACAAAGTTATTTTGCCACTCACAAAGTTGCTTGATAATGCCTCTATCTTTTAACTCAAGGGGTTGATTGTAGTGCTGTTTTTGCTCCGTGCACCCAATTGCCCCTTACAGACTGAACAAACATTTCTTTAAGTGTACAATCATCTGAAGTGAAAGCCAAGAAGACAAGGAGCAATCAGATGATCAGTCCAGGACTCATCTACACTTTGATGTTGCGTGAAGGTCATCCCTTAATCTTCCTTCACATCGCAGCCAAGCACATTGTCGTACAACCGTCTGATGGATGATTTGAGCAAACCGATTGCTTCCTATTGAGCCAACTCTATAGAAGCCATACAGGAGACACACTGCAATGCTCATGAGTGCTTGATGACTGATGGGAAGCCCCCACAAAAATCCAGCTGACCCAGACAACAAGGTTAACCTTGGTCAACATCAGACAGTGTTCTTCCAATCACTGAAAAGCAAGGACCTTTGTGAGTGAATTTCTGACTTGTTAACATTGTTGACATTGTAAAGATAATTACCATCAACACTTTTCTTAGAACGCTGAAATGGAAGATTGTATGTTTAGTCAGGCATGGTCCAAAGAGAGAAAAAACATGTACATAGACTGTCATGACTTGAAGTCCCCTAGAAACTGCTAAATGTCATGTTTGTGAACATGTGGAGATACTTAAAGGATATGGCTGGCGATTTTATACATTTTTCTTATTGTCAACAAATCTCATATGCTGATCCAAACCAGCAATGAATTGATCTACTTAAAAGTATTGTGTGTGTATCCAAAATGTGATATATCATATTCCTTTGTGCTGTCGACTTCCATTGTTGTCCAGAAATTATTAAAAACACATCATTTAGCCACACGGCTGCACTGGGTGACACGTTCCTTCACCACAAAGATTACAATCATGTTAGTTTGTTTAGAAATGGCTCCAAAGACTAATAACAGCGATTATGTTTTCAGTTCCCGTGGGAACGAGGTTCCGTTTTCAGAGCTTTGCAAGCTTGTTGTACTACATTTCACAACCTTGACATTGTACTACATTGTAGATTGTAAATAACTTTTATATAAAGTCATGAGGTTGTGATTTGTAGCACAACAAGGTAGCGAGGCACTGTAAAAGGAATTGCATTAACATGCATGTGCAGTGGAGTCTGCCTTACATGGAACTACTCTCTGACGTGATTGCTGTTATTACTCTCTGGAGCCGTTAATGAACAAACTACTGTGACTGTAATCTTCCTGGTGAAGGAACATGTCATCCAGTGCAATGGTATGACGTGTTTTTAATAGTTTTTGGACAACAACAGAGGAATATGATATATCAGGCTTTGGATACACGGACAATACTTGTTAGTAGGATCATTGTTGTTGTTGGTTTGGCTGTGTGATTTGTTGACAGTAAGAACAATATAGAAAATTGCCAGCCATATCCTTTAAGAGCACAGATGAGAGAGCATACTGCATAAGAAATTTAGATGGATTCTTTTAATCAGAAGGATTTTTAAACTCTAATGTGGAATCACTATTCAATTTAGATATATAATGAAAACACTAATCACATCATAGTTTTAAATCCTTCAGTTTTTGAACACAGAAAGAAAAATGTTCCTATATATTGTATCAGGAGGCACAGTTTCATTCATAATGTGGAATAATGCTGCACTAGTGTTTGCAAGTGATCCTTTCTACTTCCTGCAGTAACAGCCTCTTGACTCACCATGAGGCTGCTGTAACAGAAGGCTTTTATCTCACTACAATCCCAGCATTTGTTTTACTATTGAAGTTCAGTATTTATGCCCGCTGAGAGATGACAGGGAAACAAAACTAAAATTCCCCACTTTTTTATTTTCGGGACATTTAATAGTTCTTTTATTATACAGTAGAAACATCACATTCCCAGTAAACAGAGGTGATAGTTCCTGCAACATTGAACTATCCTTCAATACCTCACCTGAGCTTCTAGCAGGGACCGATAGCTTGTAAAATCACACAGAAAGGATTCACAAAGTCAACCTGCACTGAAAGAGAAGATGACTGCTTTAAAGACCAGTCGAGAAGGGCAGGTTGTAAATAATAGGGTGACTGACTCATCAATAATTTCATCAGCCATATGTCTAGCCGTTGCAACCTGCACACGACCTTGACTGTTGTACTCTGGGGATCAAAGGTCAGTTTTGTGAGGAAATAATTAAGTAAAGCGTCTTTTGATAGCTAGTGACTCAGTGAGAGCGTGCAAGCTGCCAGAATACCTTTAATGCATCTTTACATCTCGACTTAAAAGCCTTTAAGCACTTCTGTCAAGATGGTGCATAGCTTTTAAGTTTTGGCTGGTGGGCAAATTCGCTTACCTAAGCACATGTGTCTTGTCATGATTAAAGAGTGCAACATGTTCCAAAGTGTCCGTGCAATGACTCTTCTCAGGCTTTAAGAGAATTACTTCATTTTAACTAAGTAATACTTGTTAAATCTACAGATTGTCAGTGAAGAAAATGTGTTGATAGGATATTGTTACCATAGAAACTGCTTCCAAACTTGGAGCAAACATACCAGCATCTACTTATAAAAATGTGCCAGTATTCACACCATTACCAGGCCACAGTGTACCATGACACTCATATTGGATAGTGTTGTTGCATACTTGACTTACTGTTCACTGACACCATTCAAAGGCTTTAATATGATGGGAATTATTCAAAGAGCCTGGTTTCTATGCAGTTGTCTACTAAATGAAGTCTTGAAAAGGCCTTGGTGGAAGTGCTTTACACAATGACTTGTATAAGGGGCCTCGAAACAACCAACATGATAAATTAATTAAGACTCGCACTGTTTGTAAAGAATCCCAATGAGTCCCTTGTGTTTCTATCTTTGTGACTGATTAAGCAATGCAATAAAAAGGTGTATCCTTTACAGAGAAGATTGATTGCAGACCAACAAAGCAAGGCAGAACACTGGACTTTTAAAGTAATAACTGAACTGATCCACATCAAGTGAAAAAAAAATCACTATATTTGGTGTGCCCAGAGCAATGAAGTCAGAGTTACACTGTGCCAAGTTTTGAGAGTGCTGTTACCAAATACTACAGATCATGATTCAGATCGGATGCAAGACCTTTCTTGGCAGCCTACTTGCAGCTTACAGCAGCGAATTGGGAACATATCAATATTTACCTGGATAACTGCCATCCTGAAAGCTGATATCTCTAAACAACAGCCAGATGAATAACATCTTGTGAATATAACTTATTTCTCCCAACAGCTGATGAAATCATGGACAAAATGTCTTGGTAGCATGAACACTTTTCTTAACACACTTCTTTAACGAATATTATCCAGGCTGACAGCTGGCAAGAAAAATGGTCCATCCCCAGCTGCAGAGCATCAATCTGACGCTCCACCTGTTGTCTCTTCACTCACGCCCTCCATTGCTCATTAAACAGCGTTGCCTTTCAGGGCGAATCAGCTCAGCCTGGTGATCACCCACTGTGAGACCAGAGCACAGAGAGAGAGAAGGGATCTGGGGTGCCAGATTGTCAGGCCTGTGAGGTGTTATTCCTCAAATAAATATGGAGATTATGTGTAAAGCCTGTATGCCAATTATGCTTTCCCACTTCTTTAGTAAGACCACTTGGAATTCTGTGTGAAGCTATACACAATGAAAGGATGTACAGTTAGGCTCCCTTGTGATTTGATGAATATGTGCAATATAGAACGAACAGGAATCGGAGAAAAGCAAAAAGGTTCTTTCAGTAGATTCTTGTCTGTACAAAACAGGAAGCGTATTGTTCTCTCTGCACACCCACTGTTCAAGTCTCAACAATCAAGCCCATTGGAACAATAGGTGTTTTGTATGTGAGGGCAGACTCTATCCTTTCCCCTGGGCATACATAATGCCAACCACACACAAATATTCTCTTATTTTATGTGTGCAGTGCTACACCATCAAAGTATTACTCCATATGGCGCCTTGATAAAATATTCTGTTATTTTATCCCCAGGATGTTGCTAAGAAGTGAGTTTAGGTAAGTCAGTGTTCATGATGTTCATCACATGGTGCATTTCTCTAAAGAAAGAACTGGCAAGTCACCCTGATTGACCCTGTAAAACATTTCACACTAAATATTCAAGGAATTTTACGACACATTGTGTTATCATATATTCAAAAGTGTGTCGTGTTTTTCTACCATTGCGGCTCACTGATTAGCTGTCTGGTTAGAGTGTGTAGGGTTACAGTTTAAAGGTTTTCATGGCCAAATGCTGCAAAGACACGGGTGATATCTTTCATCTATGATCTCTGACCTCCACAGTTTCATGGGTGTGGTCAAAATTGTGCTTTGCTGCACTTATAACTCAACTGTGATTTCAAGGTGTAGTTACCACACCTTGTATATAATACTTAATCATTAATCACTAAATTAAACTAAACTAAATCACAAAACTTCAACCACTGCAGGTCAGCAATAACATGATTTTCAGATTACTTTTTAAAGGAGAATTCCTCTTTTTAACCCAAGTCAACATTAGAACTCGTCTCTGTATCCACTGGATTTAGACATAAGTCCATCTCATCACACAGTAAAGACAGTTACAGCCTGTAAGATTCAGGAACACCGAAGGAGGAACCAAATCATTATCATTTTTTTGCTGAGCAATTTGCAGCAGTTAAATAATACTAGAGGTGTCTTCTGTGTTAGCAGTTTCAATAAATGGATGCCGCCCATCCCCGAGATGAGTTTGCTCCGCTACTTGGGAAAGTTTTCAGCAGACAGATTGAGCAGGTGTCGGAGCAGAAGGTTTTATTCTTGAACGCCTCATTTCTATCATTTGCTTCTCACTTTTTAGTAATGTGCTGTGCGTTAAAATCTCAACAACAAAAAAATGGAATGCAAACATAACTACAACAGCCACTAAAATAAAACACAGAACAGAAGTAAAAAAAAAAAAAAACTGAGAAAACATGGTAAATATAAATGTGCAAAGAAACAGGTTTTATAGAGTTACAAGTTTAACACAAGCTTAATATGCAATACATGTTGTATAACGTTCATTTTTAGGATGGACTGTTGGAAGAGGTTCAGAAGTGCCATTAAAAAAAAAAAAGAAAAACCAAAATTTGGGTGCTCGCCATAACCTGTCTGAATTTAGATTCCCCCCAACCACTTTAGGCGAAATACAGGTGCCAAAGATCTTCACATTTACAACCTACTGCCAAAAACCTTTGGCAAATTCCACATAAATCTGAAAGAGAAAAAAAATAACACTAAAAGCATGTTTGCATCCCTTGTGATCTGTTAAACACAGATATTACATGGAGGATAAGCCATCAATATCATGAGGATCAATGAAATAAATAAAAAATAAAATGTATCAATTCATTAATAGCTGCAGTATGGATGCTGTACAGCGATTCTACTGCTGGTGTGTGTATGTTTTCACCAGTATGTGTGTGTGATTTACCTGTCCCATGTGCATGGTTTCACTAATGCAAGTTTCAATCAAAGTCTGTCATCCTCTCATGCAGCCCCGCTATACTGTAGCGTATGTATTGTCTCAATCTACCGCGTCATCTCATGCAAACATGAGCAATCATTACAGGTCCTCACGCTTGTATCTTTTGTTCGTTGATTGTTTCACTATCATCGCTGCTGAATCAAGAAGCTGAGTGATATTCACAATTTTGTATGCAAGTATGCGCTTGGAAAAGCAATTCACGGTCCACCCTGTAAGTGAATGGGTAAATTGATGCTATGGTAGTCATGCAGGAAAATAGGGATCTTGCATATGACCACTTTCATAATTGCAGTGGGTGTTTTGAATCTTATGGGCTCCTTCTTGGTTGTTCATTACGGTTACCCGCATCAAAGACCTGGACAAACAGAGACAATCACGGCGTTCTAGTGGGCAAAGTACTGTTCGGAGAGATGATGAATACTGGAGTCTCATGATGTCAGGGCATGGAAATAACCTGCAAATGAAGGGTGGAGCAGAACTAGCTGTAGAGGATTTTTCATCAATAAAAAACAGTGTTCTTGCATGGTACAGGCAGGTGTCCTCCCTCCAGAGGACACATCACTATGGGAATAGATGACAAGTAGATGGCGTGTTTGAGGAAGAGGAAATATTTCTGAAAGCAGACATACATACGTTACAGTACAGAACTGTAAATCAGCTCAGCTGATAGGGAAATGAGAGACGTTTAAGGGTGTATCGGTAAAAGGTGTCGGACTTGTAGCCAACTGGGTTTTACAGTATGATGTTCTACAGTCTGAAGGTAAAATATATAACTCCCTGTATCATTAAAATAGACGAACACCACTCAAGCCCTTCAATGTCCTCCGAGTGCTCAGTGGAGTGCTGGATGAACTGCAGGAATAAGCTTGAGCGGTGTATACTACAGTATATATATTGTATGTTTTATTCGAGGACAAGGCCTCCCTCGAGGGCCAGAGTGCCTATTAGCCCTGCGTGTGCCTGCTCAGACTTCAACCCTATCTGCCGCAGGCACCGTCCCTCTGTCAATTCCTGCATGTTGCGCCTCCAGTCCCTCCTCCAGGGAAGTTTTCAAAGAGGTACATCTGTTATGTTACAGTAATGCCAGTGATAACATGATGATAAACTTCTTTTGAATGTTTTTTTTTTAATTTATTTGCAAATTATCAAAAGAGTTTGCATATAAAACTAACTGTCTATGATGTGCTCTACAGGCTTTCAGAACCCTCATCGCGACGATCAGCTTAATTGTAATGATGCTTGAATATGAGCTGATTAACTACAGTAACCTTATTAATATGAGAGCTGAAAGGTTTTTCCATTAATCAATAATATTTTAACTTTCCAGCATCAATTATGCATATTAGTAATAGCATCATTCATTTCCGTAATAGGAATAAACATATTCCTGGAAATGTGTGTGTGAGACAACCTCTTAATATAGCATGTAAAGCAAAAATTTGGTTTATTATAATTACATTAATCACAGCATAAAAGAGGTTGAAATTTCAATTAATTTTCCTTGATAGTCTTCTAAGATATGAGCTTGATTAAAAAGTCTAATCCATTCTGACCAGCATATAAATCTACATCAGAGGAAGCGGATATGTCCACGAGGGAAAAGCGCATACAGTAGTGAATGTTGGGCTCTGCTCCCTGTTATTAGAGGTTCAGGCTTGACTAACTGTATCCTTTTCTGTCTAATCTGATTTGCACAGCTAAATGCTTATGCCTAGTGCTACGTGCCAGTGTCACTCTACTTTTAATTAAAAATCTTAGGTCTTTCACTTTTCATTATTCTTGCTGTTTAAGGATTTTCAGTATTCCCATGTGGCTGATCGGATCTGATACACAGTGAGATATACAGTGTATGTGACCGTGGCTGGACTGAGATGATGTTGAGTACTACCTACAACTACAGCCTCGAGAACAGACTGCCCATGTTCAAGTACTCAAGTACCCTTCATAATGAGAACATTTACATTAGAATTGGCAGTAATGATAATCCTTTTAGTCCATAATCTTGTATCCAGTACCCTTCTACCACTGCATCAGTAACAGTACTGTTATAAGACTTGTATGCATTTTGTGCATGCCAAAGTGAACTCATTTATGGGACTGAGTTAGACAACACGTATGTTGCAATTTTTATCTTTTCCATCATAATTGCCACTGAGTGTGAAACCTGCATGATGGAAATGAGGAAAAGAAATGTGTCGTGTTGCATAAATCTTTTATGTGGACACTGTTCAAAGCAGTGGCACCGTGCCGCTTTTATCATACTGTACAAAGAGTGCAGGATGTTTCCGTCGTTAAAAATGAAATATTGCCGAAAGTATGTCATTCGCTGGTGGCCAGCGTGTACATCAAAGCTTTTAAAGTTTTTGTGTCTGATTGCATCAGTGTGTAAAAGCCAATAGATATGAGTTGGGTTCTGCAGGCGATATTGGCTGCGCTCCCCGCAGCTCGGCTTGCAGCCAGGGTTTGGACTGAGGCAGGGGCTGAAAAGTTTGAGGGGACCTCCCATAAGAGTGAGACATTTGAACTTTGGATCTATTGTATTTAATTGATTTAAAGTTGTGTGTTTTCTGAGAGAGTTTTCTGTGAAAACTTCCTGATGTGAAGTAATTTTGTTTCTGCTTTCAACAGAAGTCTCATTTCTCAACATGCCAAAGTGTGCAAGAGTTTTGTCTTGTCAAGCCGTCTACAGTACAGTCTTTAGTACAGATAACTAACTCAAGACTAAAACCTTTGTGAACAACAGTACAAAGCACAAACAACAGATGTTGTGCAATCATTTTTGAGAAGTTCGCTTCCAAGAATTTCTGACGACTGCGGACGTCAGTTAGCCTCTTTGAGTCACTCAGGTGGTCAAGCACTTATTTAACCCACTAACTCCTGCAAATGGACTTACTGGGCTTAATGGGTCTGTTTGGGGTGAAGAGAAGAGATTAGAGGCTCAGCTGCACATGCCATTTTGTTTTACATACTCATACAATGATGCAGTATAAGAGAGGAGAGGGCATTGTTTTAATTATTTCAATGTTTTCATCCTTTGTTTCTCCACAAATTTAAATAGAAGTAATTAAAGACATCTGTAATCCCTGTGAAAGCAATTGTGAGAGATTATGAGATTAAGCATTTTTGTTGAACTATCTTGAGCTCATTACTTTCTCATAATCACATTATTTACATAAAGCATTACATTTACTATCAAATTATTAATCTGCTTAAAAATTGCGACTGGTAACCTCCATAATTTATTTATTCCACTATCCTCTCTGAGTATGTGTATAATCTTTAGTTTTATTCCCTTTTTTTCATAATCCCTGCCATGTTAATATTTACAGCTTCCTCAAGTCTTTCATAACAGACAGGCTTCCTTTCATGTATCTTTCTATATAAAGCCTGCTGTCTGCATTTGCTATTGCCTGAACAACCCTGCCATGATTCATTTGCATTTATATGCATCACAAGCCATGCAAGGCTTGACCACATGGGGCTTCCTGGTGACCCAGTGGTGTAAGACACATACCATGTAACCGTGATGACCACTCTGTATCTGGCTTGCGGTCTCTGTCACATGCCACACCTTATTCTTTCCCAGCATGTTGCTTGTCATTCTCTACTGTGAACTGTTGAATAAAACCAAAATGCCATAATATAATGTAAAATAATCATCAAATATTTAAAGAAATCTTCATTATTTTAACATAATAGATTAAAAAAAATCTCTATATGGTATGTAGTATGTATACAGTATAGTAGGATAACCAGAGTATGTCGCTCTCTTGGTTTTGCTGCAAAAACATCAAACAATCATTAAAGATGATCGTGTCATCTTGTCTGCAGAGATTTTTTTTTTTATTGCATTATTATTTCATTCATTGCACGGATTTTTGTGAACCGCCAGCCGTGTCGGTTTTAGCAGTAGTCAAGTATGAGAAAACAAGCTCTTGTGGAATTACGTAACAAGTCCTCTCACAAAACTGGAGCGGTGCCAATGGCAGCTTTGAGGGACCAGCTAGACCGGGCTCCTCTTCTCTTTTTAATGTGCTCTGGATACACGGCCATGAGCCATCACACTTCCCCCGGTAGCCTACAAACACTCCTCCAATTTTTTGTCCTCTGGGTTTGGTCTCAATATTGTGCTGTGTCTGACTCTACCCCAAAACACCAGCATTACACTTAAATGGGCAAGTGGGAGGCCTACTCACCTTCTTACATTGTTTTTATTGACTCAGACAGTTAAAAAGCTCAGAGTGGAGTGAGAGACTTGGAGAGAAAACAGAGACAGAGGTGTCAGATACTGTACTGGAGGTACTTAGTTCTGAAACTTGTCAATAGATGCCTTGACAGTGTATTTTTGTACTGTACCACTGTAAATGGCTGGGTGGTGTGGCTAAAACTCATATAGCAAAATTTATATTTGTCTGATATCAATATTTGTAATGATAAATGTATATAATATCCCATATGAAACAATTAAATTAATGCATTATCAAGCAAAACACGTAAAAAAATGTTCTAATAATTTATTTTCTCTGTTTTAATTGTGCTTTTGGGGGAAATTTTTTTAAAATGTTACAACTACATGATCATATCATGATAATACAGTACTATACGATTTCACTGACAGTCAATAAACAAAATATTGAATTGTCGCCCGACTCAAATTCACATCATTTTATTTGAATAAGAAAATTTGATTGTAGCCGCAGTCACTAAGAGCGAGACAAATAACTTCCTGTGACTTTCAAGATTTACTTTCCTGTCTCGTCAATCATCATTAGCGCTCTGCTGGATTGGTTTTTAGCTCCTATAAAATACGTGTTTATCTGGACACGTATTAGAACTGCCAAGCGCTTTGATTGCATGGAGTGTGGCAACCAAGGCCGCACAAATGCCCTGCCACTCCTGCAAGCTGTAAGCTCTCCCATGCACTGCTCTGAATTACCTGTCAGCATCGATTACAGAGAGTCAGTGTGGATGGGATCTTGGATTTTCTCTCCCTCAGAATTAAGATAAGCTCCTGCCTGCCTGTTTGAGATGCCCCTTGTTGACCCACCTGTTGAGTGTGATGCGAGATGGGTGTTTTGCCGCTGTGGCCATATTATCCTCGAGCTATACACACACACACACATGCACTCACGCCGAGCTGGCAGCACGCACTGTCCTCATCTGTTCACTTCTCTCCATCGCCCCCGTTCCTGGTCTCTCCTCTCACCTTTGTTTTCAGTTCTTGTTTTTCTTCTCTCTTCTCTAACCCCTCTTGCTAAGCTATCTGTCTGTTTTTATTCAACCTCATCTCTCTCGCCACACCTCGGTGACAGCAAATTCCAAAGAGAGTGTCCTATTTCTGCTGTTATCCAAGCAGAAATAAAACATTCTGCTCATTTAGTTTTGTGAAATTGGAAATATATAAATTTAAATGGGCCATTTCCCAGTAGTTAGGGTTCACAAAACCATTCACCTTGCCTTATGAATACAATAAATGTCTATTTGTGTTTAAAAATACTTTTATGTGTTTAAATCTAATCCATCCAAAATCTGTCTTTTTAATCAATATCTAACACTGGCTTGAAAGGTGGTAGTTTCAGTTACAATAGTGAAAAGCTTTCACTGTAAACAAGAAGCATCAGAATTGGTCACAGAAAGTTCTAAAACTAGTCCTGCATCCTTATTTTTGCAAAATAACAGCTGTTTTGTGGGCATTTGGAAAGACAGTGAAGAAATAGAGCTCTCTGGAATATTTTTTATTTTTTTTTTTTGGCACATTGATACTTTTTCTCCCTGTAAAAACCTACCTTACTATCACAACCTGCATGCGTTCAAGATAACTGCAGTCAACCATTTAAGGTGCCAGTATACTCCATCAGCAGTCAGATGTTCAAACAGCTCACAAACCCCCCACCTTTCCAATGTCGGAATTGGGTTTGCTGTGTCCAAAAGTTCCTGTAACTTTCCGGAACAAACAGTCTGACACTCACACCCACTTCACACTGTGATTGGCCAGCTGTGCAGTGATGAGAAAGTTGGCAGGGTTTGAACTTCTCTCTCTCAAGCTCTATTTTTTCATTCCTTGCACAACTATTTGTGTCATTTTTTTCAAGTGCAACACTAAGGGTATTTTCACACCTGCACTTTTTAGTACGGTTAAATCGGACTCTGGTTTGTTTTTCCCTTTGGTGTGATTTGTTTGGGCAGGTGTGAACACAGTAATTGCACTCAGGTGTGGAACAAAACAACCGCACCAAGACTCTTTAGACGAGGTGGTATATTGTGGTGGGAACGTGATCCAACCTTGATCCAACCTGAAAGTTTGAGCGAAACGGCTCCCGTAGACAGGTAAGCTTTACATAATGGGATGTGGATGAACGAATTTAACAGATGCTAACAATGAGCAGGAGAATGAATTGAGGTCAGACCTGGACTAGCTCAACGCTGTACGTTGTCTTTGGCCAGTGGACCTCCTTCAGGACCTTCTTCCTGTGTTTACACTCTTGCTTGTTCCAATGAGGGAACATTCTCAGTGGCTTGTGGTACCACATTTCGGCTTGCTTGGATTTTTCTGTGTGAAAAGAAACTGAAGCAAAGGGAAAACACACCAAGTTCACCAACTCATCCACTGATTCAGACCAGAGCAAACAAACTATAGGTGTGAATACACCCTAAGAATACCCTCCAAGAGAAACTTTCTCCAATCTATCAAACCTGTCTCCAATTATTGCATCCTTCAAGTGTCCAGCTATAAACACTGTAGCCTTGCAATGTGGTCAGACGACACTCTTTTCTAAAGTAACCCATCCCTTATTCTCTCCGGAGAACAAAATACAAGCAACTTCAAACAGCAACAGGTGTCGAAATGTAATTGTCATTACAGATTGTGCAAAAATGAAACTGAAATAGAGACAAACTTTGTGTATTAATGATGAAAACAACTAAACCTCTGTATCAGAACCAATGGAGAACCCATTTAAAAACCTATCTCTAAAAGAAAATCTGTGAAATTCATCTCCTATAAACATTATGCACATGTTGATTTTTTTTTTTTTTTTAGATTAGAACAGATATCTTGCTCTGGACTACCAAAGCTCAGCCAGAGAACAGCTTTAAAACATTATTCCAATTTTTGGAGGACTTTTGCTAACATTTTCTTTTATTAACATTATCCAGATTTTCCTGACCTCCAATTGAATTCACAATATGTTCCTATAATGTAAAGCTCAATAGAGAAAGAAATTGATTAAGAGATGGAAAAAGTGACCAAAGTGGTTTAGAGAATATTCTATTCTTGGTACACGGATCAATTTTCTCATTTTTTTACCACTAGACTAATGTAAAGCTCCTTGAGCTGTAGTTCAGACAAACTATTTATGAGTCATTCAAGTCCGTTTCCTATTCATTATCAACGGGGGAGCTCTAGGCCATGCATCAATATGACACTGCAGTTAAGTACTGGTTCTGGCTTTGAGAGCGAGTTTTTCATCTTTATAGATTCTGATTGGACTTTCTAATGCCCTAAGAAAATGATATGTGACTGTGGCGTTCCCTAAACCACCGCAAAAGGTTTCATCAGGGGATAGAAGCTGGTCCTCAAACGAACACTTTCCATAATTTGCACAGCTTCAAGCCTAATGTTAAGTTGATGAAAGTCTCATGGTTGAGAGTCTGGAATCTAATATCATTTCAGCAGAGGGCTGATTACACTCTAAATGGTGTGCAGACTTTTCAATATGTTGGGTTAAGTAGATACTGGGAAAATATATTTTTAGGTTTCTTCAGAGGGATTTCAATTTTACAAATACTGATAGGACTTTTCAATGCCAGAGGAAATAAGATATGACTATGTGGTTTTCTCCTCAACTCTAAATATGATTTCATCAGGGGGAAACAAGATAGTTATCAAATGCATGTACCTGCAAGAAGTTACTTAGTGAATGCCTCCGGGATGATCTGGAACATATTTGATGTTGGGTTAAATCATATTTTGGGTTAGCTTTCCGCCCTCCAGTCATCAAGCTGCGGTTGTAGCCCATTTTCAAATGTGACAGTGACTCAGGCCTTCACACCCACATTGCTCAGCCTTTATCAGCTTGTCTCAAACACAGCAGAGTGATTGTGTCCTCGTCAAGCCATTTTGTTATTGTGCTTACAGTTCCTAATCCCCCAAGTAATCCCATCGACTTCACTACAGCTACAACCTTTCTGGTTGAGCTTTCCTGGACAGGTGTCATCTGTTTCTATTTAACTGCCAAACTGTCGGGACAGATACAAGTTTATTAGCAAGGTGCGATGTGGTCAACAACCCTTTATCGCCTTTTTTCCTGCTGACTAACTGCACCCATATGAAGACGTGAAGTTTTGTGAGGTGTGAGAATAACAGGCCCATAATTGGATTCATTTGGTGATGATCATTGTCCCCATTAGTGCCATTTGTGTACACTGATGTAGACTCAGTCTTTCATTGCCTTCCATTGCCTCCCCCTCTCCCCTTGGAAATGAACAATTATCTTCCGTAAATGGATTTCTGCCACACATGGAGTTGCACATCATACACATGCGCATAAAACCATTCTGTCCAGCACCCGTTCTTTCTCACTTCATGTCACGTCGCACACATACCGGCAGCACACTGGGCTTTATCGCACCCTTTGTGAAATTCAAAACATATGATTCTGTTCATGTTTGCTTGCTTCTAATCTCCCTAATCCATTATTGGTCATGCTTAGAATATGCTCCTCGTGTTTGAACTTAAGTAGGCTGGAGCGATACTGGTGGAGAGAAAACTCGAGGCTATCATTATCAGCTGATATTCAACGCCGCCGTGGGCACATCCCACCCCGAGGTTGACACCATTTCCTTAGTACCATCACTGATCTAATATGTCCAGGCTCACTCTGAGGGCCAGTGTATGAGCCAACACTTACTGTACGGAGAGGATTTTATAGTATAATCGCACTGCAACAGAAAACACCAAGATGCTCATATCTTACTGGCTTCATCAGGCAACATCAAATTTGACAACATTATCTATAGTTTCAGGCGTCTGGAGAGATTTGTGAACCCGAGTTTCTTGAGATACTTTAAAACATATCAGTAAATAAATGAAAAAAATGGGTCCTTATCTATTACTAATTTATTATCAGCTATATCTTCTTCTTGAGGAAGAAGAACATCTTTAAAACACTTTCTGAAGAATAAGATTGAAAAACTATAATATATACTGTATATAAAATTCAGCATGGTTATTATAATAATTATAGATATTTACAAAATAAATAAATCAATACCCTGATCAAAATGCCCTGAATCATGATGAATTTGGTCTCTTCTGAATCTGTCCAAACTGTACAGCATATACAGTACATGTACTGTAAATATGATATCACAGAGAATAAACTATGTTTTGGCTCTGAAGGATATAAATGATTTTGCAGTTCTAGTTAGAATAACAAGCAATACTGAAATTCTGTGGTAAATCCTTTTTTACAGTGTCTTGGAGCCTGCTGATTCTGCTGTAGTCATTTCAATAGATTAACTGTATTAATTATACGTAATTATTAAAACAATCCATAGTGATAAATAAGATATTCTTACTCAAATTTTCTTGCCATGTCTATTCCATCATACATGATCATGTAAAATTCAGTACATGTAAATATTTTATCATTTAACTGTAGAAATGGATTTACTTTTTTTGGCTCTGAAGGATATAAATGATTTTACAATGTTAGTTAGAATAACATGCAACACTGAAATTCAGTGGTAAATCCTTTTTACTGTGTCTTACAGCCTTGTGCAGAGGATTAGAGAGAAAATCCACAACAAAGCAGAGCTGAATCTCTGTATTGTGTCTTCATGATCTTGAACAGCCTGGGATTTCTTTAAATGCAGAACTTTCACCCAAAGTTGGAAGCAGAGCTCAGCATTGTAAAAAAGCACCACTGATGGTTGCTGAGCTTTCTGCAGCACCTTGGGGTGTCGGGCCAGAGGCTGAAGGTGCTCTAAAGCTGCATAAGCTCCCCAGGTGTTGTCTAAGATGTATTTTAGACCTCAGTCTCCTCGCTGCCGCCTCCAGGCTGCCCAGCCTCACCTCTACAATACAGCTGCTCTTTCTCACAGTTTGTTTATCCCGCCTGCCTCCCCAGATTCCACACCACAGAGAGCAGAGCACTGACCACCACTGACCGAGAGAATGTTTAATAGTCTGTAACATGCACCGCATGCAGAGCCTCTTAAGTAAAAGAGTCCACTCGTTCTTGTAGGACTTTTCCATTTCCACCTCCTCACACTGTGTGTTTACAGTGTTCATATAGTATCTGGCTCTACTGGCAGTCCATTCCTTCTTCTTGTAGTTTAGGGATGTTGTTATGTTTCATGCACATTATGAATTTATGCTTGTAAATCTTTAAATGGAAAAATGTTGTAAAGTAAGGGAGCATTTCCATCCAGAAAACTAAAGTTGAGAAGGAATGATTGGATCAGATTTTTCATAAACACTGGCATAGACAAGGCATTAATCCTTGCTCACATTTCCTTCTACAGATAAAATTCTGTTTTTTGCTACATTTGTACAGAAACATACCTACGAATATAAAGTTGCAGCTGAAGAAACTCAGAAACTTCTCAGTGGCACAAAATATAAGATTTATAAAATAACCAGTGGAAGTTGCTTGAGTGAATTCTGAAGTCAGAGGTCTAGTGAGTGATCTAAAAGGTGACAGCACAGTCTCCTGGGGTGTGTTCACTACTCTGCAGGTGGACAAACTGAGGTCTATTCGTGAGGCGGCAAGTAACCTAAAAACTCTGATGCTGTCCACTACTCCCAGTGTGATAGCACTGGGATTCATGGAAATCAAAGAATATGTTTCTCACTGAGTTTCCTGACCTCTGGACGTGGAACATAAGCTCTTTGTAGCAGGTATATAGTGTCTATAATCTATATGTTACAGCTACAACCACTGTTTTAGTTTTACATTATACAAGTGTGTAAACACAGATGGTGATGTAAAATTGTATTTATATAATAGTACATATGCAGTTTGGCAAAATAATTATTGAGGGAAGTGCCTACTGAGGTTCTGCTGATTCTGCTGTAGTTATTTTAATAGATTAACTGTATTAAGTATTCCTAATTATAAAAAAAACTCAAATTTTCACAGTCACAAAGTCTATTCTATCACACATTATCATGTAATTTTCAGTACATGTAAATATTTTATCATTTAATTGTAGAACATGATTCACTGTACTTGAAGGAAGAAGAAGGACAATGGGGTGAACCATATATTTTAGGCTTGGTGACATGACTAAGAATCTTGGTGAATTTCACCTGTGACTCACATTAAGGAGACTTCCCGCCCTGAAGCTCAAAGGGAACCTATTCCCCCACATTTGTTGTACCCACCACAGTCTGAGGATTGCCTGCTACAGAACAGCCCACAGACTGACCAAGTAGAGCACAACTCTCAGATACTCTGCCTGTTGGCGTGGCTGGGGAGCGCTCTTCTTCCAGTTGATGGCAAAACCTATCCAGGTTACTTGCAGCACCAACTTGGTGTGTGGAAAATGGCCCATTCCTTGGACCTGGCCATGACAACAAGGTTGTCTAAGTAGAAGACGACCCTCATGCCCTGGTCATGCAGCGGCTGCAGCGGCTGCAGCGGCTGCAGCGGCTGCAGAGCCGCGTCCACACATCTGCTGAATGTGCAGGGAGCCAGGGAATAGTCAAATGGTAGCCTGTTGTACTCAGGCTACAGCATTACCACACACTCCCAGGATGTTAGCTGCCACGGCCAGGTCTGCACCCAGCTGGAAAATTTTCTCGAAATATTCTAGCATGTCACTGTCCTCCACCAGTAGGGGTAGTGGCGTCCTGCTCAGGCTGCAAGGACCTCTTCCAGGGGGGCACACTGGGACAGCCTGTCTCCATGTGGCCTTGCACTCTCAGGAAGGGAATCAGTCCTGCGACTGGTGACTCTGTTTTCAGAGGCGCCTTCCAGGACGCTTTGACACACTGCCAGATGTCCGGGAGAGGACGCAAAACAAAGGTAAAGGTACAGCCTGGGCTGTAAAAGCCTTCACATGGCCAGCTAAACAGTTTGGTTGGGATCACTGTGACCCCTATGCGTTCCACCACCGGCAAACTGAAGTTGGAGGTGGATTTCCAAAGGTCAGCGATGTTGCAGACACAGATGAGAGGTTGTTGTCATCGTCCATCGGTGGGACAGTCTCAGCCGAGGCATCTGGTGGCGGCATCTGGTGGCAGTGGCAGCAGCGGGGCACCAAAGTGGGGGACTCGTCATCAACACGTAAATCTATCTCTTGTTCTCGTCGCAGCAGAGCAAGACGTCACACAGCTGAAAACGGTTCCACCATCACCGGTGCTCAATTGGAGGAAGGCCTCGCCAGTTGCTGAAGTGAGAAGGATAAGAGCAGCAGTGAAGCGCTTCCTTGTATACTGTGTGAGACACACGTAATCAGTAGGCGCGTCCTCATTGGCCAGCTACTATATGCAAATTTCAGTGGACGATTGCATGCATGTGATTGGAGAAGAGTATTACCCATAGTGTCCAGTAGAGGGCGGAGCTTGTATAAGATAGAACATGTTTGTACTGCGATGCTAGTTTGAGTCCATGGCAGCACACTCAGTTGACAAAGCTGAGTAAGAAGGACTGTAGGGAAAAAGCAGAAAACTGTCACACAAAAGTGTTTTTTTCACCCCCTGACAGACAGTGCCATACGTTCCTGAGCACTGAGGCATGAGTCAATCACAAATCTAAGCGCAGGACACCTCTGCATGTCCTATCTCCCCTGAGCTCCTTCAATACATTACAGTGATGGACGTGTGTCAGGTGATGAGAAAAAGTCAAGTGACTTACACCAATCATTTGCCGCCTCACATCTTGGCAGTTTAACGGGTTCATGTAAAAGGAAAGATAGACAGAAGTAAAGTGTTGCTCAGTTCTCTTGGAGAAGACAGACCTCGTCCTACAGATCAGCTGTTCAACTCATTGAACTGACAGTCAGGCCTTTTTCTTCCTCAAAGAAGCTGTAGTCTGCGTCTGCCTGGTGTGAAAATATTCCATTTTTGAAACAGTGTTTCTGTACAATTCTCCTCTGAGTATGTTGCCTGTTTGGTCTCGGGAATGTTTTGTCTTCCGCTGATTTGTAGAGAATGCTCCTTTTTTTAAACTAGCAGAAAGAAACAAGTGTTCTGACAATTTGTGCAGTTGTTCAGTACAATCCCACATTGCACTGTGGTGAGGCTACATCAAACATAAGTTATAACAGCCATGCTTGATAGATTTTAAGAATACGATGATATAGCACAAGGCTATAGAAATTTGTCAGATTTTGCTTTACCATTTCTACCATGATAGCTCACCCTGAATATCTCTGGTTGTTTTAGACCATTGCAAACACTATCGCATATTTTAGAGGATTTTGCTTCAACGTAATTAGGTATATTGATTGCTTGTTTTTTAAATCAGCGGATTATGCCACGTTCCTGTCATATCAGATATACTGTAATTACAAGTTTCCAACTTGTAAATACGTTCATGCCAACCTTCAAGTCATAATTACAACTGGAAAAAAGGTATTTTTCTGAAAACTAAACAAACATCAGCCAAAGTCTGTTGTTCAATGTAATTAAACCAAAATTTAATGGATGTATTGTTAGTTTTGTCTATGCATGGTATTTTAAACCCTCATAAGACCAAATCAATTATCATTCAACCTTCCTGGGTTGTCAGAGAATATGAAACAATGCTCTTTTCTCATGCTTCTCATTCGTCTGACATAGCATGAATGCAGCATTAGCCAAAAACAGCTGGTTATTTTATGTTTTTTTGAATTCCCAGAAAATCTATGTATATCAAGACGTAATAAACAGTATTGCTATCACAATAGATAATTACATACAGTATACTTTGCAAAGAAGTTGTATCCATATCGACCACTCCTAATGCTATATTATCTTAGATTTTTCAAAAGAGTTCTCACGTATCATCCACTATAAGTGATATTAACATTTTAACAGTTGATTGTTAACTATTTCCAGAGTTTAGGCTTATATAATAATTTAGTGTATAATTACAGCCTTTCACTCGACAACAGAGCAACAGCAGAGGAAGAGTGATCTATATTAAATCATCAGCAAACACCGTTCTCGGCTAGGATGCCATGCCAATATAGCATGCCAATATGTGGTATTTTATAACTCTCTTTAAAAAGAGAGGGTTGCAAAATATAATATGATCAAACAGTATAGTCATACAATAATTACTGTTAAACAAATACTGCTCAATTTTTGTCTATGGCAGAGATTTTTCAAATTTTTCAGCCATGGTTTGTTGCATTGTTTTGTACTACATATATGGAAAGGTGTTACTTTGTCCACCTACTGGATTAAAAATCATAATTAAGTTTTTCAGTATTATTTTTCTTAATACAACCAAACTTGGTAGAAGTAAGATACTCCAGATATGAAGATATCCTTTTCTGTTGGGTTGACATTCTGGCTTCTTGCAGTGTTTCATCTTTAACACTTATGAAAGCAAACACCAATAATACTCAGTGTTCAAGGGGATATTTAGTGCTCATCATGAGCTACATTGGTAAATTTCAGACTTATTTACTGATTGCAGGAATGTGATATTATAAAATGAAAGCCAGTAAATGGGTGGTCATTAGGGAGAAAGCCATTTGTGGAAGTATACATCCTGCGGATTCATTGCTCTAAAGCATCCATTAAGTACAACTCTACATGTTGAACAGACTGACTAAACGTTGCCATGGTAACAATAGGCATGTATCGTAACTCGAGTTCTACAATCACAGGCAGAGCCTTTTAATGGGGCTCTTTGCCACCTATCTCAGAATCTGTGCTCATTGAAATTTGCATACGCTCTGCCATTCAGGAGGATCTAGTTCAGTCCAGTGGGGGCTGCTTCCCATGAGCACCAATACCACCTCTCATAGGCTTGTGTGGTAAAGTGCAATTACTGCGCCCTCTGCCTTGACACTGACACCGTAACATAATTATCTCTGAAGTTGGCCCGATGCAACTCTCATTGTTTAACTCTTGTGTAACAGGTCAGCCGGGGATTCTATCCTGATAGGGAGATTGAGAGGGAGGGGGGTCGACCAAAGCCTGATTGACGATAGACAACTGCTTAACAAGTCAGACAGGAACAATCCAATGTATCCCACTTTTGCTAAGAAGTTGATGGTGGGCCTGGCACAAATGATCGGGTGTCTCACTGTGCAAGACAGCACACAGCTAGACACAAGAATCCACAGGGCAGCATTTTACAAGAGATATCAATCCAGATAAATACAATCCATAGTCTTAGTGTTTCTAACATGCTCATGAGTTGCACCTGGCAACACCTGCTGTAGCTGGAGATGCTGGGCAGATGAGTCAGTGGTTGTTAAAAAAAAACTCCACCCACATAACTATTTCTAACACATGTTGTGTAAGCATTTGCATTTTTATTAATTCCACAAGACATAAAGCTTCAGCAGAACATTGTTGGGAGTTATTTTTTGCTAAACTAACATTACTAATCTTAGCAAGATGGCAAAAAAGTGTACTGTTCCTTCAATGCCAATATCTTCTATAAGTAGTGAACAAAATACAAAGGAAATAGCTTTTTGCTGAGTTAAGCATAAGCAGTAAAAATAAACTCATTCTGGTTGGTAGCTACAGTAGCTACTTTGGTCTCTGGATGGTGCCTACAGAATAATTTTTCCCAACGCACCTGTTTTCTCCATTAAGATTTATTGTTGAATAATATAATTTAACCAATACCCCTCTCTTGATAAACAATGCAATATTTTACTCAAGGGTTTCATTCATTTATAGTCTCTTGTAACACTGCTACAATTCAGTTTATGCAGTATCACACTGTAAGTTTGCAACAGTCCAGCGAGGGAAAAAAAGTTTATTACATCATGGTTTTATTGATTCACATATTCTACATTAGTTGTCATGTAGAGAATTTTAACTGTTAATGGTTTTGAATGCATCTGGAAAATGTCTAATGTTGCACTTCATGACACTAAATCAATATCAAAAGTTAAGGAAGACTCACAGTAGTTTCATTAGGACAGTAATCATATGATAATGAGTTTGTAGTTCATGCCATTGCAGTAACACGGCCAGTGTTTGCGGTCCTTCCCAGGTCCTCTGAATCAGATGGTTCAAGACATTTTGGCAAACATCTGTTCCCAGTAGAACAATGATGTAAGCACACAGGCTTTTAGGTGGCTGGTGTGCAGCCAGGTAGAATGACATATGGCAAGGAGGCATTAGCAGCGTGCAGCAAATCACACTTAGGTGAACACAATCTCTGCCTTGACTTTCAGGTTTCATAAATAATGCAGCACCGGCAAAGGAAAACATTTGGATTTCCCAGGAGCAAAGACAAATAGCTTTTAAATTCCACTTTCAAGTGCACTTGTTTTTTTAAAAAGAGCATGATATTTTCATCAACTGAAGCTCAGCTTCTTTGTTACTACACCATAAAAGAGGATACTATAGTCCAAACATTTATAGCTACAGCAGCCTGAAAATGCTACTTGACTGTACAACTTTGATCTGAGAAAAAAAAAAAACGATCTATTTTAAAACATGACATAAATCCAAGCCAAGCAGGTCTGGAACTTGAGCAAAGCCAGTCCAGACAGAACTAGATCATCTCTGTTTGAGTTTTCATTGAGCATTTTAATGCAAATTATTTGCCACAAAGTCTATGAAGAGTCCAGACTGATAGCCTTACTACTGCATCATGTAAACTGTTTCAAGTGATACAATTGTGTGAAAAACAGTGTGAAAAGTGTGTAAAAATATTCAGTGTCTAGGTTGTAGTTATTGTTAGAAACTGAGTAAGGGTACCGCTGTGATTAAAAATGAATTCAAGTGTTTTGAGTAATTTGGATTTAATTTGAATGCCATCATTAACAGTGGAATACAGATATTCATGACAATAGTTTTCAGGTAAAAGATTATTTTTTATATAGTTTTCCTACAACTAAAAAAGGGTGGAACAGTCTCTCTGAAAATGGTGGATGGTGAAGATCTCTACATGATCATAAATTCAAGGCATCCCTTGTCTCCCAGTATTGTCCTTCCCTGAGCTTGAGGGCAAAACAACACTTTGAAGACATGAAAAAAGCCCCACTGTACAAAGAAAAAAACGTTAGGGAACATGCGCAATCCAAGAAAATGTTTTATTTAGGTGAATAAGCACTGTGTGAAAGAAAATGTAAATCCAAATTAAATGCAATTATGTCAAAGTGTACCATCAAGCTCAATTTTATCTTAGATAGATGTTGTTTTTAGTATAGTCACTTTTTTCCGCAGTCACTTTGTAGACTGTATAGTTATCATACATATCTCAAATGGGTCTGGATTAGATGTATTAAGGTGCTGCATACACTCGCACTGTAGCATTATGAACGAGTCAATAAATAAATAGGAGAGCAAAAGTAAAAAGGGAGGAGGAAGGGAGAGACAAATGAGGAGAGAGACGGAGAAATAAGAAGAGAGGCTTTTCTGCCTCAGACAGCTTGTGGCCTTTTGTGTAATAGCTGGTGCCTGTAGGAGGCTGTGAAAAGATAAGGTTTACTAATGGGTGTTCAGGAGAATATTTCATTTATTATCATACTTTACTCTTGCGAGCGCGGAGTAATATTGAGCGTTGGCGCTATTCATGCAAGCTCTGAGAGGTTTGCATTGTAGGGACTGTTAGAGCTGCTTCCAAAACCGTTAACCCTGGTAGAGAAGAGGCAGCTGCAGCGCTAAGAGGCTGTAATGAACTGTGGCTTTAGAGCTGCCAGGGGCAACGTTTGGTCCACAAACCTGATACAGAACTTTCAGCCGCTTCAATCCTCCCTATGAACACATTTCCAGTGCTTTTTATTCTGTCTATCCTTCTTAATGTTGTTTACTTTGGTCTTAAAATCAAATTGAAATTGTTGTAAATTGGCTTTTTTTGTCCGCTACAGCATATATATCTGCTCTGTAAATCACTTGTCATGTGTTAACCTTTGAGAAAAAGATCAGAAACCCAACAAGAGATATATTTTAAATTCTTTGATTTTATGATTTACATTTTTACATTAAATACTGTTCCGCCATCTGTTTACATAGCTGGAGATCTTATTTCCATACAGCAAATCAAATCTTGAAAAAAGCAAGCTAGCGTTCTATCACAGGCAGAGCAGACAGTTACACTGAGCCTGATAGCATCCTGCTACACAACACAAGAACCACAGACTCTGAACAACCCACATTAGCTTTCCTGTTAAAGTCATGTTGACTTTATTTTTGACTACAAAGAAGGAAGATTAAATGTGATTTCAGATGGATTTTAACAGCTCAATTAAATACATAAATATGTAAGTATGTCACATCTTTGGTTGCTTCTCAACATGTTGGTTTACAATGCTACCGTTATTTTTCTACACTTTTATTTACACACAAACCAAATCATTTACAAGGTGATATGTACACATAAATATGTTTGTTGCCTTTCTTTTTTTTTGCATTTTCAAAATTATAAGTTCAATTTTAGTTATAGTTCAGGTTTAGTTATCTTTTCAAAGTGTAACATCAAACTCAACATCACTGTTAAAATAAAGACATGAATGGAACATGATAAGTAGAACATGCAACGTGTTGTCGCATAAGCTGACTGTAAAACATTTGTAGTTTTTCTGTGTTACAATTCAACTATCACTTGGCATTGTTTTTCCAAACAAGATTCCTCAATTTGAAAAACTTACTCTCCAGATTGCAGTTTTTGGGATAAAAGCTCCCCATGTAGTTTTCTAAGACACTCAATTTCCATAGTAATGCAGTGAGCAGACCCCCCCAACCTTCCAAATAACTTTTGATCCCAAGCCAAAAAGCCAATGAGAGAGCAGTATTGTTACTGCAGTATTCAGCATTGTGATATATGACCTCATCACTGAATGTTTCTGTTGGCTCTTCACTCTAATTAGCTTGGTTGCTCATTCATCGCTTATGACTTTATTATTTTGTTACGCTTCCATCACTGGCACCACTAGCAAGATAGTTTATCACTTTAAACCTTTAAACTATGAATAAGGCAGGAAATGATCCATATAAATGTGGAAAATGAGAGAAAGTTAAAGGCATGTTCAGCAAGTGCTATTTACTTTTAACCCAGGATCAAATATTCTGTGTAGAATGACAGTAATCAGATGTAGAAGATTATTTTATTATTTTCTAAATTTCAGTATGCTGAAGACTAGAATGCATGGCATCAATGTCCATAAGAGGACTGCAAATTGAACTCACCTTGTGCATTTAAGGCAAGACGATCACACTATAATTGCAGTTTATGACACACCTTACCAAAGAAACTGTGGTGCAGATGACCGAGCAAATAAAGAATGCCACACGGCAGATAATCAACAGGAGGCGGAACATGCATGCACTGGGCAGAACATGTCCCATCGGTGATCAGCCTGAAGGAGTTCTGGAGGCAGAGAGAGAAAGGCAAAGCCCAGGAACACAGCCAGCACAAACAGATGTTGGAAAATGTGCTAAAACACTGCACAAAGCCAGGTGCCTGATGGAAGAATGAAAATGCAAAAAACATAGGAAAAGATTACTGAGAAAGAATTCTTCAACTCCAGGAAAAAGTGAACCAAAAAGATAAGTAAATAAAAAATAGGATGCATGTAGCTTAAATTCAAAATAGAAATTTGAGATAATGCAACTATTATCATCATGTAGACAAAGCCAAAGAGTGATTTGATCTAGAATATGGATCTGGAATATACAACAAGAGGGTTCACAGTGAATAATCTGAAAGTACCAACTGAACTAGAAGATAAAGCAGGTTTTACTGAGTGCTCCACACTAATTAGTTCAAAGACACTACATCTATAAACACTGAATGTAACTACAGGATGCAAAGCTACCAAATGTAAATGCAGGATTACTGAGAATGAAGGATCATGAAGTGACAAAGAAAGCGACTGCGATGATGAACTAGCGTGCACAGATGTTTCATGTAATGAAAAGAGATGCCAGAACTTATGTTTTACTAAAGGATCTGAATGATAGGTATGACAAATAGGAACAGCATCACATGATGTTTCCCCACTGAGACATTAGCCCAGATATCTGGAACAGTCATCTCATCCCTTGATGCAGCGAGTAGATTTTGGCAAATCCTGCCGCATTAAAGCAGCCTTGAGTGCAAACTGCTCGACGATACCGCATGACATGTTGTATTTTTATTATCACTGCAATACAAAAATGCAATTAGTACACTGCAAAGGGGCTGATAATGAACTGAATGCATCAAAATGCTGGTAAAAAAAAGGCTTACTGTACCTACAATTCTGGGTATAACTGTGTTCTAAAATCATTCAGGGTGTCCACAGTCAAGGTATGCCACAAAATCTCACTTTCTGTTCCCCCTGTCTCACTACCACTCCAGTCCTATTAGAGAGTAAATCCTCTTGAGAGAAAAAGAGAACAGGAAGAAATGAGAGGAGCAGGCAAAGGAGGGGAAAAAAACTGGGTGTGCTTCTGTGCCTCAGCATTAGTGATGAGACATTCATGTATGTGTAGCCCTCAGATAAAGCAGGAAAGAGTTGATGGAGAATTATAAATGTCACAATTGTTTTCATTGCTCTGATACCCACAACACCAAAACATTAAACCACCTACATACCGGTGAGAAATTTTACTGAATACATTCTAGTAGCTGTATGTCCACATAATGCACCTAGGATTGCTGCATCACGTTCAATAATTCATACTTGAGGTATTAAGATTCGGTGCGCTGTGAGATTTGAACTTCAATTAGTCAGTGATGATTTTGCTTCAGTGGAAGTCTTTAATATCTACATACTGTATCACTACATGCAACTTTACTCAATGAGTGCACCATCAGCAGGCCTGTCTTAAACTCAGTGTTTTTAAGCATCAGCCAGAGAACTCTCAGGTGAGTTTGTCTTTGTTTCAAGTTCAAGTTCATCTTTATTGTCATGTGTACTAAAAATACAGTGAAATACTGTGCTGTGGCTCTCTTTGCCTTAACACAAAGGACACACCAACCTATCAGACCTACATAGACTATGTACACAGTGTATTCATATGTATGCATTATAAACACAATATACAGTACATGATAACAAAAAAGTGCATACGGGTGCGTCAGCTGTCCAGCAACCTGACTGCTTGTGGAAAGAAGCTGTTACCGAGACGGGTGATGTGTGAATTGATGCTCCGGTAACGTTTTTTTAGATGGAAGGAGCGAGAACAGAACATTAGCAGGGTGGCTGGTGTCCTTAATGATGTTTTGGGCTTTCCTTTTGCAGCAAGTGGTGTAAATGTTATAAAGTTGTGGTACTTCCTTGCCAATGATTTTTGCTGCTGTCTTTACAGTCCTTTGTAGCAGCCTGCAGTCCTGAGCAGTCAGGTTGCCAAATCACACTGTGATGCAGCCTGTCAGGACACAATCAATGGTACAGCAATAAAAGTTCACAAGAGTTTCGGTGCTCATACCAAACCTCTTAAGACAGTCTCTGTTGTGCTTTCTTGAGGATGCAGTTGGTGTTGAGAGACCATGTGTGGGTGTCTGAGATGTGTGTGTGTGTATGTGTGTCTTTATGTTAGTATGGCAGTAAACTTGCACAGACATAAATATGCTGTCAATATGCTTTGATATGGCAATCCATCACAGTTAAGAGCACATCAGCTTTTATTTCATAGTGATGTTATCATTGTATACTAATGCAGTTGGCACATACACCAACATTTCCACCTATAAACTAGGATTATGAATACTTTTTGCATTTTAAAGCAATATTTTTTCTGCCTATAGGTCTGTGTGTTCAAGAGCTTTTGCGGAAATTATATTTTTGCCATGATTTATTTATTTATTTTCATTTTATTTTAATCTTAATATAGAAAGCTATACATTATAAATATATACAAGCTACATTATAATTGCACAATTACAGTGAGGTTGATCTAAAAATAGTTTGAAAGATTAAAAAAGTTATGATGTAAATGGTATACAATCATGATACTTACATGCACATCACCACTGAGCAGATGAGCACTAATGTAAACATCACTTGTGTTTAACAAAGTGGCAAGTCTAATTTTGGCTTAAATCAAGAAAAATGCAGCCTTGTTTCTAAAATAAAAACCCCACAACTTCCAACTGCTTTTTTTTAAATAAGCTGCTAAATATGCAGTTCAAAAGACAGACTATTACCCTGAAAACTGAAATATTTGGAAGTTTTAGTCAACTATTTCCAGAATTAGAAAATACCAAATGTTCAGTTATATCAGTATTCAGCACAAGTTTCAACTGACATAAGTTTGATGAACTATATTGAACCAATATTGACATGGTGCATGGATTTTGCAGAAGTTGTGGCATAGCACTAAATTCAAGTGTCATCAGCGTAACAACAGAGCTCAACATTTAGCATATTTTGGTCTATGTCATATATATATAAATACATTCCATGTTTCAGATATACTGTACATAATACAGCATGTTAAACATTTGGTTTGGGTAAATCATCAGTTTGCTCACTTTATTTACTGCAGATTAATTCAAATGTACACTGTTCAAACTAAAGTTTTAGACTTAATAACTTGAACTTAATAAGACTTAATTTCCCACTGGCCTTCATTGACAGCAACCAAGTTAAAATGAAATAGTATTGCAAGTAAATCATTGGAAGCTCTTAATGACAATCTATAAAAAAACAAAGGTAGGCTACATTTAATGCTACAGCAATACAAAGTGTATGGAAGTAATGCGCTATAATAAGCCCTTTAGCTCAGTAAGTTTTAGTAGTCAAATAAATTCTTCTTTAGTAACTGAGAGAATAATTCTGGAAAAAGAGTCGCTGCTCACAATCTAATAGCAACTTTAATCTTTGGATGACTCAGATCCTGTAGATAATTTAAGAGAGAACACTTTTTGTTTTATCACTGTACACTTTGCACTTTCTCTATGTGATATACCCTGCACATTAAGTTATATATTATTGTTATATTCTTTGAGCATAATTGTACCTTTACAAGGCTTTTCTATTAAAATACCAGTTAATACAGCAAAAGACCTTTAGAAAAGACCAGAAACTGGCTATTTAAACATTTCAACCTATTACATTCTCCACTGTAATGCAAAAAATAGACTATAACAGGCATTACCCCAACTGAAATTGGTAGAAATAATCCTAAATTGGTGAGTACGTCATCACTTTTTGAGCAGGACAGACAAATTATTGACAAGTTATGAAAACAGCATAGTGCGTTCTACGTTGCTCTTCTGTAGTTTGTTATATTGGCTGTTTTGACGGGAAAAAAATCATGATGCAAAGACTTACGCTGCTTGGCTTCAGTGTTGACACTGTAGCTTCATCAGACCCCAAAGTGCATTAGCTCCACTCAAACAATTTAATGAATCAACTCTGGCAAGAGCCATCAATATGAAGACACTGAATAATGCCTTTAGTGCAGACACTTAGCTTGTTGCCCTATCCATTCTATAAGTGCTGATTGAAGAAAATGAGGTGGGGGGGTCGGGGGGTAGCTGCAGGTTGTTCTCATTTATGATGTCAAACCAGAATGCACTTAATGATTAATATGTTTACTTTCATATATTACATCGCCTTAAACACTGTTACAGAAAATGCTTTTTGACATGACTTTTTTCTGACATTACCTGTACAGTGCGCTGTAAATTGAACCATGAAATGTAACACCAGTTTTTTGAACAGGACTCTCACAGACAACAATACCTGTACATGCATGTATCTCAAGTTACTTTCTACTCTTTGTATTATAGATGATGTCTGTTCCTTTTCCCTTTTGAATTATTCAATTCATCCAAAAGAGGCAATTACATTAATTACCATCATCACCCTTAAAGAGATCCACCTGTGGTCGTTTTCTATTTTTTAATTTAACCCGTTGTATTTTCTACATATTTGTTTTCGAATTCCTGACATAGGAAGCAAAAGCAAACCTCTTTCAGCCTAGACTTTGCTGAGTCATGACAATTTATCCTCACAGCCACTGACATTGGTGTCTTACCGGCTGCAGAGTAAAGGCGGAGCATTGTGCTGTGATTTATTGAGTGGGCTTGCTGCAGAGGGAAGCAGGGAGAATAAAGTGCTCTCACCTGGAAAGTGAGGCTCTGTGGTTGGGAGAGATTTTCCACGGCTACACTCCTCACATTACTGTAAAAGAACCAATGAGGTCTGAATGATTCCATATTCATGAGTGGATTAATGAACAGTCGCGGTAATCGTGTCTGCAGCACCAAATTGATTCTTAACATTTATCGGTGTTGACCACTCACTCTAAATAATGAATACAGAGGAACTGTGCATGGAGGACATATCTATATTCTCTCTCCTGCATGTTCAGCTGAGTGGCTTCACATTCCCCTCTAAACTGCTTGAACACTCTCTCAGTGCGAGGGCACTCCACATGCTACTTCGTTCCTGGTTTTGCGGCCTCAACTGTTTCCGTGTTAGCATGTGTACAGTGCAACCCCATGGGCCTGACACTCCCTCTCCCTTGTGCACGCTGAGCTCTGCGACTTGAACAGGGCGACATAACTTGTCCCATTTTTCATGTCAGATCATGTCCGAGATATGCATCACCTACCAGTAAATGCAGGGTACATTCCCCATCTAATGCTTGGATTTTTGACATATTGCTCAGTTCTACACGGTGAAAATCCAATCTGAACTGGTTTAGGCATAATAATGAACTTAAACACAAGGGTTTTACAGCGCTCTGTCATCTTGACAACCTCTGCAAACAGCTCTAAGGCCTTAAGGGTGCTCACCAGGGATGCAGCAATTCCACGCTTTTACATCTCACAGTCCTCTAACTCTCCTCTGATCCCATCAATTAAACTGCAAGCTCCTCTTTATGGAGGGCTTATACCTTTTGTCCTTTACACAGTAAACCCTGCCTTTAAATCTACCCACATAACCTGACTGTGACTTAGTCAATCTCAGCAAACTGACATGAGTGTATCTATTAAAATTTTACAATATAGACTATAAAGTATGGCCACTAGTGAAGAATATAAATGGAAATAAATCCCATTAAGTATACACTGTAAAAAAACAAAAAACACACACATTTCACATTTTTGAAGAATATTGTTGAGTGTCTTATTTACAGCTAATGGCTGTTTTTTTTTGTGATTTTTCTGTTGTCAATTTACAATTAAATTCTGTAATTCCCCCGAACAGTCAATCTTTCTCTTGAAAACACTTGTTAACGCTTGTTATTCTACAGCATGATTTTATTTTTACAAGGTTTTGTTAATAAAAACACACCAATTTTACATTTTACATTCAATTTTCACGATGATGAAAAAAAAATGCAAGGCTTTCAGTTGGCCAATGCCAGTGATGATACAACATGAATGTATTTCATGTTGTAATGGTGATTCTACAAAATGTTTGTATTTTTACAAGGCTGTGTTAGAGTATGTACTATTAAAATACTGAAATAAACCAGCTTGAAATGATTTCCATGATATTTTATTCCAGTTTTATTCATTGCAGAATGTGGTAGATTTTCAAATGATATCAATTAGACAGACTGCAAAATACCAAGAGTGAACCACGGGATGCTTCATGGATTTCCTTTGCGAACCTCAGAATCACAGTTTGAATTCACGTCTAATGATGGCACTGATGACCAGGCTCATTTTAAATTAATGGTGGAACTGGTGGTGAGATTTTGCGCTGCTGTAGGTTTTAAATGAATCCTCGCAGCAGCGCGGGAGATGTTCTGCGACTGCTTCTGGATGGGATCTTTATTTGGGACCAAAAAAAAAAAGGTGCCACGGCAGCATCACTGTGTTTCATTGCACCATATGTCTTTCCATATGCCTTCAATGTCCACTCATGGGAATATCAGAGAAAGTGTTTTACATGAAGCAACCCCTGTGAGTAAGATGTGTATTATGAGTGTACTATTGTGCGAATTCCACTTTGTGGTTACACTACGCCCTCCAAGATCAATTATTTTGTTAACAAAATGTCCATAGATTCTCATGTTGGTACCAGTTTATTAAATAATTCAAATGTTAAATATTATGTAATCCTGAACATTATTATGGCTAAAAATGAATACAGTATGTGCTATACATGTCTTGATGCATACTGAAAGTGCACAATGTAGCATGAATCCTTTCTTTTCCTGAAAAGAGCCTCTGTGCATTAATCTATTCTCAGCTCGCACATGTTCCCTACTGTTCCTATTAGGCAATCCTAGAATACCAGCACACAATGCCCTCTTTAGCTTCGGTCCTGCCCTGAAGAAAATCTGCTAAAAGTAATAAAGGCAGTTGAATAAAACCATGAGGAGCCCCTGTTATACTTGTCATCCTTATCATTCTACCCCACTTATTCCAGATAATAACAAATTACTGCACATGTCACTCAAAGGATCTGACTTTGACCGTGAATAAAAGTCATGGCGCTTCACAAGATGTTCCTGATGAATAATCCTGGAGAGCAAAAACAGACATGGGAGTACATGAATGCCTTTGTCAAATCCATGTGTGCAAGGCCACTCTTGGTTGCATACTGCCATTCTGTTACTATTCATTACTATTCAGAGCTTGGCCTGCAAGCAAAGAAGAAGAAACTAAGAAGCACAGATCAGACATTAAATGAATGATTCCCCGGGCAAAACAAAATAGCCCCAGAGTTTGTGCCACTTAATAGCTTTCCTGCTTCGGTACCCCAGGGGCTAGTCTGTTCACAGAGCACAGAAACGGCTCGAACACAAGATTATGAATGCACCTCTGCAATGAAGTGTCAACAGCAGGGTTTCCTTCAATATGGCAAAGGTCAAGTGCACAGCTTTTGCACATTAAAACAACACAAGAGGTGCCACACGTCAGAGTGTTAGGTTCCTAAATACAATATTGCATATGAAAATACTGACTAGAAACACTTCTGTAACAATTTAGAATCTACATTTATAAAGAAATGTTCACTGCTGCCTCCATCGAGGTCCATATATAGGAACAAAAAAGTTATATAGCAGAATAGCAGAAATGAGTTGTCAAATACTTCAAGCTGTCTTGAAAAAAATATAGTGTTTGCTATTCATATCTCCTCAGTGAGTTGCTCCTGAGGTCAGGGTCTCTGCCTGCAAATGCTTGCTTACTTATCACTTTTGAGAAAGTGAAAGAGAGTGTTGGCAGTAGATTCGACACCACTGTGCACTGGAGTTGAAGGTTATGCAATATACACATGCATTTGTTTAGAAACTAATTAAGCTTATATTAAAGTGTAGCCACAGTGTGAGCAGATGAGAGAATAGCTTAGCAGTTTTAGAGAGCAAAGAGCTTCTTTGTCAATAACACATTTTTTATTTTATTTTAGAAATAAAGAAAGTGTTCTCATTTAATAGACTTCTAGCAGTTGTAAAAAATAAGCAGTATGTGATGTTATGTGTATATACAGTGTATGATTATTAGATGCCTTACAGCAGATCATCATACAATTTAAATCACATAATGCACATTAACTCTTGTAAGATCTTGTAAGATTGTTAATGGGACTTTCAACTAAATATTTGATCATAAATTTCATTTAATTTTAGATAAGGTGGCATGTACAATTTAACTTTGGATGTATGAAATTTTAAACGTCACATGAAAACATGGCAGTTTCCTTCATTAGTGGTTTTAAGATTCTTTAAGCAAACCTCAGTTTTTATTTATTTATTTTATTTTTCTTGTTTCCTATTGAGGGGAAGGCTTTCACACATGCTCAGAGCAGTATTATTTTGTACTTTGTTAGCAAAGTCCGCGACCAGCCATGTTCCATTTCTCTGTAGGGCTATTACGACATCATTATGTGTGCTCTAAAAAGCATGCCATGCTACTTTAATATTGAATGAGTGAAGGAATAGCACACCAGTATCTTGCTTTCATGAAGCTATCAGGAAACCCATTCTGCCTCCAAATGTGTTTTTTTTTTTTTTTTTTTTTTTTTTTTTACTGTAGATACCATTTGCTATGGTTGAGGGTACAGTAAGTATTACAGCGTGTCTATTTTTAGAAAGGCAATTTCAAAGTTTACTGTGTGCATACGCATGCACATGGGCAAGTGTTTAAATGGAAACATCTTTTTTGTGTGTGTGTGTGTGTGTGTGTGTGTGTGTGTGTGTGTGTGTGTGTGTGTGTGTGTGTGCGTGCATGTGTGTGTTGCTTTCCTTACGGCTTGTTGTTTGTGGGTTCAACAGGCAGCACATACTTTCTTATCCTCCATAGGGGAATCTAAGGAGTTCTTCACTTCTATACCTTCAGGCTTAAATGAAACTGAGCTTGAGTCACTCAGATGTAAAATCAAGACCTTCACCATGTTGACTCTTAGAGAACGATATGTTAATCTAATAACTTTGCCCCCGTATGGGCTCAAAATAGGTATGTGAATATGTGAAAACATTAAATATGAATACATTCAAATGTGTGAATATGTAAAAACATTTTGATCAAATGAAATTCAATTGTTTGAATGTGTAAAAAAAAAAAAATCTGAACAAATATAATTTTTGAATCCGTAAGGAGATCTGTAGCTGTGTATGACATTTTGTGAACAAATGATAAAGATTTGCACAAATAATTTCCAGTGTGTGAGTGCATAAAGAAGATTTGCACAAATGTTTGCAGTTACACATCAAAGGTTTGCAGTTACACATCGATCTGTTTGTGGGTGAAAAAAGTTCACACAGAACTCAATTATACTCCTGAATACCCGATGGGGATGCTCTGAGCGCTGGGGGCATTTTTTATTATAGCACGTCTGCCATAATTGTTTTATTTACTAAAGTAGGGGCTTATTACTATTATTATTGCTAAAGGTACTGCATAGGTGTAAATGTGTTTTTTTTTAGCAAGAGATAGCACTTGTATAGCCTAAGAAAGTAGCAGAAATATGCAGAAAGTCTTTTTTGGCAACATATAGTGTACAACTTATATACTGTACAACAAGGAATTCAACTACAGAATACTAGTCTTCTCCCATTTTTGAACCATTGCCCTACCTACAAGGTGTATAAACAAACAACAATAAACCAGAATAAAATAACAGATACAAAACAAAACTTGAGGAGCATAAATAAATCAACTCTAATAAGTGGGACAGTGTAGAACAATATGCAGGTGTGTGTGCATGGACTTTGCAGATGTATTCCTCACATCTGCAGCACACAGTATTTGTTTTACAGTCCATCTTTGGGGAGCAGAATTGGCATCTCCTCCTCTTGCCTGCCCCAGCTGCAGCCTCAGGTGAATCAGAACAAGATTCAGCCCCCTGAATAGCTTTCATAAGCGCTGCAGAGGCTGCTGTGCAGGGGAGGCGCTCACTTCTTTGAATGTGTGGGGTTACAAATGCCTTTCCCAGCTGCTCCAGGAACACCCTCCTCTTGTTCCGCTTATCCAGCATCCAGGTAGGGTTGATCTTGTTCCATATCACAAAGACATTGTATGAGGACACATAAATAATGTTATGGAAGATGAGCAGGGGGCCAGTGGGCAGTCATCCTCCTGCAGCTGTAAGCTCCTTTGTTGTGGTTGTAGTCCAGGATGAGGGCTGGCTTCCTCTCCTCACGATCTCTGATCTCAGCCGTTTTGTGCAGTGTGCTCAGGAAGACCACATTCTTGTTCCTCTTTGGGAGGTAAAAAAACTAGAGTGGTGGTGGGGATGAAGGCAAACTTTGATGAGAAAGCCTCTCTCCCCCTTGTTGCGAGGAGTGCAGGGAGGAAGCTCAGGCTTGTTCTTTCTAGCACAACCCGCATCTCCTGGTTCTTCTCTGGGCCTCCACTGGTTGTCTTTGTGTAGACTTGCATGTTCCAAGCGTAGCTGAATTGTGTGTCACAGGCTGCCCATATCTTGACGCCATACTTTGCTAGCTTGCTGGGCGTATACTGTCTCTTGAAAAAAGAGATCACTATCAGTTATTAGTATCAGTGTCACAGAAAACAATCACATAAATCAATATTACAGCAATACGTAATAAAATGAACAGTGAAAAACACGTTACAGATATGAAAATAAAAATTTACCTCTGAATGGAGCCAGTTGTTTATCCACTGTTACTTCAGGCTCAGGGTTGTAGAAGTATGGCAGACGCTCCACCCACATCTCCCAGAACTCTCTTATGGCCGCCAGTTTGTCTCTCACACATCTTGCAGGTCATCATCTTATCCATCCTTTTCCAGATGTCTCCTTATTTACGGTAAACCCTCCAAATTTTTCATCTCCAGGATGATCTTTTCAATGGCTGGTGTAATGAACATGTAGAATGTTGAGGCGATGTCCTGGACATGGGCTACTGCAGGAATTGTGGGCCCTGGGGTCATCATTATGATATTTTGTGCTGCCATCCTGCCCTGGTTGTCATATGGTGACAAGGACTGTCTTATTTTGCTGTCTCTATTTCAGCTTGGGGGATTTCTTCTTCATCTGAAGGTGATGCATTGTTCTCGGGGTTGTATTCTTCCCCATATTCTTCTTCAGATACATCCTCTTCTAAATCATTGTTCTCTTGCTCTAAGTTGTTGGGAACTAAATATGCACTCAAAGCTTCAGCAAAGAGAGAACTAGGAGTACTAAAAATACTCAAAAATGACCCTAAGACAACCTTTGTACAGCTTTGATGGAAATATGAAAAAAGGAGATGTTTAACTTTTTCTAATTTTGGGGTCATTCTAGGAAAAGTCTTAAAATTTCAAGTTGAAAAAAGATCATTTAGGGGATTTTCTCTGCTGTTTAACATGGTGGCGGGTCATTTTTGACCCTTAAGACAACACCAAAACTGATCTGCCCAGCAGCGTTCATGACACACCTCCCATCACACTCTCTATCAGAGTGGACCTTTTAAAGAGCAGTGATACAGTGTGTTGCTCACTCTGTGCAGTCTGTTGCATGAGACTGTGCAGCATGCAAAAGGTTTGTATGCTTTTGCACACCCTCCTCCAGCCCAGCTGCCAAGCTGTTAAGTACTGCAGAGTGAAGTAAGCACTCATTGATCGACAGTTCCTGATCATAAATCATTCACTAGCAAAACCTTCATTGTGTACAGTTTTTTGAGAAACAACATGTTTGTTTCATCTTAACACTTTTACATTGAAATATTATTCTGATGTTTGGCCACTGCAGTGATAATAGATAATACAGATACAGATAATACAACCTATTGTCTGCTTGTGAAAATTATGGTGATTGTATAATCAGGAAAGATGATAAATCAATTTAAAAGATGTGTATTGGCATCAGAGTAGACCACAGGCTTCATTTTTAAGCAGGCTGGATACCACAGGGAGCAGTCTACAGCATCTCACGGACTGTGTGTCAAGGTCAATACAATTTTAAGGACACTTTCTCTAAATTGTTGATTGGTTGGTAACACCTGATGCCCACTGGGTTCACCCAGGAGTACAACACTTGAGATTACTCCCACTAGAGGTAGAGGGGGAGCTAAAGTAATTTCTTCAGATCAGCTCCAATATTACAACTGGTGAATGTAAATATCTTATTTTTCAAAGCTGGGCTCAAAATGTTGCTGTCCTCCCTCCTCTCTCAAAGAAATGTATGTAGGAGTATGTGGCTGCTTCAGTTTCCTGAGGATAATTCAAATGTGCATGTGTGCATGAGTTGGATTGATTAACATGAGAATGCAAGAAATTCAAAGTTAATTATACTTAAAACTATATGAGCTTATACGTGTCATAGGCCTGAAAATCTAAACAAATCTTGTTGCTCAACACATTAAATACCTGACCAGGAAAACACAACTTTACAGATTTAGACATTATACCAACTGCCACCTGTCATATTAAAAAGGTCCAATTAGTGTCATTTTTTAAAATAATGGGGCTATGGTAATATACTGCTGTTACTGAAGTTAAAAGTGTCAAATGTATCATCCAAAAAATGAATGTCTAGCCAACTTTGGTCTTCAGTTTATTCCGCAAGTCAAACTATCACACAGTGCAGCAAAAAGAGAGAAGATTTTAATGTAACTTCTTGGTGGATTTCTCAACATTTTGAAGTAATATTCATTTAGAAAATCTCACCCTCTGCTTATCTTTGTTTTATAACCATCTAAATGTAGAGGCCTTTACTCTGCAAACCACTTAAGCACACTAATCTCTTCAATTAATGAACGGGCACAACAAGATAGTTTGCCTTTGTTACGCTGCAAGATGAAGAGGGCACACATAATTTGACTTGGGGTCAATCCATTTCTGAATATTTTAACTGCTTTCTTTATTCAAATAGATTGCACATTACTTGAATAGTAAATCTAAAGTCTCCCCATTTTTTCTAAAGTATCCACTTAAAGACAGCAATAGCACAAATCAAATAAAATCAAATGAGACATCCTTTATCTACACTAACAAAATATTGGGTAACACTTTATAATACAGCCTACAGGAAAATTATACTTTTTGAGGGTTTGGGGAATATTGCTATGTTGTGACAGTAGTCATCTCAAAGAAAGTTGACGTGGGACTGAATAAATTAGCAGCGATTTAAATTCTGAACAGTTTCGTCAAGCTGTGGACCACAGCAAGCTATTTTTGTCCTCATATCCATGTGCGCTCCTCTGCACGTCAGCAGCTGGGCAGAATCAGTCAGATCGGTGCCAAGGCTCAACCTTTCAATGCTCTGGGTCAGCATCCTGGAGTTGCGCCAGAAATTCCAGCTCCTCAAGACCATATGGGGTCTGCTTCTCCACAGCACCTACACTACCCCCCTCCTGCACCCCCCCCCCCCCCCCCCCCCTTCCTCCAGGGCTGCAACCTGACCCACCCTCATGTACTTTATGTCTTAGGAAAAGCCAAACAAAAGATGACAGTCTTTAGACAGAGGGAGCATGATGGATGGCTACTGCTTATGTAACAGTATATATATTAAGATTAACTGTATACTTTTAGTTAACGTTAGTGAATGTTACAGATTATCACAAGAAAGTTGTAGCTTCATGCAGTTTCACCATAAATGTTACATACAGTAACACCTTATTATAAATTATTCTGACAATATTCACTTCTATTAATGTGTAAACATCTTACCTCCCTTCAACTCTTGCTGTAAGTCAATCGAGAGGAGTGATTTTCATCATGTGACTGGCTTGGACTAGAGGGCATAGGGCAGATGGGAGCCCAAGAGCAATGGACCCTTCCCCCATACTCACCTACAGTATAAACACTGTGAATATAAAGGCAGGCAGTGCGTCCAGAATCAATAATGTGCCATGATAACAAGCAAGCAGTCAAAGCTGAAACTTGACCTCTGTGGCTATAGGCAAATCAAAGTTTGTTGTTTCCTCATGGGTTCAATAAAATTTCCTATATTACACAATGCATTAACAAATGATCTTATAATTACACAATGCATGAGCAAATAATACAAAACAGCCTATAGAAATCACTTTCAAGAGGAATGCAATTTTGCAAAATCCTTATTACAGCTGCAGATTTCTTTTCTTGGTTTCTTTTTATGCCCAATAACACATTTATAAAAACTGAAGATCTTAGCATAATGCAAGGTCTCACAAAGTGCAGATTTTTCACCACAATCAAAGGGATAAACATTGGTTAAAGTGACTTCAGTGCAACATTAAATGAAAGAAGTGAAGCCACATTTTGTGTATTAATTTACATGTTAGCCTGGACTTAAGAGAGTTACATTTTAAATGTAAAGAAAAAGAACATGGTTGCTACTGTTGTAAAGTCTATATAACATACTGGAAACATTTATCTTATATGATGTCTGACTGAAGTCATTAGCATATCTAGAAGCTTTTATGTGCCAACTTCATGGCGGGTGCCAATGTGTCTATCTTTAGCTGATGCACTGCAACGTTCGCAAAAGAATAATTATTTTCTTCCATTTAATGAGCTCTTTTTTTCAAAATTAATTCCCTTATGGATGACATACAGTCCATGCTTCATTCACGGTGATGAAGTCAGTGTGGACATGTGTGAATGTGTCTTGTAGAAAATTCTTGAGCAACCTGTCTGTTAAAGCCAAGTGGGGGGGAAATAAAAGTTCCCTCTTGGTTGAAGCATCACAGGCAGGGGCAGCTGCAGGATTGACCCTGCCAAGGACAGAGAGCTTCCCATGCCTGTTCAACGCCGTAAAACGGGTCATTGAACAGCTAAATGGATCCATTATGATGAGTAATTAAAAGAATACTGCTAGAGACTCCCAAACTCCCCTTTTCTCTTGGTTCCGCTGCTTTCTGTGTTGTCACGGGCCTTTTGCTGAAAGGCAGCTGCCTCGGGCCACTTAAACTATCACCCCTTTCACTGGAATGCAAATAGCAGCCTTAGCGGCTAATTGAATTGCATTATCTATTGTCCTCTCATTTACTGAGAATCTAGCCATTTTGCAGATTTCCATTACTGATTGTTGGAGATTGAATTTTGCCTGTGCTTTTCATCTGATACCGCATGTCATACACTCTGAATCACAAGGGATGAGAACACAGAATTGTTTCATTAGAGCAGTAGAGGAGTAATATGAATACTGATTGTGCGGTAATCTGGAGCTTGTCTTATGCAGATATTAATATGTATGTAGGTGGGAAAATTGCAGCCTTCAACTGATGCATCACTCCATGCTGTAGAGACTCGGTAAACAGAACAATAAAAGCAAGGATGAGGCATGGATAAAGGATGAAGAAATTATGTTTCATTTCTATTTCACTTATTGTAGTGAATACAAAACATCCATTTCTCTGTAGTACAAAGCATCCATTTCTCCTTATTTTAACTTCCAATAAAAATGCATGAAGATGTGCCCATGCAGACTCCCCCTGGGCGATGTTTGCAGCACATTCTCATTCACTTTATGGGGCGTCATTAAGATGATAGGGAGGGAAACTGATGTTTGATTAATTAGTAAAACTAACTTTGGCAAGACCAGAAAGTGAAATAGAGGATTTCATTAGCTCGTGCTTGTTAGATAAGGTTAATGAGGTGATTCTTGAAAAAGAGAAAAAAAGAACATTCATGCTGGTGAATTCATTTTGGAGACTCCAGTGCCAAAAGAAGGTTATCCTCTGAAAATGCAGCTTTTTTAAATACATGCACCATTAAGATTGGCCTCAATGGTTCGGATTTAACATGTTGACTTAAATACTTTTATGTTACTTGGATAGGTTTAGTACTCGACACTGGTCACCACATGAAATCCATTCCCTCGCTCAATAACAAACCTCTTGATAGTAAATGACTCATTTTAACATCTGTCTTCATTTATTTTTCCAGAGTCAAGACGAGAAATCAGTGAACATCTGTACTGATGGAGGACACCAGGGATGCTCCTTTACACAGAGGACTTTAACCTAGATTACAGAGGTAAGTGCAGGTATTTGGTACAGTCGCTTGCAGCTTGAGTCAACCGCAGCTCTGCATAAGCAAACGCCCCGTAAGAGGATCACAGAGAATCCATCGCTAATCCACTGGTCAATACACCTGACAAGTACAGTGCCAAAGACAAGTCACTCAAAGGACATGTCATCCTTGACGGTCTGAATATCACTCTGTGGATTATAGTTGTGTTCAGGTTTCAGGTGTGTCCCTGTCTCAACCTTTTCTTTTGCATTTATATACCAGTATGTCAGCACCGGAAACTACAATGTTGATTTACAGGATTGAGAAGGCAACATAGTCTTATAATAGAGTAATGCTTGTATTTTTCAGTTGAAGTATTATCAAAAAACCTGCTATAATCATTTTATTATCTATTTACCCACCTCCAACCCCAAGAATGTTATTCTTTATAAGAATAACTCTTTTGGAAATCTTTTTTTTTTTCTTCTCTCTACTCTCACTCTAATCCTATTTTGTAAATACTTGTTTAGTAGGTAGCTAAACCCAAATAATTAAATGCTATCACAGCTTATTGCCCTGATAATTGTGTTGAAAGGAAAACCAAACCTCCATCAAAAAATATGCCAATCATTTCAGTCAATCAATACCTTTATCATCACCTCTCTGCCAATTTTCTGTTCGAAGGCTGGGTGTGGACATATAGATAGATATATTAAGTACATCATAAAGTATATAAGTTGTTTAAAGTTACCATGGATGGTCTAATAGTTAATCCTCTATTGTGGCTGTATTTGATCTATTTTACCAAGTTTCTTTTGAAAATCTAAGCGCTTTGGAAATGAACTGCATGTCATCTTGAACAACACTGTAGTTCTGTCTTTTGCTTTGTTCTCTCCTTTCTTCTTCTTTCGACCAGTGACCAAGCAACAAATATGTACTTTCATTGCCTAAAGTGGGTGCAATGACAGGTCGCACTATGATTGCACACTGAACAATTAGTTATAATTAGGAGTTCATTCACAAAAGATGTGGCCTCAACATTTGAATCACCATTGAGTCACTTTCTAGAAAAATCCATTGTCATAACTTGCGCAGCCTTTCTGCTTAAATGACTCACTAGTTACTCACCTAGTCTGTCATGTAAAGCGGAGCAGATGGGGAGTGCCCTATGGCTTCACAGAGGCACATGTCAAGTGGTTGAACAGAAGCAGCGGTGATTGTCCTAAATTGCAAAATGCAGTACCAGGGTGGTAGATGGCTGACAAGTAGTATTAACATTGTCGCAACAGCTACAATAAAGGAAGCATATATTGTGCACTGCCTTGATGTCTTGTGTTTACTTCCTTTTAAATAAAAAAAAAGCACAGGAAGAAAAAAGGAAAAGTAAATTGTGAAAACCCAAATACAACACAGGCCTTTGTGTCTTACATGTATTTTTTTTTAATCATAGCAGGTAAAGAGTCCATGGCATGATAGCTCAAAAGTAAATGTCTGAAGTCATGTACTGTACGTTGCACAGCTGAGGCTGATGTCATACAGCTGAATAGACTTAAAGGGGCCCTGTGGAGTTTTGTTGTAAACAAACAAAAGTTAACATTGAGTGTTACTCACCAAAACACATTGTGCAACCCTGTCTCCTAGAAATTACGCTACAGCGAATACCTAATCTTGGCTGAATTATGTTTTCTTTCAACATAATGAGAAAATGTTAATTTACATATTTGGAAAATTCCAAAAATGTTGTCCCGCATCGTCTTGTATCCCCCTCATCCACCCTGACCTCCTCCCTACAGCTTCAGTGTGATATATAAATGTAGCGCTTCAATGACTCGAAAAATCGTTCTTTGTGAATATAATCTAGACAGCAATTATGTTTGCCAATGCAACGTAATTGGGAAAACAATTTAGTTGTATATGAACGTAATTTATTGCAGACAGGGTTGCATTGTTTGTATCCTTGAGGTATAACAAAGGTGTTGAATGCATTTCCTTCCTCCTAAAACATTTGCAAAGTATTTTAAATCCTGCATGGTTACCAGATTGCAGTCTTCTTCTTCTTCTCTGCCTTTGTCGGCGCATTGCAGTGTTTCTCTGCGCTTGTAAGTCAAGTCAAGTTAATTCATAAATAGCCCGATATCACAAATTTGCCTCAAGGAACTTTACAATCTCTACAGCAATATAACATCCTCTATACTTTGACCCTCGATTCAAATAAGAAAAAATTCCCCCCAAAAAACCTTTAACTGGAAAAAATTGGAAGAAACCTCAGGAAGAGCGACAGAGGAGGGATCTCTCTTTCAGGACGGATTAACATGCAGTAGATGTTGTGTGTACAAAATAGACCAAAATAGCTAAATTACAGTATGGAGAAACACAATGACAGGTCCTGACAGTGCTATATAGATCATTGGCATAGTGAAAACAAAACAGGAACCCACTCATAAAAAAACTGCTCCAAAGCGCTGCTAGAGGTCAGAAACTCCACAGGGTATCTTTAAGGTAAAATATCTGACATGCAGTCAGTGTAAAGATCTAAGAAACACAAAGGTGTCTCTTCGTGTATCCACCCTAACAACTTTTTTATCCGGTGTGTTTACAGCAATACAACCTCAAGGGGCCGTTGGCATGGGTATAGACTGCTAGTCTTATCTTTTATGATTTCTAATTTGTTAACACTTGAGAAATGGCTATAGTCCCAGTGCCCATTAAACAAAAATGAAACTACAACAGATAGAAAGATGATCTCTAAATGAAGAGGGCCCTGGAGAAGACTGATAATAATGATCAACTGAGCTATGTAGAAATAATAAAGACTCGTTTGAAAACTGCACATAATGTATTCAGTGGTTCATGCATCACCATCTAAATCAGCTCGGAACAAGAAATTTGTTTGCCAGAAAGCACTTAAAAGGGTTTTGAAACTGCTGCTTTTGTTGCCATCACTGACCAAGAAAAACTATTTATTGTATTTTTGAGTATTTTGAGTTTATCTTCATGTCTTTTCATGTTTATATAATTTTCAGTTTGTTCTAAATAAGAGCAGCTTTTGGTGGCGTTACTATTTACAATACCGTAGAAGTTGAGAGACATTAAGCTTTTGTATATTATGTTTTGTATATTCTTGTCAATCATATAACGAAACGCATGTCTGGACAGACTCCAAACGTTAAATCCCCATTGGACACATCAAAAATGTGTGTTTGAGTGCTGGATCAATTGAATGACTTTGATTTAATCCTCGCTGCCTTTCAAGTATGGCCAAGGGGATTTTTCTTTATGTCGAACTGTCCAGGAATATTTCTGCTTCACCAATTCTTAGGGTATAAATATAAAACCACATTATGCAGAAGGAGCACAACGAGCCAATACAGACATACTATTCATCGCTGTCCTAAAACAACCCATGAAAGAGTAGTGCAGCTAGCTTTTTAACACTGTTATTAAAACTGAAAAGATGTAGTGCTATTGCTAGTGAGGTTTAAGTGACGATTCTGTGGGCCCAAAGCTGGAGAGGGACCACAAAACTCCCAGTTTAATTATTTTATTTTAAAAAAAGAGTGTCCAGAACAATATTCTTTGAGGGGACCTATAATTCCTTCTTTCCCTGCAGAGATACTGTACGTGCTTTCACTTCACTGATTTGTACAGGATGTGCAATGTGCGCGACAGAAAGAAACATTTAACAGTTGCCTTTAGTGATAAAATTGCAGTTTTTTTATGGTCTTTCAGAGTTTTCACTCCTTCATCATAACTGTGTGTATCAATTTGACCTCGAATCAGTATAAAATATTGCAAATTAAGAATACCATAAAGTCATTGATCAATATGACGATCATTAGTGTATGTTACGACAGCTTTAAACTTTAGTCCTATCAAGCTGTATAGTTCCAAGTCCTCCGTCAACCTGGATTCCTAATTGATGGCACTAGAGAAGAGTTATTTGAATGGATTACCGTAAAGAGCATCATGGATTAGCCTGTGAGAGACATGGATCCCAAGGGAGTCTTAAATTGGTCACATAAAGTGATTATAAAACATCCATATGGTTGGCAATTATTGGGCTGCCTGCTCATCAAAGGAATTTAACTCCTCTGTCATCGCTTGCTCAATGCGTCAATATCACTTTGGCCTGTTATGCCTCACGTTGTCTGCAATGTGCATCTTTGCTCCGGTCATGTTTGGTTACTGGTTGTAAATATCGCACTGATAAATGTACAGTAGTTGTAATTGATGACTTAGTGACTAAGACATCAATCTGGTAACATGCGGTACTGTGACTCTATAAAACCAACCTGCATTTTTATTTATTTATTTTTTACCATTATGCTCTTTCGGCAAGATCAATTCACTCTCCATGACAGCACAATCCATATTTAAAAGACTAAACGGCTGGTTTCCACTTCTTGATAAATGTTCATTTATTACTTCTTGATAAATGATAAATTCAGGTGATTAAATTATCACTGGAAAGTACAGCTCTCAATCAGACTAAAAGAAAATCCGACAAACTGTAGAGCCTCCTCTGTTGGTTCTGTACCGGTGCCTTTTCCCAGAATTGAACTCATCCAATATTGCCTTGCCCAGGCTGTCGTCAGTCCTAATGTACTGTAATTTTTTAGTGATCACTTTATTCATTTGACGCTGCCTCAGTCCATTAATTTCTTGATGAGAGCCCCATTTATCAGAAATATGGCCACCATAAGATTAAAGGCTTTGTCCAGTAAAAGATGACCGCACTAAAACCAAACATGTCCTCATGTTTATGTTCAAGTTCTGTTGTGTCAGTCAGTGTTAAATCCTCAGCGTTATTTGTTACATAAAGTGCTTAAACTCTAGAAAGAAATGAGCAAAGTTCATAAGTTATAAAAAAACTTTTTTTGCGGTCAATTGCTTAAAAAAATATAACTCACAATGTATGTAATGAATACATGTATTATAAGCCAAAATTAGACTCCAAACTTGTCCTATGAGATCTGCAAAAATCTGAGGTAAACAAGATAAATAAAAGTAACACAGGGCTGTTGCTTATAATGTAATCTCTGCTCTGCTTTAATCATATTCTACATTTTGTTAATAAAGACTTGTACTGGCAGTTGGGCTGTGACTTGGCAATGAGAAAGGCAATCATGGAGAAAATGAATGTAAGTTAAAACAGGGCTACAGAGATTTGACAGACAGCTGTCAGCCATTCTTTGCGAACTCCCTAATGATTTTTTTCCACATCACTGATAAAATGCTGCGGCACCTTTCTCTGCATGACAGGGGACTTTTCTCCAGTCATGACACCTCAATTCTCCCCTCTTATTACGTGCCATTCATTCAGTCAGACCACAGCAGCCAAAGCTTCTTGTTTGCGTGCGTATCACTGCAATATAACACAAAGAAATTGCATGTTTTAGTGCACATACGCCATTCTGAAACACAGATTCAGGCATGTTCTTGAGTGACAAAAGAGGAGATAATTGAGGATTTGGTTTAACGCCTAAAGAGAAAGATTAAAAACCCTAGGCCACTCACCTTTAAAGAAGGATTTCTGGCCATCTGTTTTTGTGTTTCCTCTGCTCTTCATTTTTAAAAATGCTTTCGTTAACGTTGCAATTTAATTTAATTTGTAAGACATTATGCTTTGTTATTTGAGCAGTGACCTAGTTTTAAATGTCTTTTAATATAACATAACAAAACATGGTTAATGAGTCTTTATAAACACTGACAAGCAGGTAGAATTATCATCAGTTGTTCATCTGCTTGCATTAAGTAAATGTTATCTGATTCACTGTATTTAATATGGAACTAAAACTGACTTAAAATATCTAAGCAACTAATAAGAATAACAACAATTACGTGTGAAGCTGATCCGAGTAAACAGGCTTCCCATGGTGCATTTAGTCTAGTTTGGTGATTTTTCTTGAGAGGTTTTCTTCGGTCTGAAAGATAACAAGACTGTAAGAGATGAGACAGCAGGCCACTCAAATGAGAAAACCGTCACAGCATCATTTGAAGAAACCATCTGCAGGTACTTGTTTTATTAGCTTTTAATCTCTCGAGTCAGGTCCTCACTTACAATGTTATTTCACCCCCTTTTCTTTCTGCCATCACTTTTTAATGACGGTAAAAAAATAAATAAAATCATTATCTATAATTCCCATCCTAAGCTGCTGTGTTTGGTTATTTTAACAGGAAGTGACCTCACAATCTGAGGATTGATTTATGTGTTCTTTATTGCCATTGTGCTTCTTTATTCCTTTATCCCTTTTGGAAGATAGCACTAAAGCTGAAAATTCCTTCTCAAATGGATTAAAGATTAGTATCAGTGACTGACTGTCCAACTCGTGTCAGGATTGTGGTGCCGTCCCGACAAAGAATCACTCATCCAGAGTCTTTTGAAAACCTAGTTGAAGCTGTAATTAATCCACTACTATTGGAGAACAGTGTATTGGTTATATAAGTATTATGAAGCGGCGGGACAACAGATGAGTAAATTAGGTAATATGTCTCATCCATCCATATCACTGATATCAGTTGTCTCCAGCTGTGTTCAATTAAGATTTATGTTTATCCAGGTTTACTTTAAAGCAGCTGCATTTACTTATTAATTTGCTTTCAGTGAGCGAGAGGGAATGAAGTGATTAAATAAACAGCCATAATAGTTGAATGCAATAAAAAAGCATACACACACACAGTGGTATACACACAGCTCTTGGTGCTACATGACTTGAATGCAAGACCTTTTCTACAAGGACAAACTTACTCTGTTTGACAATAAACAAACTCAAACAAAGACAAAAAAAAAAACCTGCTGCTTGAGCCACAAAAGTCAAGACTTAACTTCACTTTTTTTTATTATTGTAGTCAATATTTCCTTGTGACATCTGAATAAATGGCTAGGTTAAAAGCATAACACCCCATGTAAGTGCAAGGCTAGCTAGATCTTAATCAGGTTAAAATGTTTATAAATTGTAAACATATCAATTTATATACCTATAGGCTTTATGAAGACAGCTGTGGTTAAACATTCCAACCTGCCCAGGGTGATTCTCAAAACTATGAACAACTCCTAGTATGGTACATAAGTATGCAATGGAAACTTGATCAAAAGATACTCAGATAGAAAGATACAAAGATACAAAGACAACAGTACATGAAACGCATCAAAAATATCTCAAATGTATGTCAGTGTATAGAAAATATGACACATAGAGATTTTCCTGTGAGATATAATAGTTTTTGTCATGTCCAAAATTTTAATCTTTCTTTTGATGTAACTTTTTAAAAAAATATTTTAAATAAATTTAAGAATTTTATACAAACAAACAACTTTATTAATCCCAGAAGGGGCAATTTGTTTGGAGTAGCTTGTTGTGCACACAACACAATAACACACACACAAACAAATAAATTATACAATGAGAGGTACTAAAAAGGAGTAAAAAAAAACACCAGGGAGTTGTAAGGAGAGTAAAAAAATCCATGAATAAGATTTTTAATACATTTGACAAAATATTGTTTTGATTGGTGGTTCGTCATATTAGCCAATAGTAATTCACTAAACTAACTTGAGGACAGAAGTCGTGCACATGAATATATGATTTATCTGAACTCTGTCCCATTTCAGTAAAGCTACTGTGCCTTTAAATGAAATAACCTTGCTTTTACTTTTATACAATCTCAAAAAAAAAAAAAAAACTTGCAGCTTTAACAAAAACATACATTTACTGCTTAACATCACAGCAAAACCTGAATGTGTCATAGTGAATTTATGGCCTGACAGAAAGCAGTCATTTCAGCAAGTCATGGTAAAAGTAGAACACACTGGACATTTCACTGGCGAAATGATTAATCACATCACATAAGGCATCTATTCGCTATGTAATATATCTTGTCATATGACCTTTCGACTTTGTTGTAGAATGATAATTGCCTCTGCGTCATCTCCTTAGTAGGTTCTGACATAGATGACATTTATTGACTAGACACCCTTGTACAAGAATTTTACAAGAAGTGCGCAGAAAGCAATGAAGATGAGCAGCATCTGTGGAAGAGAGGCTCGTCTTTATATGTAGGATTTGCATTATCTGTGTTGGTGATGGAGCCTGCTATTAAAAACCTCATTAAAGCTTTTGTGTCTCTCAATAGGGAATTATGTATTTAAATAAAATATCTGCCAGACCGGAGGAATGTGTGAAACAAACCTGGATGTCTTTGTTGTGGCCGTGACAACTGTAGCATCACTTATGAAAGAGAGAAAGAGAGAGAGAGAGAGAGATGACTTGCTTCCCACTGTTTAGAATAAAGACATACCATAGTATTTTTCCTTTCTGAGGAAACAGTTTTTTTTACATCAGCAAAGCAAATATTCTTTGTTTCCCATCTCAGTTTGTGGAAGTACATTCAAACGGACAACAGTAATAAAAATGCAAATTCTGACACAATGTTATCAGAGCACTTTATGTCAGTTTATCTTATCTAATGCCCATTAGCATTTAAAGCATTTATTTATTGCATTCTCCAACCTAACTGGGATAAAAAAAAAGTCCTCCCAGTGTCCCACATCTTGTGTTCAGATCTTCCTCATGTCTACACTTGGCTTTCTGCAGCATACCAAAAAAAGCTCTCTGTTGCATTTCCTGCCCCTTATTGAGCCTGAGAGAACATGCTCTACAAGAAACAATAACTTCCCCGTCAAGAGAGAGACGGTTTTATTTCTCAAAGTAGCAATCGCACAAGGTGGTTGTTTCCATTTGCCTCCCTGGGTTTCCCCTCATTCCTGCGCTCATCAAAGATGGATCAAATTCTAGCTGTAGGAAAGTCAGACTTTTTTTTTAGCATCCTCACCAGTGCTGCTTAATTTTATTTCATTTTATCACCCTGAAATATTTTTGTTCTGTTAAAAGGAGCTCATACTAGAGGTTTAGGGACAAACATAAAGTCATTAATGTCTCTCTGACCAGTTTGTTAAAAACCCTGCTTCATGCATCTATTGCTATTTGCTTTCACTATTTAGCCGCCACTGTTGCAAACTGAAATGCACCCTCACCACCCCACCTTCAACCATATGTTCAGTTTGCAGTTAGAAAATAGCAGCGGTTAGCATCAATAGCAGTTACACGCAGCTGTTGCTGTGTGTAACTGCTATTGATGCTAACTGCCATTAACCAGCCAGTGGCTTTCATGCACTGCAAGCTGAAAACACACCCTTCACTACGCCAGTCTTCAACTATATGTTATTCGATTAGCAGGTGGTGCTGCAGCTAACTGCTTTTCACTGATGACTGCTATTGCTGCAGGTACAGTAACTGCTATTCACCTCTACAATGCAATACAACTATTCATGAACTAGTGGTTAACCATATAATTATCTCTTTGATACAGCTGGCGTTTGAACATGCTGCTTTGAATGGAGGCATTAAATCAATGTAATCATGTATTCATAGTGAAATATAACAAGAGTGTGTCTGACTGTGGTTATGGTTATCATAGTTTTGCCTTAATTTTTGCAATTCAACATAAAAACATGCGTCATCACTTGAAACATGAACACTTGGCCAGGGAGAATATATGCTGCTGACATATTGCAACTGAGAAAATATAGCTATTTGAACACTTTTGGTTGATTTAAATTACCTATTATATACTTAAATGGATATTTTGTTAAGTAAATTTACATTTACAACATCTACCGATGATCCCATTAAATTCACAGACACATTTTTAACTAGGTTTAAAGGTCAAACACTGAGATTTCTCTACCTTATGTCAATGGGATTTGAAACTACTCCTCCCCAGAGTAAGTAAATACATCATTAAACTTCTCCAAACATTAATGGCTGGTCTCACTAGACTACATGTTGAAATCTATGTATTCATAAAGTCAGTGTTTTCTCTATTAAAAATGTTTCCTATTTGATTTTAGTGTTAAAATCCTGCCCACAGACATTACTATAGGAGGCAATATGCAACTCATGAGGAAAACCTAAATTCAAATAACATGTGCACTCTAATTCTACAATATGTTTTTCATATTACAAATATTACAGGTCCAGAGCAACAGTTAACATCAACTTAAGTGAGTTTTTATTAGTAGCTGAGTTGAAAATCTAGGCTTAGAAATCAGTTAAATGTGTCTGTGTGTGGTTATCACTATAAAAACACTATAAGTGTCCATGAATATAGCCAAGACACTATTCAGCATACTTTACCTGCAGAGACACATTGAAAGAAATGGGCATAGTTTGGTCATGCAAATTCATCTCTGAGTTTGACTGATTCAGGGTAGAATGTAAAATTGTAAAAAAAAAAAAAAAAAATCCCTAGAAACCAAGCTACCTCTTCAAGATGCAAACGATTGAAGTTCAACTTTTCTCGCGGCCCTCTCTGTGGAGCTAATCTCAGAGCGATAATGTCCTCTTCCTTAACTTGTCAGATAGTCTATTGGGTCAGACAGATATAAACATTCAGCGCAGGGAATGGCTTTGCCGCCGTTCACAGCTTGTCAATCAGAACACTGAGGTAGGTTGAGCTGTCAGTCAAAAGTGTGGGTCCTGCCATAGAGAATAATTGAATTAGCTCCAGTCACTTTCTGAAGGTTAATTGGTGGGGAAACCTTGGCTGCAGCATGGCGAGGTAATTGACAAAGATAAGGAGACAGCAGTCTTATCGCAGATTTTGTCAGCATATGTGAACTTTATCATTTCTCTAAATATCAGACATTCATGAAATTATAAGCATAAAGGCGTTGACACCAAGCTTAAATCCACCTGGATAGTGAGTTTTCCATAACTTTCTGTCACGCTCAGCGCTGCACAGTAGCTCCCTCTTTACTTCGACATGTCATGAGTCAGCAGCTGAAGACATTGCTGGCAGATACTTTGGCTCGGAGGCCAAAAATAACGTGCCGAGTTGATGGTCAGTTGATGGCCTGGAAAATTGCATTTAAACCTTCAGGTGTTATTCCAAGCTGTATCTTACTCTCAAACGTACAGAATTAAATTAAAACTCTACTTTCCTCCTGTCCCTTTGATAAATGCTCTCTATAGCTCAGTTGTTTTCCCTCCTGTTCAGTATGCATCCTGTCGAGTTGAACTGTTACAGTTTTGTTATAGAATAGTATTTTTTTTCATATCTACAGTGCAGAGATCACTGCACTAATTTCGAGAAAGAACCGGTGGAAGGACTTGCTTTCTTGTTTTCTGCTAACGATTGCGCTGGGCTGTTTTAATTCTCCTGAAGGGTTTCATTGATGCATCAGCCTCCATCAGTGCAGTGTGTGATCCCATGCCATTCTCCATGGCTTATCATCTTTATAAGTGGTGTCACCCAAAGTAGAGCTTTTAGTTTGTAATGAGATTTTTTTGCTCTCGTCTAAGCTTGAATCGTACTAGGTCATGAGCTTGCTGAAGGACTCTTGATACACTGAAGAACAATAGAGTGAGATATTGGGAATTTACAAGAGATGGCAGGGCAGTAAGTCATTTAAAGTTTTACAAAGTATGACACCTGTGTGGAATACCAAGTAGTTAGTGGGTTGAATGTAACTTTGGAGTAGACCGGAGGCAGTTTCACATTCAGAATGCCTGTGCATAACTGTATCGGCCCAACCTTTGCACTCAAGGCTTTAATTATCCAAAAAGGATCTATCATTTGACATTTAGCACTAATGTATCATCAGCATTAATTGAGATCAACCCACACTTCAACAGTACTTATTATCCTGATGCTAATTTGCAGCTAATGAGCAGGGACCAGTGCTAATTGGCAGCAGTAAGATGTTATTTGTCCTTTATTAATCTCTGCAAAAAACTTGAAACTCAGGATACAGGAAAGTAAATAATAACAAAAATAAATGTTTATTTGTATGGTTTTATATTTTTACCTCCACAATTCTAATAACTAGTAGTATTTATATTAAATTCTGTAAGATTTTGTACTTGTGGGAAATCAAGCCAATAAATAACATTTACCACGTTTCTATATGGAAATGAGTGTTTTCAAGTGTTCTCAAATGGATTTTTGGCTCTTATATGATCAACATCTCTACACCTATATTATATTATTCCAAATACAGCACCTTACCGTTCCATTTATCACTTTATTTCAAGCTCAGGAATTCATATTGAGATAAATACCGTGGTGAAGGTGTCTTCTGGCTCTGGTTTATATGAGGAAGCAACTCCAATTGTCATGTGGGAATAAAAGGCTTTTTGTGGAAAACAAATGGATTCAGTGCATGGAGGTGGCATACAATACTCCCCACTTACAAGGGAAGTTAGGTTATACTAACTAAAAAAATCCATTTGCCTGTCTACTGAAAAGGACACACCAAGTTCAACATGTATTTCACTGAAGCCATAAAAAGAGATGAACTTTAAGCAAACAGTATTCAATGAAGACAGGACCATCAATTCTTTTTCAGGGCAATATTCCCCGAGTAATTAATGTATGAGTTTAATATCCTCTGATATAACCCAAGCATATGTGCCCTCGTTCTCCCCCTCTCCAAAGCAATTCAGTACCTCAATGAGCACAATGTTTTCCTTCCCCAAGAGCAGTAGTTCCATTTCAGCTCAATTGATTCTCCACTTCTGGTTTCCCGTCTTTACTTTTTTCATTCTTTCCAGCGAGAAGTGCATGCATTTTCAATGACATCAAATAAAGGGCAGTCATTGGTATGGATGAGGGGGGTCCTCAGAGATTGAGGCACCTTCACCGTCACAAAGCGCAAGATAAGGAGCACGGGAGAAACAACAAAAAGCAGGGCGTCAAAACTGTAAAAACAGATCCTTTGATATCGCGCTTTTGTAGACTCTTGGAGATAGAACAGAAAAATATTCATTTAGTATGCACAGTGAAATTGTTTGGACAGACACACTGACAAACAAAAGGGGACTGAGAGGCAGAGATAGCTAGTGAGGGTGGTGAGGTTCAGTCTGGTTGGTTTGCATACAAAATTCCACTGTTCGTGGGGGGAAACAGTAGTTTGAAGGTCGGTTTTCTCCATGTGGTGTTCTGGAGCTCCTGTCAAAGTTTGCCTTGAAGCACTGGCTCTTGTGGCAAAGCAACACTCCTGAGGCTCTTTGTGGCAGAGGACGACTCTTCGGCTTCACTACTTCAGCCAGACACAGAGAGCCACTGCAGCTGAAAGATTCCCCTTAAAGCACTATCGAAACTGTCACTTTCACAAAACCTACTTCAACCCTCTCCTGTAAAGCCGTATCAACATTTGACCTCTGTTTTCACTCTGTTTTCACTACGTCCACTGGACATCTTTAAAAGTCAAATTTAGTTGCTTTACATACTGCCAAAAGACCATCGCTTTACGAAAGATAGAGCTCTATTTCTCCACACTTACAGCTGCATATGTGATGTCTTATTGCTTTTTTTTTTCTTTTCAAAAAAGGAGCCAATGATTTACTGAGTAGAAGTGGAAGTATGAAGGGTCCCTGAGCAACAGAAATTTACAAGGCTGTGTTTGAATCATTCTTCAAGAGCAGGGTTTCAATAGGTTATCCACAGAAGAGGAAAAGAAAAAGAAAAACCTTCATTACCCAGCGCATAAAGCCTAAATGGAAAAGAGACTGTGGAATGGCTGCCTGTGTCTGATAGAGGAATATACTCAGCTCTGATGCCTTGGGTGTTCTGGCCTGCTGCACTCAGGGCTAGCACTGGACCATACAGATTGCTGCCATTATGGAAAGTGGGTCTGTGGTGGCAAATAGACCTAAGCTCTCATAAGGCAACATACACTGCTGGCTGCTTTAGGCTCCTTTGAAGATTCGAATATACAGTATGGTGTGATGTGCATGAAACTAAGGAGCTATAAATTAATTTTAATGTAGTTGGTTGCTTTGTTTGTCCCCTGACAACTTAAGACTACAGGCATTGTTTTTGTTAGCATATGCTGTGGAATCATCGGGGCACCAGTGCAGAAGTTAAGATACAGTGTTTGAATGCAAAATCTGTGTTTTGTCTCACAAAAACTACCTATCAGTGTAAGCATACTTGTGTATTTGTGTTTACCCTAACAAGGAGAAGTAGCCCAGCTGTAATTTATGCATGGGTTTCAGTGGTGAGGCAGTGAATCAGTTGGAGGCTCACTAAAATGAGTCACCATGGACAAACAAAACACAGCCAATGCATTCTAAATGAGAGGAGACTTCTTAGGTATAACTTAAACTTCTATTTAGCCACTAAAACGGCTCTTGCACCACTGCCATGCTGTGAGCGAGCGGAGGTCAGGTCAACCTCAGTCTCAGCCATGCGGTATTTGCGATAAAGGTCAGAGACTGGGGAATAATAACAAGACACCGTTTTTCTTTGAGAGATTTTTTTTGTCTTGCCAGATATTCTGCAGAACAGAGCTGTATTTTTCATATTCATTTCATGGAACATTTGATTTGGAACCGCTTTCCTCCCAGGGGCTTTGACAGTGTTCTTTTTTTCAATGCTCCTCTACTGCTGCTCTTTTGTCGTCATGAAGGTGGTTTTGTAATGGCAGCCTTTGGCATTCAGTGGCTGTGTGTCCTCCACCACAGCATTTATTTCTCTTTATCTGTGCTTGAATAGCTGACCTGTGCTTTCACTAGATCATCTCAGCCCCTCTGCAGATAATTTCTTTAGTAGACTGTGAGCCAAAAAAGGATAACAATTAAAAACACTCTATTCTCTAAAACTGCACTACATTTGTGTTTAAATGTGCAGTCTTTTGTGTGCCTTGGGGCATTTATTTTTAAGCGTGTATGAGCAGTGTTGTCTGAAGAGTATCAGAAAGCTGTAGTTTTAAAGGTGTGACATTCAGTGACAGGTGCTGCCCTCAGTTGTGTAACCTTGTTATATTGCCTATAAATACTTCTAAACAAAATATGAGACTTTGTTGAAAGTGGTTTTTGAATATGCCACATACAGTTTACTGTACTATGCATACATTTACCACATCTGGCTTTGGTAAAGACTGGGAATGGGAAAGCAGAAAAGGGGAATTGGCGATGAAGACATACAGCTTACCCCTAATATATAAAGTACAAATTGGACTCTATATGAGCCATAGATTCGTATATAATCTCACCCTCTAGGCCAATTCAAATCTATGTGAAACATACAAAGCTTCAAATTGTAGCACCAATGTTCGAGTGTATCAGTTTATCAGCATTCAGTACAGTATTTATTGCTGGGGCAAGATGCAGATCTGGCAGTGCATTTTTTCTCCAATACTGTGGAATGATTCTGTTATTATTATTCTGTTGAACTTCTTATGTAATTTTAATATGACATACAGCATGCAGTTTTTACAAACTGAGGGTTTTTGCCCATGTATTAGAGTGTGTTTGTGAATATTAAATGTAGAGAAAACAGACATTTGTTATTGGACTGTGCAGTACAATCATGGTAACTGCATTAGATCCTGGGATTGAACCCATAAATTAGGTTCAGTAACAACGTAGGATGTAGTGTTCCCTGTATGTAGAGATACAGAGTGGCGTAAAGGTGTGGAGGTCTAGGTTGATGGGTGTCTTTTTTTCATGAAGGAGACCAGTGTTTGCATCCCATTACAGACCTATATCCAAATCTTAATCAAGTGTTTTAATTGCCTGACCTTAACCATGACCTTTTCCTAATCTATACCATACTCTTGTCGTCATACATAGATACTCAAGAAAGAAAAAAAACAAAACATTGGCACTGAATGTTAAATAAGACTTAGAATCTACATCCATGCTAGCAGCTCTGGACAGTGCCTTAGGCCAAATGTGAACATCAGAATGCTAACATGCTTACAATGAAAAAGCTAATTAGATTTTTAGCAGTAAATGTTTACCATTGTCAACATCTTAGTTAAGTGTGTTTGCATGCTAATATTTGCTAATTAGGACCAAACACAATGTAGAGTTGAAGCTGTTGGGAATGCAATTAGTTTTGTTAATATTTGATCATAAACAAAGAATTTGTTAAATTTTGACCTGCTGACTTAATTAGATAAGTCAGGGAATTATCAAAGTCATTAGGTTACATCTGGAAGCCATACATTTCTATACAAAATTTGGTGCCAATCCATCCACTAGTTGAGATATTTTCATTTGGACCAAAGGTGGACCAACTGACAAATGACTGACATTGACATCCTTAGAGTATGGCCAAAAACTTTGTCATTGATCTCAATCAGGGGTTCTGCAGACCTGTCCAATATAAACCTTTTTTTATTTGGTAGAATTTCAAATATTCCTACCATTACCCTTAAAACCCCAACACAAGCCTCAGAACTAGCGCTGGTCCCCAGTTGGTACCAATCCTAACTAAGTGTGATTGTAATGTGATAAACTAAACTCACAAAAAGGTCAAATGACAGCAGGAATGCTCTTTAGGTCTGCCACGGCAATTGGAGTTTCAACTTGAAGTATATTCTGTCTGCCATAAACTGTCACATTTACTCTATTCTAACTGTGTGATTATCCCTGTTGTGTAGAGACATGTCCTCTCACACACAAAAGCAACTTCTCACCCCCTGTGTCCCCCCTCCCCACAAGGCAACCCTTCCTGGCCTTTATTGGAGGCAGAACTGGTGAACTACAAGAGAAGAATAGATGAATCACACATCACATTATGCTTTCAACAGCCTTTAAGCAGTGCCTTCATTTCACTCACAGTACATTTTGATTAGTCCTCTGATTAATTACAAATTAGTGGCGATTAGATGATACTTTTTAATATTAATCTTTAATATTTCTGGGTTGTCTAACAGAATAGTGATCACTTCAATGTACTCTATGAATGAAAAATGAATTATTTAATACTGTTATCATTTCTGTTCTTAACTGCACTTCATATGTAAATAATGTATTGTGGAAATGACATTGAACAGTAGAGGAAATAATTGAAAATTGAAGATCTGAATTATCTAACAAAATAATAAAGGTTCCATTTTTTTTTAATGCACTATGATGTAGTGACCAGAATTGAGTAGATGAAATCCTTCCAAACAATCACAACAGACGGCAGTAAACAAAGTCAGTTTCTTCATCGTTCAACCTGCAATTGAGTATAAACACCCCCTTGCTGCATGTTAAAATCAATCTAATAAATTGCTTCAAAATACACATTATTATTGGTGATTGCAGTCTTTCAATCACCACCACATACCTGTGCAGCAGGCAGCAATATGTTTGTTTTGTTTGTTTTTTTCTTGTCAGTAATAAGTTGATCCTTGAACTACACTTAAATGCTGCAATGAAGGCTGTAATAATACGTGATTTGATGATGTAATAGGGTAAGGTTATGCTCTGACTCTAAGACTGTGCTGCAAGAATATCTGCTGAGAGAGCTGTAATATTTAACCTTCAAATGTAGCTTTAAATGGTATTTTATAATATTTTAAAATAAGAGAAGAAATTAGTTTTTTCCTCTCTACGATGGCCTCTTCTCAATAGAGACGAAGAGCTGTTTCTTGTATTTTTGCAACAATGACAAAAGATAAATTAATTTAATTTAAGAAAATGTCTTCGATTTCCCTCTTTTCTCTTGTATATGCTGGAAAAAAATTTTAATGTATGCATCAAGGTTTTTAGAGGAAAATGCTAAATACATTGATCCAAAGTGTCATTTCACATGGTATTGTATAATTGATTTAATACAGCTTCTTAACATTGGCCTCCGTTGCATCCTCAGTTGCATCTGACAGTCCTCAGGTTAATGGTGTGAAAACAGGGACCCTGCTTTTCTCAACCTGTCAAGTGGTAATTGGCCAACGGTTTCCTTTAATAGCAGTCTGCCACAGGGACTGCAAACACCTCTTAAATTGTGTACAAAATAATTGGTGGGGCTGGAACAAGGAGAGCATGCAGTAAACATGAATCCTAGGCTTTAAGTGCAACATTTCAATACCAGCATATGCAATATAAGTACATTCTTCTCGTCTTATCTTGATAAAGTCTAATTAATGTCTTCTTGTCTCTATATTGCAGGCTATCCATCCGTGCTCACGAGAGAGACGCAGAGAGGAAGACAGTGGAGGAAACAATAAGATGAGACCATTTAATGATGGTAACCACTAAGGAGAAAAGCACAAGCCAACCTGAGGTTTTGAAATCTCTTTTAAGCATCACCACTGCAGGCAAACCTTAATGAATGAAATTCAGTAAAAAGGCAGATTTTTTTGATTGGTACATGGGGACAATACCATCCATCAATGAAGAGGAGACAAATAAATGGATTGTTTCTAGCCCTGAGAACAGTTGAACATCAGGCTAATTTTCAAACAAGGTCATTCCAGCTGTACTGAGACCACAGTGGTATCACCCTGCTCTCATTTTTCTGGCCCTGCACATGACTCTCAGAGAAGCACCAATGGCCTGCAGCTTAGGCATGGTGATGAGTGCCTTGTTTTGGTCTGTAGCCATTGTGTATTTGACTCATATTGACAGAGTCAATGGAGACTGCTGGCTTATTGAGGGTGAAAAGGGCTTTGTATGGCTTGCAATTTGTAGCCAAAACCAACCACCTTATGAGGCCATCCCACAGCATATCAACAGCACCATTGTGGACCTTCGTCTGAATGAAAACAAAATCAAAAGTATCCATTATTCTGCCCTTAGTCGCTTTGCCAACTTGACCTACCTGAACCTGACTAAGAATGAAATCTCCTACGTAGAGGATGGGGCCTTTTCTGCTCAGTTTAACTTACAAGTCCTTCAAATGGGCTTCAACAAGTTGCGGAACCTGACAGAGGGGATCCTCAGGGGTTTAGGAAAGCTGCAGTACCTCTACCTCCAGGCAAACCTGATTGAGACTGTGACACCCAATGCCTTTTGGGAATGCCCCAACATTGAGAACATTGACCTCTCCATGAACCGAATCCAGCAGTTAGATGGATCCACATTTACCAGTTTGACTAAACTTACCACCTGTGAGCTGTACACAAACCCTTTCAACTGCTCCTGTGAATTACTTGGTTTTGTCAAATGGCTCTCAGTTTTCCCTAACAGGACAAATGAGCGGATGGTTTGCGACTCCCCACCTGGCGTCTCTGGTTATAGTTTATTGAGCCAGATTCCTAACAAGCCAACATATCGAAATGCTCTCCACCTGCTCACCACTGTGTGTACTGATGACTATGTGACACCATTTTTTCCTGTGCCCATTGAGCCAACGACACCTCCTCCGGACATGACACTTTGTGGGCTAGAAGATTGTCCTTCAGGCACAGAACCAGAAGACATTACCATCAGTACAACCTACAATGATGTGGAAGCAAACCCTGTGATGAAACTGAAGCAAGTAACGAATACAGGCGCCACCATCACGGTTCAGATTCCTCATCCCTACAAGAAGATGTACATCCTGGTTCTGTACAACAACAGTTTTTTCACAGATATCCAAAACCTGAAAGATATAAAGGAGGATATTGAACTGAAAAACCTTAAACCCCACACTAACTATACATACTGTGTTGCTTCAATTCGTAATTCTCTTAGACACAACCACACTTGTCTGACAATCCCTACTGGCCCTAGGAATGGAAAGGGTAGAGTCGTAAACAATGCAACAGCTACTCACTACATTATGACAATTTTAGGCTGCCTCTTTAGCATGGTCATCTTTCTTGGGGTGGTCTACTACTGCTTAAGAAGAAAGCGTCAGCAAGATGAAAAGCACAAAAAAGCAGGAAGCTTGAAGAAGAATATTATGGAACTCAAATATGGACAAGAACTAGAAGGAGGGACTATTTCTCGAATGTCACAGAAGCAGTTGTTGGCCGGGGACAGCATGGCACGTATGCCATACTTACCATCTGCAAGTGAAATGGAGCAGTACAAATTTCATGATATAAGTGATACTCCTAAAATGATGAAGGGGAATTACATGGATGTGCGAAGTGTGGACCACCATGAACGCAGGGAGTGTGACATGGGAATGGCTGGGAATAGCCAGGGGTCAGTGGCAGAGATTTCCACCATTGCAAAAGAGGTGGATAAAGTCAATCAGATAATTAACAACTGTATAGATGCTCTGAAGTCAGAATCCACGTCCTTTCAAGGGGTGAAATCTGGAGCAGTGTCCACCGCAGAGCCCCAGCTCGTATTATTATCAGAGCACCCACAGAGTAAATCTGCCCTTCTGTCCCCAGTTTATAAGGACAGCTACCATCATTCTCTGCAGAGGCATCGGACCTCCGATGTCTCGCCAAAGAGGCCCAGCACTGCCACAGGAGGGCCCATGCGAAGCCCCAGGCCTTATCGCTCTGAATCCAAGTACATAGAGAAAACCACCCCAACAGGAGAGACCATCCTCACTGTAACACCTGCTGCCGCTATCCTGAGGGCTGAGGCAGAGAAGATCCGTCAGTACAGCGACCACCGACACTCGTATCCTGATGCTCAGATAGAGGAGCTAGAAGGACCTGACAGCCACAAGTCCTCCATGTTGGAGCCTCTTACTCACTCCCGCTCCAGAGACTTAGCATATTCTCAACTCTCATCTCAGTATCACAATCTAAGCTACTCCTCAAGTCCCGAATACTACTGCAAACCTTCACACAGCATCTGGGAGCGATTCAAGCTCCATCGGAAAAGGCACAAAGATGAGGAATACATGGCCGCGGGCCATGCGCTGCGTAAGAAAGTCCAGTTTGCAAAGGATGAGGACCTGCATGATATTTTAGACTACTGGAAAGGTGTATCAGCCCAACATAAATCATAACCTCTTTTAGGTGTTTTTAAATGGACTACACATTGCAGAAATGACACAAGAACCTCATCAGACAATTGAATCAATGGATACTTCCATATTATAATCAACTACTCGCTCACGTGTATCACATTCTCTTTTGACTGTGAGGAAAATTGGGTAAAGATTCTTTAAATTTGTCATATTATGTAAATCATTCATCTGGAAAACTTTTATCTATTAAAGAGAAAATATATTGCAAATTAATAATATATATGTTACAATGGATTATAGGTTTTTGGGTATCGCATGGCCAAGTCCTGTGACAGTGGATTTGCTGTTGTGTAATATGAAACTACTATATGAAGATATGTCTACTGAAACTTCAATATTTTTTGAAGAACTATCTGGACCCTTCATTCAAAAGGAACTTTTTTTCGTTCCCTGCATATATTTAATTCAATAAAACTATGTACAGATATGGTTTTCTATATTTGCAATGTTTGCTGTGTAAATGGAAAAGTATTAGTGAATGAATCAGGTTTATCAAAGGGAGCGCTGTTCATTTAGAATATCTTGTCGCTGAAGAACAGCATGTCCCGCTTTAAACCTGACAGAACATTTGTCATTTTAACCGTCGCCGCCTGTTTTTTTATTCTTTTTTTTTTTTTTTTAAAGCTTTTACATGCATTTACAAGATACAGATGGATTCAGTTTTAAAGTCCCCTTAATCACACTACTTAGTATTCACTGGATGGAAATCTGATAGGCTTCATGCAGGCAAAGTGTAGTATCTCACATGCTGTAATGAAGGTCTCAGTCATCAGTTTCATGAACCATCATTTGTATCTTTATTACCAAAGTAGATAAAGCTGAAATGTTTACAATGCTTCTGCACGGTCTGGGAATCGTATGAACATACAGCATTAGGTCTATGTTGACTTTTTTCCTTTTTTTTGTATCAGTTACTCCTTCAGAAGTGAGAATATTGGGAAACAATCATATCCTCATACAGGATATAGTATTGAAAGCCTACTATTAATCACTAACATTTCAAAGGGAAGGCAGCTGTACTTTGTCACCTGTTGTTTAACTACAGAGACAGCTGTTCTTCCCTGCAGGAGAGCCCGATGGATGAATGTAACAGATACATATTCTGATCTGTCTATGGCAGCTTTTATGTATATTTTCAAGGAAATATTTATTTAATGCTATTAACGACTGTGTGTTTTCTTTTCCTTTGCTTCAATATTTCTTCCAGTGTATTATATTGCATAATGTCTGATCCGATAAACACAGGAAAGTAGTTTGTTGTTCGGATGGGCCTTGTTGCTTGCTGAGAGGTTTCACCTTATTTTGAACTGCTAGGCTGTTATATCTTTTTGTATATTATGAAACTTACGTACCAGACAAATATCAACATGCTAGAGTAAAATTTGAGAATGTGAAACTGAATCCTCTGACTTACTGGCTGTGAATTTGTATATCATGAAATTTTTTTGAGTAAATATAAGACTTAACGCTTTTCCTTTGTAAGATGCTTATAGAGCTCATTCCAAACAGGCTCATAATGATTCATCGCATATTCATGAATGAGCAATAAATATGTATTTTAACACCGTTACTCATTCAAAGACTTGCAATAGTTTAACTTTAAATGTATTGTGAAGTAGGATGTGGATGAATTCAAAAACAGAGAAACAGCTCATGACATCAGTCGTTCTATGGCTACACTAAAACTCTCAATTGTGATTGTAAAAATTTTGCTAGACTGTGATTATCTTCATTTCAGGAAACTAAGAAAATAGCAGCAAGTCTTGTTTTTATTTTCCTTTTCTGTCCATCCTATTGTGATCCTCACCTTTATAAATTCAAATAAAACCAATTACTACTTTTGCATTAGGGTTGTGATATGATAATTAATCTGTACTTGTTCGTCATGTATCTTCAGATGACAGATTATGATCAGTTTATAGGAAATGAAACATTTTCTGGATTTTCCTATGAAACACTGGACAAACACTTATTGTACACTTTGCTTACAAGATACTCTTAAGACACTGTGTCAGGTCACCCTACCTGCATCTCTACCTTCACTTTAAGAAAGTTACTGAGTATACAGGTACCAACATCAGGACTGTGGAGGAAACGAAACTTCAACACTTAAATATTTATGAATGAAAGGATTTATAGTGCAAGCATGAAAGCAGGACAGACATATACTGTATGGATTGTGTTTTGAGGTGAGGACCAGAGTCTGCAGTCGTGATAGGAGAGCTGACCAGAAGGAATCAATTTATCTGGCGACATATTTCCCCCATCAACTCTTTTTTTTTTCTCCTTTAGACATTGAGTTTGTAACTGCAGGCATTAGTTAGCCCTATTTTTCTATGTTCTAATGCTGCGTCCATTTCATGTAAGTGTGTCATGACGCTGTTATTATTCATTAATGTGAAATGAACCATTCATGAGCCTGATGTGAATGTGTTACATAAGCACCTTGTGAAGTGTTAACTTGGTTGTCTGACTTAATATTTCAACCGCCTTAAGATTTTGGGATATGTGTACAAGTGTAAATTTCCTTTGTTTTATTTCCAACGTTGATACTGTTGACAAGTCTCCATTTGTTGTTATTTTTATAAAAGCATTTCAGTATATTCTGAGAGCTGTCAGGTTTCTAGTTCATTTAGCTATTTAGCAACATGTTTTTATACTGCATATTGTAGCACTTGTGTCTAATAAGAGTTTAAAGTGTTGAGAAAACCTTTAGAAAGATCAAAAGTTGTTGTTTCAAGTGCATCAAAACAAACAAGAGCACAAAAATGTGTTGTTTTTTTTTTATTTTATTTCTTAATACTATGTTATCTGCTTTCAGACAAAGTACTGTGAAATAAAGTTAAGGGTGCACATACAGTATATACTCAGCATCTTCATTATGACTTTTATGCCAGAATCACTTTAGAGCTGCTCTACTTTGACAAAATAGGTATTATTGTTGTATGTTCAATTCATATCATTTTTGTTTAGGCTTCACTCTGCAGAATGATGTATATGCAGAGTTTGAGACTAAAAGGATGTTTTCACAATCGTCTCCTGAAGGTGGAACATTTCTCTGTGCCCTTAAATCATAGTTAAAAGTGTGTACCTACAAGCATGATATGTGAAATCACAACTAGTTTGGGAGCCAATCATGGTCCAGTATGCAGTTTACACAAGTGTGACATGTAAACTTGAAGCTACAGTGCACATACACTGAAAATGGACGTTTCAATAGTAGTAGGAGACATCTTGTGTCTAGCGCTTAAACTTTTGAAATGAACAATATTTGCATATTCGTAAATTCTGAATTTTTCAATGAGTGAGAAGGAGTAGATGTCATTTCAAGAATTTTTAACCATATAAAAAAACATATCACACACAAATTGTTAATTTATTATTAAACAGTAAGTGTTAAGTATTAGTATTACATAGTATTATCAAGTATTTTTAGATGTCTTAAAATATGTCTAGAGGGGACCTTTAAACAAAACCTGTCAGGAGCTGTCCTCACATTGTTACTCATTAATGCACAAATTTAGGCCGCGAAATGTAATTAGGTCTAAATTTATTTATTATATTAATTTTCTTGTCATAGTTATTGGCTCTTCTGTGTTTTTCTGTACACATTAAGCACACTGACTTTGCGAGTGTAATTTTTCACCCCACCCATTTGTGATTTTGTGGCTGATCATGACATCATGTGTGCTATAACAGACACGGAGTGCACTAAAGGAGGGTTTTAATACAAATCAGGTAAGCTTGCACAGCTGGTGATGGTGCATCAATATAGACCTCCCCAAAAAACACACTGGCTCCTTTCATGTTGGTTACGCTTGTCTGTCTGATTTTGATATAAATTCTTCAACCAACAAACATGTTTCCATGCAAACCTAGTCACATGTTTTGATGTGATTAGACTAATAATGACAGTAAGTACTGAGCGATGGATTAAGAGCTTATTCTTACCAAACTACCTTGTATTTCTGAACCCATGTTGTGGTTTATGCATGTATTTTTCTTGTTCTTGTAGATAACTGGCCAAACGCACAATGTGTTGTCGTTTGGTGGTGATATTTCCAGTGCAATTTTTCTTTTCAGCTATTGAAAGCATTAACAGTAAATGCAAGGTTTTGATCTCTTCCTCCTCCTCCTCCTCTCAGAATCAAGGCGCATTTAGCACCCATCATACAGGGAGAAAAGGAGCAGAAATACCCTTCTCTCCACCCAAAGTAGCCTCAATAGACCCTAAATCAAAGGAGCCCCTGCCATTGTCTGCCATTGTCATGATTGCATGGCTGCAACCATAACAGAGGGTAGAAGACAGCATTCAAAAGCTTTTTATATGTCCTGACTTCCACCTCTCACTAAAAGCAAAAGTTCATGTGTTTGCTAGTCCACTCTCTGCTTTCTGCAAGCATAATATAAGTAGTAAACATCTGCAGAGGTTGCTGATTACTAGAGTCAAGAAAAGTAAACAAGTCAAGGTCCAGACTGTTTTTTTTTAAATTTTTTTAATGTTGTTGTTTATTGAAAGTCTACACGTCTCATTTAGTTTACGAACATTTTCTGGCTTCGACAAACTGTGAGACTTGCTGTATATGACACCTGCTAATGTCTGCTCATTACTACTCTCTTAAAAAATGCAATGAATCCAACAACAAAGCAATAACCATATTGCTTTCCTTTGCTCGGCTCACCTCAGCCATCGATAGCTTGTTTACAGTTCTGCTTTTGCTGGACGTCCACTTGCCTCTCTATTGCAATTTACTTGCTCGGCTTGCCTGGAGGGAAATGAAGGGTAGAGACTGTGCAAGGAAGGTGTCGACTTTGATTTGTTGTTGTTACTCACATCACTGAACAACAGAGGTTAACATTAAGGCAGAAATTACAAACAGACTCCATCCGTAACTCCTCACTTAATCTTTGTATGGCTGAAGCAGTGCAGTGCTGACCTCCGGGAGCTGAAAGTTTTAGAGTCGTACTCAACAAATTTTCCATGTTGATTGTGACTTGCCGGTTTATGATGAAAATTCAACTGCTGACAAAAAGCATTAATGCTGTTTGCTGTGATGGAATTTCAGATCTCAAAGTTTTAAGTCTCAACACGTCGGTTTTCTCTGAGGAAACCAATGGCTAAAGATATGAGAAACACTGCAGTTTAAAACATATATGGTCTGCTTTGGAATAGGGTCCACAAGCTTGAAAAAACCATCAAAACTTTTAATGCATTTTTAAGAACAATAAAGACTCGTATTATATCCTACAGCATGTACAGTTGTATGAATTAGAATTAGGGTTATGGTTAGGGTTATTGAGCTTATTGGGTTACTTGAGCATAATTTGGGGATTTGGGGTTTTACTCACTATTCAATAACCTACTGAGTGTTTATTATGTAGGAAATAATGAAAGTGAGAACCAGTGAGTGATTTCAGACACAGCATGGACTGAACTCCAGGATGTGGACTCCATCATGTCACGGTTGAGGAAACAGGGCGCAGTACACTGATCACAGAACTGGGGCTTTACCCAAGGGTTTATGTTGATCCTGCACAAACAAATGTTTTAGGGGACACAGCATAACAGCTAGGTAATAATGAGAAAAAAGGTCAACCTAATCCCCTGATGCACTTGTTTATGTTGTTTGTTTCCTGAAAGAGCAACACTGTGATAAGACAAAATCTCACCTCCATAGTCAAGAAGGCACGGTGGAACAAACACCAAAAAAGATACTTTCATTTCAAGACATTTTTTTCTTTAAATCGCAAAGTTTTAGCGATGGAGACCCTGTATCTTCAGACATGGCACAGAGTGCATTAATCAGATGTCAGCAGGGCATGACTAAGGCTGTGAGTTTAAAGTGTTTGAGGAGAGGAAACACCAAAAAGTTCCTCAGCTCTTGTCAAATTCAATGTCTAATTGGATATGGGTGATCAGTTAAGAAGCACAGAGCACCTACAGTGGGCTCTAAAACTGAGATCTGTACAAGTATCAAAGCTCAAATAGCTGGCATAATTAACAGGTCGAGCTCATATAAAGCTTCTTTGAAGGGTGATGAAACAAGCTAATAGCATTTCCAGTATGGACAATGACCAGCAGGGTCTCAGTGACTCTATAGATATTAAGATGAAAATACGTCTTGAAATTGGAATTTAAAAATGTAGTCAAATATGAAATATGACTATTAATTTAGATATTAAAAGCTATTTGCATTCAGCGGTAAAATTTCACATGGCTCCTTATAGTTAAAGGACTGGTGTGCTTATTGCTGTGGCTTCTCCCCCAAGAAAGAGTATTATGAATGAATCTATCATGTTTTTACCAAGGGGTGTTGAAGCCTGTGATCTGTGAGTACCTTCATGTTGATGGGCTGAAACTCTTCACTCTTGTTAAAGGAGATTTATGCTGATGGATGATTCTGACGAGCCGAAAGAACCCAGAACCAGCTCATTAATACGCGGCACAGCAGCTCGAGACGAGAGCTCCAGTGATCGCCAAGCAGAACAAGTGAATGATCCTTCAAATGAGCGCTGTGCAAAGGCAGGTCACAGGGACCACCAGTCAACACTACTGGCAGGGAAGAGAAGAAGAAGTGCTGAGCAAACTACACTACATGTTGGAGCAGGAGAGACCGAATGGCTCATTACGATATGAAAGTGAGAGCAAATCAAAGAGTCTTCACACTCTAGAAAATATAAGATGTGTGCCCACACAGGTCACATGACTTTTGTTCCTGGAACTTTTGCTTCTGGCGATAATGAGCCTGCCTGTCTCTTCCTCACATCTTTGGTCCTCTTCTTTTTTCCCTCCTAAACAAAGACTCCTCTGATCATGGCGGAGTACAAACGAGAGGAAGCTGCGCAAAAAAAAAAAAAAAGAAAAAAAATCAATGGTTCCATTCTTGTGGAAGATAAAAAGCTTTTAGGCTTTAATTATTTCCCCCTTGTAGCTTTATGAATTTGCTTACCATTCAATTCAGAGGTGAGGACTCCCTTGAACACCCTTACAATAGGGTGGATCAGTTCATTTCCTTTCACCACATTTTAAGTAGCATCTTAATTATTTGCATGAATTAAACACTATCAATGTATTTGGACACAAACATATGTTTCATATGCTACGCATACAAAAAAAAAACCCCAAAAAACATTTAAAGTTACAATACTTAAGATCTCGAAATGAAATCAAACCCCATTTTTGAGACCATTTATGGTTGGCATTTTTCCTGTAATAGAAATTGGATGTTTTTGATTATCTTTCTATATGGTAGTTTATTGGAAATTTCAGAATCCGCTATTCCAATGCTGGATTCAGATTGCCAACCTTAGCACAAGGGATTCACAGGGAAACTGTCAATCCCGCTGCACACATGTAATCCAGCGCAATTTCATCTCATTGATAACAGCCTCACTATTTGCTGTTCACTCTCTTTATACTGTATCACAGCTGCTGTCACTGCTTCACATTAAAATCATTCGACTGGCGTGTCCTGATAGCCAAAGGATTAAGGTGCCTGTGTCTAACTCTATAGTGTCTACAGTCAAACTTTTTTTTTCGATAGTTCCTATACCAATACTACCATACTATTTAGTATGCCAGAAAAAGATTTAGTATGTCCCAATACATAGTTTGTCAAATGCAGTATGCCAAAAGAACCAGGATGTCCTTCTACATCTGGTCACATTTTGCAGTGTGCAAGCCAGCATGCTTTTCTGGCAGTTCTGACCAACAATCCTCTGCACAGTGTAAGATACGTCACATTGACTGAGCCGCCGAAAGAGAACAGACCAATGACAGCGCAATGATGGAAGCCAGTGCAACGTCAGAGGCCACAATGACAGATGAACTATTATGTCCCAATTGTAAGCATACATCATGTGTACTGCATGCAACAGTATGTACTTTGTAAGGGCAGCTGCAGTATGTACTAAAAGTAAAAAGTAGAAGTATGCGATTCAGAACGCAGCCATGCTCTGTGAGGCTGTACTTAATCATAGTGTTGCTTTGAGCTAAATGATAAAGTCAGCATGCTAACATATTCACAACAGCTGAAGCTGGAATTATGGTTCTTTGGGCTACATGATGGCGATCGTGCACGAGGGTCGCACAGAACCGTTGGCTGTTTCTTTTATATATTTATATGTAGCATGTTAATGTTTGATTTTATCTCAGTTTCAGACCCGCCTCCTGACAGCAATTAAATCCAGCAACCAACTCACTTGATGCGCAGGTCCACACTTCATGTTATTAAGCTATGGAGGACATGTTTACATGTATCTGTGGAGAACCATAAATCCAGCTTGAGACCAAGGTATTGGACAAACTGACAAATGAAAATATGAAACAAATTAAATTTTGACCTGATGATGAAAGGTCAAGGGATCAAGGTTATTACAGCTCATCCTGTGGGAACATGAATGTTTGTATGGATTTACTGGCAATCCATCCAATAGTTGTCAAGACATTTCACTAAAAAGCCACAAATGTTAGCGCCAGAGGAGTCAGGGAATTAGAAAAGTCAGTGGGATTCACCCTCTTGGAATCATGAATGTCTTTACAAAATATTGTGCCAATCCATGAAGTAGATGTTGAGAAATAGGAAACATCACTGTCTTACATCTCACAAAACTGTGCAAGAGATTGACAAAAACAGTGACAAAAACAGTGACAAGTTAACAGGAAAGAACTCTGCTGGATGTTATCATAACCATATTTGTTAATGGCAGGTTTTGCAAACAAAATAGTTGCCGAGAAATAATATGATCTTGTCATCATTTGCATCTTTGAAACAAAAATGTTTTTGAATTACAGAGATACTGTATTGTTCAATGTTAAGACCCTACACATGTATGGCCTACTGCAGTGTCACCACCTCTATACAGAACAGAAGATGTTTGAAACTTTTAAAATTATTATAATAATTATTATAGTTAATGAAGCAGGTCAGCAGGTAGGAATATGTACAAAAAAGGTGATGTTTATTAACAAAATATTAATGAACCCCAGGAAATTTAACAAAAATAACTTAAGCTGAAGCAGAGAACAAACAAATAAAACCTGCAGCCTCACAGCAAGCTGCCACCTACTCTCTTCCCTTCTCCGTCTCAATTGACCAGTCACTGGCCTTTTACCTTCTCAACCTCACCTAACTGGAACGTACCATCTACTCAGGTTACCAAAGGGTGAGCTCGACTGACACCAAGCTTTCAAAACATAGAGAACAACACTGATGTAGTTACTGCTGACAGTCACAATTTCCTATGGTCACACGCACAGCCATGAGTGCACAAAATTATACAGAATGTCATTTACTTCACAACAGTTTTATCCCTCCTACAGTACCTCAACTTGACAGAGCTGTGACTCACTGCTTAGTGCAGCTAATGATGCACACCCGTTGTCACTATCACTGATTAAGCAGACACCATCACAAAACTCTCAAAAAAAAAAAAAAAACCAACACAGCAGGACTGAAGTCATCAAAATATAACATTAAGAAACACAATCCACCCAAATCAAACCCATGTTAAACTTTATGTGTAACATGACTGATAAATAAACAGAAACATTAGACTGAAATTAGTGATTTACCACAGAAACACTAGTAATATTGGGAATCAGGGCCCTGTGAAACAGAGACTTTTTCACACCTACCCACATAGGTGTTTTCAATTATTTTGCCTGATTATACCTCATCTGAGGACTGTGTGGGTGGACATGCTTGACTGACATCTGACCATCCTATTACTTTTGTATCACTGGCTACAGTGAAAGGGGGTAACACCTTTATTATTCTTATTGCTTCATGAAGTTTGAAGACAACATGTTACAGCATAGCTCCACCGAACCCAAATCTAATCAGAGGTCTAATAGCCAGAACGAGTGAAATCACCTGTGTGGGTGTGCAGGGCCTGAAAACACACAATATTTGATTGCATGACCTTATATGATTGGTACTCAGAAGCACTGAGTACTCATTCCCATTTTTATTGGGATTTTACATTCTGCGCGTTATGTAAAAGTATATAAAACTACTGCAGAGTAATAAAAGTCTTACTGAGTCTGTTACAGAGTAGATTTATGAAAAATGTACCAAATTTTTTAATGTAACCCAATAAGGGAACATTTCAGAGAATAAACGTGAGGAACAAGTAAAAGGAAAAGGAGAACAAGGAGGTAAAACCAACTGGAACATCAGCTGTTTGCTCCTGTTTTATGCAAACAAGGGAACTGAAGCCAAACTTGTTTTAGGAAAATTAGTCGTCTACAAGATTTATGCTGTTAAATTAATTTTGGAATTTTATTCACAGATATTACATTTAATATTAATTTATACTAAATAAAATAAAGAGTAAATAGGTTAGAATATTGTCTTCTGTCTGTCTTGGCTATCATCCAGTTGGCTACAGAAAGTTTTATTGTTGGTACAGGAGGTGTAGTAGGATTTTTAGTTATTATATCATATGTCATAAATCTGTGTTTGAAGCATATAAACAGATTATTTTCATTTCTATGACTTCACATTTGTTCTTAGGGAATTATTATTATAATATTGCTGCGGCTGCTTGTTAATTGATTGAATTAATTGATAGTGCATCAGGCTTCTTCCGGTGTCTGTTATGTTCGGGTCTGGCTGTGCTCGGATCCCCCTCAGGTCGGGTCTCTCTTTTTTGAAAATTAATTTATGCAGGTTTGGGTAGGTTTTCCATGGGTCCGTTACGGGTCGAGTCCAACATTTTGGACCCGTGAACACCTCTAATGCACAGCAGTAGCTCAGATGCGGTATCATTCTGAGCAGAAAATCACCGTGTTGAGTGAAACAATGTCCTGCTGATGTGCTGTGCTCTCTATGTGTCACTACAAGATCTTGAGCAATGATGTCATGCAATGTGAGATTTCTGTCTGTCGCACTTTGTTGGTGCTTTTGTCCCAGCTTGGAATTCTCCATAGCTATGTCCTCAGCGTGATGTCTTTTAATCTCAAAGCCTGTAATCACAGGTTTTTTTTTTTCTTTCTGCACTGGAGGACGTGTTTCTGATTACTGAGGCACTTGTTATTTCCTGGATGAGGCTTTGATGCATACTACAGTCCTCTAATCTGTCCAGCAATCATAAAGTCTCTGGAAGCTGTCACTGATTGCCCTGATAGTGACATGATTTCAGAGGACTTCACTTGTAAAAAATAAATAAATAAATAAAAGGAATAATTCACTCACTGTCGGTGAAAGGCACTTATAGCCATGATCATATTATGTCCAACGGCATCCCATGTATTTCCAAACAAACAAATATTTGAATACAAATTGGTTTTCAGTGCTCTTGAAGAGCTGGAAAAACAAACACGGATGTTGAGTTGTTATATATATATGTTGATATTGCTCATATGTATTTGGCATTTAAGCTATAAGTCGTTCTGTATGATTCTTTTGGATTATTAACTAAATTTGCAGCCTTCGACATGTGAAATGACTGTGGTGCGGAAGAGAATGCAATTAGGCAGAGGCTTCATGATTTTAAATAGCTTAGATTGCAATCTATTATGAAATGTCATTTACCATCGTACACTAAAAGCAGTTGAATTCTCTGAATAGTTGACACTTTGGTGCATTATTTTCTTTTTGGAGAAAACAATTCTCTATTATCCCAGTTCTGTTGACGATTAAATCACACAGAAAAGGAAGGAAGTGTCGCAAATTTTCATTGGCGGGTGTTGTCACAATCTGCAAGCTGCTACACCTTCTGCACAAACCCTAACTATTCCTGTTTCTCCCTCTCTCTTTTTTAACATATGAACTCAAGTATTAATCAGACTGCAATGGTAACAAGCACACAGACATTAGGAAATGAAGAAGCTGATGAACATGAATGGGACATCTGCACAGAGTCACAATGATGGAGACTTAATACGTGTATCAGATATGACACAACTGTTTTAGATTACCAACATATGTTCATTTACTCATTAATTTTCAATGCTCATGGGTCAAATTGAGGTTAGAGTCTATCCCAGCATACATTGGGCTGAATGCCAAGAAATACCCTGGACAGGTTGCCAGTCTGTCACAGACCAGAGAGCTACAGATAGTCACAGAAAGACGGGTAAAGTGACTCTTGCTCACATTAAGTCCCGTGGGCAGTTTTAAAGGATATAGCTGGCGATTTTCTATATATTCTTATGGTCAGCAAATCACATGTTCAGAGCCAAACCAACAATTAATTGATCTATTTAAAAGTATTGTGTGTGTATCCAAAGCCTGATATACAGTATCTTATTCCTCTGTGCCATAGACCTTTGTTGTCCAAAAACTATTAAAAACACATCAGTGAGCCACGTCGACACACTGGGTGACATGTTACTTCACCACAAAGAGTTGGTTTAGAAACAGCTCCAAAGACTGATAACAGCAATCATGTTTTCAGTCTTCAAGTAGCTCTGTGTAAGGCAGACAATACTTCGCATGCACGGGAACGTTGGTCCGTTTGCAGTGCTTTGCTAGCTTGTTGTGCTACGTATCACAACCTCTTGTCTTTGTGCTTTAAAAAATTACTTTAAAACATTTACAATGTAGTACAAAGTCAAGGTTGTGATATGTAGCACAACAATGCAAACTGCCCACAGAAAAATTACCCGAATTTGAGGACATTATTGCTGTGGCCAAATATTCTGACCTATAACATTTGCAAATGCTCAAATGATCTTGTAATTATAACATTTAAGACATTGCATTTTGCACATTTGTATTATAGGACTAAAGAATGTGCTTTGTCACTGCAACAGAAACTCATTTTGAAGGATAAGGTTTAAAAAAAAAGAAGTGACAAGACTCTTGCTGAATAGAGAATGAGATGCATCAGACCAGAGAAAGCTGTTTTAGTATGCATTGTGACTGAAATTAAGCTTTGTTCTTCATTTCACATCCTTGGTATGCAGAAAAATCTGAATTATTTGCAAATAGCCCCTGCAGGTGACTGTGCATAATTTCATTACCCTAGTAAAAGCGTTAACAGAGATCCAAACGTTTTTGCTTATGCTTCATGTAAAGGAAAAGGGAATCTGGGTCTCAAAAACAAATGGGAACAACTGGAGTGAAATCAAAGCAGGAAAACCGTAATTATCAAACAGATTCCACGGTTTCCTTATAATTGATATGTAATGGGACAAAGGTTAAGTTTCACAGTATGAGATTTGCCGTCTTTCGTGTGTCTTGGTGTGAGCCTGGGTGTTTTTATGTTCTCCGCTTGTCTGCATGGGTTTCCTCCCACAGTCCAAAGACATGCAGGTCAGGTGAAAGAAACTCTAAATTGCCCGTAGGTGTGAATGTGTTTATCTGTCTGTATGTATTAGCCCTATGATAGACTAGCGACCTCTCCAGCAGTGTACCCCGCCTCTCACCCAGTGCATGCTGAGATAGGCTCCGGCACCCCGCGACCCTGAGCAGGATGATGTGGTATGGATGGTGTGAGGCATCTAAAATCTCGGTAAATGCTTCAGCTGCAGTGTGAAGATTTCACACAGATATATCTACAGGAAATGTCATATCTGATTAATTTGTTCCCATGGAATACTGGGAACTCAGATGTAACAGAGCCATCGTTAATATTGTTAGTTACACCTGTGCTTTTCCTGCTATAAATATGTGAGAAAAGGTTACCTGTGAGAAGACTATAAACAAGAAACATCACTCCTTTCAGCATTTATCTCATGTAAATAACAAAGAAAGTAAAAAATCAAAACATTGCAACTATTCAATGTCATTGGTGCCTGGATAGTGCAGGATGTGATTAAGGCAATTAGATCCACCTGTTCTCTGTTGTCCCCTGTGTCCCCGATGTTCTAAACTCATCTACACTGAGTGATCAGGGGCTAAAGGCAAAACACTGCCTGACTGAACAACAGACTAGTTTTTAATGTGAACCCTTTGAAGACTCAAAGAAAGTCCTCAAAATTAAACGAAAAAATACTTAGCTGGTGGGTGCTCTCCAGAACAACACGTATAGCCTAATGGCGTCTTCAGACAGAACGTGAAGCATCATTTATACGAGTTTGACTGTTGGAGTATTTTTGTTAATTAGCCTCAAATAGCCAAAATAGCAACTCAGATAGCAACGTCAACGGGGTCTGTGGGAGTATCTACGTGTGTTTGTGTTCAGCTCAGCCTCTGACTGAACTCAGAACTCACCAGAGACTCCACTTCTTTCTGTTATTTCCCTCCAGTCTCTGTCCTTTTTCCTCGTCTATACATCTATGAAGCAGATTCATAAAACCCCAGGATATGAGCAAATATTTCGCTCAAGCTGAAACATGTTCAACTCGTGTACGAGGTCGAAAAAATTCAACATTGACTGTTGGTAGGAAACAGGAAAGGGTTAAACTCACATTTTTTGTTGATCCAACTATCCACCCTGACCACCTATTCTGTGGATTTTTTTGTTCCAGTACACTGTCACATTACTTCCTCCTTTGCTCCCAGTGGGCAAGAGTCCTAATTTCTACTGCTGCTGTAACGTAATCATATGCTGTTTTTGGCATTTCCTGAAATGATTGATGCTCTCGTTTTTCATGGGGGGACAATCTCTCCCCAGTCCTCCTGAATTATGCCTTCTTAATTTCCTCCCTGTTCTTCAGGTCATTCTAGTGTGGAAAGACTACTTGAGCGAGTGGGTCAGGTATTCAGTTGTAGTGGGGTATTTTCACTGAGAGCATGCCAGCATCACATTATTGTGAAGTGGGATAGACAGTTTAAGAGAAAGAAAAACCAAAAGCAGTGTTTCATTCATTTTTTCCCTGAAAACAAACAACCAGTTTTCAAAGAAATTTGCAAAGGATATTCATTGTCCCCAGAGGACAACTCCTAACATTTTCAGTGAACCAATGACCTTATCTCTAGAAATGTACTAGACACAAGTTGCCTCATAATGCAACATGCAGAAGTTCAAACACACTTTCATCATTACACATTTAGTGTTTTAGACTTGTTTTTAAGATCATTGTGTTTTGGGTGGTCAAACAGAAGATCTTGTGTAAACCATATAACAACTTCCCAAATCGCAGCCTTAATGTATATACCATAATAAAATTAGATAGTTGAAAGTCATATAATTTTACAGCAAGAATCAATAAAAAAGCAATCTGAAAGTCTCTCACTGTACCCACTCATGCAGCATCATCCACAGAAGGTGAGAAATGAGCACCTCAACAGCTGCCACCTCTACTCCTACAGTACCACTGCACTCTGCTCAATTCTGAGCACAAATGTAGTCTGTGTGCATATTAATACTTTATCACACTCCTCCATAGTAGCTGCACTTGCACTCAGGACAGCAAACCATCAGTCTCAAGTTTAATAAAAAAAAAAAAAAAATTAATTATTAATTTGTACGGCAATTTTCATTCATAGTGAAACTCAAACTGCTACAGTATTAATTACATATAACACACAACATAAAGAAAAGAGTAATACAAGTTAAGATGAAAAAGCCTTCCTGAACAGAAAGTTCTTTGGGCCTTTTTTTTTTTTTTTTAAAGAAACTAGGGTCTGTGCTGGCTGTTCCACAAGTGTGGTGCAGCAGAACAGAAGGCTCGATCCCCCATGGTGCGGAGCTTAGTACTGGGGTCCCGGAGGAGCAAGTTGCTGGCAGATCTGAGGGTGCGCGTGGAGGTTTGTGGTATGATCAGTTTCTGTAGGTAGGGAGGCGCATGTCCATTGATGGATTTGTATGTGAGTAACAGGACTTTGTAGTCAATCCTGAAAGAGACAGGGAGCCAGTGCAATGAAAACAGAATTGGTATTATATGTTTGTGTTTTCACAGTCTCATCAGGATTCTGACAGAGCTGTTCTGAATGTACTGGAGCTTCTGGATGCTCCTGGCAGGGATCCCTGTGAAGAGCACATTGCAGTAGTCCAGTCTAGAGGAGATAAAGGAATGGACAAGTTTCTCTGCATCTGACAGGGTTAGAGAGGGGTGGAGTTTAGAGTTGTTTTTGAGATGGTAGAAAGAGGTTTTGCATAGATGTCTTATATGGTAATCAAACGCCAGCTGAGGGTCAAACCTAACAACCAGATTAGTGACTGAGGAGGAAGGTGGTCAAGGATGTGGATCAAAGATGTCAAAGGTGAGATGAGGTATGAAGGATGACTGAATCAGGTGTGGAGTGCCAATAAGGAAAGCTTCTGTTTTGCTGCTGTTTAACCGGAGGAAATTTGTGCTTGTGCTCATGCAGGCCTTTATCTCCTTAAGACAGGTGCTGAGGTGTGACACGGCTGTAGACCTGCTTGGGGCAATTTTGATGTACAGCTGGGTATCATCAGCATAACAATGCAAGTTTGCAAATGTTCCAATGACCTGCTTTGACTGGAGGCACTTAAATATTTTCCAGTGACTAATCTGTCTTGTTCAGTTAAAACTACTGTAATTACTTTGCACTGGGCTATTTGAAAAATTTCAGATGTACTAACAAATACAAAACACCGAGTCAAACACTGGCTTCTTGTGCAACATGTCAAAATAAAAAAACCCAGTACATATTGTTATATTCAGAAGCTTTACTGTACTTCTGTCCGTTTATCTGCAACTTTACTTTATGTACAGGAGCTCAGAGGACCCTATCGTTTTCCCATATTCATTAAAATTTCAAACTGTTGCCTTAACTAGCACAATCCACAATCATTTTATATAACACGCCATTTGTTCCGAACATGCCTTGAATGCTACAATCAACACAGTATTATCAAGAGCAGAAAGTGGGTCCTGCAGATCATTACGTGTCTCCAGCTAAGTTATCTTCTCCTCTACCTAAGGGCTTATTTGAAATAAGGCACGAGAGAAATAATGGAAAAAAAGTGAAAAAGGTCCCTATTAAATGGATAATTAGCCGGGTAAGGTGAAGGTCTAACTTCAAGGTCAAAATGAGTTTCTACCTGCTGTTTGTTTGTTGCAGTAAAATGCATTAATAAAAAGCAGTAACATCAGATTTAATTGTTATATTAATGTGTATTGATTCACTGCGTGTTATAAACATAAATATTCATTGTTAGGGTAGAAAAGAACATTACCCTTGCTAGATCTTACCCAATATGAGACTTGCAAACAACAGACATATGCTTATTAGTAAAGCAAATGAATAGCAGTGGATAAATTGTCAGGAGTCATTAGAGTCACTGTGTTTTCTCTATAGAGAACACCTGCTAAAACATGTAACATCATGAGGGATACTTGTTCTACCACTTAAGTTGTGAAAAATAAACAGAAGCGATACTTATTGAGAATGTTTCAGTGATCTGTACTATTATCTCTCAATGTTTTAACTTTGACTTTGTAAAAATATATCATCCTTGATGTGTTTATTTAGAGATCCCCTCCAGACATGTATTAAAATGTATAAAAATAATTGTGCTTTTAACAATAATTTGTGTCTGATACATTTTTTCCACTAAAAAAGTATAACAACCACATTAAAATCCTTAAAATGGCATATATTTCATGTCTAAAGTTTGCTGGACACAAGGTGTCCTAATTTACTGAAAAGTCCATTCTCAGTGTGAAATGTGCACTGGAGGCTTCAAGTTTCCACATCACACTTGTGTAAGTTGCATACTGGTCCACAATTGGCTCCAAACTAGTTGTGATGTCACAGAGAAACTTTCCACTTTCAGCAGATGAATGTGAAAACAGCCTTCCAGTGTCAAAGTCTACACATACATCATTCTGCACAGTGAAACTCAAACATCCAACTGAGGGAACAAGAAGAAAAAGGGAGACTTTAATTATTTTGCAGTAATTAATTTTAGCAGCCTAATGTTATACTGAAAAGAAAGACAAAGTTCCTATTGATATTCAGTAACATCTTATTGTTTTAAAAGCTGTAACAAATGTGAAATAAAGTAAAAAATTAACAGATTAAAAACTATTACAGGCCAAACTTCACTGTTGTAGTCAGGATCACAGGAATCCACGACCTACTATGTACACAGTGGGCAAAAAGGATGGAAACACTCTTCACACATTGCCAGTCTGTGACAGAGCTAACAAAGACAAATACTTCACCTTCAGATCTGCGAGCAAGAAGATGGATTAGTCACCAACTCTGACTTGCAGGTCTAAGAGGAAACCAAGACAAACATGAACAGAATGCATAAACCTCACGGGAACTTTCATGGACTGTCTTGTGTGCAACACACTTCAAAATCACATTTCTAACACTTTAAACCTCAACTGTTATTACTGGGAGTAATTAGCACAGGGAATAGTGGTGTCACAATACAAGTTCTTACTCTGACTTACAATAATATCTAATATCTAAAACCATTAAGAAGAGTCACAGATCATTCGCTGTGCTGCATTTTAACAAGATACACCAGAGTGCATTCATGACTTCAATAACAACGACTGAAATAACCAAGCAATATACTGGCAGCACTAATTAACAACAATGACACTGAGAGCTGGGACTTCTGCTAATATGATGTGCAGTTATTTACGAGATCCTTCTCATTAATGTCACCTGTCTCCAAAACAGAACCACAGAAAACTCATTTTAATTCTTTGTTCAGGTCATTGTGTCAGTCACTAAGGAGCTTTGACTCTGTCAGATTTGTCACCTTTGTCAGCTCAGTGAACGGAATAGTTTCATATTTTGCCTCCTGGCAACTGTCTTTAAAAAGGTGTAGATGGACTGCAGCTCAGAATGTGGTGAATATCGGGAGCTCTTGCAATGTTTCCAGCTTCTGTATCTTGTGAAATTTGACTGCAGCAAGCAAATGCCAGGAGTTACACTGTCATTAATTCAATCCTTTTTGTTCTTGCACATGAAACTATTAAATGCATTTTCATCTTCAAGTTGAGCACAGCGCACCTGCATACATTAAAATACCAAAACTGACATCATGTTCATATTTGCAGACTGTAACCAACTTGTGAAAAATATAACTTTCCTAAATGTTTCAAATACAGCATGAAGGAACCAGGAGATATTAGGTAAATACATCTCAGATTAACGCCTCTGGCGCAGCACTGAATAGAACTAAAAATGTCTTCAGTGGATGGAAAGCCATTTATATCCTCTGAGACGAGCAAAAAACTCAGTCACACTGGTATTATCCTTATGGGGTCGCACCGATTTTAGACCTAATACATTTTTTTTACACTTTCATACTGCTGCCACAATGAATACTCAATTCTGAATGTCTCGAGGGGTGTTGATTAATTTCAGATAACGGTATATAGCTTTGATGGAGTGGTCTTATCACTTTTCCATATTAATGCACTACCATGATGTAAGCATGCTGTGCAGAGCCATCCGGCTGATGCACAGTCCTATGGACCACTATGTGTGAATCAAGAAAATAATTATGTGTCTTATACTAAGATGGAATTACACAATTTACTCAGGTTGCATTATCTACATATATATACACTATAACTTCTGCCTTTTCCTATTACAGTACATCTATTGTAGCAACTTTTTTAACGTTAAAAGTTGAGAGGTATTCATTACAATACCAATACTGCAGATACTCTTAAGTAAATTAGAGTAATTTTGAGTCATTTGCATTACTGCATTCTGCATTTACATAACAGAACATAGTAAAATATAAAGTATGTTTTCGTCTTGAGTCTTGACATCTTTTGGCTTAGGATGTATCCTGAATGCTTCCTATAACTCTAGTGATTTCCAGTGTATAAATTTATAATCTGTGTGTAATGACTTGCCAGTCTGATGCGCAAAGATGTGCCCAAAATGTCATGTACTTTTATTGCTAGAGCCCTGTACTGTGCCATAAACTTATTCGCACTGGGTCTCATATGTACTAGTAGCAGTTGTGGATGATAATTGAAAGGACACTGCTTCTTCAACGTATTCTACAATTCTTATTTTACCACATCTGTTTTGTGCAGTTTATGCTTGTCATTCTGTCTGCGTCTGTGCAGGAGTATCACCATTAAATTCATCACCTGCCAAATTGGCTTGTAACCTGATGACACTACTTGCCTCGATTAATTTTTAACTATATTTGGAGGGTGGGCAGGTGCTAATTTCAAGCCCTGCTGGGCACCTATAAACACAGTCTCATTGCTTCAAAACAAACACACAGAGACCAAGGGATATCATCGTAATTGTTTTGTCCTCTATTGTTTACAGTCATGATGTAATACTGGAAATGGCTGACATTTTTTAAAGCTTCTACTAGGGCAAGATGACTGCTTGGCTGCAAACTCTCCTAATGTCTCCCAAAATTTTTAGATAACATCTCCCTCAACAAGCTACATCCTCAGCATTTTCTGACTTAACTGCCAAATAATTCCTTTTGTAGATTTGATCTAAAACATCACATAAAACTTATTTAAGCCTTTCCTCTAGCAGACATGGTAACATCATCCACATAGAATATATGCGATCATCAATATGATGAATAAAATATGATGAAGAATCTAATATCAAATTGAACTGAGAAAACCTATTAGTGAAATAATCTATATTAATGTGTCTTTGTAGTACTTCCTCAAATATCTAAAACATTCAGACAAATTATCTTTCTAAGTAGTAAAAGTAATGTTAGAGATAATATATTTTTCTTTAATGGTTACAGCCTAAAAGTTGTACAGCAGAAGGATTTCTTATGAAAAGCTTAAGCGATCAAAAGCATGTGTGAATCCCAATAGATATGAAAGTCTTTTCATCGCAAATGAGAATGCAATTAAATGAAAATGTATCACTTCATTTGGCTCTGATCTAGAGGGGGTTCATATGCAGCTTCTCATGTATCATCATGTCAGCATGTTGCATGACAAGATGGTCAAAGTACTTATGACATTACAATGTAAGGCCATTAAAAACAAAAAAAGCATATTTCTAGCAACAGGGAGCATGTCCACCCACTCTCTAAAAACTGTTCTTTCTCGTGAGGGATTACCCTACAAGTGTCAGTGTCTTAGACAGATGTTTCCAAGCAAATAAAACTATAAAGGCTATTTTTTAAAGCAGAGGAATTATATTTTTTGATTGAAGATTTTAAAGATTCACACTCATTATTCAACTGTCTGAACCAGTTGAGGCTGAGGACTGTTTCCACTTGTCTTTTTACAGACTCTCTGATTTGTTCCTCACTTTTTGCTTTGCGGTCACTTCCTACATCCCTTGATCTCTTGCACCATAATCTAACACCCACCATGATAAGAGGCAGGGATATTGAGTTGGTGGATATATGGGAGCAGTGGTGTCTGGGCTGTGAACAGGACTTGCTTTAAGACAAATACCCGAGCAGATTTGTGATAAGGTACAGCAGTGTTTATTTTTCCCTGTGCAAGATAAACTGCTTAAGCATGTGTGTTAAAATGATGACCTTGCCTCAGTGAATCTGTTTTAACATTTTGTTGTGAAGTCTGGCTTGACAGCTTGAGCTTAAGGAATAAAAACTGACTGGGGAGTGAAATTCACAAGATTGCACATGGAAAGTAACATCTTGCTTTTTATAATGAGTAGTGTTCATTTTATAGAAGCTTAAACACAATATACGTGCAGTGGCAAAGGTGAAAAGCAAGCCATGACTTTGATACATCACCATTAAAAAATGTGTATTAAATTGGAGAATAAAAAGCAGAGCAATCTCAATTGTTGACACAGACTGGTGACTCCACCAACTAATTCTGCTCACTGAGATGACAGCTTGAGTGGCACAGCTTACTGTTAATGTCAACTCAAGTGCTGTATACCTGACTGACTGGATGGGAAGATTGACAATCATGATCTGCCAACAAAAAGGTGTAAAATATGACAATAAAATTCAATATTCAACCTAATTTTGTCTTTTTACCCTTCGATCAAAAGTTTAAATACTGATCTGGACCCTTAAAAATGCACCTCTTGCCAAATTTAAGAATAAAATATTAGAAAATCAGAGCTTCTATATTGTTTTTTCTACAGCCTTAAATAAGATGGTCTTAAAAGTTGTGCAATATGGCTTGAAGCATAATAATAAATGGTTTTATTATTTAGCCTAGACTGTCCTAATAGTGTATTTTTGTTTCTCACCTTCTATTCAATCCTTTAAAATGTTTGTCATATTCCCCGAATGTCCCAAATGCAAATTCTACAATAAATAAGGAGGCAGGAAGCTACAGGCTAGAGAAGGAAACAAATTTGAATCCCAACATTGCCTGGTAAAAAAAAAACAGAGTGAGATAGGCTCTCCACTTCCTCGGTGACTACTGTCAAAGTGCCCTTGAGCACTTTGTATTAACATCCCTAACTGCTCCAGTGGAGCTGGAGAAAGAGCATGCAGGCTCAGTCAGCTCACGCTTTATACAATACAGTAAAAAACTGAATTTCTAAAAAGTAAAACTGATACAAACTGATAAAAAGCACAAAAATAAATTCAATGACACAAATGATCACACTAGCGAGTCAACATGCATAATTGTTTATTTTGGTCGTTCAGTGTGATATTTTGCTCCCTTTTTGTAAAAAATAACCTTTTTTAACATCCATCTGTGGCTTTGAGATAGTATTTCTTCTATCTGGTTTGATTTGTTTCATCACACAACAGGGACTTTATGTTGAAAGACACTCAACCGGAATATTAGAGTTTAAAAGTAGGAGGAACAAAGTATTACTCATGTGCATCGTATCTAAATGGAAACAATGATTTTACAACCTGATTCAACACACCTCCGTTGAAAATTGTTGATTTTGCCAGTGACTTTTGGATGAAAGTAGACCTATACGTCTTCTGTGATGGCAGGAGTTTTCACAGTTGTCCATGTCCCTGACTGCAGAATAAGTCTTTAAAATAAGAAAAAGACACTTCATGGGAAAAGCAAAAATTGAGATGTAAAAAAACCAAAAAAAAAGTCAAACATGCATTTTTTCACACATTTTGGCATGCAATGATGGGCAGCAGAACAATACACCCAGGGCCACAAGGTAACACAACAGAAAAGACATGTTTCATTTCCTGGGACCTTTAAGCCTTCTGAGTTACACAGGAGTCATTTCAAATCTGCCAATACAATTATGTTTACTATCTGAACACTCACATTGCATTTAACTACAATGTCTCTCAGGAAATTACCACTCTGGGTTGTTTCAACATCACACAGCTGGCCCACTTTTTTGTGCAATGACCTTTTCAGCCCTCACGAAAACCATTTATATTATATTCCCTCAAGCACAGTGGCATTAATTCATGCTGAAACTCTATTCTAAGCTCTGGATTTGAACTCGGTTGCACTCGTTGTAGCCCATCTCACCTCTGCTGGTTTTCACTCTCAACAACAGATCAACTGAGTGACTGAAGCCTGAAGCCCATTTAGTTCACTGGGCTTCTTGCAGCAGCTGACTGGGATGAGGCGGGGCGAGGCGGCCACCGGAGCGGCTCTCCTCCAACACCTGTATTCTCTACAGATTGGAACTTGTCGCTGTGACAAAATGCCAAGTGTCAATGTTCATGAAAGCTGAAGTGCATCGGTTCCTACATACTCGATATCATGATTCTAATAAGCCTCATGAACTTTAGGCGTAGACTTCTTCTAATTATTTGAACACCAAACAGTAAAGACCAGTAAGGCTGCATTCATTTACCACTCTCAAGAAGATTAATGGGTTCAGCCATGATGGTGCACACCACCTACCTCAGTCAGGAAACAAAGCAGCAAAATAGCAGCAAATAACATCAGTATGCAACTGTGACGCAACTCTTCAAAAATTATCTCCAGCCCTCTTTGAACAGATTGCATCTGCAGATGAAGGTCTGCAAAGTCATTTCTAACACAGGACATCTGCAATGTTAATGACCAATTCACATGAGAAAACAGATCTCTAATCAGTCTTTGAAATTACAGAGATGGGAGTGTCTACTCCATTTACAGAGGTCTATTTTCACACCGTCATGACACCAAAATAGTTCAACAGGTAGAGTCAAAGCATAATAAAAAATAACATCATAATAAGCTGCACTTATGCGTTATGTATACAAACTGTACTGTAACCTCCTGACAACTTAATTGAAGATTATTCATTTTCACATCACATATGATCACAGTTTCACAGCTAACATTAAATGGCTGGAAATGACCTATAATGCTCATTTCTAGCTCTGTACTTTTATTCTGGGACTCCACTAGAGTAGCTGTGCATGATTTACAGTTCAAAAAACTCCTTCTTATACTAGCCCTTAATGCAGCCCCTCAGTTCAGCCTCTGTCTATTAAAAGGCAGTCTTAGCTCCTGTCTTTTTAAGGCCCCCCTCCCAATGAGCCCACTCTGTTCTGACTAGCCAGCCCTCCAGAGCTTGCCAAGGGGCAGCCGTATCAGAGTTGTGTTAAGTTACTGCTGATGAAAACCCAACATTTCCTGCTTTACTGCTTCATATTAAAATATTTTAAGTGACTAAATAATGGGAAACTTTTATTGTGAAGAATTAACAGAAAAAAGAAAAGTGTTCCTCACAGAATTAGCAGAGCTTTGTTAGCGGTGCTAAAAACTGACTGACACAACAAGATATGGAGATATTTGGAGCTCTTTGTTCAGCGGATCAGTTAGAAATAATGCAGGGAGGAATAGTACAAGCAAAAACAGCCACAGTGATGATGATGTTTGATGAAGAGCTGCAGATGACCAGCACGCCTCCGACAGGTAATCAACTTATTTTACTTTGCCATGCTGTGTAATGGAAAAACACTCACAGTGTGCCAGCTTGACTCTAGTCATGGCTCGGTGTGACTACCCCAAAAACAACGGAAAAATGCCATAATGTTAGCGGAGTGGAGCAGTGAACTCGCACGCTGTGTGAGGAGCAGATGCGTTCAGAGCAGTCTGAAGCTGGTGCTTTTTGCTTACAGGGATTACTTCTACATACGTTTACCTCATTATTTGACACTTTGGCCACATTTATATGAACATTAACTGACATTGTAGCACTATATATATATATATGACTGGATATAAGGAAAAGCATAATAGGTCCCCTTTAATGGATAGGTTCACCATTTTACAAGTCTGTCATAAAACAATAGTCAGATGTCCAAATGATCATTGACACATTTTTCTCACAGTAATTATTCCTACTGTTCATATCGGCCATTAAGAGATCCCTTCATAATGCATTTTTAATGTCATTGATGGGGGACAAAGTCCACAGCCCTCCTTCAGTGCAAAAATGTATTTAAAAGTTTATTTGAAGATAATATGAGGCTTCAGACATCTGAGTTAGTCAAAAAAAGTGGATAGCTTCCATAGTTACAGTCTTTTTAGTTAAAAAAATCCTTTGTGTTTACTTGGACAGTGTTTCCTGTTCAGCTGCAGTAGAATTATAGTAACAAAAAGAGGGAATCTGGCAGTAGAATGACTGTAATTTTGAAAGATATTGTCTTGATCTGACTAATTTGCATGGCTAAAATGTCATATTAGCGTAAAAAAACAACTCACACATTTATATGAGTGAATACATTTTTGCACACAAGGAGGGCTGTGGATTTTGTCCCCCATCACATCACGTTGAAAGTGCATTATAAAGGGATCTGTTAATGGCAAGTATGAACATGTTTTAGGACAGATTTGACATGCAATCAACATACGTTCAACATATGGTTTTTATAACTGTTTTTACAATGAACTTTTCTGGATGAAATGGAAAACAAATCGAAAAGTTAGCATTGCATTATACTGTACCTCTTCTACTTCTTGTGAGTGTGACGCTCATCTTGGGTTTGTTGTGTGGTGTGAACAGCATCCCAAGCACAAAGTCATTTATTCTGAACTGTCCGCAGCAAGCAGGATTTAAACCGAGTCTAACCTTGGCTTTAGCAGCATACAAACTCATTCCCACTTGGGATGTTTTACAGTGAACATGCTCTGCACTGCAGAATCCTGTAGAAAACCCTTTAAATCCAATGTGACAAATGAAATAAGGAACATCACAATGGTTCAAAGATGGTCAACTGTTAAAAGGATTTCAGATCACTCGACAATAAAGAACACGATGATAAGATGCCATGGTCTAATAATTTTTATTCAGCACTGACATGCACAGAATGAAGGTTCTGCTCTAAATATCATCTGCCCCCATTTATATGTACAAGTACCTGTCCATCAAGATGAATATGTGCCAGCTGCTTTCTGAGCTTTGTTAAACACACACCAAGCAGCTCATTTACTTTGTCATTTTCATCCACGCTCAGCTGGCTACTTTCAAAGCAAGGGCACTCTGTGTGTGTTTTAAGTTTGTAGGCCAGTAGCTCTATTAGTGAGTCTGTCAGCAGCCATATTTCAGTATCCGTATGTGTTCCCACCCCTCTGCTCCCAATAACAAACACCGTAAAGTGTCAACTGAATTATGAGCCCCGGTTTCTGCCTACTCATTTTGATAATAGATTTTGAGATAAATCACAGAGCTTTGTTTGGTGAGTAATGCTGGGCTGACAGGATAACGGAGGACAAATCTCCCATACTGTAACCTCTATATCATGTAACGCACTAACAAGAAGCTGCTGGGTGTTTCTCACAACAACATTTTACACCAGAGACCATGGATTGAATTTTTCCACTGTTTCCAAATCCATGGGTGTTAGGGATGGAACAGAGAGATCGGCAGTATCTCAGCTAAGTACTGCAAAACATTAATACAAAGCAGGCAGGGCTCTTTCCTGCCTTGGTAAATGGACCCTGTTTAAATTGCTGGAAGCCCACAACTCTGCAATGACAGTTTTGCATTGTTCATTCTCCAATTAATAACTTCAACGTGAAAGGTTTGCAAGCAGTGCTCATTGATTCTGTGTTATTAAAACTCCCAGTGCTACCCACTAAGTCTCCCAGCTCTCGCCTGTAGACTGCTAAACAGGAACCCCCCCACCCTACTGTCTGCTCTTCTAATTTGGGCTGTTTGCTATCGATATTGATTACTTCTTGATATTTCCTTCAGCTGGCCTATCTGTGAAAATCTCCACTGTAAGTCATCGCTCACCCACATGTCAATCGCTGTAGAACAGGAGAGCACCACTCTGTCTTAATAAAAGCAGATTAACTGAGAAGTTGAACAGTTTGCTTCTGTTTCAGATATAAAGGGCTGTGTTGAGGAAGTGAGAAACCAGCTTGTTGAAGAAGTTGTGCAGAATAACTACGGCAAATAAAATAAAACTGTGATTACAGTCAGGCCCTGTCCTAGCTATAGGCAATCTAGGCAACTGCCTAGGGCACCATCTAATGGGGGGCGCCGATATCAGATGCACTTGCGCCCTTCGTGGCTCCTGCCCAGAACATGGATATGTTTTGGTTTTAAATTATGTCATGTGAAAGGTTTTAAAAGAAATCTTAAATTTAAAAGAATCTACACATTTTGTGGCTGTATATGTAGAAAAAAATGGGAAGGGAATGAGAAACATACAAGCTGTGTTTTATTAAATATCAATATGCATATCATAGCAAGTGTAGAGCATATCATTTTAAAGTCTGTAAAGGAAAATCAGAGATTTCTTTTTAAACACATTATACATGTTAGAAAATAATTGCTGAAAACATGTGAAAAGACTGTGAACTATGTAGTGATGAATTTTGGACTTAGAGTCTTAAACTGTTTTTCACCATTTCTTTTTGGCAGGCCTGAAATGATGGCTTGATGATGTAAAGGGGTTACTAGCATGACCCTTCCCCCACTATATAAACATTAGAGTACACATACTCATAGTTACTGTTTTTACACCGGGAAGTTTTACAAACTTTCATCGGAGACAACTGGGGCTCCGGGTGCCAGCCGCCGCCCACGGCTTCAGTTTCAGCACCAGCTGGGAGGTCCCTGGCCAGAGGGAGAGCATTTGTCGGGCAGCACTTCACCAAAATGCACGGCGTGAGAGGCTTTTGCTTCAAGGGTGATGGCCACAATGAAGCCACCAAGGACGTTTGAGTAACATTAAGTGCACTGAACAAAACGATGATTGGTGATGGATCGCTTGTTAACTAGTCATTAAGTTACATTGTTACTGAAACAAGTTCACATTTACCTACAAAATATGTTCTGAATTAAACAGTGGCTCCTATCATTACTTTATTTCTAAAATATCATCTATGTAGCTTGCCTTACACCTACAAACAAGGCCAATTTAATCTGTGTATTTTATATTTTTATACTAACGTTGTTAGCCCCGAGGCTGTTCAGTTGGGCTGTGCTTTCAGTGCTTTGAGCGCATCAGAGCAGAGAATTCTGCTTATTTTTCTACAATTTTGAAACCTAATTTTATATACTTGGCAATTTTTTTTTATCTTACAAATTTGGCTGGGAGGTTAATTACACATTTTTCTGTGGTGTGACAAACTCAGAACACATATTCATTATTGCTTTATACAGACTTTAAGAGGTTTAACTTAATATGAACTGTAAACAACTATTAGTATTTATGTCTGCACCAGCCTTGTAGCTTGTATTTGGAGATTATATGATTATGTAATGTAATTAAATTCATCTACAGTAACACTCTCTTTCCTAACTCAGACATTGTGTCTTGCTATGAAGCTCTCTGTGTTCGTAACACCTACAGAACTATAAATAATCTCTCTCAAACCAGCATGCTGTAGATCTACTGTACCTAAAACTCAAGATGGAGAGACAGTCAGAAAACCTAAAGGGTTATTCTAAATAATGACTAAATTATATGATGTAGCAGGGCCTCATACTGACCATTATAAGATCCCTTCCTAATGCATTCTCTATGCAAGTGATGGAGGACAAAATCCACAATCCTTAATTCATGCAAAAATGTATTCAAAAGCTTATCTGAAGTTAATATGCGGCTTCAGTAGTCTGAGTTAGACAAATCAAATAGATACCTTCCAAATTCATACTATATTCCCTCTTTTCCCTGGACAGTGTTTTCCTGCTCAGCTGCAGTGGAGGGACAGTAACAAAAAGAGGGAATATGGATCTAAAAAGACAGTAACAGTGGATGATATCCACCTGATTTGGCTCATTTGAACAGCTGAAGCTTCAATTTTAAATAAAAAAGAAGACAGTGAATTAATTTCTAGGGACCTTATAGTGGTCAGTATTAAAAGAAGGAATGACTACAGTGGGCAAAACCTGTTTCAATGTTCATATGAACACATGACTATTGTTTTAAGACAGGCCAAATTCAGATTTAGGTGCCACAGCCACTAAATTCAATAAAAATACAGTAGACAGCTGATGGGAATGGAACCGCACCAGTCTGCATCTGATATAGTATCATTGTGTGCAAGCTAAAGAGAAGGATATGTCACTATGCAGTAATAATAGACCGCAATTTTCACTTTTCACTTCACCTGATTACATTCAAATTATCTATCAGACATCAGCATAGGTTCTGAAAACATTTTATAGATGCATGGCTCAGGAATTAAACACGGCTTTATTAGGCATCAAGACCTTGAAGTATGTGCAATCATGATTCTCGAAAGCAGTTATTAGAACAATTTAGTCTGATGAGCTATTAACACGTCAATGGAGATGATTGCTGAGATGCACATTTCCTCACCACTTGCTGCATTTGATTATCACTGACAGAGAGGCGGAAACACCATCCTAAACTTCAAATCAAAATCTTAATTTAAAAACTTTCAAACAGGTACACTGTGCATGACGACTCAATACAGCTTAGACACTTTTGTCCAAAAAGTTTTCATTATTTGAGTAGGAGTTTACTGTTTTCTTTCATGAAGGGAGGTAGAACAAAGTTTTCATATCAATTGTGGATGGGTTTTTCTGCCAGTGATGGAAATGGCTGTAAAATTGAATGAGTCCATTTTCTACACTTCCTATCTTATTGCAGCAGCTGAGTGATGGAGCTTCATGCATGAACAAGGTTGATTAAAAAGGGGGGAGTTGCATTCAAAGGAAGAGTATGATGACTAATGTGGGGAGACGTGGAATATTTGTACAATTTCAGATTAAAACCGAGCATCCCCTACTATCAAGAGATGATCCTGAACAGAAAGACAATTTGGATGACAGAAGCAGTGGGCCCTGGGTCACTGGAAACAGGCTCCAAGATAAAACAAAAAAAAAAAGCTGTGCACAGCAAATTACTCCTTAAAAGCACCCTTGTCTTCTCTGTGATGTACAGGAGGAGAGGACATCAGAGTGATGTTCAGAACTCAGAGGGGACTGGGGTGGTGATAATATTAGATGTGAGAGCTCTCCATTCTCAGACATGATAGGTAATGGCATTTCTACCAACCTCCCATCACTAATATGTATAGCTCTCCCTCTTACCTATTCCATTACATCGCACTCATAGCCTCCGTCAAGCAGGCCTTTGGGTTTTATGGCTTTTATACAATAGTCAGCATCAGATTTATGCTGACAGAAAAGCAGTAAACATGAAATAAATAAAAAAAAAAACATGAAGAATCAGGAAAAGTTCCTGCAGAAGTAGAAATAAGAAATTAGCTACTGTAAACACCATTATTAAAATATGTACACTGAAATAATGTTTAATGATGTGACAGTGTTATCAAGGAGAGGTCATGGATTTATATGATACTGCAGCAGACAACAGTTTATTAGACGTTGTAGTCAATTATTGTGACAATTATAAAACATACATAATATTTTGGCATTAAACTGTTTTTGAACCACAGATTAATTAAGATTTGCTTGTTTGCGCAACATGAATCAAGTGTATTTAACTCTTAAAAATGGTAAAACTGTATTGTATTTAAATGATGTACAAATTGGACCTGTACTTCGAACAAAAGCATGATCTACATATCTGCAGACGCTCGTAAAAAATCTGTCAACACATCTCTAATTCTGACACAAAACGATACGATCAAAGCTTTACACTCTGCACAATCTGCATTATTTTTAAGTCATCAGCATGTTAAGAAACAAGATGCAAGCAGCTCTGAGGGGGGTGTGGGGGGGTGGAGGTGATGATGATGGCGGTGGACTTGTCTAAGAAATGGACCGCTGGGTCATCGATCTACCACAACACACCGCTCCCGCTCCATTTACAGAACCAATCACATCCCCTGCTGATTGATGTGCAGATAATTGAGCTGTCGCTAGGGTTTTCATGTTTCTCTTCTAGCTTACTCAAGACTTTAGGAATTGTATTGTATTTTACTTTAACACCATTTACAACAAAGGACATCCTGATGTGTATTTATGTCAATATTCTGCCAGACTGCTGTCAGAGAGACAGAGAGATGCTAACTCCTGCACTGGGCATATTAGAGCACTAGCCTGTCCAGGCTAATTAACCTCAGGGGCTGCTACCCTGCAGGGTCAGCCGGTGTGGCAGCTGCTCCATCCTGACATCACACAGTCACAGGCTCTTCTCTGGCTCTCTCTTACTATCAGACTTAACTCACTACTTCACAGCTGTGATATAATTCTCGTGTTGTGTTCACAAGCTGTAAAGAGTACTTTTTTAAGGATGTGATGTATACATTTTACAGACACACTATAAAGATTTCCAATCGGATTATTGGTGATTCTAAAAATAAAATAATAATAATTTTCAATATTAACAACTCCAAGCCTTTCCAGTATTACTTGTTTACTGAAGGAACATATTCACAATTTCTAACTGGGGCGGTATTGTGTGAATGACTTTATTGTGTCAGTAGGTGAATAATTCCTGATTATTACATTATATCGTCATAAATGTTTTCTTAAAACTAGTGGGCAGCCTTCAAACTGGTGATGAAATTTACTTTTTATTTGGCAATGCAACTTTTGATGAACTATTCAACATTCAACTTTGTATTTTCTTCTTTTAGGTAGCAATGTGAGTTGTTTCACTTTAACATTAGTCCACTTTAAAGTGGACATATCATGCTTTTTGTGATTTTCTGTTATTTTTACACTGTTAATGCTGTTGATGTTGGATGTCTATGTTAAACATGGTCAAAGGTCCAATACTTGAGGCGAATGTGTGTGAAAATGCATGCAAGTCAAAATCCCAGGCTCCAACCTGCTCTGAACTCGTGTTCTTTTCAGTCTGAAAAGCAGGAAGATTGTTCGCACATGCCCACAAATGGACGTTCATTCTGTGGCTTTTGTTGCTAAGGTCCACAAGTTTGCGTTGTACGCTCACATATTGCAGATCAGATTTGGGCTCAAACATATATGGATGTACTGTATTTGAGAAGTTTCCATTTTGAGTAAAGAACGAGAAAAATAAGTGAAATCCTTCTACTATTGTTTGTTTATGTAGCCTCCCGAGTGGCCGGAAGTTTGCCAAGGGGAAGTTTCTGAGAGCATGCTCATCGGGAGCAGGGCCTTAAAGAGACAGGAGCTAAAACAGTCTGAATCGAGGGGTTGCATAAAGGATAAGTACACTATAAATAAGAAGTGTTTTGAACTGTAAATCATGCAAAGATAAACCAAAAGAGCCCCAGAATATAAACATAGACCTGGAGATGTGCATATGTCTCCTGTAGCTGATAGGAGTCACAGAGGTGTAGCTTACCCAGTTTTGCATCAGCTATGTGTAGTCAGACGGCCCTCCTAACAACATTGTTTGGAGGTTTGTTGAAGTAACATGCTCTTACTTTTTTCCACTTTAACTATTTGGCTCACATTCTCCCTGTTCTTTTCATCTTTTAGCACCAACTGCTGCTTTGCTATGGGTTTTTATATCCATTGATCACCTTTAGCTTCTCCTTGGTTTTAAGAGTTTTTACTGTTTTTGCTGACGTTGTGTTTTATGTGCAGACCCAGCCATCTGTAAAACCTGCTTCTTTTCCTTTTGTTCTCAAGACAGAGTTCATCCAGGAGGGACCGATCATGGTGACCAGTCTACTTCTTTCACTGAATGCATAAGTGTGTAGTGGGCTGTATTTGTACCGTGTACTCTAAACTTGAGTTTGTGTGTGTGTGTGTTTCATCAGTACTGCGTTGTCCTTTAGTTTTGTGGGCTTCCAACCTCTTAATTTTCCCAGACTTCACTAGGCTGCATCCCCAGCCTGGCTCAGAACTACTTTTATGTTGTTTTTTGAGGTTCTCGGTACATTGTGGAGTTGTACAACTCCTATTATTAACTAACCAATATTTAGTGGCACTGTGTTTAAATGGGTTCTTTTCTACCCAATTGACTCCTCTTGTGATTTTCTGGCCCTAGTGAATAAAGTGTCTTTTGTATCTGTGGAGACCTGGTTTTTATTGCTTCTTTATCACATTTTAGTGTTTGTTTTTGTGTTAAAGGTCTTTGTGCTGAAAAATCTAATGCTGTTGATCTCACCAAGGCTGAGTTATACTTGCAAAGATAACATGAGAAAAGCTTCAAAACAAAATGAAACCAAGAGACTCCAACAAAGAAAACAGGGAATCAGAATGTTTCTTAGGCCTTGTTCTCATCTGGCATTAAAATGCATTTTGGGTGATCCGATCACAAGTGGACACAGTTAAAGTGTTAAACAACAGAAGAAGAAGCTACAGCAACAGGCAAAATGGATTATCATGGATGGAGTACACACAAAACACACTGTCTGATTTCCATTTGGCCCGAAGAGTTTTGATTTTGCCCATGCACCAAGGTCTTTGCAAACTTCTTTTTTTAATTCCTGGCAGACTAGGGACGGGAAGTGCATTGCTGCCTCCCGCCAGTTAAAAACAACAATGCATTTGGTCTTTGCAAAAGGAAATTATGTACGTGTTTATTTCCATATAGAGCAGGGAACTGAAATCTGATTACAAGTGGTCACTCGAGATTCATGTGGAGACGCATTCTAATGCCAGGTGTGAAATGACGTACTTAGAGCTGTCCACTTGTGATTAGATCACCCAAGACACATGTTAATGCCAGGTGTGAACATGGCCTTATTTATGCATTGTACTGGTGACAACTAGGCCAGATGGCAATTTACAAGTGTATGGGGCAATTTTTCGCAGCTAGAATTTACATGAGCACTGTCACAATTATGATGAAAATGGATTTTCTCTGTGGTCTGAGCGGTGCCACTTTGCAGAGCACATTAGGCCATAAGAACCTCCTATGGTGTCTTTCGGTCTGTGAATGGCCGAGCAGCAGGTTAACACCGTCCACATGGAAAAGGCTGTTGCCAGAGTATTAATAATTAAAGAGGCTCTGCGTCTCTGTTCTTGCACCGTTCCCTCTCGTGATGGCCATAAGCGAGTTGATTATCCTTTTCAGCGTCGACTCGGCAAGATTATCATCTGCTGCCAGCTGATACAGCGGCCATCACATAAAAGCTTGCTTTCCAGCAAACTGCATCATTGCTCCCAGGCAATGGCAGCTTCATCAGAAAACTCAGCCATGCACCGTGATAGCTGATGATAATGCCTCCACACAGCAGGCTAGAGAAAGACTGCTTTCTCTCTTTCCTTCTCTCTCTCTCTCTCTCACAACAATGTAGCAGTGGGCTTAAATATCAGTGTCATTATTTTCATTAACATATTATGAATAATACATACATGCCTGAGGTGGCTTCGATCGACAAATTATTTGCCAATATGACGGTTGAATGTCTTTATAATGTTGTATATGAAGGCAATAAACTGGACATTTGGAAAGGCTTTCCATGAGGGAAAGTATAGGCCTTAAATCTTTCCTCAACCAGACTGTCCAAGTTCAAGCCCTAGCATTGGCAAGTCTAGGCTTCTGCAGTGTCTTTAAGCAAGGCTTTAATCCCTGTTAGATGCAGGATTTCTATAGGGATGGTGATCATGACCCCAGATCTCTAAAGGGGCAAAACAAAGAGAATATTTTCCCAAGATTGACAACAAAAGACATATCTTTTACCACTGGATGCTTGCAGATTGGGTATCAAATGAAGTGACAATGAGCAGTGGTGAAATTGAGACTGGGTCAAACAATGGGGGTCATTTGGTAAAGAGTCCATTCAGATGCGGAGATGAGGGAAGTTCTATAGGTCACTGAACACTTGAACAGTGGTAGGTGGGGACTAAAGTTAGACAGCAAAGCACCAGGAAACTCTAGGATAGAGTGCATAGAATACAAAGTTGATGGTATTTGTCTTCTTTAAAGGGCACAAATATATTAAAAGCTATTAAATAAGAGTTTAAGAGAAACTAATTGTGCCGTTTTATCAACAACAGTTTAAAGGGGACTGAGTTAAAGGTTAAATGGACCGGAGTTGTGGACTGACTGACAATGTCATCCCTAGAACCATGGTGGCTTAAAACTTAAGTCCTCCAAGTCAGAGGTGAGCTACACATTTTCACAAAACTTGTGAAAAACTTCTTGCCCCAAACTAGTGAAAAGGGGTATCTGAGAGAATATGTGAAATAGGCTCATTTACATCACATCTGATTGACAAAAATTGTCAATCAAAAATATCATTATTAAGCTAATTAGAGGGCAGATTTGGTTAAAATCCTAAAAACACTGGAAGTTACGAGCTGGAGATTTCATTCCCCTGCAAGTGTCATAAACAGTTTAAGACAAGAGAACTCCACATGTTTCTGATGCAGGCAGACAGCAGGCAATCTGCACAGGAGAAAGAATGAATGACCAATAATGAGTGAGGCCATTCTGGTGCTGATAGCTCAGCTTAATTTGCTGCTCAAAAACGTCCTCTAAGTCCTCCAAATGAAATGCCAAAATGCATTGGTAGTCTGTGCACTCCAGAACGAAACAGGCTATACATCAAGTGTTTTCTGATCTGATGCCTCTACCGGCAGGATGACATCATGTCTGTGCCTGGTTAGGTTTAGGGAAAGGTGGCAGTTTGGATTAAAGTTACAGTGTTTCTCCTATATTCATTTTTGCATTGGTGCACGGCAAAAGTATGAGCTCCACTGCTAAAATTTCATATGATCATTAACATCAAGGGGCTACTAATGATTTTCACTCACACACTGTGCGAGCACGATAACACCCTACGTTACCGTGGAATTGTTTCGAGTCATCCTTCCTCTCTTCATTCTTTAAAGGACATCTACGTGAAAGGTATTGTTACAAGAGTAGCGTAGCTCCGTTAAGGAATAGTGGCAGAGCGGAACAGAGGAAAAGGTTAGCAGTAAGTTGTCAGTATGGTTAATAGATGCTGCAACTTCTCACGACCAAGAAAAGACTTCAGAATGGCCCTGAAGTTAGCGACAATGCATTAGCCTAACCTGACCAGGCTCACAAAAAGTGGACTGACCTTCAAGGTGGACCAGCTATTCTTATTTTAGTGTCAGTCTCAGCTGCTCTTAAACTTCGGTCACTTGAGCATAAATATATGTGGTTTTGGAGCACTTATAAACAACTGATCCTGTCATTTTTCTTGGGAAGATATCCTTCAAAAACCATATTAAAATATACATGGGGGTTATTTGGTAAAGAGTCTGTTCAGATGCAGAGATGAGGGAAGTATACATATAACACATATGCTATTATAGATATGAATTATAGCTTTGAGTTATAGATATGAATTCTGGTGACAGACATACTTTGGTGGTCTGTGTTCTCAGAGATACTGTGAGACCATGTGAGGACAGACATGATCTGCTAGATGAAGAGATAACATGTCATGTTGTTGTTGAGCTGTAATACTATGTAGGAGCTGAGAGCGTCCTCTGGGAAGAATGATATGGCTGCACATTCCTATTCGTGCCAGATGTCCCTGAAGGGGGGCAGCTAACCCCTTTCATCTGTGTGCTTGGCTTACCCGTTATTCATGAAGCATGTGAGGCTTCTTACAACTGGGGCCTTTACTCTTTATATGGCCCTTTAATTTGAATGCCTGACCTCCCACAGCTGACAGAGATGTGGACACGAAAAATGGTGGTGCTTTCAGGGAGGCATGGATGGGAATGATTTTGACATTTGTTCAGGTGTTGTCCCATTTCAGCATGGATCAGTGTCCACCACACATCAATTTCACGTGAGTTAGATACAAAAGCAAACACGGCCAGAGGGGCTACAGCTGCCTGGTGCTCGAATCTTTTGGAGCAAGACCTCTGGACATCACAGTCCAGAGCACAAACATACAACATACGCTTAGCAGCTACACCTCATCTCTTCACTGTGCAGCCTCTGCTGCTCCAACAGGTTTATGGTCAAGCAATATATGGCGTATGATATATTTCCAACAGCGGCAGAGGCATGTGCAGAAGTTTTTTGCTCCAACAGAACCAATATTCTTTGAATCCTCTGTGGTGCACTCAAACTAAGACCAACTATGAGGGCGCCTCTGGGAGCTGGTACATATATGAGCCCTTACTTTTATTTCCTCACATGTAATCTAAGTTGAATAGATATGCTCAAGGCAATTAATTCAATAAATCAAAGAAAACATCTCTTTATATATTTATAAGTATTTAATAACATTATAACTCTTGGTGACATTGCATTAATTGGTTATGTATATCCTTTGTAAAGAATGACGCAGAATCATATTTACAATGGCAGAAACAACAGTGTGCTTTGGAATATGGAGTTGCTCCCTAGTTGCACATTTCGAGAGCAGAGGCTCAAAGTTACAGCTCAGAGATGTTTACTGCAACGGGCACAATAGGAGGAAGTTCCGTGAAGTGGAAAGAGATAACACCGAGATGTGTTTGACAGTTTGTTGGATTTCTACAAATTAAAGGGAACACATAGTCCTCAAGTGAAATAACAAGTCTGATGTAGGAAATGGACAAATAGACACTGTGAACAAAGATACAGAGCAGCCTTAACAGATACATACTGAGAGAGCAGCACAGTGATGCATTCGGGTTCATATTTTTAACCCGTTGTGCTACTGCAACAGGATTAACTCATTGTGGTTCATTTAGCAATTGTTTTTTCTCACTCAAGTATGGAGTTAGAAAAGAATATAACGCAAACCATAAATATACAATTTTTATGTGCCTCCATTATAAAAATGGTGGACGGTAAATTGAATTGATTAAGGTATAAGGTATGGTATAAAGGCATGATTTGTCCACATTGTAACAAAGGCAGTGAAAGACACTGTTGTTGCACAATACATGTGGCTGGCTATTGTGGTAGTTGTATGAAAACTTGTTGCTTAGGTGTTAATGTGTTTCACAATAATAGACCTCTTTCATTAAGTGCAGGTAGCCCAGCGTTTGAGCCCTGATCGACCTTAGTTTGCCTCCAGGCAACAGTTGCATATGATTACCATAAATCATTGTATGTATGTAAGAGACATACATGAATTAAACTCTTACACCATTGTATCATTTGCATTTCATTAATTATTTAATAGATAAATCACTTTAAATTGCTTTTGTATATGAAATGTGCTATATAAATACCCGGTTTGCCTTATGGAGAGTATTTTATCATAATAACTATGTGGCCATCTAATTTCTTCATCAATCATCAAAGACAAAAAAAATAAAGTGAGATCTCTCCCTGCAAGTTACTTCATCAGTCCTCATGGGAAATCCATCCTCTGCAGTTGACCCACCCTGACTGTTCAGGAGAAGTGAGCAGTTACAGCACAGCTCCCCTCGACTACAGGTCTGATGTCAGTTCCTCAGTCAAAAGCAATAGCAGAAATTTTCCCAACTCCAAAGGAAAGGTGGAAGGAAAAATGCCACTACTCCGAGGACCTAAATTTCCTCAGACCTCAAGATTTTTTTAGAAGCTTCCCTTACTTCAGACATCTCATCTGAATTTATGAGTGACGGTGGTGAACAATGGAATTTTAATGTGCTGTTCCTGTCTGTTATATGAACTGTGACGCACAGTCTAAATGCATGAATGAAACAACAAGTTGAGAGCCCGTCCGCTGAGCAGACTGAGTCGCACAAAGCAAGTCCTGCTGGTTTAAATGGTTCTGGCTTAATGAACATCGACTTAGAATAATCTTTACAGCCAGGTCGCAGGTGCACACTCCAGGCTACTGTTAACTCAGTCAATCTGACAAACATTGATCAAAGGCACTCAGGCTCACAGAAGTGTAGCACACATCTTATACAATACTGCTTCTCATAGGATGCAGGAGGGTTATCTACCAGAAACTTAACTAAGTGAGGAAAGTGGTCAGAAATTTGATCCCAAGAACGCTGACATTTTAAATCAAACATAGCAGTTTCATTCAGTGTTTCTTACAGGCAGCAGAGGTATTGTTAGCGGTCACACTATGTTGACCAATATACAGTATTTTCCCAATTCCAGGCCTGGTGAGGATTATTTTTTTTTAAAGATGACTGCTCAGTGCTGTGGACCAATTCTTCAGGATAGCAGCCACCACATTGCAAAATGCTTGAGGGAAGTCATTAGCACAAAGCTGAAGAACTTAAGTTTGGCTTTAGAGTGGCTATTGAATTTTTAATTATCCTCTACAGATTTTGTTTTTCATATTTTTCATGAAGTAGACTCAACATGTTCTTGCTCATGGTCCAGTCTCATTGGGAATAGGTGAAAATGAAGATATCCCAATGATTAAACTAGTTATTGTTTAACCTTTAAGCACAATTAAAGGAAATCGTTAAGTTTAATGAAATACTGGTGTGCTACTTTACCTTCTGAAAGGTTTTCCTCATTAGAATGGTCTCACAAGGTCAAGTATGTGTTTCTGCTCTGTTGACTATATGAGTTGTGCCTTTCTCATTAGACTTTTTTCCCACAGGGAAGATCATGTCAGATTTAGCCCTCTACACTAAAACTATGGCAGGAGCATTGCTTTTATTAAAGTAAATCCTGTTCTAATCCTTTAAGGAAGGATGCTGAATTTTTTTTTTTTATATCTTAACTTACTGCTGATTATTCACCCTCCATGGAATTCTTTGGTTCATTTCATAATGCAACACAGAAGGTCTGGGATAACTCTCTATTTTAAGCATCATTTTGGCCAGAGTCTCACCATCACTTCACTACAGAGCTACTTGTCTTTCGCTTGACAAGGTGCATGCCCCAGAGCAGAGCACTGAGAGCTCTACATACTCTCAAGGAAACTGAAGGGGCAATGGCTCTAAAAAAGAAGCAGCAGACAAAATTCTGGTCAGAATCAAACTGTACGATGATAAAATAAAAAAGGAAATGAATTATGTTTCAATACAGACTCTACTCATTCTTTTTGCTAGCAAGATTTTCACCAAGATCAATACCATCTCCAAATCCTTTCTTAACAAACAACCTTTTTTTGTCCACTAGCCTGTTAGATTTAGATTTGTGATAAATATAATTGCATGGATGCTCCTTGATGGAGGTTGCCTGATCCAAAGCTCAAGCACACTAATTAGGAATGTAGGAATAATCCAATGCCAATATTAGGTTGCCCTGAGCACCAGCTCTGGATAAGCATTTGTGAAGGTCATCCCCCTCAATCAGCTCTGCTGGTTATCATGTCAGACCAGAAATCGTGACTCACAAGGCTTTCAGACTCAATAAACGTCTTAACCTGTGACTTTTATTCCTTTTAATTTAGAAAGAATAAACACATCACAAGGGAAACTACTGTTTGTAAAGTAAATTGAAAAAAAATGATTCCCTTGCAAATAGGATTCTCTAAGCTCTGAAACTCCAAAGTGGAAAAGTAAATGGTGAAAAAAAAGAATAAAAATCACTTTATAATCTATTTTCAGCAGCATGTATTTTATAATCATACATACACAACCTGCATGTTCTTTTAACCTAATGGGCATGTAGTGCTAATGGCAATGTCTGGTCCTCTTCATTTTTCTGCACCCCAATTGCTAATTGCTAATTTTCTTGTTGCCACACTCAAAATACTGTCACTTCAGATATATGATTTAAAATCTGACATTCACCTTAATGAATATTTCATTCAAGTACAAATTCAAGTATCAGAAATTGCAGCCAAAATCAGGCTTCATATCCTTTGATCAAAACACTGTTCTAATGATACTAATGATACTGTTAGGCCGGCTTAAACTGTTAATTAAACATTTTGAATACACAGTAGTTTATGCTAAAAACTGCTCTAATTTCACCAATTACTTTGGTGTTCATCTGACTCATCCATGTCACTTTTTTTGGCATAACGCCACAGTTACACACTCCTCAGTCACAGCTCAGAGTCCCATAACCCAGAAATTTTCACTTCAATTGACTATGTTTGTTTTGAGGCACAACTAAATGTGCAACCGAAATAAATGTGAAGCTGTAGTGGGAAACCTGAACTGTAACTTTGGAATAAAAGGGACTCCACAATGTGTTACACTGATATTATCCTGAGCAAAGACCAACAGCAGCCACCAAGCCTGGATACTGAAGCCAGTTTGTTGGCATCTTAAGCTGCAGTTTCTCTAATGGCCACTAGATGCTGGCTCTCAACAAAATGTGTATTGAAGTGACTGAGAAAACCCACTACTTCTATTTTGAAATACAAAGTCCATCTATTTTTTATACAGGATGTATGTATGTGTTTATGACAATTTAAAGATCATCAAGATTTTAAGGCTTAAAGAAAGGAAGGTTTCCATTTCTCTGCTGCTCTTGTTTCTGTATTGTACCATGTCAGTCACTACTGCCCCCCATACGGCAACACCCATAGTAAATCTTACACCCCCAAAATGTCCTGACATCTTTAAAGTATGAAATGTATGCGAATGAGAGGGGGCACTAGTGTAACAAGCTTCATAAAATGAGCAAAATGTCTTGGAATGAAAGTGAAATGCAAACTTTTGTTATTAATTTCATTGTTTTTTGTTAAGCTTTTCTTTTCTTTGTTCATGTATATCACTTCTTTCAGTGTCCAGGTTTAAGGGGGCTTTGACTATAATATACACCCTCAGACTGCACAGAAACCTGCATAGTAAACTACTACATACTATACTATTTTTCTACCTATTTTAGAGTAAATCAATGCATAAACACATACAAATAAGCTTAGAATACCCCGATGATAAGAATATTTAAATAGACGGTGATATAAATAGATGATTATTGAATAAGCAGAATAAGCATTTGAGGGAGCCTTTAGTGTCTGATTTCCATCCTTCTTGTAACGTAGGTAAGGCCATTCTTCTCCCCTACTGGGGCCTCATGCTGCCAGCAGCAAGAAAATGACAGAATGAGAATGAACAGCAATGCAGCAGTCTTTAAATTTCATAAATAAGCATATGTATAAATATTTGATGAAGACAATTAAAGAAAAAAGCTGTACTAAGTGAAAATAAACATCAAATTCTTCAAATGCTTTTGGATACTGAAGGACTCTGGTGGAACAACCATACACTTATTTTTAACCTTTAAGGTCAAGGTTAAACTTTGATTCAAAACCTACTTCTACATGTACAGTATGTCTGCATTTCAAACCTAATATACAAATAGCTGCTTGATTAGTCTGATCAACATTTTCCCTTTAACTGATGGTGTTTGTTAAGAATTGACTGCTAAAGCACAAGATAATGTTTTAGTGGCTTAGTTGATGACCTTGTTTACGATTTTAATGATAAATTAAAATTCTCATTAGTTGCCCCCGCACAAATCAGAAAAGGCAATTATTTGGCAAATCACCATGAAAAACTGCTGCAATTTGTCAGCTGAAAAGAAATTGCTGAAAAACTGAAGGACGGCGGAGGAAAACTACATGTTCAAGATCAAGTTATAATATACGATAATGCAATCAAGAAAGAGAGACAAGCCAATTTCTCAAAGAAAAACAAAATAATCCAAACATGCTTTTTTTCCATAACTGACAGTTTTTTAAATCCATCACCTGCTGTCAGTCTTTATAACAACTCAACTCTTAAATGTGAATTGCTTCATTTGTTAAAGAAAAAATAGTTTCTATTAGAGCCAGCATTGTAAATACAGACACTTCCTGGGACCTCCCTGCCCATGGGCCTCCATCTATGATGTCATCCTTTGATTTGATGTCAGAAGATGCCATTAGTGAAGTAATTAATAGGATGAAGTCTTCCACATGTGCTCTAGACCCCATCCCAAACAAACTGTTTAAATCCTGCTGCCATAGCCACTCCCAAGTAACAAGTATAATAAAATCCTCTCTTCATTTAGGCATCTTCCCCACAGCTTTCAAGAGTTCAATGGTAAAACCTCTCCCCAAGAAATCCAATCCAGATTACTCAGAGCTAAACAATTACAAACCCATTTCTAATCTACCTTGGTAAACTTTTAGAGAAATTTGTTGTTAATCAACTACTTGCTCATCTAACCAAGAAAGGCATTTTAGAAAAACTCTAATCAATTTATCGAGCATACCACAGCCTTGAGACAGCCCTGCTGAAAATTATAAATGTCCACAAAATTTTAATTGACAGACTTGAGAAATGGGTTGGTCTCTCTGACCGTGTTTTAGCTTGGTTTCTGTCTTATTTAACTGGTGCAAAGGTTTATGTCAGCCTGGTTGCTTATGTATCAGTGACTCATGGTATAGAATATGGTATTCCTCAAGGAAGCATTCTCGGCCCAGTTTCGTTTACATTATATATGCTCCCGCTTGCAAACATTATTAACCATCGCCACGTCAATTACCATTTTTATGCTGATGTCACACAATTGTACATCTCTGTATCACCAAATGACCCCAACGCACTGCATGCTCTCATTGCCTGTCTCAATGACAATAATGTATGAATGGGTAAAAACTTTTTAAAATTAAATGAGGAGAAAACTGAAATTCTTTTAATAGGACCCAAAGCAGCAAGAGAAAAACTGCAATCAATGCTTGGTGGTCTTAGCAAACAGGTTAAAACACAAGTCACAAACTTGGGAGTGATTTTAGACTGATTCAAATTTTAATTCTCATTTCAACATTAAAACATCCTTTTTTATCTCAGAAACATTGCCAAAGTCAGACCTTTTTTAATTCAGAGAGATGCTGAGATGCTCATTCATGCTTTTATTTCTAGCCGTTAAGACTATTGTAATTCCCTTTTTACTGGATTACCTAAAAAGTCTACCCTACTGCTTAAGACACTGCACTGGCTACCTGTATCTTTCAGAAATTATTTTAAAGTTCTTTTACTTGTTTATAAAGTTTTAAATGACCTTGCTCCTCCATACATCAGAGATTTTCTTTCATTTTATGTTCCAGCCAGACCACTGAGGTCCTCCACCACTTCTCTTATAAATGTTCCTTATGTGTCCCATAAAAGTACCGGTGAGGCTGCCTTCTGATTTTATGCCCTTAACCTGTTGAACACACTGCCTCTGGATATTACAATGGCAAGCTCTCTAAGTAGTTTTAAAAGGAAATTAAAGACCTACCTTCTGAATCATTTTATCCCTGGTATTTATTTTATTGACTTTTATTCTACTTTCAAAAAGTTATTGTTTTATTGTTGTATTTTTAAGTCTGACAAAAATGTATTTATTGTTGTCTATTTTGCTTTTTATAATATATTACATAAATAAAGTTGAGTTGAGTTGAGTTGTCTCTTGCCCCAGTTAGGCTGGATGATATATCGCTGGATGATTTTGTTTTTGCACAATGTGTAAAATATCCACATTGTGAAGACTGTATTATTACAACATGCACAAAAACGTTACATTCATTCAAAAAGGAACATAGATGACAACTGGCTACATATGCTGTCTTGAATCACAACAGTAAACTGTGGCAAGAATACTTACAATTTGACTGTTGTGACTTCAGGTGGCTCGCTGGCTGCGGTTTTCTCATAGTGAATTTAACTGTCGCATCTACGAGAGGGACAGACTGAAAAAATACTGCAAATAGGTCAGCACTCTCGGCCTGTGTGTGTGTGTTTTATCTCTTGTTACAAGAGGTGAAGCCTCGGGAGTCTACTGAAAAGTGTACAAATTCTACTTTGTTCAGTCTGTACCTACTAAATGTGTAGCTAATGGAAGTTAACCATACAACCATACAGCTCAAGGTGCTTCACGTCATTAACAGTGAAAAAAAGAAAAGAAAAAAAAAAACCCTGACAGATACAACACAACAATTACAAACCCATTTCTAATCTGCCTCGGTAAACTTTTAGAGAAATTTGTTGTTAATCAACTACTTGCTCATCTAACCAAGAAAGGCATTTTAGAAAAACTCTAATCAATTTATCGAGCATACCACAGCCTTGAGACAGCCCTGCTGAAAATTATAAATGACCACAAAATTTTAATTGACAGACTTGAGAAATGGGTTGGTCTCTCTGACCGTGTTTTAGCTTGGTTTCTGTCTTATTTAACTGGTGCAAAGGTTTTTGTCAGCCTGGTTGCTTATGTATCACAGACTCATGGTATAAAATATGGTATTCCTCAAGGAAGCATTCGCGGCCCAGTTTTGTTTACATATATATGCTCCCGATTGCAAACATTATTAACCATCACCACGTCAATTACCATTTTCATGCTAATGACACACAATTATACATTTCTATCGCCAAATGACCCCAACACACGGCATGCTCTCATTGCCTGTCTCAATGACAATAATGTATGAATGGGTAAAAACTTTTTAAAATTAAATGAGAAGAAAACTGAAATCCTTTTAATAGGACCCAAAGCAGCAAGACAAAAACTGCAATCAATTTTATCTCAGAAACATTTTCAATTTCAGACCTTTTTTTTAACTCAGAGAGATGCTGAGATGCTCATTCATGCTTTTATTTCTAGCCGTTAAGACTATTGTAATTCCCTTTTTACTGGATTACCTAAAAAGTCTATAAGAAAACTACAAATAGTTCAGAATGCTGCAGACAGTCTTAACTAAAGCAAAGAAAATGGATCACATCACCCTACTGCTTAAGACACTGCACTGGCTACCTGTATCTTTCAGAAATTATTTTAAAGTTCTTTTACTTGTTTATAAAGTTTTAAATGACCTTGCTCCTCCATACATCAGAGATTTTCTTTCATTTTATGTTCCAGCCAGACCACTGAGGTCCTCCACCACTTCTCTTTTAAATGTTCCTTATGTGTCCCATAAAAGTACCGGTGAGGCTGCCTTCTGATTTTATGCCCTTAACCTGTTGAACACACTGCTTCTGGATATTACAACGTCAAGCTTTCTCAGTAGTTTTAAAAGGAAATTAAAGACCTATCTTCTGAATCATTTTATCCCTGGTATTTATTTTATTGACCTTTATTCTACTTAATTTTAAGTAGAATAATTTTAAGCCTGACAAAAATGTATTTATTGTTGTCTATTTTGCTTTTCATAATATATTATATAAATAAAGTTGAGTCGAGTTGAGTTGTCTCTTGCCCCAGTTAGGCTGGATGATATATCGCTGGATGATTTTATTTTTGCTCAATGTGTAAAATATCCACATTGTGAAGACTGTATTATTACAACATGCACAAAAATGTTACATTCATTCAAAAAGGAACATAGATGACAACTGGTTACATGGCAAGAATACTTACAATTTGACTGTTGTGACTTCAGGTGGCTCGTTGGCTGCGGTTTTCTCATAGTGAATTTAACTGTTGCATCTACGAGAGGCACAGACTGAAAAAATACTGCAAATAGGTCAGCACTCTCGGCCTGCGTGTGTGTTGTTTTATCTCTTGTTACAAGAGGTGAAGCCTCGGGAGTCGACTGAAAAGTGTACAAATTCTACTTTGTTCAGTCTGTCCCTACTTGATGTGTAACTGATGGTAGTTAGCCAGATGTCTGCAGTTGTAGGGTGACATCAAGAAACATAAACAGCAGTGTGCAGATTTTTCTGTTTTATCTGTGCTGAAACTGATCATCAAAGTGGATGGTCATGGTCATGCTGTCCTTAGTTGAAGCATCTGGTACCGATAGCCCAGGGTCGTAGCGGATAACCTGTATCTTTTTTATATGAATAACTGACAGCCTTGCAGGTGGTGCTGGCTTTCATTAAATCAAATGAAAATTGTAAATCATCCAAAAAAATAGATTTTATTTTTCAACCATACAGCCATACAGCTCAAGATGCTTCACATCATGAACAGTGAAAAAAAGGAAAAAAAAAAACCTGACAGATACAACACATCAATACACCAGAATGAATCTGGTCTGTTTGAAATGTAGTGCTTTTATACCTCAGAATTTTACTGCATTACATAAGGTTTAATTGAAACACTGTTTTCAGCTACACTTCCTTGTGTTGGTCCTATAATCACACTAAGATAACAACAAAAGGAAGAATATAGTTTAATACATCAAAACATGTTACATTGGCAGAGTGATAAAAGAAGCAATTATCACTGTCATGTTGCTCATTGAGCTTTATTGTCGCCTCTTAGCGTGCACGCCCAATATTGATATCTCTATCCACCTTCATCCTAATTACGCTCAGAATAATAGCTTGCTGACACGTGAAAAGCATGGCCTTATGGGAGCACGATACTAAACATAGCCTTCAGGACCTTTCATAATTATCTTCTCGGGGCCTATAATTTACAACTAAGATTTGTATTGCTGTTCAAGGAGATAGAAGTGCACAGTCATTTACCAACCATGGGTTTATTTATATGCACCACAGGCAGCGATTTGCTTTTGCAATTTTTTTTTAATTGGCTTTGTGCATTGGCAACAAATCAATGTTCATCAATGTTCACTGTTCATCTTTATGGATGCTATACTGTTGTATCATCATGATTTTCAAGGCAGCTTCCCTTGATGTACAGTAGTAAATAATTCAGCAGGATTTTGACGGATACAAAATCCTTTTGCAATTGACACAAACGATCTGGCCCCTTTGAAGCATGGTTAGTCGGCTCATCATGCTTTGAAGACTCAGAACCAAAGAGCTAATTGCCAGACATTACAGCTGACAAATGTTGTTAATTACCCTCATTGGAGTGTTTTATATTTGAGATAAAGTTGTCTTTAAGTTACCTTTGTCGACACCTTTATTCCTCCAGGTACTATACAAATGTCCAGAGGCAGATTAACATGGATGCTCTTTACCAGAGATTGAGAAATTGAGCCAGTAAGTTACCACCACTGTAGCCTACTGTATTTGGCTAATAAATTAGGCTCACGCCCCTTTTTTGAAGCTAACCGCCTGCACTCTTATTCAATGTGTTATGTAATATGTAAATTCATTTAAGTGTTGCTCTTTTGTCACACAAACTACATATTCGGAGTGAGCTACAGTACCCACTGTTTAGCACCAATAAATGTACCTATATGACAAGAAACATCAGGGAAAGTTTTATTCCAAAATGTAAACAATTCATTTTACTACTACTACTAAAATGTCTGCAGTTACTACCACATTAACTTTGGAAGCAAAGTTAACTTGGTGAATGTCACACTGGTTCATTGTGACTAAAAACTTCTGTAAAACTTGTTGCACCCCACTTTCACAGTATGAAAGTAGATTGCAGTCTCATTGTAGGCAGACTTTTTCTACGTCTATTATTTTATGTAGCTTGCAAAGCATGATGAATGCCTCATAGCTCATTCAAGATGTGTAAATACATTTACTTTGCATGAATCTTGCTTTATGATTTTCTGATTGACTGAAGAAGAGTTCCTAGGTTTTAAATTCAGTCCTTGTAACACATTTGTCAATGTAAATAAGTAAGTAAGTTAAGGTGAACATTTCCAAATAAAATTTCATTGTGAAACTGCACATGAGACCCAAGTATGGGCTCCAGGTTCTTGTAATAACAAGATCTTTTCTGTGGTACATAGATACTGTATGTTTTGCCTTGATCACTGTTAATACCCACAGGGCTACAATTCAAATGACTCTGAGTTGATCACAATCATACTTTCAGTGCAGTTCCTGAGAGCAACACTTGATTGAAAATGGCGTGCTGGGCTTCAGATTTGGAGCAGTCTGATAAGCAGTTTGCAGAACTAATAAGAGCTGAACAGCTCTGTTAACAGTTGTCTTGGGAGGGGCAACATCCAGCTCTTATTTCATCAGACCACTGATTGCAGGGATTAATTGACTCTGCAGTCCTGGCATGTGTCTCACAAGAGTGCCTCCATCACAATGTGGGAATTCTTGATACAGATTAACTGTTGCGTAATTGGTTTTGGCAAGATTTCATAACAGAGATTTTTAACTGACATCAAGAAACACAACTTTGAAAGGCTAAAAATGCTGACGACACTGCTCTGTATGGGTTATGAATCTGCCACTTTGTGTGCATTTAATTAACTTAACTTCTAACTAATAATTTCTCAAGATGTCTATCTGTATGTTTACAAGCATATCTAAGCTCTACATCACATGGTCAGCTTTGATGGTGTCTGGACCCACGGTTGGACAAATGCAGCAGCAGTTTCGGGCAAAAGACAGATGCTTTAATCTACCATATTCATGCACAGCTGCAATGAAAGTTGTCCACAGACCCTGTTTTAGGTCTTTTCAAATGGTTAAATCTATTTCTTGCTTATGTTATGCAATTTCTGAACTTCTGAAGCATCAACATTTTAAAACCATAACCTTTAAAGGCTGACTGTTTCCTTTCAAACATCCGGGTCATTAGCCCAATACCCACCAGCCTACTGTTGCTGACACTGATGTTAAGTTTGGGAATTATTAGTGATACCATGGGCTAAATTAAATTAAAGAATGCACACTGCAGTAAATACAGTGTACAGCAACTCCAATGAATGCCCAGAGTACTGTATGTATAAAAATGGTGGTTGTGGGATATCAGAATTAAATGCTGAGCCTCCTGTAGGCTTTTCACATCTCTGAATGGAGGTGCCAACTTTACAACCCTAATGAAACACCAAGCCTCCTCAGGCCTTTGCCCTACTTTTACAGCACTTAAGACAGTCACATCAGGTACCCGTGTACTATTTTTACCTGACAGTGGAGTCGTTCAATCAACCGGAGGAAAATTAATGAAACGCATGGCATAATTGAAATGTTCAACTTGAAACTGTCCAGGGCAGTGGCCCAAAATGCAAGGCGCGGGGGAGGCACACACTAGTAGCAACTGGTGTTGGGGTCAGATGGCTGGTTCCATTTTGAGTGCCAGTTACTAAATACCCAGATTTTAAGCCCTGAGTCTAACAAATCTTTTATCTCCTCTGAAGAGCTATGTAAATTTGTAAATTATTTAGCTAAACATATTAGAAAACAAAGATCTGCAGGATTCATTTATCTTGCAAAACAAGAGTTCTGTGTATATCAATGTCAACAAAAAGACTTTTTCTGTATTTGTGCAGTCCAGTGGTGCCTCCCCCTAATCAGATTACAGGCAGTAAATAGATCTGATAGAGGATTTGAAAAGGATTATACCAATATTAGCACTATGACAAAAATAAAGACTACTTATTCATCTCAGTGATACCACAGAGGGCTCCGGCCAAAATCTGGTGATAAAAGTTGAACTCCACTTTGTAATTTTGCAACATTATGTACACAACACGTTGCAGTGCACATTTAAGGGAGAATTCCTTATAACAAGAATGGCATTTATTCTCCTTTATTCTCATTTATTATTATAAACTGCTGTTTTTGCATCTGTTAAGCCTCAAAATTCATGGATCTATTACTCAAACTGGACTTTCTGGATTGTATTTCATCTTCTCACCGCTACCTGATAGATAGGTACACGCCCATACTAAAGCAGTCCTTCCCTTTTTTTTTTTTTTTTTAACATAGTGCTATTTTTGGCTTGAACGCCCACTAAGGAGGTTTCTGTATTTGCCAGGAGAGGACATGTGGACTTGATCATCACACCTTTTATCTTAGCCTCAAATCAACCTTTTTGACAGTTTCACACTTTTCTCTGTCTGAGTAAGAACCTGAGGGTACAGAATAGGTAAAATTTCAAAAACCTGCCAAAATTTTCAGAGATAAGGGGTAAAGGGTCATGTAGTTCATGTAACCACAAAAGTTTGGTTATCCAGTGGAAGGACGTATCTGACAGTACATGTCTGTGCCTTGGCCAGTGAGCAGACAGGACTGAGTGGCCCTCCCCCGGGGCTGCCACTCTTTGCCTTCCATGTCTGCTGACAGAAGAGGCGCAGTGGTGAAGCCTCTCTGCACGGCACCCCTGGGACCCAGGCTTGTGAACGTTCTGTCACAAGCAGTGAGCACCCACGCCAGGCTCAGTTTGCTCTGTTACTTATACTCCAACAAAGGCTTTAATGAGTCTATATATTACAGTTTTATCAGGAAAATATGGTCCATTATAAAAAAGGACTTTCTATTTTCAGAAATCTCCCACCTGCCATTTCAAAGAAAACAAGCGATCCATCCATTGGAATAATTGCAATCCATACTTTTTACTGGAGAGCAAAGACATCCAAATCTAAGCCACAATGCCTTTATAAGAATAGATCTGTAAAATAAAGCCAGTCAGTCCCTAAAGCCCCATCCTGTCTTCACCTAGGGCCCAATTAGAGGAGTTGTAGTGACAAGTCAAGCATTACTGGCCTCCACAGGCCAAAGAGATCTGCACTCTTGTTTATCTCTCATTTCAATTGTAGAAACCACATTAGAATTCTCCTTCAGCATGCTATTAATAAGTGCCACAACAATGTAAGCTGCATGGCCAATATATGTTCAATTAGGATTATCCGGAGACACAATTCCTTGGGAGTATAAAGTTCAAGTCTTCATGAAGCTTGTCAAACTGCACAAACTTCCATAAGGCTTTAAAGAGTCCGGATTTGCAATTAACTAAAGCGACAGCTAGGAGAACAATGCACCTACCCCAGCCATCCCCACCACAAAGCTTTTCCATTATTTTAACAAGCACAACAACATATTGCATGTTAATAGATTTCCTCTCAGTCCTCTAGAGCTCACCCTGCCTGTTGTCAGTCTTGTTGATTAACAGGAACACAATTAGAATTTCAGGGCACTATTTAACATTAGTATTCCTCATATACAGCTTAATGCACGTACATGGTCTTCTTAGTGTCACCCGCCTCCTTTACCTGGCTGTTTCATCTTCAGGGAATGTGTCTATTTGACCTCAGATGAGCATCATACTTAAACCTTTTGTTGTGTTAATTTGAGACGTGATTAGATCGTCACAAACAAACAAAGCCTTTAGCCTCACTGAGTGATTCAAGAATATTAATAAGCAATACTGTAAGTGCATATGTTGAAATAGAAATGTTCCCTCTATTTACTCAATTAGGCTCATTAAAGTAAATTATTACTGAGACACTATTAGACAGGGAAGCTTTGTTGCATGTCATATCCCTTTTTCTACCTGTCTGTCTCTATACTGTCAACTGTCCAGTAAAGACAAAAATACAAAAAATATCAACTAATAATTTGAGTTGTTTATCAAGCCAAACATATACGGTATATTATATAATTAAACTGGACCCTTGGTCAAAGTCTGGTGACATTTTATATTTTTCTTATTGTCAGTAAATCCAATGAAAGGCTCAAAACCAAGAATGAAATGATCTTACTAACAATTATTGTAGTCAAAGCCTTTTTTGCCGTTGACTTGCATTGTCATCCAAAAACCATTAAAAAAACATTAGTGAGCCACATCGTAGCATTAGGTGATGCTCCTTCATTACCATGAACACACACTGTTGTTTATTTTGAGTCAATTCCATATATACTATCCTGCTGTCAGAAACACTCACTAGTGTACCAAATGTTTATTATAGTTTTTTTTTACGATCGGTTACATTCATGGTTCAGTAATGAGTACACATCTTCAAAACACGTCACACAGTCAACACAACAGCATCAATTACGGACCAAATACTTTACAAACACAAACAACCAACAAAACTCTGGATCTGCAGCCAATTTTTCAAATGCTTACATATTCACTTGAAAAGTCTTCAGTTTATGTATGTAGGACACATTGTGGCCTTTTCTTTAATTTCATGGGATAAAACAACCCTTCTTTAATTTCAAACTGAGGAGGTGAGTGAATTCTACAGAGACATGGCTGAGTACCTGACCCCTGGACCCCCGAACTGACATCTTTCCCCGGTGGAGGTCTGACAACATGACAGACCAAAGTTAAACACTGTGACAAAATGGAGAAGGTATAGACCTCCTGAGAAACCATTTCTGACTAATAACTAAATTATGGCTTCAACTAAAAGCATCAATGACCTTTGGGGTCATTTGAACCAGGAGAGAGGACCAACAGCTCCACGTAACCATGGACAGAAAACTCCTTTCCTTATCTCCCCAAAACTAGAGTCATAAACTCTAACTCACATTCCTGGAGGACATTCATTGAGTCTCTCTGCAAATCTGAGCCAAATCTAAATTTGTGTGAATTAAATATTTAATCATTATGTAAATCATGTAATGTTGTTTGTTATAAAAAAAATCATAGAGAATGGTATAACCTTGATAACTATACTATCATCCGTTGAAGAGATATTAATTTTTGATTTTATTGCATATTGTAACATGTGACAATACTGCCTCCATTTATAAGGTTAGAACTTCACATTTAATTTTAAATGTTAAGAGTTAATGAATGTTCAGTAACCATGCAATGGTATTTTAAAATCACCTAAGTGTTTAACTTTTTCTCTAATAACCTTATTAAAGACAAACATTTTAATAGTTAAATTAGATAAATAGTTGTATTGAAAGAATAAAGTTTCTGAAATAATAGGAATGTATAAAGAAAATGTGTGAAGAATTTCAGGTTTAACGATTACTTTCATTATGAAATAATAGTCATATTGAATGTTTTATATCATGAAGTAAGAGTTATGTTGAATTTATATTGTTTCTGAAAGTTTAATCTAATCACATGATTGTTGCTTTAAACTTTTATTTCACTATTAGATGTGTAGATGGTTTGAGAAGGTTTAATCAATGAAGGTTGAATGTCTAAACATCAGGGGAAGCATTAATATGAATGTTAATGTTTGGTATGTTGATAGGAACGATTTACTTATTATGAAATGAATGTATGATGCTGAACTGTTTTACTGAAGAGTTTTACAATACATGGGTTACAATGACTACATTTACATACACAAAAAATTCCAGTTTTTGCCCTTATTCCGAAAAAGGAAATATTCCTACTAAGCTATTTACATGGCTAATGAATATTCCACTAATATCCCTGTTTACATGCAGAGGGTTTTCAGGGTTTCCCTCTGCTGTGGTGGGAACGGGAATCACAAGATCTCCCCAAGCAGTGAAGTAAACCAGCGAGGAGAAAAACATTAGTGACCTGCTGCCTGATATTTATAAAGGTTAGGGTTATTGGGGATTAGGGATATTGATATGACTGATATTATAAATTTTTAGTTACAGGCACATCCAGTATCTCTTGTCAAAACCCAATTGAGACGCATATTCCGAATGCACTGTATATATGTCCGAAGAATGCTCCTAAAACCAGAATAACACCAGCATAACCCACGTCTTAATTGGAAAATGCTACATTCAGAATAAAGCCTAATTCGGATCATCCAAACAGAATATGCTGTTTACATGACCTTTCTCAAATTCAGAATATTGTCATATTTGGAATAATAGTGGAATATTATTGTGCATGTAAACATACCCAGTGTGACATTTAGTATCCAGACATAGTGACTCAGAGGTGTGAATTTGCGTTTATTGCAGACATTAAAGGTTCTTTATAGGAGGTGGTTCCCTGATTATACAAGGTTATATATTAATTAAAGTAGATTAATTCCTGCATGTATGTAACATGAAAGAAAGCAGCCCTAATTCCAAGAAAACACATGCAAAGGTCACACACACAGGTTTGTTCCACTACATGTTTGCATGGATATGTTGGCTTATTTTCAATAGAGAGAGAAATGATTCAGACCACTTCAGGCCAGCTCACATTTCCCCAAGGACGATGGAGGAGCTTCCATTATTTTACTTTTCTCCTGTTAAATGAGTACTGCTGTAAAAACCTAAAGTGGCAGCTTAAATGTACGACTGATCAAACAAAGGCCTGTTATACATGTGATGAAGACATCAGCTGTTGGTAGCCCAGTCGTTGAGGCATAATTCAGTGGATCCTGCTTCTATCCCCTCTCCTACACAGACATCCCACACAGTTATCAGACACTATGAATAATCTATTCAGAGCACTCCACCACTGTGATAATATGTTGGAGAGACCTGTCAGTTAATGATACACTTGTGATTCTGTGTATAAAAGGTTTACAGGTTCTTTTGTTGTAAAGCACTTTGAGATGCATTTTTGTATGAGAGGTGCTATACAAATGAATTTCCTTTATTATTAATATTATTATTATTATTATTGTTATTATTATTACAGACAAAAAATGCCTATTACAAGACAGCCATTTGGTAGTCTGAAGCTTTCCATCCATAAAGACAATTTCTTATGTTCTTTTAGAGTGGAAGCACCTATTTACATCAAAAGATTATGTACTAATATGCCATATGAACAATATTAAGATACAGTAGAAACAATGGAGCCCCTTTACAACTTTTGAAAGTGAAAGGATCATTTTTTAGACCTGTCTAATAGCATAAACTATCATGTGAACCTTAAACCCTCAAAAAAGGTCATTGTAGCTGAAACACACATGCAGGTTTTCATTTTAAAGCTTTGTCAAATCCTTGCTCAGATGTTGCTGAATTATTTCAATTCTCCAGATTTCATCCTTTCGAATGTTATACTTGATTTTCTACTAATTTCTATGCTTATTGGAAATGTGGATCATTACCGTGCAGAACTAATCACACTGTCTCACCAATGGCCTCTGTTTCACCTGTAATGTTGCCTCGCTGACAATTTACAGCTCCAGACTGCTTTGATTTTCACCTTGTAAATTTTCCATTTTTGATTTACCAAGCTGAGTACCACTTAGTCATCAAGCTTAAAGCGACTGCTTATGTCTTTAATGAGCTAAGTGCATTCCCATTATAAGCATCAGAAGTAGAGAACAAAGCAGATAATAAGTATGAAAGTCATACAGCGTGCATGCTTCATTCAGATTAAAGGCAATAATACGACCTTGAAAGGCTTCCATTTCAGTGTTTATGTTATAACTTCTTAATAATCTTTTGACTTGCCAGTGTCTTTTTTCCCTTTTGCTTGAACTGCTGTTCATTAAAACTACAGTTTGTTAGGACTCTATGGGTGCTTGGCCAGCATGCCACAGCTCATGAAAGACAGAGCCCATTTTTGCAGTCTAACAAATTGCTTTTCCCTTTCATGTCTAAGATCCTAACAAACAACGAGAAGATTATGCAGCTTGTATATCATCTAAAGGCTCAAAACGCCTTTTGTTCACACTTAAAACAAAACCTGCTGCAAACTGTCCACATCTCCTCCTCTTTGATTTGACAATTTCCAGTAGGGAAGAAAGAGGGATATTCAAGTTTTCTAATTCAAATGACAAATGACAAAACTGCCAGGATGTTCAGAGAAAAAAGAAAGGCTCCACTCTTGTCTGTGTTTTTCATTGTATTCCTGCTCACAACAATATTAGCCAGTCAATGTGCCATGAAGACTGTATGAATATAAATAGATATTTTATTGAAATTATGTATTTCTCAAACATCTGTGCATGTTACATTCTGCACAAACATTTCAAGCACTGAAAAGCAGCTGAGCAGGTTTTCTTAGATGTTCACATTATCCTTAGACAAACACAAGATAGCAATTTACAAGACTCTGCACCATCCTGGATAAATCATGTACAATTTCAGTAACGTTTTTGTTTGCAACATGCTGGGGAATAGCTTGGTGTTTTAACATTGGACGCAGCATCAGTAGTAATGTTAATATCACTATCATCTGCTGTAGTTGTGGCTGTAGCTGCAGTATCAGTATTGATATGATGATATAAGCCAACATCATATATTGCAAATGAGGCAGCACATTTTCTTTCAGTATTGCATTCTCCCTGCAAAGGAAAAACACGCCACATTTCATCCTTTTTTATTGCACCTGCAGCTGACGTCTTCCTTCCAGTTGCTCTCCTCTTTTCAATTGCGCTGGGTGTCTAAATGCAGCAATTAGCCAAAGTCATTTACATCCCAGGGCTCTATATCAGGCAATACTTTTCTCATCTGATCACTTTTGTCTTTCTGAATTACACTTTAAGGTGTCATATAAATGGAGGAAGCAAATTTGAGCACAATTTAATCGATTCTGTAAAAGATCCTTGGAGTCGTTTTAATGAAACATACTGTGGAATTAATGCTTTTGTCTTCTTCACTGTTTTCGTCCGTATAATCTTGAGAAAGGTGAGGCAGGCCTGTTTTTCTCGGCTCAGAGAAAAATGTTTAACATCTCAGAGGAACAGAACAAACCCTAATTCGGGTGTGTTGCAGCCGAAGCAACTAGACGTTTAGCTTTGATGTTGCAGTTTTTTGGAACTGCTGTGCACAGACTGAATAGTTTACAGTGTATGAATCCCATCAAGAATTACAGATATATGACAGGCAGCAACCTCATGCGATTACTGTAGATTCCCACTCCAATCGAGAATGCCTGGAAGATAGTTTCCACCCACAGAATGTGGCGCTTAAACAGCTTTGTGGTGAATTAAAGGAAGTCAGAAATGAAACATTTCTTCATGAAACCTCAAATGAAAATTAACTGTTAAATGTCAAACAACAGGTGGTTCCCTTTTTCCATCCACCTCCACCTGAGTTTGTCATTGATCCAGTGGGGAACAATGATGTTGCATAATGACGGTGTTTTAATAAAGTGACTCAGGACTGCAAAAGCCCTTTATTGGCCCTTTTCAAAAGACTAAAAACATCATACAGAAACGCATCTGAACTTCATTTCCAACATGTATTAATTGTGAATGTTGCTCTCTAAGTTAGACACATTTTCTAATTCTATCTGCTACATTGCATTAAGCACTGACAGAGATCTCCACCCACTGTCTTTCATGCTTCTGTAGACCTACTTGAGGTCCATACTGTCCTCCAGTTTGAGGGTGTTTATCATGCACAGCGTGGCATGCTGTGGCTGGATGTCAGCTACATCAAGACAAAGATCTATAATATTGTGCGATGCCTGTGCCCTTGCTTGACCATTTGAAATCAGTGCTCTCATTAAAAAAGCAGATAACAAGCAAGAAACCTTTTCCAAATTCATCAACCTGGACAAATAAATTTCCTTTAGGAGGTTTTACGATATGCACTGCTTCAGAAGTCTGCTACCTGTTATCAGATTTTTCTCGACTGACAAACTGCTACGTGTCACCTTTATAAAGATCATGGCACCAATGAGATGCAAGCCTGATATTTAAATCATGGCAGCCCCATGAATGATGCCACAGACCTATAAAAAATATAAGAAAAATCTTATATAGTTAGTAGACAAAAGCACAGTATATTTTAGTGCTGTAACAATTAGTCGATGACACAAAATTATAACAAACTGTCATAGCTTAAGTAATTTCTAAACAATACCCCAAACATTCACTGGTTACAGTTTTTCAAATGTGAGTATTTGTTGTTTTTCTTTGTTTCATATCACTGTAATCTGAATTTCTTCAGATTGGACCTGTTGATAGAAAAAACACCTGATATGAAGATTAAATCTTGGGTTCTGGTAAATTGTAATTTGTATTTTTCGTGATTATTGGACATTTTATATCATAAATAATTTATTAAAAACAGATTACTCAGCGATGAAAATAATAGTAAATATAATTATAGGTCAGAGTAAGTAATGCAAAATTTCAAAGCTTATTACTTATTTACAAATTACACAATAAATACAGAAGTAATTCTATACAGAATTATGTGCAGTAATTTTTGAGACATTTTGGACAACCTGAGCAAGTGTTTACCACTATTCTTACAGTTTCATATATTCATGATATAACACTGACTTTAAGTGAGCTCAGTGGCAGCTGGATGGTTGTAGTTAGGAGAAGAGAGTTCATTCACTTCCTTGCCCACTTTTTTCAAGATTATCTGAGGATTTACACCAACAACCCCCTTGTCAATTTCCTCTTTTAGGTCCCCACTGTAGTGCTTCAATGAATATGGAGGAGGAAGTTATATGTTGAACCTTTTTGCTAAATTACAAATGTGCTATTAAAAGACTTTGGAATATTTTGCATTTGAAAATATTAAATAGTTTCTTTCTGATACGACTGAGTAATACATTGGGGATTTTTTCACACTATAACAAGCAGAATTTACTGGGCCAGCAGCATAAACTAATAAGGGAATGTTTATCTTCCAAAGGACATGTGTCATTTAAATTTAGGCACAACTTAATATGAGGACAAAGCAGAGGAAACTGCTGCAGGACATACTGTTTTAGTTAGCTCATTAATTGGGTGGCAATTATGGAAACAAATCTTCCAGGCTGTTCTGTTTTCGGCAGCTGTACTGCTTACTGTATTGCTCTTGGATCCATTAATGATAATCTCTTCGGTTCATTTTATAAAAAATATAAAACAAAGTATAAAAAATGTAAAAGATGCTCCAAGCATCAAGATCACTTAAAAATGTTCATTAAAAATGTTGTGGTTTGAAGCCCTTTGCTTTTTCAGATGCAAAACATTTCTTCGTGTTGTCAGATCTGGCACTGAAAACATCTTCTTCTATCTTCCAAACTCAATACTGATCATCTGATCTACAAAAGTTTAAGAAATGAAGTAGTCCTGCAATTACACAAAGCAAAAACCTCATATCACACAACTTACAGTAGACGCCAAAAGTCACAATGTATCTCTCTGGAAACACTTAAACAATTTACCCAACAAATCATAGAGTCGAAAAGGAATTAAGGAACTGAAAATCACAGATAATGTCACCATTGCACATGAATTTAACACATATTTTATACAATCAGTAGACGAACTGACACAAAATTTTGATTCTCCAACTAATAACTAATATTATTAATAACTAATAACACAGTAGCTATAGAATCACCAGATTCCTTTCATATCCAAAAGGTCAATGAAGCAAAAATTGTAGAAGTCATTAAGAAATTATTAGATTCTAAGGCAAAGAACATATATAATTTGGATACTTGTTTCATTAAGAAATACAGTTCTATATTGATAAGGCCTGTGACTCATCAGAAAATTCCCAAATAACTGGGAAAAGGAAGTCATCACACTGGTCTTCAAAGCAGGGGATCATGATCTGATATGCAATTATCACCCTATTTCTACTCTTCCTGTCCTGTCAAAGGTACTTGAGAAGGTTGTGGCATCGCATCTAGTTGACCACTTAGACACCAATCAACTCCTTCATCTGCAACAATTTGGTTTTAGACCAAAATATTCCACAGAAACTGCAAAGTGTTCACTCTCTATGCATCAGTTTCATGCTCTGTATTGGAACTATGTTAAATTGCATCGTCCCTATCAAATAAATAAATTCAGATGTTTCTGTATTATGATTATAAGTGACTACAAGTACAGTTAAAACGTAACTGTACTTGTAGCAAAACAGGAAAACAAGAAGACATTTTTGGAGTCATCAATTAAGTATCATATAGATAATGTGGTTGTTGTTTTGCCATCCACAATCACTTTTGATACTGTACTTAAGAGTAATGTACTTAATGCTTCTGCCTAAATGCCCCTAATAAACTCATTTAAAGATGAAAAAAAATACTTGCATTTGTCTCTTTTGTGTAATATCTCACATCATTCTAACTTTTGAGACTTTCCACAGATTATTTACCACTGCATGAAAATGCTGATATAATGTGGAGGAGGGTTTTAAGCAGTTTCGGTCACTGTCATTTCAAGACAAATTGTTGTTCTTCAAAGTAACAAATGGAACAATTTTGTGCCAGCTCTCACCAGCCCATCATGCATCGATGATGAAAGCTTAAAGATGGCTTCATTCATTCACTTAAGAAACCAGAGTAAAACTGTATTTACAGACAGACAGTATGCTCAGCAGTGATATGAGGCTGTCAGACTTTCCTGTTGCAGTAAGATTGCGATGGAAAGAATTTGTGTGTCTAAATTGTAAAAGCTTATTTTACACTCACATAGACACATACAAAATACTTATATTCTTATCTACTGTACATCATACTTCTTGTGTAAAGACTCACACTATAATACTTTAAAACTTCTATACTAATGGAAAACTGCTGTACTTGCACGTATGATGTATTTGTGACTCACCAACAGCAGCAAAAGTCGGAGCAATGCATCAAGTCCAGATTCAGCATTTGGATTCAGCAGTGGACGAGGTGGGACACCGGTCTCAAAAGTTTAAAAAAAAAAAAAAAAGGAAATCCACAAAGGCCATACAAATGACTGAAAGCTTCTGCTGTCACAACACAACAAATAACCCCATTCTCTTTTAGTAATTTCTTATTTCAGTATATACTATATGTCTGCTGCATTTGTTTTTACATTTTTTAGGCATCTTCACACTGTACATGGTACACTGAATGCTGCATTGTTGTTAAGAAAATAGGAAAGATGAGAGGATAAAGAAGATTAATATGGCGGATTTCATCAAACAACATACTTTTGTGATACATATGTTGAGTTTTATTTCTCTGTATCTGATTTATGTGAATAAAAAGTTGTTTTGGTTTGATTATTTTATATTAGGTTACATATTAATATTGTGCTGTACCAACCAATGCATTTGTTATGTGAATTACTGAGTACTGATATGATATGAGTTCATATTTTGGCCTGTAGGCTCTGCAAGCACCAAGCGTAGCGCAGCAGAGAGTCGCAAACATCGATTAATAAACTTCACTCTGACACTGCATTAGATACAATATTGCATTAAACACAGAGCCCAACACCAGCTGTTCTGTGGGATCCTCTGTGTGGGGGGACGGTTATACAGCAGCAGCGTGGCTATTCCCAAACAAAGCACCTCCAAATATTGCAGGGAAATACTGGTGAACAGAGGTGGATAAATCTAAACACTGAATTCCAATTGATAAGCAGCAGCAGGGGAAGAAATATCAGTAATGTTGTTTTTATCCACTTTGCAGCAAGACAACGGGAACTGCACAAAAAACAACAGCAACAACAAAGAAGGGGAATATGTCATTTCAGCCCAAAACACTTCACTTTTTAATACTTCAGCTTCACCAGGATGTAAATAAACAACATAAAAGCATCGTAACACATGTTCCAAATAACAAGTAAAAGAGAAAAAAAGCAAGAGTATTTCACAATTAACATAAATGCAGCACAAATTAGCAGCCAGCAGAAGCAAATGCATTTCCCAAAATCAACACACAACACAGATGTGAATAAAACCTAGCCTTTTAGCTTACTCTAGCCTTTAAAGCACACTGACACACACAAGTTAGCAAAAAAAAAAGAAAATTGTAAGTGCACTTAGCTTGCTGAAGTGAAGCTTTGATCTCCTCTGGAAAGAGTGAGGTCCAAACTTGCAGACTGCAGGAAAAATCTTGGTGTGAAGTCCAAGTTTAAGGCCAACAGTTAATCTGAAGTGTGGGAAGCACAACACAAACATGATTGTTTCCTCCAAAACCTGACTTGCTTTAAAATGCTACATGTGCAGACCGAAGCAATGCATAAGGCCTTGACAGAGCAATGGGGGGGTTGGATGTACTGTATGTGCGTACTGTGAGCACTGAATTATTTTTGCAGGCTTTGCTCCATCAGTGTAGTGTTGTTTTTGCTACACAAGTCTGAAGTAACACAGAAATGTCAGAGAAAGCATTACAATAAATCCATAAATAAAACCTGCACGATAAAGTAAAATATTATATGCAACCTGAATGTATAATACCGAGCAGATTCAGGAACATGACATGACAGTTAAACAGCATCTCTTAAATGAACTTAAATCCGCTTAAGACTTAATCTACAGCTTGCTCGAAGACTTTTTTAGTTAAAATACTCAATACATGAACATACAAAAGCAACAGGAAGTTGCAACCTACCATGCTGAGGCATATTGTCATGTCAACTCTAATAGATAATGTAATGTGGTAGAAACCTGGTGCACATTTAGGTTCAAAATTGTTTTAATTTTGAACTCAGCAGCTCAAATTTGTTCAGTATTTTGCATTTTAATGTTTTTTTTTCCCCCATTTAATCTGAGCCTGAAGACTCTTGTTTTCCTTCTTTCAAATGAGCTTTAGTTGCTTTTTGTTTTCCGTGTTTCCAGCTCGTTTCTCACCAGGTTTAAAAGGTGACGGGACGAATATAAAGCAGTTATTATGCATATCAGCATGCCTTTATTTGCCAAGTTTGTAAATTTATTATTATAAATTATCCTTCCACTAACTTGTGACTCACTCTAATCATCCTTTAAGAACTACTGAGGACTGCATATTGACTGAATTACTGTTTCAAGTCATATCTCTTTAATTATAGCACAATAGCCATGAATAAAGAGACGCAATAACCAAATGTTTCATCATGAAGGCGCAGATACTATGTGAAAACACAGAATTTTGAGAACTACTTGTTATTGAAAAAGTAAATCTGTAGCATTATTGGATTTGGTATAAAACAATGTCATAATTTACCACACCGAAAGGAGCTGGGGCATGCTTGAGACAGCGAGAACCTAAATAACAGACTCCCCCAGTTTTGATAATCAGCGATAACATGGCCATTGCCTTCACTGTAATGGCTGTACATGGCAGTTATTCAAATCTATCTCTGCAATATGAGGATCAACACCTCATAAAACTCAACTGAAATCACATAAAGAAGGAGGAGAATCACTATTTTGTTAATTTTACTATGATGAGACTATTGCCCTGCAGATGAGTTACAGGTTTCATTACATAATTGAACAACCTTGAACATCTTCTACCCACAGAGGATGCTGGGAAAAAATGGCTGATAATGGAGTTATGTGATGTATTTGTAACATGTTGCTGCTCATGAACTTGTTGTGGCTCAGTCTGAACTCCCATGTCTGAACTTCTATTGCCTCAAAATTCATAAACTGTAGAGATAGAAGCTATTCAAACCAAAACAAATAACGCAATATTACAATTGACCCAAGTTTAATTATGTTAAATCCCCAAATATGCAACCAGGAAAGATTTTCTCTCAGTATGATGGCTGCTGTTATAATCATACCTAAAGCAGTCATCATCCGCCCTCAGACATAGATAATGTTTCTTGCTATTAGTTTGTAAAAGACAGAAACATGTGAACGGCACAGAAAGACTGTAATGACTAGTCCTTAGATATGCATTTTAAATTATATCCTTTGCATGGTGAAATAACAACATATAATATTATTTTGATGTGCAGCATATGTTTGGCTTTTACAGTGTGCAAGTTAACAACATCCTGTATAAGCAGCCAGTACCACAGCTTAAGCCAATACAGTACCTTAGTACCTTAAATTGCAATGCCACCAACAGCCGCTAGATGCTGGCTCCAGTTGACTCCCATTCAAAATGTGTCAACTTCTCTCTAGAAATATCAAGTCAATTATTTTTTTCAATAGGTCATTATGGTCTTAATAGCTAGAGTCTAATAAGTGTGCTGGTAGTCATTTTGGAAATTATTGCTCCTTTAATAGGCAAGGCAAGGCAAGTTAAAAGTATAAAAGGCATCAAGACAGAAAATGAAAGCAACACAAGGCAATGTAAAAAGACATTTAAATGCAATTAAAAAGTGTTAAATTGGAAATAAAAAGGAGTTAAAATATAATAAGATGGATAAAATAGGAGAATAAAAGTTACAGTGCAGTGTAAGATACTAACCCTCAAACTTGGTTTCATAAAAGGCAAACAGAAAAGTCTTCAGGTGTGATTTAAAAGAACTGAGAGTTGCAGCAGGCCTGCAGTTTTCTGGTAATAAGGTTTAAAGACATATAGTAGCTTTGATGTCTGCCGTGTGGGCGTTGATTGACAGCTGTGATTGACAGTTTGCTCACCTGCTGCTGAGTTGGACTATTGTCGCAATATTTTAGTAAGTTTAATGTTACATGATTACGATACCTGCTCTGTTACACAGTTTAGCTAAAGTAGCTAACATTAGCCCAAGTGTGCACAGGTCAGTGTTCCCAGTTATCTAGTGTTTGCTCCGTTTGTGGTAGCAAGGCGTGTTTCAAATGGAAAATGGAAAAGGCGGCTCCGATCATAAGCGGCAACTCTGGGCTTCAAACCGGCTCCAATGCAAACCAATGGGTGCCGTCACACTTCGCTACGTCCATCTTTATATACAGTTTATATGGTCCTAGACTAAAACTTTAAACCTACAGTCACTATATAAAGTTGATATGGCAAACCTATGAGCAAGCACTGGCTTTTTTATACATATTAAAACTTATTTACACATGTTTCTATTCACCTGATAAATGTAAGTCCATTATTCACTCTCTGTATAGCTCTGTTTTGGTGTACACCTGCATCCACCCCCTGTAGTTCATCCATACAAGCGACACCTTTCTCTATGCACGGTTATTTGATCCTTTGTTGATTTAAAAATATTAACTAGAGCAGCTTTAAATTTGAAATTGAGATTTGTGGATAAAATGTTGTAAAAGCACAGCCAGAACAGTCAACATGTGCAGGTTTAGCAGACAGTCTGCAGCTCACTGCAATAAAGGTCACCAGCAGATGTAACCTACCCATAGAAGCTTTAAACATGCCATTAAACACACAAAGCCCCACTCGTTTACAGCTGCTGCCAAAGATACATGGGACGAGTGCCTGACTGCTGACCTGAATTAGCTGTTTGATGCCTGTGGGCTGTGCCATGAGAAAAGGACAGTCTGTACTTTGAAGAGTGACTGTCAGTCAGTGAGCTTCACACCCGCTTCAGGTGGAATAGTGTTAAAGAAACATGTACATATCTGCAGCGAAATGGATGAATACATATGCAGGAGGGTGAGATAGGGTGAGGGACATGAAAATGAGGTGTCAACATGAGTCCTGACATGTCGTGGATCTTTAACATTTCTGTATCATGTATCAACTCAAGTAACACTCTTGAAACTGGAAAAAGTGGGGTAATGTATCAATCATAATGAATAACCCAATTATATATAGATATCGGTGAATAAATCTGTGCTCTGATTACTTCATACTTTAATACAAAAATGATTTTCACATCTTAAATAATAATGACTGTCTTCAATAAAATATGAGCAGAAATGTCCCGAGCGCAAACTTCAGCCGTCTCCCAAGGTATAGAAACGCAATTAAGGTGAAACACAAAATTGCTCAACCAGAGTAGATTTGTTTTTGTCTCTCCCACTCTTAGACCGGCCTCGTGATGATAGGTTTCACATCCCTTGTCACTATGATTGCACTTCCAGTGTGATAATGGAGAATAAGCTAATTTCAATTTTGCCATGGATAATGCCATCTGATTTTCTGCCGCTGAATCTCAACAAAACATCTATCAAAGTGTCCACATAAATCATCACAGACAGGGTATTTGAAAACAAATGCGCATTAAAATCATAAATGCAGAGTCACACAGTGCTTTGGCTGTGCACTGACTCAAGTTCAGTGACAACAGACCCACATTTGGCACCAGATCATCAGTTATATCTCCTTCTACTTCTATCAGTGTCCGCTATTACATTTATTAATAGTGACATTTCATTCCATTTTGCATAACTTGTAATTGCTTTCTGTGCAACAATGTAAACAATAAATAGAGGTGCACAGAACAAGATGGACAGTGGTATTGTGTGTGTGTGTGTGTGTGTGTGTGTGTGTGGGCTTGTGTGTTTCTGTTTGTGTATCTGCGTGACCACCCAGGCGGACCACTGTAAGCGCTGTGATGAGAAGCAACGTTCAGCTACATGACTCACGTATTTGGATGAACACACAGAAATGAAGATTTCATTGAACGCTGATGCACCACTGGCTTGGAGACAGATTTCCTGCCTCATGAAAACACACAAGACTTTGGCCAAGAATAATCAATGAGTGTGCTCTGAAATTTCTGACTTGAAAACCTGCTGGTGTCCTGTAGAGGAAGAAGCGGTACTTGTGGAACTTACTTTCATTTCATTTTGCAGTTTCCAGTGGATAACCAATAATTTCTATCCACACTCCTGCTGAGATGATGCAGCTATTTGCCAGTTCAGCCCTGCGGTCGACCCAACTGTCATATTGGAATGTGCCACTGACTGAGGATGCTCGATACAGTTTTCCATGATAAGAATGTGTTTGTCTCGAGTTTGTCACTGAGTTGTTAGAAATATGAAACGATATAGCCCAGTCTCCCTAGAAGTGATTGTATGTCCATATTGGGTGATTGTGCAGTATACAAATGACTTGAGTCCATTCGTTTTTCCCAGATAAGGTTACGTGTCTCGCAGTTGGTGCTTCTAAGACTTGAATCTGCATGAAACTCTCCCAGATAAATCATCAATACAAATGATTAAGAACTGCATTAGAAAATATATGGTTCTTGAATAAAAAGTACAAGCTTGTGTACATAAAAACATCGAGGTAGACGTTAGCTATGACTCCCTAGATGCATTTCCGCAAAAGATGTCCCATATCACGAAGCTTAAAATTCTGTTACGTGTGTGGCTAACGTCGAGCTAAAGCTAAATATTACAGTAAAACACAATCTGCAGCTTAAATCGCTTCACTTTTAAATTTTGGGTTAATTGTAGATGAAAATAAGTGTGTATTCCTTTACTTTACTTCTTTTTAAAAATATTTAACCATCATGATAATCTTTCCTTAACCTTAAACCTGCATTAAATAATTCATTGGCCGCTTTGTGGCAGCGGAAACAAGTTGTGAACACAACACTGACATATCTTAACCTTCTAAGTTGATATGGCGAACTCTGAAAAGTTTGCCATATCAACTCTGAAAACAGCTGCCTGCTGCGGCCAAAAACAAGCTATTAGAGCGGTGAGAGTGAACCAAAACAGTAAAGTTACAGCTGAGCAGTTTAACATTGAGCAGAAACTTCCTATAAAGCTCTGTAAAGCCGAGAGGAGCTGCAGAGTCGGATGATACATGGTCATTTGATACACTGCTATGAAAAATATTGATTATCACCACTTTGACCAAATGTTTTAGTTGCCTTAACCTCTCCTATGTGTCCTAATCACTTAAAAGCTTTCGATTTAACCAATTCATTGTTTATCATTCAAACTATCTAAATCTGCTGGATTGGCCTCCGTATGAAATACATCTATTTACTGCAATACTGTAATGATTTGTCAAACCAACAATGTAAAAACGACCAGTAGCTGTTTGTTGTTTCGTTCTACTGAGCCTCGACGCAGGCTGACAACTGCCCTGCAAGAATAGGACTGGCTCAGGTGTGTGCGTGAACAGTTCAATGAGGGTGGTGATACAGACCATGCGTGTAAATGTACACAAAGTGTGGAGAAAAGGTTGACTCGCCAGCTGTCATTTCTTGCAGCTGAACATTGTGTTTTCAGATTTTTCTCAACATTGTGTTTTACTTTTGTTTCTCATCAGTATTCGCTATTTTCCTCAAGTAAATGTGAAGCAAATGGGGCATTATTGACTGAAAAGTCCAATTTCATCACTCTGCAGTAGAGCAATTGTGTTATCACCATGACTGCAAGCTATATAAACTTTCATTCTTGAGTAATAAAGCTTCAAATTAATCAGGCAAATCGTGTTGTTGTGCTTGCTATCAGTGGCCCAGGCTGCAATGTTTCATCAACACACGGCAAGCCTATACATGCTGCTTTCCAGGAAAGCACAGCCGCTGTTTGGAAACAACTCAGTTTCCTCACATTCTGAATGAGGGATTGAATGGGGCTTTAGCAGAGTTTTCAACAATGTAGCGTAAATTGAAGCTGTGGGGCCCAGAGGATTCTGGTGTCCTCATTCCCGCCTCAATTGGTCACATCTGATGAACAGAAAAGAGTTGAAGCCATTCCTTAAACAGACATTCGGGCTAAAGGCGCATCACAGTCTACAACCCTATTCATGAAGGTCACAGTACTGAAATACACAAATCTGTGAAACTGGAAATTGCTACTGGTGTTTCTTTATTATGCCAGATGTAAAAGATTGGTTTTACCTTTCTTTAAACAGGATTCTGTGCTCAATAAGAGAAGACCAAAGATTCAGGATGATACTTTATAGTATTATTATTTAAATAATATTTAATAATAACTGCAAAGCACTGACACTTCCACAGTTGTTCAATTTTAAACAGATATCACACTGTATGCAGCTACACATCTCTGGACACATCTATATCCCTGTATAAAGAATCAAGCAGTAAATGAAAAGCATCAGTCACATCAGTAAGTACCTGCAGCGTTATATTTTGGCCAGCTGTAATAATGTTCTGATCCGAAATGGCTCAGTAACTAGGAAGCCTGTCAAAAGGTAAAATATATGCCTCTTATTTATGGAACATCAATAATATGGACATTCTGTCTGCAACTTGCTCCTTTGATTAACTCACTTCATTCGGATCTACTCTCATGGGCTTGTTTCAGTCCCAACTTCAATCGATGCCCTTTCTGTTTGTTAAACAGTCACATGATCCTGAGATGTATTTTTAGCACCGGCAACATAATCATTTATTGCATTGCCATGCTGATTCCAGATTATGTGGTAAATTCCTTATGTCTGCTATAAAATGTGAAAACGGCAGCGTCAGGCGTACGGAGTTGGTGTACATTAGAATGTGGATTATCACGTTTTTTCTACGGTCAGACTTCGTATTTTCCACTGTGTAACAAAAGTGCCTTCATAATTTACTATATTGCACTGTTATTCAAAGCTTGACTATTGTGTTTCAGTTCCCATTTCTGTTTGAATCTCCACTTTGACGTCTTTGTAGTCGACTGATGAACTACATGCCATCGCAATAGAGAAGAAATAAAGCGGGACAATTACTTTGACAAGCTCTCTTCATTAAAAAGAAAATCCTCCCTTTATCAGAATTGAGACGCGTTATTCCCATGACTTTCAGACTGAGATCACTTCATAATGATCCAGTTTCTTCAGTGTGAATGCGGACCCGCTCATCTCTCTTATAGCTGAAACAACAGAGCCACAAATCTCATGAGGACTGTTAAGCTGCTACACTGACAGTGACTGTCAGTTACAGTTAATGTGATAGATGGATGCAGCCTTAAGAGCAGGATGAGAGGCCGTTTGAGAGAGATCAATAACTATCATTTTGTTTTTACCTAAGCTGGACCCGAGGTGAATAAATGTGTTTTACATTGCCCCAAATATGTGAATGGCTTTGGAATTATGGAAATGTAAAGAAAAATGAGTCTACATATGGCAGCAAAGACTGATGCGCCAGCAGCGGAATTGGATTAAACTTTTCAAAATGTCTTGCTAGACATCGGTGTTCTGGTCTCCAGCAGTGTGCCATCAAATCTGCTGGAGCAAACTGACAATAGACCTGCATTGATCATTTATTCAGGCAGACAAAAACAGGGCCCCTCTCAGCAGAGGTCAAAATTTTTGCTTCATTAGTCATTTTTTTGTTTTCATTAATTCATACTAAAATCACATCCCCCGTTGAGAAAAACAGCCAGTTGTTCAACACGAACACAAACAAAATGCAGCAAAGACTTTCTTCCTAACACGGTCGATTAACTCTTGCATGATTTAAAGGAAAATCAGACAAGGAACGGCATTGGTTGTTGACTGCTAATAAACAGCTTTTGTGGATGTTTACAACAACAAAGTGACTGAAGATTTTAATGATTTGACAAATTTATAATTATCTTCCAAACTATTCTTTAACTAGGCTATTCAATAAACTCTAAAATGTAGGTGCTATTATATGAAGTTTCATCCAACAGCAACTGTATTTTCTTTAACTTATAGCCTACAGGTTGATTTTAGTATTAATATTCATTGGATCATTTCTATGGCAGAGGAGAAATAATTATGAATATAATGCAGGTATTCTAATGCATCACATGTAAAAGCCAGAATGTCGCAGCAGATGACTCATATGAATATAAGATCAAACCTTCCTTAAGACAAAGCCTTCAGTCCCTACACCTGCTCTGCATAGACCTTGAAATAAAAGAACAGGAAATTGTACCAGTAAGTTTGTTGTTCGTCATGTCTCGAGCTCAACTGAGATCATTTTCACAGGGAGATAAGATACTTGTATTAGCCAACTCCTCCCTCTAATTATTGTCAAAGTGGCAAGACTCATTTGTAGTCACACTGCAAGTTAGAAACAATGATTATGAAAAGGCTGATCTGACTAGAATGAAGCCTCAACTGATGCAAACAAACCTCCTTTTGAGTCTGCAAACTCTGCTGCTCTTATGGACACTTTTTTTTCTTAGTTTTGTATTTGACCTTCGTCCAACCAAGGTTTTTCATAAAATTGATATGTATTTTTTCCAAAATTGCAACACAAACACCACATAAATCAACACAGAATCAACACAAGCAGAAGGGAGAAAGAAAAAGAGGGAAGTGGAAGCATCAAAGCAAACAATTTCCTGAAAAAACTATAAATTAAAACATTTGCATTTCATGCATCAAAAAGACTGAGGAAAATGTGAAATCTTTACACCTATGAAATCCTGAAACACACTCAAATATTACTTACTCATGCAATTACCAGAGGCATTTAGAAGGAAGTTTTCTCTGCATGTATGTGAGAGTCTCAGTTTATCCGAAAGGCAAAAGGAAGGCAGAGTAAGACAAGGACGGAGTGACCCCTTTGGTTATTGAGAGATCATTTCATTTTGGCTGGCTTGACAATGGCGATTTTTCTCTATTAGGTTCCATTAGTTTTAGTTTAAGACTTTATCAAGGAAATTATCTGGCATAATTCTCTATCATGGCATGTGAAAAACAGTGGTGGGGTGGTTACACAACAGCTCTAACAGAGTAGTAATACCATAATATAGTGCTGAAGACTACATTTATGTAGGAATCTGAATATTAATATCCATTGAAGATAAAACAAGATGCACAACAATGCATTTTTATGGTGGCCTCACAGTTACATTGCAGTACCTCCACACACAAATTGTAGTAATGGATAATTTCAATGAAGTTTTAACTGTGTGGGGGTATGGGTAAAGCACATGGGACATAACCCTGACAATAGAAAAACAGGAAAACCTCCCATCATTTCAGTTTAGAAATACCCATGGATCATTTCAAGATGATTACCCCCATGCTAGCCTTATCGCCCCCGTTAGCTACTTTGCTGCATTAATGTCCGACTGAAATTAAACCACCTTCCCTTTGTGAAATGTATATTCTAAATTCTTTGATTTTCGTGATGGCTCCCCCTGTTTGCATTATTTTAATCAAATACAGTGGGTTGTTTCAATACAGAAAATCAAATCTTGAATAAAGCAATAACGTGGCATTCGATCACAGGCAGAACAGACGGTCACACTTAGCCTGATAGTAGCCAGCTACACTACACAAGAGCCACAGACTCTGAACAATAACCCACACTAGCCAACCTACAGTTCAGTACTTTGCCTTATTCAGTTAAGATTCATTCATAAGTTAATTATGTCCTATTCAGCTATGAATATTCAACTGCCCTGATGGTAAGCACGTCATTGCTTGGCTTTCACTCTTCTCAGCAACCTTGGCCAAGCCCAAGACTTCAATGATGCCCACACGAAAAGAGGCACAAGAGCAACAAGCTCCAAATACCAGTTGTTTTTCAGGCAAGATGCTTTCTTTTTGCTGGAGCTTTCTTTCTTCCCTCTTGTATTTCACAAAACCAAAGGACCATGCCACGACAAGAAATGTTCATTCATTTAACAGCAGGCTGAGGGAAATAGATGATAGAGCATTTCTGAAATAAAATCAGAACAATAAAATTGGAAACAAAGAGACTGCTCATTCCGCAGAGGGAGGCAAGTCCTGTCACAAAAGAGAAGTTTTCAACATGGTGGCTCCTGCCGAGACTCCCCTGAACCTGAAAAGAAATGAAAAGCGGAGGACGGCAGGAAAAGACTATTTTCATAAAATAAAGCCTGTATAGAAAAAGATGAAGCCACCATATGGTGAGGCGGTTGGAATAGGTTGTGACTGTGCAGAAGGATGGGGACAGATATAGAGAGTTAATGGGACTCAGGTGCTGCTGGTTGTCTCATCAAGCCGCCCCTCACCCCTCTCCGCTTCCTGACCAACAACCCAACTCGGCCCCGCTTGCCACACACATCCATCTTTTAGTGGATTCTTTTCTTGTTTTCATACCTTTCACATGGACGTGTTTGTCTACTGTGTCTTCAAATTGTTTCAACACCACAATACAGACAAAAACTAATTTGAAGCCTTTCTCTTTTTCCCATAAAGGCCTCTAAAATTCTGATGAGTATCTCATAAACAGATTTTCATATAGTTCACTTCAAAGACTGCTCCCATGTTCCTGTGGCAATTAGGCAAAACAAGAAACATCCCAGAGCAATTACTGCACACATACAAAATATTTTCTTAAATCCCAGTTGACAATTTTCCCTGGAGACACTGCTGTAGAGAAGCATACACAGGAAGTAGTTAAATTAAATGAATAAAACTCAAAAGATGAGTTAGATTATAGCGTTTTATCTTATTGCATGAGTTTGTTATGATAGTTTATTGTATGTCAACACTGATAGTGATAATCCACACCATCTTGCAAGTCCTGTATGTTAACACAGGATCCTTGTCAATTATATGAATATTTGAAATCACAGCTTGAAGCGACCAAAACTCTAAACCGGAAACAAGGATAATTCAATCCTCTTGCATAACAATGAGGACATGTTTTTCCTCTACATTCATCAACCCCCTGCTGCTTTCTACTCTGAGAGAATGTTAGATGTCTTGCCAAAAGTGCTGTCTTTCTCTCCTGCTGGTAGAATGACAACTCCCCCAATAGGTGAAGCTTTGCACCTTCCAGGAATGAGACAAGTCAACCATAACAACCACTAGGGCACTGTGAGAGCCCCGCAGACAGCTCGTCCGATCTGTCTCCCATTCTGCTTGAGAAAAACAAAACCCAACACAGTGCCTCTGGTTGTACAACCAGCTCTCCATACAGTGCTGACACAAACCCAAGGGGCACCCACTGTACAACCATGTCAAGTCCTGCCTTCAGCATCTTTAGAAAGATTAATGAGCAAGCACACTCCAAAAGATTCCCCTGCCTCCACTCTCACTTTCTAAGTAATCCAGGGAGGTTCCAGTCATTACCTGAGATGCAAAGTGGCTGATTTTCACTTCAAAGTCTTTAATACGATAAAGATTCTTGATTTATATCATCATAACCTAGCGGACTTCCAAAAGATGCAAATCCTGGCAACAAAAGTGTAATTTTGCCCTGAACAACCAAAACATTTTTCAACTGTCAACATAGAAGTTTATGGGTAGAAGAATATGTGTGTTTGTAAGTAGATAAAAATGTCCAATATGCAGAGTTACATGAAGTAAGATGTCATACAATTATCCCTTTCATCATCTGTCTTATGCTCAGTCCTCATTCACAGTTGCAGCTTCACTTTTTTCTATCCACCAGCAAGCAGATCGGCTCTACAATCCCCAGAAGAAAGTCACCACACCTGTATCATGACAAGTCGATTAAATGAAAAAGAAAACAAAGATCCAGTTAAAACTCAGATTTCAATTAGATTCCTATACAATGTGCTTAAACTAAGAAATACTGCTCTGAAACAATGATCCCTGCGTCTTTGAATCAGCAAAAAAAACATGCAGCAAACATGCACAGACCACAAAATCTGCTTGTTATACTGTGGCTTGTAAAATAAAGACAAAATAGCTACTATTGCCTGAAGTCAATATAAAACAGTATTCCAGTGGGCTTGAAAGAGGCACAATATAAATGGCTCTTTAGGAAAACAAGGAAATAACTTATAACAACTTCTTATTTAGACATATTAGTGTGTGTGTGTGTGTGTGTGTGTGTGTGTGTGTGTGTGTGTGTGTGTGTGTGTTTGTGTGTGTACATACACACTATATATATGTGTTTTTTTGTGTGTGCACATTCATAAGACAATGCAGTGGCTTTTATCTTTCTACCTAAAGCAAAGTACACGTATGCTTAAAGAAATTTGAGATTTCTGCATGCCAGTTATGGAAAACAGCATTTTTGCTCATAGATTCGTGTTTTGAACATGGATGTATGAAGGAACAAAGAGAATAATGTTCTCTTTATACATCCATGATATTGAAGCCTCGAGTTTGGCATATTGATCGTCGCCATCTTGGATTTTTGGATGAATGGTGAGAAGTGACTATATTTGGACGAGAGGGTGGAGCTGAGCCTAACGCTAACTGTTAGCTTGATTAGCACAGTGCATTTACATTCTATGGTTAACTGTGATAATGCTAATGCTAATGCTAATTTTCGCTAGTGAAAAACTGGCGTAAAACCATTAAAACAAAATGTACTTACCGGAAAAACTGAACATCTGACTCCTTAGAGGGTCTTTTAGCACAACCAAACTATGAACAAGACTTTTTTAGGCGACCAAAATGTTACAATTAACATTCATGAACTGTAAACACACTGAAATAGCAACTGTTACTAACTCAACGTTAGTAATGTTGTCGCCATGGTAGCGTCAATCACAATGTAGCCACGCCCCAAAGCATACCCTGCTTTATCGTCAAATTTAAACTAAATGGGACCGTAATTTACAAAATGAACATCATATTGTGTTGAAGAAGACTTGAAACTAGATATTGAGACCGTAAACTCATTAGGAAAGTGTTCTCTGAGGTAATAAATCAAGTGAGAAGTAGGGTCATTTTTCCATACACTTCTATACAGTCGGACTTCTTTTTGGAGCCAGTGGAGTCGCCCCCTGCTGGCCATCAGAGATAATGCAGGTTTAAGGCACTTCCGCATTGACTTCACTTTTCAGAACCGGAACTACCCGCGTGGGCTTTTAGTATATAAATCTGCACGGCTGTACTGTACCTGAGACTCCCTCCTTTTTAAGTGAAATATAATAGGTACAGGGCAGGTAAATGATGGCGGACTAAATAGTCTAACCACTCGACCCTTAATCAGGAGTCACTTCACTTCTTTGCAGTGGCTCCACCAACATCATCCCAGGGATAATGACCAGTTTGTTCTTAGATGATGATAATGACATGATTAAAAAATTAGACCCTCATAGCAAGATACAGTTGCATATTCCAAAATGGCAGTGCTTCACAGTTTGATGCCAGTAACTGGGCACAGTCTTTGACTAGATGAGTTTTGTAGTTTAAAACCTGTTTTTTGATTCTGGAGTTGACTCTGACTGAAATCTTCACTGCCCTCCTCTTCGTTCACAAATTGCAAAAAGCTGTGGTTGTAAATGATGTATAGTGATCTGTATCTTAACAAAACATGCCATCTGTGCTTGCGCAGATTAGACATGGATCATGTCTTTACAAGAAAAGAGGGGGTGTAGCAGAAGAGAAAACAAGCAAATTCATACCTACTTATTAGCTGATTCATATGAAACACAATGATGTTAAGATCTAACCATTATAGAGACTGAAGTGTTTGAGACTGATAAGTGGTCTTTCTGGTCTTCAAAGGATAGCTGATGATGATGATAATGAAGCATTATTATTCATGAGCTCTAGACTCATGTCTCAAGGGTTTAAAAAAGAAGCTGCCACTTTTGGGCATAATGTTTCATCAGCTTAGACCTTCTCTAGAAAGTATTGCAACTAGCAATACAGAGTTTATCAATGAAATAAAAAGCTGAGTGAAAAGATGTGTTTGTGTGCAAATGCAAAGGAGACAACAGAAAGTGATGTTATTGAGATTTTTAAAAAGATATTGCAATATAATCCTCATCCTCCTCTCTACTGCCTCAGTTTCCACGACGTCCCTTTACGTCTCTTTCTGTTCCTTATTTTCTTTAAATAAACCATTTGTCCGTGCTTGGCAGAAGTTTTGACTTGGCTAAAACCATTTAAACTTAAAAACTTAAAAGTCTGATGAATGCATCTCACCTGGAGGAAATCCACATTAGCAATAAGAATGTCAACATAAGGTTATTCGCTTTCAGTTTGCATCTGCAGCCATCATCTATTCTTCCTTGTAAATGTCAGGCTCAGTTGATATGGGGATGCAAAATGGTGCCACCGAGAGCAACCTGTGTTTTGTTTGCCCGTGTTTTGTTTTTCCCTTGTCACTTTAACCCTCCTCCCACAACCATCCTTCACCCTGTTTGCAATAATGTCTCTGACATTTTTCTGCAGGACTGCCGCAACCTCGAAAAAAGCAAAGATCAAGAGGAGATTGCTTGGTTATTCACTGACGTGTCCTTTTGTATGGTAGCGTCAGAGAAGAAGAAGAAGAAAAAATTTAAGTTTTTGGTAGAATTTAACATTTTGTGTTGTGAGATGCAACGGAGCACTGTGGCTACAATATCATGTTTGTACAGGCATGAATATTTTAATTGTAAGCTTCAATTTAAACACCCACATCCTTGAAGAAACTCAGTGTTTACGGGGAAATTTCCCAATGTCATAATGTCAAATGGCCTGCCAAAACATCAACATCATAAACTGGGAGTGGTACCCATAAAAAAAAAAAAAACCAAGCAGTCGTCATACAGTCCTGAGATTTCGGATTCATTTATCTGTGAAGATGGTATGAAATTATCATCATAATAGCAGTCATTACTTTGTGTCAGTGAATGCCTGCTTGGCTCAGTCTGCTAACATTCAGCGACAGGCTCGGGGAATGATGAATGTTGTCAGACGAGCAATTCATTCTTGCAACTCAGGTCAGCCAAGGGAATGAATGGCACGATGGTTAGGAATGATATTACCATTTCTTTAATTTCCTGTCAATTTGAGACTTCCACTACGTTAATATTAGAGTGATTGTTTGTTTTTATTACGAGGCCAAGCAAAATACAAGAAGGACACAGTCCCCTCCTTTTACAGAAGGAAAGTTTTGTTGCATCTGATGAACATCATAAACATCTAGTTTGCATGTGAATATGATGGCCATTTTCTAAATCACTCCATAGTCCAGCAGCCATACAGTTTCTGATGTAGTATGCAGGCAGTGGAACAAATCAATTCTGATTGCATACCGTTCAAGAGCTTTTCTAATTTCATGTCTTTTGCAGGCCTTTGACACCTCCAGAGCAAATAACGTCAGAGTGCATGGGAGGAAGCAGATGTATCTATTAAGAACTCACTCAAGTGAACACAATTTTATTCATAATAACCTGTGGAGAAAAAAAACCCCTTACTGCCAGATTGTGTGTTTATGTGCAGAAATTTCCAGGTAACAGCTGATTAAGGTGACATTAAGCATCAGCAGATTATACTCTTCTTCATAGTCAGAATTTGAACATAAGCCACTTTACACATAAACTGAGAGAAAAGGTGTGATATTTAAAGTGTTTTTCCTCTAATATTTGTATATGGTGATATGTAATATATATTGGTAATCAAAAGGAGCTTATCCCAGCTGTTGTATAAGGGTTTTCAGCATATATCACCTTTGATATCCCGAATTACGTCACACTATTAAAGTGCATTCAAACGTATTCAACTAAAAACAAATTGAAGCAGTTCAAAGAGGTTTTCGAGAGGTGTGGCAGATTTGTTTTCAATTGTCAGCCGATTACAGAAGTGATTACAGCATCTAGAATTGGATCTGAATTTAAAATTTGTGGCTCTCCAACTGTTTTTCTCTCTTAATTTCACTAATATTTACATCTGAACCTGCAGCTGGCAAGAGAAGAATGAATTAACCTGTGAATGAATCATCATTCATCCTGAGCCCGAGTGCTCAGCTCCAATGAAATTAACATAAATCCCAAAGTAATTTTAGAATAATTTAAATCTAAATAGCAAAGGGCTGAATAATCAACAAGTAATGAGAAGTAAAATTGGTCATCTGTTCACATCTTTCACTATCAGCTTCATCAACAGGCATGGCTGCTCCCATTCATTCCAAACAATCATCTTTAGAGGTCAGTCCCCTTTCTATCCAGTTAATTTTACCAAGAGGCATGAATGTTTCAGTTCATACTGTATTACTCATCACTCCTGAGACACAAAGGCCAAATAGCAGCCATATTAATTTATTCATGCGAGCCATCCCTTCCTTTGCTGCCATAAATGCAAATTTGAGCTTGATTAGGGTTTCCAATTTTCATTTTGTGGAACAATCAGGCTTCAAAAATCAATTTTGGAATAATCAGATTTCAATATTTATTTTTATTTGTTTTAATTTAAAAAAAAATGAAGATATTCCAATTAAACTGGAAGGAACATGTATTGGGCTGGTAAATTTAACAAAAATACTTATTGATATCCATAAAGTTCAATGTTTAATAGAAATTTTATCAAATGTACTTCACCTCTAATTACCCTTTTCTCAAAAGGTAATTTTCAAGCAATATGCACAGCGTCCATAGTACACAACGCCCTCTAACTGTTGCTTATCAGACCTGTTATTAATCTGTGAATGGAGTCACTCACTGCAAGTCAAGCAATTATCAAGCAATTATTTGCATGAAATTATAGGCAAAGATATGTTACTATGACCTACACAGTGAACCTCTGTACATTTTTTGTGACATCAAATACATGACTCATCTATCATACATTATGCACCTCTGAAATGTTCTTTTATTTCATCACCAGTACTTCCAAACTCTGGTCAGAACAGAATCAAATAAATATATAAAAAGGACAGAAACAAACAAAATAAATGGTACTTTCAAAAGAATTCAGCAGTGTGTTTTTTTAAGGAGGAATCTTAAAAGTTCAGTCAGTCCACTGGGCTAAAAATATTTTTTCCAGGAAATGGACATCTCTCCGCTGTCAGAGAGCAGAGCCTTCAGTATCATCCCACTTCTTATTAGTCATGCTGCTATGTGACTCTTATGCATTAGGTTTCAATGAGAGAATGATCACATATTTCTACATGGCTGGCAGTGCAAATTATTAGCATAAGCAGCACTGGTAAATGACTTTCTGTAACAAAGCAAATACCAAACTGAGAATGTAGAACAAACACTGTGAGGCAAACAACAACTTGAGAGAAACCATAGCATTGGGCTCTTGAGGAATATCACACAGATGATTCTTGCATAGGTTTACCTTTTACTGATTCAGTGCTGCTACTGTGTGAAGTTTGCAGGGATAAAAATCAACACCAACAGTATGTGATGTGTCTTGTGCCTTCAGCGGCGAGACTCACTGATGCCTCAACAGTGCCACCTTTTGATGAGAGTTATTAAGAAAGCCTCTTCTTCATGTTCAGACTCATCAAAAACACTTTTGTGGATCTCAAGAGAACATCTAACTTGACCAAATTGTTCATTGTAGAATACTAATTAGACAAATAAAAGAGAGCTACCATCATTTTATTGGCTTTCTGTACATTCTAGCGAGGAAATATTTCTCAGCTGAGTCCTTTCTGCTGGCATTTGGCTTCAAAGTCCGAACATTACTGAACACACTCGAGAGTTTATCCTGGAGTTTCTGAGAGAGGATCCCGTCCCAGTATTTACAAAGCAGAGAGCCCCCCGGCTGTAAAATCTTCCCCGCCAAGTCTATCAAAGACAAACACAAAGTGATGAGTTTCTCATGGTCCATCTCTCTGAAACCGCTGGCGTTGGGCGCCATGTCGCTCAGGATGACATCGGCCCGGCCGCTGGGGAGCAGCTCGAGCAGCTTGGCGTGCGTGGTGGGGTCAGCGACATCGTGATTGGACAGGAAGTGGGCACCGTCCAGAGGTGGTATGTTTAGCAGATCAATGCCAACAACTGTACCACGTGGTAACTCTGAATCTGCAATGAAAGAAAAGATTTCAGTTGATTCTTCTGGGAAACTGGTAAAGTACTGGTGGTTTAATTGCCAACTTAAAGCCCTTTTAGTGGTTTTTAATATGTTCACTACTTAAATATTGCTTCGATGTTAAGATAATATACACATTTCTATACTAGTGTGTTTGCATTTGTTTAGCCAAACTTATGTATATTTCACCCAACCAAATTTTTCTTTGCTTAATCTCCTGTCCTCCGAGCAGCCACAGGTTTCGCTTAATTAGTATGAAAATCAACTTGTATAGACTTTTAAAATCCTTTAGATTGGTAATCCATCAATGTCACATCTGCTTCTACTTTTATCAAAAGTTGGTTGGATTGTGTTGCTTGTTAGTGCAGTGTAAACTTTGCAAATCAATATGCTTCATTACTAATTAACAATAAACTAACTTTGACAAGAATAAATGCACAAGAACAGGTACAAGTGTCTGTGTGTTGATTTTCATACCATAGTGAAAACCGCTGTCTGAGAGAGTAAAGTAAAAACAAATAAAACATTGGAAACAGTGTGTTTTAAAAATCCAGGTTGCAGTTAATGTAGGTAAAGAATACAGAACTTAATAGAGGTTTTAAACATGTGGCTTCAGCTGTGACATCTGCTGTGACACTTCACATTATGTTCAATATCTCAGATATTATACAACTGCAGCACATTGCTGTGGCTTTCTGAGTCGTGCCGTGCGTTTGTACAAACTTTAGAGGCTAATCAAAGAGTCAAATGTGACAATTTACAATTAAAAAAACTTGTAAAATTAGTCACTCGCTGATGTATATAATTGTTTATCTAGAGCTACTACAATTAGTTGATTAATCAATCAACTGAAAATTAAACACCAACTATTCTGATGATGATGATATCTTTGGGATGTGGACTGTTGGTCGAGACAAAACAAGACATTTGGGTTTTGGGAAACAGTGATGGACATTTTTCACCATTTTCAGACATTTAATAGACCAAACGACTAATCAATCAATCGAGAAAATAATAAACAGATTAATCGATAATGAAAATAATTGTTAGTTGCAGCGAATCTATCCGTTATTTAGTGTAGAAACTTCCAGCTTCTATTTGTTGCTGAACAAATATTCAAAATTTTATTGAAATAGCAATATGACAATTGCAGGAGGCGCAATATTTGTTAAAGGTGAAACGTGTGTAAAAAATAACATTTTGAATTAAATATTGTCATACTGGCCTACACATCATATTCTACAGACTTAAAAAAAAAAACATCTGTTGGCTACAGATCTCTGCAAAAATCATACCATAATCATTTTAATATGTTTTTCAATGAAAATGAGAACAATGATGTAGGAATTATCATTCTCTCTAATATCGCAAATCATATGGCAATTGAAATATCAGTCAAAATAATTGCAATTAGTTTGTTTTTTTTTAATCGTTATGGTCACACCATGAGGAGTATCAAAACATCACACAGCATCATATATCATGGGCAAATACTGATGGAAATACAACTAAAGTTATACCAAATACAAACTTATTATATTTTTCAAACTGAGGTGTTGAGTCAAAAGTATAAAAACTGTCCATATATAATATTAATGGTGTCCATAGTAACCCCATACTGTACAGTACCACTTTATCACTTACTTGTCTTGAAATATCAGTTTTTCCAGTATTATTTCATGTTCAAGTTACTCTATAAATCTTCATTTTTAAGTTCAAAACAAAGCAAGAAAGATGCATTAATCAAGAGGCTCATTCTCCTATAAATGACAATATAAAACAACTTACTGACTAAGCTTTTGGGTAAATTACGACCCTAATAATTTAAACAGGTGTAGTCATTGTCCACAGTGGCTTGTCATAGTGTCTCTATAGTGTCGTACGTGATTAGCTGCATCTATACCCGCCTCTTGTCTCACCTGTCCCGGCTGAGTTGACCCTTTGAACTGCCACCTGGCTCCAGGCTCCAGGTGCAGCTCCGCAGTCCACCACACTGTATCCAGGCTGTAACACCCTGAACTTGTCATCTATCTCCAGCAGCTTGAAGGCACTTCTGCACCGGAAGTTTTGTGCGTGAGAAGCTTTGACATACGGGTCACTGAGCTGCCGCTGCAGCCAACGCTGCTCTGCCGGAGTCTTCCCCTTCATCTTCCTCAGGAGACATAACGACGTGTGAACAAACCTCCTCTGTAGAGAAGGGCACCACATTGTTTTTGACTGAGCAGGGTCATGTGCGACGCGTAGTCAACTGCGCCTGCGTCGAAATACAACTCGCCATTGGTTGAAGAAAGACACAGTGTGTAATGCCTAAACATGTCCCCCTTACTGCAAAGTAGTTCCTACTTCTAAAACGCGTATGAATGCGATGTGTTTGTATCTTTCTCTGAATATTTATGTTTCATTTTCTGTCTGTATCTTGTAATTTTCTACATTTTAATCGTTTCTGTCTTTCATTACGTTTTATACTTTTAGGCACGTTGGAAATATCATTGGACAAAGGTTATATATGAATATTTTTATCATTCGATCTTCATTTTCTTATCATTATTTATTATTTATTATGTATGTTATTTATTATTATTATTATTATTGTTGTTGTTGTTGTTGTTGTTGTTGTTATTATTATTATTATTATTATTATTATTATTATTATTATTATCATCATTATTATTGTTGTTGTTGTTGTTGTTGTTGTTGTTGTTGTTGTTAAGGTTGGTATAACATCCAGCTTCTTATCACAAGAGAACAACCTAACAATGCAAGCAAAATTGTTGTACAATGTACAATATTTAGCTTAATATTTGCATTTTTTAAATTAAATCATGGAAATGAAATATATCAGCCTAAATTTTTATTCATTTTATGTCACATCACACAAATCACACAGATGACCCATGTGGTGACAAAGAGAATTAAATGAATAAATAAAAAACACAAAGTCTTAGTCAAAACACTAGAAACTGTGACGTATGACTGGAGGAACACGTTGGTCAGGTTTCCAGTCGATCGTATTTCGGGGTTACACATAAAAAAAACTGATCTTTCACGTGAATGATGGAACTCGTGGATTGAGTTTAACATGATTAGACCAATCCGTAGTGTTACATTATCAGCACGTCACGTGAGGACGTCTTGTAGTGTTGCACGCGGGAATCAATCAACGTTAAAATCACTGTGTACTGCGTGCAGACAATAAATACTTTCTCATTGTTCAGTATTTTGTTTTTCATCAGGTCACAGACTGAACAGGTGAGGATCTAAACGTTGTGTTGACTGTGCCCAGACAGTGCAGGTTGGCAGATAATGTTACTGGTCGCAGTATTTAGCCTACAGTGTGTTTAAGTGGGCCTATACTTCCCTCCACAGACAGGTGAGATGTTGACCTCCAAGCTGCTGACTCTGGTTCTGGTGGTCCAGCCGGGCAGAGTGCTGCTGGGCATGAAGAAGAGAGGATTTGGGGTTGGGAAGTGGAATGGGTTTGGGGGCAAAGTTCAACCTGGAGAAACCATTGAAGATGCTGCAAGAAGGTATATTAATCTGACACCCTTCCTGTTATGTTAAAGGGAAAAGCTGTTTGTATTTAGTATATGAACTATATGAACTATAGACTAATAGATAATTGGAAGAAGATCTTGTACTTAAAGATCCCCTCCAGACATATAAAAACATATTTTTGAGTGGAGGGGGACTTAAATTAAAAGTGCCAATACTGCAATGTAAAAATACAAGTTACATACAATAATAGGCCTGCATGAAAAAGTCCTGTAAAATCCCCCTTAAGTAAAAGTACCTAAGTATTTGCATGGTTCCTCTGACTGATATATTATTATAAATGAAATCATTAGTTTATTAATACTGAAGCATCACTGTGTAAGCAGCGTGTTACTGTTGTAGCTGCTGGAGGTGGAGCTAGTTTGAACTACTTTATATACAGTTAGCTAGTTTAGTCCAGTGGTTCCCAATCTAGGGGTCGGGCCCCTCCAAAGGGTCACCAGATAAATCTGAGGGGTCTTGAGATGATTCATGGGAGAGGAAAGAAGTCTTTGTCTTCGAGTTTTTGGAGTTTTTCTCTAATCTTTGATTTTTGGTGAAATATTGGATCATTTGATTATTTATTGAAATGAAACCATGTGAGAAGTTTAGAGGGAAAAATCACTATTTGGTGGAGCTGTTAACAACTCATAGACATCTGAAATGTGACCCGTACTACACACTGCTTTTTGTAATACTTCAAAAGCCAAAAATGTTGGAAACCACTGGTTTAATCTTATTTTAAAAGCTTGATATATTATCCATTGTGTCAAATCTTCATCTGAAAAGTAACTAAAGCTGTCAAATAAATGTAGTGGAGTAGAAAGTCCAATATTTCCCTCTGAAATGTAGTGGATCAAGTCTTTTTAAAAAACTGGTCTAAGTACAATGTAGTGACAATAAGTTAATGAGCAGAAAGGGTGTAAGGACACAATCAGCTCACAGTTTATTATCACACAATATAAGGTAGGGAAGTGAATTCAAACCTAAGATACATTTAATAAAGTCTAGATTAAAAGCAGTAAAAATCCTCTATTTATTACTCCTCAGATACCAAATATGTATTAGCTATGAATGCTGCATAATGCACTAAAGGAAAAAAGGAAGTTTGATAAAAAATGTAGCTGATTTTGCAATTCATTTTCATCTTCACAGTGCATGCTATCACATTTTTGTGTTGCTAACATGCATTAATAAAAACAACATGCCCAAAGCTGTGAAGCAGCTGTTGGACTCAAACAGTTTGTCTATTTGGATATAACAACATAGACAATCCCAGTATAGTGTGCAAATGTTAAAAGAAAGATAGTAAATAGTAAAAAAAGATCAACTCATTTAAGATGTGAGTTCATGTAGTTTGTTAAGTTCGACAAAATAAATGAATGATGAGTGTTTGATCAGTTATCAGCAGGAAGTTTGCTCTAAAGCTAAAGGAAGGAAGCCCTGAGGGAAAACAGGCCAAGTCCCAAGATGTTTTCACTCAAATGTGAAAAACAGACCTGCTTTGTGTAAAGAATATTTGGAACAAAAGCTCTTAGGACAGCCAGACAGTCATCAATATCAGAGCTCTGTGAGTCAGTAAAAATACTTGTGATTGCTGTTTGACTGCTATTAGATTGATAAATCAATCAGAGGAAAGATTTTTTGCTATTAACTTAAGTGTCTATATTGAGGAGAATAACGTTTTTTTATTTAGTATTGGATGTCTAAGATACAAGATTCAAATATTGTACGCTATGTCAATGTTTTACTGTGATTTATCTTTGCTTTTTGCAAAGATAAATCACAAGTCATAAGGATGACAGAAGGAAATAGGACTTAACATTGTAGATGTTAACCTTGGTGGGAAAAATCAAAGATAACAGTGTTTATCACACTATGAGAATACATGTTCAGGGGTCAACCTTGAGGGAGATAATGCTAGGGACCTAAATGGCACTGAGTGTAAGAATTGACTGCAAACTGATCTTGAATGCTTTCAACTGCATCCCATGGTCTTCATCAGCAAATGGAGATGACTCACAATAAATCCCATGTCTGCAAAACACTCATATTGTATTACTTTACCATCTGTTCACTTTTAGCATCCGTGTGAAGTGTACCGTGAGATTATTTTTTAAAACGCGTCATCAAAAATGTATGTGATGTTTTTATTTCTTAGAGAACTGCATGAAGAAAGCGGTCTCACGGTGGATGCTCTCGAGAAGGTCGGAAATATCAAGTTTGAATTCGTCGGAGAAACGCAGCTGCTCGACGTCCATGTTTTCAGAGCCGACAGTTATAACGGACAACCGACAGAATCAGAAGGTACGAGTTCCTCTGCACTGCAATGAAGTGTGAAGAAACAGAAGTGGGTACTGTTAAAGGATAATTGGAAAGCGTTTTTATGTGTTACTAGTGTTTTATATCTATGGGATAATCATAATCACAGTGGAATAATCAGAAGAACACAAAAATGGAACAGCTATGTACAAAAATATATATAATATGTAACATAAAAATGTAAAAGTCTCGAAAATAAAGCTAGATTTCACACAACTGAAGCTAGAAAACAACACCCTTAAATGGAAATTTCTTATAATGTAAAAATAGCATAACCTTTAAAACAATCACTGTATAAAGGGAAGTACTGGTTCCCATGATAGAAAGTCTTCACGCACTCTGTGGGTGGAGAGGAACTGTATATTTTGGTGGAATATAATTCCAAGTAAATGAAGTGTGGAAAAACCCCAGGAATCCTATGAAATTTCTCTCTTCTTACTTTTGGTTCCTCTTAATCTTGACTTCCTTATAAATGATTTACCTCACTACCACTTGAGACTACATGACATTTATAGTTTAGGTTGGTCCTTAAAGTTTAGATGAAGCCGTCAGAGAATCCAAAGAATAATAGCTAGTTTACGATTATCACTTTGAAAGTAAACTAGTAATGTTCTGTTAAGTGTACTGACTGAAACAGTTATGTGGGAACAATAGCATATTAGTGAAAGGGAAGAATTTATAAGTGTGCTCTTAACAGACCAACGTTAAAGGACTGTAAATACACAAGGGAGACAGGAGGCACTCGACAGAAGGAATGCAGAGACCCTGAGCTGATCTGTATTTCCTGAGAATTTAGCCAAGGTCGACCGGGGGGAAGTCCTGAGACACACAGCAAACCACAGCTCAAAGAGTAGTCAGACAGCTTGAGCACTGAAGAGTCTGGAGGGTTAGAGAAGTCAAACAGCCAGGGGGGGCGGGGGAGGGGGGTGAAGAGATAAGAGGAGAAAAAGCTTGAATGAAATGTCCTGAAGTTAGTGAAAGGGAAGAATGTGTTTAAATTGCTGAACAAATCGGAGAAGTTGGCAGCAATTCAAAGGTGTGGAATCAGGCTGAGAGGCAGTCTAGGCAGTTGATGCAGGATAAGATGGGCAAAAGTTGTATCATCTGTGACACAAAGATACAAGTTAGATTGTTTTGGTTTTTAAGGAGAGACTGAATTTCCTCAAAGATGTACAATACTGTGCAAATGTTTAAGGCACTTGTGGAAAAAAAATGCTGTAAAGTGAGGATGCTTTCAAAACTAATGCCAAGAATAGTTTTACCTGGCAGGTAGGTTGTTCTGAGCATTTGTGGAGAATTTTCCTGTGGATTTAGGCATCTCAGGTGCTTCTGTCTCCTCATGTTATCCCAGACCATGATGATGAGATCAGGACTCTGTGGGGGCTGTACCATCTGCTGCAGGACTCCTTGTTCTTCTTGTCGATGAAGATAGTTCTTTAGGACTCCCGGCTGTATGTTTAGGGGTCGTTGTCTTGCTGCAGAATTAATTCGGGACCAATCAGACACCTCCCAGATGGTATTGCATTATGGATAAGAAACATCTAAAGTGTCTAAAACTTTTGCACAGTACTGTATGTACTTACATAATTTTTCACAGCCAGAAATCCTGGTTTTTCTCCCACTAAAGAACAAAATTATGCCTCCATATATACATAACAGCCCACAGCAGTGGTGGTACCGACATCGCTTGCTCAATATAAACACTTTAAATCACATTTCACCTTCTTATTCCTATGAAACTGTTGCTTTACTGAATTGGAAGTAGGATAATTTAATATTCAGTTCACGAGAACATCCTCCGTCTTTGTACAGAATAGATTAGATAAAGCAGGAAAGGAGTTTGATACCGTTTTTATCTGCACAGAGGTTAATAATGATGTCTGTCAGCTACATGTAATTTTGCAAGTCATAATGCAGCTTGAATTGATTTAATGATAATAACACAGTGCACTGAGCAGTGACTGAGATGGGTCAGAAGTGGCACAGAAACGGTGATTAGTGATAAACTCTGGGATTCTGGCGTTCCTCCTGTTACATCAAGGTAGATGATAAAAAGCTGATTTGTTTTTGTGACGTCTAGTAATTATTTTCTCTTTTTCGGTTTCTAGAAATGAGGCCTCAGTGGTTTGAATGTGACAAAGTCCCCTTCAGTCAAATGTGGGCTGATGACATTCTGTGGTTCCCCCTGATGCTCCAGAAGAAGAAATTTGTGGGCTACTTCAAGTTTCAGGGTCACGACGTGATCCTCAGCCACAAACTGGAGGAGGTGGAGGAGCTGTGAGGTCTGCACTGCAGATGTTGTTGAAGACTGGATCAGCCCTTCAGATATCTTTAAATGTTGGATATATCATACTGTTCAGTGTTCGTTGTTCAGTTTCGTTTGTGGGAGGAAAACGAAGATACTGAGGACCAAACAGATGTTAACTGTACATGTGGATATACTGTAATATATCAGGATGAAACCTTTTTTTTTTCTGTATATAATTTTAATTCTAGTCTTTAGAAATATTATCAGCCTGATATTTTGCCGGTATTCATTCCTGATCACACCTTTTTGTAATAAAAGAAATCAAGGCAGCAGTACACTGACATGTTTTTCAGTTCTGTATTTTTATTTTTCAGGATAACTGATTTTACACAATTCAGCATTTGATTTCATTTTTTTAATAAAATATTTACAATATCTACAACAACAGTTTTACAGTTTCATTGAGTGTCATATTCTGTTCAAGTTAACTTGATTTCTAATACTTTTTTTTTTGCCAAAAACAAATGTTTTCTACTGTATGTACGTACAGTATTACGATTTGTTCATAAAATATCTAATGAGAACTATGTGCCTCAACAAAACCATTTCAACACAATCAGTTCGGTGTATTTGAGATGACATCAGTTGGTGACAATTTGTGAGGTAACTTCTAAAACATGAGCCCAGATATTTGATTTAGTAGAAAGTCTGATAATATATGGAAAAGTATTTAACATATGATGTCTGATGTGATACACATGATTACACAAATTTAAAATTGTGATACCTGCAACTATGAAGAACAGCCTTCCTTTATTATGTTAGAGTTGAAAAGCTTAAAATTTTCCAGTAAAATTAAGGAATAAAGGTGTTGAATCATTGAATTTATGACTGTGTCATATATAATGGAATCCCATTATATGATTTATTGCACAGGTGAGTATTTCAGTGAATTTATATCATTTATCTTTGGTAGTAAATCAATAGCTTATAGTGTTATTACTAACATATTATGCCACTAGTGCCAGTATCATTTTATCAATAAATCTCAAATCTCTGCCCTTTGTAGTATCCTATACGTTTGAAATAGCTTATGAAATAAAACTGGGAGTCTTAATTTAACCAGAGAAAGCAAATACATTGCATACATGAAAGTAAACACTTTAATAGTAAGAGAAATAGCACAGTGTCCATAAAAAATATAAAGTATGCTGCTACACATCCTTATAATCTGAAATCTGTATCAAAAACACATCGCTCAAAAGTTATTTAATCTAAAAACCTTCATGACTGGAAATGTAAAATAATCCTATCCTGTAATAAAGTAAAACCTTCTGTCCCTTTTGTGTCACTTGTTTTTAAACTTAGTGTATATAACTTTTTGCAAAGTAAGTTAAAAACATGTAAATTAGGAATAGAGTTATATAATGTCATTCTTCACGTCTGACAAGCTGACAGGTCCCTTGTAAAAATTAAAGAGCTCAGAGGATTCTCCTTCCTTGATGGCAGTTGTAAAAGTTGATTTGGAAATGGACATTAATTTATGAGCCCACAGTCTCTTCCAGTTACAGGTGATAACAGGTTGATGATCAAACCCAAGAAGGTAAAACATTGAGAAGTTGAGAAAGCCACTTATACAGTATTAAAAATCCTCTTACTGAAGGTAATGTATGTTGCGCAAAAGAAGACTTTGTAGAAGAAGAAAAGTCGTGCATTCTACATTTCTCTTTAGCTCACAGAGCGAGTCATTTTCCAGTTTGTGATCCTCATGAGCGGCAGTGCTTCTCTCCTGCACCTCGTGTGTATTCAGGTCTTAGAGGGGGGGTTTCAATCCGTTATTACCACCAAAGAGACATCCCAGTTTTGGCTGGAGTTCGTTCCACACCTTTCCCATCTGGAAAGAAAGTAAAAAAAAAAAAAAAATCAAGTCAGTTCCAAAATGGGAAACCTGGAATAGCTCTTACATGATACGCTGCATCAAAATAACACTTAGTGGTTTGCAGCTTACAATTTACAGACCATTGAAAAGAGAAACATCTCAGTAAAATCATCTTGAAGTACTTCCTCTCCTCACAAAGCTGGCATATTGGAATTTGAGTCAAAAAAGACTAAGATCAGACAGATATCTAACAAAAGAAATATATACCGTGTGCTTTATTTGATTTTAAAACTGGTTAAGGTATATGTGAGATTCACTTGTGAAATGTAAGCCAACTCAAATCCTAGAGGAGAATATTATCCTTTCAACGATACCATCCATCATTATTAGTTCTTTTGTGGGACTTTAAAAGTCAATTTAAAACTGATTTGACCCTCCTGGAGCTGTACTGTGTCATAGCAGAGAGAAAGGTCTGTAAAAAAAAAAGAAAAAAAAAAAAAGAGAGAGATTTCCAGACGAACAGTCTCACCTCTCTGTGTCCTTGGACCTGGGAGTTAACAAAAGCTCCCAGAATGTGGGATGTGATTGGAAGGTAGTTGAAGATAAGCTGTGTTTCTTGATGAAGGCAGAACAGGGAGAAGTAGTTCCGCAGCTCCATGGTCTGAATGGCGTTTTCTTGCTGATAAGAGAATAATAATAAAAAAAAATCAAAAGTTTTTTCCTCAAATGATACCAGAAATAAAATGATTAAGTTCTCTGCTCATATTACCTAAACAGGGATATTGCCCAGAAAGAATTTAATTATACGTTAAAGTGATATGTATATTTTCTTTGCAAAATTTAGAATTTGCAGACATTACAATATCAGAGGCCAGGCGGAATAACTCTCAAAATGTTACTCTCTTTTTTTGATAACTTAGCACAGTTAATATTAGTGAATATAATGTGTGTCACATAATTCTACTTTTCCTGCTCATCGACCAATCAAATCTTGGCAAACACATTTTCGGTGCACATCTCCTTGACTTATTTATTGTTTCTAGTCTTAACCGCGTCCAGTCCTTAAATGCAAACCCCTTAAATCTGACTTTCGGAGGCTTTTGTTTTAAGAAAATTATTATTTATTGTAATAATTTAAACACCTCATGTACAGGGACCTAACATCTTAAAGTAACCGACTTGTAAACTGTAGTCAAACAACTACAAAAGTAGCTCATACTCTCTAGGGGGAACATGATGAAACTGTGACCACAAGCCACACTGACTAAAAGGAACTGCAGTCACAAGATGATTATCAATAGTGATACAACAGAATACAGTAAGTTAACGAGTGTTGTCGAGCGCAACAACATAAGTGACTCGGTTTCGAAATAGTGTTTGAGATGATGATTCAGCCCCCTTCAGCGTGAAAGCTCTTATTCAGGAAGTTGTGTTATTATATCCGACCCCCTACACTGAATATTTCAATAGGGCTGATTAATGGGTTTAATCCAGTCACATACAGATGGCAGAACACACAAACCAGAAATATACTAGGCCCATTAGCAGTGTTTATTCTCCAAAGAGTCTAAATTCAATTAAACAGAGAAAAATATCCGATTTCAGTAAATACACTCAAGCGCTAAATGACTTAAAACTGTATATTATCAATCAGGGAGTATCCTGAGAGCCTAAACACGTGGAAACAGAGAGAGACTGAAAGAGATTGACCACCTGAACAATTCTTGATTCAAGCTGCTCCACAGATGCCTGCTCTTTGGGCTGCACAGTCGCGCTCATCATCTGCCTCTTCATCATACCGTACTTGTGCAGGGCTCTCTGGTGTTCGTGGAGCACGCCCTTCTCATGGCGCTCACAAAGATCCTAGAGGATAACACACACATACAGCTATTCATATTTGCCTCAGAATGGAAGTGTAATGTATGCGGTAACTGTAATACATAACAGCCAATGATGAGAATACTGTAGTTTGTATAAATGATGAAATTACCATATATATTACAGTTAATAGCCACTTCTGCACTACAGTCGCCTTGTATAACTTCAACAAGCCACTATTATGAACTACATTTCCAAGTCAGAGAAATTGGTGCATATCCTGTCATTTGAATTTAGTTACTAATTGGAATTGGTTTAAATACAACACAGCTCCTTATTATGTTTGTCCATCAGTGAAAAGTAGATTGATGTTAATGCCTTGACGCATAAAAACAAGTTTTGAACAGCTTCCTACAATGAGCGTCGTTGTCCTGTGATGTGAAACGTGCAAACACCAGTACAAAATTACCTGAAATTAAAGTTCAGTAACCTTTCAATGTGGCCTGATCCCTTCATATGATGATGGAAGTGTAAACAGCACTCGAGTAAAACGAGCACAGCAAAAACCAAAAGCGAAACTGACTCACTCTGTACGATTGCAGCAGATCCAGGAAAAGATTCAGTTTTTCCACAACATCATCCTCTTCCCGTCTACCCTGAGGACATTAGCAAAACAACATTTATTTCTCAGTGGCACTTTTGGACAAGCATAGCTGAGCAGGTGGTGGGTATGGAGGACTCAAGGCTATACCTGCTGAGCAGCTTTGTCAGATAGCACAGCGAACTCCACAGACAGACTTTTTAGAGACTGACGCAGAGTCCCCCAAGTGCTTTGTGAAGAGGCCAAGGAAGGAAGAGGTGTAGTATCTGAGCCCAGCATACTGCAGAAAACAGCGTTATTACAGGGACAGAATGTATATAATATTGTAGCTGCCAAACCTATTTCAAGTTAACAACCACGAAGAAGACATTTACTCTGCACAGGAGACACAACAACACAGAGGATTTGGAATCTTATTAAGGAAACATTGTTTTTCTCAGTACAGCTCCTCTGGATAAAATAGAAATACTGCGACTTTATACCCATAATAATGAAATACCTGAGCTCTCTGCCAAACTGGAGGAGATCAGTTGCATTCTCCTTAGAGCGCTCCGCTATTTTCTCAGCTCTGTCCCGCAGCTTGTGGAAGCTGTTGTGAATATTTCTGATCAGCTCTCTGCTTGTTGAGAACTGAGCCTGAATATCAGCGGGGAGATATTCCTACAAAACAAATGTTTCAAATGTAGGTAACTGTTTTGGGGGGGGACAAATGTCAGGATTTTTCAATCGTACAACGGTCTATGTGACAAACCTTCGCCAGGGTTGCGATTCTGTTGGTCATGAACTCATCGCCGGTTTTCTTGTAAATGTCACGCAGCTTAGTCTGAACATCCTGTTTGGGGAGAGGGGTGAAGAGTGGGTGAGTGGAAAAAGACGCTGAAGCAACTGGAACAGGATGCGTTTCACTGTCAGTCATCATGGTCATAATGCTTATGACACTGACCAAGCAACTACTTACAGAGCCACTGAAGGTGAGGAAAGTCTTGACCAGCTCGTCCTCTGAAAAGAAGGGATGCCGTGCCACCAAGTTAATGAATCTGCCGAGAGCACGCCTCCTCCCCTCGATGAACTCACGCTCAGAGACGGAAGTCAGGACTGTGGACGTATGACAGAGCAAAACATAAACCTCTGACATCATTTTGCTACACTGCAGCTAGTAGTATAACATGAATGAATTAAGCAGTTTGACCGTTCGATAGAGTCGAGGCTATAAACTATAAGGAGGACAGAATGTTAGAATAAACTAATCATAAATCCATGTTAAAGATCAATTTATTTGATGTAGTAGCCATTTCAATCGATAGGAAAAAAAATACTGCATTTAAATCTCCTGCTTTGAGAGTCTCGTAGATATTCTGAAATTCCTCCATATATGTACACATCAGAGCGGATCTCGAGCTGCACACATCAGTAGGAGAAAATCAGCACAGATGGCAGTGTGTAGGTACCTTTTGGATGCATTTTATACTTGATTAAGATCTCTAATTGTCAAGTTGTGTGATGCAGTGTGTGTGTGTGTGTGTGTGTGTGTGTGTGTGTGTGTGTGTGTGTGTGTGTGTGTGTGTGTGTGTGTGTACTGACATAATCATCATTCCAAAGCTACAATAAGTCATTGTGAACTGAAACAGGCTCATTTGACACTTCACTGGTTTCCTACTTTCTTTCAGGCAATAACTCTGATGAATGGCAATGACTGAGTTCGAAACAGGAATAACAGTTTGTATTAAAATGGACAGTGATGAATATTTATTCTTTATCAAACCAAAAACCAATCAACTACTGTAGCCCCTGGATAGTTACACATTTGCAACTGTCCTTCAGTATAGAGGATAAAACCCAAATGATCCCAACAGATGCTCTGAATTCAATCATAGTTTCAGAAATAATTAGGAAAAATCCAAGATAAAGGAGGTGCGGAAACAATCATGTCAGAGACTTCAGACACAGTAACATACCTCCCTTTAACATCCTCTTAGGTGGCAGCGCTGGCACAACTCTGTAGGCAAATCTCTGAAGCAAAACCTCGTGGAAGACATCAAAGTCACTATAGCGTCGATAAACTGATATCTTGTAACGCTAGAAAACAAAAAGCACAGAAAATAATCATAAAATAGGCAAGTGCATGTATCACTAATTCAGTTTAGAATATGTACATATGAATAGTCTTTTACTCCAACCAATTAAATGCACACATAATTGAGAAATGAGAAGTGAGAAGAAAATAACTCTTCCCCTTCTTTAATTTCATCATTTTCAAGGTCATCACATTAAGGTTCTGACAAATATGAAGAGACTGGAACCACATTCTTGCTGTTGAGGTTATTCAACAGCATCCTTACTGGGTAACCACTTTAATTTCTATGTAGTAGGTTTTATGGGATGCCTTGCCTGGCTGGTGACCTGGTACTCCACATGTTTGAGGAATAGGCCCTTCTTCTCTGGTATGAGCTCCACTTGGATCGTGTCTCTGGCCAGCAGTTTGTCCAGTGTCTGGGGCACCGTCAGCACGTCATCCTGAGCCGGCTGCATCCTCAGTGCGCTTAAGTCCCTCGGCTCCCCGAGCTGAGGTTTCGGTAACTCTATCGAGCACACAATCACCGCCAACTTCTAATATTTGTTTTTCATGATTAAATCAATATATCTATGATGAAATTAAGCAATTTCTCCACTGTGAGGAATGCTGCTGTTAAGAGAGATTACATGTCTCATTGTGTTTGTCTCTGGCTAGCTGTCTGCGCATGTTGTCCATGTGATCTGTTATTCACCCCTTCCTGTACATTCCAAGAAGGTCATGAATTGAATGTAATGTACTGCGACAAATACAGAAAACTTGTTCTTGCACAGATGAGGAAGTGGCATGCAGCTAGCTGCCATACTGGCCACACCTGAAATAACAGAGAGGGCCTTAAATAATCACAGAAGGTTGGGAATGGATCTAACTCAAGCCAGCATAATGGCTAGCTCTATGAAAACCATAAAACTCGCCCCTATCATCTTCTCACTCTGGGTCTAGTGGAAGAATGCAACACTTAGACATAGTTAAGACTTCTCTGCTAAAATAAAATGATATAAAAATAAGTTTAGTTCAATCAAAATGCTCACTTTTCTTCTGTTATGAAAGAAATAATCTCTAAAATTAAATTTTCGTACCACTACATGCTCCCTCTCTTTTACAATTATTACAATACTATTACAATAATATATATCTCATTGAACACAATACATGGGTATGTCTGCAGTGGTAAATTGTCAGCAAGAACTTCTAGTAATAATGAAACCTTGAGTCTATGTGAGCCAATAAAGTCATATTGTAACACTAGAAGGATAGCTCAGGTTGCCCTTAGACACACTGAAGAATTACCAAGCTACTCATTGAGCAAAACCTTCACTGCGCTGCTGTCATTATAACACCGTCACCTACCTTGTATGCAGTTCTCCAAGAGTTTGGGGCTTGGTTGCTTTCCTTGCTGAGCGAGAGCAATCAAAGCGAGCGCTTTATAGAGGGACAACTTGTTCAGGAATCCATCTGTGGACTCAACATGCTCAGCAATCTGAGAAGGACAAAGACGATAATATGACCTGAAGGTCGCCATTTTTTTCAGTCCAAGATCTAAATTCAACTGTGGTTTGCATTCCTCTGTGCAAAAAGTGCTCACTAGACACAAAGCCAATGATATGCTCAGAGGTCAGGGAAAGGGAAATTCTACTGAATCATGCACTGTTTCAGTAATATTCAACAGACTTTATACCCACAGAGCAATTTCATAACTCCGAGGTATTGTGCCATTAGCGTATAACTCAGCATTACTGGGGAAAAAAAATCAGAGAGACTGCCAATTATTCAATCCTCGTGTCTTTAACAGCCAACTACACACAGCCTCTGCCAACTTCCTGTCAATAAGGCACTACACCTACATACATATATCTTCTTTATCTGTATTGCCTAATATGAATGTACAAAACATAATGTCTTATCATAACCAAACAAATACTTGAGCAGAGATGTATTATACTCGGATGTTTAACTGACTAATTTATTATTTTGATTAAAAGCAAAAATTAGATGAAGCCCTTTAAATTAATAATACATTATCATCAGTATTTATTTTCTGTTCCTTTTGTGCTCAGTTCACACCACAATAAACTCTATGGATGGGTGGATGGATGGATGGATAGATGGGATACACCTCTATTATGTAAATTTAAGGTATAAATTTAAGTTATTTACTGTTATTTATGGTGGGTGCTGCCTCTGTGTCATTAAAAACTACAGTTATATCACAGCCTGCAGCACGGTCATTATTTCTCCCCCACAGCAAAGTGTGAACCCCTCACCTGGCCTAGAACCGCCTTGGAGAGATCGGTCCTTTGGAGCAACCTCTGAAAAACTTCAACCTGCACTCTTTCATCTGTCCTACAGCGGACGGCCTCATATACTTCTCTGTAATAGGCAGGAACTGAGCCTAAAAGAGGAACAACACCTACATAGCATCACAACCACCCAAGTAAGGAACAATTCATTAGCAGCATACCTCTATTCAATAAAACATATTACCATACCCTATGTCTGTGGTAGTCAATGCTGAGTTTCTGGTGACCTTTTATTGGCCTTCTCATTTTATTTACTATCATGTGACTTTCAGTTATATCAGTCACACAAATTATACAGTTTTGCATTGGTAGTTTTTAGTATTCAAAAATGAGTAATAGCACCCCCAGGGACATCTTATGGAAAAAAAGACATAGAGGTTCCGTATATTAAAAAACCTTATCAGACCTTTACAATCGTATAAGGTTGATAAGATGAAGGTTAGAGATCTCTGGTTATTTCAGTATAGGCCTGCTAAACTGCTCAAGTACTGCAATGCACTACAGACAGTTTTAAACGTGGCAGGAAAACAGCATCAAAACTTTCAGAAACCTGTTACACTTCTGACATTATCTCTAATAGTAATATTCACTGTTATCGCTCATCAAGAAAACGCTAAGAGGTGAAGCAAAGTCGGATAAGTCAGTCGTGGAAGGTGTTGAGATGGAGTAAAGATAAATTCCGATCTTAATGTACCCAAAAGTTCTCATTTCTTACTTCTCATCGCGACTTAGGAAGGCAAAAATCGCCACATTTTCAACACGTCAAATACATTTTTTTTGACCGGCTTGACACTGCGACACCGAAGAAATTAGTAAATGATCTGGCAACATTGTGTTAAGGAGACTAATAAGAAGTTTTCGCACTGTACCTTCATTGATCTCTCCTGCCATGGTTCAGACTGTCATGTGAGCACAAGAGCACCTCCATGTGATTTCCTGCAGAAAAGAAAAAACAAGTCATTTATTTCTTAAAGTTGAAGTGATCTCTGGGTAAAGTCCAAGTCTTGAGAAGAGTCATATAAACTGACACTCACATGCAGTGGCAGTTAAAGAGTGTGTCATAAAGCTCACTACGAAAGTGAACTGAACTGTGAAGAGTTTGCGTTGTGAAGAGGCGGTGGTGCTTCTGTTTATAACACAGCTCCTGGTGGTCGACCAATCAGCAGCAGTCTGGTCTTCCCTAAAAAATCTGGGAAGTAAAAAAATATAGTTTTTGGCGTGTTTATTTCCTAGTTTCACATGTGGAGGTGAAATTGGTTTGATTTTTTCGGCTCCTCATTTTGCATAAATAATGCTGCTTTCAAGTGCTCCTCCTACATTCCAGTTTCTGTGTTTCTATACTCGTAAATAAAATATTTGCACTATAGGTGTCATACTATTTAAATGAAGAGGCATAGCTTCAGAATGGACAAAAAACGGACATTTTAATTCACCTGCTAAATGTTGCTATGCTTGTCACTTTAATGTTAATTTTGCAAATGCAGTCCACAAGCAGGCGCAATATTTCTAACAGCACTTGAACCTCTCATTAATCCAACACTAGGGCGCCTCTGGGTGGCGCTACTGGGTCATTTTTTATGCCGGTGAGGGCGGTTGTGCTCTGGCCGGGCCGGGTAGGCTGCCAGCTGGGTGAATGTCGTGAACAGTCGCTGTGTTGGCTCCACTCTGGATGGAGGTGATAGTGTCGGAGGGGGCTTGTCTGAGTTGTTTCGGTGGAATAAAACTGCAAGAGATGAACTGAGGAATAACAAACTCGACAAACCAGGATGTAACTAACCGCAGACCAGAATGTCAAGTGGAACAAAAGAGACTTCTTGTTGTTATTCGCCTCCGTGCCCGAGTCTCCGTGGACTGAACTAACCAGCAGCTAAACCGGCTAACGTTAGCTGAGTTAACGCTGGATACATTGCGGGTATGGCTTGCTATAAAAACTGTGTTTTAATTGCAATTTAAATGAACCGCGACACTGCTGATTTTAACAGTAAACAATACAACAGGATGTCCTCTAGCGACAAAACATTGGCTCGAGTTGACAGGTTAACAAGCTAACTAGCTCCCGACTAGCTAAGCTTCAGGTCGCCTTGGTTAACGCTATAGCTACTAGTTAATGTTAGCAAGATAAAGCAGTAGCTAGCTACGTTTGTCAAGTTTCCTAGCTTTTCTTTCCTCTAGCGGTCTGTGAAACTAACATTATTAAATAGTTATCTATGTATCAACTGCTTTAAAATTATGAATTGGGTAAATAAAGACATGTGTACGAAATAACATTTAATTAGGTAGTAATATGACTTAACGTGTGCTAGCTTGGTTTCTTATACTAGTTTAGTAACACTGCTTCTGCTTTTGTTTTTCATCCCTTATACAGACACGCTGTATGAAGTGGACTCCCTTGACTGTTTACAGTTTCAAGCATCCTTTCTTGCTTGTCTGCTAAGTGGATCGCAATTGACATTTATTAACTAACTCGCCATGGCAGCAGTGGTGAGCTACTCTCCACCATGGTGGGTGAACCTGCTACACAGACTTCCACATTTCAACTTAAAGTTCGAGCAAACAAGCAGTGATTTCCAACCAGAGGACTGGACATATCAACAGGTAAAATGACCTCAATCCTGTTGTTTTTTTGCATCGTATCAAGTGACCCTAGAGGTTGGGATTCACAGGCAGCATACACATGCCTTAAGGGATGTTTACAACTAATGTTTCATTCATTATCAGTTTGACTCAAGTGTTCACCCTCAAGTCTAGTATGATAAGTGGGATATGATGGTGTACAGTACTTTCTCTAAGCCTGCAGCATTAAGTTTGAGATTAAAATTATGTGTTTCTCTCAGTGACCTGTTTGCACCTGTTCCTTCTCTTTATCTTTTGATCCATGTCACCATCTGTGTGTAGCTGTTATATCCATGTCTCGACCTTTTCCGGACACCAGCCAGCTGGCATTATATAGTCTGATCCAAGCCACCTAAGTTGACCTAGTCAGCCTCTCAACCATTGTTTTCTTTATGATATATGTCCTGATTCCAACTTCTCAAAGGTGAATATTTTCTGGTTTCTTTAGTCCTCTATGACAGTAAACTGAATATCTTTGGGTTATGGACATTTGAGGGTGTCACCTTGGACTTTAGGAAACAGTGGTTGACATTTTATAGACCAAACAACTAATTGATTAATCGAGAAAACAATCAACATTAATCGATAATGAAATATGCATATGATATATATACCATTGCTAAAAAAAAAACCCACTCAGGTTAAAGAGGTTAAACCAGCAGCAGGGGTCCGGAAGGGGACCACACAGTCTGATGAACAGCATTGACTGGGGGAGGGGAGAACAGCATGGCATTTGATCACATGGTTAATATTTAAGAGAATCGCCCTAATGATATTTGATTTCCTTATTACAATGGTAGTTTGGGCGTGTGTGTAACACTCCCTTCATGTGCCCTCATTTATGCTGATGCAATTAGTTTTTGTTACCCCTCAGTTGGTGGTTCTGATCCTCAGGATTCAGGGAAGTAGCTCAGTGAGTAGTCAGCTTGAAAATCTGAAATACAGGATACTTGCAACAGCATTAGTCAGCATATGACCATATGTCAGATGATAGGGTATACTTAAATTCTGTGGAAACATCTAATTCAATTGTCCATTCAGCTTTATCCAGTATCTGGTAATGTGAAGTTTTTTTTTCTCCATTTTATTATAATGCAACAGGCAAAATAAAGAGTTATACTCTATCACTTACAGGGTACATTCAACCACAAAACAATAACAATTGTCGTTAATTCATTTGTTTTATGCTGTTCCTTTTTTAAAATGCGTCAGTACCAAATATTCTGTGGCATTGTGGTTTTTAAAAGGCTGTGGGAGACTGGGTAATGAGCATGTAGCATTGTAGTTTCGGAGACAACTGAGGACAGAGAGAATCACAAGAAATAAAGGGTAGTTTTTAACACAGCTTGGCAGACGTAGGTGATTTTCGAGTGTCGTTTACAAGTTCGAAAATAAAAGCATTTCCCTTTTTTAAGTGGAAGTGTGATTCAGAAAATCCAGAAGTGAATCATGATTCGTTAGAAATGGATCAACATATGATGATGTGCTACAGCTGTTACAGACATCCATGTCTGAAAATGAAAGTAATCTCAAGCGTTTAAGTACACAGAGTCTGGTTTTGCTTTGACTCATTTACGTAGATGAGAGATATCACCTGTCAGGTTTCTTAAGTTGAAAATGACTCATTTAGCGGAGAATGTGGGCCGTAGTTTAAACAAAATGAGGAGACACTGGATTCCATTTGCTGATAAAGTTCACCATTGTACCACCTCACAGCTGTTATTGTCTAGCTCTCTGAGGTATATTTGGGAGCCTTTTCCTGGTAGGACAGGAAAGGTTCATTGGCTGGATAATAATGGTTGCTGCTGTGTTGGTGCCCAGTATGTACACCCAGAAGTTCAATGTAAACAACATTAGTCTTAAAAGGAGGGGGGTATGCAGTGGACACAGAATGGTTGAATGAAACTGTTATGTACATTTTATTAAAATTCCCAATTAATCCAACTGTTTGTGCACCTTTTTAATGCAGTAAGAGCAAAACAAAGTGGTCAACATCAGGCTAAACCATGATTATTTCCCCCCTGTAATGACAGATTGTTGTCAATGCAGTGCACTCATTCAGGCTTCAGGGAAAACCTTGACCATTTGGTGCTCACTATAGGACTATGTGATGGTGATGGAACAGCAACTGCTGGATTTCTCTTGCACTCAGTGAGCTCTGTCTGTCTTAATTGTGCAAAGTAACATGCAAGAACCAAGTCATTTAATGGCATTTGTGTCTGAGCAGTCTGTTATTTGTTTTTATCACAGTCAATACTAAATATTGTCAGGACACAGGACTAGTCTCACCACATATTGTGGTTTAAGTACATGCTTTAAGTCTGCAATTTGTTCCAAGATTGAATTCAATCTTTGCCCTGAACAAGACAACAACCTTTGCATTCGGGTGTGTCAGTAACTCACTGTGATGCATTGTTGAAAAAACGGAACAAAAAGAGCAACCCTGCTTTTTTTTTTTTCTTTTTGGAAGAATGGAAATTTTCCCTAGCGTTGAATCCTCAGGAGTATACAGTGAACACACATGCCCTCTGTCTGACCTACATAGGACATGCTGCTGTTGTCTGAGAGGTTTGACTATCACAGTTTTATCACTGTACTGCTGGCTTTGAAATTCTGCCAGTGTGTAAAGATGACTATTGTAACCTCTAGCGGATATTACCAATTTTGTGCATATAGATGACAAAGTGTACATAATGAAGAAGACAAATGTAAAAGTTTTTAATATAATGTAATGCAGATAAGAAGACAACACATTTGAATCTCATCGCTCTTCTTCAAGCATACTGTGTAGTGTTTCTCCGCAGGACTCTTTGGAAGGTCACTATCCCCGCCGTTATTGACGTGAAAGTGGTGTCAGCAATGAAGTTTCCATTAACCCTCTTCTTCTCTCCACCAGTCAATCCTGTTACTGGGAGGTTTGGCACTTGCCTGTCTGGCTCTGGACCTCTTGTTCCTGCTTTTCTATTCCATTTGGCTGTGCTGCCAGCGGAACAAAAGTGAAGACCAGCCCAACGCAGACTGCTGCTGCACAGCCTGGTGTGTTATCATCGCAACACTCGTCTGCAGGTAAGTGTAATTGTAAACCTTTACTGCATCCACAGTGGTCAAAATCAATAAATCTCCACGTTTGCAGAGTCTTGACAGTATCGCCGACTCCTCTATATATTTCTGCATTGAATAACCTGATTCAAATTTGGCAAATGACCACACTTCATCACACAAAATAGTCCAGAATCACTGTTAGCTCAGGTCAAATTTATTCACAACTCGAGGCATAAATTCTCAGCAGCAATCCAAAGAACTTTTATTACTGTAAATTGAACATCTAAGGCAGGACTTACACCCAGCCTGACAGCCTCAAAATGTTATTGCAAAGGTGAATGGATGAGTTATTAACTGCATCATAGTTTTTAAAGAAATCTGCTGCATGCTCATTACACTATCAGGTAATGTGCACAATTTGCTTAGGGAAATGATACTTGAATGTGTGCTCACTTTAAGCCCAAAGACCAGAGGAGTGACAGGATGTAGATATAGGCTACATGGGCTTCATTTTTATTTTTGATGTAGATATTTGAAGTGTGAGAACTTTACCATCTGGACAAAGCTTTATCTATCCTTGAGCACTGCATTTGTTTCCTGTTTTCCTCCCTCTGTTGATGGGCCACTGGAGAGCCATCATGGTTGATTCAGAGTAAGACAAAGAGCGTGGGGACCTGATGAGTACAAGAACCGCATTACAATCACTATATCTGTGTGTGTGTGCTTGTACCCACGCGCACATGCGTTATAGTGAAAGCAGGGAAAACGGAGTTTAGAGAGATGAGACATTTCTGTGCTTTTGTTTTGCTTTGCTTTTGTTCTTCGACAAAGAGTCCATGCTTGGCTCCACAAAGCACTGCACGACTGTTATGAGGATATTGGGATTATCTTGAATTTTTTTTCTTTGTTTTTTGTCAGCTGAATATTGAAAAAGCAGTAAAGAGTTTCCACAGGTTCACATGCCAGTAGGGAGGCTGGTTTTGTGTTTTTTTTTGCTGTGACACCACTCCCGTTCACCTCTTTCTCACTGCAGAGTGTGAGAGGAAGAGATTAGCAGCCGTCCAGGAAGAGGGAGAACCCATTGATTCACTGAGTGCTGTTAGCCTGGTCTGACTTGGGTTGAAGTGATTCGTTTATCATCATCCCCACTTGATAAAATTCTCTCTGGCATAGGATGGGTGTTAGCACAAAAACAGCTGCAACACAGGAAGAGATATCGGCACAGAAGCCTCTCTCTTCAAATTGCTTCCCAGAGTGCAGAAAGGGCGTTGATTTTTCTGTCACTGAAATACACATGACATACAAAGCAATATCACTGCCAGTAGCTTCTACTCTCTATCATACATCAAGATAGAATATCAGAAGTCGCGCACAACAAAATCGTCCCATTATTGAGAACGTTTCTTTAAGTTCATGCACCTATAGAAAATGTTGCCAGTGCAGTTGTCAGAACTGTTTTTCTGCAACCTGAGGCCTGTCTGTGCAAATGAGAGCCGATCCCCTGCCTCAGTACAGCCTTTGTCAGCCCTAGTGTGGGGTTTGGGGCATAGCTGGTCCATTCCTCCGTGTTTCCATGGTTCTGTATGGAGTCTTTCTATTGGAACTGAAAGGAGCCTGTTGACTGGGGTCTGAACCGACAGGGTTAATGTGGAGTTCACACGCCTCTCTCCCTGCCTCGCTATCTCCCTCGCTCGCTCTCTTCTCTGTCTCCTCTCTGTCTTTTTTAGCTAATCCCTCCTCCTCACCACCCTGTCTCCCCTCCCTTTCTTTTGTTTCCCCTCAGTGCTGGCATTGCTGTCGGTTTCTATGGGAACGGCGAGACTTGTGATGGAGTGAATCGACTGACGTATTCCCTGCGCCATGCTAACCGCACAATCACTGGCGTGCAGAAGCTGGTAAGGCTGAGAGCACAAATTACACCAACATATTTAATAATTCACAACCCTTCTGCCATGAGCATTCCCGGTTTCCCCCACCACAAAAGACGTGTAGTGAATTCCTTTTCCTCTCTGAACTCCATCGTGACCTTGTTTATGCCTGTGTTGTGTCTAGGTGGATGATAGTACATCCTCATTGAACCAGACGGTAGATGACAATCTGCAACAGCTTGAGGTCCAGTATGCGCAGCATGCGGACTACCTGTCCATCATCCAAAAGCTGCAGGGACAGCTGGACGAGCTGGTCAGACAGATGGTGGAGATTCCCTTCTGGGACAACACCAACATCTCCCTGGAGGAGCTGGCCGTCCAGATTGAGCTGTATGACTGGTACAGGTAAGACTGTAATAGTGGAGTCCAAGCATTATCATTCAAATCAACAGAGTAATACAAGAAAAATAAAACTCATATTTAATGCCTGTCTTGAGAGTAGTTTCTGGATCATCATCAACGCTTTATTTTCGGCAGTAAAAGTTTAACTGTCAACAATCTGAGACTGATGCAGCAGAGTTATGAGTGTCAGTGTGTGCTACATCCCTTTTTATTAAACTTTCAATGCAGACACTCACCACATCACCATAATTTACATTGTTGTGAAAACTGTCACTCAACTCTTGAGTTCATATATTGTTGAAAAGGTTGAGAGTTAGTTGATCTTTTCCCGGGTGAGACGGTGTTTTCAGAGGCTGCGTTTGTTTGATATGTGTCTGAATTAAAACCGGGAGTGAATCTAAAATAGGAAACAGAGGCGAGCACAGACAACAAGAAGGGAATCTGACTTATTCAGCATGTCATTAGGCAGCTGACTCACTAAGAATCTCAAACCTGCCTGAGTTTTTCCACTGTTAGAAGATGTCGAAGGCTGTGTTGTGGCATCCCTCTGGGCTGTATTGACTTTGCATACATATATGCATAAAATTGTGAATATGCAAATTTGATCAGCACAGGGTTTCTCAAAATGGCTCGCTGTGTTTTCACGGAGTGTCCAGACTCCATGAGGCAGTTGCACAACATTGCAGTGACTAGTAAATTGTTTATATGATAGGAACTCTACTTTTCTGTGTTTAGATTATTGAGCTTGCTGTTAAGATGGAGACGTTTTTCATTTAGAGTTACTATGCTGTGCTGCTCTTGGCCTTGTGTCGGTAAGGACATTTGTCTTCACAGGTGGCTGGGCTACATAGGCCTTCTACTGTTCGATGTCCTCATCTGCCTTCTGGTGCTGTTTGGCCTCATTCGCAACTCCAAGGGAACGCTTATAGGGTGAGTCTCATCACGAGATCATGTGCACAAGAGCACTTAAGGGAAAAACGACTCTGCCCTGGGAAATCATTTTAGGCGTCGTCACTGAACGAGTGGCAATTACTGTACATGAAAGCCCCCCCCAACTCATCAGGGCCACCTTGTCATTTTAGTTTAGTCAAGTTAAATTCATGCTCTATAAAATATCAGCCCAGTCACAATTCATTTAGCACAAGTATCACACCATCCTCAACATTTTGGTTATTACTAATGACACTTCATGACACACTTAATTCCACAGGTTTGCCCTTTATTTTTTATATAAAGTAGATTAGCTATAAAATGCTCTTTGCACATAATGGGCTGAAAACAAATGAAATTGCATGAACATTAATTTATCATATCATCTGTAGTCACACAATTAATTTGCACATAATAAGTTATACTGTGTGCATAACTTAGTAAGTAAGTTAACTGCAATGCCTGTGGTCAATTGCCTTATATTGTTTTCTTTATTAACAATGGTTAGTCTTATACCTCTTATTTCTCTGCAGTGATTCAACCAGTCGTTTCTTGAGCTTGTTTTTGTTTCTTTTACACCACACTTTCCCCATAGTGTTTCCAGCACATCAATATTTAGCAGCAGTTGTCTTTAATAATGTATATAATATGTAATCTGTTGTGGTGATGGGTCTGCTGAGCTCCTTCTGTAAAAGCTCTACCTCCTCCTCCTCCTTCTGTTCTCTCTGTAGTTCAACCTTAACATGCACAATTTGAATACAATGTTTGGAGGTGAGACTGGTGTCATACTTACAAAAAAACACTGGTCCGATGGGATGCATGACAAGGTTTGAAGCATACTAAAGACCAACTTCAGTATATCTCCCTCTGCTTTATATGAAATTGGTAGTACGTGTGAATGGTCTTGCTCTGACACTGCCGGTTAAAAGTACTTCAACTTTACAACTCCTTTTTCCTTCCTCAGGGTGTGCTTGTTTGGTGTAGTGGCCCTGGTAATCAGCTGGGCCTCCCTGGGGCTTGAGTTGGCCATCTCTGCGGTAAGTCTCTCAGTCAGAGCATGATCCTGTTTTCCAGGTAGAGCCTCACAGTTCATTGCCTATAATTGGATAACCCAATTTTTGTGTCCACAACCACTGACTGCAGAGTTTGGCCTCGGACGGGTATTTTATTTCTCTTAATCAGTGCAGTAAAAAAAAGTTAAGATGTTGATCAAATGTGACAAGTAACAAGAAAAACAGAAACACCTGTATGATGCAATTCAAGGCAATAACCTTTCAACAAATACAACCTTAATTAAAGATTTGTTAAAACTACTGCATTAGTTGAGATAATAAGTAGATGTTTCACAAATGTTGTATTTGATATAGAATTGTTGTATTTAGTTGCATTACAATTAAAAGATTTCTTTACTTTTCTTGTCACTCAGTGTTTTCTAGAAATCCTGAAGATTAATGATGGTGATTAAAACATGTGATCACAAACAATAATTAGGATTAGCACTGTAGCCATAATATCGCAGCCCTTGTTCACAAAAGACTAAAGCAGCAAATTTGGCTGCTTTATGGAGGACAAAACTACTTTAAACCAGAATATCAGAATAAAACTCGTCAAAAAATGATTAAGATTAGTTGAGAAATGTCAAATGTAAATCTATATTTAAGCAATTGAAATATCAGTGCGGAGGATTTCCTCCACTGCGGATGAATCAGACTGTCGACACCTAAATGTGCTGGATGCAGTTTATGTGATCGCTCTCAGCTGAGACACAATCTGTCACATTGTAAAAGTGTTTTTTAAAGCTGCGATCAGTTACTCACATGTTCCATTAAAGATGACGGCACATTTAAAGTCGTGAAGCTGTTAGCATGCAGAGAAAATGTCACCACAACTGTCTTTGTCATTGTCTTTTTTTTTGTTTTGTTTTTTCCCAGACCTCCAGTGACTTCTGTGTTGCCCCTGACACATATGTCACCAAAGTGGCAGACCAGTACGGAGTCATCAATCAAGGTATGCCTCACATATATTATGTGTCATTCATATATATCTTGACTACAATGTCGTTATGAGCCGGTTTTGTGTTCGCTCGGTCGGGCCCTTTAAAACGGTGAATATTAGTCATCTCTAAGTAGATAGGGCACATTAGGCTGAATTGTTAAATCTCCTCCCCATGGCCCATAAAAAGCCTCTAAAAATTACTGCCACATCTGCAACGGTGTCAAAGGGCAATGGGCTGCCTATTTAAGCAGTGCAGAAGCCGCTAACGTGTCTCATTTTGGTAATTGCCCAATCTGTCCCATGATGGGATGCGTGTAAAAGAAGAAATTATATTGCCTCTGGTCTTTGTGTGTGTGTGAGTGTGTGTGTGAGTGAGTGAGTGAGTGTACGAGGGAGATAAGAGCAGTGGAGGAGAGGATCAGAGACACAATATATTTTCTGCATCCCTCCTCAGTCCTTAAGAAAAAGATGATATGATTCTTGGAGGAAAAAAAAAAAAAACACAAAGTACTCCTGCTTACTTGATAGCTTTTTTTTTAATATCAGTGTCCAGTTTTTTCCACTCCCTTCCTGATAATATGCTGATTGCTGAAATACACAAACCGAGCTTTCGGGCCAGTTCAAAGCAGAAATCAAAGTATCAGCTATAAATGTCGTGTGATGTTCGGTTCATCTGAAGCTCGAGCACCAACTTACTTTATTCACTGGACTGTATTATGCTGCAGATATGAAGCTTTTTGCCTCAGGGCTGATTCATGCAGTATGGGGGTTTGCCGTTCTATTTTTATAGTCTTGTAACACATGTTAACTGTTCAGCAGTTCCAAGAAATCGTTTTCATTTTGAAGAAGGCATTGAGCACTTTGCTATTACGGTAACAGCGCAAATTAATATAAAACGTAGCACATGATTAAGGTTACTTTTACCTACATCAGCCTTGGAGAAGGTAAAATCTTACTCGGTATATTTTTTGCTGCTCTGCCTGCTTGAAAATCCAAATCTCTGGATAGAAGACAGAAGTGTGTTATTACTACAGTAGATTTATTGCTTTCCTTCCCTGGTTTGCTGTTGATATTTTTAGATGTTTTCTCGCATGTGCATCATTTCAACAGCCTTCGTTGTTTTTGTTTTTCATTCCTCTGCTTTCTCGTCATTTCACAATTATGTCTGACAGTTGGTCTCAATACGAACAGAGAATGAGGGTTAATCTGTGTAGTTTGTCATGTTGCAGACAGTATTTCTCTGTTTCTCTGATAGTTTAATTTATAGAAAACTTCATGAATAAAAAGCAGCAGTGACAGCAACGAGCTACATCTTTTGATAGAGATGCATATCATCCAGAAATTAAAATTCACTGTATTTTGAATCAAAATTTGTAAACCTGAATAACCTTTATAAAGGCTTAAAACAACATAAGCAATACTTGGTCTTTCTCTAGAACACATGTTGTCCAGTTTGATTGGCATTTCCTAATGCTGGGAAAACTTCTTATGACAAAATACTCAGGAAGTATTTGAGAAAGCTCCAGGGACTTGAACTAAATTTGTATTGACTTTCTTACACTGCCAAAGTCTTAAACCTGGTGGGATGAGCTGGTGGGCGATCAAGCCGTGGTTTACTGATAATCAATCTGTTGGTAGAACAGAACAATAACTCTGGTCTTGTCCAAGTCATTGTAATATAAGTTTCACTCTTTGTCATTGAAATGTTGGCAGAACAAATGGAAGAGTGGTAAGAGTAACAAAAGAATCATACAAAGTTGTTTCCTGAAATGTATATTTGTTTGATCATTATTAGCCATAAATGTGTCTTCTTTCAACCCACTGTACATTGGCAGCAAGATTAACTTCTGTATCTGATACTAACTAAGTGAAACTAAGCCCAGCCCTGTGATGAGGCATCTATAGCTCCATCCAAACCAAGTCAGACTTCAGGAAATCTGCTGCCCCTGATATTTATGTGTGTGGGTGTATATGTGAGGGCTGGATCGACAGAGACTTGCTAGATATGCACTCTACACCGGAAATTCTGTCCGCATTAGTTTGCTCAACTGTGTGGGAAAGAAGCTCCTGACACAGCAGTGTGTCCGCACGTCACTCACACCATGTGTAAAGTAGTCGGCGGTGTTCTCGCAGCTTGTATTTGTGGACATTACTGTAGCTTCTGAGTCATACCATCACATATTAAGGATTTCTCATCGACTCCCACTCATACCATGAAGTGGGAAAAGGAACCGGAGTAGGAAGAAGTGGCATGAGAAAGTCCAAAACCTTAATTACAAGCTGCTCGGGTTCGTGGTGTACTGTGAACAGCATACAAGTTTGGTCATGTTGTAATTAACAATACCTCGAGATGATGCAACCACTCTTTGTGCTGTTTTTCAGGAGGTTCTGTGCAGTAAGAAGGGTTATACCTAAGCTTCTCACTCGCTTAATTGTGGCTGTGTCTAGGGGGAAAAAATACATTCATTTATGCTATTACAGCACGTGTGAACTTTATGCTTTTGGAACATTTCACTGCAGAGCTCAGGATTAGCTCAGCAGGTGCAAAGTAGCAGGCAAACTCTAATAGGGCAGCAGGGAACGCAACCAGACAGAGCTAGAAAATAATAAATGGTTATGTATCGGCCTCTTTCTTAGAACAAAATAGTGGTAGCTGAAACCCAACTCAACCTGAAACAAGAGATACCAGCATTATGAGATTAGCTCTCGAACTGTATGACTGAATGAACTTGGAATGAAATACAGCTGTTGATTGCAGAGTGTTGCATTGTTGAGGTCTACTGGTGCACTGTGCTCACTGTGGTCTGAAAAAAAAAATGCTGTGTACAAAGCTCTGACTGCTCTCCCCCCCCCACGCAGTTTATCCAAGTTGAGAAATAGTGAGTTACTGGGACATCGGGGTCATTTGTTTGAAATGTCATAGCATCTGGGTTTCAGGATCCACATTTCCACCGCCCCACGAGATCCATGTTTTCTGAGATCGGCTGTCTTTTTTGTGGGCTTCATTCATAGTGAAAAGAGCTGAAACCATAAGTCAATTAATCAGTTAGTTGATCAACAGAAAATTATGATAGTAACTGATTAATTGTGTCATTTTTTTAAGCAGAAAGCCTAAAATGAATTTGTTCCAACCTGTCAAATGTAAGGATTTGCTGCTTTTCTTTGTATTATATGATATTAAGTTGAATTTCTTTGATTTTTGGGCTATTAGTCAGACAAAACAAGCTTTTTGAAGATCTTATCTTGGGCTCTGAGAAAATGTGATTTCATTTTTTTTCACTTTTTTTTGACATTTCATAAACTAAACAATTAATAACCCTCAAATTGGTGGTGAAAATAATTGTTTTAATTGAATTTATATGTCTCTGCTAACATATTCCGTTCTGTTCCCACTGTCCTCTTTACTCACAGATATCCTGCAGTACTACCTTAGTTGCAATTTGGAACAAACCAACCCCTTCCAGCAGGTTTGTTGCATATGAAACTAAATTTGGTTTTGCATGTTTGAGAGTTTTTAATTTGTCAAATCAAACCATCCAACCCTTAAGACAAATACATGTAAACTGCCTGGCCGTTAGCTTAGAAGCTCAACATTCATGTAATGCTGATAATACTCCAATTCTAGCAGACACAATGTTATAAACATATTTTCTGCATGATGTATGTCCTTCTGATTGGCGAGCAGCATAACTGGGCACAATGAGTCACTCCCATTGCCTCAAAGAAGGATTTTTTTTTTCCATACAAAAGTACAATACTTCCCATTCAACCAGCAGGAAAACTGATGCACAGCAGCTCTTCCTGTTGTCTGTACTGATAGCATTTGCTCGCTTCAAAGGATGTTACAATGAAGTGGAAACTCAATTTGCTGTGAATCTATAGTTAACCTTAATGGTCTACCTACATTTTGCCTTCCAAACTACATAAATAAATCAAAACTATTGAGGGTTTCTCAAGTCCAGGCATCTATTGTTAGTACAGCTGTAAAGAAGCTATATATAGATACAGTATATACAATATGTAAGGCTTTCAGCTCACATCTGTAAACTGTCAGCGTGCTTCCACCACCGACAAAGGGAGACAGCAACCGAAGGCTCTTGGTTATGATTGTTTTGAAATACTGTTGAGATGTTCTGGTGCTGCTACAGTATTTATACTTTTTATTTCAGAAGCTTTCCGGCAGCCACAAAGCATTAGTGGAGATGCAGGACGACGTGTCCGAACTGCTGCGCTCTGCCACCAGAGAGTATAAGCAAACTAAGGTATGTCTCCAACCCCCGTGTCGATACACTCTTCCCTGTAAAATGCCACGTTACAGGTTAGCCGTTACCATACACACTTACCCACCAGGCCGCAAGCTGTCCTGTGCTATTGTACCATTTGTGATGACAGAATATCCCAGTGAATGGGACCAAACGACTGACCTGCAGAGAAGTGAAGTGCACCTGTCCCACATAAAGATCTGCTGACGGCCCACCTGGGACCTGCATTATGTCCATTTTGCTGCATTAGGCTTTCACTGGCCCTTGTCAATACAACACTGCGGTATTGTCCAGTGCTGGTCCTTACACTGTGTTGACTGAGGCACAAATGAGAGCTGACACTGGGAATAGAGAGAGGCATATTTGACTTCACATACCCACACAGAGAAATGTGCTGAGGTCGTGGAAACATTTATATCAGGCAATCAGACACATTTTCCGCTGGAACCATAATGAGAACAGAAGGAAGAAGGGAGACAGTCCATTAAAATGTATCATACATTAAAATCTGCCTTTTCAGCTCAAGCTGCTGTGCGGCGTTGCATATTGATGAAAGACACATCCTAGATAAATGCGCGTTGAGTGGATAATCTGTGTCTTAATCACTATCAAAAAAAAAAAAAACGTGGCTCACTTTTTATTTGCTTTCTTTTATGTCATTCTTGACTTCTTACATCCCCCAGGTGCCAAAGTTAAGCCTCTTTCAACAGGTCTAATATACTGTTTTTCCTCATTCATTTCCAGGGAACTTTGGAGGAGATCCAGGGGATACTGAACACCACTGAGATCAGCCTACATCAGCTCACCGCCCTGGTGGACTGTCGCAGCCTGCACATGGTGAGCTGGGACAAGAGGACTTACAAAACCAAGACATTCTCACTGTAGCGTTGCTCCACGTCTCTTACAAAAAGCGCCTGGGGACTGATCTATTGTGACATCTATGTAGCGCAGCTTAGTTGTATAAAAGCAACCCTTCTTTTATGCTCATGCAGCTGACTACACCTGTCATTATAAATAACATTTGCTTTCCTGTATGTGAGTTCTTGTCCGACTGATGCTGGCTATGTACCATTTATGAAGCTGGCTGAATGACGAGTACTTGGCAGCCTCTATGCTTTGGAGGATTGTCCCTCGGTGGCGTCCAAATTCCAAGTGCACATGTGCAACTCTTGTTCCCTTTCTGCTCTTCCTTCACTCTCAAGCAGCTACCCTGTTACCATGCCAAAGCCTTATTATTTCATGAAAATTAAAGTATCTTCAGTAGAATACGCAATGTGTGTGTCAGCCCTGTGCAGTGTTTTTTACAGAATGGAGATTCTCAGTCATGATAATGTAGAGTGTAGTGCTGTTTTTCAAACGCTAGGTAAAAACGCAGCGCTTTTTCTTCTAGTAGGCCAACTGTGAGCTCATTGGTTTGACCTAGTTTAAATGAGAAATCAAAGCGGATGCATTTAAAGACCCTTTTAGAATCCAAATACTGAAACTCAAGCAACTCTAGCATTTTACTACCTCTTGTTTTGCTTTTTCCTCCTTGTGTTTTGTTAAAATGCTTTAGACGTTTCCATTTAATCGATCTGATGTGTTTATACCTGCTATAATAACACTGTTACCTCTCTTTTTTTTTTTTCTCTCAGGACTACGTCCAGGCCATGACAGGACTGTGTTATGATGGACTGGAAGGCCTCATCTACCTCGTGCTCTTCTCCTTCGTCACTGCTCTCATGTTTAGCTCGATCATCTGCAGTGTGCCTCACACCTGGCATAAAAAGAGGTAAGACTTCTAACTTCCCACATTCGTCCAGAAACTCTCACCACAATGCACAGGAAGCAGCGCAAAAGCTTTTAAGCAGAGTTTGTTTGCGGGGACTGTGTATACAGTGAGAAATAGTTTAAGAGGATAAGCCTATCAATTAATTATGGGTTTACAGCATTTTTTCACCACTTCAGCTCTTGTTTTTACATGGCATGGGAATGAAGCAGGCAAAGTAAGTCAGTATAAATCTGCACAGATAAGGAAACATGATTATGTTTGTGTAAAAATTTGTGTTTGTTTGCTGTTCAAGGTTGGCTCTGTTTACCTCTGGGACATGTCCAGAATGCTCCAGCTGCTTCCTCTAATAGATTACTTCCCCTTATCCCGAGTAATTGCACAGAGTTGGCCTAAATCTATCATAACCACCGCGTGAGCCGGTGTCATTTTCTGCAGCAGAGGGGGTGAAATTATTCTAATTTCTTTTGTCCTATCAGCAGCAGACAAGGTTTTGCAGGATCGCTACAAGGAAAGTGGTTTCCCAGGCACAGCTCAGCTGCACCACATAATTAACTGATCCCTCCTAACCATTGGGGGGCATGTTCATCAGTTTGATCTCAGCTGGAGCTTCCTGTTATAAAGCAAAGGCTTACACGCTAGCAGACTGTTTTCCTCAGTGGTTCCTGCTAAGCTTGTTTTGTTTTAATGTTGTAATGATGCGTGCACACTAATTCCTTTCACCCCATCCGGAATTATAGCTTGAAATGGCAGATTATTATGAGGATTTAGATTTTATATTAAATGTGAGAGTATTATTAGTGTAGTTAATATGTCACCTTTTTCTCTGATATGCAGATGTAAGTAAACGTGATGTGAGATGTACTGAATGTAAGTCAAGGGTTAGATATGCAAGTAGAAACCTGTGGGATGAACACTAGAGGGAGACAGGCTCCATGATGTCATTGCTGCTGTGTTTAGTCAGACCTTGTTCAGTGCATTAATGTTATCTTATATTCACTATTGTGCTTCATTGTCTGAAAAGAAACAAGTGGAGTCACATTATTTCTGCAAAAGCAGGCTTTAATTTGACAATTTATTGTTATCATGCAAAACGAGGGTTTTACATTTTCTTGTAGAAGCTGAACCAGATACATGAGACTATTTTTACAGTCTTTGTTCAGTTCCATTAAGGTCAGAGGAAAACTGCATTGTCTGTGCTTTAAACAGCGGAGAATTCATCGTGTTTTCCTGTCCCTCGGGCAGTGATGAAATTGAATCAAAACGTGACTGAGAATGAACACAATGTGACCACGTGGCACCTCCTTTTGTCATCGGTTAGATGGCACAAGGGGTCCCTCTGGTGGTGGTTTGACAGCTTGGTGTTGTATTATTTTGCAGGAGCGAGGAGGACAGCGAGGACGAGTCTTTGAGCCACGGGGGAAGGCAAAACCCCGACAACCTGTACCGCGTTCACATGCCCAGTCTGTACAGCTGTGGCAGCAGCTACGGCAGCGAGACCTCCATCCCCGCTGCCGCCCACACCGTCAGCAACGCACCTGTGACAGAGTACATGTGAGTCGCCACTTCCCTAAACTACTCTGAATCTCGGTGCAAAGTAGAAAACCCGTGTTCTCCTCAGTGTGGCTGATATTAGATATCTCATGTACTGGAGTCAGTTTATACGTCCCCAGAGAGGAATTCAGCTCTCCTATAGAAAGTCATGCCTTGGCCGGCAGAGATGCAGCTGTTGCTCTCCAGCTGTGATGCTTGTGAAACCCAAAGCTCTCTGCTTCATGAGTGAAGCTCAGTGTTAGGGGAAACCGGGAGGGGGGTGAATCACCCCTCTAAACTCCATAAAGAGCGGAAGGCGCTTGGTATGCTGCAAACTGACTTTGCGAGTTTCATATATTCAATATTTTGTTTCACATCTACAAAGCACTATGTTGAGTTTTTTTTTCAGTTCTTTGCTTGTTATACCTGATTTACTGTGTGTTTTTAATTCTGCAGGGCTCAGAATGCCAACTTCCAAAACTCTCGCTGCGAAAACACGCCTCTGATAGGACGAGAGTCTCCTCCCCCCTCGGTAAGTGGAAACATAAGAACTGTAAGAACCGTAGAAACACCTCCAGGTCATTTGGCAGCCTTTTATGAGGGACTGATTTTATCAACATAGTACCCTGGTCTCAATATCATTGGACCCATTTTAATATATGGCATTTTTTAACTCAAGCTCTTGTTTCTGTGAGCATCCACCCTGCCAGTGACACTGTACTTTTTACCTTTTTGATGAAGAAGCAGGTAAAACAAAAAACAATTAACCTGCACGGATCAGTAAAGTGTCAAATTGTCACATCATTTATATCTTTGATGGCAGTATTTTCTGTCTTTACTTGATAAAAGTTGCGATGTTAGCGTTTGTATCACAAGCCAACCTCACTCATTCCCTCCTGCCCCCCCTCCCCCCTCGTTGGCCTGAACCTCCACCAGAGATCCTGCCCTCCCTGGTGTCCGTGTGTCTGCCTGGACCTAGACGCTGCTTTGTGTATCTTCTCTATACTCTCTTCTTGTCGTTTTTTTTTTCCTGCGAATCCATACAGTTGTATTTGACTGCCGCGGACAGTAACAGCGGTCTCAGCTGGCAGTTAAAGCCTTCGGAGAGTTCAAGATCGTTTTGGTAACCTCATCTGCTATGCTAACAGGTACAAAACATGCCCGCCTCCTCCACCCCCGCTGGCCTGTTCCTTCTCTGTACCACTTCCCAAAACCCAGTTCTATTCACCCTCTATCCAGGTCCCACCATGAGCTGCTGGACCTCCTCCCCTCCCCACCACCACTCCCCTCTTCTGTCCTGACTCTTGCTAAGTGTCCCACCTGGTGTCCCACCTGATGTTTGTTTCCTGTGGCCCCGGGCTGCATGTCCCCCTACCCCTCTGCACCACAGATGTATTGGGAGGAACATGTGAAGCTGTAACTCTGCCCTGGGGCTCAATGTGACCTATGAGTCAGCGACAAGTCAACTTCAAATTAAGAAGCCGTTTAACTGTTTCACCGATCATGTGGATTTTCTTTGTCTTGATTCTTGGGTTCGAGGGTGAACGAATATGAGTTAAAAGCATTTATGTTACACTTTAAAACCACAACAGGGAAGCAACAGCACCACTTTTTCTGTATGTCTCTGAATATGTTTAGTTGTCATGTTGGAAGTTTAATACAGGAAGTAGCTGATGTTAATTTTCTTGAATATTTTCAGCTGGTGTTTTTTATTTCCTTATATTTTCCCTACTGTCACTATGTGGTGGTTTTACTATAAAAATAGTCGGTAAACACACACCAATTTAACAAATATTACATAGGTATACTACACAGAATAAGAAAGTAGTTCAGGTAAATATCTAATGACACATCTTTCCTCTTAACGCCCAAGGTAAGTCGTGTCGTTTCTTGGAGCCGATATCGGTGCCGATTCTCAGCTTTCACATCCTCAACAGGCTGTCCAAATGGCTCTGAAGGGAAAAGCAACAGTGTTTTCACATGAGTTTGAAATGCAGCCTTCCTTGTGCTTGTACCGCCTGTATTTTTTTAATTTTTTTTTTTTTTTAAAGAAGGCATGGGTGCATCATAAATGTTTACGAATGATTGGCCCCGCCGATGTGCACGCAGGTTAAAAAAAAAAAAAAAAACTTCCTCTAAAATCAGATTATATTTCTACAATTCCTCTGATGTCCTCATCCTCTGTAGCTGTTTTTGTGATCTTCTTTCTGTATATTTGAATAATTTAAGGTCCCTTTAGATTCCAGCACTGCGGAGTAACTAGTTTGAAAGGTAATCTGTGTAGAATTTACTCAGTAGCGATTTGTGATGCATGTATATTTTTATGTTTCTCCACTGCTGCTTTTGATGAATTATTTAACAAAAGGGTTTTTTTCTTCCTGCTCTGCAAAGCACTGGGTCCAAAAGACAAAACTGAGCCTCTGAAACTGTTTGCAGTTCCAACAGATAAAAACTTCTGCATCTTTCAATCAAGTCATATAATAAAGAGAAAATCCTACATGGACTGTGTTTTTAAACTATGTTATAAAGGTGATATGGGCTAATCGTAATTAACTATAAAGCAGCGTTTTCTGTTTTCGTCCACAGTACACCTCCAGCATGCGGGCAAAGTACTTGGCCAACAGCCGACCAGATCCCAACAACCCTCCGGCGCACTAGACGACACTGGACTCGTCCCGTCTGCAGCACTGACGTCGTTCAGTCAGTCCTTTTTTTCCTCTCATCGATGATTTTTTTTTTCTATTCACACGCTCCACCGTCTGCTTCCCCGCACCATTAACTGTCTCTCTCGACTCCATATGGAAAAACCAAATGTGCTTTTGCTGGTTGTTTGAAACAGAACTGAAGGAAATCCTGCAGAAACTCATCTCACGAACCAGAAAGTGGAAGTTTTTTTAGTCTCTCGTAGCTTTGTTTTCCGATATCTACATTCTTCGGCTGATGTTTACCGTCGCAAGAAGCGTCATCGTCGCTGGGAATTCGATTCTGACGGAGCCCAGACTTACATACACTCCAGTTTGTTTGTTTTTTTTCCATTTGTCTACACATTAACATTCACGGTGTCACACCTAACAAGGCATTGCAGTGTTGAGGACTCTGGGAGTGCTCATAGACGATAACACTGATTACTACTGGTTGTTGTTTTGTAAAGTACTGTACTGAGAGAAACGCCTTACACATGAACATGGGAGGAAGGTATCTACTGTTTTCTTTCCCACCTGAAATGTAGACATCCTTTTCTCACAGAATCACACTCAACACAGATCATCATCATAGTATAGAGTCATTGTACAGTGCAACATCTCAGCTCCTCAGGTCAGTTTTCTGCTTGTGGAACTTGATGCAAATCTTAATTTCAACCAGTAAGATTTGCATTTTCCTCCAGGTAATGTTGACATACTGTATATCACACGTGCACAACACATTAATACTATTTTTTACATCGGCTTCTTGTTGGATTTTGTCTTAAATCTGATGTGTGGGACCAGTCATCCTGCAGTATTGCATGTCTTACAGTTCCGAAATCTGAAAACTTGTTATTTCCTGTGGCATTTTTTTTTTTTTTTTAAATACATAGATGAGCCACTATTCCACAGCAGTGACTGTAACAGATTTTGAACCGCAGAGTGCTGCGAAGCTGTGAACTTGATTCTGGCACATGCTCTCAGAGGATTTGATAAGGACAAAGATGAGCTGCACGATGGCGATGCAGCTGTCTTGACAAGAGGAGTCTCAGCGGGATGACGACGTTCATCAAAAAAAAAAAAATTGAAGCGTAATGAGAGATTTTTATACTACTGGAAGCAGAAACTTTTTTTTTTTTTAACAGCTCCATGCAGCCGATGGTGAATCACAGGAGGAGTCTTGTGCAACGTTACTCCAGACTTTTTAAGATGATTTGCAGCTCCCTCCTCACCACACTGCTTGTTATTCTCTCCATGTTCCTGCTCAGTCGTAAAGCCTCACCTCCCCCCCTAACAGAACTAGGAACTGTCCACACACATCCTCGAGTCTGCACGGCAATGATTTTTTTTTTTCTTCTCTCGACCAAACGCGACACTTTAGAGTTAGAAAAATCCTCCCACTGATTATCCCAAAAGATGTCTTAATGCAAGTTTATGTGATTTTTAAAATACGCATATCACAATTCGTAGGAGAATTTCAAAGAGAAACCTTATGCATCGGCAATGCAGTGTCTCACAAATGTGTTTTAGCATTTATAACAAAAAAAACAAAACAAAAAAAACAAATAGATAACGGTGAGTGGATGCTGTGAAGGGATTGCGATTAGCCTGATTAGCCTCTGCTCTCTTATCATCTGTCGGGCTCCTTTTCCTGTTGAAGCATGACGATCCTTCATACGTGGAGTGAGATGTTTGTACTACTGCTGCCGCTTCAACTCGCTTCTCTTAGATGTGCATCGTGATCAGTACAAGAGGTGTGTGTGTGTGCGTGTGTGTGTGTGTGTGTGTGTGTGTGTGTTTGAGACTGTGCCAACAAGTGAAGCACAAACTTTTTACTATCTGAATATCTTTTTAAATGTCTTTTACTTTTAGGCCTGTTTTGTAAAGTTGACAGCTCCTGGTTGCCTGTGCAATCAAATGAGAAAATGAGCCTGACTTTTTTTTTTTTTTTCAAATCATTTACGCTCTGTAAAACATTACACTGATGCAATCTCTCTGTTTTTGGGGTAGTAGTCATATTCTCTTTGTTGTTTGTTACGCAAAAGGCTGTTGTACAGATTTCAAACATTTTTAAAATGAAGAAGAAAAAAAAGTCGCTAAAAATTGACATTAACTTTTTTAAAATTCATTTTAAGCTTATTTCACATTTTTAAACTCTTTTTTTTCTATTTGATTTGCTTGTAGTTTTTTTTTCTTTCATTTTAGAATCTGTAGCAAGCACAGATGTGAACATGTGTTGCTTCATTAATGTGAATATGGTAAATAGATTTAAATTTTTCTTTGAGTTTTTTTTTTGTTTTGTTTTGTTTTTTTGAAAAAAAAATCTCTCTGTAGATGTAATCAGTTTATTTTATACATCATTTTTTGCTATCTCTTAAAATGTGTACATGTAAAACCTGTGGTTATATTGAGCTTGAATGCTGTGTTTTAAAATTAAACCTTAACTGTACATCAGCAGATTGTTTGATTTATTGATTTCAGATTATTGGGTAAATCTATCCTGACCAGGAACAGACACTAGGTAGCAGCATAACATTGCTGCCTTCCACTGCCGGCTTGGTTGTTCCCATAATTTACTGAAGAGGCATGTGTCATTTTTTTTCTACTAAACAGTAGTTGGGGAAGTATATCGTAGTTTAATGCTGCTCAGGGGATTTGAATGTCGCCTTAGCAGCATTTCCGTGAGAAAGAATGGATGTATGTTGGTGTTTATTTCTGTTGCAGTGCAGTGACAGACCTCAGACTTGGACAGAGATCAGCTTGAGAGGAAAAAAGGCTATCTTGTGTGTCTGACCTCTCCGGGCCGACAGCAGGCGAGAGGTCAGTGTCAACACCGGGCCACCAGTCCGGTTTTGTCAGCTTCCTTCATACCGCCGGCCAGCTGCTGCTGCTGCTGCTGCCCCAAACACCTCCTCATGTGGAAGGTTGGGGTGTTGAAATGGATTATGAAAGAAAGAGAGGGAATGGATTTTACAATGTCAGATTCAGTTGAAATATGCACTGTTTAAAAGGTTTTTAGGCAATCAAAAATACAAATTTTGGCAGGAAATGCAATGCTTTTTTTTCTGATCTTTTGAGTTATTTTCTGTCTCGAGAGATGAATGTAGAGATTACATCATCTCCTGGGCTCCCCGCTGTTTATTGTGGGGGCCGAACTAAACAAAGCAGTAAACAAACAAAGCATGACGGCGGCATTTAAGTTTTTACAACCCGTCCTGCACACAGAGAGCAGAGATGCAAATGAAATTTCACACGGCCTCACTGTCGAGGAAATTGAATTACCCTGCTTGTTGCTGGACTGAAGGAATGCATTACTAATGCTTTGAGGTGGGGAGCTGAATGGAGTGGGGGGTGCCTGCACCCTCTGACCCCCCCCCCCCACCCCCCCCCCCCCCCCACACAGACACTTCCTGAGTCTGACTGGGCTCACTGCCAGGTGGACGGACCACAGCTCTCCCTCTGCCAAGCAGCTGCATGACGGACAGGGGACACACGAGAGTGTTTGAGCTGCACAAGGCAAGACTTCCATTTAAAAACGCCCCCATTTTATCAGCCTTAACAACAGAGCAATGAGCTGACCACCACATATTACTGAGACTTTAGTTTATACCTACTTTTTATTCAAATGAAATTCAGGTGGAAACTTTCTTTATACCCAGAGGAAATGATGTATCAGAACACAAATCTACAGTTTTGCATGTTTTAACCTTATCTACTGCAAATCATGTCTACGGTTCATAACTAATTGGCATTTTCCCAAAGCTCACCATCATTATTTAGATGTATTTCCTACATTTCTGCATGCAAGTAGTGTGGAAATCAAACTACACAGTCCTATAGTGGACATTAGACCCTTCTTGCTGGTGCCTTCAAGCCCAAACATCTAAAATTTGAGGGACCACTGCAAAAATTGGATGGTTGTTGTGAAAAGTATGATGTAAAACTTGTCATATCTTGCATTAAAATGTTACTATTCAGCAGCCAAACCTCAGATCTGTCAGTATCAACAAAACAACAAAAGAGTACCGCTCTAAAACAAGGTTTTGACATGTTATCTCATCAAGTTGATTTTCACTGAGTATTGAAATTGATTGTATGCTTTGGAAATGCTTGGCTTAATAAAAAAACATGTAGGATTTATAGTTAATGAGATAAAATATGAGTTCTATCCCTTTGTGACTGTGCAGTCTGTACAGAGGAGGTCGAACTATAAGCAGCACCGGATCTTTTTCTTCTTCACTGCTCACAGTGTGCTCACTTTAACCACTCATTTGTCAACATGTGCACCTTGTCACCACAGGACAGATGAGGCAAAGCGAAGAGTGAATGCAAACGCAGGACGTGAGCACCTTTTGTGTCCCGCTTCTGGAGGGAATCCTGCTTTCATTGTTGCTGCCGCCGTGCCTACGAGGGAGAGGCAGTCAAGGAGACAGGGAGCCTTGCTTGTCTCTATTGTGGCGAGGGCTCAGAGGGAGGCAACTGTGTCCTGGGAGTCGGTGCTCACGTTATTCACACCTCACCACCTCCTTTGTACGCGTCACCCGGACCAGTCAGAGGGAGCACGTATCCAATGAGGGATTTATGGAGCTGTCCAGTTATCCCTTTTCCTACTCCACACAGAGATCCTCCTGTTCGCTGTGATGCTTCATGACTTTCTCAAGCATTTCCTTTTCCTTCCTGTTCTTTTAAAGTCATCTGAAGTCTTCGTCATGATCCAGCGGTTCACCACCGAGTCCACATCAGAGATTTAACCGCATTATCTCAACTCACAGCTGGTTCGTTAATGTTTCCTTATTACCAAAGTTACAACAAACATTCAAAAACACAATTTATACAAGGGGAACATTTAAGGTTTTTGCATTAAGACGCAGCCTTTTTAAGTGGTTTTGGTTCAATTTTACAAGGATAACCTAAAATTTGGGTCTTCACAAAGACACAAAATCTCTTTATCAGGTTAAGTTAATGCTGATCAAACATGGCTGCCATCATTTGCATCCTGATTTGCATTTGTATACAGATGACACAGTAATTTTACTTTAATGCAAATGACCTCATTGTTGATTTTATGCTGCTGCGTAAACTAGACAGACAGTTATCTGACCATTAAATCACCAACAGTAATGTGGATAAATGATTCAATCATATTTTTTATACCTTTTCTCCAAACAACCAGTATGAGGATGAATATCACCCAATAAATGAAGTTCACATTAGTGAAACTAACACTGAATGTATGAAGTTAAACACTTTCTGCAAACTTGTTGCCACTAAAAATGAAAGATTATTATTTATCATTTTATATAACCCAACATTAATAAGTACAAAATTACTTAAACAACTTACAACAACTACAACAACTTGTAGTTGATCAATCTCAATGAAAAGTGAGATTGATGTAAGAATATTGATTTAAAAAAAAACATTTTAAGAGTTAAAATCAATAATTTTGGTCTGTTGTCTTGGCGGTTAACCGTTTAACATCCACCGGGTCGCCAGTTGTAAACGGTAGCATCACGCAGTAATGAGTCAAAGCAATCGGCACAATTTGGCCAATTTGAGATGATTGGAGAGGTTCGGGGACACCAGTGACACCACAAACTAAAAACTCCCAAGCTCCCATAAGGTTAGGCCTCGAGGTCTGGAATATTATACAGGTTGAAAAGATGTAGAAGGTGTATGGTGTTCTGCACGGTTCTGACATAAAGCATGTCTTAATTATTGTTATTCAAATATGACTTATTATAGACAAGGACCAAAAACACTTTTTGTTAGCCTTATTTGAACTGATCTAGTTTTGTTTGTGTTTTAGCCACATGCTAAACAAACACATTTCCAAAAACTAGAAGATGTCACTTGTGAAATGAAGCCTAATACATGCATCATGGCCTTACAGTTCTTGTGTTATGAGCTTTTCCATTTGGGTATGCCAAATAGGCGAAAATTCTATAAAAAGGGTGGATGTTAAGGGGTTAAGACATATAACCCTTTGTTGCATGTCTCTCTCATTCATTCTCTCATTTCCTGTTTGTATCTCTACTGTCACTATCAAAAAAAAGCCAAAAATCTTTAATTATGACGATTTATGTCAAAAGCCTGCATGTTTTTCTTAAAATATTAAGATTATTCCAGTGACTCACAGGATTACTTAAATTTATTCTAGAAAAACAAGACAAAATCATTTCCTGCAGTACATCTTCCAACAGAGACCAAAAAAAAAAAAAAAAGGTCCAGGTCAGCTTGAGCCAGGCATGCTGGTCTGCCTCCAAATTCTTCAAATCCTCCACTCAAGTGCTGCTTACTACAAAGTTCAAGTCCCTCTACAGCAGCGATACGTGATACCTGGATTATACTAGTATACTCCCACTTCGGCAGCCCTTTGGAGCACATGTTGAGTAGGATTAAGGCCTGTGCCAGTTGCTGTGAGATCTCTCTGTGGAGCCAATGGGAATTGTCCCGCCGCTCCTAATCCTGCAGACAATGTGGGCTGTTAATTGGAGACCGACTGATATAGCGAAGGAAAGTCATGAAGACAATGTGCAAGTGGCCACCGTCTTCTGTAATCCCCTGCACTCTGAGGAATGTTCCTCTGAGGCATTCAACGGATCAGAGTTCATTTCTGCTCAAACTCCCAACACCTCCTCGCCTCCCACTCTGGGGTTTTCCATTTTTACTGGCAGTTAAGGCCACTGTTTTGCATTTTGAGTCAAGCAAATAAAATCATTGTGGCTTTGCGGAGTTGTGAAATTTCACATCTTGTACTCACAGCTCTGTGATGGGAGGTGAAAAAAAGCACACTCAGGTGTTTTTGTTACAATCAGCAGGGTAGAAAACTTGCAAACAGACTTGCAATGTTTCCTGTCACTCAGCAGGAAGACAGCACTGAAATAATGTCATTGTTAGGACTCATGCAGCCAGCGGTATAAACATATTTTTATGTTTCAGTAAATCTATCTTTGTGTAAATTAATACAGCTCCGCTCCAGAAAACATCATCTCACTGTTTGACAAGTTTTGAAGGATAATCAACTGTCATATGATACTCATGAGACTGTTTTTCTACTATTTTGTGTATTTCCATAAACAAATTTAGTTGAAATGACAGCATGATATACAGAATAATCAGTTGTGGGATTTTAAGATTAAAAAGTTAAACTCTCTCTCATTCAGAAATGGTTGAGAACCAGACGCAACAATCGTAAAACTCTCAACTGCTTGATGTCAACTTCCAGTTCAAGCAAGCAGGTCATTACGTGGGTGACAAATAAGACACTCACACATGTTTTTTTTATCTGCTTTCTCCCTACAGTGGAAAAAAAGTGGGCAGAAAAGCTGAATTTCTCTCAAACCGAGACAGACACAAGTCATGTGGGACGTTTTATGTTTTGTAAACAGAACATGATAGATATTTTGGATACTGGATCCTTTATCATTGGTGGATAATCAGCCACAGCAACAGCCTCCAGTCATATATCACCATAGCTCCGCTGACAGGCAGGTGGTGCAGCGGGGTTGGACGTCTGCAGTTGGATGTTTGTGTTCTTTTAATCTCTCACCTGTCACCACGCCGGACATATGCAAAACTGAAAATATTCCACCGCTAAGAGTCTTTTGCAGATGTTATACCAGATTTATGCTTTCAGTCATGATACTGATGTTTCATTTAAAGACATGAAGGCTTAATCTGCTATCATCATATCATGTTTAAGTTATGCACATAACATACATATTTGTATATATATAGTTTATACAAATATGTATGTATAGTATATAGTTGTAGTCTGAGACCACTTTCCCATTCACTTGAATGGTTCCAAACTTTTGAATGGTACTTTAAAACTGTATATTCCATCTATATATAATACAGTATTTCCTCTTTAGTGCAGCTTTTATACACTTTGTTCTATTCTACCACCAAGTTGATTGTTTTACTCTATTCTAATATTTGTAAGAACATTGTCCATGTGTGTAGTGTGGAGAAGGCCACAACTGAAATTCATTGTGCAATCCTGCATTGTGTAATCACAATTAAACTGAAACTTGAACCTTGTGATGAAGTTTGCAGAGGAAGAAGAAAGAAGCCAAATCGTTTTGGGTAAAAGCAAGTGAAAGTGTTGATACCTCTATGTAAAAAATACTCCATTGAAACTTTTAGAAAATGTAAAGATTTAGCAAAAATCTGACTAGTCTGTGGTGAAAGTACAATTCTGAGGTACTTCAGTATATACTTTATACTTCTACTTCACTACGGTTCATCTGACAGATGCTGTTACTACAATAGTTACTTTCCTGATTCTTACCACTACTCTACTAATCTAACACCGTCAGAAGCCATTTTGACTGAATAATGAGTATTATCATACTTTAATTACATTTTGCTAGTAATACTTGTGTTCTTCTACTTGAAGGCAGGATTTTCACCTGTAATGGACTATTTTTTTCACTGCGGTATTGCAAATTCTCCTTCCAACATTGGGATAAAAAATGCAGCTTCAGGACATTTTCCAAGCATAAGAATCAGGGAAAAACACTGAATATTTGCACTTTTTCCTAATTATCAGTGTAAAATATCATCACTATCAACCACCAGAGGCACATGCAGGCTGCAATCTAGTGAGCGCATAGCCAAAGATCCATCACCAAAGCCTTCCATGGGAGACAAATTGCTCGGAGCAAACATCCCCACCACAAACCATAATCACAGCTTTGCCTTCCAGAGATGTATAGTGGGAAAAGCTGAAGTCTTTCATGTGTCTAAATCTCATGTTCAAACAGACATCAGTCATCTGCGCCCACTTTCCTCTCTCTCTCTCTCTCTCGGTTGACTCATAAAATGTTTCCAATAAATCTGTACAGAAGTTTCAAATCATACTTTGAATGAAATGAGACAATCGAGGCAGTTGTGATTGGTAGCTTTCACCATTAATTCGGTGACAAATACGGTCGATTGGCTTTCTTCAGCTTTGCGAACACGAGGATGAGAGCGATCCCTCCTCTGGCACTGCACCCATGGGAAAAGAGGGCATGTGGCTTAAGTGTAAAACTCTTGTATGATTAAATTGGCAAGCTGTGAATGTGCAAACAGTAATCGGATCAGAAGCGGTTTGATCTTTTCTTACAAAGGAGAATGGTTTTTACACAAATAACAAATCATTAGAGTGTTGGTCTAATCGGCCTTAAATCTTTTTTAAAGCTCAGACTCTCAAAACTGTCACTTGTCTGCAACATTTTTAAGTAATAACTGCAGAGACGTGCAGGGTATCGCAGTCTCATAGTGTTTGTTTTCACTTGGAAATTGTTAAAAGGCATTTTTTTTAATCAGTCAGAAGTCTACATGTGCAGCATTGCAATGAGAGGAAATAAAGTGGGCGTGTGTGTGATTTAAAGTAGCCTAAAACCATTTCCTCCATCTCATTTGTAATCCCTCTGCATCAGTAATCCTTCACACATACCAATCTGTCACATCTGTGAGCAACTTTGAATGAATGGCAGTTGTTATATGTGATTACTGTCCTTTGGTGGTTTCCCACTGTTTATCTTTTCTTAATGTTTGCTATTGCAATTACGTCTGTTCCCAGACCAGCAGCTGCAGAATAATAAATACAGTCAGACTGAGCTTTTACACTATCAGAATTAAAACTTACACACAGAGCCGAGGCCCAAGTTTTCAGCCTCACGCAGGGAGACAATTTGGACGGAAGAAGTTTGTCACAGAAGAACCACTTCACACACTAAAAGGAGCTTTGTACTGCCAGCATCAGTATTCAGATCCTTTACTAAAGTAAAAACACCAAAATATTCATGTAAAAATTACAAGTAAAAGTCCTGTATTCAAAATCCTGCTTTAAGACCCCCCTTCAGACATATAAAAATCAACTGCTTGGAATAATAAAGTGTGTCTTATATGCTGTATTTTTTTTATAAACAGTTCAATAGTTTCTTAAAAAGCATCTACTCCTTCTCCCTCGCTGAAAAATCCAGAATCTACGAATATATGTAAATAGTTTCAGTTTCAAAGCTTTAATTGCTAGAAATGAGATGTCTCCTACTTTACTGTAACATCCATTCTCAGTGTTTGTGCGCTGGAGGCTTCAAGTTTCCATATCACACTTGTGAAAGCTGCATACTGGACTGTTATTGTCTCCGAGCTAGTAGTGATGTCACAAATCATGCTCATGGGTACAAGCCTTACACTCAGATTTCCAGTGAGCGCAGAGAAACTTTCCGACTTCAGAAGATGAACGTGAAGCAAGATCTCTAATGTCAAACTCTGCACAGACACAGTGAAGTGCATCCAATGAAAGGAACAATAAGACAAACACATTTTTTGCATGGAGGGAGACTTTAGTGAAAGTAAAAGTAAAAGTTTTTGCCTTTGTTACTGAGATTGTTAATACTGATGCATAAATGTGTACGCAGCATTTTCTTGTTGTAGCTGGTCGAGCTCGTTTTAACTGCTTTATTTACAGTTATGTAGTTTAGTCCAGTTTTCCCAACATGGGGGTCAGATTTTTATAAGATTAATGCCATAGGAAAGAAGAAAAAACAAAGTTCTGCTACACAGATTTGTAGCCTATGTCATTTTTGGATAATATTACCTACTGGGGACACAAATGGTTATTTTAAATGAAACCATCTCAGAGGTTTAGAGAGGAAATCCCTCTTTGGTGGAACCTCTAACACCACATAGACATCTGAAGCATGACAAGGAACCTCAGCTACACACTGCTTTTACACTATCATTTGTTTTTTCATGTAAAATTCAGAAAAGTAACCAATAACTAACTTTTTAAGCTGAAGTATCATAAAATGGAAATACTCAAGTAAAGTACAAATACCTCAAATATGTACTTAAGCATAGTTGTTAAATGAATGTACTTTGCACCAGTGGTTGTCTAATGGCATCATTTCCTTTGAGGTCAACATGTTGTTTCTTCTGGTTTTCGCTGCAACAACATGCAACTGGTTGTGTAAATGTGAACTACATGTTTTCTTTCCACCACATTTTCCACTTGACTAAGCGTCAAGTGACATGAAAGCACTGAATAAGTAAATAACTGATGAATTGTGAACATGGAAGAAAGTCAAATAAAGACATGACCAAAATATGTAAAGTTTCTCAGTGGTTATGCACTTTTATTCAAAGTTTTAGGTCCCACCGTGGGTCCCATGGTAGTTAATACCAGGATCAGCTCATAATCCCTGAGAAGCCAGTATTGGGAATGAACTGTTCGAACCCTCCAGATACTGGAGAATAAACACCACAGTCATTTAGCACAGTTCAAAGCAGTACAAAATCATGTCCAGGTCATTAAAAGCGTATGTAAACCACCAAGGGAATTACATTCTAAACATATACAATCACTACTAATTTAAACAAAAAGTACAGTACACAATACTGTAATCAAGATGTACAGTGCAACCCAATATGGGTGAGAGATGACACAGAGGGATCGAAACACCTCCATGTGGAAACACTGATGTTGCTCTTGTTAAGTTCTCACCTCACAGGCCTCGACAGCCGCTATTATGTGTAAATACAAAACATTCATGTTAATAAAAACAGAGAGGCTCATCAGTCTTTTGTGCAAACTATTATAGACTGCGGCTCAGATTACACATGTGGTTGTTATTTGGATGCCATTGACTCATACAGCTTTTTTTCTTTCTATTTTGGGCTCTTTTTTCAAATGGCATCCGTCCAAGCTAGGAGTCGGAACTGTTGAAGGTTTGGAGGTGAGCGTCTTTCCAGGAGCAAACAATCAGCTCATTTGAAACTAAGCTGTGCAATTTCAAACAAATAAAACTTTTTTTTTTTTCAAAGCATTTCAAAAGCTGATTGCGACCCCCGAATCAAAATCTCTTCCACTCATTATTTTTCCCTGATTGTTACAAATGCAAGGAGTGTTATTAAATACATAAGAATGAATAGATGTTGAGATTTTGAGGGCGTTTTTTTTTTTTTTTTGTTAGTTAGTTTTGACACAAATCTGAAGTATGTCATTATAGGACGTAAATTAGGTCAGGCCACCTAAAATATCAAAAGTGCTTTGTCCTGATATACCTCAGATTAGGTCACCTAAGGATGCATTTGGAAATCTGCCTACTGCCAGCTCAAGTTGTGGGAGAAATAACACTGTTAACTTAAAAGCACAACAACATCTTCATATTACAGCGTTTGTCCGGAGTCATCTGAGTAAAAAGATCTAAACAAAAATACCTGGAAAAGCCAATTATATGTGATAAAAAGCCCAAAAGCCTACAAAGATAGACCTGTATGGCTTTCAATTTTTAAAAAGCTAAAACAAGTTAATGTTAATGTGAAGCTGGCAAAAAGGCTTGAATATATGACAATACATTCTATGAGAATTGCAGATACATTTACAAGCAACATATACGTACATCACAAAGCTCAACTGATTGCCTGCAAAGCTTAACGCTGAAAGCAACTTCCTGTCTGAGAGCTGGAATCCTCCGCCCGAGCAGTATGGGGCGAGGTCCTGGCTCCGGACAGGAAGGAATAGTCCCGAGGCGGGCCGCACAGCAGCCCAGTAAAACTATTAAAGACCGCGCACCACTGCAGCAAGAATACAGCAGCCGCGCGGTCTAATACCAAACACTGGTCCCCACGAGCCTTTCAGATACCGAGGCACGACGGGGACGAGGATGAGAAAAGAGCGGTCGCCCTAAAAGGCAACCTGGGGAGGACACCATGGGGTGTCTGGATACAGGAGACAGTGCACAGACTTGAACCTGAAAGAAAGAGAGAAAGAAAAAAAAGAGTTAGACTTAGATTTGTGTTGAAACTGAGGTGAAATATGTGTCATTAAGTTCAGAGCAATCTCTCACCTTGATGGATCCTCCTCCACAGGAAAAGCTCCTTTCAAATTGATGATATTGCTCTTGTTTTCAAACATCCCATAACTGAGGGTGATCTGAAAGACAAATGATAGGGAACGTAAAACACATGTAAAAGAACGCTCCATTCTCATGCTTCCTCTACGCTCCAAAGCACTCCGATGGTGTATAAAAAAAGGATGAGCTGAGCCTCTCACCTGCTTGTGAATCTCAGATCTTGACACTTGTTGCAGGTTCTCCAGGTGGGAGTGAAACAGGTTGCTGCGGGTCAGAGGAACCCCCAGAACTGACTCGATGATGTACCCGATGGTGCAGTCGTCGGGCAGGCGGATCTTCTCCGCTGTGTTCATGAAGTGGCCGCCACTGAAAAGACAAGAAAAATGGACAGACGTCTGGTCAGCGTTGATGCGACGCACCCTGATGTGAAGGCAGAAGTTGAAAAGTGAAATGATAATGATTCAGGATTGTAAATCTGTATCTTACCTGGCCCACGGGCTCATCTTCAACGCCAGACCCCGGCTCACGCAGAAGCCGGCTCCTCCGGTAGCAAACCAGAAGTTGACGGGTTTCTACAAGAGGTGATGGAAAAGTTTAATACACAGCATTATCTGAAAAACAACAACATGATCTTGAAAATATTACGCACACAAAAAACAAGATTCTTCTTCTACGCACCATCTTATTGTCCCCCAGCCTCTCTGTGGCCTCTATGGGCCGGTCCAGGCTGGGTTTACCGATGTACATGTCCTGGGTGTGGGGATACTGGGACAACTGCTTCACCAGAGTCCGAACATTCACGTAGTTGTCGTCATCTACGTGACAGAACCACCTAAGAAGCAGAGGAAGAAGCATCATTAGATCCTGAGACATTCAGACGAAGGCAACAATCATCAGAATCTGAAATAAATATGTACTTACTTTTTCCCAGACTCTATGAACTTGTCATATTCCACCGCCATCTTGCAAGACAGAGCTTGTCGGCTATGAGCTGCGGAGCAGTTGGTGTTGATTGCATGACTCCCTGTGGCATCAATATGAAAGAAATATGAGTTAGATAAGAGAGCCGCATCAATGGAGGCTCTATGTGTTTTAATATCATCTTTCATGGAGGCAAAAAGCTCAAAGCAAAATTTTTATGACCTTTAAGATGTGATTTGTTTTCTCATAAATTCAGCCTCTTTCTAATACAATGTGCATCTCTGTTCCCAACATGAAACCCCCCTCATAAAACTTACCAATTTTCTTTTTTAGCTCCTCATCTTCTCCGTCTGTGAAGATGTAGGTCTGTAAGCAAACAAGGGAAATAACAGATAAGTGGACTTGGTCTTTGAAGCCCACAAAATCAAAACCACTTGATCATGTGAAGCGGTCACACGATCGACCCCAATTCAGCAGTGTGTCCAAAGTCCTCCTTCCTCATATGAAGCCCGGTGTGATTAGCATCAATCAACGTGTCTTTTATGCAGTGGAAAACACATTGAGTTAAACAACCCCCTGCTCTAATAAGGGCCTTTTGTCCTGCGTTTCACTCTCTCCATGGCAACTATGCAGCCGCCTCGAAGCATCCCAGACATAGAACAAAGGAGGAGGCAGACTGTCCGCCCCCACACACACACACACACACACACACACCCCATTCATGCATCCCATCCCCCGGCCCGAGCCCCATCCTCTGTGCTGGACCTGCTGCCGAGCTTCAACATGTTGAATGAAGAACAGTATCATTCAAATGTTACAGTCAGTGACTATATGATAAACCGCCAACAGAATCTCTGTCCTCTATGCTGCTGCTGTATGACTGACAAAAGGTTAAAAGAATCAAACCCACGAGACTACAGGTGCTTGTTAAATGTAGCAGTTAGTCATAAAAGGAGTTCACAACAAAGGGCACCTTACAGGAACACTCTTTAAAGAGCAGGGAGGGATTAGTCTCCTCTTTATGATAGCTCACACCGAGCAGGTGCAAGGTGGTGAATAGTGCTGATGAAAAAGGTGCCGGCCTCGGGCTTTGTAACCGCCAGCGGTCTGTTTACACTTCACCTGAGGTGAGCCAGCACCTGCCGAACATCACGCTACCTTATCTACGCCACGTGTCTCTACACGCCAGGTCATGGTGCCTTAACCTTCACTGACAGAGCACCTTTTGTCAGCTTTTACCCACAGTCATGCAAACCCTGCTGATCGGTGATCTGCATCTCAGCAGTCCGCTGACTTTACTTGAAATAAAAGACACATCTTTCTACTCCGCTTTTTCTTTTTTTTTCTGCACAAAGCAAGGCGGCTCGAGCCGTTTGTGGCATAAACTGTGAGCAGATGTTGCACGATGCTAAAGCCGTGAGCCTGTATTTGTTTAAGGAAGGGTGGTGATTTCACTGGTGAAGGGATCAGAGGCTGGCGCTGTTTGCTTTAAATCCTGTTGAATAGACAGCCTAATCACTGAGGCAGCTGCCAGAGCTGCCAGGGCACTGACAGAAAGAGAGGAAGGGGAGGGAGGGAGGATGGAGGAGAAGGGGTGGAATCTCACTGCTGATTAGTAAATCGAAAACCGTGTGTGGCCATTCACCCCCACTTCACCCCCTACCCTGCTTCCCCCTCCACTCCCTCTGAGCCACATACATGGCCAGAGCCTCTTGAATAGAACAATGCTGCGAGTTTTCATGCTGGGTAAAGTCTCCACTGGGTAAATTCTAAATATGTTTGCCAGCATTTGCATACAGCTGCAGGAGTTAACTAAAGAGAAGCCCCCTGGGGAAGGGTTTTTTTTCTGTCTTTGTTCTCTAACTGAAACTTAAAAGCACAGTTACTTACATGGAATACTAATTTATACCAAAAAGAAAATAAAAAAGATGCCTGTGTGTGAAGCAGAGATAAGAGTCGAGGGGTGAGGAGAAGAGGGAGATGAGAGCAAAGAAAGAAGGGGGGAGACTGCACTCCTGACCACAGGAAAGCCTGGCACGGCCCTGTCTGAGCTGAGCGTGGTGCCTGGCTGGCTGTCTCCAGCTCTACGGGAAGGAAGGGCACCAAGCTCCCCTCCTTCTATCAACCACCTCCACCCTGACTCCTTCCCCCTCCTGTCCCGCACATTCAAAGCATTTCAGCACTTTTCATCAGGACAAACGATTTGTAAAACAGCTCACAGGAGAGCTTGAATCACCGCGGCCGGACAAAGCGCTCCTAAAAGTAGCCCCCTTTAAAGTAATTTCTAAAACAACTGGCACACATTTTTAACAACAGGCTGTCCTCTTCAATGACAACCCGCCCACTTTCTGACCACTTGTACTTCATAGTTAAGCCATTTTATTGACCCAACTACAGCGCCAAGTGTTTTTTTTTTTCTCTCTCTAAATGCTAAAAGCGTTCATTGTTGGAGCGTTGGCTAATTATCCTTCTCCTAAAAGAGGAATGCATGGCACACCACCATGAGGATGTTGGTGCCAGCTGTTCAGACACTTGAAAAATGAATATAGGCTCTGATAACGCAGCTACGTGCCAGATTTATAAATCAGTCTAGGAAAAAGGGAGGAGGATGGGGGGGGGGTCTAGCATCTCCAACTTTGAGATTAAGCTGTCTTGATGCTGCGGATCTAGAGTCTGAGGCAGGAAATACTGTGATCCATTTTATTCTTTTGTTTTAAGACCTGTCTTTCTCTCAGTAAGGCAGAGTGATGAATGGGGAAATAATAGAAAACAGGAAGAGGTGCTGTAGACGTAAAAGTTGAAAAGGAGACTTTTTGTTTCAAAAGCACCAATTAACAGATAAATTGGGTTTGGAATTCATTAGCCACAACAGGTAATCATTTACATAAAGATAATAACTGGTTGGATTTTCCAAACAAAAAAATGAATGGGCTCAAAGATTAAGTAGGCCCCAGGCACTATTGTGTCAACAAAACTATCAGAGAGATAATCTACCTTCCCTATTCTCATGTAAACAGCAGCAGATAGCAACTCCATCTGCATGAGAGTAAAGAGATCTCACTTGGAGCAAGAAAAGTAACAGCAGCAGTCAGAAATTAAAGTCGTCTGAACAGCAGCTTTTACCAGAAATAATACTTTTGTCCCTTGTGTCTACAGCTATAAAAGTGATCCACAGATGTTCATCAGCTGAGTGTGAGAATCAAACCTGAATGTTAAGGATGGCCATATGTACACGGTGGGAACTGGGAGCATCATATGGCCGTCTTTTGTTCTGTCTCTCCTGACCACCTGGCACCCTTCCTCCAGGAACTCCCTCTTGCATTGTGGGCTCAGTCTATCCTTTTTATCCACGCAGCCACCCACCAGCTGCCTTGCCTATAAGCCCTGCTGTTGTCGGATATGGGTTAACTAACATCATCCAGTACAGTAATTACAGCTAATTAGCACCACCATTTCACATATACACTGATGCTGAAGAAGCCTGGACAGCTATGCGGGGTAATCCTAATTCTGTCTAATCTGTGGACAGACAGTTTTACAGGCATTAAACACATCTCAGCCTTATCACCACACAAAGAGAAGAAACTTCTCCCCAACCTGTGTGTGACAGCACCCAAGACAAATTAAACAGACTTTTGGAAAAGCACATGTGACACCTCTGGATGCAGGATAAAATCACTTTGACTGGCCACTGTTTTCACCACGCTATAGCTATGAGTGTCTTTGTGCACCCTCTAAAGGAGCTTGGTTCTCAAGGCCGCACATTTTCATTCTCAGCGTGCTACTTCCCGGCACAAACTTGCCTATAGATGCACCCCTTTGTCCCTGGCATCCCCTTAACGAAGCCCCCGTTTTCCCATCCCTCCGTATGCTTGACCCAGACTCAGCTCCCACGTTCCCATGGAGAGAGGGGAGACAAGGGGCTGGGAAAGCTTTTCTTCCCCCTTCAGAAAGACGCTTTGTTAGTGCTGGAAGGGGGACAGCGCTGGAGTCGGTGCTGTGAAGCATCCATTGCACCAGGGGCATTCACAGGGACACCCACAAGAGGAGGGATAATAGAAAGTGGGGAGAAGAGGGGGGCTGCAAGAGGGGAGAAGAGGGAGTCTTGAAACTGCTCCCTCCGTTTTTCAGGAACATGTCACTCAGAGGAGAATTTAAAAAAAAAAAAAGTGACAGAGCCGGGGAAATTCAGTATGGTGAACAAGGGTTGTGTGGACATTTCAGTGTCATCTGGTGACAAGGGGAACAATGAAGAAGCAGCGATCATAACAGGCTTCACCTGCATGTTGGCAACACAGGCTCAGCAGCAATGACATCAACCCAGAAAACAAACACATCATTTCCCCAAAACCTATAAGCTTTCATCTTAATTTTCAGCTCGTGCATGAAAAGTATTTGATGATGCGCGGCAAGTGAATAAGTATCAATTTTTGCACTTTTTTTTTCCTTTACCTGCTGCATGTTTCTTGAGATCCAAGTGTCCAGAAGCAGGTTCAGCCTGGACTGGTGGAACTTCTTGGTGGTCTTCACGGCGATGAAGATGTCATCAGCGCTGATGTCCTCGGCCGGAGGAGGGTCAGCGGCGGACAGAGAGGAGCGTGCGGGCTTCTCAACCTCCCTCCGTCCCCGGGTCAGCTTGGTGAAGTACGCCGAGAATCCTTTCTTAACCTGAGCGCTCCCGGGCTGTGCGTCGCCCCCATCCTCCTGTTGCGCGGCATCTTGGAGGAGAGAGCGCGTCCCGGAGTCCTCTCCGTGCGTCACCTCATCCACCTGAACCCGGTGATGCTGCACAGCGACCAGGAGCAGCAGCAGGCAGAGACATGCTGTGCTGGCTACAGAGATAGTGGTCTTCTTTCCATTATTTTTCAACATGATTGAACCTAAAAAAAAAAAAAAAAAAAAGACTAAAAACTATGAAGCAGAGCAACGAATTCCCAATGCAAAGTCCATATGGTATTTTTTTTTCTCTCTCAGAAGAACAAAAAATTATAAATGAAAGGTTAGTTATTGTGCATTGCTGGACAGCAAATAATTGTAATGCTATGAGGGGGCATATATAAGCTTCCACGCTGGCCACGCCTCATGGGAGGTCCCTGAATGCAGCATGTCAGTCAGTGACGCTATAATGGGGCGTGGTTATGGCTATCTGTGTGTGTGTGTGTGTGTGTGTGTGTGTGACTTGCAGTTTGACTTTTTCAGATCATTTGAGTGAAAGACTGGGCCAAGGAAAACAAAAGTAGGTGCAGGTGTTCAAGTGCAAAGGTGTGTTTCAAACCTGCATCATTCACACTGTCACTCGTTTGATAAAAGCTTAATTCTCCAGATCTGAGTCTGAAATCGGGGACTTCAGAGTGATTTTTCTTCTCTTTCAAGGTGAAGCTATTTGAATTCAGCCGAGTGTGAGCCGGGTGTTCACCAGAGAAACAGGCTCTATTGTTCCTCTTTGACCTTGTGAGGACTCTAAACAGTTGGCCATTCCTGAACACTTGTTATTCAAATTCTGGCTCTCACAACTGAGTGCCGTCTGGCGCTGGGACACTGACCAAAGACACAAGTTCCATTTAGGCCGACACGCAGCTGGTGGAGCCTCAATAAACACCCAACTCTCAGCAACTAACAGATTTAGTATCAAAGGAATGTCTGGTTAAACTGAGTTCTTAAAGGACAGCTTCAAATGTGGTGCAATATTGGTGCCAAAATGACCTCAGTGAATGCTCTGTTATCCTGAGATAATTAACAATATCCAAATTAGGATGGTTTTGGTCCCAAACTCCCAAAAAGTCAGTGCTGGCCTTTAAGGTGTATGGCATCCTTCATGTCTTTAATGGATCTTAAAACACATCCTGCTTCTCTCGTTAACTCCTCTTGTGTTTCTTTGCATATGTAGCCATATCGTGTTCTTTTCCAAAAAATCTGCAAGAGAAAAACTTCCTTTCCACTGCAGGTGTTTTATTCTTTTAAATTCTGGGACACACGGCACATAAGTTACCTCTCTGCTTTGTTGCTCCTGACAAGGCCTTTTGTTCCCTTTTTAAAACTGTGCATAAAAAGGCATCTAAGAGCAAGTGTAAGAAACCAGGCAGAGGGGGTTGTCTCTGTGGCCTTCATTCTTCTTCCATCAACCGCCCTCTTTCTGCCGGGCTTGCAGGGCATTCGTCCCACCTCGGAAACTCTTTTCTGGTCTTTTGGACTGGTGAAAAAACAATGTCAGCTGTTAAAAAGGCAAAGTGAAAAGTAAAGTTGTGTCAACCTCCCCTCTGCACTCACAGTGTATTTCAACCTCGTGCTCCCTTCGCTGACACCAAACACAGTAGAAAAAACACTTGAAATCATCTCACAACCTCATCTCATCTTTGACCCCCCCCCAGACAACACCACTGCTGAATTCCTGTGAGCCCACTTCCTCACCATAGCACTCAAAAGCCCGCAAATAAACACCACAGTGTGCTTGATTTTTCCCCTGATCATATCAGCATGTCGGGGGGATCTGAGCGGCCAGAGAAGCCTCAGCCGGATGGTGAAATTAAAGGGCTGTTCTTTATAGTTCCTGCTTTTACAAAGATGATTACATACTGTAAGATGCTCAAACAGCAGGTAAAGAATGAAAATATTACACAATTATCTCTGTGATCATCCCACTGCTGTCCAAAAGACGCCATTGCAGCTTTTTTTTATTCACTGATACACACCACAGAAACTGGAAAACATATGTGTAAGATGTCAGCTATAACTCGATACACTGCATAATGTACATAGATCCATCTTGTTGAAAAAAGACACAGCATGGAAGGCATTAGCACAAAGCCACATCTTTCTTTTGAACGCATAATGTTTCGATTTGGTTTCTATTTCAGTCTGTTTAACATTCCTCAGGATGATTCCCTGAATGTTTCTCCTTTTTGAAGCTTTTGTTTATTAGTGGCTGGTTCAAATATGTACCAACTAGATGCCAGTTTTTGACATTATATTCAAAAAAGCTGCTGTTCAAGGTCAGCTATGTTCGTCCTCTTCTATGTGAACGAAGTTTGTGAAAGTGTAAGACTACGCTTTGACGCTCAGTGATGAGAGCGGTGGGATCAGTGTTCAGTTCAGTTTATTTTCCCAGCGTGGACACACTAGCTCCGATGGAATTACAGGTCACACCAGAAGTGAGAGCCAGGGGACCGGCGTCCCCTCAGAACCCGGTTTCAGTTTCCCTCTTCGTGCAACATTAGAGGAATCTCTCCGAGGACCACGGCTGAGAATGCTTCAGCTGCTCCACAGACAAATAAATACACCCCGTTTTTATTGATCTGTAGTACTAAGTTCCCATAAATCTGAATTGACTTCTTCCAGGTAAACACAATGTACAGTCAAAGTAGGGCACAAGACCTGCAGATCCTTTGCTGAGATAAAGAAAAAACATACAAATAATGCGCAAGACAGTTAATATTAATGAAAAAGTTTGCACAGAGGTCTCTCACTCTCAGTCTTGCGTACCAATGCTGACACAGTGTTAGATTTTTAGGAATAGTTAGATCGATAGATGTTTTTGTATGACTGTGTTGCTAATGTTCATATTTGCTGTGGCAAGCTCTTTATTTTTGTCAAAGTAACTTGATTTTGTCAAACTGGAAATGATCAGGCAGGAGCTGTTAGTTAGTTAGTTAGTTAGTTCTGTGTCATGTAACACATATATAAAGCCAAAAAGGGAAAAAAAACTTCAGTTGTAACATGATAATGTCCACCTTTAAATAACATATTTATGTGAAAAATGTCAGTAGAAGAAGAAAGAAAAGAAACACAGTGAACACTAAACACAGTGTTATGTAGTTGCCAGTGAAAAGGACAATAGAGAACAAAATGGAAATCATTATTTTAATTGCACACTGAATAAATCCACTTTTGTTCTTCTGAACTGGACCTTCAGTTCAACATTAGGTGGTATCACATCTCAACTGGACACGTCAAGATCTTTGTTAAATAATTACATTAAACATATTTTTCAGTACCATATTCATATTTTATCATCCAAAAATGTACACAGTTTTGGTTTAGTCCATATCATCATCGCGTTGTTCTTTACCCTCAGCTAACACAGATTAACCAACGAATATTGATCTTTTCATTATTCAAAATTATTATTCAAAGCCTCACAAAACCCATAGTTGTGAAATAACATGCATACTTATGTTTGTATGACCAAGATCCAATAAGTTGTGTATCCCCCCCCCCCCCAAAAAAAAATATCTTTCTCGTTAGAGGAGTCAGATTACATGCCTGGCAAGTCTGCACATAATCAAAACTGGCCAAATACAATCAAATGTTTTGTATTATAAGAAATACCAACCTTCTTTGTTTCACACACTGCACAAACCCACTTATTGTTGCTAGAAACATGATATTCACTAGAGACCCCCCAGGTTTATATTTTCACTAAGAGCTCTGTAAACTCAAGGGAGACATAAAACCTGCTGACAACTTTGATTTATTCCCATATCACAATGTACATTTCATGAGGTGGAAAGATGGTGGTTTTCTGTACTGAGAAAAGCCCCCCCCCCCCCCCCCCCGTTGAATGAATGGTCATTTTCCCCAACCAGTACACAAAAGTGCTCAAAGCTTTACTGTATTCGGTGCCTTGCATCCTGCCTCACCACTGATTTCTCTTTGTCATTGATATGTAAGCTTTTCTGGGGAATTATTAATCACTTGTTGGACCGTTCACATGTAAATTATTGGTTTTAGATTCATTCAGAGGTTTGTTTTTACTTTGATAATGAAGTCATTCTTGTTTTGATCAGTGTCAAGAAATTATATTGACATCCACAGTGACTGAATGCTGTAAAAAAACATAAAAAGAGGAGCGAATGATGTTTCATATACAAATCACTCAGAATTAATAGAAAACAGCACTTTGCTCCCAACATGCCAGACTTGATTTATTCTCTTATTCAGCATAAAGAATATCTTATTATATATATGTGTGTGTATAGCAATTAGCCACTCATTATACAGCCCAACTTAAAAAAGTAATGACTAATGTAAAACTGTGGTAAATGCAGATTGCAACAGCTTTATTGAGATAAGTACACAACAATTTAACAGCACCTTGTGTATACAACTTGTGTCTACAAACATGTCAGGGAGAGTAAAGGCTGTAATGAAAGACAAATAAATAGTTAAATAAATATCTTGTAAAGCCTGCTGGAGTTTTAGCAGCTTATTTTTTGTGGTAAATGCAGGTTAGTTCAAGACTCCTGGCAGTCTCTGTCCATGGTACTGATTGTGTTGGTAACAACATTAGTGGGCCTGGTTATAACATAACACAAATGGTTAAATCCAAGGAAACAGGAAAATGTATATTATGACCATATTAACATTTGCTCTGCATAGTTACAGCCACAGCCATGTCTTATCATTGCTCATTAATGTAAAGCTGTACACAGTATTGCACTCCATCATAATTTGGCTTTGTTACCTTTTCAGGTGTCTTTCTTGGTGTGTTTTAGCATTAAGTACTAAGGTTCTATATTCTTCAGCTAATGATGTGGGTTTGCTCTGTTGTCTTCATCATATCTGTGGGTGTTAACTCAGTCACACATTGTCTGTGGAAGTGTTGATATATTTAAACGTAAACTTAAAACCTACCTCTTTAGCCATTTGATTAGGAGTAATTTATAGACTTAATTCATTTTATTTTATTCACTTATTTGATTGTATTCATGTTGTAAAATTTTATTTGATCTTTTATTTTGCTATTATTAATATTGTTTTTCTCTCTTATTGATTTTATTTCTCTTTTTTATCTATTTTATCAAATCAAATTTTCATTTCACTCAGTTTTATTATTATTTTAGTTTTTAAATCAACTTTGTTTTATTGCATTTTCATAATTTTTATTTCTTGTGTACATTGGTCTCAAATTACTGTACTGTCTACATTTGCTCTTATTATCAACTCGTCAGTCATCTGTGAAGCACTTTGAATTGCATGAACCTGTATGAAAGGTGCTATGCAAATAAAGTTTGATTGATTGATTGCTTGTCTACCTGCATTGACACTGTATCAGACGCTATCAAGAGTTTATATGAGAGTCAAAAGTCTGAATTTCATTGAATTTATTGACAATAACCATCACATTTGAACATCACCATAATTAAGGACTAGGAGAGAAAATTTTCTTCCACAGTTCCATATCTGCTAGATCTGATTTTTGTAGTTCTACTTCAACCCTCAGTTTATTATATTACAGTAATACGTTAAATACTACAGTATATGCACTCTAAAGGTGAATGTATCATTGATGCAAAGAGTTTCACATTTAAAAATGCAAAATTCTTTCCTTGAACAGCTGGGCACTGTAGATTTTAGCAAATGTCACTCAAACAGGAGTAAATAACGTAAATAGTATTTACGGCAGCAGGATTGGCTCAAAATAAACTAAAGTGGCTGTAATCATGGTAATTAGGGAACATTTCACCAGTGTGATGGGATGGCAGAAGAACAAAGTATATGAAAAACACAACTCTGTGGATGCAGTGAAAACAGAAATCTCACGTCTGGTGGTTGATGTCCTATTTTAAAGTGGTGCTCCCATCATAATTGTTCTCTTTTCACTATCCTCCACATAACCAGGCATAACACAAGCTATTTGCATAACTGTTCAGATCTGCTCGTCACCCCCTGCTCCTGCCCTACTTCCACCCTGTCAGCCTAATGCTTCCCAGCACTTTCTCTTTGTGTCAGCCCTTGTTGTTCTGGGAACATCAAATGATCGACACTTTAAATTGGGAGGACTCTAGTCTTGTCTAGTCTTTACAGCCTCAAAAACTGTAGCTCCAAACAGAAATGTGTTTAGTGGGAGGGCCCGAATTATGAATGATGGGGGGAGGTTAGCATGGTTTCCTGTTTGTTGTCTCTCTTTTTTCTCACCATGTGTTACAGGGAGGGCTTTATGTTGTGGAACATGAAGAGGTGCAGAGATATGATCTGTTTGTGTGTGTGTGTGTATTATGGTGGAAGAATAGGGCTGTGGGATCTGATACTGAGAAAATGACAGAGCAGTCTGATGTGTCAGACTCTCACGGGACGGCAGGCAGAGTGGAGCAGCAGCGGGAAGCTCCGGTGGGAAACTGCTGAGGTTACACTCTGTGGGTGTTACGCGCATTGTGTACTTTCTCTTTTGTTTTCCAGAGGGAGATCTGAGTGGCTAGAGGCTTGTGGGTTTAGTAGTAACAGCTTCAGTGAAAATGACTGGAGTTAGATATTAGAATATGCACAGAAATGTGTCAGAAATAAACTAATATCTTAAGTGCTTATCACCATTTCTTAACATCCACATTTGGATAAAACTGGTTTCTATGAACAATCTGTTCCTTTCCTCTTAAACAGACAATTTGTCATTATTCAACTTTGCTTATCACCAGTTACGTTATATGGGGGTGTAGCTCAGTAGTGGAGCATTTGACTGCAGATCAAGAGGTCTCTGGTTCAAGTCCAGATGCTCTATTTCCCAATTTAGGAGTCAAAAGTTTACAGAAATAATGTCCTGGGAACAGAGTTATGAGCGGAAACACTGAATAAAGATGCTCCTATTGGCAACCTAGCTGAAATTAGAAATACTTCTTTCTCAAATACAACTTATAGATCATCTCTAAAGCAACTGACACTATTTTTGTTATTTAAAGGCCAGAAAAGCACCGTTGCATTATTAATTGCTGCTAAAAAGCTCCTGCAGTTAAAATGGGACTACTGGTTTCCATGTGATCACAGGTAAAAAGTTGAAGGGACTCCCTTGGGTCTCACACTTCAGAGAGTCCTGTTACTTGATCTGTTTGGAAATGACCAAACCTCTGCGACCTCCCCTCTTCCCAGGTCTCGGGGCTTTGTGGTATCTCCCAGCGGGCTGAAAGGAAACTACCACGAACTTTCCCCCATCAGAAAAAGGTCTGAATATTTCTGAGATGCTTTGTGCCTCCTGAGCTTTATCGCAATATTCTCCTCTGATGCTGCGGCACCCCAGAGAGACAGATGGTGACAGAATTTCAGGGTCACTCATCTCTACAATATACTACATCTGTTGCTATTTAGGAGTTTAATGCATGTTTGCTCTGCACCCAGAGGTCTATTAGCAACGTGAATGATTAATTACCCCCTTCAATTTTACAGCCTACGAGATTTCAACCTTTAACTTGTTATTTTTGAGACTCATGTGGGTTTCAGTTTGTGTTTTTGTAATGCAGAGAAGCAAAGTTCAGTCATGGTTTATTGTTTACCAAGAGCGAACTCAGCAGGGAGAGAGGGGTGAAATGCAGCAATATGAGAGGCCAGACAAATTAGGGAGCCATGACAATGAAAAGCAGATGTGACTGTAGGGGCAGTTATATGACTTTATTGACATGTGAAAACAGTGAGAGACAATATAGTGAATGCTGACTAATTGTCGAAGACACACTGGTAATTGGTTGAACACGCAATGCTTTATAGACGTTGAAAGAGATGTTTTTCCTTTTCTCAGGTTCATTTTCAATTATGTCTTAAACAAAAGTCAGGTATCCATACGTACATTGTTTTTATTTTTGCTGTAATCATTCCTGTTGTTCATACTGACCATTAGAGGATCATTTCCTACTGTAATGCCCCTTCAATCCAAGATGAGGGACAAAATCAACAGGTCTTGATTTGTGCAAAAATGTATTAAAAGTTTATCTGAATCTTATATGAGGCGTCAGCAGTCTGAGTTAGTCAAATAAAGTATTTTTAGTACAAAATTCTCTTTTTAAGGCCTGTATGAACAGGAGGAATGATTACAGCAAGAAAAAAAAAACGTTGAGCGTTGAAATGTTGAAAAAATGCTGGGATTCTGGGATCTCTCATCGTATTTCCAGCCTTGAAAGCTGTTATTTATTTTCCTGATCCGTTAATTGCTATTAAAATCAGAGAATCTGGTGTTAAATGACAACAGGAGGACTGAGTATTAAAGGATAACGGGTATCAGGGCCAAGCAGGGGTTTCCACATGGCATATATTAAGCATGACACCTGTCAGGAAATAATACATCATTATGGACTCCGCAAACACACACATAAACACAAACGCACCTTCTTCCCAGACTGTCCAACCTGGGTCAGCTGAGGGAATCCTTTCTGTGTGTTATTGGGATTAATTCCTGGCACCAGCCGTTGGCCCACCTCCAGCCAGGGAACAAGAGCAGCTTCCAGCTCACAGAGCAGCGGTTTATCCCTTGTGGTGGGTCCAACTGGGCTGATCCTCTCATATTAAATGGATTAGCAGAGGCCTTGTTCTACTGTCAGGAGCTCATGAAAAGAATAGGGACTTAGCATGTTGGCTTTTTTTTTTCTGACAAAATTTTAAACAGCAAATGTAAAACATTTATAGTCGCTGAAAACAAATCATCCAATCTGCGCACACTGGGGCTATGTTATTTTCTCAAATGTATTTCCGCAGACTGTCAGAAACATGATTCTTCGCTGACCTCTGTGAGTATCAGCCGCGTTTAGCTCTTGTAGTATCCGTGGGAAACTGTAGCATTAGCCCTGCTTACAAGCCTTTTTGATTTCCCATGGGAGACATCCATGACAGGACCAGGTTAGATTGGGACCCAAATGCTGCATAGCATGACCGGGATAGAACAGATCAAGTTACTGATATCAGGAAAAATCACATGAAGGGTGTAAGGTTCACCCTGAACATCAACTACACATCAGACTGGATTTACTCACACGCTTCTTTTTGCTGCGCTTCACAAGCATGAGCCATGAATTTATCAAGTTATTTAATGTCATTTGCACTCCTGGAAGACTACACTTCAAACACAGATAACGTTAGATCTCATCCTCTGCCAGTCTTTGAGTAGACGGATGGCAGGTGCTCCTCCCTGCCTGCTCTGATATTAATCTCCTTCAGAAGGCAGACACCCCTCACCGTTGCAGGCTCCCATACAGGCGCCACACTAATCACGTCTGTGGCCGAACCCTCACACCATCACAGATGTGCTGAGATCTGGCTGGGCAGCCCTGACCCCAGATCAGACCCCCGTCCCTTGCTCCAGTCCTCTGCCTTGCACTGTTAAGCTTGTATTAGTTTCTGACCAACAGCCTTAGCATGGAGCTTCACAACAATGTTGCTGCAGACAGGAATTATTTTTCCCATCGGGCTTATTACTGTGATTTGTTGCCCCCTCCCACTCAAAAATGTCTGTGGTTTATTTTTACTTCATTTATGTGTGTGTGTGTGTGATGTACGCGCATGAGTTTGATACTAAAAGACTGTTTTCACATTCATTTACTGAAGGGGGAAAGTTTGTCTGTGATCAGCATGTTCCTATCAGCATGATTTGTGACATCACAACTGTATTGGAGCCAATTGTGGTTCAGTATGCAATTTAAACAAGTGTGATGTGGAAACATGAAGCCTCCAGTGCACATACACTGAGAATGGACTTTACAGTGCAGTAGGAGATATCTTGTTTCTAGCAGTTAAACTTTTGAAATGAAACATATTTTTGCATATTCATATTCTGGATTTTTCAATGACGGAGAATACGTAGATGTATTTTAAGTATTCAGAGTATTTTTATACGCTTAAAACATGTCTGGAGGGGATCTGTAATCAATGATCGAGTACATCCGGAGTGTTTTTAAAACTGCACTTATAGCCCTGCTTTAAAGGCTATATTCACACTACTGCAGATAAAATTTGAACCATTTTTTATCATTTTTTCCTTTGTATTGCAGTGATTTGGATCACTGAAGCTTTTCAAAATCCCTGTGCGATCAGAAACACAAGTCTCTCACTGTAGCGCAGACAAGAAGAACAGAGCCTTGAATTGTTATGTGAATTTTAGGGGAATCTTGACTTGAGATTTTGCTATTGTTTTGGTGTCTCCGTGTGGAACCTGCCCCTTATGAAAATGTTCTGAAAAGGATGGTGTTGGCTTAAAAAATAAGCACAGGAGAGATCCTAGAAGTATGTAATGCTAACTCTCTCTCTCACACACACACTGAGTTACTGTACATCTATGCCATCAGGTCCCAAAAGTCTTAGTCACGTGATCTACAGTGAACCCCCTGGCTCAGCTGGATTCAGTATCATTATGGTCTGTGTAGTCCATTCACTGAGGCCCGACTGGCCCCCAATTGAGGCCACACTTACTCGCTGGGCCTTTCCCACAACCTCCAGGCACCTTGGAGGAAGTCATCCATGCTAAACTGTGCTCCTTAATCAAAGGCTGAATGCAGAAGTTGTCCCGGAGGTTGGCTGCTGCAAGTGCGGCATTAGCAAAGCACATGCTCTCCTTTCACCGAGAAACAATGGTGCCCATTGTGTCCGGCCACAAGTGTCTGTTTTGATTTAAAAGGGGATCTCACAAGCAGATAGACAATGAAGAGAGAGTATCATCGAAACACAGGAATAACACACAGGACGGTTACGGCACACCACCAGAAAATTAACAAGCCCTGGATGTCAGCATCGTCCTCAAGATAAGAGACGCTGCACGCTTTTACGAAAGAACCCGATTCCACCGGAGCTGATATCAAAGTAGGAAAGATATCATCAGCCGCCTGAGCTGCAGAGTAATGCCCTATGCAACTTTTCTGACAAGTTGAATTTATGTCTGTTTTTATCTTATGTAACAGGCCTCTATTGGGCCTCTTACAGTTGTCAAAATAAGAGCTTAGTATGATAAATGGATGACACCACCAGATCCCTGGAATTATCCTGATAACAGCATTAGACCAGTCATTAGTAAGTGAGAGGCTGACACACAACGCAGCCATGCAGGCCTGATAAATGTCATGAAATCACCTGAATATTTAATTTGTGATACATTTTGATCGTGATATATTTGGAGGCTGCACGTTGTCCTCAAGTTCCGTTCCATCTCCTCTCCTCCTGGCCTCTTGACTGCTTTATAAATAGCAGTGACCCATCTGTAAATAGGACATTGTTTTGTCTATTGTCTTTCCATCCCTGCTCTGTCCTGATCACTGATGCTGAAGCCCTGCGGTAAACATCCTCTGACCCTCCTAACCCACCACTCCCATGGATGAAACTCTGACCTCCCTGCTCCTAATCCTCAGTTGCACTACGCAGACCTCTATGTTTTAAAAAAAAGTGACAGAAAAATGTGGTTCTTATTGGAACCAGAAATGTACGTAACCACATCCAGAGTTGATTCTATGACATATGTGTTTTACAAACATTTCAAAATGTATGAATTTTGAGTTAACTGTTAGTTTAGAGAAGTTTTTTTTTTCTTTTGTACGTTTGATCTTTTTCTATGTTATAGCTCTGATGGCATAGATCCTTTTTAGATAGGCGTTTCACCATTTTCTTTGAAATTGTTGAGATGTTAAAGGAAATAAAACTTGCTTAGACATGGTTCCTCTTTTCAATATGATTAGGCTCAGCATCAGCCTGTTTAAGAGAAGCCCTTTAAAGGGATGTTTAGGGGCTTGGGGCAGGGGGTGTGCTGGAGTGGTGGCTCCCCATTCTTCCCATTATCCGGCTTGCCATTTCCATTGGAATGAAGGCCATCTATCAGGAGCCCCTATAGGTCCTTTCAGAGCTGAATAAAAGGATCACTGTGAACAGACCTGTCTGTGGGTTGCTCAGACATGGGAGACAACAGATGTGTTAAACGTCGCCAGCTCCCTCACAAAAAGCAGAAAGAGTTGGGGTTGCATGCTCTCTAATGGAGAGGCAGCTTTGTGTTAATTGCTGAATGGAGTCAGTCAAAGCTGCTGCATGCATTCGGTGAGCACGTTCAAGGAATCCCACATCATAAAGAAGTCTTCCACTTTCAGGAAGGGAATAGAGATGCAAAGAAAAGGCTTTCGCCCAGGCCGTAAAATAGTTACAAGGCTTATAACCAAGCTGCACCTTTAGATCCCACAAAGACCTGCTAAGTAACTGTATCCGGGTGTAAAACTAGACTGTGTTTCCAACAATGTTTGAATTGTTTCAATATCAAATATAATTTTGTAATCTGTTTCCTCAAAACAGCTTTATTTTTGGCTCAATGCTTCTTGGTTGCAGACAACAATAAAAAAAAAAAACACGGCTGCTTGTATGATAGCAAACTGTGGGATCCTGTTGCTGTTTGCCTGCCGGGGCCACGCTTACCTTCTGTATTCCTCTGGGAATTAAAGCTGAGGATAATCCAGAGAGATCACAGCATTTTGTCTCAAATTTTATTTTAAAGAAAAACCTTACATCAGGTTAAACGTGCTTATAAACGTATGCAATGCAGCTTACACTAAAACATACATGAAATATTAGAAACAAAGTTTATTTCAGCGCATACAGAGAGCTTTGAATTCAACTTCTGCACCCCAGTATACTTCTGTGACACTGAAGGAGGAGGAGCAAAGGTCTCAGCATCAAACCCCGGAGCCTAAACAATGGGAGCTTGGCGTGGACAGCCTGAGGCACAGCCATCTGCTGCGGAGAGAGTGGAGTCCCTTTGTCAGCTATTGTGGAATGTGGAGGCAGATTGATGAGGGCCGGGTGATTCCTTTAGGGCCTGGCAAGGCAGCAGGCAGCGCAGCAAGCCGAATAGACACCACAGGGAACTCCCTATCCTGCTGTCTCCACATTCCCCAGTCACATGACGGAGCAGCTAGACGCTAAAACCTGGGAAAATGAAAAGGGAAAGTGTTTCAAGAAGCTGATGTCATGTTTTATAAAATCCAGGTCACTCTGTGGGCGATGTCAATAATCATTTTTCTCCTTTGCTATGTTGTATGAGAATGAGTGTAGGCTGGAGCTCTGCCACGTCATTGTAGTGTGTCCATGCTTAGAGTATGACCTCTAACCCTCTCAGCAGGTGTGTGTGGATGGCCTTTATTGAGAAAAGCCAGTCCAGAAGCTTTTGGAGTGGGTGGGTCAGATGAAGGGGGGGGGAGACAGGGCAGATGTTGTATGTGAAATCCCCGAGGGAAAGTGTGCCGCCACCAGGGGAAGGGGTCAGGGCAAAAGGGCGGATCTCTGCAGCCAACACAACAGACAACTCCGGTTTCCACGGCAGCAGGCTGCATCACTAAGCCGTCTGTTCTCTGAGACATAAAATAGGACTTTAGGCTCCGGGATCACAGACAAAACTTTTATTCAGCTTCTAATATCCAGAATCTCAATTAGATTTGGTTCCATCAAGTTAATTTGCAGCGACAAGGAAGTGGTCAAAAGAGCCGGCAGCAACGAAGATCCATGGAGTCACTTAAATTAAAAATTTCACACGTATTAAGTTGTTCAGTTTTTATTTGAGTTAATCTTCTCAGTATCTATTTTTCAGTTCGCCATGTCCTCATACATCCTGTAGGGCTTGTTTAAAGTATCAAAATGTAAAAATATTCCATTACAAGTAAAAATTCCTGTATTCAAGATCATAAGCATCATCAGCAAAATGTAAACTATCAAAAGTACTCAAATGCAGGAAAATAACTTCTATGAGTGGTATATTATTGCATATAATATTATTTTATTACTATTACTGATGCATTAAAATATAAGCTGGATGAAAGGGAGTTAATTATTACGATGTTCAATGCAACAAAGCATATTTTATAAACTGATCATATGGAAAATCTACAAAATAACTAATAACGTAAATAGTAAGTAAGTAAATATTACAACAATTCCTCTAAAATACAGCAGAGTAGAAGTATAAATTGTATAAATGGAAATAAAGTACAAATATTTCAAAATCATACTTGGCACTGCACATGATACACTGTTTTTTTAAGCAAACTATTTGTGCATCTTTCCTTGTGTTTTTCTCATCTATTTCTCTGCAGACCAGACAAACATAATGCTAAATCTCAACCAATAAACAGTGACTATAATAAGAAATTTTATTGTGGGGATGGTTTCAGCTGCGGCGTTTCAAAGCCACAGGGTGCAGCAGAAATAAGACAGAGATAAAAAGCACAGCTTGTTGTCCTGGCTGTTTACTGTAGCTGGACTGTGAGTCATTTCCTTTGAGGCAATGGCTGCAGAGGAATGTGACTTTCTGCTGAGGTCTTTCATCAAACCCTGGCTGCATCAGGTTATCTCAGCATGCACTAAATGGGCAATAAACCATTCACTTCAATTGGCTGGAAGACAGCCCACTGACTCTGGTGAGCTGATCACATCCTTGTTGCAAGAAAATTTCAGGGGGGTGTTACAGAAAGTTTTTATTCAATATAATGTAACGTAATGTAGCTGAAATCCATCATTTTAGAGCCAATGTGTCCTATAACATGTTACTGCCTAGCTTGTTAAAGATAATACACGACACAGAGCTTTACACATTACACATTGTCGACATCTAACCTTGATGGCCATAAAAAGCATGTTCCAAATCTCAAAACTCTTGCAGTGTTGTATAATTAATAAACCCCACTACACTGCAACACTAAGAACTTTGTTCCTCTCCAGCATTGCTCAAAGGAGGAGCCAGCTCGAGTAATAAATAACTTGAGGAACTTTCGAAATTTTCTGCAGAAGCACTTTTAAGACAAGTCTTTGGATAGAAAACATTGCCTCACAGCCTCAGTGTTTCTTTTTTTCCTGACCTTGTCTGTAAAACCAGGGTCCAGGGGTCTCTGTCCATACACAAAGAACCCTCAGACAATGCTCACAGGCCAGAAGTTCGCCTCTTATACCAAGCTGTCAGTCCCGTGACGCATGACATTTGTATAACATTATCGGGGTCACAGCCTTTGGTCAAGATGATGTGGGTGAACGACAGAGAGTGGGCCAGGGCTCTGGACAAGTCTTGAACTTCAAGGCGGCATAAAGAAAGCACAGGTCAAATCATACTTAGATATGCATCTGCAGCCAGTGCTCGGCCATAATGTTTGAAAAGAGCTCTGAGAGGCTGATCCTGAAGTGCCCGGTCATGTTTCTATAGAGCTATTGTTCAGAAAGTTGAAGGAACTTCTTCTGAAGAAAACACAAAGAGTTTCATATCATATCTGTATATCCATCAAAGGATTCAAAAGACTATGAGCATGTGTTGAATTAATTTTCTTTTTGTGCCATGAAAATACTCAAGTACAAACCAATTTGTATTAGTTTGAATATTCAGAGTGTAGAGGGCATGGGTGGTAAAAAAAAAACAAAAAAAAAACCCCCGGCTATCCTGTGATCCTCACTTGGATGCCTTTTTGTCCTGGATGAAGAAATAGACTCAAGAGGAAAGGAAATGACAGGGAGACAGATAAATTTGGGACTGGGTTGCTTGTGTAAGTGGAGTTTAGTTGTGGCTTAACAAGAACTTTGTTTATGGACTATATTATACAAGGACAAGTGCAAAACAATGTAAAAGGAAGCAAAATTATTACAGTACTCTTTATACTTTGACAACTCTCTGAGCACCATGCCTAAACAAGTCAAACATCACCAACAGAAAGGAAATTGACTTAAAATTTAGAGGATGATAAACAAACTTTGGAGTGTCTTTTCCATAAAAAGCCAGGAGATCAGACTCCCTTTCTTCTGCCAAAAAGGATACAGGTACCTTCATACCTCAATGAGCCAACACAAACATGGAAACCCCATCACTGTCTGAGCAAAGGTGGAGGGAGGAGTACTTTCCTCTTCGCGAATCTCCCCCTGATTAGCAGGAAAGGGTCATCACCCCCTCTGACATCTCTTTGTCTCTGTAGTATTGACGGAAAAGATCCTGATTTCCTAGGTCACCGCCACTGCTTCGCCAGTCTTGGCCAAAGTTTGCCTGACCCGGATCACCACGACCTCCGACAACACAACGTGAGCGCGGTCACATCTCCAGGAAGAGTCCTCATTGTGATTTCGCCTTTGTACTCTGCATGCCGTAAATACCATCCATATTTTTTCCTGTAACATACCCAAAATACTTTAGGGATGTGATGACATACCAGGACAGCAAATAGCAGATATAACTCAAGTGTCAATAATCATTACGATCTGACCTCAACATTGTTCTTTTACTATTCTTGACCTGTCTCAAGACGGCACTGTTAAAGATCTCTGCTCGTTCCAGATATATTTAACATCTGAGGATGATCTTTCCCTGTGTAAGCCATGAAAAACATGACATCATGCCAAATCCAGCAACAGCCTGGAAATAACATAATACAAGTCCTGCAAAGAATTCACAGAGGGGTATCATGTATGGAAATGAAGAACATCAGTTGGAGGGTCTTCAAAGCCTTTGAGGATGTTACACTTGCCAGTTCATGCTGTAATGTTGCATATGGGGTCCTTTGTAGATGACAAACACTAATTTAGAACAAAAAATCTGTCTAATTATATCCTGCTTCATGTAACTTTTACAAGATTGTATGGCAAATTCAACACAGTGACCACATTTTATAATATAATAGTACCATTTCATGCTTACATGTTCATGAGTTAGTTGTGTTGACTTTAAAAAAAAAACCTCTGTGAAGCAGAGCTGGGGAAAAAACGGGCTTGAGATGATTCCCCATGGACATTATCCCCAATCAGGATCCTGTCTGTGTGTTGGCGGAGATTGGAATAACAGGACAAATATTGAGTAGGATGTGAGCCACCCAACTTTGACCTCCATCCACACAGCTTCCTCTCCAGTCTCCCTGGGTGGGACTCCGGCCCCTCCAGGCCCCTAAAACTCACACATATCTACTGTTCCCTAATCATGTCTCCAATTATGCGGTGTTATGCCTTTTCACTGGCTATAGAGTTTCTCAGGGTGCTGAGGTTAGGGACCCTTGTAGTCAGGGGTTTGTTGCAGTTGGGCTGCTGCCACCAGAGATATTAATCTGCAGTCATGGAGCAGGAAATCAAAAATAAGCTGTAGAACACTCTGAATTAGTGGAAACAGCTAGTTAATCCAGTTTCTCCATAACAATCAAGTAACAAACATGTTTCTGAGAAAACATCTTAGCGCTGAGATCATCTACAAGAAAGGGAAATCATCTTAAAACAAGACTTTGTGGGAAAGTGAACTATGGCTGTGTTTTATTTCCTGCTGTAATTTAAGCAAACAGTATCATGGAATAGATTAAAATATAGAAAATCTTAAGGTGTAATTTGCTGAAATTTGGGGGTTAAAACTGAGAATTTCCCACGACAGTAATGCTTGTTTAAATTAAACATTGGACATCTGGCAGAGATTCTGCAACCCCCCTCATTATTTGTTTCAGGAGACTTTGCACATCTCCCATCTATTTTGTTTTTTACCTGCAGTAACATGAGGAAATGGAGACAAACTAGATCACCATGTGGCTTGAATTTGCCTGGTTGGCCTGTTTGCCAGCAGCGTGAAACACTTCCAGCCTTTATGGAGAACGGGGTTCAATCTGATGCATCGCTCAATCCCCTCAGGAAGTGTGTGCACCAGTGCAAGCAGAGGAAGTTTACTCTGCTGCTCAACAGATCCCTGTTTATGTTGGGGCCACCTCGCTAGGATGCAGAGCAGCTTTGATTTTTTTTCCATGAGTGTGTCATTAAACAAGTCACTTTTTTCCACATGATAAGTTAAAAGCAAACAAATTGATTGTGTTGTTATTGATAGAGCGCAAGATGCAGCTCTGTGATAAGCCTCTGAGATGGGTTTGATGTTACATCAGTGTTGTCTCAAGCCAGTGTTGACACAATTAGTTCCCTTTCCTGCAATGATACACTGTCTTTGGGTTAACTGAGGACTGTCAGTTGTGTCTCTAAAAGATCCAGTGTGCTGACTACACCTTTAGCATGCAGCAAGGTGATTAGCATCTGAAAGTGATAATTTAACAGCTTGAACCTGTTTTGAGCCATACACAAAGCAAGCACTGACTGAAAGAACTGTCTCTCAACAAAAATAAAGTATTGACATTAAAGCACGACTGCGTGACTTTTGCTGAGCTCTGTTGATAACCAGCTAGTTACAAATTGGCAAGCTAACAAGGGACCATAATTCACAGAAGGGCTGATAAATGAATGACGGCAATAAGGGATGTGACCTGGCAGCATGTGAGGTTACTGTTGGTGGATTTAGGACAAAAGTAAACCTGGTTATACTAGGTGGGGAATGTCAGCCTGGTCGCCAGAATAAAACGTTGGCATTGTACATTTCTGCAAATCATGAATATGTTGAATATCTATGTTTCAACATGTGTAATACGTAGCATATCAACATTTCCACAATATGTAATGTATCAACATTTCCAAAATATGTATCACATCAACATTTCTCAAGTGACATAGTTCACATGAGATCTATATGCATTGACTGTCTTATTAGGAGGAGAAGGTCAGTGGATGGCTAGGAAGTTTGGAAAGGCAGAAAGTTGGAAATCAGCAGAGAGCACGGTTCGAAACCACCTCGAAACCAATGCACACTTCCCATTTCAATCAACAAAGCTGAGTGTTTTTAGCGAGATGTCAGGACATTTGCAGCCTTTTTTTTAATTTTTTTTTTTAATTTTAATCCAAACCATGATCTTTCCCTAACCCTAACTAAGTGTTTTTTGAGCTTAAACCTAACCAGACCTGACACAGCATTGTCACATCATAAAACATCATTATTCAACTGATAATGGCCAACACTGAAACATAGACATTCAACATGGTTTGCAGAAACGTACAATGGCAAGGTTTTATTCTGGCAATTGGGTTGGGAATGTGTAACTAGGTGTTACCTATGCCAATTATTAAAAGGCTTGGGATGAGGAGTGTGTTCAAATGTGAGCAAATATGTTCAAAAAATATTGATTACAGCTGCTTTTATCAGTTCCCTACATTTCCTAGGAAAAAAAAAATTGGCACCACATGCACACCACTTTGGCTTGAGAAGAAATATAAAGCCTGTTGTGCCTATTAACAGTTGCTAAGCTATGATTAGGCAGTCACAGCAGAAAGGTACAGTATGTCACATCGGAAAGATAAATCAGTGTTTAGAAGTCATATATTTTGTGCAGGGAATTTAAAATCAGCAAACTTATTGCTCTGCTGGAATCAACCTTTAAATGCCCGTTAAAGTGATTTATGAAGTAAAATCAAAGTGAAGCCAATGTGGAAGCGCCTTAAACCTGCATTCTCTCTAATGGCCAGCACGGGGCAACTCTGCTGGCTCCAAAAAGAAGTTCAATTGTATAGACGTCTATGGGAAAATTACCCTACTTCTCACTTGATTTATTACCTCAGTAAACACTTCCCTAATGCATTTATGGTCTCAATATCTAGTTTCAAGCCTTCATCAACACAGCATGATGTTAATATAAATTCATTCAAATTTGATGATAAGGCAGGGTATGCTTTAGGGCATGGCTACATTGTGATTGATAAGTCTCTACCACAGCGACAACATTGGTTAGATAACATAACCATGACGTAACCCCATATTCACAGAGTATAGGCGTAGCCGTAACATTTGCTATTTCAATGTGTTTTCATTTCATGAAAGTTAATTGTAACATTTAAGTCACATAAAAAAGTCTTATTCAGCATTTGTACTAAAAGACCAAGGAGTCGGATGTTCAATTTTTCTAGTAAGTACATTTTGTTTCAATGGTTTTAAGCCTGTTTTTCACCAGCGAAAATTAGCATTAGCATTATCACAGTTAACCACAGACAGATGTAAATGCACTGTGTTAACAAAGCTAGCAGCTAAAGTTTGGGTCAGCTCCATCCTCTCGTCCAAATATGGTCACTTCTTATCACTTCTGGCTCCAAAAACCCAACAATAAAATGCTGAACTAGAGGCTTCAAAACACGAGTCCACAAACCAATGGGTGACGTCACAGTGGCTACGTCCACTATTTTTATAAAGTCAAGCTGTATTAAGTCTGTAAACACATACACTTCTCAGTAAGTGCTTTCTTTTAACAAAGTATATTTTCATTTAAGTTACAAAATGCCATTTTGTCCCCGGAGGAATATTACAAAACATCAGAATTTCCTCTCTTTGAATTGTGGTGGTCTTAAAGATCCAGTCTATCTTAAGATAAGGAGATTTGCTGTTTGCTTTAGTGTGAAGGGAAAATGTGGGATTTGTTTTTTCTTTTGGGGAATGTTTGGGATTTGCTGTTATCTCCATCGTGTCTTACACACTGCAGTGAAACAGAGATGTTCTGGCAGCCAGGCACACAATGGCACAGGGTTATCAGTTGTGTCACTTTGGCTTCTCTCAGTGAAACTCCCCCTCTGTTTCTCAGGGAGGGGGTCCTGTTTGTCTGGAGAAAAAGCATGTCAACCGGAGCCATAACTATTGCTGAGGACATGGAGGTCATGCTTGTTGTAATTTTCTTTTTGTAATTTCCATTTTTCACACAAAGACACCATTTAGAGGAGGAGGATAGAGGGAACATTCCTCTCAAGTATTCAGACCTCTAAGGGTGATTTGTGTCTTCAAATCAGCCCGAGCAGCATTATCACTCTCTCAGTAAGAAAATGCTTCCACAACCAAAAAAACTACAAATGTTATTTCAAAACGTTCCCGCCGGTTTTAACAACTTGTTCCCACGTCTTCAAATTAGAGGACTAAATTATAAACTAAGATGGCATCATGAAGACATTTTCCTTTGATTGTGAATTTGTGAGTTTTCTTACAGAGCTACTACGACCATGTATCTGTGATGTCTGTGATGTCTGTCATTATTTCAGTTCCCCTTCTATTAGTAGAGAAGTTTCAGGATCCACCCAACATCAAGACAGTCTTGGTTTTCTGAATTTGAGTCTTGTCCAAACTGTTTTTAAACTTTGTAATCTCATGATGATATGAAGACTCTTAACATTACAGATAACATATGTAAACTTGATTTAGGGCGTGTTTTTGTTGGACAGAAAAAGAAAACAAAATGTCTTCCAGATTTTCTGAGCTATGAATCACGAAGTTCATACATCGAAACCAAAAGTCTGATGTCAAACCGTATAGGATCTGAGAATGTTTCACTTCACAGAAGTTGATGTGGAAAAGTTGACAGTTCCGGTGACCTTTAATGTTTGATGAAGTCATATCTGTGAGAGATTTTGTGTGAGAACTGAGCACACTGTTTCTCTCTGCATTGTCTGAGACATATAGAACTCAATTTCCTTTGTCCTCGTTACATATTGATTGTGCGACTACAAAGGGAACACGGCAGTGATAGGGTGTGCTCTTTCTATCTGATCTCTTTTGTCCTCTCTTCAGCTGCAATTTACTGAGGCAATGATACTGCTGTTTTTGTCCATATAGAAAATGAAACAACTCATTGTGAAACTCTCTTCACTTCCTTCCCTTTATGTTTGTAGCACATAAGCAGAACTTGAAATACATCCTCATCAAGCTACCCTGTCAGAGGTGTGAAGCTATAAATGTGATACGTAGCCTATATATGTTTAATTGCACATAGTAGAGACACAACAAAATGTTTTACTATTAATGGGTCTTTTCTTGGGTTGGGCCATGTTGAAATTATTTTAAGTTGGACTTAAACAGACTCCAACAAAGCCTGAACCACCAGCAACTATAAATTTTATTTCATTCTCAATGGTGAGGAGTAATTAGGGTGATTATTCCCATATTAGAGAGAAAAAAAACAGTCATTACTTTTGGTGTCTTATTCAGCCTAAAGACTCCTCAAAGGATAAGTCTGTTGATACTGTATTATTATTACTGCCAACGAATCTCAAGAAGACACCAAAACCTACTACAAATATTGCCTGTAGAGCCAAAGCCTGATATAGCTTATAAACCTTCATTGTTGTTCAGAACACATTATTGGGTCACAAAGTTGCACTGTGTGCAACATTGTGTGCCAAGCTTCTTCATTAAGAGGAACATGGGCAAATGTAGTAATGTCTGCCATAAATACTCAGTAACACATGAAGTCAGAAGCTGAAAATATTCCCCAATAAATGCACAATGTACTGCTGTTTGAGTAACATCTGCTAAAAACTACAGTGGCCAAGAAAATTATTTAGCCTATTATTACTTTATTGGTAACTCATTTTTTAAAGATTTGCATCTTCATTTTGGCTTGAAAATGAGTGCACTCATTGTTGGTTTTGGTATTTTTATGGGATTTGTTTGTTATTAACAAAAGTCTAGAATATTGACAACCTTATCCTTTAAAACAACAAATCATTTCTGCCAGCTGGGTGGGATAATTCTGCTTGTATGAGTGTCAGAGCACTCTGCTTTAAGAAAATTGCACATGTTTCAGTGAAGTTTTTGCAGGTAGCACAAGACTAGAAACTGTCAAATGTTCTGTCAGAATCCTCCCATAGGCACAAGGACGCCTTCTATGCTTTGTTAACAAATAAGTACATTAGTGTCCTTATGAACTAAAGCAGAACATTCCTTCCATACCTTCAAATACTCATCAGGTGTAGGACTGATTTTCTGTGGACATCCACAGATGGATCCTCCCTTAAACATACAGGAGCGTGCTGCACAATTTTTGTTATTTTTGTCAAAGCAGGTCACTTTTCCATCCCTGTAATAAACAAATGTATTGCATGATGAAGAGCTACACATTCAGGATGAAGCAATGAAAGTCTAATTAATGTTTCAGCAGAGCTCAGTGAGAACTGAGCCACTTTGACAATATCTGACCGAGATGGTGAGAACTGAGGTCACACAGGAACCGGGTGGTGGGGGGGGGGTTTCACAGGGAAAATTAAAACAGTGAGAAGCAAGAAAAACGGAGAAAACAACAACGAGATTCTCCACAACACTGTGGTTTGGCTAAGCAGGTTGCAAGTAATGCAACTTTCAAAATGCAACCAACTGCGGTTACCCACGGCAGCAAATTGATGGTCTGACAGAGTGTAAATGTGCTCTCACTGTGAAATTACACTTGAAAAAAGAAAAAGAGTGTTGAAAAAAGAAAATAATTGTTGGTGGCACATATTTACATCAGAGTGTACATTATTATATATAATAAATATCCCCTCTTAATGAAATACTGATATTTTCTTGAAGTGTTGTCTTGTATGTGTATAAAAAGTAGTGAACATGCTCAGTACAGTAACTAGAACAGGAACAGGAATGTCCTCTGCCCTCAAACTTACTTCTTCTTTACGTTCACAGGGCACAGAGGTAGACCAAACAACCACACTTCATCAAAAAAAACCTAAACAGCAACATATATCATTAGCTGCCCTGACAATCAAAATAATCTACGCCTGACTGTAACCACAAACAAAACGGTAGCTGTCTGCAGGCCGTGATAAGAAATGAGATCCACCAGAGGAGGCAAGATGGAGAGATCGATTACTGTGAGGTTTCCCATGATCCTGCCTCTCTCGAGGGAGAGCGAGCTCCCGCTCCGGCACTGCGTGGGTCTCTCAACTGTCATTATCACCGATGGGAGCCACAATAGGTCAGGGAGATGAGATAACATTGTGAGCAGTGGAGCAGCAGGTGAGAGGCTCAACAGGGCATGATTAGGTATCCGGGTCCCAGGGTGTAGCGTTGCCTCGGGTCTCAGGGGCCTCGGCCCCACCATCTGCCAGGGTGAATTCCTCCTGCTGTAGAGGAACCGCTCAATAACAGCACAAACTGTTGCTGTGGGGCGTTGCTTTGAGTTTCTCCTGTTACCTTTTCTAGAGAGAAGTGTTACACTTTACAGTTCTTTTGTTGCAGACTCAAACATAAGCTCAAAGAATGTAAGAAATCCTTGCAAAAAAAAGACTGCAACTTCTGATTTTTGTGTAGTAATTCTTTTTTGCTTTTTGCATGCATTAATAATAATCTGGCTCTATCTGCTGTGCTTTAAAATTAGAAATCCTGCTTTGTGTGTATAACAGAGCATATCCATGTATATAAATGTCTTCCAGCTGCAGACCCAAGTCACCTGGCATTGCCCATGAAGCACTGAAAATAGCATTTGTCAGATATATAGTCCAGATCCTACCAGTTTTCTGGACTATAGGTTTTTGGGGCTCCAGTGTGAGGCCATCAGTCAGTGAGAGCACACCCCAGGGATGCTCTGATGACAGCCATGCTGGATGGTTCACACATGACCTAAGAGCGCTGCTGCACGCAACACCCTGTCCTGTGACCTGCCAGCGCCAGCTCCCACTTTGATCTGACAACATGGTGTAAAATTGGAGATGCCAACCGCACTCACACATGCCAGACATGTAGTCTGTCTGACAGACAGGCATGAAGACGGCTTAACATGAGAATATTGAATTAGGAGCTGTCGTGCAAATCTATATGTTGTGGTTGTAAAGCTCTCAGCTTACCAGACAGGCCAGGTGAGCGACGATCAATCAAAGTTTTGTAATGGATACTCTTTGATATAGAGCTCTGCAGGAAATAAGGAGCAGGATCAAATCTTTACCCGTCGTGTAGTTTTCACTCACATGAAAAATAAGAATGACGAGTATATAACCAATGTTTTCAGAAAACTCTGACACACACATTTTCAGAGACAGAATAATCTCAGCGGTCTTGATGAGATAACAGAAATGTGCGAGCGAAGAGCAGCAACCACATCTGTTAAATCACTTAAAATCAGTTAAGAAGCTCACGGTGCTGTTGGAGATATCAGACACTGATAACTGTGACCAGAACCTCTAACCTTTAAGTAATAGATCCTGACATGCCCATATATCTACTTTCACTGACATCAAACCCCAACGGCAGGCCACCCTGACCCACATCTAATATGTACAAGTACAATTTACATGCTATTCATATGAGCATTTATTTGTGGCTAAATATAATAGCGCATATTTTTTTAATAGGATGTTGTCAGACATCAGTCTGTCTTTGAACCCAGAACATTGGCTGTCTTTGTGTCTTTGTGCAGATCCGGAGGGCTGTGATGACATGTCCAGATGTGGAGTTTGACCCCGCGATGACCCATAGTGGAGCCCACAGTGTTCCTGCTGTGCACCCCTGCAGCAAGCTGCTGAAAACTGCTGGGATTAATGGTTGCATATTATATTGCAGTAAAAAACTAGCAATGACAAAGTAAGCAGCAACACTAGCATAAGTTTTCCTCTTGAAGGGTAGACTACATTAACATTTACAGCTTGTACTGTAACAAATGAATAGTTTTATTTTCACATCTGGACATTTACATGACCCATCATTCATGGAATTATTCCAACTCATTAATCAACCGTTATGTATTCTGACCAGCATCTAACAGCACAATATGACCTCATATAAATATAAATGGCCTACATATAATGTCTCAGGAGATAAATTGAATGAATATATACACACACAGTCTTACAAGTATAAACATGATATATTGTATAACATAACCCAAACTAAAATCTAAATTTATGCATCAGTTTATGCCAATTACAACACTGTATATCTGATTCAATTCATGGATAAATACTCTGTAATTATCCATATGAAGAAAGTATGTTTTGTAGTTATTTTTCTCATCCTATTTTACACTTATATTCAGAAAACACAAAGACGTTACCAAAAAGCTGTTCAATTAAAGCTTCATCCTCAATCCTAATCAATCTAAATCAGGAACAAATTTGATCATTATCCATTTTGTCAATCAATGAATTGTACAATAACTGCTCTGTATCAGCAGGTTTTTGTAGCAGCTTATGTTGGCCAGTAGTTTACACAAGTAATGTTTTTTTTTTTTTACAGCAGGGATCTATTAGAAATTGTTGAAAAATTGTTTGACTTCTTAACATTTTGTGTTACTGGACAGTAAAATTAAATCAATTATTCATACTTAATGACTGTTTGAATGACTGTCTGTAATCAATGAATTAGCCAGTCAGTGCATCTGTTAATTTTATTTCAGATCAATACCTGAGACATATTAAATAATAAAAATTTAAAATCAGATATTTTAACAACTTCAACCTCGTCTTTGTGCACAAGACTAGTTGTGTATCTAGCACAGCCTGAGATGAGGCCTGTTTTCAGTGTTGACAGAGCAGACCAGAGGATGAAGGGCTTTATCTGTTCCAGCTCCGGCTCTACCACATAACGTGGCCTCCATCTGTTCAGCCCATCAGATCTGGTCTACTGCTGCCTTTTCTGTTGGAAAACAGTTTAGGTGCTGCTGACAGCCTCCGAACAACCCTGAACAAGGGGTCCAGCATGGGACTTACGACCCCCCTCCTGCCCAAACTCCTGCTGGGCCACCAGAAGGCCTCTGTTTTGATAGTGGTCATTACCCTCATTGGGCTGACCCTCTGAGCTAACATCCCTGCCATTAGATACACAAGTAAGCACGACCGCAAGTATGCTCCATGACACTGGGTAAACATGTTGGCAGACTGGAGGAATGTGAAATGAGGGAAGTACGACAGTTCAAATAACTTTATGTCTACTGCCACAGACAGAGGAGGGACGCCCATATAAAGTAACTATATGGGTGGCAATTTTCACAACATTTTGTGGTTTAACAGTAAAATGTGGTGATGTTTTTTATTCAGATGTGAAGATAAAAAAAAGTCCTTATAACGTCTGGATTCATTCTCTCTTAATTGAATAGATTATTTCGAGCACCATCTGCTCTGACCTTGCCAGTCTGGATGAGTCGTCGGCTTGTGACGGATGAAGCACTAAATCTCACTCTACATTGTTCACCTTCGCCTTTTGGCGATGCCTCCAAATGGAAAACTAGGTTGTTTTGCAGAAGCATGAGATGGAAAGAAGCTGGCTTCTCCATCACAGAAGCTCACATCACCACCTGGAGAACCTTTTAAGACACTGAGGCAGAAAATGTTTTCTTTGAAGGGTTTCATAGCTCATCTTGTGGTATCATGAGCTTCAAGTCACATGTTGGGACTAACTTACAACAAGCCAAGAACAAATGCGGCCATGAACCACACTTGCAGATAAGATTATGTATAATGAAACCAAGAAGGAGATTTTTATTGCAGGGGTGGCAGAAAATCAAAAGACTAGAAATAGTACCATAAAAAGTCATGTAGCTTGGAATATAGAGTATAACAATGCCACTGTATCACTTTATCATGTGGTAGCAGTTCAGATTTATTAGAGCCAAACATTTGTTTCATTGCCTGGTAACACGGATTTTGTGTTCACTCTGAAAACACTGAAAACCAAATCCTTACATCGCTTCTATACGACAATTCTTTGCCTGTGATACACAATAAATGTGTGGATCATGAAAATATGACTTTTGTTTTAAGGTTCTATGTGCAATTTCATTAAAACTGTAAACCAATTTCTTCAGTTTTATTGTTCAATGGTTTTATCTAAACAAAAATGTGAAAATGCACACAGATCAGCAGACAACCAGCAGCTATACTAACAGACTTCTCTAACAGCGCATATTCATCACAGTGCAACACTGTCAAGCTTGGGTTTATTATGGTTGCCGGACTTTTCGGGAGATCAGACCTCTGCCCTCAAACAAACACTCTGTGGGAGCATGTACTCATGTGGGCTGGGTGGCCTGCTGGGCTTTCTTGCTCCCTGGGGTGTCTGCTCGTGAGAGGGCCTGTTATTCGGAGAACATCCTGAGGCCCTCCCACCCTCCCGTAGTGTCTGCGCCTGCAGAGAGCAGGAGCTGGGAAAGCCCCGGTACAAGAGAGAACAAATTGTGGTTTGAAGCTGAAACACTGCTGTTTAGGTAAATATTGTAGCATGGGCGGAGAGCTGGGATTTTTGTTAGCACAACAGAAACAAAAGTGAAAACTGTGATTGAGGGGTTTTTTTTCTTTCTTTATAGCAAAACCATCATTAAACGACGGAACTACTTGCATGGCTGAGCTCACATTAACCACTTTCTCCTCTTCACGTCATCACCATATGGTCCACATTCACTGCAGCATTGGGAAAAAAACATGTACGGCATCATTATGTTAATGGTGACGCCTCTGCTGTGGCACTTAGCAGACAGAAGGCCGGGCAGAGAGGAGGGTGGGTGAGGGGGGGCGCTCACTGATTCCCATACAGAAAAAACTATCATCTTCTCAAGCAGAAATAAGGACACATGCAAATGACTCAGCTGATGCAGACAGGCCATGAATACACTGACATCTATGCTTGTTGAGTGTATGTATTTGCATGTGTTTATCTGGATCTCAGACACTATAGAGCATCATCACGCTTGTAATCGTACAAAGGAAGGAGGTCATATTGGCCATAACGTCATTAGAGTGATGCTGAAGCCATCATATAACAGTTACAGCATGTGCAAAAATGACACATCACGCAACCTGATGCAGCTTCAAATTTGAAATGGCATTTTCTTTTTTTCACTGACACTGAAGAGATTTAAAGTTGCTGCTGCTCATATGAGGTGAAACGTGAGGTGCATTATTTTAGGTTTCCATGCTATTCAAAGTTGTAACCACACTGCAAAAAAAAATCCTGCTTTTTTCACAATTTGTCACTAAGTTATAGGAAGGTTTTGCCAAATTCCTCCTTGTGTATCTTTATGAAATTCATCTCATAGTCCAGAAATTATGGAAGGACTAATTATTTCTAATTATCCAAACGTATTTGCTGATGTTATAAATACTGGATGTTTTTCATCCAATCAATTCCCTGACTGGAAATTCAATCAGTTAGTTATATTGGTTGCTTTTAGGAAATTGTGTAATTGTAGGTTTTTAATAAGCCTACATTGCAGTACTTTTGTAAATGAGTGACTCTTCTACAAAACCAGCACTGTCAATGCATAAATTAAGTCATAGAATACAGAAGTGTGCAGAAGTTCATTTAAAACACTGTAACCAGCTGAGACAACTGAGTAGCTCCATTACAGTGTCATCATAGATGTGTTGGACTCGTTTTGATCGCTTACCAACATAAAACAGTCATCTGTCGCCCTCTGCTGGCCTAATTTGTTCAATGTGACTAACATGTTGTGAACCACTAGGGGACGCTGCAGCGTACAGGAATATACAGATGGGTGTCAAAGTAAAGAAAAACTGGTCCAGGTCTGAATGCTTGACCCCTATAGTGAGGGGATCTGGTGGCTCTGTTATGCTGTGGGGGGCATTTTACTGGCATGGTTTGGGTCCAGTTGTCCCCTTAGAGAGGGGAGGGTCACTGCAAATCAATATAAAGTTGTTCGGAGTCATCACCTTTATTTTGTGATGAAACATTTCCATCCTGATGGGAGTGATCTCTTCCAGGATGACAATGCCCCAGTTCATCAGGCCTCACTGAATGGTTTGGTGAGTATGAAAATGATGTGAATCATATGCTATGGCCTTCACAGTCACCAGATTTCAATCCAACTGAGCACCTATGGGAGATTTTGGACTGACCTGAATGGTGTAATCCCTCCAGAAGAGTTCCAGATGCTTGTAGAATCAATTCCCAGGCTGAGGAACACAATTCAAAAAGATATTCCCTCATTTGTTGTTTTAATGATAGTGATGGAGAGCGCTGCCTAACACGTCAGTCCAATATCTCCCATAGGTGCTCATTTGGGTTTAGATCTGGTGACTGTGGGGGCCATAGCATATGATTCACATCATTTTCATACTCACCAAATCATTCAGTGAGGCCTGGTGAACTGAGGCATTGTCATCCTGGAAGAGACCACTCCCATCAGGATAGAAATGTTTCATCACAAAATAAAGGTGATCACTCAGAACAACTTTGTATTGATTTGCAGTGACCCTTCCCTCTCTGAGGGGACAACTGGACCCAAACCATGCCAGCAAAATGCCTCCCAAAGCATAACAGAGTCACCAGATCCCCTCACTGTAAGGGTCAAGCATTCAGACTTGTACCAGTTTTTCTGTTAATTTGTCAGCTGTCTGTATGTACACTGTAAAGTTTTCAATAGAGAAAAAAAAATACTTTAAAATACTATACTAAATACTATATAATATATAAGTATAGATAATAATATCTTTGCATTATACTAATATCTTTATACATTTGGTGCCTCCACTTTACTGCACATGCTCCAGTCATCTCTGTATGTTCTCTGTACATTTATAAACTTGGGAGTTGCTCCTCACATGTGAATAAGCACATTGGTTGAACACCTTGTACATTCTTGAAGTTGTAAATTCCAACCTTATAATATCTTCGTAGTGTGTATATTCACCCTTCCTTATAAAGCACAAGTCTTGTTTTTATATCTCAGAAAGCTTTGCTGCCAGTTTAAATAATTCTGATTGAACTGTCACATTATTCCCATTTGCTAGTTGCCTTTTCTGCAAAAAAAAAAAATGTATTTACATCCAGGGTTTGAGAATTTCTTCAATTGGTAGTTTATTATGTAAAAACTGACCACAGGTGTTCTTGAGCACTCTGTCATTTTAAGCCGAGGGTGGGAGAGAGTCCCTTCTGCCTTTCATAGTAGTCTGGGATTCAGTTTCCATGAGTCATTGGTCTTGTTGTAGGACTGATAAAATTGACAATTGCCGTTTCTTTTTACCCTTATGGAGTTGACAACCTATGAGAACATACTAAATTGCCAAGCTTGTGTACCTATAGACTTAGTCTTAAGATGTCAGTTTACTATGAAGTTTAACATACACTATTTTGAAAAAACAAAAATTTTGAACTTGCTTTTAGGTGGCCCACATGATCTGAAATCACCTTCATAAATATTTAAAGTTTTCTAAATTGACCAATTTTAGATTTTATTCTGAATCTTCAGATTGATTAAGGTACCGCCCATTTTCAGCAAGTCTGAATAATCTGATGTTCAAAATTATCTCCAGCTCAAGTTAAGCACATAAATTCTCTTTATTTCATGGATGGATCCATCTCAACTTGTCACACACCAATTGGTAATACTCACTGTACCACCACATCTGTTCATTATACACTAGCGAACCACTGGATATACTTGGGGATAAAAAATAAACTACAGACAAGTAAAACAGATTGTGCTCATGTATGATTTAGTTCAAAAGCCAAAGGAAATGAGAGTTGGACTAAGAAAGTCAAACAGCAGAAAAGGCAATTTAAACAAGGTTTTCTTTATTTGACAGTGAGACAAGTCAGCCAATGGCAGCCTTCCTGTTCACAGTCATCTTGCACACTTAAAACTTCTGGAACTGCTTCTTGGCTCCAGCAGCCTTTGTCACTTTGAGGACGTTGAACCTCACAGTCTTGCTGAGTGGTCGGCACTCTCCGACGGTCACAATGTCTCCAACTGTGACGTCTCTGCAGAAAAAAGACCACAATCAGAGAGGAAAGAACTTCTATCTGTACGAGACCAACTTAAGATCAAGATTCAACTATGCCTTAGTATAATGAAGAAAGCTGCATCAGTGTTGCCATAAGGCATTGTCGTCAAAGCTCTGAGCTTGGAAGACCATCGTGAGATAAACATCATTTGCAGCTAAATGTCAATAACAAAACAATCAACTGAACTGAGATTTAAAACAGACTGGAGTTGATTTACTGATAATCTTTTCTGTGACCCATTAGGGAAAATTACATTGCACAGAAATTTAAAAAAAAAAAAAAAAGGTTATAGGTCATTAGGTGCACAAACCATTGTGAAATTAAGCCCAACATTACATCTGGCTAAGTGGAAACAAATTACTGCACTATTTTCCATTTTTCATATACAATTCTTGTTAAATATCCATGTCTGGAAACTAAAATATGAATTTCTGACTGTCATGTCTGCTATGACTGTAAGAACCCTAAATTCACAACATGTGAGAGGTTTAGTACCTGAAGCAAGGTGACAGATGGACAGAGAGGTTCTTGTGCCTCTTCTCAAAGCGGTTGTACTTGCGGATGTAATGCAGGTAGTCACGTCTGATAACGATGGTCCTCTGCATCTTCATTTTGGTCACCACACCTTTAGACCACAAACACAGATCAGAATTAGACTTTCCCAGGAGTGCTGAACATCTTTTCATGGACATTGCATCAAGATCAAAACACTAGGAGGCTTCTTTTAATAAAACTGTCGCTACATCAGTGTTGCCATTAGGCACTGTCGTCAGAACCCAGAGGGCTTGGAAGACCATCGTGAGAAAAACATCATTTGTAGAACAGTGACAGGAGGAAGGAATCGATATGGAGTTTGCAGCCAAGTTAGCTTGTAAAGACATCAATTCTGGTTTGGGTTGCTTTAGCTGCATCTGTACAGAGATCTGTTGACTTGCTGACCGGAAAACTGCACACAACAGAGCCAAAACTGAGGTGTCAATGCTAAAAGTACACAAACTGTAACCAAGGGTGGATATTAATTTCCCACAAGTTGTAGGAGTTACCACACTATATTCAACTTACATTCATAAGGCTTTTAGTCTCCATGATGAGGAACCCTCCACTGCCTGGTCTTGTTAAGTAATCTGTAATTGTGTTCTTGAACACAATGTTTCTGGATTACATACAAGATTATTGCACGACAGAATAACCATAGTACAGTTTTATATACTTTTTAGCATTTAAGGGTCACCATGTGTGCAGTTTGATTATAGAGCACGGTGTGTTTTCTAAGACAGCAAGTCCACAGGAAACCATACAAACATTGCTGCAGCACCCCAAACAAGTGCCAACAAGACAGTGTTCAAGTGTTTAACTGACCAGAGAGGATACGGCCACGGATGGAGACATTTCCAGTGAAGGGGCATTTCTTGTCAATGTAAGTGCCATCAATAGCCTGGAAAAAAACAAGAAAGTTTTGTTAGTATTATCATCATATACATAATCCCCAACTGTTAGGTCAAGTCGAAACTCTTTTCATTACGCTGCACAAGTTTCTGGACAGTTCAAAGTTACCTCTCTTGAGGTTTCGAAAACTTTTTTTTTTTTAATTAAAGACTGTCACTACACTACATCAGTGTTGCCATTAGGCATTGTCGTCAGAACCCAGAGGGCTTGGAAGACCATCGTGAGAAAAACATCATTTGCAGGATAGTGACAGTAGGAAGGACTTCATCGGCTTTGCCAAATAGGCACTATCTTCAGAACCAATATAGGCTTGGAAGACCAGAAAGAGGGAAACAAAAAAACACTTGCAACTTAAAACTATACACAGTGTTTTCATTACTCTGGATAAGTTTCTGGACAGTTCAAAGTTACCTCTCTTGGGGTTTTGAAGCCAAGCCCGACACTTTTGTGGTAGCGGGGGAGCTTTTCCTTAGTCTCCTTGCCACCATCAGCGACCAGAACACGCTTCTTGTTCTGGAAGATGGTGGGCTGTTTCTGATAAGCCCTCTCGGTCTGTGGAACAACAAGGGGTTATACGTTAACACTGTGTAGCACAGAAACCACGTTAACTCATTTTCCGGCCTCGCTAGCTATATCATGAATAATGATTTCCTCTTATTGGGACGCAAAAATTGCCCTTAGCTGAACCAATACCTCTTTAACTTAATTTTAAAAAAGGGCATTTTAAATGGGAGTTGTAACAATTGTCAAGAACACAACTATACAAAGCAAGGCGCCGTTAATGTGAATCGTTAACGACACCGCAAGCTAAGCTAACACAGTTAGCATCCCGGCTAGTCCTATGCAACGCTACACGAGGGTTCGCTGAACGACAACATATTTCTGTTATGAATGCCTGAATGTGATTTGAAATGGCTCAGAATCGTGTATAAGGACAAACTAAAGACACATAATCAATATTAACTGACTAAACTGTTTATTAAATGTAAATATATCGACTTAAATTAACCACGCCGTTTCTCTGAACGTACTTGTGCATCCGCCATCTTTGCCTGCCGAGTCGTAAAGAGGCCTGTAGACTCGCGCGACGGACGGAAGAGCACAAGACACGGGAAATGACGTTGGTGAAAAGGCGAGGCTAAAAAAAAAAAAAATCCGGACATAAATGTTTTTTATTGTTTTATAAGTTTTACTAATGGAACCAAAGAGCTGTAAAAACACCCTTTAAATAATGTATAGTTCATTTGCAGTACAATCTTTCACAAAGCGTCGTTCATAATAGTGACAAATGCGGTGAATAGATCTATAAAACATCAACAGCGCATGAGCTCATCGCCCCATTCGTTTAACATCGTGGTATCACATCAGTCCCATCAGCTCCAGAGGAGATTAGCAAATCTGATTCAGGCGCCATCCGGTTTCGGTTGCAACAAACAAATAAAATGTGGTCACATGACGGTACGGAAGCAGATCTAAACAGAACAACAAGATGGCATCGCACCCGGGAGGAGGTGATCAAGGTAGCAACGGTAATATTATGAAATTAATTTCACGGTGACAGTGTTGACAACAGCGTGGTAGACATAGACCATTTGTCACTTTAACTGTTAAATCTTGTTTTGTGGTTGTTGCTCGTTTGCTTGCTAGCATTGACATTAGCTGAACTGAAGTTAGCATGATAGCTAAACGTTAGCCCAACGTACGCGAGCACTTTGCGTTTTTTATAGATGGCTTGGTCACAGTTAGACAGCTGTGAATAAGCAGAACTGAACGAAAACCGAAACATACTTATCAGCAGACTTCATCTTTTGACATTGAAAATGTCAAGGTAGATGTCCAGTATTATATGTAGCCGCAACAGTGTCAAACTTCGGCAAATTAACTTAACGTTAGCAAACAAATAACAGACTGTAGGTATATGTGTTGCCTTGGTATACTTTAAATGTCTCTCGCGTGGTTGTTTTATATATAAAAACAACAGATATAAAGAGGAGAGCACAGAGATCAATCGAAATATACTGACGAATTTTTTTTTTTAAAGTGTTTTCATTTTTTTATCCGTTATTTTAAGTTTGTTTAATCTTAATCAACTCATTGTTGAGTGTGACACTACACATACAGTCATATTATTCCTTAATTTGTGTATAATATGAGGAAATTGTGGTTGTAAAACTGTTGTATCTTGGATGATTTAACACCGACCTTTGTCTCTCAGGAAACAGCAAAGAGCAGATACTGGAAGTAGGAGCTGTTTTGTTAAAGGAGTAAGTTCATACTGTACACTCTGCCCTCTCATTATAGAATTGGGCAAAAGAGTGAGATCATACTTATTGTCCGTCTTTGTCCCCCTGTGTAGCTTCATCTACGAGCGTGTCCAGCGGCATGGAGACGACAATACTAAAGTGACAAGGGCACAGCTGGGTGGAGGAGAGCTGTGTGACCCAAACCACAAGAAGCTTGCCCAGTGCCTGCAGCAGATTGGAGATGAGTTGGATGGAAATGTAGAGCTCCAAAGGTAGGCTACTTGTCTTGTGTGGTAGTCCCATCAAATTCCACACCCAAAGAATCATGAATTCACCAGATTTCACCATTAATAACTGTAAAATTAGCTTGTCCCTAATTGCTAAATGTTGTTTTCCCCAGGATGATAAACGACACTTCACTCAGTCCCACGAAAGAGATGTTTATGAGAGTCGCCGTCGAGATCTTCTCGGATGGAAAATTCAACTGGGGCAGGGTGGTTGCGCTGTTCTACTTTGCCTGTCGACTCGTCATCAAAGTGAGTGTAGCAGCTCCCTCGTATCCCACTTCTGTGCTGTATTATGGAACTAATGATTATTTTCATTATCAATTAATCTCTTGATTGTTTTCTCAATTACTAAATTAGTTGTTTGGTCGATTAAATGTCAGAAAAAGGTGAAAAATGTTGATCACTGTTGAATAATAAAGTCTAACATATCCTCCCTTCACACCTTCTTAGGCTCTTGTGACTAATGTCCCTGATATCATCAGAACAATAATCACTTGGACCATGGACTACCTCCGGGAACATGTGATCAACTGGATCAGGGATCAAGGTGGCTGGGTAAGGAGCTAAATAACAAATGCAGTTCAAAATAAATCATTAATTATCATTAATTGATTAGTTACTTGTATGACATATGTTAATATTCATGTCTGTTGTTCCTGACTTTTAGGAGGGCATTCGCTCCCACTTCGGCACTCCCACATGGCAAACGGTGGGGGTTTTCCTTGCGGGTGTCCTCACCACTGTTCTAGTCATTCGCAAGATGTGAGGGGTCTGTGAAGAGCTGACAGTGGAAAGATGAGAATAACTGCAACAATGGGGAACATGGAAGCAGGAAGACAACCAGGACAACAGAAAGAAGCTATGGCATAGTGAACAAGTTGAACAGGAAGAACTTGTATTTGGATGCGAGGAAACACGCTCCATTTCTGTCTCCCATTCATTACTCAGAATTGGGAGTTGGACTGAATGCGCTGTCGTACCCATAATCCCTATGCCGCTGTGGAAGTGAGCGGTGCATGATTATATGCACAACATGGGAGGGAGGGGAGAGGTTGTCAGACTTGAACAGGGAACGTATTATAAGTAATTTATTTTTTACTTGGTACAGATTAAAACAAGTCACTGCATTCTGTTTTCTGCCCTAATTGCCGAAACATCTACGGACTGAAATCTTTTTTTTTTTTCTTTTTTTTTTGATGGAATTAGGGGTCTCCTCTTTGCATTGTTTTCATTGTAGTTTTACTTTCGTTCCACTTGACTCGCTTTTCTGATCTCCCCACTTTCTCTTATCAATTTCATCATGGTTTGTGTATGCTTGAGAATACATCTTCATATGTATTTGTGAGTATTTACTGGTGTAACTCTGTAATGATCTGCTGACTTGAGGGTGGTCACATCAAGTTAAAATCAAGTTTAAAAAAAAAAAAAAAAGAGAGAGATTTTTACAAACAATTATTTAATTTGCCAAGAAGATAATGAAGATAGAGACAAATTACATCTCAAATAATAATATGGGCTCAAACATACCCAGATAATTCCTCCCGTTTTTTTCCTGTGAATGCGTTCTATAACCTTATTTCACCGGATAACAATTTGAAGTGCCACAGCAGGAACTTGTCTCCAAAGCAATATGTGTATCCATGTTTAGACATGTCCTGCATCTTCTCATGTGTAAAAAAAAAAAAAAAAAAAAAAAAAGGCATATGACCTCAGCAAACTTGACAGTAAACAATATACTACTACTTTTTTAATGTCACATTTAATCATAGGCTGCAATTTGACATTTTGACCAGAATTGTGACCTTAATGTGGCTCCCACAAAGAGGAACCTTCCTTGTGATTGGAGCCATATGTCATGAACTGACATTTCCTGTGGTCTAAGAAAGATGTTGTTCTGCAGACACAGAAAGCACTGGACTCACAGATGCTTACCTCACTTTACAAGTACTGTATTTTTAACGTGAGTTTTTCAAACTGCAACAGAAAAAAACATGTTTTTATATATTCTTGTTTGTTAGTGCCTTTGTGTTCATTTTTTACTATGAAGACACTGATTTTTTCACCTTTTTCTATTACATTTGTAAAGCTGAAATTTGTTTCAATTTTCCCTCAAAGTCTTTGCAGTGACCTTGTATGTTGGAATAAATAAAATCTTTACACGCTTACTTTTGATATGTATTAATGAATAAAGGCTTATAGGGGCTTATATTGAACCGTCTTACAGTGATACATACATAAATAATTTACCAGAGTTGATTCCAAGAGCTTCAGAACATATGCACAATTTTGCTATTCTAACTATATTAATAGTATTTGAAGAAAAAATATAAATTTAGTCTTATGGGAGCTATTGAAGGATAGGCCATTGGGTTATTAAAAAATACTGAATATGAGTAAGTAAAGGACTCTGTTCTGCCTCTAAAAGTTGTGTGTGTTATTGAAAAATAAGTAACTCAAGTGCCTATCTCTACGTTGTAGCAGGGATCCTTGTGGATTACGGTAACAGTTCAGCTAGTTGTTGTCTGTGGAGTTTAGCAGTGACTCATTCAGGCTGTACTCTCATTCACCAGGGTTAATATTTGTTTACTTAGTTGGTAATTTATTCACCCTATACCTCCTGAACCCAGCCATGCAGTGCCTGAGAGGCCATCAAACAGTAAATGTTCTTACTAAGATTTCCAGTAATCTATCCATTACATTAATATTTTGCCTGATGATGGTGCTCAAAGAAAAGTCATTGGGTGACAAAACCTCAGATTCAACCTCTAGGGCTCATGAATATCCACAACAAATGTCATGGATATGTAGGCATTACAGTGCTTTTCAAGTCATTTCAAGCGAGATCTACAAAGACTAAACTGTTGTTGCGCAAACGAGGAAAGTGAAAGGATCATCAAATCGTCACAAATTGTTCACTGGGGACCAAATTTAATGAAAATCTGGTTAGTTAGTCATTTTGCTCAGATCAAAGTTTTGGGCAGATGTACAGGAACACCACCTAAGCAAACAGCCTGATAGTGTTCAAACAGCATTCAAAGCCTGGAAATGACAATTGCTGTTTTGATCTACCTTTCTATAAGTAAAGTAAATAAACCCCATATAATTTATTTAGACCACACAGAAATGTCACTGTGTAGAATGTAAACTAACTAATCAATATGATGTTGATATTACAGATTTGATTGTGAATAAGTGAGATCAATGATGTATCAGACATTTTGCAGAGTTCAGTACACTGTTTAATGGCTCAATGTAAACACGTTACAAGACAACATGTCAACATGTAAACATCACAGTGGTCAAAAAAGCTCTGTACTTTGAGTCACATGCATGTAAAAGACAAAAGGCTATATAGTCACTCAACACAAATACATTTAAAACTTAAGACAAGTATGTTAAAAAGGCAGTTCTGGTAAATTTTTAACATCTTGATGAAAGCATGGCTCTTATGCAAAAAGACAAATGAAAGAGTTTCAAAGACTTCAACAGTAGTACAACAGTTGAAGTGACACTACAGCTGATGGATGTGTTTGGGGCTCTATCTTGTTTCAAGCACTCCGTCTCTGATCCTCCATCTCCAGGCAGGGCTGAAGTCTGGAGCAGGAACACAGCAGAGCTCCAGACCTGACTCCTGCACCTCCTCGTCGTGAGTGACGTGCTGGCCCTGCTGTGTCTCCAAAGTGAAAACCCTCTCAGAGATCTAAAAAGAAGAGAAGACACACGTTAGCATTAAACAAGCGTAATCTTGCTCTTTACGGAGACTGAGACCAACCAGAATGAATAACTGGTCTCGAAGGCTATTAGGTCTCACCTGATCGCTGATTCCAGTGGCGATGTGGCCCACCTTCACCCGGCGAGTCTCTCTGATCCGGATGCTTCTCCTGTTGAAGTCTCGGATGCAGACATCCACCCCTGAGCCAATCACAGAACAGAGATACACATGGTGTAAGAGAAAAGGTATCACCTGTTACAGTTTGATACTATATTAAGTAGTTAAAAACAGGAGAGACATTAATGTTTTTTTATTTCACCTTCAAAACAGCAGGGTTGTGGTAGTTGTGGGTGAACCAGCAAATCCATACTGAAATCCTGCCCATCTGGCTGACTGTTGTAGGAGTAGACACCAGAGCTGAAGTCATCTCCTGGGCTCAGAGACCAGCGACCAGAGTCCTAGAATATCGGATAAAAGAATAAGGCAGAATAGTAGGTTTGTTAATACTTTGGCCAAAATGGATGAACATCCAAAAACTAATTGTGTACATGGACCCTGTTTCAGAATAATTTAACAATTCCGACCTGTCAAACCTTTAAGCAAAATGACTCATTTTGAATTGAACAATTCTTATACTTCTAAAATTATACAAACATGGTTTACAGTTTTTTCTGGATGTTTCTGATGGTTACAAGCTTTAATGTCCAATTTGCAAGAGAAGGTGTCTCAAAAATTGCGACTAGTTCCACAAAAAAGGTTTCCTCGGGTAAATGATAACAAATAAACAAGGTTTTGAGTAACCAAGACTCACCACTTCAAAACTGGGAAGTATAACTGCCAGACAGTTATAAGACAATGTGATGAATTGGGCCTGGATTGAAAATGTATGACTGTATTGTACTGTTCCTACTCTCACTTCTTCATATCATGAAGTAATTCAGAGATGTACTCTATCATAAACTTCAGTGTGTACCTTTTTGTCCCATGGTTCCCGATTGGAGAAAGGGTCACTGCTGAGACAAGACAGGAGTTGCTCCTGCTTCTCAGCAGAATGAAGCTGGGACAGGCTGGTCAGGTAGAAATCTGCACACAAACAGAAAAAAAAACAATGAGGAGGACTTGAAATGTACAGTACATCTGGCACAAGAAAAATAAGCAGAAAACTGAGAGAAACCTCACCTCGCTCCAGTTTACTCCAATCCAGGTCAAGTTCAGACACAGTGGTGATCTTGTGGTTTGGCTCAGGGACAAGTCTTTGTAGACAGAGAGGTTTCCCTCGCTCTAACTTATCTGAATCAGCCTCCTCCTCCTCATTGTCGTCATCCGATTCCTTCACACTCCAGGCTGTTATCACTTTCTCAACAGACTCTTGATGTTCTTCATCCTCATAGGAAACACTGCTGTTGATGAGTCGCAGGGAGTCAGGAGGTTTGTTGGAAGTATACAGGGGCTCTGTGTAGGGTCCCTTCACTGGGCTGGTGAGTCCTCCAACTGCAATCACACAAATACGTTAACCATTTACAAACTCTAAGTGTTAATGCTTTGCTGGCATTGATGTCAAAATGTAGCACAGCTTTTGTTACCTTCTTTCAGAGCTCTGTCGGTTTTTTCTTTGAGGTCGAAAGCTGATGCTCTCTTGATTGGATCCTTCTGGAGGCCTGCCTTGATAACTTCAGCCGTAAGAAGGCTACAGTCAGGTGGGATCTCTCGCAGAGGTGGAGGCTCGTTAGCGATCTGTTAACCGTGACAAAATGAACTCGATCAGGCTCTGATGTGAATACTGTGAAGAGCACATTGAACGTCTGTAATGAAACAGCAGGGTGTAGTGGTCTGTTTGTCTCTGTGAAGGATACCTTCAGGTAAAGAATACAGGTGTAGTATCGCGTCCACGGTTGACACCCATTGAGCATGTGCAGTAACATACAGCAGCTGCTCCACACATCTGCTTTGGCTCCACGGGGATCCCCTTTCACAATTTCGGGGGCCATGTGGGTCTCTGTGCCTTTCAGATCTGCATTGAATTACATTGGGAAAACAGTCAATTAAGGCAGGAAAGCGGATACGTTACACATCTTCCTAACAGAAAGGCTGAAGGTAGTTTTTTTACCTTTGGACACACTGAGGCTCTGTCCCTGATTGTCAAGTCTTTCTGCATGTCCAAAGTCACACAGGAAGGTGTCTCTACCGTCCTCCGACAGCAACACGTTGTCAGCTGTGGGACACAAGCAGAGTCAATCCACTGTATTTATCTCAACGCTGCTCAGAACTCGTACAGTGGGGTTTATGGACGACATAATTAGAAACAGAGCAGCTGCACAGACATAAAACAGCCCCCAGACAAAGGAGCAGAATAAAGGGGAAATATGAAGTCATTGAGGGACAGCTGCTGTAGAAAACACTTTAATGTGGAATGAATGTGGAGACTGGTAACAAACAGACAGCAGATAGAGATTTGGCTTTACTTCCTTGTTGTTCCTAAAGCATTACAAACACCAGGTGGCGCCTGAGCCACAATCATGCTGTTTGTGCTTCCTCAAGATTTTGTCAGTTTTTTTGCCCTTCCTTTAACTCCGTTCCTCTGAGTTTTTCCTTTTTTAATCTTTTTAATACTTTTCCCCCACTTTATCTTCATCTTCTTCCTTCTCTTTGTCGTTGTACTTATCCTCCCCGTGTTCTCACACTGACTACTTCCTGCTCCTCGTCCCATCCCCCCTCTCTGTTTCATTCTCCCTTGCTTTCTTGCTCTCCTTATTCTGCGCACATGCGCCGTTTCTAAAGAGCAGCGGTGAGTCACACTGTGGGAAATTCCCAGCTTGCCGTCTTCTCTGTGGTAGTCTGGTTTCACAACACAGGTGCTGAAGATCAAATCTAGACTGTATCTATGACACTTGTGTTCCACACAACAGCTGCACAAAAAGACACAAAATCCTCCGATGAGAACTAATTAGAAATCTGACTTATTCTCTCGGTCTGTTTTTGTTTTCCACCAGGTACCATAACAAGTAAAAGTCAAGCTGACACATTTTGTTTTACTGTTATTACTATTGAGTTACTTTGATCTGTCTTAAAATTCATCTTGAAAGTGTTTATGGGCCGATGCCAATATCTGATGGGTATGTTTAGGTGTAATCTCTGCTGTTAATATTTTTGTCTTAACATTCAGATTTTAGGTAACTGACTGACATTCATATCCTACCAAACTTCAAAGTTCAAGGCTGTATAAAAAACAACATATACAAAATCAGTGATTGTAAAAAAACATTTTTTGGCAAAACATTTTAACATTTTTTGGAATCTTTCTCTCTTCCACGCCTTTAAAAAACTAATAATGATGGTTAAACGGGTTAAGGCCAAACTGATGTATAAGTACTGTATGTCTTTATAAATCTGTTTGAAGGATTTTAGTTGTGATAGATATGTCAAACTTAAGCTACCATGTGCCAAAAGGATACAGTTTCAAGATATGAAAATCAATTTTCAACAGAGCATTCTCATGTTTTGATTTTCTTCTTCTTCTTTAGAATAACTCAGCTAAAACGTTAACATTAGTCTGACTGTTGTGAGATTTGGTATATTTGAGAAAATGAAATTGCCATAATAGCCCTTGGCATAGCGTACCTTTTATATCAAGATGCGCCACTTTTTTCTTCACCAAGTACTCCAGCGCTGTTAAAACTTGTGAGTGGTAGTGGAGACTTAGGTCCTCTGGCAGTCGTCCCCGCTCTGCTATCAGCTGGCCCAGAGAGCCTGGAATAACAAATACGGTCAGACCAGGACAATGACTATGTCTTGTTAATATTTACCAATACACACCATCTGATTCAACTGTTCCCTCTGCTGTTACGGCCTGTGAAGAAACCTAACTTTGATGACAGGAAAAAATTTCCAAGGTGTGTCAAGCTGGCGTCTCCTATTCCAGATGTTTGGTGTAATTTGGACCGCGACACTTCAATGAAGCTCAATAGTCATTTCTAGCGTCCCAGAACCACCCACTTCCACATCTCGACACTAATCACATCCGTATTTCTGAACACTTGAACATTATCCTCATGTTGTACCTACTGTACATGTGTTTGCACTTATTCATCACATCTCACCCAACAATTTTAAATCTCATGCTCTATCTCAACAGCAGCAGTGAGTAGTGATAGATTGTGCTGTGTGTAAAAGGCATAAAAGAGGTTTGTTTACCAGATTTGTGGTCCATCAAAAGGATAACAATAGGCCCCTCTCTGACCACTCCAAAGAGTTCCAACACACGGGGAGATCTGAGGGCACTCCACGCACCCACCTCCTCACTGTTGAACCTCTTCAGGGCGATCTGTGAAGAAAGAAAGGAAAAAAACAGTCAGCAATCACACAAAAACACTCTAAACTAGGCACTGAAAAAGAACAAAAGAGGGAGATGTGCTCTGTGTTACCTTCTTGACAGCGAATCTGAAGCCTGTGTTGACATCTTCAGCAATGTGTACTTCGCCATAGGAGCCTTCCTTAATGAACTGTGTGAGATTATACTCCTTTCCTTCCTTGTATTCGGAGTCCACAGGCTGGATTTTCTGATAAGAAAAGAGAGTAACGAGTTAGTTTGGTAACTTAAACTTGAGCATAATGAATCTTATTTAGACAAATAGAGAGAGAAGAAAGCAGAACCTACCTCATTGTAAAAGATTATTCCCTCGTTGCTGACTGAGTCATCAGCTGAGAAATCATCTTCCTCCTCCCTTGCATCCCTCTCCACATCTTTGAAAAGAGGCCCTGCGTAGCACGGGTCCCCCTGACTGACGCTGCCCCTGAGGCCAGCTAAAGCCAGCGAATAGTCTCCCACACTGCTGAGGGACTCGCTGTCCTGCCCATAGGAATGGACGCTGGAGAGGAGGTTACAGACCGGTTCTCCCCAGGCCAGAGGAGAGCAGCTGGACCCTGTGTTGTAGATCTGTCGGTTGTAAAGAGGAGGCCCTCTGTCCTGTTCTTCTGATCTTTCGATGCTGCTACAGCAAGAAGAACTGAGGTTGCTTATCCCTCCGAGAGATGACTCTTCCTACAGGAGGAGAACAAAAAGCACGGCTGATCAGACTAGAAGATGTTTACATTCTCAGGTGAGTTTGCTCAGGGGTTGAATGTTCAAGGCCGTGAGAGGCAGCTTTGTTTGAATTCAGTGATTCACTTCCACAACACAGGAAGGCTAGTGTTTGCATGTTAGCGTCTAGGGATCGAGCCTCAGACTGCCAAAGAATGTGGCAAAATATCCTTGAAGATGATTCACAAGAAAAACACTGCAAGCACTCTCAGCTCTTTTAAGAATACAAGAGTATAGAGTGCACTAACCAACCTTTTAACAGTGGTTTTAATATCTAGACTCAATTTGATGTACAGTTCTTACCAGGATCCGGACCAGAGAACTTCCGCTCTCCTGTTCAGGGACTCCAGAAGGCACACGATGTCTGTGTCGCTGCTTCTCCTTCTTCTCCAATTTTTTCTTCCCCTTGCGCTTCTGTCTTTTGCGGGTCCTCCTTCTTGGGGTGAGCTGCGTCGAGGAGCGGCTCAGCTCCTGGATGGACGCTGAGGTCGGGCACGCCACGTTGTTGTGTTCTGAGTGACGACTGAGGCAAAAGGAACAGTGTGAATTCCACATATGGAAATAGAAAATTTCACAAACACACAAATATGAGAAGTGAAATGTAGAGGCGGTGATGTCAAAGTTATCTCATACCTTACGTTGAAACAATGGGGAGAGGGAACAAAGGAACGTTCAGAGCAGGATGGACTAAACGCTTGAGATTCCTGGGGTACACCTGGGGAGAGCACAGTGGTGATGTTGAACTTTCTCTGTTCTGGCAGTTATTCGATTTATTATAAGAAATTCTGAAGGGCATACTTACATTCTTGGGCAATGATGGTTGAGGTCTTCAATGGTGTTTCTCCAACTTGCTCTGCAGTTCCATGTGTCATCACTTTATTCAAATGATGGTTTAACTGGTGCAGGTACTCCATTTTGCTGTCCTTCCCTTCCTCTTCCTCTTCCTCCGTCTCCTGGTCCGTGGCTGAGCAGGCTGGGTATGACCCCTTCAGCTCAGCCTGGGGTGACCCGGAGAACGGTGCTGTAGAGTTGAAAATCCTCTGCCTCACCGCCATCTCATCTGCTGGACCTTGAAAGACAGAACATCATATGAAGTCTATAAGTCTATAAGTGTTGTCTATGCACTTGTACAGGCCAGGCATGCTGCCAGGTCAATGAAAATATTGGTCAAATAAGTAAGTAAATAAGTAAAAATTGCAAAAACTAATAATCATATATGCCTGGGGCTGCAAACTGGCTGGCTAGAACCAATTGTAAGTGTTTGTAGATTAGTGTAGTTGACTGACATATCGGCTGTGTTTCCCTGAGACTTTTCAAGTGTCTCAAATTTATATATTTAGCAAATTTATATATATTTTTTTATTTTTACTGTGGAACTGCAATGCCAATTTGTCTCCTTTACAATCTGCACTTTCAAGGGTATTACACGGAAGTGATTTAGTTGAAGAGGTTGCTTCTGTAATGCAACACAATGCCTCTATAATGCAACATAATGCCATGTCTATACAGTACATCACATGGTTGCTGCTTACCATCAATAGAGTGACCTTTAGGTTTGTGCTTGTGAGAACTGGTTCCCCATAATGTAACAAAGGACTTTACTATCAACTAACATGATAAAAAAAAAACTGGATTATGACAACCAAGTATGTATATCTCTTTTTTTCTTTAAGACAAGTCAAGTGTATCTATAATTTGTATTTGTTTATTTTTGTTCATTTGATTTTTAATGTAATTATTTATGTTCTGTTTGTATCACCAGGCCTGAATTTTTTTGTTTTGTCATTTCCACGACCTTCAGTAGTGATCAAGTAAGGTGGAGGAGTTCATCCACTTGACTCAAGTGAAGATGAGATACTTACCCTTCACCACAGAAATGTGCATCCACTTCAATGCAATACCATAGGCTTTTTACTGTAGTTAACTACATGACAATCAGCCTCTTAACAGCCTTTTATTTGCCGTGTAAGTTCAGTATCATACTGATCACTTGAGCATCGGAAATGTACTGAAACTTTGAAAGTTTGCGGTGGGCAGATGAGACAGGAAATTCAACCCTGGCCTTGTTTTGACAGTTGCAACTGTGTCGTTGAAAGCAAGTACTCTTTTTCAGTCAGAGGAAGTACACTACAGCACATTAGGCATGGCCAGGCTGAATTTCCAATAAAAGCTTGCATGACTGACCGCCAATGGCTCGGAGGTCACCGTCGTCGAAACACGTATGACTGTATAATCGGCACACTCATTTCATCTCAGCGTTGCTTATTATGTGCATTAAATGCAGTTTGAAAGCCACAAACTGAGAATTAGGACTACAGTTGCAGCTTGTTGCATCAGTGTATCCATTACACTTAACCACAGCTTCTCCCTGTCACTCAGCTTTGGACATTTTCTGCACATATAAACGTAGATATTCTTGATAGAGGTCGTACCAGGGTTAATCCTGAGATCTCAAACAAGACGATACCATTACAAGTAATACTAAAGAAAAGCTGACATCAAAACATATGCTGGCAAATGTATTTAAATTTCAATCAAAGCTAATGCAAAAGTTTAGGCTTTAGCAATGTCATTACCTTGTGTGCCGACTTCACGCACTCCAAGACATATGTAGAACAAAGCAATTCAACTGTCACTTCCTTCTTAAGACTCTGCCGGTGCTCTGAAAGCACGGCGCAACACCACACCCCAAATGAATTTACGTGGAAAGGAAATAGAGAAAAACCCACTGCAATAAACACAACCACAAAAACAACTCGGTGTATGTGTGAGGCTGAGGGGCGTGTAGACGTACCGACAGATGCCAATCTGAACTGCTATCTCTCTCCCCTGTATCCACTCTGAACGGGCTGTCATCTACATTAGCAAAACTAGGCGCTCTGTTAGTCTGCCTCTTCCTTCGTGTTCTGATTCTCACTCTCTGCTCAGTCTCTGCCGCACTTCTTCTGCTCTGCTTGATGCTGGCTCTCCGCCAACCGGGGGGAGGAGCTGGCTGACAGTGACTTATGGGAAATGCATCTCCACTTCCCCATATTCCCCCCTCCCTCTGCTCTCTCCAACAGGGCTGGCTTGCTTGCTCTTCCCTCTAACTTGTATAAAAAGGATAACATGTTTGGTTATGCTTTTGATGACCTACTGGACTTTGAACAGTGATATAAGCAGAAAATAAGCAGGCCTGCACCTATCAAGATAACGTCAACTTTTATTCCATGATGAAATGATGGATTTGATCACTGCAGCATAAAGTCAAAGACAAATTGAAAGCAGACCAGTTAAATAAACACTGCAGAATCGTCATGTTGATCTCATGTCCCTAAAACGGTTACTCTGTGCATTTTTTAAGTGATTTGTACTAATGTGTACTCATCTGCTGTGAACCACAATATGAAGTGAAATGTGAGGAGTTTTGTAACCTTTTATGTGCTCTGATATCCTAATGATCATGTGGCCCGTAGCTAGCTAATATACTGTATATGAGCTTGTCAAAGTCATGTCACAACCCACACACTTCCCACTCGCTTGTCATGTCATAAAAACTAACAGCAGCAAGAGACAGAAGACTACTCACTCTCCTCTCAAAAAAAAAAAAAAAAAAAAAAAAAAAAAAAATTGACAATCTGTTATCTGATATTATGAGGATTTTCTTCTGGAAACTATTCGCCACTAAGAGAGTTTGGAGCAAGCGTATGAGCTGTCACTTAAATGGTGAGGTGTCAGAGTGGGAAAAGGTTGGTCTTCTATTTCTATCTGAAATAACTAATCTCACTTGCTTTTCTATGCAGCAGCAAAACAACTTACTCATATAAAAACTGGTACAGAACACAGGAAATTCAGAATACCACTTGAGAGGCTCCGCCAAAAACCAAGTAAGCAGTTGCTTTCTGCCTCCTTGGTGACAAAGACACTGTTTAAATGTCATGACAACAATATCTTAGAAAAATGGTTAGAATTAGGACTGTGGACATTGTCATGAGTTGAGTTTTTTGTGACTTTATTAGCTGCCAACTATTTTTAAACTTTTGAATTTTACAGGGGAAAAAGTCATGTTTTATATTTCCAGCAGTAGTGATTCATTTTCAATCAACAGAACGAGACCTGGATTATGAGTATTAGCAGCGATAGTCGACATGGCTGAACGTAGACAGCTCTTAAATCTCAAACTTCATTAAAAGATATAGGCCTATAAAGCATATGAAAATGATGTAATGCACTTATGGTTGCAACTAAGGATTATTTTATCATCGTTTAATCTGCCAATTTCTCTCTCAATTAATGGTTTGGTCTATGAAATGTCAGAAAATGGCAAAAAAAAAAAAAAAAAAAAAATGCTTGTCACTAAAACCTAAGTCGACAACCTCAAATATTTGTTTTGTCTGACCAACAGTCTGTTTAATTTACAGTGATAGAAACAGAAAGAAGTAGCAAATCCTCCCAACTGAGAAACTGGTACCAATGAATGCTTGGCATTTTTGCAAGAAAAACTGACTTATAAATTGAATCAGATTATGAAAACAGTTGATTACTTTTCTTTTGATTGACGTCAATTAATGGATTAATTGTTTCAACTCTAAATGCAATCCAATGCAAAACAACCACTGACTACTGCCTCCAAATTTACAATCAAGCCGAACCAACATTTTTCTGACAGTGTCAAAAAATAACACTATAAGCTTCACAAAGACAGACGTTATTGCAGGGCTGCTGCATTGTAATTTGAAATTTTGCAGAGAGCTGAACTCCGCATACAGACGGTGGCTATATTGAGCTGACTCGCTGCTGTACACCCACACAGATTAATGAAATTCCAAAGCCTTTAGTAAGGACAGTGAAAAGGGACTCAACCTGAATACACACAGCCAAGCATTCCTTAAGGGAAACGCAGGCCGCTTCTCATGAAAACGTCCCGAGTCCTGAACTACACACAGCATCAGAGAAAACCGCCTGCATGCTACAACTGCAGACAACGCCTGCAGGCAACAGTTTATGTGCGACTCACACTGTTCAGTCACACCTCCTGCGTCTCTTCTATCAGCTTCCATTTTTCCTTTCACTTCATCACTACACACAACAGTGTGTGCTGCAACTATTTTTTTATTCAACGGATAATCTGTAAATTAATTGTGGATATGTGAAAATAAAATGAATTAAAAAACGATGAGCAATTCTGCATTAGGTCAGAAAATATAGGAGACGATATCACAGTTTGTTCATGTTGGTGTTTTTCTCTGTTTTATATAATTGTTAAGTGAATATCTTTGGGTTTTGAATTGTTGGTGAGACAAACGAGACATTTTAAGATGTCAGCTTAAATTTGAAATTATAATGAGCATTTTCATTTTACTTTTTTTCTGCCAGTCTACAGAAAAAAAGAATATTCAATTCATTGAGAAAATAATCTCCAGATGAATTGATGATGAAAATACTCATTGGTTGTAGCCGTACAGTCAACGTACCAATTTGAAAATTCATCAAAAGTATGCATCCCCTCTAATATCACTATTGTGAATTTCAGGATATTATGTCATATGCTTTCTTAAACACAGAGAACAGATCAAAAACTAAATAAAAACTGAACATAAGTGGGCTGAAAATTCACTTTACATTAAGTTACATAAGTGATATTTCAATCCAAGGCAACTGCAAGTACTACTTTTTATTAGGATTATGTATATTGTGAACAGATTTCTAGAAAGTCTTTTCTGCACTTTCTTTCTATTTTGTACAGGAAAAGAGAAAAGACATTCAGACTGACAGGACACCATTGGTTTCTCATTCAAAGATGGATCCAGGCCAGTGCTGCCTAGCAGTAAATGCAGGCCAGGAGTTTGACTCAAGGCCAACAAAGGTCCGGTGTGTTGTTGTGCAGTGTGGAGAAGCATCAGAACTGGGGCCCATCAAACAGTACCTGTCAGTGTGACTAATGTAAAGCATCCAGTCTGGTAAATATGAGATTGTAATGGCATAATGTTTAATATTTCAATACAGATGAGATAAGAGGTAATGATGTCATAACATTCAATACAGAGGACAACCTGGAATGAACATAATGTCTCTTCTTATTAAGACTAAGATACTATTAATAAAGTTATAATGACAAATGCATATATCACACCTTTGTATGTATTATATACACTGTGTATGGTTATGGCCCTAAAGATATGCTTCTTATTTTGAGATTGTAGGCCTATTTCTTTGTCTTAGAGGTAGCCTAATATAAGGAAGTCCTTTCATAGGGCTTCCATGATAGACAAAAGCATCCAACAAAAGTCAGCAGTGGCACTGAAAAAGTACAACTTGGAGTTCAGAAGTTGTTTTAATCATAGACAGCTGTATTCAATAGGCGTATGTGCGGTTTTGAATAACTTTGATGACCTAACTGCCAAACTTCCAGTAACACCAGTTTAATACCTATATTTTAAACTTCTAACTTTTGTTGTTTTCAGCTATTGTCACAATTTGACTATATATAGCCTATAAATATGTAATATATACCCGTTTGGTTGTTTGAGACTACATATAAGCGCTCTCAGTGTATTAAAATAATAACTTCCTTCTAGCCACGCCATTTCAACCTAGGGCCGAAGTGTAGTTACGTCTTGTAAAGTCTATAAGTAGTCATTAGAAATTTTTTTCTCGAAGACAGCAGAAGAGATTGGGCTCATAAAACCATTTACCCGGTTTAAAAAATTCATTTTATAGCTAATATACAGTAAATTATTAACTTACAGGTCTTCCTATAGGCGTCGGCCGGTGGCGGCGGTTGGGCACTGTCAAGTTTGAATGAAATTATGGTTTTCCGGTTATGTATTTCAAAGTACTACTATGTTCTTTTGATTTTTACAATAAAGACATATAAAGTGCCGTGATGCTGACTCGGGTTAGTGCTATTATTATCATTCATTGAATTTTTTGATACAATTGTATTGTTTCTTGCGCTCTAGTAGTATTTTTACATGCTATGTAAATTTGAATGATACTTTTAATCTGTAGAACACATATCGGTGCTTCCTGTTTTGTAATGAGTCATAACGCGGCGGTGCAGCAGCTCCCTGGAGATGCTTAAGAGAAGGAAATGGTCGTGAGGTGTGAAAACAGAAATGACATTTCAAGCCACAGTGTTGTGAGAAAACGCACGAATGCATGTCACATCTGTACTGTCCTCATATTAAAGATGTCACATATTTAAAGGAAAACTAGGGTTAATGAGATGTTTCTCATTACGTTTCATTGGTGTTGCATTTCCCCTTTTAATCCCATGTTAAATTTTAAAGTTGCGATATTCTAGTCTTTCTTCTTGCTGTTTTACTTTTTTATTGATATAATCTTTCTTTGTTTGTTATTTATTTGTTTTCTATCCAATCCCAATCTCTTATTTATGTTCAATTTCCTATGTGTTGCTTGACTTTCCTATAATGATAAAGATTCCTTACCATAGATAAAGCCAAAGATTTACCAAGGTGAGTAGGCCACATAGGCTAATACTACATTATATTCATGTGCACAAATACCTATTTTCAAAAGGGGTAGCTGTATTGACACATATATACCACAAGATGGCGTTATGAACTTCTTACTTGAAGGCGATTCTGCTTCATTAATATAGCCTATATTTAGGCTGACTGATGTGCCATCTAAGGTAATTTACAGTAATGAAATGTAATTAATGAGGATATTGAGATGTGTCTTTCATATGCAACAATTTTCATTTCAATTAATTGTTGAGTCTAGCAGTGGTGTTGATCATGATATTGTGATTTTTTTGAGTAAGATATGACCAAAATGTTCAGGTGTAGGACAATGACACATTGTCAATGGCATTCCCATTCACATCAATATAACTTTTAATAAAGGCATAGTGTGGTCTGATTTAGGGGTAAAACCAGCGAACAGATCATGTATACATGTATAATGTACATAATCACCTACTATATAAACTTAGCACTCCTTGCACTTTTACACAGTCTTATACCATTTGTGTACTTGTCTACAACTTACAGACCTGCATATAGTAGGTACATAAAGCTATTATGTTTGCTTATTTTGTTAAGCTTTGTTCTCCTTATACTGGCTGTATGACTATGTGTTTCCCTGAGCATCGCTCTTGGAACTGGGTTAGTACATTGAGAGAAACCAGAAGTCGGAGTCAAATTCCCTCTATATGTAAACATACTTGGCCTATAAAGCTGATTCTGATCCTGATTGTTTAACAGGATGTTCAATGTAGGTTTCAAAAACATGTGAAAATCTTCACAAATCTCTCACTACTAACTACCAGGGTTTTATTTTAACAACCATTGCCATGTTAGTCCTCCAGTACCCTAACTGGTATGACAGTTTGACTAAAAGCAGATTTTAAATAGTAATACTGAGCCCCTTAATCAGCTTCATCCAGAAATGTTCTGTGTCCGTTTCATGTGTGAGTGGATGCCAAAGAGGATATTGATGATCTGGTAATTTCCCCTTTTCAAGACCAGGAAAATCCCAGGATATCTTCCTATTGTGACACTCATGTAAACAAAAGCCAAATGATTCTCAAATTAAAGCAAACCATGGAAGTATTTTGTTTGAAAAAAGGCAAGCAGAAGAGAAGATTTCACTCAGCCATTTGGTCCTAAGCACTTGTTTGGAGCAGAAAATATGAAAACAAGAAATGCAAGCATTTTTTCATGTCTGCAGATTGTACGGATTCTGACACAAAGCAGCTGCCATGTGAGCAGATGGAAGAAATTACTGAAATGTTAAAACGATTTGGTGTCTTCATAACCTTTTCCAATCAAACTACTCCCCATTAATACAAAAAATCAGAGAGGATTTGTCAACATGGTCACCTTTACCAACTTCATTTCTAGGGAGAATCAATGCAATTAAGAAACTACTTATTCCAGAACCTCCCATGCGATCTCATACTTGCCTTTTTCAAATCCATAAATGCCCATATTTGTATATACATATGGAGTAACAAACATTAAAGAGTGAAATTCTCTATGTTCACTAAACCAAAAAAGTTAGAGGGAGCCTCCCTGCCAGACCTACAAATTTATTATTTGTCAGCCAAAATTAAAAATATTATTAGCTGGTTCCAGGACGAGAATCCTTGTGGATCGATTTGGAATCATTTGCTTGTGACCCAAGATCACTCAAATCGCTTTGATTTATCTATAACCTTGAAAATCTTTAACTAAAAATCAAATCATCTATAGCACACTTTTGGTATGGAAAGATGTAAAAAAAATAAATAAATAAATAAATTAAATCAAATATTCCTAATTTTATTTCTTTGCGATCACCAATTTTAAACAATCCTAACTTCCTTCTCCAGATCAGGAACATTCTGGACTATCAGACTGGACATCAAAAGGTATGTCAGACCTTTCTGATTTATTTAATCAAGACTCTCTGATGTCTTTTGAAAAAATAAGCTTTTTATTCTATTTTTTTCATTTTATTGATTCTCTTTTGAAAGAAAATAAAGTCCACTTATCAGAGTTTGAAAATTTTCTCCTTTCAGCTTGAAGGTAAAATGTCAAAAACACCTTATTGTTCCATGTGTTTTCTTCATCAAATGACTCATTGAAACCAGTGTGGGAGCATGATCTGGAGGTGAGGTTTAACCCACAAGACTGGGACAATATTTGCAATAAGATTACTCCCAAATGTACATCTATCGCTGTGCACAAGCAAAATTTTTAGTTTTTCCACAGATTTATTTTACTCTGGTTCGTCTTCAGAGGATGTTCCTGAACACTTCAAATTTGTGTTACAAGTGTAAATTACATAAAAAAAACATTCACTCTGTAATCCAGTACATCATTGGGAAGCAATTTGTAATGTCTTCTGTTAAATTATATTACTGATAAGGGCTTTGATGCAAAAACCATCCTTTTTTTCTTGGCCAAGAAATATATCTTGTAGTTGTGGTCCAGCTCTCATGCTGCTTCAGTGGAAATGTGGCTATCCCAGATTTCCTCTCTACTTCCTTTGGAGACTGACATATGACCTTAAACGTCATACAAATTCTGGGAAATCTGGGAACCTTTCTATTGATTTTTTCTTTAGGGGGTTTTCTGTTTTATTTGCTTTTTTTGCAGCATCATGTTATTTGGGTTGAGGACATTATTGGGTTTTAAGTACTGTGTGAATTGTGTCATTGTTTTGTGTTTGTAAAGTATAAAAAGCATTAAAATAAACTGATCTGGGCCTATATCTTAGATGTGGTATATTGGTTCTGAGGAGATTCATTCTCTTATAGTGATACCATTACAGCTGATCTGATCCCCCAGGTCAACCAGAAAGTAAAATTTAACTCATGTTTGATTAGGCAAATTTGAACTCATTTAGCATAGAGAAATGTTAGGGGAAGATCAACGGATGAACAAACTCACTCACTGAACCACTGCCCAATCTCTCAAGAAAGAGCACCCAACAAGTAAACAATGTCCTCACTTATGTCATGTACACTAGAAATGTATAGGCTACTTGTAAATTGCAAAACTGTCAAACACTCCATCATCCAGAAATTGTTAGCATACATTTTTGTTGACATATGTTGATAGTTTTATCTCTGGATTAACTTGTTTGGAGGCATTGGGACAAAAATCTACAGTTGGGCCCCTATACTGTCCCCACCTGCCAACATCTGTCCACTGTTCAATGCTTATGTACTCTATCAAGTACTGATCAAGTATGACTTCCCTGTTCCTGTACAATATAAACTGAATTGTCTGAACTATAATGTTTACTATATTGTACAGGCCCCTATAACAAATACTGTAGAATAAATAAATGCCAGAAAACACAACACAACTTAACACAACCTGTTTTTTTTGGTTTGATTTAACACAAGTTTATTTAGAAATGTACAACATGAGCACAATATATAAAAAAATAAAAATTGTTTTTTTGAAACATGGGCCCTCTACAACATAGGGCAACAAAATTGATTTACTGTTTATTTGTGTAGGGACAAGTATATAGCATGAACTTATGCACATACCAAAGCATTTATAGCCTACTTTGAAATGCCCATCCCTAGACGGGCTTTTAAGATACATAAAACTCTCACGCGATGTGTTTATGACTGGGTCATAAACGTTGAAGATTCCCTTTCAAAATATCCACTCAGGGACTTATTGCTTTTTAAGAAATTAAACACTATCCAATACTGGTTTTAGCCGGTGGGGTAATAGAGGCATTAGTAGGCCGAAGGACTTATTTTCTGGTAATACAGTAATGACATTTGAACAAATGATTGAGAAATATGGTGTCCCCAGACAGTACTTCTTTCATTACCTGTAGATAAGGAACTATATAATGCACAGCACTACATTTATGGACAATGCTGAAAGATCTCCTGTTGAGAAACTGTTGTTTCTAACAGCTGAAGCTATGAGTTTTGCACCCCCTGTCACTTTATGGGGGCTTGAGGGCACATGGGAGAAAGAGCTGTCTGTCACAATTGATGACGAAGAGTGGAAAGATATTTGGAGACATGCTAAATCAATTTCAGTTTTCAATCGTGTCAAAGCAATACAGTTTAAGATTATACACAGAATACATATATCCTCCAATCGTTGACATCATTTTGACCCTATTCTCTCACCCATGTGCCTTAAATACAGACAGAACAGAAATCTGTGCTCTGACTCACTGTCTTTGGTCATGCTGTGAACTGCAAAGGTCGAATGTCTTATCTGAAATAGAAAAAATATTATGTTTGGAACTAGAGATGGAGCCAGTGTCCGTCATCCTGGGCCTCCCAAGCAGATACATAACCTCAAAAAACAATGAGAGACTGTATTGTATTCTTACCTACGCTGTGAGGAAAAACATTTTATTGCAGTGGATTAATGGGAAAGCACCAACTGTAAAGGAATACTGTTTGATTGAGTGCCACTAGAGCACCTCACATGTATACTGCATTAGAAAACAGGCCAATTCTATAAAATTTGGGAACTATGTCGAGCCTGATGCTTTTCTTGATTGCCCTTATTGCACATTAGCACTGTAACCTATGATGTTATGTATATGAAACTGAGCTGATGTTTTGTGTTTTTGGTTTGTTTGTTCTTATTATTTATTTTTTGTGTTTTTTTCTCATTTTCCTGTGGATTTCATAATGTATACGTCTTTTACTTGTTGTAAAAGTGAAAGTCAATAAATATATTGTTAAAACATACATAAAACTCAGCAGTAAGATACATATGAAACTGCACAAAACATACGTTTAAGCACAAACACACAAAGCTCAACAATACATGTACACACATTTTTAGCACAAAATACAAAAGTCAACAATACATGTACACACATTTTTAGCACAAAACACAAAAGTCAACAATACATATGCACACATTACAACATGAAACTCAACAACACGGCACATGCAAAGCAGCACAGAACACAACCAACTCACAAACATACCATATAAGTTACATAAAACAACAAGCAACCAGTTCACTGATGACTACATGACTGATCCCTCTTTAAAAACTGTTTCAGTTTGAGTTTGAAATGTTCCCAGTCATGACCCATTTTGAGTTATGTGGGTAAAATTTCACATGACCTAATATGCAGGGCTTAAATTAATGATACTGTAGATCACTTAATTGGTGCAAATTCCAAACAAATGTGCAATTAATTAAATTAAATAACTATCAAACACAGTGAAATATGTACTTTTAGGGCGCCCCTGAAATCCCCTCATCCATTACTATTATTACTATAAAATTTTCCGCTCTGTCAGCAGATTAAGATTGAATACAAACCTTTGTGTAAAGTCAAATATGCTTAAATGCAAATTATCTCTGGATACGGATTAACTACAGGCATTAGTTTTTTAATATGGCCTCACTACATTGCCTGGGTAACAGTGTAACAACTGAAAGGTCAATTCACAGAGAGTGAATCGTTTGTGAAGTGCACATCCTCCGCACAGCGCGCTTCTGTCGGACACAGACGGAGCGAGCAGAGAAACTGCTGCTGTGTTCAGAAAATGGCCGACAGATTTTCTAGGTTCAACGAAGAGCGTGATTTCCAGGTAATGCGTGCTATACGGTTGAATATTTGCAATCGATTTTGACCATGCTCAGACGTTTTAGCACATAAACACGGCTCAAAACGTCAGGGACAGAAAATACATATTGCAAACAGCATCGTGCATTTCGGCGTAGATGTCGCTCGCTAGCGCTGCAAGCTAGCCAGGCTAACGCTAGTGCACTGCGGCTCTTCTGAATTTTATTTCCCTTAACTTACGTCTCCGTGTTTGGCTGCGACATCTATCATGGGTTACGGACTGTGACACAGTCTATGCATGCTACATTAACCCCCTTAACCATACTACAGCACACTAGATATTCAGCACCAACTAGCTACTTAGTGACCTTGGTTATTTATCGACATATGCTAACGATATATAGCTAGCTAGCAGATAGCTAACTGTTAAGTTGCGCTTATAGGGGGATTGTAGCACTAGCAAGCAATAGCTGTGTCATTTAGACAACTAGAACACATCCATCCCCGCTATTTAGCACTTTGTAAATAACCTAGTTACAGTCTGCTATCTGTTGGTCCAGATAATGACATTACACGAATTTACATCTGCTAGCGATTCAAAAGCGTACAAGTGCGTGGCAGGCAGTTATAGATAGATTTCTACATCTAGCGACATGTCTCAGGTTATTAATCTGCTGTTTTTCTCCTAATCAAACAGTGTATAACTTGTTTGTGTATTTGCATTTTCCATTTGTAAATATGATGCTATTTCAGTGTTGTTTATGCTGTTGTGACGTTGGTCGGTCCAGTTACTCCACCTGGATTTTGTTTGTTTATTCAAATAATATGCAATCTTAAATGGAAACAACGTAGGCTGACCACAGTGAGATGGCAATAAGAGTTCCTTATTTTGCTGTAGTTGTGTGAAGTTATTTATCAGTTATATTAATAGACACAACCCATTACTACACATTGATTGAACTATTTTTGTGACAGGTTTTACGCTGCATGTATTACAATAGTGACAAAGCTGTTTGCTGAATTTAACAACCTACAGATGAGCTTTTAGTCTTTTACTTGCCTGCTTCATGACCGCACCCAGTAAAAGCCAAACAAACACAACATTACTGGCTGGACTACAGAATTATCTTAATCCATATTTATAGATTGTCACCTGATATTTTTGTCATCATGAACATGCTGTCATTCATCATAGTAATTACTTTTGTAAACCACAGATTTCATTAGAATCTCCCTGCTGTACAAAGAATCAGTCATTCACTGTAAACACCTTTTTTTTTTTTTCTTTTTTTTTTTTTAAAGCCGCATAACTGGTTTTCATTTCTTGAGAACTTCCCACTCATTGACTGTTGTTTGGTAGAAGTGACTATAGCCATATGTGTATAATCCCAAACAACAGTTTTATCAGACATATGTTTTAATTTTGGATTTAGTGTCCTGCTGATGAACACTTAAGAAAGACACTTGAGGGTGGATGAATGCCACTGCGGGAGCTTGAACCCCAAGTGTTGCTCTGCTACATATGTTGGCTAGGAAGCAACTTAATGTGTTAGAAAGTAACTATAAACTGTGTTTGTCAAGCAAAACAATCCTGACACTAATGCAAAGAGTTTTGGGAGTACAAGGGAGCAGTTTTGCCTCCCCCAATCACGCTCAGATTTCATTTACCTGTCAAAACATTCATCTGGGTAGCATGTTTTCACACATGGATTTGTCCCATTAATGATGACCAAACTCGGTGCCTCTGCTCAGAACTTTTCTACTTTTTCTCATCTTTGTGTATTTGTTTTTTTTGTTGTTGTTGTTGTTCTTGTTGTACTGAAATTTACAAGTATTTTACTATTCGCTGCAGCAATGTTGTGACGAAATAGTTACCGTCAAATATATCAGTACATCAAGCATATCAAGTCATCATGCAGTGCGACTCAGGACAAGTTTAAGCATGTGTGGAAGGGATGGTTTGTGAAATTGCTTGTGTTTTGTCTTCTGTGTGTTGGTGTCCAGTGGGAACTCAGTATTCTGCTATTTTGTTAGTGAGAGGTGAATGGCTGTGTGGTCTGAATGAGTCTGTTGAGGGGAGCTCCAGCTCAGCACAGTGGATCTCTGTGTGTGAGATCTGCTGTGAAGGCATTCATATGCTCAGTATTCAGAAAGTTTCTCCATGACTCCATGAACTGAAGCCTGCTGCCGAGCAACACAGCGCAGGAAACACCCACAGATGGTCTACCTAATATCTACAGCGCAACCAGTCCAACAGCCCCGTCTGCTCTATTGATTTACATTGTCGTCGGTGCTTTAGCATGCGGCTAATCTGGACTTGCAGAAACAGATCAAGCAATTTATATGGGTTCACAGAGCTTGCCGGCAGTAGCTCTCTCATTTCCTAATGTGCGGCGGTGTGGAGAGAAGCATCTATTTCACTTGTGTAGAACAAATGGAAATTTACTCTTGTAATGCACATCGGAGGGCAGAGCGAAGATCATTTCCATGTTATACATTGCTGCGGTGTTGTGTGCCACAGTAGGGGCAATGAGGAAGCAAGCGGCAATGAAAATAAGAAGTCAGTTGAGGTGGGTGGGGGCTGAGCTGATGGCATATTAAGTGGTCAGGAGGAAGAGAGATGGTGGGGGGGGGGGGGGGGGGGCAGGGAGCCATCGATTTATTCATAAATAAATCCTTTCCTCTTCCACGGCATCTCCCTTTCTCATAATCCCCCGGCCTCACTCATGCTGATGCAGGGTCCTGTTTCATCAGAATTAATGACTGCCAATGTGGCATCAAATCACCTCATTATTGTAGGCTGGGTTGAGCAGTTGCTTATCTTTGCAAAGCCAGATTCCCCAGAGAACGTGGCGGGTAAAGCCTCTTGCATGGCCCAGCCCATGTTAGCATTGTGTTTTTTTTTTTACAGAAACGTTACTTCACAGTTCCACAAAATAATTAGAAAACGCTGTAGACAGTGTTCTTCCAATGTCACAAGTCCTCAATGATAGACAGGCAAAGTAAATATCCTTCTGTATGTTCCATTCCTCAATTATACTGGGGTAATAAAATCTCTGTATGTTGTATGGTTACGTTAGAGATGTCTACACATGCCCTATTGTTTAGCTGCAAGCAGCTAGTAAATAATATAATATGATGGACAATTTTTTGGAATCTCTCTGTTTTCTGCTGGTGTGAGTGTGAAGGTCAGGAGAAAACAGACTCACAAACATGACCTTCATCTCTCCTCTGCCGCTAAAGAGAGGAAGCCATCTGTCTCAGAGCAGAAACTGCTCTGTAAACACACTCCTTTTGGTAAGGGCAGCAAGTCCATCACTCATTCTCTGTCCCACCCAGGGCATGGACTTTAAATATAAATGCTCAGTTGGTATAAGTAAAAAAAACAAGGTCTTACCTCACTATACGCTGTTGTCACTGCTTGAAATAAATTTACCAGTAAATGAAGAAACAGAGCTCAACCATGTCAAGTTCTGTTTTTTAGCCATAGCTATGAAACTGAAGCATGGGCTAACTAAAATATAGAAGTGATAATAATAATAACAACCACAGATTGAATTGAATAAAAAAAGGACTTGAAAATGGAACAGGCAACAACGGTGTCGACACAGTGTGAACTTTCTCATAGCATGAACCTGCTGTGTGTAACCTTTTCCTCTGGTGCATGAAGCCTAGCATCTGACTTGCATATATATTCTTGATAAACTGTGTATTTCTCTATTACACTAAACAGTATATGTTTCATGTATGTTACTGTGTATGTTTCATGTATGTTCTATCTTAATCTTATAATTAATTACTATCAAGAAAGCATATTTAGGGATGATTTTCAAGATATGACATGATAAAACTTACTTTGAGACTTGTCTACTTCAAGGATGACATCACTTGTTGCAAAGCTTTACCTACTTAGCACTGGTTGAGCTGAATTTGGCCCTTGATGAACATTAACTTGTGCTGTGGATACCCTCTACAATATTATTCCAATCCTACTATTCAGTTTGTGTGATTGACTATTATTTAATGTGTATGACTATTATTATTATTATTATTCAGCGTGAATGACAGGTAGGAGACATGCCAGCTTGCACAGTGCAGCCTGGAGAGACAGCACCGTGCAAGCTGGAGATGAAAATAAACTCTGATTTTGATGGTATTTGGTGCCTCAAGCAAGACTGTTCCCGGATATATTTCTAAAAGAAGCTTTTAAATGTGTGTCACTCAGGGTGGGAATCACTTTGACCAGTATGAAGAGGGACAGTTGGAGCTGGAGCAGGCGTCCCTGGACAAGCCCATCGAATCGGTAAGGCTGCATCCATCATCCCACACCATTGGACCAGCTGTGAGAATGGATGATTGGTCCAGGGAGAAATAAAAAAAAAACACACCTTTTTTTACTCCATTCATTCTGTCCATGTAGATGCATCCAGTGTTTTCTTGAACACATTTTTGCCACCTAACCTGTAGAATCATTTGTCTCGTGTCCATTAATACCCTTAAAAGTCCCTCCCACTTCTCATGTCCTCTGCCTATTCCATTTCCTGTGTGACAGTTTAAAAATTATGATGTATATGCTAGATCTTCCTGTTTTTTACGTAAAGCTTACAGATAAATGTTTGATTTTTTGTATCAGTCTCCCATTAGTCATTGTTTGTCATCTTTGCACTATGAGATGAGATGACACTGAAAGTATGGAGTGGATAAAGCACTGTCGTTAACGACTGCTCTCTTAAATACTCTAGCTGTTTATTCATTTTAAACTCATTCAGAAGAAAACAACAGATTTGGTAATGACCAGATTTTATTCAGGGCTATTTGATAAAGCTGCTTTGGTATACTGAGCCTTGTAGTGTTATATTTCTATGATCCATCGGTGATCTACCTATTCAACTACTCTTTGATTCAAAAGTTATTCTGGAGGGAAGGGAGGGGAATCATAAATGGAGTCCTTTTTACATTAGAAAAACACAATAGATGTTGCAGAGAAGATTTGGAGTTTAAAAACGGCTCGATCAGATAGAGTTTACAGTTTAAAGTAGATTTTTATTGCAGTGCCCAAATTATATTTATTAGATATCGGCAGTGCTTATTCCACTCCATTTAGAAAACAAGAGAGTGCACATTAGATGGTATGAATGGCTACATTTGTGTTTGAGTGAGTGTGTGTGTATGTAGCTTAGAATTTATGTTTGTGTCTATAGGACAGTTATCTTATTGTACACAACTTGGGGTGTTCGACATTTCTCTCCTGCAGCGAATTGGCCCCTATTAGCTAAGCAGCAATGACCCGGTTTGTATTTGCACGCTCTGCTTTCTTACTCCTATCTTTAGGGTCCTTGTAACGCTTCTCTGACTGTCTTTCTCTCTCTTTCTGTTTCACTTCTGTTACACTCTATATCTATTCTCTCTCTCTCGCTCTCTCTCTCTCTCTCTCTCTCTCTATTTCTATCTTGCTCCCTCCCTACTACACAGTGATTCGGTGTACAGTACCCTCTGTCATTCTGTGCTGGCATGGTGCTTGTGCAACTGGGACTGCATTTTTCGCTGAAGAGGCACATAGATAATAGCGCAGGCAGCTCTCTCCTTTCTGTCTTTCCAACTCTCTCCATCCCCTCTTCTGTCTCTGAAGCATTGTGGTGAGCAGGCCCGAACTCCTCTTAGCTCCACAGTGTCACAGGCCATCTCTCCTCAATATTATACATTTGCTTTGTGAGCCAATCAGATAGGAACCAAGTATACATCAAAATAATGGTGTGCTTATTGGTTTTTTTTTTCCTGGTCTGAAATAGATATATTGAACATTCATGCATATCTAACAGGCATGCAAATTTCAGTTCCCTTTATCAGTCGTAAGCTATGTAAATGACCAATAATTGATTAATCATTAATCTTTTATAATATACAAAATGGGCGTTTATCCGTTATAAAAGATATATATATACTATTTTTGCAGATATTGGACTCATGAGTTAAAACAAGTGAATTCTTAGTATAATAAATAAAACAAAATAACAAATTAATAACAAATAACTCATTCCAAACATGAAACATAATAGTTCTATGCAGTTTACTGGATTTTCTGGAGGATAAATTAGATAAGCTTAACATGCAGGGTACTTTAGAAAAGGCCACCTCATTGTTATATCAATGAAAAGAGCTGTAGGCTACCAATGAATGTTACCAATTTACCATTTTGAGTTTTTTGAGCCACAGCAGGAGGAAATTCAGTCATTGTTGACCAAGGAGATATTCATGTCCTTCTGGAAAGTAAAGGCACCATTTACATATGTTTTTCTTATTTCCCCATATGTATGAACATTATTTGTAGCCTCAACATGTGTTTTCCATATCAGAATCTAGTGAACCAAGAACATTAAAATTTTTTTTTTTTTTTTTTATTCTGGACGAGTTTTAGGTATGACGCACTTTCTCACAGGCGCACAAACATCCCGTTGTGTGTGGGAGGTGGAGAGGGAGAAAAGAAAGGGAGAGAGGTGGCCTGCTCACCTGGCTTGAGTGGCTCTTTTTGCTCCTGCGCTATTATTTGTGGAGGGGCGCTGAGGGCTGCGCTGCAGCATCACACAGTTCTTCACACATCCATGGAAAAAAATGGCCACATTAGAGGGGCTGTCAACTGTCACTTAGTCACCAGTGCTAATACTTACACACTTGATGTTTCGAAAGTGCACACCCAAAAAAAAAAAAGCAGCCAGACTTTTTGTTTTTTCATCTAAGTGAATTTGTTAACACCTGTTGTGACATAAGGCATGATTTCATAGCACAAGTTCCTACCCGCTAGGCCTCAAAATATGTTTTATACGTACACTTAAATGAATACTTCACATGTTATTTTAAATGGTAAAATGCATAACCTGGCATACAGTGTGTAACCATGTTTTTTGGGTACACAGGTCTGTCCCTGCCTTCCCCTCTAAGGTGGTAGGATTTGTGGCGTTGTTGTTATATTTTGGAGCTGTCAGTGAATGCTTCGGCCCAGCTTCTCGGAGCCCCTCCCCTGCCACTTATTGTGTGTGATCTATAGGCAGCTAGAGGTCTGTGGTACTTTATTGGGATCTTTTTTCTCTTTCTGTCTTTCCCCTTTGGTCTTTGCTCTTTCTCTCTAACATTGTTTTTGCATTGCATGTGTTAACTTGGTAGCATTCAGTACTATTTCCTCTCAACATTCTGTCCTAATCACTACTACAGTTTTCCTCCCAGACTCATTCCTCCCACGTCTCCTGCCCCCTTCCAGTCCTCAAACCACCCCCCCTCCTCCTCCCTCCTCCCCTTACCTGTCCCCCCCGTCCCAGAGCGATATGCAGCGGGCAGCCTCAGAGCCACAGAAAACAAATATAGACGCTGCTAATCTAATAAACACATGTATACAGGCCGCAGAAATATTAATTTCTCAGTATAAAGATTTTAAAAAATATTTTCATCCTTAAATATATCTAATACAGTAAATGAGGCCCGTTAGGACTTTGGCTACATACAGTTAAATGGCAAAGTGTTAGTGAATTAACTGTAACTGAATCTTGAACACATGAGCTGTCAATTCTGGTCGATGAAGTGTGTGGCCTTTTGCATTATAGCCAGATCTAATTTGACACAGCTGTTTATCCCTGTAAACTGACTATTATCACCTATTAGGTGAGAAGACGAACAAGGTCAAACCCAACACTTTAGAAGTCCTGACCCACTTTTTTTTTCTTTCTTTCTTTTTTTTTTTACAACAAACACAGGCTCTCCCATTTAGCATTAGTCCTAACTCAGTGAGCAGCAGGGTTAATGAGTTCAAGGTCATTGCTGAGGCCCTCAAACTGTTTTTGAAGTCAGAAATAGAGGAATATTAGGGATTTTTAAAAAAAACAACAATAACCAAGCCCCAAAATAATCTGTAAACGAGTCAACAATTTTTGCTGACTGCTTCCACCTAATTTAAATCTCAAATGGACTGCAAATCTCTGTTCAAAAATGTTGGAGACTTCCTCAACCTTTGGCCTTCAGTGTCTTTACTTAACTTTGCTAAACTTCCAGTTGATGAATTATGAGGTAAGTATGTATGTTAAATTACTATACTTTCAACTTTATATTAATTGGACTCTGCTGTTTTATGATTTCCCCCCCCCCCATCACGTAGCTGATTTAATCCCTCCATAATCACTTTGACACATCTACACTAACCTCCGTTTTACTGGGTAGTAGGATTCCTTCTGTTTTTAGTATTTTCACTCTTAATGCATCAAGACAGTTGTTTCCGTTTAGTCACACCCTCAGCGGCCAAGACTTGGCCATGAATTTACAGAGCACCAAACACGTGGAGCTGCAAGAGTTAATAAGGAGCAACAAACAGCAGACTTTTTTCCACCACCAGCACTTGCCAAAAGACATTCAATAGGGTCACAAGAGAGGAGGATGACTTATCTGCAGCAGCCCACTTTTTGTAAGACATATATCCCTTAAGGGTCTTTCTCAGTTTTCTTTTCCGAATGTGAAAAATCTCAGATCAGTTGTTGAGAACAGTCATCTAAGGACAATTGAATTAAATATGAGGGTTTGATTTAGTATAGTTTCATTTGGTCACTTATATGGATTAGTATGCCTGTTCTGTGTTATATCCTCTTGAGTGATTAAAATGATAACTCCTCTGGAAAACCCAGAGTAATCTGAACCAGAGCAATTTCTCATACCTAGACATGGACACACACACATCCACACTGTACACATATAAATGACTGCATAGATCGAAGACTCCTTCATACTCTGAGGCCTCTAGGTGGGGTCCCCTGCATATCACTTCCCTCTCCCATATCTTTTGCCATGCACTGTGCCGATGACAGCACAATGCACACTTTAAAAACACCCCCTTTTGTAGATCTCTTTTGTTTGGATAACATTTTCTATTTTTCTTTCTCCTGTATTAACAGTCAGTTGGTGGATTTATTGACATGCCTACCTTTTCTGTTTGTATACAGTATTATGTTTGTTTAAAAAGCAGAGAGAGATTTGCATTTTTAAGAACTAGAGAAGCTAGCAGAATTGCAGTTGAAAGCGTTTGGCCGGTTTCTTACGTTGTGTCACGTGTGACTGTTTTTTTGACAGCCCAGTATTTTAAAGCCAGGTTCGTATGGAAATGCCTTCACTCCACTTGCACTGCTGTTGGACTCGCCGTCTTTGCTTTCATCCGTCTGTCTGTCTATTCTTTTGGTGCACTCATCTGTTGTTAACACGCAGTCTGCACCTCATCTCCGCCCTCTAACCTTTGCTGAGCCCATTTTGAACTAATCTCTTTATTAGTGTCAGCAGTTGCGACCGGTGCCTCATCCAACCTGCCCTTCCTGTTTTTATTTTGTTTTCAAATCCGAGAGAAAATACGAAATGTGAAGGGTATTTGAGAGGACACACGTCTAATTTTAAGGTAGGTAGGCTTATGTTTGTTACATTTCAATGTCCAGCCCTCAGTGGGACTTCTGACTAAAACAAACCAGCTGACAGGAATTGTGTAGAGCCTGAGCAAGAGTTTATTTCTTAGGCTACTAGCTTAGGGTGCATTTTATTTTCTCTCTTGCTCCAAGCCTCAGATATCAGCTTAATCCCCCAAATCAATATCAATGTTCATGTGTAGTATTGTTGCACCATAATACTGCAGTAAGGGACAGAAGCATGCCCGATGTCGGTGGGAGGGGAGGTGTTCACTGCAGCAAATTCTGCAGTGTTTCCCTGTCGGAGGACATGTTGTCCACCAAGCGGGAGGAAAGACACTCCACACAGCCTCGAATTCTGTATCCTCGGACATGTCCAGGACCTGCGAGGCAGGAACATGTTCTACACACTGATGGCATGTTAATGTAGCCTTTAAATGTCCTAGTTGTGAGTTGATATAAGCAAACTGTCTCCAGTTCTCTTCCTACCATGTGAGGCCTAGCAGAGATTCCTGTCTTATCTCATCCCACAACGGAAGGGATCTGACAGTCGCACAGAGTAAGCGCAGCTCACACATCCATGAAATGGAAGAGAAAATATCAAAACCCTAACAAAAACAGGAAGTGGTGCAGTTTAGCCTCTCTCTCGGGTATTGCAGGCAAACACCAGCAAGATGTGTCGGATATATTTATTTTAGTCATGGTGGCTTTAAACGGTTTTTACAATTTAGTTTTTTTTTTTTTTCTTTTGGAAATAATAAATAAGGAAAAAGAAGGCAACAGGTTGCTCTGAAATACCAATAGTGGTTGAGAAAAGGATTACGCCAAATGTATGCCAATTGAGACCTTGTGGGCGGAGATGCAGTGTGTGCTGTGTGTGTGACTACCACTCCCCTTCACATGCACTAACCCATACAAGCCCAGCTCACCTCCACCACCCTAGAAACTCATCCACACCATGGCTCAGCCTGCTCTGTTCTGCCCCCCCCTGTCCTGACCTCCTCTTTTTCCAAAAAAAAAAAAAAAAAAAAAAAATCGAACTAATTGAGCCCTGTTGAGCCATCACCTTCTTCTCTGTGCCTGATCCACCTGAGACTAACACAGTTGGAGTTCTGTTTAACCCGCCCTCCACCCCCAGCCCGCCCCACCCCTCTGTATGTGTACCATTCACAGTGCGCTACTAACACCGACGATTCTTTTTGTTAAAGCTCTTTAACAAAAAGCTGCATGCAGTTTTTTTTTTTTTCTGTTTTTTGTTTCAACCTCTTCACCTTCTGTTTGTGAAAGTTGATGTCAATCTCTTTGTGATTATAAATATCCTTTTTTTTTTGTTTGTTTGTTTGGTTTGTATGTTTTTTGATAGAATGCAGCACTCTGGTGAATGTTAGACAAGCTTGGAATAGTCATAATCACAACAGAAAAACACTGCTTATTAAGAAATCTCATTGTTTCCTGTTTATTTGTGCTTGAGGATGTACTGTAGTGTGTAGTGGTGGGATGGTCTTGCATTTCACTTAATGTTTTTGTTTTTCTTGCTGACCCATACTAGTGATATAACGGTCTCAGACATGCACATTTGGCCCCTACAGTGCGTTAGGAATTCCTGTTGTGCGTGTTCTCACACTTCTCTCAGGCGTCTTTGATTCATTATCATTTGCCTGATCTTGTCCACGTTGCTTGTTGAATAACGTTTGCATACTTTCGTCATAGCAATCATTAGTATTAAAAGAAAAGTAGATGGCCTCACTGCAATTGCACACTTTTAGGGATACACTGTGAAAATCTTCTAATGAGCTCGTTATAAAGCCACTTGTAAGTACATTTATGCTAGCTCACCATTACCTTGCATTTTGGTAAAGGCCATCTAGTCTGTAAAGTATATTTTCTAGTTTATTAATTCTAATGATATCTATGAGAATGATCAAATTAGAGGCACACAAACACATACATTTATTTTTTTTCTAATAATGGCTATAAAAATCAAAAGTGTGAATGTGGTTGGGACCAGACCAGAGATGCTGGAGGTGTCTAAGAACACACACAATAGCTATTTCTAGTATATCTAATGGGGCTACATGCACACATTGTCTCCCTCTCTTCACCTGCACACCCACATATTCCCTCACACATGCATATGCTGTCTACCCTGGGCCTTGTAATGGTAATCCAAGGCCCACTAGTTCCACTTCTGTCTCTTCCTCTCGCTCTATATATATATATATATATATTTATTTTTATTTTATTTTTTTTTGTGACAGCTGCATATGTTTCATGGTGCTCCCCCTTGTCATGGTTACGGAATCACAGCAAGCTTGGAGTTTCTGGTCTTCGTTTTGTTAATGCAAGATTTCCATACCTGTTCTGTGTCACTTTTCTTTGTGTACTAAGATCTTGCTCTGTAGCGGTTCATATATGTATGCGTGTGATACATATATTGCCCTCTCCTCCTTCCTCCTCCTCCTCCTCCTCCTCCTCCTCCTCCTCCTCTCAACTTCTCAGTTAGTAGATGTGACTTGATGTGTTATCTTAATCATCCTAAAAAAAAATACAGATATTTATATATATAAATATATATAAACGCTCATGCTCAATTTCTTTTTGCCTTAAAAAGGTTTTTTTAAACTGCACTCCTACTGTAGGAGGGTATCCTGTATTTTACAGACTACACATAGCCTCATGTATTCATCATAGTTGAAAACCTACTCGTCCTCTCAGTCTCCAAACCTCTCCTCCCTCCCAACCCCCCAACCGCCCTTACCACTCCTTGTGCTGGAAGACACTGATGTTACACGCTATAGGTGATGTGGATGACGATAATGATGATGGTGATGGTGGTGGTGGTTGTGCTGATGATGATAGCGTGATCTGAGTGTTTTGTTTTGTTTTTATTTTGTTTGTTTGTTTTTTATTTGTTTTTTTGAACCCATGCCCACGGGGAAAAGCTCCTCTTATTATTGGAATATTTTTGGTTTTTTTCTCCTCTGTTCTCTCTGCTAGGATAACATCGGGCACCGGCTGCTTCAGAAACATGGCTGGAAGTTGGGGCAAGGGCTTGGCAAAACCATGCAGGGTAAGGACTCACTCCTCTGTACACTTAATGTTCAATGTATGCTGGTGGCACTCGCCACTATCTTCTATCATTTTCTTTCCCCTCATATTTCCAGGTTTTTTGGTACCAGCAAATTTAGTTTTCTTTTCTCTTCTTCACATCCTTTCTCTCTTCTCTTTATGTCTGTTACTGGGTAAAATGGATTAAACGTCATTCCAGTTATTCCTGTCGCTCTCATGCTGCTGTTCCCTCAAACTTGAAGAAGGAGGAAAAAGTTCCTGAGGCCTTGTGATGGATGAAGACTGAGGCAGGGACCCTCAGGCAGGGTTGGGAGATGGAAGTGAATAGTGCTTGTCTTCCCGTGATGTATTTAGTTTACAGCAATTCAGTTTGAAGTGGACTTTTCCCCTTCTAACACGGTTTAGTTCACATCCAGTTGTTTCAGCTAACCAGCTTGGAAAAAAGTACTTATGGATTGCCAGTTTGTTTGTTGCCTTAAGAGCACATAAGTCTCTCACTTTCTGTAGATCTTGTGCAGCACCCCTGCTTTGATCATCTTACATTGCTGTATCTTGGTTACAGGAGCTAAATGTTGTTGCTCTTTCAAAGGTGGGAAATTTATTTTCTTTTGTGGTAGTGACGCACATCAGGGAAGGTGTGAAAACTCGCGCCAGCAAACTTGTTTGCCCAAACTCTATCCAACATGGCAGCCTCTTTGCTTGAACATAAAGCACTTGAATTAATGAGTAAAATACAAGACTGTTCTCGGGTCTTGTCTGGGCTAGTTGTATTTTCCAATTACAGACCAAGTCCCTGTGGCAATGAAATTGGATCCAATCCAGACTCAAGGTATACCAGAGAGTCTGGGTTTGAGATGCTCGGATTGTGTCCTAAGGTTTTAAAAGAATCTCAATACTGGTCTCGTTCTTCTGAGATTCATTTTTGGTACAAGATTTTCTGTAGTGTTTTCTGAAAATGTGTGCACTGTAACATCAGAGAATTGTCATTTTTGAGTGTAGTGAAAGCTGTACTATAGAAAACACCGTCAAGCTTTGCACATTAATTTTGTAAGACGTAGAAAGCTGCATTAAGGAGGTTCACTATCTGAAGACAACTGTCACTGGGTGGCCTAGTCGATATTGACTTGCTGTAAGAGGGAGCAGGCTGAACACAGCTGAATGTGTGGGTTGGTCCTGGCTGACGTCAGCACCTTATTAGTTCAACCCGGCTGTGCTCATAGGCTCAGAGGCAGTGGTGCAGAACCCTGGCATGTTTTTACCGAGCCCCATCCTGTCTCCTCACCCTCTTTCCTCTCTTAATCAGTTTCTTCATTTTTTTTTTCCCCCTATCTTTCTTACTTTAACTCTCACTCCATAGCCTCACCCTTCCCTGTACTCTCTCCAAAGAGGATGATGTATATCATTGTTCATGAGTGATGTCATCACTGGCAGGCCAATTAGGCCTTTGCAGTCTGCTAAGAATGGAGCTTGTTTTTCCACATGACTTCTGGCATTTAGTCTAGTTTACTCATCCATGTTCCTTTCTATCCTCTGGGTCTGTAGCATTTTAACACCAGATCTACCGTTTTTAATTTCGACATTTCTCATCAGCAGTTACTTCTGACATGTTAATTTCTCTCTTTTGCACAATTGCAACTGTTGCTCAAGTGATTTTGCCCTCCCAGTAAAGTCAGCAGTAACAGTCATGCTTGGTATCAGCATCTTAACAAGAAGCACCACTCATTCTGAGAAACTGACCCACCCCAAAAATATAGACAAGTTTACCCTTGCACAGCTATTTAAGGAAGTGAGTCACTTAAATTCAGAATGTAAATCATAAGATACAGAGTTATTTGTGTCCAGACTTGTGCTGCTTAACTCAATTTGTAGGCAGCATAGTTAGATTATTGAAATTACTGCCACCAAGTCCGTGCATTCCTCGTGTTGATGCTTCTGGGAATATGATTCTGAACTTCGTGTGGTTCTCTGACATCAGAAACAGAGCAGGGGCCTCATTTATAAAAGAGTGTGCGTAGGATCCATACCAAAAAGTGCACGTGCACACAAAAGCCAAAAGTGGCGTGCGCCAAAAAATAAACAGATTTATAAAACTGTGAGCACGCACGAATGCACATATTTTCCCCTTCATAAATCACAGTCAACTTGAAAATGTGCACACGTGGACGAAACTCATATCCCACCCCTGTAACTCCCACAGTTAACCATAAATGGGCAATGCAAAACACCTCATGAATATTTATGTACATGTTGTTCCTGTGGAGAACAGCAGCAGTATTAAAAACTGAAGAAAGTGCGAGAGGCTGACAGCTGCAGCAGCTGGTAATGCGGTCGGCGCAACAAACGAAGACAATTCACGAAATTAAACAAAATGGTCAGACATGGAGGTGCCTAGAAGCACATTGGTGCACACTGTCAGTGTACGGACTTATGGAGACACAGGGACACCGAAGCTTACTGCTTTTAATTTGTTAAGCATCTACTGTATACAGACACATACATGACTGATGAGACCACACACTTAATATCTAAAATACAATCAACACTGTATACAGGTGTTTCTCTAATTTACATGATCCATAGATGAGTGCAGGTGGTGAAGATGTGCAGGGTGAGGTGACTGGAGAAAGCCGAGTGTCTGTGGCAGCTGCCGCAGTGTCTCCAGTGCGCTTGATGATATATGCACAGTATTAGATTATATTATTAAAAATCTATCAGCGCTCTGTTCTACAATAAGTGATTTGTTGTAATCTTGGATTTCTACATACGATGATGATAATTTAATCAGCTAGTTAATGCAGTTGAGGTGAAAAGGAATCAGTATATTTAAGCTTAATATCGGGGAAAGGAGAGCCAGACTTTCTTGCCACCTGCCACATCCTGGCATCATCCTCGTGTTTCAGCAGCTGTGCTGCTCCACAACTGACCATGTGAGTGTGAGCACTCTACAGGCAGGCCCTCTCCTCTGCTCTCTGGGGTTTGGGAATGTGATGGTGAGACAGCACATTGAGCTCAATGTTTCAAATTCAGTCGTATATTACAGATCTAATTGGGTCCAGTTGGTTTGTATCTTTTAACATTGAAAGGTACTTATGGAATAATTATGGCTTACTAGCACGAGCAGAAGTAACACTGATGGCTTCTATGTTTATAATAAAGTGGATTTATAATTAACATTTGATATGAAGTGAAATTAAATGTGTGTGAGGAATCATTATACAATCCAACTTCAGTTCACCACCTCACCATCTGCTTCGCCAGTTTCCCCTGTCTCTAAAACATTTGTACGCATGGCTCAAAGTTTCCGTACAGGTGCGCACATTCTCCCATCAAGTTTGTATTTATAAATCCCAACTTTTTTTGTGGGAAATGACGCACGTATCTTTCAAGCCTTGTACACAATGGTTATAAATGAGGCCCCGGTTGGTAACAGAAAGGAGGTTAAACCTGTTTAACCAGGCTGTGTCTGCGTTACCAGACGACGGCTGTGATGCTGAATGTTGTTTACCCATCAAAAGACGGAGAGGAACAAGAGAATGTAGCCCTTACTTGGTGTTTTAGTATGTTTGGAGAACTTTTCACAAACAACTTGAAAGCACTTGTCATTTTCACATATACATGTTGTTATCAGATTCATTTGGAAATTACAGCTCTTACAGGCAGATATGGATATAAATCATTATTATCTTAACTGTTGACTATCTATGTCTGACTGAAGAGCCATGATGTATTGCGGTCTGACATTAAGACATTAAAATATACATTGTTTGTATTGGTTCGCTTCCAGAGACACACTGATCTCATGACTGGTCGTTGAGCTTCGCCTGTGCTGCCCTTGCACCTCTTGTGCATGTACATATATGGCCTTCATTCACTGTGTCGTCTAATAGGTATTCTCAGCCGGACCATAGCCAGGGACCAGAGTAGACAAGGAAGCTGCTGCATTCTGGGCAGGCTGTCAAGTGTATGAAGGCGAACAACATAGCAGCAATTCCTGAGCTTAGCATTCAGTGTCCGTTGTTTATTTCCATCTGGCCTTTAACAGCTGAATACCAATCTATTTAACGTGATAAGGATGTGTGCTTTGTGTGGAGGAGAGAACAAGTTGCAGGGGCTGACTGTGCTCTTGTTTTTTGCCGCTGGCATCACTGATGTGTGGTTATGTAAGCATCCTGCTTTGTGGGCAGATGAGACTGCGGCAAAGTGTGTCCAGTTGTTGTGTAGGAATTAACGGCCCAGTGTTTGAGCCCACTATCTGCTTTCAAATTTGCTAATGTACTTAGGAGTAGACTTGCAACACAATTGCACCATTGCATCACATTGAAGTCTGCTGGATAATCATTATAATCTTACTCTCCTTTCCTGTCCTACTTGACAGAAGAGAAGGTTATTGAATTTTGAAGTGAAAGCATTGTGTCCCCTTTTTAAGTTTTTCACTGTATTGACTTTGTTCTTATTCTTCTTTTGTCCTTTTTGCCCCTTTTTAGGTAAGGTTTGTTGGATCCCCTCTGTATGTCAGTATGTGTGTGTGTGTGGGTGTGTTTTCTTTCTCCCACTCGGCAGTTGACCTCAATGTAACACCCCTTTTACAGTGTACTGTAGGCTAATGGCCTCTATCAGCTTCCTCCTCTTTGCTTCATAATCACTAAACCTTTATTTCAATCTGCTCAAGAGTAAAAGTGCTTCGATTTGAACAAAGAACAAAAAAATCCATTTGAAATCAAGGTAGATTTAGGAAGCCGTGATTCCATCACATCCCTTAGAATCATCATCTCCACGTATTTTAGATTTTTTTTTTCCTCTTTGAGTTTCCGTGGCTGCTGTCGGGTATCTGATTGGCTGTAACCACGGCTCAGACTTTGAATGGCTTGCAGAGTAGACAAGTTTTCCCCCTCTGCTTGTTTGCCTGTTTCAACCTCCAAACCTGTGAAACTTGTGTATGTGTGTGTGTGTGGTCATTATGTGGGACTGAGATGTGTGTGTGTGTGTATGTCTGTTACTGACCGGGCCATAGAGTCAACTTACAGGGAAAACCTCACCACCCCTCTACACCCCGAATGTCTCTGTCCCCATGGTTACACGCTCCCATCCTCCCCCTCTTTCTTTGCCCCTCCTGCACAGCATGTTTTGTCCCAGAGGTGCACTCCTGCCTGCCTCAAACTGTCACACTCACCTGGGGCTTTAAGCAGTGTTGGAGGTAATACACTGAAGGTGGTTTCACATGATAGAGTGAAATGTAACACTCCAGTCGGGTGCACAGTTCACATTTTTAAGTGTACTTTGGTTAAAGAAAAAAAAAATTGCTGTTCCATAGCAATGCAGAACCCGCTCTAAGCACTGCTCAAAGCCTTGCTGGCTATTTCCTCAGGTACATTTTATGTGTGTCATGTGTTCACTGTTCCGGGGTTAAGCACATCCCAAAAAACGAGCTTGCTGGCTGTAGGCTAGTGAGGAAATGAAAGAATCTCAGGGAGATTTGCTAACTGGGCTGACAAGCGTCAGCGAGGCAAAAAGCTCAAAGGGGGAAAATGGTGGTTGTCCCTAGAGGCATCTGTCATCTCAGTCTAGATATTTGACCACATGTTCAAAAAAGCCACAATCATTTCTCTGTACCAGACACTTCAAAAGTAGATGTTACTTTTGATTCGTGACCAAAGCAGCTCTTGATAGACAGTATGCTTCTTTTTTTTTTCCCTTTACCTGTCAGAGTTGATAAGCCTTAAGACTCAGCAGTTTTTAAAATCATTCCCTCACCCAGTAACAGCTCCTCCAAAAGTACTTTATCTGATGGGGTTTCAAATTTCGTCCTGCTTGGCTAAGGTGAAAGTGACACAGGGATACAGGACTTTTGGCATACTTTTGTTAGGGGTGGTAGTCTGGTACCTTTTGGGGCATATTCTGGTTGAGAGAGAAAGATGAAACCAGACTAGGAGCCTGGGGACTGGGACGAGAGGTTGGGAGAGAGTGGTGAGAGCAAATCCCTGTAAGCACCTAGCCCTTGAGTGAAGGGATGAGGGGGGTGGGGGGGTGACACACTGAAGCCCCTCTGGTAATGAACCCCCCTAAACCCCACAACCACACTCCCAACCCCACCCTCCCTTCTCTATGTGCCTCAATCTTCCTGCTTAACCAATTGGTGTTTCTTTTTTACAGCGATTTGATCCTGCCCATGTTGTGCTGATGGTAAACTTAGTGGTAAATGTTATTTTATCCCCCAATTGAATTGTTTATTTTGTTTTTAATTTCTCCCATTTTCATTTTCCTGTCATCAGAGCACCAATGCTACATAGGCTTTCAATTCTCCCTGTATTAGTCCTCATTCTGCTGCTTGTATATTATCATGCATATGTATTACTCTTAGAACATTGTCATTTTGTTTGTTTTCAGTTTTTTTAAACCTTGTGATTCACACCCTGTGATTTTAGATGCACATTGTTTTTGTCTGGTCCCTTTCTTTTCCACTGGAATGGGTAATGTGGAAGTATTGTCACTGTGTTTTTAAAGATTGGTGATAGGTTTGGGATGACTGTAATTGTTCATTAATCTTTAATTCTGGGCCTGGCTTGTGACTCCATTCAGACAGACCACTGCAGTGGTCTGGCTTAACAGACCAACCCTGTTTTGGTTTCACTTCCTTACCGCTGTCAGGCAAAGAGCATGAACACACATGTTTATCAGTAGATAGTCTTGTGATCGAGATATCACACAATCAGTCCTCTGCTCCCATTTCCTCGATGGATTAAGGCCTGTACAGTAACGCAATCAGAGTCAGGTTTTGAGTTTAAAAAACCCACCCCGCTGACAGACACTGCAGTGGGACTGGGAGTCCAGGCAGGCCATTATATGTTACAATGCCCATGCATCTATGATTTCAGAATTAATATGTCATTGGGCTGTGATGACTAAATTACTCAAGAAAATCACAGGAATGACTCAGATATTTACATAAATATATATATATTCTTACCCTCCTCTGTCCAGGAAGGTAAGAATGTCTCAGGGAGTAGCTACGCCTACAGTTTTAAATTAATAAATTCATATTCTAGGGAAAGCCAAAAGCCTTGAAATGCATTAGTATTTAATACATTATGCATGTCGTCTCTGGGCTCTTTTTGGCTCAAAGTATTACTTTTGCAAGACAGTGGAAATGCATTAGTATTAGAATTCTGGGTTGTTTGTAAGAGAAGCCCCTTAATTTGGAGTTTTTAATTAAAAGTCTCACAACAACGACACTGGGATTGTACATTCCCAAACCCAGTGCCTGTAGCTATTCCATATGCCCAATGGTATACATGTAAAAATTGATTAATTGAGAAAAAAAAACAAAACACTTGATTATGTGTGAGGAAAAAACTGAAACCAAACTGAATTGATAATCACTATCAGTAAGATCGATTATTGTATCTGGCTGGCAACAGGAGCAGCAGACTAGTCCAAATTCTTTTTATGCCTTTTGTTTTGAGATTCCCCTGTCTATCTGTCTGTCTGTCCTCCCTTCTCCTTCTACCCATACCCATGTTTTACCAGGTAAGTATCCCCATCCCTTGCACTGTCACCATGGCGATACCTGGCCTGTGACGTCACTCTGCTGTAGTTCAGTGCTTGTGTCCTTTTTTAATTTTTACTGTCTTTCTCTCTGCTTTGTTTGGCTGATTATGAGTGGATTAAGCAATTCTGTGTCAATCTCCAAAGTAGTTTTGATTTTTATATATTTTATATCTTTTTTTTTAATGTTTCATTCTGTTTTGTTTTTGGTTGTCTTTGGTTTGTTTATTTTTCTACAGTTAATTTCCTTCTGATCTAGCTCTTTTCACAGCTTACGTAACATAGCTTAAGTAGATAGAAGAAAATAATCTTTCAGCTGCAGTCATGATGAGGAAAGGGGCCTGGGACAAGGGACCAGATTTGGACCTCAGGACAGTGAAAGGGGCTTTCAAGGGTCAGCCAGCCTGCATACAGTTCAGAAAGAGATGATGCAATAGGCCTTAGATAATATTGAGAGGCTTTGTTCTCCTCCATGGAGAGTGTCGCAGTGTCGCTCAGTGAGCAGTGGCAGCAGCTGCGCAGGCCTGTTGCAACTCCCTACACACACACACACACACACACACACACACACACCACATGCAGTCCCTCAAGCTGTAGCGTCCTTGATAAACTTGGCATTCTGGTTTAACAGGACTGCAGCAGTGAACGGGTGGAGGAGGGGTTGTTGGCATTGACAGCACAACGACATTAAAACGTGATAGATATAGAAACAGATTGGTTTTCTCTAGCAAGACATATCAATGACCCTGATGCCCTTGACTTCATTTAATCCACCAGGATATAATAGGTGCAAAAAAATTTGACTCATTCAAAATCCAAATCAGCAGCCTGGTCAAAAATGTAACAGGAAGTCTAGATAAATCTGAACTTAGTGGCTGCAGTAAGCTGTGAGAATGGCTGGTGTTTGGTTCACTGTAGCTTTCTGGTCTCTTTGCACTTAAAGGCAAATTTCTCTAACCCCAGCACCCTATGCTCTAAAAGCAGGCTGTCTCCGAGCTGGCCCTCCTTCTCAGTTTCAAAAACTCACCTAGTCATCTCTCTGTCTCTTTTCCCTCAGGACGCACCGACCCTGTGCCCATCATCCTCAAATATGATGTCATGGGGATGGGAAGAATGGAGATGGAGGTGAGATGCTTTGTTTATTTTATTCCCTACACTTGTTTGTATTGTTGTATTTGATGAGGACATGTAACAGCTCAGCACACTGAGTGTCCAGCAGTGGTTAAAGGCATTTTGACAAACCTGCTCTTTTGCTATTGGACCAAATCCAGTATAATCTTTAAACCTTAATGTAATCATCTTTGAACCTCATTTTGCTGAAAAAAAGAAAGTCAGAAAAGTCAAGGAGTCATGTCGTAACACAACTAGGTAGTAGGAATAATATTGAAGAGCTCAGTGGTTTTGAGCATGGAACTGGGATAGAGCCGCCCTGGTGAAGTGTGAGCACCATCAATGATCAGTGGAAACAACCAGGAGTTACAGCAGGACACTTGGCTACACACACTCACAGAACAGGAGGTGAAGCTTTCAGACAGCCTCTGGAAGAATCTTTAAATCTATTTCCAGGGCAGAAACTACAAACATGATCCTAAGAGCACCATGCGCAGGGCCAGGTGCCAAGTTTCAGCTGGAGTCATGTAAAACTCAGCAGCGTTAGATCGTGGAGCAACGAAAGCATTCTCAGAAGTTATCAATCACGCTTCACAAACTGGCAGTGTGACAGAAGTGTGGCGAATGCCAGGAGCGCACTACCTGCCCGAATGAGTAGTGCCAACTGCAAAAGTCTGTCAGTGGAGGTCAATTTATGGCATGGGTTAGGCCCTTTAGTTCCACTGAAGGGAAGTATCAATGCTACATCCTGTGCTAATCTCTTTTGTGATGACAGTTTAAGCATAACAGTGATTCTGTGCACAAAGCAGAGTCCGTGCAGAAGTCGTTTGTCAAGATGTCTGTTAAAGATCTTTGCTGCGTGCAGAGGCATGACCTCAAATCCCATCAAACACCTTTGAGATGGACAGGTCTTGAAACTGGAAATTTTATATGATACAATAACATCGGCTACCTTGTTAAAGATGCAGATGCTTCAAATTTACTTGGCACATAAAGCTTAATTTGGGCTGCTGCTGTTCACTCAGGTGTGTTTTGTTTCCTGAAAGCTTTGTCTTTTGTATTCATTTGTTTTTTGGCATTATTGCAATACATGATTTAAAGCTTACCTGTGGTTTCACTGGAATTTACACACATCTGGTCTTCATATCCAAATTCTCATTTAACATTTAGCTAATCACATGCTACATGAGTGTTGTAACTGCTGTGTTTGTCCTCCTTAGCTTGACTATGCAGAAGACGCCACAGAGAAGAGAAGAGTGCTTGAAGTGGAGAAGGAGGATACAGAAGAACTGCGGCAAAAATACAAGGTAAAGCCTTTCAGCCTCGTTTCATTCTTATGATTAAATTCTATAACCTATACTAGTAAGGCTGCTATGGCAAACCCTTTTACACTCTGAACACAGTCTAAGATTAATTCACTCATTCCCCTGTGTATTTACCATGAACAATAGGACCAGATGGAAAAGGAGAAAGCCATCGCAAAGGCGCTGGAAGACCTGAGAGCCAATTTCTACTGTGAGCTTTGTGACAAACAGTACACTAAACACCAGGAATTCGACAACCACATTAACTCTTATGACCACGCTCATAAACAGGTACTGCTTACTATCAAATTTTTTGCATTCTTAACGGTGATCTGAAGAAATTATTTTTTTTTCTGTGAGAGCAGAGATCCTGACATGCATTGTTTCTTTTGTGTAAAACAGAGGCTTAAAGAGCTAAAGCAGAGAGAGTTTGCTCGTAATGTATCATCTCGTTCCCGGAAAGGTGGAAAGAAGCAAGAAAAGATGCTGCGCAGATTGCATGAGCTGGCTGAGCAGAGAAAACAGCAGGACTGGTAAGATTTTTTTTTCCTAGAGTGCCCTCTGCTGGTAGGATTTTAACATATACCTATTGGTAGCACAACTGCATTTCTGTTGTGTTTTGAATGATCATTGTACAACTTGTTTAGCCAAACAAAGTCCACATACTAAAACAAAAACATAGATATCACATTATTGTAACAATTTAATTTCAAGATAGGTTAAAACATTGTAGAATTTACATTTGAGTCTTGTCTGGAGGACATTATTTCCAAAATGACCCTACTATAACAGCCTCGAAATCCCTGGAATGCCTTTTTTTGATACTTAAGACTATCAGGACCCTGTTATGACCTTTTGTGGTGAGAAACAAACACAACAAGCATGCAATTCCTGGTAAACTGTTACTGCAATTATGTTTGGTATTTCTTCAGTTGGAAACATTTATCCCACATCACATTATTATCGTTCTTTTTGTGTCTCAGTACTCCAGGAAGTGGGCCCATGTTCAAAACTACCACAGTGGCTGTGGATGGAGAGAAGACAGAAGATGGCGACAACATGACGCCCGAGAACCCTGCTTTGACAGATGGTACCCTGGAAGGATCACTGGCAGATAAAACTGGGCAGGCCTCCCCAAAGCCTGGCCCAACTATTAGCTTCTCTCTGGGGAAAAACAATTCCTCCTCCCCAACGCCTAGTGGTGGATCCAAAGTCAGCGTGTCCTTCTCTTTTGCCAAGAAAGCCCCAGTTAAGCTGGAGACAGCAGCTGCAGTGTTTGCTGATCATGGAGAGGAGGCTATGGAGGAAGAGGAGAGCCAGGAGGGAGAAAGAGCTGGAGGACAAGAGGAGACCTCCGTCTGTAGCACAGACAGCCCCAAAGGAGGATCAGGTGGAGGTGAAGGTGAAGGAGGAGAGGGCACTAGTGTGGCAGGGACAGAGGAGGTACAACAGCCTGATGATGGAGGCTCTCTAGCCTCCACTCTCAACAAACTGAAGATGATGATGAAAAAGGAGGAAGGATATGCTGGACAGGAACCTCAGTACTATCACTATATACCTCCAGCTCACTGCCGGGTAAAGCCTCACTTCCAGTTTTTGCTGTTCATGAAGGCAACTGATCAGTGTCAGAGCAAAGAAGAGGAAGACGAGGAAGAAGGGCAGGAGGAGAAAAAGGTTGAAGATAGTTCAGAACAGACAGAGACCAACGTTACAGAGTGTAAGACTGAAAAAGAACAAGATATTGTCACTTCGACCCCTGACCCAGAGCCAACTCCTCCATCACCTAAAGTGAAGACGGAGGAAGTCTCTTCATGCGCAGCAGACACATCTTCCACTGTACCCACTTCTCCTACACAAAAAGAAGAGAGCACACAGGACACCCCGGATTCCAACTTGGGCCCTAAAATTCCCACAGGTCCCTTCTTCCCTGTCCTGAGCAAAGATGAGAGCACTACCCTGCAGTGGCCCTCTGAACTCCTCGAATTTACAAAAGCTCAGCCGTCCCTGTCTTACAGCTGTAATCCCCTCTACTTTGACTTCAAGCTGTCCCGTAACAAAGGAGTGCGTGGTGGAAAAGCAGTCAAGACCTCTAAGCCTTGTGAAGAGTCTGATGACAAGGGACAAGAAATAGCTGCTTCAACAACTAAAGTAGATACAACTACTAAACCCGGGACCAGCACCGATAAAGATAAGCAAACGATGAAGGGGGAGTCTGGCCAATCAGAAGGTGATGAGCAAAAACTTGCAACTGGCAGCAGTAGTGCCAAGAAAAAAAAGAAAAAGAAGAAGCATAAGAAGTCTTCGAAGCACTCAAAACGCAAAGGAAAAGAAAAGGGAGCAGCAGAAGACGCAGAGGGAGACACTGAGTTAACACAAGAGAAGCCCAAAAAAAAGAAAAAACACAAACGGAAGAAGAGCAAAAACAAGGCTCCGGATCAAGAAGAGGCAACCGGTGATGACAAAGAGAAAGCAAAACCAAAGTCTGAAGATAAAACTGTCGCCTCTTCTGTTCAGCTGACACCTGGAGGAGGAGGAACTCCCGGAAATACAGGAGTAGAAATGGGGAAGAGGAAACGTGCTACTAAGGAAGTGCCTTGCAAGTCTGGAGTCGAGGAAGGTGGCACCGGGAAAGGCACGGACAAGGCTAACTCCTCAGAGGAGCACAGTGGCACCAAGCGACAAAAGACTGACTCTAGTGCACCTCAAAGTGCCTCCTGTTCCAGCTCAGCCCAAAAGAGTCCTGGTCCTGGAAGACCTCCTAGCAGCGACAGTGAAGAAGAAGGGGGCTCTACTACACAGCGTTCACGTCATCACAGGTCGAGTCCTCGGGAACAACGCCGCCACCATAGTGAGGAGTCAAGACGGTCCTGCAGCCGCTCATCAAGACGAGGGGAAAGACGGGGTAGCAGTCGTCGTCGGCACCATCGTAGCAAAACCTCACGAAGTCACTCATACTCTAGCAGCTCTGAGCGCTCCTCAGCAGGCAGCAGTGCCTACAGCCACCATAGCCGCAGCTACTCAGACAGCTACAGCGACTACAGCACAGAGGGTCGGAGACGGAGGCACTCCAAACGCTCGTCAGACTCTGAGTATGAGAGGAGGGGTAGCCGAGGACGTAGACGATCCAGGAGACATCAGTACTCCTCTTCCTCCTCAGAAGACTCCCGCTCACGTTCACGCAGCTACAGCCGCAGGAAGAGGCACCGGCGGCACCACCGGAGTAGTTCAAGAAGCTCCAGTAGCTGGAGCCGCAGCACCAGTGCAAGATCGTGGAGGCGCAGCTACAGTCGTAGCCACAGCTCCGCCAGCCGCTCCTCCAGTTCCACCAAAGGCTCCCCTCACCGGAGAGGCCCCAGGAGTCGAGCGGACAGTGACTCACACCGCAGAGACTTCAACCGCTCTCGCATCTATCGCTCCCAGTCTCCACGTTCATCTTCGTCACGAGGCCTTAATCGTAATACCCATTCATCTAGCTCACAGGCTCTGAGGCCAGGAGGGTCCCGGGATGCAGGGGAACAGAAAAACACCCTTACTGCACGCCAGCTGCTGGAGAAGGTTCAGTCTAAAAAAAGCTCTGATGATTCTGCCACAGGAACAAAATCTGGGATTAAGATTAAGGACCCACCACAGGGATACTTTGGTCCCAAACTACCCCCAGCCCTGGGAAACAAAGCCCTGCTGCCACTATTCGGTAAACTTCAGGCAGGAAAGAAACCACCAGTGATTCCCCTAACCAGACCTGATGAGGGGGAGAAATCAGGAGCAGGGAAGGGCTCTGAGGCAGAGGGAGAGGTTATCCTGGTAGAGCCTATAAGGGAGTTCCCTCCTCCACCACCACCTCCAGCTCCACCGGTCCAGAAAGTTGAGGAGGCCCCACAGAGCACAGTGGTGCAAGAAGAGACAACGCACCCCACTGCAGAAGCCCCAGTCCACCAAGAACCCCGACCACTGTTTGAACAGGAGCCTTCCATAATGATGCCGCAGTACCAAGGAGAATCAGGACAGGACCCCTCTCAGAACCCCATGATGGAATCCCTCATGCCAGAAATGCAACAGCAGCCTCCAATGCATGCCTATCCTGCTTACCCACCACCTAACCTGGAGGAGGATGGCATGGAGGCAGAAGAGGATGGATTGGCTCCTTTGGAGAGTCAGCCCATTACGTTCACACCAGAGGAGATGGAGAAATACAGCAAGCTGCAACAGGCTGCACAGCAACACATCCAGCAGCAGCTTTTGGCAAAGCAGGTCAAGACATTTCCTTCTGCAGCTGCAGCCGCCGCCGCTGCTGCAGCAGCAGCCAACTTGGCCCCAGCTCCTCCTCCCCCAGCCCTGCAACAGATCCACATTCAACAGCCCACTGTATCCGTAGCCTCTGGCACGTCGATCACTACAGTGCAACATGCCATCCTGCAGCACCATGCTGCCACTGCTGCAGCCATGGGCATCCACCCAGCGCATCCACACCACCCACACCCTGCCCATGCACAGTTGGCCCAGGTACACCACATTCCCCAACACCACCTTACCCCCATCTCCCTTTCTCCTTTGGGCCCCTCCCTTGGTCATTCTCTGGGACACTCACTGGGACATGCTGGGCTGATTCCAGCCCACCACACAGCCTTCCTCTCTGGTCAGCCTATTCATATTATCCCAGCATCTGCACTTCACCACACACCCTTAGCTCTCCACCATGTCCCACATACAGCCCTCTACCCCACACTTTTCACACCCCGGCCCTCACAGGCTGCTGCTGCAGCAGCTCTCCAGCTGCACCCTCTCCTACACCCAATCTTCTCAGGGCAGGACCTCCAGCATCCTCCTAACCATGGCTCTTGAGTAATGATGCAAGTGAAGGATTAAATTCACAGCACCAAACCACTGGAGGAAAGACTTAACCTGAACCGGCTTGGTTTAGGATTTTAGATGAAGTCTTTGCAACAACACGCAGGCAGTGTGACAGGAAGCTAGTCAACACACGGCCATTTTACTGGCCTACACAGCGCAGCAAGTTGTAACCACAAAGTGGTGCTGCCTGTGTTGGGCTCAAAATTGACACTAGCATTTTCTTCTGGCTCATGTGAGGGTTTTTCTTTCATGTTTTGCCCTGGTTTTTTTTTTAAGACAGGGTGTAGATTTAAAGACACTGGGTTATGGTCTACCGTGGTGTATATTAACAACATCCATTTGTTTCTGAATGACAAGTCAGAGAAACCACTGGAGTTTTTTTTGTTTTCCATATAAAAATATTATTCTCAGTTTCTGCTCATTTTGGCAGCCAAAGAGAGACGTAATGGCTGAAGCTATACGCAGAATCATATAAGGAGGAGAGGAAGATGAGTAGGAGGAAGGTGTTGTTCTAGAGACAAACATTCTGCGCTTCTGTAATGTAACCTTCAGAGACAAACTGTTTCATAATTACTGATACTCTGTTTATATTCTCATATGACTACTTGCTCTCTATTGGATCCTTGGTCTCAAAAATAATTTGTAATGCAGTAACTTGTACATATATCAGTGTGTAATGTGAAGAATCCCACCAATGATGACCATATGAAATTACAGCTATGGTGTCCAAATCGGTATGACATTGTCACATAAGGACCCCCCCCTTTCTAAAGGAGGGGGAAATGTGATGTAGGGGTTTTAACATCCCTGATGCTCTGAGGCAAAGCTCATGTTCCCTGTGCTGAGGGTACACCTGAATGAATTGCACTGAAATCTGTACATCGAGATGGTGCTTTTTGCATCATGTAACAATAAGATTGTAGTATACTCCAATAATTGTATTTTTATGTTTTTAAATTATTTTCCAAAATGCTCTTCAGAAGAAGGGCTGTGTTTTGCTTTTGTGTAATTTTGTAAATAAAACTGCTGTAGATCAACCAATTAACATTCTAGAGGTTTTAGACTGCTACTGGAAAAGCAGAACGACAAGTTCGATGGAAGATGGACACGTTTATGTATTTTAGCAAGGTTGTTTCTAATTTCCCCCTGCTAAGATGGGCAGGGACGGCAAAGGACGGTGATCTGTCAAACAGTAGCAACTCTGTATTTTTTGAAAACTTACTCTGTTTCAGCCAATAAAATCTTGAGTTCATCTGTGTTTTTCTATAATATGGAGGGGTTAATGAAATTAACACGCAAACACTTGATCTTTGAACCACTCAGCAGTTACAGCAATAAAAACACTGCCGTCACTTTTTCAGATTACACTCTCATAACTCATTTGGGTCAGACAATCGAGCAACACTTAGTGTCACACATGAAACACTAGATGGTGTCCTAGTTGCCTTGAATAGACCTACAAAAACAGTAAATCCACAAAAGGGCAAATTAACAGGGAATGCCGCAGCCTTCAAGTGCATAAATGAATAAACTACCAGTAATCCTGATTACAGTGAAAAAGAAGACTGACAGAAGATGACAAAAAAACAGTTTTAATTGAATCCTGTTAGTTACCAGCAGTCATTAGATGAAGATATATCTAACAAATGAAACGTTTTATTCTTTTAAGAGAATTAAATCACTCACATAGTGAGACTAGACCCAAGCATGAAACCAAGAAAAAGTATTCAACAATTACAAAATAACTTCCATTGTTTGTTTTTTTCTTCCTTAACAGATCCTAGTTGCCACCTCATTTAACTCTGGTGTATAATGCTAGATACACATACATATTAACACAAACAAATGATTCTCCAGGGAGTATTTTTGAATTGTAATGTAATGAAACATGGAGCATTATGAGCTATTTCTCAATGAACCGTGTTTTTAGCTAAGCAGAATGACAACATGACAACATTACTGACATTATGGAACATAAACAGCTTTTCACAGGAGGTAAAAGTAAGTTGATGTATTTTTAGAAAGCCATCTGGGTAAGGTCAGAGTGATTTACAGTTTCAGAGTGGTTTTGATAAAAAGAAAAAGACATAATCTGAGGGAAGCAGCAGACTTATCAAAATGTTCATTGCTCCCTTGGAGCTGCAAATGAAATAAAATACTGAACGTAATTAAGTTTTTCAGCCTCACAATTTTGCAGGTGCCACAAAAATTTAAATGTTGGAAAAAATATAATGGCACAATTTAATTCAAAAAAATTACTTTAATCTGATGTTAAAAATTCAGTTCTGCCACTTTTCATATCATGAGGGATGATGCTGCAGAAAATGTCCACGACTGATCAAAGACCGCCATTGTGGATGTATGGAGGTCAGCCCAGGTATCTGATTACCAGGAACATGAAGACGCAGGTCAACAGCATGCCTCCGATCATGATGAACTTATCTTGAGTAGCTCGCCTTTCTATGAGTCTCATCACCGTGTTGGAGAGCCCTAACATGTTGGCCACATCCAGCATCTTCTTATGGGTCCCCTGTGCAGAGTCAAAACACGCTCGTGTGAAAAAGCAACAATCACATGTATTAGATTTGACTTAAACAGCCAGAAATACACAAAATATTTGGGAAAATCTAGACATCGCATGACTGCATTGTAATTATCAACACTAATTCATCTGATTTTGGGAGACATTGAGTGCCAACACCCTCCTTGACGCGCCGTTCTGTCGGAAGTCTCTCATGGCTAGACAACAAGGCTGTCAGTGCTGATCAACAGACACACCCTGATAAGAGGAGGCCTAAAGCAAAACCAGGAAGACCATCTCCTCCCTGGAAACAAAGACTCACAATCTAGCCGTGCATATACACACTAACAATAAGACTATTGTGATCAATGTGAACACCAGAAACTGAGTCAGGGACTACAAATTTTAACCTGTATGTTTCCAGTGAACGTCCTTTCCCTTCACTAGAAAACCTTTTTATTTAAAGTAAAGTTCTCTGTAACAGATACACATTTTTCTTGTGAATGAGGTCATACGCACACACCTTCAGCGTAGATCTTTGATCTCTGAGGCCGTTGAGGATGCTACTGCCGCTGCCCAGGAGGTCATCCATGCCTCTGTGTGCATTGTGCAAGTTGGAGTTTAACTGTAGGGTCTCATCTATGGGGATGGAGGTATCTGCGTCCTGTCGAACAAGAACAAACACTTTTTAATTCCACATTCAACTTGAGACTAACACATTTTATGTAGGTCAGGAAACTAGCTGTCTGAGCAAAAAGGTCTGAATGCTGGATTCATTTCCAATAAAGTGATTGCAAACTTCACTAGCCACAACCTGAGCTTGGTAGCTATCATCATCAGGTTGCTGGTGTTTATTCCCCACCCTGTATAAGATACATTTGACTTGCATTGGTTGTAAAGGTGCGGCTCATGAGTTCCTCCCTCTCTCTGTCCTGCGCCTCTCTAGCGTAGCGTCGATGCTGGAAATTTTGCAGAGCGGTCCGGAGGTGTTGAACATCATACTTGAGCTGGTCCACTCGCCTGAGGGAATATATATATGATATGATATAATGTTTGACATTGCACTTCATCATATAATTCATGCTGTTCATAATCGTTCTGAATGATGAGAACATTTCTTTTCCGTCAAATCTCTAATACATTTGGAATGAAGAAGAGACAACTGAGGGCACAGTCTCGCCCTCTCCTGAGCTTCACTCAGGCCCCACTAGAGATCTACTAAGATCAGAGGAGTGCTGTGGGACGAGGTGTACTGTGTCCCCTTAGGCCTGTTTACCCAGCTCAGAAATGAGTCTTTGCCCAATGCAGCAGGAATGCTGGTGATGACAGGGCTTCTGAGGAAATGTTTTCATAGAGCCACGTCGCCACAGGGCAGGACAGGGCTGCCTGTCTCATCTCCTACACCCTCCCCATGACTTTATGAGATATGGTTCACCCTGCCAGCTCTGGGGCTTTAGGGTCACCATCAACTGACTCACTCCAAACTCACAATTTGGCATTCTGGCGGCGGTTTGGTGGTTCCTTGCTGGCCAGGATCTCGAGGCGCTCTAAGTGATTGAAGATCTGGTCGATTCTGGCCTGCAGTTCATTCTCTAACACTTGTATATTGGGAGAAAGAAGAATAAAAAAATGAGAACACAAAAAACAAAACAATTAAATTGGTATAATTACAAGAAGGAAGATACTACATCATATTTTCCTTTTAGACCTAAAAGGAAAATGTGCCACAACCTGGCAAAAATGTTGTTGAAGGTAAATCATCTTTGTTTGCAATAAGGACTTACTACTTTTATAACTTCATTCATTGTGTGGGTATTTGTTTATCCCAGAGTGACGGCAATGGCATTCTTCAGTGGAATGATCCTATCTCATTAGTAACTGTGTAGGCTTAGCATGCCCTCAACTTGGTTAAAATACACGTTGATGTCATAATTTGGGAAGAGGAGGGGAGCTTGTGTGCAGCCTGGCTCCCACCATTATCTAGAAGAAGCCCTCCCAGCCTCTGTCACTGCACCCACCCCTGCTGCTTCCTGTCCTGGCACCAGCCTGGCCCCGAGCTGATCAACCAGGGAGACACCAGACCCCACCCCCCCTTGTCTATACACCAGAGAAGGGTGACACGCAGTCACAACAAGAAGAGCCTGCACTGAATGGAAATTAAGATCCCATTCAAAGGATAATCACTAAGCAGTGATGCACTTAAACAATAAGAGCACTCATGTACAGCGCAGTGGAACAGCTGGATGTGACTGAATGTTCAGCTCACTACTTACAGTGTACTGACTGACGGTCTGTCTTCTCCAGGTTGCCCATAAGAGACTGAACCTCCTGGATTTGCCTAAATTAAGCAAACAGTTAATCGTTAGTGGAGGCATCAACCAAAACATGAAGTCAAGAAAGGCAATTTCAGTGAGTTTATAAACATTTCTCATCGTCAAAGAACAACAACGGAAACATTTTTAATGACCCAATGTGTTTATACTGGTTCAGTACAGCTGCGAATGTAGTTAAATGGCTAGTTTGATAACACTTGTTAGCAAGATAAGAGAGTCTAGAGACGACAGACGCACTCACTTGTTTGTCTGATGGTAAAGCGTCTCCATTTTTCCCCCCGGTCTGATGAGACACTTTGCTTCCCTTTGCTTTCAAATAACGTGGCTTTATTTTAACACCTTTACTCTGGCAGGTAGCTAAGCTAGCCAGCTAGCTAACGGTAGTGGAGTGTACACGTCATCAGCCGAGCATTTGTGTACGGAAATAGGAAAGCGGAAGCTCCTCTACGTCATCTCAGAGAGGAGAAAAAAAGAAGAGCGCTCACTCTGCCTCGAGTTTTGAACACCGCAGACCTGTACTTCAGCTTTTGCTTTGTTAATGGCTATATCTGTCACTTTTCTGTGAGGTAAACCTTCTTAGGTTTATTGCCCATAGTTAATACCATGGTTAGCACCCACTTATATATACACACAGTATGTCAATATTTATTCAATTAACCATATTTGGCTTTACACAACATGCTGAAGAAACACCACCTAGTGTCAGTACCATTCACCAGCAGACAAACGTGCAAGAATTCTACTAAAAAAATAAATTGTTAGTTCAAATTTATGAATTGTCCATCATGGTTTTAAATTATTTATACTGTGGTGAAATATATTTCTTTTTAACGCTGTAGCATGTAGCACTTTGAGATTCACTGAGAATGCAGTGCAAATTAAATGTATTATTATTATCCTATTATTAAATAAGACATCAAATTCAATGTCACACATACACTGAATCCTGTGTGGTTGTTCAAAATCCCCATACACTTCCCAAATGTAACTCTAAGCTGTAGGCTACATGTTGCATTATATTTGATATTCCCTTAAACGTAATAGCTGACAGGTGCGATAGCAGAGATCTTTTCCCCTAGTAAGTCAACCTCTGAGAGCATATAGCATAATCTGTTGACATGTAGACATGTGACAGCAAAGACTCTGTGAAACATGTCCTAGGGCTAGCTTTTTTCAGTTCACCCTGACTCAGTCTAATTAGGCTATCCTCTTTTTCCACAGATATGTGTCAGAATATTCCTGTCTGTCCATCCAGAGGCTTCCTTCTAGCCTGCGGACAGAGACACCAAAACTAATGATATCAAACTTTATATAGTCACAAATCACTGTGGAGAAGATGTCTGCGTAGGCAGACAGGTTTGTTTGTGAAGTTGCCCGTCACGGACTGACTGTCACGGAGGAGTGTGTGAAAGTGCAATGATTGGATTTCCCAGAACAGGCGGTGAAAATTTCACAACAGTTCCTTGGTGATTTGGTGGGAGGAAAATCATCGTGCGGCTATGCCTGTCACCTAAACAAACCTGCATTTCAGTCACCTTGCTCCAACTCTCCATCACGGTCTACTAATTTAGGAGGGGAGAATCAATGAGTACAGGAGCAAGCAAAGCTAATTCAAGCATCCTTTGCCGAATTGGTGCAATGAGCTGTTACAAGCTCCTGTTTGCCAATGATAGCCGTATTTGTTTACCTCATTCAGCGCAGCAATCAACAGTCTGCCCAGACAGTTTTCCGTAGCTGCCTGATGGTACTTGAGTTGATGGCTGTATCTTCAGGCTAGACACTTCTCAACAGAGGTCTTTTTTACCCATCCCCACATGTCAGAAATGTTGAGATCTGTTCATGCCACTTCTTGCTCTTGCTGTTCACCGTTTTCGGTTGTCATAACACATCCCCAGGGCAGTGGTTGGATGTGCACGGCTTTAACCTGTTAGTCAGAATAGAGAAGAAGTAGAAAAAAGGGAGAAATAAGCCCCCCCAAACCATCTCTGAGCAGTTACATGAGGCACATTTACCTCTCTCTCAAGGTCGTGGGGTTCTCTCTGTCTGTCCTTTATCTTTCAGCCCCGAGGAAAGGATGAGATGAGCTTACTGGTTTTCCTCCACACCTGAGCACCACGGGCACAAACTGGAATCCAGACTCCAGGTGTGGAGCATGATCACGCTACTCTGACTGACCGGGAGATCACATGTGGTTTGACTACCATACCTTAATGCACATTCAAAGTGTAAAGTTAGGGTCGTTCTTTGTTTGTTTGTCTTAGGTCCTGTTTGTTTGTTGTGTCTTATTTGTTAGTTATCAGTATATATCAAAAGCTTTTTAACAGGTTAAGTTAGGCATAACTCAAGTAATTAGTTGTGGTGTGGATCCAGGATTTTGAGATATGGTATTTTTGAAGATTTTAGACTTTAGCTGTTTTCTCATGAATTACTAGACTAGTACGGAAGTCCTGAGAGGCAAGTGAGAAAAAAAAATTCTGGTGATCCATTTTCTAAGTCTGATCTAAATTGTTTCTGCTCCTGTGTTTATGACTTAAGAACAAGTGAAAAAAGGTTTTGGCAGGATAATCTGTCTAAGTTCCTTTTGTTATTTTCATCTGTGAAACCAGTGGGGAAAAAAAGTTTTGCCAAGTGAAAGAAAAAGTTTTGCCAAGATCGTTTTTTAAAGTTTTTTTTTCATCTGTGAAAATGGGTTGGGAAAAAAAATTTGGCAGGGGAATTATTATTATAATTTTTTATCAGTGTCATTTTTCTAAGCATTTGTTGTTGTAATACTCATTTTGGCCACAAGAGGCTGAGGTGCACCATTACCCCATGTTCTAAATAGGCCTAAAAACATTCATGTTTTCTTCCAGGTGAGTTTTCATTTCTCCATGCACTGTAAGTGCCGATTAAAATACATTTCTAGCCAAAAGAAAGACATACATCACAGTAATGTGACATAACTTGCTAATACACAATATATGTACCTTGTGTTTAGAGTGCATGGAGAAATTAAAACTCACCTGGAAGAAAACATGAATGCTTTTACTCCTATATTGAACATAGGGTAGTGGTGCACTTCAGCCTCTCACAACAACAAACTCTTAGAAAAATGATCCTGACAAAAAAATAAAAAATAACCTGCCAAAACTTTTTTGTTCACCCGTTTTCACAGATGAAAAAAAGTAACTTAGAAAAATGATCTTGGCAAAACTTTTTTTTCAATAGGCAAAACTTTTTCCCACCTGTTTCACAGATGAAAAAAAATTAAGAACTTAGAAAGATTAACCTGACACAGGAGAGAAAACAATTTAGATCAGACTTAGTAAATGGATCACCAGAATTTTTTTCCCCAAACTTGCCTTCAGGGCTTCCATAGAGAAGCTAATAAATATGTATTTTAGCTATGTATTAACTATTTAACGATGTATTTTCTATCACTGCAATTCTAACATATTTAGAAGATTTCACAGCCTCGGCAATGGGATCCGATTTGTTTCATAGTAAATGAACAAAATTTCCCAAGAATCAAACAAAAAATAATGATTTAAAGTCAATAAAAAGAATTTGAAACCAAAAAAGACCCCAAAGAAAACTTATAATAACATTTCACTATGCATCACTTCATAACTCTCCAATTTTCTTTCACTGATAGGAATTTATTTTCATTTTCTCCAGTTTCACTGCTGAATTTTTCAGTTTTCACTCCAGACCACTGACCTGTTACTCTAGAAGTAAGTAGCCATTGGGGATGCAGCCCTGTAACTCCTGCTTAAATGAGAGCTTTGTTTAAGAACTTAAAAAATTCAGCAGTTAAACTGAAAGGAAATGGCCGCAGGAAATCACGATCAGTGAAAGAGAATATTATAATCAAATATCTTGAATACTTTTATTGTCAGTTTTGCCTTTGAGGTCATTTTTTGGTTTCAAATTATTGTTACTCACTTGGGGAATCTTGGGAGATTTTGCTCAAATATTATGAAACAAATCTAATCCCATACGTTGGCAGAGGTATTAGATTTATCTGAACACAAAATTTAAGTGGAGTGTATATATATATATTGAGAAAATGTGTGCCTTTGTGTGTGCGTGCATGGACTCTTCACTGGATCATCAAAGAATGCTATTTCCTGGTGCCAGGCTTTGCTCCTTTGGGGGCAAAATTTAGTGCTGGATCAGTCTCCCTGTCCCGGTTAGACAACATGGCAGCAGAGTTATTGTTCATTAGAGGAAGAAAGCGCTCAGTGTACTCAGTGTGATTACCCCCACACCCCACCCTTATAACACTGTTTTGTTCACCAAGGAAAATTATGTGTTATTGAGTCACTTCTATACAATATACTTAATGATGTTTTCCAGGCAATATAACACATCATAACTCTACAATTATTGCTCAAGACAGACAGAGTGAAGAAGCCAATTATGAGGAGCAAAATTGCCTTGGGTCAACAATTTTTGGATACCAGTCATTTTTTGACGGCACACTGATCTTCTCACTCCCCCCGAGGGAGATGATCCACTAGACTTTGAAGCCGTGATGAGACGCTGAATGAAAGCAAAGGAGGGCCTGTCAGAGACGACAGGAGAAACTCATAAGCTCCCAGTGTCTCGGTGGATTCTGCTGGGAAAGGGGTCTAGCGTGGAGAAAGGACTGCCTTTTTCTGAATGAGAGAAGGTGTTCAGCCTTATTGTTTCACTCTCTTGCACTTTTTCTTCTGACCTCAAAGAGCATAGAGTGATCATACAGCTGTCAACCACTCATACCCACTCAAACAGACACAGCCCTGTGGCCATACCACCTGTGACACCAAGACCTCTCAGGATGAGAGATGCTGTCCACCCCTGTGGTTGGATGACAGCTCAGCTTGGATGGGAATAAAAACAGCAACATGGCACAGAGCGCTACACCGGGCTTCCCCTGCCTGGCCTATTACACAGACTGACAGCTTCCTACCCACAGTCATACACCCAATCTCAACCACACTCTCATGATCAAGTCATATGTGTCAGCGGGGCGAAGTGTGTGGTTCTTAGAGCTCAGAAGATAATAGATTTTTATGGGACATTATGTGTATCTGAATCTTTTAATGTCAGTGATGGTTTAATAAGTTTGAGTGCTCATGGAAATAAAGCCAATAGACAGTATAATTGTGTGGCTGCAGATATTACAAATAATCACAGACAACATTCCAGACTTATTTTTCAGAGATGTTGCTTGTTGAGAGAACACTAGGCTCTCCTTTTTTATCTGTGTTTTTCTCTCTTGGACATTGTTGATCTGGGAAAGTTTTGTTTCGGTTGTAATGGAGGTCAGGGTGTGTGTGAGTGTGTGCAGCTGAGAGAATGCCAGAGGAGTGCCATATATTGAGCGGAGGGAGTCATGGAGTTATGAAGGTGCACGAGTTCTTATCGTGTCATATCACAGCGGCTGCAGCAGCGCTCATGGGAACGGCCTCCCCCAGGAGTTCCCCAGAGGGGGGAGAGGGGGTGCTTGTTGTGGACTGGTCAAGGGAGACACCAGTAAACATTTGCAGGGCATCAACACTGTGTGAAATGAATTTACAAGCTGCCCTATCTGCTGTGTTATGCTTTGTCTTGCTGGTGTTAGCCACATTCTCAAGCCTCTTGCCTTGTGCAAGCTAAGTCCACTTTTCACAGTTTGCTTTTTTTGTCATTTCTTCACCTGGCAAGCTTATTTGTTGAATACATTAGTCGAATATATTAATATTGCACACTATTGCTTAACACAGCAAGCTGATGAGTTATATCACTGTGATCAGTAAACTAAGAAGAAAGCCACAGAGACAGTCAGAGAGGTCTTTGGGCACTAACAATTATTTTTGATTAATTGGTGGATTCATTTCTTGGTTTATAAAATGTCAGAAACTAGTGAAGAAAAAGTTGACATATTCAACCTGCTTGTTTTGTTCGACCAACAGTCCAAAACTCAAAGATTTTCCTTTCAATATCATAGAAGACACAGAAAATATTCATATTTTAGAGGCTAGAAGCAGAAAATTTGGGGCATTTTGCTTAAAAAAAAGAGACTTAGCCAGTTGATCAATTATCAAAGTGATTGTCTATTCATTTTCTGTCAATTAACTAATTGATTAAATGAGTAGTTGTTGGGTGACAACAAAGGCTCTGTGCCTCATGGAGGAATCTTCATGTCCCCTCTTCTCCAGGTTTGAAAGGCAAAACTTTGGTTGGAAGCCACAGGATTTATTTTACAGGCAGTTGGTTTTATCAGTTTTAATCTCTCTTTTTTTGTCTGTTTAAATGTTGTCTATTGAATGTTCATATAGTAAGAAACGTCTATTCTACTCTGTTCTTTTTTTTTTTCTCTGTCATCAGGTGAATATCCATCATTTCAACTCTGCCGCCCGCTCAATTGACCATCACACATGTATACACCTTCCCTACACCCATGCGACTCATCACCCACTGTGAGGAACTCAGCCACCGTCCCGGTCCACCCCAGCCTCGGAGTTAGGCCCCCCCATAGAGGTATGCACTCAGCCTTGTCATAGCTCTAGGCAGTGCATGTTCTTGTTGTGGGTTGAGCAATTGCATTACTCATTTCACATTCCAAATTCCTACCCCATGCTGTATTCACAACTCTCTGTCTCTCTCTTTCGTCCCTCTTTTTTTTTCTGCACCAAATCCATTTCTATCCTAATCATCATCATCATTTAATTCTCCTTCCACTGTGAGATGTCAGGGTGTGGGGATTAGGGCCAGCACTGATGCTATCTAAGTACCCTGTCCTCAGAGGCGGAAGTCTGGAAGGGTTTAGGTGTGTTTGACCTGGGGCTCAGAGGTTCCGATTACAGGACGGGACTGCGCTTTGTGTCCTTGAGCAAAGTATCAACCAAGCCTTCTACGCTTCAGTTAACGTCTACTGTTCGTACACAAATGAGTGATGTATAAACCTGAAAGCTATGTAAGTTGCTATGGAAAATATCTTTTTGCTAAGCAACGCAAATATAATACATATCTCAAAAATGCCCGAGCCCCAGTATGCCAATTCATCTTCATCTATCAGAGGACAGACCACTACCGCAGCCCAGCCCGGCATAGTAACCTCTACCTGAACCAGGCCAATGCCGACACAAGAGATAGTGTTACCAGCAGCGTCACCCTACATTATCTGTGTCATTCAGTGTCTCAGAGTGACAGACAGAAGCTCCAGCAGCTCCAGCATACAGCAGGCCGACTGTAGCCCACACCCGCACAGGAAAACCTGACTACAAACACACGCTCACATATCACTCCCGCTGAAGTGACCACAGGTGTGCACACACGGCAAGTATGCACACACACATATGCAAAAACCTTTCTCTGCCTTCACCTGTCAGGACTGTTTCAAACACACACACACACACACACACACACACACACAGACACAGGAGCTTGCATATTGCACCCCTGCTCCATCCAACCCCCCACCCTGCTCAAAGCAGCCACCCTCGGGGCTTGTGCGTGCGAATCCGGCTGTGGACTCAGCAGCCCCCATCGCTGCACCCCCTCCACTCAGGGTAGTGAGGGAAATGAAGGCTTTAGGAGTTCATTATAAAACAACAACAGCAGCAGCAGGGGATAGGCCTCCTGGGGCCACAAACTATCCCTTCTCATCCCTCCATCCTCATCTTTTTCCTTTATGTCCCACAATATCTCAACCCCGGTCCACCCCGCTCTGCCTGCGACACACTCCTCTGTCTCGTTCCTTATCACACGGCTCCGCTGAGAAGAACACAGCTTTTTAAAATACAGCATTCATGTTGGATAAAGTTAAATATTGATCCACAATATTATAATATGGTGAGTTAATATGGTGAGTCAGTAGTCTCGCCATATGAACTTGTTTGACCTCAGTCATCAGAAACAAGGTTGATGCATTTATGTATTGTTGAAGTGAAGTTTTCATTTTTATTGTCAAAGAGGGGAAATTCATTTTGTATCAACAAAATACATGCATTGTGTTATTAGATAGATTAAAAACAGGAAGAAGCCTGGAAAAATAAGATCTTCAGTGCTGAACTATGTTTTAGGGATTTAAAAACTTGTTAAAAAAGTGTTGTCTGGCCTTAATTGACAATGTTTGATTTCAAAATGAATGCAGAAAGAAAGAAGAAAGGTTCAAGATGCATTTTTTTTCTGCAATTTACTCTTTGACATGAGGAAAACCCTTTCCCCTTACTTGTTTATTACCCTTTGTCATATGGCTCAGATTAGTGAGTAACATTTATCCATCTCTTAGTGTTGTCATCGAGGCTCAACAGTGTTTTGTTTTTTTTTTTGCAAGATTTTTCTAAAAGTTACATAAAAAAAATGCTTGCCCCCAAGACATGCAGTATTTCATTACTCTGAGAGATCATTTTCTCCAACAATGCAATGTAATTTTGAAATTTTCTTTTAATTCACTGCAATGCTTGGGGTCTCAAGTTGATGTTCTAATAAGGAATAATAATGTGTAATCATCGTAATTAGAGAGCAACATCAAAAGCACCATAGCACACACTATAAATACCTCATACAATAGCCCTCTGTGTGCTGTAGGTTCACTGATGCCTTGCAAATAAGTGGAAAGTTATGATTCACGGTTAATAGCACGTAAAATGCTCTCATCGTCATTCTGGGGCAGCTAAGTGTAACTTTCTAATGGCGAATCGGGGGTCAAACGCTCTGTTTACAGTTGTAGACAGCATTCTTCTGAGTCATCATCTATGTCATCGTCATCATTATGATTGTCATCGTGGCTGGTGTGCTGGCCAGAGGCACAACACCTGTAAAACGTGTGTCCCACCCACCCCCCTCGCCTTTTAACCGGTCGGTTAAAGGGTGATGCAGCGAGACCACAATGCTCTCAGATGAAAAGGAGAGGCAGGGCGGTATCAGCAGGAAGTGGTTTTTGCTGGATAGGTGCAGGTCGCAGAGTTTCAGGCAGGTGTACTGCGCTCGCTTTCCTGTTGCGTGTGGAGTGCGTGCATGTGTGCGAATTGCGAAAGCACGGTTGAGGGCAACCGCCTGCAGCGACTGAACAAGACACAACAAACACATAGCTCTTACAAATGTATTGTCCATTTATTCATCTTATTTGTTTTAAATAAGAATATAATGCAACAAGATTTAAAAAAAAACATTTACTTTTGAGATACGGAGATATATTACCAAATTCAAAAGGACTGTACAAAAAAATCTGAAATATGATCTTGTCTTTAAAACAAATGCAGAGGAAAAGACATGTATCTACAGAGAGAATAACTCCGCACAGGTCATAAATCTTGCTGATATTTGCCAAAAGATGAAGTGAGGTAGAAAATTATGATTCCACATTGTCATACGCCTGGAGCCCTGACATGAGTTATATTCATATCATATATACAGTTCAGAACCACTTAAACAAAACACAAACTGGCCAATAAAATAAAGCTTTTGGGTCCAACGTGCACTTTTGACCTGCATTCTTGGACGCATAGAGTCGTCTTGGGTATGAGGATAAGGGAGTAAACACAGTGATTTTCTTTGATTAGCAATTTGGGGAAAATAAGGAGCATGATTAGCCCACTTCAAAGGCATTTAGAACAAAGATGTGGCTTAATTAGACTTTGAAGACCAAATGATTCAGTCAGGGCAATTTTAAACTTGAAAGTGTAGCATAGTGTGTGCCTCTATAAATAGAAGGAATAGAAGAAGAGGACTGGTATGTTTAGAAATTAACGTTTTCTTCATTCTTTTTAGCAGACGTTGTTTGGTGTTTCCCCCACTATTACCCCTGACTGTTTCTCTTTGTTCTGCTAAGCACACATTAGGCTACATGTAGAGATTTCCATAGACATTTCCATAAGAGCAACTGAAACCCAGCTTGTTTCTTTACACAGTAATCCTGTTAATGCAAGTAGTTACAATGTATATTAGTGGCATCAACCACCCCTCAAGGCTTCCAGTGATTAAATTTAGACATTTAAACATACATTTAACGCTTTTTTCTAATTTCTATGATTAATTACACACTATGTATCATATGTAGCAAGAGCAATGTAAGTGCTTTTTACTCATAAACATTCTCCACAGCAGAAAATGCAACACAGCAGACAGAAAGACAGACAGGTTGATTCCTTTTAAGGCCTTTTTAGCCTTAGTGGCACCACTCGGTTACAAGAGGGTTAAAGTATAAAGCAGCAGTACGACAGACACAATGAATGATACAATAAATAGTAAAAATAATAAAAAGTGGAAGGGGCCAACACAATTACAATACAACAAAGTCACTGTCAGAGGACTCCTGCAGACGGGGTCGGCGTCGTACTGCTGGTGACGTCCAGTCCAGTACCTGTTTTAAGAGCTCGTTTCCCTCCTTCCCGAGAAGAGTGGGATTTCAGTGCATCCAGTGAGGAAAAAGCAGAGTAGCTCACCTAAGCTGCTGCATATCAAATCGGTGATGATTAGCAAATAACCAGCGATATTATAATGTTACAATTCTATATTCCTGTCAAAATAACATGCAACTCAGAATCTGTGACGACACGTCTCTGATGTGAGATCCCTCAGTGTCTATAGGAGATTAAAGGTCAGCCATGTTGATATGTGAATGATGAAAATGAAGATCAATGACGATCACCTCAAAACGCTTTGTCTCTCACACATTTTCCACTGACTCAATGGATCATTCGTTTCTTTTCTTTTTTTTTTGCAAGTCTTCACATACTACATCATTTCTGTCCCCTGCTTATGCGTTTTTGCAGGTGTACACCTCCTCCTCTCTGACACATGTCTGACACTCCACTTGGCAGCACCAGCGTACCTGGCAGTGGCAGGACAGGCTAGTGAGGCGCATGGCTGTGTTGTAACCGCGCCCGCAGCACAGACTCTGACAGCTGGTGTCTTTGGCGCACGAGCGGCCGCCTGTACCCGGAGAGTATCGGGAGGGTCTGCAGAAGCTGGGGGAGTCCTCCAGGTAGACCAGGTCAGTAGTGCGCAGGCTCTGGCCGTGGCGACGGGGCCCCGCCAGCTCTGTCTCCCCGGTGGCTGTGTTGGTGACACTCAGCACTCGCACTGCGGTGTCATACCGGTACTTCAGCAGCCGCCCGGTGTCATGGAACGGAGAGAGCTGTTTCCAGCAAGTCCGTACGGCACAAGAACCGGAGACACCGTGACACTTGCAGGTTGTCTTCAGACCGCTCTTCACTGCCTGCGATGGGAGAAAAGAAAGCATGGGAGGGAAAAAGGGGAGATGTCAGTTCTCTCAGTTTGATTCATTACCTGGCCTCTTATCTGGGAGGTCTATCTGTACAGAGTCAGCCAGTTTCCTGCAGGGTGGGTAGGGGGGTTAGGGGTGGTGGTCTGCAGTTAGTACGCCTTTAGCTCACCTCAGTCAAAATTTTAAAATAATGGATTGAGGGGAACTGCTCAGCATGTCGTATTTCATTTAACTTACATTGCTCACTTGGACAGCTCTGGCAGATTCTTTTTTTTTTTTTGTCTCAATGTGTTGAAACTAGCTCTGTCTGCCTCGTTCCTGTCTCTCTTTTCTAAAGCCCGAGGCATAGGTGACAAACAGTACAGACAGTGGAATCTCTCCACCCTGTTCTTTGTACATGCCTGCTCATGGAAAACATTGATTAGAATTTTTGCACAAGAAGTGCCAAAAAATGTAGCGGTGGTTTGTGATAGTGCCCCTGATTCAGGTTAATAGTTCACTGAGGTTGATGGTCAGTGATGAGAGCGCGATCACTCAGCCTGAGAGCTTCTCTCTTGGTGGGGGCCAGAGACAGGTCAGATAGCACAGGGGTTAGTCTGAGAGGGAGGGGCGGGCCAGAGGGTACTTCTGGGTTGAAAAGTTCTGCTCAGTTCCTCCCTTTGCAGGTATGAACCCCTCGGGGGGCTTCAGAGTACTATTACTGAGAGATGAGGGGACTCTAGCCACTTCATGTTATTGTTAACACGGCTCCTGGTCTCTTCTCAGCCACATCAGTGTAAAGTGAGGAAAACATTTAACTCAGTGAAGATGAGATAAGATAGTTCTTCTTGTTGTGTTTTTTCTTTTTTTTTTCTGTTCCTCAGTCTCCACCAACTCTGGCCCTTCCTTAGGTGTGAGCTGCAGGGTTAGGACCCTGGGGCCTGCTATTTCAGAGCTACACGGTGGTGGTTATGAACATTAGGGGGATTTATGAAGAGCACGGTGATTTAGTAAGTGGAAAAAAATGCTCGCTCATATATTAAAAAGAGGCCACGGTTATAATCGTTCTCTCCGACATGAGACCTTTAATTTTCTGTAGGCCCGCACAGCAAGCTTTATCATGCCTGAGAACACCTGGCTCCAACGATCCCACAGCCGTCTTGTCTCCCTGCCTCACCCACTGCCTCCGTATTATCCACCAAGGCCAACGACTGCAGCAAATAAAGGGGCGTTTGTCTGGCTGGCAGCATGAAAAATATGCAGGTGAAGATTACAATTCTGTATCCTCTGATGGCACAGGAGCGTGTCAGAGGTATAATTGTCGCGTAAAATTGCAGCCCGACTAATTGAACCGAGTGCGGCTCAGGTATAGGTGATGTTTTCGACGCCTTGGACTTGAGAGGCAACTCACCCGAATTCCGACGTTGATGTTGTGGGTGTCGACCTGAGCCCTCAGGTCCTTGCTGACCCTCTTTTGGCCGAGGAACTTCTTGAGGAACTTGGTGCTGTATTTCAGGTTGTCGCCGCAGACCCCCCACTGCCACGCTTCTCGATGCTGGATGCCAGGGGAATCGTCACATGTGCACCTCTCCATTCGACCTGAGCTGCACGCTTTGGCGAGGGCATGGGTCAACGCGGCAGAGGACACTGCCAGGAGGAAGGCGGTCTCCTTGAATGCTGGGAATAGATGTAAAAGACATCAGAGGAAGTAGAATAACTTTGTGTAAAAATGAATAAATAAATAAATGTTTCAGTCCATTTTTATCTGAGAAAAGTTTAGAGAGCTGAATTTACAGAGCTTTGAATGCAAGAGCTAATTGTGGCATCAAAAACGTGATCTGAGTGCAAACTGTGTAAAGCCCATGGGATTTATTCATAGTTCACAATCATCGGAATGTCGTTTGTGCCATTAAGTAAACCTTTAAGCCGAAATGTTTACAAAGAGCTCACCACGTTGTCATGGTTAATACAACCTCAGCATTATTCTGCGAGTTTTGTTGTGTCATAAATCATTTTCTGACCCTTCCTTATGGTTACGCACTGTTATTTGCTTCACCAAGAGCCGTCACCAGGGTATATTTTGATCCAATTAATTATTATTTTGACTAGGAAGGATTTTCCCAGATGAAAGTGGGTAATCACGCCACCCTTTTCCTCTGGGAATGGGCGCTTTCCCGAGATAAAAATAACCACAGGGCTTGAGCACTCTCCACCACACCGCATTTCTTGGCTTTCTACTCCCTCATTACCTCCATGCTGACCTGTTCATGTTCTCCCACACACTGATATCCATATGCATAAGGCCTGGGAGATCCTGAAGTATTTTCTGTGCACAGCTAGACCTGCACTGGACTTGAGCTATATGCAATATGGTGATTTAGTAGAGGCACAGCTATTTTTCCCCAAGTGTAGCTAATAAATGATTTTATCAGGTCATGCAAAAATATTCAAGAAGGCAACTTGAGGAAAACTTCTTTCAAGAGTCGTAGCAAGTCAAGAGACCGCGTGGAATATATTAAATAACAGAAAACCCAGTGTCATCCTTACAATACTTTGTACTACAATTGCTGAAGTGCACGAGAGCGACTTTTAATAAAAATGCACCACAGAGCTCATGATGACAAAGTCACTTAAAGCAGCAATCTCTCCAAAGGCACCATGGTCAAACACTTGAAACTATAAGTGCTGTTTGTCAGTAGTTGAAGCTAATTTTCTATGTTGAAAGATCAGTGATGCACTAAGAAAATTGTGGACAAATTTGAGTCTGACTTTAAGGTTTGTGATGATTCTAAGGCAGCAACAACAAATGCACACAAAAATTTAAAATTTTGTTCTTTTAGAGATTCACATAAAATATCAATTGATATTCATTTTATACTATTCTCTATAATGTATAACAATAATTTATATTAAAAAATAAGATGCTAATTTAGATGCTTAAATTCCATTACATTCCTGCTAGACTGTGTTTACATGTGGCCTATGAGTCAAACCATTAATATGAACTGTATATATAAATATTTTATTTTTAAGATTAACAAGTATCATGTGTTATTACTCACCCAACAACTTTTGTAACCACTCAGCTTGAGATAAACAGTTTGCTCGTCCAATTTTTCTTCCCTTCACCATTTTTTTTTTCTAACATAATGTTCTTACCAGGATTAACTGATGTTGCCATTAGTGCCATGCAGGCAGATGTTTATCACTCCATTTTGGTGTCCTGCTCAGAGACACTTTGGCAGGACAGATGCTTTTATATAAAACACACTGCATGACACCTAAGTAAGTGATGGAGCTGGAAATATCAGGCAGCTATAGAGCTGTCTCTCTGTCGAGAAAGGAGACTGTGCATAACTTGAAGGTCTCAGGTTTGATCCCAGTAGCCGCGCGTCCTCCTGAAATGCTCCTAAGCAAAACCTGATCACTACTATCACTCTAGATGTCGGATCAACAAAGCGCCTAATTTATAACGCGTTTACCTCTTTTCAGAAGGCTTCCGCGGCCGTCCAGACTGCAGTTCCAGCGCTCATTCCTGAACTGATATCGACACTCCAGCAGGCTGAGGCGCACTGACTCACGCAGCGTCTCGGCTAGACCAGGTTCCCTGCGACACAGTCTCTTTTGCCGCTTGGTCAGAGTCATCTGCTCGCACTGCTTCAGATGGGCCTTGCCTGTAGGAGCTTCATTGGAGAACGGACCCGGTAAAAACACCAAAGGTTCCCGACCTGTCAGCCTTGGAGCAGAAAAAAATAAATAAATAAACACATGAGGAATTGTCAAGTCTTGAACAAGTGGTATGCATTTTCTAAATTTAAAAAACAAAACAATACAGTATACACGTATACTATTATGGTGAAATATCTTCCAATAATTATAATATCGCTGCCATTATTATCAGACCAAATGAAAAGATATGAGTACATTTGCGTGTTGTAGTCACTTTGATTTACGCTGCAGTCTTGCCACTTGAAAATTGTAATTTCTCAGATGGTAACTTTAATCCAAAAAATGGTTGTTGTTTTAGTTTTCCTGACTGATGTCCTATTGTAGGCTAAACAATTGGAAATCCATATACAGGAAATAATAAAGTTAATTCAACAAATACATGAAAAGCGTGTAAAAGTAGCTAAATAATTAATATTAATTTGGTTGGGATGCATCTTAAAATGATGTTTTTGGTTTATTACCACAAATTAGCAGTAGCAAAACTGTAGAGGTCTCGAACACTTCCATAACAATTTGGCTCAATAGTTTGTGCATAATTACGCGTGCGTAATTTGGCTAAGGCTGTAAAAGTTATTGTTATGATCTCATCAAAGCTTTAAAACAACAAAAGCAATCAATTAAAGAGAGCGGTAGAAGTAAAAAGAAAATCGTCTGACCCAAAATAAGCTGCAGTGTGCGAGAGAAGGATGCAGAGTGCAATGAGTCGCAATAGGCAGGCGGTCCGTGGGAGCCTGGAGCGCATGGTGCCGGGTTGGCGCTGCTCTTCATCTCGCTGATTCTTCAACGGAGAAAGTCAGTGCCGTCTGGTCGGCGCACCTCTTTAAGGGGCCCCACACACAGGCTTTCTATCCGCTACGCCAGGCCCAGTGGTCCGCTGAGAGGCAGGGCCCTTTGAGGGGGGGAGGGGGGATGGGGGGACGCATCGTCTTGCCGCATCCTCATTGGATTTTCTCAATATTGTTACTGTATGTTCCCTCCCACTGAAACGCCACCCAGGTGGACGGAGCTGCAAAATGACTGGGTTTACCTGCTGTAACATATAAATCTCGAATACACCCCAGTACCACCTATAGGACGTCCAGTTCTCCAGTCATCCTGGTTATGAACTGGAATCAAAACCACAAATATCCAGCCCATTTTTTTATGGGCAGAGACTCTTGGAATTAAACATATTGGTTTCTTTGATGTCAAAGGTTTTTTATTTGTGGTCAGTCTGTCTCAACTCCAAACAACTTAACTATCCTTTCAAATTTGCCACTCAGATTTTATTTTTGCATAAATTTCTATTACTCCAGACCCCCAATTACCCTGACTGGAGAAGAGAAGGCAAAAAGATAATTTCCCTTTTTTCGGTCATATAAGTTATTACATTATAATCATTGCCATTAGGCAGCATAAATCCACAAATATTACAAGCTAATTAAAGCACAGCAGTCAGGATTCAAGAGAACCCAGTGGATGAGAAGGAAATGATCCATGAAGTCTGAAATTAAAGGATGCAAACATATTATTAAAGATCTTATAGCCTGTTCTTCCAATCAAACTACACACGCTGTGTCCCTCCAAACTACACAAGTCCTTTTGAGAAAAACCAACCATGGACGGAGCCCCATCTAGTGGATTCAATATGGTAACATGATTGGATGACTTTGGCTTACCAAAGTAAGACCAGTAAGCCAAAACTGATGAGATGCTAAATGAATAAGAACCGTAGTTGTCACTGTGAATCAGATGAAGCCTAGAAAGCAGCTGTCTGCCTCAGGTCAAAGTCTGCAGTGACAAATCAATTGCCAAAACAATCATAGATGTCAGGTCAGTATTTTCCAACACATTTCACCAGAAAGTATGTTAAATTACACTTTTATATGTTTTTTTATGTAACCTTATGTCGTCATGATACATCAGAGGACATATGTTTTGTTTTAACAACAGCTCAACCATAATTGTTAGTGACACAGCTTGGTTATTTGGGTGACATAATGCTACAGTGATGCACTCACAGGATGCAGTAATACAGCGAGCTACTGGTCACACTGGTTAGAAAGGCACCCATCAGCCTATCCACAGGACATGACTGCACTCCTCAATGATTTTCTTTTAGCAGCTGACTCTGGCCATTCATCTGTTTTAATCCTTTTAGATCTCACCGCAGCCTTTGATACTGTAGGTCATTCAAATTTAATTCAGCGTCTTAAAAAAACGGGATGGCAAAATAGGATTTTTAATGTTGCTATTGGTGATTGCAGATCTTCCACAGAATCTCTGTTTTGTGGAGTACCTCAGGGGTCAGTCCTCGGCCCCCTGCTTTTCTCCATCTACACAGATTTTACACAGATGACACAGCATTATTTCTCTCTTGACCCCACTAGTAATAACCAGTTAATTACTCTCCATACATGCCTAAATTAAATTCAAATCTGGCTGTTGAATAATCTCCTTCAACTGAATACAGACAAATCCAAGGTCATTATCAAAGGCCCAGACACCCTACGTAATCACATCTCACCACAACTTGGTTCATTCTCCACCAGTATCACCATTAGCTGCAGAAATCTTGGTTTCTGTAACTCACTCTACTCATGCTTAAGCAAACACAACCTTTCCAGACTTCAGTTAATTCAAAATGCTGCTGCCAGATTCGTAACGAGTACATAAAACCCCAATTTTAGCTTCATTAAACTGGCTACTTGTGCATTTTATAATCTGTTTTAAGATTTTAACTTTTAAGGGATGGGTCTGGCCTCTGAGTATATAAATGTTTAATCCCATATGTGCCTAAGTGTAGCCTGAGATCCTCCGGTGGGTCTCTTTTAGAGATTTCAAGATCTAGATTGAAAACCAGGGGCGACTGGTCCTTTGCTATCAGGGCCCCGTCGCTCTGGAATGACTTGCTGGTTCAGATCAGGCAAACCACATCTTTGTACTCCTTTAAATCTCTTTTAAAAACACACTTTTTAAAATGCGCTTTTACTTAATCAATTCTTTGCTGTGTATGTCTAATGATCTATTCTGTTGTTTTTAATATCTTATCGTATTCTTTATTTTAGTGTATTCTTACTTTTATGTTCTTTTTCCATTTTATTGGATTCTGCCTTTTATTTTGCTGTTGTGAAGAACTTTGTAACTATGTTTTGAAAAGTGCTATACAAATAAAGTTTATTCTTATTCTTATTCTTATTCTTATTCTTATTCTTATTCTTATTCTTATTCTTATTCTTATTCTTATTCTTATTCTTATTCTCAGCTGACCATCATCATCTGTCATATGATGAGCTCTTCTTGGCATAAAGTCTTGGTAAACCGGAGTCATTTATCAGCTATGTATAATGACAAATGAGAAAAATGGCTGGTGCAGCACCTCTTAACAGCTGCTTTTCCTCTGTCTTGGTAATTGCAGGGACCTCAGTGTGGCCTCAACGTGATGTATGCAACTCGTCTTAAGAGGGAATGTTAGTTACTGGTTGTGAAATTCAAGTAACTAGACTTTTTCCACTTTTCATGTATTAAGTGTTGTGTTTTCTACTCTTTGAGGACGTGCTCAATGCCATGAACACAACTGAGGTTGCAGACAAGCTGGCCCTGCGCTCAGTGCACCAGCATAACTGGTGAGGTCAACTATATGAGCGTCTGGACCGTCATGTCTGTCATCTCTGTCTGCAGCGTAATTGCCTTGCTCTCTCCTCTCTTTCTCTCGCTTTCCTTCCTCGGAAATGTCGGATCTTTGGCAAGTGCTCCCTTGCATTGTGTGTTTGGATGAGTATTTTTGTATGAATGAATGTGTGTATGTATAAGCTGAGTGGGAGCTGCCCTGCTATTCCTGAACACAGTAAACTCTCAAGATCCTCCTCCTCCAGTTTCAGCACAGCCAAAACCGCTGGTTTCCACAAGGCAAAGAATGACACAGGATGTTGAGTCATATGTTTTTTTTGTGTGTGTATGTGTGTGTATGTGAAAAAAACAAAAGGTATAACATTCAGCTTTTACATCAGCTAGTAATGTTAGAGCCTTTATGATTTTAACCTGGAAAGACACACAGTATATCACCATGTAACCTTTGTCATGTTTGGGCGAACTAAACTATAATTGTCATTTGAATTCAGAGGTTTATATACTGCGGGTCATGTTGATGGTCAAAGTGTATTCACATTCAGCATCTGTTCCCGTAGAAAAGACACCACATTGTTAAATAATTTCTTCATTTTAAAAGTTTAAATTAATTCCCACATCTGGCAGTTATCACTCTTATAGCTATGACCCTGATATTTATGTTCCTGTTTTTGCACACATTGGATTAAAGGATCCATCATGATGTGCAGAGTAGGCAACAAATGTTTTGCACATGTTTATATATGTGGTTAAGTGTTTTTTAGAATTTCTCACTTTTATCTTATTTTCTTTTGTGAGTATTTCTCTGGATTAGGGTCTATTTTATTTAGTTTTTGATTATACTGTTGATGTGTGTATGACCTGGTTTACTTTAGCATGGGCGGATGTGCCAGGTGTGCAGGACCAATTTGTTTGGATTCAGAAAGGGCTCATTGTGTGTTTGGTTCAGTTTTGGACTCACCTGCAGAGTGTGAGGTCGCCTCCTCTTGTGTTTTCCAGAGGACGCACATGCTCTTAACCAAATTGTCAGCGGTGTAATAGACGGTACAGTTTGAATTGGAGGTGTTTGCTCTGGCCTACTGTATGAATCAGCACTGTTTGATGCCTCCTCAGTGCTTCAGGCTTCATGGTGTTTCCCCTGTATGTATAATAGATGCCAATAAATGCACTACATTAAAGAGATCTCTATTGTACATCGGCTTCCCTGGCCTCTTCATTAGAATTGAATGAATGAATTTCAAGGCGTTCATATGAGAAATTTATGCAGCATAATAATGGATATGATGGATTAAATTCCTCTATGGTTTAGTTGGTAAATGTAATATTAAAATTGAATGTCAAATAAAGAACATGACAGTAATGGAGGTGTATGCATTATGAATTTAGGAAAAGACTTGAATCACAGTGTGCTGGCACACAAAAATATTAATCATTCATTTTATTTTTTAACCCACTAGCATGTTTATATTCTGCGCGCGGATCATGTCAGCCATTTTCTGTCAAAACTTCACATATGTTTTTTATGTTTTCGATGTTATCGAAGACATGACAGCTGTCAAGAATGCATGTCGCCCTTTGGATCTTGTTTCCCTGTTCTGTAAAATGTACAGACTCCCATCTGTCACATCGTCCTCAATGTGTAACCTGTCAATCAACAGGATCACAACCCAGATCTGTCCTCTTGGGGTTATTTTTACAAGCCACATGATGTTTATTCAACAAAACTGTTCCCGAGAACTATCTGGAAACCTTCCCTGACAGTCAAGATATTTGTTTATTAAAGAATATTACAGTTCTGTACAGCATGTTAGCTCTTTGCAATTGTTAATGAGGGTTTTTTTTTGTTTTTTTTATCAGAGTGATGGTGTGAAAATAATCTGCCAGCATGTTTCCTTCTTTCCTTCCAATGTACCATGAGGAAGAAATATTATAATGACTTATGAACTAATTGTCATGATTTAGTGTCTTTTATGCAGTATTAAAGTTTATTATGCTTTACAGTGAATATACAATGGACATGTGGCTTGAAGAAGTGGGCCTATTCTGTTTCCAACCATGTTTTTTTCCAATAATAGCACACTAGACTTATAGTCAAAAGATGCCAACACATCTGAAGAGTGTGATGAACTAAAAGCCAGGCTGAATCAGTGGATATTTTTATACCATTTTTCCCAATATACCCTTTAGGCCTACTGCACACGCACTAACAAAGACACTATTTGGAATTGAAGGCGATTTTATTTGTATATCCACATATCACAAATCACAAATTTGCCTCAGGGGGGGTTTACAATCTGTACAACATCCTCTATCCTTAGACCCTCGATTTAGATATGGAAAATCCCCCCCCCCCCAAAAACCCCTTTAACAATGAAAAAGAAAAAAGAAACAGCAACAAAGGAGACAGACATGCAATAGAAGTGTGTATAGAATAGACCAGATAACAAATTACAGAAGTACAGCATGGAAAAACGGGATAGATTAATAACATATATGAAGTGTCTGAACAGTAGGACGCTGAGCACCGACGTTACCAACAGCTCAGTGTGTGAGTCTGCTTTGCTTGGACACCTAAATAACAGATGTGTTGAGATACTCACCTAACAAGGCTTTGTGTCCAATCATGTTACAACTAAATATAAAATGTTTATATTAAAATCATGAATAAATTAAAAAAGAAAGAATTTTAAATTGTGGTAAGTAAATAGATACAGAAAAATATATATTTCATTTATTTTATCTATTTCTTTTGAAAATATTCACTGGTAGTGTTAACATGCTACAATTCATTCAATGCTGATATTGCTGTTCATAATCACACAAATAATCAATTCAATAATAATTACACTGATCACAACACTCTTCCTGTTAGTCAGGAATTAAATGAAATATTGCAGTTCCCACTGTGACCACTGGAGGGCAGAAAACACTCATAAATCTAAAATACACTCAATTATAGTTACTCCTCTAGTGTCAAGTCCATGGGTGGATTACAGAACGGGTTTACCAGGCCCAGGCCCAGGGGCCCTAGGGCTCAGGGGGCCCCTAAGCCAAAGCCTCTGAGTGAAGTTGCTGTTTTTAACTTTGCATTTTTTGTTGCATAGTCAAAGGGCTTAGTCATTCATGTTCATAACAGAGCACCAAAAGCCCTACTGAAAAACTGAAGGAACAGCCTAAACATTCACTTTGGAGATGTCACAAGAAAGAAGCCATCATGATACCTAATCCTGTTGAACAGGTGAGTTTAGTTATTGTGCTGTTAGCTGCAAGTCAGTGTACCTGCCCTGCTGGGGGGTGGGTGGGCCTTTTACGCATCCATGGCCAGGGGCCCATTGTCCTCTATCTGGCTATGGTCAAGTCAGACACGATACTATACTAATCCTTACTAATAGTAATACTTCTGGTAAAAACTTTAAAAATACAGCAATAAAAAGAATGAAAGTACTCACCAGAAGTGTTTGTATGCTATTACGTGTTCTTGACACCGGTGGGAACATCTTTAAGCAGATAAACTTGTCTCCGCACCACAAAACTGTTTAAATAATTCTTTATAAATACATGTCCTTTATATATATATATATATATATATATATATATATATATATATTGCTGTTATAAAATCACACCACTTAGTTGATCATTCGCAGTATGGGAATCTGTCTGATCAAATTTGCTGATAAGTAATTTTCCATGGCTCCAAAGTGCACTGCAGTGATTTCCAGCTCTTTACACCATAGCTCTTGGACTGGAGCCCTCCAATAATTTGGTCCAAGAGTTAGACAACACAGATATACAAATGATTCACCCAGCTACAAATCAAACACCAAACACATATCCTAACACTAGCGGGCATTATCTGTAGCCATGCCTCTCTGTCACAAGCCTAAAGCATAGCTGATTGATGGTCCCAAGGGTCACACTGCAGGACAGAGATGGACAGATGGTGACGCACTGAAGCTGAGGGTATTTTCGTGACAATCGGAGAGCCTGCAGGCCACTGTTCACCCTCCTCTCCCACTCCGTCTAGATTTCAGGTGGCCAATTCTCCATAGAGTTGTTACCTTGGAAACAGCACCTTATGTATTTATAGAGAGCGACTGAGTAGACATGGAGAAGGGAGAGCAAGAGACACGGACTCTGGTACGGGTTTTCATTTAGCTTGGAGCGCACACACTGGGTTAGGAAGGTGCGAAGAGGGGTGGGAATTTATACTTTTCATTTGCTAAGACTGTCTTTAATTTACCAGCAGCTTAGCACAGGGAAGCCTATACCGAAGTGATGAACTAATGTCTGATCACATCCTTGTAGACACATCATTTCTCACTTCCAGTAGCTGCTGCTTGCCCTTTATATTGGTATTACTTGATCTGATCACTTTCACTGGTTGAACACATTTGCCATCTGCCCTCAAATATATCTCATCTTTCCTGCCAACATCTACCTCAGTCTCATATGCTCCGCCTATCAAATTAGGCTGAAATGACCTGAAATAATTCAAACAGGCTATGTAGAATCACACTCTGAGCTGCATTTGACCTTTGGCTGGTGCGCTCTGTGGATCCGCTAAGTCTCACCTGGATGTATGACATCACAATCCTTTGTTTCACAGCACATTAACCCTTCCTTCACCCTAACATGATGACGACTTTTCAGCATCCCTATTTATTACTTCTCCCTGACCTTCATCCCAGGAGAGCAGAGGCACTGCACCGTTGTTTGTCATCGACCGGCTGTATCAATGTTCAACCTTTGAAGATCAATCAAAGGATATTGGTTGTGAACTGTAAAGGGTAGGGGGAGTAAATGAAGAAGTAGTCGTCCAGTATCTCATATCACTTTTACCTTTGCTTTGTGTGAATGTTGAGCAGCAACAAACAACAGAAAAGGAGGTGTAAAAGGTTGTGTTTACTATGGACTACAGTGATTAAGTTCACTGACAGTGCAGATAAATCTTTCTTTCCATCACAACATTTTCTATCTACGTGCTCAGACCGTGTATGTGTAACATTAATGGTCACTTGCATTTCTTGGCGTGCAGAAGTCACAGAAGGCGCTCAGCGGTGTGTCTGTGGCTGGGCTAGTATTTTATATCCTGTCCATACACCCACACAGACCAAGGGAAACAGAGTTCACCAGTGACTATACTATACTTTCTATAAAAGACAAGTCATTTCTAGCCTTTCACATTGCCATGGAAACACAGGATTTGTTCAGTTGATTGGTTGTGAACTAACACTGACCGAGGCTAAGAACTCTTTCATTTCATAATACAGTTGAATCTGTAATCTAGTGGTCAAAGAAAGATGTCTGCTGCTGTCAGCTAGATCATTTATTATGATTAAAACCTTACAGTAAATGCAGTCACTGTTGTGCGCTCCGTTAAATGTATTGCATGTCTATTCAAACTTTTTGATAAGGTTTTGTATATTAACAAGAATTATTTTGATCCAACTTTGGAGAGCAGGTCAACCATTAATTACAAGGTCTGTAGTTTGATCCTCGACTCCTCCTTGTCAACATGTGGATATGTCTTTGAGCAAGACACTGAGCCTAAAGCCTATTAATACAATCGATATACCGTTTTAACCTATTTAATCTGTACCCATCATAACAGGACATGACTGTCATGTAAACTGAAATATACTCTCTTTTATTTGTGGAACTGTACATGTGGTCATCATGCTTATTGTCTGGTGTCTTGTAAACCAGTATAGGCTGGGCACCAGAAAAGGTGCATGGCACTCAAATAAACAAATCAATCAATTAACCAAGTTAACAAAACACACACAAAAATACAGCATGAGTGACACTGTAATTTATACAGCAGAAAAACATTTTCTTTAATGAATAGTGTAGAAAAAAACCTTTTTTGTGCACAAAAGTGTCTTTGGCCCATCAGAAAGCTCATTAAAACACACACACATCACACACACACACACACACACACACCACTGACCTGAAAATCAGCATTTTACCAATTGGGGATAGGGCTTTTGTCCCCGATTGCACAAGCCGTCCCCAATCAACTAGTGTGTTTGTGTCCCCAAAAGTGAGTTAAGGCATACTCACCCACACACACACACACACAAACAACAACATTGACAATATGAATGAATGAAGTGCGGTGCAAAGGTTGAATTATTCATTTGATGAAAGAAAGAAGAAATGTAAAATTAGAAAATGCAATTTCTGAAGAAATTGCGTGTGATTGCTGAAAGCTGAAATTGATTGAGTTGCATTGCTGGAAGCTGAATAGTATTGTAATTCTACCAAGGTACAACAGTCACATTTGTTCTTCAATCACTTTTACTGTTTTCCGATGATTGGCTACCAAATTGGAGTGGGCAGGGTTTTTTGGGAATAGAAGGCTCTCACTCTTCAATGCAATGACTAATTTCAACCAAAATTGGGTCACATGTGCACAGAGGCCCCTTGAGCGAGCCTATAAAATTTCATTCAATTTCGTCAGTGGGGGGAGGTGGGGTGGGTGGGTTGGGGCTACAGGAGGGTTTATGGGAATAAAAGGCTTTAACTCTTCAATGCAATGACTAATTTCAACCGAAATTGGACCAAATGTCCATCTGAGCCCTGAGTGAGCATATAAAATCTTATGCAATTTCACTACTGGGTGGCTCTACAGTTAATGCAAATTTTTGAATAACTGAATTTCTATTAACATTACAGGGCTGGTACTTGTAACATAGGTGCCCCCAGTCCATTCTCCGCATATTAACACAAAAGACTGATTGCACCACCTTGTGGCCATTTATGATGCAATTTGACTTTTGCCTTTGGCTTTCGGCCTGAGAAGGGTTTGTCTGCGGACTGCAAGACAGAGGTGTAACATGAAGGCAGGGTAACATGTAGCAGGGGGTGTAACTTGAAGTTGTCCAAATCACACAGAACCACACGAGATGTCAATACAAGATGTTGTCGGCAAGATGTCAGATTGTGTAGAGACAGCAGTAAGAATATTTTCCTGAGATAACTGTTCAAATTGAAGTGTATAAGTCATTTTTCATACGGTAGTAATATAGCATATATTGTGGCACATATGCAGACCCATGAGAAGTCAGCTGTTAAACATGGAGGTTTCAGTTTAAATAAATGTTGCAGATCTTGTGTACAAATGTACAAATTGTCCACTAATAATATTAAGCATTATATTTCCAAAGTTAATTTGTATAAAGTTTTAATTTTGAACATTGCCTTAAGAATAACGTATGTATGAATAGTTTGTAAACCGGATTTCTCTTTGTTTGTAGGACAGCACATAAAATGTGGATGTGTCAAAAGCCACCATTATTGCTGCTGCTATTGTGCAAGGATTATAACCTGGCAAAATTTATTTTTGAGCCATGTGCAGAAATGTGGGTTAGCTGACCCATCAACAGGTCCCTGTGCCTCTGCACCTACCGGCGCCTCTTTAGCTACCACTGTCTCTGCAGCCTCCAGCGTCTCTGCACCCTCCAATGTCTCTGCACCCTCCAGCATCTCTGCAGTGTCCAATGTCTCTGCAGCCTCTGGTGTCTCTGCAGCCTCCAACATCTCTGCACCTCCAGTGTCGCTGTACCCTCCAGCCTCTCTGCAGCCTCCAGCACCTCTGCAGCCTTAAGCATCTCTGCAACATCCAGTGTCTCTGCAGCCTCCAGCAACTCTGTAGCCTCCAACATCTCTGCACCTCCAATGTCTCTGTACCTTCCAGTGTCTCTGCACGCTCCAGCCTCTCTGCAGCCTCCAGCACCTCTGCAGCCTCAAGCGTCTCTGCAACATCCAGTGTCTCTGCAGCCTCCAGCGTCTCTGCAGCCTCCAGGGTTTCTGCATCCACCATCATCTCTTCACGCTCCATCGTCTCTGCACCCTCCAGCAACTTTGCACCCTCTATCATGTCTTCACGCTCCAGTGTCTCTGCAGCCTCAAGCGTCTCTGCAGCCTCCATTGTCTCTGCAGCCTCCATTGTCTCTGCAGCCTCTAGTGTCTCTGCACCCTCCATCATCTCTGCAGCCTCCAACGCCTCTGCACCCTCCATCGCCTCTGCATGCTCCAGTGTCCAGTGCTTGACAGCCCGCAGGACAACAACTTCCTATCCAACAGTCATTACACTGTCTAACAGTGATGACACACCTGGCTGAATGTCTTGTGTCTAGAATATATGAATTACAGGAAAATGTGTACAAAATGATGCACAAGAAATCTGTTTTTCTATTTGATGTAATGCAGCAGCCATAAAACAATGGCATCTTGGCTTTGAATATTTCACTATAATACACTTAACATCACACATGAAATCTAATATTGTAGGAGCATCAGTGGGTACATTCCAGTAACCTGGAAATTGTTTGTATCTGATATAAATGACAGCATTATCAACATGATGTAGCTTCAATGAAATGCTGCAACTAGCAAGACACAGAATGTGACCTTTTTTATACAACAGAATATGTGGCATTTTCATACAGTATGACGGAATATTTAGCTGATTTCTACAGCAACTCAACTCTCGCAAGATTTCAGAGCGAGACTTGGTTACACACAATAACAGACCGGACACTTACAATACCAATCTGAGCCTGTCAGTAGCAAAAACAAGCACTTTTAGTGGATGTATATTGATGGTGCACTATTGCCCCAAAGGATTACATTGCAGCCCTTTTAATGGCTGCCTGCAGCGCTCTCGCTAAATACTGGACCAGTTTCAAAAATTGTTGATTTCATTCTGCTCTCTGAAGCCAGTTAGTTACATTTGCCTCGTTGACAGTCATTTACATGTACTTTGACTAATTACCCTTCTGAGCTTGTCTGCAAAATGTTGACAACATAGCAGCAAGAGCATGATTGTCATACATTTTAAATATTGCCAATACTAACAATGACAAATTGTACACTCATTCATTACATACTCTGCGGTGGAGGAACTCAATGCACACTGCTCTGCACAGTTTTGCCATTCTCCTTTTGCACCTGCTGAGAAGAATTTTAGTTTTGCAGACACCTCAACTCACCAGTACTCTATGTGGTGAAACGACATACAGCAACATTTTGATAAAAAAAGAAGAAGCTAGATTTACATTGATCAATCATGCACTTATCACATCTCTTTTAAGCAGCTGGTGAGATGGACACAACTGTTTCCCTTTGTTAAATGATTTGATGAATAATTGCCACCACTGCACATAAATTGAGTAAAAAAATATTATTAAACGTATCAGTTTAGTGTGTTGATAAACTATCATTTGCAAAAATCTTTTTTTTAATCACAAGTTGTTTTGATCTGTCAAAATGGGAGATCTAAAGGATGTTAGAGGCTGAGTCAGTCTGTAAAAAGCAAAGCAAATTTCACCTAAAACAAAGATAAATCTGAAACTTTTTGACCTACATAAACAATTTTTACATCAAATAACGTTGTGATTCTCCTCTCTGACATATTCAAAAATCATATAATCATATACAATACATTCCATGTTTCACCAAGTCCTGATTCTAACAATAAAAGAATCTCGCTCTATAGGCTTATAGTTTCAGAGAAAATGGACATTATGTGGAAAAATGCTCCATTTGGGCTCAAACCACATTGTATCTTTATTTTCAAGGTGCTTGAAGTTATCCCAGCAAGAATATAGCCTGCTTGGTAAGTTGGTGCTCGGCATATGGGAGCTGCTGGCTTGAGTCTTCATTGGTCTGTTGATTTTATTTTTTCTGATTTGTCTGTTCTGGGCTACTGTAGAAACATGGTGGTGCAACATGGCGGGCACTGTGGGAGAGGACCCTCTTCCTTGTGTCTTTTCCTTGCATCTTAGTCCCTCCCGCCATGCGAGGAGAGAGGACATGAGGAAATATGTTTTTAGAGACATGAGACGTCCTTTCCTCTGAAGTGTCATGTGAAGCAACATCCATTTCTGATGATGGCGGCAATTGATCACAGCTGGATCAGCTGTCAGTCAGCTTTAACAGCTGTAGTGACTTCTGATGGAGGTCTGCACACATGTGCACTGTGCTAATACTAATAAAGGTGCACAGTTATCACTGCCAGCAGCTGTTTTCTCCCTGCAGCCTGTTACCTGTTCAACAAACACCTGCACATGAATAAAAACCTGCATTCAGTATTTATATTGTGTACTGTGTCCCACTCAGACACACATGAACCATTTCTACTGACAGAATGTGTTTGTATTATTTATTCATTATTTGCTTCTGTATTTATTGATATTCTAATTCTGAATTAATTGTTTAACAACCCAGAATATGATTAGGGTGTCTTTTGAACACTGGAAATTATTTATTAGGGTAAATGTTTCAGGAAAAATTTAAATTATGTAACTTATATCAAACCTGATGCTCATGAATAAAAGTTAAAAAATCTTTCTAATAAATGATGAAAGTTGTTCATGGTTCTTTTGTGGATCAGACTAAAAAGTAACGGATGTTTAACTAGATGGTGAATTGGAAAACAAAGAAAATATAAAACTTGGGAGTGACACACTTGAGTTTAATCTGTAATCTGTCTCCACTCAGTGTGATGTTGTGATGTATCAGATCAGTCCGATCAGCTGCAGCATCCAGTCAATAACTGATATTGAAAAGACTTCCGTGAAGGCTGCTGTCGTGTATCCTTCTTAATTCACAGAACTAAGAAATAAGAGTTTTGAGATGGCCTTCAAAATGGCAGACCAGAACGACTTCTGGTTCCACCAAGGAGCGAGGAAAGATGAAATAAGAGACTTGAGATATACCCCCTATGTAGATATAAGGGGCTCATTCTAAGCTAACGAAAACACAACAATTCTTAGTTTCATGTGATTATACACTAATAAAAACATACTTATGAATATTATATTCCATTTCTGCCAATGGAGCCCCCTAAATATTACACACTGGTCCTTTAACTTTTCAATCATCCTCTATGATGGTTATTAACACAACGGGTGTAATTCTCCCTCCGACCACAGCGTTGACTGCAATGGCGGAGTGGCGCTGTTCGTATTTCCGCTCGTTCTATGCGAAGTGAAGACCGCAGAAGCAGCGACTCAATGGCTATTCGTTGAAAATTTTAGCCAAACTATGAGATATTCCTGTGTTTTTGTTTGAATGAAACTCGCAACACTTTCAGACTGTGTTAGTCTAAAAGACTTTTTTAAGTGTTAGTTATATAAATGACTGACTTTAGGAATTCTGCACGTTGTTGTCTGAGCTGTCAGAAACTGATCCGGAATCTTTCCAGACTGATACTGACACAAAACAGAAGAGTTACGTTAGCTTGTTTTTTTTTTTTTTTAGTACACATGCACACTTAGATTTCCCAGTTATTGACCTTCTATCATGAAATGTATTATTTTAATTCAGTTTCTTTCTTGCTTACACCTACCCCCCTAAATCTGTCTTCTGTGTTTTGATAACAGGCTGCAGGTTCAGTAAATCCAGATTTCTTTAGTTCTGCCTTTCACTGCCTTAAATCAGTGCCGTTCAGGTCCATTCAGCTGCAGAAGAACTATGAGGCAGGATGTGGAGCAGCAAGACTGATTGATATGTTTGTGAATGTATTAATGTATTTTATAATTTTGCTTATATTTCTTCTTGGTAAAAGCTGAGTCACAAACTGTTGCTGCAGCTGGAGCTACAGAAACAGCAGATAACCTGCTCAGCCTTCTTCTTGTCATCACCTCTGACCCTCAGCAGTGGCCTTCACCTGGGCCTCTAATCCTGCAGGTCTGGTGGCTCCAGGATGAGGATACCACAGTTTCAGTTCTGCATCATGCTTTCTCCAAAGCTGATCTGTAGAGTGCTGGTAATCTCACTGTCTTGTGCATATTTTCTTTACAGTCACCAGAGACCCCGCCTGATCTGAACAGAAGGATTCTCTGTGATAACAGCAGATGGATGCATCTATAACTCTGTGACATCATCAGGAGATCTGGATCAATGGACCTGCTTCTGCTTGTCAAGTAAATATGCACTTGATTTGTTGATTTCATAGTGCAATTTTATTTTGTGTAAAAGTTGCTATTACTTAAATAATGTTTATTTTGCTTGTCTGCTTTTCTAAATTTAACCCGGTAGAAGCTCCTATGCCTCCTTGAATTGGTCTCATCTTCATGTCAGAGCAGTCCTACATTTTACAGAACATAATTTTACTGTGTGAGTGTTTGAAACATTGCAAATGATCTGAAAAAGACTAAATTGGACAATTTTTTCATTAAAATCTTTCTGTTGTTACTGTTATCAAAATTACATTTAAACAGAGCATTGTGATGGTAAATTAAAATAAATCAATAGCTACGGGAGTAAATATTTACTCCCATCGTCAGATACTCACAGGTGTCCCCCATCCATCCGCTCCACATATAAACAAGAGGGACTGATTGCGCCACCTTGTGGTTGTTTACGGCATGCTGTGACTTCTGACTCATCTTGGTCTTTCAGCCTGTGATCTGCCTACAGCAGCGCATGCTTTGGGGGCGGCCGCGCCAGGTTGCCAGCACAACTTTTCTAGTTACAGATTACTATATTACAGATGCATAAACACGAAAGCAGTATTTTAATGTTGTAGTTGGTTGACATGGAGCTAATATTAACAGTTTTACCCTCTTGGTCAGTTTGATTTATAACAAGTGAACGTATGTTATAAATTAATAATATGTTTTGTATAAAATCTTAATAAGAAGCTAAACTATAGATTTAAAGCAGATGGCAGTGGTGTGAAGAGTGAAATATTTCCCTCTGAAATGTAGCGGAGTAAAAGCAGAAACTGGCAAAAAATGGAAATATTTGAATATTTAAATTTTGTCATTCTTTTAAAAAATAAATTTAATAACAAACAACAAAACAAATAAAAAAATAACTTAAAAAACATCAATAGACCGCCATATAAACATAAAAAAAAACCCTGGCACCCTGATATTTTCTTCCATTCTGTTAATTAAGATGTTGCAGCCTTAACGTACGATAATCATCACAGATATGGCAAGTTTTCAAGTACCTCAAATCTGTATCTAAGTACAACACTTGAATGAACTTTGTTATCTTTCCCTCCAGGTTATGGGGTTTAATTGCAGCATATTGTATCTGTAGCTTGACGTGTGTTTTGTTTGAGTTTCTTTGCAGGGATGTAACAACGCTTGTTGTCTTGCACACAGACTATTGTATAGTTTGTATAGCTTTATGTTTTCTCTTTTTTTCCTGTTTACACTGATGGTCATCTGCTGCCTACCAATAAAAAGTGATTATCTGTTCCTAGCCATGAATTTCTGTGAGTTTAATATGTTAATTATCTGCTGCATAGCTGATGTGCCTTAGCCTGCTGCTGTATCTCAGGTGGTTTCCTGATTTTATATCAATCTCAATAGGCGGCTAGTTCCCGGTCGTGACACACAGTATATTCCCCTCGTGGTCTGAGGTGCCTTGCCGTACAGCGAACGCCTCCTGGCCCACAGATAATGATTTTTATTATTGCTCTTTGTGACCTGGCTGACTGAATGTGGCTCATTGTTTAAAATGATTAGATGATAAATGTTTGTCATATAACTGGAACAGTCTTCACTGTAGACTGCAGACTTAGGGGACATAAGGTGGAGTGATATCCATCATGGTTGACATTTAGGCCAGCACCATACCTCTTAGATGTCCCTCCTGTACCCAGAGGATGCCACATACAGCACCGCTAGCTCTGAATGAACAGTGGCATTGGATAGTGCTCTGAAGGTTGCAGTGAGACATGCAGCTGTGCGCATTAGTGCATGTGCATACATACGGTCTGTTTATGCGTGCATGTTGCGAAGGCAAGGTTGAAAGACGATTGATGTGTTATGACAGCTACCTCTTCCTCTCATATACAGTGAGAACACCTCTGCCTCCTGCCTGGCCGGATTGTCTTTTCTTCCTATGTCAGAGTCACACGCTTTCATTGACATTCTCTCTCAGCCTCCCCCCAATAACCTCAGGTGGCCAGTTTCCACTGAAGCGAGGGCAGATCTATTGTGCCACAGAATGTACTGAAGGGTTTCTGGGTCGATGAGCTCGTACAGGACAACCAGGACAAACTGGGATCTTTTTAACTCCTTAAGGACAACCATAATTTTCTTTAGGGTCATGCATATAAAACTTGTAAAATAATAATCTAAAAAAGAACAGGAAGTCATTTTTGATTCTCATAATTGACTCTGCACCATGTTCAGTTCCAGAGCCAACAATAAAACAGCAGATGTCACTTTATTAGAAAACAGTGGCAGAGTGTGCTCATCAACTCCACAGAGTTACTTACTCAGCAAGTTGTAGCTCTGCAATAAGCTGCTTCCTTCTTGGGACCAACAAGGCAGCCAATATACAGCGTAAAAGCCCTGAGGCGAAACATCTCATCAGCCTTACCTAATCTCCTATACCGCTTTCTTAAACAATGTATCAGACAATAATATGGTAATCTGTTTCACAAATGATGCAGATCGTAGCAATTATCACAATATGACAACTACAGTGTCCTTGGGCTGATCCTCTATAGCCTAATAGAGGTACCATTAAACAAACGAGCATAATGCATTATGTTTGTTTGTTTAACAGTACACAACATGAAATACAGTCACACAGCAGTGGTATATAAGGAGTAATCGAACATAGGACACTTGTATATATATTACCTGTCGAGTGCATATGTGTGGTGTGAGGAACTCCATGTCAACATATATCACATGAAATGGACCAATGAAAATGCCACCGCGGGATGTAAATAGCGGAAGCTTTTTGCTCTTGTTAGCAGCCTGCTTATGTTGTTAATCATAGCTTATTATAGAGAAATTGGAGGCACAGGCTCATCCTGCCCATCAAATCCTTCAAATGGTACACCTTTTGTGGGCCATGTATCCTTTGAAGGATGTATTTTAAATGGTTAACAAGGCCGCTCCAAGTCAACCGTAATGAGGCTGAGTCCCATATTGCAGCAAGAGTGCACGAGTGCTACTGTAGGATAATATGAATACCTTTATTTTACATATTTAATGGGTTGATGAACAGATACTTGGTTGCAGATGTAATTGCAGTCAATAATTAATTGCCTGTATGATTCCTTCAGATCATACTCTGTATTTAAATTATAGTAGCCTTCAATTCTACATCATTCGGGTTATGAAATTTCAATGGGTTTTGGTGCCATAGAGACTATAAACTGCTATAAGATCTAGTAATGTAATTAAGGTACTGATCAGCAAAACTATCAGCCCCCTGCAGACATTTCATTCATGTGCTACAGTTGGAATTGCCACTTTAAAACTAATGTAATGTTCCAATCTCAATATGGGATCATTTGCTATAAATAGTAACCAACTCCAACTTGGCAATATACTTCTCACCATTTGTGTAGTTATTGATGGTAAACAGTAAATCTGCACGACCTTGTATTTTCCTGTGTATTTGTTTTATAAAGATTAATCCATGGCTGTTGTTGTGTATAATTGTCCAGAGATGGATGTTTTTTTGTGTGCGAATAAACCTGAATTTTATGTGTTTTTGCTAAATATGATCACATTTTGGTGACCTAGGGTGCACTTGCGAAAGACTTGTAAACTTACATCAGTTTTACTTTAACTTGATATGAGAAATAATGTGCTGTTTCGTGGTTTCGTCGTCTTGTTTGTAGATTGGGTGGACAGGCGTGAGTTGAAAGGCGGATGTATCCTCCCCATGAGCCTGTGAACCAGCTGGACATGACGGACAGGCCGGTGTGTTGTGTAAGTCAAGTGCAGCCTCAGCATACATTATTCATGGCTCTCATCATGAAGAGGCGCTCTTTTATCTCTCCATCTCCTGCCATTTCACTTCCTCTTCTCTCTTGTTCCCCCTCTTACAGTACTTTCTTATTTCATCAGCACCCATTATCCACTACAGCAAACTTTACAAAGAGTAGCCTCTCTCCATTTGGCAGCAGTGCACCGAATCTTATTCTCATCCACAATTACTGATAGTTTACAACTGCCTCACTATTTGTCCTTGATTTTAATGCATCTGTTTGCTTTTTTTAGCCACTTGTTGCTCATTTTTTGTCCTTTATCCTCCATCAGATACAATATTGTGCTTCATTAATTTCAGTGCGGATTTTTTCCCCCCCTGCATTGTGCTTTCAAGGTCATTCTTGAAAAGCTGACATAACGTTGGACTCTGCCCTAGTTCTAGGCTGTGATGACTGGAGGTGATAGAAGAGGATTCAGAAGAGTAATAATTTATGCTTGCAAACAAACATCCAGCAGGGCAGAGCCACAGGCCACACTGATGCTGAAGTTGCCCTCCCGTGGCGTCCTTGTCATTCTCACCTGCCACTGCACTCCGGTTGCCATGCCAATCCACTACAAGCTCGCCTTGGGCCCAACACAGCTTCATCATTAGCTGCTGTTGTCACTTGGGGATATTTCAAGTGTTCACTCTTCTCTCTCCCTTCCACTCACTCTTTCTCGCATCACCAGCATCACCCTCCCCCCTCATCCTCCCCCATTCCTGGTACAGTAGATGCTTCAAGCATTTCTCCACCCGCCCCCCTGCTAGCTCAGCTGCTGAGCCCCACGCAGGACCATGTCCCTGGACTCCCCTTTATTACCATATCATGAGATGCGCCTAAGGCATGTAGCAATGCAGCGTGCCGCCTGTGTCTTTAAGAGAGAGAGAGAGTATAATGTGTAATGGGGGGGAAATAAGGCATGGAGCGAGCAAGTGAGAGAGAGTGGGAGAGGGTGTGTGAATTTATCACGGGCAAAATTTTGCGCTTCATTCTTAGCTGTGTGCTGAGCATCCCTGCACCGGCATGCTCAGTCTCCCAAGGCTCATACTGCTGAAGAGTACGCCCCTCACTCTCTCTCTCCCTCTCAGGCTCTCCCACCCGACCTCTCCCTCTCCATCACACACGCATACACACACACACTCACACACGCACGTGCTCGCAGTCACACACGCGCAGTGCTGTCAGGAGCGCCGCTGCTGGATCACAGCCATCTCGCGCAGGAGGTTCCAGAGGAGGGAAGAGAAAGCCAAAGCGAGAGCGAGACAAAGGGAAGGAGGACGGTAGAAGGAGCGGAGCGAATAGGAGCGCGGGGAACCGGCACAAGGAAGGAGAGACCTAGCGCTTTGTGAAGAACAGAAAGCGAGGGACAGGAGGAGGGAGGAGGAGAGAGGAAAAAAAGAGGAGGGGGAACAGGAAACGCGATCACTTTCAGCTGCAGCGGTCCGTGTCGCAGCATGGGCAATGCACCATCCCAAGGCATGTCAACCCTATCTCCATGCATACTTGTGTAGCAGGTATTTTTTTGATTCTGTGTGTTGTGCTGTCCAACCGGCTGGCTGTCCTCCTGTCACATTCTGTGAAAGCAGGGGATGGGGGTTGGGCTGAGGGCTCACGGAGAGAAGCATCACTTGAGGAGAGTGATGCTGTAAGGTAGCATCAGTTAATGAGTAGTAGGTTAGGAGTGAGGCACCTAGGGAGAGGCTTGCAGGGATGTTGAATATGAGGATGTGAGGGCAGAGGTGCTGGAAACACTGGGTGGAGGCACCATGTGTGGGAGCAGCAAGAAATGGGAGGGGGCTGGTGTAGAGCAGAAGTACCATCAGTGAAGCAGGTGGTGCTGGTGGGTGTGAGTCTGTGTGTATATGTGTGTGTGTATAAGAGAGAGGGAGGTGACTAGTGAGAGAGATTTTTGTCAGGTGTGTAGTTGAGCGCAAAGTGTGAAAAGTGTGACCGTGGTTGTGTGTGTACGTGTGTGTGTGTGTGTGTGTGTGTGTGTTGGAGTGGTGGTTGCAACTGCCGCTGTCAACCACATGGAAGACCTCTGGGAAGTGAAGCGCTTCAAGGGGTGTGTGTGAGTGCAAAAGACGAATGGATGGAGAAGAAACAAAGCAGAATAAGACAAATAACAATCAAAAAATCGGTGGATGTAATGATAGCTTAATGAAGGCACTAGGCAGCTTTGCCTAGAGAGAATGGGGGATGGTACTGTAAATGGATGAACGGGTGGGTCAATCCCTTCATGTGATGCTCTCTCTATTCCCTTTTGGCCACTATCTCTTTTTCTTCTCCCTCTTTCAATCTTTTTTATCTTTCTTTTCATCTCTTTATGTCACACACGGGGTGAAATAGCAGTTGCGAGGTTTACAGCCTGAACATGCTGTGCTTGAATATTAACTGAAGGTCTCATTGATTCCTGGTTAGAGGCAGGCATATGTCTAGATACTCTACATGCAGTATATTCTGTGCATTTGCATTTGTGTCCATGTTTGACCACCTGTGTTTCAAGGAGAAGGGCGTGTGGGGAAATGTAGAGACCAGTGATAAAGAAAGAGTGGAAAGGATGTGTGGAAAGGGTGTGTGTGTGTGTGTGTGGGGAGGGTGGTTAAAATAAGGAGGAATTGAGGGAAAAAGATCACATGGCATGTAGAAACAATCCTGGGATGGAAAAGCTTCTCTGACAGGCAACAAAGGGAGTACATCCAGTATGAAGATGCAAAGAAATAAAGCAAAGAGAAAAGGGGAAAGGCATAAACGCTCACTTCTCTGAGAGACAGGCAGCACAGCACAGCTCGGGGAATTCATCCACCTTCATTTCCCTCCCTAACTCTTCATTCTCTCTCACCTCTTTCTCCCTATTTTCTTCCTCCCTTCCTCTTCATCCCGTGCTTGCCTATCACCCAGGGACGGTCTGGTTAGCTAGTGGAGAGCCAGAGACCGAGAAAAAGGATATGAAAGACGGGGAAAGAATGAAAGGAAGTTTGAAAGAACAAAAGACAAAAAAAGGGTTGGCACGTAGATGGACAGGTAAGTTGCGATGCCAGGTTCTTTCGGTGGCAAAGTAACAACGTAATTCTCTTTAACAGTGTCTAAATAAGGTCATTACTTCAAATGATTGCAAGGGCCCAACAGTGGAATAGCAAACAGCTCTTTGAACCCGTTTGCTTGTGAGCTTCTTCTGCACTGGTGTAGAATATTGATGCTGTCAACTTGTGTGGTCAGTTTCTTTGCTGCTGTGCTTTGCTTTTTTTGCAGATGACCTTTTGAAAGGTTCCTTGCTCTAGTGAGGGTTCATTTCTCCAAGTTAATATTTGAATTCGCTTGTCAGACACTCTTATCAGTCTCTTTTAATGCAGGGGAAATCACTCAGGTCAGGCTCAGGTGAAGGCAGATTTAAGTGTCATGAGACCTTTTGCGCCGGACAGAGGTCTGAGTGTGTATTGGATTTTTTTTTTTTTTTGCGTTATCACTTTAAAGCTTGTCCTTGGACTTCTGTCTGCAGTCAGTATCTATCGTAGAGGGACTGACATGGATTAGGCTGAATACTGAGCCATGGGTGTCTTTTTATGTTAAAACAGAGAATAGATTCGGCTGAATGTGTTTGAGCAATTACATTATTTTTCATAGAGGCACAACAGTTTGAATGGTGCTGTTTTGTTTTGAACAATAATTGAATAATTTGCCGAAACAAAAGATTTCCAGCTGTATAGATCTGCAGTATTCAGAAATATCATTGCTGTCGGTGGCAATTAAAGGCACTAATTTAACCTAATGCGGCCACAAACAATGCTAATGGTTGGGATGTGCATTCAAGCCAACTGTGAGCCAACAATTTGTCAGATCAGGCTTAGCTTTACCGAGCTTGCCAGTAAACAAATATGGCATTCACATTTGGTAATCACAATTTAACCACTGCCCATCATGGCAAATAGAAACACCAATATAAGCCCATTAGAGTTGTTCCAGTTCACACAGCTAGACTAAACCGTAAAGAATAGATTAAGCGGAGTCAAGCATTAAGCCCAGTATTAGCCTGCTGGAGAGCTAATGCTTATCATAATGTTGCCATTGTGCAGAGACGGCAGATCCTGGTAGCTTTTTGCTTTCATGTTATACCTAGTATGTTCAGCTTAGGTTTATGTCAACACGCATGTCTGTCTATCTGCTGATCCTCTCTAGTGAGGCAAAGCCAGAGTTGTGTCTTAGAGCGGCCTGCAGTGGCTGAGATGCTGAGTTATACGGCATACTGAAGTGATGATACACTATATAAAAGGAGAATGTGAGCCAAGACGTGAACATGGCATGGTTGATGATGACATATGATGAGAACTGTATGTGATGAAGGAGGGGATGTATTTGTATGGTAACATGCTGGATATAAACCAAATCCAATACCATCTGGACTTGGATGAAAGTGTGAGGTAATGTGTAGAGCATTAGTCTCTTGGTCGACTGGTCTAATTGACATGCTCTCGTCCGACCAAATTCTCATTGGTCGAATAATCGCTGTGTTACTTTCATTAAGAGAAAAGTGCATCAGTAGCCTTCCAGGATTAATCCATTGTTTCCTGCAGCGTGAGGGACAGACCAACCTAATGGAGACTTCTAGGTCTAACTGTACTCAATGTTTACTGAGCGTACTAAACATTTACTGAATCAGTGTTTCTCCTAAAATTATAACAACGAGAACCCCTGCCAGGCCAAAGAAATATTTTTTAATGCCAAAAGTAACGCCAAATGTCCATTCACCCAAATCAATACCGTTTGGGAGCCTCCATACAGCGCTGCTCCGATACGTGAGTCAACCTCTGTGCTGTTGCCTGGGAAACTCTTGGTGGTGTAGCTCCGTTAAGGAATAGGACACTGCGAAATATGTGTGCGTAGCAGTTGGGAAACAGTGAATGGCAGAAAAGTGATGGTGAACGCAGCAGAGGAAAAGGTTAGCAGTAAGTCGTCAGTCTGGCAGTAAATGTACAGTACAGAATACAGCGGGTTGCCACCCATTGTTGAATTTCTTCAAATTTGGCACAAACGTCCACTTGGACTCATGGGTGAACTGATTAGGTGGTCAAAGGTCAAGGTCACTGTAACCTCACATCCATCCCATTCTCGTGAATGCGATATCTCAGGAACACCTGTAGGGAATTTCATTACATCTGACACAAACGTCCACTTGGACTCAAGGATGAACTGATTAGAATTTGGTGGTCAAAGGTCAAGGTCACTGTGACCTCACTAAACACGTTTTTATGCCTCCGACAACAGCCGTGGCCAAAGACATTATCTTTCCGGGTTGTCCATCCCATTCTCGTAAATACGATATCTCAGGAACACCTTGAGAGAATTTCTCAAATTTGGCACAAACGTCCACTTGGACTCAAGGATGAACTGATTAGAATTTGGTGGTCAAAGGTCAAGGTTACTGTGACGTCACAAAACATGTTTTTGGCCATAACTCAAGAATACAACTTTGTATCAGAATCAGCTTTATCGGCCAAGCATGTGAACACATACATGGAAAATACACTTCACACTTTTTATTAAATTCCTTCAAAATCTTCACTACAAATAGGCTATTATATGAGTCTGGACAGACATGGATGTAAACTGCAACTCGACTGGTTGGCAGAGGCGTACAACCTCGAGACGATATTTCAAGTTTTCTTTAATTTGTTAAAATCCAGTGTACTTTGTCTTCATAGTGGTGCAGACATATTGGCAACATGACGACACACTCTGTGCAGCTGAGTTGATATACTGTAGGAGTATGAATGTGGGAGGATGAACCTTTGTAAACTTTCCTGAGTGATTTCACTCATATTTCTTTCTGACATCGATAAATTCCCATATACATCATAATAATTAGTACCAAACTGATGTAAGCTTCATGATTACATTTGGTAAGGGAAAGAAGCAGATAATTGTTTTTGTGAAAGTATAATAAATCTTTTTTTTAAGGCAGCTGGGCTCTGTTGGTCTGTTTACCATCCTTTCATTTCAGAGGACAATACTGCAAGCAATAGACAGCTGGACTGCACTGAGTCATGACATCATGTGCCTGTCAGATATTTATCTAGCATGCAAGGACACAACCTCGAATGAACCACATTATATCCTTGAGTATTTGGTAGAAATGTTTGTTCATCACCAAATCCACAATTGCTCTAAGCTTTAAAGCATCTGTCACTGACAGCATCATGCAGTCGTGTGTATATCTCAGTATGTTTGTGGAGTCATTGTTTTGTAGTTATGCACCTGCTTATTCCCTAGGTCTGTGCCACACAAAGCTCCATGAATGCTGCCTCGTGATTGGCTGATGATGATGCAATGTTTTATGGCAGCGAAGCTGCATGTTTTGAGGGCATTTCTGAAGTAATTGACCCTGCTGGGAATAGTGTTGCTGGAGTTGTACTGATGTGAAAGTAAATCAGCTAAACAAAATATTAACATGATGTAGAGACTCCACGCATTTTGGGTCACAACCTCTTCTGCATAAATGACGTTGAGCACATAATCATGGTGTGATGGGAAATTGCCAGACTTCTCTGTCCAAACCAGCAAGCTGTTCCTTATGTTACGTTTGCTTCATACAGCGTCCTTGTCACAGCAGGTCATAAATGCACCAGGGCCTGAGATCATGTATGTGCCCCCACATGCATGTGTGCAAATGTGCACTTTGCATTTGTGTACGGCAGAGGGGTAATGATATACATGCAGCATTTGAGCATTGTAGGAGGAAATTGATTGAGGCATGTGTCAATGGAATATATTGTTCTATGAAAAATTGATCATTACAGAGCTTGGACTATCTTCACATCCCATTCTTGAGTCTTTGCGTTTTCCCAGATTCCACATACTCGACAGGATTCCTTAATGTGAACTGACGCCGTATGTCAAAAATCAGACTCTTTGTGAATGGTTTGTGCTTTTTACTCCTGGGGTTTGTGGCTTATATGATGAATCTCTCCATAGTTGCAGTGGTGAGCACTGTAGTAAGCTCTCAAGGTCATTAATGATTCAAGAGTTTAAATATTACATGCATTTTTCAAATCTCCTTGTTTCCATGCCACAATTATGTGTGGGGCAGAGTTTAATATCTGTGCACAATGATGGGACAGATAAGTATTAGCTGTTCATGCAAATTCTTGTTTTTTTTTTTTATAAAAAAAAGATAAGTGTCCAAGTTATGGTAAAATCACAGTATTTTAGCCTCTGTAGAATGGAAATAAAACATCTCCAGTTTCATTTAATTTTGACCTTTTCAGAGGAAAATATAACAAAGTAAAGAAAACAGAAAAAGAGAGATATTGACGGGTTACTGTTGCTAAGCAGTCTGTGACCTTCTGTTCTCTGAAAGCCCTCTGGTTGCTCTGTTAAATGTTATTGTGAAGTTATTTGTCCCACTTATCTACCTAAAAATATTAAGTCAAACATGTCGTGCTCGAATAAATTATTTAGTAGTAAATTACTGTAATTAAGGAAATAAACATCACTTTTATTAAGTAATATTTAAGCATTTCGCCTACCTGATGACAAGATCTGTTTGTTCTGGCCACATGTAGACTATTTCACCTTTAGGAATAGATTGGCTCGGTGCAGTTAAAAATGTAAGAGACAGATGGAATAAAATGGGTAACTTGAGTGAAGCTGTATTACTACAACTCCTAGTCAGCCTTCTCTTAAACATCTGTAGTAGCTGCAGCTGGTTGGTTAGAATCCCAAAAAAAGAGCAGAAGATGAAAACAAACCATAGCAGCTTGTACAACACGATCCTGAAGTGATTTCACTGTGGGTCCAACAGTCCAATATTTACTTCATTGTCCTTTAAATTTTTCCCCCCACTCACAAAGCTCTAGTCGGTCCGCCGCGATGTGTGCTTCATGAAAGCTCCAGCCTCTGAGTCATAAAAACAACTTGTCGTATATTCAGGTGTTCTGTAGTGAGACATAACAAAATGGACCCTAAATCAAAAGTAGCTTTGTGACGACTATTTTAGAGACCCGAGTGGTGCAGAGCTACTTTGTGCTGCAGGAAAGGAAAGAAAGAAGAGGAAGAAGATCCACATTTAGAAGCGGGGTTGTGATGTTCTTGGCAAAATGTAATGTGTGACACAAAAGTTAGACTACAGATAATGAGAGTACCATGTCATTGCATATAAGGGATGCAAAATTCTGTTCCCTTTTGGCCACTATCTCTTTTTTATCCCTCTTTTTTTATCTTTCTCTTAATCTCTTTATTTCACACACTCTGGGCGAAATACCAGTCGTGAGCTTTGCAGCCTGAACATGCTGTGCTTGAATATTAACTGAAGGTCTCTGCGATTCCTGGTGAGAGGCAGGAATACGTCTAGATATGTAAACACTGTATTTCTACATGCAGCGTATTCTGTGCATTTGCATTTGTGTCCGTGCGTGACACGTGTTTCAAGGAGAAGGGGGGTGTGGGGAAATGTAGAGACCGATGGATAAGGAAAGAGTGTGTGTTTGTGTGTGTGTGTGTGTGTGTGTGGAGGGTTGAGGGAAATAGATCTCATGGCATGTTGAATCACTCCTGGGATGGAAAAGCTTCTCTGACAGACAACAAAGGGAACACATCCAGTACGAAGAAGGGAAAGGGATTAATGTTCATTTTTCAGAGAGAAGGGCAACACCGCACAGCTCGGGGGACTCATCCACCTTCATTTCCCTCTCTAACTCTTCATTCTCTCTCACCTCTCTCTCCCTAATTTCTTCCTCCCGTCCTCTTCATCGCATGCTTGCCTATCACCTAGGGACAGTCTGGTTAGCTAGTGGGGAGCCAGAGACTGAGAAAGAGGATATGAGAGACGGAAGTTTGAAAGAACAAAAGACAAAAAAAAAGTGTTGGCACGTAGACGGACCGGTAAGTTGCGATGCCAAGTTCTAGCGGTGGCAGGGCAGCAATATAATTCTCTTTAACAATGCTGAGTGTCTAAATAAGGTCATTACTTCCACTACTTTTCCGTTTGTTGGCTATTTCACAGTTTATTAGTCGGTTGAAATGTACCCTTCCAGTAATTACATTACTTCCTGACAGTATCTGAAGGCAGCATCTGCTTTGCTGCTTTAGTGACAGTTGGTACAGTGCAATCAATTTGTGAGAATTTAGAAGATAATGAGATAAATATTCAAATTTAGTAGGCAGAAGGCAATCGTTTGGCTTCAGATCTCAACTTTTTTTTTTTTGCAGCGTTTAATGGTCACTTCTTGCCTTTTTTTTTTTTTTGGATCTTTGAAAAGCTTTTCTGTTCTGCAGAAATATGAAGTGAAGCTGCTCAGACTACAGACTTCACCATGTGTGTGTTCACATAGATGACTGACTGGATGTGTGCTGTAGTCAGTGTTTTCAAGATGGTGACATCTTACTCATTAATGTTCATCCGGTTTAGTTTTGCAGAATTTAGGCATCATTATAAAATCAGCCTGTGGCGATTTTAAAATCATTGGATAGTGTGTGCCTGTGTGTATGTGTGTGTGAATTTTTAGGTTTGTACTCAGATATTTCAAACCTTTATTCACTGGATAAACCTCCTGATTTAGTCCTGCTGTATAGAACGGAGGCTCTTGACACTCTTACACACTTTTAGCCATTTTGCTGAGAATCTATATTCCTCTTGAATAGTTTTAACTGTCAATTCAATACTTTTGCTTCATCCAGTTTTTTGCATGTTGCGATTTTTTCTTTGCAGCCATGTCACAGTCAAACAACCATCTGTTTATTATTTACTACAAGTAAGCCTTCAAGTTAAGATATGTCTTCTCTGTCAGATTGGAGACGGGCTGTGAAGTCAGTCAGACAATCATTTGCCCTCTCTGGTGTTTTCATATCCACTCGCAGACAGACGCACATCACCCCAGTAAAGACTGGAACGTCAAATACGATCTCAGGGCGATATTAAGGTTTTTGTACGTATAAAAGTATTAACTTTTTATATTTCTCTCTTTGTAGGCCTCAATCTAGAAATAAAAGACTACTGCAGGTAGAAAAATAAGTTGACATGTGAACCTTTTGACAAGATTTATGCACCAGGATGCTACTTTGTTTATGTAATATTAAGAGAACATTTATATCTGCAGAACCAAATCTCTTGTTGTGTAACAGAGACGTCTTACATCCCATATGAGCCTCACCTGGTGTTTTTGCATACCTGAAATAGCAGCATGCATAGACTCTGCTTTTAATAAATTCAGTAGAAATGGGACACACATTGTCAGATTCAAATACATCTGCTTCCTCCCTGCACGAGATAGCAGTAGTCTAAACATAGGGGAATGCAGATCATATTGCAATGTTCACCTTTCCCGCAAGGTTGTGTTTTGTTACAGGGGGACGTGTTTTTGTGGTTATTATTAAACATTTAAAACCAGGTGAATGTTTAAAAGCGTTGAGAGCGAGTTGAGCTGAATCACTTACGAACATGTTACCTCCGCATGTAGGTAAGAGCGTGCGTTTCATATTTCAGATACCTCTGGGCTAAAGACTCATTTCTGGCATCTGTGTCACATCACAAATGGTGCTGAACTGCGTTTTTCCTCTTTCAGGTTTCTCAGTCGCTTCAGTCGTTCCTTAAAACTTCCCCCAGAAGAAAGGGAGAAAGGAAGAAAAGGGGGGGAGAGGTAGAAGAAATGAAACCGGTGGTGTTAGTGAGTTGCTAGAAGAAGCAGTAATAGTCTTCTTTCTTCTCCCTCGTCTTCTCACTCAGACCGTTTCCTCCTACGTTCTCCTCCCATCACTTCTGATTTTCATTCCCAAGATGCTCAGGCAGGAATACAAAGCAGGCAGCGTAGGCTCTGATGATTTTGGGCAGATTAGCCTCCTTCTGCTACTGACTGGATCCAAATATCCCTCATCTCATTCTGGTCCTGGTCTCAGTAGACTCCTTCACCATCTCCCTCTTTTGCCCTTCCTCTCTGCTTGACACGCCTGACTCTCACTCTCACCCTCTTTCAGACTAAAAAGATGTAAACTGAAAAGAGAGAGATTTAGTATCACTTTGCAAAAATTGAAACATCATGTTTTGAACTGCCCTTGGCTACAATTTAGATTTCAATCTTTACTCCGTCCCAGTCAACATTTAAACATCCGTAACATTTACTGTCATTTATGTTTCAATCTCTTAAATCCGATTGGTGTGGCATCCAATTTAAATGCTAGTTCATTTCAACATGTGCATATCCTTGTGTGTGTGTGTGTGTGTGTGTGTGTGTGTGTGCGTGTGTGTGTGTGTGTGTTCTGTGCTGCACTTTCTTTCAAGTCTCTGCAGTAAGAATGGCAATGCTCTGCTGAAACCTTTAGGATCACTTCTCATTTCCTTCCTCATTTTCCCCACTAGGAGCTACCCTTCTCACAAGGAAACCAATTCCCAATGTTATTGCCCGCTAATATACATGTAATGACTTGTAACCAGCTGAGAAGCAGATACCGACTTGCATTATCCAGTAGTCCAGCCGAGCCTTAGAAGAAGGATTTTTTTTTTTTTTGTGTGTAACGTGATGTTGCAGAAACATTGCATTTGAAATACATGGATGAGCCCAAACCCACTGCCAGAAACTATTAGAGCATCGAGAATGAAAAGGTCAGATCTGTTTTCCCCCGAGACGGACCTGTATCCCTCCGGTTCATCCGATGCTGCGTGTGTTTTGTGTCTCCGGATCGATTAGCCGGTTGGCATCCGTCTCCTCAGTCTGGGGCATTAATGGGAAACCGGGAGCTCTAACATAGTGCATGACATTGGCATTTTTGAAACATAGCCAGCCTGCAACAGGAATAAAAGACAGGCGAGAGAGAGATATATACACTTTCTTAGATTATGAGCAGAGAAAGGTGTTAAAATGGATTGGATTTCTCACTGTGGCGAGCAGAAGGTGAGAAAGAGAAAGAGGGAGGAAAATGGCTGTGCTGAAGATGACTGGTTATTGTTTCTGGTGGTAGTGAGTCACTCATTGATCATAATTGCAGCAGCAAGGAGTTGCCTTCTAATGTTTGACCTTGTTCAATAACAGGAGCTCTATCGAGGACTGCATGCAGAGGTAATCACAAAGCCAGAGCTCAGCCTGCAGGTTATAACAAGGAGTGTGGTCGTATTCCTTCTTTTCGGTCTGTTTTTTTGTTTATTTCTCTGTTTTATGCATTTTTTTTAGACCGCAACTAATGATTATTTTCATTAGATTGTTTTGTCAGCTATTTTTTTGATTAATCAATCTCTTGCTTAGTCTGTAAAATGTTAGAAATTAGTGAGAGAGCCCAAGGTGACCCAAAAATATTCAAGTTCAGTTATATAAAACAAACGGAGCTAATCCTCAACATTTTTAGAAGCTGGAAGCAGCAAATATTTGATCATTTTCATTTTATAAATGATTTAAACCATGAATCAGTCATCAGAATTGATAGGCTAAATGATAACCTCTCAGCACTACCCTGTATATTTTAGAATTAAAGCCTAAATATATTCCGATGTCACACAGACGCGCTGAAAATCATATGTGCATACACGAACACATGCAGCTAATCATTTGCAAATCAATGCATGCACGCACACAGCTGACAGACACCTGACAAATATAAAAGCTCCTCTGTGCACCGAGCCCTACATTCCTCCCACAGTTACTAGGAAACAGGAGGCTCACAGAGCGGTTGGCTGAGGCTGTGGAGGTGTGGCGAGGCAGCAGACCGGCAGCGAGAGGGTAACGTGATTATGAGGAGGGAGGCTCCGGGGTTAAACACTGTATAAATGCTAGATGCTGAATAGATTAAAAAGATCACTGTGTCATCCAGTTTGTTGGCATCAGTACGCTGACACCCGTGCACGTGTTGCACGCTCTCTGTTTTGGTCTTAAGCTTGGTTCAGTGATGGTGAATACATATCATAGCAGCTCATACATTATCTCCTCTTCTTCCTCCGCACCTAAACTCAGCAGCCAACCAGAACATTTTCTTGTTTGTTTGCTGAAGTTTGTCCCCTAAAGACACACCTTCAGAGTGTCCGACATTGTAAATTCACGTTATCTCTGGTGTGATAAATGTGTCTACATTCCTAATGACCCCACTTACCAGATCTTTTTAGACTGATAAACAATGTGTTAACCTCATTGTGCATGCATGTTGTATCACCCGGCCATACATCAAGCAACCCATCTTCCAGTAGGTGTTTGGAAACAAAGTGCAGGGATGGCAGAGATTGTTTTGGCACACATCCATGTGTATCTGTTTAATGCAAGCTCATGTCTATTTGTGTATTTGCCTGCCTTTATTTTGTTTTTGTGTAGGTAGTTTTAGTACAAGATTTTAGTTCTATCATTTCAGTCTCTGCAGAGGGGTGGGTACGACGGTATTGCTTCCTTTCGGTTTGGCTGATGTGCTTCTGCTTGGCTGTTTGTCCAATGTTACAGCTTTCTGTCCTGTCCCCGTGCTACCTCTTGGCACACCAGGAAGCCAAAGGCCATCATGGTAAAATATCAGCTCCACCTTCTAGATGGCAGCAGGAATCCTGCATCAACGGATGCAGCGAGAAGCTTCAGGGTCTGGCAACGGGGCTCATCCAGCCCGGCCCACTCCCTCCTACTGCCAAACAGATGCTCTGGAGATGGAGGAGCGTACACAGATGGGTCGCTGCCTGTCATTCAGACCTCCATGATATTTGTTCATTGATTTGAATATTGCCAGGATTTTAATTTCTAAAAATGTGGGATGGTGTCAGAGATAAAGTCACAGTCATATGAAGATTATTGTGTTTTGCATTTATTCCCTACGAGATTGTTTCTCTGTCCATATCAGATGTCTGTTCACATTATACAGCCAATGTCTGAGCATCAGCTCATTTAATCAATATCACTCATCTCTTCTTAATATTCATACCTTCGTAGGATTGTTAATGCATGGTGTGTTCTAGGGATGAGTTTGTATTTTACTGGTTTCATTAAAAGACATTCTGTTTCTCAGCTGTGGAAAATGCCAGAAAAAGGTTGCTCAAGTCACTGTGGACCTTCACTTATTGCTTTGTGTCTTTAAAACTGCACACATGCTTACTTTGTCTCTCTCTCGCCTGCGTTGTGTGAAGTGCAACACGAGAGCACATCTCCAGTGGAGAAAATCACCTATGGTTAGTGTTTGACGCGTTGCCGGGAGAAAGAATAATCACGTCTGTTGACATCAGCATATAAAAGGCACATGTGTGTTACACTGTATACAATAAATCAACAGTAACACTCTTTGACGCTCTTGCATTGTGGACATTGACGTGTTTTAAATTAAATAGAGCCCTCAGTAGATATTAGATGTGATGTGTTTAATAAATTCTGACTCCCAGCTGAGTCCAGAGAACAAATTGACAATTCCGTTGTAGCTCACTGGGTTATCATTGACCGTCCCGTTGTTTGTCACAGCACAGCGCTTGTTATAACGCAAGACAATCGATGTCAAGTATGGAGATGAAATGTTGAGGACACAAAGTTGTCGTGCCTTTGTAGTTTTGCATCTCCACTGAGCACGTGCGCTCTGACTCACACACACACGCACATGCACACACAAACCAAGAGAGAGAGAGAGAGAGATGGCGAGGAGTATCTTTATTTGAAGTCGCTTCTTCCTGCATTAGTAGTCTGTTCTGGTGTGGTGTGTGTAAGCACGTTAAACACAAACAGTTGTTGCACAGCATGCAAATGGGATCTGTAGGAGAGAGGTCTCACCTTGTGCAGGCAAACAAAGAGCTTTTGTGTGTTTGCACATGTTTTTTCATTGTACTCCAATGTTAGCATAGCTTCTGTAAAAAATCTTAGCGGATATATAAATGAGGGTTTCAAGTCTCGTTATCAATTAGAATTGATTGTTTAGTCCGTAAAATGTCAGGAAATGGTGAACAATTTTCCAGGGCCCGGGGTAATGTCTTCAGATTGTTTCTTTTGTCAAAAAATTTAAACATGTTCAGTTTACAATGATATAAAACAGAGAAAAGTCTCCTCACAGTGGTGTAGCTGGCATTTGTGCCTGATCATTTCAGCATATACAAGTGCCAGTATACAGTGCATATTTTTGCATGAATATTTTGTATTGTGTATATTTTTTTGTGTGCGTGCCCCCAAGTGTGACAATGTGTGTGTGTGTTGGTGTGTTGGTGTGTGTCCCCCTCTTCAGCTGTTTGTGATAATGACAGCCGGCTGTGTTTGAATGATTCATAGCTGAATGCTAATGAGACATGCTGCAGATGTCTTGGAAAAGCCATGCTGTGCCCTTTAGGTGTCACTCAGCCCTCGGGGATGCCGGTCACCTGCACATCTCGCTTTTGTGGCTCCATACTAACACAAGCTTAATGGAAAACGCCAACTGACACAGCAAGTTCTTACATTTCCTATTAAGTTGGAGCGCTGATTGAACTTTTTTTTAACTTCGTGTGCTGTGCTGTCATGGCACTTCATGACACTTGTACAATGCGTACATGATTGAAAGCAACATGAAGGCCAGATTAAAATAGATTAATCATTTCTGCAGATGCTCTACAATAGATGAGTTGTTTGGGAAGAGAGTACAACAAAAATATCAGAGAGGAAGGTCACAGGGAGGAAGAACATCAGCATTGTGCAGTGGAGGGAGGCCAAGGAGCTGTCTAATAACAATAGGAAGCTGCTTTGGCCTTCAAAAAAGGCCTCATTGCTCTCTTCTTCTCTTCATCTCCTTCTTTGCTCTCTCTCCCTTTTTTCTTGTTTTTTCTTCACGGTCGAATATACCTGATGCTGCCTGAACATAGCATGAGTCGGTATTGATTTCTCTTCCCGCTGCTCTGTTGGTGGGTGTTTGACGCAGGAGTTCAGGGACACACGGGGCTTTGTTGCGGCACTTTGTTCCCTTTTTCCACTCCGGTCCAGCCTATCCATACATCACAAAAACGCTCTATCTCTGTGTGCCGCCCACCTGACAGTTTGCCCTCTGAATGCGGCCCCACTGGCGTCACAGTCTAGAGCCCACGGGGCCTGCGTGACTTTTCAGTGAAGCAGCAGGATGCACTGAAATCTCAGCGGAGTCTTTTAAATGGTGAAGAAAATATCCTAGTGATTGATTCCAGAGCACCTTGGAAATCCATGTATATTAAACAGTTTGAAAACGTGGAAATTCGACAGACTAATGGAGTTTAAAATGGCTGTCGATAGAGTTACTTGATATGAGTTTAGAGCCAAGAGTACGTATAATGTGTTATTTATTGCTATAAACCCCTATGTTTTCACCACTGCAAGATTGAGACTTTAGGTAGCTCTGGAGGGGAGCATGAACAGTACATATATACCCTGTGACCCGTAGTAAGATGCTGATAGAGAAAATAGGTTTTCAGGGTCTTTAAGTGTGTAGTTCAATCAATGTATAGTCTAGAAAATAGTTTGGAAAATTTATATTCTCTACCCCTACTTTAGAAAAACATTGATATCAAGGGCTTCTGCTTAGCATATGACAGTTTCATTCATACATTTTCAGCATAAACATGCTGAAACTGTACAGTCAATCGACAGATAGACAGATCAATATCAAAATTCTGAACACTTGCTGGATCCATCTGGTCAATTATGAAGATTGAGACTGCTTTTTTCTGTTTTGTGTGACTTCAGTAGGAAGTAGAACAGCTTCAGGTTAAGGACAAGGCGCTGCGGTCATGTGATGTGCATCTTAACCAGTAGGCTACCAGGACGCACCATGAGTTCATATAATAAAACAGGACTACAAAGATAGTTCTTAAAACGTTGAAATAATACGAGAATATTTGTCTTTTTTATTCGGCTCAGTATAGGAATTAATAATCTTTAAACAATTTTGTTGTGGTTTGATTCTTGAAATATGCAAATATGTTTTCTCATAACAGAGACGGCGGCATTATGGTGTGAAAACTAAGCGATCTACTTCTCAGACTTGACGGACAAGTCAAGACCACTTGTAACACGTTTTATAACCAAGGGATTATGGAGCTTGACAACATTATTGATGTTTGATGAGATTTAATCATCCTAAAATAAGATATTATAACTTTCTTGCATTTCCTCAACCTTATATGTAGCAACATTTATACCACCCGAAAATATCAACAGCTATATAGAAAACCTGTACTGGGGAGCGTTCCAGTGGTTAGGGGGTTAAGATGCCAACCACAAACTCTCTCTCTCTCTTCCTCATTTCCTGTCATCTGTCCACCGGCTGTAATAAAGGCACAAAAAATGATGGACAGATTAGTCAATAATGAAAATAATCTATTTTAAATTTCATTACACATCAGACAGTTTTCACACCGACCGGAGACTATAACAACTGGTTTTTAGCTGATTCATTCAACTGGTAAGGCCAACTCTCTCAGCATACTATTAATTTCCTTGGCTTTGCTTGAATTAATAGCACACCAGTCAACCAGCATAATGAATTCCAGGCACTGTTCAGACCCTGTAGACCACTTAAACGGAAGCTGCTGGTGTCAATTCCCACAGCTTCTGTTGTAAATCAGCGTAAGAGCAATTAAGAGATATTGGGCTGTGACACCTGTATCTCCTTTCAGCATCAAGTGTATATTACTGTCACTGGGAGTTCAAGGGTCGGCTTTTTATCCCGTCTCTTTGCCCCGGTACGGTTACACGGTCTCTGGCTCTTGTGTGCAAAGTCCTCCTCTTGGGATAGAGATGCCTGGGTCTAGTTTTGCACCTGTGCCTCATTCACAAAGAGTCACGTCTGTCTTTCACTGTCATTAACATACCCATCATATTACTCTTCCCTCTCTGACACATAATCACTTTAATTGGACTAAAGCTAAAAAAAAAATGAGGCAATTTATGATGGATAGGAGATAAGAGAGGCGTTTGGAAGAATTGAGATGAAATCCTGTGTTTCTTCTCAAATATATGAGTAGGTTTAGGGGTTATCTCTATGTGTATGTGTGTTTTTGCATATTATCTCTGGGATTAAGAGGGGTAATTGTCTGTCTTGCTGTAGATTTGACAGCAGTCTTTTTTTTCTGTAGCCATTTTGTGCATGTGCAGCGTAACATCAGCAGAGCCAGGGGTGTTTTAATACTCATTTCTCTCTCATGTTATCATCCATCACCGGCTTCTGGAAATCTAATTCACTACAACTCATGTCTCATGACAGAAACACTCGTACCGTAAATCTAGCACACTGGTCAATTCATTTCAGTCACATTTGATTGATTTTAATCGCTTTTCATTGCAGTATCTTTGGCAGATTACATTTTTTTTTGTATTCATCTTAAAGCTGGAAAACAAAAAGTAGGTTTGGGGTTAGATTACAGCAACATCACTCTGCATTATCGATCTGCAGCTTTTGCTTATTATAGAACAGACAAGGGTGTGCTGTTATTGTAACCAAGACGTATTGAGGGGGGACTCTGTGTTACTGTGTGGTTTTGTTATATGACTGCAGGATATAATTAAACGTTTGCTCTTTAGTTTTGTTCTTTTTACATTTCAGTTTTTATCTTTAAAATCTCAGACAGAGCTGAGATGTACATACATGGAAGTTAGGGAAAACCATTAGTCAAGTATGATTTGGCATCGCTGAGTCTCTCACTGGTTAAGACCCTGTGGCTATGACATCCACACATATGAGCATCAGATATCACAATAACAGCAAGAGAAATGTATGCTTCCACTGAATTCCTTTGATTATTTGCAAGTTATATGTATAAAGGATTGTTTCAGTGCCATCTTGTTCCCTGTACCAAACACAACGTGCAGTGTTTAAACTCTTGGCAGCTTCAGGCCGACTATGAAGACACAGATCACACAACCTTTTGCATTGATTTCAAACTCTGCTTTCCCGGTGGCTTTTGCTCACGAAAACTAAAGTGATCCTTGATTTCTCAAGAACATCTCCACTCACCACAGAGAGGTGGATATAGATTTTTTTTGCTGTCTGGTTTTCTGGCCATTTTCTGTCAAGTGTCATCTTCTTGGCAGTTTTGTCCGTCCTGTCGTCTAGCGTGTCCCGCTTTCTCTCCAAGGACTCGACTTCACATAAGCAGACTTTTGTGTCCTGCTGACTTCTCTCTGCACCGGACCTTTTGCTGTTAGATTAGGAGATTAGAAAAAAGTGTGTGTGTTTGTGTACGTGTGCTGAAACGAATTGCATCCTAAAAAAAAACAGCAGGTATCATTCAGTAGGTGTAACTACATTTTACTGTCTGTAGTTGGTATTTATCTCATTGTGCTCCTCCAGTGTGTGTCATCGCACGTTACATCATCCCCATATGATCTGACGTGCATATTCGTGTGATTTCCTGTGTACAAATACTGTGTGTGCACACTGCAGGAATATAAATACGTGTCAGAAAGGGACTGTTGAACTGAGCATCTTTCTGATGTCGCACATGCACAAACTGTGGACAATGGCCGCGCGCATCTTTGTAGGGCGGAGCGACTCTCTGAGCGAGCAATTCTGATAGCACCTTGGGCCGCCAGCGCTGTCTCTGCAATCATGCTCCCATTGAGGGCAGCCTTTCATCTCGGGCCTTTCACAGAAACCTTTCAGACAGAGAAAGAGAGCGATGGAAAGAGGGGAGATCAAGGGAGAGAGAAAGTGCAGAGGAAAGGAGAAGGGAAGTGCTTCTGGAGCCCCGAGCGCTCGTCTACAATCCCGACTCTGAATAAGCACGCTGCTGATGAAGAGCGCAGATGTTGAAAGAATGTATAGTAGTGTGTGTGTGTGAAGAAGAAGAAGAAGAAGAAGAAGAGAGCAAGAGGTGCTGTTAGTGGAGCTCTCGTATTGTGGATGTTCACTGTGTAATCTGTGCTATATTCTAACTTCAGTGTCTCTTATAAACATAATCATTGAGGCGTAATGTTACTGTGGGAGGGGAATAGTGTTGTACAGTTTCAATACAGTAGATTGCATTACATTACAGTATTGTACAGTACTGCGCTATGCATGACTCAGTCGGCTGCACAGGTTTCTGTTGGGACGTTGCTGTGCTGAGCTGAGTAAAGCTGTGCAGGTTGAGCCGATGGATAGAGGGTGTTTGCTCGCCATGCAGGGGGAGGGGATGTTTGGTGAGGACTACCAGGTGTTCGTATCTGATGGGCGGGCAGGTGGCCAGGTGTGGGTGCTGGGACGCAGGGATCCTGCTGCAGGAGGTAAGCAGGTCCAGCCACAGGGATCCATTCCCACTTAAGATTCAAAGCCAAGTTCTTATTTTCAAAAGCTACCTTTTTAAAATCAGTCACAGACACCACTGTCTGAGCCAAGGTTTTTGTAGCCCGCAGGTTTGAACTTTGGGACACTCATGAAATGTCAGCGTGGAGCTCAGGAAAACTAGGCGCTCTTTTTTGGGCCAAAAACTTTCATCTTTCTTTGTTTGCCATCATCAGGTTTGTTAGTTTTTGCTTTGTGTAGCATTTATCTAAAGCAAACAACTGGCAAGCTTTGTTGCCTCTCATAAATCATTTAGGCCTACTTTGTCTGCCAAGTGGAGCCTTAGAGAACATTTCACACAGCAGCTTGAAACACTTTTTTTTTGCTTTTGGATTCTCTTTGCTCCTGTATTTATACCCCTCTCTGTCTCTCTGTCATTACTGAGTGTTTGTGGTGTGTCAGTATGTATGTGTAAATGTGGTGTGGTCTCTGGCAGGGTTTCTGTGTGTGTGTGTGTGTGTGTGCTGTGGAGCTCATTTGATGTGCACGAGAATAATTTTGTGGCTTGAGTAAGGGGTGAACGGATGAGCTTCTGTAAAAATCTGAAGCTGCGATTGATCATTGGAGAAGGAATGGGAAAAGGATGTGTAACTTACTGTTTTCCTCCCTTCCCTTTTAACGTCACCGTCTGCCTCCCTTCCTTTCAAATACTGGGATTGTATAGACAGCGAGGCTAATTAGCCAACTCCAAACCATTCAAAATGTTCTTTGAAGCAAATGAAAAACCACGGACTACAGTAAAGAGTCCAATATCTGTTAGAAAAATGACAAGTGATTGTAAGGCAACTATATTATCTCTCCCCACTATCATAATAATAAATGTGAAAACTGCTATATAGGTAAAAAAAAAAAGAAAAGAGCCTCTTCATGATTAGCGCCAGCATTGACATCACTTCTTTCTCAATATGATTTGGAATGTAGATATGAATTAAACTCATCCACGGTGCATTCATAAAATTAACATCTGCTAGTGTTTTTAACCACTATATTCTGCATACACGGGGAAATATGATGGTAATGACTTCCACCTCTGCAGCAAGACAATCAAACGCTGTTAATTAGTTCTGGCACTATGGCAGTCTCAATCAGGAGAAATTCTCTGCAGCTATGAGCTGCGATACAGAACGGCAGTGTGTGTGTGTGTGTGTTTGTGTGTGTGTGTTTGTGTGTGACGGTCCTGATTATTTGGGTAGATGATGATTATGACTGTTATTAATTATGATTATTAAGTCTTGATGATTTTAGCAGCAGAATTTCATCCTGTACTTTAGGTAGCTTATATCAACAACCTGAGATCTTTTTTTTTTCGTGAAATTATTTATTTAATTGCAACTATTATCGGTGTGAGAGGATTCCCCGTGAGTGGAGACAGGTTTTTTCTCACATTAACCTGAGTAACCTTCCCACCACTTAGATGACAGCGCTTTCATAGCCGTGTAAAAACCTTAATTTCCATGACAAAGCACTGTCAAGCAAACATCGCTCCGGCCTGCTCTCTAAGCAGCTACGGTTCATTTTCAAAGAGATCTCAGATGAATTAAGGCAACAAACGCCTCGGTCCCCTGTCAGTCATCATCCTGGTGACAGACTGAGAAATGTCCCTTTGTTTCGTGAAAAACAAAGTGAAGCAGGGCAGAGCTAAATGAAAGAGTGATATTTTGCTGCATGTGACAGCATAAAAGAGAGACCGGGCGACAGTGGGAGGGATGGCAGGGGTGTGCATGATTGAGATAAGCGACAGATAGATGGGGAGCCAGGCGCGAGTCTTCTCCTACACACTGGGATCCCAGAGATACCTCCCACAGAAACGGTGAAGCACACTGCAGTCGCACTGTCACGCAAGGACATATGAAGGACAGAGAGAGAGAGAGAGAGAGAGAGAGAGAGAGGGAGAGGACGGCTGCACCTCTGTGGCAGAGAGCGTTCAAACTGAGTGAGAGAGAAAAAGACAGAGCTTTGCCTGCACTGATTCATAGCACTATAGCTCATGAAAACCTGTTATTGCTCAGTTTAAAGGACAAATTGAAAAGTAATTCCACTTTCTTTTTAAAGAAGTGAACAAAAGCACTTTACACTTTCTTATAAATAAATAGTGGCACATACTGTGGTTGGTAATGCCTCATAAATACCATTGTGATGGACGAAACAATCGAAACTCCTAACATCAGAATATCACGTCAAGGAAGAAGGCCACCCCCTGCCTCAAGAACAGATTGAATCCTTAAACAAATCCTTAACGGAGGGTGCAGTGGGATGTCTTTCTTCCAGATGGAAAGTCTTCAGTTCCTTAAGGGATAAAGAAGGCGCAGTTATGTTTTTTAGTGATGTTCAGATCTGCTCAGACCTTGAGTTTTTAGCCGTAGTTGGTATTCTGTAAGAATACTCATCTCTGCAGCTGCGTTTTGTAATCGTGACTCAGATGCTTAAATGAATTAAATTGAAATATTGGTCCAAAGCTGTTTCAGATTTGATACAGTACATTTATTTGATGCACACTAATGATTTAATGTGACAGTTGAACCACCTTTGACTGTTTGAAAGAAATACCAATTATAATATAATAACATAACTTTGTCCACCATGCATATTATATTAACAGGTTAGATGTGATGTTTGAGGATCAAATAAACAAAACACCTTCATTCTGAGTAAGCGAAGCATCTTGGTCAGCGTGAATCTTTCTCCGCCTCTTCCTGCTTTTCTGAGCGTGAATCTTCCTCATCGCCCGCCTTCTCCTTCCCTTTTCCTGCATCGCTCTCGCTAGTTCTCTTCACCATGACTAAACTGTGAATCCCTGTTAAGTGGCCATGTGATGATGAAATACTGCATCAGGGTCGCTGCTCAAACAACTCTTCCTTTTTTTTCCCCTCACTATTTTCAGCCATGTGGGCAGCGTGTGCGACTCCAGGGATCGCAGTGTCAGTCAGTCAGTCCAACACTTTGGTCCAGATTGAAATTTCTAAATATTGAATCGATTAACTGAATTGACATTCCTTCTTTATAACCTTCTTAACTTAATGCTTTTCCAGTTGAAACACCTTCCAGGTGTTGAAACACCTTCCAGGAAGTTACTTTTTTACAGCAAGTTGTGACATGGAGGTGACATGACATTGAAGCATCTATCTTGGGTCTTTTACACACTTATTGACAAGTGTGATAGCGTTCAGGTCTAAGCATCTGAGTGCATCTTTGTCTTACGTAGTTTACATGACAAAGTTGATGCATATTACAGAGGATAAGACCTTTTTATTCAGATAACCATGTGGCCTTTCATTGGCACCAAACTCTTTCCAAAATAATACATTTCCTTTTTGTGTCACATATTCATTTGTTCCATTACATATCAATGAGATAATAAGGTGGCAGCAAGTGACAGTTTAGTGAAGAGCTCTAATGTTTGGTAGCTGACGTCCTGTACATTAAACGTCCCTTTGCCTTGGACCGTCTCAAGTGCTACAGTTTCATGGCACTCAAATGGTTTAGACGTGCGTAAAAAAACACATATGGTTCACGTATCTACACCGTATAGCGACAAACATGAGTAAGTTCCTCTCCGCCATCATGCCAAATATTTTATTATATGACTATTTTGGTACAAACATTTATCCGCCAGTGTGGCAGATATCCCTCCATGATTTAATTGCCAAACAGAAAAACCACCTGAATTTGCCCCAGTGTTGGTACCAAAAAAGCACAGTAGGCTCCATTTTTCCAATTCCCATCTCACCATTTTCTTCACTTGTGAGGAAATGAGCAGTGCAGCCCAGTGTGTCCGCTATAGCGACTTTAGATTTTAGCCTTACTTATTGTCTTGACTCCTTTTCTGTGTCACATGCATGTCTTCTCTACTGCCTTCTCTCAGTGCTGCTCTCTCTGCTCCCTCCTCGCCTTCCTTGGTTACTGTAGCTATGCAGAAAGGTGTGGGCATGGCCACTCTGGGATTCTCTGTGATTGGCGTAGATGCTGGTATTTTTGATCCAGGATCAGATCTGACTGAGGACTACAAAGTTCAGTGATTTTTGCCTGGCACACGCCAGTAAGCAAATTAACTACGTCGCAGTGGCCTTTATTCCGTGGAGCTGGCCATGAATAAGTCAGCACCCTACCGTGGGTTACCAGCCTAATGAGCTGGTTGCCGCTGGTTTGCATTGCACTCCAGTCAGCCTTTTTCCCCTGCAGTAATGCAGCCTGAAGACGCTGACTAGACTGCGCCCTTGGCTTTACTCCATCCTGCTGAACCTCGTCTGGGAGGCGAGCGGTTTTGACTAGGGAGGATTGGTCTCATGGGTGAAGGGCTGAGATATCCCCATCATCCCGCTCCTCGTCCTTCTCCTCACCGAGTGAATCTGGGTCAGACCTTGCGTGACGGACAGCCTGCCATTATCACCACTCAGACACACAAAAGGGAAAGGCCAAGAGCTGCAAAGTGCTGGGAGGGTGGAGAGGAGGGGCTGATTGAGAGGAAGAAGACAGAGTGCTTTTCCCCCTTTTCTCCCTCTGGTGTGGCGACAGGATTGGACATTCCTCCCATGGGTGTCTGCTCCTGCCTCCCTTTAACACGTTCTCACTCTGCCATCATCCCTGAAAGTAGAAGAGTAGATGCACACACATAATAAGATCACAGCACTGAGCCAGGGGAGTCAGTCAGGCGATGAGTGTATGATGTCTTGGTTTTCTTCTGTGTTGGACTGGTGGAACCGGGTCTTCTTAGGGCTTAGTCAGTGCAGGCTCTCATTTGTCTGAATTCTCACTCTAATAGCCTTAACTTGAAGTCATTCTGTGGTTCACTACACAGGCTGTCATCAACGTGATATTGAGATGACAGGGGCATGTGCCCCACTCTATTTCGAGTCTGTCAAAAGATGACAGGGGTCGCGCCCAAACCTAGCCTAGCCTCTCTGTTTCCCCTCAATTCTTTCCCCCTCACTGTTCACATCGTCATTCTTTTTATTCATTCTGCAAATCTGTCTCTTTCACAGTAACAAATCTTTCTTTTGATTTCTTCTCCATCTCTTTTCAACCATGTTAATGTCTCGCCGTTTACCTCTTATTTCCCTCACTCAGTAGTTATTAACACTTGGCACACTCTGCATGCTCTCTAATTTGTTCTGCCAGTGACACTGATGTGCAGTCAGGTAGGAGAGACAAACAAAGCAAATGTCAAGCCTTTCCTCTGACCTAAAGAATTGGGACTTGATTATTCCCGCTTTAGTGCTCCAGGTGTAAACACACAGGCACATAGACACACGCTGTCGTCGTGTACTTCCTTATTCCTGAGGAGGCCCTAATCACATGCATGCAGAGGTGTCAGCTCCATGGCAATAGCTTCTCTGCAGTAACCTGGGAATCAGATCTCCTATTTGATATTCATTCTGGTGAAGGAGCCTATCAGGGTTCACTAGAGTACTGTGGAAACCAATGAGGTTTATGGACAAAGATGAGGAATCACAGCAGCAGAGAGCAGGATTAAGCAAGATAGATGGCAGCATTTGGTTGGAGTGTATTAAATATGATGAAGGTCTAGATGGCCGAAGGACAGTGAACCTTGAAACGTGCAAGAGATTCGCTCACATTTAAGAGTCATGATAGCTGCAAAATACACAAACACAACCTTTCTGCAACCTGATTTTGGTTGTGTGGGGATGTAGTGTGAGAGAATCACGATTCTTTGTGCTTTCATTGTCTCCTCAAAACACTGACTAATCTGAATTAATCCAGGATCTGCTTTAAATGATGGCTAATGTTAGCATGGCTAGACACAGTTGAGTTCTTTTTGAAAGGTTTTCTATGGATTTTTCTCTTGGTTTGCCAAACAGTCTGTATGTCAGGTAATCCTCTTTGTTTCATTTTGGACCAGTAACATGGAGTTTGTTTGAAAGACTGGGCATTGTAAGTCAAACACCATTTATATCACAATGAAAACACCAGTGCCTCTCATACTGCACAGACTCACCATGGGTGGTTAGGCTTACGGAGGGCATATGATTACCTCGACTCCAGGGCTAGGCTAAGGCTGAAAGCAGGGTTTTAGGTAAAGTCTGGGAGTTCCTTTTGGATCTGTCAGGCTTAAAGTAATAAATCCACACATCTCCCTTGACGGAGGCCAGGATTACTTGTTCTGTACCCACCTGTTAACAGGAGAGTTTGCTTTGGTTTGCTTTGCTGTTTAGGAATAACAGGCTGGTTGACTCCAGTTGTGTATCTGTATAGAATAATTAGAGGTGTCAGAAATGAAAAAAAGAAAAGATCAAATCATTATGATCATTGTCATGTAGATGAACCTATTTGTAGCTGTAGCAAGACGAGACACAAGCTCCAGAAATCCCCTGAGACGCAACAGATCTGAGAGCCCAAAACGGCCTCTCAAGAAGAACAAAAGTAGTTGATCTTTTTGTGCATCTTTTTATGGATTTGTGTGTGCGTGTGTGTGTGTGTTCGGTTCATGTAAATGCCTATAGGCACACACAAAGACGTCCAGAAATGGATCTTTCCTCTCCAATTTAAATGATACTTCAACTGCCAAAATGCCTTTTTGTCTCAAGTTAATCTGTGTACCAAACTGTCTGAAGCTCATTTGGATAATTTTATGTCGGCCAGCGATTGCTGTGGAAAAGCTGTGATTGTCACTCTTTATCACAAAATGAATAAAAGAATGAATACTCTGGGTATATAAAGAATGGACAAAATTGTCTTATAATGTACCTCACATCCTTCCAATGCTAATATGAGAATCAACAGGTTAAATCCTATGTTCCTGGCTTAAGGAGTAGTGTAAGAAAAAAAGAAGGCAATGAAACATTAGTAGTAATTTAGCTTTGTTTCTTAACCAAATCCAGTAAGGCAGCAACAAAGTTTGAGGAACTCAAGGTCTCCTGGAGCATCTTCTAACACTCTGTAGCCATCAGAGGGCACTGTAAAGGCTGGAGTTTTAAAAAAAAAAGGCAGACCATTTTGTCAGCAGAATATTGTTGTGTTTTGTATTTAGCACATTTTGTTATGGGGGCAAAGTGCAGCATTGAAATCTGAAAAACTTTTCATCAGTTCCTTAATTGCAAGCTGCACTCTTCTGCAGCGAGCCTATATGCAGATTTCTCTCCCAGATGGCTATACTTGCAGCCAGCTACCAGCTCAAGAGACAGACTCTCCGCCCACACTCATGGCTTTCTGCAACAGCAGACCTGACCTACCAGTCCACACACACACACACACACACACACACACACACACACACACACACACACACACACACACACACACACACACACACACACATAGACTCCATATATCAGTCAGAGCTGCTGTATTAATGCTGTTGTTGCTGTTTTCTAAAGCTTTGCCTCCCCTCAGAGCATGTGGCTGCATGTAGTATAGCTGAATCTAATTCTTCCTGAATACCAACATTTTCTCCCTAGATCCTGATATTTGGATTGTTGTGTGTAATGCGAAATGCAAAAATGATGACATGGGTATTTTGAGTTCTCTGTGATTAAGTTATAAAATGTCTGTTTCTGCATTAGTTTTATTGAAGTTATATAGTAAAGTTATTTGATTTGAGGGGAAAACACTGTTTTTGGCTGCTGCACACTCAATATGATTTAGGTTTGTTGCTTAAGGATGCTTTGGCAGGTATGGCAGCGGCTTTCATCTCCCACGTCTATTTGGACAACCTTAGCAATCATTAGGCTTGTGTAACATCTAAAGGGACAATTCGCCCAACACATTTTAAGTATAAGGTGGTCAACATAATGCCAGTGTTGACAGTTATCATTAAGCCATACAGAAACATGATTAAAGAGCTGAAGGTTTTACAGCTAATTTAATCATAAAGCAAGCTGTGTTGATTAAGATAACAAATTTGGCATATGAGATTCAATTAATTTAAAAACATGCCGGTGCTTTATATTCAACCAATATAAAAATGCATTTAGTCGTTTTATTTTTTGTTTGCTGAGCCCGTTCCAGTTTTATTTTATTCCTTGCTAACCAACATATGTTTTAGTGCAACTGACTCATGCTCGGTAGATACAGTGTTGTGGGGGTGTTGATAGTTGACACAGAGCCAGGAGTGAAGAGCCCAAATTAAATTTCATCAAGGACCCCCAGAAGGCCCGGGCTGCCCTCTTGTTCAGAGAGAGCAGAGCATAAACCGTGCAATACCCTCCATAAAACACACATTCCTGCTCTGATTCCAGCTCATTACTGCTGATATTTTAACTTGCTGTTTGATACAGATGTCTCTAACTGCAGCCAATTAAGCAGCCAATTAGTGTATACAGTTCTAGCGATACAGTCTCTTTCTGCGCATACAGATTATACATGTCAACATCTGCGCAGACAAAGACTGAACAGAAACTTTACTTTAACAATGTAAAACTCTCTTCTGGTGCCTCGTTGTCAGCAGAACCTTGTTTTTTTTTTATTTCCTTTTTCTTCCAAGGACGTCTGGATTTGCACTGATAAGGTTGAGAGTAGAACAGTTAAAAAGCTGCTTGCTGAAGCTGCAAAGCCTCTTAAATAGGAAGCGCTCATAATTTGCCACTCTGGAAATATTAATACTATAATGCAGCACATCAATATCAGTGTGTAAGCTAAAGCTAAGATGAATGTGTTTAAGTACGACATTATAACAGAGCAGGAGAAGCGGATGGAGGGTGATAATAGAAGGACAGATTTCAGACATATACAGTATGGTGAGGCAAGTGAAGGTGCACACACATTCATGCACAAAAGCATTCAGAGTGTGGATTTGGGCTCTGCTATCTCCCCCCCCCCCCGCCCCCCAACCTCCACCATAGTTAAAATTCCTGTTGTCATAGCAGCGGTTTGATGTAGTGGTCCTCTCCTGAATGTGATGGCTGCCAGAGTGTAGGGCAGAATGTTAAGATCCAGAGTACCACAAATTAACAGCTGAAAAGAGGGAGTGACAGAGTGTTGGCGTGACGGTGATGGAGCCCACAATGCAGTACTGCGTAACCAATAGCCGATCGATATGTCACACAGTCCTGTCCAACTTCCCGTTGAACAAGCCGGCCTACTCCCTTTGGATCTCCTTCAGACCTGACTGAGTCTTTGTGTCCTCCAGTGCTGAATGCTAATTCGTCCACTGTGCCAGGGGCCCATGTGCGCTCTCTAACAGTCATTAAAAGCTGCTTAGGGCGTCACAGAACACTGCGCTCCGTTCTTTTTTCTCTCTCTGAACCTCGTTGATGCTGATTTGGATGCATTTGTAGTCCTCCGTGCAACGCAATCTACATAATTAATAAAGTTTAATGCATCTTTGGGGTTTTGTGCGAGAATTGTGACAAATATGGTGTAGAGAATAAAATCTTCAACTCTTCAACTCTACGATTAAAAAAAAAAGCTGATGTAGTTGTAGAAGACACAATGACGGCTCTATTTGGTGTGACCATCCCCTGAACAAGCCTTCAGTGGGTTTTTGAAGGATGAAGACTCCCCTCCTCCTCGTCAAATAACTGGGCGGTCATCAGGGACGGAGGATTGATGGATAGACCTTGAGAGGGCAGCTTCACAGAACTGCTGACGTAGTACAGCAACATGATTAATGTAAAGCCCTGTCTATATTTGGAAGCCTATGTAACAACGGTGGACTTGCGATCTTTTGTATGGAATATATTAGGTTCCTTTTTCTATATACAGCATATTTAGAGCTTATTATTTTTGATTCAAAGAATAACATCCAGGAATGTGTTAGTGTTTATTCTGGCAGTTTAAAATGGATCAATAAAACAATCACACAAAACTGTGTGAACATCATATTTTAAAAATACCATTTGCAGTGCACTTTTTCGTTTAACAGTTTGTTTTTCCACTTACTTAGAGGGACTCTGGTGCATAATCAGCAGCTCATTTGTATTTTTCTCTAAAACTCTACTTACTCCACTAATAGAAAGTAAAAAATACTCTCTATTAGTGGAGTAAGTAGAGTTTTAAACATTGCCAGTGGACCTCATCTGCTGTCCACTTGCAACTGGAAATAGGAAACAAATTCTGGTTTATATGAATAAAACAACATGAAATTGTATAAACTGAAATCAATAAGACTTAAGCATTTGGAGTACAGTATGTGGGATGCTGATTTTATTTTTTGTGTCAGTGTATAATTGGTTAATTATGGTTGTTCTCCCTGCTGCAGAACACCATGACAGCTCTGTGGTATTTCTCCTGAAGACCCACAGCTTCTCTTAAAATGACAAAGTGAAGCAAAAAAGCGAGAATCCTCCTGCACTCCTTCCACATACTGATTCATTCTTGCAATGATGCATCCATGGCAGGATCAAATCTTGTGATTCGGTAGTTTATAAATGGTGGTAACACATTGCCTTTTTCCAAATATCATAACAGCTGCTGTTTGCTTGCCTCTCAGAGAATTTTTCATGAGGCTAGAAAATGCCAATAAACAAAAACCAAGCCCTTCTTATCCTGGGCTTAGTACAAGCACAAGCAACGACAAACAACATTCAAATGTCTTCTTCCTTTTGCTTTGGTGTGTGCCGTTGTAGAAGCCCCTAGTTAAGTGAGAGGGAATTTCCCTTTGCAAGAGCAGAATAAACAGACAGCACTGTGATTCACTCGTGGTCTCACATTTTTACATTTAAAAAAAAAGCTAACGTCCCAACATGGCTCTGTTGCCTGTTTTGGATCCCTGGCGGACTGATCACATCTAATGTTAATACTATGCTGCGGCGCCAGCTCTTCATTGATGGAGAAACTCACCCACACAGTGACGAACACTGACTGACACACATTCAACACCATGCCTGGAAAAAAAAAACAGAAATACAAACAGTTTAAATAGTTGGTCTCATCACAGCGTGTCAGGATGTCTGACTCACTAATGCCATGTCTGACTTGAGTCGTTTGTCACGAGGTGCGGCAGCCAGGCCTGTGGGGCTCCTGATCACATAAACTGAGTTATAGCACCCCCAATAACATTGGATTACCGCAGTGTGGGCGACAGTCAACAACCCCTCTGAGAGACCCTCTGAGAGGTACTGAGGGACAAGGGTAGATACAATATGTAGATGCTGCTGGAACAGGGAAGATAAAAAAAACAGATTAGCAAGAAATATAGAAGAGGGAAAAGAAGTTGGTGCTGGCGCGCCAACTGTACAGTAGCAGAGTGTAAAGGGCCAAACCCAAGTCAATAATAATGGTGTTTTGTGTGTGTGGGTAGTTGGGTATATGAGTGAAAATCTCACTGAAGGTTGTTCAGGGTCACTGATGTTCATTCTTGTGGTCTGCCTCCAGCTGGGGATCAAAGGAGGGTAAAACTCAGGAAACACATTTTGAGTTGCCTCTGATTTTGTGTGCTGCCTTCACTCTCCTACTCCCCCCAGAGATGGATGTAGCTTACAGTATTTACACACCGCTCACATCGACATCTCCCTGGGTGTAAACCTAAGGTCAGGCTTTTTGACTACTATTGCAGAGAATAGTGTAACACAAAGGTGGAAGTTTGTTGTTGTGTGTGACTTAATACCTTGTATAAGAAAGCAGAAAAAGTCTGCCGTAAAGTTGGATGTGTTGCCTTTTTTTTTTAATCATTTGTCTCAGCACAGACCTCTCCATCTCTGTGACTCACATGTGAGTGCTTCTAGAGATTACCTAAACGATACTCAAGTGCCCTTATTTGAGGCAATCTGGACAGCCCTGCCTATCTATTACTGTTAGCGTCATGATGAGCTCACGGCCATTTACTCAGCAATTCCATCCATCCTCTCTCAGCTCTCTTAACTATCTTTCCTCTCGCACTTCTGTCGAGCTCTTCTTCTATTCTGCTCAACATTTTCCACACAATTGTGTCCTGTGTGGCCAAGCCAGGGTATAATGAGACAGGTGCTTCTTCCTCAGCCACCCTCTCACACACAAAGATACCTCCTTCATCCCTCTTCCACCGTCTCTCTCTATCTCTGTGTGCCACTGACTGTTTATGTGCAGCGTTAAAGTAAGATGCGGTTCAAAAGGTCACACTCGCTTTTTCCGTGCTGTTTCTCTCTCTGCTTTCTGCCTCGTCTCAGGATGTTGCATTTGAAGACAGCAGCACAGAGGTTGTTGAACCAGAACAAGGCAGCATTAATTAGCTGTAGTGAGGGAGCGATTCTTTGCATCAGGCTGATCTGCTCCTACTTAGCCCATAGCTAGACACCAATTGCACTCACCCATCAAAGTGTTAGAGGAGAAACTTCCTAAAAAGGTATTACATCTAAGGCCATGTTCAGAGTGACATTAGCACCGTGAAAAATATGCAGGGACTTCCAGCAAAAAAGTTAAACTTGTCTGAACATTTGCTCGAGGTTGGCCAGTAAAATAAGTGAAAGCTCACATTTGTGAACATGAACGCTGCTTTTCTTTACCTCGCAACGATCACATCACTGTGATGACTTGTCAGAGATAAAGACATCCTGTTTCCTAGTAATCTGAACCGCTGCTACAGTATTTTGGCATCTGACAGTCTCTTAAAGTAATGGCTCTGATTCTCAAACTGGACTTTGTGGATCATATTTCATTGAAACAACATAAGTATCACAGGTAAGATGGGTGTTACATCTACTCAACCAGCTTATTGATGCTGCTCTCACTCTGTCCCCCATCTTTTGACTTTTGGCCCTTTCACACTACCGTAATAAAAGATTTTATCCATATTGCCCATTCCTACTTACATGTTTAGAAAATCTGGGAGGGTAGTCAAAGATGAGTGCTTCTTTGAGGTCTGTACAGATGATCGCAATCCTTTAGTCGTGCTACATTCTACATTTTTCCCACCTATGTCAAGAAAGGGTACATTGTTTTCTGACGATCGTGGTAAACACCTGCAATTTGATGATGATAACTTTCCTACATCAGGCACGGTGGAGATAAGCTATAGAGTGGAGGATGCACAGGTTTCACCTATCCATCCTCATACAATACAAATGATACAGCATCTTCCAGGACAAAAAACACTGCAAGGCAAAGAGCAAATGTAAGAGGAAAAGGCGACAGGCAGAGGCAAGAAGGTGTTGGGAAAAAAAAAAAACAATTGGAGAGAGATAGATAGAAATGGAAAGATGTGGGACTGTGATAAGTGATGCTGTGGTTAAGAGCTGAGACATGGCAAACATAGAGAGGAAGGCAGGCGGGACAGAAGGAGGGAAAACGGAAGGTGGAGGGCCGGTGGAAAGGGCGGAGAGCTGAATAAACATCGGGATGATTGAATGCGACGGAGAGAGGCGGAGACGGCCTGTTTTCCAGATGCCTCACGCTAAAGATAAAGGGAAAGAAGTCTCTCCGGGGAAATGCTCAGAGGAAGGAGGAGAGGAAATGGGGAATAGGAAGAGGAGGCAAACAGGGGGCAAGTAAAGTTCTCCCATAATGCAGCAGCAAAGAGCAGGACGGGGTCTTAAGTAGCAGCAAAGAGACGGACAATATATTGTACCCTATGTTCCATAACCAATTATGGCCTGTAATAGCCAAATCATTTATTTGCTGATAGAGCATAATTGCACGTCAGAGGGTTTGACTAGTGGTAACTGAGCTAATAAATCTCAGATGATTTACTGCAACCACACAGGCACACACACCGCCTCACACACACTCACCGTGGATCATTTAGTGTACACAAAAAGAAGGGAGTGTTATCCTATCTGCTTGCTGAATCACAATTCCCTCTTTACTGGAACATTAAGTAAACCTGCCGAGATGCTAATGCAATTACAGCATGCTTGCTCTGTACACAAATCAGAATAATTAAAAGGTCAAAGAGGACACAGTAAGCCATTAATATCTCATCTGTATGTATTTGTAGGTGCTAAATTGCTTGGTGGGTAGAGGGTTGTTTTCAAAGGTAGAGGATACGGTGTTTTGTTTACTTGTTGTTTACTTGTCCTTGTGCAGCATTAGCCCACCGCGTTAGCTTAACAACACGCTTTTTCTTCGTGCACACATGCACAAACGTAGGCATCGACACACATATCCCACACAACGCATAGGCTACAGTACATGTCTACAGGCTTATATGCAGTGACTAGTTGAAGGGGAATGTGTGTGTGTGTCTGCATGAACACTTGTGTGTGTGTGTGTGTGTGTGTGTGTGAACTCTGTGGGGAGTAAAGCTGCATGTTCAGCAGTTGTCAAGCCCTATGAGGCCATTGTTAACCTTGCATCGCTCAGCAGGTGTAGCTCTGCATAGGGTAAGATATCTGTGGGTGTCATCCTGTGCTCTTCAGTCTAGCCTTTGTCACACAATTACACACACACACACACACACACACACTCGGGCTGCAATTAGACTGCAGCTCATGACAGGTTTTTTAATAACAGAATTGATAATTTCATTGTCGTCGACATTTTCTTATTTAGGCCGCTTTAATATGTGCTTTTGAATTTGTATCTGATGTGTGACAATGTGACCTCAGTCTAAACAGTTTCAAAATTTAGGCAGCTTTTACAACCGTTCAGTGGGATGTGCATTATGATTTTTTGCAGATGAAGATGTTCAGAAAAGGGGCAGTTTCATCCAAGTGATCATCTATCATTTTTTTTCAATGAATGACCACTAGTAGCACTGTAGACCAATGTTTTTATGAGTGGACCTTCTGTACAAACATGGATGTTAATGCAGGATTGAAAAATATTTCAGAAACTGGCTCTGCAAATGCTTTATGACGAATGTGTCTGACACATTTGTTAGAACTCAAGGGTAGACAAAGTGCATTTTGATGAGTAACACTGAATGTAAATGTAATTTTGTCTTCACACTTCAATGTGCTGTGCATTATGTAAAGCACTTTGAATTTTTCTTTTGTATGAAATGCGCTGCAGAAATAAACTCGCCTTACAAGAAAACTCAACTTTAATGTCGAAATAAACAAACAAAGGCATCAGTCATTTCATTTAATTACTTCTGTGTGATCCAATTAGCGATTCTAAGCAAACTGTAACTAAGAAGAGCTAATTAGTTAATGAAGTTTGTGAAGTTTTCCCTGAAAGTAATAACACTGAAAAATGGTTCAGCTTCAATCAGTTACTTACTTACTAAATAATACAAGTATGGCAAACATAGCCATACTGTATTACAATATTCATCAATATTGGTAAGTTATAAAATATTAAATCTGATAAATATATAATATAGTGATATTGATTTAAACGAAAAAAAAGAAAGTTACGGTTAACTATGAACATGCCCTTGCAGACATGCACACACACGCACACACACACACACACACTTACATACTCAAAGCAGATTCTCTCCCACTGCAAAGATTCGTTCCCTGCTATGCTTTCTGTAGGAGGTCTTCACCTCGAGGGCAGCCTTGACCTCTCCCTTCCTTTTATGAAGGCCTCTCAGGTGCAGATGAAGGCTGAATCTAACATGTTAATTTAACATCATCGCTATCTCTAAGGAGCAGGGAGCCAAGCTTGTAATTTCAAACCCCCGTTGTTGGTCAGTGTGGTTCCTGAGCTTTGCCAAGTTTTAGTGTGCAGTGTTGACATGAACCTACAGTAAGCCCAGGCCCACTGGTGTTAATTACCGCACCGCTCCTCTCGCCTCCCCAGCCTGTGATTGGCTATCTTTATCTGAGCGAGGAATCACCCTGGGGGCCATATGTGTGTACACACAGCTTTGATGGGGCTCTTTTTATTAGAGAGGATCAAGATGCAGAGATTGACGATCTTTACTATTCCTGTGGGCAAGAGTTAGCTCCGCTGGTATAGATTTCGGGGATGGATGAAATTAAATTTAAAGACTCTTTCTCAGGTTACGTCAAGAGCGAGAGAAGGGAAAGGGAAAAAAGGAGATGGGGAGGGAGAAGTGGGGGCAGATGGAGGGAGAAGGGAGTGGGGAGAGATGATGATGAGCAGAGGACGGGGGAAGCAGGCAGGGAGCGGAGGTGTTGCCGGGGTGACAGGAGAGAAGGATGAAGTGGGACGTGCCAGTGGAGCGTCAGTAATCTGCTGCTCTGGATGGCTGACAGGACAGTCATACACACACACACATACACACAAACTCCTGCTCAATCCGTGGCCCCGAGCACACAACCAGTGTACACAGGTCCACAGTCAGTGGCTAGCAGGAGGTGGCCGGTCGGCGTGGTGTTTCAGGGCTACAGCAAGCCATGTTTTATCCTGCTGCCCTGCTAGCTTGGCACAGCCACTCAGATGGACATAATGAGGGAAATGGAGAGAGATAGAGAGGAGCGAGCAAGACAGACAGCCAGGGACACACAATCAGACAGAGAGAAAAGAGACAATGTTCAGAACTGGCAGCCTTACTTCTCTCTCTCTCTCTCTCTCTATTGCTTTCTGTGTCTCTCTTCCTGTGTTTCTTCCCACACTCCTCCTTCTTCCCACCACTTTCAAAATCCTTTTGTCCCTCCCTGCCTTTCCTCTCTTTGATTTTTTTTTTTTTTTTTTAAACACAATATTCCGCCTAAGCCAGTGTCCCAGTGAGGTGGCGACGGCTGGGGATGAATGAGGAGATGAGTGGAGGGATGGAATGACCTAGACGAAAAAAAGAGAGTGAGGGATAGAGGGCTGAAAGGAGCGCGGATGGAGAATGCTGGGAAACCCTCAGGTGGGCACTCGGAGCGGTCCCCTATCCTCCTTTTTTGTGTCCCTGTGCCATTTGTTTTTATCTTTTCCCTCAATTTTCTATCCTCCCCCCCTCCCCCCCCCCCCCCGTTCTCACTTTGTTTTTAGGGCAACCTTTTAGTTGATGCATTTGCTTGGATGCTTGTGGTATTTAATCTTGATAACCTGCAGCATTGAGGGACTCGCCGGATGTGTATATGTGTGACAGTGTGTTTGCGGTGGTTGTCATGAGAGTCACGTAGCTCTGCTGTCTGCTTCTGCCTGCCTCCTGTATGTTCAAAGGCTGTGGAGCTTGGTGGCTCCTCCAGGACTCAAGCTGCTGCTGCTGCTGCTGCCTCATTCATGACGAGCTTCTTCACAAACTCTTTTATGGCTTCCCCTGTACCCTTTGGGACTTTTTAAGTCATTTGTAGCCAGTCAGTTTTAGTTCATTTGATATCTGTTGTTGCTTTTTCTGCTGCCACTAACTGATCGTATTTGCATGTTTGCAAGAGCAGAAATGTTTTTGTTGCTATTGAAGCTGATTTGGATTTTACGCTTACATTTTCTATGAGAACTCTTGCTATTCTGGCTTGTATACTGAACACGCCTGTTTCTAAGGAGATGTCAGCATAGCAAGATAAAAGCCCACAGTCAGTCAATCAGTGTTGCCACTCCCTATTCCAACTATGCCTCATTTTAATTTCCCTGTCCCTCTGCTGTCTGCTCATATTTGGTGACAGTGTATGATCCGATGGAACTAGTTGGAAGATGTTTCCAGGACAGCTGGGCCAGCTAGACTGGTTATTCTTCATAATTATACCACTCTAATGACCTCAGTGACAGCGTGTGTGGGTGTGTGTGTGTAGTTGGGTGACCAGAATGCTCACAGAGAGACGAGGACACACTGACAAGCTACTGGGATTTCTCTCACTAGATATTCCTTCGTGATAACCTTTGGATGAAGAGGACTGGTGAGATGCTAACTCAACGCCCTCACACTCCAACACAGTGATGTGACAGTAATGGGTTTGTGTATGGTTGTTTTTTTTTAGTGTGCCTGTGTGTTGGAGTTCTCATTAGCCTACCGGGTTTTTAGTCAATAGAGGCCAACAACTCTCCTCCCCTGTTATGTTTTTCCCTGAATCACAAATTAGGATGTCTACTTAAGTGTGTGTTTGCAGTGTGTATACCTGTGCATCTGCATATATATATATATATATATTTGAAGTGTGCATGTGTGAGTGTGTATGAAGCTTGTGCAGTGATCCTTGATTTACTACTTGGCCTTTGTTGCTTCTTGAGAAGAATCTTCTTCCCCTGTTAATTAGCCAAGAGAACCTCCAGAGTTTAAACCATTATTTATTCATCATGCCCTCAGTCCGATCCCATCACTGAAAAGGGTGTGTGTGTGCGTGTGCACGCTCGTGTGCGCATTTAGGATCAATGTCATAAGGATGCAGGGTTCACAGAGTCGGACTATCTAACACAGACATACGCTTGCAGGTGCATACTTTTAGCAAAGCAGCAGCTTCAGAGATTAAAACAAGGTGAACTCTTCCTGCGTAAATGACTCTCCTCATCCACCTCTTCTAAACACACCCACACAAATGAGTTTACCGAACGCAAGGCGGCTAGAGAATAGGCTGTGGGAGATCAAAAGTGAGCTGCTGACATTTGTGTTTGTGCTGGGATTTCTTACGTCTGTGGAGTGGAGGCGTGTATCACTGTGATGGATCATTGACAGTATGTAAATTGGTGTGTGTGTGAGGAAGCTTGTGTGGCTGAATTTACTACTACCTCCCCACCTACTTTTGATTCAAATGCAGACTCTAGAGCTATTTTTGATTATAGTTGGTCTATAGTCTACAGAAAATATTTGAAAATGACTATCACAGTTTCCCAGAGCCAAAGGTGACATCTTCAGATTGCTTTTTTTGTCCGACCAAGACTCCAAAATCCAAAGATATTCACTTTACAGTATTTCAGCTTAAAAGATTGTTGTGCACTAAATCGAAGTTTGCATTGTTATATGTGTGGTAGCAAGCTGTGAGGCACTTTGAAAGATGCAGTTTTCCTCAGCCTCACTTTTCTCCATGCACGGTTTGAACTTCAAACTCAGGATCTGCACTGTTTGTCACTATCATAGAGAAGAGAAGTGAGATGTGAGAGTGAAATTGGTCGTGAAGCGAGAGGAGATGATGAAGGGCTGTGGCAGCATTTCTGAGAGCTCTATCTTACACTCAAAGTGGTGTTTCCTTTTGATATATTTTCTTTTTCCTGTGCACTCACATCGATAGGACATCAACAGTGGACCTCTGGCACAGCTCCCTGTGTTCTCACCACAAGTGTTCAGACTATATTTACAGTCTATCAGCAATAGCAATCTTATTGAAAAATTGTTTTACCTCTGCTGCCTCACTCGCATGCATTCTAATGTACGACGTTCTCACTAATGGATGTACTGCAGCACAAAATCACATAAACAACATCATTAGAGTTAAATGATAATGTAACCGAATACTGTACTGTAGTGATGATACAATATTCATTTAATTATAGTAACACAAATATGATACTTCATTGATTTCTATCAGGAAGCTTTCTTCTCTTGCCACTCCTTTGCAAAGAAGGTCAAAGGTCAGCATTAAGACCATCACTGGAGCTGATAGTGACTCCATGAACCCACACAAGGAGTTGCTTGCTAAAAGCTGCTAAAAATTATACAATATAAAAAGACAAACATCTACCAACCTTCTAAAACAGGGAATTGTGAAAATCTGTTTGGCTAGCCTCAATAATAGAATCTGAGGACTTTTATTCTCAAAGTTACAACAAAATCATGACTGTATTGTCAAAACAAGCAAAAACCCAATATTTTGACATGGTAATTGTTCATTAGAACAAAGAAGAAAAGAACCCTGCCGAGACTTTCTCAATGTTTTTATGACCTCCGTCATGTTTTTCTGCCCTTTTTGTCATTATTCGTGACAAACTGTATGAGGTCTAGTTGCAGTCTTGACTAATAATGTTCATAATTATTTAGTCATGCGCTCTTTGTGACCATCAGAGAGGGTGAATGAAAATGTACAGTGCAGTAAAATGGAGTATGAGTTGCTTTCAGTCATTGGCCTGTATAACATGATGTTTACTCTTCTTTGTTGGTTTGTTTGTGATAAATCGATTTGAGTGTGAAACGGACTAGAACTAAATGGCAATATTATATCGTTTTTCTGCCTCTTTTTCAGGTGAACTGTACCAGAGGTGTGAGAGTGACTTTTACATTACTTTATGAAATCAAATTTATATAAATATTTATATACAATTGTATCAAGGATCTTTAGTAACTCGATCTGCAGCCTGTAACTTTATAGACTGAAGATACTGTTGGTATTTGTTTATTGTATGGAAAATTGCACATTTTTATGTCTATATGGATTATGCCACTTGCTAGGGGAAGTCAGATATCACAAGATAAGGTGGCAGTGAGGAATGAGTGGACCAGACAGAATCATTAAACCATTCATTAGTAATGATCCGTCTGTTTAAATCAGCTTGGTGTTAGCTGTTTACCCATGGCTTCCGGTCATGATTTAGCCGTAGCTTTGGGCCTCCGTCATTCCCTGGGCTCAGCGACAGCTTTATGTCCTGATGATCCACAGTGTTGCGGGGCCAAAGGGCTTTGCTGAGGTCAGCGGGGGGGTCACCTGCGTGACATAGGTTTTGGATGATCCGTGCCGATGCTTAGGGAGACTGGATTTGTGGAGCTTGAATTGACAGGAGGTGCTGGTAGAGGGGGGGCGAGGTACCATCTACAGACAGAGAAAATGGAACATTTGTACACATCTGCTCCAACTAGCCAGAGGGTGAGAGGAACAGCAGGTCACGAACAGAATATACTCAGATGTAAGCAGGAGATGAGAGTGGTTAGATTTTTTTTTTAATTAAAGGCAGTGAGAGTGTTGCATTCTAAGGGATTGTAGGAAGGGGATGCAAATAAGAGCCAAGCCAGCCTAAGAGAGACAAAGAAGTTGGAGAGCACGCCGTTAGTGACTGACAAGCTTTTAAGCGGGAACTGGAAATATCTCAAAAGCATCAAGCGAAGCATGAAGAGCTCTACAGTCAGAACTCAAAGGGAAAGTGAAAAGGCTCCCAAAAAGAAGAGGGTGCAATAAGACAGAATGGAGGGAAGTTTTGCTTTTGATAAGTTAAAAAACAGCAATGTCAAAGGATAAAGTTGCTTCTGCAGAATCAATCAAATCAAGGTCATTTTTGGCTCGATCGAATTGTCTCAAACGGAGGCTCCGACACTGACAGCAGCACCAACCCGCGAATATAAAGAGACGTGATCCATTTTACCAGCATTGCTAGCATCGTTAGCTGTGCCATGCTGTGTGTAGCCCATAGACTGTATAAAAATAAGGTGTACCTGCAGTGTTTTCGGTTTAACATCACCATGCTGGACAGGTGACAGGTGTGTTTACGGTTTTTGTGCTCTGAAAGACATCACGGTGCAGATATAAAGTCACATAGCTGACAGACTGTTAGCCTAGCATGCTAATCCTACGTAAACCTATGGAAGAGACCATATGTTTACAGACATCCACAGATAGAAACAGATGAAAAAGCATTGGGAGTTAAAAGATAATTAGAATAATTAAAATTAAAATGAATTATCTTTCAAATCTTTTAATCTCTTTCAAATATCCTAAGTTATGAGTGGACAGTATTGTTCTTGCAACTACATTTATAACCTTTTTTTTTTAACTCAAACGTAGCTTAACCATATTATGTGATATGCTACTTTGCTACTTCAGTAGAAATATTACCGGGACCACTACAGACCATTGCAGATGAACATTTAATATCCAGGAATTCACATTATAGACACTACCACTGACTATGCCTGTAACAAACTGGCCACATTGACCATACACGGTCCAGCCATATACTAGGTTTCGACCTAGTATTGTTGCAAATGTGCCAGTCAAACAGGTTGATAGAGGATTTTGGGAGTTTCTGACTGATAGAATAGCACGCTTGTTTTTGGGAGACACTTCTGGTTGTCTATCCATCTGTCTTCCGGGAGTTCTCCGGTGAGATTAATGTCCCACCGTCAAATCCTAGACTCCCACCTGTCAAACACACGCTCCAAAGCCTATTTATAACCAGACACCCACTCACAAACACTAATGAGTCTCTGGGTGAGAAATGGATTTCGAGGACACCTTGCACACCTCTGCTTCCTCCTCTCTGCTCGCTCCTTTCCCATCCCACATCTGGCCCCTGGCCCCAATGCCTGCTTCTTCCCTAAATGTTTTTTTTATGCCTCCACGCCTGCGACAGCTGTGGCCAGAGGCATTATGTTTTCAGGTTGTCCCTCTGTCCCATTCTCGTGAGCTTGATATCTCAGGAATGCCTTGAGGGAATTTCTTCAAATTTGACACAAACGTCCACTTGGACTCAAGGATGAACTGATTAGAATTTGGTGGTCAAAGGTCAAGGTCACTATGACCTCACAAAGCACGTTTTTGGCCATAACTCAAGAATTCATATGCTAATTACAACAAATGTCTAATAGGATAAAATGATGAAGTGATGACGTTTTATATCCAAAAGGTCAAAGGTCACCTTCATTGTGAAATCATAATGTTCCACAAAAAACACTTTTCTGGCCATAATTCAACACCATTACAGAACAGGAACAGAAGTGGAGATTGTGATCATATTTCATATTTGGTCGGATACTGAATTAGTGACACTAATCTTGAGTTCCCACCTTGAAGCTGTGGTTATTGTATAGATATTCTGTGCTGCCGGGTTGAAGATGTGTGTGAACCATCCGTGTTTTAGAATTTGTAGCTTCTTTGCAGCAACATCCATATCTGAAGCTTTGTCTGTTGTCATGGCAACAACTTTGTGTTCAATCAGAAACAGCTTTATTGGCCAAGCATGTGAACACATACAAGGAAAATACACTTAATGCCTTTTATCAAATTCCTTCAAAGTCTTCACTACAAATATTATTTGAGTCTGGACAGGCATGGATGTAAACAGTAACTCGACTGGTTGGCAGAGGCGTACAACCGCGAGGTGGTATTTCTAGTTTTTCTCTCACCCTGCTTCCCTGTGTCCAAACCTCCTCCTGGCTCACTTCTTCCTGTTTTTACTCCAGTTTTCACCTTGCTTTCAGCACTCTCCGCAAACCATCAATCTGTCTCCTCTTCACCAACTTCTTGTAAACCCATTCTCGTCCGTGGCTCTTTAGGGTTTTCATCCACCTCTACTCTTAGCCTTGCTCTCCCACTAGCTGCCTTTGTCTCTCTGTCTCCCTCTCTGTCAATCTCAATCTCTCTCTGTCTCTCAGCTACTTGTGAGTCAGTGCTAGTGCTCACTGGATTAGCTATGGGCTCCTTAGACAAGTGCTGTGGGGCTCTGGGGCAGAACACTTGCAATTGTCAGATTTCAGTTTCATTCAGCCAGCAGGTGGCAAAAAGAAAGGGGAGGAACAATCACTAAAATAGAGACATTTTGCAATGTCTCTATGTATAATAAATGGTAGTCTCACTTGTTAAAGAGCTAGGCCCCACAGGGGTCCTGCTTCAATTTCCCTTTCCATGTAGTGCAAAAGCATTTAGCTCTAAAGGCGTGATAGCCAGTCTATGTTTGTGTATCCAGAGAGGCAGCTTTCCTGTGGGTGTGATTGGCAGCATGGGGCCCGAAGAATGAAGGAAAACATCCAATCAGATTGCCCTCAGGAGTCATCACAAATGCCACTTTTATTTAGTTAAATGTTACTTGGTGCTCTGAGTGTCGGGAATTGGGAAATGTTAGCATGTCTGCATCAAAGCCCCGCAGCTATTGATCCCATCATACCATACAGTAACACTAAATATAAACTAGCAGGACGATTGCAGGGGAGATGGTATTCATTCAGAGATTGAAAATGTTACATCATTTTAAATTTAACAACATTGGAATCAAGTAGTGCATTTGATCAAACCTGTCTTGATGTTTGAATGCATCTATTTGGTTTCCTGTAAGTTATATCAACCAAAGGAAAAGGAAAGCATTTTTTAAAAGCTGAAAACAACATTGCTCAAGTGAAAAAAACAAAGTAAAGTAACCAAATTGCCACAGGATATATTCGAACTTCTCTCATTTGGTTTGATCGGTTTTGACTGCTGCAGTTGAAGAAAAGTTTTGTTGTGGTGGCAGCAACATTTGCTAATCCCTGGGCTGCTGCAGTAAGCCATTTCTGAGTGAGCTGAGGGATCAAGGTTAGTCTGAAAGGAGACAGAAAACTTTGCTGCTCTTTCTTTGACCATCTGTAACTGCAATTTGCAGCAAAAAAAAAACCCTCTTTTGACACATACTTGGGTTTCATTTTCCTCTAAACACATTCATTTTCATTTAACTGGTCTGAGACTGACCTGCAGTTTGTACTTCTCCTCTGTGGGTGGAACAGAGCGTACGGCTGTTTGGTTGTTGTTTATAACACCAGGCTTGTCAGGGGGCTGTCTTTGTTGTTTTTGTTGCTGCAGTGGGCGCTGTGTTGTGTTGGCAGTGACAGCTTGTTAATGTCTAACTCGTCATCTCCTCCTCCTCTTTCGTGCCAACTGGCTGCTCTTCCCCGCTCACCTACAGTACATCACCACAAAAACCCACGCATCCATCTGTACGGCTGCCCCGCCCCTTCATCCCGAGCACCGGTGAAGGCAAGATAGATAGAGAATCAGGCATTGCAGGGAGGAGAAGGAGAAAAACACAGTGTTGCTTTAAGCATCTGAAGAATCAGCTGATACCCTTTACGCTTGTGTGCCGAGATCAATGGAGGTGTGATCAGTGGATGGAAAAACTTGCATCCAAACGTAGGCGCACACTCTGCAATGTGACATACATTACCGCATGGCCATTAGTGTCTGGACTAATGTGGTGTACAGGACATCCAGTCAATGACACACAGAAGAGGAAGAAGTGATGTATGAGCAGACTGTGTATTTATTCGAGTCACTCAGGGTCAAGGTAACAGTAAAATCTAGCATGTAAAGGCATCTCAGAAGCACAAGGACATTAAATAATGGTGCAGAATACAGAAAATGCAGCATACTATTATCTCAGCACAACACTATAAGTGAAACTGAATAAAAGCAACACCAGCGACAGAGGATGCAATTATTTATCATGGGAAATGTGTTCCAGATGCCCTCTAAACAAGCTACTCTGCTGCTATGTGGATCCTTGCAGCAACAAAACACTTCAAACTTGAAATACATGAGTTGTAATGAAGCAAAGCTTTTTGCTTTTTTTTTTTTTGTTGCTGTTTGTTTGTTTGATTTTTGCTACTCAGGAAAAAATGTAGACATATAAAAACGGCAGTGTCCACAAGGATCACAAAACTGTGTGCAATTGAAATATTTATACAGGATTCTCCAAGAGTGTGAAAACAAAAACTGCAAAACATAGGCTACATGACTGAATGTTTTCATGCACCATGTTTCTCATAATGACTGTAACAGACGATGATTATAATAAGAAATCTATTTTCAGTGGCTGTCATTCTGACACTACGTAGCAAAGAGCAAAGGTAGAGCTTAGTCTGTCAGGTATTGCCATTTTCTTGGCCTCTCTTCTGTGACAGAGACATATAGGCAGGCAGCAGAGGATGATGGGAGATGTGAGGCAGAAGCTGTTTCGCAGGGTATTTTTTTAAAAATTTTTTTTACCAAGCTCCTCTGCAGCCCACTTTCTGATACCCTCTGGGGAGTAGTGAAACAAGCAATTACTCTAACACCCCAGTAGGGACTGCTGTGTGCCGCTCATCTCCCCCACTCATTCTGGGATCACAACAGGCATGACAAAACCCTCCTAAACGGGCTGGGATGCTAGATATGGGATTTCATCTTTGATCCGTGTCACAGTTTTTACTCTACTTCAAGTATAGACAGCAACTTTGTATTTGTGACACCGTTTCAACATGTGTCTTTTCTGATCTAACTTTACTCTTAGATCAGAGTTTTCCTTTAACACAAAAGAGAGCGGGTTTGAAAATGTGATTTGAAGATAAAAGCTGAGTATCTAATTTTGATTCTTGAGCCTTTTAAAATCCGTTTCCTGCACGGCAGTCGTATTAAAAACCCACCACCTACCTCCTATCCTCTGATACTCCATTTGTCTTTTCTCTGATGCCGGTCGACAGAGAACAGTTTGTAGTATGACACATGACTGTTTGAATCATAACACGGTAGCTGTGCCATGTTTACTCGACAACTTGTAATCTCCTCTGCCCTACTTGTGCCACATCTGTCACTAGCTGTGTCTCTCACCATCATGCGTGTGCAACCTTTTAAACTGTACGCGTGTCGGACAAATGTGTGCGAAATGTGTGTATCATGTGTACGTGGGGGCTAGCTAACAGCAGACTAGTGTTGTGATACAGCTGGCCTGTTGCCAAGACGACCGATCTGCAGTGACAGCCGCAGTCATACTCGTCTCAGCTAATGACTGGCTGTTTTGATTGATCCCTTTTATTTCTTTTTCAGTTTTTTTTTTTGAGGTAATTTTTTGCTTTCTGCTCTTTTAAGAAATTAAAAAAAAAAGTTCTGGCAGTCGCATTCCAATTAAACTGTCTGGGTAATTCTGGTCGAAGAGGAAAATTGGTCCTGTTATTTTTATGATTTGAAGAAAATAAGCACTTCTGTGGCTGTCCTTGTCTCCCCGTCTACTCTAGGTAGCAGACAGGAGAAACTAATCATATGAACAGAGCTTCTTCTCCAAGGGCTAAAAAACCCTGACAATGACTGTGCTAAAGCAGAGGTGTTAACTTCATGTTTTGCTTCTAGCAATTTGGGCTTGTTCAGAGGCTGTCAGTGCCATTCATTGCCTCTGTTTCACCAAAGTATCACCCCAATTTATGCTCTTCTGTTTAACCTCTGCCACTCTCCCTGAGGTCCCCGTCTGTTGCTTTGTTTCCAAGGCATCAGCTGGTGCTGCATAGTTTTGAGTTTTAATCGTCTGGTGCCCGCTACCTCTACAGCCCAGCTTTCCCATCACACCTGTCATCAACAAACGCACCAACTGTGTGCATCAAAAGCCTTTCTGTATGCCTTATTGGTCAGCTACAAAGGCAGCAATCAGCAACTTTTATACATTTGGGTGTTTAAAAAGTCAAATATCAAGGCTACTGCTTAGATTTAATATCATAAGCCCATTAAATTATTATGTTGATGAGAGAAATGCAGCCAAATTTGATGCCAGGCATGCTTTTGTCACAGCAGCAGATGAACTCCAAACTCATTTTTCTCTGTTTCACTGCTCACAGAGTTGCTTCTGTTTGGCTCGTGGAGCTGAATACGACCTCTCTTTAACATTCCCCTTGTCTTTCAGTGCCTCTCCATCGCTCCTGCCTACATCTGTTCTGGTAAATCATTTAATCAGCTGATGTAAGTGATGAATGAATTTCAGTATGTAATGTAATTCACCACTTTGATTGATAACCCATGGCCAGAGCCTAACTAATCTGATAACAGATGTGTTCCTGTGGGAGTGTGCTTGTTAGGTTAGCCTCTTGGCTCTGTCTAGAATGAGAATGGCAGTGTGCTAATACTGCAAGAGGCTTGTCAGCAGGTCTGCAGGGAGTGAAGGCAACAAACTACATGTCAGAGCCAGCTCAGTAATCCTGCCCTGTAAAAGAAGTAACGTTAATGGTGCTTCTCCACCAGCAACTGAGATCCCCTTATTTAACCAGCAGCGATGACAAGATTTAGTGCAAATTACACATCATTACACGATCATTAAGAAACCTTAGGCTCCCAATCTTCGCAGCACAAATCAGAGTTTCAGCTTTCATTCAACCGAAATGATATTAGAATAATAATAATCTTGTTAAAGGCATTATTTTGGTGCCTAAGTGTTTAATTAGATACAAGAAAAACAAAAAAAAACAACAGTAGATGCTGTTTGAATACCTTCTATTTCTGTTTGAGTGGTGTAATAATTAAACAAATAGATAAAATCCCATATTTAGTAAAGTCTTTAATGTCAGTAGTCATCTACTTAAGAGATACTCTGATTATTGTCTGGCCTGACAGATCTGACAGGATCAGAGTTGTATTTGCTGGAGTAGGAGTTGAACGTACAAAGTGATTCAGCTCTTGCTAATTAATTTAATGTATTATTTACCCTGTACAATGATTTACTTTCCACCACTGGGAAGGGAACACATAACACTTCCACCCTTTACACAGGTCTTGATTTTTCATGTTACGTCTCCTTTTAGTTTCATTATGTACTTGCTAGTTTCACCCAAAGGAGCATTTTAAGAGATTTAAAACTCTAACATTGGTTCATGCAGTATCTTTAAAAAGCCATCCTGGCTCTCACTCTCCTACATACAGTTTGTTTTGACACCTTTGGATTTCCTGCCGACAGTCTTGGCAACATGCCTGCAGAAGGCTGTTGTGTAATCAGCCTGATGCTGTCAGTATTTTGGCCTCTGTAGAAGAGAAACAGAAAGAGGCCCTGACCTGTCCAAGGCAAGTTTAATGAACCTACAGTCAGTGATGTACAGTAACAAAGTGGAAATGCTGTCTTACTGTACTTAAATATATTTGTAAGGATTTGTTCTTTGCTTAGTCATTCCTCTCTCATCACTTGTACTCTGATTACTTGTACTGATATTTTTTTAGTATATTTAGCAATTTGTGTGCCTTCAGTGTTGGTGAACGGACCAGAAGTGGTGAGGAGGTAATGGGTAGGTATGGTGTCAAGGAGAGGAAAGGTAGTAGTGTAGAGTTGCTGGATGGCTGGGTAACTACTGCAGAAGTGGTGAGGGAGACAGCTAGGAAGGTACTTGGTGTGTCATCTGGACAGAGGAAGGAAGACAAGGAGACTTGGTGGAAGAATGAGGAAGTACAGGAAAGTATACAGAGGAAGAGGTTGGTGGAGAGGAAGTGGTATAGCCAGAGAGATAAAGAAAGTAGACAGGAGTACAAGGAGATGCAGCGTAAGGCGAAGAGAGAGATGGCGAAGGCTGAGGAAAAGGCGTATGGTGAGTTGTATGAGAAGTTGAACACTAATGAAGGAGAAAAGGACTTGTACCGATTGGCTAGACGGAGGGACCAAGCTGGGAAGGATGTGCAGCAGGTTAGGGTGATGAAGGATAGAGATGGAAATATACTGACTAGCAAGGCGAGTGTGTTGAGAAGGTGGAAGGAGGTACTCTTAGGGGCTGATGAATGAAGAAAACGAGAGAGAGAAGGTTGGATGATGTGAGGATAGTGAATCAGGAAGTCCGGTGGATTGGCAAGTTAGGGCAGCTATGAAGAGGATGAAGAGTGGAAAGGTGGTTGGTCCATATGACATACTTGTTGAGGCATGGAGATGTTTAGGAGAGATAGCAGTGGAGTTCTTAACTGGACCTCGAAAGTGAGAGGATGCCTGAGGAGTGGAGAAGTAGTGTACCGGTACCAATTTTCAAGAATAAGGATGATGTGCAGAGCTGTAGTAATTACAGAGGTTTAAAGTTGATCAACCACAGCATGAAGTTAAGGGAAAGAGTAGTGGAAGCTAGGTTAAGAGCTGATTACTGAGCAGCAGTATAGTTTCATGCCAGGAAAGAGCACTACAGATGCTTTGAGAATGTTGATGGAGAAGTATAGAGAAGGTCAGAAGAATTGTGTCTTTGTGGATCTAGAGAAAGCATATGACAGGGTGCCGAGAGAGGAGATGTGGTGTTGTATGAGGAATGTGTGGTACAGAAGTATGTAAGAGTGGTGCTGGATATGTATGAGGGTGGTGTGACAGTGGTGAGGTGTGCGGTTGGAGGGAAGGACGGGTTCAAGTTGGAGGTGGGATTACACTAAGGACCGCCTCAGAGCCCTTTCTTGTCTGCAACGGTGATGGACAGGTTGACGGACAAGATCAGGCAGGAGTCTCCGTGGAATATGATGTTTGCGAATGACATTGTGATCTATATAGTGAGGTTGGTCATGCACTGGAGAGAAGAGGAATGAAAGTCAGCAGGAGCAAGACAGAATACATATGTGTGAACAGGAGGGAGGATAGCAGAATGGTAAGGATGCAAAGGAGTAGAGGTGGCGAAGGTGAATGAATTTAAATACACTGTTCAGAGTAACAAGGAGTGCAGAAGACAGGTGAAGAAGAGAGAGCAGGGGTGGAGTGGGTGGAGAAGTGTGTCAGGAGTGATTTGCGACAGAAAGGTACCAGCAAGAGTGAAAGGAAAGGTTTACAAGAGGGTAATGAGACCAGCTGTGCTGTACGGTTTGGAGGCGGTGGCACTGACGAAAAGACAGGAGGCGGAGCTGGAGGTGGCACAGTTGAAGATGCTAAGATTTTCATCGGGAGTGACGAGGATGTACAGGATTAGGAATGAGTATATTAGAGGGACAGCTCAGGTTGGACGGTTTGGAGACAAAGTGAGAGACGTTGAGAGATTGAGATGGTTTAGACATGTGCGGAGGTGAGATGCTGGTTACATTGGGAGAAGGATGCTGAAGATGCAGCTGCCAGGAAAAGAGAAAGGCCAAAGAAAGAGGTTTATGGATGTGGTGAGGGAGGACATGCAGGTGGTTGGTGCGACAGAGGAAGATGCAGAGGACAGGAAGATATGGAAATGGATGATCCGCTGTGGTGACCCCTAATGGGAGCAGCCGTATGAAGAAGTAATCTAAACTAATAGTGGCTAATAAGTGCCATAGGGTTGTTTGGTCCATCGTTATTTGATTCATTGTTAATATAAAACATACTTAAGAGAGGCTTTAAGCATGCATTTTTATTACTTTTTACACCATTGCCTACAGTATGTATCTCAGGCTAGACACACAGGAACATAGTCCTATGCTTTACACACACAAAAGAGAGGCACAAGTGTGAAAAGATTTATAACTCCCCTATCGTCCTCTTCCTCCAGCGTTGCTCCCTCCTTCATAATAACCCGTGCTCGTCTCATGAATATGCAGACGCTCTGTGTATCAGCACTGATAGGGACGGCTTCTTAAATCTTCCGTTTATGTCCTTAGATTTTCTTTGCCGCTTAAGCTACTCGACAAGATTTCACCCCATCAGTCATATTGCAGTTAGCGGGTGCTTTGCAGCAGTATATGCACCAACATGTATCTGTGTGTGTGTGCGTGTGTGCATGTGTGTGCAGGTATGTATGTGCTCTACTGTTAATAATACAGGGGCTATGGGACAGTTAGTATGGAGTCCTTGGCAGCCATCACAGGAGTATCTCTATTACCAGTGACCTCCACTTGAGTGTTTTTCTGCCCTCTTTTCAAATTTCTTGTTTCCAGTGGCTCCCCCTGTCTGTTGGACAACATGGTGCAGTATAGTAGCTGGAAGGCCTTTTATGTGTTCACTTTTCCTTTCAAGTTGCAGTGCTTCCCGGGCGTTCCTTCATGTGGTTCATGTGTGTTCTGAGGAAGATATGTGGTGATGTGTGAGCAAGATAAAAGGACAGCTGGCAGGTTCTGATTGGGCGAATGTTGTCATCCACCTGCATCAGCCAGAGCTGGCCTGTTTGCATGATAAACAGTCACGTTCCAAGCCTCAGGAAAGTCTGGCTTTTCTATCTTTGGTCTATTTCTGTGTCCCCTGTCTTTCTACCAAAGTCTTATTAAATTATAATAAAAATCTGCTTGTTGGGTGTTTTTGCATTTTAAGTCAAAATAAATTGCTGTTTTTATTTTTGAGAAATCTACTGCTAAACTGTTCTGAATTTTATTTAATTGGTTATTTAATTGTCATTTATTGGCCCACTGTTTATGGAGGTCTATTGTGAAGGAATTCAAAACACAGTACAGATAATTACAAAATTGTATCAAATCAAGACAAATACCTAAAAGAAGTCTTTGTTTGCCAGAGTCTCGTGTGTCATTTTGTGAGGACAAGAAGCCAGTTGGATGGTAACATAGGTGATGCTGTTTCCCAACTGCAAAATCAGTCTTTTATGCTTTTTATGCTTTGTTTTGTTGCTGCTTTCATCACTCAGCTCAGTGGCTCAGCAGTGCACTGCATCGTACTGCTCTGCCGAATCCATTGAGATTAGCTTGAAAGCACACTGGGCACTTCATATTGAAGTAATGCCTCCATCTCCGACAGCTGCAGAACATGTACAGAAAGATACTGCTGTGTTTTCTGTCTTTCTTTGTGGCTACAGATTGTTGTTTCTGTGTGTTGTGCTGTGAATATTTTTTTGTGGATATGAAGAGGAAACAAGTAAAGTTTTTGTTTATAGGGGGTACTTGTAGATGGAAAGTAAAAGAGAAAATAAGGTAGAGATAAATGAATGCAGCATCTCCTCTATCAAACCAGGTCTGGTGTGCCCTTCTGTTGCTATTCTTTCAGCCTTGCTTCATTTCACTCTGCATACAGTAGCTCCACTGTGGTTACAGAAATACTGCAGACTATGTAGAGTGAGATAGCTCTTCAATTTCAGCCTTTGCTTTAGTAAGGATCTGCGGTATTGAAGTCTGGAGCAAGACGCTTAATAACTTACCAGCACCAGAGGCTGTTCTGTAACTGACACTGCACTCTGATCTGCATGTGGACAGGGCTCCGACAGGAAGAGATATTTCAAACGGGGATCAATAAGGTATCAGATTAACAATAATTATAATGTGTGGTAATTTAGCATGTTCATGTGCAGGTAGTTTAAAGGAAATATTTGAGTGCTTTGCACATTTCTACACCTCCTTCCAGTCTGCAAAGCTCTGTATGTTTATGCATTTTGTGTGCGAGTGTGTTTATGATCCATGATATTTATGTACATACTGGATGGCGGTGGGCCAAGCTTATTACATTTCACTGAAATGGGTTGTATTGTCAGCAACAGCTTTGTCGTGATGTTATGATGACTCAGGCCTGACGTTTGCTGCCTCTGTCATTCATACTCGCAGTGTATAATGTCCCCGCTTTAATACTTTATGGGCCTATAATATTACCATTTCAGTGTTAATCTGTGTTTTCTGTTTTTTTGCTCATTTCGGTTGCATTCTTCATCATATGTTTTCAGAAATTTGCATGCTACTTAGTGGAATATGTAATGTGAATTTATAGCACAAAGATACATGTATATTTTAGATTGCATATTCCAAATCATACTTTAGTGTTTTAGGACTTTTTTTCAAGTGACTGCTGGTTTCCAGATATTGTGTGAGAATCTACTATGAGAACCCTGAAACTTAGTTTTGATCAGTAGTCTGTTATAAGGAACATCATGTTTGCATTTATTTTGCATGATGGAGCGCAGACTTCAAATCAAACAATACAACTGCGTAACAATGTTCACTGTGGTGGATAAGCTATCTCAAAGATTCATGTCCATGCAAAGTGATTTTCATCACATGATGAAATTACTTGAAATGACATCAGCAATGATTTAAAGTACATGTGATTTGTTATGAATGATCAGGCATGCTACAATGCATAAATCCATTGAAGATTGATTTATGTTGTTTTTGACTGGAGTACCCTCCACCTGTGACTACCACTCAATGTTGCGCCCTGCGGAGATCAGAGGTCCAAGCACCGCTGTCAGGTGGAGGTGCAGCTCTTTGAAGTAGCTCTGTATGCAAGTAGACGTGGAGCCTCGCTTTCCAAACACCTTATTTTCCATCTACCATCACTTAAATGCTATTACCTCTGCCTGTCTTCATCTACCTTCTTATTGAAGGTAGCTTCCACCTCCCCAGTGAGGTAAACTGAGCAGCACTGATGTAATGAGGTGTGGCTGGAGTGTCTTCTTCTTCGTGCCCAGTGGCAGCAGTGTGCTGGCTACCGTGGTTCAACAACAGGCTGTAATTAAGAGGGTCTTTCACCTGCTGCTGGACTGCCTGTTTTTCTGGAAAAAAAAAAAACAGCTGGCTTTTACCTGGATGACAAGTGAAACAAAGAGGTGCATTATGCATGCTACCTCTTTGTCCCCACCTACCCCTGTGTTTCTCTGTCACACTTACATATCATCTCTTGCATTCATCCTCCAGTTGGATACACACACATTTGTTGTTTTCAGTTACAGACGGCCCCAGAGATGTTGCTGTGGAGCTGAAGCATGCTCTAATTGTTTGAATGCGTGCCTCTGTGTATTAACAGGTGCTTTGGTGGATACACATTACTGCTGCAATTTTAACTTGGCTGTCTCCACAGTACTCCCCATCGTTGCCCAGGGAAACAAAGTTTGGAGGTGGGAGGGTTGGTGGGTGGGTAAAGAAGCAGATGATGGATAGACAGAGGGGAGCAATAGGTGAAAAGATGGGCACGTCACTTCTTATTGTATGTGTTTTAATGATCTAGAGGGCGGTCCCGTCACCTTGCGCGGAGCAACAGATTGCAGTTGTCTCTGTCAGTTTTACGCGAGGCTGCCTGGAGCCTTCTGATTGTCTCGGCCCGTTATTATGTCCAGCAGCACAGACATGCCGGCTGACATTCTTCTGATGGCTTGCTCTTGCTGCCTAGCCGTCAATTTCACCCCTTTTAACTCTCCTCTCCTGACACAGTAGTGCTTCAGAGCTTTCGGAGATTACCTTAATGGAGAGAAAAAAGTGAAGTGCACATGCCTGCTGGGTTATGTGTCTTTTTACCCAGAGCCTTGTTGTTTTTAGCGTACTGTATAGCACGCACAACCAGGGAGGATGCTGAAAGAGAGAGATAAGAGAGATGGAAACAAAAGTCACTTTTTTGCTGGCTATTCATTGAAATGTCTGCCTTAATATATCCACAGTAGAAAATATCAAAGTCTGTGTCACAGCTCGCCATCAGTAAGACAAGCATTAAGATTTGAATGATTAGAAATGATGTCATTGTAGCAACAACGTCATAGAAATTCAACAGCCAGTAGATGAGCTGGTTTCGGCAGATTATATGGCCCTCAGTTGTCATTTTAAGGTTTAGTACATGTGGAACTGCAACCCCCTTAGTTGGTTCATGAGTTGTGACCTGCAGGCTTTTAGAGACCTGATTGGTGGGTAGGTTATATTTAATCCTGCCATGCCTCTCTCTCCTTCTAGTTATTTGTGTTAACTGTTCCCACTGGAGCGTATAGAGTTACAATTGCCAATAGCTGTAGGCCTGGCTGATTGGCTTATTTCCTGTTGCCTGTAGACTTAAGAGATGTGCTGCATTTGCAGTTTGCTGTTTTCACCTACTTCTACTTGGTTTCACCTCTTCCCTCCTTCTTCTCTGGTTAATATTCAGCCAGCCTATCCGCCCTGTGCTGTCACAGCCGGCATCCCACAAGGAGCCCTGCCATGCTTGCAGTAAATTAGCCTGTGTATCAGAGGGAAGAGCTTGTCTTGCCTTCCCCGACCATCTGCGTAACCACAGACCTTCTGTGGAGGACACTGCACTATCAGAGAAACTTGGAAAAAACTGTCTCCTTTTTAATAACATAATTCAACATGGGAAAGTAGAAAGTAGTCCCCAAAAGTAATGTTTCCTTCATCAGAAAAACTACAGATTTGACGGCACAAAGATGATCAAATGCTTGATTTAATTGCATGTGTAATAAACAGTGAAATATTAAAAGGTAAACAGATGTGAATATGAGATAATGAAGAAAAATAAAACACCAATTTCCCCTGGATATTGCCTGTACAGTATGTGAATAAATATGTTTTATTTATGTCAATCTCTAGCACACATACATTACAAGTGAGACAAACAATATGTTTAAAAAGCAAAGGTAAAGAAGTGCATATTGCCAGGAGTAATGAGAACCACTCTGAAAGAGCCGTGAGTCACAGATCACTAAACACATAATTCTGCCTTTCTGTGGGACTTTGGTGGCAGGTTTCAGCACATTCATTAATACATAGTTTCACTGGTAAAATGACACCAAATGTGCTATTTTCAACTGTAGATCATTAATTTTAGCAGCTGTGAAAGTGCAAACACTTCAAAGTCGTCTTGACACGATGTTCTGGATAGAAAGTTTTGTTTCTGGGATTTCTTTAAACTGACGACATGTTTTGGATTTATTACCCTCTTGCTTATTTATTAACTCATGTCACTTAATTCCCCTGCTGTCTAACCGTGCACTATCAACACTACTGAAATCACAGCTAGAGAAGACCTTGTATGTGCCACCGAGGTGAGACAGACAGTATTCAAAGAGCTACGTTTCAAATAGTACACATAAGTAATTAACATATCGCTGCTACAGAGCCCACAAAGACAATCTGTCTGGCATCTGGGAAAGTACTTTATCAAAAGCGTTTGAAGTTTGTTGGGTTTTTTATATATATATATATGCATTAATTACATTTGACACTGTATTTTCCAACTCACATCCCCTTTTATAGCAGGAGAAGGGAGTACAGTTATACTTGTATCCACCCAAATAATATTTACATGCGTGGGTAAATACAGCATTAAGACAGGAGTTACTCATGTAGCCTTAAGCTGTTACAAAATGTTTGATTTAATTTAGGTCTTAAAGAATCCAGAGCTGTGTTTGCATATGTGCAGTTTGCAACCCTCTTATCATTCTGGGAGACTCGAAGCCTCTTTCACCCTCCGCTCCCTCTGACCCACTTGTTTAACATGCCCGAAATATAAAGCCACACCGCCTGCCTTTTGCAAATCCGTAAAAGCAGACCCAATCCACTTTTCCCTCTCGCCTCCCGATTCTCCTTACCATACCATATGTCCATGCATATAATGAGCAGCACCTTCTTTTCCCCTGAGTTGAAAGTCCAAATCAGCAGGTGGCTGTAAAGAAGAAAACTCCTTTTCCCACTCTGGGAGTTTGCGGTCTAGGCTTTGGCTGTGGTGATGCATAATAATATTCTCTGTGTTCGTGTGTGTTGATAGTTGTTGTGGGTGTGTTGGCTTAATGCCTCATGTCATGGTCTGAATTTCCCTGCATATACTGTATAAATAACATACTGAAGGCGGTGGAGACTGGTGACTCAAAGTGAAAAGTTGATGAGAATATGTCTCAGTCAAGTGGAGGAAAAATGACTGTTAATTACAATCTATTAAACAATAAATAAAAAAAATCCTTCCTGTGATCTGTGGACCAACCTTTTCTGTTAAAAGGAGGTTTTAGGCGTGATCTTTTTTTGCAGAGAAAGACCAAATGGAGTCAGACTGCCTAATCAGGCTGCATTGCTTGTTAGAATTTGTTTTCTAGCTAGTTTTTTTTTTTTTTGCTTTGCAGTATCTTTTTCTGCATACAGGTAATTTCTCCTCCCCTGTTTGTCTTGTCTTATCTCTCATTGCCCACAACAGCAGGCTCTTTTTATTTAGGCAGTGCAGCGCAGGCCTCATTGGCTGAGCTTACAGATTGTATCGGCTCTGATTGCGTCCTCCCGCTGTCATTCAGGACGTCTATTATTTACTTGACCAACACGCTGCACCTTTTTCCAGAAGGCTCTGAATCTTTGTAGTTGCAATTTGGCCTGCTGCAGACCCAGACTTGCTGACAGACATTGCTTTCTTGTGATAAAGCATTCAACAGAAACCCACCCCATCATGGCTCTTTTATGTAGGTTTAAATGATGATGGCGTTGCGTGGGCTTGCACAGATTGTTTTGGCTGTCAGGGGTATTGTCTGCCAGCTTATATGGAAATATATTGGCACTGAATGACGAAAGAAAAGATGAATAACCTGTTCCCATTTTCTATTCTTACTCTCCTGCCCACACAACTTTTACTCTCGCTGTGTTCAAGATGAGGGCTTTATAGACAGCTTTGCAAAGTATATCCACAAACTGCAGTTTGGAAAGTTTCCGGGCTGTATCCCAAGCCAGTGGAATACAGAGGGATGCAATTTTGAATAGAATAACCTTGTCAAATTATTTTTGCAAGCCATTAACTTGTTTAGCTGATAACTGTCATATCTATAAATGTTATTAATATTGTTTTGTTGATGCACAGTGTATTCTTTACACATTTTGTCTAGAGACAGCATAGCCTACTCAGCTTTTCACTGTTGTGGATGCTCAGTCACAATAATAAGCCATCGTACATAGGCCCGGCTTTGCCAGCCATTGTAATGGGGCCCTTGAGTCAGGTCCTTGTTAGCTGATGCACAATAAGCGCCAGCCTAATGAAGTGTAAACCAGAGATCTGGGAGGGTAGGAGGTCCAGATGAGTATGGCCGGCGGCCCCGGTGTGTAGCGGAGAGCTCAATGCTAATGCTATTAGCCAGGAGGTCAGTCCATTTCGCCTCACCCCTGCTCAGTTTATCAGCACTTCATAATGTGCTGGACGTAAGGGCAGGGTGTTGAAACAGCTGATCACACTTGAGTGTGATATCTCTCAGAGAATGAATAGAGTGAAAAACGGGTTCGCAACGAGTGCGCGGTTTGAATGCAGCTCTGTTGGAATGATCACAGACCTTCTGCCCTCAACAGGTTTCCTCTGTGTTAAGGTTTGTCCAGCGGAGAGCGTTGCAGCTCTGTTGGGCCTCCATCTGGCCGGCATTCTCCTCTCTTCCTCTGTGTTCGTTAACAGTCCATTTGTTGCTCCTGCCCCAAGGAGACTTCCTCTGCCGCTCACTTGCTCAGCTCATCTTAATGGTGCTGATGAGCCTTTAATGTACAGATGGTCCAATCCATTCAGCCCTATTAATCTTTGGCACTTTTTTACTTTTTATGCTTTTAGTTTAGTGCTTTTCATTTATTATCCATCTCTGAAATTGATTGTTTTTTCTACGTGCTTAAAGTGGGAGGTTTATGAGTAGTTTGGTCAAATATGATTAAATATGTTCTGATTTTAAGCAATTTTAAGAATCGTTATGAGCTATTTCTATGTAAAATTGCACATTTACCATTCTGGAGGTTATTGTAAGACACTATTAGCATTCATAGCAACTCATTTCCCCATACGTATGTTAACCCTTATGAATACATTATAATGCATATATAATGCATTAACTAATTGTAATTCAGAGAAAGTGCTATCATTTCACGATAGCTCTTTTCTGATGGTCATCTGATGTTCCTCTGGTGTGTTTGCTTGCACATCTGTGCACAAACACACTAATTAACCCTTGGCATGTTTTTCTTCTAGCCAACGCCGGGGCCTGTTTTCCCAAGCAAGGTAACTCACCGGGCGAACGGCTCCCTCCCTGCTCTTTTATCACGCTTGAAGTTCATTCGTTTTTCCAGTCACACATTTTTTGTGTAACCATACCGTCTCCTCCTGGCTGTCTCCCTTCCCGTCCTGTGTGCCTTCCACCTCAGGCTGTGTTGTCTGTCAGTTAGAGCGCTGATAAAAAGGCCATGGGCTGTCAAAGTGATGTGCCTCCTTAAAAACGGACATCAGAATCAGTAACCTCCAGACAAGAGACAGAGGGTGTCAAGGGATGGAGGGGAAAGCTCGGATAGATGGACAAGAGTTGGTGAGAAAGAGCGAGAACAAGGGCAGAAATAACAGGACTGTTTCCTCGTGTTCCCACCTGATCTTGAATAACCTCAATTTTTAGTTTTTTTTTTTACTCTGTTTCAATAGAAAACTATGAAAGCCACCTAAGATGACAAGCAGACATATCACAATGGAATATCCAGCAAAACAAATTCCGTTTGAGTGTCTTCCTTTGATCTATTGCAGAAGCATTTTACTTTTCTCATTTTTCTTCCCTTCAGAACTTGAAATCAATACTTCTGCAGGGAACTGTTCCGTCCTGGTGGCAAATAGTCTAACATCCCATCCCATTTCTTTCTTTCTCTCTCTCTCTCTCTCTCTCCCCTGTCCCCTCTACGCCTTATTTTTCCCACTCTCCTTCTCTCTGCTTCATTTGTTCCCACCTATGTGTGCCTGCTCTGCGCGTATGTACGTCTCCACCCTGAAATCTTTCTGCATGCTTGTGTGGGTGGTGATTCACCTCCTCTTTGCACACTTTCCACCCCTTCCTTCTTTCTTCCCTTCTTTCCTTTCTTTCCTTTATCCTCCCTTCCTCTCTTCTTCTGTCATCGTCCCTCAGATCCCGAGCGTGGTGGCAGTCACATGATCTCGACAGATGATCTGGAGTATCCACGGGAGTACCGGACACTGGGGAACAGCGCTCGGCGGTTCTCCAACGTGGGCCTGGTGCACACGTCGGAGCACCGCCACACCGTCAGCGCCGCCCAGAGTCTGGAGGCCCTTACAAACCTGCACAAGGCTGACATGGAACGCAAGAGGGACGCCTTCATGGATCATCTGAAGAGCAAGTACCAGCAGCAGCAGCAGCAGCAGCTGCAGCATCCACACCACAGCCCACACCACAACCCACCGTCACCCTCGCCCTCCCACGCCAGCATGAGGGGCACGTCAGAGCGGTCCGCACGAGAACAGGTACACAGTTCATCACCTTCTTACCCTTGAACAAAATTGTGATTGCTATAGATAAACATACTAATGTCATTGTCAAATAAATTATTTTTATTAGCCTTGCTACATTATTTTGAAATACGTTTGGCATTTAATTTGTTACTCAGTTTATGTTTTTTTGGGCAAGCGAACTGATCAATACTGATGACGTCAGTGCAGTGGAGTTGAGTTGAGTCATATGTATCGTCAGGCAACAAAAAGTCTCTTGACAGATGGCATCCAGAGTGAAAGCAGCACAATGCTGAACATTTTTCTCATTGAGGGAGAGAAAATACATGAGAAAAGCCTGTTAGGTGGTCTTTGTATCTTTATTATTAGAGGTCTTCACTAAACCATCACAGCCAAGCTTTTCTTTGTTTCTCTGCTGGAATTTGTAACACTTGGGTATGTTTCTCTTTTGCTCTTCATAATTCCAACAATTTTTGCTTCTTCCAAATCTAGTTTATACTTTGACCAATTTCACAGCCTCAACCTCTTTCTCTCTTTCTCTTTTTCACTCTGTCTCTCACACACATGCAAACACATGCGCACACTGTGCTGTACACAAACACGCTCTCTTTTGTGTCAACACCATTGCTGTGTGTGTAATTAAAAAAGGTTAAATTCAGTGTAATGACATGACAGAAAAGCACATCAGGGGAGATGGGAGAAAATGAAAGGGAGAGAGAGAGAGAGCCAGTGAGCGTGGGAGGGTGGGTGAAAGACAGGTGGAGTCCGCAGTTGCCGTGGCAACCTCTCCCATATATGGCAAGTAGGGATATCGCATTGCAAAGGTCAGGTTGTGTAGAGAGGGAGGAATCGTACAATAATAAAGAAGAAGAAAGGAGAGAGAAATAACGAGTGGAAGGCAGACAGTTAAAAAAAAAAATGTAAGCAGCAGTCGGGAGAGTGGACAAATCCTGAAGTGACAGGGCATTTTCAGCGCATGGGGGGAGGAAGCAGCAAATCCCAGGATTTCTTGTCATCTCCTGGATGTGCAGAGCATGGACAGCGAGGAAGGAGGGAGGGGAGAAGGAGGGGCTGGAGAGTAGGGCAGCAGCCAGTCAAGCAGCCCGCTGCTCAATTAGCCAGCACCAGCAGGAGCCAGCCACCAATCTGCGAATGAGTTAATCGGCTGGTGTTGTAATGAATTAAATAAAGAGTTTCCGCCGCATGTGCTACTGGAGAGCGAGACAGAGAGCGATTGAGTGAGGGAGAGGGAGGGAGGAGGGTTAGAGAAGCAAAGGGAGGGAGAGAGACGTGCAAAAACGCGATGAGGATTCACTGCACCTGACGGACAGCCTGGGATGACTGGAGTTGTGGACAGGCACAGGTGCACTGCAGGTGAGACGGGACTGGAAGCTTGAAACTGGAAGCTGGAGGCTGTTGTAGAGAGGTGTGTGTGTGTGTGTGTGTGTGTGTGTGTGTGTGTGTGCATGTGTGGGATAAGGATGTGCCAGCTGGGATTAGATTCCACGCCTGTTGTGTTTGTTGTGGTGACGTTGTGCATATGCTCAGCAGGCAGAAACCCAGGCTAGACGAAGGCTGAGTGGACGATACTGTAAACTGTACACAGAGCCTTTTGTGCATCTCTCTGAGTGAACGTTTATTTGCTGTGCAGACCAGAGTGTGTTAGTAAGTAGAGAGAGAAAGGGGGACATGCTGCGGTAACATTAAAACGCCAAACTGGACAAGAGGAGGTAAGAGGGGAAAAAGAGTAAGAATGATTGAGATGGGGAGGGGGTGCAAAGAGGATGACGACAGAAAAAGAGACAGGGGTGGAGGAGGGGTGATGTGAGTACAGCCTGCTTTACATGCAGGTCAGGTAATACAGCGCTCCACTCAGCGAGGCTCCGTCCTTCTGTTGGAGCTCTGTGGCCATATCAAGTGAGTGCACATACACATGCCTGTGTGCAAATGCATATATGGGTGTCTTTACTTAGCAGTCAGGAATGCATTCATCCCTTCGGCTCAGAGTTCTAATCTGACATCTCAAACATCAGTAACTCTTTCTTCTTGGGGCTTAAAGCTTATTTAATTCAACAGGAGGTTAAAAATGACAAGATGTACATTTCAGCTAAGTAGTAGAGCCTGGGTCAAGAGTTTTGTCTGTCAGGGCTGAAGGAGTTGGTGTTATAAAGATTGACAGTATAAAACAATGTCTTGCATATAATTTCAGCAAAGCTCTCTGCATAGCTTGCTGTGATGATTACCAGGATTGAGAATTGGTAAGGGGATGGGAAACAACATACACTGAGATAGGCCCTCCTCAGTTCGCTCTCACACCGTCCCAGTGCAATATTTGCAACTCAAAGTCCAAGTTCAGTATTTCTGCAACTGTCAGCGGAGCAACAGTTAAAACAACACCAAGCGGTGAAGAATGAATGTGTTTACCTGAGAACTGTGAATAAGCCTCATTAAAGCAACAAACCGAAAAACACTGACAGAGAAAGACACACAAAACCACAAATCACTTCTGCACCATTAAAGCCAGTCCTCAGAGTCATTTAGCTTTGTGGGAAAATAAAATCATTAATGTCTGAACAAGTGAACAGAATTATTTATGAAGCACCAATAGTGCTCCTGAGCTGCTGTTAGTTCAACAGATCGTCAAGGACGAAGCTCACTGGCTGGTTACACTAAATGAGTGACTGACACATTATCAGATAGTCAAGGCCAATACTGAAAATACCTTGTGTATTATCTTTTCCCTGAAAGTGACCCACTTTACCCATGACCTCTCACCCCTGAGCCTGACTGAGAATCATCTCTCTGACCGCTCTTCTCCAGAGGAGGTGCAGATGGTTTATAGTTTCAGAGGTCTGTGGAAAACATGAACTCTTCATGAACTAAGACAAATAGCTTTGTATTGAACTTTGTGATAATGCATTTTTTGAGATCATACAAGAGGTTTTTTAAAGGCGTTTCTTTTTTATTAACCCATAATGGAGCATTTAATCCTTCAGACTTTGAGGATACATGGTCTTCATGGGACAGTGACAATATTGAGTCTAGCTAGGAATTACAAATTCTGCTCAGCGACACATCAGAGAGTTGTCTTTAATAATAGCTGCTTTGACATATGCTGGTAGAAAATATATATGCTATGGGGAAAAGGAAGCGTGGGTTGCGATTATGCTCATCATTTTGAATCCCACTTGTCTCAGTGCCAGTGCTAGGCACTTCCAGATATAGGCACTGTTTTCTAACATTTGAAATTATACAGAACACATTTCCCTTTTCCACCAGCCAAACAATACTTGATGGACAGAATAATGCACAATAAAATGCCTTGCAATAACTATTACCTCTTAGAATTGAGGTTATAATGTTCAGTTTTCTTATTCAGAGAACTCTATCAACACTGTTTTTACAAGATGTCATAGTTTGCAGAGTAATGGATTTCATGACATTGCTGTTATTGTGTCTGACTACTTCCATTAATTCTAAGCAGGGTTTGAATATGTAGTGCGTTAACACTAGATAAATAGTAGTTACCTGGATGTAACTCCAGTTCTATGAGTACATGTGTATCCCTATAACTGGCTTCACTATTGGTTTACACCTACGAGGCTCAGCTTCAGTACCTAATAAAAATTTCTTTGCACTCACTGCTTCATCGGGGGGCAGCACACACGCAGCACCCTACCCCTATAAAGCCCCAGTGCTCTTGTCGCTCTTCTCCCTTTGAAACTCAGCAACAAACAGCTGGGGCCAGCTGGGCTTGTAGTCAGACGGCTAAGCATTTAATCATAGAAATGGTGTTACATCCAGGTAACCACTATTTCTATGTTGTGCATGCTCCACCTTCTAATGGGCTTCGCTATTGGTTAACACCTAAGGTGAAGGCCGTTAGGGATGAGATGTACCCCCAGCTGGACCCAAATCCAGCCACAACCAAGAAACAACAGCAGTCCAGTGGTCTCACACTGCTTGCCTGAGGGTCTTGTGCTGGATTGAAAAAACACCAGCAAGATATCAAAATTTATCAAAAAACACCTCTGCTCCAGATGAGGTCCCCCCAGACCGTGCACCAAGCACTGAATAAGACACAGAACCAGCAGTCATGTCCCAGAGATATGACTGCACAAAGGTCAAAATGGAAGACCAGGAGGTGACCAAACAGATCTCTTCCACTGAGACACCCCTGAAAAGCGCCATAGAGGGCATGATGCTCCTTGTGGAGTGCCCCTTCAGACCTGTTGGAAGAGGGCGGCCTATCGCCTCATAACTTCTACGGATCGCATCACAGATCCAGTGAGTTAGCCACACACAGAGTGTGAAGATGGTGAATTTGGAGAATGTGCATGGGGCCAGAGAGTATCTGAACAGGAGGCAGCAGTATTGGTAGCTCCATTCCCCCACTGTGAAGCGCAGGTACTTCTTGTGGTGCGGCAGAATGGGGATGTGGAAGTACGCATTGGTCACGTATATGTATATCATCCAGTCGCCTGCTGGTTGCACTTCAAAAGCTGTCTGACCATCAGCATGCAAAAGGGCCTCTGCACAATGTGGTCATTGAGGACGTGCAGGTCCAGTATGGGTCTCATGCCCCCTGATTTCTTCGGCACCATGAAATACGGGGGGAAGAAGCCTGTCCGCACCTCCAAGTGGGGAACTGAAGATATGGCTCCTTTTTGGAGGAGTGTGGCTATTTCCTCCTCCAAGGCCGCCCTCTCAGCAGGGATGGAGAGAGAGGTCTGAAATATGCTGCTGAATAGAGGGCAGCAGAACTGAAAAGTATAGCCCCTCCACAGAGCCAGGCAGAGAGAGGGCCACAGAGCCACATTCACATCGAGTGATAGTCCGTGAGTGGCCGGGCGACAGGCTCTGCGGGGAGAGCTAGAACGGGCCTACCCATCCCGACCTTCCCATCTCTGGAGGGAGCACACGGGGGGCCCTGGCAGAAAGGGCCGGGAAGCGGCTATGGCTAACAAACATGCTGCTACATCCCTTCCTTCATCCCCTAGCATGCCACTTGTGGGGGGCGGCGGGGAAGATTTCTTTTCGAGGCTAGGCAAAGCTCCCGCTTCTCGCTTAGGTCCAGTGTGCACACTCAGTGAAGAAAGAACACTCACCTGTGGTGGTCGCCATCTTTCCTCAGAGCTGCGAGGCTAGTTGGGATAACATGTACGCGGCTCCCACCTCTGACCTCACATGTAGACATGTAAGCAGCTGGGCCAACATGGCGGTGGTTTCCGTTAGCTCGCGTATGCACTACTCGAGCCATACGCAGTGTGGAATGGCAGATAATAGCCAGCTGACGAGACATGAAACGGCCACTGGTGGTCAGCACGGAGCGCAGGAGGTTCCCACTTGATGAAGAAGCACTCACTTTAGAGGGTGCTACCCCCAGTAGCGAAGCCCGTTACAGGGCAGAGCACATACAACATAGCAAGTGATAAAGCACCAGTATGCATAATAAAGCTGCTTGATTTTTGACTGCTTTTGATGGACACTATTGCTCCACAATTCAATGTACAAAAGAAACAGAAGACTACTTACAGCTACAAAATATTTAAACAAATTAAGGAGAGTGGTCAAACAGCTCCAGGTTTTATTTGCTGTCTTGTTCTGAAAATCGTTTGATTGACAGCACATGCCTTGTATAATTTCCTATATTGATTCCTTGCATACTAACTGCAAAGAATAGCAGTATATGTAAATTAGTATATTCTACATGTTGGAATGGGTACACAGATTTAGCCTATACAGTATAAAATCTGCAAATGGTTACTCTGTGAGATTTAGGATTATTGGAATAATAACACTTATTACTGTATCAAGACCAAGCAAGAATTTCCACCAAAAATACGGAAAGAAAAGAGAGCAAGAAATGGAGAGAGGGAGAGGAGCATCAAGTGAAAAAGACCAAACGAGGGAACATTAAGTAAAAGATTAGATTACAATAAGGTAATAATCAGTTGAAAACGCTCTCTCTGATGCCAGTGTTTACTGAAATAATCGAGGTCTTTGTTGAGACCATATTAAAATGGAAGGCTGATAATGAAAAACCTCCAACTATCATAAATCAAAACTTTCCTGTCACTGTTTTTTTTTATTTCTGCGCCAGGAGAGTAATATGGGTTCTGCAGAAGGGAGGCTGAATAGACTGAAAATTGCCTGTAGATAAGAATAAGAACTGAAATAAGAGTTTGGATTAGAATTAAAATTCATGAACTCTGTCCAATCTTTTTTAAATTTTCCATGTCATTTTGAGGTATTTCTGGGCCATCAGTAGCTTGGCCTGGTTTTGACTGTGGGGTGATTATGTTTTAATGGAAAGCTCACTTCCTGAGGCCTTGGCCAACATGTGAGCACCTTTTCATACATGGCAGAGCAGAGGGAAGAGCAAAGGAACAAATGAGAGATACAGCACGAGATGTTGAAAATAAGCAGTCGAGGTGGTGGAGTTCAGATGAAAAGAGCACGGCAGGAGAATCGAGAGCGAAAGAGACAGAAGAGAGCGAAGGGACGAGACAGAACGGTTCCTTGCCTGTGGTGGAGAAGTCTGGGAGAGAGGCCAACATCAGAACAACAGAGTGGGCTGCTGTGTGATTCGATTTCACTCTTTTCATTTCCTCCCCTTCACTAGTTACAGCCAACAGCGCAATCTTGTTTCAGGTGTGCTGTAACCCGATGCCTGCAAAACACAGCCACCCCCCCCCTCTTAACTCCAATCAAACTTAATGATTGTTGGTTTAGATAGTTGCATTAGTTGCAGCTGTCAACAATATTAATGAGTTTCATAAATGGCCCGTCAGAAAAGGAACACATCACACGAAAACGATTCAGGAAATGCAGCTGATAATGCTTTTTTGGGAGGATGCATTGGATTTTGTGTGAAAGGCCTGCAGTCAGACTCTGCCTCCTCTTTAATCAAGTTTGGTCAATGCACCATTCTTCTTTACAAAGGTTTATTTTTTTGTCAGCAAACATAAGCCATTATTAGAGTGGTCAATATCTAACTTTGTTCCATTGTTTCCTTCTCTTCCCTCTTTTGTCCTTCATGAAACTCCACAGCAACAGCCTAACTACTGGAGCTTTAAGGTCAGTGCTGTGTCTAAGTGTCCCTGTGTGTTTGTCATTCCCCCATCTATTGTGTGTGTGTGTGTGTGTGAATATGTGTGTGTGTGTATGTGTTCTGTGCTGTAGGATCACGTCAGACTCCTCAGGCATCACCAGCCTATCTCTCTGATCCGCTGGCTCCTGCAACACCTAACTCACTTGGCATCTCCAGGCTATTCAAGTATATATATGTGTGTATGTGTGTGTGTGTGTGTGTGTGTGTGTGTGTGTGCGCGCGTTGTGGTGGCAGAGATGTCAGGGGTGGCGACAGCTTAAACTTCTCCAGCTCCATTTAATCTGCATAAGACTGCTCTTTTGGGATTTATGATACCTCAGTCTGCTAGCATTAATGGCTAGAAGCCATGTGACCTTGGTGATGTATTACTCAGACTGACTGAGACATTAAGAAGACATTTCAGACGTGCAGCTGAGACATTACTGAAATAATGCTGTGACATTAGCACGGAGGCTTGAGTCATGGCTGGGCTGCTGAATGTGTTTTTATCCACAGGTTGCATAGAGGAAAATCGGGTTGTGTATACTGGAGAAGGCCGGCATCATGTTTGTTCGCCGTTATGCTTCGCAATGTGTATCACTTTGGTGTGGCATTGTACCTCATAGCAGCTGGCAGGGAGCAATACTATCTAAACAGGAAGTTAAAGAACATATTGATGTGTGTGGGCGGGCGTGTGTACGAGGAAAGAGCCCCGGGCATATCTGTGGTGTAGTCTTCCCTGAATCCCTGCTCACAATATCATTTGGACAGGGTGGAAATATCACTGAATATCAATAGCCATATGCCCTGACCCATGGGGAAGGCTAAGCAATTTATCCCTCACTCCCACAAGTACTTTAACCTCAAACAAGAGTGATATGAAATAGAATTTAGAGCCCTGCCTGTCACATAAATCCATCGCACAACCAAATGATTTTAAATCCTGGAGGACTTTGAGGTGTGTTGCAAGGCCTTGTAGGTATGTGAAGAAATGACGCTTCAAACACAAAACAAACAGATTCTTTTTAGAGTTCTTTAGAGTTTTTTTAATAAAAGATCTTGAGGGAAAAAAATCTGTCATGTTGCCAGTAATACTACAAAACATTTAACACACAATATGTAATATTGTACCGCTAGGGGTCTTTCAATCAAAACAGTGACAAAAGACAGAGTTTGATGATTTCATAACGTAGCCTGGGATCATGGGAGTTGTCTTCATTGTTAAACAACCACCAGTCTTCTGTCAGACAGTACTCTGAAGTCAGCTGCAGTCAGCTGGTTAAAACCAGTAAAACCACTGAATAAAGCAGTTCCATGTTAAAAATCTGTTTCTCCGACACTGTTCGGGGGACAGAGGACGTCCAGTGTTTCGGTATAACTAGTGACCGTGTTAACCGGTGACTCTCAGCTGGTTGCTCATAGTGACGGCAGCTGGCTCCTGAAAGCCTTATCAAATTTACATTAATCAATATACATCTGTGTTTATTATCCAGGTAAACCATTTAGGTAAGTTAGATTGTGCTCAGCAAGAAGCATTCACTTTGTAACTTTTCTTATAATGTTGGAAACAAACTGTAGCCTATAAGATAGCAGTGCAGCTATAGCATTTTATACAGTTATCCTCAATTGGAAAGTGTGTGCACACAATATGTTCAGTTTGTGGCTAGATATTGTGTAAACTGTGTGGTCACCTGGTTTGACCATCAGTTTGGATTCATAATAATAATAATAATAATATACTGCAACAACATTCAGCCTTTTCTCTAACTACTCTTGTCAAGCTAACATTTAAAACTGAAGAAATGTGAATGCTTCTTGTCGGCGACACCTTTTAATCTACATAATGTAAGACAAAAAGGAGCAAATGAATATATACTGAACATTCAGCTGCCATCAGTATGACAACCACGGACACATCCTGCTGAAAGTCTCCAGTTAACACGGTTTCTCATTAAAGCGAAACACTGGGGGGGCTGCGAGCCGAGCTGCAGCTAACATTTGCTCAGCTTGCTTCTCTGATAACTTAAGATCCAGATGTCTGATGACTGAAATCCTTCATACAGTTAAAATATATAGTTAAAAACGACCGAGATCTAATCGTAAAAATGTGGCTTAAAACTGGATAAAAAGTCAATTTATCACAGACCTTCTGGTGGACAACCACAACACACGTATGTACACAAGATGGGGTAAAGGGGATATTATGCCATTGACAGGTAACCAAATGAAAGAGATCATTATCTTGACTTAAATTACAGATTTCTGTAGGTTTGAAAATTGTTGGAAACATTTAGGGTGATGTAAGTACACATCTCAACAAAATATATAACATAAGTCTAGTCATTTTTAGACGTTTTAATGTGGAAAAGTTACATAATGGGCTTTTAAATGCTGAGCTTTAAAATGTGTTTCTTATTTTGCTGTAAGTTGCTGTTCTGTTAATCACTCACTATGTTGCTTTGCAGCAGCTAAAAAATGCATTAAGTGATATATCACCGAACAGTGAGAGTTAGAATTTATTTATTTGCTGCACAAAGTGCTACATCGGTAATAAAATGAAAAATGAAACAACCAAATGGTCCAAGTGGCAACAGATCTAAAGCTATTTGCTTTCAGCATATACACTGCTGTTGACACCTTTTATGTTGACACCTCATCCTGCTCAAATTTCACACTAAAGCTTTTGAAAGCCCCATCCTACTCCCTCATCCCACTAGCTCTACTCTAAGCTCAACTCTCTCCCTGGATTCCCCTGCCTGCTGAAAATGAACACCAAATCCAGCTACTATCTATTACTACACTACTCTCATCTTTTACCTTTAAAAAAAAATATTTATATCAAAGCTCTTATCACAATCTTAGCAGACATTTAAACCTTATTTGCTACAATTACAGACATAGGACAACGAGCAATGCACAGTTAAATGGATAACTAATGAGAGATTGTCTGGAATATGTTTTGAGGCCACTGTTCTTCCTTTCACTCCTATCTATCAAAAAAAAAAAGAATCACTACCAGCACTCTAAGGCATCATCTCCCCACCCGAAGAGAACGCCATTTTGCTTCCTTTCTTTCTGAGCAAACCGATTGCACACTCGTGCAATTCGCAGCAATTTGGCAAAGCAATTTGTTCCATGCATGATGACTCCTGGCATTATAAAGAGACAGGACTCGAGGGGTGTGGGGGTTGGGGATTGTGTGCCCAAGCAGAAGATTGTCCTGAGAGTTGGAAAAGATGGAGAGTAATAATGATAGTGGGGGAAGAGCAAGTAGAGACAAACAGATGTGAGAGATGGATCGATTTAGGGAGCTGTTTTCTCTTTCCATTTTCTGAAAATGAGAGGTGTGAAGTTGTTTTTTTGTGTGGAAAAAGAGCCAGGTTATGGGTGGAGGGGGGGGGGGGGGGGGAATAAATACAGATTCAAATGCAGACAGCAACAGCAAAAGCACCTGGATGCGGCTTTGGCCTCTGCCATGAGAGACCGAGTTAGAGGCAGACATGTTGACATAAAGCAGCTCAGAATCAAAGGTGAGCTTTGGGATTGGTGGGAGAGGACGAATGAGTGACGGGGGGATAAAACGTGAAGAGAGGAAGACAGACACAAGCTTTTGAGCAAGAGAAAGAAATCATTAGCGGGAGAAATGATGGAGAAGCTGGAGGAAAAAAAGAAGGGATCAAGAAATAGGGATGAGGTGCGAGGATTGTGATTTTATCTATTTAACACCTGTCTTTCGAGTATTATCCTGGAGACAAACACTTCATTCATTGTCATTTCACACACATCAAGCTGACATTTCAGTTGCTAGCATGTATTCTCTCGCTCAAGTCCGGGAGAATGTCATATCACTTAACAGGAAAATTATTACACTCAGGGGAGAAGAGCAAGAAAGAAAAGCCTAGCAGCAGCCACCGTGTGATGAGCCAACCTCTAGATCTCTGGGGTTAAGCTTTCTCTTTAGTCCATAGCCTTCACAGTTACAGCAGACTTTGTTGTATACTATAAGACAACATCATTCTATTGAATTTGCTATTCTGCCTTTATCTTCACAATATCACATGAATCTGGCAGCTTCAATTCCCCTTACTCACAGGCAAAATGCATTCCTCTTAGAACATGACAGAAGATCTTTTCTAGACTATTTACAGATAAATGTACACTTAGTTGGTCAAAACCTGGTTTTCCTTTTATTTTTTTGCATCTTTTTTTCCGTCAAAACATTCTTTTTTTTAAAGTTGACATTTTATGGAAGAACAACTGAAAAATCTCTGTAGTCCATTGTACAAGGCTACGAGGTTTGCAGACTAAGTAAGACAACATTGAAGTGTTGGGATGTGCTCTCCCAAACATAAAAAGTCATATATTCACCAAGGCCTCCATTACCTTGACCTTAAAAGAGTGTGTGTTTGTGTTTATATGTGTGCGAATGCGCTTATGCTTGTGTGTTCAAGTACACGAAACAAGAAAAGATGTGGTCGGAGGTTGCGTTGAGTTTAATGCAGTTTGTAGCCTAAGGTCTGTTGTCAGGCTGCCGTGTCCCGCTTTCCACTCCACTCGCTTCTGTTCCGTGTAAGATCATCCTGTTCCCTACTTGTTCCCCCTCTTTCGCCGTGCCCTTCTAACAGTGTAGAGTTCTCGACAGTAATTGAGTGCCATTGAAAAAGTCTGGATCGCTCTAAAAGAAAAGGTTTAGGTGGAAGGAGGGATGGAGGGAGGGGTAGAGGGAGGATTGTTGAGGAAAATAAGAAGGAGGTAGAACCAGTTTCCCCTCAAAGGACACTTTGAACACCATCATGTATAGCATTGGCATGTCTGGCACGACCAGATGCATGACCAGATGGTGTATTCACATATAATATTTACAATGTAAAATTACCGCAGTGAGACGATTTCAGTTTTCATATCACATAAACCACCAATATGGAAGTCAGTGTTTTGAGACTGTTGGAACAAGGCAAGATGACTAAGAGCATATATAACAACAGCTGTGGTGAGCTTACACACAGTCATACATGGGGTTTCATTGTCTTGTTGTTGTACATTCATAGTAGTCGCTGAGAGAGTGGAGCATTACTCATTCACTCACCCTACACAGATTTTTTTTTTTTTTTCAGCTGGTCCAGAAATTTGACTCTGCACACATCGTGAGAAGGGAGCTCAGTCATCCAGCACCGTAGTCTCAATTCCCTTTTCCCTTTTCATAGAAAGATCCAATAGGTTATTTAGCCTTGAAATAAAATTCTCATATGCAGCAAGAGTTCGAAACACAAAGGTGCTCTGTCTTTCACTCTCAGCAGCGCAGAATAAAATGAACAGATACTCTCAGGAAAAATTCCCTTTGACATGATTGAGACGTGGTGGTCTTCTCAGTCGTTCCGATTCCTCCTGAAAGCTGTTATTGCATTACTGTGCCAAATCAATTGCTGGGTGTAACTTTTACTGCGAAATGGAGTCGGTTTCAGATAATTAGTTCCATTTGTGGCGACCCTTACCAGCCTTACAAGCCAGGTTGTGACACATTACAGATTCAGTTCCCAGATGGTTTAATACCTGTATTTGTTAAGTGTAGAGTGTAATACATGTCTTATCAAAACCTTCATCAGCTGCCTGTTTTTATTAGGACTGAGAAGTGATATTTACTCTACAAACTATCTATAACTTTTTTTTTTTGTTCTTAAAGGAATAGTTTGACATTTTTATATGAGAAGATTGACACCATTCACAGGTCTGTATAGTAAATATAAAGCTATTGCAAGCAGCCATTAGCTTAGCTTAGCACAACGACTGAAAACAGGGGGAAACAGCTAGCATGGCTCTGTCTGTAACAAAATCCACTTACCAGCACATGTAAAGGTCCCTAATAAACATGTCTAGTTTGTTTAATCCATACAAAAAAGCTTTGCTGTCTCACGGTGGGTTATGTGCCAGACTGTTTCTTTGTCGAGACCAGTAACTTCCTGGAGTCTAAGCTGGTTGCCTGGCAACTGCTCAGGGCCAAGATGTAGTCGATTTCCCTCAGTTTCCAGTCTGTGTGCTATGCTAAGCTAACTGTCTGCTAGCAGTAGCTTCATATTTACTCCACAGTCAAAGTGGCATCAATCTTCTCGTCTAACTCTTGGTAAGAAAGAGAATAAGTATATTTCCCAAAGTGTTGAACTATTCCTTTGAATATGAAGTTACTGCATCCATAACTTTTGCTACCTAAAATTGCTGAAACCTAAATGAAATTTATGGGATTCAAAGGGAATCTAATTAATTGAGAATTCAGCACTGGATTCAGATCAGATAAAATGCTTTGGAACCCCAACCCTACTAAGTATAGTATAGTATGTTCATTTTGAATTAACCTCCTACTTTATTTCAGGAGTACGTGCTGCTTCTCTGTGGTGCTGCTGGCTGTGTTGTTGTTCAGTGTGGTCACAGTTTAGATAAATGACCCTATTAGAAAACACGGTGGGGGTTATCTGTCAGCATCGCTGTCCCTCTGCGTGCTCAGACACTGTCTGCCACCACTATCACTGGACACCACCACTATCATTCTGTGTGGGTGTGACTGAATTATGTATGATAGTGACAGAAGGAACATACATTATAAAAAAGGGTTGTTCTGGTTCTCAGTGATGAAGGTTTGTAATTCGCCAAGTGAACACACATGTGACAGCATAGCAGTTCATTTGAACAGCAAATGACAAATATTGGTAATAGTTACATGTGGCTACGTCCCTTGTAGTTAAGTTACTGTTGACTTAAGTGCAGCAACAATTAGCTGCTATGAACTAATTTATAAATGAGTTAGACAATTTATATTTATTTAAATTTATACGCATTTATCAAGAAAAATGTAAAACATTTGCCAGTTTTAGGTTGTCCAGTGTGACAATTTGCTGCTTTTCTCTAATTAATAATTGTAAATTGAACAAATTTGGGTAACCTTTGGACTATTGGTTATACAAAACAACCGATTTGAAAGCAGCAATTTGGGCTCTGAGGCACATGTTTTGACATTTTATTGAATGATTAATCAATTACTTCACGAAAAATATATCATTAGTGGCAGCCTTTGTTTACTGTGCAGCATTACCTCCTGGCTTATTGCCCAATTAACAAAATCTTAATGGATGTTTGAGTGTACTCTGTGTAGTATTGTGTGTTTATGAATGAATTCAAACAGCTCACTGCTGAGAGTCAATGAGCACGGAGATGGCCCTCTGTGTAGCTTCTGTCAGAGTTTCACATTAATTAAATACCACATTAATAAAAGCCACAGTAGATCTATGCAGCAGTTTGACTCAGGCAGAGAAGGCAAAGTCCTGGAAAAGTGAGGAAAAAAAACTGTTGTAGTGTCATGGTGCAAGGAGGAGGAGACAGGCACAGCTACTGTACTGTGGCTAAGGATGTTTCTGCCTTTGCCGTCCAAACAATCAGCAGACAGCATTCTGGGAGCTCATTACAGCATCCTCTGAGCTGGAGGAGACGCTACAGCGTAGGGGGATCAGGGAGCCAGTTCACTGAGCTCAGCCCCAGCTGCACTAACAGTCTTTCAGTGAGAAACGCCTGGGCATAGGCCAGCAGGATAAACCCACAGTGACAGCCCGGGATTTACATGAGCTTCTCCTCCCATCCCACAAGCACTCATTTAAAGTTCATAGCAGTGCAGGGACGAGAGTTTGGATAAGAGCATGTGGGAGGTGTGCAAAGTCAAGGAAACATGACTGAACTTATGCTAAGCTGAAGCACAGTTTCTGCCTTAATTTTCCTCATTACCCACCATAGGTGATTCAGGTATGTTGATGCCCCGGAGTGCTGGGCCACTTGAGTACAACTGTACTGTGTGTGTTTTGTGTTGTACTGCAGTATTGAGCTGATGTCAGATACTGTGACGCTAGTAATACTTAGTGAATGGCTGGTAGCTAAACCATTGTCAAGGTCTTGTTAATCTTGTTATGTGGTTCATTGTGTTCTGTCTCATTGTGTGTTCACTGTCTCTTTTCTGGTTGGTCTTACTCCATTGGCCCTGTCCAATCCATTCTCTCTGCCTCGATTTCACTTCTCAGTAAATGACTGTGTGTCTCCATGTGTGTTAACCCCCTGCAGAGCCGCAGTCCAAGGCATTCCCAGTCTACCCAGTCTGGGCTTGCCGACCAGGCCGCCAAGCTCTCCTTTGCCTCCGCTGAATCTTTGGAGACCATGTCAGAAGCCGACATCCCCCTCGGATTCAACCGGATGAACCGATTTCGCCAGAGCTTGCCACTGTCCCGCTCTGCCAGCCAGAATAAGCTACGATCTCCAGGTTAAGATTTGAAGCACTGCAGGCAGGATATGTCACAACATGCTGGTTGGACTTGAAGCAGATTTGCAGCTGTCTGTTTAACCTCATGAAGCCGGTGATGTGCACAATAATGTTTACAGAGGTAGCAGAATGGGAGAAAGTGTTACACTCTCACCTCATTTACTGTAACAGGTTTATTTTAATCTATTTGCTCTGCATAAGAGAACTGGAGAGTAGTCAGTCTTGAGATAACACAGCTTTTTTGAATGGTAAGAGAACAAGTTTAGTGTGAGACTGGTCCAGACTCATAAAGACCAAGGTGTAGTGTTTCGTCAAGTATGGTGAGATGAAAAAGTGGCTGTAAAACTAAAGAGGCAGTGACTGATGAGGGCCATTATAGAGGAGGTCAGACAGAAGTAGAACAGCGGAGCTGCCAATCTGTCCTTTCCATGTCTTTATACTAACCACTGTCTTTGTTTTCTTCTCTCCACAACTCGTCTACAATATCTTATTTATTTTTCCTGACTTTTAATCACTGGTCTTTCTTTGCTTTGTGTGTTCTTTTTGTTTGTCCCCCGGTGTAAGAAGATGAATATTCAGGTTAGTCAGGCGTCAGACTCATTATTACCTATAAAATCAAGGGTTGGAGCAAGTTTTTTTATGAAGTGTGGCAATTTATTGGGTAATTCATTAAATATCTAGTATTACTAGATGAAATTATTGATGAAAAGTTTTTTTTTTTTTAAAAAGTAGTTCAATCTGCCTCTTTGCACCTTAGCTGTGAATTCTCACACAGCTCCCGCAATCCTATTGTTACATTCAGAAAGAAAGAACTGGTGTTTAATCTGTCACCGATTATTCATGCAGACATCTGATGATAAAAATCATTATATGGATCTTGTATACCAAAAGGCAGAACATTTTGATCTTAATTGACAAAACTGTAACGTTCAACATGGCAAAACACGCCACACATTGACAGAACTACTTTGCTACTTGTTCTTTCCATCCACTGTAGCCGTTGCCTTCTGACTAAACTTTTTTTCTCTTCATATCACTCTTTTTTTTTTTTTTTGTAGGCGTGCTGTTCCTGCAGTACGGGGATGAGACACGTCGGGTGCACATAACCCATGAGCTGAGCAGCCTGGACACGCTGCACGCCCTCATCGTGCACATGTTCCCTCAGAAGTTGACAGCAGGTATGCTGAAGTCACCCAACACGGCCATATTGATCAAGGATGAGGCGCGCAACGTCTTCTATGAGCTGGAGGACGTCCGGGACATCCAGGACCGCAGTATCATCAAGATTTACCGTAAAGAGCCCATCTACGCCTCCTACCCTGCTGCTGCACACCTGGCTAACGGAGACCTGAGGGTGAGGAGAAGGGAGATGTGGGAGTGGGGATTTGAAGAGGGAAAACTGAGTTATTTGACAAAGAATGCTGTCTGATCTCCTGTAAGTCTGATGCATGACAACTGAGCCGTCAGTGAGAACTGCTCTGTGCCTCAAAAAAAAGGTGCTTCTTTGGCAAGGTAATAGTGTTTTTTTTATATTTCAATGGTAACTTTGACAGGCTATTGCGGTGTATGTGGGTTAGTAATTTAACAGGTATTCCTTCTGGAAGTGTATTTTCTTATCTTCAAGTAGGCCATCTGTTGCTATGCAGACACTAGAGAACAATGTTCCTCTGTAAAATGAGCATATTTTAACATCCAAAGCTATTTCTGCTTCAGTGAAGATCAAGGAAGCCTGGGGGAAACCTTTTTTAATTATTTTTTACAAAACCCTGCTTACCATCTGCATTATTCACAAAATTCTGAGAATACAACTATTAACCATGCAAGCAGGCAGGGAATATATGACAACTGTGCCTGTGTATCTTGTGTGTGCATATACTGTGCTGTACCATATGTGTTGTGCTCGTGTTTGTTCACGCTTATGTGAGTTTGTGCCTTTGTGTATAAGAATCAGAAAAGGAAAAAGTGGTAAAGAGACAGCTGACCAGCACCCATAAACTGCAGAAGCATATCTACATTTAAATACACCCTTAAGCTAAGTTTGATACCAGGAATGATTTAAGACTGTTATTAAAGAAAAACGATAATCATCATCAAGTTACCACCTATGCACAAGTCATCTCTTTTAATAACTGTTGGAGACTAAACATGGGCTGCATCTCAACAAGCATTTTTTGCTCCTGCGACTGCTGCTAATTTGTCGAGCAATTTCAGGTTTAAGCTGTGTTTTTTATCTATTTCATTGCTTGTTTAAACTGTGTCCACACAGTTTGTACGAACCAGACTACCTCATATAGCTGTGTGAATATATGTATATGAATTTGTCCCAAGGCATAAAGGCTCAGCGGCACAAATTCCTTTGTCACGCTCCAATATTTTCTGTGTATTACACTGTGCCACATGACAAGGTTAGCTAGGATGCTGAGGAGCAAATGAAAAGACGAAAAACAGGGATGAGTTAAGCAACAAAAGTAGTTCTGTGACAAGGGAAAGGAGAGTATTTAGTTTTTGAAAGGTGCAGAAATGAGAAAAATCACAACAGGAATACATCCACAGCATGAAAACAGGCAGCAGTGATTTGAAAAACGCATCTGGGCATATTTAACGATGCTGTACAAAAAAAAGCAGGTAGAGAAAATGAAAGCTAAATTGAAAATGGTGGACATGATTAAGTAGCTTTGTCACCATTCTACTCCAGAGAATAAATTCTTATTTTCAGATAGAGGATTGCCCTGAATACCTGATCAGATTAATTTCATGATGTACCAAAAGCTTTAGCAGAGGACAGAAGAGAAAGGAATACAGGACAACAAGGCTGGAATTGGGCGTGTGTGACCTACTGAAAAATTTCCATTTTGGCCAGACACAATCCATTTTCTTTGATTCTGCCAGATTAAAAAATCAAGAAAACATTTAGAGACTAAATTCTGCCAGTGGGACGATTAATTGGTCTTTTGAATTTCATCATAATCTGTTGGCATCCTCAGACTGTGACAGCCCGTCCAGTGTCACTCAGATCTCAGTGGTCTTCATGTCAAACTGACACAAGGGGAGCACAGCGCTCTCATCTGTAGGTCTCCATGGTAACTTGCATCCCTGCTTTTTCATTTCAGAGGGAGATGGTGTACTCCTCTCGCGATTCCTCCCCAACTCGCCGTCTCAATACCCTCCCCTCCTCCACGGCCTCAGCATCCTCTGGCTCTCCATCCCGTTCACGTCTCTCCTACAGTGGGGGCCGTCCTCCATCCTTCGCCGGGTCCCACCCCCAGCATGAACAGCCGCGACATCCCCACCATCCCTCAGCCGGCCATGGCGCCAACGCAGGCCTGTCTCCCTCACCCAGCGCCATCCTGGAGCGCCGCGACGTCAAGCCTGACGAAGAGGTTTCTGCGAAAAACATGGCACTGATGAAGAACGAGGGGCTGTACGCAGATCCCTACAGCTTGATGCACGAGGGCCGCCTCAGCATTGCCTCCACGCAGTCGTTAGCTACCATCGGAGACCCCTTTAGCTTCCCCGTTTCCACTGGCCTGTACCGCCGGGGCTCTGTGCGATCCCTCAGCACATATTCAGCAGCTGCTCTTCAGGGGGACCTGGAGGACTCTCTCTACAAGCCTGGAGGTTCGCTCTACTCTGACACATATTCCTCAGCCACCCTGGGCATGGGTTTTCGCATGCCACCCTCATCCCCACAGAAAATCCCTGACATGCAGCTGAGGGACAGGGACTCATATTCCAGCTCACCCAGCAGAGCCTCTCCGGTCAGACAGACCTTCCGCAAGGACTCGGCCTCCTCCTCTGTGTTTGTGGAGAGCCCAAAGTCAAGGCCTAGCTCCAGTTCAGAGCCTCTGTGTCTGACAGCTGGGCCTGGGGAGGGTGGCAGGGCCACGCCTGGTTTTGGTTCTTCATTATCTGGACCAGACCCTGACAGTAGCAGGTCAGTATGAGTCTGTGTGATTAGGTTTATTGAGGTATCCGGTTGTCCTATTGTACAATTCACACAAGAGCTTTAAGGATTAATTCATATCTGAATATACTTTTTTTGTAACTTCAACTTTGATTGTTGCTTATTTTGTCACAAATACTTAATATTATAGAAAAATACTTAATTTGAAGCTTTGAAAAGTTTTACAGCTTACATTACAGTTTAAAAAAACACACATCTGCGTTAGTGCATTCAGTGTTTTGTGATACAGTTGTGGTGTTTACTATTCTAGGGACCATCGTCTGGAGCGCATGGAGGCCATGGAGAAGCAAATAGCCAGCCTGACTGGCCTAGTCCAGAGTGTACTGACCAGAGCACCAGACAGTGATAGCACGTAAGACTCTCCATTATACCCCATTAACCCTCTAAAAGTCACAGATACAGCTTCAGCTTGAACACATAGGCAGGATTATCGACAGGAACGGCAGCGTGCTATTATCAGGGCCATTATCAGCTCCATAGCAGTGAAGTGGTACACTACTTTGTGTGAGCACAGCACAAGTAAAGAGCACTAAACATTAGCCGCAAGGCACAGTGCTATTGATTTATACATTGATACATAGAGATGTGTAAGATAGCCTTTCTCTAGATTTTGAGTTCCTCATTCATATCGTACATTGTTATCACGGCACTTTACCCTTATGAACACAACAGGGGCTCATTAACAAGAAGATAACTTGTTGATGTAATCAGTCTGATAGTGTCCAGTAGTGGTGCTGTTAGCGTTAGCACTGTAATTGCCTTGCCCTGTGGCCGTTGATCCTCAGATGCGGCCTGCTGCGTCTCTGCATGATGGCGGGCTGCCCTCCGGACCAAGGGACGGAGTTCTCACGGCCATTACCTTTCTCTTCCAGCGAGAAGACCGAAACCAACAGCGACGGCTCCGCCACTGGAAGTGAGTACAGCAGCGTAATGGTGACTTGTGTACTGAACTGTTAACGCAATAGTCTACTTGTTACTAACACCGTTGATGTTTTATTTTCCTACTAACAATGCCCCAGAATTTAGCCAAGGATGATGGACACAAACGAGCAATGATGATGACCTTGTGGTTTAAGTCTGATTTAACAATGGGAGGGAGGACATCAGCCCTGGAATTAAGGGAGATTTTTACCTCATTCATCTCTTTTTCTGACTTTTCTGGCTCCTTTTCTGAGTTTCACTTTCTTTGTCTCTCTCTGTTAACATTGAAGTGTTTCATTCCAAATTTGAAAAACGCTGATAATAAAAATGATGGCTGGCTTTATAGGCTTTTATGGCTTTATTAAATTGCTCAAGGTAGAGGCTTTTAAAGGGACAGATTAAGTTTTTGTTAAAGATACTTGATAATTGCTCTACCCAGATGATAAATTCAGTGTTAATTTCATCTGAATTTTTCCAGTGTAGAGAAGTCTTTATCCTCACTAAGCACAAATACAGGAAGCCAGGGGAAAACGCTGGTAAAGCTCTGTCAAGAGAAGAGAACTGATACCCTCCAACAGCCTCAGAGCTGTTGAAAGGTGTTAAACAAACAAACATACAAGACTGTAAACATAACCTCCTTGGCAAAGTAATAAGACAGACAGCTTTGCAATAATTCTGGATACACAGAGATTGGATTTCTTTACATAAGTGTATTTCTCAAAATATCCAACTGTTACTTTAACTTACAAAACAAATGTTTTTTTAAGGACAGAATTTTTGAAATACTGATATGAAACTTAGGAAGGAATCATTTTTCAAAACTGTATATACAGTATACTGAACAACCCTTTGATATCTTCTTTCTTTTCCCTGTTTCTGTTCTCTTTTTTGTTCTACGCTGTTGATATTTTTTAGCGCAGTTTTGGCTCACAAAGGCAAACCTTCACAGGGCCAATACAAGGATATAGTTGTCTTTGTCTGCACTGCCAAAAGACTAAGGAGTCATTTTCTCTGCAGTAGTCAATAAAAATGTTCTCCAGGATCATCATTCTGTAAATATGAACCTTTAAGACCTTCCTTTCCTCTCCCTCTTTGTCTCTGTATCGCCCTCTCATTAATTTCTCGGTAACAAGCGCACTCTTTCTATATTCTAGCTGGACGGCTGAAGAAGAAAGGTAGTTGCCATCTCCTACTCTTATCGCCCTTTTTTATTTCTCCTGTCAGACATCTCTCATGGCTCTCTGCCCTCTGTATGGGTGTGTGGTGTTGCTGGGTAGCTGGCGTTGTCTATCCTCCCGTCTTTCTACTGGTTGGTTTCCCGGAGTGCGGACCGCCCCTTCCCTCGTCCTGTCCCTGTCTCTACTTTTTGAATTTCTGCTTCTTTATGCTTTTGGAAATTTCAAAGGGTTGTTTTGTCATAGATAAGGCACTCCTTTGTGAGTGTGTATGAGATTGTGTGTGTGTGTTGAGGAGGCATATGTGTGTGTGACAATGACCGGGAGAGTTAATGGCCATACTCACAAAGCCCTATGTGATAAGAGCATGGTTATCCCCCCATGTGTCACTACTGAACTGACAAATTGCACTTCTGTATGGGTTACTAATAGCATGAGTACCCATTTCCCCTAGTGGGCCATTAGAGTTTTGTGAATATGGCTTTTTTTGCATTCACACACTTACTTGATCCAGTGTGTGCACATATGAGTGTGTGTCCAGATTTTTTTTGTGTGTGTGTATGTACATTTGTTTGGGCCTGTATGCTGTGTGTGTGTGTGTGTGTGTGTTACTGTTTGTATTGTGTGTCATGCAGGCTGACTGCAAATCTCACCGGAGCGCAGCCCAGCAAACTAACTAATTTGTTTCCCAACGACCTCCCGGTGACCCCCATGTCCTGCTCTGTGATTGGCAGCTCATACACCGTCGGCACCTCTAGCTCTCATGCCGCCGCCACCTTCTAACACGACCCCGGTGAACAGCGTCGGCCGCTTGCAGATGCAGCTCCACCTGCACGGTCTGCAGCAAAACGCCACCGACCTGCGCAAACAGCTCACCCAGCTGCGCAAGATACAGGTATATTTTATCCATCATAAAAACATTGTTCTGATGATTCTTAAACAGTCCTTTCTCGCAAATTATGAGCAAAAACATACAAATGTCATTATCTCGATTTGTCTGAATGATGCACTAAATTCTTTGCATGCTCCCTCCTCTCTCTCTGTAGATGACATGCAAGTCATACACAATGTGAAACCACATTATGCAGCTTACATGTGATCTCCTTTTGGCGCAGAGGTCCACAGATTGCCTTGGAGTTGTAGGAAATGGCTAAATTAGTCTCTAGTATTTGAAGTATTTCCACATACGTTTATGATGTAGAATGTATGCTATATTTCAACACACATGTACACAGGAGCACTGATTTTGTTGTTTATTTGATCTCGACTTCAATGACGTATCTACTGTAAATAACACCTGTAGGTTCATATAGCAGTGATGCGTGACACATTGAGGGCATTGTATCCTTTGAGGATTAATAATGAAACAGAATGTATGAAAGATAAAAAGCTCAGGTTCAGTTCACGTCACCTGTTATTTTATGAAGATATGGAAAGTCATAATGGATTCAGAATAAAATGAAATGTCAGAAGGAAGGGTTAACAGAAATGGAGAGATGAGGTCCTCATTTATTCCATTTATCTCTGATGCGAGTGGTGCCATGGTTACTGTAGGAGGAGTCAGGTAGCGATGACAAGTTGGATGCTTTCAGTGGCAGAGGAGAGGATTCATGTCTCTTGCAGCTGAAAAAGAGAAAGGAGTAATGGGAGTGACAAAGGATAGGTATGCAGAGCTTTTATTCGTTCCATAACAGCAGTCACGAGGGCTTCTTGAACTGGCAAAGTAGTGAGACGGAGAGGCAAACCCATAGAGGACAGTTTGCTGTTTACCTGCCTGTGTGCCCAAGTGTGACCCTTGCACCTGGACAGTGTTGTTGCCCATGGCGATGGCCGGCAGCTTAAATTTTACATGTGGCTCATAAATTATACAGGCAGCGTGCAGGAGAGACAAGCAGCTTGGAGAGAACAGCGCTGTAAGATTTTTAAAAAAAAATCTAAAAATGTGTTTTTCTAGATATAAATAATGTATATTTTTAATATGTTGTAATAATCTCTGTGTTTGGCCAGCTGCATCATCATTCATGGCAGTATAATGGGGAATACTGGGTAATTTTAAATGTTAGTCATATTGTTGTCTTGTTTTACTTCCTGGAACATAAGGCTAATCAATTATTAATTTTTCTTGCTTACCAGGTGCTTTCATCTCAGGGAGTTGTATTACATGGCGCACTCCTGTAGAATATTCCTTTCATAACACTGAGAGGGAGCTGAGTTCACGCTCAGTGCTTCTGTCATGGACATCCTTGGTTCTCCTTAGGGCATCCCGGCTTTGAATGTTAGGGGAAATATTATTTGCTCATGCTAATGCACACAGGGAGACCACAGACAGCTCCTAATCTTCACAACTAAACTACTTGCTGCATTTTGCATTACCTTCAAGAACAAAGCGTTCGGTATGAAGGCTAAAACTGAAAAGCAGTGACTGAAAGAACACCTAAGCAGTCAAGGACAGAGCGAAATGTTCTTCTCGCTTAACAAAGCAGAGAAGGTCGCTCTGTAAAACAAGAGGCCACAGGCTGAACCCCTCAAGGATGTGGCAAAACAAAATGTGCAATATCTATAAATCACTGAGATCTATTTTGAAAAGTCTTGGCTCCATTTCTCCTCCTCGTTGTCCAGCTGTTATGTTGCAGTGGCAGCAATGGGAGATTTCATGACTTCAAAAGGCTATTCTCTTGAGGCCAGAAGGGCTAACATTGATCAAATACATTTACAAGTGAACAACATGCCCCTGCTTCGTAAGAGCAATATATGTTACTGTAACGTTCTGTTTGAATGTGTGTGTGCACAGATGGATAACCAGGACTCGGTGCGAACTCTGTTGAAGCGGACAGAAGCAGAGTTGAACGTGCGCGTGGCTGATGCTTTGAGGAAGCAGGAGGATCCTCTGCAGAGACAGCGCCTCCTGGTGGAGGAGGAGAGACTCAAGTACCTAAATGAGGAGGAACTGATCATCCAACAGCTCCAGTCAGTAACAGGATAAAAGTATTAAGAGTATTGAGCAATAATGAGATGGCTTTAGAGTTACTGTAGAGGAGTACATGGTTGTTGAAATCCCCAATCTCTCAGTAAATCTTTAGTTTTTTTAATGAGTAATAACCAAAATGTGTTCAGCTCCAATTAGTACTAGTATGAGTGGTTTTTGATTAGTGTATTCATTACATAGTTATACGCTTTAAGGGGAGTTTTTTTTATCACATATTTCATAATTGCTTCAAACATGACAAAGTTCGTATCTGCTTTATAATTAGATGACTCACACTGTAACACAGTGATAGGATGGAATTGTAACTGTAATTAAGCCCGGCATAGAGCAAGATGCTTATTAAGATCTGAGGTATGAGACGGTCCAGCATCTAATTGAAGTGACTGCAGAACCAGAGCAGAGAGCTACCTTGACATTTAATAATCAGATAACTTGCTTCAGTAATTCCTGAGTCTCTCTGTGAGCAGCATAACAGCTCCTGAATCTCACTCTAAGCGGCATTTTGATTGCAGACTAATTGGTTGAACTGTTAGATGATCTCTGCTAATCAATGTGTGTTATTCTGCCTGGCTAATGGCCAATTTATTTTTGTTAATTATACATAGAACTTTGATTCATTTCATAACTTAAAGCAGATTTATTTGACCTAAGTTTGAACAGACCAGATACACATTGGGGCTGAGCAAACTTATATTTGTAAAGATTTTCTGTTACTGTCCATGCTCCTGAAAATGTTATATACAGCTACTCTAAAAGTACCACTTTTACCTCAGTTGTTGCATGAAACCTTTAAATACCCACCCACACTCCTCCAGCTCAGCTGTCTAGAGCTGTTGAGCTAGCTACCAGATGATTGAGACAGTTTATTGGCAGAGGTTCTACTGAACTTGAATAGCATAAATCTGAGATAAATATTCAGTCAAATTTAATTGTAACAGAGGAAAGCCTGGTGTCTGTTCCATTTCAGCGACCTGGAGAAGTCAGTGGAGGAGATCCAGAAGGAGTCGTCTGTCAACCACAAACTGGTGACAGTGCAGGAGCTGGAGGAGAAGGCTACTGTTCTGAGAAAACTGGGAGAAACCCTCACAGAGCTGAAAAGTGAGTCATGCTGGCGCATTTCATATTATGTGCACAGGCAAAAAAACAGAAAACACAGTCTTTTACTCTGGCAGACAGTTTATAATGCTTTAATTACTCACCAAGGCATTGATTATCTTTTAGTCACCCGCAGCCAGTCTGTAAAACATTTAATCAGTCTCAAATTGCTCAGATTGCACATTGTCTTAATGAACTCCCTGACCATTTACTGTAGTTCAAAAATGTTTTGTTTGATTACCACAAAAGGCTTTCAACATCTTTGACCAGTTGCCTTGTTGCTTCCTGTGATACTCCTCCGCTTTCTCCTGCAGATCAGTTCCCAGGCCTGCAGAGTAAGATGCGAGTGGTGCTCAGGGTGGAAGTGGAAGCCGTCAAATTCCTGAAAGAGGAGCCACACAGGCTCGATGCCCTGTTAAAACGCTGCAAGACTATAACAGACACCCTCGCAACCATGCGCAAGTATGAACCTGCTCTGACTGACAGCAACAGTATATGAGTACCTGCTTTAATCTTACAGCCCTGTATGTGTTGAATTAAAAGAGCTAAATGTAAAGAAAATACTGATGAGCTGTCCTTACAGAGACTTAGTCTATTATACAATTTTAATAATCCTGTAAATACTGATGGAACAGCATTTGTCCAATAAATTCTTACATAGTGACACGTGTAGAGAAATATGTCCAACATTAGCTGACACGAAAAATAATAACAGCTTACCCATTTGTATTCAATTTGAGGAAGGCTTTTCCATTTGTACCTCGGCCAAAGAGATTATGTTTTCACCCCTCTTTGTTTGTGTGTCAGCAGAACATTATGGATTTTTATAAAATGTGGGGGGCAGACTGGCCGTGGACTGAGGAAAATTGATTGGATGTTGTTGTTGATCCAGATCAGAGATTTCCGCCATTAAATGTTTATTGTTTTTAAGCCGAAAGCTCTGAAACTAGCAAAGATGATCAACTTAGTGTATGTAGAAAAGTCCTGAAAAGTGCATTCAAGCAGTTAATATGACCAAATGTCATTATTGGTGACACCCTGATGAAAGTGACTCATTTCAGTCACAAGAATAAAGGTTTTTTAATTGTATAGTGAGTACAGACTTGAACTTAAAATGTGCCTTTCAGCATTCTGTCTTCCATCTCATCATCAGCCTTTTGTCCAAAAAGCATCTCACATTCTGGTTTAATTAACCTCAATGATCAAAAGAGCTCATCAAATTATGCTTTTACTCTCATATTTTGTAAGTTAGCAAGTAGCAAATTGGAGATTTATTCAGTTTTGGTGGAGGTTTGCACTGTTTAGAGTGTAACTGTTTTCACTTCAAGTCATGGATTAGTCATATTTTACAATAGTTTCACAGAGTTGATTAATTAATTAATCTCCCATCTCTTACCAAGGCAAGCAAATGAGGGCGTGTGGAAGAAGCAGGAGGACTTTTCTAGTCCTACATCAAAGCACAATGAGGATTTGCGAAAGTTTGCAGACTTTGACATCCCCACCAGTCCACCCCTCACCATCAATGACCTTGGTGGAGGAAACAGCCTGTCCAACTGGAGCCCTCACTCCAGCCTCAGCCGTAGCCATGGGAATCCATCCGGCCCGCACAAGGACAATCACCCACCTGTTCCCCACAAGGGCAAAGCCCTGGAGGAGCTGGAACGCCGTGCTGCTGCTGACAAAGCTTTGTCCGTGGAAGTCCGACTGGTAGGAATGATTTGTGCTACTCTTCACATTTTTTCTTCTCTCTTTTCAACATGTGCGTGGTCTGGATTACGAATCATATCACAACAGTACTGCAACACCACAGTGGCTGTGTTTTCATAAAGTGTTTATCTCTTCACTCCTCAGGCAGCAGAACGGGACTGGGAGGAGAAGCGGGCCAGTTTGACCCAGTACAGCGCCCAGGACATCAACCGGCTGCTGCAGGAGACCCAGGCCGAGCTAATGAAGGCTATTCCAGACCTGGAGTTTGCTGCCAAACAGATCAAGCCCTCCTCCAACACACCATCCCCCCAGAACCCCCAGACTGGGGTGGCAACCCCAGAGCACCGTGTCAACAAGCCTCAGCACAACAAGATTTCTGGGAAAGAGGGAGGATCGAGGCGTGGCTCTGGTAAGATGGAGAGTTCAGGTCCTCAGTCTACAGCATTATCATGCATCATTGTCAAGCAAAAAAAAAAAAAGCTTCTTCAAATTGTCAACTTTTCAAGAACTAAAAAAAAAAACCTTGGTTACCATGGTAACCGCCATGTATTTTTTATTTAATCCAGTTGGTTTTAAAATATCTTTACAAGCCCTGCAGGTCATCAGATTTTCTCAAGAACAGATGTTAGATAAAACTTAGATAAATTATGAAAAACATCAAAAGTGAGTAGATACTGTAGGAATTTTAAAAAAAAAGTAAATGAAATAAGTCACTCAATATCAGCATTCAGTATTGAGTAAAGTAGGTTTCCCACACTACTCATAAATGCCTTTTTGCTTGTTCTAAAATCACTGTTAACGTATTACTGACTCCTTTCTAAGATCGTAATACTTCCCTTTCCAGACGAGCTTACAGTCCCTCGATATCGCACAGAGAAACCCTCCAAGTCTCCTCCTCCTCCACCACCTAGACGCAGTTTCCCATCTTCTCCAGGCCTGACCACCCGCAGTGGAGAGACCCTTATTCCCGGAAAATGCATAAAGGTAACACAGTCATGCAGTTTTCACATGTTCGCCGCATTGTATAAAGTAAGTATTCTGCTATTAAAACATTTTATTGACAAATTGACAACATCTTTATCCAACCTTATAGAGAGGCGGTAATGGAAGCTAAGCTCTTTTGTAGACCTTTTGTAGACCTAAAGAATATTCTCTTCGGACATGGCTTCAGAATCGTTAACATTTTGTATTTGCAGAAGACTGAATCTGAAGAGACTGAAGGGCAGAAGCCTCATGTAAAACTGAGGAGGACAGTGTCTGAAAACCCTCGTCCTGCATCAACACCTCCCACACTAGCATCTGGGGACAAGGAAGAAGGAGAGGAGGAGAAAATTGCTGCTGAATTGGAGGTAAACTAAAACATTGATTGTGCATTACATTGAGTATATCCTCAATAAGATGTTCAATGAGCGGGAAAACTGCACCCTTTTTATTATTTATGTTACAACTACAATCTGCCACTGGGTTTTGTGCGCACACATACTCACGAGCAGAGATGCTCACCATCATTACCACATGTTCAAGCAGCAGGTGCCATATGTCCTCCTGCCCCTGGCACTGGGAGAGCCCAAAGATCACATACTGCTCAGTCACACACATCATCACCCAGGGCTCACAGATCACAGCCAGACAGATGGACCCTAATGGCAGCTTGGACTGTGTTTGAGATGGCTTGCCTGAAATTTGATGGAACACAGAGACAACAAAAGCAGATTTTGATTATTCAGTGGCTGTTGTGTTTTTGTCCAAACATTTACAACCATTTTTGAACCTCCCTTTTCCCCTCCCAGCTATTTGAGAGAGCCCCGCTCAGGCTCGCTCTGCCCTCTCCCCTTTCCCTGCCTGTTAGCCCTCACACCAGGAAAGGCGCACCCCCCCGCAGACTGGACCTGTGGCCCTCTGAGGCCCCAGGCAGTGAGGTAACACTCTGGTTGAACCTGAGTGCTGTGGATTGCTGCCCTATTAGGCCTCTGTGTCTATTCCTTTAACCCCTCTATCACACACACAGAAATCACCAGCTACTGCTCGGCCACTAGCCACATCCGCTCATGCACTCCTCTCGTCTCCTCAAGCTGAAATTAATACAAAGTCTCCCTTCGGCAGATATTAATGCTCACCAGTGTCTCTTTTTGTTGCTGATGTGCATGCATGCTGTGTTGAAAGAATCCCAACCACAAATAGGCAGAATAAACCAAAGCAAGGTCTTATTTTCACACAATTTATGCAGTTATTTGATTGCATTCTGTGGCTTAAACTGGCTCGGGGACTGTGTTACCATATACAATGGAATTAACTTTTTTTTTGCCACTCAGCGGCAGAAAAACATTGAAATCACCCGACACACATACAACAGACACTACCATATCAACACTACCATTTAGTTGTTCTGGCAAACATGTTAGCAAACAATTACCTAAGTACACATCCAGCAGAGAAAAGGAACAAATTAAGCATCTGGAGTCTAAGATTAATATTTGTCGCTGCTGTTGTTGTTGCAGCTGTTCAAGTTTATTCACTAGTTAATTGCTATTTGTGTCTGTCACTAGGCAGGTAGGGTACAGAATTTTTTTGCTGTGAATGCAGCTGCCTGTGTTGATGATGGTGATTGAGCCTTATAGCAAATGGAAAAAAGAGGCTTTAAAAAAGGCTCCGCAGAGAATTTTCTGTGGTTTTGACTCTGTGAGCAATAAACTTTTCTCATCAAAGTCATTTGAGTCAATGTGAACACCAAACATACTGATTAATACAAGTTTCACTTCACAGAAAGTAATGAACCACAGTTTTAATTAGCTACCTTCTCTATAACCCTCCTCGGCACATGGGTATTACATTTTGGACACAAACCCACTCACACAATTAGTTCCTTTATACACATAATGAATGCATCACCCCTTCACAACCACATAAAGAACATTCTGTGAGTGTTGTTGCAGTGGGTTTACGGTTGATGTTGCAGTGTTTTTTGTGTGTGTGGGAGCCAATTTGTACGTGTGACCAGCAACTTAAACACTGTATGAAACAGCTGTCCAGCTGTGCCTTACTGGACTGCTCTATACTTTAGAGGGAGCTGCATGAGACAGACCACACAGGCAGCATTTTGAAATCAGATGCAACAGTAAGAAGCCCACACATGTTTACTGATACATACGTAAAGAGGAAGTTAATCTAGAAATACATTACAAGTCAATAACATCACTTAATCACAATGTATCTTGTTGTATTTCTTAGTTGTGCTTTTTTTAAAAAAAAACTTTTTATGCAGCAATCTTCAATTTCACGCAGAAAGTTGTTGGATTGTGCTAAAGCAAAGTGTTTAAATTTAAACTTCAAGTGCTTTCCTCATTTATAGGGAAGGCGCTTGTCTCCTGTCCCCCACATTGTGTTGACAGAGTGTTTGCCAGTTTCACCTACTGCCTCTGAGGATCCTGTCAGAGATACAGCAAATGACTCCGTAGAGGAGAGTCCATCACATGACTGGACTGGAAGGGATTCATTTGGAAGCTCTGCACAGCGAGAGTTGAGGTCTCAGCATTGTTTTGAGGAGGATATAGAAATAAAAGAAGAGTTGGTCCTGCTGTTGACAGAGCTGGAGGTGAGGGTGTTGTCTCCCCTTGAGGCCCACGAGCTCAGCAGGACTATGGGAGGGATTCTGCAGACTCTGACCATCTCACCACACACTAAAGAAGTCTCTGACGTCCAGCTGAGCGACAGGCCACTCCTAGTGTTTTTCAGGGAGGAAAAAACAGTCAGAGAGGCCTACAGGCTGCTGTATTCTCTTTTGGAGTTGTCTAAGCCGGTGCCCAAACCCAGAATGAAATCCTCCCTCCATCTGGGCCAGCAGAGCTCTCTGGTGAAGGTTCTGAGGAGAGGGATCGAGACAGGGGAGAGGATACTAACACTTCAGCACAACACTGAAATTAAGATGACTCCCGAGGTACAGCAGAGTTCAGTAAACACTACTCCCGAGTCCAGTGGATCAACTCGCTCTGTGGACAGTCAAGCCGAACAGAGCGAGAGGAAAGCAAGAGAAGATGTTCGACACAGCACCTACAACAGGCTAAATAGTTTGGAGGAGACCATTCGTGAGCTGGAGAACACCTTGATAGAGATCGGTGGCCATCCCACTTCGGAGCAGTTCTACACTGAGACAATCTCCAAAAGCTCTCCTGTACAGATGACTGGCAGTCCGACCTCAGAGACCAAGAAGCCTCCAGTCCCACCCAAGCCATCCTCTGTGAGCCCAGCATCGATCCAGGTTCATTACTTACACCTGCTGTGCAGATTCCTGCTCTGAAGCAGCATGCTCTATTTTCTTTCTTCACTTTTTTCTGGGTGACTGTTGGAATTTGCTTTTCAAATTCTTCTGATGTCTGCTCCCTGATGAAATTGGCATCTAATTGTATTTGAAATTGAAAACATGCAAAGGGGACAGACAGCAGACATGTATGCTCTGTGATTAGTGCTGGAGCTGCTATCCTGCTGAGCTGTGTTGTTAATTGTTTCTTTATCAATCTGTCCTGGCATCTGTTTTTTTGTCATTAAATCTAGCCAATTTCACCTTTTGTTACTCTGAGCATACAATAAAAAAAAAAATAAATGCATAGATAATACAACATTTCTAATTTCTTATTTTTTTCTCTTCTTCACTTGTCAGCTCGATCAGATGAATCTGTCTTCTCATCTTTGCCCTGCCTTGAAATCAGCTCTCTTTCCTTCAGAAATTGTTTTAAACAAAGTAATAATGGTTTTATGTACACCGTTACTTGTGCTGTACTTACACAAAAGCACAAAATGTCAAACAGAAAAAGCAAAAAAAAGAGTAAAAAAGCAAATAAGTACAAAAAAGTAGTATTAGTACAGACAATAAACAAGACAAATATCACTTCAAATGCACTAATGACCACATGTTGAACTCTATTACCAGACATTGCGAGTAGCCTGCTTTCAACTCACCTCCAGTTGACCGCAACACAGCAAAGATTAGTAATTATCAGAAGACTTACTGCGTTCCCGTGTCAACTGCCACTATAGTGAGGTGTCTTGACAGCTCGCGTAGTATTCCCTGTAGCGTGTAGCCTCCCACTCAGGGCAGGGCTGCAATACTTGACAGTCACACTGTCACGGTGAGTTTCAGCCCTCTGATATAGAGCCAGGGAGCATTCCCATGGGCATGGCTGAGGATTACAGAGTCTTCACACATTATTTCATCACTCACAACTTCAACCATGTTCATCATTTCTACATGACCCTTCTTCCTAATCTTGTCCAACGTTTGCTAAAGTACTAACCAAATTCACATTGACACATCCCCTTTCTAGCCCCACTGCAGTTCAGATTTTAATTAGCACATTAGAATAAGGGTTTATCCATCAAGCACCAAGTATACTGTATATTTTATGTCTGCTTCATATCAAGAGAAGGGTGGGCTAAGAGGGAAGACGAGCAGTTGCCAGTCTTTTTGCCTTGGCTCTTTGACACTTTTACAGTTAATCTTTTATTAGTTTTCCTGTCAGCTAATGTCTCTGTGTGCAGAGGAAGCACAGTTTGATGGAGATTTGAATGAATCTGTATTTGTTTTTTGTGCGTATTTGAGACAGCCGACAGTGTAACTCAGCGGGAAAGATCATTAAGCACACTGTCTCGTGGATCCTACGGAGAAGCGAGGCTACGCAACGTCAATTTTGATGCCCCATTTCTATATTCTTCTCTTTGTCATTTTCTATTGATGTGGAACTCTGTGAAGTGGATAGTTCAGTTACATCAGCTACATGCTATGATCTTAAAAAAACCTCAGTGGTCTCAGGAGATAGACTTGCTTGCCGAAATAAGACTGTACCGAGTTGATGTGTGTCTGAGACGTATACACTAAAGGCACTGAAGAGGAGAAATGACATGTACAACCGTGTACCGCGTGTCCAAGGTCTTATTCACACTCTCTCCTCTCCTTTCCTCGCAGGGAGGGAATAGTTCCACTGTTGGTAAGGTTCTCCACTCCTCAGCTGCCTCCAAACTGAAGCACCTGCAGCAGAACAGCACAGACAAGTATAAAAGTGGCAAAAGAGATGACTTCCTGAAGATCCAGGGCCAGCAGCAGGTGCAGTATCATCTTTTATATTTAGCTCTGTCAAGGCACGCTTGACCTGGCAGCATCTGTGCAGACGGACTGTGTGGTACTTTCCGGATTCTCTCAATAATGGTTGTCTTTTCTGGTGGTGATGACCTAGGCCATAACCATTTTTTTAATATATTTTCATCATAACATATCATAAAAGTGAGGATGATGATCTTTATGAAAACATATTGTATTTTACTATGCCTTCAGTCTGAAATTGGGGCAAAGAGAGGCAATGATCTGTGCCTGCTATAAATCAATACAGATGGGACAGAGAATTCTTTGGATGTGGAACAGTATTAAAAATGTTTCCACATATACAAGCTATGCTAGGATGACCTTGCTCTTCATATAGAAACATAATCTGTCTCGAGCAACCCCTTCAAAGCACAATATCCAGAATTGCCATGCAGCCCCTCTGTATTTTACACACCAAATCAAGCGCCTCCAACTCCGACACGCCTCACCTCCACTCAGTCCTCTCCTGGTCCCGCAGCATTATTGCATGTTCCCATCATTGCCCCCCCTGCGTAGCTTACATTCATCACACTATGTGTGGCACTCTTTCTAACATTCGAGACATTACCTCATTTTTTTTCTGTTTTTAGAGAGACAACTGCAATGATTAATTGAATTTGAAAACAGTTTAGCTAATGATCAAAAATTCTTTGATGGCAAAGTCAAATTATTGTCACAGTCTCATTATCGTGGGTTTGTTGAAATAGATCAAAGAATCCTCTGCGTGCTCTGTGTCCCACAGAGAGATGTGTGTTAGGCAGGTTAAATTAGTGGAGGGTTAGCGCTTCAATTACCTAAACAGTGTTTTTATGTTTGAAATTCTTAAGCTATCTCTAATTATAGTAGCAAAATTCATTAAAAAGTAGAAAACACCTTCATTTAGTGTTATGTATTACCATGATATACCAGTTTAAGTCTCAAATTCTGTTTTAATGGTCTTGTCTGTAGAATGAAGTCTGGAACCTATTATATTTATTTCTAACAAGCATAAAAAAACTTTTGATTTTTATAAAACTTACTAAACCTTACTGGAGCTTCTTTCTATATATTTATTGTTATACACTTGACTGATAGCCGGCTCTACATTTTTGCAGGTTTAATTAGTTTGCATTTTGGTGTCTTAAAGTAATGCGAGGGACTAGACGCTAAACTAGATGCTAAATGGCCTCTGAAGGCAAGGAAATTGAACTGCTGAAGCATGTCAGTCTAGTAAAGCCAAATGAAGATTTTTGCACCTTGCCTGTGCACAGGAGAAAAAAAAAAAAAAAAAGCTTAATGTCAATGTCATTTCAAAAATAACAGGAGCAGTGAAGTGCACCTAAACCGCTATACCCCACAGAATTTGACAGAGCTTTCAGACACACATTCAGTCTTGAGGATTGCAGAAAAAATGAATGTGTTAGAGAGAGAGAGAGAGAGATTGGCGAGATCGCAAGAGTAATGATACTTTGGTCGCCTCAGACTGAGAGAAGATTGGGAGGAATCTCTGCAGTGCTGTGTAATAATCGCCCCTTGAGTCACACTGGCAATCACTGATGATTCAATATGAGGAGGGCAGTTATCTTTCCCCACCATTTAGTCTTTCACGTTTCCTTTCTTTCCCTCTTCCGCTTTCTATACTCTGCAATTTAGGCGCGATGCCCCTTTCTCCTTTTTGCTCTTTCCCTGTCAGTCTCTTTCATTCCCTGTGATTCGGAAGCTAAAGTGCATTCCTACACTTGTCTAATGAAAGCAAAATTAATCCCATTATTTCAGTATGACACTCGCACACAGTACGCTCTTTGTCCACAAACTTCAAAACAGTCATTGTGAAAAGCTGTATGTGTGAAAGCGCTATCCTCAGAGGGACAGTGGATACTCAAAGCTAATTGTCAGCGTGGGAAGTCGGTGCCAAGCCGTTTAGGGTGGCAATATACCACAACTGCATGACAAATAACAAAAGGAAACAAAGAACCAGCTGACTTATACCAAGAGAATAAATAGTCTGTCAGCTGTGGCAGTGTTCACAATGGCTAATAACCCGGAATTTGTGGCATTTTGACATATGATGTGCAGCCAGTTAATGAGAGGTCATGTCCTCCATTAGTACACCAGTAGGTAGAGAAAAACTGCCAACTGCCAAACAATGTGGTCCCACTTGCCTAAATAGTACTATATAAGCAGATACACAATCCAAACTTTAAATGCTAACTCCGCTAACCGTGCAGTGCCATGTACAGTAGTAGCATTAGGTTGGGTGAAAACAACAACAAATATTTTAACACCCTTTTTTAAACTGTGATGAAGCCACGATGCTGAGAGTCTAGCATAGTGTTGTTGGATTCCACAAGCTGTTACATTTTGAAATGACTTCTCTTTGGTCGGATATCTTGGTGTCTTTTATGTCAAACCAAGAAAACACGGCACAGATCCTGGCAAGTACACTCCCAGATGGATGGAGAAAAATCTGTCTACTAAATCATTTTAAATTCAGTATAATGAAACAGCTGAGCATGGACTATGCTGAAAAACACGCTGATTATCTGCAGCTCATCTCATCAAATTATCAAGGCGGCTGGCTGATTTGCATAACAGCCTTTAAGAGCTAATTAAGAACTTTTGCCTGCTCTATGTTTACTTTACCCGGTGTTTTTTTTTTTTTTTTACCTGTCACTGACTTTTGGCTCATGATCTTTCTCAAGAGAAATCCTAATTATAGCCACTTAAGAATAAAAGGTGATGCATCGTGCTACTTTTTGACAACTAAAACATAAGCAGGTGCTTTTAGAAGAATATATTTGTGCAGAATATGTCAAGTGCAAAACAGTCACTGTCTTCCAGTGTCTGTATTTCCAGGATTCCCATATTATGCCTTACAATTGATTTGTAACCTAAAAATGACCACAGTCATTCCTCTCACCCACATTTCACCCTCCAACTCACACTCGCCGGTCACACTTTTGACTGATGTTGTTGTTTTGACAATTAGACGTGCCCACCTTGGGTGACTTCTCTTCTTGCCCCACAGCTAAAGGTAAAGGTGTTTCTTCTCTTAAACCTTTCCTGGGCATAACTCCCTGAATGTGACCCCAAACTTTTACCCTTCTTCCATTTCCCATTTGATGTTTAGATGTTCTATTTTCTTTTCTCTGGCCAAATGATAAGTGACATTTCTGGGGCATTTCGAATGGGGCACCAACACGAGGAATGAGCGCGGCACTTTGGCAGTCTCCCAGTGGTCTAATACCCCCCACCCCTAGCTAATCCATGAAAAGATCTGAATCTATAAATACCTTAGGAATCAGTGACACTATACACACAATGACAAATCCCACCAGTTCAGATGAAAGGCAGTTGGTGCATATTAACATGTCATGAAAGCCAGATGGAGGGACAGTTTAACATTTTTAAGACATAACTGTGTACCATCTGCAATCAACTAAAACAAGATGCACTGGCACCACTTTTTGGTTTTATGGGGGTCCTGCCAATTTCAGTGTTTTTTTCTCATCAAGATAAAATATGCTGGTTGAATGAGCTATGATCTATCTCCTCTATACTCTATTGTGGCCTTCAAGCACCTGAAAAGGTCGATCAGATTTCAGGGGTTTTCTCATGCTACCCCTGCCTCCTTCCTGGCCATGCCCATGCAAATGATGTGGTTGCATCAGTATTAGGGTTTTTGCAGAGCATCAGGTTCTTTCTTAGTTTCGCCTCTGATATTATCTGCGTGTGTGTTAGTTGCAGGTGTAATAATTAACAGAGCCTTTCTGATGGTGCTCTGTGCCGCTGTGCTCGGGCTGTCTGCTCACTACTCAGAGGTATTAGGGCATTCCAGGCATGAGAATCCTTCAAATCAGTGTGCTGGATAAGAACAGACAGTTCAAAGCCACAATTTCGCTCCGTTTGCTTTGGCACAGATCAAGGAGGGCATGACAATGTGAATCACTTTCACACTGCAAAACCCTGTTTCCATTTCCCATTTGGCCGCTTATTACTTCTGGCAGTAAAACAGGCTAGTTAAAGGTGCTGGGCAAGAGGTGGGGGTTGTGAAGACCTATCCTGGGAGGCTGTCGTTTGGCAGGCAGCTTTGAGCGCGTGAGATGAAGGGAGGCTGCTCTGCCGCACTCACAGACCAGAATAAATGTGTCGGCCAGGCTTGAGAGGAGTTCCTCGAGCAGAAGGAACAGCCCCGCTCTCTGGGGACGGTTGGCAGCACAGGCTCTGGAGCTGCAACAGAGCAGGTGAAAGCCTCCCAGCAGCGCAGTCTAGACTAGCACACCTGCTCTCCTTTCATATAGAACTAATCCCCGTAATCTCTAAACAAATGTCTTTTAAAACTTTTAGTGCCACAGCAAAACTTTTCTCCTGTTGCTTTTCAGTAAAAGCTTAAATAAAACTCCATGTAAGAATAAACCTTTTCATCACTCTGGTATCTCCTGCACATCAAACATGCAGTGACTGTTTTTACTTAGATTTTTTCACCCAGGCTCCACCTTTGAAACGGAGACAAATACATGTTATGAATGTTACCCATAAGTTTCATACTGCTGGAACAGTGCCATCTAGTGACTCATCCCAGCATTACACAAAAGGGACTAAAGGTGTGATGCTGTCTGTCAATTTGATTATTTTGCATTTTTTAATGAGTAACAGTCATTAAAACAAGTGTCAAAATAAAGGTGTAATTCACACTTAGTGTTGCGCCCTATGACAGAAGGTGTGTTTCAGTGGTGTTGGTCATCATGTGGAGATGGCTGCCTGTCTCACGGCTTGCATCACACATGCTGATATCAACTTGAATAATGGTCTCCTGTGTTTGTCTCTTGTTCTATTTTTTTTACCTTTCCCTCACCCTCACTCCCCCTTACCCTTCCACTACATGTTTCGTCTGGCACTTGTTCCTGCGGCGCAACCTCACCCACCCCGTCACCCTGTGTGAAAACCTGCACCTCCTGGCCTGCGCACCTACTCTCCCTGACTCTCCCTGTGCCTCTGTGACCCTGCAGCAGTGAGCGACCTGTCCATGTCCAGCCTCTTCAGCTTCTTCCTTCTCCTCCTGTTCAGCATCACCTGACTAGAGAGCTACACACATCTGTCTGCCCCCTTATATAATCAGTCCCTCATTCTGTCCCTGTAAGGATCAGGCTGAGACCTTCACATCTCTGGTGTTTACTGCAAAATCTACTCTGAACACCAATCTGTGTGCATTTGTTGATGTGTGTGAGTGTGTGTGTTTGTGTGTGTGTGCGCACAAGCATGCGTGCACAGATGCACGGTTGACTGTAATGGTAAGGGAAGGTGCTGCAGGGGACAGTGCCCAGCCACAACCAATTTTTAAGTCTTTAATTTTTCATTATTTCCCCTTTGATCCCTGAAAACCTCATCTCTTTGCGTTCCTCCCCACCTTCCTGTCTTCTGTGTCCCTGCTCTTCCTGAAGACCTCGGGGACCAACAGCTTCAGTGGCAGTATTGAGCCATACCTCTCTGGTATCAAAACAGGCATTTTGTCAGGCCGAGTGCCCTCTCCTGCAGCAGCGTTTGCCCCTGGCCTGAGGAAGTACCCCCAGGAGGGGGCAATACCCTCCCTGACAGCCTCCCCCAGCCAAGCGAAGGCCCTGCTGGCAAGCCTGTCTGCCTCTGGCTTGAGCGCAGAGGCCCTGCTCCTCTCCTCTACCCTCCGTCATCACCGGCGTCTACGTGAGCAGCGAGCCTCCTCCTTGCCCTTGCCCAGCAGCGAGTCCTCCTCCCCTACTCCCACTGCTACCTCCTCCTCTTCCTCTTCACCCACCACCCCTGCTCCTTCCCTGTCTCCCTCTTCTCCCACTCCTTCGAATCCCCACACCCTCTCCTCTGTGGTTGTTAAGCCCGGCGGTCGTAGCCTTGATAGCTCCAGCCTCAACAACTGCAAGGAGGGTGGCAATGAGCCTGTGAATAAAGACCTCACCCCTGGCAACTCTCAGTGATGAAGAGGAGGAAGAGGAACATGGGAGAATGCAAGCACCATCACCCAATGAAAAAACATTAAAAGAAAACCGCTTCATTATGGAAAAATCCAGCATTTTTTTTAGTTTCATATTTTCTTTCGCAACTTTTTCTTCTTTTTCCTCTCTACTTTTGGCCTCAGTCCAGTGTGCGCAATCTTCATGTTTCCATGGCAAGAACTACTGACTGTAAACGGAGTCACAATCTTCTTCTTGGACAATTTTCCTAGTCTGATCTGGTTCCATAGTTCCTCTGCAGATCTCCCACACAGTCATACTGCCAGTTTCCCAGATAGAGAGTACACAAATGGGCCTCCCCCTCCCACAAGCTGCCTGTTATAAGCTGATGTGGTCTGGATGGATTTACCGGACGATACCAGTCTCATATTTACCCTCACTCAATGGGCTGTTAGTGGAGTAGATAATAATATCTAGACTGTGACTTTTATCATAGAAGATAGAGCTGCAATAATCACCAAGTGAGTCCAGTAGTTGTGTGTGTTCAGGATAATATTGCTCTCACTTACCTGCATCACCTGGCAGAATGTGAGTCTGCTCAGAAGAGAAAAAAAAAAAAAAAAACATGCAGAAGATCAAGGTGATGATTGTGATTTCAAGCTGTTTTGTGTTAAAAGGACATTTGTGGCTCTTATTTTTTTTTGCATCACCTGTGTTTTAAACTCTGAACTGGTGCTATATTTTCCCCTCTGTTCGTACACACTGTGTAAAGAGTTTACATGATTGTCCTCACTCCCCGATCTTAAACCTGTGCTTTGTTTTAACTGTACATTCCACTGCACTGACAGTCTGCATTGATTTCATGTCACAATATTTAAATGTTTATATGCATCCCTACAAAAAGAAATCAGTGCATCTAAAATTAAGAACAATTACAGACAATTTTAAATTTCAATTTCATTTGAAGATGACAGTATATATTGACAAAAGCACATTGTAGGGAGCGGTCTTACAACAGCACATCTCTATTTAAAATATGAGGTAAGATTACCCAGACAGAAGGGAAAATACGTATGATGAATTGTGTACAAATGTTGAATTTCTGTATATGTGTATGAACTAGTTAATTATGACAATCAGGATGTTTCTGCAGTAGCATCTTACAGGTTGCTCCGGCATTGTGGCGCCTGACATCACAAACCTTCCCAAAGACTCGAGCACACACAGTGATGAATAATACATTACACATACACGTTCTGTCACACATGCACTTGTAAAGCCAAGCTGTTTGCAGAAGCACAGACTCTGCCAATTTTTTTTTTTTGTTTCAGCAATCTTGTGTGATGCTTCATTTTTCAGTCACATCTGTTGCACCGCTGATTATGAGCACTACTGGTAAAATATGCCATATCAACCAGAACATGATTTTACCCTTTAAGGAATCTGATCTGCAGAATGATAGATTTTCCTTTGGGAGACTTGTTTCTTTTGAACTTCAAAGTTAATCTGCTGGGAAGCAGCTTCCAAAGTTTCAGCAATTTGCTGGCCTTATTGTAGAACATAATACCTTCTTTGAAAAAGAAAAAAAAAAAAGAAATGCGTCTTCTCACTGCAGAGAGTTGATCACACTTCAACATCTATGACAGTGTCTCAACTCTGAGCAGTGTTTAAAAGAGAAAGAATGTTAACCAGCACATATTTAGAGACTTCAACTACAGTTTGACCCTTGAATGGACTGAGAGGAGAATTTATAAATATAAAGCGAGCACAGTTTCCTCTCAAACACATGACCCTTTCTTCTAATTTCGACTTTTTGAATCTGAAACTATGACAAGCACAATGCTACAAATGTTTCTTGCAGGCAAAAAAAAAAATCCCCCTCATACCTGCATTTTTAAAATAATGGACATTAGATTACCAATATTAATGTTGCCTCATTTGATTTTATTACCTGCATGTTGAAATAAGAAACATTTATGAATGTTAGGCCTTTGGTGTGCCTCAATGACAGTGGTTGAAATGATCTTTTAAAGCACATCAAAGGCCTGCCAGTGATTCCTTAAATGCGAACCCTGCACAAGGAACCATTTTGAAGCTCCCTGTCCTGTGTTGTTGCCTCAAGGCTGCTCACTGGGGAGGTGACGAGGGCGAACGGACAGTCATAGACAAAGTGATTTTTTTTTTATTTTTTTTTTTCAGTTGTTCACCAGAACGACTGTGTGAAATCGATTCTTTGTGGCATTGAGATTAAAACATGTGCAAAGGAGGCTCGTGTCAAAGAGTAGGCAGCTTGAGGAGAGGGGATTAGTTTGGGGACATGTGAAGGCTACTTTAATAAGGTCAGCTTTGACTTGCCTTGTCTCTGTCGAGAGTGCTTGTGATATAAAAGACTCATAGAGATGAGAGGAAGGGTTTGACAGAGAGAGAGCCGTTAAGCGGCTCTTCTTTCCCTGCCCCTTTCACTTTGCTTTGTCTTTGGGGTGGTGCATCTGTGAATTAAAAGCCACTCATTTGATGTTATCCCAGGACAAACGTTAATGGGCCTCTATTATGAACAATGTGTGCAATATGTAATTAGCACTCTGGCAATTTTACCAAGGCAGTGCTCTTTGCCTTTGAGATACTCCTGCCTGTTTGTCTGCAAGGATCTGTAACCATGTTTTTTCCCAGTGCCTCTAAGACTTTCCAGAAAATCCCCGGTTGATCTTGTATTACAGTATTAGATCAGCAACAATGACAGAAAAGCACGTTTACCCAAAGAAGAGGCTGCGAAATTTGGCATGTTCCCATTTTTCGCAGAAAAAAAAAAAAGAAAAATCGCACTTGAAATGCAGAGTGTGTCAGGTTGCAGCAGTGGCATTTGACTAAACACTCCCCCAGCTCTAACAATGTGTAAAACTGCAGGCTCACAGCACAGCGAATTAAGCCTCACCCTGGGTGCTCTGTAGCTCTGCCAGGCAGGTTCAAGCCCTGGGTTTCATATTGAGTGAAGTCAAATGAAAGAAATTCACTTACTCATGCTGTTCCACACTCAAATCCATAACTCTCCGAGTTAAATTTGCTGCATTTGCGTCTGGTGAGCGTTGGGGAGGAAGTATTCATGCTTGGCTGCTTTCCCCAAGTTAAGTCTGAGATGAAACCCCCCAGAATCGCGTGACAGTGCTCTCTGGAATGATTTTTAAGACAAGTGTTAGTGGACTGTGATTTCAACATGGCTGGAGGCTTAGAGGGCATGTCGAAGACACTCACAGTGGATGCCCCTGGCAATCAGAAAAACTCATGCAAACTTGAAATCAAACATAGAAGAAATATACATATATAAATATATCTAAGTGAGATGTTTGTGTATGATATTATAATTGTGAAGAAAAGTGTGATATATATAGGCCTAGATTAAATTATATACTGTAAAATGTCATCATCTCTTCAGTTTTATATATTAGTGATCATTTTGTACAGATTTTTCTTTTTTAATTCATTGAGAGAGATATTACATTTCACACTGAGATTATTTATTCATATGCAGAACATTTTTATATTTGTTTAAGAATATCTGTATAGATAACAGTTAGCCTCTGTAATATACACTGAAGTTCATTTTTAAATTCTAGGATTTTCTTTATGAACACTTGGTCAGATTTTATGTAATTTTCATTTATGAAAAGCTTGTCCCTGAAAACGCTTGTCCAGCTCATCTGCACCTTTGCCTCCTTACGTGAAAGGTCACTTCAAGGTGTAAGAGGCTGGACCAGTGCCTGTGCTTAGGGGCTTATTTTGCTACTATCTTTTTTTATTTTGTTTTTTGGGGGGGGTTGTTTTCTGTACCTGTGGTCTGTTGTTTTTTTTTTTTGGTTTCACCCCATCCTGTATTTGTGATTCAGCTGGTATTAGTGCTGTTGGAGATGAGAAACACAGATATTGTGGTAACTACTGTGAAAGGTCAGTTTATGGGCCCAAAGGCTTCATATAGAGCCTTGCTGCTTTGACAAAAAATGAAGTTACATGGCTTTAATATTCCTCTGTGTCATGTTTGCATGTTAACAGGAATGGTAGCAATGTGAATGTGCAAAAGCATTCAGAGGCTCTTAATCATCACGACAGGTGGAAGTAAATCTTGTTGCTTATTCTACTCCAGTTGTTGAGTAGCTTTAAGTAGCAGTTAAGCTAAACCACGAAAGTTAAGTAAAACCACCAAGATGGAACAATAAGGGAACTGTGTGGAGTCGTATGGATTTAAAGTTTTAACTCTTTCTTTGTCATTGTATCTTTTTTTTATAATGAACCTACATTCTATAGTATGTACTGTATATGAGATTTTTACATGAATGTGTGGATGTTCAAAAATCTTGGCATCAAACGTAGAAAAACAAAATTGACTTGTAAATAGGCCGAGTCATTCCTAGCGAGTTCAACAAATTGTTATGTCCAAAAGAAAATGTTTTATTAATATGATTAACTATGATGATGGGTACAAAGGTATATACAAAAACAATGCATGTATAGTCTCAAGCAATCGCACGGTGCAGTCGAAAAAATGTTGTCTACATGTTTTCTCAAAAAAATGAGAAAGAGAGAAATAGGAGACAGTTCCATGTTAGAGGTTTACAAACACGAAGAATGAGACATTATTTTGGTATCTGTGACACAGGCATGTTCAGTCTTACTGTGACGTTATGTGGCAATGAAGATGATGATGATGATGATGATGATGTAGTGGCTGAGAGTATTGAATGTCCAGAAGGATTCAGAATGCTTGAACGCACCCCAACCAGAATAGTCACCAGTGATGGTGTACTCTTTCCACAGAGTGATTCTCCCATTTGTAGAGTAGTGTGATATAAGAACAAAAATAATACAGAAAATAGATCTATAATACAATGATATATAAATTTTAAAGCCTACTGATACTGGAGATACTAATTTATCAGTGTGGATGCCATGATATTCTGTGAGAAATGTGTGTGTTTTTCCTGTGAGAAGACAGTAGGCAGTTGAACCTGCCTTCTTTTGTACATAATTTGCTGTGATTGTGTGTCCAATAAAGTGCAGCTCTCTTGTACAGTCGTGGCGTCTGATCTTGCTTTATACTGACTCACTGTGTGTCGTCCTGTCAGAAAACGACTGCATTTCTTTAGCATCAGAAAACGTGGATACAACCTGGATGTTGCATCCGACATCAGGTCAAAGCTCTTGTTTTGTAGAAAAATTAAAATTACAGGAACAATGGTTAAAAAACAGGCTTATTTTAAAATGTTCATGATTTTTTTTTTATTTCTCGATATGTAATAGGTAATAACAGTACAAGTTTGAAACATACAAATCCATGAGGACCTACAGAAAAATGTTCAGTGATATTTGGAACCAAATTCATTTAATTAAAAAATACAAATAATTCAAACTTAATTCTATGTACAGAGCAAATTCATACTAAAATGTAGGCAAACACACACTACCATGTGGCTATTTTGAACATGTACATGAACATGTACTTTGACATAGATTATATACAGAACATTTTGAAGCAGGTTCTTTTGTGTGTATGCCTGAGTGTGATTCCAGTTACATTTGCAAAATGTCTTGGTCCAGAAATGGCTCAAGTCTCCTGGCGCTGAGCTGGCCGTCGACCATCTGTCCGCCTGTATGGTGTGTTCCTCAAATCTGAGGCAGAGGAAAGACAGGCATAATGAGATGAAGGTAGAATTTCAACAGCACGTACATGTTGAAATATCCCTGTGTGACTCCTCCAGGAGGCATTATGTTACTGTACCTGTGATGATGTCCTCCAAAGCACCGTCTTTCCCCTCACGTACTTGGGGTTTCACCTGCCTTTTCTTCAGCTCCGCTATCAGGTCCATCTGAGGCATCTTGGGCATCATAGGCCCCTAGAAAAAGTTAAAAATAAAATGAAATATATGATCGTTTATGCTGAATGGAGTATTTCTGAGAAAACTGCATCTTTAAAATAACACAAAATACATTAAAACAGATTAACAGTCAATACAAATTTCTGAAATATAATTTCATATCATTGGACCTTAAATTTCTTACCTTTTGTGCTCCAGCCTTGTTGGGAGATGGAGAGTCTCTTACATCGTTGGCCTGACTCTCCATTTTCTTTTTCTGCTGAATCTCTTCCTCTGCTTTCTGTGTTCAATCAAGGACAAAAAGAATTAACTTGCAATGCAACACATCATAATTGATAAATATCAGAAACCTACCACACATCCTCACCTTATAGGCCTTTATGAAGCGTCCAAACATCGGGAAAAACATTGAAGGCTGTGTGGTTTTTGAGTTCTCTCCAAAATACTCCACCACAGAGCAGTAAGCCTCCTGGAGGGAGCCAGACAGAGCGAGAGAACAACATGAAGCGTACGTGTAAATGCATATGATGAGGTGGGTTTCCAATTGTGTGAAAGTGTTACATGAATTATAGGCAAACCTGTGCTGTCTTGCTGTCTTTGATCAAAGAATCCAGCTGCTCGCTGTTTTTTTTGATGAATTCCTTCAACACTGGGCTGTCATCCTGCACCAGGAACTCCTTCTTGGTCATCTCCATTCCTCGTTCTAATGAGCGGATATCTTGAAGAATACCATCCAGAGACACTGGCGAAGAAACAGAAATTAGTTTATTACCATTCCTGATTTATATAACCAGTTACAAAACTGGATAGGCTGATAGGCGTTTGTGTGAACGTACCAAGTGCTGCCTTGTCCACAAAGTGTAGCTCGGTGTGGAAGTTGGCCAAGTCGGCATATTTTTCCAGGATGATGTTGGTGATGAAGTGAAGCAGAGTCTGTGAGCGGTCAGTGGACTTGGTCTCCAACAGCTGAAAAGTAAAGACAGTGATATAGTTGATTAGTTTAATAAAGTTTTCTTGCAGTGAAAAAGTAAATGTACGAACAAAAGCTACTTACAAGGTCCAGACTCTGCAGCCGAAAACCGTAAGCTGAGCCCCTCTTACTGCTGTTCATATAGTTGCCAAAGGCGAGAACAATCTAAAGGGGAACATATGAGATGACTTATGCAAAAACACACATTTGGAAAGCTACATCAATGTGTTGTTTTCTCTTTTACTTACTTCTAAGATCTTTTTCAATTTGGTTGAAGACTTGATGGACATGGACGCAGCAATGATCGAGTTCAGTTGCTGTGGATGAAATAAAAAACAAACTCAATACATCTGTTGAGGAAAGTTATTTCCAATTCTCTTCTAGTCCAAAATATAATGAACTTTATACACTGACCGGCTGCAGACGTTTCACAGTCTCCGGGAAGTTGCCCATGAAAGTGAGAGTGTTAATTCGCTGGCTCAGACGAGGAATCTTCCCAAAGCGTAAAATAAATTGGTCTTCGTCAGTCAGATCATCGAGCGGGCGGCCGTCCTTCTCGTAGTTAAGCAGCAGCTTCATCTCAAAATCTGATGGTATGAAGTGCTCGAGCAATTCAAGGAAGTCTATGGACAAAGACTCCTGGTCATACCTGCACAAAATAGTAGTAACAGTTAGTGTAGGAGAGGAAGGGTACTGGAAGGGCAGGATGAGTCTGTTTATGAGGAAGATAGTTCAAACAGGTCACTAAAGGACATACGTCTCTATGGCGGTGCAGATTTTAGATGGGCTCATTCCCCCCTTGCGTAGAGTGATAGCCAGATTCTTTGCCTTGTTGGGGTCAATCAGGGACGTCTTGCTGGGGGCCTTCTGAACCTTCTTCTTCACAGCCGACAGGTCTGTAGGATTACCCTGGGCCTTAGTCTTAAAGTGCTCCTCAAACATCTCCATGTTCAACTCCTGAGGACGGAACGAGAGGCAGAGATAGGAAGCAGAGAAGGTGATGATTTTTTTTTTTTTTTAAAACTCACATAAAACTGCAGTTATCTGTCAGATTATCCTGTACAGTGTATGTGGAAAATCTGCACTTCTTACCTCTAAGACCTGCTCATCATCCAGGTCATTAAAGACGGTGCCTTTCACCTGGTTTGGTTTTAAAGCCTGCCAGTTAAGCAACGGCATCCTGAACTTGGTCTGAATGGTCTTCTTACCCTTAAGCCCTGTGAAACATGCCGTGATGCAGAGGAAGAGTCAGTCAGAGTGAGGAAAAGAAGAGGAATAATCAAACAGGTTAGATATTTACTGTTCCATCCCTTCTAATTTATGACAGTTTTCAGTATTTTTCAAATCCTACTGTCAAGCGTTTACCTCTGAGACAACGTCCTTACCAGATTGAGTGTTTGGTGCTCCAGGAGGGGGTGGGGGTCCACCACCAGGTGGGGGAGGCGGGGGCGGGGGTCCAGCACCAGGTGGGGGAGGAGGAGGTGGTGGGCCTCCTCCAGGAGCAGGAGGAGGTGGTGGAGGAGGAGGGGGCACAGCACTACCTCCAGCTATGGGTGGAGGTGGAGGTGGAGGAGGCGGTGGAGGAGAGGCACCTGGACCACCAGGAGGAGGAGGGGGAGGAGGAGGAGGGGGCGGAACGGCAGAGTCAGGGCCGCTAGATGCTGGGGAGGGAGAATCACTGACAGAGTCCGGAGTGCTGGGCTGGGCGGCTGGGGCTGGGACTTGAACATATTCGACCACTTTGACAGGCACAACCTGGATGTCCAGACCACCCGAGGCACTGCGTCCCAGTCGGATCAGCCCCTTGTCCTGCAACTCCTGGATCTTCTGCTCCAACTCTGAAGTCGTCTGTGGGGTGGAGGTGCTCAGACGCTCCCTATCCTTCTCCCTCTCCCTGTCCAGCTCCCGCTCCCTTTCTCTTTGCTGCAAGCCACTAACCTGGGAACAGGACTCTCGCAGACTTTCCTATAAGATACAAACACAAATATAGACACACAACTTATCACCACAAAGAGCATATAGAATCTTTCTTCAGGCTTTACATGTGTATATATGTTAAGCACATATATGCTTAAAAATGCAAGTTTATTCAGGTTTATTTGATAAGTACAATGAGGATTATTAAAAGTATCATTAAAGTGAACTGCCACTCGTGACCTTATTCTACCTAATAACTGTGAAGATGGCACACCTTACTTGGCTAATTAATCTTATTAAACATTGTACATGTAATGGAGCAGCACTTACTTTGAGCAGCTCAGTCTCCTTGGTGGCCTGCATGAGCTGAGTCTCGAGTTCGGATATTCTCTCTGTGGCCTGACTGTCAATTTCCTGAAGCCGGGCACTCAGCTGCAACACAACATGTAGACAACGTTACTTTAATATCACCTTATACAATACTTTCCAACATCAAAGTCTCCTTTTATTCACCATGATTCCTCTTTTTCTTTATTTTTGCGACTTACCTGTGTGTTATGCTCTTGCAGTTCATCCACATGCTCCAGCACCCCTCCTCTGTTCTCAGCATCCTCCAGCAGTGCTCCTACATCTAAGACATTGTCCAGGTAGGCCTGTATCTGGACCTGCAGCTTCTCGCTCTCTGTTTGCTTCAGGCTCTAACACACAAAACACATATAGTAATGAGCTACGACATGCAGTTTAAGTGATAAGTATCCATGGCATGTTTAAAGTGATAATGTACATAGGCACATAGTATACCAATGCAAATCCTTCTGTACTATAATGATTAAAAGGAAATTGTTTTGTCAAATTCATTCATTCATTCATTCAATCTTTATTTATACTCAAGAGACCCTCATTTACATTGAGTCAATTACAAAAACAAAGAAAAGGAAAACAACAACAAAGAAATACACTAACAGAGAAAAGGTAATACCACAATTAGCTCATAAAAAGCCATTAAAACATACCGATTAGGGAAGATAATTTGATAGCTTAAGATAAAATAAGATAATTCAGTTATGTAAAACAATTGCAAGTAGAGGATAGGAGGTTAAAGATCAAGTTTCTTAAGTGTCTAAAAGGTATGAGTGTATTCATTTTGAGGAGGTGCTGTATTTTGTTCCAGGAATCAAAAGCAGTCTTTCCAAGTTCAGACCTGACTCGTGGAACATGAAGCAAGAGCCAGTCAGTAGAGAGGGTCTGATAGAGCCCATCTGAGTAACAAAGCAGTTCTGAAAGGTAATATGGTAATTTTCCAATAAGGGCTTTTATAGATAAAAAAGTACCAGTGAGTATCATGTCTCCCTTGGAGAGAAGACCACCCAACCTTATCATATAAAATACAAGGATGTGTTTCATAGACATCACCAGTAATAAATCTCAAGGCAGAGTGATAGACAGTGTTCAGAGGTTTAAGAGTGGAGGAGTATGTGTGTCTATAAATCACGTCACTTTAGTCCAAAACTGCCTCACCAAATTTCAGTGTGAGTTTTTCATTGATCCAGACGCCAAGATATTTATATTCTGTGACTCTCAATCATAAATCTGTTCATAGTAGAAATATTAAGGTCATCATAGTCTATAGCTCTGACTCTGGAAAATAGCATGAACTTTGTTTTATCAGCATTCAGTACAAGTCTTAGGTCTTTGAGAGCACCTTGCAGAACACTAAAGGAACACTGTTTTTCGACTGCTGTCGATGTACAGAATCAGCAACATAATACAGTACTGTGTCATCCGCATACAGATGGGTATGACAGTTTGTCAAAGGTGAAACGATATTGTTGATGTAAATAGTGAAAAGAACTGGATCTGAAATTGAACCCTGTGGAACACCTTTTGTTATTGATAATAACTCAGAACGATAGCCTCCCAATTTAACAGATTGTTGTCTCTCTGATAGGTAGTTCCTGAACCAATTACATGCATTAATATCAAATCCAATATTATGTAGCCTCTGCAAGAGGAGGCAATGGTCTAAAGTATCAGATGCTTTGGTTAAATCAACAAAAAGTGCTGCACAGTGCTTTTTTTTAATCCAAAGCTGATACAATGTTATTTAGGACCAAAGTAACAGCAGTTACAGTACTATACCCCACTCTAAAACCAGGCTGAAATGGGTTCAAGATGGAAGTTCTGGACAGAAATACCTTCAATTGAGCATTAACTAGAGATTCAAGGACTTCTGGCAGCTACAAAATGTTTACTAAAAGCTAAACTAATCTCTTTATGGTCAGACAATAAACAGTCATTGACCTTGACCTTGTAGGAACTGAGGGAAAGTTGTTATTTTATTGGACTTTACAGAGTTGAGTAATAGCTAAAGATTAATCAGGAAAATACTCAGATCTGTCTTTCCTCACCATGGATGTACATCTGTTTCTAAGTTGTCTGAAAGCAGTCCAAGGGGAATAATTTCTTTCACTTTGTTTTTTCATTTTTCACATGACTCATTGAAAAATGATAGATGTTGATTATATTTGATCATTTGTTTTTTTGGGGGGTTTTTTTGTTTTTCCAGTGGACTACACTGATCCCTAACCCAAAACTACATATCAAAAAATCCAACTCACCTCCAAATACTTGTCTAATCCGAGGTGAGTGAACTCATACTGTAGATGGACACGGAAGTTCATGTTCTCCACTGAGTGGACCACGATGTTTATGAACTGCATGCATGCCACCTGGACACAGACACAAGGACAGTTAGATCTCAAATACATCCACAGTTTCTTGGAATATTTGTTGAATAGTCATCCTGTGGTATAGGTAAACATTTGTGGACCCACCATGAAGTCAATGTTGCTGTCATCATTGATGAAGTACTCCATCAACTTCTCAAAGCGGTTCCTTTCTTTGCTCACCTGAGGAAAAAAAAAAAAAAAACCTGATCTGGATGTGCACAGGAATATGCATTATAACTCTTCCCCACACGGGGGCGTAAGGGGGCATAAAAGCAAAATGAGTCTTTTTCTGAAAGGTCACATATATCATGACATGCAGTAGCTTATCTCAGTCAACATAAGTAGGATGTATTTCTTAATCTTGCATTGTACTTCCACTTAAAAGTACCAGTATAAACACATGTGTGACTGTTCTACATGTGCTAAAAACCCCACAGTGCTTGTGTCAGTCACAAGATGAGTAATCAAAGAAAGGAAGTCATGAACAATGGCGTGACTGAATGAGCAACAGTCAAGGTCAAATGAGGCCATTGTATTATGGGGAAATTAATAATACAAAATTCATTAACCTCTTTGAAGTTGTCAAAAGCAGAGAGAATGATGTCATGTCCTCCCCTGACAAGACACACTGCAGCCAGCAACTCCAACACAAGGGCTTTGGTCCTGTCGCAGCAGAGGAGGAGTTAGATATGGATGCAGGCAGACAGATAACACATGTGTTCTCTCACATACAAAGGCACTCACCTGGGATTCTTGCTGTTGAGACTGAGGGTGATCGCATTCACACAGCGTGGGTGAGTCATCACCAGGTTAAAACCAGACTGAAAGCAGAAGGAAAACATAAACAGCTGCCCCCAAAAGTTGCAGGAAATGTGTTTGTGTTTAAGAGAGGAAACCACATTGCAGAATATTAAATATTAAATATTAAATAACACTGTTTTTCATCCAACAAGCAGAGCACTAAACAAACAGCAATGGAAACAAGTGGAATTACGTATATCACTGGCAAACATTTCTTACTTTGAGAACACATTTTATGACAGAATATGAACTGTTTCTGCACTGTAAGGGAAGCAGAGTATATTGAGACTCTACCTGGTAGTTCATGATGGCCCGCAGGCACATTATGCACACATGTACATCATCTCTCTGGCTGGATGAGTGGGACTTTTTATGCATCTTGTTTCCCAGAGTGTTGCTTATTCTGTAAAGTGATAACAAGTGTATGGACACATGAACAAATACTTAAAGAGAAGGAGAGCTGTGTCCAAATGGTTTGAAGTCGAGGGACCAGAACTGACATGCAAATAGGATTTGTGCACCCTTAGCAGCGGGCCAATTATAACAAGACTTCAGGCAGTGTTTTGGACACTCACTGTGTCTGTGTGACAAGTGAAATGTTGCATCAGGTGAGAGAAATAAATAAAATACTCAACTAAAGAGCAAAGGAAATGAATGAATGAGTATATGAGAAATGTGAGGTATCCGTCATGGTTGGTAAATCAGCTTCAAGAGGAACTTCTGTCTAGCAATAAAAAAGCCATGAAATTTAATGAGATGGGCAGCAAAAAACACTGTGTTATACACTTAATATCCCCAATACTGAACCACACCAAAAGGCATATTGATTCAGTTAAAAAGACATTTAGTTGTTTCATATTTTACAGAGACAAAAATCTTCTGCAATTGGTTAATCAACCAGGGTTGTTAATATTTATGAGAGCATTCGAAACCTAGATATGCAAATCATTTCACGAAAAAACAGATAAGGTTTAGTTTGAGACAGCTCAGCCCTTCTGAGAAAATGTCATCTGGTCATCCATATGCCACTATCACACCAACTCCCTTCATGATTCTATTTTCTGACTATATGTGCAACTAGATACGCTGAAAGTTCCTCTTTAATAAAAATCCGATCATATAATTTGTAGAACATCTCAGGGTTTGAGACTCTGCTTCTTTCACATCCTTAGCTTCTTACCTTACAGTCAGCGCTCGAGCAGCTCTGGTCATCCCATGCGAGTGGGAGCTGCTGGAGCTCTTGGTCAAGTCTTCCATTGACCTCTCTGCTGGCTTTCCTTTGTCTGATGCGAGGCTGCCATTTTCAACACTCTCCACATCAAACCTTCACAGTTTAGAGATACAAAATAAGCATCTGTGATGATAAATTACTTCATTGTCTTGCACCATCAGTTTCTGAGAGAGTTTTCACAGCCTGCCGGTACTCACGAGACGTCACACTGTGCATGGGACAGGTATTCCACCAAGATATCCAAACCTTTGTTATCATCATTGAGAAACTCTTGTGCCCATCTACAAAAAGACCCAAAGTAAAAAAAAGTGTAAAATTAACAGAGCACAGGCAGAAAACAGTCAAAGAATAATATTTAATAATTATGAGCCACAGATTCTGCGTTCAGATTGGTGCTCAGTGGACTCCAACTGACCACTAATCATTATAATTGTTAACTTTATCTATCTTAATGAATGCTTCCACAAAGAGTTTTAGACGGAATGTGCTAAAATATGACAAATTATAAGATGAAATATTTGAAAATTAATAAAAGGGCCCCGACAAAAAGCTATAATAAATCACATTACACAAATAATCAATAAACATCAGGTAGGAAAGTTAAAGTTAACATACTCACCCAATGTGATTGGTGCGAAGGGAAATCTCCAAATCTTTAAGGACCTGGGTGGCTTCTTGGATCCGTTTCTTCTGCTAAAGAAGCAGTAGAGGTGACAGTCAAGACACCACTGTACAGGTATAAAAACTAAAGATGCGTCAAATATGAAAAGAAGATGATGCTTCACACTGACCCTGCGAGTCACCCCTCCTTGATCTTGGTAGAAGCTCTTGATCTTAGTCAGGTAGGTGGATGGGGGGCTCTTTACTTGGAAACGCTCCTGGGAGAGAAGGGATCACAGAGAGCTGAGTGAAAATGAGCTTTTTACAGTAATTTTATCAACAACCGCAAAAGATGTCTGGACACACATTCACCAGAGTGCAGCATCTGAAGCTATAATTGCTCGCACTGGTAAACACAACAGACACAAACCGCTCTCTGTTTCCATGCCGACGCCTTTATCACTTGCCACCACAGAAACTGTGCTGCAAGGTTTATACACTGCACTCTGCTCTTTACCACATATCCACTCTGGGTGTTTATGCACTGCGTGTCAACTCACTGTCTTAGTGAAGCCGCTGGTGCAAGAAGTTTGCTATGTTTGATGTCTTCTATGTTGAGGTGTAATTGTGGAAGTAACTTGTTGTCAATCTTTCAATGTGTGGATAGAAAAAAAAAAGCTCTTACCTGATCACAGACTAGCTCCCACTTCTTTTCGTTATCGTAATTACTCAAAAGCTTCAGTTTATCTGGGGGCAGATTCATGTAGCTCTGGAAGAGAGTGAGAACAAGTCAGTTCATCATAACAACTGCACGATAATTTAGCACGCAAATTTTACATTTTGTGATTTCTTCACCCTGCCTGCTTATGCAACCATTTTCAAATTTATAAAACCACAGGTGCACTTTCAGTGTAAAACGGAAGGGTGTACACTGAATGCCGGATGACTCAGTGTTTACATGTGTATGTATTGATGGTTGTCAGGTTACATGTACGTCAGAGAAAGTAAAATTTTACACTAGTTTTGCACTACAATGCAACCTGTACAAAAGATGTTTGTCCTCATCATCCTCATTTAAGAAAACCCACTCCACTTCCCAATTTTATTTATTTCTTTGTTTATTTACTTATTTATTTATATGACCAGATTTAAAATATGATCTGTGTCAGCTGTTTATATATAGACATGATTAGATCATTATTTAGATGCCTTCCTGTCAGAAACTGTGTATAATATGTCTATAATCTTCCCAACCTCACGGAGAAGTTTCACATAAATCAAGAACCCCCCCCCACCTCCACAACATTTCAGTAACGTTGACTCAACCATATACGGAGTTGACATATTGGTGCCTAAAAAGTGCCGTTTCAATTTGAGTTATCACCCCCAGTCTACAGTGAAATGTCTGACATTTAGATGACAGAAGAACTGAAAGGTTTAATGAATGACTGTGACACGAATGTCCAAGTCACCAGACCTCATCCCAAATTAACTTTTATGACAAAACCAAATAAGGGAGTTTGTGTAGAAAAAAAAGGACAGTTTTAAAGGGCAAGATGCCTGAACAGATCTAAAGAATTGGAGAGTTGCAAAGCCTGTCTTTGGTCAGTGATTAATTACATTTCTCTTTTTGCACAATTCTCTTTTAGTTTCACAACACTGCATCAATCTACACCAACCCCATCACTTGTTGTGCACCTGACCCAAGACTCCAGACACAATAATGACTTACTAGACTAAACATTTCAGTTGAAACTGGGTGGTGATCTAGAATATACCAGTTTGTACATTCAAACGGTGCCTAGTAGTTTCTTTTCCACACCCCAAAAAAAAAAAGAGAAGCAAAATCGAAAATGCCCCGCTGTTTTGCCGGGGAGTTGGCGGTTTGTTTCTGGCAGGGTAAAGGGAGGGGTCTCACTGTGGGTTTTGTGGCAAAATACTTACATCAAAACACTTTTTAATGACACATATAAGCGTTTGTGTGCCTGAACGTACACACACAACAAGTATAAATTCCCCCAAGTTTAGAAACTGTGCAGAAAAGAAGAAGAAGGCCCACTTCTCATTTCCTTGTAGATTTAGTTACACACACTTAAGGAAGGTACAGAATGGCGTCTCTCTAAAGTTTACTTAGGAAGTATTTTGCTGAAAGAGGAAGTGAGGTCATTCTCTCTTTTATTGCCTCCTTTGTTAATTTTTCCGAGTGAGCAAAATATGTCACACAGACATTGTGAAATGGTTAACCCTAAAGCCACACAACGTCTTCATGCTTTGTTGTATCTTCAAGTATGACGACATTGGAATTCTAACAAGACGTTTTGTCAACTTATGTGAAATAATCATATGTGAATTTTAAAATAAATATCAGTATAATGCATAAATAAATAAAGTTACATATAATAATATAGGCGGCGCTTCACCTGTGCCTTGAATAAAACAAGTAAACTGGTTTCAAGTGAAAAAAAAAAGATTCCTTAGATACATAGTTTGACTTTCCAACGTGAGTTTTTACTCATCTCTTTACACATCCACAGAGTACCTGGATGCTGTTCATCCAGAGGCAAAAGAAAAGATTTTGGCCCATCACTTAACACATGATGTCACACATATGTGGAGCATCATAAGAAGAAAAATAAAAAATATTTTGGGGAGCAGAGACCAAAACTTTAACCATTATGGTGTAAAACTTTTTTTTCTATTTCTTAAAATTATGTTTACACACATATACAGATGGGTGACAAATTAAAAGAAAAACCGGTAAAGGTCTGAATGCTTGATCCCTACAGTGAGGGGATCTGATGGCTCCGTTATGCTGTGGGGGGCATTTTGCTGGCATGGTTTGGGTCCACTTGTCCCCTTAGAGGGAAGGATCACTGCAAATCAATACAAAGTTGTTTAGAGTGATCACCTTTATCTTGATCTTGATGAAACATTTCCATCCTGATGGGAGTGGTCTCTTCCAGGATGACAATGCCCCAATTCACAGGGCATGAGAGGTCACTGAATGGTTTGATGAGTATGAAAATGATGTGAATCATATGGTATTGCCTTCACAGTCACCAGATCTCAACATAATTGAGCACCTATGGGAGATTTTGGACCGACGTGTTAGGCAGCGTTCTCCACCACCATCATCAAAACACCAAATGAGGGAATATCTTTTGGAAGAATGGTGTCGGGGCGGCTGAGGCTCAGGGGGTAGAGCGGGTTGTCTACTAATCAGAAGATCAGCGGTTCAATTCCCGGCTCCTCCAGTCCACATGTGGAAGTGTCCTTGGGCAAGATACTGAACCCCAAATTGCTCCTGATGGCTGTGTGCATGTGTGTGAATGATTAGATTTCCTCTGATGTGCAGGTTGGGACCTTGCATGGTAGCCCCTGCAATAAGTGTGTGAAAGGGTGAATGTGACTTGTAGTGTTAAAATTGTTTTGAGTGGTCGGAAGACTAGAAAGATGCAACACAAGTACAATCCATTTACCATTTGTTCATCCCTCCAGAAGAGTTCAGAGACTTGTACAATCTATGCCAAGGTGCATTGAAGCTGTTCTGGCAGCATGTGGTGACCCAAAACCTTACTAACACTAACACTTTATGTTGGTTTTTCCTTTAATTTGTCACCCATCTGTATATACATATAGCCATGGACAACTATATACTGTATATAAAGCATTACTAATAAACATGCACAAACAGAGAGGGGAAAAAACAAAAAAGGGGAAAAAAGTAGTCAAGAAGTTTCTTTTTTAAAAAAAGGTAGAAAACTTGAGACAACCCGTACAGGTTGACAAAGTCAAACTCCTTATTGATGTTAATGGACACACTGCAGGCTGCTGTGTGTCAGCATGACATCTCTTCTGTTCACTTTTGAAGCTTTTGATGTTTATTAACATAGACCTGCCCAAGAAATTCAAATCAGAGCTTTAAACTGAGTTATATCTTTGTATCTTTCATTTGATATTTGTTTGTTTTTTTCTGCTACAAATATATAGCAAAACTAATCAAAGATACAGTTGCTTTACTGTCCCTTGTTTTGATGTCTTATGGTTTTATTATGTCCCAAACACTTTAAATATTCATCATGAGATTTTATGTTTTCCAAGGTCTTGTAAGACTGTTGAAAGAATGGTGAAACAGTTGCTTTCCGGTCTTATGGTCTCTCTCATGTAAATGTGTTTCTCAACTTCCCCTTGGGGCCAGCTGCCCATGCATGCACTAATCACCCTGTTCCTAGCCTGCCATTTTCAAATCACACAGTAAAGGAAATAAGTACTGATCAGTCTGAACACTTGTTAATGGCACTGGTTTATTTGTGATAAACCAGTAATTTGCTGTTAACCTTTGTGGTATTATTACTGGACAAAATGGACAGGTCAAATGATGCTTTGCTAGATCAAATTTGAAGCAGATACTTTGCAACATCAACATCAGACACATCAAGTCTGTATACAGCTTAAATTGTTTTTAGCAGCACACATTAGACAGAGTGTAACTGCTCAAAACAAGACTCAAAACACTTGCAACTTATAAAAACTTTAAATTCTCTGATAAATTAGTGTGATTTGTTTTTTTCTGTGCCTCTGAATCATATGTATCTGCATAGTTCTCCCAGCCTTTTCATATATATCTAAAAATCTAACTGGCATTATTACACTGGAAATACAGCAAATGCATAATATCTGTGTTTTCATGTGTAGTAAGGGTGTTGCCTTCCCTTCTCCTGTGCAGCCACTCACCAGCACCACGTTGAAGCGTGCCTCCAGCTCCTCCTCTGGAGGCATGGGCAGTTTGGGGGGAGCCGGCTGCTTCTTCTGCAAGGCTGGTGTGGGGTCACTCATACCTGTAGCTGCCCCAACTGAGTTCCTGGCCTCTCGCCCCTCAGCCGGTTCCTGCTCCAAGCCCCCTGCAGCCGCATTCCCCATCACTAATCTCCACAAGTAATCCAGGAGGAAAGCTTTACACAAACACTATTTTTGCTGAAAAATCAGTATATTCCACAGAGTGACAAAAGGCGCTCACTCCAAATGACAAGATCAAGCAGGCCTATATCAAACTGAGTCTTTGGGCCTTCAGCGAGAGGAACATCAAGCCACTTGTTTACTGCATCCGTCTTGGTCCTGAGGACAGGGTGGATGATGAAAGAAGGCAGTTCGTCCTCATGTCTGTCTTCTCTTCAACCTGTCTCTCTCTGTCTACAAGTATCTTTGAGGATAAGGCAACAAGCCTTGATTGGGCTTGTTAGGGCACCAAGAAAGTAGCACCTATCTATTACTCACTATTCTCTACGCTAGTTGATCGAAAACTCCTCTGGTGAGTTTGGTATAGGACTGCGTGTGAGAGGAAGGAGAGGGGAGTGTGTGACACATTCTAACACAGACAGAAACCGCAGAAGCATCAAAAGCAGAAGCAGCAGAGTAACTTCCTGTGTATGACAGCAGCAGAACATAGGGGTGGAGGATATGGTAACCGTTAGGCACATCATAAAGTCAGAGGGTGATTGATGAATTGAAGATAAGGTAGTGCAGGAATTACAAAAAGCACAATGTCCAAAGATGAGTAACCAAATGCTAACCAGGCAGGTGAAGATGTAAAATTAACGAGCAATTAACCAGACACTTTCTCCCACTTTACCATGAATCCACCTGTACTACAGGGCAGACAGTCATTCTCTTGATGCCAGCTAAACCTGCATGGGTCAGGGGTTACATCAGGATTACATTTTTTTTGGTCATTTCCCTTCACCTGAGTCCAGATTGTTTGTGGCACTCAGGTAAAGGGGGATCCAGTGTGACAAGGTAGTGATGATTGTCCAACAGCGACCCTCTGTGCTTGAAGCCAATTACTGCATACATCGCTGCTGCATTCGCGTGTCCCCGGAAACTTATCAATAACCTTCAGAAAACATAGCTACGTTCGAGATTTTGAGGCTAAATGAGAACGGTGGACACGGACCCTGTAATACAATTTGGTTCAATATATTTATATGTATGTATGATAATAAATATATAAAAATTATCACCAGTTGTCGTCGTGCGAAGCCTACTTGCTTTTGGTAAATCTTACATACGAATTAGTTCACTTTAGGAAAATGATTATCGAGTTAGTTGTGGACGCAAGTGTGTAATTCGAGGGTTCACGAATTACTAAAATTTTTACGCCTGATCCAGCTGGGTCTTTTTGCGGATTTGGATATCTGGAAGTAAACGTTTAATCTGCTGCAACTTTTTAAAAGAAGAAATTACAAATTTACGACAAGTACGCGAAGGCAGCAGCGCTATCAGTTATTTAGCATTCCAAAATGACGGACCCGACAACGTCGCCAGAGGACCACTGGAAAGTAAGTATGTTTAACTGATGTTAGCTAACGTCAACCTTTTTGTGTGAAATTGATTTGCACCTCTGCTGTGTGACACCATAGTTGACTAACGAACCTCGTTTTCGTCTAAAAGATGACGTTTTGCTAACATTACAGTTTAGCTGTGCATTGTTAGCTCGACTGCTAACGTTAGCTAGCTGACGTATGGTAACGTTGCAGAGCTATAGCGGTTGGCTGGTTAAGTAAACAAAATCATGTTCCCCAAATAGAATTTGTTTGTGTGGAAAATATATTATGTTTCTGTTTGTGCATTTATTTTAAACTTCCATGCGAAAGCAAAGTTTAAATTTGTTGAAGAGTCTGCCAGAATGTGCCATTAAGTTACCAAGCTTGTGTTCATTTCTGTTTGCATCACAATCACATGATAATTGAACCTGTGAGAAACACTGCTTCACAACATTGTATATATACTGTATGTGATTAAGAAATGACTTGGTCCACATTCCATTGTCAGAAGTATTGACTGCTCCTCAAAACGGTGAATAAATGTCTTAATGTTGCATCTGATTATGATTTACTTAGCTGTCAATCATGCCAAAGCTGCGTGTGAATACGTTTGTGATAAAAAGTTATCAACAAAGATATAGGTCTCAATCTTCCTCATATCAGGGACTCCTAAATAAAGCTGTTGAAACATATCAAACTCTTTTAGGAGGGCAGCATCTGATATAGTTGTTATCAGAAATCCTCATTTATAAATATATGTTTCTGCTCCAGGTGGAGAGAATAAAACATTTGGTCAGAATAGACATTGTCAAATACTAAACATCTATCACGACTCAGTGCTGAAATTAAACACAGTTTTAAGAGTTTTTACAGGTCGAACCACTTACAGACCCCCAGAGATAACTGGACCCAACTTTGGAGCCACAACTTTAAGTAATAATTGGGTCGTGGTGCCCTAGATCAAACAGTGGATCTGTGATGGAAGTACTAATTTGGTGCAGCTCTTTATCCTCCTGCATACATGAATTGGACAAATAAGGGCAATGCTCAGTGGGGGTGTAGACTATCTATCAAGCAGGCAAGCTGTTGGCCCATTGTCAGCGTATTTGGGGCAGCACAATTTTCCCCCCTGTCATTCCAGCCTCTCAGCCTCTATTTTCTCATTTCTCCATCTTCTGTTGTTTGGTGATGGCTCGGCAGACAGACGGGGCTTTCAGCGACAGTGGCTTTGACCCCAGTGAGTATTCAGTCAGTTCATATCCCGTTGTTTGTCCTGATATTCAGGCTATGTGATGGTGAAGTTTTGTTTCTGGTCTTTGAGATTAGTATGTCAATCTATTTCTGCTCTTGCAGTGAAAGATATTTTATGTCTGCTGTCTTGCTCCGCAGGTTTCTTTGCTGAAACTGCCAGAAAGGGTACCGTTGTGTCCAGGGCTAACAGCATCGGCTCGACAAGTGCCTCTTCAGTACCAAATACAGGTATTGTTGTTTCTAGCAGATGGGATCTGACATTGCTGACGAGGTTAAAGAGAGAATTTATGCTTCTTTAACTGTGCCTCTCATTGAATGACTTTCCTGAAATGCATATATTTGTAGTCTTAATTCTGTAGAATATATAATAGAATATTTGGAATTTATAGAATATTATATTACCTTTCATGTCTTTCTACTCATGTGAGTTACTGTACTTTTGGTCGGATTCAGTAGAGGCTCACAGGAAAACAGGTTTCTCTAATAGGATATAAAAGGACAATAATTCTAATGGAGGGCTTTAAAAAAATTAACAGGACCATATACTGTTATAATTGTTTCCGCATTTTTAAGTGTATTACAGCAGTCGACATGACTTGACAGAAGCATGAATCAGCTTTTCTGCGTCCCGCTGAGATGAAAAAGTGGCCCAGGGTTGGATAAAGACAGTCTCCATGGTTATAAATCTTATTTAAAGGTACTCTGTCACTGTTAAAGGCATGTTTCTTCATCAGAGTCTTAATATATTCTCAAATAGATGATGAAGACAGTGACTACAGGCATGAGACGTCATATAAGGACTCATATAAAGATCGGCGGAGACAAGCGCACACACAGGCTGAGCAGAAGCGTAGGGATGCTATCAAGGTAAGACTGTTATATAGTAGACTGCAGTAGGATGTAGGTCTCTGAGAATTATTTTTAGATTTTTATTTTTTTCACTTGTTAATAACAACTTTCTTTTTTTTTTTAACTGCAGAAAGGCTATGATGACCTCCAGTCAATAGTACCGACCTGCCAGCAGCAGTCTGAATTTGCAGTGGGAGCACAGAAGATCAGCAAGGCTACTATACTGCAGAAAAGTAAGACGTGATCTACAGTTGCTCTCTGCATAAAGGCAGTTTTGTAAACACAAGGATTACCATCGTTATTCAAATAACTTTGACTTTAAGGTTAGAGTGAAATCTTTCAGATTTACACTCACTGGCCACTTTATTAGGTACACCTTGCTAGTACCTGGTTGGACCCACTTTTGCCTTCAGAACTGCCTTAATTCTTTGTGGCATAGATTCAGCAAGGTGCTGAAAACATTCGTCAGAGATTTTGGTCCATATTGACATGATAGCATCATGCAGTTGCTGCAGATTTGTCGGCTGCACATCCACAATTCAAATCTCCCGTTCCACCCAGGGTCGGCTCTAGCACATTTGGTGTCCAAGGCGAGCTTCACCCGCCTCTCCCCACTATTTATAATTTAAATAGAACTTTAAATAGAGCAGTTTTTAGTCTGACAGCTGGGGTCTATTCCAGAAAGCAGACAAACACTGAGCCCAAACTCTGAACTCTGAGATGGGAAACTCAGAGTTTAGCTGATCAGAGTCAGTTCAGTCAATTCTGAGCATGTTCACTCTGAGTTAAGCTTGTGCATGGTGAATATAAAAAAAAGACATTATCAGTGGAGCTCTGATACTATGAGTCACCATGGCAACAGGTAAATAAAAGGCAGAGCCTCCATTTTAATCTATTGGATGTAGAGATATTAATGCACAATAAAGTTTTATTCAGTGTTGTCCATTAATTCATCATTTACCAGACTCATACTTCCTTAATGAACGATAAAATGGAATCTGACTGTGTATTAGGCTATAGCTTACATTACATTTTAAATATATTTATTCAGCTTTAACCTGACAGGTCACATATTATACTCATTTTCAACAAGTTAAAATAGATCTCTGAGGTCCCTAAAACATGTATTCGGAGTTTTTTGCTGAAAGTGCCACTGAGATTATGGATTCTAGCCTCTATACCCCTCTGTTTCAGTCCTTTTCTCTATGGGCTGTTTCTGTTTCTACTCAAATGAGCTGCTGCTCCCCACACCCCACTCCAGAATTGAGTGTGACTTCTGGCTGTGATAAAATGCGAGATTAAATGACCGCAACACAAAAGACTGAGGGCTGTTGACAGTATTCATATTCAAACAGGAACTACAACAGAGCTGCAGTAGTGTCACCGATACTAGTATTACAGTAACGCTAAGTGTGAATGGACTAATCAGCCAATCACGTGGACACATGATTGGCTGATTTAGATATTAGCATTAAGGAGCAGTTGAACAGTGTACCTAATAAAGTGGCCAGTGAGTGTATTTTGGAGTAAACCGTTTTGTCATTGTGGATGAACACTTAAAGGCCACACATGCTAATGAATGTATTCGGAATAGTTCGAACATCATTTGACATCTCAACATGTCTGTCAGGACATAACAGAGTAAATAGGAGGAAATCAGTAAAGGTCAGGTTATTCTGTCCAACTTCCAACACTGGCATTATAATCTAGTTATCTAAACAGAGTATCCAATAGAGTCCTGATTGAACATGGCACAAAAACTGGCAGGGTCACTGGTTTATCTCTCACTTGTGCCACATGTCAGCGCCCAATCACAGGTAACAGTCTCACATGCTCACATTATGAAAAGTGAGCCAAGAATAAAGACCATAATGGAAAAGAACAAAAGACATGAATTACATAAATATATATTTACATATATATTCAGATCACCAGAGTTCAACAGAAAGATGTTGGAGACAAACTGTCACACAGCACAGAGATATCTACACTTTGTTTCTTTACAAGGGGAAAAAGAGGAACTTGCAGAGTTTCAGCATTATGGTAGATGGTTGTTGTGGGATATCTATATATATGGAAACTTAAAACCGTCTGTAATCTGTGTGCATTGAATCCCTGACTGATGCATTTCTGTATTTTATTTTTTCCAGCAATTGACTACATTCATTTTCTTCATAAAGAAAAGAAGAAGCAAGAGGAGGAAGTTTCCGTACTAAGGAAAGAAGTGATGGCCCTGAAGATCATGAAAACGTGAGATAGTGGTCGAAAAACTTTTTCAGCCAAGCGTTTTTTCCCCCCCATAATTTACTCCACAGTCCCACTTGTTAGCAAACCAATATCTTCCTACATTTAGGGCAAACCCTGTCAAGATGTTTCCTTCATTTGCATTCTAAAGTCATGAATGTTTTGCATCCAAACAAATTGAAAGCAGGATTTTAAAAGAAATATTGATCACAGACAAAGAGAGAAAACTCTTATCTCAATTCTAAACTCGCATCTTAAATCAAGAAATTTAAGGAAGTGCAAGTGTGAAGGTAAATCAATCCATCCACAGTACGGAAAGAATAGCTCAAGTTCATTATTTCTTCCTGAATGAGTCATGGCCATTGATTAATTGTATATTTTGCACCATCTTAATAAATGGTGTTTGTTTTTCTTAACAGGAACTATGAGCACATAGTGAAGGCCCACCAGAACAACCCGCAGCAGGGAGAGGATCAGGTGTCTGACCAGGTCAAGTTCAACATCTTTCAGAGCATCATGGACTCCCTGTTCCAGTCTTTCAGCAGTTCTGTTTCAGTGAGCAGCTTCCAAGAACTCTCAGCCTGTGTTTTCAGCTGGATTGAGGAGCACTGCAAGCCCCAAGTAAGGAATATATTTGATTTATTGTGGTCAGCAGATCAGACACTATTGAGTTCTTGATGTTGAGGTAATTATAATTTGTGTGCTTCTTTTGTTCTTTACTAGACGCTGAGGGAGTTTGTTGTTGGAGTGCTCCGGCAGCTCAATGGTCAGCTTTATTGATCTATTGCAACCTCTGGACTGAACTTCCAGAAATTGACTTTGGGCTTGCTCTGGCCTCTCAGGGTGGAGTAAAAACTTCAATCAGCCTCAGGCCATACCACAGTATTTACACTCACTTCAGCTCATCAATGACTCCTTGGCTGCAATTGGATTACCTCAACCCACACCACGGCAGAGATGAAAAGTTGCATTGGTTTGAGCAGTTAAATGTTTAAGAAAGATCACTTTCTGATTGTGTAATGGTACATAAATACAGCATCTGCTGACTGTTCATATTTCTTAACTCTTATTCTGCTAAGAAATGCAGAGGAAACATAGTTTCCTAATGAATGTATGTGTTTAAAGGCATCAGGAAGACATCTAGTGCAGTATGAATCTTGTATTCACAGTCTTGAGAAACATGAGTTGCCCCCTTTTTCTTTTTTTTACGACAAATCAAAACCATAACGAGTGAGAGGTTTCATAAAAAAGATTCTCATAGATGGAGTTTGATAAAACTGCTTCTGCAACCTGTCAACCTAACAAACGGAAATAGCGAGAAGAATGATGGGCAACTCATGAGCCTATACCTTCCCCTCTGTCATGTCAAGAACTTTACAGCCTAATGCTGAACCAGTGGGCTCCTCTCAGCTTCAGCACTCAAACATTGAGTCAGCCATACCACTCCTCAACTCTAGCAGACAATAGAAAAATACTCCACCAACTGTACTTTGCAGTGTAATTGTCACTTCTCCTGAGTGGGCTATCAGGAGCATGCTCTACAGAGCTTAAGCTTTTTATCATTGTAGCTGGATTACAACCCAATCTTTTACTGTTAGTGTGACAAACTGACAAGCTGGCAGAGGCTGAAATTAGTCTCACTGGGTGACAGGTGTGCAATTTAGGCAGCATAACGGTCTAAAATGTACAGTTGTATGCAAAAGTTTGGGCAACCTTTGAAAGATATCATATTTTGGTGATTTTTTTTTTTTAAATTGAAAAGATGCAAACAGTCTCTCTAGGATATGGAACATAAAACAATATTTTCAGCAAGCATTAATGCATACTTTATATGTCAAATTGATCAAAAATAAAAAAAGAAAATAAAAAACATTGTGGCATGTGCAAAAGTTTGGGCACTCTTAAGAGTTCCGAGGTGTCAGATTCTTTTTACGTCTCAGACCTTAATCAGCTCGTTAGGCCTGTGGCATGTCAACAGTTGTCATTAGGAAATGTCAGCTGGTGCCTTTACAAATACTCTTACTCCTCAAACCTTGTGTGAACACTCAGTAACCACGGGTTCCTCTAAGCAGCTGTGTAAGACCGAAAATGAAAGTTGTTGATGCCCACAACGCAGGGGAAGGCTACCAGAAGATAGCAAAGCGTTGTCAGCTTGCAGTTCCCACAGTCCAAAATGCAATTAAGAGATGGCAGATTAGGGGAACTTTGGAGATCAAGATGAGATCTGGAAGATCAAGGAAACTCTCAGAACTGCTCATATGCTGGTTAGAAAGGAAAATCAAGACCCCCATTTGAATGCAAAAAAACCTGCAGGAAGATTTAGCAGACTCAGGACTGGGTGAACTGTTCCACTGTGCAGCAATGCTCGCACAGACAAGACCTTCATGGAAGAGTCAGTCAAAGAAAACCTTACCTGCGTCCTCATAAAATCCAATGTCAGAAGTATGCAATGGAATATCTACAGAAGCCTGATGTGTTTTGGAAACAAGTGCTGTGAACTGATGAAGTTAATAGAAAACTCTTTTGCCACAATCAGCAAAGGTATGTTTGGAGAAAAAAGAACACCTTGCCAACTGTTAAGCGTGGGGGTGGATCCATCATGCTTTGGAGTTGTGTTGCAGCCAGCAGCACAGGAAACATTGTACGGGCAGAGGGAAGAATGGATTCTATAGCTGCCCCTGACCAAAGATTTTCCTAGTCGACTAGTAGTTGTTAGTTCAAACCATTAGCCCATTAGTCGTGGCACATTATAAGTTGGGGGGGCATCGGAAAATGGTTTGAGATCCAGAGCTGAGAAAGATAAGTAACATTGATAACACTGTGCTGCATTACAGAGAAATACAAAAACATAATAATACGCCTTTAAAATATAAATTTTACATGCACACGCACGAAGCCACAATGCTAACAGCAAAAGCGGTTAAGATTCTGAATGTTGGAACAAGCAGCAAGGAGATCAAACGTTTTGTTAATTTGTTTCAACACAGTATGACATAACATCACACAATTTATGAATTTATAACAGACTTGGTTGAAAAATGGGATTAGTGATGTGCAGAGCTGCCAAAGCTCCACCTGGTGGCCATTCAGAGATGGTACCAAATTGAGATTCAACCAAATTCTCAATCAAACTGCATGTTTTCTGCGATGCTAGTGAAAGGGACATACAGCACTGCTGCCTATCTGCAAGGACCGAATAAGGGAGGAGAAGTTGTGACAAGTGTGGAGGGAGCTGCAGCAGCTTTTTTTTTTTCTGCAACTGACTGACCAATGAAAATTTGGTCGACTAAGACTCTTCTCATAGATAAACGGTTTGTTCGACTATTAGGGGGCAGCCCTAACGGATTCCGCTAAATACAAGCAAACATCATACCGTATATTTTTAAAAAAAATAAAAAAATCTGAAGCTGAAAAGAGGATGATGATCCTGAAATACCTCGAAATCCACCATGGACTACCTCAAGAGATGCAAGCTGTTGAAAATCTGTGGGTAGATCTTGAAAGAGTCATGCATGCAAGACGGCCCAAGAAAATTGCAGAACTAGAAGCCTGTTGCAAGGAAGAATAGGAGAAAAATCCAAAATACAAGAATTGAAAGACTTAAAGCTGGCTACAAAAAGTGTTTGCAAGCTGTGATAACTGCCAGAGGGGGTGTAACTAAGTACTGACTATGTAGGGTGCCCAAACTTTTGCACATGCTGCAATGTTTTCTGTTTTTTTTCCCCTTCAGTTTATGACATAAAAAGTAACTATGCGTAAATGTTTGCTGTAAATATTGTTTTATGTTCCATATCATAGAGAGGCTGTGTTTACATCTTTTCAGTTTAAAAAAAATCACCAAAATGTTTGTCTAGGGGTCCCAAACTTTTGCATACAACTGTACATCACTGTTGACATATATCAACTTTGAAAATAATAAAGCTGCACCGCACATTGTGAAGAGATTATGTTTAAATACAAGCGCTTAATCAATTGCAATTATGTCACCTGTTTCTTTAGGGGATGATGTTAAATGCAAAGTGTTGATTTTGAACCTCTCATATTGCAAGTTTACCATAAACAGGCACTTTTAAAATGCCATTTACTTTACTTTCCATCGGCCCTTGTGATCAGGAAAAGTTCATTTCAAATGGTGCACTAGTCAGCCCCTCTGAACAGAAAATGTTCTGTCAGGCCGTTGAGGACTGATCATTTTCTAGAACCATCAGTGTGGCCTGCACTAGTCACAGGCGCCAGGTGAGATCCATGGATGGGACACTGCATGGAGAATTACAGCCACGCTGTGCTGAATGAAAGCATTTTAAAGATAGATAACATGAAGCTAGTTTTCTTGATGGCTTTGACAGTTTTGTTTCCAGCATCTGAATCTGTCATACACGGGGCCTGTTGGATAACGTGTAGAGTTTCTTTATTGTTGTTGCTTTAATCACGGGGAAATATTGATTTTTTTTTTTTTTTTTTAAACCTCTTTCATTTTTCTTGCCTGTTGCTTTAAATGTTGTCTTTTGATAGTTTAAAAAAAGCCATCTTTATCACCTTCCAAAGAAAGATGTCAACCTATGTTAAATATAAGTATTGCATGTCTGTCCTGTTAAATTTGGCCAAACGTAAATGAGGAAACAAAGTGCATAAGACAACAGGAAATAAGCACAAATGATGTGTAAAACCTCCGTGTTTTCAGACAGCTGATAAAGAGATGAGTCCTTCTTCTGGGAGAAATTCTGTTTGCACTTCAGTGTCAAAAGTTATTGTCATGAACATTTAATAACTTGGCAGTAATACTGAGTGAAAAAAACAATACAAAAGTATGATTAACAAAAAAATAAAGGGGAAAAAAATGGCACAAGCCCTCAATACCTGAAGGTCATTAATAACAATCCATACTTTATACATTGCAAGTCTTATGTACAGTTTTCAAACAAAATAGCTACAGGATGGACTTGAACAGTAATAAGAACAACAAATAATGTGCAGTTCTCAAAGCTATAACGAATAATTTGTTGACATTTTCATCGTAGGCTCAGGATTGATTTAAATGGCTTTAAAAAAAAGGGAAAAATTAAACCAATGTTGCCTAAGAGGTGACAAGCATCCCTCAGTGCTGTCTAATGATGTGACGTAGTGTTAGTGCCTCAACAAATGACAGAGCTATTTTTGTATGAATATACTTTCAATTACAAAAAGTTGTTTATCTGTTTGACATTTATGAAAGATGTACTGTTTGTTCAAAAGAAACTGGCTATAAATAAATGTACTGTGGCTCAGACGGTTCTGATGTGTAATCTTGTTTCCTTAGCGAAGCACTGCACAGGCTCACGTCGGCAAAGTAGCTGAACAAGCACTTATTTGTTCTCGTTTTCATGTACTTGGGACAACCACCTTACAGTCCTCATCAGTCTCCACTCCGACCTCATCCTGTAAGAGCAGAACCACATATTATATATCTTATTGTATTATTCATTAGTGCTGTGACCAAAAACAGTGGCACACAGGCAAAATACACACGAGTGGCATGATGTCATCATTTGAAATGTATTTATTAGCCTCTTTTCACTCACCAGGAACTCTTTTTTGCTCTTAGGATATCCCTCCAGGATTGCATTCATCATGTCTGAGGCCTGAGAGAAACAAAGTGCAACAATGATAATTTGACTTTGTATGATAATGCAGTCATGGATGTCTTTTCAGCACAAGTCTACAAATCTACAGAAGTCCTTTTTTTTAATCTAATTTTACATGCATATCTTCTAATATTGGCACTGACAGGAGCACAATATTGCATTTTTGCATTATCTTAAATATTTAAGATAATGCAAAAATTGGCATTACTAATACAAAATGCTTCCACAGTTATGTAATTCACTCAAGATATACATTACCAATCTCTTCCTCTTCCTCCACTCTTTCACATAAACATCACGGTCTTTATAAACCTGTAAAATAAAATATTATGAGCAACGTTAACAAGGTTTCTGAGATCACATGTTATAATAAGAAAGCATAAATGCATTTCCAACCTTCTCTTTCTCTTCAGGTGTGACGTGATTTGTGGCTGACTTTATCTTCTCCAGACGCGCTCTGTACCCAGAACACTCCGCTTTCAGCTCTCGAATCTCTGAGATCATTTCCTCTGTTGTCAAGGAGCTGTTGAGTTCTTTAAGCTCTGTTAACAAAGATTTCACACTTCAAGGTTACACAACATCCTCTTCAACAAAATCATGTTCCTCATGCAAACTATTTACTGCGTATCAAACAGCAACATCCTGTGTCGTCTTACTGGTACTGTTTAGGCTCTGAGAAAACATAAGTCTGGGGACACCAACTTGCAGTGATCACCAGTGTACTCCACCTGCATCTAGCTGTCTGCAGCTCTGCGTGAGAGACTGCACCTCTGCACTGAGCTCTGAGATCTGACAGTCCATTGCCTTCAGGTCTGCATCACTCACATCTTTAAACTGAGCCTGTAAGAAAGGTTAGCAATAGCGGTCAGTTTCATAACATACATTATTCAAAGTGCATGGGTTAATGTCGGCGTCTACTGTCCACAGCAACACTGTATTTCATAAGAATAGACTAACCTGATCTGCAAAATATATCTTTTGCTTGCCGTACACTTTCTCTTTTATCTTGCCCTCCAGAGCCAGCAGCTCCATCGCTTTGACCACTGCCTGGTGAATCACAAACATGCAATCAATCATTACTTGTAAGCTACACACACACCACAGCGTCTTAGAGATTACAGTATTATTCTCACCGTTTTCCCCAACCCATGCTGCTTTTGTAAATTACAAAAGACATCCTGAGCACTGTAGGGACGGTTCTTCTCATTCAGATAGGCGAGGATGACAGTGGTACCTGTGGATGACAGCAGTACAATCTGATCATATAACAATCCCAAATGATGCATATCTTTAATATGACATTGTACTTGATACACTTGAAACATAGTACTGTATGGCAGCCAGATGTATGATCTTTATTTCTATGTTTGGTCTTGGTGAGCTTTTCTATTCTGTGTAGCATCCTATATAACATCTGTAATACATCCCAAATACTGTTGGTTGCTTTAAAACACGCGTATCAAGTGGAAAAGAGGGCGTATTTGGAGTAAACACCTGAAAAGGTTTCAGAGTCCTGAGACCTGTTAGCTTATCACGCTCGTTATATATGTAGCTAACGTTAGCTGCTAGCTAGCGTCTACGCTAAACTTACTATCGGTAACATCTTACAGACATCGTTCGTTGGATAAGTTTCAAAAACAGTCAAAAACATCTTGCCACAAATCTAACTGTAGACTTACCGTTATCTTTTTTACTCATTTCTAGTTAGTCCACTTTCACTTTAGCTCTCCAGACTGAGTTTCGCGCGAGATATACGTCACGTAAAAGATTGTTTACGATTTAAGATGCATCACACCAGTAGAAATACCTCTTCTGCTTTATGAGAGTCTTCGAGGATTACTACTTCTTCTCTGTTGATTTTGTCTCAGAAACACTACTCAAAGACAAATATATTACCTCTGCATGTTAACAACGCTCTTGAGCAATGTTTATTTGCCCCAAATGATTACTCTCTGTCGGCTCAGTCCTACTTTTTCATGAGGTCTGCCAAAGAAGCGCAGAGTGAGAGCTCTGTAAGTTTGGCTTATCTCAGAGACAGTCATCTCAGGGTTATTGCCTTAAAAAAAAACTAGAGCTGCAACAAATAGTCGATTAATCGACATTTGATGGTTTCAGCTTCTTATATTTGATGCTTTCTTTGTCATACATGATTGCAAACTGATTATCTTTGGGTTTGGGACTGCTAGTCAAACAAAAAACACATACAAAGATGTCACCGACATTTTATAGACATAGCGATTAATCAAGAAAAAATAATCAGAAGATTAATAGATAAGGAAAATAATTTTTGGTTGCAGCTCTAGTTCAAATGTGAGCTATTGTGTTAAAAAAAATTCAGATATCATCAGCACAGCAATACTAAAACATTTTGCTGATGTTACCAAGAATAGTATGGACACAGATCCTGGTTATGGGCTCTCCATGTGGGATCACAAGGGTCTGTTTGCCCTGAACAGAATAAACTATTAAAACAGATGGTGTTAATCATCTGAGCCAGTGATACCCACTGTGTGCTTGTGGTGCTCTATTAAATTTGCTCAATATGTTTGGAAGTCCACAGCTGCGATCCATCCAAGACAAAACTTAACATCCAAAAATAAAACTGTGCATGTGAAATTATACAATAAGCATAAAGACAAGTGTATCAGCTTTACTGTATGTGTTTGCATCTTGCATCTTTCTCTCATGAAAGTTGTTTCAAAGTTTCAGTGCCTTAACTGCAAAGACTTTGATGCTTTTTTGTCTTCAACTGGAAACTTTAGAGCTATCTATAGATCTTAATCTGCCATCTGAGAGTAGTACATCTGTCACATGAAATAACACCAAAGGCAGACATAATTGCAAACAATTTATTCAATGCGATTTGCACATCAAAACATATCAAAACCAGTTACAGAGAAGAAAATACACTACTGTGCAGATTACATGATCAAACTGACTGCAGATCACTGAGGAACTGACTCTTCATGGAGCTGCAATGAGCAACATTCTTGTTAACTGAGGTGATCAACCCAGTTGAAACTTCTTCTCCTCCATCTCCTATCAGTGCACAATTATTTCTACTTCACCTCCATAAGTTTGGATCCAGCAGTTTGTTTGTTTTTCTATTGTGCTAAATCTTTCGCAGCTATGATTTTCTTCTCAAAAATAACACAATGAAAGAGCAATATGTTGTTGTTGTTTTTTTTCTATTAAAAACCCAGCAGACTTTGATATATGCATTTCAATAAATCTCAACTGCGGCTCATTTACGTTTGGATGACCAAGTCGAATTTTGATGGTAAAAACGTTAACATACAGACAGAGGACTTGGTTTGGACAATCAAAAGGAAATCAGGCTGACCAGCGAAAAAGAAGAAGCCACTTTTACATACTAACACTTTTATAAAACCATATAAGGACAACTTTCTATAATTATAATTTTGATGTAAACATGTTTCCCCATTAAAATAGTAAGAGATCCATGGATTGAAGAACATTTCTATTAAAAAGTTCTGCATGACTGTCAACTACATGAAATACAAAATGACAAAATATATAAGGTAATTTGTTTAAATAATACTTTTGAAAAAGAAAAAAAACACACAAAGTGAGGGCTCATTCAAGGTATTAAACATGGACACAATATGTTTGAGCTGTATTACAGGGCAAGAAAATGAAAAATACTTAAATCCTGAACTTATCACACACAAAAAAAAGCAAAAAGAAAAAAGCAGCAGACCTCACCCTGGGGCACAAATCCGTGAATACAATGAACAATAAACATAACATCAAGTATTCCTCCGGGTCAGATATTTTAAGACTGCAATATGACATTATTTGAAAACAAAATAAGCTCCCAATAATGTATGGGAATATTTCTGTATGTTAGTCAGAGGAAAGGGGGGAAAAGTCAAGAAAAAAAAAGTAACTGAAGCTTTTAACCAAATAGTCTTCATTGTAGAAGATAAATACTGTCCAGATTGACAAGTGTTTAAACAATGTAAATCCTTCTCCGTAAACCTGTAACATCAAATAAATCATCTTCTGAAAAGATTACAGCCACATGTTACTTGGAAAGGACAGCAGAGCACTATACTCATAAATATGTTTTTCTTGTTGTTGCTACAGTTGGATATTTGAGCTTCACTGTGCAGAATGAAGCGTGTGCAGAAGTTTGCTGAAAGCGGAAAGCTTCTCTGTGCTCATTGACGATCCGTTTCTAAGGGGCGGGGGCCTATGAGCGTGATTTGTGACATCACAAAACAGTTTGGAAGCCAATCCTGGTCCGATATTCAACTTACACAAGTGTGATGCGGGCACTTGAAGCCTCCAGTGCACAAACACTGAGGATGGACTCTACAGTGATGTAGGAGACATCTTGTGTCCAGCAGTTGAACTTCTGAAATGAAATATATTTGCATATTTATAGAATCTGGAATTTTTTAATGAGGGAGAAGAAGTAGATGCAAAAAAAAAAGGATAACAGAACTTTTTTTTGTGGAAAAACCATATCCGACACAAATTATTCTTCAAGGAGAGTATTTTATGTATATATATATATCTTAAAACTGGAGGGGATCTTTAACATGAGTCTATCCCAACTATTCCAATCACTAAACAAACTTAAACATAAAATGCTGTTCCACAATGTCATTACCAAAGCAACATGGCTCAGCTCAACCGACAGGAATGTCATATTTGGTCCCATGTTAAATAGCCCTGTATGTCTAAGACCTCCAGGTAGAAAAGATTTTATGGTCACTGTCGATCTTCATTTCTAGACACCAAAAAGTATCCTTGTAACTTTTGCGTGCATAAAATTACAAGACTGCAACAAGGCTCAATAATGCTGGTTATTTAAATGTTTCATTGTTTCTTGTTTTTTTTTTTTTTTTGTCGTAGTGTTTGTTAAATTTCCTATTGCTCAGCCTACAAACTATATGTTTTCTGGATGACCGGGGTTTTAAAAAAGGTACAGGAGAAAGAGCTTGAAAAGATAAGAAAAAAATTAAGTACTTCACAGTGATAAAACTGATGCCAATCAAAAGCAGGGCTGCTGGAACCTAAAATCATCCTTCACAACACACTCATCTCATCAACATGTACACTACCCATGAAATTGCACTCATACACACACACACACACTCTCTCGCTCTCTCTCACCAGCACACACACACACACACACACCTTACTGTGGTTTACCCAGCAGGCTAGACAAGAAGTTAGACCCCTGACTCTCTCCCCGTCTAGCACCTCCCCCTCCTCCTCCCCCGTGGGGATCCATCTGGTTCAGTTCAGACTGATCCAGCATTTCAAAGTCTTCTCCGTCCAAGTCTGTGTCCAGCTCGGAGCTGGATTGCTTGCGATAGCTCCGTTGGGCCCCGGCTTTGGGAGGACCTTCTCTGCGCTGGGTGGTCGGAGGCCGAGGTTGCATCGCTCCGGCCAGCGCTGTCTGGATCATGCTGCTAGCAATGACTCCGGCCAAGTCTCCAGTGAAATCATAGGTAGTTGGCATGCCGCTGAGGGAAAGTTCTCCATCCAGATCCTCCTGGTCTGAGTCAAGATGAGCTTCCACATCCAGCACCGAAGCTCGGTGACTTCGCAGCCCAGATGTACCCAGACTAGGTAGCCCGATGCTGGTGTCGTCGTCGTCATCCATCAGAGTGGCGTCAGGGTTTATGGAGGGGAAGTCTGGGAGGTCCTGAGCAAAGGACTCCTCAGCGTCACTGTGTCTGTCAAGATCTGACCAAAATGAAAGAGATGACAAGACAGGAAGTCAGGGACAAGAACAAACTAGAAAAAAAAATTAAAAGACAATCTGCAAACAACAGCACACTCACCCTCAGAGCCCTCTGTGAGTGGGGTCTGGCCTCGCGATAGGTTAAATGTTCCATTGTCAGTGTAGGACACCTCGGCGTCAGAGTGCTCAGAGTCGGTCAGTGCAAGTTCCTTTGCAACAATTGCATCATCAAACTAGAAGAGACAGCAGATTTGAAGGGTTAAATATTTTTAGTTGTACGCTTTTGTGTGTGTGGTTTTTTTTTTTAATATGTTTGTCAAAATGATTTCATACATATTTTGCTCTGCCTTACAGGATGTGCAAACTTTTCCACTGTTTATTCTCTGTCTCTCTGTTTGTTCTCATACCTTCTGCAGGCTTCACTACACACAAGCATTAAGGCGAAAATACACAGCCACATGACACACACAGCGCATCATGTGGAGTTCTTAACCTCAACAGGAAATGGCTCAGATGTGCAACCGAAATAACACTGAGCCGAAGTACAAAACCAAAGAGTGGCAGTGAATGTTGTGTCTGTCACATTCAATATTATAAACTTTCAACTTTCACGCGGACAGAGTGCTTAAATTAGAAAAAGCCTTATCAGAAATAAAACATCTGGCTTTCAAAAAGATATCATTTTGAGGAGCGACAAACTTAAGATAATAAGGTGAACAGTCCCGATGTTGCTGCCTGCACAATTTGGCACAGATGACAACAATCCATAAACAGAGCGGAGGTGTTAACCGTCATTGGCATTTTAAATAGACGAGCATAGACATGTCACACGCATCATGAGTGTGTATCGTGCACGCTGAACAAATTACCACACGAGAACACAATGTGAAGAAAACATTTCATAGACGTGGGTTTGTTTTTAAGTTCTCTCTGGAAAAAAAAAACAACCCTGTAGCAGCAGAGAGAAATGAGATCTTCTGTCTCTGATGATTAACAAGTCTACTGGTGAATGTTGGCAACTATACAGAGAATAAGAGGACTATGTTCACTAGCATCATCGTGTCAGCATAATTATTGACAGCTCGACTGAAATACTGAGATTCTTTGGAAACAAACTGACCGTCGGGCAGAAAGCAGCCAACTCCTCCTCGCTGTCGCTGGCTTCACCTGAGGCTGCACCATGGATACGCCTTCGCAGGACTGCAGAGAAGAATGATAAACAGACAGATGCCAAAAGATTATTATACTGACAGGCTGCAGTTATACTGAGATGGAGGACGGAAAGCTGCCAGTGATTCATCTCACCTGTGAAGAATGTATATAGTTTGTTATAACAGTGTACAGAACAACTCGTTTTAGAAGAACAATACATGTGATGAGACGGTCTATGTTGTGGCAAACCATGATAATAATAATAATAATAATAATAATAATAATAATAATAATAATAATAATAATAATAATAATAATAATAATAATGATATCTGCTCAAATCTGGTATAAAATTAAGAGAAAGATAAATGAGTTAACTCACTTTGCTCTTACAAAATTGATATTTGCACATAAACTGGACTATTAAAGCTAACTGTCTTGCAGTTTACAGCCACCAGAGGGTGCTAATACATTATTTATTATGATGATATAATTGGCTAAAACTGATTGCCAGTGATGTCATTTAAGCTAAAACTGACAGTTGGTCAGTTGTAGTAAATGAACAAACATTAATCCCTAAATAAATAAAACGTTGATTGTTACGAAAATCTTATGATGTTAATCTTAACGTTAAATTTATTTGTTAAAGATTCAAATTGTGGCTTTGACTTTATCCTTCGTTTAATTAGCAGCGTCAGATCTGCATACAGAAAGCTATGATTATCAATATTGCCAATCATCATTGTCATTTTATTTTTCAATATTGACAAAACCATAAATTGAAAACTCCTCACAGTCCTAAAAAAAAAATAAAAATAAAAAAATAAAAAAAATACAATGAATCAAGTGTGATGCACTACTTACACTGATTATCAATGGGCTTTGACATCATGTAACCATGAATACCGAAGTCCAGCCGCTGCAGGACCGGCTCCAGCTTCACACACACATGCTGAAAAAGCCTGTGATGGGCTGCCAGGGGGGCCAGAAGAGTAGCCAATACTAGAGGAGAGAGGACATTAATACTAGTAAGTATAGAAAAGTTGTTTAGTATGTGTGTAGACTGTAGAAAGACACCCGCAAGCCTATGTGAGCTTCAGTAGGAAGACAAAAGCGAGGCATGGGGAGCAACAGGGAGATAACACGTAGAGTACAAGCTGCTGTGGATTGTTTCAGACGTCAGAGTAGAGGGCCTTGGCAGTTCTTGCATCCTACACTGGCTGGAGGTTAGGAGATTAGCCCGGTCTCAGCCTGACCTCCTTAGCTATCTGCCTGGCTCCCTTCACTCCCCTCCTTGTGTGTCTTATCCCAGCTTTAATCACCTCACAGCCTGTAGGCCTGCGGTACTGGGGCCCGGCAGGATCTGGTTTCACCACCTATGCATTTTTAATAGGACTAGTCATGCTGAGTTTCCCTGCCAACGTGGTCTTGTGAAGAGGCCTGGATCTGTAGTTAGAACTGGCTAAACTGCTCTGACTCACCAGCAGAGTAGGAGAGCACCAATCCAGGAATGTAGCGTCCAATCACAGCCAAACAGGTGAAAACACCACAGGTCATGATGCAAAACTAAGAACAACAAAACACACACACACATCATGAAGTCAGTAATTACAATGCATGTTGATTATGATTACAAACTTACATAGTTGTGCCTCTTTATTATTATAATCACTGTAATGATCCTTTGTGGTGCCTAATTTAGGATAAATGAGACTCCCTATCGTGTGTCGTCCTCACCTTGCCAGGGTTCAGTTGTTTGTACTGCTTCACGCTGGATGCGAGAACTACTCCGCTGACCCAGGCCTCAGCGATGTGGTGGCACACTTCAGGCACACTGAGGACGCCGGGCTGCACCAGACCCCAGCTGGACAAACAGATGATATTATTAACACCTTTATTCATCCTCTCATTACATCAGTATTATACTGGCTGGTGGTTACGGTAAACACAATATTGTTGCTGCAGTAACAAACCTCTCATGTTCTGATTCATCCAGTTTTCTGACTGTGGAGAGAGAAAACATCACTTTTAGAAACATTTCATTCCATAATTCATTTAAATATTACATATTAATGTCAACTAGGTGTGTTAACAGTAGTACAAATTGTGTTGCATGTGTTGCAATCTCTTCTTAAGCTCTTCTCCAGCCTTTGTTCTGATCAGGACTTTGTACACTCGGCGTAATACAAGTTCAAAAACAAGTGTAAGAGATTAACTGTTCCAGGTGAAATACACAATACTTATCAAGTCCGGAGTATATAACAGCTGACTGAATACGTTTGTTGTAATCACAGAAAACTGAAGAATGACAGACTAGATCTAGTGTACTATTAATACAAGAAGCCTCAGGGACTCCAGAGAGATAGTAAAAGAAGAGAACATACCAGAGTGTTAGAGAAATATAAAGAGCAATTTGTAAGCACCTCTAATCTCTGGCCAGATCTTGTTTCTCCAGGTATCAACACAGACTATCACAGCCAGACCTGAAGCCAGGAGGAACAGCACGCGCAATGAGGTCAGGGCAAAGAACCTGGAGGGGAGAAGAACAGAGCACACAATTCCAATGTCTGTTACCCCCAGTCGTAAAGTGATAAAAAGTTATATAACTCAACCGTTTAGTACAAAATTCATTAAACCCACAAACCCTTGAGTAATAATCAACTGTTTCCTTTAGTCAGAACTAAGAAAGTAATTCCACCTTTTGATCAGTACTTCAAGTTGGTAATAACATAGAATAAGATTATTACATTTTCTTCAAAACGGATGGCTCAACAGTAATAAAATGAAAGTTAAAGGTTGTGAGTATTGATAAATATGAGTCCCATTCACTTAAAATGGAAAAGCTGAGGGCTGTGTATCTAGATCATGAAATTTAGAAGGTGTTGTTTCATGTGGTTTTCCATCATTGAAGGAGAGCCCCAATAATTAAAATCCTTCGGAGTTGCTCCACTTTCAGATCACAAGACTTCAAAACTTTGTTGACCAAAACAAGTTGCTGCCAATCAGCAGTTAGAGATTAACCTAACAAAGAATTTGTTGGCAGAACAAGGCCTATTAGTGGAGAAGCAGTGCAATTAGTAGTTACAGGCAGTAAAAAATATAAAAGTGCAAATATCTATTTAGATTTAGTTCTGTACACACTCAAAGACACCATCTGTGATCCGCTGTCAGAAAGGCTGCCTCCTCATCTCTATGTGACTTCCTATTGCTAGTCACATCATGCATTACAATGAGTTATGAATGCATCTCTTTGGGCAGAAACTAGCCTTCACCATGGAGTGTGTGCTGAAGCACAAGTAAAGGGAGACAGGACGAGCAGCCTGACATGCTCAGTGGTCTAATCGAATGAAGGCCAAATGCCTGAACTCCACAAGCAGGCTGGCTGGTCTGGTTTCCCCTGGACCAGAGGATCTGACGCTCGCAGACTCAAATCTCACTTAAAAACGGACTTTTATAGATGTGCTTTAATGTGATGTCATCTTTTGGTGTGGTCCCCTTTACCTCATTCAGTGGGAATCAATGTATTTTGTTTTAACGCTGTAATTTAAAAATGCCTTGATTATTCATATGTGCTTTTGCAGTGTGCAGACGATGTTGAGCACTTTGTAAACAATGTTTTTAAAAAGTTCTATGTCATAAAGGTGTTATTATTATACAATGATATGAAGGTCACCTAATTAAAACTACTTACCCCAGTCCAACAGTCTCCCCTATTGTTTTTTGTGGGTGTCTAGGGCTACATAATGTTAAGATTGTGTGATTTAAATAAACGTGGCTAAACAGAGACATATATAAATAGACTATTCTTCACTGACGTGATTTAAACTGAATGTCTGACAGATTTACTGCACCAGTGGCTCATACAAATTCAAATACTGGATTTCTTCTTCTGTGGTGACAATACAAGGATCTGTAAGTTGTAGATTAAACCTCACTTTACAGCCTCCCATACACACGGATCAACAATGACACTGGTGAAATTGGGAGTCCACAGCACCGCATTGTTTTCAAAATGAAGAAAAACGTCAAAAACAGCTCGTTTAGGAGCGACATTAAGTTAGGGGTGTTTGTAAGGCGCGTCTATAAATAGTAACACTTGCAAGCCATCTGTCCTGTCTTGAGTTGGCAGGTGAAACATTGCATTGTGTAGAAACACCAGCTGCTTTCAGTCACGTTGGCTGAACGACTAAACAGCCTCTGTATTGTGTGAATGCAGGCTGCTGTAATTCTAACACAAACAAGACTGATTGAAACAAGTTTAAGCACAAAGTTTCACTAACATTAAACTCACCAGAACACAACGTTGACCACAGTGTAGAGCAGCACACACTGGAAAGGTCTCTCCCACACCAGGACGGACTGCAGGTAGGTCAGGACGGGCTCGTAGGGCCCTAACCTGGACTGAAGAGCAGCTTTGACAGCCCGTACCTGACCGTCTCTCTCGCTGCAGCATGGCCGACTCCGCAGGCATACACTTGGCCCCTGCTTGGCGGAGCAATCCTCCATGGATGCGTCTTCCGTTGCCCCTGTGTGCGCCATCTTCGCGTCTACAGTCGATAAGGCAAGCCTGTAAAATAAGTGGAAAGAGGTAAACTGCTTGACGAGCTGCACCACAGCGCCGCGGAGCAGCTCAACTCATAACATCGGCCAACAGATGTCTAAGCTAACAGCTAGCATCGCCAGCAGAATCGTCGATTTAGCGTCAAACACAAACCGTCCGACCGCACTAGAAGGCAAACATGTTATCAAAACCACAGTGTACATCTTTTTTAACAAGCTGTCACTTACTATTTTGTCATTTTTGCAGAAAATGTAGCGCTCTCGCCGGAAAACTAAGAATATGGCGTCCCCTGTTTTTCTGAGCCTTCGGTCGTCCAATCAGAATCCACATGGCTCCTGCGTCACGATGCGTTCATGTGGAATAGGAATATATATAATTTGTTGACTTTAGAGCACAACGTGGACAAAAAAATCAGACAGCTATTAGTACTGTGATTATTTACAATCTTAAATGTTCTTTATCCTTCATGTTTTTGTATGGCGTTGTACTAACCAGATAAAGTTGGAAATATATATACTATTAAAAAGCTCCGTTGCTTCGGATTTGATATTCCGCTGATTTATGTGCAATAAGAGGGTGATGCATTGCACTTTATGAATCCTGAATCTGAAACATTAAAATGTCAATTACTAACACAAAGTCCAGCTGCAACTGAGCTCTGTCTACGAGAGGACCTTCAGTAAAAAGTTATTGTCTTATTTGACATCAATATATTCTATATTGCCACATATTTTAGATGAAAAGTGTTCACTGGCAGATTTAGCACGCCATTGTGTCTGTCTTCAGGCTTGGAGGTTTTTGGTTTGTTAAAATGAAAGGTTGAGAGGAGGTGGTCACGATGTGCCACTACGCCAGATTGTATAACCGGAAGTATTACAATGATATTGTGTCTTACTTGACCTGAGAATTCAGTTGTAGTTAGTCATTGTGACCGCTAGAGGACAGAACAACACATGGCTATTAATACTGCAGTAATATACAGCAAACACAATAATACAGTTGAGGTTGATTATTGACGGAATTATGATCACAAAAAACAAATCTACACACTGTTTCAGACCCATATAAAATCAATATTTATTTTGGGAAAACCGATGCCACCATGTAAGCAGAAAAATATATCAGAACTTGTCACAGCCGGAGAGATAAATCAGCAGAACAGAACATGAAACGGTACTGAGATTTTTTAAAATGTTATATTGTTTGTTTCTGTGGTTCTCACCATTATCGCTATATAAAGTTGTATATACTACGGTTGCTATATACTACTACTGCTAAATAATAATTAAAATTAAATTATAAAAGAAACCCCAGAAAAGACAAGGAAAAACGTCCAAAATAGACAGAGTTGTAGTTACGCGCTGGGTCCACTGGGAGACACTGAATGACTCACACTTGACAACCGTCAATTTCAGGAGCGTCAAAGAAAAAATACTAGCATACGGTGACTTCCGGTGAAGTTATTGAAAATAAAGGTTTCAAACTAGGCAGCTGCGACTTGGGATTAAACCCAAACCAGATACAAAGAGGCCATATTGACTTATTGAAGCGTCAATACATCCAGCGACTAGCATGGTTTGAACATGAATGTATTATAAGAAGAGCTTATTACATGGTCAGTTATCTTTTTGACTCTACTCACTCCGACACAGTGGGGGGCGGTGTGCAGCTTTATTGACGGTTTACAATCTGCCAATAAATAGAGGAAGAAGTCTGCTTTCAGCGTCACATCAGTACCAAGCGGGAACTCATATATTTTTTCCTAGGATGGCGAAGTCATGGCCCGCCCTACTCTGCCTCTGATTGGCTCACCCTGATATTCTTACCCTGACCCTAACCAATTGCACTCCTCACGCCCAAACCTAACCAATCCAAGCAACGAAGGTAACGAGTACTAGCCAATCAGAGGCAGAGTAGGGCGGGTCATGACTTCACCATCCTAGGAAACAAAAATTTGGCAAGCGGGAAGGAGTGTGAAGAGGTTTGGAGTCTGTTTGTCTCGTATTATTTAGCTAGCAAACAGCTAAATAAGGAGCAACTGAAGACTGAACATGCCGCGGGAGATCATAACGCTTCAGCTGGGACAATGTGGAAATCAAAGTACGTGTAAAAGACCTAGTTAATTCATTTTGCTCACAGGCATTGTCCAACATTTAAGTTCAGTTAGCTAAGATGCTCTGTCAGGCTTCTTGCTATGTAACGTTAGCTAAGAGCTAGTTTCAAGTCTAGCTACATTCAAAACATAAATACTGTATAAACAATGACAGCGTTAGTATGTTATAACCTACTTTACTCATTGCTAATGGGGTCTCTATATGGCGAATGTCAATTAATATAAGTTAACGTTAGCTACCTGTGCATTGTCATTCAGATAACACAGAAGGTGATGCTAATTGACGTTTGTCTAATAAACCTGTAAAGTCACAAACTGTTGATGAATATGACCTAACGTGAACGTTATGCTACCCGGCGCTTCTCTTTGTTGTGCAGTCGGGTTTGAGTTTTGGAAGCAGCTGTGTGCAGAGCATGGCATCAGCCCAGAAGGGATTGTTGAGGAGTTTGCAACTGAAGGAACCGACAGAAAGGATGTGTTCTTCTATCAGGTAACTGAAACAAGCATTTGCAGCTTCATTTCATTATCTTTCATGCCGTAAAGACCTATATTTTCTGTATACACCACATATACTGTAGTGTATGTTCAAGTCTTTGTCAGGTGGTGCTTGTGTGCAGCTGAAGTGCAACAACATTATGTTTCACTAGATGGAGTGGTTGTAGTGTAAACTGCACTCCTGCAAGGCCACAGCAACCTACACAGACTGTGCAGCATCACCAGCTTAACCCCCCATGGTTGTTCATGTAACTTCACAGGCTGACGATGAACACTACATCCCCCGTGCAGTTCTCCTGGATCTTGAGCCCAGGGTGATCCACTCCATCCTAAACTCTCCTTACGCAAACCTGTACAACCCTGAGAACATCTACCTCTCTGAGCACGGCGGAGGGGCTGGGAACAACTGGGCGAGTGGATATTCACAGGTGATCACTGGAAACACTTTGTCGTTAATTAAAGAAATAAACATTTAATGCATTAGCATGTTGCCCTGACATTTTTTTTTCCCACAGGGCAAAAAAATCCAAGAAGACATCTTTGACATCATTGACCGAGAAGCAGATGGCAGTGACAGTCTTGAGGCAAGTTATCATTTATCACATACCGACTGCGCCTGAGGCTGTGAGTGATCGGAGCTGTGGCAGAGTGGAATTTTAAAAACGGATTATAAAGTAATGTGATATATCTGTGTGTAGAAATATTACATAGTATGTAGTCAACTGACTCTCTCACCCCATCTGTGACCTCAGCACTCTGTACGTTACTCCGTGATTTGGTCACATAGCGTTCCACATGCAAACCATAGGGGATTAGGCCTTTTTAAAGAGAACATTTGGAGCTTGAACTTCAAGCATGCTGGAAAGTATCAAAATCTTTGTTGTTCTTAGTAAATGTGATACATTTATTTCAGAAGTATGAGTTGAAACTTGACTGTACTCAAACATGACTTCTCTTTTCAGGCAGACTCTTGTGTAGGGCTGCAACTAATTATTATTTTCATTATCGATCAATCTGTTGATTAAGTTTCACCAGAAAATATTTACATTTGAGAAGCTGGAAACAGAGGATTTGGAAGTCTTTTCTCAAAACGATTAATTGGTTATCAAACTAATTGGCAGTGACTTTAATAGTTGGCAACTAATCAAATAATCGACTGATCATTGCAGCTCTACGCTTGTGCTTGTTGTGGTAGAATGCTTGTGGAAATGAATGCCTTGATAGAAACAACATGTTCAAATGGTGCCAGTGCCTGTCATCTGAAAACCAGCAAAGCCCCAGCCATGCTTCATTATTATTCTTAGCCCCCTTTTTTTTGGGTGGGTGTGGGAGGGGGTTGAACTTTCTTTAGCTGCCAGCCACTCATAAAATAACACTCACATTTCCCCTCAAAGGTCTGCAATTTCTGTAAGTCATTCACATTATGACCCCCACATTATTATTTAGTGTGTGCACACATGTGTGCATTGGATTGGAAGGTGGGCCGAGCTGCCGTGTGTATGTTGGCAGGGTGTGGTGTGTAGAATGTCTGGTGATAATAGCCGGGGCGAGTGTGGAAGGCAGGTATTACAGGGCTGTCTTGGGGGGGTGAGGGAGCCTATTTGTGAGGTTTTATATAACTGCCTAGGAAGAGAGGCATTTGCTCACCCACACACGGTCAGCTTTCTGCATCAGTAGAGTTTACAGTAAGCTTAACACACACGTGGCACACTCTGTGGCTGTAAATTTGAACTGTAAGTAATGAGTAACCCTTTGTCTCTGTAGGGGTTTGTCCTGTGTCATTCCATTGCTGGGGGGACAGGCTCCGGGCTTGGATCTTATTTACTGGAGAAACTCAATGACAGGTCTGCAAACACACACAAAAAAAAACATTTTTTTTTAGGTTTAATGATGACTCTGCAGTCAAAATTGTCACTTACATTTCCTCTTGCGACCTGGTTTGTGTGTGCATTATGTATTTTTCTGGTCTCCAGGTACCCAAAGAAGCTGGTGCAGACTTACTCTGTTTTCCCAAACCAGGATGAGATGAGCGACGTGGTCGTTCAGCCGTACAACTCTCTGCTCACACTGAAGAGGCTGACCCAGAACGCAGACTGCGTGGTGAGCAACAGCACTCATGAACAAACGTTGATTAATCCCATCGCTCTCTTTGCCTCATGACGCTCAGTGGCACCAAATAACCCCAATAAGCTGAGACAGGAAACGTGAATTATTTACCAAAAGCGGTCAGTCATATTGCCAATAAAATTATGCTGTGATGTCAGACAGTTAAACAAATTTGGTCTCATGTGTTCTGATGTAAATGGCAGAGGTCAAAGGGTAGCAAGTACGTGCTAGTACACACGTCAAACTGTATTAAGACATCAAAGACTTATGAAACTTTTACATTAATAAAGTTTGATTAAGTTCCACAGGCCTGTTACACAATTTTATCGCAGTGCTATTTAAAAACTATTTTATTAGCAAAAACCTATACAGCACTGGTTTCAGCAAGGCTTGTTTAATGTTTTGAGCAATTAAAGTGGTACTCCACCCCTCAAAACAAATTAAAATCACTAATATGAAGACAGAGATTGTTACTTATCCATGAAATTGCATGGTTTGGTAATTTGGCCTCCCACTTGTCATTTAAAGTCATGTAACTGATACTGCAGTACAGTTCACAGTACTATATGTTGTGATAAATCATTTTTGTCTTCAACAGTTAACTGTTGGTTAACTGTAGTGAATCAGTTAATCAGCTGTAGCCTAATGTTTTCACTTTCATCAGTTATTATTTTATTGAAGAGCTTCTTTTTATGCTCGTGTAGCAGACTAATAAAGACGCAGCGCCAGCATCGAGTCATTACAAATCAAACTTATTAAATTCTCCGTCTTAAATTGGTGATTGTATTAGTCTGAGATGCTCTGACAGTCTAATGGTGTTTCCTCCCTAATACCTACTTCCTCCAAGGTCTTGCATAAGGGCCTCATGTTGATTAAATTAGCCAGAGAGCTAATAGAATCTGCTCAAGAATTGGTCACCCTGTTGCAACTGTACACTGTGCCTTTTATGTTAAGGTCTCCTAACAACAGCGCACTGTGTTGCTTCTTAAAGAGGTTCCTTGACTGCGTCATTACACTGATACCCTCTCAATCTTTCTTTAATATCGTAGCAGTATACTGACTTTCACCATGTTGTTGTGCTGGAGGGAATCTCTTGGCCCTGTTTTCATTTGTCTAATAATTGCCCTCTGTCTCTGTGTCTCTGTCTCTGTGTCTGTGTCTGTCTGTGTGTGTGTGTTGTGTGTATCAGGTGGTGTTGGATAACACGGCTCTAAATCGCATCGCCACAGACAGGCTGCATATCCAGAACCCCTCGTTCTCCCAGATCAATCAGCTGGTGAGTACGAGACGTCACTTCACCCCCTACAGCTGTTTTCAGCTTGTCAGCAGGTTTTCAAACGGTTCTAATTTTTCAGTCTACCTGTATTTGAACAAAGGCACATATCAAGACAGACTGTACTAGAGACCTGTCAGCTGTCGCTCACTACAAAAATTACAAGATTTACAAACTAGTTTGGCAAGTCAGTTGCACGTCAGACTGGATTTCAGCTCTCTTAGAAATGAGTCGCACATGGCTGTGGTCTGTAAACGGTGTGTCGGCTGCTTGACAGGAGCCACACTGAAAGATTTTGAATTTCACCTCAAAGTTATTTGTTAGCTTTTGACAGGTAGTTGTTAAAAGCTCTGTGTCTAATTGAACCTTCATGCACGCAGGTTTCCACCATAATGTCTGCAAGCACAACCACCCTGCGCTACCCAGGCTACATGAACAACGACCTTATCGGCCTGATTGCATCGCTCATCCCCACTCCCCGCCTCCACTTCCTAATGACTGGCTACACACCGCTCACTACTGACCAGTCGGTGAGTTGTGTTGAGACTAGTGGAGCATTTGTTTACTCTTCATTCAAAATTTCATGTTAATGCTCTATCAGAGGATTTTAATGGGCAGTATTGTTGAGATCAGCAGCAGCTTTTGAATCGGTAACTCATACTGTGTTGCAGGTCGCTAGTGTGAGGAAAACCACAGTGCTGGATGTGATGAGGAGGCTTCTGCAACCCAAGAATGTGATGGTGTCCACAGGAAGGGAGAGGCAGCCCAGCCACTGCTACATCGCCATCCTTAACATCATCCAGGGAGAGGTCGACCCCACACAGGTACGAATACACAGCATGTGTGTGGAGTCAAACCATATCCTTAAGAATGTAAATTATCCTAAAGCAGCAGCGTTAACATATTTAGAGAGTATTCAAATCTATGTCTGACTCTACTGTAGGTGCATAAAAGCCTCCAAAGGATCCGGGAGCGTAAACTTGCCAGTTTTATTCCCTGGGGTCCAGCCAGCATCCAGGTGGCTTTGTCCAGGAAGTCTCCGTACCTGCCCTCGGCCCACCGGGTCAGCGGCCTGATGATGGCCAACCACACAAGCATCTCCTCTGTAAGTGCTCATCTTGGAATTTTTGTGACTTCAGCCTGTTCAGTTACATTCTCCTCCAGTGTGTATTTATACAGTAGAGACGTGTCTGTGTTTGTTCTGAGTCAATACTTGAGAATTCACATTGTCCTGAAACTGAAGTTAAGCCGCCACTGCAGCAGTTCCAGGGCAATTCCCCAGAAATATAAGTTTTGTTATAATATGCTGCCAAACAAGACATCAAAACTTTTGGTGGTTCAAAACATGAGCTGTAAAGTTGAGGTCTAATGTAGTCCTGTGATATCATTAAATAACTTCATCTGAAATGATTGAGGCTAATTTAAACTTTTCTCTAATTATTTTAGGCTGTAAATCTAGATAAGGGGAAATTACTGTCATTCAAGGAAGTGATATCATAGGATTGAATTTACGTCTCTCTTGACATTTAATGACTGAAAACAAAACAGAAAGTTTTAGAGAAACATGAATTGGAACCTGAAACTTTCGAACTTTCAGAGCTTTTAGCTTTCGTTTTGATGTCACTTCTGTCGCTGTCCCACAGCTGTTTGAGCGGACATGCCGGCAGTATGACAAACTGCGTAAGAGGGAGGCTTTCCTGGAGCAGTTCCGCAAAGAGGACATATTCAAGGACAACTTTGACGAACTGGACAACTCGCGTGAGGTGGTCCAGCAGCTGGTGGACGAGTACAGCGCAGCCACGCGGCCTGACTACATTTCCTGGGGCACACAAGAACAGTGAACAGACTTGTTGTCTTGTATTTCAACTACAACCCAGTTAGCATCCATGCTTAGCTAGTTTTTTTCTAACTCAATACTCTCCACATTAATTTTTTTCCTACATATGTGTCCCAAAATAGACAGGTATTTGGCTATAGCTGCTTCTCTGGAAAAAAATATTTATTGATTTGGTTTGTTATAGCATGTAATCATATTGTATGTTTGTGTCTAAAAATGGAAAAGAGACTGAGGGATGAGTGTTAACACCTACTGTCATTATATTAACCAAAAATTAAAAGGGTGAAGTTACAGTAAGTTCATTTTTTTCCCTGAGATTGTCAAAGTCAGTATACATAAAGCAACCTTTATGTACTAGTCCAGTGAAATGAAAGTAAGAGCACCTCTTCCCTGCAAGTTTGTGCAGAAAACCTCAGTATGTCTTAAAAAAAATCTATAAATATCTGTTAATAGTTACTTTATTCTTTCTCCTAAACTCATCTTTCCCCCCCTTGAAGCCTATTTTAAAAAGTCTTCATTAATGAAAGACAACTTGTTGCCTTGTTTTGGTCTATTTTTTTTATACTGAGTACAGTGTTTTTCGTTTTTGTGCAGTTTATTTACAGTGAAACGTCCACAGTCTAGGGGATGATTGCCTTGAAATAATGGGAGTACAGATGGAATGATTTGCATGATGGTTAATGCAGGTTCTTGCATCCCACACATTTCTGACATGGTGCTTTGTACCGTCTATCTGCTGCTGATACACATTGCTCATTTGTTACCACTGTACACGACCAACAAGAATGTCAAGTTGAAGCTTGGCTTAAGCCAAAAATGATGTTTAAATACCTGCCATATAAACTGCATTGACATTTAAACAACAGAGAAAGTAACAGTTTGCACAGATGGACATTGTACAAGGATGGATCTCGTTAAACGCTTCATTTCTATGCCTGTAAATATACTTTAAAGAATAGCTGGTTCACTGGCCTTCTCTATCGTCTAAATGAATATACTGTTTCATGTTGCTTTGTTTGTTGGACCTGTTTGAAATGACGAATAGGAATAAACAAATTTTCTATTATTTTGTATCTTCTATTTGAAACATTTCTTATCTGTAGGCATGTTTGGTAGATTTTATGTGGAGAGAATTGTTCAAACCTGTATGTAAAATAATGAAACGCCATGTTCCCCCCCGCCCCCTCACCTGGAGCTGTAGTGTACTGGTGGTCAGTAGCTGTTCATCCAACTCAGTTAAGGCTCATTACCACAGGGGAACGTAAAAGCACTTAGCAACGCTTGCTCAACCAACTGTTGTTCTTAAGCAGAAAAGCTACAGGGGAGGTAGCTTTCAGCTCCGCTGCTGGCGCCAAACTTGAGCCTTTTATAAAAATGTGCCTGGTTGAAAACAATAGTCTTGCACTGCTTCACTAGTCGAGGTACAAGAAAGCACATTCTCTGCAAATGAAACAAGGGAAATGAGAGCTGACGCTAGACAATAGTACCAAAGACTAAATATGGTAAAATGGTGCTGTTTTTATTAATTACATACAGTATTTATAGTCTTATTGCACTTCCAAGTTAGTTAAGAACAAACAATAGTGCAATGAACTATACACACATTACATAAAAAGGTACCATGCAGCATACAAACAAGCTTAATACAAAGCAAAAACATCCGCAATTTGATTTTATTTTTATTTTAATACATGTAGCTCAGAGCTGCCTGCAGCTGCAGTAGAAAAAGCAAAGGGCTGACTGTGCAATGACTCGTCAAGGCCTTCCATGGTGAGAGGATTTATGTCTTGAGTTTTGAGGCTGGTTATCACATGGGGTTGTGTAGCAGACAGGACTGTAAAAATTATCTATGGTCTCAAATTCCTAAAATGGTCATCTACTACAATTAAATAAAAGTGTACAATGTATACAACTGGATGTCTTCATATTTGTCTGATATTCAAGTTTAAATAAAAATGAATAAATGAAAAAAAAAAAAGGAAAATATAAATTGGGGGGATCTATCTGCTTTGGGATAATTTCTTGTTATAAAAGCTTATTAAAAGAAAAAAAAAAAAACATCTTTGGTCCATGCTGAAACCCATGACTTGGCAAAACTTTGGCTTCACAAGAATACTCAAACGGTGAACACAAAGAAGGAGCTACACAGGATTTACACATGCTTTAAGGTACAGAACCAAAAACATCATCATGGCTCTGATCAGTTAAAGCAAACCTAATGAAAACACACATAGGTCTGCATTTAAGACATGAAGGACAGTAAAAAAAAAAAAAAAAAAAAAAAAAATCGCAGTCTGCATAAATAGTACTACAAAAGCATCCATGGCCTAATTAAAAAAGTGTGTTTGAATAGCAGATGGGGACAGATGGGGAACTTCATGGCAAATATTGTGATATCTTCAATGATCACTGACTGGGGGTTTTTTTTTGTGTGTGTGTGTGTACTCAATATATACATTATGAAAATAACAATAAGAAACAGAGAAGCACCTGTTATTTTCAGCAGAGTCGAGCTGCATTAGGAAAGTAACTGACAATAAGCAAAATTATCCAATCAGTCAAGTGTTAACCAAGTTTCATGTCGAGGATTACGGCCAAGACAAGCAGCACAACTAAGGACAAATCAGAGCATTTTGGTGGAAACAATGTAGAAACAGCCCCTAAATCCTTTGGTTTCTGTGAAACACAATTAAGTCCCATCCAGGAAATTGTTTTCTTAATCAAATAGACACATACACGCACACACACACACACATACACGCACACAAAACTGATAATCCCATCGGTAAGAGTCTATATGGCCATGGCAGCCAAAGTGACTTAGCTACAGAGTGCAACATCTGTTTCCAGTTCCAAGTTCACATGGCTCACTGCATCAACAGTTCCAGGTAATGCAAGCCTGGCTGGGACCTTATGAAAACTGACCGTCTCTGATGAACAAGTCAGCATAAGGGTGCATGAGAGAGCAAGTGTGTATATGTGTGTGTGTGTGTGTGTGTGAGAGAGAGAGAAAGAGAGAGCCAAAGACAGGGGAGGGTGTGTGTGTATGTGTGTGTGTGTGTGTGTGTTGCTGAATGTTCTCAACACTATTCCAGCAGTGCATGAGGGACGATTGCCTTCTAGGAAAGGCAATACAAATATGGCACACTTCGAGAGAGAGAGAGAGAGAGAGAGAGAGAAAGAGAGAGAGAGTAGTGTTTTCACTCTAAGCCATACCTTCATGAGGGGAGTACCACAGCTTACTGTTGCCATAAGTCCTAACTCTTATGATGCTATCTCTCCCTGATGTAGCAAGGCTCACACCAACGTCTCACATTGTCAAGGGGGTGTGGGGGGGTGGAGGGGGGGGGGTGGGAGTTGGGGGGTGAGGTTGGGGTAGCGTGTGTTGCCATGTAGAGTAACAGAGGTGGTTGCGTGACAGGATGGGGTGGGGGGTGTGTGACACCTCATCAGCAACCGCATTGGTTTCTGTGGGTTTCTGGCCTCACTTGCAAAACAGAACCCCTTGCCTTCCCGTCCCCTCCTCCCCTCCGCGTCGGCTAGCTCCTTCAGCTGTAAAGCTCACTGACGGTTTATTTTCACGGACGGGGAGCGAAAACAGCCCTCTCTTTGTTTTGGCTGCCGTGCCGTTCCCAGCGGAGGAGGCGCGGGGTCCTGAGGGCTGGGGCTGGGCCTCATAGGGGCCACGTGGAGGAGGACGGTGGGGGGGTTTTGGGGGTGTCTCCGGGTATGGGTCCCTCTCAAACAGGGTGCGACGGCAGCTCCAGGAGGGCGTGCGTAGGTGTCGAAGCCAGGTGATGGAAGCCCACCTCTGTGGTCTCTGCGATGGTGATGTCCACATCTTCCCCTTTCCCTCGCTGGCGACGGATGGCACTGAAATACGCATTCATCAGCTGCATGATCTCAGTCAGCTGTGACAGAGAGAGAGAGAGAAGCAGAGAGAACGAGAGAGAGAGGTCAGATTGGTGGCAGTCTCAGTGTCTGTCTGGCACTGTCACAGGAGGGTGGAGAGCAATGATGTCATCCGGCTTCTAGAAAAACTGGATCCTCCAGAAGACGAGGATGATGTTGTTTGGCAGATTTCTGGAGGACAAACACACCCCTCGATCATAAAAAGCGGTCTTACATGTGTGTGGATATTTCATCACTTTGACATATTTTGTTCAGCAGCTGTTGCAGAAAAAAAAAAAAAAGGGAGGGCGCTGCTGAGGAGTTCATTTGTTCATCTGTCTCTCCGTTACCCTGACCTTGGTGGACATGACCACCAAACCACCACAAGCCACCGTGACCATTACCCTTACTCTAGTGCTGCTAATGCTTGCCCAAACTGACTAAAACAGTCTTTGAGCTTCAACCTTCACCTACTCCTCAACTTTAACTGTTACCCTTGAATCAGCAGCTAATCTTGCCCTCACCCTTACCTCCGGTCCTAACCATAATCACCCCCTGCAAATCCACTTTCTCTTTTTCCCCTGCCCAGTAGCCAGCTCAAAACTCATGCACATTCATGTCAGAGCAAAATGAGGCCTTAAGTTCATAAAAGTAGGAGGCTTTCTACTGTAAGTTGTCCTTCAATTTGCCTGTGCCTCCAATAAATAAATAAATGCCACTTTTGTGCCCCATGAGAGATCACAGAAGGATTTTTTGTTTCCGTGTGGGAAGATGCAAGCAAATCTGCCCAGTGAAAGGCAAGATTTGTTCTCGACTTGAAAAAAAAAAAAGTCTGTTTGGAAGAACATCCATGTTTCTGAGAAATGTTTTGCCTAATATTTTAATCTAACCACTGCAATAAAACTCACCCCCAGTTGCCATTTAATGCCAGGAAGTTAGACTTTTGGTGGTTAGCGTCGGTTGGAGGGCAGGGGCAGGTTGTGTGCTCTCTATTTAGACCAAATTAATGAGTGTTTTTAAAGTGGGTCAGAGAGGTGGTGGTGGTGTGTGTGTGTGTGGGGGTGGGGGTTGGGGGGGGGGGCGGTGTCATGAGCAGACAGCGTGCTTCTTTCACATACTGTACAGAACACTGCATGGTGATAAGGCCACTGTATGCAAACTGAATCCTGACTACAGTAGAGATAGATTGTGTGTGAGCTCAGTGCAGACAGCTCCAATTAAGAAGAGATTTTTCTTTCTTTAAGCCTCCGTTTGTATATGGTGACTTGGGATGTGAACCAAAATACCTTGGTGGTTTCAAACAGCAGATCCCGATCCCCAGCTGTGATCTTGAAGGTGTTGCTGTCAGATACACCGTAAGAGCAGATCTGGCCATAGGGGAAGGACTCCAGGGCCTCTGCCTCTCCCTGCCGATACAAAGAAACGGATGTAGCAGCTACACCCAGCCACAGCTTCTGGGAAAAACTCCCCGTCGAACTCTGGAGGGAGAAGGAGTAAGCAGATGTCAAAACAGTTTTCTTCATTCAAATCGAGTGCGAGCGACTCTTAAAAAGACCAATACACTAATGGAGCCCAATTTTTTGTTGTTTTTTTAAATCCTACAATGCTACTAAAGCATGACATCACAATACTCACAATATAAAAGTCCACTTCATAAAGAGTGCATCCAAATCCTGACCACTGGCGTGCGATTGTGAGGTAGGCGGCCATACTGTCCCTGTGGCTATAGCCAGCCAGACCTTTCCAACGCTCCAAGATGGATCCCATAACAGCTGCTGCCTCCTCCTTCAGCCGGCTCCGCAGGCGCAAATCTTGCTCCACCTTTTGCTTGTGCGCTGCTGTAGCTGTGTGGCTCCACAGCGTCCCCGCCAGGAGGCCCGTCGGGAAGCGCTGCGTCGTGGGGCAGCCCTGAGCTGCTACCTGGCAGGGAGGCAGGGCTTGGGGAGCGGAAAGGGACATGAGGACCCGAGCTTCAAGCATGTGACTCGGAAAAAGCTCATCCAGAGGCGGGCAGGGTGCGTGTGTGCTGAAGTCACCCATTAGACACTGAAGCCTCAGAGAAGCCAAGGCCTGGAGATCCTCTTCACAGGCTGGAAGCTGGCCACGCACCACCATCTCATGGCACTGCAGCACAAAAGGACAAGGACAAACAGGTAAGGAGAGACAGCACAGGATGAAAAGAAGGTACAGTTTGTCAGTAATGGCCTCAGTCCTGCCATCAATCCTCCCAACCCCACCCTGTTTTATTTTGTCCCATAACTCTTTTATGGGAGTCCTCAGGAAAAATGTTCTAATGAAGCCAGTGTTGGCTGCCTTTTGCCCCCTCTGCACCGAAGCCAGTGTTCTTGGTCATGCTTTTTATGCACTGTATTTTATTGAAATCACAGCCTGTGAGACATTAATGATAGTTAAATAAAAACAGAATAATCTAATGAAATATGAGGAATGACTCACTGCAGGACAATAAATTATATTTCATTATCAGCACTGAATTGGTCACTCATAACAAAGATATTCTCAAAGGAGAACTCTGCCCTTTGTGGAGTTGTGTTCTGCTCCATTACCTGCTCAAAGAGGAAAAGATATTCAATGCTGTCCACTGATATGCTGTCAGCATCCAACAGGCAGTAGAGCTTGAAACACAGTTTCCATTGGGATTTAGACTCTGACTCTTTGGTGGAGAAGCTGCACAGAAGAGGGACAGAGAGGGTTAGAAAGCTGGGACAGAAAACAAATATATATAAATATACTAATGGTATACCAAGAATCTTACGCCTAGATGTTAATATGTTACAAGATACCGCCTCCCCAATATTGTTGTTTAGTAACTCTGTGGTTTGCTGATCTTCATGTTTACTCTGTCACTCAACACTGTGAGGATACAGACACTATCGCCTACTAAAAAAAAAAAAAAAAAAACACAGATCCCTTTTATTCCAGCTGGATGCCTTATCGTTTCATTTGAGACTTTGCCTTGTACTACCAAATGACATCAGCTTCACCTTGGCTATCCAGACAGACATAGTGATACAAGTCCAGTTTCCCAACAGGGTGTCATGTTTGACCAATAAGACCAGACAAGGTCACCAGTTATCAAGGATACTGGATAATGTTCAGCATGGGAATTGGACAACTGAAGATAAATACACAATCCACCGCTCTGTTTCACATTCTTCTAATGAGTGACAAATAGCTCAGACTCCTGGCTGACTCAGACTCGGTTTTATTGTGTCTGACTTCCTTGCGGCGTCTGCCTGTTTTACAGGATGATGACTGACGTTTACTTTTCGAACCTGGTCAGGATGTCTGCGATCAGAGCGCTCCCTGCGACCGGCTGCTCCCACAGTGCGTTCTGCTCGTACAGTGCAAATGTGTTTTTGCTCTCTTGCAGGCCGAGCTTCTCCTGCATCCTTCGCACCACCTGTTGAACGACAGGGGGAAAGTTGGTTGAAAAGACAGGTGGACACACAGATGGTTAGACATTAAGAGTGAAAAACAGAAAGGGCAGAAATGCATTTTCTGTGATTATCATGGCTTAGCAGTATGACTAGACTCTAGACAGACTAAGAAATTTGGAACAGGAGCATGTGAGAAGTTGACAGACTGCCCAAACCTCATTGGCTGTAGTGTGTGAGCTGATGTAGAGCTGGCAGGATCCGGGGCCAGGATAGTGCACAGTGCACAACATCTCCTGCCTGCTCATAAGCATCTGGATCTCCTCCCAGGATGGCACACACTCCCGACACTTGGTCTTCTCCAGAGCCTCGCTGATGAATGATGCATAGTTATCCATCTCAGACTCGGGACTCTGGCTCTGGATCCTGCAAGGAAAAGTGAAAGGGGTGGATAAGTATTAAGAGTGTGTGTGTGTGTGCGTGCGTGCGCGTGTGCAAGCACATTTAGATTTGCTACATATTTTCCAGCAAAATTAAAGAGCTCAATACATAAAAGGGTGAACTTGTTAATGATCGTGATGTTAACAGTGACTCAAAGTCTGTAAGGTGTTATGCCATGATTATGGACTTTGCGTCATCCTTCTGATTCAAGTGAGTTCTTTATTTTCTTTGGGTTGGCAATGCTAGAAAGTCAATGAGGCGAAGAATGACAAATGTTCTCACTTTAGCTCTTAGGGACTTAAAAGGCTCAACATCCCTCAATCCTTCAAAGAAAAGGAAAACGGCAAAGAAAACATGTTTGACTTTGGGTAGCACACGAAACAGGAAAAGGTGTTTCCGCTCCTGTGAACCAGAGTGACCTGCCACTTCCTCCCAGTGGAGCGTCCGGGAGCAGTAGGTGAGCGTGTGCGTGCACGTGTGTGTGCGTGTGATGATGTTTTAAATGAGGGGACACAAAGGCAAGCGGGCAACACGCTGAAATCCTTACACACTTTGTGGAGTGTGAAAGGTGTGAAATATAACCCGATGGAGTTATGAGCTCAGCCTTGTGTAAACACAGAGGGAAAAATAGGAAGGAAACAATTATACTGTGATGTTCGTCCCAAAATACACAAAACAGGAGGACAGAGGGAGGCGAACAAGAGGGCCTCAAACATTCTGCCAGACAGAGAGAGGCCCTCTCATTCCCTCCGATGTCTCGCTCTCTCATAACTATATGGCCACAGGGTGGGATTTGTCCTGCAGAAACATAATTAGGAATGTTCCACTGAGTCTGTGTGATCCCTCCTATACTCTTCTCTTTTCACCCCTCTCTGCTCTTTCCTCCTTTCTTGCCCCCCCCCCCCCCCCCCCCCAAACCCCCCACCACCCCCCTCCTCTTCTGCTGTCTTTCTTCTGGCCTATTCTCCCTGACAGCAGACATTCCCTGGGGGTTTCTCAGGGCACTGGGGGAGTGGAGGAGGGTTTCTGGGCCCACTGCCCAGCTCCAGTCTTAGCTCTGCCCAGCTGCAGCCTCAGCACTGATCCACAGAGTGAGAGAGTGCGTGAGAGCGATGGCAAGAAGTATCAAAACACACAGGCAGTGAGTTCCCCCAGCATTATGAATTGCCATTGCATGCAACTGTTCCATTAGCTAGAGGGCGATTCCCAGTACAGACATATGTATAGATAGAAAACTGTAGTGGTTTGATGGCATGGCGTAAAACAGAAAATCTAGAGCAAGAGATTAGCACCGCTAATAACTTAGATTAGCATGCTTGACAGAGGGGCTAATTCAGACCTGCAAATCCAGCCCTAAAACACTGGATCTGTCTGGGGGAACACGCTAACAATGTGAAGGCATATCACGCTACTATATCTAAACTTAGGGATGCTGGCGCCTGCTTTTTGTCCTCTGTCTAGACCCCAGGTTTTCCCTGCTACTACTACACTGGATCACCTTCATCTCCAAGTATTCATTCTGTTCCCACCCCCACCCCACCCCACCCCACTCTTCCCCCATCACCAGCAACTGAATACTTGTCTGATATCCCATTCATATCAGACCGGGATGGCGTCTTGTTGCTACAACTTGTGTTCACGTAAAACTGATTTCACAAATTTAAAATAAACACTGTAATATTACGTCAGGAGAGAGTTGATTGTATTACTGTTACAGTTTCTATTACCTTAAACTGTCAACATTCACTGCAGGGTTTTCCACCTGTCTTCCACAAGTCATGTTTCCCAGTGAGAAATCAGAGCCAGCAAAAACAAGAAAAATCCATGTATTTTCCTTGTAATTACAAGTAGGAGATGATGTGACGTGAAAAGTCAGGAGGGTTTATTTGTGCTAAGTCAAACATGTATTAATACAACTTGAATGTAGCACATGCTGCATTACTATTATTTTGTAAAAGCAAAAACTACAGGCTTTATACATGAAAGTAGACTTCATGTCAGCTTACAGGTCATATACCTGAGGTCTGGTTGCTGATTTTCCATGCTATGCAGAAAAATATATTGCAATAACAAGAAAATTCCTCCTCTTAAGGTAGTATATTCATGTGAGATGAATAATATTAATTACATACCGCAACTGCAATACAATCATAGTACCTTACTTCTAAGTGAATTTTTCAATTTTGCCCTAGGTATCCTGTGTGTGTGAATCTCACCTCTTGAGGTGGAATCGCAGATACTTGAGCACGGTAGGCCCAGGCAGGAAGGTGCAGCTCATACATGTGAGAAGCTGCCAGTAGCGGAGGTGTGCAGCAGTGTACGGGGCAGGCGTGTAGCTGGTCTGCTTCACTAGCTGGCAGTACACCTCGTCGCGGAGGGGCCGCAGGTCCAGGCAGGTCTGCAGCACGCCCTGGATGATGGGAACTGGATCCCGTGCCGACTCTAGCTGCTGCAGGCAGTTGAAGAGCTTCACGGCCTCCTCACGCACCGAGCCATAGCCTTTACCGCTGTGGTCTGGGTAGAAGGAAGAGGAACAGTGCAATATTGTGTTATGTTATTTTTCTTAACCTCTCCCAGATCAGTATGATGCTAAAATTATGTCATGTAAACATCACAGAGTTGCAGCAAAACTTCATGTTGCAATACAACAATCTTTTACATCAGCATCTAGTCAGCAGACTTGCTTCATTTAAGGTTTTTTTTTTTTTATAATGCTTTTACTGTCAATTGTTATTTTTTTCTTTTGCAAGATTGTTATAGCAACATGTATTGCATTGTGTTTCACACTGCTCTCTATTCAAACAGCAGAGTAATGAAGATTACGCTACTTTTTTCCACTTTGCAATAAGTCCTAGTTGCAGAAAATGGTTACTAACTCCACAGAGATACAGGCGTGAGTGGTCAGTTTCTTATAGATAGCATAAACAACTGTTTATATGGTCAAGAAGTGCATTTTATATATTTCAAAACAGCTTGAATGAAGACTTAGCCAATCAACACTGGGATCCAAAATTTTCAAGCACTTTGTAGTGTTAGTTATCATTTTTACCTGCAACTCCACACATAGTTGATATGATAATGTATGCCATGTACATCTTAAGCACTTACATGTGTGCTCCAGGCTGCCGTAGGGGAAGGGCAGCAGGGGAGCGTACAGAGGACCCTGGGTGTACTTCAGGATTGGGTTGTGCTGGTAGATGTGCTCCACTACCTCTGGGTTGAACTTATTCTCCTGAGGGACACAACGAAAAAAAAAAAAAGTCAATAAACTTTCATATTCCTTCAATATGCTTGAAGCCAAGCTGGAAGCGAGTCAGTGAGCGGGGTGATTGAGAATGTGTTTGTCTGTCAGGGGTGACCGAGGTCGATTTGACCAGGGTCACAATTCAGCTCTGGCAACTTTCAAAGCAGCAGGAAGGTCAAGTGATGACCCAGCAAACCACACCAGCATGACTGACACATTATATTTTATCCGCTGGTGTCAATGAGTTTAGTGTGCGTGTGTTTGTGTCTTTTGCTGCCCATGTGGATAGATGCCTTACAGCGGTACAGATGGCTTCCATGCTACTGCCCTCCAGCACCTGTTGCTCATTAGTAACGTTGCCACTGCTCTGGCTCTCTCCTGCCTCTGCAAACCCCCCCCCCCACCCCAAACCCGCCACCCTTTCTCTCTGGCTACAAGACAAGCCTGCTTTCCCCCTCCTTAGTGGGGCAAAGTTGACACATTCTTCCGAAGTGTTTGGTGCACACTGGTGACAGGTTTGTCTGTTTGAACTGTGGGAATGAGATGCTCTGTGGGCCACGTGCAGCGAGATACAGCACCACAACATCCCAGATGATATTCATACGCTGCACATACGTGATTAGGCCCATAGACTGTCTCTCATTCCCTTTGGTCTTCTCCTGCCATATGCATTCTCGAACCATTCCAGGTTTTACAACTCTGGTATTGTTTTCATAGTTTTGTCCATCCTTACAATAATGAATAACGTTGTGCTCACTGAAATAATAGCAAGAGTCAGAGGCCTGACTGCACGTTTCTTGCCAAATCAGATATCTTTTTAGCAATGCTGCTGTATTGCAGCAATTAACTTAGGTAAGTACAATGTTATTACTACAGATCAGAAGGATGGCCTGACAGAAGCTGTAATAAACTGCAAGTGACTTGGGTAAGTACAGTGTTATTACTACAGATCAGAAGGATGGCCTGGAACAAGTTGTAATAAAGTGGAATTATCTTTTAATTGTAACGTGTGAGATTTTAAATACAGCAGTTTAACCATCTAATCTGTTCTTCAGATCCTCTCTCCATTTTTCTCTCTTTCAAACATGGCCTCTGGCTGTAGGTCCAAGGCTAAAACTGCAATCGTTGCTCTCCTTTGTGTCTGTGGCTGGGACATGAATCTATGCTTCAAAGATAAGCGATCAGTCCTGTTCACACAAAGCCTCCTCTGTTCATTCTCTCCTTGATTTTTGCAGCAGCGGTCCTAATCTCACACTCAAGAGGGGAAAATGCCTCGCCTATTTGAGAAAGCGTGCCTGTGTGTAAAGGTGAGAGAAAGAGAGAAAGCAACAGACTGAGGGAGACTGTTTTTTAGACTTTAGAAGAATTTTCAAGGGGAAAGACCAAAACAATGAATGAGGAGCACTTTAAAAGCAGGCCCCTTCTGTTCCTCCAAAATATAAGCTCGGCCCCTCTTGGTGAAGTAGACAGGGGCAGACGGAGGCAAGCAGATTAACCACTTTCTTTGAGATTAGAGACTTGAGTTGGGAGATTACGGAGACAGGAGGCCAGGCAAAGGACTGCTTATCTGGCCCTGCTGCTTCACGCCAAGCCCTCTTCCACCTCCTCTGCCAAAACTGCTCCTCTCTTCACTGCAGGCGCAGACTGATGCAAGACAAGTCATCTGTCTGCTCAATGAGATTCCTGCATGCTGTGTTCTCTAGCAACCCCTGGTCTAAAAATATGGCTGCCCCTCATAAAAATACACTTCACTCTCCGTCCACGTGAGAGGGTTGAGCAAAAAGCATCCTTTAAAAAAATCACACGAATCCAAATGACTGGAAATACCTTTATCTTGAAATGACCTTTCTGCTTCAGGTTTGGTACTTTGACTCTGTTATTATAGGGAATGTCCTGTCCCAGTGTGGTGGAATAAGATGAGGTCATTCAAAAGAGAAAGGCAAGCAGAGGAAACTTTGGACTCCTGGCCCAATGTGGCCGTGTGGTTTCCATAGTAACAGAGCAGGGGGGAATAATGTGTAGCCCGGCAGCTGTTTGTGTTTGGTGGCTCTTATCACAGGTAGTTTGGCAGCAACCATGTGTATATGTATTTGTGTGTGTGTGTGTGTGTGCTGTATGGCCCACCTCAATGTCTCGGATCAGGAGCTGCGTTGGTGTTTCCACGGGTGCTTTGGTATCAATGATTTTCTGGATGGCACATGCCCAGTGCACAGCCTCGTTGAAGTGCTTGGTGTACAGCCTGTAGCAGTGTTTCCGCCCGTATACTGTAATGCTCCAGTAGCCTGAAAGAAACACACAAACAACATATTATATGATTGACACATGTAATAAACGGCATTGCTGCACCTACTCTGAGAGTGAAATGTTCTCTGCACGGGACACCCCCTGCATATCTGGCGTGACTCCCACTCCCTTACTTCCGCTCTCGGTTTCACTGAGGATCAAAGGTCAGCCTGAGAGGAACCTCAGACCACGCCAAAACCAAACAAGAACAGTTATTCTACAGATGAGTTAGGACACAAGTGTTAAACCCCTCAGTAAGTCTCCTCTTGGACAACCTGCAATAAAAGTGAAAAAAGGCATGCTTCCTCCTTGTGCAGAGGAAGTATTAGACATACCCCAGGCAGCCTGGCCTGATCTGCAGCCCCACGGCTGTTATCAGGCTTTCCTGTTACGTGACTTGGCACCATATCCTTCTTTGTTGGGTTCTTGGTGAAGTACAAACCCAAAATAAAGAGGTTTTACAACATTTCCTACTTTGAACCAGTTTGGTGCCTTGATATTAGCTTGACCATAAAGGGGCAATGATGCAAAAGATGGAACCCTTAATGGGAACTAGTATTTCATGATAACAACCAGTAAACACACAGAGGAAGTAAATATTTCATACAACTCTTATGTGACAAATTTCTCAGTGCCTTAGGAGGAACACAAAGATATACAGTAGTGAAACGGTCTTGTGACAAAGCCACTGTTGAAAGTGTACTTCTGACCAAAAAAGTCCCCTGGCATATTGAGTTAATAAGAGCTATGTTTGAGTTTGGGTTTATACAACAGTTGCGACATTTTAAGTGGTTTGGTGAAGTTAGCAAGACATAATCCCTTCCATTGATCGACAGGCAGACTGATGTAGACAGATGTCGACATGTTTGAGTAATACAGAGACTCAAAAAGGACAAGTCATCCCTGTGTCTCTTCCCATACAGCGGACTTTCCTCTTTCTTCTTTATTCTCTAGGTCTTTGGTTTCTTTCATCCCAGAAAGGGAAGGGGGTTGTCCCCACTGATTACTCAGATGTTACGCTTCTAGACCAACCTTGAGTAACGTTATGGATCAAACACTGCTGGGGCTTCCCAAACTTACTCAGAATTACAGTGCTCATGGGAAGGAAAAGAGGACCACAAGAGGTCACGTACCTATCAAAAAACCCAAAGCGACTTCCTAGGAATTTTTGAAAATGTCCAATCACTACACCACATAGGGAATTAACACAAGTCTTACCGGACTCCAGAGGGATTACCGGCAAATATAAATGGGGTTGAGTCAGTTATGCATCAGCCCATCTGTGTATGCTTATACGACTGTGTCGCTCACCCGTCTCCTTGTAGGTCTGCTTGTCTGGCCAGATGACAGAGCAGAGGTTGGTGAGGACCAGCGTGCCCAGTCTGCGGGCTCCTTTCTCTGGTCCGCTGTAGTAGTCGAGGGAGTCTTGGCTCAGCACAAACCAGTACCGCCGCTGCTTGATCCAGTTGCCTCGCACCTCCCGCAACAGCCATCCTTTAATAAGATACAGAAACATGCATCATAAGACAAATAAATGTGTAGTGTTTGAAAGTTTTCTATACTAGTGTGGATTGCAGTTTCTGTGCCAATATCAAAATAATACTATTACTATTATTAATAATAACTAAACTTTCTGGCACTCCTTGTATTGTGCCATCAGACCAAGACTAATCAAAGCCCTGCCCTTGAAAGGTCTGGGCGGTAGGTAGGCTAGTCATGGAGCTACAAAATCAGCGCTGTGCACCATGTCTTCACTAAGAATAATCCCCAAGGCATGTAATTGTCCATAAAGTTTGTAGCAGTCTGTATGTGACTGCCTTGTTGGGGTAAATGCTAGGGGATAAAAATACAGCCAGCTAATGGCATAGGCATTAAAGCCTGCATGCAGCCTACATAATTACCACTTTGGGGGTTGACAGAGTGAGAAAAAGAGAAAAGGAGAGAGAGAAAGAGAGGGAAAGAGAGGTACTGGAACAGTGTGACAGAGAGAGAGACAGTAAAGCAGACATGCTTTCAGCCAGCTCATAGGCATGCACGTTGGTCTTGCCAGGTCTGGCTCTACAATGCAAGATTGTTGCGTTCCCAAAGTCCTGAGGGTTTTGAAAAGGCTGCAATAGCCCAGATCCACTGTTCCCAAACAGCAGTGAAGGTATGTGTGCAAATTGTTTCTAATAAATATATAATCTCTGAGTAGATAAATAAACTAGCTTGGCAGGGCTCTGTCTAGATGCTGCCTGGAGATTGAAGAGTCCTGGTAGGGGGGTCAGAGTTCATCCAGAGGGCTGACTGAGAGGCTGGCGAAGGATTGTAGCGGGCCACCTGGATGTTAGGCTGGGTGGGACTATCTGTGGGGGCAGGGCACTGCTACATACTGGCAGTGTGCCACTTGTGGGATCGCTGTGCCTGTGTGTGCATATGGTTTGTGCATGTATATTTGAGAGCGGCTTTTAAAGAAACAATTAGGCAATGTACCTTCAGCTCCTTGCCCTGTGAAACGGCAATGACGCAGCACCAGCATCACAGCTTCCTCTGTGGTTAGCAAGCTGCGTGCCACCTGTCAGCCAGCTCTCACTTTGCCTGCATCTTTCTTCTCTCTGCTTCGACTCTCTTCCTATTTACTTTCATTGCCCCCATTTCTCTTCTCTCCCTGTTTTACTTGCCTCAAAGTGGTTTTCCCAGGCAGTGCAAAGCTTCCACTGCCTCGCTGCTACTCCAAAATAAAAATAAAGAGAGAGGAGGGGGTGAAGGCTCAGCCTCTCAAGCAATGTCTGCTGTTTGAGAATGCTTCTATATGATATAAGTGCCAGGTTTGAACCCACCATAAAGCCACCCAATATAGCCCAAAGTAAAAACCATGGAGGTACTTAACACCACATCAGAAGGGGGCAGCATCAAAACCCAACGTAAAACGATAAATAAAAACCATGAGGTAAGTCAGGCTGAGCTTGCTGACAGACTCAATGTGAAATGGGGGGTGCAGACAAGCTGACTGGGTGCGAGACATGGAGAGAAGGGCATGCCTGCTACCCTGACGCCAAGAGACACGGGACGTCCCACAGATGCTGCTCTTTTTTTGGGAACTTAAATCAGTGTGATAAGAAAAGGAAAAGGAGAGAGACAAAGAGAAAGAGAGAAGGAGAAGCAGAGTTTTGGGACCCCCTGTAAGCCCCTCCCATGGTCCCCCATCTGGATCCCATCTCTGTGGCCTGCTAATGCCTCCCCTGGGGGCCACGGCTCGCCCTTAATTTGTTTCATTTGTGACCTCTGACCCCCAATGCCCTGCCCCCTCAAACACAGCTTGAGCAAACAATCTCTCTCTGTGCATTTTCATCTCTTTACTGCAAGTCTCCTGTCACTTTCTGAGTACTGACTGTTTGTTTCCTGGATCTTAACATATTATAAAAGGCGTATAACGTTATTTCATTACAACATTGCAATAAAAAGACAGCTCTCTTCAAAGGTCAATCCTAGAATCTATGTCATGCACACACGTGTCAGTAATATACTCTAAAACATCAGGCAGAAATTGATGAAAACACTTTTTACATTAACGCTGATGATGACCAAATATTATAAGGCCTGCTAATGTTGTTAGCTGGCTGTTCAAGAATTTTTTTTTGGCATTTTAACAATGTAAATTACTACCAATATGGAACATTTTAAATCCTTTGTACATTAAGTAATATTTGAAGTGAAGGACGACATATTTGCATTTTAGACATTCCGAATCAGAACATCACATATTTAATTGAGCTTTACATTTATGTAAAAGCAACTTAGAACTAAACTCGTTTTCCCCTTCTAGATCAAACCAGACCCAGACAGATTCAGCTGCAGTTTACTGGAGCATGAGAAGATCTGGATCATGTGAGGAGCGGTTCATTTTTTACTGTAAATCAACAAAGGTATGTCAATAAACCAATGTCAACATCTCTTTCTGTCACCACTCCATGGGTTTTACAATTCATCCTCCCCTCATCAGTCACTATTTACAATGTTGGTGGCCTATTTTAGATACTGGGCCAATATTCACCCCATGTAGCCTCAGGGTACCCTGCTGAAAAAAAAAGAAAAAAAAAACATACCAAACAAGGGGAAAGGCTCTAATGGAGGTACTCTTGAAAACATATCCTTGTGCAGCACACAGAAAGAAATAAGAGGGATTATCTAATGCCCTGAGGTGCCCTGCTGTGGTGGCTGTAATAGTGTGTAATAGTGTGGTCGGTTTAAAGGATGGGGGGGGGTGTGGTGCAAAAGCTGAAATCCCAAGTGACAGTGTAATCAGTGGCCTAAGGAAGGTAAGCTGTCCTATGTTTTGGAGGGAAAGTGCCTCCCTGCTCTTCTCTTCCAAAGTGAGACAGGGACAGAGAGGGTACAGCAACGAGGGAGGGGCACTAGCCAAGAGTGCATGGTAACTGCTGTCAGAATTAGGCAATCTGACTGCCGCCATTCCAAACAGGACGTAACTTATCCAAGTGCTGGCATTTTATTGCTCTCCCTTGCAGAAGCGGGCCAAGAAAAAAAGGAAAGAAAAAAAAAATCATACAGAAATAACCTATGAGATCATTCCTCAAAAGCATCAGACACGCAAGACGGCGCTCCTGATGCCAGTAGCTATCCTTACATGAACACACACAGAGCAGGGTGAGAGTGGGAGCAGCTGTGGGCCACATGTGGCCAGAGAAGAGTTGGCTAAAGGGTGACAGAGCAGCATGAAGTTGTGACAGTACTTATTAGAGGACAATTAGGGTACTGAAATATATGCTAAACTTAATGAGACGGATAGCACCAAGCTAGCCCTGCAAGAAGTTATTTATTAAGAACAAAGTAGGGCTGCAGCTAAAGATTATTTTCATTTTTGATGCATCTACACATTATTATTTTTTTGATTTATCAGTTTGCAAGAGCTCAAGGTGACATCTTGAAATCACTCCTTCAGTCTGACCAACAGTCCAAAATGCAAAGGTATCAGTTTGCATCAGTATAAAACAAAAAAAAAGGAACCAGTGAGCGTTTCTCATATTTGTTTAAAGGATCAATCAATAATCAAAACTTTTGTGCATGAATTTTCTGTCAACTGACTGACTGATTGATCTGTTACTCATTTCAGCAGAATAATGATGCTCACTATAATCAAATGACCGAGTATAATGCGTCGTGTTTGTTGTGTGAGTCAGACTCACCTTTGACCAGCAGTTCAGGTTCTTCCTCCAGGCCCATTTTATTCTTCTCAATGATTAGGCTCTTCATCTCGTCAGAGACCTCTGAGACGGTGTGCCTGTGTTGAAGAGCAGACAGAGAATGTAAATAACTCTGCTTCCCTCTCAACTCAAGTCTTCCCCTGACTACTCCCTCCTATTGGATAACTAATTGGCCCAGAGACACACAGTTGGCTGTGAAGCCCCCCCATGTGACACTGCGCCAACTACAAGCCACTCTGATACTCTTAGGTGGGGGTCACGCAGGGGGGACTGGAAGAAGTTCCATGAATATCTGTCCTCCCGCGTTCTCCCACTTTCCCTTCCTAGCAGCACGCAAGCACACAAACACACACTGTTACATACCACGCCACTGTGGACAGCTCGTCTCTCTTTTATCACTTTGGCTGGCGAGCCGGGTGAGCGACTGAAAATAAACGTGACAGAGCGACGCCGGCCTGACTCCCAGCCAGCCAGCTCACGCTGGTCAGAGGAAGGCAGAAGGTTCAAGAGGTCACAGCCTTGAATAGTTAAAACCATAAACATCAAAAACATCTGTAAATCTGCTGAACCACTGTTCTTTCTTTCCTGCTTTAATGCCTCACTATCACATATACAGCTACCACCACACTTCAGCATTTGATTGGGCAATACTGTGGACAAACACAGACATTGTTATCTCAGGCCAAGGCCCATTTCCAGTCTATTAGATTGTTTAGAGGTTTTATCTGTCCTCATTTATTTATCTAATTACTCGTTTATTTTCTCTATTTCCTGGGTCTAACTAGCATGTGAGGTATACAAGTGACAAACCCCTCCTTCCTTCCTGTCCTCCGCCTCCTGGGATCACTGCTCAGGAAATGAATCTAGCCCTCCCTCCCAGGCATATTTGGCCTCCAGTTACCTAAACCTTCGCCAGCTGATTTATGTTCTTATTGATCTGATAATTCTGGAAGGTTCCTCCTCACGGAAGACGGCAGTAATCAATGAGTCTGAATATAGCCTTATCTGCTTTGACTCAACTTACATGACTGCAGAGGCCATTTCCTGTCTTTCTGTGTGTGCTGACCCGATCCTGCCTATACCATGGTTTATCCAATTGACCCTGTACTTTCAAATGGTGTCTACTATGCATACAATGTGTTCCCTTTATGACACGTATTTGTAGTGGTTGAGCCTAACCAAATGACATCAATCTCTAAATTAAGCTTATGTTCAGACTCAGTGAAACTCTATATTGCGCGCCAGTTTTTCTGTATGTGTGTATGAACTGGTCCAGGGCATCACCAGAAAGCAGAAGTGAGAAGGAGAGAGTCAGGATTCTGTCACATTATATTCTGTCAGGCTGTATAACTAAGCCCACTCGCCTGCTACAGCAGCAGCTTTCGGAGACCTCTGACAGTCCCTGCATCCACAGTCCCCGCTTAAAAGGCATTAAAGTAAACACAGAAATGTGAGGACGTCACTTATTTGAGGTTGTTAATAATCCCTGCTACATAACGGAGACATGCACGCAGACAGAGTGTTAGTCTATATGCAGCCCAAATGGGACGGGGATTAGATCTATAGAAAAACTACGCCCAGACAGGAGAATATAGCCTCATGTGCACAGCGGGGTTGTTTATATTCAATGACTTGGATTATTGTGTACTATATCTGTGATGGGCTTGCATCCAAAATGTCAAGAGCAATATAAAAAAAGAGCATTCTTATACTTTGTTTTGGCTTTAATGCAGTGATGTTCAGGATTAAGCCATTTGTAAATCCTTTGATAGGTTTGGGTGTTCAGCTTTCACCAAGTTCTTAGAAACCATTAGTTCATTTCAAAGCGGTGATTAACAAAAATCAGGTTATACTGTAGTTTCAGATAGTTTTTCAGATTAATTTGAAAAGTATTGATTGAAAAGAAAGGTCCCATAATACATATTGGGTATGTCAACTATGCAAAACACAGTTTATGCTTACATCTAGCAACTGGTAGGTGTAAATAAACTATATGTGAACTATAGTTTTTATGCTGCAATCCATTTTAATTTTGTAGTAAGGAAATCTCAAATTAGTATATAGTAATATTATGACTCAACCTAGTCCAAAGTTATGAGCAACGGATGTAACAGTCAAGCAAGATATGAACCATAGCACTAAAGAGGTGACTTTCAATTCTACAGTTTATTCTACAAGAAATGATGTGGTGCACATGGCAGTCCATCTTGAAAGAACGTTCAAATATATCAACTTTGACTCTTATGTCTGCAGATTTCTAAGAAATGTGGGCATTTTGCCATGCTAGCACAGACAGAATTCTGGCTTTCTGCCCCTAACCGGTCTGTCCCCATCTATAACTTGAACTATTTTATAAGTCAACTTCACCGCATCTCATAGGTCATGTAAAGAGGAAGGAGGGAGGAGGAGGAGGAAGCACAGGTCCAAACCCAGGATTTGACCTTTGGCAGCACAAACTAGCCTGACCTTCAATTTAAATGCTGGCTTGGCAGCGTCATTTTGACCATTGTGTCCAAAAACCCAGGCTAATGTCCAAAATCTCCCTTTGAGACTGTCTGGAAACCCCAACAGCGTAATGCTGCCTCCACAACAAAATCTGTTTAGTGTCTCATCATAAAAACCGTTGCTGTTATAACGAGACATTTCTCATAATATAACGAGATTCTTCCTTTCTCTCTTCCACATAACATTTCTCACATTATTGCAATTTACCAACTTATTATTTAAGCTCTAACTTTTGTCAAACTTTTGGTATGATGTTATAAAAAGTAAAAGATGCAACCGCACACACACAAACCACATACATAGTGCATAGCTCTCTGTAGTTACTGAACAAAAACTGTAACTCAATAACAGGTACAGGCTTGATTCAAACAAACCTGATGGAAAAATAGATTATAAAACGATGTGATTTCTTCAGCTGAGGAAATTATGTGCAACCAAGCAGACTAATACATTTCTCAGTAACATTACAGTACAGAACAGGTAATGATTCTTCCCGAGGCAACCGAATTATGTAAAACAGGTTATTTTCTTCAATGTCATTGGGGTAAAGTGTGACAAGGCTTTGACTGGATCTTTTTCCTCACCATAACAACATGTACAATGTTTTTTTGTTATAACAACAAACCGACTTGTCTATGAAGTGTTGCCTCAGTTGTCCAGGTCATAGGACACCTGAAGTGCAAAGAGAAAATCAATTGGATTTGCTTTGTTCTAGTCTTTCAAATGTTTCACCAATCATCCGATAGGCTTTGAGGATTGAACCAGAACAGACACAATAACATGGTTTCATACGCAGCCAGAGAAACCTTCTTTTAAGTCTTCTGGTGTGTCTCAAGCCTTACACACACTTGGAACTTGTCACTGAAACTCAGCATGACATTCAGTCTAAACTGTCTTTCTAGTCACACTCTGATCTATGGTGCACCAAAATAAAAGATGTGCTGACAAATAATTCATGTTGTACAGCTTGGGGCAAATGTTTGTGCACTGTTGATGTGGGGGCTTTGACTCTCCACAGCTGTCCAGCAGCCTTACAACCCCCACCTCCACTCAACCCCCCCCCTCTCCCTCCCAGCCTCTGCGTGCTACCGCCCCCACATTCCCAGAAGCCCCAGCAGAGGCTGTGACGGTGGGGCCTTTAGTGGGCAACTTCCTGTGGAGTGCAGGAAACAATTTGACATGGGGATTAGACGGCACGGAGAATAGAGAGAGTGCACATCTACAGACAGCACCTCTCCCCCTCTCTCTTGCCCTCCCCTTGTGGACTAAACATCAGCTACTGCATAGGGAGGAACAGAGGAGGTGCATCATTTTAAATGTCACACCACCCAACTGTTGAAACTGGTCATGTGTTGAAAATCAAGGTATTTCTTCCGCCTTGTGTTAAGAGTCTCGACTGAGATGAAAACACTGTACAGTAGTTTTTCTTTCACAAGCATTGACAAGTTTTTGAGAAAAGTGCAAGTGCAACCTCGGTAACAGGCAAAATACCTTTGCAATGATTTGTTTATGAAAGTGAAGAGGGAAATGTCCACAGCCTCCCCCCCAGATTGCATAGGTCAGCTTAGACCAGCAAACTACCCCACAGCGTGAGAGAGAGGGAAGTTGTGAAATTAAAAATCAGAAAGGGAGAAATATGGTTAAAAATAAGAAAGACTTCCCTATAGAAACCCACAAACCATATCCTACGATACATCTAGAGCATGCATTAAGATCCTGCACAGTCATGCAAGTGTAAATGTTCTTTAGCCTTTGTACAAAAGTGAGAAACTTTGTGTGGTGCAAAGAGGAAGAGGAAGAAAAAAAAAAAAATCACATCAAGGTATCTAGCATGAGCATATAACACCAGGCCAATTGTCACATACAATAACTTCTGGTATTGATGAACTCTTTCCTTCTACCTCTTCAAAACAAGACTTTTTTTTTTTAACAAGGCCTAGTTACTTGGTATTGTCAAGTATGACACATGTTGACAGTCTAATGGATTAAAAATTGCTATTCAATCCCAAAAATATATCTTAGTACATACACAGTATAACGGTATATCATTAAATAATGCTCTTAAAAGCACTAATGACACTTTAATATACAACTACTGGGTTATTAATGGCCCTGCGCACGCACACAGGTATTTTTAGGTCAAATTTGGCTAACCCCTGCTCAGTTGGGTGGGGATTTATTCGTGGTTACATGAGTGATCGAGGTTTAAGTTGTTCCGCCCTAACAGGTGCAACAGAACTAACAAGAGAGTCAGGCAAATGTCAGTCAAGTGCAGCCTTACACACCCACACTTTCTTGAAAGGTCTAATCAGCCACAATAAGTGCAAACACCTTCGTGGCTTTGTGGCTTTTCTTTATCAACATGAAGCAATTAATTCTAATGCCACTGTACTCAAGGCTAGCTACAACAGTACAACCTCAATACTTGAAGATATTGTGCCAGCCCCGACGGTGCTCTGTCTTCCACTGTCATTATGTGATGAGCACAATTTCCAGTAAGCATTTCAGATCGACTCAAATCAACAGCAGGTCATCACAACTAATGAGCATATTGTCTGCAGTCCTTTCATGGTGACAATGACGGTGACACACTCAAATTCACCAAATATGAGCAGCACGATGAGTTGATTAGTTTGTGTCTGGTCGTGGCCGCTGGAGCGATCAGTAATTGATTTCAGTCCAGGGTCTAATCAAAACGCAGAGACGCTAATTAAAGTTAGAAAAGTAGTGTCCTTGCTCTCGGGCTTGGATGACCGCAGTGGAAACAGCAGAGACATGTTCCAGCATACAAAGTGGGTCCTTGTGACCACGAGGAAATGCACGGTTGCAAAAATGACCCTTGCACGGATGTGTCACAGATTTATCTGATGGATGAAAAACACAGATGAGTCCAAAAAGGCATTCAAACAAATGAACTCAAACCGGCTGCTTTTTTTTTTTTGTTAACGTCCTGTTCCATTATGGCTCATGTACTGTACATGACAGCCATACATTAAGTTAGTTTATTAGATGATTAGAAGCACAGAGGAAAAAGAACACTATCTGAGACAACATTAATAAAAAATACAGGGGGTCATACTGTAGCACTAAATAATCGGTTTCTCTTTATAGAAATCCATTCCTCTCTCTCGAGTCCCTATCCCCTCCCCCACAGTGCATGGGCTGACTGCTTGGGCCTCCAGCTGAAGCTGGGCTGGTGGGAAAATGGGAATGTGGTGATTAAGACTGGGCCTATATGACCTCCCAGCTAAAAATACGCTGTTTACTCAAGGCAACTGCCAAGAAACTCTGGACTAGGCAGAGGGGAGAGGAAAAAAGTCATGTTTTGAGAAAGGAGGAGGGGGGGTGGGGGTGGTGGTGGGGGGGTTGTGTGTGACAGGAAGTCTGAGTTTGTGACTGAAGGAGAGTGTGTGATCAGCAAGAAATTTCGTGATAGGGAGTTAGAGATTTTTTTTTTTTTTTTTAAAAGTCTGAATGAAGTCGCTCCGGTGGTGAAACTTGATGTGAATTAAAACTTTCTATATTTGCTGATGTTGTAAACAGGGCCAGTTTGTGATGGTTGGATGGTTGGTTGGTTGGACAGACAGGCCGACAGACACTCAGACAGGCAATTACCAGGGGCCCACTTGTTGTGAAGTTTTTCACGCAAACACCCACATGTTTCATGCGTACGCACACAAGTCTCTCTCACACACACATATACATTAAATACATTCTGAAACAGTGGTCTCTTTCAGTCATGAAAGACAGCCTACCAGCCCACACACCACACAAAAAAAGACTTTTTGAAGGTTTTTGACAGTCAGAGGCCATCAGAGAAGAAGGGAGGAGGGGGGGGGGGCTAATGAGAAAGCAGACGGAACAAATGGTGAGAAAGAGATGGAGAAGTCCTCAAGTGTTCACTTTCCTTCCGGTACAGTTTGTACTCTGCTCTGCCTCAGCTATGAGAAGGAACTTGAGAGTGAGGAAAGTGGGGATGAAAAAATGGTGATGATGTAAGACAGATCAGAGTGTGAGCACAGCAGGAGAGAACAAGCTGCTTGGCACTTCGCACTGACAGAGACAGACATGAGAATCTTGCATTGTCTTCTTGAAAAGATATGTTCATCGCACACCTTGACTTGAAGCTGCCTGTGACCGAGAGGGGTATGTGCAAACACAAAATCTATTACAGGACAGCTGACATAGGCCAAGATAACATTATCACTTAAAAACTTTGTTTCCTGTCTCTCCAGCTCAGCCTCCGCAGTTTCATTTTTCATTTCATTTATTTATGTATAAGGACAACACGCATTAATCAACATTTCTGCAAATGTGCCAGTGTTAGCCAGCTGGATAATTTTCAACTGCAGTCCTTTGGAAAAATGTTCTTAACTTATAAAGTGAGAAAATGTACAAAATGAAGACAACAAGATTCCATAGAGACAGCAACAGCAACAAAACATCTGTCAGCTTAACAGGCTGTTAATTCGTTTGTTTTAAACATAATAAAATAATGATCAATTGTATTGTAGTATGTTTGATTCACAGTTTGGATGAGTTTGGATTCACAAGTGATAGAATGCATGCTTCATACACCACCATGTCTGACTACAAAAACAACACAGGGCTACAATACACAGTCTCATAAAAATCAAATCATCACTTGTAACTGTATTATAAAACATATCTTAATAACAGTTCATATTCGAAAATCGAAAAACAAAACCACCAAAAACTTTCCACCTTGTGACTGTTGGTACAGAAGAAAATCTGGATTAGCTGGTTCTGCGTCACATTTTTAGAGACATAGCAAGATGTTACTCATATTGTGTCCATGTGTAATTATTGCTCATTACAGTACTATGATAAGAAAAGATAAAGAATTTGACTATGGACTGTTTTGACTGAAGACTCAGAAACGCATAAAATCATACAAATCACAGCACAATCAAATATAGCATCAATGTATATTCTCATGCACTTTTAGCATACGATATGCAAAATATGTTGGTAATACTCCAGACGTGTGTCTGCATCCACCAGCCTGTTTAGACACGGTCGGGCCTATCTCCTTTCTAGCCTAACCATATCAGGCCAGCGGCATGACGAATTATGTGAGCATTACCAAATTAACCTCAATCCAGTATGGTGAACATAAATCCCCCCAATTCATCACCATCACATCTCAGCCACTTTTCAAACTAATGAGATTAATGTTTCCTTCTGGACAGCTCAATTCAATAGCTCAATAAAAGTATAAGTTAAACCAGAGCTGCCCTGTCTGTTACATGAGACTAAAGATAAATGAATATGGCAGCATTTACGACATCACAATGCCCTGACTTATCAGAGCCTGGCTTGGCTTTCCCTCCATACAGCTGAACTTCTGGGCGTGTCCTGTCATTGGCCAGGTAATGATCAAGCACCATGCTCTCTAATCTTTGTACTCAGTGTGATGATTACAGCCAGGCTTTTAACACACTCCCTTAAAAACCTGTAGTTAATTATGCCATGTGGCCTGAGGCCACCTCCACAATACTGTAGAAGTGACACACACACATACACACATCCGAGCCACACCTCATCTGGGAGTGCTGCTTAGGTAGGACTGAGTCACTCAGTCCAGTTAGCCTACCTCCCTCCACACTTCTTCCCTTTCTTCTTTCCCTCAAGCCTCAAGAAATGGCACGTCCTGTATGATTGCAGCAAAATGTCTCAGCTTTCCTTCCCACTTCCTGGGGCAGCTCTCTTCTTGTAAAGAGCTGTTGCAGACCCTATTCTATTCATTTGATGTGTATGATAGTCCTACAAGTCGAGCTTTGTGACTCATTTGTGAGTCGGCAGATGTACAGTAGAGATTGTGGATGAGGGATGAGGGGTGGGGGGGGATGATAAGGGCACGATGCCAGAGATAGAGTGGAGCAGAGCCTGGCTACATCACTGTCTGAGATCACAGCCCAGCACTAATAGTCTGGATCAAGCCCTCCATGAATCACTCTTTTTTCATTGTCACTAGTATTCACTTGTCAAGCACATGACCGTTTGAATTTCATTATTCAGGAGAAGCATAGTGGGTTCTTGTAACCAGCAGTTTGAGCCTTCAAATGAATCTTGTGATTGGATGTGGAAGTGGATAGTTAGCCTGACATTACAACTGTGAATGGTCACAATCATGTAGGTTGACTACTGAAATACTATAGACCAACGTATCCTCTAACAGCATCCAAGTCAACCTTTGAAAAAACTCAAACACCCGAGAGGTAAATGTGTGAAAACCGACATTATCTATAAGCAATCAAAAGAACAGCTGCAGCTTGGAAACGTCAGATCATTTGTCAATAAACATGTGAGTGGATTGTGAATGTGTTCACATGTGAGCATGTGTGTGGATATGAGGTCAGGCACATGAGATAACACACACTGCGGAGGGAAGTGAAAAAAATCAAGTGATTGGATTATAGTTACACATGTGCCTGCCTCAGGATAAATACAGAAATCCCCAGAACTCAGAGGAAGTATATGAGCAAAAGAAGGAACTATTACTTCCTAAAATTTGTGGAAAAAAATCTGGTTCTCTCTCTCCTTACCCATTTGTTCCATTGGCTGTGCGAGTTGGTTGAGAAACAGTCACCTCAGCTGGACTCTGTCAACAGAAGAGAGAGAATAGGGTAAATAGATGATAATGCAACACAAACAGTAGTCTGTCCCTATAACTGGTTCACAGGTTGAAGTGATCCCTCAAGGGTTTGCCTTCAGTGGCTGTGTTACAGTAGAGCATACGGCCGTTCCTGGCAGTCTAAGCACATAGCTGCTCTGTTCCTGTAATGCTTGGCTTTCACTTGCAAGGGGTGAGCTGGTGGGGAGAAATATGGCATGCAAAACAGGCTCATTTAATACAGGAGTGGGGAACAGAGGAATCTTTTGTGCAATAGCTGCATGCACCCCAACCAGCAAACCCCAAAAGCTTTTATTCAGATCAATCATTTCTCTGAAAAAAGGTTGTTAACCTAAAAATAACCCTGGTCTTTCAGATATTGCCCTCATAACAAGCACAGTTGCCTTCATCTTCTCTATCCACATGTTTATATTGCCACAGGTTTATGGTAAAAAGCTGTTCACATGATCAAAACAAGTGAGAAAGACAAAGTGACCTCTAGGGGGATTGTACAGAGACAGGATCTTGTGTAGTAAAATGATACTACTAATGATAATTATCTGCTTAACACAGCCAAAAATCTTACACAAATTACTAGCTAAATGTAAGAGAAGTTATCTCGACTGCAAGCCAGCTAGCTTTCTTGGACATCAGATTTGTATGAAATTGGGGCTGCCACTGGCAGACACGTAAAATTAAATTTCATGGGTTGAACAATGAACTTTTCATTCCAGGACTCCCCTGGTAAGCAGAAGATGGGAGAGGATGTTTCCTTTCACAGAGTTTAGGCCTCTAGATTCCCAACCTGACCTTGGAAAACCCCATCAGACATCAGAGCTTGCCTGTGTACAATTTGGACTGATTCCCTGGTGTGCAGGGAAGCACTGTGTGTCCCCATGGCCTGACTTGTTGTCTCTATGAGCCACAGCCTTGAGCGAGCTCCTGTGGCTGCCCCGGCCCAGCTCAGGGGTGTTGGCCTACCTGAAACCCTATCCAGGTCAGCTCTGGGCCCCCTCACAGTTCACACACCACACTTTACTACTGGGCAAACTAGCCTAAGTATAGCCCTTGCCCTGGAAAAACAGTCTACTGCTTCTTTTTGGATGGCTCAAAAATAACAAAGAAAACATGAACTGCAAATTTATAGGCTAGTATGGAATCTGTGTGATATTTATAAAGGCCGGTTTAGACCGAAGATTCGCAACGTGACGGGTTGAAACTTGCAACTACTTGCAATTCGCCAGTCTGCAACATTCTGAAATCTGCCAGTTTACACCTATGCGACTAGACGAGACGGTATATTGTTTCCATAGCAACAACTCGCTGTACTTCCGTTCTAACTGCCGGCTTTTCAGGCTTTTTTGTAACTGGATACTTTGTAGTGTGTCTTAAAATATGAATAAGGATAGTGACATTGAGTTACTTGCTACAGTTGCAGTTCTAGTATTGATAAAATGGCGAAAACATTAAAAAAACGAGAGGGTTGAGAATTTGGATTGCGCTTTTATTGTATATAATTGCAGAAATGGCTGTTTCTCAAACAAATTGATAAAGTGATCCTTTCTTTCCTCCCTCCAAAATTCTGCCATTTTGACCAGCTGACAGTTTGTAACTGACTTGACCAGCAGACTTCGCTATGAGCTGATTGGCTGTTGAAACAGGTGACATGCCTTACGTTCTAAAACCAGCCACTGGCAACTTGACAAACTGAGTGGCAGGCGACACCACCAGCCGGCTTGAGTCGAGCTGAGACGGGCCAGTTTACACCGCTGCAACTTTTCCCTGCAATGTTCTAAAATGGTTTCGTCTCGCCATGAGCCTTTGGTCTAGACTGGCCTTAAGGCAGATGTACTCAGAGGCAAAAGAGGAAAAGATGAGATGTTTGTATAATGAGATCTAATTAATGTTTAACTCAGGGAGAGGTACTGTAAATGTCAAACCAGACAGACAAGAATAACTGAACAGTGTCAGAGAGCATCTTGTGAATGGAAGAGAGTGTGAACGTTAATTCCCTACCCCTGTCTGTTAACCATAAATGATTTAGCCGAGCTAACAGCCCCAGACTAGAAAAGTCTAACAGACAACCATAACTGAAAATGACAAATCAATACGAATCACATCAGCGACTGCAAAGCTATAATTCCATGATATAAACTAATCAAAAGGATCAATAAGCTAATGGGTCAGGTAGATCAAGTTAAAATATTCTGTGTAATTCTCCACAAAACGTGACTTTTACGCGAATTTACAGAAAAATAGCTTTCCAATGGAGTTAATGGGCTGTGGGATGAGGAACAAGGATAGCGTGCGATGCAGAGCCCTGGCAAAAGCTCTCCATTTGGACGGGCAAGGGATGAATCACTCCAGACTAGAGCAGAGCATGGAGGGAAAGAGGGAAAGATGCCGTGATGTGTTCGTTCCGTGGCTGACTTCCGCTCTCGCTTTCCCCTCGTCTACTCTCTCTCTCTCCCTCCAGCTCTCCTGGGAGGCTGAGTAACCAGGAGGAAATGCTTGGGCTCAGCCAGTGTCGGCCTGAAGACCAGATGTGTGGCCTGGAGGTGGTGAGGCAGAGACGCAACGGAAACCAAATATAAACCAGCGTACCATGACACCTCTGAAGACAGAGGGCAGTAGTGATGGTTAATAGGACCCGCACCCAGCAAAGTTGATCTGTGCCCATTTATAACAGGCTGCACTGTGGTACACCGGTCCATACTTACAACTGCCTGGGCCTAAACACTTTGTGGTGGTAGTTAAGTGGTAAACGTGACTGCACGTCGCATACAAAATTGAATAAAGTTTCAGTGGAAACATGGAAAGAAGAGAGAATGACGGATGTCCTGTCCTAAATTTAGTGACTTGCTGTCCCAACACTGGAGGCATTCAGCTCAGTGTGACTGTTTGGGCAGCTGTTGGAGAGCAGTTTCTTTGAATGAGGACTGTAAACATGCAGGGAAAGACATGGCCCTGTGCTCTTAAGGGCCAAGCCTACACAAGCGTCAGCACTGACTCATGATTCCAACCTCAGTGAGAGGAGTCCTGGCAAGGAACACTGTGTCACCTATGGCTTTGGTACTGTGGATGCTACACATCGTGGCATCCACTGGCAGTATATTGGAAATGATGCTGGAGATTGTGGTGAGGGTTTTGGATGTTTTAAGCTGGGGAGACTCCACCAGACCTCTGGGTTATTGTGGTCATCCCTGGCAGGAGCTGGACGGAGGCCTACTAAATGGGGTATTTGAGCATTACAAAGCCCAAAAGATATACACACATACACCCAGGGAGGTCTGACCTGCTGTATGAAAATGTGGCTTGTCGAGCTCTGAACGAAGTGGAGCTCTCTGGGTAAACGATGGAACGTTGCCCTGAGGGGCTTTCCCTGGGAATCATTGCAGACCATCTTCATCCCTCACTGCAGACCATCTTCATCCCTTTTTCCTCCCACCATGGAAAACCAAACAGTATCAGCTAGATCTGTATATTCTGAAAGGAGGGGCTCTGGGGAGCATAACGAATTGTGTTGGCTGAGAGTAGGTCAGCTGATGAAATTGGCATAGAGTGGTTCAGCTGTGGTCTTAATTTTTGGCTCAGTGTGAACTATTGATACAGAATTACAATATCCAGTACAAACCAGTGACACAGATCAAGAGGAAACAGGATTTGTGGAAGTGGATTGATTACTTGCAAGTGGGAAGTAATCAATAATCAATAACTTCAGGTCACCTGGGTGCATTTATTATGACAAAAAAAGGGCTTGTTTAGTCCAAAAGTGCAGTTTACTGCTTTTTCTTGCACGGTAAAACACTGTCAATTACATCAGTCAATAAAGTGGTTCCTCCCATTAAGAAGTAATCTGATAAACTGAACAGGCCAAACCACATGATAGATTAAGAGGAAATGTTCCTCAAAGGGAAATATATCACTCAGATTAAGAGAGGCAGACTATTATTTTTATAGCTCAGAACAAGTCAATTCTATTTATGAATATTTACGAGCAAAAAAAAAATCAATAGAACCAAGAGTATAATCAGTGATGTAACACCGTCGTAACAGAGATCAGCTCTAAAGACAAAGAAGCATTATTAGCTTCACATTAGACATTCGTTTTGCACTATCATACCTAAGCTTATACCAATAAATAACAAAAAGCAGCTTTCTTTTAGGAATTATTCTGGTGTAGGTGTTACATCCTTGTGAATATAGCTGTTCCTCTTTTAAGCGAGACTCCAGATTGGCCAGAATGCAAATCTCTCAATCAAGGTCATCTCATAGAGCCGCAGTCTTCTGCAAACATCACGTCCACAATTTAATGAACCAACGTTAAATCCCGGTGGAGCCCAATTCTGCACATGTAGAATAGTCTGCATTTTTAACAAGAGACCTGAGAAAGTTACAGGAAAAGGAGATCTCTGTGTCTCATTTTAAAAGGCCATCAGGCGTCTCCATTAGAACATGGTACTATGATCTTGTATTGATTGCAGATATAGAGCACCAATGGCCAGCCAGATGGTATATTATGACCAAGCCGGGGAGTGTTTGCCAAGAAGACGAGTGCTACACACCAACACCTCTCTTGATACCCCCTGAGCAACAGATGTTGCTCTTATCGGGCGGCAGCTCGTACTGTTAGACTTCTGTTGAGGCAATAACTGTGTAAAACTTATCTGTTCCCAACGTTTTCATGCAAATCGCCGTGGTGCCGCACTGGTTGGTTGCAAGCAGACAAAAGGGCCCAATAAATAGATAAGCAGGATATGCAAGTAGTGGCTCCAGGTGGTATTAGCCTCATCTACAAGGGTGTACTGTTAATGTAAATCATGTCTCAGCAGCCCAGAATACCTAGGCCTATTATACCAACAAATTCTGCAGATTAAGTCAAAAGACTAAACATTTATGAGAATCTTCTCCTTACAAAGAGTGAGTGATGTGAGAAGCGCCCAGCTCCAATAAATATTTGAACATTTTTGTAAGAGACTGTACATAAAGAGCTGTGCGTCGGGTCATACAGAAAGAGCCTACCTCAATTCAAGGCAACAATGCCCCCTCACAAGTGGGTGGACAATGCTGAACTCTCTGTGCCTGATCAGATGACTAACATTACAGAGAAGACAAGGCCGCAGTCTTATTTGCAATTGAGCGGACGGAGGCCAAACACACAGGATCAGTTCAACACACTGGGTTTTACAGCTTGCATCAGAGTGTGTGTGTGTATGTGTGTGTGTGTGTGTGTGTGTGGGATTGCTCAATGTTTCCCAAGCCTCCAAGACCATGCAAACCTAAACGTCAAAAAACTGCTGCAACATTCAGTGTCCTCCATCAGTGACAAGAGGTTTGCATTGAACCGGTTGAGGACAGTTAGGTTAACATGTGAACTCACATGTGTGTAGCCTTGCAACTGCAAAATTATGGCAATCTTATGAACACAGGTTGCATTTCTTATCATGTCATACTTTTCCATATCTACTTTTCAAAATCGATCACTTTCATATCAAGAAGTGTAACCACATATCTATTTGCACAAAACTGAAATTATGCCCCTATAGTTGACCCTGTTTTGTGATATGTTATTAGGAAAAGGTAACAGGACAGTTATTACAGTAACTCTTGACATTTTAAATATATACTCTATAAGATTATGTTATGAAATGTGCAGCCTACATAGGAAGATGCACAGGAGGTGTTGCGGTGCAGGTGGAGAGTTTTTTTTTTTACCCGTCCATTGGAAGTCAAGTCCTCCTTGTTGCGCAATTCAAAAGACTCTTCCTCCTCTTTCTCCCCATAGTCCCGTCCGAGCAAACTGAAGCCCTGCCTGCAGCACAGAAACCAGCAAACCCCTTGCAAAGGCATTCAAATGAGGTTAAGTGTGTCGTCTTCTGCTATCCAGGTCGGGGAAATCAACATTCACGGTGCTGTCTCGGCCGCAAGTAAGTCCAAGAGCTGCGTGAGAGCATACAGGATACCCTCTCCATAGATATCCAGCGAGGAGGATGAAGGGTAGCATAAGCTTACTCTCGCTCCTTTTTTGTTGTCAAAGAAGCGGTAAAAAGAGTCTAGTAACTGTACTTGACAGCAGTCATACTCCAGCAAAACTGGTTCAAGGAAAATCCTCCCCCCTTCTTCCAGGACTCCGGTTGCTTCGCTCACGACACCTTGCTGTCCCTGTATGAACAACTTGAGGCGACACAAAGTGCAACAAAAAAAAAAAAGAAGAAGAAGAAAAAATTATTTACTCTCCAAAAGTGGCACTGAAGGGTTAAAGTACGTCGAGTTGAACGCGTTTAACCACGTCGACGCTGTCGCTGCCAACATTTTTTATAAACACATTTTGTTAAAGTTACGCAGGAGCGCACCTCTGTACAGGAGCGACTGTCTGACTTTCTGAGTTTGAACAAAAGCGTGCTGCAGCTGGGACAGGACAGTGTGGGAGGAGTGACCACGCCCACAGACCTCGCGTCTGTGATCTGATTGGCTGGATACAGACACTCCCCGGAATGACACGCCCATAACACACGCCTCATCCACATTGACAGAGCATCACATGTCATGATAATAGTAATAAAATCATCCAAATCATCAAGACGACCCAGCAATATTTCGATAAGGAATGGCTGTAGTACTAATTAGTAGGGTTGCTTATGAAGTTAGTAATAGTATTTATATAGGGACTTAAATATATATAAATGAATAATTATACAGTGTAATTAAAATTGACTTAAAGTTACAGATATGCTGAATATATACAGTAATTCAGGTATTTTATGTAATAATAATGAAGCCATTCAAAAACTCAAAGTATGGTTTACTTTACTGCACTTTATGGTGTTTTTAATCACTGTCTCCTATTGTTATTGTTATTGTTGATATCCATAAATTTCATGCTCATGGATACTCACTGCTGTGTTATGGTATTTGCATGGCAGCCAGGACAGTATATACTTACTTTTCTCATGAAGCTTAAAACAATATTGATTAGTGAAAGCATACTTGAGCATTTCTGGCATGACTTTGAAAATTTTATGTCCCGCAGGAGCAAATATTTTGACAGTGGCATCGCTACTTACCCAGGCCAGGTGTTGTTTTTGGTTACAGTTATTTCACACTTTATCTTGCTTTATGTCTTTTTTTTTTCTTTTTTTTTCTCTCAGTTTACTTTTTCTTGCTTTTCTTACACACACACACACAAACACACACACACACACACACACACACAGATGCACACACACTCTTCCCCCACTCTTTCCTCTTCCACTTTGCTGAACAGTTTATAAAGATACAGCAGTAGGAGGTAGGAGGACTGGTGCTAAATCCAGACACGTGATATATCCAGCCCCCTCGGTGCTCATGCTTATTTCTCCCTTAATATCCCTTCATTTCCCCTTCTCTGCTCTGTGCAAACTCCCCCCACACATCTCAGTCAGCTGGCTTTAACTCATTCCTCACCAAGAAGAGCTCCTAGCCACTGGTCTACCCACTCTAGCTTTTATGGATAAACTCCTTTGGCTCTGTTCCCCCCACACAAACACACACACACACACAGTTTTTGCAGTGTTCATACATGAGTACAGTACACTCCCCATTCAGACACTTTTAACCTTTGTCCCCACTGTTCCCCAGGGGCTTTGTAAATCAATAAAAAGGCTCATGGATGCACCTTTTCAGCTGGGGTGTACTCAGTGTTATGAGCAGCAAGCCTCACCACCCCTCACCCAGTCTCACACACTCACAAACACTTTCAAACAACACACACACACACACACACACACTGCCCCACATTTAAACCCTCAATAGTTACAAGAGAAAATAAATGACTATTTGAGCTACTTAATAGAATTCGCCTCATTCAATTTTCCTGTATTTGTGTTTTGAACATGTAGTTGTACATTAAAAGTCCGCCCGCATTTTGGCAACTGCCATATTAATATGCAAGAGCAAATATTTCCTCAACTCTTTTCTTCAAAGTAAAGCCCCTTCCATGCTTTCTCTCTGTCTGTATCCATTTCTGCAGTATCTCTCTGGGCCAGATCCTCCCTGTCCTCCCCCATATCCCAAAACAATACGCTGGGGGCCCCCTGCTCCCACAGACCTGGAGGAACATATGTTTTATTTTTAGAGCTCACTCCCTCAGCCCACGCTAGTAAAGTGAAAAAAAAAGAAAAAAGAAAAGCCCTCCCTCCATATATGGTTTCTGAGAGAGCTGAAGTCAGTACAAAAGGCAAAAGTGTATCATCACTATCCTCAAATATACCTAAATATTGTCTGTTGTGATTGTCTTTTTTTATTAGGTGACAAAAGAAGCATCTGTGATATCTCTTAGTCTCTCTAGTAAACTCTCCTATGAAACTCTCCCCCACTGTTTCAGTATCTTAGCGTCTTCCTCTGTCCCCTTCTTGCTATGGCATCCAGTCATTCTCTGCCCCTCTTTCCAGGAGATGACACATGATTCTCACACAGGAACACACATACACCCACTCCTTCTCTCTCTCTCTCTCTCTCTCACACACACACACACACACACACACTTACATACACGCAAGATAACCTGATACACTGTGTCAGGTTGAGGCACCAGATCAGGAGTAGGGCAGATGATTTGGTTGGGTTCCCAGAATGAACACAAGCCAGGCCTGCTAGCCTTAAACCAGAAGAGAGGGAAGTGTGAATCTAGTTCTAGTAGTTACTGAATGCCTTTAATATGATGGGATGTTGCTGCTGGATGTTGTGGTGCTACATTGTGTGTTACACATTTGCTCAGATAAGAAAAAAAAGTGATTGAAAGCATAATAGTGCATGTTATATTTCAAGCAACCTAAACCATTAGATATTACTCTTTTTCTTTTGATACGCACAATCATGTGTGTGTTATCTTTACTGTGGTCTTAGTACAGCTCTGGGCTCCATCTTTTCATTTTTATAGCTGGCTGGTTCCCTCCACTTCCTGCCTGCCACTCCTCTCAACACCGTTTGTTGAAATTGGCGTGTGGGGTTTCCAACGGAGACATAGAGTAGATGCAAGTCACACATGTCAAGTTGATTGGAGACAGAACAGAGCAGAGCACCGTTCCCTCCATTTTCTCTCTCTCTCTCTCTCTCTCTCTCTCACTCTGAGACTCTCTGTCTGTCTCTTATTCTTTCCCCTTTTGAGTTTCTGCTCACAGGATCCTGTTTCACTGCAGCCCGCATTACAGTCAGGCTCTGATGTTGGTGAACCAGATTGATTGTCAACAGAAAGGGATGTGAAATCTAGTCTGCCAAGAAGCTCCCTGCATGGTTCACATTTGGGTGGCTTTATGTTATTCTCTCCTCTGAGCGGTGTCTTTGGGTGATGATTGATCGAATCTTGTACTGTGGGGTTTCTGCTTTTGAGGTTTTATTTGAAACTGAGCTTCCAATGCGGTCGGCAGGCACATAAAGAAATTATTCAAAAAGAAGCTCTGTGTCTGTTCTGTCTTTGGTGAGCTTCTCTTCAGAAGACTGGTCTAAGGTCAGAGTTTATCTGACAACCCCCAAACTAAGGATTTAGGATAGGAACTGACCCCCACTGACCCCTCACCCACGACTCAGACAGGATTTCCTCCCTGCTGTGTCCAGCATTGAACTTAACCCTCATCCTGCCGTGCCACCACCAGCCCAGTCTGTTTAGGTCCAACAGGGGTTTAGGCTATGGGTTAGTGAACAGAGGACTGCTGTTTGACGGCTGTTGGCCCTTGTAATGGGATAGGGCTGCTGTGGAGCCCTTTAACTAATGCACCACTTGACCTGAAGTTCCAACTGTGAAACATCCAGCTGTGTATGTGGATCGTTTGTGACAGTCAGGCTGACTATGTGTAAACTCAGGATGAAATGACGATGGAAGGGGATTAATTAATGCAACGATAAAGAAATGAGAAAGATCTGCTTTTAACTGCACGCACATTCTGCCACAGAGTCTTGTTACAGGGTTTTCAAATCAGGGACAGTGGGATTCTAAGGCAAAGAGTTTGGTTCCCATCAATATTATGTCCAGTACCTTCTGTCATCCCTCAGGAACAGTGTTTACCAGTATTAGCAACACCATCGGGAGGGAGGTGTTTCTAACCCAGGTTTTGGGCACATCTGTTCCTAGGGGCTATGTGGCACACGGCCTTGTGGTAGGGGAAGGCCAGGCTGGGGAAAACATTCCCAGCTTAAACTTCTGACCCTCTCGCCCCAGTTAACCCCTTGCATCCCCCTTTTCCCCCAGCTTAATTACAGTAACCCTTAGCATTCCAGACTCTTACACACTGGCTCAGCCTGTCAACACATAAACTGCCTGCAGAAGTTGTGCAATGGGTGAATAAATGGCTGAGTTGGGAGAAGGCTTCTCAGGTTTTAAGAGACTGAATGATATTCTATACCTGAGGCATCTGTCTTGGGTACTATTAGACTATGGATCCATTATACAGCAGCTAGCTGTTTTTACAGTACTACAGTTTGGAAAATACACAGTTTACAGTTTGTTTGATACAGCTATTTTGTGTATGTGGGCAGCAACTCGCACCAGTTTTCTGTCAATAAGATATCATATCATCACTCTTTAAAAAAAATATTGCGCCTGTGAGTTGTACAGCGTTTAGATATGCCATCACCATCATTCAAGCCATCCATTAAATTCATGTAGTTACATTTTTCTTCCAGTCTTTCATAGCTCTGGACCATAATTCCCCTATTACTGGAATTTTAAAAGCTGACATTCCACAGCACAGGGTAAAATGAAAATAAGAGGAGACACAATACCAGAAGCCTTGTTATCTCTAACTGTCATCAAAAGCCAAGTGAGCAGGAGTTGTGGTGGAATCAGAGAGGCAAAAAAAAAAAAAAGATGGGGGATTGACAGAGATGGATAGTCAACCGGAGCAGATAAAAAGCCAGGAGAGCTGAGACTACAACTTGGAGAGGAGACACAACAACTGACAATGCAAACAAACAGCAAAGATATGCCCTCATATTGTCTGGTATTTTCACATCAAAGAGGAAGTTAGGAATTGAGACTCTGCTAAACATGTGCTTCAACATCCTTAGACATGCACTGGACAATCACAAGTTTGCCAACAGACATCAGTTCTTCTCTATTCCTGTATAGCTTTCCCTTAATTTAACGGAAACTTGGTGTATTATCACATACTTGAAGCAGTCCCAATTTGAATAATCTACAGTTAACTTGTCGTGTTTTAGAGACGGTGCTGTTAATGGTTGTGGCACTGTAGGTTAAAAGCTGACTGCGAGAGAGAAGATAACTTATTGACAGTTAGGGGAGGCTGGGCAGAGAGCCAGAGTCCTTCAGCTATTTTTAGGACGCTGACTGTGTGAAAGTGCGCTGAATACAGAAGGACACATTGCCAAAATCTGAACCTGTGCTGGATTAGTGGTGTCTGTGTGCACTTGTGTACTGTATGTCTGCATGTGCATGAGTGTGCTTTGGCGCAGATGCACATGTATGCACGTGCAACTAGTACAAAGAATGCAGAACTATGAGCCTATATCTTTGCGTGCATGTTAGTGGCAAGTATGTTGATTGGTGGTCAACATAGAGAACTACTGAAAGATAGACATGTCAAATGGATTTGCAGAATCAATGGAAACGGTCTGCTATTTGTGAAAAAAGTCTAGCCCTGTGCGACTGTGCTTAGTCTTGCTCTTGTTTCCTGTGTTTAGATATCAGCTTTGAGAGTGGCTCTTAGCAGTACAAGCAGTATAATTACTGAATATGGAAAAAGTGCCCACTGCTTTACCTCAGTCTGGGCAGCAGCCCTTCACAGAGCAACTGAGTAAACTTCAATTCCTTTGGTCCAATTTGCGAGTATCTTTACAGGGAAGCCCACCCTAAAACAGAGCTGTGTACTCCTGTGATCTCCCACACTTAAAACATTATCATAAACAGATCTCAAAAGAAAAAGAAAAAAATACTAAGGCTCCAGTCACAATGAAGGGGAAGCTAATCTACTCGATAATCACTTATCTTGTTTGAGCTTCTTATGTTTCAATTAGTTCAGTTCAAGAGTTCAAAAAAAGAGCTGGCATTTATATCACCAGGAAATCATCAAACATAATGTGACATTGCGCACGATGGTAGTCTGCTTTTCATGGTTAAAGGGAGACTAAACAGTAGAATACTCTGCAACTTGAGGTCAACATATCACAAGAAACAACATGCAAAAAATAAGACAGAGAGAAAAAAAAGTTTCCAGTTAAGTTAGTTCAATCAGGGTGTGTTTAAGAAAATGTATGTTACTATATAAATGGCGTGTGTCTGCCTGTGTCTTGTCTCATGTTTCCTTCAGGACTTGATCCAAGCTGTTGCTAGGTGCCATGACCTCCAAAAGCAACATCCATGGACACTGAGGGTGAACCCTGCAAGAAGTAGGGCTGTATTTTGTTTCTTCACCCTCCCCCTACCCCAAACACACACACACTTAGACACACACACTATATACCACAAACTCCCTACGGGTTCAGCCCGTGGCTAGGTTTGATCATTAATGGTTCATCATCAGACACAATATCTATTCACACCACAGCTAATGATCTCTTGCTTTCTTCATGACCAGATGAGGCAGAGGAGGTTCGGCTCTTAAAGGTTTAGTGTGTAGGATTTAGTGGCATCTAATGGGGAGCTTGCAGACTGCACCCCCCTTCCAATTTGCCAAAAAACATGAAAGGCCCTCTCTAGAGCCAGTGTTTGGTTTGTCCATTCTGGGCTACTGTAGAAACATGGCAGTGCAATATGACAGGCCTTGCTCCCTATGTAAATATAGAGGGCTCATTCTAAGGTAACAAAAACATGATTCTTATTTTTAGGTGATTATACAATTAACTACTAATTAAAACATACTTATGAATATTATATTCCATTTCTGCCAAGTCCGTTCCGCTAGATGCCACTAAATTCTACATACTGCACCTTTAAAAGGTAGGTACTGTAGTGTTTTTCACTCAGACTTCAGCTTTTAATAGGACATCAATGCAAACTGGTTTAAACACTTCCTACACTGCAAACTCTAGAGTAGTATAAGTAGTACAAGTATAAACTTTAGCATAAGAAATAGGTCTCCCTTCCATAAGCGCACCAATTGCTGCCCTCCAGATGCCCCAACCCCCACCCCACCTGCAAGCTGTGAGTGGAGTGGGGCCCAGCATTGAGAGGACAATCCGTTCTGTAGCCTCGCTGCCAAAGGTACTTTACTGGAGCTCTGCTCCAAGGAACTGAGCTGGGGAGGGGGAGGACACAGTTTGCATGTCTGGCCAGATTTCCCAGTGTGTGCATAGCACAGTACTCAGCAGAACCTCTAAGAAAAGATACGTCTGACCTTAAGAATTACCCATTGCCTTGTTGCTTTTAACTTGCTTGCAAATGTGAGAAAGCTCTTGTTTAAGTTAGTTTGGAGTATTTCCCAGTATACTGTTATAGCTGAATGTGAAGAGAACCATTCACATGTTGCTTTTTGAACACAAACATAGAAACATTGCTGTTTATTCAACCTGACCACCTTCATACTTTATCACTTGGCGTGGCCCTTTTCATCTTCACTCATCATCCTCCCAGCTGCAACTGTCATTTTACTGGTCATTTGCTACAGTCAGCAGTTCACATCAAACAAAGCCCAAGGCAGAGCAACAAAAGAGAAAAGACAGTTGGCAAACAAACTGGGAGGCAGACTAAATAACTGCGGCTTGTCTGCTGTGTGAGGGAAACACAACCCAGTGGTGTGTGTGTGTGTGTGTGTGTGTGTGTGTGTGTCACTGGCTGCGGCTCTGCATCTGTGTATGTGTGAATTTCTGTGTGAGCGTGTATGTGTGCTCATGTTGGCAGCAAACATGGAGAACAAAAGTGTCTCAGCTCCATGCATCTCCAGTAGGCCACAGCTGTTGTTGGTATTTAAACTTAACGCAGGTGTCTGTGCTGCTGTCTTTGTGGAGCGTTTGTGGTCGTTGTTTGTACAACTCCTCTGTGAATAAATCAGCTTTGAAAATGTTATGTGTATGTTCATTAACCGTATGTGTGTAAACATGGCTCAGTGACAACAGTAAGTGTCATGACTTAAACACACAACCATCACTTGGCTGCTTTAAGAAAGAAAGTAAAGTGGAATCTGATGAGAGCTTAAATGGTTTACAGACTATTCTATTGTGCTGACCAGGCAGATACAAACAAACTAACCTTTCCAACTGGACTGAGGACATTGAATAGAATGTGAACATAAAACAATTAAATAGGTTTATATTTGTAGTACTGTAAAAGATTACAATAAGACAGGATATCAGTCTAGAAAACACTAGAAAACTAAAATTCGAATGACAGAAACAATGTAGAGTTAAATTGGGCAAAAGGGAAATAAAACTACAATAAAAGTGGTTTACAAGATGCTATTTATCTGGCCTGAAATGTTCAGGCATGGAGATCCAAAGCTGAGGGTTCCCGAATTTATAGACCTGGTCAGCCAAAGTTGGAAAGACCAGAAACCCCCTTATGAGAGGCTCCCAGGCTGAGCTGGGGCTCATTGAGGACTGTATCAAAAATATTAATGGTGACAGGAAATTGACATGCGGTTGAGGCTTGAATAAAGAGCAACAGCCCAAATAAAGGAGACAAAAGCATGTACTACTGTCCTCGAGATGCATGGTTGTTAAATTTTATTTCAGCCAATCCACTATCCCTTGGACTTGTAACATTCCCTTGACCCCTGCTCTGTGTCCTAAACTCAGTTCATTGGTGTGTCCACTCTGAAGTGTGAGTGGTCAAACAGGTTGTAGCAGCTGTCTTGGATACACCAGTTGAGCTAACACTGGGAGGGGGGCAGAGGGGGGGATCTTCAGTGGTGGGATCCCAGTCTGTGCATCCCCTGCTGGGCTTATTTTCAGCTGGGATTGGACCTCACCAGCAGGAGGTCATACTGGTGTATGGACACCTGAGAGCAGGCTGTTTTAATAGCTCTGTTTACAGCCGCTCAGCCATCAGTATGCAGGGACATCGGGTTCCCATAGGTGGCGGCCAAAATAAACACCTGTCCCTGAGTCCAACTAGAGTGTAATTTTGCTGAATTCCCCAGATCCTCACACTCGTTTTCAAACCAGCCGTCGTCAGCATTATTCGCTTCTGTTTTGAGTTTGACATATCAGATACACATAAATAAAGCCAGTGCTCATCACACAGAACTTTACAGATTCCTTCATCTATCTTCATGACAAGTAGCACTCATCCATGATAACAGATCAGCAAAACTATCTCTTGGAAACATCTGGGCATGAGTCATGACTGACCCTGTTTGTGAGTTGGTGTGTGTTTGTGCGCCCGCGTTCGCGAGTCAGTCGATGTATGTCTATGTGTGAGAATGTCTATGTGTCCATGTGTTTGTTTATGTGTTTTCATGCTCATACCCACAGCACATGTTCTATGTTCAGTGTACAGTGGCACCCCTATGGAAAATACACACAGTGCTAATGGGGGCAGACCAAAGTACAATCTGATCCCAAGAAGAAAAAAAAAAAAAAGTCCCTGTGAGAAACAAGCTGATTGCGGGTCTCCATCTGTGAGTTTGTTTGTGCATTTGTGCGTTTTTAAAAGAAGTTCCTTAAAAGAAGGGGACAGAGAGAGCCTGACATTTTACAGTATGTGTTTGGATTATAAAGAGGGGTAAAAAGAAATGGTGTGAGAAAAGCTCATTTCTCTTAGTGCATGTGAATATCTGACAGCTTTCTCTGGTGTCAGACTCATTACTTTTTAATTTACGTCCAGGTTCAATGCATTTTGGCAGCATGATATATCATTTAAGACATGTAGAGTAAAGTTAAGTGGTTAATACATTGTGGAAGAAGATTGCTTATCAGTCAAACCATAAGCTGCTGACATGAGTGAGAGAGAGAGATATCCAAGTCTGAGCTTTGTCTGACATCCAGTGGTCAGTTGTTGACACTACAGTTTCAGTTTGACTCAGTCTGACTCTCCTGCTGCTGCACCTGCAAAACATATAGTTCAAATACACATAAATAAAAGAGAGCTGTGAGTCATATTATTCAAAATAAGTTTATTTCTCTTATAATTAACAATTCCCTTACTTATCCACTGCATTTATGTTCCCCATATAGCTTTTAATCTGTCTTAAAAAGCTCATTATTGACTTTTACATCCACCACTGAGGTTACATATATTTAAATATATGTACCGTATATCACCCAAATTGATAGTTGAATGTATAAAGGTAATTTATTGTGAATTATTTTAAATAGACATTTTTTTCCTTTTTTTTATCTCAAAAGAAGTCAAGCCTTTATTGCGAATAGATGGATTTATTTCATCCCACTGGCAGAGCTATTCACATGAAGAAAAATAAGCAGATTGTATCTGATAAGACAGAAATATTTGGGGTTTGTTTTGCAGCACACATGTTGCCAAAAGTACCATGAATGTGAGTGAGGTTGGAAAGCCTGAGTTATGTTGCAGGAAATGTTTCCTCTGATTGCTCTTGAGCTTGTGTTGTTTTGTCCAGATGAGTGGTTTAACCCCAACTACATCGTATTAGACCTCCTTTGGACGGCGTAAGGTCAAATGTAAAAGGTCACTGGGGAAACAGATGGTAGTCCAGCCTAACCACAACCCTCCTATCTATAAGCTAGGTGCAGATGTGTAGCAGGGAGGGTGTACATTTGTTTGTGTGTGTCCATGTACTGTGCATGTTATCAGAACACAGCAGCAAAACAGTTATCAGTGGACAGCATTTGGTTTTGAACTCTTTCACTCTGATATTGCCTAATAGTTCAACAGAGATAATTTACTGAAGAAATAAACTAATCCTGTTTGCTTGCTGTTTGACATTTCACCAGCTTTACTTTAGCACATGGTTTCACGTTGATAAGCCTGTTCAACCTTTAAATCTCACTTTTCTTCAAAAAAATTTGAGAAAACATCAATATTGTGAGATGATTACACACTTATAAATGCCATTACACATCCTTTCAGACTTATCTTGAAACAAATGTGAAACATGGATCACTGCACACTATTAATAAGAAGTCCTCCCTTAAATATCAAGAACACTCGGGGAATATATTGATTTCCATTATGAGTGAGATAAATTACCCCAAGAAATAAGTCTGTACAAGTCTCTTGTCAGTTAAATAGATATCTTTGCAGTGCCTGCCAAGGCCACATCTGTAGGCAGTTTCCCCTGTCCTATTTTACTCTTTCATGTCATTTTCTTCTGTTTGCCATCGTCCTCTCTGTGCAGACATAATTCCCTACTCTTATTGTATTTTTCAGGGAGGAAAACCAGTGGCAGGGAGCTTACAAACTGACAATCTGATTTGATTGAAAACATGGTAAATCCCACGCTGGCCTGGGCATTCAATCTCACATCATCACTGACACACTGACGTCCCATAAACCCACTTCTTAATCCCAAAGCCTTTTTATTTTGTGGTCAGTGTGCCACCCATTGCAATAAATCCCCCCACTGCCTAAGTCTCACCCTGCCCCCATACCTCCTGTGTGTGGGTGTGTGTGTTTGTGTATGTGTGCATGCCTGTGCCTGTGTAATGAGTCTGAGTTCAGGCACAGCTGGCAATATCATCCTGTAACCTGTTCTGCTCTGGGAATACACTGGCATGGGCTGAGTACCTGGACGAGGTCAAATCAGAACTGTGCAGCCTGCTGGTCTGCTGTTATATTCATTCTCTGTGGTTCTGCTGCGGATACAGGATATTAAGGATTTTCATCCTATTTTTGGGATAAGTCAATATCAACGTTCCTGGAGAGAAAGACTCCTTTACCATCTCCTCACTAACGCAGTGCACACTTGGCCAGTTGGCAAGCCTGAGAACTCTGCCAAAGGAGGATGTGAAATGCCAAGGCAGAGGAGAGGAGGAATAAATCTTTTGTGCATTGGTGATATGATCTACAGCCTGGATGAGAATTTGATGTTTTTAACGGTCCCTCAAGACTTGTTTGGAGATTGACGGCAAAATTTATTTTTCTTGAAAAATCCAACCAATCTGCAGCGAACAGAAAAAGTTTCTTTCCTCCCTCCCCTCCAGTCTCCTCTGCATCTTAAAAAATCCTGATTCCTGTGGAAAGGACAGAAGAGAATCCCGCTCTCACCTGGCCTCTGCCAGTGATGCACATTTACAGATACGTGGAGCACAATGAGCAAGCTATTGCATTACACGACGGCCATGTAAATAAAACAATTTAAAGGATATAAAAGAAGAAGCGCGCGCACTCGGCGAAGCGCAGCATCAGCGCCAGCAACCAATGCGCGTCCCCGCCCCGGTGGAGGCTGTCCGAGATCCCGGGAAGAGGAGTTGGAGCCGTGCGAGTTAAAGTTGGGCTAAAGGGGGGTGAGAGGATGCTGCAGAACAATCTACGATCTAATTAACATAGCCTATGCGGAGAAACGTGTCCTAAGTGAAGGATGACTTGCAAAATACTGAGCATATGCCTCTTATTTTTGGGTTTTCAACATTGCTCATCACGTAAGTCTTGTGAAACAGTAATTGTTCATCTGTTATCATTGCTAGAATATTATTAAAATATTTCAAGGTGTATATTCATGCTATTATCGGCATATTGTTAAGCGTCTGATATGCTTAAGAAAAAAGTTGCAGGATAACATTCGGTAATAAGTGGAAAATACCACTGGAGGGCAAAATGCAACCTAAGGTGTTGTTGAAGGGCAACACGCGTTGCGATAAAAACAGGCAACCTTAAAACACAAATCATTCAATTTCATTGCTTGTCTTAATGCTATTGCAATGTCAGTAATGCATTGTTTTTGTGGGATCACACACAAAAAAGTGCAAAAGCAAACAGCGTCGGTCCCGCAGAGGATGCGCACGGACCGGACTGTCTGCATTGCAGTGCTTTCTCTCAGCCAGCACGCAAGTTTCTGCAACGTGCGGGTTAAACTCTCGACTTCTTTGCACAGCACGATGCTCGACTCTGTTTTGTTGCATCCAGTAGGATAATTTTAAAAAAAAAAATCTCAGTAACACTGTATATGTCGTTGTTGAAAAATCCGTTGAACACATTTTCAAATTGGCGGTCGAGAGAGCAGGACTTCGCGTCCTAATCGGGACCAGCCCACTGCAGTACTTTTTGGGGAAGCTTGTGTTCCCATTACCTGTGCATAAAGCGCTGCACACGACGAACAGGGATTCACCTGGCAGGGAAATCATTACTGCAAGATCAATGAAGCATTCATATGGTGGATTTAGTTTGACAGAGGTGGGGCTGTGTTTGGGGGCTAAAAATTTGGTTAGGGAAAGGTGCTGTGTACCTTAATCTATCTCAGAGCTTGTATTCATATAATACGCTTTATGTGTGATGTCAGTGTCAGAATGACCACAGAGGAGCTTGACCGTTAATTAGCCCCCTAAAGTGAATTGCATGACTCATTAGTTTTGACATCAATGGGAGATCAGGGGGGGAGGGATGGGCTGTCATGTCATGTGACTTTTGGATGATGCAAATTACAAGGAATGTAAGTTTTTGTATTGTCCAATATACCTTCATTTTGGTGAGTGTAAGAGCTCAGCCAGGGTATTTGCACTGTACTGTAAGAGAACTCACTTTACATTTATGTTATGCATCTTTCTGAGCTCTCTGTTAAGTTATAGTATTGTGTTATTTCCATAATGATTTTTCAAAGATAAATTATTTTTCTGATGAAAACATTTTTTGTATGTGACGTCATGTTACTGCTGATTATGAGAAGCTCTGTCACATGGCTTGTTTGCAGTGTTTGGTGCTATCTTGTTGTAGGGGTAACAGGATTAAGAAGTGAAGAAATAGGAAGGATGTCAGTTGAGTGGATGACCAAACACTAACCAGTAAGTTGAGGCCTGTGGGTTTGGCTTGTCGTAGTTCCTGCTGATGCTTTACTGCAGGCCAGGCCAACAGCACATCTGCTATACGGATGTGCACAATGGAGCTGTTCCAGATTAAAATGGAGCCTCAGATCCCAGAACACAGCGATCCAGCATGGGGTGGGGCTGAGACTCAGCAACGGGTGTGTATGTGTGTGTTTGAGGAGTTTTAGGGGGGTTTTTTTTGTTCTGTGCATTATGTTATGATTAGCAGGAGACTGGCTTGTCCATGTAAGGGGAATTGAGAAGGAGAGGCAAGCTGCTCTGTGTGGAAATTTAGCTGTTCTTTTCTTTTAGAGTGAATGAAGCTGCTGTTTGAGATTTGAATTTTGAAGTTTGAATGTGATTCTGATGTGCTGCATAGTTTGTGCTCTTATCCCGGGCAGTATTCAGACACCACCCACTGTGATGCCTGCTGGGTATGAATAATTTAGTAAAAAGAACATGCTATAGTTTTACTAAACCTTGTGCTGCTCTGTGTTAGTATTTTTTTTTGGTTATAATGTTGGTGGACATCTGCATTCAGTTGAGATCTGCACATGTTCAGGGTTGCTGTCTGAGTCCCCCAGCAGCCACGCATCACAGGCCAGTGACAGGCAGAGGAAGTGCCTCTCTGCATACTGTATGTAACCGTAATGATGTGTCAGCCCAGACAGACCAGCTTACACTTACAGCAGACTGATGATTCAGCAGGAGTGGTGCTAGAGCTCTACATAGCCACACTGTTCCCCACAGACCCTTAATGATAAATGGAGAAAGAGACTTCTGGCCCATGCGGTGCAGAAAGACTTGTGGTCCATGTGGTGCAGAGAAGGGGAGGGGAAGACGCAGAATCAAAAAGAGAGGGGTGAAAACCTGGTGAGTGGATGCTCTGCACAGGCCTCAGGTACACTTTAGCCACTGCAACATGACAACGCCCTCTTGGTTAGGAGCAGAGAGGGAGAGGCAGAGCAAGAGAGAGAGAGAGAGAGAGAGTAGTAAAAAATAGATAAATGATGGGTGAGTAGATGAGGTAATGGGGTGCTGTAAGAGCAAGATAGAGTGCAGGCTTTCCGGATTTGGGATGGAGTTAAAGAGAGAGGAGTCAGAGTGAGGGAGAGGAAGCAAGATGCTGAATAGGTGGGGGCGTAGAGTGCGTGACAGTCTTGCCATAAGGAGGAGCTGAGGAGCTGCGTGGCCTGGGTTAACCTGCTGTAGCCCAGGATGTAGCTGCTCTTCACATTCAAGTCAAATTCCTCTCCTTCCTCCTTACCACTACTTGAGGAATTAAGACAAATCAATACACTTTAAGCCATTAGAAACAAATGAGTTTTGCTCTCGTAACTGCAGCACAAAACTTCGGAATATTTATGTTTGAATGTGAAGTGGCTCGACAGTACAGTGATAGAATGATGCAGCAGAGATCTTTTATCGATCATCTGCAACATAGCAGGGATCCCTGTATGACAGAGATGGTGAGAAAGCCTCTTAGCGGTGAAAAGGAGGCAGACAGAGCAGAAAGTCAAGGTCATATTTCCCTTGCTCAGCAAGTCTCTTCCACCTGAATGTGCAGAGTGTCCTTGCATGAAAGGTGACAGAAACTCATGTGACCAACTCATTCTTTCCAGATGAGGGAGAAAATGGTTTATTCATGCCGTATGTTGGCTCATGTATGCTTTACGTGTCATTTTGTGTAGTCTAAGGCATTGGATGAAAAGCTCTACTTCCTCATTCATATTTCTTCCACTTCAAGGATCTGCTCTTAACACACTACTACACTCTACTGTTCTCCTCTACATAGTTACTGTATTTCCAAACTGAGGCCATGCGGCACCCTTCTTCATCTTTCTCCATCTGTCGCCTGCATACTAATTCTGCTAACGTCTCCTGTTTCCATTCACTGTTTACTACCTTTCCTTCTGTGCTCCATGACCCCTGTGATTGTAAGAACAGGGACGACAATGCCAGAACTCCTGCTTACCTGTGAACCACTCAATTACTCAACTACTTTAATTTATATAACTTCTACATATATTTCTATATATTAGTTGGTCCTGTACAGTCAGTTTTTTTTGCATATGCGTACATTCATATGCAAGTGAAACCCAGCCCATCTATATTTTTTTTAACCTCTATCCATATTAAATCTCTGAGGATTATTAAAGAGCATAGTTTGGCACTTAAAATGAGACAGTGTTTTTCTTGCAGCTTGAGGTCAGGGCAACGCACATTTATCCTCAGCAGTGACACGAGCAAGATTAGGTAGAATTATGGTCAGTTTTAATAGCCGTAGGCCGGAGAGGGAGCCGGAGCAGATGGGTGACGGTCCTATCAGTCTTATAACCACATGCAGAATAGCAACTCACCATTGCATAGCTACAGTCTCTCAGTTTGACTTCAGCGTTCTGAAATGAAACAGCATGTACTTTTTCAAGAAATGACACAAGAATATACAAAGACGCAGACATCTATAGGGACATGCACACATCTAAAAAGACTTTGATGTGATGCTGCAACGCTTTCATTCTGTCTCTGCAATACTAAACAACAAGACCTGAGCCATTTTTGTATTCTTTTGGAATAAAAAGTGGGTGTTGGCCTGCATGAAATTTAAATGTAGTCAGCTGTAGTCTCATATATTACAGTTAGTCTCAAAAATAAAGATGCACAGATGATACACTCCCTGAGTAGATGTCAGGATACTTAGTTAGATTTATATGTCTTGGTCCACCCCCCTATAAAGTGGCTATTTAGGACTGGGCACTACTGTGGAATATGAATTCTTGACTTTGCTTTCTGTATCCTGCAACTGACAGAAAGACCGAATTTCTTTGTGCTGCGCTGTGATTTTAATTTGATTGATCCAGCCAATGTATTTGTGTCTTATGGAGCATGTTCTAGCATCAAATTAAAAGGCAAAAGGTCTTTTCTTATCAGGCTGTGCAACTGTGCCACTCTTTGTTGTTCAGAAATGAATTGTTTTGAAAGAGATGTGGGAATGCTAAGATAACTTTTAATAAATTCTTATCTTGCTGTCTTTATTATCACCCCAGGAGAATGTGTTGATCCGCTGGTCTCTGGGCTCTATGCCTCCTCCTTCCTGGCCTCCTCCCGATATAACTTTCTGTACTCTGCCAACTTTGCCAAATTGTATGGTAAGTTTATAAATGTAGTGTAGATTTTACCCATTATTTTCACACCATTCACCTTATAGACTGTTCTCATATCAGTAACTTTAACTTATCACAGCGGGAAAAGCATAGGGGAAACTAATAAAATTAAAGATGGCTCTGTTCTATTTAGGTGTACCAGTATGCCATGCCAGTGAGCAAGCATATACAATACAAGGGCCTTGGCATTGGCACATCTAAATGGAATGGACCCATTGTTAATGTTACCTCCTTTAGAAGTCAAAATAGCAGCCGTGAGAAAAGCAATATTAAACTTGTCTATACAGTCTGTCACACTCAGAGTGGGGGACTCTACTTTAAACACTATATACTGTATATAAATTCTACTTTCACATTACGAGGGAAAAGAGGATTTAAGATTACATAATCTCGCAATTAAACGAGCAATTATACTGACTGTGTGAATTTAGTTGGGAAGTCTGTTAACTGTTAGATATAAGCCGACATTAATTAGCTTCATTTGGCAAAGTATGTTAGCTTTACACTGGAGAATCTGCTGGTCCAATCCTGGACATAACAGTAGGATATCAGAACTGCTTAGTAGAGTTGTACTAAAGTTCAAAATGGTTGCCATAAGATTTAAGGCCAGTTGAGATCACAACTGCATTCTTTATTCAAACTGTATGTGTCGTCCCACGCTCAAACAATCTTCTTTCTTCCTTTCAGGCAGCAGTGGCTGGTCCCCATCCCCTAGGGACAGACAGCCATGGCTACAGGTAGACCTGGGCAGGAAGTACAGACTGGTGGCCATTGCCACTCAGGGAACCTTCAACTCATATGACTGGGTCACCAAATACACCCTCCTCTATGGAGACAGACCAGACTCCTGGACGCCGTACATCATGAGAGGAGGCAACTCTGTAGGTGCTACTGAGGCAGAACGGTTGAAGGGGTGGGAAGAGGTCCATAACAGGGATGAGGCAGGGATTAAATAGTCAAACGTAATCCTTACAGCTGATTCTGCTGTCAGTGGGTGTTCTATTATATTCATCGTCACTGGCACTGAAACAAAGACAGCATAGCATATTATATCTCTCAACACTGACAAAGTTAATCTCATCATCAGTTCATCTCCAGTCTCTTAATAAGGCTTTAACACCATTGCAGTGACTCAATAATTCTCCCCCCTCTGTCTCTGTCTCATCTGTTTGCAGACGCTGCCTGCAAACTGGAATGATTATCAGGTGAAGAGGAATGTCTTCCATTACGCCTTTACTGCTAAACACATTCGTCTGCTGCCTCTGGCGTGGAACACAGAGAATGGAGGGAAGATCGGTGTGAGGCTGGAGCTGTTTGGTTGCCCTTATGGTAAAAATTACTGATGGATGATATGCAGGGATTTACTGCCTCTGATTCACATCCAGGGACATTTCACAATTCCAGTACTTAATCATATTTGATAATGTGCCACTAAATCTAAGTGCAAAATATGCTACAATATGTTCCCAGTTAATAGATAACTAAGCTCAGTATCACCAGAATCATATTTAGGAACATCCTTCACCAACACACCTGAAGAGATCCAGTAAATGTGCCATGTAGCTTTTTCTCAGATCATTCTTAAAAGCTCAATAAATGCTACATATGACTGTATATAATATGCACCTGATAAAACAACATGATCAATAATTAAATCTAAACACTGTATTTTGGAAATCCTGAATCCATTTTGAAAATTTGTCCCCTTTTTTCAGATTCCTATGTCCTACAGTACAACGGGGATGACTCAGTGGTCTACGTTTACCCAGAAATGAAGTCCCGCACACTGCACGACCACATCGCCATTAACTTCAAGACTCTGGAGCAGGATGGTCTGCTGTTACACAGTGAAGGGGTTCAGGGAGACCTCTTCACTTTGGAGCTGAAGAGAGGCCGTCTTTACTTGCACATCAGCCTTGGTACGGCCTGAGCCATTTGTTGGATAAATTAAATTTATGGAAGGGATCTGGTTGTGGAGGTTTGAATAAAGAAAATATTGTCCTATCTGACAGCCATCTCAAAAAGAAGCAGGCTTTTCTCAATCCGTAAATAAACATGTTAAGCCGGACTGTCTGGCAGGAGATCTTAGTAATGGCGGTTAGATTACTGCCTGGAGCCCTGCCTGCACTCCCTTAATGCAAAAAATTCAGCATCTTATCGAATTTCTTCATGGCTTATAGCTGATTAGAGCATTCTATATTTATTTTTACTTCTTCCTGTACATGTTCTCTGTTTTTCAGGAAGCAGCGTCATACACAAAGTTGATGGTCGAACTACATTAACTGCTGGCAGCCTTCTTGATAACCTACACTGGCATTATGTCACCATCAAGCGCTATGGTCGACAGGTGAACTTCACAGTGGACAGTCAGACAGTAACAGCCATCTGCAATGGAGAGTTTACCCACCTGGATCTGGATAATCAGGTACCTCAGCAGGTTAATAATCCCCCTTTCATTACTTAAAATAATACTAGTAAATATAGATTAATGAGGGTGTCTTTTAGTTGTATGTAGGAGGAGTAATAGAGGAAAACTTCCCTCACCTCCCCACCACGCCAAATTTCCGGGGCTGCCTGGAGAATGTCTTCATCAACGGCGTCAACATCATTGACAAGACTCAGAGAAAAGAACCTGACATCCGCATACCGCGAAAAGTAAGGCTTTGTACAAAAATACAATCACATACAATACAATCACCACTGATGAAATTAAAATGATGAGGTATTTTTCTGATTTTTCTGTTTTTCTCTTCAGAAAAAGATGCATTTTGCCTGCCGTGACATTCTTCTCAAACCGATGACCTTTGCTGGGCCCAACAACTACCTCCAGGTGCCGGGCTTCTTCAGGAAGCCTCGAATGTTTGTCAAGTTTAAGTTCCGCTCCTGGGACTACACGGGGCTCCTAATGTTCACTCGCTTTGCCGATGACCTGGGTGCACTTGAGCTGGGCCTGAGTGAGGGACAGATTAACGTCACTATATTTCAGCCTGGCAAGAAGAAACTCCAGTTCGCTGCAGGTGGGCTTCTGCAGTCTATGTTTTGTCAGATATGACAGAAAAGATTGAATTTAAAGATTTTGGAACACACAATGCCTCATGCTTTATAACATGGGATGAATGTGATGTATTGTGCATGGGATCTTTCTACTGATAGTGGAGTCACTGCTTGACAGGCTTGTCTCCACTTTTTAGGATACAGGCTTAATGATGGCTACTGGCATACGGTGGATTTGGCAGCCAGAGATAATCTGCTGACTCTCACAATCGACGAGGAGGAGGGCTCCCCGCTTAAGATCACCAACCCTTTCACAATTCGAACAGGGGATCGCTACTTTTTTGGGGGTGAGCTGATGACTTAAATGGTTGACAACTCCCACTTACAACAACTTAAAAAATCTCTACTGTTCAATTCATACATTTGCCTTCCTGCACACAGGTTGTCCGAAAACCAATAACACTATAAGGAAGTGTGAGACCAAGCTGAATCGCTTCCATGGTTGCATGCAGCATATCTTCATCGACAATGAACAGCTTGATATCGACATTATTCTGCAACGACAGTGGGGACGCTATGCTGAGCTGTTGTTAGGCACCTGTGGCATCACTGACAGGTAGGAAAAGTCATTTACAGTATGTACAACAGAGCATTCATGACTGATTCAGTTTCATTGACAGCAAAAAATGGTTGTAATGTAACAGACAAATAGAAACTATCCATCCTCTCAAGTCATTTGAGTTTAGCCAAGCCATTAAAGTTACCAATTATTGTATGTACCCCAATCATAGTCCTTTAATAATACATACAGTCGTATGATTGGTACATTTAATCCTATTTGCTCTTTTATGGTGATGTCAAAATAATGCGATCTCATTGTGGATGTTTGTGGAGCATTTGGCATTGAATTGTAAGAGTCTTTTGAGTGGGACATGAATAGTTTAGAGTTGAAAGTTTCATCACATAGACCATACATAACGGCTCTCAACAACATAAATATCACAGAGAAAAGAGAGGATGTGGAAGTGAAAGAAAGAAAATAGCACACTTATGTAAGCCTCTCACTTTTTTTAACATCAAAATACTCAGTCTAAGCACCTGTTCTGTTTACAGATGCTCTCCAAATCCATGTGAACATGAAGGCAGATGCATCCAGTCCTGGGATGACTTTATCTGTCTGTGTGAGAACACAGGCTACAAAGGAGAAGTGTGTCACATGTGTAAGTGCTGGCTGGTAATTTTATCACTTTAGCAAGTGTTTCTTTAGAGTTAATTAGACCTGACTAAGCTATATTTCTTCTCCAAATAATAAGAAATTGATCGTCTTTTTCCTCAAACAGCGGTTTATAAAGAGTCATGTGAAGCCTACAGACTCAGCGGCAAGTATTGGTCCGGGAACTACACCATCGATCCTGATCTCAGTGGACCGCTGAAACCATTCGAGGTGTACTGCAAAATGAAGTGTAAGTAATCACTGTCAGTAATAAAATACGGCTTCATCAGCAATTTGTTCAGAATTTGCTGTGTCCTCTGTGGGTTGTTATATAATGAAAAGTTGGACAGCAAAATGTCAGGTTATCATTCCTTATTTCTGTAATGAGTTGGGTGCAGAAATTTCATGGGAAATTAAAAGGGTTCATAAAACAAGATAGATCGAGCTGTATCTGTGTGTGTGTGTTTTATGTATGAGCACAGATGGGAAAAGTATGCATCCTCAGAACTGTGTCTAAGCTTTAATATCTTTTCATTCTTTCATTTTTCTTGCATCATTATTGACCTTGTCTTCCTCTTTGAACATTTACCGATGGTGACCTACATCTGTCATACCTCTTTACAGCGTACAAAGCTTGGACAGTGATTATGCATGACCGTGTGGAGGGTACCAAGGTGACTGGGAGTTCAATAAACCAGCCGTACATAGGAAATGTCAACTACTGGAATGCCTCCTGGGATGAAGTCACTGCCCTAGCAAACACCTCCATGTACTGTGAGCAGTGGATCGACTACTCCTGCTATAAGTCCCGTCTCCTCAACACCCCCAGTGAGTGGGATTAGTCCATTTATTAATTTAGTACTGTACCGATGGAAAAACAAGCAAGACATGAAACTTGAATGACACATTAACACACCTCTACATATGTTTAGATGGAAGACCTTTTGGTTACTGGATTGGTCGTAACAATCAGAGTCACTATTACTGGGGTGGAACCTTCAGAGAGGTCCAAAAGTGTGGCTGCGCAGTCAACCAAACCTGCACTGACCCGAGATTTCAATGCAACTGTGATGCCGACTATAGACAATGGTGAGAGAACACACATGGAGCAGGTTTGTCTTGTGTCTGTGACGCTGACATGAAGGTTTTAACATCCCCAATGTGGCTTTTCAGGTACTCAGATAAGGGCTACTTGGACTTTAGAGACCATCTGCCTGTGAGGAAGGTGGTGGTTGGGGACACCAACAGAACCGGCTCAGAAGCACACTTCACAGTTGGACCCCTGCGCTGTCATGGCGACAGTGAGCAAAAATATTATGTGTTGTGCTAACACAAAAATGCTTTGATGTGCTTGGAGGTTTTTTTGAATAAATATTTCAATGTTTCCCACAGGAAACATCTGGAACACCATATCCTTCACCAAACCCACTTACATAACCTTCCCAACCTTCAAGCCTGGCTCCAGTGCTGACATCTCCTTCCACTTCAAAACCTATCGTCCCTACTGCGTCTTCTTGGAGAGCTCTGATGACCACCTTCGAAACTTTATACGGATAGAGCTCAATAGTGAGTTGACTCACCTGTTAGCAGGGAGCTATTCTCCTAATATAACTGAAACATCAGACTGGATATTTAAGAACTTAGTCTTTTGTAACTATTTTTCCTTTCTGTTTCTTCTTTTCTCTCCCAGGCACCCATAACCTTATGTTTATATTTATGGTTGGAGATGGCATCATTAATGTGACCCTAAACTCCCCCGTGCCACTCAATGACAATGAGTGGCACTTTGTCCAGGCTGAGATTAATGTGAAGCTGGCCCGCATTAAGGTTGATTATCAGCCTTGGGCTGTCAAACGTTTCCCAGGTCAGACCTTTGTCACCATGAAGTTTACAAATCCTCTGCTTGTAGGTAGGTTACCTAAGGTGAACTCTGAAATTTGGAGTTTAAAACTGGCATGACATACAGTAGAATTAATGTTTCCTCTTTAAACCTTGAATAAAGATGAATACCCACTAATTAAAGTGTTTTTATATTAGGCGCAGCCAACAAGACCCACAGACCTTTCTTGGGGTGTCTTCGAGGGTTACGGATGAATGGTGTTCCTCTGGATCTAGAGGGAAAAGTAAATGAAGAACAAGGTATAAGGAGGAACTGTACTGGACAATGTCTCAATGCTACCATACCATGTCGAAACAGTGGCCAGTGTATTGAAGGCTATGCTTCCTACACTTGTGACTGTAACAACACAGCCTTTGATGGTTTCTATTGCCATAAAGGTGAGTACAGAAATGCTTCTCTTGACAAATTGTTTCCCTGACATAACCTGAACTTAGTAACTGATGTTATGAAGGCCATACTGATTAAAGAAATTAAAAGCTGATGTGGTCAATAACAATAATAGAAGTAGATATCTAATTTCACAATGCTCTTGTCCAAGACATTGGAGCCTACTTTGAGATTGGCTCGTGGCTGAGGTACAACATACGAAAAAAGCCCATATCAGACGAAGCAGCATGGGCCAACTGGATCGACCCGCATTATGACAACTTCAGCCTTGGCTACAATGACACAGCAGATGACATAGAGTTCAGTTTCAGCACCGTTCACACGCCAGCTGTGTTGCTCTACATCAGCTCCTTCGTCCAAGACTACATCGCTATCATCCTCAAGACTGATGGTAGGAGAAGTTCAGAAACAATTTGTCTGAAAATGTGAAATGTGATTTGCAGGGCAGCAGATTAATTTCATCTATTAAAAAACTCACAGTTTCAAATAAACTAGACCAGTAGTTGATACAGTGCAGTTATTCATCAAAACAGTATATGCTATACACGTCTTTTGTTGATACAGTGCAGTTATTCATCAAAACAGTATATGCTATACACGTCTTTTGTTGTTTCTCTCCCCACAGGTAGCGTAGATCTGAGGTATAAGCTGGGACTCATAACACACAAGTACCAGCTGACTCACCGAAACCTGGCAGATGGATACCCCCACTATGTCAACATAACCAGACACAACAGAACCATCAAAACACAGGTACATGATCCCACTGCTGTCACTGTGTGAAGTCTGATCTGTGGTTTATGTTACTTTGAGTGAAATAATGTGTCATGTCTAGAAAAATAATCTCTTCGTCAACTGAAGAACTTTTCCAAAGTAGAGCCTTATTTTCTTTAAACTACAAGGCATCTCAATACATTATATACACAACACTTAGTCCAAATTGTCCAGTTGCTGCAGTTGTGCTTTAGTGATTGCTCACATTAAGAAAATAGACTCATGTTTTTATCTTAATGCAGTTTTTAAAACTTGGATATATTTTAAAGTTCTCCACTGTATGTACAAATGTTTTACAGTATTTATTTATATTATAATTACATCTGTTTATGGTATTATGGTCATTTACATCTTTTTTTTTCATGCATCAATTCCCCTCCTTTAAAGATGAGGTGTATAACTTATTTTGTTACCCACAGGTGGATTACATGGAGCCCATAGTGGAAAAGATAACCTTAGTGGAGGATGCCAGGTTTGACTCTCCAAAGTCCATGTTCATGGGCAGAGTGATGGGTAAAAGTCTTATTTACCATTTGTTGACAAAAACATGTAATGCATTCATCATGCATTATTTATTAGTAGGAAGTAGGAACTCTCTTGATGTTTTCATGCTTGTGTGTGCTCATCCAGAGGTCGGTGACATTGACTATGAGATCCAGAGGCATAACGCTCCAGGCTTCATAGGCTGCATATCCGGAGTGAGATACAACGTCTACGCCCCTCTTAAGGCCTTCTTCCGTCCAAATGAAACTGACCCTCCGGTGACGACACAAGGCTACGTCTCTGAATCCAACTGTGGCGCCTTCCCTCCTGTCCTGGGTTATGTACCATGGGAGGCAGATCCTTGGTTTACCGGCATAGGTGAGTTAAAATGTCCCATAATGCATCAATTCATGCAGAGAATATTATTTGTGTTCATCCTCTTATTTATGTAACTCTCCCTTTTCAGAGTATTTATATATCCATGATGACCTAGGGCTGTTTTGGATAACAGGTAAGAATATTATTTTTTCTGTACTTTAATACTCTTTGATCAGATATTGCCCTGAATACACAAATAGTGCATATCTGTCTTTGCTGAATTGCTACAAAAATAAGACAGTGAAGTAATATTTAGCAGATTATTCAGTTCATTTTAAAGCACTGCTTCTCTCCCTTGTGTCTATTTTACTCACTATTTCCATCCTGTCCCAGATCACTCAAATCAGCCATTTGAAATTCTCTGTCCTTTTTTCTTTAAATCCTCTAATCCTAAATTAGAGCAGGGTTGTCAGATTCCAACGTAGGCTTTTGAGTGTTTAGTCAAATGTCTGACTGCAAGCTCCAACTTATTACATCTGGGACAAAACCAAAGAAAGTACTAATTGAAAAGTAAACAGCCAGACTTTTATCATGCATTGTTTTTCATACTGAAGATTATCACTGATTCCATTCAGTTGATGTCAAATGATTGATTGTATTTATTTATTGGGACAGTGTACAGTTTTTAACATAAAAGATTATGTTAGCTCAAAGCTAATTTACATTTGCAGTCCCCCACAATCAAAACATACAACAGCACAATAACAAACAGTACAAAGCAAAAAACACACAAAACACACCATACAAAATACAAAGCTACACACAACAGCACATCACATACACCCACAATGTCAATTAGAAATTTCTAATGTAAACTTGTCAAATTAGTTTAGTATATGAGTAAAATGATTATAAGAAAAATATACCCATATGTCTTTACCAGAAATACTGTATATTGAGCTAATATTAGAAAATTGCAGTCACTTTTTACAATGAGTACAATAACAATAACAGTACTTTAAGTTGCTATTCTATCACTATAATTAAATCCCAAAGTCATATTGCAGTGATAAAAGCACAATAATGTAAAAGCAACAGATTATGATGATAAAGATAATTTAAGTACATGTACTTAAAACTGAGTAAAAATGTATTTTATTTGACAGTCTACAATAAAATTAAAAACATGTTATCGAGATGATTAAATTTCTTTGCTGCCAGCCAAACAGCTTTGTTTGTAACTTTATTATCATAGAGATTACATTCATTCTGAGAGTCAAATCAATTTGATATAATACAATTAAGTCATAATACCAAAAACGCATGACGATAATGAGTCGTCATATCCGTCAACACAGAAATGAGTATGGTAAAAGAAGTTTTCACAAACAAGCATGAAACTGAAGCTGAAATTTGTTTTTCTATGCATATTTATGGATTTCTGGAAACCATTAATATTTAATATATTTCTTCATCTGTTTAATCCTCATGTCAAAATTGCACTTTATTACAAAGAGGACATGTCGTCGTGAGACCAGATGAACAGTCTGCACACAGTATTACAGATGAAGGGAAAAATTAGAGCAGGTCCCCTCGATGAGTAGGAGAGGCTAGAGTCTAAGGATTAAACTGCAGCACAGAGACTCACTGCTCCAGCCCTGTCTGAGACCTTTACCGGATCAGCTATATTTAGTCTGCATGGGCCCAGCTTACTGTTCATCATTGATAGATGCTTCAGCTTAATAGATCATTTAGATTCAGAGGTATTATGCTAATGCAGGACATCAGCGTGTCATTAAAGATTAGTGCGCCATTCATTCATCCCGACAATGGGCCCTCATAGTTATCAGACATTATCCCAGTCCGATATACTGCTCAGAATAAGACTGAGAAATTATATCTATATTATTATTATCTTGTTTTATATGTAGTTGACGATTGGTGAACACATTCGGGTGAACATACTATACTCGCATGCATTGACAAAGGCTGCACATTTCGCCAGTCTGTTACACAGTGAACACACTGATTGACAAACAAATACACATTAACCTGGTCTGTATGTGTTTGGATTTTGGGAGGAAATCGAAGAGAACACAGGGGAACATTAGAACGACACCCAAAAAGGGCCAGGCCTGAGGTCATTGAACTTTTAGCTGTAAAACAACAGCCTGAACCACTGAGCCATCATGCTGCAAACACCAACAATTCGGGTTGTGGTTGCCAGAGGCTCAGAGGCAGCTGGTCTTTGATGATTTTGGATGTAATCACATTAGTGGCATCACTTTGGTTGCCTTTTGTCGTCTGAGAAACATCTCAAAGATTGGTGGGGGGGGGGGGGGGGGGGGGGGTTCTATCCCAGTTGCAGGTGTTTGAAATGTAAACACAGAAATAACAGCAACGTAAATGTCATTGTTGTTGCATCTTTAATTAAGTCTGCACACCCTCTCATAATGGGGGCTCTAGCTGTGTTCAAAGTTAACCAATCACATTCAAAATCATGCCTGTAGGTAAATAGTGTACACTTGCCATCAATGATAGTGATTCTGATTAAAACCAGGTTAAAGTCAGCTGTTGCTGCAGGATTTACTTGAATGTTTGGGGGTTGATCTGCGAAGAGTTACCAAAGAAACTGCAAGATCTAATTGTTGAAAAGTACCAATCAGGAGAGGGATATAAAACTATAGCAAAGGTATTGGATGTACCACAGAGCACTGTCAAAACCATCATCCATGAGCGGGGAAAATGTGGCACCACAGAGACATTGCAAAGATCAGGACAACCCTCTAAAGTTGATGAGAGGATTAGGAGAAAACCTATGAGGCTACCAAGAGGCCAATAGCAACATTAAAGGAACTATATGAATTTCTGGCAGGTGCTGGTCACTCCTTGCATGTGACCACCCTCTCCCATATTCTGCACATGTCTGGGTAGGATGGCAAGACAGAAACCTTTTCTTACAAAAAAGAATATCCAAGCCCATCTGAATTATGCCAAAAGATGTATTCAGTCACCTCAAACCATGTGGGAAGATTGTGTTGTGGTGATGAGACAAAGGTTGAACTTTTTGGTCTTAATTCTAGAGGATAATGTTTGGCATAAAGCCAATACAGCTCATCATCCAAGGTACGCCATACTGATTGTGAAGCATGGTAGGGATAGCGTCATGCTTTAGGGCTGCTTCTCTTCAGCTGGGTCAGGGGATTTGTCAAGATAGATGGGATAATGAATAGCTCCAAATATCAAGATGTTTTGGCGCAAAACCTGCTGGCCTCTGTCAGAAAGCTGAAGATGAAGAGGAATTTCACATTCCAACATGACAATGACCCAAAGCACACATCCAAGTCGACCAAAGCAAGGCTTCAGAAAAGGAAAAACAATGTCTTGGAATGGCCCAGTTAGAGCCCAGACCTCAATCACATTGAAAACATGTGGAATTAAACAAAGAGAGCTGTACACAGGAGGTCGCCTTGCAATTTGAAGGAACTTGAACTTTTTTGCAAAGAAGAGTGGGATAAAATTCCAAAGTCTAGATGTGAAAAGTTGATGGAGACTTATTCACAAAGACTAGCTGCTGCAATAAATGCAAAAGGTGCTTCCGCAAAGCGTTAGTAAAGCGGGGTGTGCAGACTTTTTTTTAATTTAAAATGTTCCTAGTAATTAACTATTTGTTTTTTTCTCTGGATTTTGTTTGTTGGAAGATCATATTTAAAGATGGAGCAAGTCTGACATTTACATTGTTATTATTTCTGTCTTAACCTTTCAAAAACCTGCAATTTCATAAGGGTGTGTAGACTTTTTATATCCACAGTTTATACCAGACACAATATGCATTCAATTTACAAACCCAACAGGGAACCAGTCTCCTTGATGTCATGAGAACTAAATCTGGTGAGATTGCATTCAGTATTTATTCACCAAATGTATAAAACAGTTTACTTGCTGATCCAAGACTTGCACCCACACTGGCATAAACAACCTTAATGCAGTTTGGCTGTATAATGTAATTATATAACACTCAAACAGTGCCTGCTCCTCATCAGTATTTCTAGGAGCACATCTCTCCTTACAGTAGTGCAGATTAAGTCTGACTGTGCTATTTTTATCCTACAGTCATTGTCATCCTGGCTTTGCTGCTGCTCTTTGGAGGCCTGTACAGCATCTACGTTTATACGTACCAACAGAAAGGCAGCTACCGCACCAATGAACCTAAGAACCTGGAGTCACCGAGCAGCTCCAGGCCGCTGACCGAGACCCTGAGGAGAGAAAAGAAGAGGCTCCCAGAAATTGAAGAGGAGTTCAGGAGGGACTAACATCACAGGACCTATGGGACAGTGGGCGGGGTTTGACTGTGGGCCAGGGAGAGAGAAACAGCATTTACAACAACCAGAGATACCTGTATTAAGTTTTCTAATTCTTTCAGGTTTTTTTTGTTTTCTTTTTTTTTGGCTGGACCGCAACAGCAGGGCCAGCCCTATAAACACAAAAGTCCGTGACCAAGTGACTGACTGACTGACTGACTGACTGACTGACTGACTGACTGAGTGATGAAGTTACACCATTGGTCAGCTGCATGCTGCCGCTTCCTGTATCCATTTCAAATGAAAGTCCCTCTAGTGTTTCATACATGGTCCAGACATATACTAGGTTTTGACCGGGTCTTGTTCATGGCTGGACCAGCCCTATAAATGTGAATGTTTGGCCCTTCGGTCGACCAATCATGTAACTTCATCATTGCCTCGGCAAGTAGGTCTTATCTGCAGACTCGCAGTATCACCCACTTGGTTCAGTTTAGGCATGAGCAGTGAGATGTTTAAGGGTCGGGGGTGGGGTGTGTCGTCATGGTGACAACATGGAGGGTGTGTGTTGTGTAGTAAAGTGGGCGTGTCATGTAGAAAAGTGGGTGTGTCGTGTAGGTCAGCAAGACTGCAGATAGACCCTTCTCCAGGTGTCCCCACATGTCGCCACTTCCTGTATCCGTCGTCTCAAATTAAAAGCTCTCTAGCGTTGCATACATGGTCCAGCCATATACTAGGTTTTGACCTAGTCTTGTTCATGGCTGGACCAGCCCTATAAATGTGAATGTTTGGCCCTTCGGTCGACCAATCATGTAACTTCATCATTGCCTCAGCAAGTAGGTCTTATCTGCAGACTTGCAGTATCACCCACTTGGTTCAGTTTAGGCATGAACTGTGAGATGTTTAGGGGTCGGAGGTGGGATGTGTCGTTATGGTGACAACATGGAGGATGTGTGTTGTGTATTAAAGTGGGCGTGTCATGTAGAAAAGTGGGTGTGTCGTGTAGGTCAGCAAGACTGCAGATAGACCCTTCTCCAGGTGTCCCCACATGTCGCCACTTCTTGCATCCGTCGTCTCAAAATAAAAGCTCTCTAGCGTTGCATACGCGGTCTAGCCATATACAAGGGTTCAGTTTACTTTTGTTACATTTTGCTTTGTGTTTCTTTCCCCGGTTGAGTGGGATCTGATGCCTGGTGCTCTACATAGTATGTATTTTTGGTAAGTTCTAGTTTTGCTGGATTCAAAGTTCAAATCAAGCTCCATGTTGCGTGAGTAGCCAACAAGTCTCACACTGTATTGCAGGGTGAAATACTGAAGTGCCTCATCTGAGCAAGCTTGATCTAAAGTAACCATAATAGCTTATTCAGATAGGGTTTAGATTAGACACTGTGGGAACAGAATTTTAAGGGATGTTTAATTACAGTTGGAACATCAGTTTGAAGTATTCAGGCTTTTATTTTTTTTCCTGAGCCACTTTTGGGACTGATTAAAGCTACCAATATCTTACTGTACTGGATGTATTGCCATCCAGAATATACCTTTTGAAGACAATCTCTCATGGAGCCATTTTTAACACCATAGCTCACAATCTGTCTCGAGTTAGAGCACATCTAAGCGCTGGTGAACCAGTGCAGTGAAAATCCAGATTGCAGAAGAAAAAAAAAAAGGTATTCATGGATAAAAACAACAAAATGAAGAGAGAATACACCGACAAGCATGGAGCTTTGAGATGTTAAGCTTTGAGATGATACATATAAAGATTGTAAGAGGTATATACGCTTATATTTGTTGTATTGCAGCCTATAACAGTGCATTACCTATACAGAATGGCACATATAAGTGGTTCAGAATTGCAGTAGATAGCAGCTTTGCCAATCACAGTATGCTCAGATTCCTAACACATTCTAAACCACGGGGCTTCAGAAATAAGAGTGTGATGATAATGAAGATACCGTACCTCTAGTTGTGAGAGCTAACAGTTGGTGTTGTAATACAAGAGGATGACTGTTGGTGTACTGCAGAATCAAAATAAAAGTTGAGGTGATGAAGCTTGCCAGGGACAGGGTGACCTAAATACCCAAGTTCTTATTCCATCTGTCTTACTTCTGGTCGCTTATACTGTATTATGGTCAAGCTGCCAATAGCTTGGTGCTAAAGAGTGTTTTTCACTCAGCGGGTATCTTCAGTATGCGGCAGTGTTACAGCAAGATCAGACTTCTCAACCCTTTCATCCCCGAATTATAAGAATCTTTCAAGAAATAGCTGCTCCCTATGGTCAAGTGGAGAAGCGTATATATAAACACACATGCACACACACAATTATGTACAGAGGACCACAAGAGTGTAAATGCTAATATTTTACTTCAAACTCACACTGCTTGAATATTTTTGCATTTGCTGTAGGACAGTAGCTGACCACGCTGTCATTATTGCTGCTGCTTGTTTAGCTGCTTTCTGTGGAAAGTTTAAAAATTCTACCTATAGTCCAATGAAAATTTCTTCTCTGGCAAGATGAAATTTCGTTTGATGTGTGGTGTAACCAAAGCTTAGAGCGTTCATCACTCACTGCAGCTCTCCTCAATACTAAAGCACTGTTGTGTATGTGGAAAAAAATAAGCAAAACATTTGCTACATATTTGCTATGCATATGTAGAGCATGAGCGCACTTTGCAGTAAAATGCAATAATATGAGCTTCTTTCAACCACCAGTGATGTTAATGTCTCAGTTTAATTTGCAGGTTCACAATAGCAAGTAGGATGTAATGAGTGTATACATGAATATATATGAATAATGTGTTAAACGACTTTTTTATTCCTATGGTTTATACAAAACTGAGTGCTTTGAATGTAATCCTTTGACTCTGTAATGTATGAGCAGATGCTACAGTGAAGACTTGCTCTTATGTTTTCATTGCAGGCTGCTTAGCACTGAAAGTAAAATTATTCATGGTAGCTTTTTAGAATGCTCAGGATAAAGAAAGTACAGTACTTGATCTCTGTAGCTCTCATACACCTCCAAAACCCAACTGTGTTGGTTTCCTCCGTTGCAGATGGACAGGACTGTGCGAAATTGTACAGTGAAAGCATGTACAGTAGATGTAAAAACTGTACAGATTTGGCCAAAAAGTGGCATTTACAGGCTATATTTTTAAGAATGTGCAGTAATAAGATGAATGAAAATGAAAAAGTGAGCAAGCAAGGGGAAATTGTTGGTTGTTGTGATGAGTACAAAGAATAGTGTGTGTTTTTATTAAATGGACAATCACCACTCAAGGCTCATATTTGACACAAGCCAACAAACTTGGGTCAAATATGCTTTGTTGCCTATTAGGAAAGAGTCGATTTATGTATTATATAAATGTATACACCCTTACTGTATTCAATGGTAAATGTACTATAAATACTCGGCCTAGCAGTGTCACTTTAATGCCATTCACTAGTTATTTCATGCGTGGTCCCTGGAGCGTGTGTATGTGTGACTGACCGGATGTTTAAATGTTTGTGAATTCATAGTTTGCCCACAAAGATACAGCCTACCGATGTTAAAAACAAACATGTGCACTGATGCCAACTATTCCAACTCACTTATTTTAGTGCACCAACAGTAGTACAGTGTGACAGAAACAAGGCCTGGGCATAGTTTAGAGTGGCTCCTCCATTTTCAGGCATCAGGCGTCTGTATTGGACATTTCAAGCACAGTGGAGAAGTGCGGAACTGATCCTGAAGTGTCCACCCTGCATCCTGATGATGGAGGCGAGGATGTGGGTGAAAGGGATTAAGATAAAATGCCCACTAGATGGAGTAGGCCAGCAGCATGTTGTTAGCTCAGACAGGGTATCTGCTGATTTCACAAAATGAGACTTTTTTTTTTTAAATGCCGTTTAATCCTTCCTGGAGTTAACTAAAAAAAAAACAAAAATGAAGCATATTTAAAGGGCCATACAGTTAAATTAAGATCAGTTAAAAAAAAAATCCTGATTTGCAAGTAATTCTGTTCTGTGTTCCATTAACACTTATTATAGAGATTTTAATACCTATAAAGGCCTTATAACATGCTTCATAAGAATCTGCAGATACCCTGTCAGCAGTCAGGTGGTCAAATCAGATGGCAATAGCACCAGAGTGAGGAGTAGGCAGGTTAGACTTCTCTGCACCATCAAACTGAATCCTCCTGCAACAGGTACCAGAACTTATGATTACAGTTGTGTTTGTGATCACATGGAAATTTAGGAATTTTTTTGTTCTTCAGTATGCTGAAATTTGTTTTGTAATACTTTCACTGTAAATGACCATTACTGTGTAAATCAAGGCAAAGCCAAACTGTCACCTCAATAAAATAAGCTTGAAGGAAATTGTTACTGTGTTATTTTGGGTAAGATGTTTTTTGAACACACTCAAGGACTAGGACAACATGTTTTAATGTATAAAGTTAAACCTTTATTTTTATAGGCATACACTGTACATAGCCGTAAACTCCATTTTGTTCATCTCTATTGAGAAATCTCATTTCAACATGGGCTTTATTGTTTTAATGAATGAAAAAGAGCGTGAATAACAAATCTGGACGTAAAAAAACAAAGAAAAGATGATAAGTGATATTTTACATTCACATGTGGGGGACTTTTAATATTTGGTCAAACACTGATAATTTTGCTTTTCCCATAGTCATAACCTTGCAATGGTTACCTTTAACACAGCTGTTAATTATGCAACACATCCACATGGTTTCAGTCTTTTTCTGCGTGGAATTATTTGGCACTTATTTGATTTTTTAAAGGAAGACATTTACTGTGTGACTAGTTCATTTATGAATGATTTGCCTCACAAAGTGTGAAGGCCTCAAGATCATGTAAACGTGATGAGAAATGGTAGATTTGCATGTGCGTTGCTTTGAGTACCAATAGAATGGGGAAATGTGTAAAATTATAACAGAATGAGATCTCTTCACCATCATCTACAGGTTACATTCAGTCAGTCGGTTTCTTGTCTGGTTGCCTATTTTTGCAGAACAATGATATAAATGCACAATAACTTATTTTGCCATAAAGATGTGGTGGTGATGCTAGCTGCTGAAAAGGTTCACAGAGGAACACACCAAGATGTCAAATCTGGTCAAGTTCTTCTGAAGAACAGCCAGCGGGTAACATCACACTACGATACTGAGTGACTGCACAGAGCAGCATCTGACTGAAGCTAATGCTGTGGCTAACATGTTTAATGGTTTGTTTATCCAAGAGACAGCACATGCATTTCACTGATCATCATTAGGTACGATGTAAAAGCTTGCATTAAGTATTGAGAGGTCAAACAAAAGCCAGTCTATAAGTACAGTAACAAAACTGCCGAGAGAGTAAAACGCTGTATGATGGGCAATCGCAGCCTCTTTGCTTTGACAAGATGGAACAAAAATAAAATGTGTGATCCTCTTGGTGCAGTAAGCAATACAGATTAAGAGTATTTCCACTTTAAATAGTTTCATTTCATAAGCTTGGCGTATACAGTCTTGCAAGGTGGTTGAGTTTGGGCAGATGAGGGGGAGAGCTGACGGCTGTCACTGAGGGAGGTGGTACGCTGTCTGCAGAGCAGAGGCACCTGCAAACAGCAGGGGGGGCTTTCTATTTTTGGAAGTGCAGCAGAGAGAGCAGACAAAGTGCCTGCACATAGAAACTCATCAGCTAGGTGTGACGCTGCAGAGAGGGACAGAAGCGTTAGTGGGTGGCTGAGGAGTTAAGGACAGGTTATGGAGGTAGGCAGCAGGTGCAGCTAAGTCATGTCTACCTCCCTCTCTATGCCCACGTATTTGAGGGCATCGGCTTGGCTGTATCTGTGGGAGGGAGATGAAGTAAAAAGTCAGAGTTAGTAAATGCTATCTGCAGAAACCAGTAATACAGACACAAAAAGACAGCGGCCTTCTTATTTTATTTTACTTTGAAGCGGCTGGAGAGTCACAAAAAGGCCTGTGACTCTACCTGTAGTCAAAGAAGAGCTCCTCTCCTTGCAGGATTGCTCGTTTGGCAAAGATTCCAATACGGTGGTCTCCATTCACCATTACCACTGCAATGGCAGCAAACACAACATCAGCCAAAAAACACTTTTTTTCAACCCCCCCCCCCCCTCCCCAAAATCCTCTGCATTCACATTTCAATTCAAAGCAGAACAAGCTGACTCAGTCTTACCTTTTGCGTAACAGTTGGGATTAACTGAATGATTTGCGAAGCGGATTTTGTTCCCTTTTCGTGTGGCATCCACGACAAAGTCTGGTGAGAGAAACAGTCCATTAAGGATTAATTAATACACTTTAACTGTGGTTGGCTTATGACACCAGAATAAGAGCGAGGAATACTTGCCATTGTTCAAGTTGAAAAGGAAGCTAGACATGTATTTGTCATAGATTCTGCCACGTCGGTCCGCCTCATCCTGAGAGATCAGCTGCTCATGCACACACACACACACATACACATGTTAACACTATACGTACAAAACTTCAATCAAACTGAGAACTTATGAATACCACAAAATTGCATGGACTTGCCTCTCCGCAGTACTCTGAGATGAACTCATTCTTCTGAACAGGCTCTTTGATGAAGGTGCCCCACCCGGCGACATCCGATGGTGCCAACAGCAGGTGCTGAGAGAGGTCAAATACAGGTTAGAAGACACCACAAGCCATATGAGGGATCTACAGACTCCTAACTTCACCTTGTCTCCAGAATAACTGATTATCAGATTTCAAATGTTTGACCATCAAGACCTTGAAGGGTTGTACTGTACCTTTTTTAGGCCTCTCTGGATGCTGCAGTTCTTGCAGGAGACCACTGTGCTGTCCCAGTGGTCCGCAGCGCCGCAGGTCATGCACAGATCTGGGTCACACTCCCTCACGGCCAGGTAGCAGGGACACTGTTTAGTGTTACACTGTGTCTTACACCTGCAGCCTGGGAATCGGTTCTGGCCTGGAAAACATTTAGATACACGGCTGCCTTGAAAGGGGACGTGACGAGAAGGTTTCGGAACAGACTGCATGCGGCAATACAGAAAGATAATACATTGTATGACTTGGCAGAATACAATATGAAAATGACAGATAATTCCATTTTAAAATGCAGTTGCAGCACAGAGGCTCAATGGCTGAGTAATGCTGAGAAGCTCATCTGTCAGGGACCTCTGCTGGCAGATATGCTGAAATACAATTTTGCAGAGTGTAACATAACACCCTCCGGGCAGATGAACGGAAGGATCAGGCAAGAATAACCGAAATGTCTTTCCAGCAGCCGCTGCCTGGGGAAAACCGTCCATAACAGGGGCTCCAGGCCGCATTTGTCTTCTCTGTCTTGCCGTTTTAACCTTCCATTCCCAGCCAGAGTGGATTTTATGTGTCTGTATCATCAAGCATTGTTTAGCTGGAACTGTCTGACTCATACTGATGTTGGAAATTATGTTGTATATCAGGCACGGAGCCTCTCACATCCCTTTGATTTCTCTCCAAGTCTTCAGAGCACACACATGTGCAACTGGGGCTGCTTCCTGTTTGACCCCAGCTCTCCTCTGCTACGGGAAAAAGCCGAGGTAACAGTCAGGTAAGGAGGAGGAGGAGGGGGGAGAGAGAGAGGGTGACTGAGCCACAACAGATGATTTAATGAGGCAAAACCATCTTTTCCAAACCATAGCAAAATGTTTACTTCATCTTATCCTCTGTCTCCATTGTATACTCTCCAGAGGGTGAAATACAAAATGCATTCCACCACCATGTGGCCATTTAGGAAAACACAGTTCTGGGTCATTGCTGCTGCACCAAATGCCTCATTGTGAACGCAGCTCTGTATTAAACAGACACCCACCTATTCCCGCCAGAGGACAGTTTCTCCTCTGACTGCTCCCAGAATACTGCAGAATTGTTTTACATTCTAATACCCTGCGCTATTGTGGCCTGGCAAAATGGCTTTAAAGCTACAGTGAGCTTTCAGTGGAAAATGTGGTTATGACAAACTGTCTTCTCTCTTTTTTTAGCATCAAGGCAAAAGCACACTAGGTATGTGTTGTTGTTTGCATTGAAAAAGAAAGGAGCACACAATATGTGACAGATTGGTGACACAGGCGAATAAGAAAAGTGACACTCACACTCGTTCTCGCACTGACAGAACTTCTCACAGAAATTCTGTGTTATCACACACGGGCAGGAGCTGTCGCATGGGTGGTCAGGGTGGTCACATGGCTGGTAGTTGTACACCTGATTGGACGAGTTATCTGGAGCAACAGAGGACAAAGACCTCAGAATGACACACTAAGCTGTGCTGTATTTTAAAAGGGATGTTTTATTGTAGGATGAACATACCTTTCTTTAGCTGAATCTTTGCCCATAACCTGCCTCATCAAACAAACACAATGAAAGGGTTTATTCAGTTTTGTCAAAAACTCCTTTCACTTGCTCTACATGGTATGAATGGCAGGACAATAGGATAGAAATTTACATATTAGACGTCCAATTAATTTACGCTGCACAGACTTAGTGACAAAAATTGGGGAAGACCAAATGCAGCTTTAAAACTAATACATACAAAACAGTGCAGAATACCCTTTTTAATTTAATTGTTATAAAATTATCTCTGCATGACTTAATCAGTTAATTAATTGATTAATATTTTTATTTATTCTGGAAGTGTCACTGAAGGCCAACCTCTGTTTTGCAAGAGATCATGTTATCATGATGTTTCCATCATAGAACAACAGGTGATATCTTGCCTGTGTTTCCTTTTCTTCTTCTGGGGAGAGATGCCTCCATCCTCCAAAGGGACGCGATGAATCAGGACCTCCTTCACTGCAAACTCGTAGACCTGGGGGAAATAAAAATGACGCAAGCAACACCACAATGTGAAAATCTGACACAAATGTACGCAACTTTTAAGAGAATTCTTTCTTCATCGTAATTATCTTGTAATGTAGTGGCTCTCAAAAGAAAAGCACATCGCCATGATTACGCCACAGAACATCCTGCCCCCGCCATCCTCTGCTTTCAAAACTCCACTGCAGAGGCCAAACACACACACACAAACACACTCATACACAGACACATATACACACACACACTACCACTTCTGGCAGCCAAAGCCCAGATTTGGCCTCTTCCCTAGGACACGGACATACATAATGATGCAGCTGGTTTCTGCTTTTCCACTCAGTTAAGCAGTGGGCGGGGCCCTCTGGATACCAGCAGGGCTTTAACAGACAGTCCAATACAGACTCTGGATTGTGTGGATGTAGGAAAGAGGCACTACAAGGGTTAGATGTAAAGGGGTGAGGCTGTTTTAAAATGTCTCAGATGGATCTAGATCTGTTTTTCCTGCTCTTTATTGGTAGAATTGTGCTCAAGTAACTCAGAAGCTGTAATGTTCTATCGAAGCCTTCTTATACTGTACATAACACATATCATATTCAGTCGACATAAAGCTGGGAATGTCTATGGCTGAATGACTGCATAATGAGAAAGCATGTGAGACGTCACATCTGGTAAGCATCCCTGTTTATGGTGCCACATGCTATTCTCTCTGTAGTCAGCCCAATTACCCACACCATAAAACCGCAGGCACAGGATACATGTGTTATTATACTCGCACTGACGCAAACGCAACAGAAAAAAAGCAACAAAAGTATGTTGTCTACTTCATTTCAAAACAACTATGTATCAGTCATAGAAGGTCCGAGTTAATTGCTTAACATTTAAAACTACATTTCATAGCTAATATAGCGTGTAAACGACAGATAAAACAGCTAATAACCTACAGTTGCGCAACTATTAATGTTAATGCTTTTTCTCCGAAATTAAGACCTAATTTCTTATAAATGCTCTTGCCCCTCCTTCCTTTTTGTCACCATTCCCTTTGCTTGGCTGTGGCTCCATTTGGGCTGTTTTGTACACTAATTGCACCATGTTTAGGTGGTAATGATGACCTCTTTATGTTAAAATCCTACATGTAACAACTTAAAAAAATAATTTGTGTAAGTATAAGCCAGAATTTGTTTAAATATATGTACGATTAATTATTATATTTCAGTAACAGCATATTATCTTTTCAAATGGTGAAAGAATGCAGCAAAACTTGTGCAGTGTCTTCTGCTTATTGTATCAGTGGAAACATGCTGAGATGGGGAAACCTGTAAGATGTGTGAACATTTCACCTCTTTGCAGTTCTTTGTACCGATGAGGCGAGCGATGGAGCAGAAGTTGTTGAAGTATGTGCCGTGCAGCACCCTAAACAGTGATTCCTCCGCCCCGCTCCATTGGACCACACAGCATGCCTGCTGTTCCCCATCATCATCCCCTGGACGTAGCTTAGTGGGAGTCTGGCATCGCGAATTCCCCTCTGTATCATACATACACATACAGAAACACACCTCAGTATCACTGACTACTCTTGGCAAAAGTTTTGGAATCTACAGACTTGAAGCTGAATACACACATAAACACTTTTCTATTACTTGGTTTTGGCAAAACGTTTATGACAGTTTTTATTTGCACATGAACATCAGTATTGCTGATTTAACCATACAAGACACAAATACTGCTAATTCTGGATGCCATTTTTGTGTATCTGTATGTACACGCACACGTGCACACACATGCAGGCACACATACACATACACACATACACTCACACAGGACCTTGGGCTTTGATTTATCTTTTTGGATATTCAAGACTGATGCTCGCACACCCACAGCTCAAGGCAGAGAGCCGAATGTTGCTTGGCAACAGGCTGAATGCAGCATTGCTGCGGCCACATGCTCCGTCACCCAGTATCTTTATAAATCAGCTCAACAATCTGTTTTTTCCATATTATCTCAACACGTGTGAGAGAGTCTGCTGAGTCACTGGCTGAGCACGAGCGATTTCCAAACCTAACAGAGGCTGCACTGATGGTGATGAACAACAACCTGAGAGCTCAAAGAGAAAGAGAGAAAGATAAAGAGCCCGGGGAGATTGCTCTTATTTCCCTCCCACTGCTCTCCACATGAAGATGTCAATATAAATGAAAAAAAGAGAGAAAGAAAAAAAACCACAGTAGGAGGAGGGGGAGAGGGAACAAAGTGTTTGTGTTGGGTCTGAAGCATGCAAAACTAATGGTTGGTTTATTTTGCTTGGCAAGAGAGAGCTGATACTGAGAGGAGATGGAAGAGGGGAGACAGAAGAGAGAGCAGGATATGACTTAAAAGCTTTCATCTCTCGCCAAATTTCACTATTCTGTAGGGCTGCAGTCAGTCAGGGCAAACAGCCTTACAGAAAGGGAGGGATCTGGAGGAGCTTATGGTAAATGATGCATCTACTTAGTCATACAGTGACTCAGAGCCTGAGAAACACATTAAAATAACTGTGAATGGAGCAGACAGTCTTCATTGCACTACGAAAATTTACCAGATTTTTACATTTATATATTATCAATACTTTAAACTTTAACCATTGTATTCACTTACACCTGTCTAGACAGAGCACCTGGTGGTTTCAAAAGCGGTGAGATCAGAGTCCTACCTGAGGAGGATGTGGTTTCGTGGTCACTGTCACCCTCTTTGCCTTCCTCAGCGGACCCAGATGGCCCGGGACAGTTGGAGTTGGTGGCACGTTGCTGCCTCCGCCGTTTCCGAGACCTCTGTGACCGCAACATATTCTGATCTACAAATTCTTTAGCCCCTTTCTTCATAAGAGGACATGAGATAGTAAAAAAAACAAGCGCAGAGTAAACAGCGAGATATAGAGAATGCCACAGTGTACAGAATGCATGAATGATATAGAAATGATTAATCAACTGTGGGCTTGGCGTACCTGTAGCAGGAAGCAGTCTACACCACATGGTTCAGTCTCCATTCGAATCTCCTTACTTTTCCTCTTGTAAACATTGGGTGTAGCATGAAAAGCTTTATGAACAGAGATAAAAAATATTTAATAATAGGGTCAGTGAGGTAGTTAGTAGTAGCAACTGGTAAAAATTACTTGAGCGTGAAACATTTCTAAGTATAGATAGGCATTTGAGAAATTAATCTGCTGCAGGAGTGATAATAAAAAACAAATTAAGCCATTACGGTGAAGGAAACAGTCGTATTTGAAGCAACGCCTGCAAAAGAGCGTGTGGAAGGAGTGTAGCGACTGCTCCCGCTGCACAGACTTAGCAAAGGGTCCATCTAGGTTGGGGGTGCAGAGTGGGGGCAGCTTGACTGGGCTGGGGGGCTCCAGGAGGTCCTTGTACCTATGGAGGTTACAGGGAGAGTTTTAGTAGTGATCACCTGTTTACAGTTCTTTATGCCACACTATTAGTATGCTCATTCTGAAGTCAGTGTTAGGGCAAAGATGTAGATGTTTCCTTCTAAATAAAGCTCTTTTAGAAGCTGATATAACTGCTCCTTTGAGTCAGAGAGCCTGAGAGGGAGCCACCATTATTACTCTCCTCCCTGACAGCTTGCGTCTCCATGGTGAACACTAAGCAACGGTCTGTTCAGCATTGTGCACACAGATCCCCCAGTTTCATTTCACTTTTCTTACTTTTCCTTCAGCTCCTCCGTGGTGCCCTTGTAAGGGAACATTGAGGCGATGGCTGTAAATATTGTATCATTGGGGATCTTCTTGCTGCTGGAAAGGTCCCTCGCTTTGGGAGACAGAGAGAAACAGTGAACAGAATTTGTTATACAAATAAGCCAGTTTTGTCTACACACCAGGTTTTGATACAGATTCTCAAATAAATCTTATGTAATATGTTCTCTCAAACATGTTGCAACGGTACAGGAGTTTTCCCAAAGCTCAAGGCCGGTCAGCAATAACATGTTCCGAAAACAGTTTCTCTGTGAAAAACATGACGTAATGTGAGCAGTGTAGTTTTCGTTTTTCATAATATTTTATTCATGAACCCTTCATCCATGTACGTGATTGTGTACCAGTAGCTGAATAACTGTGTGTCCAGGTATGCTTCCATTTCACTATCACTAAGTATTGGCAGAGTGTGTATACAGCCTAGTTTCCCATAAAACCTGGTACAAGAGGTCATTAAGTCCTGTAATTAGAGATGGGTCATATCAGTGTCATGGACAAACAGGTTCCCTCACAAACAGTACCCATGTGCAGGGACACAGAGGCAGCTTTAAAGTAAACAATGCCAGTTCAGGAACTGCTGTGGCAGGGTGACCCTGTGGCAGCTGTGCAGTGTAAAAAGATGAACAGTACTCGCTTTGTTCATGCTGCAGCCCTCTTGTTCTCTCACAGGACAAAGTCTGAACTCAAAAACGCACCAGCTGAAGACTTTCACACTCTCACCCTCAGTAGTGTTCCTCCTCTTCCTTCGGATGAACGCCACAGTCCCAGCTTTCGTCTCCTCCGAACCTTCCACTGAGCTCCTCCTCATCGCTCTCTCTTCCTCCTTCTTCCCCGCCACCTCTGTCGTCGCCGCCGCTGCTGCTGCTGCTTCCTCCTCTTCCTCCTCCTCATGGTCAGAGTACTGGCTCAAGGCCTCCACCAGCTGTTTAAAGATCTCGTCGCTGATAAACCCCCCCTCTGGAAGACAATTATTGTGTAAGAACCTTACAAATGTCAATGTCTATCCCTTAAATATTTGTTTTCCACAGAAAGGCTTAAGACTGATGTCAGCTGTACCATCCGCATCTAATAAACCCAAGTTCTTGAGAAAATGTTGCACAAATACACAGCATATCAGACTGACAGCAAATACAGGATGGGATTATGCTGTCTGTGCAGACAACTTGATGGGATGGAGCATTCAGCACACACCTCTGTCACCATGGACACCATCGTAGTTGTCAATGAGTTCCTCCAGGAAGGCCTCGTCCTGCTCCAGCACCTCATCACCCATGTATGGAATGTTGTGAAGGAACGTCTCATCCTCTACCTACGACAAAAAACAAAAACGATATTAATTAATATTACATCATGCATACAAATAACATTTGTGCATTGTGCCTTGCCACTCCCGACAAGACAGGTGTGCAACTACCTCATGCCACACTTCACAATGCCATATGTGATGCTTCTGAGGAGCTAAAGCCAAAAATATCAAATTAACAAACAAGTACATGAGTCTGTCAGTAGTAAATGTACATAAATGGACCGGAAATAAAATAGATATGTTGTGTTCCAGTATAATCTTCTGCAGATAAAAAAATATGCATTTCCATCATAAAACTTTTTTGGAACAAAGTAAAACCTCTTAAATGATGACATGTGTTCGTGAGTTTGATAAACCCAAGAATCGTCCATTTCCATTTAACTCATGAAAACCGTCAAAAATTGGAATCATCTGAAAATGATGCAATAACATATAAAATCTGCCTGCATTTGTAATAAAACTGTAAATGTATCATCTACAATACAGCATGATTTATTTCATACCATGAAGTTGTGCTGCAGAGGTGACCAGGAGTACATGAAGGGGATTCCTGCCACTGTTGACAATGGTCTCATGGCAATGGCTTGAGCTTTGAATGCTGGGAAACCAAACTCCACTGTACACATCTGTAAGAGGTGGGGTTGGGGTTGACAAGACGATAGAACAGTCCTCAGGATTATTACTGTACAATCAAACACACATGCTGCTCAACCTCCCACAGGGAAAATAAACCCAGTAAACACAATAAAGCGGACCCTGACAGCATGTGTGAGGAGAAGGATGCTGTTATGCCCTCTGGCTGTTTGTATTCTGAGCTCCCACAGGGCCACAGACCAATATTAGACCTCTGTGTGATCCGTTTCTGGCACACTGCTCTGTCCTAAGATATTTAATTTTAGTAACACCTGAGAGCCAGGTAGGAATCAGAGCAGAACACTGTGCTGGAGAAGAGGATTCAACATGGTTGCGAGGAGTTTTCTCACAACACATTCACACAGTAATAATAGATTGGATTACTACTTGAGCCTTCAGGGATATGAAGGCAGAGCTGGACAGTGTTGTGTGGCCTGTAGCCTCTCTCTCTTTAGCACACCATACACACACACACACACCTTCTTGTTGGCCACAGCTCCACTTGAAGTTGACAAAGGGATGGACTGAATCCTGAGCTTGGACCAATCTTCATTCAGGAGATTTGTCTGTTGCTCAATTTTTTGCCTGTTGGTCATGAACAGGGTCTAGAAACAAACAGAACAAAGAGCACGTCAAACATACTGTAAGACACACACGCAACAGGCACATAAACATACACAGTGAGCGCTGCATATTAAACACACACCTAATGCAGGTCCCCCATGCTATGCATACACACAGGCACATACACACACTGGCCTTCAAAACAGAAATTACACCTTACTTTTTTTATATATGCAGAACCGTCAATACCGAGTTAACCCACCTTGACCTCCTCTGCTTTTTTAAGGCGTTTTAACTGGCGAAGGCGCATATACTCAGACTTGACCCTCCGTCTCCACTCCAGCAGACTACGGGAGGGTGCATAGGAGGACGGCTGAGGTCTTGGGGTTGGTGGGGCGGCACCGGTGGCAGGGGCTGCAGTTTCAGCAGCTGTTTCCTCCATGGCTCTTTAAAAGGACAAAGATACAATTTAACCTCCTTAGGTTATAAGATGCATTGTCAAATTAAGCTTTTTGATCCCCAAATATGAGTATAAAAGGTGCAAGAGAATGATTGTATTTAATATTTTCATCAGAAAAATACAATAATATCTCTAAAAGGCCTTACATAGTCTCTGTGGTACTCAATAGTAAGTGTATAATGAACTTAAAACTGTTTTCATCACTTATTCTATCATAACAATCCTCAGTAATACTACAAACAGTTGTATGCTCACAGTCCTTTTCTACATACTGTTGTTAGAACACTACATACTCTTAAACAGATATAAAACTTCCCCATTCACCCTCGCTGAAAGTCTATTTGAAAGAGTGCCCCCCTCTGTTGGCAAAACAAAATTGTCATTAATGTAAAAAAAAAAAAAAAAAAAAAGCCTTCCACGGTAGTGCTTTAAACTGCTTAAGGGTACGACTGCTTTCAGGCCCCCCTTTTTTAAATCAAAGAAGGCAACTGACCAAATAATGAACAAAGAGACCCATCATGTGCACATGAATGGATAAAGTCTCGATTAATTTAACAGCACGGGGCATCCACATTGCTCAGGAGTGGGCGTGCCTCTTCAGAAATGCAATATGAAGCGGAGAAGAAAAGTGCGTAGTACAGTTTTTCTATGTTTCATAATCACCTTAGTGGACATCAACTTCCTTGTCTGAGCGAACACATAATCAGAAACAAGTACAAAGGCAAAACTGAGCTCGGGAAACTGACACAGTGCATTTTTTTTTCCGGACTATGAGTCGTGCATACGTTTCAGCCACAGCTATGAAGTGCGCTACGTCCTGTAGCTGCAGCCCTGTTCAAACAGAGGCTACACCAGTATCCATTTAAATTTGGAACACTTTAAAGACGTGCGCACCGAGCACCACAATGACAGCACGTTATTCTGGCGGACGCGTGTGCACGTCTGCGATCTACATTCAGTGTCGCAGTTATTAAATACCTTCAAATCCACGTCTTGCGTCCTATTTGTTGCGACAAGAGCCCCGTAACACGATCAAGTCCCTCTGTCTCTGTGTGTGTGTGTGTTGTTTTTTTTTTTTTAGTAGAGAGATCCAGAGGAATTAAAGGCTGTCTTTGCTATGGATCTGACGCAGATATCGTCTCCGCACGGCGAGGGGATCTCAGAGAAATCCCTACGTTATCCATGGGCATGGTGCTGGAGGTTGTTGTTGTTGTAGCTTACAAATAGCTGCGCACTTGGCTTGGTTGAGCCAACCCGAGCAGGAGGGTGACGTCTTTATTATGCCTTTCCTAGCAGAGGAGGATTTATTACTATTCTGCGTCCTGGGAATAAAAAGTAGCGTGGAGCAGCTACGGCACAGCACAGCTATTTACACGCACACACAGGAACTGATGCAACTGTCCACAGCGCTAGATCGCCATCTAAATGCGTGAGGGCATAACAGTCAATGGGTTTTAAACGGCGTAATCGCATAATGTTTAAAGATCCCACAACCTATTTAACAGCAACACACAACTGAGGAAGTGAACATATAGTACAGTGAGGTAAACTCGGTTAAAAAAAGATGCCATAAATAAATGAAGCAATGTTACATTATAGTGAGTTTTGGTTGAAATATAAGCATTATGAAAACTGAAACTGAAAAATATTCACATACTTGATCTGTATCACCGGAATGTGCAGATTCACGTTACAATACGGTTAAAAAAAATAAAATGAATGACAAATTAGTTAATAGTTGAAAACTGTCCCTCTGTTTCTTATCATTCCTATGGACTTGTATCGGATGAAAAACAGTTCAGTTGTTGTTCCACCTTCCTCCTCCAGGGAGAACCCGGCGCATTTTAATTCTTCGTTTTGAAGACGCTGGATGAGGGTCTTATGGCCACTGATGCCATCACGTACTTCACGTAAAATGTTGATTTAGAGTTCCTAAATTGAAAACATGTCAAAGAGCAAAAAAAAAAGGAAGAAAAAAAATTTAAAGTGGGGTATTAGATTTAGGAAATTATCAGCCTGAGAATGATTTAAAGCCACTATTTTTGGATATCTAAATCAACCTCTTATATGAAACAGATCATTTGAAATGTTTGCACACATAGTAGTGGAAACATTTTTATGGGGACTTTTCAAAAACGTCACATCCTTTTTGGAGGGGGAAGGGGTGAACCACATGTATCCTGGTGATGCATCAGATTAATGAACACATGATTCTCTGCTCTAACCTGATTTGACCTCATTTACAAGTGCTAATGTGGCCACTACTTGTTAGCTAATTTACTAATTAACCTACACTATAGCCTAAAATAAAAACACACAGGCCTATTATCAGCTAATAATGTGTATATATATGTATATATGTGGGTATATATATATATATATATATATATATATATATATATATATATATATATATATATATATATATAGCAAATACCAATTTCTAAGTTACAATTTATAATCCACACCTACTAGTTGATTTCTGTCATCCAAATGAAGTTAATATTCTTGTAAGTAAAGTAAGCAAAGTACTTAAAAGGTATTTCTAAACCTCATATAACTTTTAACAGTTTAATTTAATAGAGGAACATTTCATTCACAGCATCACATTTTACATATATTTAAAGTGACAATGTGGAAAAACAAGACTAGGCTACTTGTTTTTTTTTTTTGTTTTTTTTTCTAGTTTAGGAATCAACAGACATTCCTCAAAATGTGTATTATAAATAGTCTATAAATACTCAAAATGCACACGGCTGCTTTGACAAACATGCCTGTTTTCACTCTTCACAATAGAGGTTATAACAAAACATTTTTTTGTTAGCGTCTCTAACAGACAACAGACATTAAAACTCAGAATATTTTTCAAGAAAACATTTGATATTTAGTTTCACCTCAAAGAGAAAAAAGCAAACATTTTCTCAGGACTTGTGCTAAAAGCTAAAGCAGGAAGACAATGTTGGGCTTATACAGAATTAGTGTCATTTCTCAGGACTGTAAATAGTGTCCCATCTGTCTCCATGACAGTAAACAAAAGGGATGCAACATCTACAATGGGTTACGGGTTAGACAAATAGGCCTAGAAACAGGGAATGTGATTCAAAAATGTGTTTAATTTTGTATTTAGTATGTTGAGCTTTATTTTTTTTTATCCTCTATTTATATTTAACATCCAAGTGGACTAGTATGTAACACTTTAAAGATCCAAAACCATGGCTCGCTTCATTTATTTATTTGTTTATACGCTTGTAGGTTTCATGTTGTGAGTGTATCAGGTCTGGTCAAATAACTAGTTTATTGATAAATGTAGGCAATACTGTAACATGTAATATGTGACCTTGTGCCATATCTAACAATTAAGACCTTATTATCCATTCATAATTTTCAATGAGGTCATTGTCTAGGTTAGGGTGAACTTTATACAAAACTATTATGGATAAAAAGAAACACAAGATGGCACTGTTCAGCTACTTTTCATCCTACAGTGTGATGGAGCACATGCCCCAACATGCACACACACTCACGCATTTGTATGTCTAATTCGAATAAAGGAACCAGGCTCGGCCATGATTTGTCCTGATATCATGCTATACCGGTATAACTGACTCAGTATGTTTCTCTCTGATCATCGTGTTGTTGCTAATCCTTTCTTCTCACCGCTTTTGCTGTTTTATGCTGTGCATTCCTGGTCACTAATTATGCATTCAATGAGCAAAAGTAGCCTATCTCAGACGATACAGCATGTTTGGCGAGTCTACAGTGGGATTTGAAATAGCCCGTGCCATGTTGATACTGAACTGTCAAACAAAAGCAAACACACACAGGAAGATAAGCCCTTTCAGCAGGAAGTTTTTAGATCTGTATAATGTAAACTGTGCGTGTTGGTCTTGGCACCTGCTACTGGGATTCATATCTTCAAATATGTTGCAGCATTTATGATCTGTGACAAAAGGCTTAGAGATGAAAAGATGCACAAAGTAGTTAATGAAACAGCTACTTTTTAAGTCATTTAAAATATTATCTGACTATGATGCGTGAAGCATTGATTCACATGGAAGAGAGATGAGCCAAGTAAACTTCCACTTATTCTTCTTTCTCTCAACAGGACACTTGAAATATTTCTCTTTCCTTGCAGGCGAATGCACTCAGCTGTTTAACTTCACTTCCGCTGTAAGTTTGATGCAGATGTATTTAAGTTTCTATTTGTGGGGTTTTAAAAAATTCCATTACATGAAAAAGAGCGGCCTAACCAATCTGAAAATGAAATGTGGAAGCAATTTTGGCCTCGAGATACCTGGCCCCGTCCCAAGCTCAGCAGCTGAGAAAGTGCACTCGTCCTTCAGTGACGTTGATGAGTGCATCAGTTTCATACTGGAGATCCCTGCTGCTGCCTCTCTTCACCACAGAAGCTCGGTGTGACGTTAAATCCAGAGGTGATGGGAGGGAGGTGCCTGTTATCACCAGTGATGGTACGATTTAACACAGCACTGATACAAAAAGCATTCCTTACTCACCACCAGTGATATACTTGTACAGTAAATCTCATGCTCCATAGCAACAGACATAGCAACACATAATCTGGAAAATGTAGTCCCCAGTGATGACTGATAAAAAATATACATCAAAATAATATATTTTGAGTGTTAAAAGCGTAGTAGTAACATGCTTTTGGATCGCTACTGACAGGCATGTATGTCTTTCATGCTGTGAGTTGGCTTCACAGCTACTGGTTGTAACATTTAAGCAGCACAAAAATTGCTGTTCCAAGCTGCCATTCAAGCAAAACATGCAAAACATAAAAAAAAAAGAAGAAGTTTTCACATATCAAAATAGCAACATGAATCATTTCAGTTCAGCCAGGATTTTAAGAAACCATTGCAGTGTGTATTACTTGTGATGATAAAAAGCACCAATCAAAGGCAAAGGGAGAGAGAGAGAGAGAGAGAGAGAAAGAGAAAGAGATGGGTCTCCCCCCAACTCCTTTCTATTTGAAAACAGAGGGTGGGATGATAGAAATAGATGTGTACCGGTAGACCACAGTAGTTCTAATCTTATCAGAGGCTCTCTGTCCCGTTGTGGGAATACGCCCATCCTAGGAAATGAGGGTTTCCTGTTGTTTTATAGAGCCTTCCTGCAAAAAGGTTGAGATATGTAATCCCTACTCACCAGGGAAGACGGACAGAGCATTGTCAAGCAAAATGACAGCCACCAGTTTCTCACTTATGTTTTCTGGATGTTTTGTGACTCTGCTCATCTGGGGTAAGTAGAGGATTTACAATGTCCGTTTCTTTACTCTTATGATATAACGTCTTATAACTGCTTGCCCTCTATCTCACCTCTCAAGAGGAATGCTTAGGAGCTTTCAGTGATTGAGTGGCTTTTAGAAAGGAGCTTAGCTAGTCTCATGATTGAGTTTTACACTTAGACAGTTTGGTTTAAGGGTCATAGAGTAATTCTGATCAAGCTGAGACAACAAATTTGTTTTTAAAAATGTTGATGTAGTTGGTTGATATCATTTATTTTTACAATGAATGCTGTAGTTATTATTTGCTCCTTTTTTTAATTGAATAAGATCTTATATTCTTGTGAGAGGGGAGTTATTATACACATGTTTAAATGTCCTTCAGTTGAATATATTAAGATTTCCTCATAGCAGTGGCAGACAAAGGGAGGATGCAGGTTACTCTTTGTTATTTCCTTTACCCCCTCTACTTCTACAAGTTCTGATGTTTGAATATAAGGATTATCTGTCATAATTCAGTATAGTTCTTGTTTCCAGTTTGAGCATTTTTTACTTCAATTCTAATATTCAATTTATTTCTCTTATAGCAGGGCACACAACAGTGGTTTGCCTGGTTGATGAAAATGAAAATTTAGCCGCGCAAACAACCACAACAGTAGGTATGTGTATTTTTAGTTGTTCCAAATATGAAGAAAAAAATATCTCATACATAAGTGGAAATACTTTTACTAACCTGATATCCTTTCTCTACAGCGTATCAATCAACAGAGATGACGAACAGTAAGTTTACAGTTTAGCCTTTCCTCTATTACACAATTTTAAAGACCCTTAATTATTCTTCTGTGTCTCCCTGACTGTGAATGGTCAGGTTCTGATTAATTCCTACTTTAATCATTGACCTGACGTACATTAATGCTATTAGCATTTAATATGTTTTATAATTATATTGTGATTAAATATTTGTGTCCTCTGGGGGATTGTTTTGGATCAGTTCCTTAAACTCATTTGCTTGGCCTGGAACTGACAAACACAGAAAGCAGAGCTCAGAGATCCTGGTTTCTGCCAAGATCTCCTTGTGTGTATTATCACGAGAATCCAAGACAAACTCCTGGGGAGGTCTCTACCAGTAAGGGGTCAACAGCAGTAGACACAAGGCCCATAATGGTTTGAGGTTGAAGGTTAACTGAAACCTTATTATGAGCGTCCCCCCCCCCGGCTCAACTTCCTGAATTTGTTCGTCATTCACCCCATGCAACGTCTGTGATCAACGCATGAACTCCGAGTTGTGAAACAACTGGAACTTTGGAGCAGCGCCCCTTTCACTGTTCCTCATCCTGTGCCTTCCTTTTTTTTCTTTCCCCTGACTGTCCCCCCTCCTTCCCCTGCCAACTCCCCCCAACTCTGAACTCCTCCTCTGCTGAAAAGACACATTTCCTGATGTCATTACTAAATCAAAATGCTGCTCAGCAAACAGATGTTGTGAGAGGCCCAACATGTGGATTCAGTGACATAAATTAACAAGTTAGTTGTGAGAAAACATTAACCATACATTTTGTTTCCTTTCAGTCAATGAGACCACCTTTCTCACACTGCTGACAGTGAGAAACAACCTTACAGATGTAGCACACTCATGAGCACCCCATGACATAAAAAGCAAAAAGTTTCCCACACTTGCAGTGGGAGTATGGGAAAGTTTTGCTTTACTATCAAGATATTAAACAGCTGATCAGCACTGACTAACAAATTCTCCCAGGTTTGGTCAAATTAACCTAAATATGAAAGCATGGCTGTCTGCTCCACACACCCTGCAGAGTCATGATTACATCCACCCCAAAACGCTAAGCCCTAAATGTTTACTTATGTTTCCTATTTGGCAGAGGCAGCCCAAAAGGCAAATAAATCACATGCTGTGAGCTGGCCAGGCCTTCGACTGTGAGAAACTGAGACTAAAAAGCAGAACAAGAGTTAAAGAGTAAAGGGTTTTCAGATGTGAGTCCAGCCCAGCTTGGGTGTGCTCCCTTTTATTTGGGAGAATGGAGAGGACAATCTTTGTTGCCTCCACCCCTTTAAAAAAGGAAGAAAATCCTAAAGAAACGTGTGTTGGAGAGGGGAAGAGCTGCTGCCAAGGCGCAGGGCCGTCAGACAGATCTTCGAAGAACATCTGGTAACCGCGGGTAACACTGTTTGGACATCTGGTAACCGAAGGTTACACTGCGTCTCTTCCATCCTGTCGGGTTTCCTGTTATGCCTCGCTGTACACAGTTTAAGAAGTTTAGGTTTATTATACATGGTCCGCAGTTGGGGAAAAGGCACCTTTATTCATTTTTTCTGACATGAAGGGAGTACTTGGTTTCATTGGGGTATTCCTCTCCTTTCTCTCCGGTGAGTGTGTGGTCTCCCTTCTACAGCTGCAAATGCCTTCCTCAGTACTGTGAGGGGAACTCATGAGCTACAATAGACAAAAACATTCTTTGCATTGAAATTTGCTAGGATGCATGTCTTTTTTTTATTGATCTGAACTACAAGGTGTTACCTAGCAAATTTTTAAAAAACTTTGTGTTGACTGGCAGTGCCAATAGTCTACATTACTGTTTGATGTAATTTTTTTTTTTTTTTTTTAAATCTAAACATATTATTTTTCTCCATTTTAGATGCCACTCATGGAGACCCTGGCTTGTCATTTGGTATGTGACATAACCTTATAACCATATGTAACCATACAACATATATATAATTCTGTGAACAAAGAGTTCTTTATTCAATGCAGATGTCCAACACGTCTTTATTGTCATTTTATAATCTGTCTCTCTCATTTTTTTGACTCTTTCCCCCTTTCTCTTCTCCTCTTCATTTCATGCAGGTTGCGGGAATGGTTCTAACTGTAGGGAATATTGTAGCTTCTGTCAACAGATTTATAGAGGACCAACAATGGATTGTCTTAACACATTATTTGCACATCTATGTTTCCTCAAATTTGAGAACGCAATGACATCACTAAACAGCACTGACTGGTGCATTTGGGGTAATGTGAGCAGGTAAGTAGAATGTGCTTAGTTCTATATTTACAGGTTAATATCTTTAACATTAAAAAGTGTTGTTAAATATTTGCCAATTTCTGAATTGTCTTTCTCAATCTCCCTGTCTCCACACTGCAGTTTCTATAGTAACTTCAGCCTTTGCACAGAAGAGATATCTGACTGTCTCCTGATCCCATGGCCCAACCCTCTGGTGGAGAAGACCTTTGTGGACATTCACTCCAAGTTTTTCATGGATTGTCCTACAGAGGAGCTAAGTGACCCACCACCAGTCATTGTCTTTGCCCTGGTGATAACTCCCATCTGTCTGATCCCTGCCATGGTTAGCCTTGTGGTGTTCAAAACAAAGAATGGGGATGGCAGCTCCTGATAATCTGGAATCTCTGCTCTGATCATGATCACCATCAAGTTTTTGACCTATGCTTCCCCATCTCTCCTTACCTGAGGACCGCAGCTTGTTTACACGTAGACCTCTGCTGCATTTTCATCTCACCAGAGACTTTGCAGAGTACTGAATCTTCATGCTAAGTTTACCTACGCTTCACAACATGGACGAACTCTAAAATATCAGCCATTGAGGAAACCTAACCAGACACAACACTGATTCAGCGTGAATGACATAATTAGTCGCATCACAATTATTGCAGCTGTTCAATAACAAAGTCCTTGGTGTTAACAAAGACTTACTGTGATAAAATCTGTTATTATAAATCCTTGTACCATACTGTATCTCATTAATGCTTTTAAAGAAATGATTGTGACAAAAGTTTTGTTTTCAACCACCGACTTGAGATCCGACACTGATCGTATTGGTCACATCCAATTTGCACACAATATTCAGAAAACAGAGCTTGATATTGATTATATTGAAGAACCCAGTATTCAAGGTTATGATGACAAAAGCTCTGGAGCTTGCTAAGTTGAAGGCAAAATATATTTGTGTTGACACTCCTCATTATGTGGGACACCAGTTGTATTGATAAAAGACAAGGTAATTTTTTTTTTTTTATCACTGAACTTAACTCTGCTCTTGGCTTCTATTAGAAAATATATGTATGCGGGGGACATATGCTACCTAAACTGTTTGATGAATTTCAGTTTGAATTGGATGAAGATATGTTGAGCTATGAAAAGGATTATCTATATGTTCGTAGGGAGGACAGAACAATGACTATAGTCCGAAGCATGGACCTGGTTATGTGAGTCAAAGTGTATGGAAGGTTTGGGGGTCAGAGGTTACAGATGGGACACAATGAGCGGGTACGCCCAGAAAAGGAGCTCTCTTTCCTATTTCCTAGTATGAAATCCTTCAGCACTTTCCTCTGTCCAAACACTGACAATCCTCATAACCATATGGTGAGCTAATTAAGGTGAACTTTATCTAATATCTCCAAACAGTCCAGACAAAAGATATTTAACTTGTCTGAGCAGCTTAGTGATAAACACTGAGTGACGACAGGAAGAAAAAGTATTATCTTTCGCCTGAATCATGACAATGTGTTATATATATATATATATATTTTTGTTTTTTTTTGTTTTGAATGACGATAAAGCCATTGTAAGGGCTTTCAGAACTGGAACAAAATGTTTATTTATATACTGAGTTTAATTTCTGCTATTGTCAGGACTTAGTGGACTTACTGTCTGAGAGAATACATCCTTCCTGCTCTCACACCATGTACTGTATACAATTTGATATACTTTTGAAAAATATATTTTATACAATTGAACATAAGTTTGGATTGTTGGCTGTCGCTTATTTTTTACTCAGAAGCAGATTGTTTTTAAAATTCTGGCTAAAGCACCCTTTAACCTTTGTAAGTATTCAATTAAACACTCATTTCCCTTGAGTGCTGTACAGATGGCATTGCTTTGTGCCTCAGGTAATGTTTCACTGTATCTTCAGTGAGTGGTATATTATGGTGCAGTTGCTATGCTGCGCAAGTGCTGGTGTAGTGAAGGAAGCAGTGACAGCAGTCATGTATCACACCCTCATCTGGCACACACAACACTGCAGGGTGGGCCTGTGTTTGTGTGAATGTGTGTCTGGCAGGGCTGGGTGGGAAAGTGTGTTAGCTGACCTTCTTCCTCTCTAGATGTCGGGTCATCCTCTTCCCCACCCCCTTCTGATCTCATCCAACTCTGTGTTACTCCTCATTATTACAGCACACCAGAAACCCTTTGTGATGCCATTGTGCAAGATGTGGTTGTGAAAACAATATTAATCATGTTCTATTAGTCACATTACATCAATTGTTTCACAAAACAATATGTGCGTGTGTTGAGTACACATGTCAAATATCCAAGCTCATGATATATATGTTTAAAACATATTTTCAGTCAGGAAACTTTGCCCTCTAGTGGTTTTTTTTTGTGACAAATTGCTTTATCACTCAGTAGCAGGTTTTCATACCAGCATTTACCAACCTGACTGTCATCTTGAAAAAAGTTAAATGTGTAAAAAGACAGCTCAAAATCACAGACAAAATGTTAGTGTTTCCCAGGGAACAGTGGTATCATCGCAAACCCCTAGTTTACAGTAACAGATGACCTGCTGTTTATCTGTGTATACACATAAGCAGCATATTAAATACATATCATCTATAGATAGAAAGAGGATGCCGAGTCAACAAAGCTGATAATTAAAACTTAACTAGGGTCTGTAGTGTTCACATCTATACTATCCATCCTTGAAAAATACCAGCTAACTGTATCAGAGCGATAATGAGGTCGGTATTTTACAAGAAAATCTTTTTCTTTTCTAAAAACATTTTTAAAAAAATCCATATATTGTGTATGTATATGTCAGCAAGAAATATAAGTTACTGCAAAATTCAAACTTGGCGAGCTTGCACGTGCCAGACATCCTCTGGACTGTGCGACAGTGCTGTGCTGTATCACTGGGAATCCTTCAAAGCAGTATATAAGGCCAATAGGTTATTCTCCAGCCCTTCAGCTGTGCCACCACACAGTTACATAACATTTTGAGATGCCCCAACTTGTACTGTATATAAATCAGCTGCCATGAACACAATCCTATGGGCCTCAGTTTCAATGATCTGTGCTGACACTCAAGTGGGTTGACTTAATGCTACGGGGCTGTAAATGCTCTCTGAAATGGACCAGGGAACATGTCTGCAGTCCTTCAGATATATTTTGTTATGTAAAATCTGTTGATCTGGGATGATCTGGGAATAAAAAGTCAGGAATACTTATGCAATTAATAACACCAAGTTTGCTGTACACGGCAAAAGCACCAGTTAAAAGTAAGTAGAGTAAAAGTAAAACTGACGCTAAACATTGTTTGCTTTTCACTTTGAGATTGTGATGTTCCAAAAAAACAAAAACTACAATGACTAATGACTCTTAAAGTGGCTGCATGATAGAAACAAAACTAACATCGCAGACGTTCCTCAGGGTCAAACAATCACATACTCAGACAAGTGAATTAAACACAAGCCACAGCCACATCTGGTTCCCTCATTACAACTGTACTCAATAAATAAAGTCACAGGATCTATGCAAATAGATTCTCTTGAAACCTCCTTTAAAAAAAAAAATCATCTACTATTGGGGATTCATCTGGTATTGGTAGCATATTATTTATTAGTATTGGTGGTATATGGTTTCAAGAGGATCTGTTTTTTTACAACGTAGTTTCTTTACTATGATCTATGACATGGTGTTTATTATATTTTCGAAAACTAAGACACAGACTGCAGTTTGTTTGCACAGCACTTGAAGATACTAGACCTGCAATAGTGATCACACCCATGAGCCACAGCTGCGTCTTCAGTTGCAGGGTGGCGGGTTTTGGCTCCGGAGCCTCTGTGGGAGTCTCTGGGTCTTCTCGCCGTGGTAGCCGATGACTGTTTTGTCCCAGGGATCTGGCAGAGTGGAAGTTGGAAGAATAGTGGATAAGGGAAACTGTGGCTTTGGCTGCGGAAATAGTGGAGGTGGCTGATAGTGTCAGCGTGTCTGCTTTCCTATGAAGGAGTGTTCAGCAGCATCCATGACAGCAAATCAACCTTATCAACCAGCTAGAGCAAGTCAGTTTCCTGGAGTGGGTCTATTCCAAACTGGAGAGGCAAATCTGTAGAAACTTAAGAAACTCAAGTGCTCTTCATCACAGGTTTTCCTCAACGATGAGTTTATTGGAGCATGTGCACAGTGGACTTTTGCCAGACTTGATGAAAATTAAAAGATTGTACCCATTGATGCGAGTCATTCAGTGTGACATGAGTAATTACTTTGTTGTGCGAGATCCAGGCAGCTGGCAGTGCTATGTCAGAGCTGACCCTTCAGCTGGATGACACCGAGCTGGCAGCAGATGACTCTATATTCAAGTAGGTTTGACATCAAAACTGCTGCCCGATCAGTCAGAATAAACTCAAAGAAATACAAAGCATGAACAGTCATTTTCTACAGCCAGATGACAATTTCAGTGACAAGAGACAGAAATATTCTCGAGTCACCCAGTGATGATGGAAAAGGAGCAGGGTCTGCTCTAATCTGTGAAGATCCTTTATGAGTAAACACAGTAGTTTTTGTACAGCTAAACTTTAGTCTGATATTCACAGGGGGAGATACAATAAATTCCAATATTTTTGAGGATTTAAAACAATGAGAAACGGAATTGAATAGTTTCATGTTACAAATCGACCTTTTAAAATACAACATTTATGGGAAGATTCACCAACTTTGCAGCCATAGAAGCATTAAGAGAGAAACATCATGGCGGCTTGGTGTCTTGCAATAATGGACTATAGAAAACAGGCGAAGTTATCAGTATTGTTACATGATACACATCTGTGCCACTCTGCATGCTGAGAAATTCCAACATAACAAACTAACATGATGAGACAATTTCCAAAGCCTGCCAGGAATAACATGACCTTTGAACTTCACATCTCAGCTGAGTGAATTATGAACAGTCTGTGGAATATGACCCACAGAAATTTTGGAGTAACAAAATAAACCTGCAGAACAATGAGACACATTTTAAGCTTAAAATATTCGACTTTATTGTTTTACCCTTGTGGACTCTCTGGAAGGGAACCTAATTGAAGCCTGTAATTGAGCTCTGATAACTGGGCTACAGGCGTTGCTTGCCAGTCGGACACACATCAAGGCAGACACAGAGTGAACTATCTAAGAGTACCCAGCCGTGCTGGATGTCAACACGTATTTGGAACATTAATACCACTGTCTGCTCATGATAATGGGCTTTCTAAGGACACAAAGACAACTTTCATTTCCGTCTATACATTTGTATACATTATATTTTACTGTAGTCGCTGTCACTGTCACTGTAGAGTCTGGATGATATTTTGCAACTGTGTTAAAATAGCTCCAGTGTGCCTAGAGTGCTTAGAGCAGTAAAGCTGTGAATTGTGTGAGTACATTTCATAAAATGGGTGGCCTCTAGATGGCAGTCTTTGAGAGCATATTGTAGCTGAGGGCACTCCAAAATGTTTTAACTTGAGAGGAAAGAAAAATTATGTATTATATTTCTAATTGTGCCTTTGGTCACAAGCATTCAGTTGTTTGCAGTTCACATGCAAACCTCAGGTTATGGTAGTTCAGACATTAAGTGCTTCTGTTTGGACACTCCCAGTTTGAGTCAATATGTTTGAGTCAATATATTATGAAGTTCTCAAGTACAGTAGACTTTGTTTGAAGGCAAATAGTATGAACCATTAAGGCAGACACATTTCTGTTGATCAACCCAGTGTCAGAGTGTCAGAAAAAAAAAATACAGGTGCTGATTATAGAAGATAGTTGTAATTCACACATGAAGCAGAAAGAGAAGGGTGTTGCAAGCTGTGTTGCAAGCTTGTGTTTACTTAACTTTTCAGTCTTTTTTCTATTCATAGCATAAAACTATAACAATTAACAGAGTTCATTTTTTTTAATGTTTTCTAATTACAGAAAATACCAAGGGAAAGTGCTTGCAAAATTGAAATAGGCTGTAAAAGGCACTTTGTTGGCTTTTAAACTACCTTCCATGTTTTCTCTGAGGTCTTCCTTCCAGTGTGGTGCATAACAATAATTTTCCCCCTGCACATTTTCCTTCAGTGGGTTTAACCAGAGCCTCACTGTTGTTTGGTTTGATCAGCTGATTTTTCTATCATAAAAAAACATGCCAACGTGTTAACTTCAATAGTGCACCTGCATTTATCCACCTCCCTTTCCTCTTAATATCAAAGACAAATTTTTGACAGAAGCTTTTACCATGAGAAACAGCTAGATTCACTCTTGTTTAGAGGCAAATAGTATCAGTTTCAATCCACAAATGCTGAGCTTCTTATGTTTATCTGCACAGGAAGAAGCATTTTTCCACATATCTTTTGTTTCCTGTTTAGTAAGCCTAATCCTATACTGCTCTTAAATTTTTTTTTTCATGCCCTCTTAATACAAATCACATAATGCACACAAGAACGTATTTGATATGAAACACATATCTGTGAGCCCAGGTGCATGTTTATGTATACTCAAAGATGCTCATCATTACACAAGCATGCACACAAATACTGTATGTAACAGTGCAGACACAAACCCAGAAGCACTGACTCTCAAACACACACAAACAATATAATTCAAAACATGAAAGAGGACTTATGTGCAGGTATAGTAAACCTAGAGGGGGGATTGAAAGGAAAAAATATGAAAGGAATGTGTATGAACTTATCCCTGTTTTAAAGCTTTTAAACAAAAGTTTCTGCTCAGTGTCTCCACCAGTTTATAGGGACTATGTGTCATTTCCCCAATACACGCGACAATGCTTCAGGGATTGAGCCTAAACAGGCTGAGTTTATGCCTCTATATTATGTATGGCTTTTATGCAAATGCAATGGTGACAGTGAGCAAAAACCTTTGATCTGGGCTTCTTTGTGGCTGGAACAGTTAAAGCTGCAAAAGCATCATGAAAACAGAATCAGGAATGCAGCATAGATATTGTAAATAGAATCGAGGAACCTGATAACTTTACCTGCGATTTAAATAAAGAGCTGATATATTGCCTCCTCCTGTAAAACCCCATATTTTTGTAAGGTTAATGATTGCATCCATACAAATTGGCTGTGCCATTACTGCAAAACAAGTTGTTTGATGACAAGATAACACATCAAGATTGTCATTTCTCCCCAATTAAAGAAAGCTTTTAGTAAAGCTTAAAGCTTTTAGAAGGTGTAACGAGTTGCTGAGCTGTCATAATAATAGGGTCTTAACCTAAATCCATTCCTGTCTCATTCATTACTACCTTGTAGTTCCTGCCAAGATCATAATTGCAAGAAAAAAAAAGAAAGCTAGCGTATCTTTTCATTTTCTTTTTTCATTTGTTTCATAAAAATGAACCATGTGATAATGTCTTGAGCAATAAGTGCATAACAGAGAAGGTTTTAGGGGCAACACAGGCGGTTGACACAAGCTTGCACTTAACCAGAACTGACTGTTCTGTTTTGTTATTTCATTGCAAAACTGATCTGATCTGTTCAGTCATGTTGTGTTTAAAAAGGAAACAATGGGTTATCTAATTGGAAATCTACATCTGCATACCACGGGCAAGATAGCGGGACCGCAAATATTTAGACTATTATGTTCTGAAAAAAATCATACTGAATGTTAATTTTGTGCAAAATGACAACCAAAACAGAAACATTAGAAAAATATGCAAGTTAACACAACTTTTTAAATGTGGTATTTTAAAATCTTTGACATACTGTATATACAGTATTAGCAATGATAGATGTGCTTTGCTGAACATTACGAGGAAGGGCGTGTCCTTACTGTATGCTCCTCTGATGCAGCCACTATGGAATAAAACTGCACCCTTTGTTTCAAATTTCAGTCCCACTTCCAAGTTTTATACAAACACACAGAACATGCTATGGAATCTATGCATGCAACAGAAGCATAAATTTTTTATTCATAAATTTCAATCAGATTTTTTTAAACGCTTTTGCACTCAGTCAACAGACACTCATACAAAAATAGCTCGAGAAAAAAGGTTTATTTTATTCCTCAGACTACAGTGTCAAGGTAAATACAGACAAGCTCTCAGTGTGTTTTATTAAGCTATGTGCCCTCGTCCTCCGGTGAGTCATCCTTTGATTTCCATTTCTAAAGATGCCATTCTACCGGATGCTATTGAAACAGACAGAGGCTTTGGCTATAAAAGGGGGATATTGCTGCCTGGATTTATAAACAAACTAAACTCTGATCTTAAGCAGATTTACAGAAGGGTAATACCCAGCTATACAGACACATGTCAGCAACAATACATCTGTTAAATCATGCACGTTGACTGTATTGGAAACAGTCTGCCAGGTAAAGGCTTGAAGTAGAGGGATGAATTTGCTCTCCAGACACATGACAGAAATACTGTTAGGAGGGGTCTCTAGTATGCCTGCTGGCCCATGGGCGTGAAAAGCTTATCCCACACCTCCACCTTCATGATGGCTTTCCCCAGGGGACACATGGTGGCTTTGATATCTAGGTAGTTGCCCACATAATTGATTCCTGACCCAGTTGCTTCCTCCCTGACAAACCCATGCTCATGCTGGTTTTTCTCATAGTACATTTCTTTATACAAATCCTTATCACAGTTACGGCCCTTTTTGTGGATGCCCACTGCATACCAGTTCTTGTACAGGTTGTAGTCCCAGGGAACTGAGAACATGATGGCCAGAGTCTCAATGTAGTCGTTCCGTGACTTCTCGAAAAGGTCGTAGGTCATCACACCAACGCTGCCTGTTGATTTGCCGCTGGACTTGGTGAAAGTGCAAACCTCCGTCTTTAGAGGACGCACTGTGGGTTGAGGTGGGTTGTATGTCTCCCCATTCTCAAGGTACACCCTAACCAGTACACAAAAAGACACATACATTGATCTTTTTGATCTCTTTAATACGTTTCATACAAGCCTGAAAATACATGTTTCCAAAACAGTCAGGGCTTACCTGGGGTTGATGAGGCAGTAGTTGTTAGTGAGATTCGTGATTTCAATGGTGACACTTCTCCTGCTGGTCACATCTGCTGCTACAGCTTCAGCTGACTCCGTCATGTTGGTATGGCTGTGAGTTCCGCTTAAAACAAAAGTCATTTAAGTGTTAACCAGCTGAGCCAGTCAACTTCCCAGCTGTGACTAGCACAATGGGAATCATCAGAGTCACACTTATTACAGTATAAAATATCCTCCTGACCTCTGCTCTGCTGACATGCTCTATTGGCATTACATTGACCTTCAAAAGCAAACATAGACTGGCTCTGAGTTTATCAAAAATGCATTTCAGAGGCTAATGAGATTTCGAAACAGTTAACAACCAGAGAATGGCTGCAGACTCTCTTTGCCTCATTAGAGAATGTACCTTTTCAATTACAGCACTAAGTACCATGCAATAATGACATTAGAGTGAAAACACTAGGAAATATGATCACCCCTTTTATCAACAGATATGAGATAGAAATCAAACAAATGCCCCATCAGGCTGCTATGCGCCTCTTCAAACTGCTTATTATAGAGTCATGTGATTATTGCTAATGATCCATACTCTGTGCTGTATCTTCTTTATCAAAGGCTTTTTCCCCAAATATCCTGAGTGACTTACCTGCTGAGAACCTCTGTTGGTGCTTGCAAGTCCCAAAGTGGGAAAAAAGTCAGTAAAAAGGTGGTGCCAGTAGTTTTTTTTTCAACAAGGATGTATACCAGCACCCAGGAAACCCTCCCACTTGGAACACAATCACAGTTCAACAGTATACACCCTCTTTAAACACACGTTGATCAAACATCCATCGCTCATGCAAAAAGACTTTGATGGCAAATATTACCATGTTCCCCCTTCTCTGGAATAGCACAGCCGCACCCTAATTGTGTTAACAGACCTGAACAGTTGGGTAAACCAGGACCATTCACTCACGCAGGTGGTTGGCATCCTCATTCCTGTGGTATTGTGCAACTGAACAAGTCGGGACAGACATCTCTGTAGCAACTTTGCTCATATCCTCTCTTTTGTTGAACTTCTTGCATTCCAAATACCACACAAAAACCACACACTCAGAACAAGATGGAGAGTCTCGCAGCCAGTGAAGAACAATATTGTTACCATGCCTATTAAAAAAACATCTATGCAGATATTCCATCTGTTGCTACTCATTAGAATTGGATGGATCCAGCTAAAAGATTAAAAAATGATCACTGTTCATCAGTAATAATGAAAGCATACTGAATGAAAACATATCCCACACAAAGTAACACAAGCATCGGGTCTGAATGTTTTATTACCATAATCAAAGAAAAGAGAGTGTACAATATACATAAGCCCAAGAAATAAGCTAATGGAGAATCAATGAGCTGGCTGTCAGATATTGATATCTTTCAGCAGACACAAAATACAGATGACAGCAAAATCAGTCTTCCTCTCCTCTGGATGTTTTTCTAAATGACAACATGCAACAGTAGTCAAATTAAATGGAGTTTATTTACTCTGCAGGGTACAAAAGCAACATAAAAGGAGTAGACTCTTTTACACTAACGACCCATTTTATCGTAGAGCTCCACTTTAACAATGGCTTTGCCAATAGTAGACATTGTGGCCTTCAAATCAACAGATGTGGCTCTGTATTCCAGCCCACTACCGTTTGTGTCAGAACGGGTAAAGCCACTGAGGTCTTTCCCATCATACATCTGGTCGTACAGATTTTTGTCACAAGCACGGGACTGCTCAACCATGCCTACGGCCAGCCGGTTATTGTACAGGTTATGGTCAAAGGGCACAGAGAACATGATGGCCATGCGCTCGGAGCAAACCCGGCTCTGCATATGGAACAGGTCGTAGGTCAGCAAACCGACAGCGCCCGTGGCAGTGTTGTCATCCTTGGTGAAGGAGCACACTTCGGTCATGCTGGGACGAACTGTAGGCTGGGGTGGGTGGTGACTGAAGCCACTTGACATGTAGACCCTATACAGAAGAGCAAGAGACAAATCCTTACTATCACTGATAACTTTCAGTTTGATTTCCTTCAGACACCAGTGTTTTGTTGAAAAAAAAACAGAGTTTTGTAAGTTTTGTGGAGATTGTAGGTGTACTTTTAGGGTGTTGGGCTTTCCAGTTGTGAAACACCTTATGCTGATGGATGAAATGTGACTGTGCAAGTACTGCTGTGGACTTCTAAGCAACAGTGAGTGTACCTGCTTGAGATGTGCAATGAGGCGGTGTGTGTCACTACATGATGGATAGGTGGATGTTCTCAGCAAAGTGATGTCACACATGAAAACCACCCATCCAAGATATGGTCTGTCCTGCCACAGTTAGATAAATGTAGAAGCATGACACAAATGCCAATAGACGCATCGTTTTTATTTGTTTTATCGTTTTGTTTTAATTCATTTTCAGTGGCAGGTAATAAAGCAAATAATTTCTATAGGGGAGAACAGGGTAACATGAGCCACTTTTTACATTTGATGATTTTACTGCAAAATGAAAGTGTATTTGTTTCAAATAATAGTTACTATATATACCTCAGGTTGTTGTGTACCCATGGAAATTATTATGGTTTTAGAACAATGAGCCATCAAAAAAAGTTAGTCCTATGGCACAACTTACCCCAAGGTAGGGGTAAAATGAGCATGGGAATGGGGTAAATTGAGCCCTCTATGGGTAAATAGTGTTACCATTAAATACTGATATAAAAATTACACAAAATCAAACAAATTTGAGATAATTTTGAACTTTATTGATGTCATCAATTTGAAAAAGGCAAAAACAGACAGGTGACAAATCAAAGGAAAACCTGGTACAGGTCTGAATGCTGGACCCCTACAGTGAAGGGATCTGGGGGCTCTGTTATGCTGTGGGGGGCATTTTGCTGGCATGGTTTGGGTCCACTTGTCCCCTTAGAGGGAAGGGTCACTGCTAATCAATACAAAGTAGTTGTGAGTGATCAGCTTTATCCTGTGATGAAACATTTCTATCCTGATGGAAGTGGTTTCTTCCAGGAAATTTAAGATGAATTCACAGAGAGCAAGTTGTCTTTCAGAGTTTTATTGCAATATCCAGAATACATATTTGCAAGTCCAGATCTCCCAGTTTGCTAGGCTGAAGAGATATTGAATGAAGTTCAGTGTTGGTACTTGCATATACAGCCACATGCATCACAATCATCCCATATTCATCACCCTAACAGTTATTTTTAATTAATTCACTGTATCTCTTGGGAGTTTCTTTCGGTCTCTGCTGAGAAGTAAGAGTTGAAGGCCAAATCTGTATCTGCCTTTCCTCCCCGGACATTCCCTCTAAAGTTACAGTTACCGAGTCCCACACCTCACCTTTGATAGTACCTGTTAGGAACATTTTCATACAGGAAGCAGAGATCATAAAGTCTTACAATGAGCTTTTGACTATAAGGCAGTGTAACATAATCTTAAGACAATAACATAAGTGTATATGTTTCCATTTCAATGACAATGCCCCCATTCAAAGGACACGAGGGGTCACTGAATGGTTTGATGAGTATGAAAATGATGTGAATCATATGCTATGGCCTTCACACTCACCAGATCTCAACCTATTTGAACACCTATGGGAGATTTTGAGCTGACGTGTTAGACAGCGCTCTCTACCACCATCATCAAAACACCAAATGAGGGAATATATTTTTGAAGAATTGTGTTCATCCCTCCGGTAGAGTTCAGAGACTTGTAGAATCAATGCCAAGGAGCACTGAAGCTGTTCTGGTGGCCCAATACCTTACTAAGACACTTTATGTTGGCTTTTCCTCTAATTTGTCACCCGTCTGTATGTACAGCATGTTCGTGTGGCTTAAACTTAACATTAGTCAACAATTAGGTATTTATTCATCAACATTGTAGCACTTGTAACAGGGATCAAACATGAACTGTGTCTCTAGTTTCTAGGATATCAGAAAATAATTTTGGGGGGTAAATTGAGCCGTTGACTCAACTTGCCCCAACATCACTGGCACGTTTTACCCCACAACCTCCATTTTGACAAAACTGTGGTTCAGGTCCACAGTTATGCTAAGTTTATTACCTTGTTTTGTAGCTTAGACTGACTTAACTGACTAAACACGTAATAATGTCCAAAACTTATCTTTTTTAATTAAGATACAAGACTGATACAAGACTTTAGTAACATGATGAATTCATTTAGCATGACAAAAATCTTTTTTTCTTTGCTCTGTTTTGCTTACCACTCTCTCCATGTGCTTGAGTCCAAGATGGATTGAGTAATATGAACTATTCTTTCGTAATTTGTGATCACATACTTTTTCTTATGGTTACCTAGATAAAGGGGGTGGCTCTATTTACCCCGTTCTCCCCTGTATGAAATAGATGGCATATTGACATTTCACTCGCAATATCATTGAGCTTTACTTCTAATTAAGTACAGCATAACCACTTAGAATCAACAAAGACAATCTGTGCCTTTTCTATGACTACCAGAGAGACAAAAAAGTTGCGAATACTTCATTTTTCTAAAGGGAGTCCATGCTAATAGTATCAAGATGTTTATTTGAAGCTGTAATCAGTCAGTGGACTCTCAAAGCACTTCAAAGAAATGTATTAAGCCTTTTGAAAATAAATGCCTGTCATTGGAACCAGTCGAAGTTTAGTATATATTCAGGCCATGACACTCTGCAGCAACTCATCTGTAAGTGCAGAAAACAATTGCTGGTGCAGGTATGATAGATTTGCCAACCTGCACTGACCTCTAATTTAGAGATGCATTTTACCCAAAAGACAGAAAGAAAATTAAAATCTAGTTTTTCATTAACTGCAAATGTGAGGAGACCTAATTACAGGTGCTTTAGGGAGTACAGGTTAAACAGTATGGCCAGTATAGTAAATTACTTTATTGTATTATCTTATGAAGTTGCTACACTTTTAATCACATTATCTCTGCAAATACTGCATGATGTCATTCATCAAGTTGTATTTTTATACATTAATCATTCTTGTGTCTTTATCCAGTCAGGTTTGATTTTAAATATTATGTTGTGTATTATGTACTTTTGTAACATGTATTAAATTGGTAAATACATCGACTTACTTGGGGTTGATGAGGCAGTAGTTGCTGCTCACATTGGTTATTTCTATGGTGCAGTTTCTGTTGGTGGTGAGAGTGGCTGACACGGCTTCTGCTGTTTCTGGCATCTTGGCTGCAAGAAGATCAGGACTGAAAGCTTAAAACAGTATACCAAGATATATATCAAAGTTAAGTTATCTTCCTTTGAGTAAGTTATATTCACCTTTTTGGAGTTAAATGCTGGAGTTGAGCTAGTCAGCAGCGTCAAGTTCTTCTTTCTCAGATCCTGCAGAGAGGTGGAGACTGTCACCTACACAGGGCTTGTTCCAACACAAGCACAGGCGTGTCCACTGTGAAATGAACATACACCATCTTGAATGGAAAAATCCTATCTCAAAAAGAAGCACTTCAGCCACTTGCAGTAACGTCCTATGATCACAGTATATAGCAAAAATGAGGTGATTCATTGAGGTAATATATATAATACAAACAGTAGAATATGATAAGACAACATCTGTCAAAACTGTCAGCACATTTCAGCCTGTTGCATATTTGCCCTCACGTCATATGTGGGCGGTATTGATTCCAACTTGGTATCCGTTATTGTGAGTTCAAGAAAATTATTCTATCTCACTAAACTTTATGCCGTACATTATTGCAAAATCTTATTAGATTATCTAATCTATAGTTTAAACCTTATTTCATTTATTGTTCTTCAACTATTCAATTAGCTATTATATTAAATTTAATTGATTTAATTTCACCGTTTTTCAATGAACTCATCTCTTTGCTCTTGTGGGACACCATTGCTGCTCAGGACATATATTTCATAAAAACCCTTATGGAACATTTCATGTTCTGTCTTGCTTGAAACTATAATCTCACAAGCATTGCACAACTGATTGCTTGTTGTTGTTGCTACAGGTGATGGCTAGCGACAGATTCCTGTGGGAACCTCACTACATCAGTCACAAATTTCAACACACTGTCTCACTCTTATATTACTAATTCTTTTGCTGCCGATCTGCTCCCACTGGAGTGTGGAATGGAAAAGGAGACACTCCCCTTTTCCATGTAGGAGCAACTTACAAAAACAATGGATTATGTAATAGAGCACAGCACAGTGCAGTGTTATAATTATCCATAATATTACAGGGCCTTAGGGTCTCCCTAATTATATATGTTTTGCAAACTTTGTGTGTGCTGAGATGTGTTCATTAGACCACCAATGAATTCAAGTAATACTACAGCAGCTGTTCCGTTCCATACAGTACATCAGGCGCCTAGAATTTGATTTAAATCCTTCAACTTCGGTGCTTGAAGTCACCAGATGGCACCAAACATGCATTTGCAAAAATACATTTGCACTACACAGACTTTGTAAGTTAGTATTTGCTCTCTGATGGTCAGCCAGTGACCATGGCAGAAAATCTCTCTAAAAAAAAAAAAAACATTATACAGCATGCCCTTCATAATGTCCTGTGATAAGGGAGTCACTGCATGCAAATAGTTATAACATAGGCGTAATACTACATATCAGGAGCTTTATAGGTCTAATGCAAAATAATAAAATAGAGTGGATATAACCAGTAATATAATATAGTGTGTGTGATACATTATATATTATTATGAAACTAGAAATACTGCCCTGTGGTTATACGCCTCCGCCAACCAGTCAAGTTGCAGTTTACATCCATGTCTGTCAAGACTCATATAATATTTATAGTGAAGACTTTGAGGGAATTTAATAAGAGGTATTAAGTCTGACCTTTGACCTTTGACCTCCAAATTCTAATCAGTTCATTCTTGAGTCCAAGTCGACATTTGTGCCAAATTTGAAGAAATGGGATGGACGGATGGATGGACAACCCGAAAACATAATGCCTCCGGCCACAGCTGTCGCCGACGCGGAGGCATAAAAAAATGAAACCTCAGCAGGACCTGTAACACTTTTCATCCGTGAAATCTTACTAGGTAATGATACAGCAGACTGAGCCTGACCAGCTGAATTTGAGATGTCCCAAAATGACCACCATACAGAAGATAAACCCTTTTGACATGACCTCTCCTCTGCTGCCACCCTCAGGGCAAACTTCACAGCTTTACATTTACAGTTTTTTATTAATTTTTGTTGTCAAAGCACTGTTTTCCAATGTTAAGAACAAACTTTAATCTGAGACTAAGACTAGCAATGCTGCCGATTTTTCATCCATCCAACAATTCTGTTTACTGTAATGTTAGTGAGCACTACACTGTCCATGCAAGACCTTAAGTAATGTTCAAGAATGCATATATACATACAGCAATAAACAAAAAACAACAACAAAGTGTTGACTACTTTCTTTTCAACTACATTTTAAGGGATATAAACTGACAAAAATGAATTTTAATAGCCTTTAAGTTGTACAGGTAGTAAGAATTGGGTATCCTTTATCCTGCAACACTTGACCACCCGTTTAATAACACACACACACACCATCATCCTCAATTGATTTATGTCAGAATTAAGTTACATTTCCTCCTATTTTAAGCAGGTCTGTAAATTTAATCACACTGCAGTGTTATCTTTGCAGTTTCTGAGAACAGTTTGTAAGAGGCAATTAAGAAGGTGACAAAAGGACAGAATATCAGTGATCTCTATTCGTCGGTTGCTGTAGCATTTAAAGTGTTATGATGACAAAGATAAATGTTCGCTGAAGATGAAACCGTATTTAATTATAGTGGCTGCAGTATCAGTATCTCAACATGTCACTCACATTGCTTTTTTTGTCTGTTGGATATTTTTTCTCACATTTTCTCTACTTACTTCCCTCTCTCAGTCAGTCTTGACTGTCTGCAAGTGAGTGTCAGGTTAATGCTTTGCTGGACTGACACTATAAATTATTTTACTCAGAATCATATGGTAGACTGTAACAGCCATCGCAGATACAATATTTAACAAAATATTACTAAACACTACTTTTCAGTCAGAATGCTTGTTTACTGTTTTGTATTGAGTCTTAATTAAACAGTAAAGTGAAATGCTAAGTCAGTATGTTGTCACCAGTGAAAGCTGTGCTGCTCTGAAAATAGCTGAGCCATTACCAGAAATGTCATTTGTACAGTATTGCACCACAACCAAAATCTTTTTGGAATATACCTCTTTCACAGCAGACATGTTGATTTTTCATAGCAGGAAAAGCAAAGATGCAATTAATAACATTAATGATGGCTCAGGTCCATTTAAGTATCCAAGGAAGCCATACTGTCCACATCATGCACTATACCAGGATTGTGAATTTGGAAAAACTAAATGGGATGCAGCCATAAGTAATTGCACATGTGCATTTCCTGCTTTGGCATGTCAAAATGTCTATTTTGAAAAAGATCTGATAAATGTATAGTAAAATTTGTGACAAATACACACACCTACACCTCTGTAACAATCAAAGACGGGGCTTGAACCCATCAGTGCACTCAGTAGAAAGGGCTGATAGGTTGAAAACAATCCTTACTTTGTCAAATGCAAACTAAAGGTTAAAGTTAAAGGTAAGAAGAGGTCAAAAGAAAATGGCGAATAGGTCAGCTGCAGTCATACTGAAATCTGCCTGGCGAAATTTATTTGCGAGGTGTGGCCAAGAGCAAGGAGGACAGGAAGTAGTATGGATTGGGTTGTAAACATAAACTGCGGGAACTAGCACAGCTAGCGTGCTAACAACAACAGTCCACAAATTTGTGAATTATACAGCATTTAATCAAATACTACCTATCACCTCACTATCCTCCGCCGCTGTCCTTTACTCACTGCAGTCAAACGACATCTCTTCTTCTCTGCTGCTGTTATTACTCAGCTGCACAGTTATAAAACAAGAATATAAATAAACAACATTTCCTGAACGGAAGGTCAATCCCACCCCTCTCTCAAACCAGCAGGATCATGGGGGAGCACAGTGATTTCACACGTCAAAGTTCAATCAGATTGAACTCTTCGCGAAGCAAAGGATGTGGATCAATTCGCAACCAGAAGTGAATGTGTCTTGCCCAGTTCCACGTAGACATGAATGAGAAGTGAATTTTGGTGTGAACGCACCATTATACAACATACACATCTGATAAGCAGTAACAGCTAACTGATATCTATTAAGACTAATGGGCAGTGAACCAGATCTCATGAGAGAAACAAGCATGAAAGAAGCAACTTAGCTCTCCAAAAAAAAAAAAAAAAAAAAAAAATTAAAAAAGCCCGCGCTCTGAGACCCTCAATCCAATGTGCGTAAGCCTCATTGACGAGAACGGTGCTGCGTTTCTTTTATGTTTATCAGTGCTGGCATGTTAAACAAGATCTGCATGATGTGCACGTATTTCACACTTACAGAATCTGGACACTGCCTTTGAATCGTCCCCCACTTGAGGTTGAATCCTGTCTTTTAATACACTCTTTTGCTCACACTCTTTGTTTTTTTTCCATATTTCACCCACTTAGAAATGTAAGAAGTTACACTTGTAGATGGACAAGTCAATACTGATTGAATAATCATGAAAATGTAATTGGCTTCTCTTATGTATCCTTATCCTGCTAGTCCTCTCATCTTACTTATATACTGCCCTTTACACTTGTAAAGCATGAACTGTCACTCAGTTTAGTGTTTAAGAATAAGTTCAAAAGCAGTTGATCTTAGAGAAGCACTCAGTTCAGTTTTCAGTAATGTATGTTTTTTTTGACAGCATTAAATAAAACCTAATGTGATGTAAGGTGAAGGTCTTTACTTGAATGTTGAGCAGAAAACTTTACTCTGGAGTTCTTTCACATATACTGTGTGCTCTTCTAATAGCGTGTACTGCCAGAGTTAAATAAAAAGTTTTTATTTGCACAAAAACAGGAACAGGAAAACAGGACTTTTGGTTGACCCTACAAACCCCTGGCTATACATTCACTGTGGGGAAAAACAATGAGGAAATCCATCAGGTGGAAAGGCTGGTGTAAAGGAAAGGGTTTGGAGAAGATGGAAGAGGAAGGGAGAGGGAAAGGAAGTGAAAGAACTGAAAAGTATGATGGCTACCCTTGTATGTAAATAAATGAATAAATGAAAAAGAGTGCACATCAAACATCACATAATGAATACAAATCCTGGCGTCTTTTTTTGCTGCTGAAATTTTGGTGGGAAATCCAAATCCAGCATCACCCCACTGGATTTTGTCTTTCAGCTACAGGGCAACAGGTTTTAAAAATACATCATTTCCCAGAGGGGTGAAATAAACTCAGTCATGCAAAAAATGGCCGGGACCTCTATGCTTTATCTGAGGATGATGTACAATGTTCCACCAATAGACAAAACAAAGGTAGCCATGCATCACACCTTCTTCTTGGGATGGGCAGACCTCCACTGGTATCACTGGATGATGGCAGAGAAGATGATTTTCATCTGAGGGAATTGCTGGTGGAGATCTTGCAAGTCCTGCTTGATCCCTGTGGTCTCCCTATAAAAGAAAAACAAAAAAGAAAACAGTATCACTTCCCTATGAAACCTTGTGCTGGTGTGTTATTAAATTTACCATATTTCATTTAATATTGTTATTTTATTATTTAATATTTTACCAGGCTATAGTATGCACTATGAGTGTATAATTTATTCAACACTATATTTAAAAAGCCTTCAGTTGTAGTACATCCAGCAGGAAAACAGCTTGGTTTGTCCGAGTGGTGTTGCCATACCTAGCTGTCCTAGATGGCAGACCCGCTCAACTAATTATATTTGGGGATATAATGGTGACTGGGTCTGTCCACTTACTGCCAAAAAGAAGAACCAGTTGCGAGCGAGCAGGAGAGCAGTGATAGTAGTTGTACAGGCAGGAACACACTGGGGACCCCTGGAGGGCAGGTGTGAAACAGCAGGTTTGAAACAGCAGGAAATGTTTTATCAGCAAAGTCATTTACTGTATACACTTAATGTACCACTACAGCATCCATATTCCAATACCCCAGGGTAATAATTTGCATGTGGCAGGAGGTAAACTCTCATTTTCACTGTATTATTTTATCATCCTCAATTTACATTTACAGAAATTTGACTCTGCAGGCATTTATTAGAACATGTTTACAGCATACTAAACAATCAAACACATCATATTATGCATTTTTGCACAAATCTGCAGGAATGTCCTGTTGATTCTTAATGGCAGAAATTATACCAAACGATTTTGATTTTTATTATTTTATGTAGCCTCTGATATGTACCTAATAATATGTACAATATGTTTTTCATGATGTACTCATAAAGATGCCTCTCTGCTCTTATGTCCATTATCAGACTCACAGTCCAACCGTGTCATCCAATGCTTGACGTCTGGTTTTGTTTTGACCTTTTCCCAGAACCACTCTTTCTCTTCCAAATGTGATATCGACATTATGGAGCTCCGGGATGTAGAATTGGCCACTTAGGACATGTGAAAACAACCATGATCATAAATTGCTCCTTTGGCACTAGCTTAGGCAGACGTGCCTGACTGATTTTAGATTGATATGACTTCGTGCTTCCAAGCATCAGTAAAAAAAAAAATTAAACAAAAACATGCATTGTTGCTTAAATCCCTGCTGCTTTTTGATTGTCTGGAGACAAAAGGTTTAAGTGATATTTTTAACGTAGTACTTTAGATGTGAAGAAAATAAAACAGGTTTTGCGTCAGTTAAACACTAACACCTCATGATTTATGGACACATTCACATTCCATCCCGTTCAAACCTTTTTTTTTTTTTTTCAGCACTGCATATGAAGTCAACCACTTCGCAGCTCTAATGATGTGCAACATCAGTGACATTTCTGCCTCTCGAGGCCACGCTTTGCGTCTGTCTTAATCTCTTTATCTCTGCTGTTATGCCTGACGATAATTGTTTTTCCTGATGCAGTGCTTTTTAACGGGCACTTTTTGGACAAATCATTTTATAAAGCAGTACCCATCCCGAGCTGCTATCTTAGGTTTATATCTCATTCATAATGTAAAATGTATAAAAATATCTCTCAGCTCACCTGCGGTCACAGATCATTTTTATGTTTACGTGTGTTAAATGATGATGTATGTAATTCAACAATAGGACATACAAACTCATCCTTGTACAGAATACTGTTCACTGATTTGGAGGTATTTTGATTTTGGACTTTGGATGCAGGATAAATTGCAATAACTTCTGTGATATCCTGACTTTACCTCCAGCTTCTCATGAGGTTGGCATTTTTGCCTTATAATGAAATGTCTTGACAATGGATCACCATGAAATTTGGTACAGATATCCATAGTGTCCAAATTATGTATCCTAATGACTTGATGCTTCTCCTGACTTTTTCTCTAGCGCCACCATAAAGTTGGATGGATTGCAATAACTGCGGCGATATCCTGACTTTTCATCTAGCACCATCATCGGGTCACAATTTCAATTTGTCCAATTCTTTGGTTTATAACAAAATACCTGTAAAACGAATGACATTCCACTAGCCTGCTGTACTGTTTTTAGTGCTAATTAGCAAATGTTAGCATGCTAACATGCCAAACCTCATTGTGAGCATGTTAGCATACTGACATTACCATGTAGCTCAAAGCGCTGTTAGCATCACTGTGGACTCTAAGTCTCGTCAAATAATGTGCACGCAGAATTTCAGCCTTCATACTCTCATTTATATCTCTAGTCATGCTGTAAACAAGGTCCCCCAAAAAAGAAAATAGGTAGCTGCCCACTTTTCCATGTTAACATTTCAATACTCAGGCTCTTTTGGGTTTTAATAGATAGCAATGATCAGAAGAAGAGAAATTCATGATCATCAGAGTTGAATACTTTCATTTATTTCCAGACCATATACACAACAGACTCTTTCTTTGTTCAAGGCAGCACTGCTCAGAATTTGTACAGTTTCTCAAAAGTAAAAAATCTAAAATTGCAGACAATCAGTTAAGCCAGAGATCCAAACACTGGATATAAAAAACCCCTTTTTTAAACATTTTTATATATATTTAATATTACCGCGGCATAAACTCTTACAATTTCATCTTCCTTCAGAATAGAAGAATCTGATTAATCCCTTCAGTCATCAAAATGGTCTTCAAAGGTAAAGGTTCTCAAATGTGGGGTAATGGGCGGGGGGAAGCAGAAGGGGATTATGCAAACTTCACAGTGATTAATTTTGGCCTGAGACGTATCTCCACTGATGGTAGCCGGGAGAGGAGCATATTGATTGATTGCTGCAGGGGGCGCGAGGTTCTGCACATTTACTTTTTGATGAATAGGCTGTCAGGGCCACGAACAACCAAATATGGCCCCGTAAATGAATGTTTAAGCGATTATGGTATAAGTGTAAATATTACACATCCATTAAGGAGGATTACATTTGGTGCCACTTTGAAGAGGGGAGGAAATAAAAGGGACAAGCACGCAGAATATCCCACAGCAGAGTAGGTGCATGGAGAAATGTGGTTTTAATCTGCATAATGTTTAAGAATTCTAAATGGGAAAGTCCTTGACATTAATCTGTGTGTGTGCGTGTGTGTCTGAGCATGCATGCGCGCGCGTGTGTGTGTGTGTGCGTGTTTATGACGGCTGGTGTGTGTTTTTCAAGAGAGCAAGGACTGAAGAAGGGGGCTTTAAGTTGACAGAGCATGCCAGTGCATCCACCCGCTCAAATTACCACGCGACAAAACGCATCTAGGGTGTTGCACTGGAGGTGAGAGTGGGAATAAACGCCTGCTTCAAAGATGATTTGTGCTCGGCGTGGATTAATTCCCCCACCTAAGAAAAATCAATAACACCGTGTGCAATAGGAATACATTTGTGTCACCTCTTTGGGAAAAAGGAAGTGAAAACACAGCTCAGAAGCAGGTTTAGACAATACACATCACAATGACTAAAACCCAGCTGGTTAGAAGGCTCATTCTGGAGAGCTGCCAGTAATTAAGGACCTTCTCTCTTTGTCTCTCTCTGTATCTCTCTCCATCTCACAGCTCAATGTGAATTAAATACATTCTTTCCAAAATAGCACTTGTGTAATCTTTAACTTTTGAAGCTTCAGCATTTGATCATTCTAAATATGCAAATATATTCACCATCATTCATTGTTCAAGTAAGCACTTTCCATCTCATTTTTAGCATGCAATCCCCTACATTTTTTTTTTTTTGCCGTCATATCAGCAATCTCTTCAAATGGGAGACTGACTATTTTGTTGATTTATAATGATTGGGGAGCATACTTTATGCACATAAGCTCACACATGGATGCATGTAAACACAAGTGGCTCATACGAACACACAGAAAACACACACACATCATGAACACCGCAAAGAGATACTGATTTCAAACACATACTGAAATTCCATTGGGAGAAACCCAGTGTGTTTTTCTTCTCAACAGCATGTCAAAAGACTGAAATGTAAACAAATCTGTTATCCTCATTGTGGGCTCATTCTGCTACATTTCTGCTAATTAACAAATATGAATAATGTTTTTTTTTTCTATCCTTTAACTGCTAGCTATGTTTTTCTGAAAAACATCTTGACTTTTGCCCTGAACATCCACGTTATCTTTCAAAGACATTTTGGGACAATATCTGCAAGTGTTCATGCAAACATGCAGAGTTTGCCATACATTTCCATATCCCCAGACAGAGCGTCCTCATCCTGGCATTGACTAAATGATAAACACCAGGGCCTCTGTTTGCCACTGATCTTCTGAAGAGAAGACGGACAGAAGATCAATAAACTCCCCACCCTCCATCCCATCTGTAGGCATTGGCTTTTCTTCTGTTCTCCCCCTCCCCTCCTCCCCCCCCCCAACCGCACTCTTTCCCCAAATTGTCGCTCTGTCATCGCATCTTTCATCAGCCCTCGTGCGGCCTCTCTGACGGCTCGATCCTCTGCCTTTCACTCGCACGCCCACAACCCTGTGCCGCCCTTCCTGCCGCCCCCACCTTCCTCTCCTCCGTCCTGCTTTATAAGAAATATAATCCCATTGATCCAAAACCCGATGTGAAGCGTTGATCTGTAAACAGACGAGTGCTCAATAAGAGCTGTCCAGTCCTCTAGAGAGGAGATGGAGGGATGGAGGGTGTTGGAGGGGCGAGGGTATTCGAGGTGCAGCTGGTTATGGAGAGGTGTGCTCGTGAGAAGGGATGCTGTGAGAGGAGAGAAGGTGGTGATGGTGGTGATGGTGGTGGTGGTGGTGGGGTCTTAGTATCTGTGTGTCTCGGAATCATTTATCAGTTTTATTGCTTTCTTGTCTTGTTGTTGGCTGCCATCGCCCCTCACCTGGCCCTCCTGCTCCCACTAAACCTCGCTCCCAATCCCTGCTGCAGCTTCACTTCGATCAAACTATGTTCTACCCGTGCAATTAAAAGTCTGCAGCTCAGGGTGAACAGATGAAAGGTGTGACATTTTGCTTTTGACTGACGATGAATTCAGAGTGACGGGCCGGACAGACGCATCCAGGCAAGGATATGGATTTATTTTTTTTCCTCCCCTATGTTCCCACACTCTCCCCACAACCCCTCCTCCTGCCTCCCCTGTTGTCTTATTTGCCTCTTTCTGAGGTGATGGGGCCTAGCTGTAAGGGAGTGTGCCCCACACCCCACCTCATCCTAAATCATTACTTGACAGTTTAAAAGGGCACAAAGCAATGGATGGCTTTTTTTCCCCCTCTGTGTTTCCATGGTTATTTTCTTTCTCTTAACCCTTTCTCTTTTGTGCCTTTGATAAAGTGAGTGGGTCTATCTGTACTTACACTGCTTCTGTGTCAAGGTCATTTGTCACTGAGAGATGGAGGCACAGACTCTCTAGCCAGATGGAGAGTTTTTTGCTGGCTGATGTCTGAGGAGCAAAATTAGGATTTTTTCTGGCCGTTACATTTTTAGTACAGAGAGCCAGTGGTGTCGTTAGAGTCTCATTATATTCCAAAACAGGATTTACCTCTTCCATCTAAACCAAATTTAGGTTAACCTGGTCTATCTAGAGCCACAGGTGGGGGGAAGCTTGTTCAGTAATGGCTTTTTGTGGTCAGGCTATTGATGTAGGGCAGCCCTAGCTTTACAGTGAGCTTCATTCGACATGATCAAAGTCAAAAGAACTGAAATATACAGCAATAACCATAAAAATGCTGGAGAAAAATGAAGAAATCCAACCCACCTTGAAAATTTTAATGAACTTACACAATTAATTGCATTCTGGCTGTGCATTCATTGATTTTATTCATAGTCAGAAACTGCAGTCATGTCAGATGGCACATTTTTAGACTAGAAATTTTTTTTAATACCTTGTTAACCTTGATAACCTTTTTCTAATGATCAGTCAACAATCTGGAAAATGTATTTTGATTAATTGGGCACTGAAAAAAAAAAAAAACGCCGGCCGGCAACATTGATCTATACTCCAACATCGGCACATTCGTGGACACACCCAGAGCATCGATCGGAACATTTCAGAGAACAAACAGAGACCTTAAGGTCAAAGGCACATTCTTGCTAATGACCTGTAAAACAAACTGTACTGTTAAAAGGTGACATCAATACTGAGACCCTGAACTCTTTCTACCCAGGTCCCCAGCAGAGTGTGTGCCCGCATGAAAACTCTCCATCTCTGGATTATTTAATCCAAATCCAATCAGACTCCAAATGCAGCAGCTTGGACATGCTGTGTGAAACAGGTGTGCGCAGAATGTACACAGTTCTGTTTGAAAATCTCCTCATTATACGAAACTCAAACAGCTAGGAGGAGACGGGGGCTGTCTGCACACCTCACTCTTTATCCGGTGGACAAGTGTATAATCAGCTGATTTGGGTGACATTGAACAAGTGTGTACAGTTTGAGCTCTTTCTGTAAGCGTGCCTTTAACATGAGCACACAATCCACACGTTCAGACCAACTCTTCTTACTTTGGCGCACTGCACTGCTTCTCCAAATGTTGCGAATACTCCAAACATGCCATATACACAAAGATCAGCAGATCTCATTCTGCTCTAAAATGGGGTCAGCGGCTGTCCAAGGTGCATGCTATGCACACAGGAAGAGTTGTTATTTCCAGTTTGACCCGTGACTCGTCACACAACTGGCAAGAAGAAGCTTTTTGATTCACAATTAAGTAGAAATAAAAAGAGAGAAAAAAACCCCCCACTCCCTCCTGGTATATATAACATGACAAACATTGTATTTAAGTTGTGTGTATGAGTCAAAAAACGTCTCTGTCTATTGAATTACTGGACAAATCATAAGTGGCAAGCCATCCATCACGCACCAACATGACCAATCTGGACCATTGATCCACAATTGTCCCCAATCAGCAATAATCAGGTGGCTCTCAGGCTTTAAGCTTATCATGTTTCAGAACCATACCCATTGTCCTATTTTCTGAATGTAACAAATTAATTTCCATATGGGCAGAGAGTAGCAGAAATTATTTTTAGGTAAAATTTGAGAATATGGTAGATCGGTCCAAGAAATGCTGGCAAAAAGCAAACCTCACTGATCAAAGAATGTGCAGTAATAATACTATTACATAATTAGAACAATAAATTATCATCTAATGTGAGAGGTTTATCAAGCATGTGTTTTTATTTGACTTGAAAATAACTAGAGTGTTGCTAAACTTGTAAGTTATCCAGAAAAGATTATCTCATAGAAGAGCAGGAGCCAAAGAATTTAATAAACAGATTTTCCCCCAAATCTGTGCTCAAATTGGATATTTTATTATTATGGTTATTGAGGCAGCTGTAACCTTCTTTTATTGCTGTTTTATTGTGCCATCTTGGATAAAAAAAAAAAAAAAATTCTGCTATTACAAGTATGACATATTGAGGTCTCTGGCATTTCTGGACAAATTCTTATTAGTTGACCTGCTTTTTAAACAGAATAAAAATGTGTGGTCTTGACCGGTTTGCTGCTTTTTTCTGTTTCTGCGGTTTAGGTTATTAGTGAGGAAGCAGGTGCCTAGGCACTCGATGGCCTTTTCTCCTCTTTTTTTATGACTTTGACTCAAAATTTGCACAGTGAAGCGATCAGTCCATGCAGTGTTCAAATTATACTGCGGGGGACAGCTGCAGGAGGGAAGGGAGAGGAAGAGTCTGCTGCACTATACCGCTGCCTTATTTTTTTGTTTATACTGAAATTTTATTTTTGTGGCTGACCAGAGGTGTGTGGCCAGGAAGAGCAGCAAGGTTTTCACTTATTTTCACACAGACAGGAGGTGCTGGTGAGGAAGAGTGGGTAGGAGATGTCCGTTCTTGTCTGATAACATCTTTGCTGACCGGTAGCCAACACCACATGGACCAGTACCAGTCTGCAGCCCGATTGCTGCGAGTCACTGATATCAAATCCACACAATTTATGTATATAGTGCACAAAACAATACCACATGAAAGCAGCCCTCAGTCACGATATATAGAAAACACCTTGCACATGTCCAGACCAGTCATGTTATACCAATTATTGGCAAGAGATAAAGTCAGCCACACTGACCACTGCACACATTTAAAACTACAGAGGACAGACATTGGAGTTTAATTATATTTTAATTATTCCTTAAAGGCTATCATTCATTATAATGGTTGGATATGATTGGATGTTACTGTCCACACAGCTGTGAATGAGCCAACTGTTGCGAAACATATTGAAAACAGCTGACGCCAATCAGCCAATACAAGCACAACGTCGGTGCTCTGCCTGAACTAACACTGCATTTATATTGCTGCCAGTCAGCAGCACTCAGACTAGATCTGGAACAGACTTGGCTCTGGGATTCATTCCAAGCATAATCAATATACTGTACAGTATATAAACTTTTATTTCCCTCAGTGACCTTGAGTTTAATGAGTCTTTCACTCAATTAAAACGAGTTTTGTCAAAAAGCACATTTTGCTTCTTCTTCAATACATGCTTGCATATTAACCTCTGGAGAATGTAATATTTGTGGGATACCCTCTTTCTTCTGCCATGTCACAACTTTAAATAGGAACTCTCTTGTTATTGTACCAAAAAAAAAAATATTCACATTCAAAATCTGATAGATGATTCCTGCATGCTTGATCTCCTAGATAGTGTAATCACCTCCATCAAGAAATGACTGCAACTGCCAGGCAGACCCCAGAGTCAACTTAACAAGTAGACAGATGGCTGGGACTGAAAAATCATAGTCGTGCAATATTCATGAATATTAATTGGTGGGTATGTGGTTTGAACTAGATATGTGTTATTCTAGTATTTTCAACTATCAACCAACAAACAGGCTTGTACTGTGATGGCTCTCAGGACATTTTTGTTTGTCTGTTTCTCCCCTAGAGCTATAGCTATTGCAGGTTTGATGAGGAAGAGAAACGTCCTGTGAATCCTTTGAAATAGGCATGAGGCTGGCAATTCAAATTTGTTGTTCTTGAAACCTGACCAGTAAAATTCAGTACAGTTCCCAGAAGAAGAAAGGAAAACATCTTATTTATTGCACCCTGGGTCTTCATCCACTATCAGCGTCGTCTGAGAAACTTTTACTGCACCTTCAGAACTCTATTTCATTTGATTATTGCTGCAGGATAGGCTTGGCCGTTTCAAAAAAGAGCACAAAAACAGTATTGGGGAGACAAACAGGGAGAGGCAGAGGCTACTGTTCTTAGTGATCGATTGGTTATTGATGATAGTACACGTTCTGGATCTGTTAACACAATAGCTACGCAGTGACACAAACAAAGTCAGAACAAATCTGCTTGCTGGGAGTGAAGGTGACATTGGTACAAAAAAAACAAATGTCATAGGACTAAAAGTGCCATAATGTAAAGCTTAGTAAACAAAAATTGGCAGCTCTTTAGTTTTTGGCCCTTGGTTTTCCTGTAATTATCAGTTATTCTAATAATGATATGCTTTCCTTTAAAGAGACCATGTCATTATGTAGTATGAAACTGAAACAGTTGGTAGGCACTTCCTAATTTATCTGAATTTCTAATAAAAGCCACAAAATGGAGCATTAGATTCATACAAAAGGGGAAGTTTGGTGATATCTATAAGAAGATGTTAATTTTGTAAAAGAACTTCTGTTAACTTAAAAAAATATGTAAATGTGCGAACTGATAACAGGATAAAAAGACTCTATTTCTTACATCTTCTTGATAATTTCATGTTTTCTTTTTGATTTCCTAATGAACATTTTCTCTACAGGAAGAAAAGAAACCTCCCAAAAAATCTAAAGAAGAACTCCTTTCTAGGAAATAGGAATTAACACACACAATCAATAAACCTAAGTTTGTGTAAAAAAAAAAAACTTTTGGCATGGGACAGATAAATTGCGTGCAACATCACTTAAACTGATGACTGATATCGAGACGCTTCACTGGTCTTTAGTCTCTGTTCACATTGTGCTTGTGATGGAGAACAAAGGTGTTCAACAAAGAACAAGAGGAAATCCCTCAGAGGTAACCTCTACACCAGTGCCTGAGGCTAGAGAATAAATACCCGGCGCCTTTTTACTCACTTACCTTTTGATTTCTTTGATTGTCTTCAGTCTCCACTACACCTCCCTACAGGCTTCTGAGCTTTAACTGAAGGACTTTGATGCTGCAGGCTTTACTTAATTGTTTTGTTCACTTCAGAATTCATTGAGTGTGTGTGTTCGCAAGTGCGTGCATGTTTGTGCGTGTGTGTGTGTGAGTGGATGTGGATGACAGGCCATCTTTCCAGCCCAAGGAATCTGGGGAATAATCTCCAATTGATCCAGTAGAACTCCCAGGCTGTTTTGGCACCTGCTCAGATGGCAGACCTTAAAATATCAGTTTCCTCGCAGAGGTTAGAGCGCGAGAAAGTGAAACACCAGGCTCCATAATAAAAACTCACACTAGCACATTGTCAGGGGAGAGCGTGAACAACGTGCAATATGCAGGCATGGTGGGCCTGACATAGATCTTTGATTGTGCAGACTAACTATAAAAACAGAAAGATACAGAATAGTTGAATTTGAGATAAAAAATATTTATACACCTAAAATATTGACAGTCATTTCAGGAACTGACAAGACTTGCCAATGCATGCTAAAGATTTAGTCATTTGTCTTTACTATGCTTTACTATTTTCAAACTACCCTAAAGAGAAAAGCTCAAAGCAGTTCTAATGCAATATCTATACAAAGAAAAAACACGGAGGGGGTAAAACATTATGATATAATAAATATGATAATCCTATTTCCATACTCATGTATTCATTGGAGTAATTTAAGTGTTGTTTAACAGTTATATATCTACTGATTAACTTGTCAGTCATCTGTAAAGCTGCACTAACCTGTGTGAAATACAAATAAAGTATTGGCCATAATCAAATTATTGTGTGCATGCATAGTCAACATCTTTAACATCACATTTACCAAAGGCAGTGTTTTCCATGTGCCGCATTAGGACTGCATTGACGTGTTTCGCCTGTTAGGTAGAGGTGGTGATGAGGACAACGCAGCAGACTCTGTGTTTGACAACAGAGATACATCCTCTGTGAATTGTCTTCTGCCGTCAGCCTCGGACACCTTACTTGGCTCTAACTCCGTCTCTCCTATTCAGGTCAAATAGGCAATCTGTTTGTCCCTACTATCTTCAGCCTTGTGATGGGCAGCTAATTAATCACAACTGTGCAGGTCTCTTTTTTTTTTTTTTTTTTTAAACTTCTTCCACCTTCCATCCCTTTGTCCGTGTGTTGTCTTTTTAGCTACGCAAGCGGTGTCGCTCTGGGGACGGCAATGTCGCTCTGTCAGTTGGTCTGTCGGTCCACTTCGGTACAGAGTAAAATATCTCAATAACTATATAATGGTTGAAATTTGACATATCTGACTTTTCATCATCACATGAGGGTCAGCTGTATGTTTCCTGTTTTGCATCCATCCAACAATTTTGTTTTCTGGTGTGTAATAAGCATTAAAGGATATGGCTTTTCTTATTGTCAAGTGTAAGTGGGATCAATTTATTGTTGGTTTGGCTCTGCACATGAGATTTCTTGACAATAAGAAAAATATATCCTTTAACCCAGTAGTAATTTTACCCACCATGTTCCATAGTGTGAGATCATAAAGAGACATGTTGCACATTCTTGTGTTTCTATATGAGTGTGAGCATATACAAACAAGATTATTTTTTAGTACTAGTCATGTGTGCACAGGCTGTATGCATGACTCAGGTTCACAGATATAATGATGTTTTGATGATTGAGGTAAAATCTGTCTGAGAATATTTTTCTTTATAAAGCCTGAACTGAGAATCTGCAGCATGATGTTTGTGATTTAAATGAAAGTGACACTGGACAGACAGTCAGGCCGCCTCTGTGAAAGAAAAGGAGAGGTGGAGGATGCCAAAAACAAAGAGCGAGAGAGAAAGCGGGAGGCAGACGGAGGCAGGGAAGAAAAAGATGGGCAGATGAAATTACACCTGCAGGTCTGTTAGCTTTAGCAGCCAGAGTCTAACAGTGTGATGTCCCATAACATACCCCAAGGGTCCGTAAGGAATAAAGAGTGAGTAAACCTCACATATCAAAGTTTCTTTTCTCTCACACTCCTGTTATTGCTCCTGTGCCTCTCCTTGACAGCCCTGTGATTCATTTCCTCCTGCCTGAAAGACGGGAAATGAATAGAAAGCTTGGATATTGTCAGCGGCTAAATGGGAAAGCAGTTGCTCTGGAGACACAATGCAGGTGCAGGTAAGAATAGTGAGTTCAGTTTAAAATGCCACTCAGTCCCACTACACAGCACACAGCAGCACCTGTCTCACATGGCTGAGGACAAAGGAGGGACGGTTGATTGGGTGTATAACATTCACATATCGGGATGGTTTATGTTTGAGTGGGATATTCATCTCTCCGCTGTCAGTTTGCAGAATCCTTACTCTTTGTTATACTCCTGCACCGGTGAATGAGAAAAGCCTTTTTTTTTCACATTTGCATGTAACTAAGAAGAATACAACTGACCTAAGAGTTTAACCTCCTCAAGAACAAACTGGCAACTGGTCAAGTCTGTGCATTGGCTGCAAGACAAAATGTGGTGAGATTTTCAGGGGTGCATGTGGGTTGTGCATTCCCACAAACACCTTTGATGTTTCCTTAACACCTGCTTAGATGTATGCATCAGCGCTGAACCATGAAAACACACACATATTTGCTCACATACTGACACGCTTACGCAGCAATATTTTACAGTACGGGGAAAAGAATATCACACGAATTAGGTACAAAACTGAAATGTGCAATGACTATGATGACAATGACAAGATGGCAATTGGAGAACTCCCATGGCCTGGATGGGCTTGAAACTCTCCCAGTTGAAACATCAATATAGCAGATAAAATACCTGCTACATTCTGTTATGTGCTGCTACTGGCGAGTAGAAGAAGATAGAGGATAGAGGAAGAGGGTAACATCAAAATTAAAATTTCTAAATGGTAATTTACAGCGGGGGAAAAATACCTCAGAAACCAAAAGCTCATCCAGTTTCACAACACTGGGACATTTTATAAGAAGAGTGGCTGAAAGCTGCTATAATGACTCAATGTCAACAGCTCAAGGCTTCCATGCTCAAGGATACTGAGCCACACTTTAGGTCATTGAGACTTGTGATGTGTCAGAGTAGGGTCGCAATCCAAGCGGCTTCCCTGAAGTACATTTGATATAATCAAGATTAACATATCAGATTCAGAAGAACACTGCTTGTATGCTTTGAAAAAATATAGACGCGTGCTCTCAAGCCTTGTTAGAATAATAGATTTTATGTGACTTAAATGTCTCCATACATTTTCATTAGGATGAGCGTCAGGCCACACAGTGCTAGGATGACAGTAATATACAATGACAGGCACGGAGCGACCAGTGGATGTCCAGAATCTGAACTAGGGGCGGCTCTACAAGACACGATCTCAGACAGGGTAGATGATGCTGTTTGTGTTCGGCTGGTTCAGCACGGTTTGTGACCTTCTCTCCACATGTATGCTCCACAGGGCCTCATTCTTTGTTTGTGATGGTATTGGTCTCACTGGGGTGTGCTGCTCAGCGTGGCTGTGCCTGAGGTGGCTACCCGCTGGGATTTGGACTCTTCCAGATGTGAGGGAGTGAAATGCAATGTTCGTTAGGCTAAAAACAATCCTCTTTCCCTCTTTCCTCGTACTCCGCCGATGGTCGAGCGCTGAAAGATGAGATTATATTTGCATATTGAACTGTTTTGTTCCTTCGCACGTCTAGCAGATGTTTGTACTGTGTTTACATGATGCTGTTCAATTTGAATTCTGATCTAGCTGTGTGGATTAATGCATATGTTTGCATAGATTGGTTCAAAAATAGATTTAGACTCATCATTATACTATATTGAAATCAGTGTTAAGATTCAGAATAGCACTGATAAGAGATACAAGCCATATTTTGAGTTTTTAGTAGACAAGGATGTTTCGTTCCATAAAATGTAAACATTGAAAACATAATGTATGTAGGAATTAATGAATAGAAATCTATTCTTATGACCCTTAATGCAAGTTTGTTGACGTATGGCTATTTGCCTGATGTTTTCAAGTGAATTAGAGCAGCACAGTTTAATGAAATCTCTCATTTTGTGCAATAATTCTTCATTTTCCTCTCCTCTGTGTTTGATTGGCTCAAGGTTGCAAAAAACAAAGTTGTTTTATTGTGAGGGAAACCCTTCAAACCTCTGCTTTGAGTAAAGCTGGTACATTTTAGGTTGCTTACACTGTCTATTAAGACTTCCATAGACATCACAGCCTGTTTTCTTGACTAAACTGTATTGTTAAATCAATCCCTCAGAAACGTGTGAAGGTGTTTGTTTGTGATTATTGCATCTCAAAAAGAAAAATTCTGAATTTGCAAAGGCTTTAAAAAAAATGTTGTGTAACGTTTGTTTTTTGTGTTATCTTTCAAAGACCTGCAGTAATGTGCCTCATGGCGGTGATTAAGACAGACAAAATGGGGAAAAGCAGAAATGAGTTGACTGATTTATTGAAATGGGAGATTGCTCAGCTGAGCGAGAGCAGCAGTGTTAATTCAGTGAGAAAAAAAAAGGTCTTGTGTCCAGCTTTTTGCAAGACAATAGACTAAAGGATGAGACCAGAGAAAGAGCACACAGGGAACGGATGCATCAAGCATGACAAAAGGTTTGTGTAATGATGTCGTTTGCAATTACTAACCTCTGTCACCCTTGGGTGTCATGTATGAATTTTCACCGTGAACAAAAAGGCTCAAGTGGGCAAGATCAATCATAGAGATGCATCACTGAAATGGGCTGATTTCACTACTGCTGTGCCGCTAACTGCGTAATTGACATTTGTTTGCTGATTTTTTTTAATGTCACGTACAGCACTTTCAAACTACTGTACTGCACAGTGAGAGAGAGAGTGTGCGTTATTGTTTGCGACACTGGGGATTACATGTAATTCTTGTCTGTGCCAGAGCCTGCTGCCACAGAGTCAGGCCGACACTAGATTTAAAAGTCCTCATGCCGGGATCCTGAATTAAACATTGCATGCATGCCATCCTCAATCTGTGCCCCTTCAAACATTCCAAGAGTGTGTAATTAGTCACATGGAGCTGTTCTCTCTTTTGTAGACTGAACACACACAAGGCTAAAGTCGGGATTACCGCATATGGACAAAGTGTCCTACAAAGAGGAAGGACAATTATGACAGCTTAAATCTCACAGCATCACTTTTGAAAAAAAACAAAAACCTTTTCCCAACTTATTTTGCCACTGCTGCTGCTTTTAGACAATCAAGGCACCTGTCAATTACTGGAAAAACACTTGCAGGGGAAGATGACAGAGTTTCCAGTCAGCGGATACACTGCAGAAAAAGTTATTCTGTTTCAACCGTGATGCATGGTAGTGTGGATTCATGACAACCCTCTGAAGAAGAGAGATCAAGATCTGTGCTTCTGGTGCCACAGAGTCAGAAGAGTCAAGTAGCCCCCTGTAGATGAGCCATATGGCCTAGGAAGAGTTTCATGGGTGTATATGTGTGGCAGCAAGCACCATGCCAGTCTTTCTGCTGATTTCTCATTATCGAGGAATAAATAGAACAAGACAACAAAACAGTGACCCTGTTGTGTCATACCCATTCTGACTTCGGTGTGAGACAGATGGTACAAACTAAATAGCAAGATTTGAATAGTTGGGAAACTGGGCAGCATCACTAAGAACAACAAACAACAAACCGCGATGAAGAGAGCACTCTATACTGTTCATTTTCTCCACATTTTGTGAATAACACCATAATTGTCTTTTCATGTCACCTTTTTTTTTTTTTTAACAGTAATCAGAATGACTGCACCTGCACTAGGTCTTACTTTATTGCCTGTGCAAGCAGAGTGTGTGTTTGTGGCAGTGGCGTGGGTGGCTGTAGGGGAGTCACAGGGAACAACAGATGCCAGGTCTCCTCCAAGGTGGCTGACAGGCAAGGCAGGCAAGGCAGACAAGCGCACGATGCAAAAAAGCTGAGGTAGAGAGGCTACCTGTAAATATAGCACAGCAGCTCAGAAATTTCGGTTTCCATTAAATAGCCATGTATTTTCCAGCTCCTGGCTTTATTGCACCGTTGCTTCGGGAGCGTGAGCCCAGGAGGCTCTTCAACATTATTAGCAGCTCACAGTACATAATCCCACAGCAGATTCTCGTCTATCTTCAGACCAGGCCGAGATATATAGAGAGAGGTGAGGAGTGAGAACAGCGGGGAGAGGAGCGGGTATAGGGCGGGAGACGAGGAAAGGGTGGATGCCAGTCTTTGTGGGTACAAGCCATTGACGCAAAGAGCCACAAAGAGAGGCAGACATACATTGTAAAGCCTTCGTGCTCCTCATCACGCTGTCAAGTTAATTCATTGACAGACACCAGATGGTGGTCTGTCTCCAAAGGTCCCATCTGTCTTACTAAGTCATGAGGCCAGACACCGTGCCAGTGCCCTCCTCTGCTATTCCCTTAGAGGGGGATGAAGCCACCTCGTTCGGCCTCCCCGATGTCTCGGCCTGGTTACACTTCTGATGCTGCTGGACACTCTCAGGTGCCGTTTGCTACCAAAGAAACTGAGTGGGGCTGAAAATGTTCTTGTTTGTCAGAGGAAATATGAAAAAAAAAAGCTTTAACTCCCAAACATCCTCCATCTTCACGTGAACAACGAGAAAAAAAACCATAATGGGGTTTAATGCATCATATTCAAGGGTTGCACAGTGAATCTGGCCTAGCAGACCAGACACTGACTCATCACTATTTACGTAATATGGAAAAAAAAACACATTACCCATAGATGCAGGACAAAACAAATTCATACTAATCCCTGTTCAGTGTGTCATCTGTAGACATTTGCTTGTTTTTTTTTTATTTCTTACAAGGTGGCAGATAGCCTACGTATGTGTGAATCAATAAACAAAGTCACGAAAATGTAAACAAGTTGCTCTCTGGAGGTTCTTTGCATCTAAAGATGCTTCAGTCTGATCAGCCTAAGTCATCACCCACAGTGACCTCAGAGATTTGAGGTCACTGTGGGTGAATTTTAGTGAGGTATACGGTCACTTCTTCACTTACAAGAGGTAACAGACTGAAACAATCGCAATTAAAGGGATGATTTCCTGCTTAAATTTCTGCCAGCTCTGGAGGTTACATCAACAAACCATGCAACACACTATAGTAGTAGGATTTCACTACTTTTTCTTGTTCTTTCCTTATCAAATACATCCTTAAATGTTTGAGCTGAAAGTCAATCCTAAATATGAGAGTGGACAGTGCAAACAACACATGAAAAAACCTTAGCAACAACCTTAGCAACAACCTTAGCAACAACAGCTACGGAACGGACGGCCATTTATGGGCATGTGCAATGAGCTGACCTCAGCTTGTCGGCAAGGTAGAAAAAACTGTTGCAAATGAAGCATTCAGAGCAAGTTGAACTCTGGGCTTTTGACTTACTTTCTATATACGTTAACATCCAGTTTTGGAACTGTGACCATATTTAACATAGATATCCAACATCATAACAGTGAATAAGTGACAGAAAATCACAAAAAGCATAATATGTCCCCTTTAATTTAGTGAGAAAGCTAAAGAGAAAAAAAAAGACAGCATGTTTTGAGGCTTTTTTGTCCCATTTGTATAGTGATCAGACAGCTCAAAAATGAAAGTGCTTTGTGTGGTTGTTTTTAATATTCTTGCCGTCACTTGGGGACAACATAAAGCTGTCTGACTGGCTGTAAGGCTGACTGAATTAATGCAACTAAAACATGAACACTATGAACTTTTCCTTAACAGCAGCTATAAGGCCTTTGATAAAAAAAAAGTATTGCCTTTGCTGAGTGTAAAAAAACTAGGAGAAAGGAAGGCACAGAGCACAAACTGGAACTCAGAGCTACACAGTCACATGAAAATGTGTTATGTTCTTCAAATAGATGAGCCATCAGGATGCCGGCATCCTACAATTAGACACTGTACACACCAGCTCGTCACACACTGTGTCGTTGACATCCTGTGTCAGAAGGTGAAGATACAATCTTAATATCCTTCAGCGAAATGTCTCATTAACATTGGTAACTTACGTGGTAGTCACGATGCGTGGCAACCAGCCTGTTATTAGATAATCACTAGATTAGAAGCAGCGAGGCATAGGATGTCTGAGCACAAGCATGGCATTATAAAATCCCTCATACCACAGGCTTTTCTGATGCGTTGGATGCAGAGAAATGTGCTGCTATAGAACAAAAAAAACCCACCTCATCAACCTAGGAGGACTCTCTGTGTGCTCTCCATGATTATAGGCCATTGATGGCACAATACAAACAGTCTCAAACCATCAAACCACCCCACTTGCCTGACTTTGTTCTCCTCCTTTTAGCTTGTCATGTAGAACCTGTAATCTTAGCCACATGGGTTTGCACTTTTGCTCTCCTAATCTTCTGAAATTTTAATCAGAATTTAAGACTGTAGGCAAGACATTTGTTGAAGTATTGTTTGGGCAAGAAAATAACCCTGGGTCTGTGTTATTAGGCACCATTTTTATTTCAAATGGGTAGACTTATCCGTAAATGGTTATGCACAATCACAATTCTTCATTTCTGGTATAATCTGTGTGACAAGGATGAATGTGAATAGGATGACATCTTTTAAACAAATGTGCACTGACTTTTATCCAGTCATATCATTATATTTATTAATGTAAAATGAATCAATACAAAAAAAAAGAGGATCTTCACAATCCATTCCTCTGATTATGATAGTAATTACATTCACTTTATCTTACTTAAAGGACGACTCCATCAGCGTTTTTTTTCTGGGTTGTACAAATGGAAACGCCCACTCAGTTGTTAGCAAAAAGCAGTGACGTGGGTGAGAGCGTTGATCCCCCCACCCCCCCACCCCCCCCAACACACATGCAGTTCACTGACAGTGTCTTTTTAACATACTCACCTGCTGTATGAAAAACTGTCCAGATATACTACGAGTGATGTGAGTCTGACTGTGTGAGATGTTTATAAATGTGACGGACGGAGCGGAGGGACAGACAGCTGCTGAGTACCGGGAGCTCTAGAGGAGAGAGCCGGCAGCAGAGCTTCAGGATGAATAACACCCGCGAGTCAGTTCAGATTCTGCTCTGATCTGGAGCCGTTTGCTGGCGGGAGGAGAGCTCAGAGTTTATTTTTTAAGCTTTGAGCAGCAGCAGCAGCAGCAGTGAGTGCTCCGTCTGTGTGTGTGTCTGTTAGCACGTTTAGCAGAGCAGCAGCAACAGTGAGTGCTCATTCCTTCTCTGTGGCCACTGACTAGGCGGGCTCGGGGGTTTATATCAGTTTATATGTAGCAATGACATCATGAAGAACCCTACATCAGGTCACGTGGGAAAAGTTTTTAGAAGGGCTTGGGGAAAAATGGCATTTTGGCGCTAAAACATATGTACTTTTCGGATTTTAATACATATGGAACACTAATGTGAAGCTACAGAATGATATAAAAACCTAAAAAAAAAGAAAAAAACCCCAAAAGTAATGGACCTGCCCTTTCAGTACCAAAGATAATTATGGAAAATCAATCATTTTGACACCAGCATCAACTTTTTAAACAACTCTAAAGCACAAAAGTTGTTGGCATGTACTTTGGATAAATGACACCAGTGGTCTTCTTCAGCCAAAGCACATTAATCGTGTTGTATGTGAATGTCATCGCTTCACATGTGCCGCATCCTGCCTCCAATCTCCCCCCACGGCCAAAGCCTCATCCTCATCGGGCCGGCTGCTCCGCTGTTCTGCTTGGCATGATCACCGCTTTCCACTTAGCATCTGACCAGTACCATCTCAGCAGCATTTTACATTTTCTCCACTTATCCACCCACCCAACCTCTTCTTGCTCTCCCCACTCACTTTACCCACTCCTCCACTCACCCTTCTCTCGCACTCTGCAGCAGCCTCTCTGCTGGCTGGTATGACATTTTCCATTTAGATGAGGGAAGGGGGGACAAAACCCTTATCCAAACTCTGACCTTTTCTCCCCTCGCATTCACAGCCAATTTCACTGACTATCAGAGACTAAAAATAAAATTGGAGATGACACATGATTGCATATGTTGTATGTAATTGACTTGTGTTTTGGGTTTGTTTTATATGGGTTTGTCTATCCGGTGATCTTCACCTGATAAGCTGTCTGAATACTGCAACTAACTGCCTTACTTAATGCAGGTAACTGCAGCAGCAGCAGTAAAGGTTAATGAATGCTCATTGAATGCCACATGCCATGGGCCGCTTTGGGGCATTATGTATTCAGCTTATTCAGTGGTTTGCCCTACTGATGATCTACTATACATTTCATGTCCACAGCTAAGCTACTGGGACATCCTCTTGAGACAATATAAATATCTCATTATGTCCAGACTACATGTGAAGGACAAGTTCTTAAAGTTTAAACCCACACTGTTATTTCTCTACTATATTATAACAACAACTTTACTGCCAAAGCAATTAAACAATTATTATAATCAGGCAGACAGATTACACAACTACTAATTTCAGTGGTAGGAAGGCTCAAGAGTTCAGAAGTGTTTTCAAAGATAAGGCTTACCTGAAATGTCAAAGCAAGAGCCATCCAACAATCACCTTGTCAAAGCTGTGATCTCCCTTTCCTTCCCTCCAGCAGCAGCAGTGGCAGCAGCAGCAGGGTGCTGGTGACACATATGGCCAATTATAGGTGGAAGTGGAGAAGATGATGTGAGCTGAAAGCTTGTTCACACGTGGCGGGTGTCCAGACGGCCAGGGGCTGCGTGGCGGAGGGCCGTGGGAGAGAAAAACTTATCAATAGCTGAGCTCTCCTTCCCTCTTCTCCTCCTCTCCTTTCCTCCGCAGGTCTGTGGCAAATCAAAGACTACTTTTTAGCCGATCAATACTGCCCCTTAACTTCCTTTTATTACTCTACAGTTAGAATAAGGGTTACAGAGGGAGATGCAATATTCAGTTCATAAATCATGCAGTAAAAAAATGTCAGGGGGGTAATTGTGGTTTTCTAACACCCTTTAAAGGGAGGCAGATTTTATTAGTGGGTTAACATCGCTGGGCGACCCTCATTCCTTCTCATTATGGGCTCATGGAGGCATCATCAAACCTTAAACGTTGCGATGCTTCTCAGCGGACCCTGGCCTCATTTTTCAAATACACGCCTCTGCTGAACATGCAGATGCACAAAGTGAGTGGCACTAGACATGACGTACTTGTACAAGAAAGCCTTGTTTATTTGTAATACATGACAGGATTGTCCTCGTCAAACTCGTCGTCTGGGCTTTTTCATTCTTAATCATTGATTTGTTTTGTGTATTACCTTCTTCACTATCAGTTTCCCGAACAAATAAAAAGGGTCTTTTCTTTGCACAAATACATAGCACAAATAACTGGAATGATTGCCTCATTAAGGTGCTGCAGAGTATGGTTTTCTATAAGTCTTACTCCCTTCTATCTCTCTGTTTCTCCTTCCTCTGTCTCCAATGAATTTCAATTGGCCAATAATTTCCCACCATATCCCAGAGTTACAGTATTTTTGTCACATCTTTTAGTGATTAAATGGATCGATTTCTGTTCTCTGTGGGTGATTAATCCCACAGGGTTAGAGAGATTACAGAAAGGGAGCCACAGAGAAGCCTTCTTAATGGATTCACACAGAGAGCCTTCCATTCATAGGGCTAATGAGATTGGATTACAGGACCGGGGCTTCAGAGAGGAGAGGGGAAACTCACAAGAGGAAGCTCGTGTCCAATGGGACAAAAGTCGGGATTAAAGAAAAGGGATTTAAGATGAGAAAAATCTACAGTAGGTGCTGAGAGTCACATGCAAAGAATGACCTCGTCTAGCATGCTGTCCAAGTGACCCTTTGTGCTGTTTTCTGACTGGGACTGAAAAACTCAACACCTGCTTAGCTGGTGGGGGTTCATACCTCAGTGCTTATCTTGTGTGATATCCTTGCAGTGAAGCCTCACATATGATTGATCATAGTCATTATTAGTCAGTGGGATGGGTGAGCAGTGCAAGGGATCATTGCAGCGAGCCACTGCAGCCGCTACAGTTATTTGGGTGTCCCACATAGCACGGCTGTTTTAGGATGGAAGGAGCTGGAGCATACCGGGCAGTGAGGGTGTTGGGATGTAAGTGACAGTGGGTGGGGCCTGAAAGTCAGGAGCTCATATCTTTCCTCCACAGCTGGACATGGAAGCGAGGGGGGGAAGCCGTGACTCTTGTGGTCCAGAGGACTGGAACTCTCCTTCTGACCGGCGATCTGTGTCACACCCCCACGGCTTCAAACCTCCTCTAAAGCTCTGACAGATCCCATCAGGAAACAGCGCCTGTCTAAGCAAGCTACCATAAACTTCAGAGGTGGGGTGAAAACGGGAGGCAGGAGGTGGATGGACTGGAGGGGAAGGTGGGAGGGGAGAGGAGGCGGAAAGAAAGCGTGTTGTCGAGTCTTAAAACATATGTATGACCCAAAGGGGAGGATCAGAGGCCCCAATCACAGCTGGAGGTCATCCGTGTTACTTGGAGGGAATAAAAGGGAAAGCTGGCTGAAGCCGGTTACTCCAGGTCATTGCACAAGCGATAGCCCCATTTCATCTGGAGTGTATAGACTAAATGCCTACAGAGTGTAACAGATTACAGTGCGGAAAGCACACTCTTTAATCTTCCTCTGGTCCCTCAATGGATCTCAAGGTCTGATGAAATGACATGTGTGTCCCTGTATACGTTATTTGCTGTGTTTTTAATGACTGCCTGCTTCTGATAGCAAACAACAGCTATTTGTTACAACTAGTATAGTATCACACATTTAAGAATAAATCTAAGGAAGCTGTTCGTCAATTAGAAATGAGGAATGTTTTTTTCTTTTAGAATAGGCCATAAATAAATCAAATCCCAAGGTAGTATAACTGAAATACATTAAACACACAAACTGTTACTTCCCCAAGGCAATATTTGTTTGATATACTGTATGTGTGCATGAGACAGATCATAGAACAAATTTATTTAGTGAGACTTTGGTGCATGTTTCATATCACTGTACACTTAAATGAGTAGTGACAGGCCATGAGGGGGGCAATGAAGAAACAAACAGGACCCCAAGGTGCTGTGTCTCATCCCAGAGCTAAGGGTGTTGCTGACAGGAAACTGTGAACCAACTAAAATAGCAAACAAGTGCCCTGGTGCCCTCAGCAAGGAGTCACATACTGTCCCCAACCCACCCCGTCTGCTCCAGCCTGGCCAGGATACCCCCAATATCACTGCGGGACACGCCACCACACACACACATACATACACAACTGCTCGGTCTATGCTTAAACTAAACTTGTGTGGGAAATTAATAATGCCTCTTTTAATGGGTGGGCTGGCTGTTAATAGGATGGCCCATTAATGTCTCAATTGTGAAATACATGCACTTACTGAAAATCCCAAATATACTCTCCATGTTTTTTGTTAATGGTTTGTTTATTGACATGGGAAGGTAAATGGTGACTTTAAGAAAATGAGTAATGATGGAAGGAAAAGAGAGGAAAATGAGACTTTTAGTGTTCTGGTTTTTCAGCAAGGTCTTGCAGTAGCTGTATACTGTGTTGTAGGTTTTTTCAGACAAACAGAAATAAATTATCCATGTAAATACTGCAAGGGGTTGCCTTTTTTTTTAAACCATCTTCTACACTTTAAAAGAATCCACAATAACGTTTATATTATTGCAAAAAACCTGTGAAATCATCGGGAAGAACTTTGTCAAATCCCTGAAGTACGACCCGATTAGAATAAAGAAAACATGTTTACAGAAGCTTTTATGACTCACAGAACTCACAAATCTGGGTGAGCTATGCTTGTGTGCTAACCCAGGGTGATTTTTTGGAATCCAGTCCAAGGTTAGTTTTGTGTCACAGACTTCTGACGTCAGACATTGCAGTTACGAGGGCTAATTATGGACCGACACAGGGGGATTTCTGCCTCCAGTGAAAGCTGCTCACGTGGAAGGGTCGTGTTGTGTAGTCGTGCTGCTGACTCTTTCAAAAAACTGTCTGTCTGAGTGAAGTACACATAGACAGTATACTGTGTGTGTGTATATATATATATATATAAGAATATGTATACACACACTTCATACACACAAACCAAGTGCAGCCTATATTTTTTGCAGTGTAGAATGTCTCCAGGTAGAGAGGCAAGAGTTTTCCCTCAGTGCAGAAGCCATTAGTCAGAATGGAGGTGATTTATGGGTTGTCTCCTTGCAGAATTTAAATTAACTGCCATGCTGTACGGAGAGAGAGAAGGGAGGGTACCACTGCTTTTTGGGTTGCTCCCCCTTGCACTCCACCTCTCATGCACTCGATCTGTCTTTCCTCCACCTCTCTCTCTCTCTCTCTCTCTCTCTCAGTCTCACGGGAGAAATTTGGAACGTTTTTTGGATCCAGCTGTGTTGTCAGGCGGTCAGCTCACACACGCATCTCAGAAGATTTCGCTGGAAAATATGCTCGTCCAGATGAAAACATTTTTTTTTTTTTTTCTTAGAGGAAGAAAATAAGCAGAGACATACAAAGACTCACAAGGTCAAGGTCAGCAGTTACTGTGCAGAAGATGTTGTGTCTTACACGGACTTGCATATACAAACCCTAGTACAGCTGTGAACACTCTCGCACTGTCCACAGGCTGCAGTAAAAGCAAACACCAAAATATAAATCCACACTTTAATGTAAACCTTGTAAATATACACGCCGTGTTTACCACACTTATTTTTTAATCATTAATAATAAATGTGTGCCCAAACGTGGAGATAAAGCATCACTAATCATGGGTTTCTCATTATTTCAAGATGTGCTCTCCCTGCTCCCAATTCCATATTAATGATTTTCTTATTAATGAAGTTTTATACTGTATTCTCGCCTCCTTAAAGACTATATGATATATAAATGAGCTAGGAGACAAGCCTGCGGTGTGACATGGGAGCCTAAGGGACAGGAACTTCATCAGAGTTCATCAGAAATTCCCTCCACGTTGCACATGACTCATTGAGAGGACTTCATATACATAAATACATACTTATTGCATAATACTTAATGCCGTGTGGATGGTCTGTGCCGTGAGACGGAGGCTGCGGGGAGGGGTGGGTAGCTGGCTTGGGGTCGGAGGTTGGAGGTCGGGGGCTCACGGGTGCTTGGCAGCGAGAGGGGAGAGGGTGGATGCTGGGGGAGAGAGGGGAGGAGTGAGGATGACTCCATATGACATCTCACTGTAGAGGCGACAGAGTTTTTATATGGCATTTTATTAATGCTGTGAATATGTTTTCATACTCATTCATTTTTATTCTATTTGTTAGATAGATAGATAGATAGATAGATAGATAGATAGATAGAGTCGACATCTGATTACACTGTATTAGTCCCTCTTTCCCGATGAGGAGATGCTTTTCCAGCGCCTTTATTGCTTCTACCCCAAAACACACACACACATGCGCACACACACACACACACACACACCTCCCGACTTCCTCCTGCAGGCTCAATGGGCTCACAGTGAAATATGCAGTGATTTCATTATGCATCTGTTTCCCATATAGAGCCTTGACCTTTTGTGAAATTTTGTTGCTGCTGAGCTATTCGAGACATGCAATTATTACCTTATAACTTAGTGATTTTAATATTAATATCACTACAAGGCAATGCATTCATCATTTTTGCACAATTTACAGTAATTTTCAGGTTCACAGTGTTGAGTTATTTAAAGATGGGGGGCAATGCAGAAAGACAAAACAAAGCATAGCTTGAGGAATGAACATTAAGAACCTGGACTGAAGCTAAATATGTGAATACATGCTTCTCTGGACTATGGAGTGCTGTTTCCATCATGCATCAGAGTAAGTATGTTAGTCGTACAAGAGAAATCAAGAAAATGACTGAATCAGTGCATCTCTGTATTGGATGCTTATGATAATCACACCACTGAGAACATAGTTTCAGTTATCATTGTATTGCTGGTGCACTTCACCCTATTAGCATCTGTAGCATCTTATTTCACCTGTGATTTTTACACAAACACCTTCTTAAACACTAGATTATAAAAAAAAACAACCCTAAAAAAACATCTCACTCCTAACTCCTCTTCATCTCCTCTCTTCATTTCACCTTTGGGAAAGTTATCTATTCCACAGAAGCTTCATCCACTTCCCCAAGCACAGAATATTCCTCTGTGGTTTCTCTGCCCGCAGCCCTGCCATGCTGGGAGCAAGACCAGGCCACCGAGAGCCTCTGCAGGACTGCAGCTGAGGTTTTGACAGCCTCTTGTCTTCAGTGCCTGGATGAAGGAAACCACCCTGGGACCTCCCCTGGGTCAGACGAGAAGAGAGAGAACAAAATACAGAAAGAAAGAAAGAGTAGAACGAAAAAATCTTCACTTATCTACACCGAATATCGCTTAAAGTGACAACACTCTCTACACAACAAATTCCACAGTGATGTGTTTGTTCAGTAACAGTTATTTAATAAGTTGTTTGTATATAAAGTGTTGAGAGTGTGAGTTAAAAAAAAACTTGATTAGAGACTGCTCTTACTCTCTCAGGGTTAAATTAACAATTTAATTATGACTTTTTTTGCACTGCATTTTAATCTGTGTGTGAAAACTGTGTATTTACAACACACATGCAAATGAAAACAGCTCACTTTCGCGACTAAATCAGAGCCCTTGAAGCAATATGAAGGGTCAAGTGAGAAAAGCAAGGGAAAGATAAAACAGCAGCAAAACACATTTTATATAATAAATTTTACAGTACAAGAGAAAACTGAGAGTAAAAAGAAATTCCTATATGTGTATTACACTGTTGGATGTGGGTTGTGAATGGTTCAAAACTCAAAGAGCAGACAGTACCATACGCTGCAAACAGTGTATCCGAAGACATAAAATTCTGACCTCTCTTACAAGGCAGGATTGAAATCAGATGCAAGTGGAGGAGGAAGGCAGAGAGGAGAGCGACGTGAAGTGTTTTAGGCGAGGAGATGGGTTTTCGGTTCACGCTGTGAGTGACACTGCAGTCCTGGCTGAGGTGGAAAGGTCATCCCATCATTTGGAGACCTGGAGGGAGAGGAGTCAAGACCGAGTGAAGCCACAACCAGCTCGCTGCAGGCGAAGCAGACCGAGGGAGCGCACACATGAATCACACACACACATAGTACACCACATCAACACATTCATTATGATACCTGGATGCATTAGCCAGCCCTGCAGCGGGTCAGTCTGCTGCAACGTCTGCGATGTCTCACTTCTCTTCGTTCTGCAGATTGTAGAGTTACAGTTAAACAACAATTTCCCTGGAGCTCGGCTGCTCACTCAAGGAAAAAAAAGACAACGTGTAAACAGAGACTAAAGATCAAGCTGTGTTCATGGGTGACAAAATTCAGCTACCCCAAGCTGCTTCACTAAATTGTCTGTACAGTATCCTACTCCTTGTTTATAAGCATGTCGGTGTAATCAGCTCGTAAATATTTCATAGTCTTGCATACGGAGCATGCAAGTATAATCAGCTCATTGCACTATAAAATGCATGCAATAAGGCTGATGTGACTGCACATATGACATAACATGCAACGTGGTTACAACATAGTGTAAACACTTTGGTATCAGGATATACCTTGCAAACATGAGCCCCAAAAACATGAAGGAACAGCAGACCGGCTAGCCTTTTAATGGATGAGCTCTGGTCGGCAAAGTCACTTATTATGTCTTGTAAAAATGCAACGCTGTCACATGCTTTGGTAAACAGGGCAAACGTCAGGCTTGATAGAACCACGGCTGCTGTAGTGAGGAGGAACACATGGCCTGAGGGTATTCTGTGTGTGTGTGTGTGTGTGTGTGTGTTGCTCATTTCCTCTGGAGTCATGTCCTTCACTATTTCTGCATTCACCTGGATATTCTGTGCATTATAGTGCGCGTCAGCAAGAAATCACTGAGGCAGAGAAGGCTTAAAACAAATACATATTAATTTTCTCAGCACATATATATATATATATATAAAAACAAGTCCTCCCCAGACTCAAAGATTGCCCTCTTTCTCCCTTCTTTCTGTCATGAACAAAAGCAAAAAAACATGCACACACACACACACACACACACACACACACACACACACACACACACACACACACACACACACACACACTTATTCCAGACACTTTGCAGAAGCTGTGGGCAATTCCCCTCCAAACTCAGTCTTTTTCCTTTCCCATTTTCCTTTAAATGCACAAATGCACCATCTCCCCTTCACTCACCATCTTCAATTTTGACTTCCTCTGCCTTGCCTTCTTTGTTTTGAAGCCCCCCTCCCTCCCTTCTCCTCCCTTCCCCATCTCCAAACCACCTCAGTGGGTGCCAAGCAGTCACAGCAGTGGCTTGATCCTGGCACTTATGAAAGGAGCTCTTTGATAACCCTTGGCCAGGAGCAACACAAGGGAAGCAATCAGAGACACAAACTCAACTAGAGATGAGGCATCTACTCTGTTTGCTTGTGTGTTTGTGATGTTTTGTTTCTTTGACCTGTTAAACTTTCCTCCTGGAAAAAAAAATGTTCCATGTTTTGTGGTTTTCCCTTGTGCACTTCTGAAACTCTTAGAAACACGTTTGTTCTGCCTCCCCATCTCTTTGTAACCAGGGAGAACAACAAAGTGATTAAAAGCTTTTGAGGTCTGTTTGGATGTGGCTGATGCTTTGACACAGTGCTGCTGAGGTTGTGGTTTCCTGTTCTTGTCTTGTCCTCACATCCGCTCACTTATTTTATTTCAAAAGCTTTTACTCTCATCATAGTCTTATCAGCAGCACTGTACAACCGTCTAAGCTCTCTTTTAATTAAACAATTAATATAAAAGAAGATTGCAGGACATTTAAAGGAATATTCCATTGTTGTATAATGTACTGGAGGTCTTGTAGTATAGATTATTATTTATATTGTTAACACTAATATTTTACTCACAAATGTAGCTGCTTTCTTGTCATTTTGCAATTTTTTAAAATTATTGTATTCCATGTGCTGCCTGTACGTTTGAGTGGTGCTCAGCTATGGAATAGATTTTAGAGCCTGACATGTCAGTGGTTGAGTTTGAATCAATAATTTGTTGAAACGGACTCGAGACCAAGTGGCCAAGACTGAAAAAAAACCTGTGAACTATTATTTATTTATTTTACTTTAGGTATCAGTAGTTGGTAACATACTGTAGGTCTTTTTGTTTAAAAAATGGATTAAACTAATGATTTAATTGTTTGTCTAAAACCAATAGAGAACATACGTATATGTTGAGAAAAATACTTACTTAACCTTTAAGATTTCATCTTTAAGATTGAAAGTATACTTTAAAGTATAAAGTCAACCGTCCTGTTGGTCCAGTGATGGCAGCAGACAGACATGTGCTTCCTCCGTGACACATAGTGTCGCCAACCGCTTCTTGTCACCTGTCAGCACTGAACTCCACTGGGGAATAACCACTAACCCTCGCTCCACTCCCCCACTGTGCAGGCGTGACAACCAACCAATAGGAGTCGCTATTGCAGCAACAAGGCTGAGAACCAACATCTTTCTCATCTGCCAACAATGCCAAATGTGTTCACTCGCTCCACTCCCCCACTGTGCAGGCGTGACAACCAACCAATAGGAGTCGCTATTGCAGCAACAAGGCTTCACTGGAACGTATCACATCCCCGGTGCCGAGACTGGGGATCGACTCTTTACTCTTTGCGATGCCCTTGCATCACCCATGCAGCCTCCTAATAGTCTTTAAAATCTGACATCTAGAAGACGTTGCAGATTCAAAGTCTGCCTTTGCCATGTGCAGCTACTTAGAGTTCCAAAACATGTCACACTATTAAAACATGTTTCACCGTGACTGTCATCGACACTCATGGATTCTTTCCCAACATGCTCCAACAAATCAAGCAAAACAAACCAGCTCCGCCGATATAAAGCTCAACTGTCATGGCAGTTACCTCCCTCTCCATGTTGAACTTCTTGCTTCACTTCTGCCTCTCTATTGCTTGTCTCCCCATCTTTCTCATCTCTCTTTCATCGCTATCGCTCTCTGTTTGTCCTCTCCGGTGTGCATTGATCTCTGTGGTTCAGAGATTTAGAGATTTGGGGCACAGTGATCTGACTGGCAGTTACAGCCAGCAGGTGTGAAGAACAAACAATGGCCCCCTAAACAAACCCCAAAACCAATTTAGGGCTTGTGTGCTTCCTCATATAGGTAAACTCCATGTCTGTTATGAAGAATAAAATAAAACAGGCAAATATGCATTGCAGCCACACCTGGCTTGCCAGTTATTTGGGTATGTCTCACAGACTCTGCTCAGTGATAAATTAGACAACCAACTGGTAATGCCATAAGTTTACAACTGAAGTTTAATGATGATGAAGAGACAGAAATCCAGCAAAATAACTGGTGATATGTCAAGTATAGCGGTGACAAATAGTCAGGCATCCTGCTCATTGATCCATCTCAATCCGTCACCAGAGCTCAGTCCAGCTCAGGCACAAACAGTCATATCTATGCCAGGAATAGGCAATCATGACACATAGAAAGCCAAGAGTCTGTAGATTTTTTTCCAACCAATGAATACAGCAGCTGATTTCACTGATTAGCACAAGTTTAAACAGACAGGTGGAACTGATTAGTTTAAAAATCTGGTGGACGGAAAACTGCCAATTTATCAAAAAAAATGTGTTAATTCCATATCAAATAATACTGTAGAAAAGGATTACACTGAATTACTGCACCTTCACAGCATTCACACAAGTAAAAAGTAGAACAGCTACAACTATATGTCTTCTAATTAATTTAAAATCTATTACAGTCAAAGAGCAGCAGATACTTTGCAGACATGATGGTAAGAGACTGATAATTTAGATGTTTGTGACCTTGAATTGCACATCATTGGATTGTGCGTGGTGTTATGCTACCAGCTGTATTGGCTTCAGTTTTATGATTCAAAGCCAGAGATGTCATTGCAGTAAAATCCCCTCCTCTCCTTTTGAGGCTAATATCAACACATGACAGTTGACACTTCGCAATGACATGTACATTGCATATTTTCTCTATATTGATGTCCATTTTGTGTTCTGAACCGTTTCATATGATGACTATGTTTGCTTGCCATCTGCAAACTTTGTCATTTGCTTTCTTGCTTTACCATTCATCACTCTAAGGGATGAAAATGTCAAACAAATGACATCACTGCTGCATATAGATTTTTTTTCTCCCAACCAGGACCCTTAATTTGATAAAAACCATTAAATCGATACCTAAAAAAAGACACCAATAGGAAATGGTGTCAGCGCATTCAGGTGGAGAAACGGGGTTATTGACACAGGGGAAAAGCAAAGAGGGGAATACTGGCGGGCCTGTTCGCCTAAACAGGGACACTCAAACACTAATAGATTTAATATTTGCAAACAAACCTGATCGAGCCACAAAAATATAATTTAGTTGGTGGTTTGCCTGATCATAACATGATACTAATTGTAAGAAAACTTGCAAGAAAGAAACGTCTAGCTGGGTATTTTAACAACAATCACAAAGCATTAAAACTTGATATTCCTCTTAAGAATCTGACTGAATTTGAGAATGAATTAATGAGAGTTAGTAGGGATGAGGTTCTACAACACGACCAAATGACTGAACGTTCTAATAAATTGATGTCCAGCATTGGTCGTATTATTGACAAGTTTATTAAATTAACACAAAAAGCCACAGAGAAGCATACAGCTCCCGTGGCTAAGTGACACTGTACTGTCAGTTTATGAAGTGAAGAGGTTATGCTCTAAAGACCTTCCTCAAAACTCGAAATGACAGTGACTTGCAAATATTTAAAGGGCTACGAAATCGAGTAGTTAGGGAACTGCGCATTTCAAAACCAAATGATGACATTCAAGTCCTATCAGAGGCTAAAGGAAATGGTAATATAATCTGGAAACAACTAAATAGTTTAATAAAACCAAAGACCAATGTCACCCACAAATATGAACTTAAAGTTGGGCAAGATGAAGATGAAGATGATGTGAACTCATTTGACATCAGGGAAGTTGACTAATAAGTTGTCTTGAAAGCTATTAATGATTTAAACACCACTTTCACTAAGGATATATATATAACCTAGATACTGTACTCCTAAAGCAGCATTCTGGTTCAGCCCTTTACTTCTTATTAATGTTTCCATCGAAACTGGGCATTTCCCATATGGATGGATAAATGCCTTGGTAAAGTCTATTTTAAAATCCAGGGACGCTGAAGAGATTAGCAACTACAGACCAATTAATCTTCTTCCAGTCTTGTCTAAAGTGCTAGAGAAGGTTGTCTCAGAACGACCGCTACATTACTTGGAGGTAAATTATTATTTGCACCCTCTACAGTTCAGTTTCAGACGTAGCCATTACACAGAGACATCTACTTGTTTACTATTAGAAAACATAAAACAGTCAACTGATAAATTAAATGTAGTAGGCGCAGTGTTCCTGGATTTAAAAGGCATTTGATACCGTAAATCACAACACATTCATTTGTTAGTTTGACTCATATTTAAAGGGTTGTGATTCAAGTCTGTTTTTGCAAAATTTAAAGAGGAATCCCCCAAGGAACTATGCTGGGTCCCATCCTTTTCAGTTTGTATATTAACAACTCCCCAGAAATATTCCCTGCTATAAGCCTTCAGATGTACATTGACGATACAGTCGTCCATGTATCTGGCAAAACCTGTAACGCTGTTGCAGATAACTAACCAAAAACTTAGAAAAAGTATCAGGTTGGCTTGATGCCTCCTGTTTAACACTAAGAAACACTAAGAAAACAAAGTCTATCTGTTTTTCTATTAAAAAGTCTACCTGCAACAGAATCCTTGAGTGTCAGAATCAAAGGTGATTCTCTGTTAAATCTTGAAAGTCACACTGAAAAGATTTGTAAAACGTTTAAGGCTAACCTTGGCTGTTTTCAAAATGATAAACTGCTTGACATTCGACTGTGCCTTGTTGTTTCTAAATTCAATGATATTCTCACATCTGTCCTATGGTTTAACTACTTGGTCCCAGGCCAACCAAACCAAGATTTGATTACAACCAGTAATCAAATCCAGAGTGTCTGTACAATCAGGCCTTGAAAAACTTGGGACAAAAAACAAATAAGTTACCATCATTGCCGCATTTTAAGTAAATACAAGTTTTTAAGTTTTGCAAACTTTATTGATTTTCATTATTTAAATGTTTAAATATTTAAATGGACTTGCTTCTTCGCCTTTCTGCATCAAGAGACAACAGAGCTGCAGCAGATCCACCGGAGCAACTGTAAAGTTTCATTCTGCAAAACATCTTTTGCTCAGAAAAGCTTTTTCTGTGAAGCAAAGTCCAGGAACTCGCCACCTGATCAGTTGAAATTAAGTCTAGTTTTTTGTAGCTATGTTACTGCTAAATTTTACTTTCTTTTTAACTCACTGTTTTAATCTCTTACTTTCACAAAAGCCCTTCTAGGGACAGGTGTTGCATTAGCATCCGCTATAAACACTAGCAGTGTCTATGTACACTGTATCTGTCCCATCAAAAAATCATAAATAAAAAATAAACTAAATAACAGCAGAAGAGCATCAATTTTGGTGGCCCCGAAAGAGGGACGCTGGCTGTCTTTAACCTTAAAAAGTCTCTTTGAATGACATACTGCCAAGATTATTTCAAAAAGTTCTCAAACAGTTCTTCTACATGTGTGGTTGTGTGTTTTATTTGTGTTACACAGTTCAGATTATTGGCCTGTGAGTTCATTCTTGGCATTAAGTTTTGCAATTAGCACCTTTTTTTTATTTGACAGGCTGTTAGCATTTCCTGGCATAGCAGATTTAAGTGCTGTCTTGTGTCTGTGCACATATATGCATGAATCTCTAGAACCCACCTCCAGGAAAAGAAAAAAAAAAGATTGACTTTCCACAGCTCCATCTTTATTTTTAGAGGCTGGATGCTGATGAGAGAGACGAGAAAGCAAGGGAGTGAGAAACGGCATCAAAAGTGGGGAAAACGAGGGAGAGCAAGGAAAAGCAAAAAAAAAAAAAAAAAAAAAAAAAAAAAAAAAAAAGAGAGAGGGATGAAAGAAGGGGAGCAAGATGGTCAAGGGGGGTTGTGTTGGTTCCTCGGTGGTTCAGGAGAGTGGCAGAAAGGAATGCAATGTGATGAGAGTCCTTCGTCTGAGTGAGCCGGAGAGAGAGAAGGGGACGTAACCACACCAACCTCTCACTCGATGGGGGAGCAGAGGGGCGGGGGGCCGTGGGGGGGTGGGGGTGGGGGGGGGGGGGGGCTCTGCTGCTACTGCCGTATAAAAAGCCAAGCCTGAGAATCCGGCACCACAAACTCACCACACATACACACACGCACACACACACACACATACACAGATCCAGTCGCTGCTCTGTATCTCTCACACTCACCCACTCTCACCATTTTCTCTCTCTCTCTCTCTCTCTCTCTCTCTCTCTGTGTGTCTCGCTCCCTCTGTCTCTCACTCCATTCCTCTGGGCTCTGCATCCTTCTTGCTTCTTCTCACAAGTCAGATTGTGTTTGTAAGTACGCACTGAATGTCTCCCTGTGTATGCTTGGGTTTCCTTAAGTCTTTTTGTATGTGTGAGTGACTGGTTGCCTACTTTAGTGTGACTGAGCGGAGCAGTGAGGTGTATCAAGTGTATGTGGGTCTCTGTCTCACCCTCACACACTCTCCACTCCTCTTGCAACTCTTCTCGGGATCTCTGGATCCCTTTCCTCGGTGACAGGCTCCCCACACCAACCAGTCACCATTTCCGCCCCCGGGAGACCCACGCTGGCAGCGCAGCCCCTTCCCCGACTCAGCATCGGGAGGAAGACCCTGGTGGCGGCTGCCGTAGGGGTTATGCTGGTCCTGGTGCTGGTGGTGCTCATACCCGTGCTCGTCAGCTCTGTGGGTACAGATGCCAGTCACTATGAGATGCTGGGCACCTGTCGTATGGTGTGCGACCCCTACCTGAACAAGGGCACTCCGGCCAGCAGCACCAGCTCCACCGGTCTCCAGGCTGAGGCAGAGGCGTTGAGCGACCACAGCAATGTGCTTCCACCTTCCACTTTATTGCAGGGCCCACAGGGGAAGCCTGGCAGGCCAGGCAAGCCCGGACCACCTGGACCACCGGGAGAACCTGGGCCACCTGGACCAGCGGGCCCTCCTGGTGACAGAGGGGATCAGGGAAGGACTGGGATTTTGGGTCTTGGGGGGGACGGAGCTATCAGCACGGCCACCTACAGCACGGTGCCTCGGGTGGCCTTCTATGCAGGGCTTAAGAACCCCCACGAAGGCTACGAGATCCTCAAGTTTGACGACGTGGTCACCAACCTAGGCAACAACTATGATGGCATTTCAGGCAAGTTCATCTGCAGCATACCGGGCACATACTTCTTCATCTACCATGTGCTGATGAGAGGAGGGGACGGCACCAGCATGTGGGCAGACCTTTGCAAAAACGGCCAGGTTAGTGGTTTGAAACTTTTTTCTGTGAGTTTTCTATCCTGAGTAAAACGCACACCTGATTCCTCTGATGCTCACTCTCCTCCTCTCCCCGCTTGTGTCCTCTATTGTGCCTCTCTTAAAAAAAATCCCTCCATTGGAAGCTGATTTTTTTTTTATATAAAGCCCGTGAATAAAAAAAAAAGTGACATTGTGAGGCAAGCGTGCGCATCTGCCGTGTGCCTCCAAAGCCCAGAGCGCACAGCTGTGGCACCCAGCGCGCCTGGAGATAAAGATGTGTTGACTGGTTGCAAACCGCGTCCCCTCTTCGCCTGATGCGTCCTGACATTGCCGCGCCCCGCGATCCAAAGGACGGTCACAGTTTGGGCTGAGCAGAGGGTCCGTGTCGTTCTTTATGCCTTTTTTTAAAAGCAGTCGCCGTGCCCTTTTTATTTATTCTGTGAATTGTGATTAATATATGGTAATTTACTGTCAGTTTGTGCCGGAGTGCTGACTTACGCTGGAGTGATGATGATGAAAACGAAATTTCTGGAGTTTCAAATATCTGAAAGCTTAGAGAATGAATGTAAGACGCGGTTGCCAGGCATTTCCTTTTGTTTTATCATTATAAGTCATTATAGTTTAGTTTTCTCACACATCATCATCACCGTCATCATTAATTATTATTATACACTGTTTCGAAGTGTACACACCCAATTACTTTTCGTTAAATCACTCATATAACATTTAGCGTGAACTTTGGTGTCTGCGCTGTAGGAGTGAAGGGAAATATTAGAAATGATGGCTAAAATATTTGACCATACCTGTTTGTATACTGGATTATGTTGACTGTCCGCCGCTGCATCCATCTTTCTTTTGCAGTCGTTTTAAATGCATTGGGACGTCTACGTGATCTATTTTGGGCTTCTTTGATGCATCGTTTTAATGGGGCTCTAATTTTATTTCGCGCCCCGGAGGGTCCTCTCAGGTTGGGTAATGTGTGCCAGTGTAGTTTACAGCCTTCCGATCAGCCGTCAGATCTCTTATCTTCAAAGTGGCTCTGAAAAACGGTTTGCCTGCACAAAAAAAAAAAAAAAAAGGAAAAAAGATGGATGTTACACTACAGTTATTGCAGTTATTGTTTGCTCACAGCTGCTGCAACTGTGCCACACAGTTTTCTTGCCTGTATCATGACAAACATTTAGCATACAGATGTGTTCATGTAAAGAAAACAGATCAGCAAAGAAGCAAGCTGTCAAGTTTGGAAAAAGATGCTACAGTATCAAGTTTGTCCATTTTTTTTTTTTGCAGCTGTCACATTGGATACTGTAATTTCAGCCATCAGTGGACATGCAGAATTTCAATAGCTACTTTATAAATGCTTACTCAAGTTAAATTCTCTGTTAAAGTGTAACATATGATTAAAAAAACCACAAGAAAGTAGAGGTTAAGGTGTTGCCGGCATTTCATTTCACACATTGACATGCTTTTCTTTATTTATAACTGTATGGTTCACAAGCTTAGCTGCACCATATTTCTTTACACCCTCATCTTTGTTCAAAAAGTCATAGAAATTCATTAATGTAACAAGAAATGCTTCTCACTCAAAGTTGACGAGAGAATACATGAATAGTTTACTGTATTTCAGCTTCCTCTACACTCATAACCACACAGCTCTGCAATGAGATGAAATAAATAATAAATATGACTAAAAATCCACCAAATCTGATCCTACAGCTGTCATATGACATCATGGCTCAGCAGCCTCTCAGATCTATTTCACATTCACATCATAATACTGGCATTTGTGATTATAAATAATCTAACATTTGGTTAATTTTTATTTACACACTTTTTAATACTCCCCCTCCCCCAAGTTGTATATTTAAAATTAAACATGCCAATTAATAAGCACAGAGTTTGATTAAAGCAGGAAGCTGTTGGGGTCTGAACCTTACAAGTGCTGAGACCATGATATGTGCAGATTAGAGATATATTAGTAGTTGGCACCGGCTCAGTGGCTTGAACCTGCACACTCACCAGGCAGCTAGAGGTTAATTCTTTTACCCTCGCCAAGTTCACACCCGGCAAGAAAAAGAGAGTTACAGCAATCGCTTTCTATATATAAGGTCTCACTCAACAGTAATGTTTATGGGTGGGCGTAAAAGCATTGATATATAATAGGGGAAGAAGAACATATGTTCCTATAAAACGCCTTCTGTTCCCGCTTCATTGTGCTCCCAAGAGGAGGGTGTGGAGGTACTTAAGTTAGATGCACAAAATGTGCATCTCCAGAGACTCGTGTAATGTTTATAAAGTGGTAACTGCTTCTCTTCCTCTGTCTTCCTCTGTGCTATGCACAGCTTATACATAAATGTGTAGTTGACTCACTGTGGTGTTTATTAGTTTGTGTGCTTGGCTGATGGAGAAGGCCCCAGAGCCTTAGTCTGTGCAAATGACTGTGAATGGTTATAAATGTTAGGCCAAGTTATGCTACATCATTGATGAAGTGCTGTGAGTCGAACTGAAGCTCCTACAGTCACACTGGTGCTTTCCTCAGCTCATTAAGGCTGCAAAAAGCTACACTGTGTGTTGGGACAGGGGAGGCCAGGGAATTGCAGACAATCCTAGTATTTTATCATCTTTTGGCTGTAGTGAAGTGGTGGGTTTCCAGGCCCTGCAGTGCTGTTTCACCCCAGCATGTGCTCCTCCCACTCCAGGGGTTCTTACAAGCTGTCTAACATCAACATCCACGGGTTACTTTATTTCTTCTCCCCATCTTCTTCTTCCTCTTTTCTCTTGGTGAAGAAACACAGCATTGTCCCCAGAACTTTGACACTTTTTTGAGCTAGACCAAAAAAGTGAGCTTCCTGGAAAACAAACAAATAAGAAATCTATTTTTAGCACAGCACATTTCATCTGCTTCCTCTCTGCACACTCTTCTGGCTTCTTCATCGCCTGTTTTTTTTTACTCATGTGCCAAATATTCCAACCAATCCTAAACTTCCCCCAGTAAATCAATGCTTTGCTTTAACTTGAATATGTCTTGACAGAGGAGGCAGTGACAATGAAGACAAATTCATTGGACGCTGTAGAATGGGGGGAGAGAAAGAAAAGAGGACATAGTTATTGTGCTATTGTGCCATCCAGTCTATTTAATTGTAATTAAAAAGCTTGAACCAGATCCAGGATGTGTTTGCGCTTCTCCTCTCCGTTCCCTTCTTAATATTGTTATTAATCCGCAAAACCGTTTCAGAGTTAATTAAAAGCAATGACTTCAGCGTCAGTCTCTCAAGAGGACCATAGTGAATAATCACTCTGTCTCCTCCTTTAATAAGCTTCAACGTCCTTCGTGCACATGGCTCTTCCTAGCAATTACCACTGCAGTCTCCTTCTCACATACACACACATTCGCACATGCTCACACACACGCGTATGTTCATGCTTGCCCCCCCACACACACCACACACACACCCCCACCCTCCTAACCCGCTGCCTCAACCCACCCCAACTGTGCACTGCCCTCCATCTCTCCTCTATGTCGGGCCTACAGGAGCTCACCTTTCTAAAAGTGCAGAAAGTTTTCAACCTAAAAGGAAAACTTGTGCAGCAGAAGAGTACCCGGATTGCGATATCACAGAATCGATTTGCTAACACACAGTGCCATCAATATTCTTCATTGCTCTCAAGTGATGCATTGCACTATGACAGATTCAGTTAGAGCATCCCATTCCTTTTCTTAGATTTTGTTTTTGTGCTCACCTCGCTTCAAGGAAGGAAAGATTCTTTTTTTTTTTCTTTTCTCCACCCTACAGTGTTGCTCAAGTTAGCTCAGTTGCGTGTCATTTTGTCCCTGTCAAACCAATCGCCTCAGTCTGCCCATGAAGACACCTCCGGGGGGTCTTCAGCTCTGGTGCACATGGAGACTGTTTATCCTATTGCTGTGTATCCAGGTGAAACCCACGCATTGTGTGCTTCACATGTGGTGTCAGTCCCGACATTAAACATAGGGAGCTGAGCCATCTGGATGAAGGACTGCTCTGTTTGATGTGACTATTGACATATTGACAATATGCTCTAAAAGAAAAGGTGTGAATGACAAAAACAGATTCCATTCAATATATTTTCACTCAGGGTGGGTTGTGGTCTTTGTTGATTTTTTTTCCCTACAAGTTAAAAACTGACATATTTTAATATTTATTGGTCTCAAAATTTAAGTAAAAAAAAATGTGAGCAACCATTGCAAGCAGTAGACACATCTACGATCTTATTATTCAGTACTGTGACACCCAGATACAGCAATACTTAGACTTGATTGATTTAACATTCTGGTAATGTTCTGACCTGCTATTCTTCATCATGGTCTGACTTCAGCACTGAGAGGCCTCTGTGTGTCTGCCTGGTGTAACAGAGAGACTCTGTCTGAAATAGACAGGCAGGGTTTGAGAGAGCCACCCTCTGTCCCTCAGCCTCTTTGCCTTTGGTATTGATCTCCTTATGTACGTGTGTCTCTTTCCTTTTTTTTTCTTCTTTTTGACAGACCCATTTTTTTTCCTTGTGATGTATACCGAGGCACTTCTTCTATAATCAGCCAGAGAGGTAGTGGAGGCGGACCTTTGGCCTTGATCTGCTGTGTAATTGGACATTGGATTTGACACTCTGCCGAGTGGAACATTAGAGCTAGCCTAATTAGGTGCGAGGGCTATTAAATGAAGATTGGCCCATGTTGTTAGGAAATACCACACAGATTGGAAATGTCAAGATGACATCGGGCTGTCATCTGCTAGCACAGGGAAGAAAATCTATCATTTATTGGTGAAGTTTCAAAACTTGCTTGAAAACGGCCCACTCCTCGCCTGTAATAATTTGATTACTTCAAAACATTTTACATTGAGACCCTCAAATTGAGAACCATTAGAACCTACCAGCACACACTCCCTGTGCTGGCATCTCACATTAAGTAGCTCATGAAATACTGCTATAATGTCCCATATGTACTGTGAGACCAAAAACATATGGTCTAAAATAGGCTATGGATTGTCTCCTGTGGCTGGCTGACTCAAGGATGCTATGGTGTTGACTCACAAGGCTTCTTCATTATAATGAGGGCCATATGGGAGATAGACAAGTGCCCCTGGCCCTCTTATGCAAACATCTCTCTCTCCTTAGCTCCCCATGCCCCTGACATTTAGCCATCCCCCCCGAAATTCAGTCGTCAGTGATACCCACAATTATCCTCTCTCAGTCAATGGCTTTAAATGACTCACAGTCTGCTACATAACTCAATGTGTTTAACCGCCCCACCCCACCCCCCCCTCAAAATGAATATGGTAAGACATCAACAATCACCCCAGTAAGAGAGGATGAATCGGCTACTGTATGAAAAATACATATCACAGCAAGGCTGACAGCCTGCTTCTCATCCAACACTTACACAGAAAATTACTTTGCCTCATTTTAGAGGAGTGCTTTAAAAAAAAATAAAAAAAATGAAAAAGGAAAATCTTAAACCATGATGCACGGTGCCTCAAGGTTAATAGGAAGCACGCTGAAAAAACAGGCTTAGTGTGAACAAAGGTTGAAAATTTTCCAGCAAAAGTCTCTTTTCACACAATGCTGCGAGCAATGATTGCAGTTTTTTTTGGTGTTGGGACTCCAGGCAGACAGCGCTGTCTACCTCAGTAATTAACTGTGCGTGATGAGTCAGACACAAGAAAGAAAAGAGTGGCTGGATTGCAGGTCAAAGTTGATGCCTCTTTTTTCCATCACTTTTTTTTTTTTTTTCTCCCCCCCCCCTTGTCAAGCCTCTTTCAGTGGCTCTTTCAGGAGAAGCTGTCTTGATGTCATCCTCTTTGTTGCCTCTGCTGAATTGCGATGCTGTTGTTCCGGCCCCCTTTTTTTCCTGCAGCGTTTTGGATCATGTATCGGTGGTACACGGGATAAACTAATGAACTAATACCTGACACCAGACTCACCTCTTAGCGGTACTGTAAGCAATTTCATAAACAGCGAGAGGTTTGTGCAGTTAAGTCATCCAGTTTCAAAGGAGGCTGAGCAGGTACAAAGAGAACAGCTGGTGAAATTAATTCAGGAGGCCTTTTTCTACTCTCCTCTGACAGATGGCAAATCTCCTGTTACCATTTCATTCCTCTTATCATGTTTTCACTTAGGTCCCTCCGACAAAATAAACCCGTAACACATGGGAGACCCCACGCTTTCTGACAACAATTCTCTTGCAGCCCATCGTGGCTTCCTGTTCTCATTATTTGAGTAAAATTGCCTCTCGTGTGTATACGTGTGTGCACGGAGATGCATGTGAATGAATGTATATGTCTCTCTGTCACTGTGTTTGTGTGTGTGTGTGTGTGTGTGTGTGGTGCAGTCAAATGTTGGACCGGGCTCAACAGCGGTGGCACGCTATCTAAGCTGCTATTAAGCATGCGGTTCACGGCTGGAATGTTCAAACACAATTAGATGGCAGTACACTTTGATTTAAAGAGGACCAATAGACTCGTTGATCCAAAATGGAGGCTCAACATCAAGTCAACAAATCCCAGTCGGAGAAGCCTGGAGACATGTCCTTGTCACGGTGACAAAGCCTCTTGTAAGATCATTGTCCCAGCGAGACGTTACAGGCTCCTCCTACACCAGACATAACAGATACACAGCAGACTTCAAACTTTCATGATTTTAATATAAACAGTATTTTAATAAAGGTTTAGAACAGAAGCTTAGAGGTACTGTAACGCACAGCCAACCATCCAACACTGCACACTACAGCTGCTGAATGCAAACTGCCTTTTAAATAAAAGCTTATTGTAAAAGAAATCCCACTTTATTGAGGAGCAGGGAGAGTCAGTATTTTAAAACGTACCATAAATTCTTCTTATAGAGCAGATGCTTCACATAAACACAGTCATTATTGATTACTGTGACGTTCATACTCACAGTCATACAGTGAACGAGTTGAAACAACCCACACTTCACTTTTCCGGGCGCGCATCATCTATTAAGCCCGAGCGCAGACTTGAATTTTCTGTGTCTCCACTCAGAATATTATTCAATCAAAGCCATCACGTTGACGATATGACGGATGCAAACACGCACGAGCAGCCACAAGGAAGACAACATCGCCTGACACCTCATTTACCATCACTAGAGCTGGCGCTTACGGCCTCATGCTTTGTTTGTCTTGTCAAAGTTCCTCTACATATTCTGTGTCAAGGTCACGCGCTGCCAGTTGGCTGTTTGTCCTGCTCATCTCTCGCTATACATCTGCCGTACCCTGCATTTGAACCTCTAGCTCATATCCCTAACAAGTGCCTTGTGTGCAGTAGAGACAAAAAAAAGAAAAAAAAAAAGAAAGCAAGCAAGCTCCGATAGGAACTCCCTGATCATTATTTCAAAAATAGTCAGAGGTTTTATTCATGCATGCTTATCATTGAAAGCAAACGGGGGAGGCAGTTAGTCTCAGATGGGGATAAAAAACCATTCGAGCAAAGAAACAAAACAAAAATAATATTATTGTGGAAGTATAAGGGTCTCAGGGAAGTTTACTTTCACCAGGGCTTTGTTCGTTCTGTCTCTGCTAAAGGAAAATGTGATATTTGTATAGTATTGTCCCCCCCCCCCCCCCCCCATGTCCATGCTCTTGAGGATATCTTAAATTTAGATCCTTAAAGAGCAAATGAAGAGGATAATTTAAGCTATATTACACATCCGTGACATTGCCAGAGGTTCCCAGGTTCTGTGTGAACACCTGCAAAATAAATATTTTGATAAAGTTTCATTAAAATCCCTGCTGACAAATCCTACTGAGCCATCATCACCCACTCCCCCACCAAGCCAAAGCGGTAACCCTCTAATAAGATGGTGTTGACTTAGCTCACTGGGGGCACATCATATAATATTAATATGCACTGGACGCCGGCGTCAGAATCAGAACAGGAGGCTTTGTTTGCACATCGATATGAGCTGCGCTAGATTTAATCAGGAGGATAAACAATAAAAAAAGTACAATATTCCATATATTACTCCTGCATCTTAAAACCTCTCCTCAGAATTTCATTATCCAGATTAGCCTTTACATCACTTGCACATTTCATACCAATGTGACTTCCATTGCGCATATATTATATATATTGTTAAAAAGTTAAAGACGAACCTTCTCTTCTCAACTCCGTCTGTCTCATCTTTTCGTTACTAATTAGAAACCACACCTCTGCCGGGTGATTTTGTAGATATAGCAAAGTTTACCTTGCTCATTACGCAGCCTGAGGAAGGTCATTAGGACTAAAATGTTGCTGTTAATAATAATAATTCTTTGAACAAATGTTACTCTAAGTGCTGTGTCCGTGCTCGATGTTCTTTTAAATCCATCTAGCTCACTATAAAAGTCTTGTATATCCCTTTTCTTCTTCAAGTTTTTTTTTTTTAAATCACCGACAATAGTGTTGTTAAGAAGGCTGAGGAAGAGCCAACCTTGCTCCATAATTCAATGCCGCGAGCTGAAGGTAATGCAAAGAACAGTTCTTCTCTCTTTGAAAATCATTCAGAGAATTGAGCGTCTGATGGGCTGCAGGAGGACTTCAGAAGAAATCCAGCTCAATATTGGCCTGAACATAATAATTCAAGTGAAAAGGGGGAGAAAAATGCCATTAAAATTCCAACATTTTTATTAGAATTAAACTTTTGGGAAATATTTTGCAGCCCGTCCTGTATTTACTGTTGACTCATATAAAATCAATGCCACATATTAATAATAGCAGCTGTCATAAAGCAGCTGAATAGTTGTTGTTCTTTTTTTTGACACAGAGAAACACTGCGGCAACACTTGATATGTTGACTTTTGGGGGATATTAGCAGAATTGCTGTCCCCACCTATATGACAGTTAAGATAAGCCTTGTAAAGACATGCTGAGTAATGCAATGTTACCTTGAATTCTGTAGCCAGGTTCAAAATAAAGTGTTACAGATACAGCACCTTAACACTTCAATGCTTTTTACAGCAGAGATGCAGGAAAGTCTTTGATTTCATGTGTCTGTCATTGTGATGCTCAGGGGTATAACACCTAAGACTCTTGCATGTTTCTCTTAAAGACTGCTCTTCTTTCACTCACAGGCTTTTTTTATTCTTACAGCATTTACAGCTTTAAAATATACAATTATATGTATCATGTAACAGTGATTCAAACAGTCGGATATCTAGTTCATGAAAGCTTTACTGTACATTTTCTATTTTAATAAGACTTTGCGCCTCTGCACATCCTCTGCATGCTTTAATGTTTCCAATAACAGGTTGTTTGACTGAAAATAAGATGAGCTAAAGCTTTAGCATTAGCAGTGATAGCTACTATGGCAGAAAAGACAAAAGGAAGAACACTTTTAATGGAGTTGATTGACACAGAAAAATCAAAACTAAGAAGAAAAACTAACAAACAAACATGCATGTTGTTAATTGAATGGATTCTTTAAATAAATCACTGATGTGATTTCAACTGTGCAAAGAAAAATATAGTTTATGATTTTTAATATGTTTAAATGTCAAGAGAACCTGTTCCAGGCACCCTGTTAATTTTGGCAACAGTGATGCTCTCTGTGCAGGAGATCTCTGTCAGTAGCTGGCCTCTCCTCACATTTGTAAATATGCCTGTTGTGTGTACTCCTTAAATAGGCCAACTAATTATTGGGCATCCTCTATGCCGCCTGTTGGGCCAGCTTGTCGACACCCGCTCGAAAAGCCCCGATTTAAAGCTGTGTGGACAAACACTGAGCCAAGGCAAGGGCCACAATGGACTTTGGAGACCCGATAATGAGCCTCAAGAAAACACTTCAAATGCACGTAAACTATTGATTTTGATTCAACTTTACTGACCAAACTAAGTGACTAATTGCCTTATTTAACCAGTGGCTACTTTAAAGGATGTACTGTACAGTGCTTTCTTTTTTTTTTCATCTCAAGAGAAAATAATGATCCTCTCGTTCGATTCTTTTCCATTTCAGTTACGTCTGATGCAGTTCTCCTTGTTAGTAGCTGTTTAATAGCGCTGAGATACAATGCAGACTGAAGTATTTTGTTGTTTCCGCTCTGTGCAATAGCACCTTGGATTTAAAATGAAACAATACCTATTAGATTAAAGTGGTGACTTTCAGTTTTAATATAAGATCCATATTGGGTGAGTAGTTTGGGAACTGTAACCCCTCTTATAGCCAATTTTAGGTGACCAAAGTTAGCATAAACGCAAATACAGATGATGTTTAGTTCAAGACCCTTTGCAGTCAATTACTGTCTGCAGTCTATGACCCATAGACATCAGTAGACACTTGGTATCTTCCCTCGTGATGCATATGCCAAGCTTGGGCTGCAGCCAAATTCACTTCTTGTTTGTTTTGGGGGGATTTTTGCCTTCAGCCTGGTCTGCAGAAATGGATTATAAGTTGAAATGAGATCAAGTGACTGACTTGACAAATCAAGAACATCCCCGCTGTTTGGCCGAAAGGAGCTCCTCGGTTGTCTGTGTGTTTAGGATCGTTGTCCTGCAGTGTTGCCATACATCCCGACAAGTCCTGCACTGTTCAGCCAATGTGCAGCTTATAGTTATTGTTTAATTATATGTAATATGTGGAGGAAAACGACACGAAAATATTTCATGTGACTGTCCAAACACTTCCAGACTGCACTGGAATAAGGAGGTTACAGTTCATGACTGTTGTGCAGAATCATATTTAATTAGGCCTGGTGGCTCAGCAGACAAAGGCACACACTGTATGCTGGTATTCAGGCGATGACCTTCACTATATGTCACAGCTGATATCTCCTAACTTTCTACTCACTCTCTTTACTTTTCATTTAGCAAAGACTACAAACAGATCTTAGTCTTAAAAATCGTACTTCGGATATAAATTTACCGATAACGCGAACAATTAATCTACCGCTGTATTAGTCTCTCTCTCTTTCTCTCGTTCACAAACACACGCTCATTGTTCATGTTCATTGTTCGACACAGCTATTGTTCAGCACCTGTTTGGTATTGCAGTTACACCTTCTTCACAAGAGAGAGAGAGAGGGAGAGAGAGAAAGAGAAAGAGAGAGCATGTTTGCAGTGGAGGTCTTAATTAGCCAGGACAGGTTATTTAGAAACTGCTCTAAATGTCCTATAGCTGGCAGAACACACATGCAAACACACACACACACACACACAAATACACACAGACAAAGGAAAACATAAAGGTTTTTTTTTTATCATGCAAACTCACTCTAGTGATTCTTAATTCCTCACTATGCATTATCAAATGTCTTCTTATATTCAGTAGGTGTCCTTCATTGATTTCTCTGTTAAGTTCATCCTGTTGTTCAGTTTCTGAGGTGTTCTCTGTCTGTGGACCTCTTGTTCCCAGGCTGAATGTTTGGTCCTCTGTGAAAGACCACTGACTTGATTGAAACCATAAATCTGCTTGACAGAATGGCCTGAGATTTGACTGACCCTCTGGTTGCTCCTGTAGGTTTAATATCAATTGAGAGAAATATTTGTGCTGTTGTTATATCCTATAACTTGTTTAACTTCAAAATGAAAAAAAAAAAAAAAAATCTTGAAATGTAATATTGTAAAAGTTATAAAAATTGTTTTTATTTGGCTGTCCCCAAAAACATCCTCTTGTGATTTAACAGCACTGTGATTTTCCAGATTAGTGACATTACCTCTGCCAAGAAAATAATATTGTTATGTTTTGTTTGAATGGTTTTAGTCTCGTTTGTTGTCTTAATAGTTAATTACTTAATTTAGTTAATTAATAATATTTAATGGAATATCTCAAATCCCAGTTTTGGTGTGTATCTAAATCAAGTTGTTAAGCGCTGAGATGGGTATTTTTGAACATTTTGAAAACATTCACTATTTTTTAATAAACTTACGCACTTACTTGAACCAAAAATAAATCATTAAATTAAAAACTATCATGATTTTCTGTCATTATGTGTATTTTCATGTAGATCTTGAACATATTAAGATAACAAATGTGGATACGTGACCTCTTTCTAGCTCTAAATACTTTTTAATGAGTCTCTAAAATGGCAATAATGAATATTTGTCTACCTATGAAAGTAGTATTTGTGTAGTAGTTGTGTTAGAAAAACTAAACTAATTAATCCAATGTCATAAAAAGTACTTTAGCTAACACGCCTACCCGCTCTCCTGCCTGTTCGTCTTGTCCCTGTCCCTTTAGGTTCGAGCCAGCGCCATCGCCCAAGACGCTGACCAGAACTATGACTACGCCTCCAACAGCGTCATCCTCCATCTGGACGCAGGGGATGAGGTTTACATCAAACTGGACGGAGGCAAAGCCCATGGAGGCAACAACAACAAGTACAGCACCTTCTCTGGCTTCATCCTCTACGCAGACTGAGAAAAAGACAGACACAGAGACAGTCAGGACAGGAAGAGATTGAGAGAAAGAGTTGTATGACGGAAAAAGGGGGGATAAGGGTGTGTGTGTTAAAAGCCGGAATGCTTTCTAGTTTTCCTAATTCTCTCCATCATCACGGACACCTCTGCTTCGTATCCATCAGCCAAGACATCCAGGCTCTGTAGCCGAGCCTGGATGCGAAAACCTCCTGAGGACACACTGAGAGGGGCTGGGCGGGAGGCGTAGGAGGAGTGGGACGTGGGGTGGAGGTGGGCTGGTTTTCAGCGCTCTCCGCCACAGTGCAAACGTGTCAGAAGCTCCTCGCTTTCAGTGTCTCTCCTCTTCAGCCCCGCTCCATTGCACAGAAATCTCGACAACAAAAACGAAAAAAACCCTGCAAAAGCGGATGATCTCACCTCTTCTCTCCACAGTGGCAACAGTCAGCTGTACTGTCAAGTGGACTCGATTGACTGAAATTCGTAGTGTTGTTCCGTGCAATTTTCCTTAGATTGTGTTTTTATTTCGTAGACATGCGTAATATTCTACACAAATGAGATTAAAAAAAAAAAAAAAAAAAAAAGAGAGAATATATTTGTCCCTTGTGAAGATATCCTGTTTGACTGAGCGACCGGATTTGTGAGATGTTATTTGTGATGCAGCTAAGAGATCTAACAACTGGAAAAAGAAATCTTTAACTCAAGGCTGTCACTGTTTCATGGCAGTGGGTGTTTTTTCCTTCATCGCCGGGTACAGCAAGGTAACTATATATTGTTCATGTGGAGAATAACAATACATTCTGCACTGTACCTTCCAATATATCTTTAAAAAAAAAAAAAAAAAGGGAAACATCTCATATAAACAATACCCTTTCCACAAACCACCTCCCTCTGTTCACACACACATACACACACAATGTCCTGCTGCTGTTTGGATTAAAAGTAGAGTTCAAATTGTCTCTTCGATGTTCTAGTTTTATGTAAATGCTCCACTCGGCACAACCAGCCATGTGATGCAGCAAAGACTTCAGGTTCTGAAGTAACCTAGTTGAAGAACGCCCGTTCTTTTCTTCTTCTTCTTCTCTGCTGTGCCAACCTTCAAGCCTTCTTGCACAGTAGAAAAATCTTGCTTCTGAAGCGGGAGGGCGAGTGAGAGAAAGTCACACACACAAAAAAAAAAAAAAAGACAGAGGAAGAGTCAGAAGTGAGTGAGAGATGGTGGGAGGGTAGAGGGGGCGTCAAGGCGCAGTAACAGTGAGTGGGCAATTTTTCTGTTTCAGTGTCTCTGAGCTTCACTGGATGTCATCCATTCATTAGCTGCATATTCACTGACACACAGGCATTATGGTAATATTTACTCAACATGGCGGCCTGACAGCTTGCTTGAGAATGAAATTGATTGGGTGAGTGACTTGGCCTATTATGACTGCACGTTTGTGTGTATGCGTGTGTGTGTGCCTGTGTGTGTGTGTGTGTGTTTGTTTGCACGTGTGAGTATGTATGTATGTATGTATGTATGTATGTATGTATCTGTGCGTACCAGTGAGTGTCTGCATTTTAGCATGTGCTGTGCCATAGCTACATCGTTCTTTTCAGAGTTATTCTGTGCTACAGCCAATGACAGATATTTTACTCAGCAGCCAATGAGATTGTGCTCTGTAGGGTGGGGAGTCTCTATAGATATGATGAGAAGAACAAACAGCTTGTAAATGAAATCTATGACATGTTTGTCTATCTTATCTTTTGGAATTGTTGAATACATTTAAATAATAAATGGGATTTTTTGAGTCACTTGTCTCAAGAGAATTCTTGCATCCCAAATAACTCTAATTAGGGGAAAATTATATGTAAAGGATCTCATTTGCTCTGTGAGACTAACTAACTACAGTGCAAACAACATGACTTGAATTGTGTGTTTCTTGTTCTGTTTAAACTAAGAAATTTTAACAATGGCCTGTCAGTGCAAATATTAAAAAGATCCTGTCAGAAAGTCCCTCATCTCTCTCTTCTCTCCAAAAAGTCAAACCCTTAAAGTATATTTAGGGTGATGGGTATTAAAGGAAAGATGTTTCTGTTTATGCTCCTATCCTAAAGTGATCCTATGAAGCGGTTCTTCATCTGCAAAGGTGCGCAGAGATAAAGACCCCCCCGACTTTAGCGACGTCCGCCGATGGTGTCGAATGCAGTTTGTGAATGCCGGCGAGTCCTTAAGGAGATGCAGGCCATTCCTCAATCGACAATCACAGCGTCTTCTTACAGATTCTCATCAACAGAGTGATATACCCGGCGAGGAAGTGAGGAAGGAGGAGAAAAGACAAGGGGAGGGAAAGATTGAGCGAGATAGAGGAGGAGCGGAATATGGTTTGACAAAGACAGATGGAGACACGAAAGAAAGAGTAGGCCACAGAGAGAAGTAATGGGGAAGGGATAGATAGGGAGAGAGAGGGTAAAGAGAAATATAAGGAAGACAGACAGAAGGAGAGGGGAGCCGGTACCGATTTGGGGTGGAGAGGGAGGAGGGCTGGATTGTTTTCAGGGTAGAGTGATTCCCTGTCGGGGCTGTGTGAGGTGTCAAGAGAGATTAGCTGTCGTGAAGCTGGAGGAGAGAGCTTGAGATAGCTTGGATTGGACAAGTGTCAAGGACTGGACATTCTTCAGACCTGGCAAGAATGGGATGTGACATTGGATGGTGTGTTTGGTCCGTACTACTTTGCTCTTAAGGGGGGCAGTCAACCCTCACTGTATCATTTTATCCATTTCCCTATGGTGTATAACAAGCTCATCACATGCACGCTAGCGGGAATGATCATCACTAGGTCACATTTAGTTTGAAATTTTATGGTTAGCTTAAACCGGAAGTGGCTACTCTTCAACGCACATTGACTTGGAAGCTTCTTGCAAAGGCAGATGGTGAATGAAATAAACACGCAAAAGTAAAATTGATACCGTTTTATCTTCTTCATTGGACAAAATAGGATCCGCTTGGTGAAAGATAACAACATGGTTCATGGGCAAAGTGGGTCTCACAATTGACGCTGCTGGGCTAATAAAAAAGTAATAAAGTTAATGGTTTTTGCAACAAATTAGCCAATTAAACAAACAGAATCAGTAAGTCAAATCTGTGAAATCAGCAGCGTAGGGCATGGATGGGTCTATCAGAATTGAAGTATATATGATGTACCAGACAGTCAGTGTTGATGTGGATGTTGAAATGTGGCCAGAAACTATATTTTTCTGACAGGAGACACACAAACAGCAATCAAGATGGAGCCCTGAGTTCCCTGTAACAGCAGGACAGAAGGACTTTAGGCCAGAGTTCTCCCTAAATGTGGTTGTGAAGTCGATTGTACAACGACTCTTTAACATTTTAGCAGTGTTCTCGATGCTTCTCCTGTCACTGCACCTTGCAGGTGTTGATGAATGTTTGCCATTTAGGGAGGAGCGAGTGTGACGACTTCTGCATTTTTTTGTGTCACCTGCACACCTCATGAGAGAAAATTGAACCAATCTCTGGCAGAAAATGGGCTGCTGTTTCATAAGCTACACACCCGCAAAACACAGGGCTGCTTCTGCTGTTTCAGTACATATTTTATCTTTTTCTGTTTTACAATAGGTGCTGCATGTCTTCTTTTGTCATTTTAATGGCTTCTGCGAGTTTCAAGGAGCTTAAAATGAGAGTGAATATAAGTTGAGTTAGGTGAAGTTAAAGTGAGGGGCCTTTACATTACACCACATGTGAGAAAAAAAAAAAAAGCCATCAATGCTCTAAATCCTGGTCTCTCATGTGTTATGCTAATTAAACTAAGGTGTTAATTAATGTGATCTTGATAGTTATTCTTAAAATGGATATATCTAACACCTTTAACAGCTGGCTTTCGCAGCAGCACCCTTTGGGCAGAAAATGTTGGAAGAACTTTGCTCAAGAGTACTTTGGAAGCCAATTCAGTGTTAGGAAAAGGTTTCCATCCACAGCAGTAACTTTTACAATTCTGGCACTATCATTTTCTCTCTATGTTCAAGCCTGACCTTTTTCTCTCACTTTCTTTTTTTTTTCACCTATTTTCTTTTCTCCTTACCATGCCCTGCCTTTAACCTGGTATGACAAACACAAAGGTTAGGAAAGCAGACAGCTGTTAGTAGACCGGCCTTCTCCTGCTGCCCTGGAGCTTCTATACGTGCACGCACATGCATAGACACGCACACACGTACACACAATGCTCTGCATGATAGCGCAGTCACACATTAACACTGTCAACCTTGCTCTGTTTGCTCCTACCACCGCACGATTCCCTTTGTCAGTTTGGGTTGTGGACAAGGAAGAAGCCTTTCCCAGTTGTCCCTGGATGGTCGGAAGCTGCCAGGCCAGGTGTACTCTGCAGTCAGTCCCTGTGCCGGGGGAGAGCTGGGCGAGATGAGCCTCCCAGGCTCTTATCTACAGGCCCACCCTCAGACTGTGTGACACCGTGACCCCGCCTTGCCGCTCCACTGCGTTGTATACACTTGTTCAATACCGCGACAACATATTCCTGGCCACCGCAGAACGAAAGTTGACTCATATAACTTCAGACTCCTCTGACCCTCATTGCTTTTCTCCGACTTTAACTTGCCACATCTGTCGTCTTGCACTCTACTCTCCTTGTATTTTCGTTCTTCGCAAATGACTGATCATGGCCAGTGTTTGCCCTTACATGCTGCAGGCAGAAACAGACAGGATGCAATGCGGTAAATGTTTCTCTCTTTCTCCATCTTCTCCTCCCTCACAGTAAAGAAAAAAAAAACAAAAAAACCACACACCATGGTATCCTCACATGTTGTAGCGCTGCATCTCCAGAGAACTCACTGTAAAGAGAGATAAAAAAGCACAAACAAACATCCAACATGCCTTTTTTCCCCTTCAGCAGGCTGAGTGCATTAGTGACCTTTTAAAGTGCTGTCTCCCTGGTGCCTTGCACACACCCCAAAGAAGAACAAACTACTAATAGGGCTAAAAAGCTGACACACTTTAAACAAAGATCAAACCATTTCTTGGCTATGAGGCAGTACTCGCTACATTAATGGTATTCAATTATATGGCCGAGACAAACAAACATCTTTGTAGCCAAACATCAGCAGCCAAATCTGTAAAAATGCAGAATGAGGACCATAAATTAAAAAAATACATATTAATACACAAAAAAAAATACATAATTTTATTTTTTTTAATATACACAATTAAGTGTGCATTGTTCTCTAATTCTTATAACACTATTTTTATCTCATTATCATGAGTTTGTATTCTCTTGATTCAGATTTAATTTCTCAAACAAATGAGTTACTGCATGTTTATGGAAAATAAGGATTCTTGGACTCTAATGAAACAACAGCAATGCAGATGGAGAGAGATGAGGACACACAGTATGAAACGGATAAAAATTTACTGTTTGCTAAAAGAAAAGAAATGGTTGCAGAGTACATTTGAAATGGGCAACTTGCAGAGATGTAAGTATTTGTTTTCTTCATCTACAAAATGACCTTATTGGTTAGAATCGTGGGAGGCGGTAAACTCACACCATATGACTCTAATTGCAGCGAATTCTGTATGTGTGTGCGTGTTTTGTGCGAGCGTGCATGCTCGTGTGTGTGTGGAGTGTACTGGTGTATGCGTGAGCGGACATCAGACAGAGCTACAGGGCCTACGGCAGGGAACTGCGGCGAGGTGGATAAGCTCAGAATTGCAGAGGGCAGATGTCAAAGAGGAGATATTACCCTCCACATTACTCCCACTCGAACAGGATAGGCCATTACACAGTGTGTTTCAGACATTAGCATGCAGATAAAATAGATATTGACAAGTAAGAGAAGTAGTCACCTTGGCGGGCAAGATATTGTGAACAATACGCAAAACCCCTACAAGATAGTGCCACCGGGAAATAAGTAATTATGCCAAACTTCTAATTAATCTATTTTTCAATCAGAAACAAAAAAAGACACCAGATTCTTGTATAACTCGGAACAGTCTGCTTCTTCTGAGTAATAACCTCTCAAAATTAGCTCGGTTTGCTCTCGCCTGCTGCTTCTCACTGTCTGATGGATGTGTGGCATGCTAGTCATGCCGCCTTGTGTCACCTGTGCTGCGCTTGCTCCGGGCAGGGAGACAGGGAGAGAGCCATGGGAGGTCTGGAGGAGGCCAGAATGGGGGGGGAGAAATAGACATCTGTGATTAACACATACAGACACGTGTCAGTGTGGAGAGCATTCGCTGGGAGGCACGCTGGGAGACGCTCACACACAACCTGCTCCTGACAGCACAGGTTTTCCTAAATAAAGATGCGGATAAAAGGATGAGAAAGTCTGGAGAGGCCAATGATGAGCCCACAAATACATCCACGCAGGAACGTGAGCGCGTGGACTACACCGGTAGAAATTAATGAATAGATCGCATGAAAAAATACATTTCATTTCTGAAGTGAAAGGCATGCAGCTGTCAGCACAGGTGCATGGGCGCACACATTCACACATGTTCACATGCTCAGCCACATGTGTGCATTCATGTCACACCTCCCTCTGACATGTGCTTTAACAATTGTTTGTGGTGTTGTATAGAAACATTAAAATGACCTCTGGAGATGTGCCAATTTCAAGAGGGTTTGGGGGGTTTAGAATGACAAATCCATTATTCTTTTCTAATACCATATGTTCAGATTACACAGTGCTCTGTCTCTCTCTCTCTCTCTCACCCACACACACACACACATTTCAACAGCATACTTGTGAGAACTCTCATCTGTACACTGCTTTCCCTCGCCCCTACTGGCAACCTCAAAGGATGCGTTCACAATTTTATCAAGCCTGTATTAAATTAATAGTCAGGTGCCCAAATGAACACTGAGACAGGTTTTGCTTGCTGTAATCATTCCTCCTGTTCATACTGACCATTAGAAGATCCCCTCCAAATGCAGTTACAATATTAGCGATGGGGGACAAAATCCACAGTCCTCGTATTGAGCAAAAGTTTATTTAAAAGTTTATCTGAAGATTATATGATGCTTCAGCCATCTGATTTAGTTAAATAAAGTGGATTTCTTCCACAATTATAGTGTTTTTATTAAAAAATCCCCTTTGTCTCGATAGACCCTGAGGGAATCTGGCACTAAAAAGACCAACTTTGGAAGATGTTGACTTGTTTCGACTAATTTGGACAGTTGAAGCCACAAATTGGCTTAAAATAAACCTTTAAATACATTATTGTTCATAAGGCACTTTCACATTGAAAGTGCCTTATGAACGGTTCTCTTAATGGCCAATATGAACAGGAAGAATGATTACAGAAAGGAAAAAGAATAAAAAAATAAAAACATGGGGCACCTGGCTATTGTTTTAAGACAGACTTGAAAAATTGTGAACCAATCCATTAACAATCACAACCACATTTCCCAATCTCAACCCTCACTCAAGCCTTTAAGGGTAATTCAGGTATATTACAACCTGTATCTTATTTTTTTGGTATCATTCCTATCAGTAATAATGTTTGTACTCACCAAGTTAATTGCTGAGATCTAGAAAAGTCTCACAGTGCAAGTAACACAAGTGATTAGATGATCATAAAGGTTTAAAACAAACGCCGGGTTAGCCAGCCTTATTTCGAAGTGAAGACTAAGGTAAATGCTAAACTTATAACACAAACTATTTATATATTATACCAACCTCCTGGTTCAACTTTTACCTGCTGTACTTGCTGTCAATGTGTGCACACAGTTTTCCTGTGAAGTGATGTTCCAATATTGTGTTCAGTTTTGGTTTCACCCCCAAATAAAGTGGTTTAGATAATCTGTTGGCCCGGTTTACAACCTGTCTGATAGTTCATAGTTACTTCCCCATTGGACTACATTGTTCTCATGTACCTGATCTCAGCAAGTACAATGTTATCATAACCAATAGAAATGACATCCAAGACGACAAAAATAAGAACCAAGTCGTACTAAACCAAAATGATCACAACTTTACCCTTTCCTTAACCTGAAGCTAATTCTGGTCTCAAAAGTACTAAAACTCAAAGTGGACGACAACAACAAACAGTCAGGAGGACATCGCATAGAGTGAATATATTAACCTGGGGATTGACTGGGAATAAGATGAGGTTTCAAATAAACATAGGAGGTAATGAGTCTCTGCAAGGTGAAGGAGACCACAGGGGATGACAGATGGGTGAAGAGCACCTGTGAGAGAGAAAACAAGGGTAGGTCAAAACCTAGTATATGGCTGGACCGTGTATGAAACGCTAGAGGGCTTTTAATTTGAAACGACTGATACAGGAAGTGTGCTGGGCTTTGACTGAAGCCAATTTGACATAGAGCCTTTCTCAATACAAAGTACGCCAAGTTCAGACTTTCTCTCTTGATAGTTCGGACTTGGCAAATTCAACTCATGAGTACAACCTTCTGAGGACGGGAGGACGCAGTACGGTCATTCTGCCTGCTGACAGCAGCAGCTCAGCTTCAACACAACTACCTGACTGTACTGTGACAAAATAGTCTCAACTCAAAGCTCCACCGACACTTTTTTCTCACAAGAAATAACCTCATTGACAGAGAGATGGAGTAAATCATGTTATTCAGTCTGTAATATAGCTATAATAAAAATCCAAACTGTTAGCTTAATAAAACAAAATGAAATTTAACATAGACTGATCTGTTCGTTTTAATACATTATTTATTGAAATGTGGTGACATGGTGTACATATAGAGCCTGAGAGGCAGCGCTCTTATTCTGTCCAGTAAAAACATGAAGCTTCACTTTACATTCAGACAAATGAATGTGGCAGCTACAATTGTGAGATTTCATCTGTGAGACCGACGTTTATCTTCCAAAAGGAATGATATCATATATTAAAATGCTACAGAGACATTAGAGCCAGCAGTAAATTACCAAAGAGCCGCACAGATCAGTTCATCAGATCATGTTCTCCCCAGGATGACGACAGACGTTGACCGGCCGATCATCTCCGGAGTCGTGCTGTTAGCAGCTGAGACGACCGGCTGGTCTCACCTAGCCAGCGGCTCCTCACATCTGTGAAAACATTGGAGCAAATTTCCAAATAATCTAAATGTTTACTTTCTTGCCTGAAAAAAAATAATTAAAAGTCCTACAGCGAAAAAATTACAACAGCTCTTAGCCTGGCTCAAAATGTCCACCATCGCTGCCGGTTGGTGTGAAATGCATTCTGGGATACTCGGTTTTCCCAGACAGCTGCCTTCAGCGTAGCAATGGTGTAACTTCATCACTCAGTCAGTGACACACAGGCATACACAGTGAGTCAGTGAGCGAGTCACTGACAGTCAGACATACGTGTTTATAGTTCTGGTCCCTGCGGTCCAGCCAACAAAACTAAACCAACACCAATACCCCCCCCCCACCCCCATCCCCCCACCACTATCTGGATTCCAACTTCTAGTGCTGATCCCGACGTAAACTTAAATTGTTGAGAGGATGCTTTCAGGAGTCTTCGTCTCTGAGGAGTTACACAAGCAGAAATACACATTAGCACACACACACACACACACACACTTGAGGGAATGGTTCCACGGAGAGATTCAGCGTGCCATCTGCCGATTTAGGCCATGAGCCATGAGCCCAAAACTTCACTGTTCTATTCAATTTTCAATTACTGGGCTAGAGGCTTAAGCACAAGGTCTGTATACACACATTTGAACACATACGCACATTAATAGAATAGATTTTTTTTTCACACATGCATCCAATATGAGATAAAATGAATCATGCAAACATGACTGAGTTAGTTATAATGTTTCCAAAATGGATAACTTCCATTGTACCACTACTTCAGATCTTTTTTTTTTTTTTAACTCAGCACTTGGCATGAAGATGCACAGCGATGAGATGTAACAGCTTAAGTGAGAAATCAGCACCTGAGGGGAACAAACACATGACAACATTAATCTATATACAGTGCATGCATGAGTATACAGACATACAGTATATGCCGCTCATTAACAAACACAAGAAGACACCAACAGAGGCTCCTGAGCCAGAGCTGTTTCTGTACCCAGTGCCAACTCCGCCCCTTTCAAAATGTCAGAGGCATACATAGCAGGGAGGGTGTGAGGTGATAAACGTACCCGACCGAAAATGTCAGAGTGTGACCCGTTGCCATGACAACCGGAAAAGTTTGGCAAGGACTTGAATGTTTCAGCCAAAGGCCAGAGTATTTGCTATAGCTAATTGAGCCTGTGGTTTCTAGTATAACTGTATAAAGGCGTAAGCTAAAAAAAAATATCTTGTAAAGTCTACATCTCTATATTAATGGCAAAAAATGAAGATCTTCCCACAGATCCCACAGATCTTAATTAGACTCCAACGCTGACAATGATCATTCAAAAAAATGAAACAGTGACACTACAGTAAGTCTGAAACATATTTCAGAAACAGTTTGTTGCTGAGGAGTCCATGTTTGTTTAGAAAGTAACCTGAGGGAGGTGGAGGGGGGGTGGGAAGAGGTGAAATCTGTTTAAAGGAAGATTCAGGGTCTCTGTGGCCCCTTCTGTTGATCAGTCATCAGTGACTGCATCAGTTTGCAAGTACATGTAAAACCTTTTAATGCATCTTGCTTGGTCCAACCAATGTGATACCCAGTTGCACAGTTGAAACTGCTTGAGCAAAAAGGTTTCATGACATTGCTAATGGAAACATTTGTATGATACGGGTTCGGGTGATTAATATTTATATTGTTATGTTTTACTGTGGTGCAGTCTTTTCTTTTTGTAAATTAGGGTGTCATCAGCTCCTCTGAAGGGATTCCCCTCCGGGCAATGCCTCCGGACTGCCCACCTGTGTTGGTGCCCCAGTCTTCCCAGTCCTCAGCTCATCCTTCCTCTTTTCGTTGTTGGTTCCAGTCACCAATCACCAGCCTGCCCAATCCACCACTCAAGAAGATAAAAGCTGTGTCTCCCTGTTGAAATGTTAACTTGTGTGATAGTTAGCTCTGAGGTTAACTTAGGTCTTTTGGTGTGTGAAATAATGTTAACTCGATTGAGACAGTAGTTTTGTGGTTTTGGGATCTGGGCATTAGGCTTACTTTGTTTTCTCATACATTCTTTACTTACAGCACCACATGTAGGGTTTGACTGTCTAGTTGAACACTAGGCCTTATGGGTGGCTGCAGACAGTTAGGGTTTTATTTCGTTTCTTTCAGCTGTTTTCAGCTGTAGTGAACCAGTGGGGATCTGTTGGGTTAGGAAGCGTATTTTGTTTTGTTCGTTTAATGATTCGGCGCCACCCGCAGTGCTTTCCCTTTGTTCTTCACCTCAATTGACTCCATTTTCTGTTGGTTACTCTCATTCAGCTATAAAGCAGAAAGCTTGTACTTTTGTAACTTTTGTTATTGTTGGCCCGCCACACAATAAATGGCAGTGCTTACCTGACCACATCAGCAGTGTGTTGCTTCCCTTGTTCCTAGACATCTGCAGAGTTGTAACAGGGTTGTAACTACCATTTAAGTTGTTTGTGTATTGATGCAGCACTCTGGTATGTTTGGATGTTTTACTGGACTCCATTACTAAAATGAATGTTTTGTCAACCTTCTCATATTTTAAAACCACCACCAGAGACTACAGCCTCAACAACAAGTGACAAAGGTGGTACTTATTACAGGACTGTTCCATTAGAGATCATTACAATGTGCAAGAGGTTTCTAGTGAGCAGGACACTTGAAACAGATTTTCGAGGCATTTTGTGTAAAATTAGGCTGAGAGCCAAGGAAGCATTGATGAGTTGACAAAACAATCTCAACTGAAGGTTAACTTTCTTGCTTTTTCTGGAGCTTTGGATCATATTAAAGAGTTTTAATAAGAAGATGTCAATCATTTAAAGGTCCAGTGTGTAGAATTTAGTGGCGTCTAGCAGTGAAGGTACAGATCGCAACTAACTGAATAACCCCCCTCCCCCTTCCAAGCGTGGAAGAAAACCAATGGTGGCCACTAAACTGAAATGTGAAAGGCCCTCTATAGAGCAAGTGTTTGGTTTGTCCATTCTGGGCTACTGTAGAAACATGGCAGTGCAACATGGCGGCCTCCGTAGAGAAGGACCCGCTCCCTCTGTATAAAGGGCTCATTCTAAGGTAATGAAAACACAATAATTCAATTATTATTTTCATGGGATTATATATATTTATACATATACATATTAAAACATATTTAAGGTTTACTTAAGAATAAATGTTCAGTGACAAAAGAATTAATATTTTTTCTAGATGGTGCCACCATGTGGCCATTTATAAAGCATTTTAAATTTTGGGTCATAACCTGCACACGCTGAGATGTAGAGGTAATTTTATAGTCCAGATTAATTGTCCGAACATGTATTTCATCATGAAGGCCACTGAAATTTCTTCTAACACAGAATTTGAATTCTTTGCAAAAGACAGAGACAACTGTTTTTATTTATTTTGTTGTTATTCGATACTGTTTTTATATATAACTTATTGCCAAAGAAGTCTTTGTCTTTTTTGGAGAATTAAATAAAAATAAACTGTTGTAAATAAACATGCAAATGAAAATATTTTCAGTCTTAATGTTTACGCCCAATAATCTTTGTTTTTTCCAAGTGATAAATTGTACTATTTTGAAGTCACAATTGCCAGCCAATGTTTTTCTGGTGCTCTCTGGCTGTGTGAAGCAGCCACTGACTGTGTTCCTGGAGGCGGGTATGAGGCTCACAGTTGACTAATTATAATGGAAATGTGATAAATTACTATAGTTGGCTAAGTTCAATGTACTGTAGACTGATACCGCTTACATAATAGGAAAGCATGAAGGAAAGTTTTGAACGACTGGACATTAGTTTTGGGTATTTGCAATTTAGTTTTAGGTTCTAGGAAAGTTGTGCGTGCATTTCATACACAATCCTTCTTTGTAATTTCATTGTATGAGTGTTGCAGGCATACATGAATCTGAGTGATGGCTAAACCATCACCAAATCTGAACCAATAATATGTTTTGCTTTGTCATCTGTCAAATTTATCCAAATGAGGTCCCAGTTCATTCACTAATTCATCATTGATTCTTTGCACATAACATTGTTTTTCAGTAATATTTGGGATGTTTTGGGGTCATATATCATTTGTTGTCAGTATATGTCATATGTGCTATCAAAGAGAAGTAAATAGCGCAGGAGAGGTCATAGCAACAACAATAATGACAGAGGATAGGCAAACAGATCATGTCAACAGATTAACACCTTTTTTACTTGCTCATTAAAAGCTTTTCATGATGTGATAACTCTGTCATACATAATTGGCTGCTGAGCTATTAATCATAACAGTGTTTCTTAGATCAGCTAGTTTTGTACTGAACTGAGTGTGATAGTCTGAAACTGAAACAGGTATGGACGCACTACTGAAATAAAGACAGAATCGGCGATGACCGTCGATGCGTTCACTTACTGTTGCATGTACTGAAGTGCAGTGATGCAGCTGCTTAGCTTAGGAGACGAACCGTATAGTTAGTGATGACAAATCTTTGAACCGGACTGAACGAAACGATTCGAAGATGAGCTGAGGGGCAATGAGAGCAGGATTAACAACAGTCTAATTTGCTTATTGCAGCTTTAATTGAAACTGAGCCAGTATCTGTGAGACATATTTACAAATCTACACCATCTGGTTACTTAAAGAACGCTTACATTTTTAAATTTTTTTCATGTAAGCAGCACTGTGGCTCAGTGGGGCTTTTCCATGTGTCTGTGAGGGTTTCCTGCAGGTGATCCCATTTCCTCTCATGGTACGAGGACATGCAGATCAGGTGAACTGAATGCGTTCACCTGTTTATAGTCCTGTGATAGAGCGCACCTTTCAACCAATGTATGGAATAGGTGGATGCAACTTTTTACCTCCACTAATGCAATAATAGAGAGAGATTGGTAACATTATGTCCAGATTATTATTAGTATTATGTGTTATCTTTACAGAGAGAAGAGTCATCCTACTCTGCCCTAAAGCTGCAAACAGAGGTACTGAATCCTCATTAATTGGATGAGCATCTTTTATAGTAGTGTATTATATCTCCCTGGACACTGATCTCCAAGTAATATCACCGGTGGTGCATTTCTTTGTGTTTAAATGATTATAAAACAGATATGCATCTCCTGCACAGGTAGACAAGGTTATTGCTTTTGCACTGTTCGCTTTGTTTACATAAAGTTTAAGAGAGAATGCAATTAAAGCACCAATCTGTAACTAATTTGCTCTTTAAGTGTTCGGATACATGTACGTCCTCAGAGAGTACGGACTTCGAGCTTTGTTCTGCAGCCTTCATAAGCTTTTGCAAACATTAGCAAAAAAAAAAAAAAAAGTAAACAGCCTCAAATTTCAAGGCTTTTAATGGCAGAAGTAATGGAGCAGTTATTTGCCTTCTGTTCTGTCTTTTTTTAAACACTATTCCCTCTGCTTTCAAGGAATATTTAGTTAAACTGTATTAATCTTGGTGCTGATTAGTAATTTCTGGCATTACATTATGTTGGAGCACATTACCTGTGACTGGCAGTGAGCAGCCATGATCAGAACCTGTATTATGAGCAGGACACCACTGTGTTTCCACTGCACAGGTATGGCATGGCCCTGAAAGCCTGAAGCTGAACCATGAACTGCATTATCCCTAGTTTGAATCCATCCAGGGACCTTTGTTGCATGTCATTCCCCACCTCCGCCCCCCGTTTCCTGTCATCTCGCTACTCTCGAGTCTATAATAAAGCCATACAATACCCCCAAAAATCTGAAAAAAGAAGACAGAAAACATAGATGTAGATCAGTTTTTAACTAACAAGGAATTAATAGTTGGTTTACCTTTAGCTGCTTCAAAATAGAAACCTTTCAGTTGTTATCCAGTATTGTGAATCAGCCTCAGGAGATGTTGAATGTGCAGACAGCGCATTAACAGTGTTACAGCTCCATTATCATGTAACAGAAGAGAGCAGAGCGGTTCCTGTCTGTTAAAGGAGGGTAAGAACAAGAACATAAGAATGAAATAAACCTCCAAACAGTTCTTACTGCATTACATAAGAGCCACAAAACTATAGAAAATCGATCAGTGAGTCTTTTGTTTTGTCTTTCTGACTAACAGGGTCAGTGGGCTTTTCTTTTTGCCCACGAGAGCGTAGTCACCAAAATTTATTTTAACAAATACCATTAGCATGGTAGATTTCAGCCAGTTATCACAGTGAGTGAGAGTCATGCTGACAAGATTTACAAAAAGCACGATGTTTATCCCTCATATGCCTCTCGTTGTTTACTCATTATTTGATATGAGTTGACTCAGCCCGAATGCTCAAAGCTCTGTCACTCGCCACTCGCCACGCTAATACGGGTCAATGTTAGCGTAAAGACTGAGCCTGTATAAATCCAGAAGTTATGAAAACCCTCACACACAGAAACAAGCAAACAGATGACTGACATTCTGATGTCCTGCAGTAATTTTGGAACAACGTGCATCTTACACACTCTGACAGCACACTAGCTTGTGCAACACAGTCAACACAATCACCTCCTGATCCGCAAAAGGCCAAGTGTTGACTTTGACAAAGGCCAAATCACTTTTCACTCTCTTCCAATCTCCCCTCTTTCCTGTCTTCCTCTTTTCACCCACAGCTACCTGTCTCTCACCCTCTTACCCGTATTACCAATCGGTTTGTTCCTAGGCATTTGTATCGGTGTGGGCACCCTTCTGCAAACACTGTATTTCTTGTGGCATCTTCCCCCATGTGTCAGAAAAAGGTATATAAAAAAAAAAATCATCTAAATGCATTTGATGCTAAATTCTCAAGAGGGCTCTGTCCTTTTCAAAACATATTTTTTTACACCTTACTGTGGTAAATGCACAGCATCGTGTTTGGGCTTTTCCAGTATAGGGAATCTGGTAGCGAGACAAGATGAAAACATGTGTTGGCATTAAAGTCTCCAAGGGATAAATGTCCAGTGTACCTGAAGCTCTCACCCTGCCTGGCTTTTACCAGCCAGTATTTCTGTCCAGGCCACTGCATTCTTCCAGGATAAAATCTTTTCTCTCTATCTGTCTCTCCTGGACTGTTTCTCTGTGGCGCCACAGGGGAACAGTGGGACCAAGAGTGAGCCTCAGAGAGCAAATTATGTACATTTAAATGAACCGTTTCCTTGAGTCTGCTCAGCTCAGCGCTGAGAGAGAGTTCAGACGGAACGGAGCTGGAACAGGAGGTTGAGAGGATGTGTGTGTGTACGAGTGTGAGTGTATGTGTGTGTGTGTGTGTGTGTGAGAGAGAGAGAGAGTGTATCAGGGACACACACGGTGAAGCCCTGAGTAGGAGTGTAAAACTTGAGTGGACCTCAGGCCCTCGCTTATCCTTAATAGCTTTCCTTTCCACCTCCTCCTGCTGCATTAGAGTTACATTTCCACTCTGGGGGGACGTTCCGTCTTTTATATATTTATTTATTCTATTTTCTATCCCTGCCCAAATGCGCCAACTTCATCCATGCAGTGACTTCACAGAGGTGGTGATGCAAGTCTCACTTCAAAAGCTGCCTAAATACTCCTGCAGGGGTCTGGCACCATTGGAGAGACAAGGAAAGTTTCAGTCAATGCACACACACACACACACACACACACACACACACACACACACACACACACACACACACACACACACACACACACACACACACACACACACACACCTGTGGCTTTGTTTCACATTCAGACAATGCATCATGAAGCCTCCTTTGTTTGTCAGGCTGTTCCATTATTTACCTCCTCCCCTTCCCCATCCACCTGGGCCTTCGGATGCCATTTATCATCCCTGAGAAACCTTGCGTCCGCTAGAACTTGAAAACCTGATGAATAAGTAAACTAGTTCCTCCATACTGCCATACACTTCCTGTCCTTTTTTTACAGGAACAAAGACAAAGAGCTGGGAGAGAAGCAGTCACAGCCCTGAGTGGACTCCACATAAACCAGACTGTACAGGTTCTCTTGCTCTTGAAAAAAAAAAAAAAAAATTCCCTGACCTTGCAAAGCCTTTCTTTGATTCTCAAAACCTTTTAACTGCTTTCAGAATTTTTCTACAAGTCATTAAAGTCATTAAGCTACACGATAAGAAGAATTTAGAAATGGTGGTAAATCGGTCCCCTTCGAGATTACACTGCTTCTCGCCTTATCCTCTGCTCTACAAGCACAACCCACCGTAGTCCTCAGTCTTGAGCTCTGGCTTTTTTTAGCCTGTTTCCATACAGTCTGCTGTTTGCCAGCCTGCCAGCCAGAGCTGTCTAAGCATTCCTGTCTATCCAATGAGCTGGAGTCAGCCAAATAGTGATCTGCTGTTAGTTATTCAATTACTTCACCTGGTTGGCCTCCACTCCCTGGGGCTGCTTGCAGGGGGTACCAGTGAAGATGGGTGTGCTGTGCTGCGTGGAGCCGCCTCCTCCCTGCGGGGAGAGACTTAGGTCTCCCTACAGCATCACGCTCATTTCCCACCATTATAGAACAGAATTAGTACAGATTTAGCCAATTAGAAAAAACAAGAATCAGTTGCCATGTCATTTCCCTAACTGGCACCGACCTGTTTCTTTGTCTTGTTGCTTGCGGGAAATGTGTGTGTAAATCCCTGAGAGTGCCTGTGTGTGTGTGTTTGAAGTAATTGATATCGTGAAAGTATTCCCATGTGGACTGTAAGCTCCCAACAACTTTTAGGCGCACTAATACCAACAAGGCTCTAAGCTGCAGGCATACCCTGGATGAAATACTTGCTGTGTCTGCCAAGAGACAAATCTATTCTCTGCTTTCAGTAAAATACTGTCTATGCGGCAATATCTTATTTGTAGGCTGAGACCAGAGTCTCACAGGGACCAATTGAAGCTAGCTCTTTCCATCCCTGTGCTTTGTGTGCTAATTACAAGGGTCAGAAAGACTGATGGCTTAACAGAGAAGGTTATAAGATGAGGTTATCACTGTCAAACTCCCTCTACTCCTTCCTCATTTTCCCCACTTTTTCCTTTTTTTGTCTCTATTTCAGGATTTTTCTGCTTCTCCACGGGGTGCGCATGGATGACTAGACCATCACAACTGACTAGAAATATCAAATCCATGAGCTGCCATAAATGATAATGGCTGACACGGGTGAATTTCCATATCCTCTGGATGCCATGCCAATGTTTGTGCTCCAGGTAGCACCAGTGGATGTACATGGAGGTCATGTGAAGGATCTCCCGCTACTCTTCTGCCCCTTCAGGGGTTTCTCTCTCTCTCTCTCACTGTTTCATGCTCTCTCTCTCTTTTTCTATATGGCACATGAGTCAAGCCTCCACTTGTGATGCTCCTCTAGAGATGAGAGAGACAGTTGTAAAGGGGCAAGCTGTGTGAGGATAACATGTTTGGCAAGAAGTGTCATCTCCCCTCGCATGGCTGCTCAATTAACGCCCAACACATTAGCTTGAAAAAAAAAAAAAACTTAGCCTTGCTTGGTGCAAAATTCAAATCAGCCATCACATTACAAGTTCTTTAAATTTATAACCTTCTCTTAACCTTGTCATGTCTATATGAAAGGGGGTTAGAAAGGAGAAACAGAAAGACAGGCTCAGATTTTTTTTTTTATCTCCAGAACTTCACACTCCTGACTTCACATATGTTTCTGCCTCTGCTGTCTAAATGCATTTCACAGTCATCCTTTTTTTTATATATATATTTTTTTATTTGAGGAATCAACTGTGTGTCAGCGAACATGCTGCAGTGCTATATAGAGTCTATCCGTCCAGAAACATCATGAAAATTTTAAAGCTGAGATATGCAGATTCGTTCCACCAGGACCTCGATGGAACATTTACCCTACACACATAATACTATGTATTTTCACTCACCCATGCAATATAAATGTGACTCAATATTCATCATCTCAAAGAGCACGTATTAAACCGTTAATGCAATGCACGCCCCTTGCCCGCCCTCTGAATAACCTAATTAGTCTTCAAATGAGATGTCGACTGGTCTCTCATATTGTCTCATTTCACAGGAATCACGGCAAGACAAATAGCACAGCTGTCTTAAGAAGTACTTAAATAGACTTCAGCACCATGACGATCCGCTAGGGACCATCGCCATCACGTACACACAGCCAGCACACATGTTGGTCAGCGTATAATGATGCACATATATACTTGCAATCAAATTTTACTGTACGTAAACACATACAGGCGACCGACACATGCTAGTACACACGCCGACTGCCTCAGGTCCTAAATGCACAGACTGGGTGTGTGTGTGTGTGTGTGTGTGTGTGTGTGTGTGTGTGTGGTGGTGGGGGGGCCTCACAGTCCTCGGAGAAGAGTGAGCACCCTCAGGTGATAATTAGAGCTGCAGTTCAGTGGCCTTGCCGAGGCTCGACTAGGAGAAGAGGAGCGGTGAAAGTTTCAGTCCGACGTATTGTTTCCCCACACGCGATCTAAAGGAGGAGGGAGTTAACGAACGTGTAGACAGTTGATGTTTGTTGTCGATTATATCCGACGAAAGAGAAATAAAGCAAACAGGGTGAGCTTCAGAAGTGAAGTAGCATTTCAGAAGAAAAGAAAGTCAAACCCCCACAACAGACTGCATGGCTGTGGGGGACTAGTTCTCAAAGACTTCCAGTTGTACTATTGAGCTATGATTGTAAGTCTTCTACAGTCTATTTCAGATTGCACAGCACTTACATGGTATGACATATGTTTTATTATTATTAATAAACCTGTCAATTACTTTTTTATTAATAAATTCAGGTGTTAGTCTATAAAAACAGATTGAATTGCTTGATTAGTCCGACCGACAGTCCAACACCAGAGATTTTCAGTTTACAATGATGTGAAACAGAGAAAAGCAACAAATCCTCACATTTGAGAAACTGGAAACAGTAAATGTTGTTTGTCATTTGTGCTTAATAAATGACTTGAACAATAATAAATGATCTAATTGTCTTTTTTATCAATCGACTAAACGATTAATCAACTGATAATTTCAGCACTAAACCATATAATCCTACTGACATCCTTCTTGCTTATCAGTAGTGAAAAAATATGCATCAATTTGCAGTACATTTCCATATATTTCCATAATCCAACCAGTAGTTGACAAATATACAGTTTTTTCTAGACTGCATGGGTATAATCTACAGTCAGTCAACACTTAATAAATCAGCACCTTGTTTAACAGAGTAGTGTTCATTTCACTCCATCAGTAAACAAGTGAGTAAAAGTCCACAGAGCTGCTGGATGATCGAGCATCAGAAACCATCACAATCACTCCCGCTTGCCGGCAGCCATCGCTGCGCCTGAGCATGTGCGTCGCCAACACCCCTAGTCCCTCAGGGTCACCTCCACCCACCTCTCCTCTCCACGACAATGCTTTGGCTGTTGTGACAGCCCTGCTGCCATGGGAGCATCTATTTTGGCGCAGACCTTGATCTTGGGTGACTTCACATTCAACCCTCAGTCTCTGATCAGATGTGCCTTACATAAACCCTTGCCTGATCAGCTGCAGGATTTCAAGTAAGTGCAGACCTGGGAAACGGGGGGGGGGGGGGGGGGGGGATTTAGGGGGAGGAAGAGCTCCGGTTCAGGAGAGCTCAGATAGACCGACTGTCTTTAAAAGATGTGAGAGCGGTCCACCTGCTGCCAGGTGATCCGCAGGGATTGAGAATGACTGAACTGTTCATGAAAATGACTCAATACTAAACAGAATGAAGATCCTCGCTCACACAGAACAACAAAATCACCAATTCGACCCTAAATTACGCCCTCCAACAGGCTACCGTTTTCCTTTTTTTTTTTAGCCGGTCACCGTCGTGATGATCAAACTCTAGTGTTATTGCAGATGTCCCACCCTCCACAGGCAGATAATTACAGTGTTAGTGATGGGGTGAGGTGGAGGGTGGGGTGTGGGACAGACTAGGGGAGAGGAGGGGTAAGGGAGAGAGAGAGAGAGAGAGAGAGAGAGAGAGTGGAGCAGCACAATGATTCATCACCACAGTGCTCAACACACACACCCCTCCTCGGCAACATGCCCGCTCCAGCCCCCCCGCCAGCAGTTTGGCAGCACGCCCGAGAGTGACAAGGTGACACTGTCTCTTTTTTCATGCGCTGCAGCTCCACGCCACTCCAATCAAACCGTGAGAAGCACCTCTGCTTCACAACAACACACGAACCGCTGACTGGCAGGAGGAGAGGCAAACCAGAGCCGCAATCGGACATAAATCATTCGCTGGTTGACAACCGCTGCCAAATGTTGATTGCTTTCTGGTTATCTTCAAACGCCTTGTTTCATTGTCTGTGTTAGTGGAAACATATGTTGGGTGTATAAACAGAAATGTATAAATAGGAGTCAAAGTCTGTGTGTTGATAGGTGTGGTGACTCAAAGGAATAAATCATATCTGTAAAGTAACGCAACATATCGACTGTAATTGAGGTTTTGTACATAATAAGCATGTATTGTGGTGTGCTTTGTGAAAGAAGGGCTGCTATGTGTGAGTAATAAAAAAAAAAGGCCCAACAATAAAGTGTTTTGCTTTCATTCCTATTGTTCCTGAAATGCTGAGCTGAGTGTGTTACCTCAGTGCTCTCTTAGCTGTTCAAAAACAGATTCAACAATGACCACCATTGATAATTTCAATTTATATTTTCCTATTCACCAATCAAAACCAAAGAAAAAAAAAGGGGAGCTGGCCCCATTTTCTGTAATTCAAGCTGGAAACATAAGAGACAGCTGAGTATTCGACACCCTACAATATGTGGTTGCATTAGTTTCCAGGCTGTACACTCAGTGATTCATTTGTGCAAAAAAAAAAATTATTCACCAGAGAGGAGAAAGTGACAATCTTCCTGACCACTGTCTTTTGTCATAAACATGAACTAATGCATGATTGGACTGGCAGGCATCTTCCAAAAATAGACACCCGAGGTCACGCTGGGGATTTACAAGAACAATAATAAGAACAACAACAGCATCAACGCCGCGATGAGGTTTTGAACACGAGGATTCTTAATATGACATTCACCATGACTCCCTAATGACTCCCTCTAATGTGTCTCTGAAACGCAGCTATTGATGACAGCACTGTCACTTAACTATGAATTGTTTCAGGGTTGACCTGCTACTGAACTTTGCTTCTACATTTGGCCTCTTGACAGCTGTATCTCCTTCTATGTGCATCACAATAACATTAAAACGACTGAGACCACTTTCTCATATAAAGAGCGATTGCTTATGCTCGGAGGTACATTTTCATAGCCCAGACATGGCGGAATTATTCACTTGAATTATCAGGGCCTCTGTTGAATCGTGCATGTTCAAGCTCTGTACACTGCAGTGCTAACGCAACACTAAATATTTGACTAACCTCAGTGAAGGCAGGGGGGTTATACTATAAACATTTAAAAAAGCAAAGCAGTGTTGAAAATGCACTTCACAGTTTTTTTTGTCTTTCGGCGGTGAAAACAAAGTAAATCTTTTAACGTATTTTAATCATTAAACCGTCCTTGTAGTAATTCAATATAAGACAGGACGGCTGCAGTTAATGTTATGTTATGAAGATGTAAACTCCTTGTACTAAAAGATCTTCTGTGCTCACCTTCAGTCCTGACTAAATCTGATATCAGCATTTCCCCCAGCTGCCCTTTGTATTATGCCATGTTCCTACTGGACAGTGACTGTCTTCCTTGTTAAATGTTCTGTTACTGCATTTATATTTTTTTATCAGCTTTTGTTAGCTTTGACTTGAGCTATGACCTGATGATCAAATCACCAAACCAAGCCTGAACCTCTAAAAAACTAGTTGCAGCCCGAGACTTTGGTCTTTTTTGTCAGCGTGCAATTTATACAAAATGTACATGTACAATGAACTGCAGAGAATCTACTGAGCCAGAAAGCAAAGCACGCTCATGCACACAGGCCTCTAGTAGCTACACGCTGTTCAGTCGACTGTATCAGTAGATGATGATAGTAGTAGGCAATGCCAGTATATTCACAAGCAAAACATTGCGTATAGTTCATGGGGAGTCACTGAAGGATACCGACTCACACATAATGGTGATGAATGAATATGAATGAAACCCCCTGCACTATAAGGAATATGTCATAAGCGAGTTCAATTCCCTGCCGTGTATTTAAATCATAGATATTATCCTTAAACAGATGATTTCACCTCATATCACAGAGTCCCTTAAGCACAATTGGTCAGGATTGAAGGAAAATTAAAATCAGCTCCTCAGTTAAATTACAGAGGTTTAGTTATTGGCCTATCAGCTGTACACAGACTTTTAGAAATGGAGTAAAACTTTAATTTATTTTAAGTAATAAAAGAGCAGAAGCAAATACAATTAAAATGTATAAGCAGGAGGAAAAAAAAAACTCCCTCTGCCTCTGTTAAGAACTTCTAACAAATGCAGAAGAGAAAGAAATTTCCTTGTCTCAACTAGACTGTCTTTTAAATGCTCAAGGACAGTGTTTGTGTGTGTGTGTGTGTGTTTGTGTGTGTGTGTCTTCCTCCAGAGCTCAAACAGAGCTAACTACTTCATTCCCACCCAGGGATATACAGTAACAAAGGGTCAAAGCCTTCTGAAGCTATCAGATACTGCAGCTTCACCACCATAAATGGACACTGCAGTAATGCGGGACAGATTGATTTCTACGTATCAAAGACAAACAGTGTTACCTTGTGGGAGGCATTGTTTTTCTTTAGGCTGATGTTGATTTAAAAACTGTAGAAAAAGACAGGATCAATTTGCATCTGACAACCCGGAGGTAAGCAGAAAATGATAATGAAGGATTTAATTGAACCCCTGTTCACGGGAGAGGAAATAGATAAAGAGTATGGGAAACAATGCCGTATAGAGTGGAACGCTGGAGTCGAAGTGCAGATTTTTATAATTAATACACTCGGTCTATGTGCAGTTTTATTATCTAAATGGCGAGACCAATGCTCCCGAGTGAGCAACAAAATTTAGGTTTGCCTACATAAGGAAGGTTGAGCCACACACACACACACACACACACACACACAGACACACATAGAAAACCATATCTGCGCAAACAGTGGGAGGTGCTGTAACAGTTTGCCAACAGGAGATATTCACGCTTTGATGCATTTGGAAGGGTGCTAGCTAACGCCTATAACTTCCTATCCCATATGAGAATTGTCTCTGACTTTGCTCGTCATTAGCCATTCACACAAACCGCCGGCTCGGCGTGTGAGCCACTGCTTCTCCCGTCTCCCACTGAGATCTCCTCTTCCTCGTGTCTCGACTCACACCTTCATTCTCCCTCCTATCAAACCCACACATCATGACACAGTGTGCGACCACATGACATGTCATCTGCCGATATACCTCTGTTGTCACAGGCAGCAGGTGCTGATTACTAAGGATGTCACCCATTGTGCCCTGTGCTATCACACAAAGGTCTGTGATCATGACGAGCGCAGAAAACTCACAGTGTGCGCTCGATCCAACTGGGTGACGGAGGAAAGGTTCTGCCACAGAGACGGCTAATTTACAGCCTTTCCTACACTCGGGTAATACTGACAGCTAATTGTTTGTCTTTATGTCTGTCTTAACAGGATGTATAATGTATTATGTAAGGAAAGTTTTTTTTTAAAACTGACTGGAGAGTTAGTGCACAGTCATACCAGAAAGTGACACCCTGAAAATGATTTGCATAGGCTGCTGAAATAGGTAGAGGAGGCCGAGAGGTGTAGATCATCCAGTAGCAAAAAAAAATTATGAGTACATTATACTTGTATGTGCTTGGATAGGGAGAGAGATAAATATCCTTTGATGTGGAGCTGTGGGCAGATTTTTGGGTGTGACAAAATGTTTGTGCCGGAGCCAGTAACTGAGAAAGTTGCGTGACACCAGCAGGGGTGCGCTCGGCTCCATTGCACATACAGCAGCGAGTAGCCGATGCAGTCGACTGTGGCGGGGGAACCACAGAACTCTGCAGAGTGCTCTGATGAAGCTATCCATGGTAACGTCTCCTGTCACTGAAGAAAAGTGGGCGGCCGTTGTCCTTTTATAAGGGCAGCACCTAGAGGTTTGAAGAGGCTCATTCTGTTTGTCTGAGCATGTACCTGAGTGGCTATGAGCCAACAGAGCCCTGTTAGAGAGAGACGCTTGTGTAAAAATAGAAAATATAGATTCGGTTTTTCCATCATTCTTTTCTTTCAACTGGGCCACAGTGCCGACCTATTCTGTGCTCCTCAGACTCAGTGATTTAGTCCCACTCGTTTGAGTTTAAATCACTGATCTACGGACGTCTAATCAGCGACGACATACGAACGCTGCCTTTTGTGTTGCATCCATTGTGTTCAAACTGGCCTGCGTGTGTTCTCAGGTGTGGATAACGTCTGACATCGCTCATCAAGCGCTCTGTATTGTGATACAGGCTCAGCCAGTTGCAGTCCTTTTACAGAGTCCAACAGTCTTGGCCAAATGTCATTTAAAAAAAGCTAAAGCAGTTGATGCCATAGTGCTGTTTTGTTTGTCCAGGCATCAAAGTGCAGTTTAGATACACACAAGTCATATGCAAAAAAGACAAATAATTAAATTACTCATCATTTTACAGACACACGCTCTCTACGAGACACTTATATAATGAGTCAGCCTCCGAGTTGAGGCTGAAGTTTTTTTCGAATGTGACTTAAAGGGCCACTTTGCCAGTTTTCAACCTACATCCTATCATAGCAATGTAGTGAGGACGTGAAAATCTGACATTAAGTCCCACTGATTTCTGTGTCTGCAGCAGAGGCTGCCGCTGCTGCCTCTCTGCTCTCCTGCTGGCACAAAAAGAAACGTTTCTCTCGTGTACAATGAAACCGAATTTTAACCCATTTCACTACAGAATGTAGAAAATGGGACGTTCGAGATTCAATTTTCTTTTGAGGATCATTACTACGACATTCCCAAATATAAAAATGACGACTACGAGACACTCTACTGATTGACGTTTTAATAAATAACCTTAAAATTCAAACACTGACTCTCTCTTTTATGTGTGGAGCCTCTTCTTAAGTAAGCTGCTTCTTTGAACCAATTTCCACTTCTTTGATCACATCATATTATATACTTAACTTTAGAAAGAAACCAAACCACAGAGCCATTGTATAATTAAGTGTGCAGATGATGAGAAGGGGATTTCTGCGTATGAGAATCTGCACTGTATGCACATTTCTGCAGTTAAATCTTGGCTGAAGTGCTGCAGCTTGAGTCCCCAAACACGCAAAACTCCCACACTCAGACGTCCGCACAATTGTTATATTTTATTAAGTTTTTATGTCAAATGGCAGGACTGTAGATATTAAGGTTTATGACCGTTATTCATGAGAAGAGAATGTATGTAGCACAGCTCCCTCAGCCAAGCACAGAGAGAAAACAAGAGACAGAAATAGAGGACCAAGAGTGAGGGCCCATTTTCATTTTAATCAGTCGGCTTGTTGGTTCAGTTGGCTATGAGCACTCTACAAACAAAACCAAATGGCAGCTCCTGGCAATGGCTGAGGCACAGAGACTTTGGGCAGAGAGATGAAGGAAGAAACATACAGAGAGGGAGTTTGGGAAATCAAGGTTTCATTAAGCTGGCCAAACACAGTGAAACTCAGCGGTGATCAGCCACTCCGATTGAGAACTACTGAAGACAAGATTGGCCAAAACCGGACATTTCTCTTCTGTGAGTCCTGCAGCGTCTCTGACAATGGCTCAGTGAAAACTGAGCACACTACAGGACTTACAGACAGACAGCACAGGCAGGAAGAGAAGTGTTTTATTACCCCGAATGGAGATAAGTCAGGTTTCTCTATTTGAATTGGTCCATATGGTCAATAACAGGGCTGTAACAGATCTGTGAATGACATGTTTAGAGTCATAATGAGGATAAATGGACTCCTTCAAAACTATTCATGTCTGATAACCTCCAGTATTGATAACAGCTTCATTATCCCTCCTCCTCTTCTCTCCACAGCTCATCTTTTTAAACAGAGCCACAGGTATTTCTTTACACGTGCGGGTACATAAGCGGAGGCTGATGGGAGGAGTTCGAGGCGTAGACATCCCGGTGGGACGTCTGCGTCAACCGCCGCGCTGTGATGTACAGAATGCGCGTGCAGGTCACGCTGCTCGGCCGCTCGGCTACATGTTAAACAATTAGGGAAAAAGCTGCCTTTGCAGCCGTGCTTAATTGGGAAAACGTCAAGTTCCCCGGCTGAAAGCGGCCTGACATATTACCCAGATTACTGTCTCACTTGAAGGCTTTCCCATTAGCTAAGGCATGTCTCCCCATCTCTTTCCCATTTTCTCTCACCAACCTTTTCTATCTTTTCTCTCACTATCTCGCTCTTCCACTCTGATATCACTCTTTACCTCTTCATTTCATGTCAGGACTACCCTTTTATATACCTGGGAAGCTAACTGAAGAAATGCAAAGAGTGTGTGTAAAAAAAAAAAAAAAAAGACTTTTAAAAATTGCATTTTGATTTTGATATTGTAGAATAAAAAAGCTCACATTGTTAAAGTCGTTTCTATATTCAAGACTGTAGTTTCCCTCAGTGACTGAGAACTCTGGCAGCATATTGATAGAAAAGCTACAGTCACGTACTTCAGTCAGCAGCTCCTACAGCCCACTTGTTCTTTTTCTCTCCTTTTATTAGGTGCAACATGACATATTATCAGTGCGACATGACATAAAGCCCAGTTATTCTGCCATCCTGTCCTAAGTTTAAGTCCGTCAATGTAAAACAATGTGACAAAAGTGTGGATTCATCAGGACCGTTTTAGATGAATTTGGAACTACACAAGCGCATAATTTCAAAACATTCAATTTATGGAAATCTTTTTTAATCCAACAAATTATGACAAGACATACTAGTAAGAACTCAAACTGCTGAATGATAATCATTTTTGCAAAACAACAAACAAGCATATTAAAACCATCAGTGCTGCAGCAGCCATGGCTTTATTTACATTATCTGCTATCCTATCAAAAGTTCAATCTCATCCAAACCAGAGACTACTGCCGTCAGGAGTGATGTCCCACCACGATAAACGCTTTCAGACTTTGAACTTTTTTGATAAACAACACAGAAACCGTCTCTGAAGTCTGATAGCCATTTTTGTAACATACAGACAGGCAAATTGCTGGGACAGCTGCATAAAATCAAGATCGAGATGAATTTTGGGGGGGAAAAAACTCAAGATATTCCTCTACTGATTAGATAGGATCGTTTCCTGCCAGCTGTTACGGCCGGTCCCTAAATTATTACTCAACATTCCAGATACTTTTGCAACTGATCCTATAAAGTAATAATTGTCCAAACCCTTACACACGTTAACAGACAGACAAGTAATTGGGTCAACTTGATACAGCACTGTACAAGCAAGCAGCCTTGATAATGTCATGCCACTCTTAACTGTTTTAAAACTGCTTTTCTCAAGGTTCAAGGTTTTAAATTTTTTCTCAAAGCATGTACTCATTGAAGACAGACAACTGTGTAGAGAGGGCCGGGGACATGCTCCTCTAAAATAGATGGGAATAACAGACAGTCTTATCAAGTGCTTATTTCTATTAAGGTTTCAGACAAAGCCGCATGAATAGAATGACTGAAAGGACCTTGAGACCCTCAATTTAGCCGAACTTGTTAAATCGATGGACTGTAATGCTTGAACTGTTACAAAATTAAATTATAGAATTTAAACCAAATATGTTCTAAGTAGCAGACCGTCGTATTTTGTAAGGGAAATGCTTAAACATATGAAAATTGGCTGAAATAGGCATATTTCTACACCATCTATTCAGCCGTCTGAGTTGCTTATCCTTGTCAGGGTTGCAGCATTTCCTCATCACTTGTCAGATATCTACGGGCAAAATCAACATTGTTTTGATCCTCGGATTTGTTTTCTTTTGTCTCTTCTGTTGGATTCAATTTCAGGGAAAATAAAGACGACCGTTTCATACATTTTCCTTAGGCTACGACCGCACTCACTCAGTAAACTATTCACTGTCTAAAGTAACTTTTTACTGACTTGACACTTTGAAGGGAGGCGAGCTGATAGAGGATAGGAAAGGCTTGAGGCCGAGGCACAGACAGACAGTTGATGGACACTTCTTAACCCCTCGGGGGGACTCGCTGCATTTGTCTACTTCAGCTTGTTGTATAAGTCATTGCTTTTTAATCTTGAAGTCAGACCTAACACATCTCAGCAAGAACATCAGCCTAATGTTTCTACACTTAGACGCGCTGGTTATACATACCACAAATGATTAAAGACATGATGAACAGTTTATCCAGATGGCTGAGCTTGTGCCTCAAAACACCTGAAACATCATCAAAAAGACACTTTTAGGGCAAATAGGGGGGATCCAGGAGATCAGGTACAGTACTTGTAGCTAATTAAATTTACATAACTTGTAATTAAACCTACAATTCTAACAATTTGATACTCTATTTGATTATTTTCATCTTAACTGACATTTATCTGACAACTCTTACATGCTGATATCACAGGAATTAAAATGTGAAAATTTCTGTTTGTTTTTCCCCCTTCATGTTTATTACACTTCACATTATGCATAAAATATTTGTTTATCTATATTATAACAGCATGTGCTCAAAGAACATCAGCTATATAAACTGCAAAAAAATGGATACATGTGTTAACAAACAAATGTTCAATTTATGTCATTGATAATATCCACAATTTGATGTAAGAAATAAAATTTCATCTTCTTTATGAAGCAGATATTTTGTTCAAAGTTTAAAGTTGTCCGTTTGCGTCTTCTATGCAACTGTAACTGTGTTGCAACGAGCCGAAAAGAAAAAACAAAGACTGCACTGAATTCTTCATTTAGCTCAAACATGGAATTAGCAGAGAGCAGCGAAGCTGAATTTGTCCCCAGGTGTTTGAGCATCTCTAAGCCAAGAACGGCATGGCCTTTGCACTGTCAATTAGCAAACATTTCATAAGGCAGCCTGAAAAATCCAACAGAGTTAGACCACTTAATGTCTGCCAGCGTCGGCTCATTGCACACATTCTCACAAAATTAGCCTTATAATTCCCTCGGTATGTATTCATCAAGTCTTAAAGGAGCGCGCAGCTGGAGCAGCTCATTATGTTTGCATCATCGACAAATTAATTTGAATTCTTGCAGTTACGTTTTCTTAAATACTGACATTTGTGGCCTCTTAACTTCTCTTTCTCTTTCTACTTTGAGCAGATAGAAGACAAGTCCTGAGTAAATGTCAAACTCCGAACATTTTCTTGGCATTACCCACTGACCCATAGAGAAGCCCCTCTCCCAAACATTTCCCTGTAATGTAGTGTTCAGCCTTTCACGGGAGCTGCCTTTGCAGAGTGGGACTGTTAACATGCTGGAATGAACATCACATTCCTTTTAGGGAGCTAAAAACCTCCAACGGTCCCATAAAGGCCTGTCCTTTTTTAATGAGTATCTGAATCTATTTCTAAGTATTTGTTTCACAGGGAATAAATGGTGAATAATCTGAGCTCGGTATATGTAATATTTCAACATGGAGATGAGATCATTTTTCTGCGTAGTTTCTCCTTGTCAAAGTGTGAAGGGCTAATGAGTTTAGTGTGGGTGCAAAACGTGTATCCTCCTCCAACAGTCAAGGGCAGGACCGGGCTTGGTATCTGTACAATCTACCTCGAGATCCGAGTAGCACCTTATGTTATTATTTATGTAAGTTCACCAATTAGGAACTTCTCTTGTAAAAGACAGCGAAAGCCTGCACATTTCTCCGCCGTCTTATCTTCTTGTTGTTAAGAGTGGCAGATTGGCTCCATTACCACTAGCAGCAGGTTTGTAAGTTGGCTTAATTAATATGTGGAAATGGCTGTGGCGGGTAAGGAGGGATTTACACAAGCACACGTTCCTCCTCAGCCAATAACCCCTCTTCGCTCTGACAGCCAGCCAAGTGGAGACACACTATGGTTTATAGTCTATGTGAACAATTTTTTTTCACCCTGTGAATATCAGATTACGTACAGTGTGTGCTCTAAGTACCTGACCTGTCTTTCAGGGCATTTATATACAGCCAGGCATCCTTAACAGTGCTAATATATAATATAAAGTTTTATCAAAAACTATTTCTTATCATCAGAATGAAACTTTATTCAGGGTAAACCAAGAATGATACTCCTACTATATTGTTGTACTGTATGACTCTGGAGTGGCAAATGTTAAGCTAATTTTTAGCTCAATCTCCAAGGCAACAAAAAAACAGCAGTAACTGCAGTGTTTTTACCGTCTACTGACACAGACAAAACAGTGTATAGAAATAGTATTGGAAAATAACTGAGCTGTGTTTGTGCAATGTTCACTAATCTATCATCAGGCAGCCGGGATGGAAATTTGTTACTGTAGGTTGCTCTTGAACAGCATGGATGAATTTCATCACTGCGACCGAGAAGGATAATGTGGGTGCTTGACAGCAAGTAGAGCAACCAATAATCAAAGTGAAGTCAACACTGCAGACTACAGACTGACATTGTTGTAAATATAGCCGATGTGTAGGTGGTCAAAACTGCTTGCAAATGAATAACAAGCACAGACAAGACCCAAGAGGATCACAGAAACAGCACGAGGCTACTGCAGCATGAAACACGGTACTATAGTGGCTCACGGGTGTTCTCTGTCGCTGAACGCAATGTAAGGGGTGTGTACCCCTGTTTATGAGGTGTCTCCAGAAAAGAAGGCAAAACAGGAAACACAGCTGATAACAAATAGAGAACTTTATTGGTGGGATCCCCTTGTGGGCAATGGCATCACTCAACCATTTAATTGGATGGGACTGACATTTGCAGAGCAGGGTGTCGTAGCATTTGTGTCAGTGCAGAGGCACAACTTGCATCCGTACAGATGCATCACGCTCCACTGACTCAGGAGGCGCCGTTTTCTTCCTCCGAAAGGAAAACTCACAGTCACACTCTGCAGAGTCAAGCACATATGCTCACATATTTCAGTTAATGGGCACCTTGTGGAGACATCAGGGGGGCTGCTCGGATAAAAATCAATAAGCGTGCAATCGTCCTACACGTTTTCATCCACCAGAGTCTGAAGACGTTCTTGACTATCAACTTAATACAAATGTCACAAGGCCCATTAATCAACTTAAATAGATTTTTAAGTTCCCTTGACTTATCTGCTGTATCATTCTGTGATTAGAGGCCACTTTGAGGCGGAAAATGCCAAATGCATTCAAACAAACCAGCTCTTACCATAAAATACTGAAACATATAAGATGACACTGACACTCCATTATTTAAAAGCTACAGACGCTCCCTATAGCATCGATGTGTGACCAGAAGAAAGAGAATGCATGGACGACACTCAGTTCTGTTGCTTGACATACTATATACAGCCAAGCATATTCAGCAGACCAAAGAACTGTGGCTGATAGTGACTGAGAACAAAAACAGTGAAGAAAAGATATATTTATTAAAAAAACTTAACAAAACTAAACAAAAAATATAACCCTAAGTCAATAACACTGCCATTATGCCTTGGTTTGTTCATGTAGCTTTATATTAGCTTCAAATAAACTTTTAAATATGTTTTTGTATTGAAGGACTGTGAGTTTTGTCCCCCACCACAGCAAGAAAAACATGTGTCAATGTTTATCTGGGCACCTGACTATTGTTTTAGGACAGACTTGAAAAATCAAGTTAATTGTTTGAGTAATTTTTTTGAGCAATAATAATAAACATTTCATGGTTCCAGGTTCTCAAATGTGAGTATTTGCTACTTCTTTCTTACATTTCGGCTCGTCAGAAAAAAGACAAATGACAAAGACAAATGAGGACATCACCTTGGACTCTGCGATGGCCATTTCTCACTGTTTTCAATGATGATTAATCAATAAATTGAGAAAATAATCAACACATTAACCGACAATCAAAATAATTGTTAGTTGCAGCCCTTCAAGAATTCAATGTCACACTGTTTGCCATTTTGCAGCAACTGTGTGTGTATATATATTTAAAGACAATAGATTAATTATTTAAATACAATACAATCAAACAAAACATAGCCTATTGGTGTTTCTAATTCCATGTTACCATCTCAAGAGAATAAGCATTATAGTGTTTTAAACGACCATCATCAACAACCGTGGATGCAGCGGGTCGAGTTATATCCAGGTAACAACTCCCTCATGACTACCACTATTCTTATCTCCTCCAGGGAACTGAATAAAAGATGGAGATAAACTGATGATGAACAGCGATGCACACGGACAGCAACAGTCAGAGAGACACACACCGTCTTAAATATGTAATAACGTTTATGTGTAGTCCGCAGATGTGAGATGACCTTGCTTTTTCATGTGAAAATGTACTGAAAGAAAACACTGTTATATTGAGATCTTGTGAGATACGACACATAAATGCACAAGGTGAGAGAAAGTTTAATGCCTTGTATTTTTCTTCTTTATTCTTTTTACTCACTTCTGCAGCCTTGCAGTTATTTTTTGCCTGATAACGTCATCACACTCTTGCCGTTTGTCCATTTCCATGTCACCCTATTTTATAATTTTGTGAACAATACAACATCACAAACAGGATACCAAGACGACGAGTATTCTGGGTAAGTAAACCTTCAAGAAAACTTCTTTCTGATTACTGGAATTTGTAGTGAAGTGGTCTGAAGTGATCTTTTTCAGAAGGACAGACATGTTTTAGCTGGATGATGATGACATTTTCTGATATTATCAAAAAGGTTTCGAAAGGATCTTATAAGCCGACAAGGTTGGAGAATGATAAAGAACATGTATTAATAACCAAACTGGACACACAGTCTTCCTACCTGTACCACAGTTACCACAGTTACTGTAATAAGACACATGAAAGTTTGTATGTATATGTCTTTTTGAGTGTGTATATGTGTTTTTAGTGGCTCGACTCAGGCTTGGTGATTACATAAAGTCTGCACGCCAGCTGTAACCGGCGTCGCTTTATGCCTGGATCTAATAAAGCCAAGCTCATAGGCTCAGTGTGTTTCCTCTAGCATGCAGTGTAGCAGGGTGTGTATAATACCTTCTGTACAAGCACCAAATGCTTCTCCTTCCTCCCTGATCCCACATCACCTCGTCTCAACTTCCAGGCATGGAAAAGTTAGCCTCGAGAGAGTTTGTTCACACCATAAAAGGGATGAGAGGTGGCGGCCGTGAAGTGCGGCCACAAGGCGAGTGACAACAAAGTATGTTCACTTCTACTGTCCCACGCAGAGCTGTCGCCGGGATATTAACCACTCAATGTGACACCAAAAAAAAAACACATCTGTAAAAGTTTTTATTTAATTTTTGGATGGATCGCAGGTACCGGCCTTATAAACGCTGATGTCCGTGACTGACTGAGTGAATGAGTCACCGAATGAGCGATGAAGTTACACGATTGGTCGAGCGTGACTTCATCACTCACCTTAGCCAGGTGTCGCCACATGTCGCTACTTCCTGTATCTGTCATTTCAAATTATATACCCTCTAGCATTTCATAAACAGCCATATATTAGCTTTTTACCTAGATTCATATTCTATTTCTTCAACCACTTTTCAGGAAATTTCATTTTCCTTCATGAGATTCAACATGATGATTCAAAGCATCCTATACTCTGCCAGAAAGATATGTGTAACTCTCAAACAGAAAATGTATAAACTCCCTGCAGTTTACTAAAAGCCAGGACATGACCTCATTGTCCCCAGTAGACCTTCCACTCTGTTTTCTGTGGTGTTTAGAAACGGAGCCTCTTCAATCAATCCCCTCCCTACAGAGCGTAGGGAGGTAGGGAGGGAGGACACACGTATTCTACAGGATAACAGACTTTTTTCGCCGTAAAAACATTTGTGCTCCTGCGGATCCAGTTCATAGAAACTCAGCTTCGGGGTTCAGGGTTGCAAACCTGAAGTAAATCAAACAAGTTTTCCATCGAACGTTCACCCACACGTCGTTACACTGACGTTACAGGAGAAACGTCTTCTTCACCACTTCTTCCGGCTGACTGAATGCGTTTGGTGCCCTCTACAAGAGGGTAACAGGCAAAATAGATAAATCGAGAGCACTTATTAAGTAATCTATGCGGAAAAATTATTAATTTGAAAGTAAAAATTATTAAAACAAAAGCACCAACTTTTTTTTCCCCTCTATGGCGCCTCCCAGGCTTTTTTTCACAAAAAACATCCTCTCAATTATTCTTGTGATCACATCAATGTGTACCTGTCATTGCTCCTCCTCCCCTGTGCTCCTCCTCTAGGCCAAACATCTAAGCAGGTGGAGATGATCCTATTGAGGGATTGGACAGCCTGACAGACAGGCTGCCACCTCCAAGCAACCAGTCCCCTGTCAAAGTAGTGCTGTCTTTGTGAGGCATGACCAGCAGCAGCACTGAACAGAGTTAAGGATAGTGTAGGATAGCTGCTACATGTTTTAGAGTTGTAGGTGAAGGTGTGCACTGCATGAACACTATCCAATACAAACAATCAGCTGAGTTGAAGCACAATCACTTCGCAGAGGAAAGAAACCCAGGGAATACAGAGACAAAAACAAATGAATCGTGCAGTTATTGTAACCAAATAAGCCAAGTGGAAGATATGAGAGTTCTATGATTTATAAATAAAGATGTGTACTTTCTCACTTCATAAATGGAGGGGCAGACGACGGCCTGGGAAAGGAAAGGAGGCGAGAGAGAGAGGGAGGGAGAGAGAGCGCTACAAACGTTTATCCCTTAGTAGACACGGAGTTTCACTCAGCTCACACATGTGGAACGGCCTCTCTGGTCAGTCAGATGCACTGATGGAGATAAACCAAAGTGACATCACTGCTACATTTGTGATAGCTCAACATTCTGCTCTCTCTTTTCCCTTTTTCCCTATCCTCCCTCTGTCTTTCTATTGCCTCCTCCGTCTCCTTCCTCTCAAGGGCACCTTGCCACTGTGAATAGAGACGTCGCTATTGTTCTCCCCCATTCCTGCCTCCCTCTTTCCCTCCTCTCACCTCCTCTCTCACCCCATATCTGCTTGTCTCTTCGCTGATTATCAATGCAACACCTCTAATAAGATCCATCAGCCCGCCGCTTTCCCGCCCTCTCACACCCACTTCATTTAAACAGGGAGTGAGAATCAAAGACGGTGAGTAATTTGGGGTAAAAAGAAGATGGATGTGCCTCCGTGTGAACAACATGCTCAAGAGCCCCGCTGCAGACAGTAGATGGAGAGGAGAGGACCTTTGGGTTAGGGACTTTTTAGATCCTTTTGCTATTTCAATCTTCATTCAGCAAAGATTACCTTGAAGGATGGTGTTGTTGGCAGTGTTATATTTTTGCAACAAAGGCTTACTTCAACAGAAAGAGCAATTCCCAATACCAATTATCCACAGCACAGAAGAGACGCAGTTTGAAGGTCCTATATAATAATAACAATAATAATAATCTTTATTTGTAGAGCACTTTTCAAAAATCCACATTACAAAGTGCTTCACAAAGACATAAAATCATCAAGTATCTAGTATAATCTAGGAAAAAGCAAGAATAGAAAAACATGTTTTTTTGAAGGAAATAAAAGACAAAAAAGAAAAAAATTAAAACTTAAGTAAAATCGGGACCCTGACCGCAAATGCTCTGTCCCCTTTAGTTTTCAGCCGGGCCTCTGGAACGGACAAAAGGATCTCGAAGTACATACCGGCGCGTACGGTACTGAGGGGTCAGAGATATAGCAGGGAGAGAGGCCATGAAGAGTCTTAAAAGTAATCAGTAAGGTCTTAAAAGTCTATTCTAAAACATACTGGGAGTCAGTGTAAAGAGGCTAAAACAGTTGCTGGGTTCTGGTTAAAAGCCTGGCAGCTGACTTCTGTACAGTCTGGAGTCCATCAATAGATTTTTGGTTCAGGCAAGTAAAAAGGCTGCTGCAATAATCAAGGCGTGATGAGATGAAGGTGTGTAAAATGGCACATTTGCATGTTACTATCTGAAAATCATTATTTTTTACACATTAAAAGGGGGGGAGTGACAACACGGTCTTTGAGATAAGAAGCCACAGTGAAATGGGGAATTTGGTAAATGTTTCTACACATCAGTACCTAATAAAAACACCGGCATGAGACACCCAGATCTTACAATATACAGCATTAAGTTAGATATCGCCACATGACAAACACATGAGCCAGGTGGACAATGATGACAAACGACATTTCTCTCCTCTATAGATGGGTAGACAGAAGGGTTCCAGCAGTTTCTCGATGCAGAGATGATCCCAAAAAATGACATGCCATGATGGCTCAGTGTCATTCTTCGCGTGACTATTTTTAACACGGGATGGAAAGCAGTGAGAGACGCCGAACAGGTATCCTCCTACTGCCATCAGCATTCAAAATAAGGATAGAAAAACGTACCATTGTGGCAACTAATCTGTCTTATTGTCAGTGTGAACACATCAGTACGCAAGATGCTATAAACATGCAGTGACAGTTATCAAGAAATTTCTGAATATCTGCACATTTTGCAGTATCCCATTGTTACACAGCCTGTCCCTTCCTTATCTATACTGTATATAATATCCCTATAAAATGTCAGCTCATCTGGCTTAAATCATTACAATACCAAATCAAATAGGTGCCATAAAAGGTTAAAGAAATTCTTTGGTCTCCTGTCTACTTTAAGCCTTTCTTAGATCCAACTTCAGAGACTATCAATGACTAATGGCGTGACTAGACAAGGGAGATACTCTCAGTAGCTCATCTATAAGCCCAGGGTCAGAGGCTTCTCAACATATGAGCTGGCAGCGCTGAGGAAAGGAGCTGAATGGCACAGTTGACATCAAGGCTGGGGGAAATACAGTACCTGGCTATTACTCCTTCACAAGGCTCCACCTCAATGTATGCACATGTGAAATAGGCTGGCTGTACAAGTTCAGCCGGGCTTGGATGAGGCACAAATAAATAATACAGTTCTGGGATGAAGGTTATCATAAATAGAGCGACTGCAGTTGTTGGGGCTGGTCTGCGGTGATGGGTCTTATGGTGAAAAGTACATCCCCCACAAGGCCCTGTGACATGGACAACTGCTGAAGGGCTGTCCCCAACAATCACATCTTCCTACAAAAGGCCCGGGCCAGGGAACTGAATAACACAAAGGGCAACAGCCTAAAAATAATTATCAAAGCCTGTAGAGATTCCCCACTAAATACAGTAGCCATGAATGATCATCATCAAGGCGTCAGATAAAACTGAAATATGATCTGAAATTGAAATACAATAGATATTACTTGCTTTCAATATCTTTCCTGCTTCCATCTCACGCAGTGTCTGTTCTCCAATCAAGCCTCTTCTTAATTAGAAACAATGTTTTCAAGCTACACAAACAACCAGAGCTTTGCAAAGCTACAAAAAAAAAACAACTAAAAAACAAAAACAGTTTTGTGTATTTCTGCAGTCTCCTGTGGGCCATACTCTTCATTTCTCTTTCACTATCTTCACTGTTCAAGATCCGCCTCAACACACACACACACACACACACACACACACACACACACACACGCATCTCCTTCTATAACCGACCCTCCCGTGTTTGCCCATTGACACTTATCATCGATGCACACAACATCTTTTCCTGCATCCCTATCGATCCCCTTATTGAAACAAGCCTCATTTGTAGTCTCCTTCTTGACATTTTTTTTTCCCTCTCCTGTCTCTTTCTTTTCCAAACTCTGACAGGCTGTGCAGATTTTGGCAGTTTGCTGTTCTCCCCTAATCCTTCGCCAGACTTTCCTCCTTCACAAATATACAAGGATTTCAGAGAAAATGCAGTCAGACATCAGATGGCCACAAAGACATTCCAGCTTGTGATATACAGTTTTTAAAAATGTAAAAAAAGTCAGCTACTTCACTTACGGCTACTGACTTCATATATTAATGATGATCATATTTCCTGATGGAAAAGGTGAAGTCCATTATTTCCTGTATTGTGATATCTTAGAGCGGATTATCGGTTATTTTATGGCCACTTACCAAGAAAAATAACAAAGAAAGACTGACAATCTTCAGCAATTTTTAAGCTTATTTTTGGCCTATGCTGCAACTATCCACCAGTGAATTTAATCATTAACATAGATAAGAGCATCTGTATTTTTACACCATTATGATACCATAGTATATATTCCGGCTAGTAGATACATAGTCTCAGTATCCAATATTAACGGACTACTATCACTGCTCTCCTGCTCACAAAACTTTCACCTGCTTGTGGTTTTTCTGTTTGGTGGTAAGTGGACAGACCCAGCCATCATTGCATCCCTAAGTATAATTGGTTGAGTGGGTCCCACCATCTTGCACAGCTAGGTACGGCAACACCATTTGGACAAACCACATAGACTAGTTCTGTATGAAAAGTGCCCTGACATGACTTCTGTTGTGATTTGAAGCTATATAAATAAAATTGACTTGAAATATGAAATCTTACACAGAGCAATGTACTTGAATGTGTTTGTCTGAGCTCTGTCTTTTGTTTCTTCAATTGCTGACATTAATTTGATTTAAAAAAACAACAACTGGTAATTTGTTTATTAACTTAGATCCTGGAGTTATTTATATAGTGTTTACTTTGGTAAAATGTCAGTGTAGGCACAAATATTGAATAAATTGAGATAAAACAGAAATATTAATTCAACAAGTGCAGGCTGACCTCATGGAACTTTTCATGTGTTTTCAGCATTTTAACTGTATTGTGTGACATTTTTCACAACATATGAATTACTACAGAAAAATGTTTGGTTCATACAGGAGCGTCATGCGTTCACTTGAGAAAAAAAAAAGCCCTGTTTTTCTGAGAAAGGTTTTCATCAAAAAAAAAAAAAACTCCGCTCTGTTTTTCTAAAGTGATGAGATGCCACAAAATCCTGACTGTCCGAATTTCATTGCACCTAAAGTAGTGTAATTATGGTAACCACAGCCTCTGAGCGAGGCGAAGGTCCTGAAACATGCATACACGCCTTTTCTTTCATGTTCTTTCTGTGTTCTTCTATGAACATAATTGTACTTTTTTTCTCATGTTTGACCTGTTGTAAGTTTTATTTTGCCAATTAGTTATCAGATAAATCCTAAAGCTTGCCGGTCCAGATGTGCTCTCTAACAGCATTAAAGTCCAGTCATCCCACTGTACCTGTTTGTTGCAAACTGAAATAACCTCTTAGCTCTGCAGGCAGTCTGGTGTGTTTCTGGGCTTTGATGAAACATTTTTGCCTGTCCTGAGGTGCCTGTGCAAAGTCGACAAACCAATAACAATACCATCTATATTACTTAAAGACCCAATGTTTCAATAAAACTGGATTAAACTGAACAGGGGGACGTGTTTGCTAAGAGCTCTCAAATAGGAATGAGAGCTTCTCTTGGGATTTTGAGGTATCTCGTTAATTCACTCAATTTTTTTCACTGAAAGTCTTTCTCAGAAGCCTCTTTTATACAGAGAACCCGCATTATAGCTGTGAAGAGGATCCACCTTTTGTTTTTTTACGCTGAACTAAACAAACCCGGCATAAAGCTGACTGTGTGTGCTTTTACATAGCATGCCGGCGGTCCAGATTCAGAGGCGTGACGGAGATCAGACTCTGCCGTGAGGGAGTACAGAGACGTTATTATGACGAGGAGAGGACACTACTCTTAACGTTAAAAGTTAAGCTAGACTCTTCTGTCGGCTTCCCAACTCATTTTAAAAAAGACAAGAGGAAAAAGAGAGAGAGCAGCTGTGATCGAGTGAGCTAGAGAGTGAATGAAGAGAGGGAGCGCTGGTAGCGAAAAAGCCAGTGAATCAGATCAATAAACTGTTATTTTCTGATTGTTTCAGAGCGGTTACGTTTTAAAGCACAAACACCCGAACACACACCTCCGCTCAACACTGCAGCTGTACACTGCTGTCCCCTTTACGCACACAGTCATCCAGCCTCCGTAGCACCCCCACTCCGTGACTGTACCTTTTATACAGAACAGCGAGCCTTGAACAAACTGTGTAAAAGGCGCTATGATTTCTGAGATAATTATCTTATTAATTCAGAAAAACAAGTTTTTTTTTCTCAAGTGAATGCATTACGCTTCCGTAGGTTCATGTTCAAATTCTTTGGAAAAATGTAAAACTGTACTCATTCAGTAATTTATTGAATGTGTTTGTCTGAGCTGTCTTTTGTATCTTTTGTTTCTTCCATCTTTGACATTAATTTGATCAAACACTGAGACATTTTCTTCTTTTTACTTAGATCTTATAGTTGTTTTTATATTGGATATTTTGGTAAAACTGTTTGGTTCATGTTCAAGATGTAATTCTTTGGCCTTGAAAGTTATAAAAGCAGTGTTAAAAAATAAAACTATAGAAACTTTGTATCTGATTGAGCTTTCTTTCTGAAAAATATAAGCTATTGCCTACATCACCACAACTATACAGAATAGCCAATAAACTCATTGTCTTAGCTGATACTGACAAAGCCTTTATACCTGTTATACCTAATGGCCTTTGCTCAACCATTGTGTTATCTCTCTCTCTCTCTCTCTGTGACTTGTGGACCTATTGATAGGGGCAAGTTTATGTATGTGTGTGTACTCTGTCACACACGCACACACACACACACACAAATCTAAAACTCTAATTGGTCCTCACAAAGATAGATACCCTCACACATACACTAACACACAGGTCTAATACTCAAATTGGTCCTTTGTGTATATGTACTACAGAGTACACACACACACACACACACACACACACACACACACACACATTTTTATGTAATAATTCATATGCTGTGTTAAATGTCATACAATACAATTAAAATGCTAAAAACAGATGAAAAGTTCCATGAGGTGTTGCCGTACCTAGCTGTCCAATTATATTTAGAGATACAATGGTGACTGGGTCCGCCCACTTACTGCCAAAAAGGAAAACCATTCGCCAAAATTTCACGAGCAGGAGAGCAGTGATAGTAGTTGTGCTCTCGGGGATGACAGTCACGCGCTCAAAGCGTGGTTTTCTCCTCGCAGGCTACAATATTGCTTGCGTGAACAGAGATATTTAGCAAGCGAGTGCTGTGAAAGCGCTTGCAAAAATAATAGGCGTGCACGGCTGTTTGAGTTACGCACGCAATTCCTCTACGCGATCCACATACAAGGATCTCATTTGCACTGAAATTTTTAGTATACGACATGAAGGTGTCCTCTTGTCCACTGGATATAACGCCAACAAAGTTTTTAATTGATGTAATTGAAACACTTGGACCCTGGTTGCTCTCAATTTTCAACAGTTCAAATACCTGGACTGCGTCCCAGACCACTTTAAAACCGCGAGTGTTCAGCCACTCCTAAAAAAGCCTGGGCTTGACCTTATGGCTCTAGAAAATTATCAACCTGTTTCAAACTTACCTTTTATCTCCAAAATACATGGATACGCAACTCTCTGCTGCTGTGAAAGGAAACAGCATTTTTTAAACCTTTCAGTCTGGTTTTCATCAGCATCACAGCACAAAGACTGCCCTTCTTAAAGTCACAAATGACCTTTTAATGATCAATGATGCTGGTACGTGTTCCATTCTTGTACTGCTTGATTTGAGCGAAGCTTTTGACACGATTGATCACAGCATTTTATTAGACAGACTATTCGTATACACGGTGTTTCCTTTCACTGTTATGCCGACGACACACAGCTGTATGTCCCCGTTAAGCCCGCTGACCTCAGTATGCTGAGTTCTTTACATGAGTTACACAATTTTCTTCAAATGAACTCTATTAAAACAGAAATTCCTCAAATTGGCTCCAGCAATACAAACATTTAAATCCTGGCATCTACTGGGCACCTGTCTGAATACATTAAGCCTGTTGCTAGAAATCTTGGCATCTTATTTGACTATAATTTAAACTTTGAGCAGCACATTACAAAACTTGTACAAGCATGTTTTTATCAACTAAGGAACATCGCCAGAATTCGACCTATTGTAAGTTTTAAAGATACAGAAACTATTCTACATGCTTTTATCTCACTGTAACAGCCTAGACAGAAAAACTGTAGACTGTAGTACAGAACTCAGCTGCCAGGCTTTTAACCAGAGTAAATAGTTTTGAGCACATCACCTCGGTTTTAGCCTCTTGACACTGGCATCCAGTATGTTTTAGAATTGATTTCAAGGTTTTTTTAATTACTTACAAGACACTAAATGGTCTGACTCTTCAATATATCTCAGATCTTTTATCCTTGTACGACCCTGCTCGCACTTTGAGATCCTCGGGCAGGGGTCTTGTATCTGTTCCAGACTCTTGGTTTTGAAGACGAATGGGGACAGAGCTTTTGAAAAAAGAGCCCTGAGGCTCTTAACACCCTGCCCGCGGAAATAAGGCAGGCTGGGTCAGTGGTTTCTTTTAAATATAAGCTCAAAATATACTTTTATCGCACCGCCTTCCCTGATTTCACCTGATTCTAGTTTTTATTCTGTTTTATGGGCTTTACTATTTTAATTTTTATGTTGCTCTTTTAGTAACTTTATTCTGTTATTGCTGTGTTTTTATTTGATTTTTTATGTGAAGCATTTTGTAATTTTGTTTTGATAAGTGCCATAAAAATAAAGATATTACATTATTTTTTAGAACTTTTTGCTTTTGAGTTAAACCTGCAGTAATTGATTTTTTTTTGGCCACTTGTGAGTAGTGGAAACAAGCTGTAAACAAAACACTGACATATTACCACCTTTCAAGTTGATGATTAGCAAACACTTGTCTGTTTACACATCTAACATTATCAGTCCTTTGAATTCGTTGGTCCATTCTCACCCTCCACTTAATTCTGAGGGAAATATCTTGTTTCTTTAGCTGCTAAATGCACCACTATACTGACCAACTAATCGCTAACGTTGTCAGGTGTTTGGTTTGCAGTGTGTTTTAAGAGTTTTTCCACTAAAAATGACACAATGAGAGTGATGAGAGTGAATCAAAAGCCGTCGGCTAAAACAATGAGCTGAAAGACATTATAAAGCCTCATAGTGCTGAGGGGAACTTCAATGTCAGGTGATAAATCTCTGCGTGTTCATCACTACAAGTGACTCTTTTCACATACAAAAAGTCACATGATCCATAGTTCCATAAAAATATTGATTATAGCCGCTTTAAAGACATTTGCAGGATGAATTTTCAGGATGATGAAACATATTTGGATACCGTGATTAAGCAGAACAAGGGAAATAGTATGCTAAACTAAATAGTGAGTCAGGGGACACACATGGATAAATGAAATGGTGAAGTCTCCTTTTATAACCTTAAACTCACCCACCGTGGATTCCCTAATAGAGGACTAACCGCAGAAAGCACTGATCTGCAAGCTGACACACATTGTCTAACATCCATAAGTCCTACTGCCAAGTGAACCAAGATACTTCCTCCAGGGATGAAATAGTTTTTCTCCCCCCCCCCTTTTTTTTGCACAAACTCCACAGTTGAGCTCCTATAACCGCAGACTTAGAGCAGCAATGTCCTCCCTTTTTCCTTTTCCTCCTTCCTTCCTTCACTCTAATCCAGAAAATGCATATTCAGCCGAAGGAAACAAAGGACCAGAAGAGAGAAAAAGAGAATGAGTGTGAGAGGCTGCGAGAGAAAGAGAGAAAGACTCAGAAAGAGAAGTGTGTGGGTCCTGCATCTCAAGCCCTCCAGAGATCAATTGTACAAACTTCTCCATGAGTGCTCTCTCTTGCCCCTGCACACTCTGAACTAGCCGAATCAATGCCCAGGCATGTGTGTTTGTGTGTGTATGCGTATGTGCATGTTATGTAGACAGGAAAGGGAGCAGGGGAGAACAACTGCGAGGGTGGAAGAAAAGGAGGGAGAGAAAATGGAGGGAATAAGAGAAGCAGCAGTAAACGAAAGAACTTCCTCAGATCAGATATTCTTAAATGTCACTGAGCTGAAGTGTCTCTTGACGGTGTCGTGTGGAATATAAAGGCATCTTGGCAGCGGGGACGGATCTCGTTGCATTCAGCGCTGTGTTTCACACTGGGTTTCGCTCCTTAACATGCCACAAAAAAAAAAAAAAACAAAGAAAACCCCGGCCTTTAATGTGTAACCCCCACTTCCCATCACATGGCCTCTATTTTCAGTGATTACGTCCTAGTTATGGAAAATGCTTTTATTTGCAAAACCATAACCCATACAATGGAAACATGAATGTCGTCAAGTGCCTGCGTTAAACCTCAAACAGCATTAACATTTAAAAACGTCTTGTCACGTTCTTCTCACAACTGTATTGTTACCGTAACAAAGGCGGCAACTCATTGTCTGTAACTTCCCACTCACTTACAACACTATCATTTTTAGTGACTTATGTCTTATGAGTTAGTAATGACGATGGGACTATTTATTTCTACTGTGCCTCGTAGCATGAATATTAAAGCGAATGACAAATCCCTCCTGGAGATTTGGCTGCAAAAGGGTTTTATGTCAGGTTTGTGGATCTGCAAAGAAATATTATCACCATTTGATTGTCTTTATTTCCAATTATTTCTTACATACTCATGTTTTTTTTTCTCTTTGGTTGAATAGTCATAGAAATTACCACAAGTGATGCACATATTGCATACTCTTCTTTTGCGATTTTTACAACTTTTACACTGAAGAAAGCAGACGATAAGGCAGAGTGTCTCCTTTATTAAGGCCTCTCACACTGGGTCTTAGTGGGAGATTTTGGCTTCACGCCTCCCTGCCACGGTTTCAGTAAATCGGCTTTCTGTGGCCATGACAGTCATTAGCCTTGCCCCTGGCAGTAATCCTCTAGTTTCTGTCTCTAATGGAAGCAGGAAGGGTTAGTAGCATTCACTCCGTTACTGCTTCTGCTGTTGGGCCCCATGGGGGACATACAAGCTGTGCAAAGCCTAAGTCTGATGCATCTCCCGCTCTAAGGTACGAACCAGCACCAAACACCACAGGCCTCACTCACACTTGTCTTGAGTTGTTGTTAAGACAACTTCTGAACAAAGGTACTTACAACATGGTATACAAATTAGGTCTTTATCTAACATGCTCCACATTTCAAATTTGCCTCTGATAAATTGCAATGGCGATGTTAATATGTTAGCGTGCATAGTTAGATATCTTAGAAAACCCAAACAGAAAACAGCACTATGTGACAAAATGGCAACGAGACCCAAAAATATATGATTTTCACAGTGTAAGTAGTGAACAACCCAGAGAAATCACTGATGCAGGAAACTGCTGCTGATGCTGTAACTTCAGAGGCACAACTTTGATGAAATCAAGAAATAGTTTGACCTCAAGTTATAAGAAAATGTTGACGAGAACTCAAAACAGACTAGCCATCATTTATTAGCTGCAGATGGAAGGCGGAGCGCTGACAGGGGACATAAAAGAAGAGGCCGTCATCATCAGAGTCAGACACTGATTTAATTTAAGCTGCATATCCATCAAAGTTCAGACCTTAGGCTACATACTGATGGTGTTGATTTGAACTGTAGCACATGACAGGACCTTTCTTGTCGGCAGTGTCCAAGCAAGTCCACCAGCTGTCCATGAAACCTACAGTGCACTCTGTGACAGAGTGCAAATTGCACGCAAGAGAAGGGTCCAGGAGTGGGTCAGGGCTGTCATTGGCCATGTGAACAGGACATAGCTTCTATCACCTAGATATATGTAAACCTGCCAGCTGCCAGCAGAGAGCCGGGTTACTTTAACTTCGAGTCAGTCAGTGGAAAATGTGCCCTCTAACTTCAGGTTTACTCTTGTCACGACACATGATGCCATGTTGTTCTGCAGCACCAAGTAGTGGCATCTGCCTGGCCAGCAGGAATCCTTATTTTATATAAGTATAATATGTATCTGTGTATATGGTATAAGTTGGTGTTGTGAAAGTGAATGTATATGTTTTCAGTTTAAAGAGGACTCAGAGAGGGTGCTTTAAAGAACAGTGTGTACTGATTTGAGGTTTTGATTTGTGTCTGTTCTACTGTAGGATATGGGAATTTGATGTATTTTAGTGCCACTTTCATAATACCATACACCAAATTTGGGAGAGTGTGGCTGACGGATTGCTGTGATATGCGGCCCACTCACACATCTCTCTCTGGAGTGTCCAGGAAAGGGAGAAGACACAACATGAGGACATGCGGTAGGGGGGCAGCTATGAACATTTTGCTCCACTGTTGACTTGAAGCTGGAAGGTCTTGCAAAAATCCTTGCAAATTTCAGTCTTGAACTTATCACAAGTCATTCCTCTCTGTGCTCAACGAGCAAAGAAACAGTCCTTCTCTCCTCAAGGCCACTACACTTGACAGCATATGAACCATTGTAAGTTCTGAATGCATGCACCTGGGCCTTTATATCATAAATGCTTACCTTGATGAATCAGTTAAACACATGTATCTGACTGAACAGAGTTGTGTATGAATTTTTTCATATTAATTTAACAGTATGGTTAATATCAGTAGTCAAATAGACTGATCACAGCAAAGTACGACCCACACACGAGGACATTCAATGGATAGAGGAGTCATTTTTGCTTTTCAATCTGAAATTTAAAAGGGCAAAAAGGCGCAAAAGTACTAAGTGTAAAGACTGCAAATGTTTCATTCCATTTGAACTCTTCAAAGTGCAAAGTGCGTACTATTTATAGGCTAATATAAGGTGTGCTCAATACTACTCAACAGACCCTTCACCTTTGGGGAGGCTGTGGTTCGGGAGGGAAAGCGAGTCGTCCGCTAATCGGACGATCGGCGGCGGTGAACCCCAAAATTGCTCCTGAAGGCTGTGCCATCAGTGTATGAATGTGTGTGTGAATGGGTGAATGTTAGTATGTAGGGTAAAGCGCTTGAGTAGTCGGAAGACTAGCGAGGCGCTATATAAATGCAGTCCATTTACCTAATGACTTCTTGCAAACTAGCAAGTGATCAAAATACAATAAAACATCTGATAGAATCAATGGGCAGGTAAATAAGCAGGTAGTAAAAGTATTTCCTTTAACTTTTACTGAAGTAATCTTGCCTGGAGTGATGGTTCAAGAGGCAACAGGGCCATGAATGGAAAAAAGTAATAAGTTGCCACTATAGAAAACACGCCTCATTTAGTCCCTCATTAAAGAATACTACTAAAAGCTGTCTGCAGAAAATTGGCAGAAGTAAAATTACAACGCACATGTTTTTTGTTTGTCTTTTCTATAACATGACTTGCATGAGAGTTACACTTTTTGACCCTGAGATGACAGCAAAGGCGCTAAACCATGAGTACTCACAGTCTGAACAGGTATGCGTGAACATGCAATCAGTGTCCTGGAACATGCATTCAGTGTCTGTGTTTGTTAGTGTTTATTCTCTTTAATCTTGTACTTACTTAGAGCAGATTTTGGATATTTATTAGCAAAACACATTTGTGCCTTCCCAACAGCTTCTGACATTTCCCTGAGAGACTTGCTCAGTAAATAGAGCACAATAAGTGCATGTTCCTGTCGTATCGCCGATTTAATGAGTGATTTGACAAAGTCTTAACCTGTCAAGATGCTCGTCCTGCCCTTTAAGCAACCAAAGGCGGTGACAGAATCTTTATTGTGATTCTGGATTATATCTAGGGAGACTATAAACAAACAGATTGTGACTGATAACCACACACACTCACCATCCCCATGCTAGAGTCTATAGTCCATTAATTAAATCATTTATTTGTTCCTTCCTTTGTTTTTATTAGTTCATTTGTTTCTTTGTTTGTTCGCTTATTTGTCTCCTGTTTGTTTTATTGTTAATTCATTCATCTGTTTACCTGTCACACGTCCTGAATGACTGTGACGCATCGAAGCATTGTGACTTGGTCACCATACACCCAACGTCCCCAATCTAATCCAATCCGAATTAAAAGTCAAAACAGACAAACAACTTTCTTATTTATTAGACCAGTGGGACAGTGTATCATTTGTTGAGAATGATAGGACTACTGTTGAAATGTGGGCGATCCGTGCACCTGGCTGCCGCATTTCTAATCCTAAAAAAATATATTCTGTCATTGTATTAAGGCATTGTCTGCACAAAGTAATGTCTAAAGTCACAAAATGAGTTTGTTTAATCATCACCTGTGTTTTGGTCTGTTGTCGTATAAATCAGTCTAAAATGATCACTGATTGGTATTAGAAAGGAATATTTTCATTGTATTGTATTTATTGGGACAATATACGGTTGTAAACATAAATGTTAACATTTGATGTACTGCACCAGAGTTAGCTTAAACTAATTTTCATCTGCAGTCCCTTACAATTAAAACATATAGCACCACAATAACAAACAGCACAAAGCAAAAAACACACAGGACACATTATACAAAATACAAAGTTACACACAACAGCACATCACATACACCCACAATGTCAATTAGAAATGAATAATGTGAACGTGTCAAATTAAAAGCAAGACTACCTGCGCTAATGAGAAGACCATAGATGGAGTTTAGACTCAGTGGTCACACAGCTGATTGGTCTTTAGTAGATTTTTTAATTTGGCCTTGAATGTACTTATTGAACTATAGTTCTTCATATCATCAGGTAGGACTTTCATAGAGAACGCTGACTGCCCAAACGCAGTGCAACGAAATGGTACAATTTTGCATAGAGGATATTCTGGAGGATCTAATAGAACTTACTGAGCAAGTACACAAAATCACATAGTGGAGGAGGGGCCAAACCATTTAAAATTTTATAAACTAGGCACAAATTTGAGAATAATCTAAAATTCTCATAACTCGGTCAATTGTATTTCTCCAGTACTATACAGTGATGGAAATGCATTGGCTTTTTGTCCAGAGTTTTTTCACATATTTGAGTGGGTCGATATTATTATAAAACGACATTCATCACATAATGAGATAACCCAAGTTATCTAAATTACTAAAGTAGCCTAAATACCCCAAATAGACAATAATGATCTATAATAACAATAAAGAACTATTGCACTTATGGGTGATTTAAAGGATGACTCCATCTTGTTTTTTTTAAATGTTAATGAAAGCTGTAATCATACAATAAAATAAGAAGATGTAGAAACACTAGAAATAATTTCCACATATTAAAAGTAGGCTAAGGCTTAAAATACATGCAGGAATTATTATATATGACTTAAGTATAGAGTGAGTATTGTTCTGCTATTTAGTTAGATGATGAAATATGTCACATAAAAAAAACTTGAATGTAATACCAGACCACAGAGTGAGGTCTATCTGACCACAACATCACATTTATAATCATGGGAGCCAATTAACACTGTGTGGATTATTTTTCTAATGAAAGACAATCTTTTGTTTTTTCCAGTCATCATCACACATTTGTCTCAAGTTATTCTGAGCTGCATTGACAGAATCAGAGTGTAAAATAATTCACACTGTCAGCTTTCACTCCGGGGATAAAATAAAATTTGCACAATTAAAATTCAGCTAAAATCATCATTATGTGTTTAGTGTCATTAAAGATCTCTAAAAGCAGAGTGGAAATAGAAAGTCTGGGACAATAAAATGTTTCCACTGATCTATAAAACTATATATTGCTTGTTTTTACTTGTCACTTTATTGTAAATACACAACTTTTGTCCATGTCAGGATACTGTAGGAATGATGACTCCAGTGATCTACTCTGATCCGGAGCCGTTTGCTGGTGGGAGGAGAGCTCAGAATTTATTTTTTTAAACTTTGAGCAGCAGCAGCAGCAGCATGTAGGTGCTCTGTCCATTTCTGTGGCTGCTGGCTAGGTAGGCTAAGGGGGGCTTATATTGATTTGTATGTAGCAACGTCATCATGCAGAAACCTATGTCAGGTCATGTGGGAAAAAGTTCTTAGAAGGGCTTGAGAAAATGGCATTTCGATGCTAGAACATACGTACTTCAACAAAAATTTTAATTACTGGAGTTGAATACATGTGGAACACTAGTGGGAAGCTACAGAATGATATAAACACCTCAAAAAATAATGGACCTGCCCTTTAGTGTCGCAACAAAACCGACATGACAAAGTCAAGCGCACAATTTCACGTTTTCAATTATTAATTTATTTATTTATATTTTAATTTATAACATCATGACGTATATTTCTCTTTTGGTGTTTCATTCATGAAAACTACAAATAACTTTATACATAATGAACATTTGTGAGTATCTTCATCGTCATTTGAACACATCTGATTGTGTCCCTAAAAAACACTTTGAGACATTCAGCACCTTGACTGTGAATTTTCCACAGACTGCTTTCCTGCACTTCAAGTACTTGGTGAAGAATTTCTTTTTTTTTTTTTTTTTTTGCAGGTCATTCTTGTCTGCTCTTTTTATAATTTAATTATGACTTGTCAGATCACACACTCCAACGGATGCTGTTTCCTAGCAACTTAGAATGTTTAAACACGGAACTACGCAAAAAATAAATGCATTTAATATACGGGTATATTTTACCAGGTGGCGCTTACAGGTATAAATGTTTTTAATCTGGATTCATCTTCACTATTTTTAACAATAGGGGGGTGCTTCACAACATTATTTTAGGAAAAGTCAAAGACTGGGGGACATGAATATTTTATCAAAACATAGTAGCGTACAACTCTAACTGTCTGCCCTGCCTGGTCTATATTATAAAATTGATTCCTGCTTTCTTTTTGCCTTTTCTTTGTTTGTTTCCTTCTTTCTTTCTGTCTTATTCATTAATCATCTGAATGGGGTTTCTGGAGTAGGGTCACTCTTTTCCTTTTCTATTCCACACTGTCACATGCATTCTTTAAACTTAGCCTCTCTTTGTTCCTCTTCTCTTTATGTTTCAACTGTTTCTATTTCCAAGTGCGGGCTCTATGACAGATAAGTCTTTGAGGTTTGTAAGGAATTCTTTGTTGTATCTACTGAATGCCACAGACCTGACATTATTGAACACTCTCCTGGCAAAAACAGGACATAGAGAGCTCCCGGCAACACAACATGTGAACATATGCACATACGCACTGAAACGAGGGGGAACAAGATCTCCAGAGAGGTGACCGGGGCAAGGACAATGTGTGGCTGCACCGAGCATCGGCGATGAAAGTGGGATTGTTGGATAAAAGAACGAGCGTATTACAGTAGCCACAAGAGCTCACCTCTCACCCTGTGGGCTTTGACAGCCCAACCCCGACCCGCTGCTGACTACTCATAATCAATCACATCTCAGCCAAGGCCCACAATTAATCAATCAATTAAAAACCCACACAAAGCCACACTAGTGTAATCAATCAATCCAGCCTCTGTGGAGGGCCGTTATTGAGAGCCAAGCATCAGATCTATAGGCGCCAGTCCCCAGATGCTACTGGTCACATGCCTGAGTCTATTCCTTCCTCTCTTATTTAGGAAATAAGAGAGGAGTAGAGAGTTGAGGCAAAATGCTTGGGTGTGATCCACTACAGGGTGGAGAAGAGGCTCTCAACACTCCCATGATACACCACCAGAGCCTGAATATTCATGCTGAGGAATCGGGTACCAGGGAGGCGCTCAGTTATTCATTATGCTTCTGCAAAAAGAAACACACCATCGTCCCACTGCGATGGAATATTAATAGTTCCCATTAATAAAATATCCCCCTCCCCATCTTAAGTCTTGTCTTCAACTTTCTTGGCCATTGCACATATCGAGGCCTGGGACATTTGGGATATGACCATGAAAGTAAGCCAGACAATTGTCATTTGGCATATTTGTAAAGTTAAAAAAAAATTCTAAATACTCTACATCATTACCATCTGGTTCAAAGTGAGAGAAAGTATCTTGTTCGTCATTTGGCCAAAGCCTTCAATGTGAAAATAGAAAAATAGTGTGGGAGGAAATGGCAAGAACAGCTCTATAGCTGTATACTCAGAGGGGATGAATGTTTAATTTAGAGCAGCCTGAAAGTATGCTGACATTTCGCCATTGTTAGGAGAGATGAATACATGGGACACTGTCTGCCGGAGAAATGGAAATGTGCATCAAGGCTGTTAAAAATTCAGCTGCCTTCCCAACAGACATGCAGATCTAGACTCAGAATACAGTAGGCAACCTACTATGTTTGCCACTGTAAGTCTCCCTTGATTTCCCTGGTGGATGTTGTTGTAATGTCATAATCTTCATGTAACGCCATACAAGTAACAGAACCCATGTTTATGCCATTTGAGCTCACCCGCGTTAGCTTTTACTCATTTTTACTACTGAGCAGCGATTCATCTTTCCAGTTCGCCTCACCATCCTGACCTTTGAGAGCAACTTACCTACAAACAAAGCAACTTTCACCTCTACATTAACACAGCATTGTATGCTTGGCTGAAGATCAACATCACAACCAAAGGTGGTGACAGAATCTTTATTGTGATTCTGGATTATATCTAGGGAGACTATATCTCCGGCATGTGCAAGGAAAGTGTTGAAAATAGAGGGAATAAACAAACAAGAAATGCAGGCATATTACAGCACACTGGGACTCTTAGCTCCCCGACAACACCCAAGAGGCTGCGGGGTCGAGAGTGGTCAGCCTGTCGCAAAACAGCGACACCGAGGAAGCGAGTGAAAGAAAAAGAGAGAGAGAAGAAGAGGAAAAAGCCAGAGAGAAGGTCAAGTACCTGCCACTTCTGTCAAACACTTCTTGTAACAGCTGAGCTGTGTCCAGTGGGGTGGCAGGCTGCTTTCGGGGCCTTTCATCTAACAGAGGTGATGGGTGATGAGGGCTCCTCTTCCTCACATTTTAAGTCTGTCACAATACATCCCACAGTTCTGGTAACTTCAGGACACTGCTGGGCTGGCCAGACCTCTGGGAAAATGTGCGCCTGCTGCTTTGAAAAAAACAAAAGGGCAGAGCAGATACTTAATAAGGGAAAGCCATTCCCACATGTCAGTCTCAGTACAAGAACCCCTGTTGTGGCTGTTGTTTATTCTGTTAAAACTCTAAACAACAGCCCATCTTGCACTGGAGAGTTTCAGGATACAAATCAAAGGGGACATTTAGCTGTTATTTATGCTGCTACTCCGCTGTCAAGTGCCTTCAAACTCTGATATGTGTGTACGTGTGCGCATTTGTGCATGAACGTGTGTGTTTCATCTTGCCTTTGCGCAAGCAGAACTATCACCAGGCTTACAGGCCTTACCTAGAGGCATGAGGAGCAGCTGGGCCGATGATGTGACCAGTTCAGCAATCACAGCCCTGGATCGGAAACAGAGAAAAAAAAAGAGAGTTTCAGGCACTGACTGAGGTTTCAGAGTTGAGAGAAGTGTCTGGCAGTCAGAGAAACATTCAGACAAAGACACCAGAAAAGCATGAACTCCTGCCTGACCACTGGAGCCGCAGACCAGCAGACTGTGACTGACTGACAGACTCTGAGCCGAAGATGGTGATGCGGTCACTGCGCCACACCAAGCCAACTGGCTCACTGAAACAGGATCTGTTGTTCCGACCCCATGGGGACCCAGTGAAGAACTCGCTGCCATCCCTATATCTGAACCTCGCTCAGGGCTAGCGCAAAGAGGAATTAGGGACGGAGTTTAGTTTTGGTGGGTTGTGTTTTTGCCACATGTCAGCCAACTGAGTTTCAGGGAGAGTAGTTCTCAGAGGTAGCTCCAGATAGCCTCATCTTTAACCCCCCCCCCTCCTCCTTCCCTGCTCCCCTATCCCCAAGACAGAGTGTCAGAGGACATATGGTTGAGCCAGAAGCACCTGGCAGCCCCTTCAAACCGGCAGGCAGATTGAAATTGTAGCAACAGGGGCTGGGAGCAAGAAGAAAGCCCACAGATATCTCCAAAGAATGGTCTGGAATTCATGGGCTTACTGCCACCGAGAGCACAGGGAGGAGAAGGTGATGATGGGATACTGGGAGGGACAGGTAGAAAAAAAGAGGCAAAATGGGCTAGGAGGGAACGGTAGCTTAGAGGACAAAGAACTGAATTAGAGGGGTCCAGTTGGTGACTACTGTCTCAATTACATAGATATAATATATTGTTACAATTCCTAACAGTTATTTCTCAATATAAATGACACATTTATGCTGTGGCATGAATGTGTCTAGAATTTTTTTTTTTTTTTTTTTCTGTAATGGCGTGGGCATCGAGCATTAGACTGTTGCACAGTGTGACTGGATAGTTGCCATGATAATATTTGCCACATCCTTTAACAATCCAAGCAAATATGAAACATGGAGAAATCTGCAAAGAAGGCTGCAAAGAAGAAAATCTCATCACTTATATGAACAATCCTTGTGAAAAAGCAACAGCTGGGCGAGAACCGACAGCGGTCAATTCTGTGATCACACCACTTATTCTGTCTTCCTACTTACAGTCAAGGTACACATGCGGGGCACATGGGCATGTTTTAATGAGGTTGAACTCAACTAGTGAGATTATTTTTGCTTCTGTAGCAGATCTGCCTGTCTGTGTAACTAAAACTCTCGTCTAGCTTTGACAGATCAATATACAATAAGACTCTGGGTGTGTTTGCTTTGTTACTTATTTCGGTACCATTCGCAGTCCATTGTGTTCAGACTAATAAGATGGATGGACTAAATGCACTTTGTTAGAAGCATTTCCAGCGTCATGTTTCAATTTAGCTCTTGCCAGTCTCTCCAGTATTATAACAGTGAGAGGTGTCAATACAGAAAATCACAACGCATATTATTCACTAAGTTCAAAAATTGCAACACGAAGTGGCTCCTACAGAGATTAATTTTTTCCTGCAGTGGTTAAAATGAAGAAAATTGATTATCAATATGCACGCCCATAAGTGTGTATACTGTGTACCCCCTTCTGCCATGCATCATCAGCATCATACCCTGCTGTTTAAAATAGATTACTGTGTGTACTTGTCATAAATGATGGATTGTCATGAACTGGATCCATACTCTCACCAACCATTTCACTGATGAGCTGGGGGTGACAGGAAGAAAAGATAAACAGAGCAAAGCTGACAGAGGAGGCCGTTCGCAAAAGAGCTTCTCTGTTTTCACAAGGAAAACATGGACAGAGGAAGGAGATTTTGCTATTTACTCTCCGTTTTTGTTGGCTTATTCTTTCAAGGTGAACAAATTATGCCATTCTCACAGATTGTTGTAGTTAGCATGTTGTTAAAAACATTAAATAGATTTAATGGTTAAGGAATGGTGCATGGAGAAAAGAGTATTGTTTTCTCTGAGTGGACTGAGAGATGTAACAAAAGCAAGTCAGACACACCAAAGTGGTCTAAATATGCACATAATTGTTTTGGGATGCTGGATGATATCTTTTGAGTGGAGTGTTTTGAATGTTCATCCCACACACAATTAAAGTCATCTTGCAAGATTAGCTTTTAAAAATTAAAATCTCTGTAGCAATGAGGGAAAAAAAAATGTTTTCTTGAGAAAACTATCTTGCTTACTTCTAACTTCTACTTCTACCAAAGACATGTTATATTATGGAGTTTTACTGCACAGTCCAGCACATTCAGGTTGATGTTTTCCTGCATTGGAGGAAAACTATTTTTAAAACCTGACACACAATACTCAATTCTTCCATTACTTTATGACACAAGGTTGTCCACGGATGGATCTGCTACAATAACATCAAATTCATATTCAAAATAACAAGTTTTACATCAAACGAAAAGTAAAAATAACTACCTTGTATTTTCCTATTAATCTCTGTCATGCCTTCATGAGCCTCATCTTTTGTAAGAGTATGGAAATGAGATGAAACAAAATAGCAAGAAAGCACAAACAATCTCCCTAAAAATGGACAGTGCCTCTTATTTAGCATCACCCCTTAATCATGTGATGCTTCTTATCTTTACTCATCCATAACCCGTCCTCCGTTCCCTCCCAATTATGCTGGATGTGGGAGGAGAAAACCAAGTACTTGCATCAACCTTTTATAAGCGCTACAGATGGGGAGGTCCCTCTTCTCCTTCCCAAATGGTAATCTTAATATGAAAACCATCTTATTAAGTCATGGCTATCGCCACTCACAGATTGTCTCTGACTCTCTGCTTCTTCCTCGGGGCCACCGTGTCCCTCGGTGATGTTTGTGACTGTTTTTCTAAACAGAGTGACAAAGGCTATGAAAGTCTTGAGACTGAAACTTTTAAAAAGAAAAACCCTAGTTGCTGAGTTCTGTTCTTCTCTATCCCTCATTCCATTTCTACAAAACGCTTCACTTGTCACCACAGACTCCCAAGCTCCTTTAATAAACGCTCCAAACGAAAATGTCTAGCTTTGAGTGGCAGAGTGTGACTGTTTAAAACCATTGGGATTCTGGTGTAATCCTACGGAAGACGCAGGCATAACCCGACTTTAAAGTCGCCTTGTCGCTCCAAATCCAAGTGAGGAACCTGGAGAGGAGAGGCTAAGGATTGTGAGGAGAGGCTCTCGTTTAAGAAAGAATTAAGTGTACATGTTGGCTTTCTAGGGAACTGGGCTCTATTTGATACATGTTGAGTGGAGAGACCAATATGTTTTGGTGAGGCCTTACATCTGACATTAAGCTTAAAATAGAGTGAAATGTGGGTTACTTCCACTGAGGGGGTCCCATGGAGGAAACTTTGAGGACTGTCAGTCACTAGTTGCAGTTTGCGTCAAGCGAACAGGTTGCTTAGGAACCGATCAAGGAGAGAGCACTGCAATGTCATTAAAAAGCAGTGAGATGCAGTAATACTTGTGTTTTTTTAGAAGCAGGGTAGAGACTCATGGCTCAAGGACTGAGAATGGTCAAAGAGCTTGACTGTGAATGCAGCTGTAAATCATTGTGCAGTGAATTGCATCAATTTAAGTTCTTTTTCATGCTAAAAGGGGAAAACAACTTTCCCAAACTTTCCTTTTCCTCTGTTTTTTTTTCTCCTCTTCCCTTTGTCTTTCCAGCAGACAGCTGTCTGAGACAAGATGCTGCTTCCACTGGAGACCTCACTCTTTTCGCTCACACGCTCGCTGGCTCCTAGTTGCCATGGAAAAGCCCAGAAATGGGGCAGATAACAGTTCAATGAGAGAGCAGAGATTTTCAAGGGTCTGGAGGGAGGTAGCAAGTTTCTAGGGCCCGTCCTGTCAAACCATCAAGCTCTTTTGCATGAAAACCAAAAGGAAGACCGAGTGAGAGAGAGAGATTTCGAAAAAAAAGAAAATGAGAGTAGGAAAATCTGTTGACTGATGTGAAATTTTTGTGTGAAGAGATAACAGCGTTTGGAATAACTGATATACATGACAAAAAAACATGAAGATCTATCTGTGTTGGGAATTTTGTACGCAGCAGGTGTGATTTTAAGTGAGGAAAAAACAGATTGAAACTCCAATGAAATATGATCAAGACGGTCAATATCTTGCAGCCAGAGAAATGACTCACTGAAATACAGAAGAAATCAGCAAGATATCCTGTCCCTGATGTAAGAATTAACTGTCAATTATTAAGGTATTAATAATCTCAGTAGTACAGCATTGATGATTAATTTCTACACACAGTCAGTCAAAGCAGGTGAAAATAAGACTGGCTGGCACCAAAGTCCTATATATCAAACCTACAAATCAAAATGTAATCATAGAAACCAGAAAAGGCTAAATTTTCTGAGGAAAATTTGAGTGTGCTCACTTTACCTGAAAGATGGTGCTTCACTAAATTTCAGAGAGCCTGAAAAGATCCAGTCAAACAACTTTGACGGCGCTTGGCAAGGGGGAGGAAGCCAGAGTATCTTCCAACAGTTATGGTGGCCGTACTGGGGACTGAACTGGGGTCATTCTTGCTATGAGCTGAAACAAGCAAAGACAAGCAGGCAAAGAATTGTGAGTTAAATCACAGTTTGCTGAGAAATTACTAAGATAAACTCACGTATTACGAAGGCTGCCCACAGCTCCAAAGTATGAAAACAGACAATATGAAATATGCAAACAAACAGATATGGATGAATAAGTAAATACTTAAAACTCTGAAGCTCACTGACACATCAGTGGGGACTTGCTGGTGACAGCCCCTCCTCACTTCTTACAGAGGGTTTTTAGGTAGCACTGTCAGGAGAGTCCCTTGAGAGTTTCTTGGGTAAAACACCTGTCTGAAATCAAATTCTGTTTTACTTCCCTACCTCCCTGAGACTGAGGAGAGAAGACATGGGACTCCATTGTTTGTGACAAAAACACACAGCATGGCACGTCCGATGAACGTGGCTGCTATTTTGTTGTTATGAGACCGATAACTCGAAGTTGCAAGATCCTCATTTTCTTATTCTGGTGGCATTTTTCTTGCTAAGTGGGCATCGCTGAGCGTGTAGGGGAAATGATTTTCCTAGAGATCACATCAATAACAAGTTTGTCCTTTTTGTTAATGCAGCTTTTCTTTTTATTGTCAGACATTGTGGCTACTGCTGGTAATGTCACCTACAGACTTCTTGTATTGATGTGTGAACTCTTTTGCCTCAGTAAAAAAATATCAAACCAGAAATGTACCAATGTTGTATTAATCATTTTATGCCATGGTAGTGGCATGGCTCTTTGAATGGCAATGTCTGTCTGTCAGTCAGTCAGTCAGAAGGTCTACTACTTTGGTCCAGACTAAAATATCTCAACGTCATATCTTTTGTACAGACATTCATGCCTCCAGAGGATGAATCCTTCTGACTTTAATTATCCTGTGACTTTTCCTCTTGCGTCACTAACAGGTTGGCATTTTTGATTTTTAGTGAGGTGACTTTACAAGTATAGGATGGATTGCCATGACATTTGGTGCAGATATCTATGGTGCTGAATGAATCCTAATGATTTTGACAATTCTCTGACTTTTCCCTCCAGCACCTCCGGCACATAAACTTTTTCACTTATCCAGTGAAATATCTCAACAACTACAAGATGGATTGTCACAAAACTTTGTACAGACATCCATGGTCCCCAGAGGATGTATCACATTGACTTTAGTGATCCTCTGACTTTTTCTCTGGCGCCACAATTAGGTTGACATTTGTGGTTTTGAGTGAAATGTCAACAAATATTAGAAGGGATGAAATTTGGAACGCACATTCATATCCACATTCATACACACAGGATGAATTGAAACAATTCCTCTATCATAAGATCCAAATTCATATATGTCCAATATTTTGATTTATGACCAGCACCAAAAAATTCCCATCATCCTCAGTTGTACTTTGTATTTAGTGATAATTAGAAAATGTTAGCATGCTTATATGCTAAACTAAGATAAGATGGCAACCATGGTAAACATTATACCTGCTAAACATCGACACATATGCATCGTCACTGTGTGCATGTTATCATGCTGATTTAATATTTTGCTCAAAGCACAGTTGTACCTAAGTGCAGCCTCATAGAGCTGCTAACATGGCTGTGGACTCTAAGGTCTTGTCAATTAAAGCCTAATTCAAGAGAAGACTAACCCAAAACTTCAAGAGTTTGTGAATACCACACAGGAAAATTGAAGAAAATGTCTGACTCATACTATGCTGTCTGCCACTTTGTAGTCCAACTTCTGGCAATGATTGAGAAGAGAAAGGGTCAAAGAGGATGGGTGGGAGGATAAAGTTGGATGACGAATAACATGAGAGGAGTGAGTGCATTTATAGTCAGGAGAGATTGATTCTTCTTAGAGACTAAGGAGAAACAGGGTGGCTCCTGCACTGACACTGAAGATCCTTCAATCCTGGCCGTATTCAGCCCTCCTTCCTCTACCAGGCTACCAGACGCCATGATTGACATCATTCTTCCATCTCTGTGATTACAGCATGTCTCCTTTCCCACCTCTGTACTATCTGTCTTCTATCTAAGCCCTAAACGCAGCTGTCGACTAGGCCTTCTCTGCTGGCTCTGTCCGAGGAGGGAAGCAGACATCAAGAGATTGTTAGAAAGAAAGGACATGTGCGATCTGACAGCCTGCGACACAAAGCCTTTGAATTTGTCAGTTTGACGCAAACACTTAAACTTACAACCACAAGGCCTTCTCCAAAAACCCAAACTGTCCATGTGAGATCAAAGATGTAAACTGTAGTCTATCAAGAAGAGGGAAAAAAATAGATGTAAATAAAAATTTCAAATAATTTCTCAACACCCAAACCTCCGCTATCCCACTATCCCCCCGAGTGGTGACAGAGAGCCCCGGGAGAAAAGGAAAGAAAGAGAAAGTTTGATAAAGGAACATGGAAGAGAAGAGACAGTGAGACACAGATGAAAGAAAATGTCACACTGAGTTGTCATGGGACCATCTAGCAGGCATGAATGTCCAGCAGGCTTGGTTTTCCATGTGAGAAGATGATGGAGTACACGACGACGGCCTCTGAGGAGAAGCCAGGCTCTGAGGGCAACAACACCAGCAAGGAAGCCAAATCCCAACAGAGCCGAGCATCACCACTGCCCTCTGGCCGTCAGCATCTCAGGCCATTTGAGTGTCCAAATAAAACTTGTGACTGTCTTACTTTGTAGATAACGGTTGTCTCGTAGTTACATGGTGTGCATTCATCTGATCTTGTAGATTAGCAAAGATCAAGCGAAACCAGGTGGCAACATCTTCTGAATGTAGAAAACAACGCAGAAGCGCCTGAAGATGCTATTAGCTGCTTGGTGTCGGCTCTGAACAAACTCTAACTACATTAAAATCAATGTGAAAAGCCTTGAGAGGTCTCTATTGTCTCTATCGAAACGTCAATGCTTCTGATTTTATCTTGGCATTCTTTAACTTCATTTACCTTCAACACCCAGCCATGGTGGGTTGTCAGATGCTTTGTCTTACCTCCACTTTGCAGCTATCGCACGCTGTGGCCCAAATTTGGATTTTCTACTATTTTCTAAAACAACTAAAAAGATGACAAAAAGCATAAATCCCAACTCCAGTTATCAAAAGGTACATTTAGAGATCTGCTGTGTATCCAACACTGTGGTTACATATAATCCATGTATAAAAATACTTGTTCTGGGAGATTATATTTGATTGTGATGGTAGAAATACAAACAGGAATGCAGGGCGAGAGGGGGATGACATGGTCTCCAGTCAGAATCTAACCAATGATGTTACGATTATGTGGTTTGCATCTTAACTACTCAGCTACTGGAAGCCCCAGACTGAGAGTTTTTCTTTTTAACATTAATGCAGGAGAAAGAAGCATGGGTAACAAACTGAGACACCACTTGGACACTGCTCACAAATGAAATATGCGTGACAGGAATTTACTATTGACATTGTTGGGACTCAAAAACCCAGGAGCTTTTAGCCAAGTGCTACCATAAATCGCTGATTGGTTAATGTTGGCCTACGAGCTAACAAACGTTCCTACTTTTGGATTTGGTGTGTTAATAATAAGCTTCAATTCATGCTAAATTAATTCTTCTACAAAATCTCTAAACCAATCCTGTTTCTTATAAAATGTAATACAGTACGATTCCCAGATTCCTGTTTAACAGAATCTAAACTAAGCTAAACTAAATGTCTTCCAAAGTATAGCAGGGAAAAAGTCACTTTAGTTACGATTTGCAAACTTAGTTTCTTGCTATATTCTTTGAAAGAAGAAGTAAAGAATGGTGTGACCGCTGCGGACGGGAGGAAAAAAAGAAAGAAAGCAGACATTTTACCTCTGCACCTCCTTCTGTAAACTCAACCAGCATCGACCAATGGGAAATCAATGCACTGACTGCTGCTGTGAGTGTCAATGAAATGTTTGGAGGTGCAATCCAAAAAAACATACCCACGTGGCTTCAGACTCAGACAAAAAGAAGCAAATGAGGACACACACACACTAGCACACACACCTACACACAAACGCAGGCACACACACACACACACACACACAAACAAGGACAATTAAATAAGGAACGAATCAACAGGGTGTCTTTTAGGTAGATTACTTCATTGCTAGTGATTTTTTTAAGACCCATGAGATAGCCCTCCTTAAGTGTTTCCATATTAAGAAAGAAGACACAAGAAACCAATTTTAATCCAGGGGTAAAAACTAGACATGAAAAAAGTTTTAGGGGAAAAGTGTTACCTGTTTCACTTGACTGTAAGGCTTTCTTCACTGTCACACCAGGGTAAATGGATGATGCAGCTCTGCACTGTAACACATCTACTGAAATATGACTCATATATTTCTGAATACCATCTGGGTGTTCTTAACATAACCCCAACCATCTGTGTCAGCAAGTCCCTAACAAGAAATTCGACGTACAGAGGCAAATATGATTGAAGTAAAAAAAATTTAGCTTTATAACACATTCGCAACTGAGGTAAACAAGAGATGAATAAGTGAGAGAGAAGAAGAAAGGAGAGGACCTCCTCGAGATCAGTAATAATGAGTAGCAAGTAGAGCTGCGATGAGCTTGTTTCATTAACGATTCATATGCGGATTAATTTCTTGATTAACTGACTGATTGTTTTGTCTATAAAATGTCTTAATTTCTTGGAGCTCATGATAATGTCCTCAAATGTCTTGTTTGATCGACAGTCCAACAATCCAAAGATATTCAGAATACTGTCATGTACAGTATGACATAGAAAAGCCGCGAATCATCAAATCTGAAAAGCTGCAACCAGCAAATATTTGGCCTTTCTCCTTAAAAATATGACTACAACAACTAGTCGATTATCAAAATAGTTGCAGATGAATTTTCTTGACACTGAAGTAATCGGGAATTAGAATACAAGTAGTGTTACAATTTCACTTTTAACGGCTTTATACTGAATGTTATGTGATTATCTCCAACTCCTTATTCCTAAAAAATGATCATCAACCTTGCAGATGGTGCCAAGATAGACATTTAAATACAAAAAAATAAGTAAGAAATGAATAATTAATGACATATTTTTCAGCAAAGAGCTCTAGACTGTTGAGGATTCATTTAATTAATAGTATTTAAGTAATTTATTGTGACTAAAAAGCTTTTATTTAGCATGAAGGCGGGCCAATTAGATAAGATTATGATGAAGATAAGCCAGGGTCACTATCTGTTGCCCATTTGCCTCTCTGATTGTCTGCCGAGCTTGTGCCTTCTGTTGTCTCATTGTTGCTCATGCTGTTCAGTTCTTAATTTAGCCTCCACTGAGCCCAGGCAGATTACAATGGCCTGCGACGGGCCAAGGTGCACTCTGGCTGCTCCACTCTACAAGCAGGAAGTGGGAGAGGGACAGGGGGGTAAATCAAGATACATCCCTGGGTTGATAGATGCTGAATGGAACAGATCGAGAACATGGAGCAAGGTCGGCTTCCATTAGCCATGCCTTGAAGTCACAGATGGATAACTCCGCAACAGAAGGGTCAGCCGGTGCTGCTGTTGTTAATGCCTCTGTCTCAGGTTTGATCTTTAATGGTACCAGGAAACATGAAAACTCACACAAGCACATGTAGAACTGTGACAAACACGTTGTGCATCTGGCTTCAACTGGCCTGGTTCCCAGTGCTGATGCCATATATTTGTACTGCTTGTTTTTGCTTCACAAAACATACACAGCAATAAACACGTCGTCCTCTACCAATGATGTAATAGTTCTCGTTGGTAATCAGTAATTAATTTGTGTCCCAGTCAAAACTATTCTGAAAGTGTCAAAACATATTGTTGAGAAGTAACCTGGGTTTTGTCAAAAAGACAATATACGTACGTAACAGTTGTAAAAACTGTTAAAGTGGAATAATGTCAGTATAAGAGTCAGTATACGGAGCAACATTTTAATTTGAATGGACATCACCTCCGCAAATTAATTTCAAATATATTCATTTTGACATTTTTTAACCGTTTACCTAAGTTCAATAATTACTGATATTGGATGGTCTATACCAAAGCCACACACACACACACAGAAGTAAGCAAATAAGTCAGAACTAACACCAGATTGTATGCCGCCACACACACGCGCACTCATTTAAATTTTAAAGAAAGACAAAATAAAACTTCCCCAGTTTGCATGCAGACACGCGGGTTCATTGCATCCAAAGAACAACACAATGTTTTCACTTTCACACAAACAAAGCTCTTCCCATTTGCCTGACAGGAGCGGAGGTCTTTGCAACAACAAAACAACGGATGGTCTAACAGCTTCTTAGCTATAAAAGCCAAATCTGCCCTCATTTACTGCCCGCAGTCCTCCAAGATCCCAAAACCGCACAGCAATGACGGCGCCAATGTCACGCTGTCACCTGAGCTGAGCCATTATTACACAGGCATTCTTAATAGCCCTATAGATTAAAGTCCAGAGGAACAAGACACCAACAGATTAAAAAAAGAAAGATAGGAAAGAGGATGATGAATTGCCTCAGATTGCCAGGCAATCATGCATAAATTACTAGGATGTGCTTAGGTATAATAACCAGCGCTGTTTTAAGTGATCGCTCACTCTCAGGGAGCTGTTGTGTAAGGAGGAGTGGGTGGCGATGTTGGGGGAAAGAGATGGTGGCGGGTAAAGAAAGGAGCGGGTCACGGCTGTCTACTCAATCACATCCCCGTCAAGGGTATCGCCCTGACACTGTCTCCACTCTGTGCCCCGAGCATCCACACAAATCTCCTGATAGACAGACGCAACAGTCAAACAGCACCCTCACCCCCTCCCCACCCCCCCGAGCCGGGGCCCACAAGGTTCCCTGGGCATGTCTCTGCGGCCCCACAGGCTGCCGCTGTGAGCCCCGGCAACAACTGATTATTCAGGATCTAGGCTAACAAGAATCTGCCATGTGGATCTCAAAACAACATGTTTTTGTTGTGAATACATCATAAAGCGGGGAGAACAGGCTGTCTTCGGCTTCTTCTTCCTCTCTGGATATGCAGTACTTTCAGTTCCTGAGAAGATTCGGGAGGAGCAGCTTCGGGTAGGAGGATTTAAACCAAAACTGTCTGGGTCCACATACGTAACGCGGGCTTATATTTTAGAGAAGTACAGGTTTGACAGTAATATACAGTGAAATACAGCTGTGTCACCCTGCTCAAAATCCTCCCCCTTAAGTTGAAACACACAGAAGACCTATGGCACAATATAATAGAAAAATGGGAAGTTGACCTGCACACCAGACACCAAAATCATCCCTCTGGCCCCTGGTTAATTGTTTATTTTGATGCCTCAGGACTGTAATATGTTGACTGATAGTAGACCTTGCATCACTCGACCTAAGACGACTATTAAAAGTTGTATTTTTATTATTTTTTAAAATTGGCAAGTCAAGACAGAAATATTTTTTAGAGATGCGTCATCTTATATCACCATCACTTTGACACGGGGAAGGCAGACCTACTATTTTGAGTGTTATTATTGTATTTGTCCAACTGTTACACACCAAATTCCCTGACTTAGCTGCATATCATATACAATTCCTTATCATTTAGCTGTAATGCAGACTTTTCTTTTTTTTTAATGTAAATTGTTATCAGTTAACATAATGGATGCTGAAGTGCCAACATGGGGCAACACAAATGGGTGATGTGTGTGTGGATGGTTATGGTTAGCTGATCATTGGATTCCCTTACAAAGAACTTCCTTCAGTAGGACAAATGAAGGATAAATATTACTGTATATCAGTTTCTCTCCTTTCTATATCTGCTTCCCTGCCACATCCCTACTACTGTCTGTGCCATCTGCAACGACTCAAACAGCTAGTCGGCTTGGCAGGAGTTCAGGCAGGCCACAGTTGACTCTCTACCGCAGAGGGCCTCACGGGGACCAGCTCTGAGACCGGTATAACACTTCTGGGCCCAGACATTCGTCTCCCTTCACCACATCCCTCTTCATCAGCATCACTTGGTGAGCTCCTCACTTAAAACATGCTACTGCAGTCCCTGCTCCTTTAAATTCCTGTATCTCTCTCTCTCTCTCTCTCTGTGATTGCTTATAGCCCAAGTGATCTGGTAATGCTAGCGCAGCAGGGAGCTGGGGAGCAAAACAAACTTGGGCCACTTAACTCAATAGTATTCACAATGGAAATTTAGGCAGAAATACAGAAGTGGTTGCCAAACATCCCACCCAATAAAGCATACGCGCACACACACACAGCGAGAGCGAAAGAGCGTGTTTCTCCTCTGTGACTCATTATGGACCTGATAATAACCAGGAAATGTAGGTGAATGGGCAAAATTGTAAAAAGATACACTGGTTAATATTTACATGGCACTTTGTCTCCATCATTTTCTGTACTCCACAGTGCAGAGTGAGGGAGGAGAATTAATAGTCCCACTTTTCCTCCCATTAATCCTTAAAGATGCTATAGAGCGACTCCCTCTTTCCCTCTCTTGTGTTTCTCTTTCTCTCTTTTATATCGCCTATGACCTCAAGTTCAAAGCAAAAATACAGAGCAGGGTTTGTGTTTGTACAGATGAGGGCTCTCTCCAGCAGTATCTGAAGGATATGAGAAGGCAGAGTTGAAGTTTATCAGCCCTTGTCTTTAAATAGCAGGTGGCAAAGAAACGGACAGAACAACGGAGTATATGGGAAAGAGAGAGAGGGCGGTTATGCCAGGACAGCCGGGGCCTTGGGGATGAGTTAGGGAGATGGGGACTCAGAGTGCCCAAATAAAACCATCCACTAAGCCCCTTCGAAACACCATATGCATGCTTTCAGTCGTGTGTGTGTGTGTGTGGGTGCATGCACACAGACATAAACACACACATGAAAAAGGACACAGTGGGCAGATATGGAGAGCTCATCTGGCACTGCCACACTTGGTGCACAAGCTTAAACTGTAGCCGGAGGAGGAGCTACGTAGCTTAAGTCAGGTAGCCAAGGTTTACTCTTCTGGACTGAGCTCCAGGTGGGTCATACCAAAGGCATACCGCTACACTCTGGTGCAAAGACTAGAGGCCACTAACCAAGAGCCAGCTGCCAACTCATGGATGGACTGGTGCTGTGGTGTACCATCCAAGCTTGGCACCATATGCGTGCAGTACTGCCATCGCTGGTCTCTGCAACATCACAAATACACCAGGCGTGTACACAAAGCATGCGACATGAAGACACAGCCGACCTGAGAGGTTTAAACTCGCATTCAGGGTAGAAGCAGTCAGTAGTTAACACTTTCATGTACTACTAGTAGATAGTAAACCAAAGTAAACACTCAGTGACCCGTAGAGACACTCACGGAGGACAAATTGGATCTTGGTCTGTTGCAAGCAGCAGTTCATCACTGTATCATTAACCTTGGAGAAAGGAGCTAATAAAAGTGTGCTTTTGTACACTTTCCTTTTTTCCTGTTTAATTTGTCCTATACATGAATTTCCCTAAGGTACTGTGTAGTAGGAGTAAACCTACAGTAAGAATAATGCAGGAATAACAAAAAATTCCACTGGTATTATGAGTAAAAATTTACAGGAGAAGATTCAAGGCGCTGAGTAGAAAAAACAGAGATAAAAAAGCAGGTTACAGCTGAAACAAAAAAACAATGCCTGCCAGTAAACAATGGCTTCGAAACCCTTTAAAAAAAAACTTTTATAGAGAAGCAGTTCTGAGGAACGGCTCAAGGAGATGAAGGCAATATCTTCCATCATCCTGACCCCACATGTAGACATCTGCGCCTGAATTCTTCTGCAAACTGTTAAGTTAAAGTGTTTAGGTTTTGTTATTTTGTTTTTTTTTATTTTTAACAATTTTGTTTTAGTGTGGGCCATGATTGGTTAGATGTACTGCAATGCAACATGGAAGAAAAACATCGGGCATGGTTCTGTTATCCAGCCGCAAGCAGCAATACAGATCTCTTCACAAGACAAAAAGTCAAGCATGCTTCTTTTTTTTTAAATTTCAAAAGAGTATCAACGAGGGATTGGTCCCTTAACTTTCCATTTACAGCGTCTTTTCACCACAACAGCCGACATGCAGGACGAGACATAATATGTCGAGTGTTCTGCTTGTCTTTGGTCTTCTCAACTCACCAGTTTAACATCTTCCTTATGTTCTGGCATAGTGCTGGGAATCAAGATGGCACAAGAGCAATGACAAAGAGACAATGTGAAAAAAAGAACATAAAACATATTGATATACATCCTTTTGTACCAATTATTAGCTTCACCAAATGGGCTAAAATCAATAAAAGCATGGAACACATATAGCCTCTCCTCACCCAGAATAACAAATAATGAGGAGAGAGATAAGAGAGAGATGTTGAGAGAAGGGCAACAAGTAGAGCAAAGGGCAGGGAAGAGGGACTCCTGCTTCTAAAGGGTGAGTTTGTTAGTACAAGGAGGCAAAGTAAAAAAGGCACCAAACTCGCAAAGAGGCACATATGGATGCGATAACACGCGCACATGTTCATGTGACAGACGTATGAGTCCCTGAGTATTCTTGAAGACCGCGTCCCTGTGACATCAATACAACGGCAGCAGTTATCGTGCCAGGGTTTGCCATTTTGTCTGCCGTTCATTCTGCACGCCAACTAATAGACCGTGCCTTGCACTTGGTGGACAGAAGAATAGGAAGGGGGGAAGGAAAGAAAAACAAAAGCGATTGATATAAATGATCTGCCGGCTGAGAGAGGCCCCCGGGCAGGGGCGAGCGAAGGTCCGCTCGATACCAATTGATCGTGGGAGGCCCAGGCATTCGTCTTAATTCTGACTAATTAGGGCAATGGCTGACGAGGAGGGGGTTAGAGGGACAAGTTGTTGGTGTGTGTGCGTATATGTGTGTCTGTGCGTCAATGGGACCTCCCAGATTACAAAATCAAGCCCCCATGTTTACAAAGCATGGAACAAGTGGAGGATTAAGGAAATCAGTTTAGGAAACAACAACCGTCACCACATTAGTGTTGCTGCCAAAATAATTCCCCTGTCTTCAGTGGGTTGCCTGACAGGCAGGATGGGAGTAAATCCTTCTCTCACTTTTTTTTTTTTTTATCTTGTTTGTGCGAGAACTGCTGATTATCTTCTGCCAGCACAAGTTTGGCCTTTGGTAGCCAAGAGGCAGCAGAAGAGAGATGCTTTTCTAGCCTCACCCATTCCACAGATAGACATCAAAGCCTTTTAATTGGCAGGAAGGAAAAGTTAGGCTTGATCACCGGAACAATTGGGAGAAAAAAAAAAAAAGCGTGATTTGTAAGGATGATCGTTGTGATGGGATATAAGCTCCTGCTGCGAGGGTGAAAGAGACAACACTGTGGACACTTGAGGCAAATTGCTTTAGTGTGCAATCCTACAGTAGCAGCTGCTTGTGGGAACCTGAGAATGGGAGATGTGAGCTGGGAGGCGTCTCAGAGTTTAGAAGTAAAGCACTTTTAAAAGATCGCAGCATTTGGGAGCAGGCATTGAACGGGCTGCTGAGCTGCTGTGAGCCCGGCTTAGACTCAGATTTCTATCTGTCACTCCCTGAGGATGTTAGCAGCGTGAAGTGGAAGGTGGCAGAAGGGAGGTATCACCATGAACGAGGGGCAGCAGCAGGGACAATTCTACCTGACTGGAGATCACAATCTGACAACAGAAACGCACACGCAGACATCCATGTGAAGGTGCACGAGCCGGCCTCACGCAGCACTGGCCGCACAGACGAAAGTGACAAAATATCATTGAGTAAAAGTGACAGACAGGCCGCGTATCTGTATCAGACAAGATCCTATTGTTGAGGGGAGACAAAAAAGCTCAGACAGGCCGGGCTGACACGCACCCTTTCTCAGTCATTCTCATAAGGCCAGAAGAGACTGACAGATATACTTGAATATCCGCTACTCGCTCTTGTTCTTTGACACATAAACTTCACTGCCCTTTCCACCCCCAGCACCCCGCTCCTTGCCGGCTATTCATATCCAGGCCCGTCTCGCTTTCGCCACCAGCCCCCGTGGGCAGCGCTCTATCAGGAGTCCACGAACAGAAGCACACAAACTAACGGTGGGTGTCTGGATATCCACACACCCAGACTATAAATACCTCATCGGCTCCGTCTATGCTCCAGATGCAGTGTCATTCTACTCACATCAAATTAACCAATCAGGGTGGACATGTCCCCTGATTTCTCTGCTCGTCAGCTCAAGTGTGATGTCCTAATGACTGCTCGGCCGTCGATACCGGTCCACAGAACAGTCAGCCCTGAGGGGGACAATTAGAGAGAGTGGGAGATGTTTTCCTTGATAAATGTTGTCACTGCTGGTATTGGTACTAATAAGCTGTAATTTGCTGTTGTAGACTGATGACACTGTAACAGCACAACTGTAGACAGATGGGTGAGCCCTACAAGGCTTTACATCGAAGTGACACAAATCCTTTCATTAACTCGGAAGGGTGGGATAAACAAATATGTATGCCGTGTTTATGACATTAGACCTGGGTGACACACTGTTTATTTAGTGTGTTCAAAAGTGCACTGTAGAAAGGAGAGGGAGGCAAAAGGAAAAAAACCCAAAAAACATAATTTGTGACCTTTTTTTGTTATTTTTAAATTGTCGTTGTTGGTGATGAAGAATTTTTGTTTGTTCAAATAGCTTTTAGCTTCGGGGCTAATCACAATCTTCCAAAGTTTTATTAAGAATCTCAGGTGACCTTTTATGGCCAAAATAAATCTACCAGGCAGTTCTTCCTCATTTTTAAGGTATGTTAGAGATTATCTGCTTAGATTTTAATTGGAGGGGCTCTGCCTAATAAGCTTCAAATAAAGTCCAAGCATTAACATATTTGCAAAGAAGTTGGTCTGTTGTGGCTGCGGGTTGATTTTATTTGACCTCAGCTGTGGTTTGGTGCAGGTTTATATTATTATAAGAGCTATGACTGGAAGTATTTGCAAGTTTGGATCTAATTTGACTACAATATGCAGAAATATTGGAAAGTTTTGACAAAACTGAATGCTCTCGCAAAAATTTGCATTAATTTGCATTTATGAACATTTTAGAAGCTTTAACCAGTAAATATATGACAGACAAATTACTTTCATCAATCAATTATCAGAACTATCACTGGTAAATTTTCTGCTGATTGAATTACTGATCGATCAACTAATTGTTTGAGCACTGCTTAATGGCTACTGATGGCTACAGAAAAAAATCTTTTAATTGATTTTCATAGACTGTAAAAAGAAAAAAAAAGGATGTAGTCATCGTGACGTCACCAATTGGTTTGCGGACTGCCTTTTTGAAGCCTAGAGTTTAGGGATTTGACTGTCGCCATCTTTGATTTTTGGAACCAGTAGTGACCATCTGGACGAGAGGGTGGAGCTGAACCATGGATGTACTATAAGAGCTCTTATTATACATCCATGAGCTGAACCTACCGCTAGCTGCTAACTTGGTTAGCACAGCGTATGATTAACTGTGAAATGCTAATGCTAATGTTCGCTAGCAAAAAACAGGACAAAAACTATTAAAACAAAATGTACTTACCGGAAAAAAACTGAACAGCCGACTCCTTAGACAGTCTTTTAGTACAACCAAACACTGCACAAGACTTTTTTAGACCACCAAAATGTTGAAATTAACGTTCATGAACTGAAAACATACTGTGAAATATGCAGTGTGTTTTCAGTTTGCCCATACTCTGAATCTGGGATAACGGTTACGCCATGTTTACGTTACGTAATCAACGCTGTCACCGTGGTAGCAACTTGTCAATCACAAAGTAGCCACGCCCTAAAGCATAAACTGCTTATCGTCTATTTTATTCTTAATGAGACCATAATTTACAAAATGAACATCATGCTGTATTGGTGACGACTTAAAACTAGCGATGGAGCGTTTACTGAGGTAATAAATCAAGTGAGGGTCATTTTCTCACAGACTTCCATACAATCGGACTTCTTTTTGCAACCGGTGGTGTCGCCCCCCTGCTGGACATTAGAAACACGTGAGGGTAAGTCGAACCCTCAAAACATTTAAAAAAAAAAAAAAAAAAAAAGCTCTTCTTATTGGCTCTGAGCAAAGAGAGCAGATGAAGAATAGGAGGCCAGAGAGACACATCATCTTAAAGACACTGTGAGAACACAGGTGGCGGGAGACTGCACTGCGCTGTCTGATGTGTGGGTGAGTGACGGCTACCAGTTGAGCAGGGTTGACTCAGCCCATCAGCAGACGCGACACCAGTGCCAGTCTGCAGCACCCACCATCCCATCGGCATGAACTACTGCGGAGAAGCCTCGCCGCCAGCCCACTCTCTCCAACTTTTATTTTCCCCTCTGTGTCACGATCCTGCCAAAGCAGTAATGGAAGGATGTTGTCAGCATGGCAACGTGGTGTCACCCTAAACTGTCATGTTCTGATACACTTGACTCAATATTTACCCTGATTTGAGTAGCCTTGTTAGGTAGTCATCTGACAATAATTCATCTAATTAAATATTTATTCAAATGTAGCAATGGTGGTGAGGAAATCCATGGGAGTTTGCTTGGATTGGCAGATCTTTTTGGTGAAATACTGGAGCATGCATGTAAACACCTTTCGTACCGTTAAATATCACCCTGACACAGTTTGTGAGGGAGAGGGGGTGGGGAAATATATTGCATTCAGCAGCTTTCAACAGCAAAATAACAATTCATTTTAAAATGAGGTGACTCATGTGTCACATTGGATAATAAGTGTTGACTGCGGGGTTGTTCTGCTTTCAGTAAGCACACGACTTAGTCAGCGTTTCATGCATTAATTTACAGAGGCCCTTAAAAGTAGAATAAGTACAGCTAAATCTACAGTATCCATTTCCATTTCATATCATCTCTCTGTGAAGCCCCCCAAAAAATCCATCCTTTATGCCCCATTCTGAGCCAGGTCTTCAATTTAATTCCCCATCTGTGGCCAGCTTGAAATATTATCCAAGAAATGAGATCCGTGACCCTGAATACAGAGTGTGAAGCAGCATAGGGAGCAGTATAGAGACATGGCCTGATTCTGTGGCTAAGAGGCATGCCTTAGTGGGGGAGGGTGGGGGGTTGGGGGGAGGAGGCCTGGATCCCCTCCCCAAGTGGCATGGCTAAATATTTGCCCTCCTCCACTTGGCTGTCTAGACTCATCCACTCAGCTCCCTTCCCATCATTCCTCTGCTCTGCACAGGAACGGCGAGAGTTGGCATGGTCAGCCAGGCAGAGCGCCAAACCCACGACAAAAAGTTTCTCCTCGCTGCCAGAGGTCACGGAAGTTCACCAACCTGGAAAGTATGGGCGTCGCATTTTTAAAAACCTCTGGGCCACCATTTGGGGAGTCACATGCGCACCAAGCGGGGGACGGGAGTTAAAAAAAAAAAAAAAAACGCTGTCAAATGATCTGTGTGCTTCCCAATGATTTGGAGAAAGGAACCCTCAGAACTCGACGAGCGGTCTCTGCAGACTTCTCCGAGTTAGTGTTCCATATTCATTACCTTTTTTACACACTCACATGGCAGGGATTTAATTGCCTACAATTCATGCTAAAAAGCTAGATGAGCGGAGTGAAAGCACCATGCCTCCTGAGAGGGAGATGTGGGAAGTCCACCACCGGCACACTCAACCTGATAGACGCATAACTACTAATAAGAGCCCTCATTACACATAACCAGATTATTCCCTGGGCTATCAGCTCAAGTTAATTTTTCTCCTCCAAAGAGACACGAAGTCGCTGGGCTCCCAACAAACTGATGAACCAGCCCGCGTCACCGCCATGCAGCCACTTATGTTGAAATCCAAGCAGGCCTGTATAGATCATTAGTCACACAAAACATTTTTAATTTAATGAATGGGCTCCTCTTTATCCATCAGAGGTGTGGACTTGAGCCAGACTTGAGTCAAAAAATCTGATAACTTTATACTGCACTCGACAAATTCAACAAGGACCAGCAATTTGGCTTTTTACTCCAACACCGCTGACTCATATTACCACCTGGGGTTTAAGGCTTTAATTGAAATAACCTGTCAAACCCCCCTCCCGAACCAACAGATTTAAAAACTGCTTTTAACAATTACGCCTCTTTCTGTAGTTCAATGAGGGCTCTCATAAGTGAGCGACAAAGGGAAGCTGTGTACTGGATTATGTTGTAGAAGTTTACTTCTGATGTACATTGCAAATGACATGAATCCAAGCTGACCAATAGATAGTAGTTCTCTGAAAGAGGAAATTAACTTTTAACAGCCACCTTTTAAGCCTGAAGAGTCTTAGTCATTGAAGATCGCTACAGCTTTAAGCTACAGTAAGCGGTAAATCATTTTTCTTGAAAGAAATCAGTGAGCCCTTGACACAATAGGCAGAGTAACGTGGTGAAGTGATCTTGGCAACCAAGATTTCGGTATCTTGCAGAATCAATAAGCAATCAGCAATGTTTAATATTACTTCTGTTCTTAAGACCGCTGACATTTTTCTAGCTTCTGGTTAATGCAACAGTAAAAAAAAAGAGACAAAAGAGGAATGACTGAGAGCAAAATAGAGAGCGTATGTGTGTGTGAGAGAGAGAAAGAGACAGAGTGAGTGAGTTGAGAGAAAGGAAAATTGAAGAATAGAGGTATAATCCCTTAGCAATTAATATCAAATGCAACATAATGTATTACTATCATTACAATCATCATTAAGTGTGGTTGTTGTAATTAGCATTAATACACATTTTAAATAGCAGTTAATTTCATGAAGAGCAAATAATGACTTAAGGACTTGCCTTAACTTGAAACTCTCTTGTGATTGTGTTCCTCATCTGGTGTCCAAACACCAATCATGTCTCATAGAGTGGATCGCTGATGTCATCTATACTCTGAGATGATTCAAATGACCTGAATGAATGAATGAATCCATTACATTAAATATTAAGTTGAGGAAACACTTGCGTAACACCTGCCTTATGTGATTTCACACTTGTCTTTTATTTTATGTCTAATGTAACAGTTGACTGCGCCGTTGTAAATGTGAATCCAGATCTCTGCACAAGCACACACCAAAGAAATATAGAATAACAGCATTTTAAACTTTCAGCGTTGCTACCATGCGATGAGGAAGCAAACTGCTGGGGAAGATGAGAAAACACGCCTGTTACACATGCTGTTTTTCATCGCTCTGCACTGACTGGTTGTTCTGGGCTCTGGTTATATTCTGTCACATTAACGTTGGGATAGAGGATATGTGACAGAGAGAGGACATTGCACATTGAGACTGTAGGGCTTTTCTAAGGCTGGTGGCACTGGGACATGAAGACAAGTGTGTATCTGTGTGTGTTTGCGTGTATAGAAGGAGAGGGTTGCCTGTGGAGCGGAGCATGTGGATGCCCACCCACTCAGCAGCCTCGCGGCCCTCGTCATTTCGCATCAATCCACAGCCCCTCAATATAAATAGGACAGGCGTCCTAAAGCTACACAGTACTAAGAGAGGCAATGGCATTATGCGTCGACCCTTCTGTTTGAAATATGACTATGCTGTCCTGTTGTAATGGCAGTTTCACTCTCACTTGTACGCCACTCTAACTGTTAACTGGACACTATTTTGGTAGTTAGTATACAAGAAATGAATGTACTTTACCATTTTGTACTGTCTAAAACAACACAGGCATGTGAACAGTAGATGATACAGTGACTTTGGAAAGCTGCTTATGACTTTCAATTTGAAAACTTCAAAAGGTAAAAATGTTTTTCCAAGGGTTTATTACTTTTTTGTTTTGCTATGCTGTTACTGGAGCTGTCGCACACTGTATACAGATGAACTTCTTTGTGTCGCTCTGAGTTGCTCCTTCATTTTCATTGTGGGACATTCATGTCCATCAATACCACACTCAAACATCAAGTGCTGGGTGTGGACTTTATTAAAAAAAAAATACCAGTTCTACTTTGTCATCTTTTTTCCAATAAGGTACTCAATTCAACTACATAATATGCAGTTTTAACACAAATTATGTCTGTTTTGGTCCAACTTGAAACCTTTGCAGAACACCATCAGAGCAAAAGCACAAAAGACCATGGCGCACCAGCTCATCAGTCTGGTTTGACAGTTGTTTAAGGTTGTTTGATGAAAGTAAGTTTGAATTTTGCCTGTAGAAAGTACAAGGAGAGCTAAATATTTGAGCAAATGTATCCGGGCAGGAAGAAATTCAGGTGGTGCACTAAAATAGAGAGTACAGTTCTACATGGTAGCTTCCCTGTGGCGTCACAGAAGCTTCACACTTCATTACTGCAAGGCCAGCGACGTGTGAAGCCATTATGTAGGAGCAGTGGGAAGGGAAGCGTACGCGCGCGCGTGTTGGCGTGTTGTGTTGTAACTAGGATGTGTGTAGAGGGTGGGGGGGGGCAACTAATAACCCCCCCCCCTCCTCCCTTTGCACAAAGCGCTTTCTGGAAGCAGGATCAAGTCATTCACATGGAAACATTCTTTAATATATTCAAACAGCTGGGAGGTGTTGTCTGTTGTCCCAGTGTCAAATGAAAGAGGACGAACAAACAGCTGGCAGGCCATTTTCTTGCTCCACAGCTCTGCTTACAACTAACAATCTGAGTCTGATGCACATGCATGCAGAAATTTGCAAAGAATCACATGCTAAATATGCTCCAAACTACTGTCATGCAACTAAATCCAAGACTGATTCACTGACTTTGTAGAGGCGTAAACAAATCTGTGTCCTCTACTTCCACCCAGTGGCTAAAAGCAGGATGTCACGCTCCTCTCCTATCTGTTCTTGATTACAGCACATCTGCATTTCATCTGTGCTTCAACTTGCACAGGCAGGAGTAAAATGCAAAAGTTAGCCGTAAAGTATAAAGTGTCAAATTATAAGTAACCTTAGGCAACGTATTACACTTATGTCTCAGCTATTCCTTTCAGTAAAGTTCAGTGCCAGGGAGGCATTTCAGAAACCTCAAAGGTTTACAAGGTTACAAATTAATGATCAAAGTCAAAGAAGTTACTTAGATGGTGGAAACAAATAGTTTTTCAGTGTTTGGATATGTTGTGATCATGATTTTGTTCTGCCAAAGGCTGTTTGACTGCCAGCTACCCACTGAATTTAAAAAGAATAGCTGATTATTTTGAAATCAGCATTTCAATTAGACTAGTACTGGCATGCCTATTTTGCTCAGAGCCTATGAGAGAGTGCACAAGTACTTCTGTAAACTGTGGGACAATCGAACATTAATTTCCAATCAAGAACTTAGGGATTTGTGGCAGTATCCAGGGTACTATATGTGACTGCCAACGCTGAGCATTTAGCACTGATTGAAATTTTGGCTGCTGAAATTAATTTAACAAGCCAGGCTGGCAGCATGACAAAGTTATCACAGCTATTTTCATTCAAACAGACAGACCTGTGTTTGTAGGATATGAGATGTAATTTTGCTTTTAGGTGTCACTCATGAACTTAAGTTCTCAGATTTATTCTACATGGGGTAAAATGATATTCTGTACGTGGCACAATTAGTGAATCTGGAACAGGTAGAAGTCACAGAGGGGCAACAGGAAGATGTGTGTGCGGTGATTTGGTGAAAGGAAGACATCATAGATGACGGTGAAGGGACAGAGGGAGACCCAATATGCACTCACCGAGCACTTTACTAGGAACACCTATACAATCTAATGCAATTCAATAATTCTGCCATAAATTCTACTTTTACAAAGATTACACATTTTCAGTTTTTGCTATCATTGTCAGGAAGGTGATAATTCTACTTTATGTTTATTATTGAAGTCATAGTGGCTGGTGGTGGTGTACTGGAGTGTATTATATTGAAAAGTCTTTCTAATAATTGCCCTCCTCATGTATGTTAATGGTGTGAATAAAATATTAGGTACGCTTTTCAATATATTGCACTCCAGTACACCACCACCAGCCACTATGACCTCAATATATAATGTCAACAAACATTGAAAATGTATACGCTTTATGAAAGTAGAATCGATGGCAGGGCTGTTGTATTGGATTGCATTAGATTGCACAGGCGTTCCTAATAAAGTGCTCGGTGAGGGTGTGTGCTGCCTGTGAGGACATTACAGTAGAGACATGTAGGGGGTGAACAGACCAAAAGGATTTTTGTGAATTTCAAAGGTTAAATATTAGATGTGAGGTACATGAAATGTTGAAGCCATGGCCATGACAGGAGCATTTGGACACTTAGCAACACTTAGCTTTGTTTTTAGTTTCTCCACTTATTCATTGTTAAATGTACCTATATTAAGTATCTATATTAATGTAATAACAGCTTTCATTTTGGATGTAATTTGACAGTGAGTACAGGCTATAAATGTTTTGTTAAAATTGATGAAATTAGAATAGAGGACTTGTACTGAGTGACTGTCTCAATGACAAATTATACAGAATTATAACTATGAAATATGCCTCATTGTTTTAATTGTCATAATTTGTGTAATAAGTTTTAGAAATCACTGTTTCAGGATTGGCAACAATTAATGAAAGGTGTAAAGTGACATAAACACTGCCTGAATACATGACTCACAAAGCATTTATGTGGGACTTTAAATCTGTAGCAACCTGGTGGGTTTAGTTTGCTAACATAGTAAATTCATAAGCTCTTAACTTTGTACATTCGCTTATTACAAATGACTGCCAACATGTTTCAGTTGCCTGGATCTGGGCAGCTACCTCATCATTTGTAAGAAAAAAATATGATATACCAAACACATTTAGTTTTATCTTAAAATCAATCAACTTATTCAACTAATAAATGTATTTATATAGCACCTTTCAAACAAATCAAATGCAATTCAAAGTGCTTAAATATGGATTTAGAGACCAATAGACACCAAAATAAAAACCAAAAAAAAAGGGTAGTTAGGTTGATAAAGGATAATACAAGAATAGAAACAACAATTAAAAAATGAAATTATGAAATGCTACACAAAATAAATAGATTAGAATAAAAATGTAAAATGTATAAATAAATAAATAAATAAATAACTATATGTCCATTTCCTGATGAAAATGCACACGACTGCTGCTAGCTTATTAGAGCCGGGAAGTTAGCTGTTTCAGCCTGCAGAAGTCTCTAGTGAGCCCCATGGGCATGCAGCACATAGAACACATGCAGTATGTTTCCATCTGGGTAATTCCTTTACAGCGGGAAGTGGCTTTTTTGGCTTCATGGACCACTGAGCAACTTTATGAGGATTTAATGAGGCCCCGCCTCTGATGCTGTATCCACTCCTCTTTATACATCTATGATTCACAGAAATCACAGAAAACCTCCTGCGTCCTTTTACTGTAAGTGTTGCAATACAGGGGCATTTGAAGGGATACAGTGATTCACAACTTAAAAAGAATGTGGGAGGAGGGTAAAGTGGGGGGCAAATGGCCCCTTGGCCCCCCTACTTCTGGCGCCAGTGGTTCCACCAGGGAACAAACCAGAACCAGCCACAACAAGTGCTGGCTTCCTGGCATTCCCCGGAGAGAGTCGAGGCCCCAGCAAGCTGCTGCCTCCTGGAGCTTTCTTCCAGCATCTAGCTTCTCCCCCGCCCAGGTGATCCCCCACTAAGGACCAACCAGGATTATCGCAGAAGATTGCGGCCATCCAGCCAGCCCCAGTAGGGTTGGTGTGAACCGGGACCAGCTGTAGTGAGCTGCTGCCTTCCAGGTGTCATCAGTGGCGTTGTGTGACTTTTCCACTAGGTGGGACTACGGCCCTAGGTAGCGCTGCGTATTTTGGTTTTGAAAATGCACCAAACAATGTAGCATGGAGCCAGCCGCTGGTGGCTAGCAGCTTGGCTAGTGGTTTCTAAAAGTTTAAAAAAATATGTTTCGTTGGCCACTTAGCAACTGTATTCACTTTACAATTATCACCACAGTATCACAACAATCTGTGTATGTTTTGCCTGCCTTCAGGGGGTAAATGTTATCTGATAAGGAAGCAGTAATTGGGCAGAAAATCACACAATCTAGCAATTTTTTTTTTTTTGCCACATGACACACCAACTTTACTACATGACACACCCACTTGTTTAGGTTTAGGCTTGAGGAGGGGGATGGTTAGGGTTAGGGTTAAGGGTCAGGAGGTGTGTCATGTAACATGCCTTGACAACATCAGGGGATATGTATCGTGTAATAAAGTTGCTGTGTCATGTAGTAAAATGGCTGTGTCATGTAGGTCTGCAAAACTGCAGATAGACCCCCCACCCAGATCCAGTTATTTTCAGCGTGCAGTGTCAACCAATCAGGGGCCACCAGGAAAAGCTGAACTCATTCCACACATACCGCCGTCAGGCAGAGAAACGTACGCCCTTTGGCACATAGACAAACATTGTAGGAAGCGCTTTTTCATTAGTCATTGCATATTTCTGTAATTATGTATGATTTATGTGAGATTAACAACTGAAATTTATCCACACGCACAACACTAACAAAAATAATTTTTCATTAAAATATTGTGGCAAGCTTATGTGGAAGAATGTGTCATGAGTCGGAGATCTCAGTTTCAAAGCAATCAGAACACACACACTAAACACCAACACTGGCCGGAGGTCATCAATCACTACAGGAGTCTTGGTCACGGTGGCCACATTGCTAGTTAAACCTTGTTGCTATCCTGGCCACACAAATATCTACATCTTACGTGGTGTTCACACATAACACAACCACAACAATGGGTATTAACAGTCCCATGAGCCTTTGCACTACCCAGTGCAGAACTGTCAATAATTAGAGTGACCGCCTCCTCTGGTTGCTACAATATGTATTTCACAATTGGAATTGCAGGAGGGGCGGCACTCCAGCACCTTTAATGGACCAAACGCCGCTGGATCCCACCAAAGCACCCATGCTAGAGGGAGCAAGTTGGAGTATCAGTCAGGCACCTGATGTATTAAATATCCTGATGTATTGAGCTCAACAAATGATCAATGATTGAGTGTGTTATGAAAAATCAGTGCAAGATTTTTCATGAAACTTTTAAACTTTTTTCATAAGATGTTTTTGTAGCTTAAATAACTAATATCAAGGACTGTGAAGTTTGTCCTCCAATCCAGGGTGACCCTGTACATAACGATAGCAAAGCAGGCGCTACTCACGTACCCGGTGGACACAAACACTCCTGCTAGAATGGCTGCTGATCACCTCCAGCAGTTGTGGATATTGCATGTTAATATGCAATATCCACATCATTAAATATGGACCTTTCATTATAGTTTAATTTGTCAAACATTCTGTTTTTCAATTGAATTCTCTTAATTCTATTTGAGTATTGTCTAACAATGAATAAAATTATATTAATTGGAAATGATCTGTAATTATTTAACACTTTAGTGATATTGACCAGGGGTACTCAGTTTTGTTATAAACTGTATTTGGATCTGTTTCTGTCAGTCTGTTATTAATTAACTTCTTTTTTTGACAAAGAGACGTTACAATAATATAAAGGAATACTCCTGTGAAAAACAAATGTTTTGGTATCAAAGACCCTCTAAACTTGAAAGGTAGCTTAGAAATGTTTGTAACTTGCTCCTACATAAAGGATTTCTCTGTGACAGTGACGACGGTGACGGTGGTTATCCAGTTTCCATAGGAACTTTGAAAAGCATGATCCGCTTCTGAAATGTCCATCCATATGGTCAGCATGTTTCCTACAACCTTACAGTGGGTGACCTAACAATGTGCACTGTGTTTATTTTAGGATTAGGATTGGGGATTTTTATGTACTTTTGATTCCTTAAACTTTTTTTTTTGATCATTATTTTCTATTTCTTTATTTTTGTTTTCATCTCATAATTGTACTGTTAAGGCACTTTTTTGAGACTCTGAAAGTAATTGTGCTGCTAATGGAATTATATGATTACTTTTTCCATAAACATGCAGTGCCAGTACTAAATGGAACGGTAAATTGACTGTATTTATATAGCGCCTTTCTAGTCTTTACACTACACGTCACATTCATCCATTCAAACACAAATTCATGCATTGATAGTTGAGGCTGCCATGCAAGGTGCCAAACTGCTCATCAGGAAGAGTTCTAATCATTCACACACACATTCACACACTGATGGCGCAGCCTTCAGAAACAATTTGAGGTTTGTCCACTAATCAGAAGATTAGTGGATGACCTGCTCTTCCTCCTGAGTCAGTAAGGGCAAGTAGTTACAGGCGTTGCTGTTAACTAGAAGTAAAAAGTGTTAATCAACACCTTTGAAAAAAAAATAAGGGTTGCAGCGCTGACATTCTAATAATATTATAGTTCACTGGAGTCACATTGCATGATGGTACATAATAAACATATAAAGCAACGGAAGAAAGTCAGATAGTCCAGGAGCAGTGCTCTATAAAATGGCCCCTGCAACACACTGATTAGACTGTAACAGTACACAGCAAGTGAAATTGTTTTAACGTTGATCAGAGAGAAAACCATCTGACTCCTTTGACAGACATGTTTAAAAAGACACACAATGGCGTCCAGCATGTAAATTGTCCAGAAAAGGCAAATTGATTTGCCTAAAATGAAGCCTACAGGTCAGAGATTTGTACATCATTAGTGGCAGCAGCAACAGTTGAGGATGAAAATGTATAATATCTGTACAAAGTGTTTGAAGGAAGAGAGAATCTGTAAGTTTAAGTAAAAGGAGGGCGTACGCAGTTTGTATTGCAGTCAATGAGAGCCAGACAGCTCTCTCCCTATCAATTAAGGTTTAGATCTCAAACACTATTTGTTCTGTGGGAAATATATTTACATTTTGTGAGGCTTGTGGCAACATTTTGAGGTATAATATATGCTTGAAGAGTTAAAATTGTGGGAGTGAGATGTGTTTAGAATTTTTTTTTCTGGTCTAAAAAATGGCTGCTTCAGCTTGTGCCTGATGACATTGCACGCTGAAGATCTGAAAGCTGCTGTAAAAGACTTCACTTAAATTGCTCCAAACGTACAAAAGGGTATCACAACACACAATGCAACTTTGAATATTGAAAATTTGCTGAACGTTTTAAAGTTTGGATGGAGTCTGTAGACCAAAGTATGTCACAGCAGTTGAGTTTCAAAGTTACAAGGGTTGCAAATCAGTTGGATCATCCTCCCATTGACTTCCATTATGAGTTGTAATTTAAAAAAATATATATATATATATAAATGTCACTGGAAGATATATTTGATGTTAGCTGGCACAGCTCTCACACTAGCAATCACATTAATAATGACGACAATAGCTAAATAAAAGAGGTATATAATAATAAAATCATACAGTTATAAAACACTACATAACAGCCAGGCTAAACAGATGGCTTTTTAGTTTACGTTTATAAATATTAATAGCTCCTCTAAGATCCTTTGGAAGGCTGTTCCAGCGGCTCGGAGTCATGGATTTATTTTAAGATCTTGTTATTCATACTCGGAGCGTGGCCATAACTTGTAGCTTTTTTTTTTTTTACAGGCAGCGAGAAAGGACAGCCGTGCGTCAGCGAAAGACCCCAAAGGGCCAAGATGGCTGCCCCCGTGACGGACGCCGGGGAGTTCGGAAGCTGGCTAAATGATCGGCTAGACTCGCTGGACGTGGACCGTGAGGTGTACGGGACATATATTTTAGGGGTCTTGCAAGAAGAGGAGAGTGACGAAGAGAAAGAAGATGCGCTTCAGGGGATTTTATCCGCATTTCTGGTGAATATGTAAAGCGGCGTGTCTCGCTTTAGCCACCGAGGCAGTAATGCGAGCTGCCAAACCAAACCCCGCTCAGAAACCCGGGATTTTAGAGTTAAATGTCGTCTTAATCAGCAATGATTACACACGAACATGTGATTCAGTACCAAACACGGTTCCTTGAGGTGTTTTGGTAGATTCGGCTCAGGGTGGGACCCGCAAATTCGCGCTCTTAGAGACAAATGCTGGAAACAGATGAACATTTGCAGACATATGCAGTTGTATTGAAAATGGGGCAGGGACGATTGGGGATAGGAAAAGGCACATTTATTTTATGACAGAGCAATAACGCTGAACTGGCTCAAGAGGGAACCTCTGACAGGTGGAAATCAGTAATCAATTAAATATTTTTTCTGCTGAGATTACAGAATACATTTAGCTGAAAGCAGTAGAAGACTGGATCTAGATGAGCTTTTCTGACATTTAAATGCACTCATGAGTGTAGAGGTTGCGGCTTTTAAAGTAATAATACTGTCCGACTTGTTCTGGTTACATATACATTTATTGTATTAATTTTTTCTGTACAACATTTAGTGTTATGTTATTGTCTCTGGGTAATCTGTAATACCAAGATGGAATTTCTTATCCAGATATTATGACTGTGAGTAAGGGATTTAGAGACATCAGTGCTGGGATGGGGATTGATAGGGTGGATGTATGGGATGGACAGACGTCACCCGGGTGAAACCCAGACAGACTGAATAACGATGTGACAAATAAATGCAAAATGTTGTTGCAGTGAGGGAAAGATGGCTGAAAGAGAGGAGACACAGAGTATGTTCTTCTCTAAACTGTATGTTGACAAGACAAATTGATGTAACATCTGGAATGTACAGTGAAAATTTTGTACAAGATAAAAAAATAAGTTATTTTTGGTTTATTTTGGTTATTGATAAATCATTTGGAGATATTTTGTAAGAAAAAAATGTCCAAATTCTCCAATTCCAGCTTCTCAAATGTGATTTTTTTTTAGTTTCTTTAATCCTCTGTGACAGTAAGCTGAATATCTTTTGAGTTGTGGACAAAACAAGACATTTGAGGACGTCATCTTGGGCTTTGGGAAACAGATTTGACATTTTCTGACATTTTAAAGACCAAACAACTAATTGATTAATTGAGAGAATAGTCAATAATGAAAATAATCGTTAGTCGCAGCCCTTGATATATTGTATGTACTAAAGTATTGTATCTAACCTTGTATCTGTTCATTTAAAATAAGCTGTCTTTATAAGCTTAAACAGTTACTGCTCACATAGTTTAGTTGTATACGATTATTTGCTGTTTTAATATCCTTCTTGTGCATTATGTGCTGGCTGTGAATGACTCAGCTGTACATCTGTAAAGCACCTGACTGTTCCGCATCTCAAACTAACAGTCTGTGTTGGTGCATGCACTGTACGGCGGCCATATACTGTATAATGTGAGCTGCTACTTGTCCTTTGCGTGCAGGACGAGGACAGTGTGGAAGACGTCTGCAAACAGATCATCAAGCAGTGGACAGACTATTGCAGCCAAAGAGCAGCCAAACGTGACACTGATGACGGTATTTACATTTATTCATCCGCATTCTCAATCTGAAAGTTGTCTTTCTCAAGAGATGTTGTTAGCGAGGGTACAAATGTAGCTACTCTCAAAGCAGTATTTGGTGTTGAACATTACATATCTGAGTTACTGAGCTTGGCAGCATCTCGGCAAATCTTGTAGAGCATCTGAATGTATACATACAGTACTGTAAGTTATAATGCAACCATAAAACAAGCTACATAAAATAATGTTATATCATTTAAATCTTGAGGAAACGGAGCATGACAGTTTGCTACTGAGTCTGTCTTCAATACCAGTTAAACATACAGAGAGATTAGATCTTCGTCTGAGTTTTAAATCATTTAAGTGTGGAGCAGATTGCACAAACACACTTTTATTGCAGGAAAAAAATAAAATGGAAGCATTTCTGAGACTGCTAAATGGTTTTTGTGTGGATATGTATACTGTCTGGGACCTCAAGCTCAGATGGATGCCCTCGTTTGATACTTTTTGTTAATAAACCCTCATAATAATGGCAGCTAAAAGCAAAGGTATTTGATGCTTTCTATCATGGGTTATTTACAGTTTGGCTGTGTGCTCTGTAATTTCTCTTTATAGTTGAGGTCCAGGCCATCGCCAGTATGATAGAAAAACAGGCTCAAATCGTGGTGAAGCAGAAAGAGGTGTCCGAGGAGTCAAAGAAAAGGAAAGAAGCCCTCCTTGCTCAATACGCCAATGTCACAGATGAAGAGGAATATCCTTGATTTTTTTTTGCAAATTGTAAAATGAGAGTAAGGCATAGCTTATGTGTCGGCTAAGATTTACCACCGTTTCTTTGATCTCAGAACGTCTGTGGCCTTATTTATAAGGAGAAGAAAGCTAATATTTCATGTTTTCTCATCCAGTGGATGCCTTCCTTGAGAAATATTTAGTCACGATCCTTAAGATGTCAGTTCTTTCCTTGACAAAAGCACTGAAGGTGAAGAAGAGGAGCTACCAAGTGGAAATAACTTGCCCGCAACTGACAAATGTATCCTTTCTAAAGCTGATCATTCAAAAGAGGCTATTTATTTATTACCCTGAATGCAGTATAGACTGTCCCAATTATTTACATCTCTATTGTGGTTAATGTGTAGATAATAATACATTAGCAGAGTTCTTTTGCTTTCATCCAGCTGTCCTTTACTGAAAGTTTCAGCTCTGTTCAAGAACACCAACGTGACAGAGGTTCTGAACAGACAGAAGCAACAGCGGGACCAGGCTCGCGAAGACTCTCAGAAGAAGAAGGAAATGGACAAGATGCAGCGGGAAAAGGACAAACTAGCCAAACAAGACAGAAAAGAGAAGGAGAAGAAGCGTACACAGAAAGGTGAACGCAGAAGATAAAACCAAGAGAAAGGACACTTTGTATATGAGAAAGGTTTTGTTACACAGCAAAAATGAAAAACAACAGTCATTGCCTCTCTTTATGTAAACCTCATTAGCACCTTTTTTAGTATGTGAACATGACATCATCAGACGCTCCTTGTTATATTTACTTTTTTTGCAACTCATATGTGTAACGAAAAAACGGACGCTGATATAAACAGATATTATAAGATGTTATCTAGGAATAAAGCTGCAAATCTTTATACAATGAATACTTGTGACACAGTCAAGTCTTATGTCGTTGATCAAAACTGATCTTTATACATATCTGCCAATTTGTTGTTGATCCAGCTGAATGAGCTGCATGCTTTTGGTCAGGCTTTGACATGGTAATCTCTGAAATGATCAAAGTATACACCTGAAACATAAATCGAATGGATCACAGTAAAAAAAAAAAAAGATATTATCTGGTAATCTGATATTATGTGCTGTGTCAATATTTTGCCTTCTAAGTGTTCATGTCAAACTTTTTTTTTCATTTTGATGCTTTACATTTAAGTTTTACTGTCTATGCATTTTCCTCTGAGAATAAGAACAAAGGAGCGGTTGCTAAATTATACCTCAAATTTATCACATACCATGATTTGAATGTTTAAAATGGGGTTTGACATCTTTTTAAATTAATAAAAAAAAAACATTTTGAGCAATTTGGGGGTTGCTTTATTTTCAGAATGTTACTTTACAGTTTACAGAACAAGAACGGAAAGAGAGAAAACACATCATGAACATTAAAATGACATGAAAGCGAACAACGCAACTCGTATTTCAGAAAGCATAGTCAGAAATCTACAGACTAATGCTTCTACAGAATTGTTGCTTAACTTAGGTTTGTAATATTAAAAGCTTTGATCCTTAGTTGACAAACTGTCATATCTCACTGATAGGAAATATATTTATTTATTTATAAAATGAAGGAAAGTGTGATTAATACATTTACATTACTGAAGTTTCAGCATGTTTTGAAATGTATCTTTTGTATAGTTCAATTTTTTTTTTTTTTTTACTAAATTGCATATAAATAAAAGTTTTATGATTATTGTGTTAACAGAAGAAAACCCAAAGCTTCAGAAATGAATTGGAACATTTCAGAAAACATTTTATAATTTATCGTGTTAATTTTAAACAAATAATAAAGCATAAGTTTACAAAGACTTAAACTGCATCCAGAAAATTAAGTCTTAACGTAGCTATGTTATATTTCACTGATAGGAATGATATTTTTTAATACTATATGTTTCTAATGGAAATGTGATTAATACATTTGAATTTAAAATACTGAACTTTTTTCAGAAGTTTGATTACCCTTTGGGCACAGTTCAAACTTAACCAAATTGTAGATAAATAAAATTATTTTCTGATTACAGCATGTTAAGGTTAAATAAGAGAAACAAAGGCTGCAAATATTAATTTGAATATTTCAGAAAATAAAGATTTAGCATGTTCATTTTTAAACTACTGCCTTATGATTCAGTTATTGCCGAGGAATACCCAGAACATCCCAATAAATATGTAAAACAATGAATATTTCACTGAAATCTTTCACATAAATAGTGCCTTTAAATACAGCGGTGATGGAGCAAGATTCATGTTAATTTGGAACTGACACTAATTGAATGAAATTAAGTTAAGATGTGGCAGGTTTAATTACATTTCATGCAATTCCTACACAACAGAGTTAGACACCTGGCTACTGGATGCCAAAAGGTGCAGCTGTCATCAAACCTAAAATTTCTCATCTCATATTCTGCAGTGATCACTGTGTTGCAGGTAAAATGTCATTTTAGACTTGTAAGGTAAGTAATGCTGTAAGAATATTTATGTTATAAATGACCCTGTTGTCTATGGGAATTTATAATCAGGGCATTCTGATGTGGTTTTAATTTAATCAATACCTTTAAGTCATGCTAGTTTGCATGCTAAATTATAACTTAAAAGAGTATCCCTCAAATGGAGAGGGGCACCTCTCTCTGCATGTGGCTTCCCTGTCAACATGGTGCTCCTGCATCTTGACAGGTTTCGGCAAGGTCATCTGAAGAGCACACCACAGGGCTGTGCGGAGCTTTCTCGTGGTAGCAGCTAGGTCCTTCAGTGCGATGATCAACATCAGGGTGTCTGTGAAAACAAGAGCAAGTTAGGACTGACAGCACTTGAGCAGGAACATATACAGCATGTCTAACATTGCAATATGAATTACCTCTGTCTTCTGTCAGTTGAGCTCTCTGCCGCTGATGTTTGGACATGCTCGCAAGCTCATCTTTGCGTCTGGCCTGGGTGATGCAAATGGCCATATGGTGCCTGTTCAGTGTGGTGTGGATGTTGATATGGAGGGGAACGTTGCGCAGATACTCCATTCTATCCAGAAGGCTTGCCAACTGCAACACACAACGTAATCAACCTTTATATTTCTCCTCAGTCTTAGATGGAGTATCTAATGTGATATTTTACTGTATGTACATCAACTACAGTAAAACAGTAGCAATATTTACTAAGTGTGGTATTTATATAATAAAAAAATCTTTGTAAAAAAAACACACAAATACAAAGGTGGGTCATGTTAGGTTGCATGCTAATTAGTGGTAATTCTGGGGTGTGGAAAGAACAGGTGCAGAAGACTCTGAAGACCCACTCCACTGAGATTCAAACTTTAGACCTTCTTACCGTGAGGATACAGGGCTTTTTTATAAGCCACCACACAAACATAACTAAACAGCAAAAATTAATTAAACAAATAGACATTCCAAGGGATTAACTGCTTTATTTAGGTCCAGCTGTTCTCTGTGGTTCGCTCCCAATAGACCTCAAAAGTATGCTAACTAAAACTGAAAATATTGCCCTCAGAAGATAAGGCTGCTGTGACTAAATTCCCCTGTAGATGGCAGTAAAGAGTCAAACAAATCGAGGAGTCTCACCCTTGCTTGTTCTCTCATCTGATTAACAATGAGGTGGTCAACTCTCGTGGGGTTTGGTGGAGTTTTGGGGAGGTTAGAGGAAGTCACTGCAGCAGTCCGTTTCCCAACAAATGTCTTGTTAAGGATGACTTCTGTCTATAGTAGAAAAAAATGAGAACATGACAACCTAACATTTGCACAACAACAACAAAAATATTTTTGATTCAGGCTAATAGAAACCCCTACAGAAGTATGTGGAAAATATATTTTTTAAAGTTAATCAAACCCCTGAGATAGAAGAAATAAATATAAGTAAAATATTAAAGAACATCAGAAACTGAAAATACAATGCATTTTCCCTATCCAAGCTAGTATTTGCCAAAACCTGGTCCCAAATTAACATTAATATTTTCCATCATAACAAAACTGTAAAGTGGACACAGGCACACATTAAAAGTAGTAGACGTAATTCAATGATTCAATGTAGATATGTTTGACAGATCAATAGCTCCAAATACAGAAGATTAAGTTACTCCGTTCATGTGATGTTCATGATAACAGAGGATTGGAAATAAATGAAACTCTATGCAGCTGATACTGTTCAATTAAACAAAAATCATTGGCTTTGATACCAATCTTGAAATTCACCCAACTAGACATAAAATCAGATTTTTAAAGCATACCCTCTTTCTCTCCTTCTCCAAACTCCTCCACTGATCGTAACATTCGTCCAGGTAGAAGTAAAGCTGAATCACAGGTCCTCCTTGATTCATCATCACTGATGATGTCATGGCTGTGGCCATGCCGTGATACGTGCTCTCTCCTCTGCGGGTCATTGTGTCATTGAGATAGGAGTTGAAAGCAGCTGACTCATTGGCAGACATATCACCCAGATCCGGGCCAGGAAGACCACTTGCATAGGGCAAAGTGGATCTAGAGCTGAAGTTAGAGGAGTTCATGGGCAATCTGGAATACCTTCTGGGGTCATTGACAGGATACATGAGAGGCATGAACTGCTGTGTATTCCTGTTTTCCCCATCAAATCTCTGAAACTGCATGCTCCCCAGGAGGTCAACGTATGGGTTTTGTGATAAGGCCTGTTTCTTATCTCCCTCTCTCATGTAAGTGTTGGTTAGTGGTCTTGTGGAGAAGCTTTCTCCCACAAAGCCAGACATATGCATCCTTTTCTTTTCCTTCTGCATCTGTGGCTTGATCTTGTTCTGTATCTGGCCTTGCTGGATGTGATGATTCAAATACTGGTTCATGCTCACGTTAATGGGGAGTGATGTGTTCTCTCTGTGCAAGGTCATCTTGTTCTGGTATTGGTTTGGGAGGTTTAAAGATGCAGAAAGTGGCTTTGGTTGCTGGAAAAATTCTGTGTTTTGAGGGCTAAAACCAGGTAGATCATGAAAACCATCACGCCTAGATGTTTGTTTCCTCACTTCTCCATTCCTTTCCCTCTGCACTATCCCGAATTCTCCCACCAGCTGTTTGTGGGTCTGCATTGCGGGAGTGCTTTGTGTTGACATCGCTGTGCCGGTAATTTTCCGTTGTTCAACCATGCTGTCGTCATGGTACATGCCCACTGTCTGCCTGTGTGTTTCTGGAAAATCACGACATAGGCTGTCATGCTCACCAGCCATGAACGACTGAAAACTGCTGACCAGTTGGTTAATGTCTTGTGGCGCATGCTGCTCATTACTAATGGGCTTTGCGCTGCTCTGGTTGTAGTGGTCTTCATAGTAAAGATCAAAGCAGGGGCTGTTCATCTCGCTTTGAGGTCTAAAGACATTACTGAAATCATGGAAGTTATTCACAGGCTGACTATTCCCTCTGTCTGTATCAGCTGACATGTTGTCATATTTGCTTTGTTGAATCTGTGACTGGTAGGTGTTTCCCATGTTGGGAATTTGTAGACCTGGTGGCAGTTTCTGAGGATGAACGACGAAGCTGTCCTTGTCTCCATTAGGCAAATTAAAAAGCCATTGCTGATTGGTAGTAAGGCCATTAGACTGCTGACAAAACTCTTCAACATCTTTGTCCACTGACTGTCCATGTACTTTACTGAAAGCCTCACGGGAAACATAGTTTGGAAGAAAATTATGTTGTGTTTTAGCCTCTGACTGAAAGTACTGTAGCAGTTCTTCTCTAAGTGTCTTTGGAGACCAGACAGGGTTGCAGGTAGGTGGGTTCCTGAAAGAACAGTTGAGAATATGGGTATTAAATAAAACTAATACAAAAGATGTGCAACATATACATTTTTTTCAAATGAAGATACAATTACCCTTCACTGTAGTAGCTGTCCTGTGATTCTGCTTCATCCAAAATACTTGACACTAAGCCCTGTAGATCAGTCTCCCCGTCACAATCAGTACTGCCAGTGGGTTTCCTTTAAGAAAAAGAAAAAACATCATCACAGCTGAACTCTAAATGATCTTTAAAAACATTAATTTAGCGTATTCATTTTTCATTCCACATTAAGACTTGCACAAGTACATTTAACTACCTCTGAATAAGAGAGTAAAATCCAAAATAGCAATGTGACTGCCTACTTAACTACTTTTAGGATAGTGCACAGAATAATAATTACACACTTGTCCTGAACACAGTTAAATCTGAATACCTGCTCTTAATGCTGCTCTGGGCACAGTTGATAAGTTCATAGGGATCGTCATGAGCATTGTGAGACCAGGGCACATAGGATGCCATGTCCTGTTCCTGCAGTGAGACACTGGGGATGCGAGTGAAGGGTAATGCCACGCTTCCGTTGTTTCCACCACCCACATTTACACTGGTCTGCAAGAGAGAGAAGAAAAAGTTAGCCGGTTTGAAGCTCACCTGAAAACAAAACTTAATTACTTAAAGACCCCTCCAGACATGTTTTAGGATGTAAAGTATATAAAATACTCTACTTTGAATTAAAATTGGTCTCTGATATGTTTTTTCCACAAAAAAAGTTCTGGTTAAAACCCTTAAAATTACATTAAACATAGACAGAAATTCACACAAAACGAATCAGCAACTATTTTGATAATCAAATATTAATTCAAGTAATTTTTCAAGAAAAAATACCAAACTTTCTCTGATTTCAGCTTCTACATTGTAAGGATTTGCTGATTGTCTTTCTTTTTTATATAATTGTAAATTGAATATTAAGGGGGGTTCTGACTGTTGGTCAGACAAACAAGCAATGTGAAGACACCAACGTGGGTAATAGGAAAATGTGATGCGTGCCTTATTCACTATTTTCTAGACTTTGAACGGAAATGATCAAAAGCATAATCATCTTCTTTCTTCTGACCACTGTTTCAATAGTTTTCCACCATTAATTACCCCATAATATAGGTAGTTATTAGTAGTATAGTTGCTGCGAATATGCTGTGTCTTGTATACTGTAAACAGCATAGTTATGAGCCTAAAATTATAGCTTACCTGACGCTGGTATGTGGGAAATAGTGAATTTGCACATGTGCTGTGATGCCCGTCAAATGCCATTCTGAACTCCCTTGAACTTGAACTGTTTCTTTACTCCATTAGCGTTAGTAATCTGGCAAAAGACAAGTTACTTGTTGTTAACAGTTGACATAATCTTACATAATAAATATGACCAGAGATTTCAGATCACATAGAAGTTATTAACTACTATTTCAGAAAAAGCAAACAAACGCTAATCAACTAACAGTTTGCTAACCTAGCCGTTAACGTTTAGTAGGTTAGCTGAGCTAGCAAGCTAACGACGCTGGCTTGGCTAATTTGGATTAGCGTTAAATTTTTGCTTATACTTAAACGGTCAAACTTTAGCTAAATTCACCCGACCAAAATATTTGTGTGAATAAAACATAGCTGTCAAACACTGAACTAACCTACCTGCGTACGCTAAGTAACGGGAACTTACGGAATTTAACAGTTTTCTTCAAAATTAGTAACTAACATTATCCTCGAGTGCCCTCGAGCCCTCTCTGACCATACATATATTCGATATTGCCCGCGTGCCCTGAGCGCACATTGGCTGAGCTTTTTCGATTTCTATTTTTTGGTCCAATTAAAATCAAGCATTGGATCCGAGCGCATAGCAACGTCCGACCTCGCACCCTCTCCCATATTTCAGACTATAATAGTGTATTAACATGAGGCCTTATTGTACAGGTTGTCCTGTTATTGTGTCCACCTGAGGTATATCCATGTTGATATTAATTAAAATAATTTAAAGAAATTCATATGTGCACATGATATAGAATACCTTATATTATTATCATTATTATACTTTTATATTATATTATATTTTACTTTCTGTATTTTGCATATAATGACATTTTTTACTATATTGACTTTCTGTAACATTGTAATAAATGCAATATTTGCAGTATTTTGTATATTTTTCGTCAATCAAATTCTGTTTTATTTTGGTTTTGTTTGTTTTGCTCTGTTTTTCTTTTGTCAGTAAAGTTTATTTGAGGTAACTTCAGTTCAATTCAAATACATTTCAATTCAATTTAATCCTATGGTTATTTATCAATTACCTAGCGTACACTATGTAACTGATTGATTGACAAACTTTGATGTGGAATGACATGACATGGACACTAGGTGGGGAAGTCCACCTCCTCCTCCTCATCCTTAACCTCCTCCTCCTCCACCACCCATGGACAAATGGGGAACAAGAAAGTCTGGTTGGGCCACGCAATCCAGCTGTGGTGTCAAGTTAGACAATGTTAGCGAGAAAACGACCAATTCCCAAGCGACATCATCTTCAAAATGAAGGCAGACACTTTGCCAAAGTGTCTGAGGTATAGAGACTTTAATATCATTATCAAAATGGGACGTCACTGCCGTCCACTTGTATGATTATGATTATGATACTGTATTTAATTTGTTCTACTATGGATCATATTTTTATGTTGACGTATTACGTTGTGTATTGAAGTGGATGAATGGATGCAATCAAATAAATGATGATCAATCAATTCTGGAATAATTTAGATAGATAGATAGATAGATAGACTTTATCTAACCAAGTTAACATAACATATGCTTAACATAAGTTTTTGTTGAGCTATTTGAAAGACTCTTATGAAAAAAATATCAGTGCTATGTTGCACAACAAAAATGATATCTTAGCATAAAATCCTACAAGTTACTCTAACGAATATTTGACAATGAGGGTTTCTTTTTTTTTGGAAGTTAAAACCGGAAGTTCCTTTCTTAATGTTGCTCCCTTGACAATGGTGAAGGAGTCGGAGTTGCGGAAAAGAAAAAAGTCCTCCAGAAGCGTTCAAAGCGGCGACTAAGCACAACGGGGACGGAGTTCAGGTCTTTTACCACTAGACTTTTCCCCCTTTAGTAAGTTACTCTCGCTCAAAAGCTGCTTACAGAACTGATGATACGTACTAAACTGGTTTATAACACACCTATCAGGCTAAAGTTGTTGTCTTAAACTTGGGAAGATGATTTTTTGCAAGACCTGGTTTCTTGCACTCCTGCTGCCTCTGCTGATATCAGCTCAGTATCAAGGGGACAACGGAATAGTCGTCCCGGAGCATGGATTTTGTCAGCCAATTTCAATACCTCTGTGCACGGACATAGCCTACAACCAAACCATCATGCCCAATTTAGTGGGCCATTACAACCAGGAGGACGCAGGGCTCGAGGTGCACCAGTTTTATCCCCTGGTAAAGGTACAGTGCTCGCCGGAGCTGAAATTCTTCCTGTGCTCCATGTATGCGCCTGTATGCACAGTTTTGGAGAAGGCTATTCCTCCCTGCAGGTCAATCTGTGAGAGAGCCAAACAGGGCTGTGAGGCACTTATGAACAAGTTTGGCTTCCAGTGGCCGGACAGACTGCGCTGCGAGAACTTCCCTGTGCTGGGAGATGGACAAATCTGCGTGGGACAAAACGACTCCTCTGCTGCCACCGTCCCACCCATCATACCTGCCCCGGGAAGCCACGACATCTCCACGGTCTCCACAGATGAGAGGCCTTTCCATTGCCCGTCTGTTCTCAAAGTTCCCCCATATTTGAATTATAGGTTTCTAGATGAGAAGGATTGTGCAGCTCCTTGTGAGCCATCAAGGGGCGGCGGGTACATGTTTTTCAGTGACAAAGAGATTCATTTCTCCCGCTTATGGATTCTGGTTTGGTCTGTACTTTGTTGTGCATCTACTTTATTCACAGTTACTACTTATTTAGTTGACATGCAGCGCTTCAGATACCCTGAGCGACCTATTATCTTCCTGTCTGGCTGCTACACTATGGTCTCCATAGCCTACATAGCTGGCTACTTCCTGGGGGACAAGGTGGTGTGCAATGACAGCTTCAGCCCTGATGGCTATAAGACAATTGTCCAGGGCACCAAAAAGGAAGGCTGCACCATCCTCTTTATGATGCTCTATTTCTTCAGCATGGCCAGTTCCATCTGGTGGGTCATCCTGTCTCTCACCTGGTTCCTGGCAGCAGGTATGAAGTGGGGTCATGAGGCTATTGAGGCCAACTCTCAGTATTTTCACCTAGCTGCCTGGGCAGTGCCGGCGGTCAAGACCATCAGCATCCTGGCCATCGGACAGATCGAGGGTGACGTGCTCAGCGGCGTCTGCTTCGTCAGTCTCACCAACTTGGATCCTCTACGGGGCTTCGTGTTGGCCCCTCTCTTCATTTATCTCTTCATCGGGACCTCTTTCTTGTTGGCCGGCTTTGTGTCGCTGTTCCGAATCCGCACCATCATGAAACACGACGGCACCAAGACAGAGAAGCTGGAACGTCTGATGGTGCGGATCGGAGTATTCAGCGTGCTCTACACCGTCCCCGCCACCATTGTTATTGCCTGCTTCTTCTACGAGCAGGCCTTCCGCCCCCACTGGGAGCGCAGCTGGGTCAGCCACAACTGCAGGAGCCTGGACTTCCCCTGTCCTGCTCAGGCCGGGCTCCGCATGACCCCTGACTTCACTGTCTACATGATCAAGTATCTGATGACGCTCATAGTGGGCATCACCTCTGGTTTCTGGATCTGGTCTGGGAAGACCCTGCACTCTTGGCATAAATTCTACTCAAGGCTGACATTTGGCAAACATGGAGAGACCACTGTGTAGAATAAAGGGACATCTGTATGTTTCTAGGACTGATTTGTGTATTATTAACTGTTTCTCATATGACAGCTAAGAAGCACAGAGAGTAGCTATACAGCATTTGTATTCGACTCAGCTTTAGAGCCATTCATGCATACCAAACTAAGGGTTAGGGTTTGACAAAAGGGCAAGCTGGATAAACTGAACCTGACTGTCTGAACAAATAACAAGCATGGCTGTGGATGCCATGTGCTGAAATTCTCTCCTCCCCCTCTTTGGCTCTTTTCTTAAAACCACCATAAACTTGAGGGGAGTGATGATCCAGCAGCCAGGAACACATAGGGGGGAGGGGGGGGGGGGGGATAAGGAATGAACAATGGCTGGTTATCCTCTGTAAACATTTCATATGTAATTAAATAAACCTGTAAATAGTATTTGTAAAAACATGAAATTATATATTTGTATTTTTAAAAAAAAAAGTAAATACTTTTTATTCTCTGCCAGTGTACCTGCTTTACTTTTGCACTGTAAGAAAGCCACATAACGTAGATCTAGACATGTTCCTTTTTTTAATTAAATACTGGTAATCAATTATGTTTATTTTATGGATTCAAAGAATGTCTATATTTCAATCTGTTGGATGATGTCAAAGAGGATTTTCCAGTTTCAGTCACTCCTCTTTAACCTAAAACATATGCTGAATCTCTACAAAATGTCCAGATATCAAATAACTATAAATCAAACGCTTGATTTTTTTTTAATGCCTTTCCATATGTTCAGTATTCTTTAATGATTAAATACTGTCTTGATAACAAGTTCTTTGATAAAAGGACAGCCATGTTGTTTTCACAAGGGGGTGAGGGTTGTGTGACACCTGAACATCTGTTGCCTCAGACTGGCAGACAACCATAAAGCAGATTATTGGAGTTCTTAATGAAAATTAGCTTATACAAGACTATAGCCCTCTGGGAAATACAAGGAATTAGTTTATACTGAAGCTGCTGTCAATTGAACAAACCTTTTCCTTTTAATTGCTTATCAAGGGTTTTGAAAGATTTCACATATGCGTGTTTTGTGTCTGAGAAGCTGGTGCCAATCTGTGAGAATGTGACAGCAACTCCGGTGCAAACATTGAGACCTTTCCAAATGGAGGGCTTCCTCACACATACACCAACATCGCCTTCAAGTGCTAAACAAAACGAGAAACCCTTTTTTTTTTTCTTCTTCTTTTTTTTTTGCCACTTGTTAGAGAGGTCTTGGTTAAATCAACAGGAATCAATCTGGCAAGCGAAGTCTGTGCTGTTGCATAGGTGTGAAAATGTTCCTGCCTGCCTGTTTGGGTGAAGAAAAAACAAGGTTGCTCAGCTTTGTGCTTATAGTGTTACTTCTCTGCAGCCACTGTGCTCTCTGCCAAGTTGGAATCCCCCAAGCCATGCATGGCTGAAATTGAACGTTCTCCGCGGTGATGTCATCAAGTAGATGGGTGTGTTGGAGAAAACTGATCCTCTTGCCTCAGAGCAGAAGCTCAGGGCTAGAAGCAGACCTTAAAGACATGCACGCAAATACAGTGTGTGCATATCACTTACTTTACTGCAAAAGGTTTAGAGGGGGCGCATCATGTATATATAGTATATATTTACTGACATGATCATATAGCTGCTATCAATCTCTTCTTATATCTCATGACCTGTTGGACAAGTTGATGTTTGTCTTCCTTGTATCCCTATATGGGGTTAAGTACAGATGGGTTGTAATAACAGACAGGTAAATTTGATTAAAGGTAGGAACAGGTACTCTGACAGTGGGAGACCATAAATCAACCTGTGTCTCTCTCTCTCTCTCTATTCTGCCCTTTACACCCCCTCTACCTCCACCCTCCTTCCCTCTCTTCGCTCAGATGAATGGGGGGAATGCGAGTGAGTCAGTGGAGCGGCGCTGGGCCTTTGCCTACTGACAGACAGTCTCCTGTGTGCTGCTCACTTCAAAGCGCTGCTGAAACCTGACTAGCTCCTTGTAAACAGTGCCGCCTGGCCCGAAGGCCCACTTCCTGCGCTTAACTCAACTTAATGGCTGGCTTGTTTGGCTTTGCACTGAAGCAGAGAAACGAGTGAAGAGTGAGAGAATGAAGAGAAGCGGCATGTGGGTGGGGTGCTGGTGGTAAAGAGAGTCAGATTGTTTTAGGGTTAAAGGGAGGAGGGGTTTGGAGAGCACGATGGAAAATCTGTATTATTTGGTTGCTTTTGTCTTTCTCCAGGGAAAAATAACAAAGGAGGAAAAAGAGAATCTAAATGAGGAGAGACATCTATGATTTTGTGAATATTTTAAGTAAAAGCTTGGATCTCAGACCATCAAAACTATTGTAAATGGAATCAGATGCACTGCATGTATGCCAGGTAAAAAAAAAAAAAAAAAAAAAAGCTTTTCACAAAATCAAAGTTGGTGTTGCATGACCCATCTGGGGAGGTTTTACACAGACTTTACCTGATGGTCTTGACCTTCTCTACATACAGAGAAATGTTAGACGTACATTTATAGTGAAAACGCTGTGACAAAGCTACTGTACCAAACTGTGCAAGAGCTGATAGTTCTCAAGAGTAGATAACTCTAATTGTACTTTCTTTAATGCTGGTGCCCAGTTTTTTTTTTTTTGTTTTTTTCCTTCTGTGGCAGCCGTCTCCCATGTTGTTGATCTCAAATCTTAAATCTTGCATGCAGCCGTTTCCTGCTCGCTCGAGGGCAAGAAGGGACAAGCCGGGGGTAAGACAAGAAGAATGCTTTTCGAGTTGATATTATGATGTCGCTCGTATTGGAAGAAGGCCTTGGCATGTCAGAAAAAGGGATCATGTTAGTTACAAGCGCCAGTGTTCTCACTGTTACTGAGAAGCCTTTGTTCAAGTGCATGTGATTGCGGCGCGCATTTCTCGGTTTCCTTTAGTAGTGTTACTGTATATGAATTATATAAGGTCTATGGAGGGGGTTGAAAACATTACAAACAAAGGAAATCAGGACTGAGGAAAAGAGGAAAAAAATGAGAAAAAAAAGAAAAGAAAAAAGAGCCAGACATGTAGTAAGCCTGTTTCTAATCAAATCTTGGCACAAACTCAAGAAGAACTCATGCTCTGAAGGCTAACTCTGGATTAGTTGCAGTCATACATTATCCTAACCATAGGAGAGCAGCTGAGATTTTCCAGAGCACACGCTACATCTATCTGTCTTGCTCTCCCTTGAAATCTCAACAGGAAGTGCAATATGTTCTTTCTCCTCCTATCACTGCTTTCAGAGGCTGTGAGTGGGATTGATGGAGCTCAACAAGTTGGCAGGAGAATGTAGGTTTAAATGTACATTTCAGTTTTCTGACTTTGATTCAGGGCCTCAAGCCATAAATTCTGATTCTGGCAGTCGCCGTGAGGAGGTGTCCTGCTTTTCTCCGTTTATCTCGTGTCCACTAAATTCACTTTTATACTTGACATCTGCCCTACTCTGCTTCAATTCGGAGACATTTAGAAAGTGAAGAGAAAAAAAAATGGTTGTAATGGTTGTTGTTCTTCACTTTTCTTTTTTAAGAAAGGGGTTTGACATCTTTAACGACTGTTAAGCCCCTGAAAAGACTTACAAAATAACATGGTTCCAAAATGAAATATATCTCGTCAGTATTTCATTTATTTTCATATTACTATGATGATTTGTCCTCCCGGTCTCTTTTTTTAGGCTTTCATCAAGATCAACAGCTGTTCCAAATTCACTAAACACAGCCTCTCATACCTTATTGCCTAAATAAGATCAACATGTGGATTAAATTCTTGCAGCAGAGGCAAATATAATAGAAACTGGGGAAAGAGGTTCACTGTACTAAGCTCCCTAGCATTACTTTCTTGGTGGCTCATTTTCATGCCTCATGCACACCATTTGTCCAGGATTTTATTGCTCATAAGTGCACAGACCACTCAGGGGTGAAAACAAACACACACACAACAGACTGGAGGAGACTAACTGCAATGATATGGGAGGGTTGTTGTTGTTGTTTTTTTGTTTTTTTTCTCACCCCTGTCCTTCAGGGCAAGGGTGTATGTTATCAGGGTAGAAAGTGAGGGAGTACTTCAGAGCCTCTCCAGCTGCTGAGCAGAGAGGTGCCGACAGCTGTGTGACAGATATTTTGGGAGTCTGCAGCACGCCTGGGATAATAATGGGCTTGATTGGGAGGAGTGTGTGTAGAGGGAAGGGAACGGTTAACGTGCATCCAGACACCACAATGTGTATACAAGCGTGCCACTCTCATAAACTTTCCAAGTGATGGCGCAAGTAGCAAATGATAACACACGACGGAGGGAACAAGTGTCTGGTGTTTCCAGCTACTGTGTTAACGTCATTGAAATTTGATGCAGCCAGTATTTATTTGTTAAAATATTATTTTCAGTAATATCTCTGGCCCGTAGACATGGAGCTACAGCGATCTGGGGTCACCGTTTAAAGTATGAACACACTCACAGACCAAAAGCTTTCTGTTTGATGAGTCATGTATTATAATGTCCATGTGTCTTGTAATGAATCTACTGTATTTTGCTCACTACTCTGTATGTACTATGAACTCCACACATTTATTCAAGCAGAAATATGCAGTATCAGTGGATATAATGAACTTCTCTCCCCCTCCTACACTATGTCCTATGTTGCTGTGAAATACTGTAATAATTATTCCAACTGATATTTTGGCTCGTGATCAAAGCTTTTTTATGAACCAAGAGGAAAGAGGAGGTAACAATGTCTTGAAATAACAATGGGCCAAAGGCAGTGTTGTTCCTATCCAGCAGGGGCTTAAAAATGAGTTTTACGGCCGGGGAAGTAATCATTGTGCTATTAATTGATAAGCAAACCAACCTATACAGATGCTTTACAGGGCAGTAAAAGCATTCTTATTGGCCCAATAATGTGATATTGCAGCACTAGGAGCACCTGTATTTCCAGGTAAACTAGGTAGTAATGCTCTAATCCAGTCTGTGACTATAGTTATTCTCCCCTGGGCCCCAGTAAGGCTTGAGGCTTCGATGATGACTTATTGAGTCGGCTCCTCTCTGGCGAGCGCCGGCCCCCCTGTTTTAATGGAGGCCCTCTTAACAGCTCTTTCTGAGGAATTTACAGCCCTGGCCCCGTCCCACTCTAGTCCAGGAGAGAGGAGGCGGGGAGGGAAGCACACTGCAGCCTTGTCCCAACAGAGCCAGCGGTGGAAATGAACAGCTTCAGGCAAGGTGGCAGCAGAGCTCCTCTGTGAGTGTGTATGTGTGTGTGTGTGTGTGTGTGTGTGTGTATGTGTGTCCATGTCTCTCTATCTCTGTGTGTGTGCTCACTTGGCTGTATATGTTTCTGAGCTTGTGTTCATGGGTGTACATCTAAGTGAGTGAGTGAGTGGTTATAGAAGGGCTCCAGTTCTGTAGGTTCTCTCTGTAATTTCACTCTCTGCACAGCGTAATCGCTTCCATGTGGGCCCTCGCCAACAACAGAGTAGCGGAGGGGCCTCATTGCAAAGGTGGGAGTTAAACACATAGACACATACATGCTCACAAATGCTCTCTCTCTCTCTCTCTCTCTCTCTCATGGAAAAGAGCTGCTAAACTAAGCATGTTCACGAATGTAAAAGACTGTGATATGATTTTTTTAAAACAGAAACATATAGATAACTGTTTTACCATCAAACTTCTAATGCATAAATTCCCAGTGTGCAAACCAGATAAAATCTTATCATTCCAATGTCCCAGTCAGAGAAACAGCAGGAAGGCCAGTATTCCCAAATCATGCACATTAGTAATTTCCTTTAGAGATATTCAGAAGTTTAGTGGTTTTCCTGCGCATCCTGTGTGGTTATTTTGTGGCGACTCTCCCTGCACATGTCGAGCTGTCGGCTGGAATGGCCCGAGGACTGCTGGGCCAGACAGTCACGGTCAATGTGTGAAACTAACAGAGCGTAAAACAACAGGAGCTTTTGCACAACAGGGTCAGCATTTAAAAGACACCTCACCAGAGCTCATTTGCTATTTCAGGAAGAGAAATTATAAGGTTTTAGAAATCCTGACAGGAAAAGATGGTATTTTCGGAAGACAAGGGCAGCGTAATGTGATCTTAACTGAGAGACTGAATTGAAGACTTGAAGAGAGATGGATTTAGTTGAGCGCTCTGTGTTTCAAACGTTCAATTCAGGGATCTTCCTTCAGTGGCAGCCAATGTTAATATTGTTATGGTGAACAACACCCTCTGCTGTTCTGGCACATGTACTGCTGCAATAAACACTTAACAAATAAACCACACAGCTACAACATGGTGACACGGTCCCTCAGCAATAAAATAAATAATTATTTGGCATTCTAGTTTTGTTTAAAGGTTGTGACCATGCATACATATATATGTAAATGTTGTGGTGTCTCCTAAATGCTGGTTGGGCTTTAGTTTCACAGTCCGTTATTTCATAAAAAAAAGCCCTTTGCAAGAAACTCATTCCACTTGTGTGAGAATAGTTGTGAGAATAGTGAGTGGTGGCACAGCCAACAGAAAACACAACAGCTTTGGCCTCTCAGTAGTACAGACAGAAGGAATGCTGACTGTTTGTCCAGCAAGCCTTAGAGGCAGCTGCTGCGGGAGACGGCAGGGGTCACAGCTTAAGTGTTACATTTTTTCCTTGGAAGCTTCATAATATTGTTGCTGAATAGTTGTATGTTTTCTGCTTTAACAAGCAAGCACAAGGAGGGAAAGGTCAGTAGGTTATTTAAGCCACAACTCTGCTGGTTGAGAAGGGGGGGTGTGTGGAAAATATGTATGTATGGAGAGGATGGAGTAATGCTTGATGCCATTCAGTCACCATTATTATATCTTTATTGTTGCAGCTAAGGGGATATATTTAACAACATATTACCTTCAAATAAAGTAAAGAAAGATTATTGAAACCATGAATTTTGTTGTTCTTTTAAAACACTTTTACAATGCATAATCTAAGAATTACAGGAACATTACTGCATTAAAAAAGTGGAAAGTACCATGTTGCAAAGTACACAATATCTAGTTCCTGTGAGTGGTTTAGTGCTCTGTCTGAAATCAGCCGAAAAGCAAAGTACTACTTGTGTGTACATACTTCACATCTAGATGGTGCCAGTGTCTTCATTCTTAGCGATGGTGTAAACTGAAGGACTGTCTCCTGCCAGCAGCAACACTGAAGAGGAATAATTAGCTGAGCATGCAGCTTTTAGATCATTACTGTTGAGTGGTTGTTAGGATTCCTTGTTTAACCCTTTGGCTGCTTTTCTAAATGAATGGCCATGTTTTACAGCTTCTTACTGGGAAATCCAACCTTACCCAACCTGATTGGCACAGTATGTTGCCATCACTTGCAAGAGCTGGTTTATAAAAAAGCGAGCAAAGAAATTTGACACCAGAGGGCACTGAAGTTCAATTGTGCAAGCCCGATCATGTAAAGGTAAGTGCTTGTTGTATGATTAATGTACTTTCACATATGTCATGGTAGTAGAGACTTACAATTTGTTAGTCTCTATATCTGAAAATGGAAAAAAAAGAGTGTGATACTGAGCAGAGACTGGGCTAGGCTGCTTCCACTGCAGCACCTACTGAAATATGCTTCACAACTTCTCCTATTTTAGCAATGAATCTCACACATTTGGCCCATACAAGACATAAGTTCTCTGATATGGAGACTTATGGAGACATTTATCATTAATATCACAAATATTAGCATTATGTCTTTTCTGATTGACTGTGCCCTTTGTTCACCATCAGTAGTCAAAGATATGGTGTTATGAACACATACAATTATGAGATGGATAAAGAATAGCTTTGTCAAACCATCAGAAGATAACAACGTATTAATGACTTTCTGTTACTTGCTACTTGTTGCTACCAGTTTTCATGACACTGTGTTTCTTAGTTTAATACTTCCTTATTTTTATACAATTTCTATTATTGCTCATGTATTGTTTGATGCATTATTTTTCATTAGTTCAATACCTTTTCCAAATTATTTAATTCTACAACTGTCTGCAGTTAAACATCTTTTAAATAAGCTTAACGGCTGCAACAACGTCCTCAAACATATGTCAAGAAACATGCTGACAAGTTTGCACCATCTTGCTTCCCATATTGTATTTAGTCATGCACGCAGTACATAACAGTGCCAGGGTATTTTTCATATTTTTCATTCTGTCTTTCATGAGAAAATTAGTCTTTTGTAACATTATTATTAGTTTCGAATTCATTCACATTGCATCAGTTTCACTTTTAAGATACACAAAGATTCTTATCAGCAGACCTTCACTCTGTTATGACTATCTCTAGTCCACATCTATCCCCTCATGTTCAGACTGAAGAGTCACGGGGGATAGCTCTAGAAAGACAGGGGCTAAAATCACCGCAGTCATTCAAGGACAGAGAGCAAATCAAACTACCTGCATGCATACCAGCTGCTGGTAAAAGCTACAACACATATAGGGGGCAACATCGTAGAAGTAATGGGTCAGTCAGCATGTCTCCTCCCTGATCCAGGCTCTATTGTGTGCAGTAAGTGGCCCCAGTGCCTAAATTACATTAATTATGCTCCTACAGGCCACAGCTCTGTGGGAGAAATGCAGTGTTATCACTCTGTTTCCTCTTAATGAGCAGCTCAGCAGCCTCAGTATTTCTGCCAACTTTCTCAGCGTGTGTTTTCTTTTTCCCAGGAAGCTGTCACGTCTTATTTTCAGCTTTGAGTCAAACCTTATTAGATAAAATGTCTGTCATGGTGTGCAATACATATATATATAACTGTCCCTGATTTTATTTTGTACTGTGACACACTGAGTTCTTCCCGCATCATAACGATTTGTAGCTTTAACTAGGGGGCCCATGAACACAGTTATAATCAGATTGAAGCCCTTCATTGGATGCATGACTGCCGTGTGCACGGTCACTCACACAGTGTCTGACAATGTGTGCTACAGCAGGGTATTTGGACACACGTGATGGGAGACACCATGATGGTTTGACAGATTATCTTGTGGATTCATCTGCCAATCCTGCCTTTGCTAGATGGGGCTTGTGGCTACAGACAGTAATTGCAAACAAGGCATGGAAGATGTCTGTGTCTTTTTAATGTGTTGAGTATTGTTTTTGGCAACTTTTCATTTTCACATCGAAGTTCTAGTGAATTGCAGTGGTTTATCTCTTATCTCTTTTCACAGCAAACTGAAATATGTTTCACAACTTCTGTTATTTTGGCAGCAATGATTCCCAAAAAAATATTGAAACTCATATATATCTACACTATGAAAAGGTCTTTACAATGGTGTATCTGTGTGTGCAGCCCTTTGGTAAATGTTTGATTTGGGAATTCTCTCCTCACAGAAACTAAAACAAGCCCCTCACACAGTGCTTTTCTTTGTGATCACTGATGTGGAATTTGGGAGGCTAGGATGGGAGTGGAGTGGAAAGAGATGTTTTAATCACCACGGTGGGCTTCTGTTATCTCCACTGACATAAAACACTTCTAATAATGTTTTCTCCCCTCATCAAAACTGATTCAGACATGTTAAGTTTGATAATTGTGACACATTTGTTCCCTCATGATCGCATCTTATAATAAATGATGCAGGTTGTGTGATGTCTTAGTGCTGCTCTGTTAGGTTGACTCTCTCAACAACGACATATGTTCATAACGAGAACAACAGCAGGCCCCTCTTGAGAGATCTTCTGGTTACCATCGCAGCAGGTGGGTCTATTGAAGTGACGCTATTACCCCGGGAACAGACACCTTGCCATGTGTGCTGGGATATACTGTACCGGGGCAGGCACTCACACTTAAAGCTACATAGGATTTATGAGCCTGTTGTTCCCAATCACAGCTCTACAGCCCACAGGCGTGAAATGACCCTCTGCAATGCCAGCGTCACTGGTATCACAAAGTTCAGTTGCAGCATTGATAAGTGAGCAGGCAAACATGGAAATCGATAAACTGCAGCGCATTCAACAAACAGCAGACAATACGACCTTTGGCTGGGTGGGTAGATAAGTCTCCCCTCCTTCCTCCCACTCTTCCTCTTCCTGCCTTTCCTTGTTTATATGTAGTATGTGTCTATTAGCCATGATAATAAAGACAGGGGGTGTGAGTAGTGGGTGGGGGATCTTGCATTGGAGTGATTTTGGAGAGATAAGGAGATGTCTACCCTGCCTGAAATGGCCAAAGTGAAAACAAAAAGATTTGTGATGTAGGTGGAGTTAGATTAGGGGAGGGTGAGAGAAAAAGGGCTTGAACATGTGCAGAGAAGTGTTAGTAGGGAGGTCAGAGCTGCACTGGCTTAGCAGAGAGTGAGAAACAGACACAGTGTTGGTTTAACAGAAGACAGAGACAGAGAAAGCAGCAGAGGCCCACACAGAAGTGACAAAGAGAGGAAGTGTGATAATCAGCTTGGGAAATGACTGTGTAAATTATTTGTTGGTTTTTTTTTATTATTTCCGTTAAGAGACTGGGGTTGTTCTTCAAAAGACATGAGTGGTGATGGCAGCAAACAGCGTTATGTGTCAACCTTCAGGATACACATCAAGTCTCCTCATGCATCGGCTGCACCAGGGAATGGGCCAGGAACTATTGACACTAGGACCACAGAAAAAGGTACTGACACAGGTAAGGGCGGCATGAGAGAAGCAGAGATTAATAATTCAAGGTTGTGTGTTTGTGTTGGAAAGCGTTCAACTGGTAGTATTTACCATGTTATTAATGTCAGTACTTGAATAGACAAGTCTGAGCTTGGTAATGCTCCCTGATAGCAGTTGGTGCACTGCAACAAATTTGCTTTAATTTCCTCCTGGTGTTAAAAAGAGATTATTTTCTAGAGGATAACTCCATATTTGTTGCTATCAAAGTTAATATCAGCTGTTTCTCCTGAGTTTAAATGTTCACTTATCTGATTATTTTTATTGCATTTTTGTTCTTTCACTTTCATATCAGCCCACACTGAATATCATTTTTCTAATGCTCTCAAAGCTTCAGTATTTGAATTTAGATTCCTATTTGAATACATGACCTTTGACATCTTTTTCACTTTGGGCATGTGACTTTTGTCGTGAAACCTCAAAGGCTGATCTGAAGACATAACACAGCCAGTTTTAAAGTTTTGGTTAGTTAGATATGATGTTGTTGTCTATATGTCTATGTTTATCTGCTTAAGTGAACTATTTCAGAGTAAGTTGTCATCTGGTGTACATTATCACACAAACATCTCTCTATCAGATGTACACCTTCTACTGTATGCTTTACTTGTCAGCATTTCAGAAACTGGCAGATATGTCACCTCGGCCACAGAACATGTCTGAGGTTTCCAATGGTGTTTATGAAAGTTTCATTTTCAACAGCGGCAAACGTTTTTTAAATAATCCTGCAACACTTAAGTTGAACTAAGTTACTGACATAGTTGACATGCATATAAAAGCTTCTCAAAAAAAGTCTTGTAAAAAAAAAAGGTTAAATAGTCATGATGTGAAAGAAGTGTGAGAATCCACCCCTAAGTGTTTCTGAGTGCAGAAGTGCAATTCAAAGTATGATGCATGATAAAACAAGCAGTCAGCGTCTGCTACGATGAGTAATTCAGCAGTATAATCCTCGGTTAAAGGTTAATGGTAAAACACCTGTTTCGTTAAACCATAACTAGTATACTGTATATGACTTAACATTACATCAAACAATCAGATAGGATCACTTTTACACAACATTTCCTACCTGACCAAGCCTCTGTAATGACTATTGCTTACTCTCATGCGCTGCTGATGATAAGTTCTTGTTTATAAAACGTTACAGAATCAGAGGGAGTGAAGTTTCGTTGAATACCCACCCCTGTACGACTTATATCCGAACAAGAACTTGACTCTGGGTCCAGTGAGAGTAGAATACTGTATCAATACAAGACCTGCTCCTAAAAGGCTTTAAAAAAAAAAAGAAATAAAAATGAAACAGGCCAGTCTGTGTGAACTATGTTTGAGAGAATAGATGTCAGTGGTTTTCTGGGCAGTGGTTACCTAAATTAAAGACAAAAGGAAGAGCAAATAATAGCTTTTGTAGTGTGAAATGTTATGGTAGATGACAGAATGGAACATTATACTCTTGATCGTTTTTGTAAAAACTAGGGTTTCACTAGAATTAATTGATTTTTATAGATATTTTAAGTTGTGAAAATTTATATCAGGTTAAGTTCTGTCATGTTTTGAAAAGTAGGGATGCAGTTAAGTGAAGTTTTGTGTTTGCTCTATACAATCAGGGAAGGATCACTCATAACACTCATTATGAATCCTCCTGCTTATGTTGCATTTTCTTTCTGTGTCTAACTCTTCTTCTCCATTTTCAGGGTTTCTTTCCTCTCGTAAACGTCCGGATATACCCGTCTTCATAGAGCCCCTGGAGGACTGCTGTGTGGACGAAGGAGGTGACATCACGCTACGTGGGGTTCTGACAGGAAGTCAGCCTATCAAAGTATCGTGGTTGCACAATGGTGAGATGGGACAACGTACTCTAAGATTTCTGGATTCCAGCCACTTTTTTTTTTTTTTTTTTAAAGAATAAATAACAGTAGCAAGAACTTACATTTGGTTTATGAGAAGCAGTTTGTGAGATCCATCTGACCTCTTGTAAACTCTTGAACCCTAAATTTGACCTTAAGCTGTAAATCTTGGGGGGAAAATCTACTCTGTTTTGTAACATCAAGTGTACCGTTTCTGTTTGTGCTTGTTCCAACACAACGACTAAATGAACCTTGAAACGATGCTATCTTTTAGGGTTGCACCATTTCATCAAATGGAAACATAATCGTCTACACATTATGCTTCACTCAGCCTTTCATATTTGGTATTTTGAGAAACGGGGGTGTTGGTCAGAATTTAAACAATACTTGGCCGTGAAACATGCATTAGTAATGATTGATCCACAGATCCTATATGTGGTCTCATTTTCAGGACTTCCTTCCTCACATTCATTCTCTTCGTTGCTCTTGCACATTATGCCAATGAATGAGAGTGTTTCTAGTTTGTTTGTTTGCTCCTATGGGCAGGTGAAGTGGCTCGTTTTGGGATTCCTTCCTTCAATGGCAGGGAGGTGAATTTCGTGGTGAGGGAATGCTTGCCGGAAGATGCAGGTGCCTACACCTGCTTGGCAGAAAACAGCGCAGGGAAGACATCCTGCTGCGCCGCTGTGTTTGTCAGAGGTGAGGTGGACATTGAGACACATTGGTGACTGTTCCTTAATGGACATAAGAAACTGTCTAATTCTCATAAATTCCCATTTGCTGCTAATAGCAAACAAGCAAGAGTTTCATTTCTGATGTCCTGCGGTCTGTTGTCTCTGTTTCCTCTCTTTTATTGACAACCAATCCAGACTTTGAAACCATCTGTGGTGTGCACAATCGCGTGTCAAAGATCCCCACTTCTGCATCCAAGAGCGTTATGGAAAATGGAAAGTCACCACAGTCTCACAAAGTTGAGCCACAAAAGCTCAGAGGAGGATCCACTTGTACCTCGCCTACAGACTCTGACATGCAGAGTCCGGTCACATCTCCAAGAGGTAATCAGATTATTGATATTTAATCATTTGTGGGCATTTTAGGAATTCAAGTCAATGTATGTATGTATCGCTGTGACATCACAAAAAGTCTTGCATGTTTTGATACCCCAGGAAGATATATTGGCCTCTTCACCATTGTTTTAACCTCTTCCGGATATCCATGTTATATTTTTAAATAAAAAAGGAAACGCATCATTTCCTGTCCTTGTGCGATTGGTGTATACAAGTAGGATTATGCACGACTTCTACAACAATATAGCTCTTTGATACACCCACTAAAGGTTTTAAGTCCCAAGTGAGCACCATTTAGGGAAGTGGACAGTGCACAGTGCACAGTCAAACTTGCTGAGTCTGTTAACTGATAGCCATAGACAGAACAGGGCCACACCTCTATCCTCCCCCGTTAAAACCTACCTGCACTTGATCTCTCTCTGCAGAAGTCATCCCAAAGAAGAGAGCCAACTCGGGGAAAGGTAAGAAGCACACACTCATTTTTTAATTCCTCCAAATGACCAAGCAATGCACCTGTCGTTCCACCATCTATTCACTCTTACTTCTCTTTCTCCTTGTTCAGTGCCGTATTGTCTGCTGCTCTTTCTATTATCCATGTTCACTGATTAGAGTCTGTTGCTTTGTGTGTGTTTGTGTGTTTGTGGTGTGCCCTTGAGCTACACATGCACTTTTTCAGCCTTTGTTCTTGTTGTTATGTTGTCGAACTCCAAGCTATTGTGCCTCCATACACTGGGAAACTTTACCTTGGGGTGTATGCTGCAATAATGAAAGCATAAAAGCTCACATAATTAGGTCTGAATGGTTGTTATTACTGCAAAGGACACGTCATATTGATACAGTACGGATAATACTTAATGATTTACATGAAATATAAGAGAGGGCAAGAGAAGGAGATGTAATAATTAAACATCAGGCTGCCTGTAAATAAAGAAGAATGTAGATACTTAAGCCATTTAAACCTAATGGGGTTATCAGATTGTCTCCAGGCAAATTCACCATCATGATGCCAAAGTATTTGAATACTGACAGTGTGACATTGACTTCAGCTCATATATGGAATTTTCTAGTCTAATGTAAACACATGATAATTTAATATAACTGTAAGATACAGTACAATGACTTCAAATGTGTGTTCGGCCAAGAGGCAAACACGTACTTCCTTCCTTTAAGGACATTTGTAAATAGTTGTGAAACTTATTATGGAACCAGGATAAAGAGGCGTCTTCAAAGATCAGGTGAAAATATCCAGCTTAACATTGTTTAACACGCTTCATTACACAAGGACTGGTTGTACTTGTATTGGGGGAAGGTTATCTGTGTTTTGCATTGGTTTCCACTTGAGACACTTGGTGTGCTGTAGGCTATAACAATAAGGGTCTTAGGGGAAGTAACGCACTTCCAGTCTTACCGCACAGCACACATCCCATGCCGCAGATCACGTAATCCCATTACACTAGTAGACATTTTCTCTGTGTCTCTGTCTTTATCTGACACTGTCACACTACACTGCATAGCTTCCTTGCAGTGTGACGTCACAGGCATTTAGTTGATGTTTTCAGCAGAGCCGATGATACTACATTGAGTCAGCAGACCGAAGTCAAAACACTCACTTTGTTTTGTCTTTGCAGGTCCAGCATTACATTTTGAAAACCCCCCTCAGCACCTTGAGGTGAAGGTGGGACAAACTGCCCGTCTGACTTGCTGTTTCACCGGCAGCCCACCTGTAGTGTCCTGTTGGATCAGAAACAAAGATCAGGTGCTGTAATTTAAAGGCTAGTATACAAAATATCCACTTTCTGACCACCCAACTTTATTTGTCTCCATTGTCTGTCAGTATTTATCTCCTCCTCTCTCTTTTCCTTACTTTTTATCTGCAGATAGTGGATGGTCCAGAGCTGTGGGCAGAAAATACTGATCAGAGCAGCACACTTGTTATAGCGGAGGCTAAACCACAGCACACAGGTCGCTACACTGTTGTAGTGAAGGACCGTAAAAGCTCAGCACAACACACACTGACCCTTTCTGTCATAGGTAAGGCAACACACACTCCTTAGTGTCAAGACCATATAAAGTAATATTGCAGTTTTTTGAGCGGTGTATTCATCATCGTCCCACCAGAGAAGCCGCAGCCTCCTGCCTCCTGCCCTGTGATCTCCCTCATCACTGCCAGCAGCCTTGTACTGTCCTGGTCGGGCCCCTGCTACGACGGTGGCAGCGCTGTCCTGGGTTATGTGGTTGAGTTAAAGAGCCAAGGACGTGCGGAGTCTGGGGACTGGAGTGAACTCACTGCCCAGTGCAAGAGCACTTCATACAAAGTGTGCTCCGGGCTGCAGCCTCAAGGGGAATATTGTTTCAGGGTGAGGGCCTACAACACAGTGGGAGTAAGTGAGCCAGGCCCAGTATCAGCAGTGGTTAAGATGGAGCAGAAAGGTAAGGTGATATGGGTTATTCATATATGAAAATAGGGCAAATATAATGAGGCTACTATTACAGCTATTGTGTCTGTGTGTGTAGATTCACACAAACCACAAGAAGAGGAGGGTCCTCAAGAATATACCTGTGTCACTGTTGATTCATCTCACAAAGTCACAGATCACTACAATTTGCAGGAGAAACTGGGAATGTAAGTATCTGCCTGGACAAAACCCATTTTCCAAACAGGTTTGTTGAGAATTGATAAGTGCCTTTCCACAGAAAATAGGATGAACATTTCAGCGTCAGTCTTTCCTTTTATTAGCATGGGTTGTCTGGAAGGGATGGAAGTCCTGCCAAGTGCAAAGGAGGGAGGATTAAAATGCATGCATGTAGAGACATGGTTCTCACCGTATTAACAACAGTTGTACAACAGTGGTTGCAGTCATACTAAAATCACAGATCTGAAGATTGTTTTCCGGGTTTGATTGTCAGCCTTTATAACTCAAGAAAAAATCATTGTGATGGGCTTACTTCATTACAATACCTCACTTTTTAAAGATCTATGATGACACAACATTCACATTTTATTTCTTGAGGTTTAGAAATAAAAAAGACTAAACACGTCTCTTCATCAGGGGAAAGTTCGGACTGGTGTATAAACTAACCCACAAAGTGACCGGACATGTGTATGCTGGGAAGTTCTACAAAGGCCGACGTGCCAAGGAGAGGGAGGCTGCTCGTAAAGAGATAGAGTTGATGAACTACCTTCACCACCCCAAACTGGTTCAGTGTCTGGCGGCATATGATCACAAGCCTGAGATGGTCATGGTGATGGAGTTGTGAGTATCGTCATGAAAGCCCAAAGTGGATGAATTCTTATAGCACCTGCAATGTTTCAACACAAAGAGATTTAATAACAGTTTGCTGCCCCTGTGGTTTGTCTGTCTGCAGTATAGCAGGCGGGGAGCTCTTTGAACGTATTGTGGATGATAACTTTGAGCACACAGAGCCTGCCAGTGTGCGCTACATGCAGCAGATCCTGGAGGGGATTGCCTACATGCATCAGCAAAACATTGTCCATCTGGACCTCAAACCTGAAAACATTGTGTGTGTTGACACCACTGGCACCTCAATAAAGATCATTGACTTTGGATTAGCCAGCAGGCTCGGTATGTGAAATAAAACCCTCAAATGTTTACTTGTTATTCTGGTGTGTGTTTCAGCACCAAATTATGCCTTTTATGTTTAACAGATGGTGACGCACCTCTGAAGGTGATGCATGGGACTCCAGAGTTTGTGGCACCTGAAGTGATCAGTTTTGAGCCTGTGGGTTTGGCCACTGATATGTGGAGCATTGGGGTCATCTGCTATATATTGTGAGTCCTACTTTTAATCCTATAGCCTTTTCTACATTAAAGGAATAGTTCAACATTTTGGGAAATACACTTATTTGCTTTCTTGCGAGTTAAATGAAAAGATCAATCCACTCACATGCCTGCATTATACTTTGTTACCTTTGAACCAGCCTGTTGCTAGTCTTTGTAATATGCTAAGCTAACGGCTAGTGTTAATAGGTTTATATTTGTTGTACAGACAAGAGAGTGGTATTGAATTTCTCATCTAAATTTTGAGAAGGAAGCGAAAAAAGTGTATTTCCCAAAATGTCATGATGTTCCTTTAAATATATTTTGTGTCATGCAAATGCAGCATATTCTTGATATTTGAATAGGTGAGAGCTGATTTTCTGACACAATGACTGCAAAACTTTTTACAGTAGTCACATCAAACTAGGATTGAGTCAGTTGGACCCATGTCTATCAAACTGACCCAGTACTTTACCTATCAGTCTTGAGGGACTTAGTAAATTGCAACACCAGAAAAACACTTTGAGAAACTGAACAGAACATAATAGACTGTGCTGGTACTGATAGTCATGATGGATTGACTGCCTGTGGTTTGAGAATTTTAGCCTTTTAGTACCACCTAGTGGATATAGACTGATACAGTCAATATAATAACACTGCTCTTTTTCTGTGGTTGTCAGACTGAGTGGTGAGTCTCCATTCCAGGGTAACAGTGATGCAGAGACCCTGGCCTTGGTCACAGCTGCCCAGTGGGAGTTTGATGATGAGAGCTTTGAAGAGATCACAGACGAGGCCAAAAATTTCATTAGCTCCCTGCTTAACAAGGACACCAGGTGATGTCATAATCATACAGCTATTGCACAGCATCCCAGACCCCATCTTGACCTTAACCTTAAGCTCTGTGTGTTTCCCAGGCGGAGGATGTCCTGTAAAGAGGCACTCGCCCACCCTTGGATGGCTGCATTTGAGTCTGGAGATCATGCCGCCACCAAGTGTCTGTCCAAGGAGAAGATGAAGAGGTTTCTAGCCCGGCAGAAGTGGAAGGTAACACATTTCAGGACATTACTTTTATTTTTTTCTTTGAGTTTGAAATGTTGCTTTTCTTTTCTGACTTTTTTTCTTAATATTTGTGTCATAGAAAGCAGGCAAGGCCATGCTAGCCCTGAAGAGAATGGCTCTGCTGTCTAAAGGTGAAAGCTCTGTATCTCCTACCAGCCCTGGAGACGGTGAGACACGTTCTTTTATTATGTTCTCATCAGAGTCATTTGTTTTCCTTGTCTAACCGGACTATATCTGTGCTCCTGGGGTTTTACCCGTTTTTCCATCTACTTCCTCTTTCCTCCTCCTCTCTGGCCCAGCATCACCCCTGAGTCCGGAGGCAGAACATGCCCTGGAGTCTCTGGAGCGCAAGATGCAAGAGCCACCTCATTTCACCCAGACCTTGGAGGACCAGACAGTAGCTCAGGGATCCAGTGCTCGTCTCTCATGTCACGTCACAGGTACACACATACTTCTTATCTTCCTTCATTCAGGAGCTCAAGACTTACTGCAAGTCACAAAAATGAGGACTAGGGACCTGATTTGGACTTGAGTTGACAGTTAAATATTCAAATCTGAAGTTTTGACCAAGTAAAATCATGAAACAGTAGAAATAAACAGTCACACACTGTATACGTTCCATTATCAGACCTATTGCTTTGAAATAAATATGTTCAGATACAATATATCCATTCAGTCATGTGACGGTCAGCATTCAGGCCTGTAGGACTTGGATCTTGGCTTGCAATTAGTTCATGAAGACTTTTGCTTCTTGCCCCTGTCCTCCCCCCTCCCATCTATCTTGGCAGGATATCCTGACCCAGGGGTAGTGTGGCTGTGCGGGGAGGCGCCTGTGGAGGAGTCATCCACAGTTCAGATAGAATATGAGGAAGATGGCTGCTGTACCCTGGTCCTAGTCAAAGTCGGCCCAGAGGACAGCAACGTTTACACCTGCAGAGCCACCAATGACCACGGAGAGACATCCTGCTCAGCCAAACTCGTTGTTCAACAGTAGATTCATTTCATCAATGCATGCTTACTGCATATGACGGAGACACAAGTATAAATATAATGTTCTTGAGTCTTGAACAGTTTGTTGTAGATTCTTATTTTAATTCAAAAAAAGGGACAAAGCTGGACATTCTGTACTGTGGCTGGATATATTTCTACGTGTATTATTGTACAAAAACTACAGATGAATATTGTTACAGAGTATATAGATAAAGGTTGATATTTCTTCATGGGACCAAGATGTGGTTATACATTGTCTTTAACAAACTGCATTTTCATTTCTTGTTTTAGTGAGCAGTTGTTCCAGCTAAAACCAAAAAAAACGCATTCTTATTTTGGCTCATGTGTGAATTATTTTACCTTTGTCTTTCCAAACCTGCCACCTCGCAAAATATGAATAAACAGATATGTGTTTTAAAAAGCACACATGCCTTAAATTATGCTGTTTGATGAAGAGCATGTTTTTTAAGCTGTTGTTGGGTAAAAGGACGAGATGTTTTTTGAAAAATATTCTCAGTAAAACAAATCTTAAGAAAACGACAAAGCTATTGTTTTTTTCGTTTCAACAGTGTATCTCACGAAATATTCAGATGACAACAAAATGTGCAAAAAATTACCGGCTGTCCAAACTGTAGGAGATCTCTACCAGTATCAAAAGATACACTCAAACCATCAGTGTACAGAGGCTTCAAGTTGTAATACTGACACAAACTAAAAACAAGTTTTAGTGGAATATCAAACTCAAACTCATAGCAGGAAAAAAAGAAAATATTCTATATTTTTCTTGCCTGCGAATCACACATAATGACCAAAACCAAAAAATGAATTTCTCCTCACAAGTGTTGTCTGTGTAACCTAAGCCTGATAGACTGTATGGTAGGTAGTTTATTAGTACAATAATACTCTCTAGCACATCAAATCCACAACTGAAAATATTCCAAGAAACGCACTATTTACTCCTGTTTAAGTATAACAGTAACCAGCTGTTTTAGGAAATTAGCGTTTTCAAAAAAATAACAACATATTTGTGTATGTGTGATTCATATCTTCAGTACAAACGAATCAGCTTGCCTTATCCTTTCAGAAAATTAAGTTGTTCCATGTGATTGGCAATGGGAGTCATCCGTGGCGGTCTGACCCGTGTCGGACATGGCAGTGGGGTCCGAGGGTTGGAGTTGCTGAATTCGTTTTAACTGCGTTTCCAGAAGCTGTGAGTTACAACACACGTTCCTGTGTTCGATCATGTTTCTCATTATGAACATGTGTGTGGAAGGTGCCACGCTGTTCAGGAAATAATTGTTTTTTCTCATGTAAGTAAACAGCCGCTTCACCAGCTTACTGTTAACACAGTCCTGGAGTTCTGGTACCAGATTAACCCTTCGCAACACATCATGTGGGTCTTTTGTGTTACCCTGGTGAAGTCTGTCGTGAAGTGCGTAATGGTGGCTTGATCCAGTTACCGGATGTGCATTTTCTTCTGAATGCTCAAGTTTTTCTCTGAGCCATGGCAGGGGCACCTTCAGTTTCCGATGAACTGCTTTAGCCAAGTTCTTTGATGTCGGAGCAGCTGGTTTTCCTTCATGTGGATGAAAAGGGGGGTTGTCAGGAACTCGTGAGTTTGTGTGTGTTGCTAAACCATGTGCTGAGTCATACAGGCAGACATTTGGGAAATGTTTCCATGACAGGAGAAGGTCAGCAAAATCTCTTGGACTTTCTGTCTGCAAGTTGAATTTCAGACTGTAAACGATGCCATGGGGGCAAGAAACTACACACCATCCACCTGTAAAGGGGAGAAAAAAGAGGAAATTTATTGTCTCTTTTCTTTTCAGACTTATGTTTTTCACAGTTACATTTAATTCATACTTACCAGAGGTACCCCAGATAGATTGATGCACTTTGACATAAGTCTGTTGATTCTTCACTTTCTCCCTCAGCCGGAAGATGAGATCTGCACGAGATCCACTAGAGTCAACACTGGAACTTTTGCACAGACTTCGGAGAGTTGCTTCCTGGGAGACATGAAACAGAAGTGTTCACCAAGAATTCAAGTTAAAATTAAAATGATCATTCTTAGCAACGCATTTATTGTAACATCTCTTGAAAGACACAAGACATGAACAGAGAGAGGGTGAGCATGTTCACCTTCTTACTGTGAGATCAGTTTGACCATTCCCTGATTAAAAAAGGCAAATCAACACACGGATTTGGATTATAAAAAACTACACAAAAAGAACATTTTTTGTGGTTATTCTGACTTTACATAAAAAAGAAAGCTTAGGCCAAATAAATAAGGCTTATTTTTATTAATAACCTACATTTTGTTTGAGCAAATCCTCACAAAGACGGTCTGCAGTTACACTACTTAGTTCTCCCGCAGTCTCAGATGTGGGCATCTTTTTGAATTCGGTGTTGAGGACACTATCGGATTTGCGGGTTTCCTTCCCAATCCAAGGAGCCCAGCGTTCATAAGATGGACGAACCAAAAACGGATTTGTTGAAGAGTCTAAAAAAAAAGTAAGAACAAGGTCATAAGTGCATTTCCGATGGAAAATTGAAAAAAGTGTTAGAGCCACAATGTTATTTTTTTGTTTGTCTTATATTATCCTTACCTAAACCACAATGTGATTATATGTATACACATGCAGTTCTCACATTGGACACAGTGTGGAGCATCAATGCAGTAAGTGCATATAGCAAAGGTGATGAGAATCAGGTGTGCAGATGGGGAAGCAAACCGTTTTGACCGTGTCAGTGTGGCATCGTGTCGGCTTGGCCGACATTTGAATCTGTGTTTGTTCAACGGAAACATCAACGTGAATAAATATGGACAATGCTGTTATCTACTTATGTTAAGGTGATCGTGTGTATGCTGAACTTTGAATAAACAGATCACCTAATCCAAAGACATACAGTGCATTGGACACTGGTTTATTGTTTGGCTCAGAGCACACGTCTGAAACAAGTTTACCCGTTCGCACCTCAGTGGCTTATATGAGTATGTTATTTTTTTCACTACGAAAGGAAAATATGTATCTATGCACACTGGAGTTGACTAATTGTAACCAGACTATAAATTAATGATATAAGAGTTTGTGTTTAGAGTTAGTGAAAATACCTGGGGCACTCTAGAGTACTTGCCCTGACGAAGTCCTTAATGGCTAAAACGAGTAGGTATGTTTTTAACTATGACTAAGTAGCCATGAAGTATTAAAGGCTTTTTAAATTTTTTACCTTCTTGTGGGCCTCAGATCTTTTTAATAACTCTAAATTAGCAGGATCCCCAAACTGAAGAGCACCAGCACTCCATGCATCTGTTTTTATAAAGAGTTTGTGTTTGTAAAAAAGATGAATCAATGCAAACAGTTACTTTATACAGTTTGAAAGTTTGGGCAAATAACATTCAATCTTCTGCAGCTATGAACAGAAAATATGTTTTTGACATTGTCTCCTTCGTGTGCTCTAAAGGCCTCTGACACTACAACATGATTTCAATCACAATTAACTGTTGAATTAAGAATGATCGATCTGGTCATCTTTGAAGTTCAACTAGTGGTTTAGCAGAATAAACAGACATAGCAACATACAGAAGGATTTAACTCTTTACTTACTGGGAAAAAAGCCTTGACTGATCATTTCCAGATGTACAGAGTCCCAGAAGTCCTCTATGTTGTGTTGTCCATCAAAGTCTTCAGGAGGTGTTTCCAATTCACTCACTACATTCACAGACACATCGGATAAATACAGAAACCATTTTCGATTTAAATTACAAAAATAAATAATAAATAAATAAATAAATATTTTAATTTCTTATTCTCAATCGCTAATAACTTACCCTCCAGTTTGGAGACTCTGTTTCTGTGGATGTCCATCATGACAACAGCAGGGGAAAAGCCACAGTTTACGCAGGAGTAACTGTACTCTGTGTTGTTCAAAGCCTCGAAGTGACAATAGGCTTGAAAAATGATGTTGATCGCGGGAAACTTTTGGCCCCGAAAACTCTCCAAACAGCTGATCAGTCTGGACACCGACACATGATTCTGTAAAGAAAAACAAAGGGATTATATAGATTTTTCTTTCTTACATGTATGCAAGTACAGAAAGATATAAAAGTGCAGTGTGATAAATACACATTGCTATATACACACCTGTAGGTTGTATCGCATATAGAGGCAAAGCTCTAGAGTCAAGATGACATGATCATTAAAGTTGTGAAGACCATCTCGCCATTCCTGGTACCGGTAGTCCATGTGGCATTTAGGGCATCTTTTATTGTAAGTCGAGATGTCTGCAGTGAGTAGAAGAATAAAATCAGGACATCGAATCAGCAGTACGTGGTCAGTCCATGATGTATTTTACTTACTGTGATTTACACCATTCATGCTGACTATTGTAGCTTTGTCTGTGATGAGAAATCCATCTTCTAATCTGGGATGGCCTTGACAGAGCTTGCATGTTTCTTCAGTAGGAATCAAACATGCAGGATAATCTGTCAGTGCTCTTGGTGCAGTGGCATCTCCAGGAAGAGTTGCAGGTATTTTCTTCTCTGCATAAGTGTATCTCACACTTCTCTCCAGCTCTGTGGTAGCAGGATTACTGTGAGACTGAAATGTCTCTTGCGTTGAAGCGGGCAGGAGGTCTTTCCTAGTTTGAAACACGTGCCACTTACCGATGCTCTTGTGTGGACATGATTTACGAGGGTTGGTACAGGGGCAATGCCAGGTTTGTTTTTTCAAGTTATAAGTGACTATAACTCTCCCAAAGGAGGAGAAACTGCGTATTTTGGGCTCATGCACAGAGAGACAAAGTTGATGTGTGGAACCTCCCAAATCCACCAACACAGAAAAAGGCACATGGTCTTTCTCTGCTCCTTTTTGCCTCAATTTGCAGGTTGCCATCATAGATTCTTCGACAATATGCAGAGACACCAATTCCTCAAGAACCTCCGGATTAAGAAACTCCTCGCAAGCAATCTTGGTGCAGTAATCCAGCGATCGAATGTGCTCACACAAGCTGTAAATTAGCCCACTCTGCTTTGCAAGCAACTGGTACTTGTGACATTCCTCCAACCCACATTTTATCTGATGATGTTTTCCCCATGTTTTGCGCTGTACATGTATCGGCACAGAGAACCCATGAGCAACTCTTTGGACAGCAAATATTCCACGTGTTTCATCAACACACACGTTTTTAAGATGTGAAGCAGCAGTAATATCCTTTAGCCCCCCATGCTTCCTCTTTATGTGGGCACCCAGGTTTTTCTTGTAAAGACGAAGCGAGCAGTGAGGGCACCGCACTAATCTTAAACTTCTGATACCGTAAGACGGCAGCGTCATTGTGTCAGGATACGATGCAGCATCCTTAACTGAGCCCTCGGGTGAACGAGCATCTGTGCTCGAGGCCTCTGGTTGTGAAGCTGCGGGGATATCGCTGGATACTGGTGAAGCTACAGGGGAGTGGAGAGAAACTGAGGGTGGAAGCGTATAACAATGGTCTTGCTCTACTACTGATGTATTACACTCCATAGGCTCCTCCAGCAGATTCAACAGGCTTGGGTGAGGCTCTGAGTTGGGTACTGCCAGTGTCGTAGCTGGAGAAGGGGGTAGTGCTGATGTCGTAGCTGGAGGAGGGGGTACTGCTGTTGTCACAGATGGAGAAGGGGCAACTACTGATGTCACAGATGGAGAAAGGGGCACTGCCGATGTAGCATGTGGGGGTTCTGGTGATTTTGCAGGTGGAGAAGGGGGTACTGCTGCCGATGTTGTCGCTGAAGAAGGGCATCTTGAAATCTCCTGGGAAGCAGCAGTGCAGAGTAGTGATGGCAATAAGAGTGGTTCCAATGTGAGTGATGGAGGAGGTTTATTTTGACATCCGAGCGCATGGCTTTCCATATCTTCCCTCCGTATGATTGTTTTTTCACAGTAGGGGCAATGATAATGACCCGTGAGTCTGCATGGCTGATTGCATCTGCAGATGATGTTATCTGCAAGAGGACACAGAGCAACAGTAACTACAACCTTAACTACAATATTAAATAATCAATAAATATATGTAAGTTCTACAGCTAAGACAGTCGACTTACCTTTAACATGCAATGCAGTGCTGATATGGCAATCCATGTGTCTCTGGATCTTCTTGCTGGTAGTTGGCTTGAATTTGGGACACAGAAGGCAGTGAAACAAAGTCTTGCTGATATTTGAGCACTGTATTTCGAACTGGCCCCCAGGTTTAACTATTGATTGGTGGATCTGTAAAATAGCAATGTTTTACTTGTATTACAACTTTAGGACATTTTTAAAAACAACTTTACTGGAATAAGCTCAACAGAGGAAATACAGACATTGCTCTGCACACATATAGCATTTCTACAATTATAACATGAGGAAAGGAAAAAAATACAATTAACAAAATATATGAAATAAAATATAACAAAGATTTGACAAAACATTAAACGTGCTTCATGATGTCTTCCAGAGGAATGCCAGCTTTGTGTTGCAAAGATTGTTTAGTGATGCATAACATAATAATTAGAAAACCTTAGTTTGTTGTTGTTGCAGACAACGACGTTTATTACAGTCATTCACGGTTCTGTTATCAGTATGAACCACAGTCAGTGGCATGAACAAATAAAAACTAGGTACATTGTAAAAATCTTAGAGAGACATTGTATATTATGGCTTTGAACCTTGTGTCAACTGAAGACTTTTTGGCTTAATTGTCAACATTAATGCTAGCTATTCCGTCCGCATACATGGGAACAGCTAACGCTAACTACAACAAAGTATAAAAGCGCTTTGAAATGACATGTTTAGCACTGAGGACTGCAGCTCTGATGAGATGTTAGTCTAGTTTATAATCACTTACTTTGACCATGATGCTTTGAAGCATCCAGTGGCTCAACTTCCATTAAAAATGTAGTTTTAAGTGTTGCTGCACGCAAAACTCTCTGCAGTCTGATTGCAACTGTAATTGAAGTGCGCATGCGCGATAGCTTACAAGGACCCAATTAATGCAGTTGTTCACCACAATGCCTGTATGGAATCGGGCCTTTATTTTAAAAGGTTTATCCATAGATGTATAATAAGACTTACACCTATCAGCCACAACATTAAAACCACTGACAGTGAGATGTTAGAAGAGATGTTGGAAGCAAATCCATTCAGTATAAGATTGTATAAATATTATTTCACCCCACTCAAGCTATATAAAATGGATCTGATTCAAAATAGTAACTGCGGGCAATGTAAGGAGGTTTTTCACATTCTTACACGCTATATGGGAATGCCCCTTGGTTCTGTCCATTAACTGTATATAAATATATATATATAGACATATACAGTCAGTGGTTCTGCCTAGTGTCTAGCCAACTTGTCCATTTCAATTGCTAAATAGTATAGGTCTATATTCGGAAGTGCCAATCCTCCCCTTTACCTAGGGGTGCACTTTTTTTTAAAGTTAATCCTCAGCCTTTTCCCATTCCCATAAGTAATCTTTAACTTTTTGATTATATTGTTTCAACTTATCTGATAAAGATATTTATCTTGCCCCAAAGCATGAGGTTAATTGCTTTCCACCTATCCAGATTGTTTTTTTATCTTTTGAAGTAATGGTGCAAAATAATATTATACCTGGCTGGGTGGCACATGCTGTCAACTGGGTGGCGGCACAGGATAACTGGTTAGGTGGTTTCTGGTTTTGGGTGGGGTTACCTGGGGAAGAGATGGCGCCAGGATGCACTATGGGAAGAAGGCAATCAGGCAAGGGTAGTGTGATGCTCTGGGCAATGTTCTGCTGGGAAACCTGGCATTGATTTGGATGTTACTTTGACACATACCACCTACCTAAACATTGTTGCAGACCAAGAACACCCCTTCATGGCAACGGTATTCCCTGATGGCAGTGGCCTCTTTCAGCAGGATAATACACCCTGCCACACTGCAAAAAATTTTCAGGAATGGTTTGAGGAAAATGACAGAGTTCAAGGTGTTGCCTTGGCTTCCAAATTCCCCAGATCTCAATCCAATCAAGCATCTGTGGGATGTGCTGGAAAAACATGTCCAATCCACGGAGGCCCCACCTTGCAACTTACAGGTCTTAAATGATCTGCTGCTAACGTCTTGGTGCCAAATACCAGAGGACATCTTTAGACGTTGGAGGAGTCCATGCCTTGATAGGTCATCTGTATTGGCGGAACGAGGGGAACCTACACAATATTAGGCAGGTGGTTTTAATGTTGTGGCTGATTGGTGTAGGCCAATAATACATCCATGGGCTTATCATGTATCTTGTCAAATCTGTGGACAATATTGCCAATTTCTTGATAACTGGCTTGTCAAAAAATGTGAAAATAAAATAAACCTAAAAGTTTGACTTGTCGGACAAGATGAAGATGAATAACATTAATCTAATTTTCTCATCATCCACTGCATTGATGGGACAAAAGACCACAATCATATTGAAATTGCTGTTCTATCAATTGTAAAAAAAAAAAAAGAGACAATCTGTCTACAAATCATGTGAACACATATTTTAACATTTTTTACGTAATATCCAAGGATTGTCGTTGGCATGCATGACATAGACCTTCACCTCAGGACAGCTGACATGATCCACAGTAAACTTAACCCCTCTTGTAATTTTCAGTGTGTCTAGATGTGTACACTATGTAAATGTTCCAGGCAGAGATGAAAGGTGCCAGCCATCTTAGTAAATTGCCTCATTGGCTTACATAATAGTTGTTTTTCTTCATTGTTCAAGGGTAGATTAATATCTGTAAAGCCTACTATTCTTGCAACACAGAAAATGCAGTTATAAAAAAAACTCACAGGCAACAGTATTTGTGGATTTTATTGTATTTATTATCTATTGACTATGTTGAATTATACCTTCTTTATGTGCATTTTTTACCCTCAGTACACATAACCACACTTAGTTACTTTTTGTATAACTTCACAAGAAACATTTCTACATGAAATCACATTTTTTCACAATTGTCTATTAATACCCAGATATTCATAAAATATTTCAAACAGTTTGTTTGACTAATTGCACGAACATTATATAATTAGTTTGGCTTGTGTGTGAATATTTTTTTTAGTGCCACAAATCCTCTTCCCATTTGGCAGTATGAATAATATGAGATGTATTTATTTTATCGTAAGAGCATTAGGAGCCAGGCAGACCTGAAATCATGTTGTTTGAATCACATGGTGAAGAGCAGAAAACCACTGAAGGTGTTGTAATTCATGCTATCATCATAGATGATCCTGTGTGCCTGGAGCTCCACATATACGTTATCTCCCACGTCCAGGGGGATGACCGCAGCATTGCTGCCCATGTCGTTGCTGTCAGTCCCAGATGTGTCCCAGACAGATGTCAGCCTCACACCGTTCTTCATGAGGCTCACAACAGAGTTGGCATGAGGATTGATGTTGTTGAACATCGAGAATCGAAAGAAGTACATTCCTTTGACCATCGCTGTGAAAATGCCTGTCAAAAAAAGGAGAATGGTTTACATTTAATGAGTCCTTATATGTCTGTCTCTCTCTCTCTCCTTCTATGTCTTTCTCTGTCTGGCACACTACCTGTTGAAGGATTGTAGCCACTGCCAGTGTTGGAGAAGACCTTCTTATACTGCAGTGGGGTATTAGCAGAGATAGGCCCAGTGTTTCCAAAGCCAGAATCCCTGAGAGCTGCTGAAAAGGCCACTTGAGGTGCACCTGAGACCATCAAATTACCACAAACACATCAGAGGTTAGAACTGATAAAAAGATCAGGGAAGAATTATATCTCCTTGTTATAACCCACTAAAAACATTTGCCATATTTTACCTTCAATCAGGCTCCGCAGCTCCAGGACTTCTTTCCCAGTGTTTTGCAACTTCTCCTCCAGGTGTGTTATTTTTCCCACCATGTTTGCTACTTTCTCTCCCACTGCCCCCAGGGTTTGACTTATGGAAGTGAGGGAGCAGGTATCAGAGCAGCTGGTTGATCCTGGGTACAGAGAGACCTTGTCATTGTTTTTGTCGGCTTGTGCTTCACATAGCCAGCAGCTGAACGCAAGAATCAGGACTGACACTCTCATCATCCTTGCAGTTTTGAAATCTCTGCTTCAATGTAGTTTTCCTCTTTCAAGTCTACCCCCCTTTTATACTCCACCTGACACTGTGCAACACAAGAAACACCGGTTACAGGAAACGCCCATTTAAAAAAGAAAACACTATCTCAGTTGGGAAAACCTACCCAAGTCCAAAAGGTGATTAATGACACTTATACAGCATGTTACTGGCAAAGTTTACAAAGTTCTTTATGTGTCTGAGATAATAAAACACTGCATACAGCAAGTTTAAAGACTTTTAAAATATGATATTGATTAAATACACTTGTTAAAATAGGACATTTTGCAATTTGTTAGCTTTGCCCCATGACTGCACTCTGGTTAACAGGGAACTAAAAAATCTACAGATAAGTACGTTTTACGATACAAACCTTGTCATACTTTAAAGTTAATCAAAACGTATCATATCTGCAACCAGTGTAGTGTCGCTGAAATTGGGAAGACAGGTGTTGATATTATATAATGATGCTTTCTATGTGCGTTAAATAATGTTTGAGTTTCTGGTTTATTTCAGGACAGTTTTCTAATGTTTTTTTAAATTACTTAAATGTTTTGGTTGTACTTGTTTTCATGTTGATTGATACTGATAGTGTTCCTAGTGTGAATACTCATATGGCAAAAATGATGACTGTGGATGAACGCGTATGAATGTGGGTGTGAATGGGTGAATGTGGCATGTAGTGTAAAGCACCTTGAGTGACTGAAAGACTATAAATGCAGCCCATTTACCATTTACATATTGGTCTTTCTCAAGGAAAGTTCAATACAAGTGTCAGATACAGATACAGCCTTTCATATATATATATATATATATATATATATATATATATATATATATATATGTGTGTGTGTGTGTGTGTGCACACCCCACATCTGGTGGTAATGTACAATCAGTGACATCATCAGCAAGTTACAAAGATATAGTTGAGGTAACTGCAATTACTGAACATTAGAAAAAGTTAAGAGAATACATCAATACCTCTATCTATATACGTTTTGACATCAAGAGAAAAAAGTTCATGTAGTTTGATACATATTGTCAGGTAATATTACCAGGATTCACAGACATGATGTTATTAGTGCTTTTGCTCCTCTAATTGAGGTTTTTCCCTTTTGTGAAAGGAGATCAAACAATGGATAATTGAGCTTGCACTGTACTCTCAGTTCGTACTCGTTAATTAGCCATGAGTTGTTTGGAATGTAAAACCAGTTCTTTTAATTCCACAACATGAAAACAGACCATCACCTACCGAGTAAAGCTAGTTATTCTCGGAAGCTGAATACCTGAGCAGGAAGAATGTGTTGACTGTAGCCTCAGGTCACCTGAGGAGTGTTTCATCACGCTGGCTAACAGGATAGTCTGGCTTATTTCGATAAACCTCGCTAATTTAAGTGGGAGGTCCTTTCCATCACTGCAGCTTATATGAGTCCCAGCTCAGTAACCATGGTAACTTAGCAGAACTAGCCTGCTCTGTGGCAGGCTAACGGTCAAGCTTAACTCACTAAGACCAAGAAAGTGGATCATATCACTCCAGTTCTCAGATCTTTACACTGGCTTCCTGTCTGTCAAAGAATTGACTTTAAGATATTGCTGTTGGTTTATAAAGCACTAAATACATCTCTGATCTGCTGCTACATTATGAACCATCTAGACCTCTCAGGTGGTCTGGGACAGGTCTGCTTTCTGTCTCCCAGAGTAAAAACTAAACATGGTGAAGCAGCTTTCAGTTTTTATGCTCCAAATATCTGGAACAAACTCCCAGAAAACTGTAGATCTGCTGCGACCCTCAGTTCTTTTAAATCGCAGCTGAAGACTTTTCTGTTTGCGGCTGCCTTTCATTAAACCACATTGAGGGTTAATGTATTACACTGCACTGTTACTTTTATTCTCTTGTTTTATCTGTCTTATTCCCTTTTAGCTTCTTTTTTATTTCCAAATTTAACACTTTTTAATTGTTTTTATATGTCTTTTTACTTGTGTTGCTTTTATTTTCTGTTTTAATGCCTTTTATGCTCTATGTAATGCACTTTGAATTTCCTTGTTGTTGAAATGTGCTATACAAATAAACATGCCCCGCCTTGCCATGCCTTAACATAGCTGCATGTCAAAGAATGTCAGACAGACAGAAACAGACTCAAAAGACGGCTCCATCAAGTGTCTTTTCACACTCGCATCACTTGTCTGTGTTCAGGAAACATAAAATAGAAGAACCGTGAGGGACTTTTACAAAAATACTTAAGTAAATCCCCATTTTATTCGTGTTTACTCCTGTATTGGACTAGACCCTTTTATTTAAAAGTCTAGCGTTTATAATTTAAGAAATAAAAGTGTGCCAGCGTTATTTTGAAGTTATTTATTTATTCATTCACTTATTTTGTTCAAGCTGTGAAGACAAAAAGAAAACGAAATAAAGGCCAAACCATGTCCTTCTGCTGTGTTTAAATGTATACAGTATTAACTCCTTTATAGTAAGCAAAATTCACCGCTCTCATCACCTGTTCTGCCGCCGGGGAAAAGAAGGAACATGTCATTGGCAAAAGTCAGAACCTGCGGCTTCAAAAATGCTCACAATGTGTTTGAAACAGCTGTACTGTATTTTGAAACAGTCAGTAAAATTCAGTAAGTCTATATTCATGTAGAGTAATAAATCTCCAAATGTCAATTAGATGGTATTCTGCATGAGAAATAAAGACAAAAGGTTATGATATTATAGTGATATTTGATCCGGACAGACGTGATCACTAACCGGTATCCACTGTATTCATATCCTTCCCCAGTTTCTTTATCTCCAACTGCAACTTAATTTTTAACTTTCATTGACGCTTGTTAATGGACATTTTGTGAAAGAGAAAATGTGTCAAAGAGTATGATAATGCTGGTAAGTTGGTTCTCTTAAGTTGCTGACACTGTAATTTTAATTATACATCTGATATTATCTAGCCAGTGATAATATAGCCACACTAATCTGAAGGGCAATACTATTGAATGCTCATTTATTAACAAATAAAGATAAAATCATGAACAGGGACAAGCGCTGCTCTTTACTTCCCCCAGACTCATCCAGCCGGATGTGGGGATTGAATCGTCATGGAGGGACAAACCAGTGGCTGGAAAAGGCTGGATTGAAAGACAGCACAGAGGCACTAATCATGGCAGCACAAGAACAGGCACTTAGTACAAGATCAATAGAGGCCACCACACCAGACAGGACCCCAGGTGCAGGCTGTGCAAAGATGCTCCTGAGACAGTTCAGCACATAATAGCAGGGTGTAAGATGAAGGCAAGAACAGCATACATGGAACACCATGACCAAGTGGCTGGCATAGTGTACAGGAACATCTGCACCGAGTATGGGCTGGAGGTCCCGAGGTCACAATGGAAGACACCTCCTAAGCTGGTTGAGAATGACCAAGCCAAGATCCAGACTGACAAACTGGTGATGGCTAACCAACTGGACATCGTGTTGATTGACAAACAACAGAAGAAGGCAGTAGTGATAGACGTAGCAATCCCGAGCGACAGCAACATCAGGAAGAAAGAACACGAGAAGTTTGAAAAATACCAAGGGCTGAAAGAGGAGCTAGAAAAGATGAGGGGAGTAAAGGCAACAGTGGTGCCAGTGGTAATTGGAGCACCAGGGGCTGTGAAACACAAACTGGTAGAGTGGCTCCAGCAGATTCCAGGTACAACATCTGAGGTCTCTGTCCAGAAGAGCGCAGTCCTAGGAACAGCTAAGATACTGCGCAGAACCCTCAAACAGACCGGAGCTTGAGGAAGTTTCTGCCTAGTGTCTAGCCAACTTGGCCATTTCAAATGCTAAATTGTATAGTTCTATATTTGGAAATGCCAATCATCCCCTTTCCCTAGGAGCACACATATTTTTTAATGTTAATCCTCAGCCTTTTCCCATTCTATAAGTAATTATTTGATTATATTGTTTCAATATCTTATCTGGTATAATCAGTTGGAAACGTCATTGAGATATAGTTAAATTGCGAGGCAACCACCATCTTAATAGTATTTATCTTGCCCCAAAGCATGAGGTTAATTGCTTTCCACCTATCCAGATGTTTTTTTATCTTTTGAAGTAATGGTGCAAAATAATATTATACCTGGCTGGGTGGCACACGCTGTTGACTGGGTGGCGGCACAGGATAACTGGAGGCAAGGGTAGTGTGATGCCCTGGGCAATGTTCTGCTGGGAAACCTTGGGTTCTGGCATTGATGTGGATGTTACTTTGACACGTACCACCTACCTAAACATTGTTGCAGACCAAGTACAAGTACACCAAATCATTGTCTATTAATACCCAGATATTCATAAAATGTTTCAAAAATTGTATTTTCATTTCCTAATTCACAGTTTGTTTGACTAATTGCACGAACATTATATAATTAGTTTGGCTTGTGTGTGAATATTTTTTTTAGTGCAACAAATCCTCTTCCCAATTGGCAGTATGAATAATATGAGATGTATTTATTTTATCGTAAGAGCATTAGGAGCCAGGCGGACCTGTAATCATGTTGTTTGAATCACATGGTGAAGAGCAGAAAACCACTGAAGGTGTTGTAATTCATGCTATCATCATAGATGATCCTGTTTGCCTGGAGCTCCACATATACGTTGTCTCCCACCTCCAGGGGGATGACCACAGCATTGCTGCCCATGTCGTTGCTGTCAGTCCCAGATGTGTCCCAGACAGATGTCAGCCTCACACCGTTCTTCATGAGGCTCACAACAGAGTTGGAAACACGATCGAGGTTGTTGAACATTGAGAATCGAAAGAAGTACATTCCTTTGACCATCGCTGTGAAAATGCCTGTCAAAAAAAGGAGAATGGTTTACATTTAATGAGTCCTTATATGTCTGTCTCTCTCTCTCTCCTTCTATGTCTTTCTCTGTCTGGCACACTACCTGTTGAAGGATTGTAGCCACTGCCAGTGTTGGAGAAGACCTTCTTATACTGCAGTGGGGTATTAGCAGAGATAGGCCCAGTGTTTCCAGAGCCAGAATCCCTGAGAGCTGCTGAAAAGGCCACTTGAGGTGCACCTGAGACCATCAAATTACCACAAACACATCAGAGGTTAGAACTGATAAAAAGATCAGGGAAGAATTATATCTCCTTGTTATAACCCATTAAAAACATTTGCCATATTTTACCTCCAATCAGGCTCCGCAGCTCCAGGACTTCTTTCCCAGTGTTTTGCAACTTCTCCTCCAGGTATGTTATTTTTTCCGCCATGTTTGCCACTTTCTCTCCCACTGCCCCCAGGGTTTGACTTATGGAAGTGAGGGAGCAGGTATCAGAGCAGCATGTTGATCCTGGGCACTGATGGACCTTGTCATTGTTTTCGTCAGCTTGTGCTTCAGATAGACAGCAGCTGAACGCAAGAATCAGGACTGCAATCCTCTTCATCCTTGTGGTTTTGAAATCTCTGCTTCAATGCAGTTTTTCTCTGTCAAGTCTAACCCCCTTTTATACTCCACCTGACATTGTGCAACACAAGAGACACCAGTTTCAGGAAACACCCATTTAAAAAAAAAACACTATCTCAGTTGGGAAAACCCACCCAAGTCCAAAAGGTGATTATTGACACTTATACAGCATGTTACTGGCAAAGCATACAAAGTTCTTTATGTGTCTGAGATAATAAAACACTACATACAGCAAGTTTAAAGACTTTTAAAATATTATATTGATTAAATACACTTGTTAAAATAGGACATTTTGCAATTTGTTAGCTTTGCCCCATGATTGCACTCTGGTTAACAGGGAACTAAAAAATCTACAGATAAGTACAGTTACGATACAAACCTTGTCATACTTCAAAGTTAATCAAAACGAATCATATCTGCAACCAGTGTAGTGTCGCTGAAATTGGGAAGACAGGTGTTGATATTATGTAATGATGCTTTCTATGTGTGTTAAATAATGTTTGAGTTTCTGATTAATTTCAGCACAGTTTTCTTTTGTTTTTTTGTTTTTTTTAATTACTTAAATGTTTAAATGGCAAAAATGATTATTTATTGAATTTTATTTACCTTTATTTATGCTGGACTTATTTTCATTTCATTATTTGTGTATTCATAAGGACAATGCACATGAATTAACATTTCTGCAACTGAGCCAGCTGGCTAAAGTTCTGAAACCAATTAATTAGCAAATTATTATGTTGTTCCAGACTGACTCTGACTTGGAATGAGTTTAACTCAGATTGTTGATTCAGTGAATCAGCAGTTACTGATTACCTGCTCAAGGGTATGCTGTATTTGAGAAAGCTTTCTGCAAGTCAGTGGTTCAAGTGAGGTGATGCTAATTATTGCCCGTATCACTAGGATTATATACTTTTCCTTTGGACTTATATTTTTGTCTCAGAATAACAATGCAAGATAAAAACAAAGATGTTTTTGGGGTGACTGACGGATGTACACCCTTCTTATTCCCAATTTATATACTGTATATACTTACAGGGCAGCTGTGGCTAATCAGAAGATTCCCAGCTCCTCCAGTCCGCATGTCAAAGCGTCCTGCCATCAGTGTATGAATGTGGGTGTGAATGGGTGAATGTGGCATGTAGTGTAAAGAACCTTGAGTGGCCAAAAGACTAGAATGGCGCTATATTAATGCAGCTCATTTACATATTGGTCTTTCTCAAGGAAAGTTCAATACAAGTGTCAGATACAGCCTTACATATATATATGTAAGGCTGTATATATATATATATATATATATATATATATATATATATATATATATGTGTGTGTGTGTGCACACCCCACATCTGGTGGTAATATACAATCAGTGACATCATCAGCAAGTTACAAAGATATAGTTGAGGTAACTGCAATTACTGAACATTAGAAAAAGTTAAGAGAATACATCAATACCTCTATCTATATACGTTTTGACATCAAGAGAAAAAAGTTTATGTAGTTTGATACATATTGTCAGGTAATATTACCAGGATTCCAGACATGGTGTTATTAGTGCTTTTGCTCCTCTAGTTGAGGTTTTTCCCTTTTGTGGAAGGAGATCAAACAATTGATGATTGAGCTTGCACTGTACTCTCAGTTCGTACTCTGTTCAGTTTAATTAGCCATGAGTTGTTTGGAATGTAAAACCAGTTCTTTTAGTTCCACAACATGAAAACAGACCATCACCTACCGAGTAAAGCTAGTTATTCTCGGAAGCTGAATACCTGAGCAGGAAGAATGTGTTGACTGTAGCCTCAGGTCACCTGAGGAGTGTTTCATCACGCTGGCTAACAGGATAGTCTGGCTTATTTCGATAAACCTCGCTAATTTAAGTGGGAGGTCCTTTCCATCACTGCAGTTTATATGAGTCCCAGCTCAGTAACCATGGTAACTTAGCAGAACTAGCCTGCTCTGTGGCAGGCTAACGGTCAAGCTTAACTCACTAAGACCAAGAAAGTGGATCATATCACTCCAGTTCTCAGATCTTTACACTGGCTTCCTGTCTGTCAAAGAATTGACTTTAAGATATTGCTGTTGGTTTATAAAGCACTAAATACATCTATATATATATAATGTGTGTGTAGTGTACACCCCACATCTGGTGGTAATCTACAATCAGTGACATCATCAGCAAGTTACAAGGATATAGTTGAGGTAACTGCAATTACTGAACATTAGTAAAAGTTAAGAGAATACATCAATATCTCTTATTTATATGTGTTTTGGCACCAAGAGAAAATCATTTATGTAGTTTGATATATACTGTCAGGTAATATTACCAGGATTCCAGACATGATGTTATTATTGCTTTTGATCCTCTAGTTGAGGTTTTTCCCTCTTGTGGGGGGAGATCAAACCATGGAGTGAGTTTATACTGCGCTCTCAGTTTGTACTCTGTTCAGTTACATTAGTCATGAGTTGTTTGGATGAGTTCTTGTAGTTTCACAGCATGAAAATAAACCATCACCCACCAAGTAAAGCTTGTTATTCTCAGAAGCTGAATACCTGAGCAGGAAGAATGTGTTGCCTGTAGCCTCACGTCGCCCGGGAAATTTTGCACCTGTTCCTGGAGGCACGTTTTTTTCGAAACTTGTCAAAACACAACAAGTAAGCAGTTAACAGATATGATCTACTACACTGGAAATCCTTGCTTGTGTCTTAATGTGGCCAGTCACTGTGATCGATTGCAAAATTCTCCAAAAAAAAAAAGTGCAACAAACGACGCTTAGACATACAGGTTTACGAAAATACAAGAGCTTTTTAATTCCACTGATATAGACAAGAAAAAGCTCTTAACAGATGTTTGAGCAGGAGTCACTTGTAAATGTTCCCACTAATTTTGAAAGACGACATTTGTGTCCAACATGATCATTTGAAACCATGCATTTAGTCCTATTCATAAAATAAATATATATGTACAAGAGAGTAAATAAATGTTTATGTGGCTTATAAATATAGAGTTTTAAGTATATTCCACGTGCATGTCAACTCAAAAATAAGATATGAGTGAGTGCAAAAAGAAGATCCAGTCTCTTGTGTAAGACAAATGTTAACAGTAGGTACAAGTAGCAGGCTGGCAGGGTTTGGTTAAAGGTTTGAGTGGATGTGGATGAAGGGGAGGTCAAAAGGGTCGCCCTCATGTCGAGCGCCTCCTCAGTGACGCCTCCTGCCGGTTCCTGTAAAGTGTCGCTGCCCGTGACTCAAAGGCCCTGACCATCTTCTTAATCACTTCGTCGAAGAATACGCCGGCCAGCTGAGAGTGCAGAAGAGACTTGAACTCAAATGACACCTGCAGAAGACACAGGAGAAGACAAGCATGTTAGCTAACTGTTTGTGAGACTCTTCACTAATTAAATAGTAAGTTTAAAGAATATAGACCTCGACCTGTCAGTTCTAAAATCAAAGCCAAGATGCCTTAAAAGTCTTTTTTTTGTCAGTCAGACTTTCCCTCCTGTAAATGAGTTTATTGATAATCAGACAAGCAGCTTCTCTTATTTAACATGTTCCACTGAAATCCAACCACTTCCTGGCTGACCCTGAGACAATCTGAGCCAACATTAAGGTCAAACTCCTGTCAGCGGCTCTTTAACACCGTTCCCTGTCACAACAGCTATTTCAAGCCTCCAAGGACACCAGCATGCTATTCAAGTCTAAATTTAGAGCATAATGAGATTTTCCTCAACACTTCCTTTCAGTCAGTAATCCTTTCAAAACAGTACAAGAACAAAAGACTTGGAATTAGTCTCTCTGTAAGTATGCAATCTGATATCTCAAGCCTCATGAGCAAGTCATTCTTCTGTGAATTCCATGGATTCACTGTCACTTATCTTTTATTCTTTTGACTATTTACATTATTCTATTTTAATTGCTTTTCCCCCCCATCTCTCCAGCTAGATCTCTCAAATTTGGCTGCTTCAAAACCCTAATTGCCTCATGGCTGTCGGAGTCAAGTTTACACACTTACATAGAAATCCACTTTGCAGGAATCTGGTTGGTCTTTGTGTCCAGGGGCAAACCTCCATACTGTTTCAAGATGGTTAAAGAGGGATCCATCAGTACACAGGGCCTGTTTAAAAAAGAAAGAATCTTTATTCATCAATGAATACCGAGCACAGAGTCCGTTCATTGTCTGTCTACAGTCTCTCTACTCTATACCATAAACATTGTTTAAAGTCACAAAGAAGTGATATTTCCTTAGAGTGAAGACATTTTAGGGTGAAACAGGATGATGTGGTGGGACCAAGAATAATCCACTGCAGTTGACTGATTAAGTCAGTGTGAAAGCTCATGCTGGTTTCAAGAAAATGTCCACTGTACTGTCAAATGCATCAAGTTCTATCTTAAAACACAAAGTGAATATATTTTTTCCTCATACGAGAATAGAAATTTTACTTCTGTGTGTCTCGGTGGTGGTCTTTAAGGACCAGTTTGTAGGATTCATGCCATATAATATTGATAATTATGTTTTCATTAATGTATAATCATCTGGAAATAAGATTTGCAGTATTTTTGTTACCTTAGAATAGGCCCTTTATATCTACATAGTCACCAGTTTACGTTTCCTAGGATGGTGACGGAATTTTCTGCTCTACCTCTGATTGGCTCTGACCCTGATATTTTAATCCTAATCATCTCACTCCTCATGCCTAAACCTAACCAATGAAGGCAATGAATACTAGCCAATCAGAGGCAGGATGAGGCAGAGTAGGTCATTCCGTCGCTATCCTAAGAAGAAAAATTTTGCAAGCAGGTCCTTTTCCACAGAGCCTGCCACGTTGCACTGCCAAGTTTCTACAGTAGCCCAGAACGGACAAACCAAACACTGGCTCTAGAGAGGACCTTTCACATTTTTTGTGAGTTTCACTGCCACCGTAGTGGGCACCGTAGGGATTTTCAGTTGGTTGAAATATGCAACCTCACCGCTAGATGCCACTAAATCCTACAAACTGGTCCTTTCAGACTCATCCTCTCGCTAGTCCTCCCTCAGTTCCACCTAGGCCTCTTCCTCTTTAACCAAATTAAAATTTCCTACCCACAACACATTGCAGGATGGCAGGAAGTAGTAAACATAACTTCAGAAACATTGGATGACAGCACTGACAAGATGTTTGTGTTTTGTGTTGTGTTTACTGTGAAATAGTATTTGAGTGAGTGAGTTCTCTGGAGCCACCAAGACAAGGACTTACCCTGACTTGGTGGTTTGGGATGACGGTAACTTCAGAGGTGTAGCGCTCCACGACGGGGGGGAAACCTATTTCGAGCTCCGCCCGGATGTCACCGTTTCGTCCCTTCATGACCTGAGATTTCTTGCACCAGGGAACAAAGTGCTGATACTGGTCCACACTGGCCACCACATTGAACATCTGCTCTGGAGTATACCTGAACACACAGTTACATGAAGACAAGAGAAGAGATATAGAGTTGTGAATTTTATTCTGTTTTCTACAGTATGTTCCGGTTTAAGTGTATTTTGATATTATAAATTTTATTTTCTGTCCTTTTGTACATTGAAGTTAATATATAATGCTCCAAACCACTACGTGTATGACATTTTAAGTTAAAAATCAGGTGTTTGATGTAGGTTTCTTTTAAATAAACCCATTTACATTATTTTTTGAGGCTAAAATTCATTCCTAATGTTACCCTACACAAGAACTAAAGGATGTTTTCATTTCTTTTATTAACTGTTATGAATAAATACATGACTTTCAGTTAAATGTTGGTTTTTTGTGGGTTATTGTCTTCTGATTTCAATGGTTTCCAGCATGTTAAGGTAATATATTGTGGGACTCACCGTAATGTCCGGCACTCGGTGTACTCCATCCTCCGTGTGCTGATGGGAGCAGCCAGGTTGATGAAGCTGCGGCTGGGTGTGCTGACAGGGGTGGTGGGGCATAGAGGCAGGCTGGCCCTCCTCACTGCCAGGGCCCCGCAGGAGCCCAGATGTCTGAGGGGAGGAAATGTATGGGAACACATAAATTAAATTGTGAAAAAGAGGTAGCGGTGTGCTCAAGGACTGTCTTTATCATATAAAAGTCAATAAAAACACAGGTGCTCTTGAAGAAAAGGAGCATCACATGGATGGAAAAACAAACTTCAGGCACTAACGCATGGAGCAGGAACAAAAAAGGTGTTTTTGTGCCTGAAGTTTGTTTTTCCTTCCACATAAATTAATTTGTAGGAAATATAAAAAGGACATCACAGGTTCAGTGCCACATGACAAGTTCAATCAGCATTTTCCTGAGCATTTACTCTGGATAAACTTAATACTAACAGCGTTTACACACAGTATTTATGTTGTGAATTCATACATTTATATTCATTCATTCATTCAAGAAAATAATTGACAATAATGAAAATCATTATTGTTGATTATTTTCTTGATTAGTTGTTTGATTCATAAAATGTCATAAATTGGTGAAAAATGTTGATCAATGTTTCCCAAAGGCCAAGATAAGGTCCTCAAATGTCTTGCTTTGCCCCGACCAACAGTCCACAACCCAAATATATTAAGTTTACAGTCATAAAGGGCTAAAGAAACCAGAAAATATTGACAATTGAGGAGCTGGAAACAGTGAATCTGGACATTTTCTTCTGAAGAAATGACTCAAAATGATTAATCAATTATTAAAATAGTTGGCAATTAATTTAATAGTTGGCTAATCGATTAATCATTGCAGCTCTATACACTACATTTTATTTCTTAATTAGTAAACGTGCTGGCAGCTTATTGAATACAGTGTCAAAAGAACCAATAAGAGGGGGAGGATACATTCCGGATAATAAAAAATATATCCGGTAATCTGAAGAATATTAAACTGAATCCAAATTATGGCATCTGTATGACTAATAACAAGTGAAATTGAGCTACAGTCAATGTGTCGCCCACCTGTTGGCATCTCAGAGGGAAAGTCCCACTATCACTCACCTGACATTTGCTCTTCTAAGGTTTCCTCGTACAAGCTTTCCAGAGTGCGCTTCAGACATCTCCAGCAGTGTCTTGAGGAGAAGAGGAGTCGTTTTGTTGGCCATGGCGATGTGCACGATGAAAACTAACACAGGTTGTTGTTTTTTTTTAGGAGAGATATCGAAGTTTGTGCCCCAGTAGCGGCGACCCGGCTTTTGTTCCCACTGATGAGTCGCCTCGCTCTCCTGATAAGGACAGTAATGACGTAACGGCGTCACTGGCTCTGGCCAATCAAAGAGAAAGGTTGATAAAGTGTTTAAATAATGAGATTGATCGCTTATAAATTATTCTAGCTACATCATTGGTGAATCATAAACGTTTTAGGTGATGTATAAATTCCCGAAATAAAACTTTTTAGAGAATTTATTGATTTCTATGACGTAATGGCATAATTAGACAGCGGGGCACTACAGCATCTTATCAGTTGAGGACTCGTTATTTACGGGTCTTAATAACATCCAGTCATTTGTGAAGCACTGTATGTGTGTGTGTACAAGTCTGTCTTTTTGTAAACCACTTTATTACTTGTTTTTGCATATATTACAAATAAATGTATTAATAGAAGTATTGTGGGATGAATAGTGATATTAGTGTGTACTAGTGTACAAGTCAGACCTCCCCATTCCTTACTCACAGAAAGACAGATTGAGGTCCTTTAGACCAGTGGTTCTCAAACTTTTTCACGTCAAGGACCCCCAAACTGACACAAATTAGACCACAGACCCCCATTTGATAAGATTTTTGCTTTTAGATGTTTTATTACAGAAAGCGTATGAAACCCATGACCAAAATAGTCATACATTCTCAGTCATTGTGTTACTTATGGATAGAATCACAATGAAAAACCCTTTTTGCAGGAACCCCCTTAAGGACCCCTGGGGATTCTCAGATCCCATTTTGAGAAACACCACTTTAGACCAAACACTCATATCAAATGGTTTACATGAAAAGATTTGTGATGTCATGGTTTATGCAATGACGCACAGAACTGTCACACAAAAATAAATGATGAGGAAATACAGATTTGCCGCCTTTTTAAAGTAATGAAAGTAATATAGTACATGAATCATTTGTGATTGAACGACTGAAAATATTTGTTCACAGGATTTTTGGAGGGGCAAGTCAAAGTCTAAATGATTCTGTGTGAGTAATGAGAACAACAAGCACATGACTGGCACATGATGAACCCGGACTTTGTTGCTACACCTGGGATAAAGGTCATCATCTACATTCAAATTAAATGAATTACATTGAAATGAATCAATTACATTAAAAATAAATTCTAATACAGACTAAATTGAAATGTCTAAATTATGATAATAGAAAACTAAGTTTAATTTTCATATGTTTTACAACAGCCTTTAACTAACTCTCATTATGCTGATCCACATACAGGCTGTATGAAGTGGCTGCACAGTAACATAGCCAGAACTGTTAGTGCAGGATCGGGCTGGAATTAGGGCACCTGATCAACGAGGGATTTAAGAACCTCAGTCAATCCAAAGATAGGACGGAAACGTAACTAGTAGATGTACAGACAAGCTTACATGTCCCAGGTTATAAGAGAACAGACTCAAGGGCTTAACAGAGATCCCAAAGTTACACAGGGAGTTGGATTCTGTACAAGTTGGCACTCATTCAGTCTGAACTTTGATTCAACAGCCCAACTTTTTGCTGATTTGTTATCACAGGGATATTCTCCAAATTCAGCAAACTGCTGCTGGTGTCATGAAGGCACTGGATTGATGTCACTAGTTTGTAAAGACGTCACTGAACCTTCATTTTCAGTTCACTTACCTTTTAAACAGTGATGTTGCAGCTGAAATATCAGCTTGTCTAGTTAGGTGAGAACTAAATACCAAAGACACAGTATTCTTTTGCGGTCCAACTGTATGCAAACGGGCTCCTTGATCTCTGCAGCAAGAGAAGAGCACATTGCACAGCTCACGCAAACATTTTATACTTTCAGCCTCCACCCGACAGCAACCGTCAACACAAGCACCTCATGTACAGTCACACACCTCTGTCTGCAGACACCTGTTTCCTGCAAGATATTCAATATTAATTCCATATATGGTGCTGTGCTTGTCTTGTGCATGCTTCCAGTTCTTGCATATAGTTCCTCTTTTCAAATGATCACTTCTTAGAATCAGAGTCACCAGACAAAGCACTTATTTCGTCTACACAAACAAGGTGCGAGACATCTTGGTGAGACATCTTACTTAAAACAGGACAATGTGGTTACAGCATAAAGTTACAGTTAAAGGTCAATAGATAAGTCAAGACTGCATCATGTTCTTTTAAGGCAAAAATGATCAGCTGAATAAATACACTTCTACACTGGATTAATGATCATCAATGTATTAATACAATAATATAGTAATTTCTCCAACAGCACACTTCTAATATAATTTTTTCCTCCACAGCAGACATATTTGGTATATGTATGGTATGTATATATGCTATATGTTCTTATATCTTTATTAGTGTGATTGCTGCAAGCAAGTTACCCCATGTGCTTTCCTCATTTAAGCACATGCAGCATTGCGCACAAAAGTGAAGTAAAATATAATTGCCAATTTTGGCAATTCACCCATCTCAGTGGCATATCGGCATTAAGTTTCTATTTCAAATTCTGTTTCACAGTCAGGTTTACTTTGGACATAGCCCAACTCAAAAAGCTCAAATATCACGCGGTTTTGAGGTCCAAAGGTCATTGGCCTGTGTTCCAGATACGGGTTTTTGCCCTCAACTGCCTGTAAATGGAGTGGACATTATCTTAGGCAATGACCTGGCTGGGGACCAGGTCTGGGCTGATGGAAAGCTGCCAAAGGTTGTAACCAAGTTGTCATCTATCTTGCAGGAACCTGTAGTTGGTCTAAAGTGTCCTGAAGAATTTCCTACCACAGGCAGTGAGTCTTGCTGCTCCCCAGACTTCTCAGAATGGTAAACAGGATGCTGTTTTCCTTGCAACATGAGGCTGTACTGTGCGGGGGAGGAGGAGTTGGCACTTGATGATGCCATTTTTCAAGTTTGTCAAGAAAATTCTGAAGCACCGGTTGTTCTGTTGAAGTCTTTGGCCGAATTAAGTTTGTCACCAAATTGTGCTCCTGCTTTTGAAAATGTAAAAGCTGTTTTGTGTGCTAAGCCAGTGCCTGAAGCACATAGTTTTGATCACACACACACCAGCTCCGCACTGGAGCTGTATGGGTCCAGACAAATAATCAGTGGGTTGATCCCCCAGTCAGCCACTTCTTTAAGAAGTTCAGCCTGGGACAGCCTCTGTCACTTTCAGTGCTCCTCCTGCTGTCCTGTGTTTTTTCCTTTTGCAGGTTGAGATGGGTGGAGCCATTTAATCTGATGTGGTTCACCTGGGCAGTACTGGGCCTAGATTATTTTGGCTGGCTCCTCCACTCTGTCTCTCTCATCATCATCACACCTACCCTTCTGGTTTGCTTACATTTTACGTTTTTCCTGCTCAACACCACATTTCCAGTCAACACTGCATACGTCACTGACTTACAGACTGCAGATTCATTTATTAAGTTACTTTTGCCTTAGTTCTGAATAAAATATAATTTAAAATATTGTGTGATCTCCCTACTTGTCTAGCTCACTGAATCTGGGCTGTGATGATTTTCAAGTCCACAAGTCAGTGCTCCAGATATGGGTTTTTGTCAACTGCCCAACTGAATGGGGTGAACACTATCAGTGAAAATCTAAGAATGATTGTTAAAAGTCTTGGACTATTCGAGGAAGTTTAATTCAATCCACATAATATTGCTCACTGGTTGTAATATTGCCAGGATAAAAAACTATTGGGAGTACTGGTTGAGCATGAATGTGTCATAATTATTTTCTTTATAATATATCTATGTAGGTAATTTAATACCACATGATATTGTTTTATTCTAAACTGTAATTTCTATTCACTCATCTCTTTGCTTAATTTCATTTTTACAAAGTTTGAAATTCCAGGTTCAATTTAATTTAATCTTTTTTTGCTTAATGAAAAGATTATTACATGACATAGGTCCTGAAAATTATTCAAGTACATATACAATGAGCATATTGGTGGCGGTGTCTTACATTTATAGAGGAGCGTGGGAGTTGTCTGGGGTTAGGTATGCTGGATGAGGGGTCTATTTGGATACTTTTAAACAGGTTTAGGCTCAGCACATATAATGACACATTAGGTTCTATGGTACCCTGTGGTTTGGGGACGGGGTTAGGGAAAGGCACTGCTTCTAATGTCAATAATGTTATATATCATTGTACTTTCTCAGTTTAAAATTTTTTTTAAACATAGGGGTCCTCTTATGGTGTTTTGTTACTCACAACCAGCTTGAATAGTTTACTATTTTTCATATCCACAACTTTACTCAGGACCTTACATGATGGATGAGCTCAGACTTATCACCTGGACTGTTAAGGGAATTGACCATGTAATTAAAAGGAAAAAAAAACTCCAACTCACTTAAAAAAGCAGAAGGCTTCTATGGCATTGTTTCTCTGTATTTAGATTTCAAGTTAGCGTGACAGTGTTCTACCTATAAATTAAGGTTTAGATCTCAAAAACTTATGAAGTAAATATGTTTACATTTAGAAAGAGAGGAGGATTATGGCAACTAAAAGTAGCTTAAAATGGAAGTACTCCGATTAAGTTCCTCAAATTGTACCTGAATAAATGTACTTAGGTACATTAGAAAACTTTCAAACTCACTGGATATTGACGTGTTGCAGGAAGACATCCAAACTCTCACATGCTCCCTCTACTGCAAATTTACTGGCACAGTACACCTCATTAAAAGGGAGACCTGTGACAGAGCATGAAGTGCCAAGATAGGGGTTGTTTTGGAAATTTCATGCAGGCAGCATGCATCAACATGATTTTCTTACATGATTTCCATCAAACCATCACAAAAACTGCACGAGCGGAACGATGCTGACATTCAGCTACTGCTCAACCATTCGCTTGTCTCACCGTGAAGCCCTCAAGTGCTTCTGGTGACCAGAATGTGGCCCAGACCCTGAACCAGAAAGGCCTGAATACTCTGGACGGTATCCAGGAGGTTGACCTCAAGAATCTGCCTCATTGAGTCCAAGGACTGGATCTTCAGTGGCCCCATCAAACCCACACCTGTATTACACACTGCATGCACCGAAGGAAAGCCCATTAACACACACAAATTACAATCCTAATCAGAAAAAACTGACACAAGACCACATTGACATACCCAGAATGACCACTCGTTTCTCCACATCCCTGTCCCTCGTATCCAGGATGGATTGTCGGTCCATCTGGAGTATGTCCGAGGTGTTCTCGTGCAGGCCGATCACACACTCTAAAGATGCTCCTTTTTGGCTGGATTTCTCATCGTGGCATGCACTAAACAATTAAACAGGAACACACACATTGGAATCAAATGTTTTATCGAACACAAAAAAAACAACATTCACAAATGATCTGTTGCAGAATATGTGTGGAAAGGAAGTCAGATGAGTGTAGTATCACATAGTGTATACAGTTTAATCATTACATACTGTAGAGTGTCTCAGTGGGCCTCAAAGGTCCTTAACATCAACAGGTCCTGGCCCAGTGCAAGCTTTCTAAGAAGACACCTTTGCACAGCCAGGCTGAGACCGATCCCCGAGGACCAGCCTGTGATCAGCACCACCTTTTTGTCCATGGAGCCTAGCCCATCAACTTCTGGAGCTAATTGAGGAAGACACCTTTAAATGAGCCAGAGGATGAGATAGAGGCATGGGAAAACTCTCTGTTTTCATATCTTTTGCTATTACAAGGACAGCCAATCCTAAACATCTTCCAGTTATCGGCCAGCTGGAGTCCTCCCATTTTTTCTCATGTCCTTGTTAGTAATTTTTTTTTTTTTTTCCATCGAGACACAGAAAAAAACATGAATGTCTTGTGACAAAGTGTAAATGTATTTTTGTGGGTGTGTATACCAAACAGGTACCATGTGTACCAAAAACTTGGTACACATGGTACCTTTTTGTCCTTGAATTTCATTAGTGACACCAACACCAGGTGGCAGCAAAACATCACAATATCAGTCCTGTACCAGACCATAATCAAAGCCACACTGACCTCTGAGTGCTCCATTGACCACATCGAGACAATAAGGCTGGAAATAGTCAGCAAGAGGCACAATGGGTTTGAGTTGAACAGATCTAGGAGGGAAATGGCTGTGTGTTGTTCTCATAAGATCTCTGATTTGGTGATTTGCATTCTTTTCCCAGGTTTGTGTTGAGGAAAATTGTTATTTCAGATAAGTCTAATATAAGGCCTGCCATTCACTGATGCCATCAAGCTCTGTTAGTTTTGATTAAAGTAGTCAGACCATACAGCAATGCCTGTAATATTATTTGAATGAGTGACAAAACAATCTCTGTTCAAAGATCTACTTGTTCTAATCTTTTTTTTTACATCTTTATCAGCTGATGAAAGCTCAGAAAAATTAAGTAAGTGGAGCTTAAGTTGAGAGTATTTTCTCACACACACTGTTCCCAAGGTCAAGAATGAACTTCCATGATCAAAATGCTTAAATTGTGTTCAAATAGTCCTTGACACAGGAGATAAAGGTCTGGCAAGTCACTGTTTTCAGGATGTGGAGTCTCAAGTGCTAAACTAAGATACTTTTCATTGTCTAAATTAATCTTGTTAAGTCTTGTCATCTGTGAGCACAATCATTTGGATTTAGGCATTTCAAACAAAGGCCTTGCAAAAAACTGAGGGAAAATTTGACCCATTTTAAAGTAGGAAATTCTAACCAGAGCCCAGAAGTGTCTGTTATTAAGTACAAATAATCCATCACACAAGTTCTTAGTAGTGGAAACTATTATGATCAAGGGATGACATACCGCTGCATGTTTGTGAGTTTTCACTAGGTGGAGACAAAACCTCAGGTACAAACCAGTCAGCTATCAGAGTCTGCTTTTCTTTCAACCACAGCCTGGTTCTTTGTGCTGTGATATGGATTTCTAGCTGATTAAAATGTGTGTTAAGTCTAGTAATCATGAACATAGCACATCTTCCTATTATAAGCCATCAAGAAAGACTTTGCACGTTACTGGGTTTGGATGAATTATTGGGTAAAAGAAGTGCTCAGTGTACTGATTCTCAGGAAATGTCATATAGTGTGTAGAATATTCAAGATTCAACCTTTAAGATTTCTTGCATGACAGTTGATCTAGAGCCAGTATTTATGTTGATATTGTGAACAAGCCTCAAGCCTGTATTTCTTTAAGAAACTCTCCTAGTTCTCTCCTACGCACTTAGATTCTTCCTCTTACTATGTCGCAACCATGTTTCTGCATTTTATGTAGTTACAATCCCATTTGCATTGATTCTCATGCTGAGTTTTCTGTCTGGTTTAAAGAACTCGGGTCTTTATACAACATTTCAGCAGCCTGATTTGAAATAATTTCTTTTGCTGATGGGCGCAAACCAAGTAGGAATTTCCTGCCATTTTGTTGCGTTCCTCCCCTTGAGATGGCATCAGCTTGGCTGCTGTCCCAGAGTCTGTGGGACAGATAACAGCAGGCCATGAACCTCTCTCAAATATCTACAACTCCCAGACATTGTTAAAAATCTTGAACTGTTTGACCTCAGATGTTAGTGAGTTTTTGCTGTTATATGGTGCGTGTATACATTCATCATTTTTTATACCTGCTTATCCTGTTCGGGGTCACGTGAAACTTTACCATATACATGTCACATTGTTACTGTTCTTGTAGATGAGGGGGTGAAGCACATCCATGTGTGCAAATTGCTTGAACTTTAGTGAGAAACCAAATGCAAGTGAAACAAATTTAACTTTCATGATCGTTATATTCAAACTCATTATGTTCTGTATTGAGTTTCACTGGTGCAGAGTCAAGTGAATCATCACACAGAGTTGTTTGAGCTGCACTTCATCCATTAGTTTTCTCTGAATCCATCCTGGCATCATGGTATAGTCTATGGTCCGTGGTCTAATTTGGGCGGCTTCCTGCTACACATGGCCTACAGTCTCCCTGTGGCCCAGTAATTACCAAGAGAAGGTCTAGTGGAGGTGCAGAGTGGTCTGGAAAAGCCTTTAAAACGCCTCCTGGACATGATTGGCCCACAGAACCGCGAGTAAACAGACTTCTGAGGATCTAACAGCTTTTCAGGGCAAGAGCGAGGACATCCCACGTGCACACCTGTGTGTTTTTGTGGCATTTTTGGAAGAAAAAGAAAAGTGGCTTTTGGAAGCAGTTGCGGCAGGAGGCCAGCCTCGTGCTCAAGGAGGAAATACATGTGATGGAGCAGTAATTCTGGACTGTGACTGCAGTGCAAACAGTGAACGAGGTATCTGCTGCAGCTTCAGGACAAAAAGGGTAACAGCTCCTTGGTATCAGTCACATTGGGCCGTGCTATTCGAGGACAGACACATGTAGTGAGAGCACGGTGCAGACACAATGCAAGGTCTGTAATACTGTACTCTCACGGTAGCTGCAGGAGCAGATGTACTCGACAGGATGTCCCATGTGAGAGTGATGAGCAGAAGTGAAACAGCTGAAGATGTATCGTGGTGGATGTGGTGAAGCTAAAATGACAGGCTATACCTGGAAACAAAGTGAAATGACACGACATTTACTGAATTGGAGTGAATTATTCAAAACTTCTCGGGGGTGTTGATTCACTGACAAGATAAATCTGTTTACTGCCCTTTTCTTGAAGATGATAGATCAAACGTATTAGTCTCACAAAAGGATGATGTTGGATGTTTGTCTTACATGATTAGCTGATGTGATAAGTCAAAATAGGGGTTCCTCATCAGCTCAGTAAGAAGAATAAGAAAGGGCTTACTTGGAAATAAAGCCTATTTTTGACTAAAGAATTGGGTTATGCACGATAAGGTGATCATATCTGGAGCAAAATGTTTCCCTGTGTAGCTGAGATGCTGACAGCATTGCTGAAGCTTTAAAATAACAAAGACTATTAACTGTGTTGTGAAGGTCCTCCATAATATCATGCATTTTAAATGTGTCGTTGAAGATAATCCAAATGTGAGACACAATTCCTAAGATACTCTGCTTGATTTGTCACATTATGAAATGATACACTGAAATACAGTAACGGCCATGTTTTTTTTCATACATCTCAGAGACATTGTGACTTTGTGTATGCAGCTCAGATTACTCATCGCTTTGTTGAGTAAAACCCCCCCTACCACTCTTATTTTTTATTCTTAAGTCAGTGAGAATGATTTCCATAAAACTGACGGATATGAAAACAGTATGGGACGGACATTTTAATATTTTGGTTTGTGTTTTATTGTCTGGTGTTGCTCCTATGCCAATAAATTCATGTTACTACAGCATTTCAATCTGATATCGAATTATTTCATCTCTACCTGTCTGAGGAGTTTTGTTTCACTGTGTAAAACCACATTTTGACTGCTTTGGTCTAGACTTGATGGATTTTAAGATTATGCGTCTGCATCTGATGAGGTTGGGTTACTCCGTGTCTGTGACCTCTTCTTGCCTCTCTCCTCAACTCACAGTGGATACATTTAATCCATATCTTTTTCTTCAGCTATGGCTCTAATCATTCATCAAAGTCTGCAATCTCTCGACGTTTTTACTTAAAAAAAAAAAAAAAAAAAAATCCACCTTGAAACATGTTATTTTTGGTGTCTCTCCAGAGTTTCTTCTATTTCACTATTGTATGTTTGCATGTATCTCTTTGCTCACAGTTATAGTAAAATCCTAAAATAAAGGAGAGGGGTTTTGTGCTTGTGTGTGTTGCAGTTGGGACTCTTATATTAGATGTTGCAGGCATTTGTGGTAAAAATAGAAAGTATCCCCTGCTCTGCAAAACCCATCTGGACAACTATAAGTGAGGAAAGAGATTGAAAGAATTCCTTCCTCTGAGAATTTAATCCAGGATGATAAAAACCCAAACCGAGAAGCTATAACTTTATACGCCCGCTTATAAACCACCGGCTGATGAGAGATGTGGCTCCGACAAATCATTCTGTTCTGACGACCATGGAGAATATGGTAAGTTTGCTTCAATAAAGAGTAAAGCGAGAGCCTGAGAAATGCACAGTGCATTTTTCACAAGGTAATATGGAGGGAGCGGGGCACTTTCTGGTAAAATCATCACGGGTGAAACAGGAGAGGACGTGTGGAAAGTATGAATGGTGCTGAACACACATATACAGAGGCAGGATCAGCACATTTTCAAGTCCTAATCTACAGAAGAGAAAGAGAAACGCCATCTGTCTGACAGCATTATTCATGCGAAAGCTGCGAGTTCATACTTCACTGTGTTTTGTGTTACGACAGAACCAAGACAGAAAAGAACAAATAAATAGTCGTCAACATTTCAAGTGCAAGAATATTGCAATCTTGCTCTGGGTTCAGTGGAGGTGTCTGGTCAAACTTTCATCCCAGAGGTCACTCAGGTCCTGTCATGGGGTCACATGTATTTTCCCAGAGTCTTTGATATATGGGATGATGTGAGGGGTTATGGTGGCCTGCTGGACATGAGCCTTTACGTCAGCTGTAACCCTCGGGGGCCATTGCCTGACCTGCCGGTTTGGCATTCCACAGAACCAGTTTGTGTACAAAACCTCAGAGCTCCAGGAAATAGCCGGGATTGTGTCATGGGAAATGTCCCTTCTGTCTTGATTCGACCGCTCAAGGCATTCTTTCTCGCTGTTATATTGGGGACATCCTGTTCCTGCTCGTTTCTGGGCCTTTATGCACTTAAGTCTGTCCTGGGACTAGACCTGACTTGTATTTAGCTCAAAACACTGATATCTTAGTCATGACTTAGGCGTGGAGGTCAAAGCAGGACAGTTTCAGCATGTATGCATTCCTCCTGCAGCTGCAAAATCATGGAGACTTTTGTTCGATTGACAGGCACAAACATATCTGAACAATGTATCAGAGGCTTGTTCCATTGCAAGATCTGGGTGGTTTGATAACATACACAGGAAAATTTTGACAGTCTGAGGGCCGATCTCATCAGTAAAGGTCTGCTGGGTCCCCGGTCTGGCTTGGAAAAATACACTTTAGGCAGCTTCAAGGTGTCAGTGGTTGAATGTGAAGCAGGATGGGACTCTAAATGTTGAACCAAAAAAATTAAAAATATGTTTTTCTTGAACGTTGGGTGGCTGTAGACTGCTAAGTAACACACATTCCAGTGTTTTATCTTTTCTTTCTTGGCTCTCTGTCTCTTTGCTTAAAGTACAGCAGGCAAAGAACGCCAGACGCTCCATGCATCAGTACCTCACCTGTGAAATAAAATGATGGGTGGTGTGTTGGGGCATAGCAAGTGACTCAGCCATGCTGGTATTTACCCAATATCAAATGGAGTTTCTCGGCAATAAAGGCAGGCATGTTTTTTGCACTACCACTCTCACTTGGCACAGTTCTCACAACGAATGTCTTCTTTTCGCCCCCTCACAGTTTTCTCTTCCTCTTTATTTTTTTTCTCTCAATGCCCCACTTTCTTTCTTTTTTTGCCCAATTCACCTCTAAATAATACTTCTCTGTTTGCATTTTTTGCCTCCCTGCAGACACTGATGTAGTCAATGGTGCACTCCACCTACCACCTAGTTACCTGGATACCCTCTGTTTACAGCTGTGTCTGGACATATTGTAACTAAGTGTGCAGACATAACATGAGCCATTGTGTTAGCATGCATGACAGTAAGAGGCAAGACTTCCTTCACAGCGTTTCCCACAAACATAAACACTTTTTTTTTTTTTTTTTTTTAAACTGCAAAAATTTCATTTGCATTTTCACATTCACATTGACACGTGCCTTTGCCTCTGTATTTCTGAAACTCTTTTCTTTGTTCGCATGTGCACATGCTGAATAAAAACCCACTTCCTCTGCTTTTAGGCATACAGACATTCACACAAAGGAGATTAGTGTGCTCTGCAGTTAAGATGCAGAGTTCAGACCTGCATACTTAATACTTGGCAAGATATGGGTTTGTCTCAGTGCGCACATTGTCGCTGTTTTGTTAAGTTTTTTGCTGGTTTAAGGATACCCCACCTATATTATTAGATTGCATAAGCTTGCTGTTGAAGGGAACAGTGAAAAATTGGCACACAGTCTTGTCAGTGATTGTTTTACCTTGGAAAAATTATCTGAACACAACCCACATCGCCACTTCATACCACAGTTGTATAATCAACACCTGAACTTTCAAGTCACACGAGTCAAGAACACAATGACATCAAGTTTTACACCCGTGGCATGCAAACCTGCTACATGCCTATCACAGTGAGAGCACTTTCTTTAATTGACGCATTTAGAGGATCATATTTCCTCAGTAACCTTTGTCATCTGCTCTCAGCACAGGCCCAGTATACCCCGCACTCTCACAGTTGAGAGCTAATCCTTGTTATTACCTCAACAAATACCTCTCTCACACACCCGAATAGAAAGAAATGATGCCTGTCGTCATTTCATGCATACTTGTTCTGGTTTGTCATTGTTTTTTCCTCCTGACACTGCGGTGTTCTCAATGGTTGTGTTCATGCCACATTTGAAAAGCCTTGCCCAGTAATAAAATCTGAAATGAAACTCACTTCATATCTATAATGCTTAAGAGTAACAGGGGTCACATATTTGTATGAGTTGTTTTCTATTCTGCTTTCCTGCTGCGGTTCCTGTCAATTTCAATTCGTCTCTGGTTAGACAATAACTCCTTTTTTTATGGCTAAAGAACATTTTTACGAGGTTTAAAAGGAGAAGTCCCATCTCAGATACCCAGATGTCTTTCTGTAGCTAAATTTCATGTGACAGCACATGGCTGTGCCTTGGTTTATTTTTTAGAAGTTTAAGACATCAATGTATAGAAGCCTGATGATGACTTCAGCAAAGCCTAAAGATACACCAGGTAAAACACAACTGAAAGCCTTCAGTTTTAAATGATGAGAAACACCACTTTAATTTCATGGAGGGTCATAAGCAAAAAGAAGTTAATATATTATATTTTCTAGCTTGCTGTAAGACATTCTGTATTTTACTTGCATTGTAATCATCTCTTCTTTGCTGGAAGGGATTCAATGTCTTGCTCAAAAACACCTCCTAAGTGTGAATACTTGTTGACAGCTTGACGTGAATGTAAGCCTTTGAAGGCACTGTGTGGTTTCCTAGTGCACTTTGTCACCCTGCTGCATTTCCATTTATTTCCATTTGTTGTTTTGTTGTTTGGTCCATAAATGAGAATATATTGCTGTCAGTGCTAGTGAAAGTAAAAGTCAAATGCCACTATTGTTAATAAAAATGTCAAATTGAAGGATATTTTGCCCTCTTAAAATCATCTTCAAACATTCTTTGGCTCTCAAAGACTCAGAGAGTGTTATTTATTATCCCAGGGATATTTTAAAACTTCCAAATAAACAGTGGATTATCTAAATTTACTCATTCTACACAACCTCCTTGTCTGAGCTGAGGATGCATATTCAAAACATTCCCAAGGACCATCTGGGTCTTATCACCTCTCAACATCACTTCCTTCAAATAAAATGACCGAGATGAGGAGCCAAGTCCCTTAAGTGTGGTTGAGCAAACTGTAAATGGTGCTACGTGCTTATCACACATCACTCCCTCTTTTGTCATGTCACTGGCCCTGGATTTTATTGCTAATGTGGATGAGATGTTCTTCCTCCACTTGTACTAATGTTCTGACCGTGCTCTAACACTGCTGTCTTTTAAAAGGATTAGCAGGAGAGTGAAAGGCTAAGACACATTTCGACAGAGACGGCGGAGATAGAAGGGGTCATGGTGACATGCGTTGGTGAATTTCTCAGACATCCTTCTGGTAGAAGGCAACTTGAATCCGTCATGTGGTTATAAAATGACAGAGCAAAGGTCAAAGGAAAGCTCTGTGAAACGTGCTGAGCTGCATGATCCTCTGGGAACTAGAAGTCCTCCAACTTGAATAGATCACTCAGCTGTATCTGGGGCGAACATTTTTGCTGACGATATTTCATACTTAGTAATTATTACATAAGACCTTTTTGGCCTATAATTTAGGTTTTGAGAGCTGACTTCTGTGGAGGCAGCAGATATCAGGAGGAGGAGAGAAGCCCTGAACGCATGATTATTAGCTGCCGGTTATATAAGGTGGTTTTTCCGTGACTTCCTCGACCCAGCAAATCAAATCCAGAGTGGAGTGACATCTGTGGCAATCTTTATGACAGGCATGTTGGGAATGCCATGGCATCATAGCCTAATATGGGCATTATGCTGAGTTGATGGGCCAGTTTGACTCTCAGTAACATTCCACCTCCTCTTAGTTTCTGTTTATCACGGTGTTATGAACTCACCTTCACATTCCTTTCTTGTGTTAGGCTCATTTGAGGACAGTGACAGGATTAGTGTGTCTGAAAGTGTCTGAAAGCATGGGCGAGGTTAATGCCCTTCCTCGCATTTACAATAAACTGAAACAGTTCAGTCGGTTGTTTGATTCTGATTTGAGATGTTGCTAGGTGACTCATTTCATTTACCATTTTGTAAGGCTACACATATAAAGAGTTTTGTCTTTTATCTAGCTGTTGAATTGCGGGATGGCTGTAGCTCAGGAGGTAAAGCAGGTTGCTTGCTAATCACAGGGTTGGAGATTCAATCCAAAGCTTTTCCCTGTCCGCATGTTGAAGTAACTTGCTGCTATCAGTGTGTGTGAATGGGTGAATGAGAAGCAAAAAGCGCTATATAAATTCAGCCATTTTAATTACTCAGGAAAGCCTCTCCGATGGACAGTTTGGCCACTTAAATTCTGGAAAAAAACAGCTCATTATAACATGAGAAAGATCACTTAATTAATGACTTACTAACTCAAATATAACTGCAGTCACAATGGCTAATTGGAAACTGTCATCACTAAAATTTGCAGCTAGCTGCAATGTTAACAAAAACAAAGAAAGTTATGGCGGAGGAGGGTGAACATCAGCCAAATGGATTTTTCACAACCCGCCAACCTAAAAGTTGGTTTTACAAATGGTTTATTAACATTACGTGTTAACGCAAAAATGATTGAGTTGCAATTGACAGGGCCACTATAATGTATGTCGTATGGGAAAACTATTTGTGGTGACCAAATGATATTTACACTACCTTGTGCTTCGGCTTCGATGGTAGCAGGATGTAATCTACTTACACTTGTTTTCACCTGATAAATCTACCGTTGAATACACGTGTGCCTTTAATTTTCTGAGAGATTAAGGGGAGGAAAGTAATGTGGAAAGACTCTGCTTGGCCTCATCCTAGTAAGCTTAGAGCTCACTTGTGAGTTTATTTAATTCATGACTGTCCTGGCTGTCTGAGTCTCACAGTGGACTCAGCCAGATCATATGACTGATCTGTCTCAGGGGTCTTTGATCAGTGCTTCGGATCACATACTGCAGTGGACATATGCTGTTCTTCTCATTAACATTATACTCCAGACAAAGGTGAAATGACATCAAAGGTGCTGGAGAACTCTTACGTGACAGATATGTCATGCTAGATTTTGGGAGGTGATAGTTTTTATGGGATTTGTAATCTAATTTGTATGGCAGGAGTTTTTGTTTCCTGTGTGAGGAGCTAAATTTTGTGCTATTGTAAAATCATTACCCTGAAAAATGTGGACCTTGTCAAATATTTCAGTCAAATGATGGTATTTATTTGTTCAGTCTCAGTCTTGTCTCTAGTTTAACAGGGATGTGGCAGCAGATTTCTCCAGCCTGGCCTTGCGTCAGCAGGGAGATTCCTAGAGATCCAGCATCTGAGTGCTGCATTCTTGCCGTCCCTACACATTGCCATTGCGACCCTCACGAGACAAAACAATAAGACGACCACAGTCACAGACAGAGTTGTTTCCTATCCCCCAGCTGGAGTGAGGGGTGTGAGAAACATGCCCGCTGAGCTCAGAGTTATGGCCAGAGAGGCGAATAGTAACACACAACCAAATTCCACGGTAGCGATGGTCCCCTCTCCTCCACAGACACTCCACTCAATAGATGAGGAAGACAGACAAAGGAGCAATTCTCTTGTTAACACAAGAGGCCCTGTCTATAATAAATACGAGGCTATGAATGAAGATAGAGATGTGTGATGAGGCTTTGAGACCAAACCTGAAAATCCAACTTCAATTCAAGTTAAAGAACTTAAACCCAACACAACACATACTTCACTCCTCAGATTGAATCATTGGAATTAATTAGGAAGATTATGTTAAAACCTAACAGATGGCGCTGACCCTTGCGTTTATGAGTGGGGTTTCAGGGTTTTCGAATTAGAGGAGGGCCTGTCAGGGGCGGGTTTCCCATCAAAGTGGGGACTCGCCCTCAGCGTGGCCACAGACGTCGGGCTGGAGGGCGGCTCTCAGTCTGAATCCCTGCCAGAATGTTTTATGTTCGCATTCAGCCCGAGCAAGGCGCTTCAGACCACTGGAATCCAGACACTCTCCAGCTCTTTACATATTATTTAAAGGGTAATTTATTTTACTTTACATTTTCTGTCGCCAGTTCAGGCCAACATTACTTAAACACTTAAAATCCTACATAGTGTTGTAAAACAGGAGTGTAAAAATGTTCACTTCTGTTTAATTCACCCAAAACAAACTCCTTCCTGTGGAAAATTAGATTGTCGGAGTGAAGTATGCTGAGAAATGATTCATTGGTGGCTGCGGGTCAGTTGTCTGATTTGTGATGCGATCAGCTGAAAAGCTGAGGAGTATTATAAAGAAGGCAGTTTTAACGCAGAGGCCTGAGGGGACGCATGAGTAACTAGCTGTCGACTCAAGCTATAAGTCATAGCTGTGGGGTCCTTGAGTGCTAAGCTAATGGAAACTTATACACTTTATAAGGATACACACACTTGAGTCTAGTTGCCTCCCTGGGAGGTCTTGCAGGGTTAAAGAAGGTAGTGGGAGCAGAATATAAAATTATGGGAGCGAATGAGCAGCCAGATTCTCATTTAAGTTCATGGTAGTGTCAGGCCGCCCGCTGGATTTATTCAGGCTGAACGGAGTATTTTTTTGTGTTTGAATGAGAACAAAACACAGGAAAACAGTAGCAGGCTACTGGGCCGCAGCCATGCAGCGCTCAACAATATGGGATGAATGATTTCCGTAGGAAAGGAGGGACAGGGTCCAAACCCACTTCATCATTACTTCGCCTCTTTGAGGCAGCAGGAAGTCAAGAAAATAAATTTCTGAGCTGTGGATTTGATTTATGGTCATACGAGAGAATGCAGGTGAGGAAACATAGGTATGTGTTTGTGTAACAAAAATTAGCTGTCATGTGTTAACATAAGCTTCACCATGTGTTTGTTTCTACTTTTTTTGGTGAACTTCTTGTCTTCTGTGTTAGTGTTGGTGAATGTTGATTGGTTGCTTTGTCCAACATTTAATCTCGTCCACAATAAACCAACCATATTGCCACGAATCTTAGTTTGGCTATTTATGGTTTCCAGAGGATGACTGCTATATTTTGTCAGGATATATTTAAAACTTTCCATGAAATTTGATTATTATCGGTCTCTAAAAATAGGAACAAAAAGTGCTGAATAACAATAACAAATGATTAAATGATAACGTACTGTACATAGTGTACATACCGATCAGATTAGTGCACAAAACAAAGGACATTGTTCCCTTTATTATTCACTGCACCTGTTCACAATAAGAATAGAGGATTGGCCATGAGGTGTGACAGTTGCAGCTAAAAAGAAGGTCATCCACTTTGTCTGACCTTTGACCTAAACCTCCCCTCCACCACATTGGATGGACATGCAAGTCAAAAAAAAAGGAAGGGCCACACAGTGACAGAGCAAAGCTGCCCCTCAATTACATGTGGTCAAACACAAACTATCACCACAAACACACACATGAACAGGCAAATCACACATTATGCATAAGCAAACAAATTTGTTGCAGTGTATCTCACGCAAAGCTGTGACCTTTCAGCTCTTGAGATCTACCTTGTGCGGTCTTCACCTCACAAAATTTTGACCCTTGTATGTTTTATGAGGTATGTTATGATTTTTGCCTGTCTTTCACCTCTTTTGAAGTTGAGACCTTTCCATAAACCAAAACCACAAAGCTCTCCCCAATGGCCTTGTGGTGGGATGGAAATAAAGCCGAGCCTAACCCCTTTAAAGATCTACTTGGCTATGGTTTAAAGCAAACTTCTCCTCCCACACATATTTATTCTTTGTGGGGGGAAAAAAAATCAAGTGCTATTTAGATTCTGAAGTCATAGAACTCTTAGTCTAGTTATGTGTTGTATTCATCAGCAGTTTTGAAAGTCTTCACCTTGTTTCTCATTGTATATTCTTTACTTGTTTGTCTACGTGCACTTGCGTTTTTAACCCGGCAGCTTGTTGCACCGTCACCACGGCTACGCAAACAAACACAGAGAACCAAAGCAACACGCTTCAGCAGGTAATCATTAGTGCCAAGTTGACCTTTGACCCCTGCAATGCCTCAGATGACATATGGCCACATCTACCTGCTGTTACTGGAGTCACTGGGCCGCGTCACCCAGCAGCAGGAGGTGTGGTGTAAATGCAGTGACTTGCGTGCCAGTTAGATTTGTTTTATGTAGGCTGTTAGCTCACTGATAGAGCGTGCCACGTTAGGTGGTTTTCAGGTACAGCGGACGGTGTAAAGGTTGTTTTTTTTTTAATTCCCAGAGGTATCACGTGTCAGTCTGTCATCTCCGATAGCTGTGTAAGGGAATATTTCCTTTCTCTTTTATGAAAGAAACCCACTTTTTTTAAAGATGATCAGGAAATTCCCTTGGCAAAAGCCAGCCACAACATAGAAATGTTAGCAAACGACTATTGCTGATTTCCTTGCAGACGTTCATCCTGTTTACAGTTCTTAATTTATGGGTGTTGGGTTTTACAAGAGGTTTTTTTTTTTCAATAGAAAAGCAATGGGAGTTTTCTATTGTCTTCATTCTCCCTTTTAATTTGACTTTATTTCTTTACATTTCTATTTTTTTATCTCACTGGTATGTCTGTCTGCTAGACTACCCTATTTCTAATACTTATACCCCCACCTCATATTCTCAGTTGGCAATTAAAACACATTTTTTCCATTTCTCTCTTGAGTCAGACATTCCAAATGGATTTCTCTGTTTCCCCATTTCCTCCGTCTCCTACGCTCATCCTTCTTCTACCCGCTGGCATGTCTTCTTCTGTCACTTTGGAATTCTTCAGGTTTACACTATTATCTGACCATTTCAGACAGAAGTGAAAAGTCAAACTCCTCCGCCACTTGTATCTTGGGTTGTTGGGAAATCATGTTTAGTACCGTCAGGACAACAACTGCTATTTTTTACAACTCTATTTTTTCTGAGTCATCAAGTCCCTGAGACAACAGTAATTTGTTTTTCCAGCCAACCCACACAGATAAGCTTTTGATGGATAGTAACGGGTGCAGTACCGTTGTGGCCAGTATTTTTCATCTAGTTTAACAAGCTGTCTGTCATTAAAGTTGTTGTTAATCCCATTAGATACTATCTGAATAATAAGAGTATTATGTAGACATAAGGCATAAATGGCGCTGTGAAAGGCTTTATATTGCCTGTTGTTGGATTAATGATGTGGTTGTGAGGGGGGATGGAGACCGGAGACAGAAGCAACCCACAGCAACAGCTGAAAAAACCCTTTCAGTTTCTAAGTTGGTCTGTCTGCCTTGTGTCTGTCCTTGGTTAAGCCTAGATGCATCTGTTGATGCCCACACCCCAACAGCCTTTAGGATAGTGTAATATCTAAATCTGCATGTAGCTATTTTGGCCAATCTAGACAAGTGTTGTTAAGCTGTTTGGAGACTTCCTGCATGTGTAATCAACCAGAAAAAGCCCAACAATATGCTGCCTCTATTCTACACTTTGTTGAGAAAGATGAAAAGATGGTCTAATTATCCTATGTGAATACATAGCATTTGTCATAGTATCACTTACACAAGTCTTCCTAAATCATCCGCCTGTGTTGTACAAGTTTATGCAGTTTTTTTTTTCTTTTGCCTGAAGCAAATAAGCACTTTACCACAATCACTGCCTTTAAGTGCAAACAGTGTCTCACAGACATGCATACAGCTATAGTTATGAATTCCTCCAGTCTGGGAGGTCATACAGTGCCAGAGAGCAGAGCAAAGCAAAGCAAAGCAAGGCAGGATGTGGCAAAAAACATCTCCTCCGTTTCACTCTACCTGAGTACACTTTCATTTCACTCTGTCTCATCCTTCTCTTCCTGTGTGTGCTCTTATCTGCTTTGCAGCAAACCCACACAGTGTGAAAACAAATCAGTTGCTGCAACCCAAGGGGGAAAAAAAAGTCTGTTAAAAGCCTTTTTTCATATTTGTGGGCAAGAAAATGTGCAGTTCACACTCAACATTTCCACTGCAATCAATGGGTCTGAAATTTAAACACAAGCATTCCCAGTGCTCAACTCTGTCTTTCCTCAGTGTTTCCCATCTGTTGCATTTATCCTTAACATCTTGTCACTTTTTCCCCACAGATTTTCAGGTCAGGAGAGATGAACCAAAACCAGCTGTTCAAATTTGATTAACATCCATGCCTGTGTTGCCCCTTTGAGAATATTAACACACTGAGTGGGCGACTGGCAGTTGCTCATTGCAGCACCCAGGGAGTCAAATAGGGTAATGTTGATGACTGATTTGCAATCAGAGGGGTACATCTTATATGTATGTAAGGCCAGACGAATGCATTTGATAAATTAAGCCCCACTGGGATTGAAAGGAGTTGAAAAACATGTTAACTTCCTCACATAAGACATCAGGGTGTAGGGTTTTTTGCTGAAACAGAAGCTCGAAACAGAGGCAGTGCCCTGTTAGTTCACTGTGAAAAACCAGAAAACAAATGATTACATACAAAAACATTGACTGTTTCTCAACTACTGCTAATTATGTCAATTTCTCAGACATGAGACTAAATACTCACATGCTATAATTCACTAAAGCCATATACATCTGGAGACTTATTTGCAAAGGTTAGGCAAGTCACAGTCACAGTTTAGGATGTTTGTTCTCGCCAGTTTATTTATTTTTTCTCGATTTGGTTGGATCAATAAAATAACTGTGAAAGACTATGCTCATCCTCAAAGCATATAGATAGAAATACATAAGTAGTAACATACCGTCAGTCATTTAACCTATAGTTTAATCTGAAATTGCAGATGTGTCTTAACCCAATAAAATTAACAAATAAACAGAACATGCTAACTATTCATTGAAAAAAGACTGTATATACATTACCCTTAATATTTTTTTTCTTTTGTAAAGTTTTGTAAAGTTTTTTATCTTTGTTCCCCAACATCATCAGCACTGTTCAATCAGAGCATCCAACTCTACCACACATGATAAGATAATGTGACTGCCTGAAATCCAAATGGAGGATTCTCAATGAGGCCACACACTGCTTCCTCTCCAGGCCTGTTTGCCATGTGTTGTCTTTAGATTACAAACAAGGCGATGTGATCTCGAGCCTATTCTGATGACTTATTTTTATCCCTCTTTCAGTCCTTTCTCTGTTGCCAAAAGGATTAGGAACTTATCTTTTAATACCGTTCGAGCGTCAGCTCTGCACGTCATCCTGCAGTCTAGAAGTGAATGACTTCCAGCACCGATGTTTGGGAACCCACTGAGGAGACGTCTGTCCTTTTTGTTAACCACAGTAGTTGATGTGGCAGAAATACCAGCAGTAAGAGAGAGAGAAGGAGTTAAGACGTGGGTGGTGGTTAAGCATCTAAATCAACCAAAGCTATTGGGCTGTTTAATTTTATGAGGTGTGAGACCTTTGCGGCTCCATTCACTGAGGTCAGCGCAAACAGATTAGAGATCACACCAGTGTGTGACCTAGGCTCGCCATCATTACACCACTGCACCAATGATTTATAGAGTTGATGAAAGCATGACATCATGTATTAAATCAGCCTTCTGTTAGTCTGCCCTAACCCTCTAAATGGTGACATACACGCTATCCGACCAAGCAAATTAGGGTCTGGTCGTGCAGAGACATGGGGCCCTTTTTGCCAAAACATCAGTTGCTTGTTAATTACAAATTGCACAACACATGATACGATACGACAGATAAGATGTGTATTGAAGCCCTGTATAAGCAACCGAAGAAGACAGGGAACACTTATCGACTGAGGTGAGATTAGCAAGTAGCCCTCCTGAGTCTGAACCCATTCATTACATGGAATCCTCTTTCTGCATAAACAATGGTTTATAACTAAGAACCATAAACAGAGAATTTAAACAGCTACCAATCATGCTCTGGAAGGACTCAGCATTCAACAATTTTGCAGATGTAGTCTTTTAGACCTTGTTAACAAGGAAAATTTCCTAAAAAAAAAGGTGGATGGCGTTATCATTCTCATGAAATGTTACCTATCAGATGGAGCAAAACAAAGGGAAGAAAGGGAAGGGAGGTAAAGTAAGAGACTCAGAGAGACTCAGTAAGAGCTGTTTGACTTTATTCTTCATTACCTCCTCACAACACCTCATAAGTCAGACATTTGCTGGTGCCGGATGATGGCATACTTCCTCATTCATACCGCCTCAGTGTTATAAGCACCGGGTGGAAACAGGTCATTGTGGTCCTTCAAACAGAAAGGAAAAAGTCTGGGATGTTATCAGGAGATCCTAACATGATTCCACGGGGCCTCCAAGCAGACTCATAAAGGAGCTGCAGCAAACATTTAACAGCACTGTGTCACAGAGTCACAGGAGAAAAACACTTACATAATGAGGAACCCCCCTCTCTTTTTACACACCCATAGGCAACAAAAAGGAGAGGAGAGAAAGGACATCTTTGAAAATGTGGACAAAAGACTGTCTGTCTCTCTAACACATTTACCTAAGGGAGTCATAAGAGAGCTTAATAGTGTACCCTGATCCTGCGATGGCCGCCTCTTTAACTCCACATTGCCTCTGCCCCTCCACCCACAACCTTTTACCTCTGCTGGCTCTTTTTAGCGGCTCTTTGTAAGAATAACTGCACCTCTGATTATTCATCCTGCATGAGGGTGAGATGCCTGCCTGCCACAATGAACGGAAGACGCATTCATTGGACTGGAATGAAAATCACATCTTGTTTTACAGTTGAGAAATTATATTGTTATTTCACCAAATCGTCACATTTAACCTATCACATATCCTTTACGTCAGTCAGATCCATATCTTGAACACTTTATTGGAACGGATCCAATCGTTACTCTACAGCCGAGGTCTTGTTAAAAACATGAGCTGTGTTTTCTGACCCAGTCATGACTAGGCCTGTTTGTTCCAGTGGTTCGGAAAGCGTTCTTGGTCCCCAGGTCATGGCTGAACTTCTCATATTTATGTTAGCTAAACTGCAGGCTGGCAGGCTAATTCGCTGGTATGTGTTTTCATTAGGTCTCTGGGGCCGGGTAGAGCTCCCTCACTAACGTGGCTCCTCTGAACTCTGACCTCGGCTTTAATGGGATGGCTGGCAGAGAAAGAGGGTCATGGCTTCAGCGCGGGCCTGCTAGGACTTAAGGTAACAATTTGAGGAGGCGTAACAGGTTATGTAACCTTGACGCTGGATACTAATGACTCGATAGGGTTTGCGGAATGTCCACTCTCAATAGGTCTCTTTTACATCAGTTGCTGTTTGTGGCAACAAAATTAGCTTTGGTATGGTAAGATAGGACAAATCCTGCTCTGTGTGCTAGATAACAGCTATGTAGGGCATGTGATCGACCACTAGCAATGTGCTAAGCCACGGGCAATAAAATCAGTACAGAAGGACCTGTCATTCTGTCATCTCCTCTTTTTCTGCTCGCTTCCCTCAAGGCAGCACAGATACCCATCTCCTCATTTAGAAACATGAAATATAAAGGCTGGTATGAGCATCTGCCTTCTTCAACAAAGACGTGTGCCCAGTAGAGCTGTACCATTAATCGACTCATCGCCAACTACTTTGATAATCGAAAATTTATTTTAGTCATTCTTCAAGTCACACCTTTGCTGGTTTCAGCTTCTCAAAAAGTTGAAGCTTTTACGTGTCATACATGATAGTAAAGTGAATATCTTTGGATTTTGGACTATTGATCAATCAATATGAGACATTTTTGGAGCATGAAGAAGCATTTTTCACTATTTTCTGACATTTCATAGCCAAAACCATTGATAAATTAATCAAGAAAACAATTGTCAGATTGATTGATAATGAAAATCATCTCTAGTTGCAGCCCTAGTGCCTCCTATTATGATGAAAAGAGTGCCGAAACACTTACTTAAACAACGACTACACAATTAATCTCAAAAATAAATACAGGAAAATAATCATCAGATGAAGCTCTAGATGGCAGTGACTGATAGCATGAGTCCAGTTATTGGGTACAACAAAGCATTTGAGGAAGGAAAATGTCTCATATTGCCTAGTGTCTGATATTACCTCCTTACACAAGGCTATAACCACAGCTCCTACCACTGGTTCCTTTATTGTCTGGGATTGGCTCTCAGCTGGGGAAGATTTGCTGTGTGTGTGTGTGTGTGTGTGTCTGTGCTGTTTGCTTGGGGTCAGTCGGGGCCTCTGTCTTTCTAACAGCTTCACAGTTTCACAGTTTTAGCTGCAGCAAGCCCCTGGAGGTTAGGTGACACATTTCCCATGGAGTACAGGTCATCGTCACATTGGTCCACTCTGCAGGCCATAAATACCAATCATCTTCCCTCACAGGCTTGCCTTTATGTAAACTATCCTGACAACAGCTCCGTTATGATAGTGCGTCTTCTATTTCTGACTCGAATATTAGATAACAGAGAGAGAGAAAAAAAAAACTGTAGCACCTGGGTGTAAATCAACATCACTGTACTTTCCAAGCTAAATATCTTGCAATGTCTGATGAAGACTTGTCTAATGGGATGCTTTGAATTCTTCTTTAATGACAGTGCAGCTTCAGTAGGCAGACAAACAACTCTCCCACAGATGAGATAGAAGACGCTATGCAGAAAGCTCCCACACCTCAAGGGCAGCTTCACATTCATGACTAAAGTTGTGTGAGAAAAAAAAAGGCCAACTCTCACCTGAAGTACAGCCAAGCCAAACCCGGTGCAAGCAGCAGGAAAACAGATACCAATGTCAAACATGCCTCAAATGCTTGTGAGCGCATGTGTGTGTGCACGTGTTTGTATATGAATCTGGACATATTTTGCGTCTTTATGGGTTGTTTTTTTTTTAAATTTGGGAGCAGGTGGGTATCATGCAGGGTTAGAAATAAGGGAAATAAAGGGTCAATCAGCTTTGAGGTTAGGTTACCATTTAAATGCCTTATTGAATAATCTCAGCAAACACATTTTAATTCTTGCTTCACTGTTTTAGTGAGACTTTACTCGCCCTTAAAGGCTGACATATAGCTGCAATTCTAAACTGATATTGTACATCATAACATAGAAACTGCTGTAAATTATGAGGGGATAAAGTGCACAGTTCTTTACGATGTCATTAAGGATGTTTCATATTTAATCATTGCTACAATTTTATTGGTTTAAGTCATCATAATAAAAAAACTGCTCAACTGAAAGTAACGATTAAAGTGTTTGTTTACCTGCACCAAGATAAATTCCTATCACTTGAACGCACCACTGCCAGCTTGCAGAAGAGGACGGTCCTGAGTTGCAGCAAGCTCCATTGGTTTCTACTGCTGAACGTCATCGCAGGGGGCGGGCGAGGAGTTTTCATGTCAAGAATTTGTAGTAGCACTCAAACCAATTTGCCGCACCGACGGTGTCACACTCCTGCAGGGCATCATCTTTTGTTTGGGATACGCGTTTAACCTGGATTATCTCCCGGTGGTTTGACACAGCTCCTGTAGGCTCTAGACGACCCTTTTTATCATGCGAGTCTTTACTTGATCGGATCATAAATCTTTGTCTTTGTTTTGTTTTTGTTTTTTTTTTGGTGAAAGAGAATTGTTTCATGCCAACTTCAATGCCAGATTCAGCAACGATGAACAAGAACGGAATCGTGACAAAAATCCACACGAGGATTAGAGCTGACCCGTTCACAGCCAATTACGACTTGGTCGGCAAAGAACTGGGCAGGTAAATCTGTTTGTCGCATGAATGGTTTCCAGCATTCATTGATGAAAAAAAAACTAATCTGTGTTGCTGACTTTGTTCGTGTGCTGGCTGAGTGGAATTTGCAACACCATGATGATGTAAATCGGGTAATCATATTAGATGTTAATCTCTGCACTTGGTAACGTGAAGCGTGTTGATTGAACATTTCTAATCTCGCATTCCATCTCAGGGAAAAGCTGCTGATGGAGTCGCGCATTTGGCATCCCCGGACGCGCAATGGTAATGCGCTTTCCGTGCGTCTTGGATGAAAGTTGATGAATAGTTTTAGGACTTTCTGATCTTTTGGATTTAAAAAACTTGAGTTGGACAGAGTTATGTGAAGATGCAGGGGGTCCAGAAAGCTTTGAGAAAGTATGAGTTTGCATAGTTGTAGAATGATCACTGAAGAGAAAGCGTGATATTGTTCTCTGGGTTTAAGTTCACCAACCTTTGTTATCGTTTCCTCTTATGCCCACCTGTGTGGTTTAGTAGATCCTCCTACATGAGGTGGTGAAAGTGTAAAATACCACGAGCTGAACTTAAGTATTGGTTTGGAGTCGTATTTTGAATGAGTCAAAGTATTACAAGTGTGAGGTAATGTGGACTAATGAGAGTACAGGTACAGCTTACACTTGGTAGACACTGTAAAGTCAACTATAACTCAATATAGTGTGAAGACTAAAGACAGTTTTCCTGTTTCATACCGGTTTCTCAAGAGATGCAGCGTCAAATATGCCATCTAACGTCATTCACTTCTCCCTCTCTCTCTCTCTGTCTGTCTGTCTTTCTCTCCAGCTGAATGCATTTTGTGGGTCACATTTAATGTGTTGGACTCAGACACTGAAGTGCACATTCCAGTGGTGTTTAGGCAAGGATTCCCCAGTATACCAGACAATAATGACTTCTCACCCCAATTCAGAATTAAGACAAGTCACCAAAGTTGACAACCTGGATTCTGCTTAATGTTAACAGCTGTTTGATTGCTGCTTGAGCCAATTTTTGCATCTGTCTCTATAACTTTGCCCCTCTGCAGAGTTTGGGACAGGCTAAATAAAGAGTCAGTTGGTAGCGGCCAGTTTTCCTTGTCAAACACTCTGGGACATCCTGGGACAGCAGCCAGGACCTGTGTGTGTGTGTGTGTGTGTGTGTGTGTGGAGGGGGGGGGGGGGGGGGGGGGGGGGGGGTTGGCTGGAGGCAGCTGATGAAGTGTAGGGTACAGCAGCCTCTAAACACCCTCTCTTCCTCCCCTCTCCCTTCATCCTCCTCCCCTCCTCTTCCCATGACTTTGACCCAACAACATCCTGAGATCAGGCTTCATAATCGTATTAAGCGCAGGAATGTACATAGTGCCGCTTGCCAGGAGATCAGCTATATAGTTTGTACATTAGGAGGGATGTTGACCAAATTATAACTTGTTGGTGCATGATTTGATTTTTCCTGTAGTTGTTTCAGCTCTCTTGCTCAAGTTGAAAGAAGCAATAAGGCTCATTGGCCTTATTTTCAAAGCCTTCTAATCAACAAGTTTTGCATTATGAGTGTTGGTCCCCTGCAGAACTGTGCACAAAAATATGTTGTGGTCAACTTGAAAGCAGGAAGCAGGAACCCATGTGTGTGTGTTTGTGTGTTTGTGTGTGTCTGTCTGTCTGTGAAGCAGGCAAATGAGAGCTGTAAGGACTGTCATTTCTCATCGCACTTCAGACATGAGTCAGTGACCCGCTGAGGGAGACAAAACGCAGACTCCACAGGAAACCAATTTCTCAATCAAATTTTCACCATCTCCAGTACTGGAGAGGAAGAGGAGGAGAGAAAAAGAAGAGAGAAAGAGAATTAGTTTTATGTGTCACAGTAAAAGCTGATTGATGACAGACTAGTTTCACACAAATTCTACTGAGAATAAATCTGCAAATAAGCTGTTTGATCTGTATAATTGTATTTATGGTTCCAGACAGACAGCATGTATGAGAAAGGCCTCATTAGTTGTAGTTTGTTTTCTACTCTAACAGAGCCTGTTGTCACGCGAAAAAGGAAACAAACTTAATGTGTAAAATATTGCATGAAAGTGTTGTGATGTTGTCACATTAAAGGACTGTATAACCAGCAGGTTCTATGCCCAGTAGTGTGAAGATAGCTGACTGGAAGATGGCTGTGTTTAGTAACCTCTGACCTGTTGTCAGCCTTTTAAAAAAGGCCTCTTGTTGCTCCTTTCTGTGGCCAGCGGTCATTTCTTTTCACTCCATATGTAGTTCCCAGCCCACAGTGAGCTGCTCTGAACTTGGCTAATTAAGGATGAAAAAGCTCTGACAGGTTTTGCCTTTTCATTCTGAACAATGAGTCGTCACCATTCTGTGAGAGTGGGAAACAGCAAAAGAGAGGGAACAGGCCTCACAACGCCGGGGCGGTAGCCAAAACAGAACCAGGCTCCGGCCAGAACAGTTGCTGTTTTTGGTCCGCAGCAGAGTGGGCTTGGGGTAATGTGTGGGAAAATGACAGGCACCATGCTGACTGGACCTTTCTGACTTGGCCACTTCATTCAGATTCTGCCCAGTTCATAGTCATCTTTTCACATCCCTTATTCACTTTTCCCAAGCCTTCTGCGGTGTATCTGTATTGTGTGGCTCATAAAACGTGGGAATGTCAGTTAGCTGGATATATTTGTTAAGTTTACAGTATCCATTTTAGCATGTTGTGGCTCCAACCTGACTGTGGCAGCAGTGACCCCCTGCTTGGCCAGCCTTGGTCAGGTGGGTGGTCTTGGTCTCGGGGCTGCTGCGTTAGCCGACTGGTCAGCTTTTGTACGACTGTCAAAGGAGAAACAGGCTCTAGCCGAGGGTCTGGGTGGAGGCGTCAACACAATTCCATTTGTCCCTGCTGCTGTCAGCTGTGAAGAAAGGGAAGCGGACAAGGCCTCATTATCAGCCAGGGAGGGACTGCTAGTGATTGTGGTCAGCTTGACACAGAGAGGCAATTCTGCACACGTCGGACATCCTGCCCACACCCACGGCTGACCCTCAACACCTCCCACGAATCCATCTGGGTAGATGCAGGAAAATTAATGATAGCGGCCAGGTTGTTAACGTGACTGTTGTTTGTTTTTTTTTAGTCTCATGTTCTCCTAAATGGAGTGACACCCAGTAACAAAGTTGTTGCTTTGTGTTTGCTTAACCTATAAAGTGGCGTTAGCCTTATCAGGTCCCTGCATTGTTCAGGAGTCCTTGCCAAACCGTCAGCCTTATCTGCCTCTTGTCAGACCCTCCTAGACGCTGGAGAGAGGCGGGGAAATCGCTCTACCTAATGTCTAATGACGTCTCTTCAGCTGAGCATGTCAGTGGTCAATAGCAGTGCTTGTATTTTCAAATAATGCCACTTAACCGTCTTATCTCTGAAACGTTCTTTAACCTCGCCTACAGTGTTGCACTCGTGGCCGGTTGGCGGGCTTTTCCAAATGTCTTGCACTGTAATCTAGGTTTCACCTCATTTAACTGTCTTGGGCTTGTCCAGTAATTTTAGCCTTCTTCTACTGCAGTTTGAATGACCTAAATTTGATTCAGTAGTCCCATTGGCTACTTGCATACAGAGCAGAACCATCTCTGACCAACTATTTTTAAAAAGCCAGTAATGTGGTTGTGATTATTCTGCCTCCTCACTAATCACTCTCTCGCTCTCTCTCTCTCTCTCTCTCCCCCTCTTTGTTTCCCAGGGGAAAGTTTGCGGTGGTGAAGAAGTGCATTGAGAAGGCAACGGGGAAGCAGTATGCTGCCAAGTTCCTGAGAAAGCGACGGAAGGGCGAGGACTGCCGCATGGACATCTTGAACGAGATTGCCGTGCTGGAGTCAGCCAAGGCGAGCCCCTATGTGGTGGCACTGCATGAGGTTTATGAAACCAACACCGAAATCGTCCTCGTTCTGGAATGGTAAGACAGTAGACGTTACAGAAACAACAAAAAAAGGTCTTTTTAAAAGTTTACTCAAAAAAAGAGATTCTACATCACATTTTGAACAGTCATGTCTGACTGTCTCTCCCGAGTTTGTTTGTGTTCAGACCCTCGTACACACACACACAGCTCTGACTTTCACTGCCCACAGGAGAAAAAAGGGATGATGGAACTCAAAATGGCCTTTTGAACTTTCATCACTTGTTGGTGTTTGAGCCATGCCAGGAAAACTAGGATAAAATGATCTGGTGCTAAATTACTAGGCAGATGAAAATCCATTAATCATCCCTTTAAAAACTTTCCATCACTGCAGTTTTTCTTATGCAGAATTACCGAGATACGTGAGGACACCAAACTAGCTTTGAGAAAACTCCCTGATACTGTATATTCATCCAGCTCTACTTGATAACTTAATAAGCAGAGATTTAATCTTCATGGAAATTAGTTGGGGAAAACCTCACGTCAAATGTTACGTACACGTCATGCAACATCCTGTATTTTGCATAATGACAATGTCAGTTCTCTGATAATTTGACATGCATTGTCAGCTTTGTGCAGTTTATCTGTCTGACCTATGAAAAAATCCACCCACCCCATAGCTTAGAGTTATGTTGTAGTTTCTGAGAATACTGTTGCGTGTCACTCAGGTCTTTCTCACCTCAAAGAAAAAACAGACACACGTGTGAAACGCATAGCCTTGCACTATTGTTACATGAGTTCTACCTTAAATGGAAATTCTCTCGCTCTGTGTGGTTTGTTTCTCGTCACATCAAAGCCTCAGCGCCTCAGTTCCTAGTGAAATGACTGTTAGTAACTGTCTCTTTAAATGCCCGCAGTAGCAGAACCGCATCATGTGTACTGCGTGTGTGACAGTGACAATATTGAGCTACAAATGAGTCAATCAGACCCTGCTGTGAGAACTTAGTGCTCACTGCCAGACACTGTGTTGCCAGCATGCAGGTGAACTGGCTGGCAGCTGAGTCGAGCTGCTTGCTGACCCAGCAAGGTCAACTTGGCTGTCTGGCTCTGGTCTGTTGTGGTTGGGTGTTAAATGACATGATGCATATCCACTAAGTGTCCTCTGACTGCACTAATGACGCCGTCTAATTACGATTTGGAAAGGACACTTAGCCTCTTAATTACCTCCCTCGCCTCATTTCAGAGAGATAACACTGGGCAATTACTCTTGAACCACGTTCCTCTGACCCTGTTCCTGGACCGCTCGCTGCTCAGGCAGGAAACCCTCTCCTGCAGAGTTCTTGCTAGTCATCCCCATCACAGACATGGAATGCCTCTGCAGAACAAAGACTTCTCTGTAGGGGGGGGGGGGCTGTGTTTGACCTCTGACTGAAGTGTGAAAGGGGAAGTAGCACCACAGTTCACCCCTGCATGCCTGCAGAGAAAACATAGCAGGAGGTCAGCTGACAATTGTTCAAGATCCTCTCCAGCTGCCAAATGGAGCTGCACTGAGTTTTTTAGTATGCAATTAAGCAGCCTGCACATGTGCCCGTTATAATATTTTGGCATTTAAAGGGCTCGGTTTTTAAATGTCACTTCATGCTGTTGTTATCCATTCTTCTGTACATTTGTCTAAAAGTTGCAGCAGCACTCACAGAGCGAAAACGGTGAATAGCTGCATCTTCAAACTGACTGACCTCAGCATGAGTTTCAAGAATCGCAAAAACAATTTTCCATTTCCTGTGGGTTTCAATGTAAGCGGCAAGCAATGCTCCCAAAAGTAGCACACCACCGCGCTGGTATAAAGTGTTGTGTGCTCACATACACACACAGACACACACGTCTTGTAGCCGCAACCACTTCCTTGGTAATGTTAGAGAAATGGAAGCGAGAAGTTGAATTCTATCATCCTCTTAAAGTGTAATGCCAGTGTGCGTCAGTTACACAAAAACCCTCAGCATAATTGAGAGATGGTCACTAGATGGAAAAATGAATGCATCACCTCTGAACTCCTCAACTTTGTGACCATCTGATAATCTAACTCTTTTTTTGTGCACAGCATAGTCCTTAATTTCCTGGTCTCTAGATACACTGGAGTGTACTGTAATAAAGCAATAAACCCATTGTAGCTGCATACAAGGTTAAATATGAGGTTACCTCTGTAGATAAAGAAATCCTAATGCATCACAACCCCAGGAATTGCAGCCAAACCAATCCTTTTTTTTTTCCTTTTTAAATGTCAAATACTCTTTAAAAGTTAAACGGGTTGACTATGTATTAAGTTGCAAAAATATTTTCCTCATGAATCTTATTAAACACTCAGATCATCTCATTCATGCGTTTCCTCTCCTGTTGATATCACAAGTATTTGCTTGACGCATGCTCATTGCACGCTCCTGACGGCATCTTTTCAAAACCCAACACACTGCAAGAATAAAATTCATTTTGGTTTACCACATAATAACCCTTGCTATGGCATGACTTGAATTTAATTTAAGATTTTTTTCCATTTCCCTATTTTGAATTATTTTGTTTAGAGAACATTGCCATGTTTTATGTACATTTAATTTCAATATCTCCTTGCGTTTAACCTAACCCATAGCCCTCATGACCTCACCAGTCTTAAATTGGACTATACTGGAGTATGACTGCTGTCCAGAAAATGTAGCCAACAGACAGGCTAAGCTTGTGGAAACTGGTTGACGGGGTGCTGTTAAGGTGACGTCAATGAATGAGCACCCGGTTTGGTGGTCAGCCAAGAAGGGATTTGACCAGATAGCTTCTCCTGCAAATGTAAAATGAGGTTGACTTGGTTTACCGCTTAAAGATAGAGAAATATTTTTGTCTCTTTCCCACTTAATAACCCCTTATTCCGAGTTTGAAGCTCATCTGTTCTCGGCTCTTGTCTTCAAATGATTGTTTAGCTTCACTGTGCCTTCACTTCACTCATGTTGACTACAGTAGGTTTATTCTTGCGTGTCAGTACAAGGGAGGCCGTCTGCCCACACACTGAAATAGTGAGTACATTAACTCTCTTGGAAGGAGGCAAAGCATGGAGACCATATTTAGACTTCAGGGAAGTATCAGATAATTCTTAAGTGCTTGGCCAGAAAGTGTGCAGTCTGTTGAATTTAAACAAGATGGTCTTTATCAAGATTTTAAATCCTCTCAGGCCCTCTGCTAACAGCTTAATGAGGCCATTTAAACACTTTGTCATTTCAAGCCTTTAACCATTCAGACAGGTACAGTAAATGCCAACAAGTCAACTCAATGTCTCTGTCCAGTTGACAGATTCAAGTTCAAGTTCATTTTCGATGTAACACAAACTCATACATGAGGACTTTTCAACACTAAAATCAAGTGTCCATCAAATTACACTCGTATGCCTCTCATTTCCTCTCCCAAATGTAAACACTAACACCAAGTTTGTTTGCCTTTTGGTATACATGTGCAGATCAGTGTAAACAGATTTGAGTGCAGAATTTCCTCGTCCGTCTCCAGTGCTTCTAAACTCTTTAGGGGTTGTAAGGTGGGATTGCGCGTTTTTTTTGCAACAAACGGGGTAGGTGGCAGGTCAAGTATTTGGTTCTAGGAGCGAAAAGATTATATGGACCAATGACGGATATCCTCAAAATCCCAAAAAAACATGAGTGCTATTTTCACAGCTGAGGATAGTAAAGGGTGCATGGTTAGGAGGCTAACGGGGGATTGGGTGGTGCTGGTTATGTAACAGACATGCCCAGGGCCTGGTCACAAAGTTTTCTTCTGAAGATAAAAAGCATGTGTGCGCAATCTAAATCCCCCACACATGGTTTGAGTTTTTTTTGGGGGTGAACTGTCAGCTCCAGGCATTGATCTGACTGATGGAGCATCCAACGTAAATCCTCCACTTAACTCCACTTTACTTAATGTTGTTACACAAGAACAGCAAGACCAGGCAGGAATCTGACTATTCCTCTCGCAAAAATGTGACAAGTCACCACTGAGTTGTCTGATTACTAAATTCCAAAAAAAGGATTCTCCCTTTAGTAGTTTTTAGGAGAATGAGCAAAAAACAATGCAGGCTGAGGCTCATATAGTATCTAGTTACCAACCTGACACTACTCCCCTGCCTCCCTTTATTCTCCCTCTTTGGCCACTTTAAAGCTTAGTATCAGTTCCCTCTCACTTTAAGAAAATATTTAGGCTTTGATTAGTTAGCTGTTGTTTGCCACTGCTTCCCCTGTTTTGATTTAGTAAGTGAACTTGCAGCATATCATGCTGTATGAGGCCTTATCTGAACCTGCTGTAAGCTGATATGACCGTTCTTATCTGCAGTAATATTCCTGTGTACGGGAAGGTACATGCAGAGGCGGGGTACCTAAAATTATACTGATTCACGTTGGACTCGTATGCCGTCTGTAGATGTGGATGGACTTTGTTTTTTCAAGCCAAAGTACAAGGATATGGGATGTTATATAATTTTAAAGAAAGTGGAAACGACTTTGGGTTTGTTCAGTAAAATTGCACTAATGGGATCGGTTGGAATTTGCTATTGTCAACGTGTGCAATTCAAAATGAAAGGAAGGGTGTATTTGTTCAGTTTAAGGCAATTTATTATGATAAGTTAAAATGAATAATCAAAAATGAAAGTCAGCCAAAGTAAACTCTACTGGGTGGCTATCCATGTACAGGTCTTTTCTTCTCATCTTATCCTTGTTTTGTTTTCTCAGTTTTCCTTCCTGTGCTTCCCTTTCAGCGCTGCCGGTGGCGAAATCTTCGACCAGTGTGTTGCCGATAATGATGAGGCCTTCACAGAGAAAGATGTGGTGCGGCTGGCCAAGCAGATCCTGACTGGAGTGGCCTTCCTGCATCGAAACAATGTGGTCCATCTGGATCTGAAAGTAAGTACACTGAAAGATTATATGACAATATAGGACGGTCCACCCCCCCGAGTAGCAGACTGAGGCAGATATTATTTCTGTTATGCAACCTCACCTCATTCAGTGTGTCACAACCCAGTTCCCACAAGACATCGGTCAATAAAAGAACCTGACTATCATGTTTTCTTTATTGGCTCTTAGGTAACAAGGTAGTTAATATTGAGGGTATTTTTTTTTACTTAAGCATCTCACAAATTAACCAAGTGTTTGTTTTCTCTTTGCTCATAAAATTTTATTAATTTTTTAAAAAAATGAACAAGTTACAAAAGAGCTGCATAGGTTCTAGATAAAATGATCAGTTCCAATACACAAAAGGCTCTGTTTAAGAGTATTGATTGTGTAAAATATTTGGGTGTGTGGCACTAAAGTATTTTCAAGAGAATCTCATGTACTCTTCAGCTGCTCTTGTGGTTTGATGGACTATAATGGTCCAGGCTTTATAGTTAGCCTGTCTTTTCCTCTTCTGTTTATCTCAGATGTTCCAGCCAACTCTGGCATAAGTCAGCCTCACCCAGAATTAAGCACAGTTGTCCGCACACTAAAGTATTTCCACACACTAACCATGGAGCCATCTAGCCAGTTGGCAGGGATACCCTACCTGTTTTCAGTCTCGTCTGATTGGATTAGTGAGCATCTGAGCTGAGCTTAGAGGAGCAGCTAGATGCTGACCAGACTTCAAATCCTCGTGGGGCCATTCACAGCAAATGCTCTGACTCATTCACACTGACTTGTAATCAGTGACGAAGATGTCAAATGTCAAAAGATGTTCAGATGTCAAACCTCAAGCTTCTCGAACGATCATTAGTCATTATGTAACATACCACTGTCTAATCTGTGTGTTCGTCCTCTCCAGCCCCAGAACATCTTGCTGACCAGTGCCAGACCTTTAGGGGACATTCGTATTGTGGACTTTGGCTTGTCAAGACGCATGGACAAAATCACAGAAGTCAGGGAGATCCTGGGTACTCCAGAGTATGTGGGTGAGTCCTGCATTCAGCCCTTAAATACCCACAATCACCTGTGTCTTTTCAATTTGAGTGCCATTTATCATGACTAACTATGTGCTTCATAACTAACTATGTGTTTCTGTTGCAGCACCAGAGATCCTGAATTACGAACCCATCAGCACTGCTACAGATATGTGGTGAGTGTGCTACTGTAGTTAATGAGACTATTTCCAGTCATTTCTGCCTTGTAGGACTCATTAAGTACTTATGGGAATAAAGACACATTCAAGACAGTGACGTCACCTCCCTAACGGGCAAGAGATAGTTTTATGTCAAGACCTTTGAACACAAGATAATCTTTATTTCATACTTGCACATTTAATTAATTAATAACCGCCACATCTGTTGTGCTACAGTGTGTTGCAAAACATTCTGTAACTCTCAAAGATGACAAATGGCCTTATTAACTCCCTTCCCTTTCTTCCTCCCTCTTCCAGGAGTATTGGGGTCCTGACCTATGTCATGCTGACTGGTGAGTCTCCCTTCCTGGGTGACAACAAGCAGGAGACATTCCTCAACATCTCCCAAGTCAACATAGACTATTCACAAGACACATTCGAGGGGATCTCCTCCCAGGCTGTTGACTTCATCAAATCCTTGTTGGTTAAAAACCCCAGGTGAGTCTTTTTTACGGTAAAGATGCAGATGAGCAGATGTTCTGATTGTGGCTCAAACTGAAAAGTTTCCATCAGCATCACATCGATCTGATTTGCACACCGAGGATGTGAGTCAGGTTCACACCGGTGCGGAAGTACATCCGCATGCGTGGTTGTGGTAACATGATTTGCGTCACTTGTGCAAAAAGTCATTTCCTTTTTGTGTAAAAATCATGTCTATAAACTCACCCCATTTAACCCCTAGAGAGAAAAAAAGAGGAATTTATAGGCCAGTGCGTTTTGTTTTGATATTACACCAGACACTACGCTGCATCAGTCAAAATTTCACCACATAAAAAACAAGAAAATTTAAACCAAGGTGGATTTCAAAGGAAACTATCTAACCATATTACTGATAAACTCACTTCAAACTCTAATTCGGACTGACTGCTCCAGCACAGAGCCCTTAATTTGTCAACACAATTTGTTGATGAAAAGTAGCAGTAGCCTCTGACTCTTGTCCAGAACCATAATCTCCCATAAGTATCGTTTAATTGAAGCAGATTAGTTGAGTTGTTGGAAAGAATGGAAGATTCCTTAGTGTCAGAGTAATAGTGAAAGATGGAGGGGAAAAACCTTCAGAGCAAACACTGCTTTTTTTTGTGGTTTTCCAAACCAAATGTTGAAAAGCAATATGGCTGACGACTATGAGGGAACGGATTGAGTGAATCTGAATATCCTGGAAATCCATTGGTTATGTAAACTCTTCGGGAATTTCCACTCATCCACAGTGTTATTGTGTTTGTATGTACAGGAAGAGAGCCACGGCAGAAGAATGCCTCAGCCATGCCTGGCTGAACCAGCTCCCCCATCCCCACTCCCACCCGCACCTCAACACCAGGTCATCTTTGGATGAGCCGGAGACGAGCCAGTCTGAGTCTGAGCCCGAGAGCCCGGCTCCCTCCCCTGAGATGGACTTGATCGGGTCGTACCTCATGTGCCCGGGAAAGGGTGAGCTGAAGACGGGCCGTGACACCTTCTCCTTCAGTGAGCCTCCCTTCCCCACGCGACCTGAGATACAACAGGAGCTGATCTGCTGAACGACATCTGACAGGTGGAGAGACACTTAAGGAACTGAAACTCCACGGAGCAGATGCTGAAAGCCAGTGAGCCTGCAGCTTCTCGGTCTTGATATGACTCAGGGCCGTGCTATATGGATGCTGTATGCCTTCTGCTGGCTGCTTCTACTGCTGTGATGTCTGTGAGCTGGGCTGTGTGTAGTTTGATACCTGTGTGTGTGTGTGCGTGTGTTTGAATAATGCGTGCTACTCCGTGCTGATTTTATATGATGACGGGAGGAATGTGAGAGGAATGAAGATGCAGGAGAAAGAAGTGGGAGAAGACACAGCACTCGTCAGCGAGGGTTTTGTCACAGGACTGCACTGCTGCCTTAAAAAAAGTGACTGAAATGAACTGGACTCAGCTTAACGCTGTGGCTAGTTCACTCCTGTGCGCACACTGGTTTCTCTTTTTCACCCAATTAGCCTTTTGAACTGGGTTCCAGAGGAGAGGCAGGTCTCCCGCTTCCTTGGGAAATGACTTCACTCACATCAAAACATGTTATGCTTCAGCTGACCCAGTCATACCTTATGTGATGAGTTTTGTTGAAGGAAGTTAAGGGTTTTGACAGATGTTTCTGTTAAACAAAGGAATTAAAGTAAAGGACAGCACCTACGCTGAAGCCAGACGTTAACTGTTCCACTGTTTTATATGTTAATTTATGTGTGTTTGTTCTACCACTTCAGCCCCTTAAATACACAAAGCCACATCAATGCCTGACTTAAAGATGGAAATAGTAGCATTCTTATTTTTTTTTCAGGACAATCTTGAGCACTTTTTTTTTAAATTTTTGTTATTGGACTTTCATGTAATAATAAGAAACCAAAGGCTCATCAAGTACACTCCGCTGTCACACATTGTACTGTACATATTAACAATTTCCCACCAATCACAGTCGTCACATGATCTTTTTTTTTTTCACAAAGTGCCACTTCGTCAACCTCACTTCTGTGTTAATAATACAGTCAAAATTTTATTTTGTTCGCTATTGCACAAGTTGCACAATTTTTTTTTTTTTGTTTGTACTTAATTGAGAGGTTGCCACTCAATTTCATGCTCTTCAAATATTGTGAAAACGACAGTCTTGGAAAGAGGGATCGACAGGGGTTAAAAAAGTCCGGCTTTGCTATTAGAATAGTAACAGATGAACAATGATATGGTGAACTGAAGGGCTCAGAGTTGTATACATATGTGATATTTGCCTTCAGATGCTCGGGAGCAGAGAAATTAGGAATAATTTCTCAAAAGTACTGAAATGTATATTGTGAGTTAGTATTAAGATTAATATGTAAAAATAATTGTTTTTTTTGTTTTTTGTTTTTTTTTACCAATGTATGAATGTTAACATCATTGTATCATGTCTTATTTTGTACATTAACTTCTACTTATTCCTTTTTTTTCTGCTCATGAATTTCAGGCAGGTTTGCACTTCCCTTTGGACATTATGTTAAAATGAATAAATGTTGATGGCATGCATTGCAAAAATGTAAAAGAAAAAATACATGTACGTTTTGTATCAAACTCCTCTGTCTGTGTCTCATGTTTTATAGCAACAGTAACGATGACGTTTTAACATTGCAGCATGAGTTTACTTTCCATAGCTTATCACTTTCTAATTTAATCAAGTTTAATCCAAACTACAGCAGTGAAAATGTATGATTCTATGGTTAGGGGTTAGTGTACAGGAATTCAACCTGATCCAGGCTTGTTTTTCAGACTACATACTGTAATCTCTGTCAGTAGAAGGCACACAAGTAATAGAATATCTTCAATTAAAAGTTTTCACATTTTTATAAACCCAAATTCAAGACTACAAATGAATCTTAGGTGGGAATGTACCCATTAGGATATAGAGCGAATGTCTGAATTTAGTAGGTCTTCAAATACTTAAGTAAGTGCTCAAAAACAACTGAAATATTCTCAGAATTTATATTTCCAGAACAAGGAGGCAGTGGACATTTCATCGACACTCATCATGTTCATGTAATCTACTTGCACTCTCTGGAATTTAAGAATATAAACATTCGATGTGAGCAATTTGATCAAAGATATACAACACTGAGATTGCTTCATTTTAATGGGCCTGAGTTGGTATAAACTCTCCGGTATTTCATCATGAAACAAAAAAAAAAGACAAACGTCAGACTTGGAGAATTTGTTCTTCCTCTTATTTCCGTTCTTGTTAATCATCTTGTGACCCCTCACATCAAGCTGATGACCCCCTGGGGAGTGGGGAAATCTACACTCTAGGGTACATATTTCACATTTTTGATGTTCATCTCTTAGTTTCATGATGCATGTCGTTATATTTTTGTCTCATCCCACCATACTGTTATCTCCCCTTATAAAAACCCCACATTTTCATCATCTCATTTCTCACTTTCCATAGTGCTGATGATGAAGAACAATACCTGTCAGTGTTTCTGTTGACTGGTCTTGAGAATTCACCTGTGTGTGTTTGTGTGTGTGTGTGTGTGTGGTCAGTAGAAAAGTATATCTCATACCAAAACAGATTACCCACACTTGGACCACATTGCTCGTGAAGCATCTGCTTTTCTTCTCAGTATGTCTATTTAGAGAAACAGAGTATCATAAAGAAAATAAAAGTCCTCTCAAGGGCCAGTCTTCCATAAATATCCAGCAGCCTCTCTGTACAGGAAATACCAGCATCCTCTGAAGAAGAACACTCAGTAATGCTTTCCACTGTAGTAAAGTTTCTTTCTCTTTCTGTCTTTCTCTCTCAAGGGCACACATGTGCTTGTTTACTTGTCTCAGGTTAAACAACATCCTTGACTGCCAATATCCTGAATTCTTGCTTTAATGTGCTCTTCCTTGCACTCTTGGCACTGAGCCAGTCCGGCTCTGCTTCGGCCAATAAGGAGAAAGCAGGACTCCCTGCAGGGTCCTGCTCCGGTGGCTCTTGGCTGGAGTGACCGCTTCCCCTAAAGAAAATCCTGCTGCTGCATGGAGCTGAGGAATGCCAGAAATGTTCATAACTGGCCTCCTTCCTTTATGCTTCTCTTCCCTCTTACTCTCTTTATGGGGTTTGTTTTCTCACTGGAAGGTAGTATTGTTTCCATACCGCAGCGCACACACACACACACATAAACATACGCTGGAGTGGTTGATTAAGTGGATGTTTCTCAGAAGGACTCTCTGGCTCAGTTGTTGTCACTTTGATATTTAAGGTGACCATTACGGGATGATTTAAAACAGATGTGGAGACAGTTAAGTAGAGAAAAAGCACTCGGCTCCTACAGATCCAAACAAATATAGAGAGTAGACCAAAGCTTCGTGTGACATCCAGATAACCTGCGCTCAGCAATCTCTGCGAATTGAAGCTAATGTCCAGCTTAATGGTTTTTGAAGGTTAACAGGCAACAAATTGCTTAGAAACATCACAATGAGGTACATTACTTTGCAAAAAATTAATTTGTCTCCCTTCAGTCTGTTGTAAGCAAAAGAACATAACATTTATATAGCAAATGTAGATCAGGAAAGTTGGAAAAGCTACACGTCACAACAATCAGTTATATAACCAGAGATTGTTTGATAGCAGACTATAGAAACTACACTATACAACTGGCATCACGACAGCAACCGACTGGTGCTCAAATATTTGTTTATGTAAAGCACTTTTCCTCTTCATAGTCAAATATTTTCTGTTTTCTGAGTAGACGAGAACAACATTTGTCTGTTTTCTGAGCCATTGAACAACTTAAAATAGCTTATCAAAAAGATGAAGGTTACGTAGGCGCTTTAAGTGAGTCCTATTAATTTACATAGAGTAGTGCACAGAGCCAGATAGTACTAAAAATATCACAATACAAGCAGTATACAACAACAGCACCACAGTGTGTGACAGAGTGCAAGTACCATTGTGCCTAAAGTACTACAAATTCTCACAATGATCCTTTTCAGCACTATAGAGCATACATTTACCACTATGAATAATGTTTTTGCTTGGAAGAAGAGAACTTGAGACATCTTTTTTTTATTGGTACAAAGCGCATCGGGTATTTCTTGGTACATACTGTGGTACTTTGTGCCTTGTTCTACTTTACAGCTCTGTGTGGGGTACTTTGGAGGAAACAGTTGACTCTTTTATGATACGTGATTCATGATTCATGCGTCTTTGTATTTGATTAGATGTTCAGCTGCACAGACGCCCATGGTGCACTGCAGTTTGAGTGTTTGATCCCTTGCTGAAAAGCGCTTCAATAGATCATACATCCTTCTGGTTTGGCCTGTGGGTTTCAGTTGAACCCTATTTTTCTAGGCCATCATGCCGCCTCCATCAGTTGTCTGTTTCAATCACCGGTAAGGATTGAACGGAGTGTTCCCATATCCTCGTGGCATCTCTCTCTCTCTCTCTCTCTCCGTCGGGCCTGACCTCTCGCTCCGGTTGTCTCTCTCTGCCTCCTCTAACTGATGTCCTTTCACTCTCCCTGTCTCTCTCAATCTCACAATCTCTAGATCTCTCTCAGTGCACCAGATTTCTCAGAAGTAGTTCCTCTCGCACCTTACATAATGGGGAAATTCCTTTACGCTTATGTTCCTGATTATACTGCTGTTATGGAGATATCGTTGGAGTCGGGGGGGGGGGGGGGGGGGGGGGGGGGGGGGGGGGTGGTCAGAAAAAAACAGTTCTCCAGGGTTTGGAAAACCTGCAACCTCCAACAGCCTCTCCAACTCTGTCTCTCATTCAATTTCAACTCATAGTTTGTTAATAACCTCAGCTCACCTTTACACCGTAGACATATACCATCTTGATGATCATGCAACGTATGGCTAATCAAATCATTTTCATTTCATCACTTTTGGAATGTGCTCAACAATATCTTTAACACTCTGACCTCTCAGTCACTTCCACTAAACTAGTTAACTCCTGCTACATTCCAGTGTTGACCTAAAGCTTTTGGTGTAAACCTTCGCGAGGACCCTTAAGATCCACAAGCCTGCAATAAGTTCAAGCACTGCCGCCTGTTGATGCTGATGGATATCAGTGGCTCGTAAAGTGTACCGAAAGAGGATAAAAACAAGATGTCCTCACTGTTACCTTCTAAAAGACAGGATTCTGTCTCCAGTCCCAAAATCCTGAAGTAATTCATAGAGATAAGGCCAATGACAAATCAAAGCCTGTCTGAAATTCTCCATGCTCGCTTGCTAGATGCTGACCGGGACAAACGATGGAGAACATTTCTTTCACATGTCTCAGCAATGCTTGCAAAAGAAAAACAGAAAGAGGTAGAGAGTTTCCAGAGAAGGCAAAACACTCGTAACCACTGGTAATATGTTTCTCATGGTGGTGCATTCATTGCAGTGAGGGAGGCAAATGCCTTTGGTTAGGCAGAGCTATTTATTCTGTCCCTGGAAATGCTTGGAAAAACAACAAAAGCATTCGGAACAAAGAGTAGCATGACCTGATGCCGCTGCCTGTTTTCCCCCGTCTGCGGTGACTATATCCTCCCTCAACATGGGGGCACTACTGGCACAGATCACACTCAAAAAAAGCCACACAATAGTCACACTCAGCTAAGGGAGAACTTTTCAACTCAAAAGCGGTGTGAGGAACTCAACCAAAACAAGGGACACTGCAAGAGTTGATCCTTAAAAGGCTCAATTTCATTGAGGGTAAGCTCATGGAAAGAAACAAAAACACTGCCAGTTCTGTTGTTTGGGTTTGCAGGTTGCGGTGCGCACAAATGCCCGCTCACATGTACTTGAACTGTGGTTTATACACACACACACCTGCCAGAGAACACACAGTGAACTCCGTCCTCTGGCTTGGGAGGGAGTCCAGGTTTTCAGACTGACAGGAAACAGATTCTAGTGGTCTGGATCTTAATGGAAAATTTTTTTATTAGGAATAACCCCTTGAGATGATCTTGTTTACAAGGGGGTCCTCAACAACAATGATAATGAGACAAAACATTAAACCAAAAGCAAAAATAACAACAAGATAATAAATGATACCAAATGTGGCAAACAAACAAACAAAAAAAACAATAAATATCAAATAATAAGACACACAAAATCAGATCATACTCCAGTCAGAGCATGAAAATAAATCATCCATTCATAGATTATAGAGAAGCATTGTCAGTGATTGCATTAAGTAATAAAGTTATAAAACATAATTACAGAGGTCTTATTATGGACATGCACAACTGATCCTATAATAAGAAGAAAGGGCATTTTTGAACAAGTGGAAATATGTTATGGATCAAATATTTACAGGTAGATTATTCCAATCAGAGGGAACTTTAAACATAAAGGCTCTCTTAGCTATTGACTTGAGACTGCAGGAACAGAAAAAAAGCTGTTTAGAGTGTCTTAATAGATAATTAGAGGAGAAAGGTACCATAAACAGTTTTAAATAGTGAAGGTAGTTGAAATGTATACATTTAAAAGTAAGCTGCAGTCAATGTCAATGTGTTCTTATGATGGGAGAAGGCCAATCATGTGATTAATACTTTGTTCATCACTCACAATGATGAGTTATGAAAGGACAGCCAAGAATAAATCTTTCTGAGCTCTTGATTTTCAGCCCACAGCGCTCTCCTTGTTTACTACGCTACAGGATTAGGGAGTTATTTAGAGCACACACACACACACACACACACACACACACACACACAGAGAGAGAAAAGTACCTACATGGATCCAGACACGTGGTCAACTCTAGGGAGGATAGTCTACACTGAAACTCCTCTTTCGAGCAACTTTAGATGCTGAGATAAGGCTTTCTGCCTTATCTCAGCATTAAACTCAAATATTATTAAAAATACAAAGATGTCAAACTGTTTTGGAAAGAAGTGAAATAAAGGACACAAAATTAAGATGTTAATTTTAGTAGATCGCTCTGCTGTCATTTGTAAAACATAGTCTGTTGTCAAAGATAATGAGATTGGTGAAGATCTGACAGTGATTTGTACTCAAGCATTTCTTACATTTACTTCTTATATTTCTATATGCTTGATTTTTGGGTTTCTAGACCCAAAATACAAGCCCATTTTTTGTGAGCCGCCACCTGTTGATTTGTCAGTATTTTGCATTTTTGCACTGAAGATTTTGAAATGAGAGAGAAGCAGACGTCCTTTTCTGGAACTTGGTAACTTGTCAGTGGAGCTCCAACTCCTCCAGACTCCAAGAAATGTTTTCAAGGTTTCCTGGAGCAATTAATTAGTCAAAAAGTCAGCTGTCACATCTTTTTATGTGATTGTCACTTGTTTTCTTTTTTTTCTTTCTTCTCCTTTTCCCTCCCTTTTCCATCTCTCCTGGCTTTTTTTTTTTTTGCGTTATGTAACTCTCTTCCACGGAGGTATGTGGAGGTGTGCATATTTGTGTGTGTGCCTGTGCGTTCAACATTGTCACCGCTGGCAGATTTTCATATTGTCTGAAGCTTCCTGATGTAATCGGCCAAATCGTCGTGTGAAAAAAGAGCCTGGAAACAATGGCTGGGGGTCAGATGGGTCGTGGAAAACCGTTTGAAGAACAATGTTATCTGGAGACCTGGTAATAAAATCCCACTGGTGTGTTAAGATATGAGCCCTTTGAGAAAAGAGAGTCTTCCGCTGTCCCAGACTCACCTGTGCCGTCTATTAGGCGAATGGACCTGCTTGTCAGTCAAGTCTGAATGAACATTTTTATCCTCTCTGTCTATCAGACACCATAACTCCTGATGTTGACAGCTTATGGCAGTCTGTCTTGACAACAAGACAGGCTTTATTTTGGCTGTGTTGCAGCTGAATGTCAAAAGGGATCAAGACCTAGAAATATTAGTGAGGACAGATTGTGTCAGACAGTTTTTACACTAAAATCAAACAAATTGAAGGTTTGGAAGTCTGCTGTTTGTGTGTGTGTGTGTGTGTGTGTGTGTGTGTGTGTGTGTGTGTGTGTATGTGAACTTTAAAAGTGGGCTAGGATGGAAAAAAGGGGTCTTTTCATTGTCCAACTTTTCCAAGCTCTTGTGAAATACTTTTCCAGTTGAGATTTGTTTATACACTCGCTGACCAGAAATTACTTTTCTTGTGGGTCTGATTAAAAAGGACTTTGTTTAATCTGTGCCAAAGATGTGTCAAAGATATCGCATAAAAGACAAAATATTAGCCTAATGATTTCTTTCATAACAACAGCACAGAAGCACGAGCTATATGAGCTGCTCTTAAAATGTTATCATTTGTTTGTCTGAAAGTCTAACACTGGGCTTGAAAGTGTGTGTGTGGGTGGAAAACAGAAGAAAAGAGAACATCAATATTATTCCACAGCTGCAGAGTGCACAGTACCTTGGAAAGGATCTTGAGTCTGTCATCCCACAAAGATGTGTAAGATGTTTGAGTCTTGATGTGTGCCAGCAAGAACACAGCGAATCCAGATTTCTTGCAGATTCATAACACATACTGTAGTGTGGGCTCTTCACATGGTGGAGCCTGTGGTCAGCCACAAAACTATACAAACAACATTGCAATATTACACACAGTAAGGTATGGATTGCTATTTGTAGTTTATGAAAAAGTAAAGCAAAACATGACAGTAATACTTGTGGATCTTTAGTTGTTACCAGTGTAGCTGTTTCTAACTGGCTAATACATCTAAAACTCCTGTTTTCTGTGCCTGGATCAAGACAACACTGAGGCCTGCAGCACTAGAACAGCTGCAAAAGCATCTCTGTTATCCCAAAGAAAAATCTACTTTAACCTTAGAAGAAACACAACATTCCTTGAGACAGTTTCTGCCAAACGAAAGTGCACTTAATGTTTGCCTTAGATAAAGGAGTGAAATAATAAGCTCAGTCTCTTCGGGGTTTATGCTTTGAAACTGCAGAATAGAAGTCCCTGGAAGTGTAAACACAGCAGGATTTCTGGGGCTCTTATGCAAGCTTGCTCTCACCCCTGGTTCTACATGACACTCTGGGAAATATCAAATTAAATGAGCTTGCTCGAAAAAAAAAATTGTAGGATAAATAAAGAGCTCTATTATTACTTTGTGGCTAATAGCAGCCACCCCCCTCGACAAAATACAAAGGATAGGGAACATGATGTTCCTCATCTTCATGGCTAAAGGTTTTTATAGTAGGCCTCCCAAGGTGCAAGTAGGATGAGACACTGTGTTAGACTTTGTGTTGGCAGTGACCCATCAAAAAAAAAACCTTCCCTTACATGCTATGTGTTAAAATACAATATTGTGTAAAGCTGGATGTTTCTTGCTGCTTTTGACAGGACTGAATGAGTCAAACAAGCCCTTTCAAAACGGGTGGAGGCACAAGTGGATACTCATTATAACATAATTGCCTGTAGACGGCTAGACTGAGCGAAACCAGTCGATTACACAATGATAACTGACATGTTAAAGAAAAGGCCCATTATGCACAGAACACGCAAGTGTACATCAGTTTCCTATGCATTCAATGTTCTTGTGGGTAATTTCATTTTAGTTTGCCAAATAAATCTCTGGTTTCCCGTTTCAGGCACAAAGTTCAGCAGTGGAGCAGGTAATCAAAATAATTAATCTGTCACAGACTACTGTAGGTGCTTTTATAAAAACTTCTAATATGCAGTACAGTGGGAAAAACAAAACTCTTATCTCTCAGGGACTGCTGTAACTGCACAGCCTGTTCAATAGCACCACCAAGAGGAGTGCTAACAGAATGAAACACTACAGTTTCTGGAGCCACTACTATATGTACAGAGATATGAGTTTACTCAGTATCATTACAGCCTTGAGTGATTTATTGCACTATGTTAATGAGGTACTTTTCTTTTCTTCCACTATGTCAGGAAAGCAACATTCAGTACACAAACACATGTACTGCTGTAACAGCCTGTACACATATATACGAAACAAACAAAAACTAGAAGAGTGCACTTGGTAGAGTGCAGGGTTCCACCAGGTGTGTCTGTTGCCAAGTATAGTCTCAGTTTTCTTTAAGATGCATGGAGTAGTGTAATGGTATTGTAAGTGAGAGTCCTGCTGTGTTCACTTAAACTTAATACGGAAAAAATAAACGGTACAATAAGTCCAAACTTCTCTATACTTATTTAGAACATTTTGTTGTAACACACCACACATATTAAAACTTCTCCCTACCTACCTAAGAAGAGAAATTAAGAAACTAAGAAGAGAGAGAGATATCTCGCTCAATTGTCCCTCCCGGCTCCCTTACAGTCAAGATGACGGCAACGCTAACAAAAACTGGGATTTATTCATCTTGTATCGTGCTTAACTTTAGTAGACTATAATATACCAGTTATGGAGTGAATCTGCAGATACTCCGGTTCAAGATGAGACTAAACTTTACTATGGATGTCAGCTCGTGAGCTACTACAAAGGCCGAAACGTGGCCTGCAACAGACTTGTTTTTAGCCTAGCCGATTGACAGAAATGCCTTTTGCCGCAGTTATTGATCACTTGCGTCCCCCACCGGCCCGTTAAGAGGAGTGAGGAGTCAGCAGTCAATGGCGGTATAAAACATGTTATAAAATAGGTTTTTCAACAAGTGTGAATTACTGCAACCACGAGAGGTCCTTGAGCATACAATCATAAATGTGCAAAAAAAAAAAAAAAAATTAGGCTGATAGGTCCAGTAGTCTGTGAGAGTAGCTGCGAAAAGATACACGCACGACCAAACACACGATCAATAAAAAAAAAAAAACCTCTCCATGGATCCTTAACTATTTTAATGCCACACAATTTTTCATTCTCTATTTGAATAGATGACAAGAAGGTTGATGAACACATTAGATGAAAACAGGTTGTTTTTGGCACATCTGGAACATGAATCATCATATTAACTATGTATCAATCATCTTATATTGTGTTTCAGGTGACTTTTTTGGCATTATACAAAACTTTTGTGCCAAGTATGATCATCTAAAATAAGTGAAGGCCAAAATCTGCCCCCAACTATGTTTAATATTGAGCTTTAAAAATGTAATGCATAATATTGAGATTTACCTAATAATGAACACCACTGTATATATATATATGTTACATATATGTCCAGCCCTGCAGATTTGTATATAAACATCATACTTTTTAATCAAACATTTCCTATTTTGGAAAATAAATTCCATGGCGGAAACAAAAAAAATCCAATAACAAAAGTTAAACCAGCTCTTTCCACTTTATTGACACCGAGATGCACAATCAATGTTGGTGCTTCACAATTTTAGAGGAATTCTCTATGAGCAAGTCTTCTGTACGCCTTTCGTACTCCCTTCTAAATGTCACATTTAACATTTTACACAACAAGTGAAACCAGCATATGGAACAACAAAAATATGAAAGACTGATACTGTCAAATCATTTTTAGTATGTTGGATTATTAGAGAACATCCACCTTTACATCCATCTACAGATTCCCCTTCATTCTATCCATGTATATCCATAAGAAACAGATCAATAAACACAAAGAGCATCTATGGCAATGTTAGAGCACAACACAGGATTAAACAGTCAGTTCATCTTAATTTCCAAAGAACTGTTTAACTGTATTCCCTTTGGACCTTTACAGCTCTGTGTGCGAGGTCAGTATGCAGCCTAATAGCAGTGTCTGCATGTGCAGTGCGTTTCTGAAACCGAACAGATGAACTGAACTGCGCACGAAGATGTCGATTGAATAACAATGCCGATACAGAGAGAAAGAGACGACCTGGATACAACAATGTGGAGGAGATATAAAGAAAGTTAAATACAATGTTTGCTCCTGTGTGTAACTTAAGCCACTTTACTCTGAATAAGCATCTGTCAACATGTAAGTAGATCTAATTTATAATGATCTGCAGTGCAACACTCCCACAAATGAAAAAAAAAATGCAGGTTTTTATAAAAGGACAAATTTGCATAAATAATATTAAACTAAATAAAACACAGGTAAAACAAAAAGACTTCACTAAGACGAGACATATAACAGATTACAGATAATGCTATTTTTCTGAGGAATGAATAGTAATTTCTGAGTAGATGTGCCAGATTTAGATACTGATTCTTAAAATGGTGAGAAGTTTAAAACAAAATGGCATTTTGACAGAGGTCAACAACAACAACAACAAAAAAATCACTATTCATCACCACACTGATTCTCAAGAGATAAGTGACTTTAATAGAAGAAGAAGAAGAGTAGTCAGATCTCAGTCTTCAAACCTCCCATCCAGGATGCTTTCAAATGTGAAAGGGAGGAACTTGAAGCCTTGGCCCGAGTAAAACTTGTTTTGGAACTCAACCCTGTAAAGGAAATAAAAGATGCAATCAACAAACGATGATCAGGACGCCTCTTTCACAACAACACAGACACATACTGTGATGACAGGCAGGCTTGGGTAATGCTGAGCGGAGCAGTTGCGGCTGGCTGATGATGACCTCTGCTCTCTATTTCACAGTCTTCCTCTGTAACAGAGTCCACCTGCACCCGCTCATGTCTACATCCCCTGCTCCTGGAACTGGTCCTGGGACCCAGACATCTAAGCCTCTTCCCTTCTGGTAAATGATCAGGCTCTATTTTTAAAAAAGGCCAATGCTAAGTGACAGCCGGATGACCTTTTAACTGAGGAGTCGCAAATACTCGCCATTCCATCAGTCTGTCTGGTGTAGGAAAGTAGACAAGGGGGGGGATTCTCGTTTTAAAAAATTACTGTACATCACTTTTTCTTTCAAAAACGCTCCGACATACGTCCTCTGTGTCTTGGGCTGATCAGAGTTAAAAGAAAATTCAAAATGCATACCAGCAGTCTTGTCTGTACTGATTATCCTAGAATTTCACAGGCTACATTTGTTTTAATTTCAGAGATATATTTTTATTCTTTTTAAAATACAAACACCAACTCGGGACATTTTTCTACATATATCAGAAAACTTTTTCTTTCTGATGCAATCACTGGAAATTTTATGATTGTTGTTTTTATTATTCGCTTCTCTGTGTTCAAAATTGATCGTCCCCGAAGGCCGTTTAGTGAGAGTTGACTCACCGAGTGTTCTTGTGCAAAAAGGACAGTTTACAGAGGAGACCCGACTACAACGTAGGCGTGCTCTGTAAATGTGCCAGTGGATTATAAAACCAGGATGACATTCAGCACAGCCAGACAAAGACATTAATGAGGAGACAACAAAGGCGTGTCCGTGCCATTCCACAGACTGTTCTGCACACCACGCACACACGCGGCATTAAATGGAAAGCACAACGCTGACAAGAGCCAGACATGTTCCAGGCTACGAGCCAGGAAAGAGAGCGGGAGATGGGAAGCCACAATCTGTTAACTTCTAATTGGGACACACCCAGGTTGACTTGCAGATACACCCTTGCTCTGACTGATAACGGCATTGCAGTGACCCCTACTAGACACAAAAATTTGAACTTTTCAATAAAACACTGGAAGTACTTTTAAACATTTTTATTCTGGGCTGCATGCCTAGAATATATGCAAATTGATTTTTAGACTGTTTATTATTATTAGTTTATAATATTTTCAGTATAGTAGGTCTTTTACAACAAACACTGATAATATCTGATGCCATGTTTGTTAAAAAAAGACAAATTCCTCTCCCTGACACCCTTTTTACACTCCCGACTTGTGTTCAAAGGACCCATTTTTTAAATTTTATTTGTTTACTTTTCCCTAAATAAATGTCAGCAACACTTGATCTACAACTTCAGAACAAACTGTGACACTTATTCATTTGCCCCTTTTAAATGCAAGAAGCTGGTCCTGGTTCTTTGCCCTGAAAGACAGACTGATATGGTGACCTGCTGTATTAAATTACTCACAGACTGTTTGTGTGCAACCTGAGATGGTCCACTGAAAACCAGTGAGGTCAGAGAAAAGCTCTAACCTGCAGATGGAGCTATAGCACTGTAGTTTACAGTGCTTGTAGTCATTTGGCATTCCCTGACTACTTCTTTTAAAATAGCAAATTCGATGTATGGGAACTAGGTTAGTGTTAATAATTATGTTATTATGTCTTATATGTTCTTTATAATGTAATTCAATCACATTATCCAATCAACACCCCTTTCAAACCGATAAAAACTGAATATTATAGTGCCAAGTGCATTATGTTGTACATGTGTTGATGTAGTTCAACCCTCTGTATACACACAAAAATGTAGACACCTGTGATACCATTGTCAGTCAGACTTAAGATGTTTCTGTATGTGGTATGCTGCACTTCCTTTTTCTTCACTATTGGTTTTGTGCGTCTGCCTGCACGCGTGTCTATGACAGGTAATACGCGAGAGTGTGGCCGATGTTAATATCGAGGTGACAAAGACAGGAAGCGACACATACTAAAACAAATGCAACAAAACGAACACATTACTCAACTTACCAGTGCAGTCGCAACGCATGCAGGAAGGCTGACAGACCTTCCATAATGAGAAGAATTGCCACTGTGAGAACAGCGAAGAAGAAAAAGACTATGGACAGGAGGAAGAACCCTCCGAGGCTGCTTGTGGAAAGGCCAATGTGCATCACCATGGACCACAGCACCTCTGACAACTCTGTGCATAGAACAGAAGAAGCACACAGATTTTACTGCAGTGATGAGGAAGGTGTCCATTCATCTTAATAAATGTGTCCATATTTATACTTAATTTATGGTCAAACCTTAGGGATAAAGGGAGGAAAAATGCATTGTGTAACTTACGTGCATGAGCCAGACTGAGGGCCCAAAGCCTCAGATAGGAAGCAGTGTTGGAGATACAACCCAGGCAGTACTCTATGGTGTGGATCGCCTGGTGCACTGCCACGTCTGAAAAGTTAAACTGCGGGACAGAGACATGACATTGAAATGTAACTGCATGTCAATATGGAACTCTAGAAAACAACAGCTCTACGACAGGTCCTGAAGTCCACATAGGAGGAGTCTGGTTCATTGTGTGTGCATGATCATTCGGGTAATTAAAAGGAAAGCCATTTGTAGAGCAGCACACCCTCAAGATTAGAAGAGGCATTGTTGTCTTAGGACGCTGTGAACCCATAAAATCAGTTGTGCTGCTGATGCCTCATGCACATCACTGCAACTGTAATGAAGCACTGGCCAACAAGATGCTGCGCCCCCTGCTTGAGGAATCCCTGCAACCCATGTTTCAAAAAAGACACCGACCACACACACACACACACACACACAGACTAACACATACATACGCACAACACAGACACGGCTAAGAGCAGCAGGAATAGGTTGACAGCATCCACAGTCAACAAAGCTGAGGGGCGGAAAGAGAAAGGGTTGCTAAGACATGCACAGGGAGGGATAGATTGCAGGGTGGAGGTGCAGTATGATCTCCTGTCCTACCTCTTCCTCCTCGCGGGCCTTGAAAGCAGGTGACAAAAGGCAACGCTTGGTTATTGACAACACACACACACATATATAGATGGACAGACAGACATCAGTAAACAGGAAAAGTAATGAAAGAAATCGGTTACTTGCTTAAAAAAGGAAAAAAAGATGAACATTAGATGATGACAACATTCTGCTCAGAAGTACAGTCAAGACATTTCAGAATTCAATTGGGGGATTTAATTAGTTTAATGTAAAACAACTCAGCATCTGCTTCCTGGTTGTATATGAAAAAAACAAAAACATGACTAGTTTGAAGTTCACAAGAAGTGAAACAAGGAACTGCACACAAAAGTGGATGGAATATGAAGCACAGAACTGTGCTACAAAGTAAACAGGTAAATGACGTTTCTTAATTTAATCTCTTAATAGCATTTATAATAATCTAAGGGTGGAATAATAATTTAGAAATTTAAGACACATTGGCGCTTGTAAACCCTTTGTACCAGACCGGACCTTCATACATAATTGATGTCTGTCAGCGGCACAGGAGGAGTGGAAACATACAGGTATTGGTTTCTCTTTTCTGTGTCTGAATGACTAAATTATTAAAAAGATGTGAGTAGATCATATAACTCGTTTTCCCTTCTCCTCTCTCACCAAACCGCTGGCCTGCCGTTACTCTAGCTTTGTAAGTAATGGGAATAAAATACAGTCAGGTAGAGGATGTTATTGACGTTGACGTGTCTCTTTTACCTCAGGCTCCTCCTCAGAGTGCTGTGAGAGCTGGTCATGCTGGATGATTTCCGCCTCATCCTCAGTGGGTCCGTTGCCCACCCTAATCCCTCCAAAGTTTGCTGTGCCCTGTCAAAAGAGATGGGTTAAAATAACGAAATCACTGGAATTAATAATCACTTATTGTGTTTATAGCTGCAGTACAATTATTGATGGCACTTGCAGGTCTGCTTTATCTTACCAGGTTTTTCCGCCACAAATACTGTCTCCGCAGAACCAGAGTTTTCACTATTAACATACAAGGAACACATGCCAAGGCGATGACCACCAAGAGTGATTGTAAGCCCATCTACATATTCAGGGGAGAAGAACAAGACAAGGAAAAAAAAAAAACACAATAAAAGGACAATTAGCTTGCAGAGGTTCATTTAGGGACAAAGAGATGACATGTAGAACTAAAATGTGTATCTGACCTGTCCTCTGTAGAGAGGTTTGTTACTGGGGTCATTGTAGTTGAAGAGGAACATGTTGATGAAGGCAATGAGGAGACTAGGCGCATCCTTAGAGGTGCGTGCATCGTATGACACCCACTTATAGAAGATTAGAAGGACTAGGTAGCCAAACAGACTGGACATAAAGATAATCTCTGGGATAAATCCCAAATAGATATTTAGTGGCTTCTTGAAATACCTGATGAGAAACACAAACAGCCAATTTGTCACATCACATACAAATTCAAAGAGAAAGAAATACAACAAGAAGTATGGCGGCATAAATAAAGATGAAAAAAAATCTCACAAGTGGTTGAAGAGACTGAGAGTGACTCCAAACAACATGTGGATGACTCCCAGGATAACAGACATCTTCATCTTGAAGGAGTTCAGGAATGTCAGCTTGTTGGTGGCAATGTTCCATATCTAAGAGACAATATGGTCAAAAACGGTTGCAAAAATCTGATATTTTTAACATTACACTTTGATAATTAATGTTGAAGTGCAAGTTTATGTTACCACTGCTACTATTCATTGATAGATTTTTAGCAATGAGTCATTATTGATCATTTATTTTCAACAGATATATAATAATTTGCCAGACACAGCTTGAAAGAATGTTATCATTAGCAACTAAGCAAATTTTTACTTGTCAGAATTATGAGACCACAGATGTGAAAGAAAAGTAATCACCGGATCAATGCCAATAGGATACGGCCCATTGAAAACTCCATCTATTGCTGGGTCCAACTGCAAAATTTTATTCCCATCGAGTGTTTCGAACCTGAACAGGAAGAGAACACAGATCAGTTTTCAGACTTGAGTTACTACAGCAGTCACTGGGTTAAAGCTCCAGTCGGTCAGTGATTACCAAAGACACTTACGTCCAGTTGCCTCCCACTCGAGCGTCAAACATCGGCCTGACGCTCCAGCCAGAGCCGAATAGATTGAGGGACTTGGAGAAACAGTCGTTGTAAATGATGCCCGTATAGACTGAGAAGATTCCCATCAGCAGGATTATGTAGCGCCCTGCAAACACCATGCTGAACATCTGTCGCAAAACATTAAAAATTACATTAAAATCTCAAATATAAACTAAATCCATAGCAGCAAGTCATGTGTAGCTTAGGGGCTGGTATGTGTCACATGTAAGGAATGTCTAGGGCTGGTGAGATGGTCATGATGGGATCCGTACCTCGTTATCGTTCTTCTGGGCCATCAGCCTGCTCTCTCTCAGCACAAGGTATAGAGCAGCGCAGGTCATGAGCATCCCGTGGCCCAGGTCACCAAACATAACCGCGAATAGGAAGGGGAAGGTGATGATGGTGTATGGAGCTGGAGACAAGGAGGCAGGCATCATATGAGGGGAGTGTGGTGAGGCAGGGGAAACGACACATGCGTGAAACAACGTCATGATACACAGCATGTCTCAACAAGGTGATAATGGATGATGACGCAGATGCTGCAGCTGAAGCAAAGCCACAGCTGGGTAGATAGATGTTTTTAGGAAAACGTTCAGTTGGCTTTGAAGATAAAGGTCAAAACTGATGGTCTAGGTAAGACAGACACACGTCAGACTTTTAGGGTAGTACAAAAAAATAAGGGTGTGACACATGTTTACCTGGATTAATCTCACGGTAGCTGCCGATCCCATAAGCATCCACAATGTTTTGAAAGCCTGAGGTGAACTTGTTTGTCTTGTTATAGGTGGGTGGGGTCTGCTTGGTCTGCATTCTGTTGAGAATGGAAGGCACAGTGGAGCCGCTCTTCTCCTGAAGTGCACACAAGATTATGCCACAAATTTATTTACTTTCACTGAAAGTTGAAACTCTTTCTAACTGAGAAGACATGAGAGGTATCTGCTGCTTTCTCAGTAAATCTGATGCCCACCACTGCTCTGAGCTGTGTATGAAGTGTGTGCACCTGGCTAGCTTAACTTGTAAATGGTGTCATACATCCTCAACTACCCCCCTTTTTACACCCACAGTAGCCTGTTTTGTTTATACAACTTTTCGAACAACTGTTTACTTCTTATCTGGAAGAACTTGCAAGTGGTGTCTGCCCCCGCCATAACTTATTAGCTCCTCCAATTCATGTAGACACAAGTAAATAAATATAATTTAAGTTGTGGAGAATATATACTGACCTTAAGTACAAACAAAAGCTTAAGTATGCTGCTGGCTGAACATCCTGTTTACACTGACCTAGTTAGTTTCAAACTGGTTCTGCTACATTCAACATATAACAAGGTAAACTTGAACCAAAGTCCACTTTCAAAAAATAAAAGATGTGTGTCTGTGTCTTTGAGATGTGAAGTAAACCCACTAAATGGTGGATAGTTTCCATTAAACATATAGTGCTTGGTGTTCAGTTACTCACCGTCCCCCTTCGCAGGGCAAACTGGATGGAGTCCAGGTCAGAGACAGGACACCACACCTCGGCGATCAGACACTTCTGAGTGACATCAATGTTGCAGAGGTTTAGGGTGTGGTAGATGGCCTTCATCTTCCTCACCTTGATGAACCACACTCTGACTGTCTTGGCTGCAGCCTGCAGGACCCTCTGCCTATGATCCTCTGTCTGGTTCAGCACCTTTAGGGGCAGACAAGAGTAGAGGTGGTCAAATCCCTCCAAGGTAAACTGATTAACCTAATCATCACAGCAACAGTCCCTGAGCTGAAAGGTTACACCACAAATGCTCCATGTGATAGTCAACACAGTTTCAGTTCATTTTGCTCCTTGTCATCTGTGACAGTGGTATTTGGTAGTTTGACATATTCGGTTTCTGCAGTAGAGACAATGGAAGATGCTTTGGACTCGCTTTCACTTGTAATGAATCTATATCCTCCGCGGCAGAAAAACACATTACACAAGCCTTCAGAAACTCCTGCAGGTTAAATTGGACTAACAAAACACTTTTAGGGCTGACTGACTAACACACTCAGTATAAAGACTTTAAGACACTTGCCAGCCTTGCAACATTAATGCTACAAACAACCCATAATGCAACCCTCCGTGTAGAAGTCGTTTTACACCAGTACTTTATCTATTGAAAAAGAATATCTGACGTTGTGGACATGTAATTGTCTAGCCGTTGACAGACTGTGTGTGCAAAACCTATAGATCGACATGCATAACTGGTCAGAAATATTCTAGGCGGTTCACTGATTAACGGTTAACTATTGACATCCCTAGTCAATACCCACCCACCCACTTTGGATCACCCTGTGCTTTCCTAGAATTATAAGCGACAAAATGTAGATCCATTTCTTAAAATAGGAAATGACAAACTTACAATGTCCAGTGTATAGTAATCATCACCCAAAATGATATTGAAAAAGGTATGAAAGAAATCAACATGTTCAAATTACATGTATTATAAATCATATCAAAATTACTTCACAGCCATGTGAATGATAATCGATCAGAAGACTCATAATGTCATAATGGGACACTAAAAACAGCAACATTTAATCAGACATACATTTATATTCATAGACGGTTTAAATTTACTGGCGTGATCAGTTGAGTCATATATGGAAGGGAGCGGGCTGTCTAATCCATTAGGTTCTCCCATAAGAGATATAGGATAGTCTCAAGTGTGCTGCTGTATGACTCACATTTAAAGCCAACTCCCATGATCAGCAAATAGCAGGATATATAAGCTCTATGCTGTCTGCCTATAGAAAAAGTCTTGCCTGCTGTTGAGAGGCTTAATGGTCCACATGCAGCTGATTGCTACTCAAATAGCTTGACATTCTTCCTCATCCATGCCATCCAGCTCTCATGCCCACGTAGCAACAAACATATATACAGCTGTGAGAGGACATCAATCGAATTGTCGGACAGGATGCATGCCATGAATGAAGTATCTGTCTTGTGCTGTAACTGTCAATGATCCTCCAATATTTGAGCACATCTATCTTGAGCAAAAGGTGAAGTAGTATGTGAAAGACTCACATAGCAGTATAGCAAAGTTGAGCTCTCTGATATGCAAGTCTGTGCGACATGATGTAATACACTCCTATGAACAGGTGTATCATTACATGATAAAGATACAGGAGGGTTCTCATTTGCAAAAGAAACAAAAGGAAAGAAGGATTCCCTGGGGCCTCTCTACCTTGCACTAGATAACAAGTCACTGAGGAAGAATGCAACATGGCAGACACAATGACAACAGTGTAGTTTCTCTGTACAAAGATCCAATAGCATTTCAACTTATCTCCCTATCCTACATCATGGGTCACTTACAGTACAGTTATGATTGCAGACCACCTTTTGTGACATCTTTTAAGTATCCTTCTCCCTCCCATCTTTGAATTAGATCAGTGGCCAATGTATGTAACATTTTCTGAACTGAAAGGAACTTAGATCTCTACTGCTTACAAAATATCTTATACTTGGAGGCAATGTTGGAAGCTGAGAATAAATTGTATAGAACAGATGTGTAACCGTCCTTTAACTGACCTAATGACTTATGAAAATTTCTTTACCAACACTTTCCAATGAAAAGAAATTTGCTGACCAGGCAGACACAAAAAGGGGAACTAGCTGGTGTGAGCCAGTGTTAATGAGTCAACCGAATGTGGGTGCTTTCTCTGTCAACGTATTTACCATTTGTAGGTCATCAATGCGAGCATTCACCCCTGCTAGCATCTCTTTCCTCTCCTGAGGTGTTTCTGGACACGGGTACAACGTTGCTCTGAACCTGAGTACAGATGAAGAAACACAGATAAGTATCTGTTGGCCAAAAACACATCAGAAATCATACAAATATTGCCCAGTCACTTACCCCTCACAGATCTTCTTGACTCTGTTCTTAAGCTGGTCTCCTTGGAAGAAAATGATGAAGACAGACTTGTGGACCTGGTCCCCCTGTGGAAACATTATACAGTCAAGACTTTGGTCAGTATATTTCTGTACTCCACTTGTTCTAAGTGTTAAACAATTAGTTTAAAAGTTTTTTTTAGAGACCACTGATTATTAGTTGGGTTTACAGTACTGACCGTGGCAGGGTCCTCCAGAGGATCTTCAATGTCTGCCTGCCTCAGGAACACATTTCCTCTGCAAACTCTCCACAGCATCCTCTCAAACGTGGGGATACGTTCCCTTCCGATAACTCCAGCCACAAATCTATAACAGAGGGACAAATTCTGTAACTGTTGGTGACGAAACATCTTAAGAAATGCCTTTGAGAACTTGATGACAAACAAAAATTAGGAACTACAATGTCACAATTGTCACTCATAGCCTCAACAACATAACAATTACTATGTAAAGCCTCGGTCATTTTTTCTACCTGAACAACTGGGATGGTCTTTATGTGAACGCTAAGCAACTTCAATCTTCACCCAATAAAATATCATATGAAATACAAAAAAACTTTATAAAAAATGTACATTCCATAATGTTTAAAGACAGCTTAGATTATCTTCATGTAATTAGTCAACAACACAAATTTGCTGTATATTGTCTGTCTAATAATGAATGACATTATTCTTTGGTTCTGTCTTAAAGAAGAGCTGATCATGGTGATAACATGAAGTGAAATATCTACACTAGTAGGATTTACACTTGTGAATGTGGATTCTGAAAGGATTTCCGTTTCAGATGACCTCTGTTGCCTGACTAAGCTGGGCAGCCTGAGCTGGTGTGTGGGAGGTGATTGGCTAGTTGTAACACTCCGGTTTCAGACACAGATGGCTGAAGTGCACAGAATGGAAATCTACAAGAAAGGCTTAATCCTTTTAAATTAGGGACAACCACAAAAACAGACTCACCCCAGTCTGAGAGGAGCCCCTCGATTAACTTCATTGGGGTCCAGAAGGGTGGATGACTCCTCCAGTAAACTGGGGTCCTCCATCTGCATGAGAGTCATTTTACAAATCATCAGCTACGATAGCAACATAATCATTTATTGCCACTAAATTACCAGACACGCATACTTGTAAACATTGCTGTTATTTACATGAATGCTATGACAGTTGGACAGAAGACAAAAAGAGCAAGAGCCAGGGATTGTTTCCAACATAGACAGTGACTTTCACTAGTTAATGACTGACCAGCTACATGTTCTGCTAAATAATTCACCTCAATCAAAACTCATAACAACTTGTTAAAGATGACTAAACATCGGAAGTCAACCCAGTTTTGCTTGTGAAGGCAATGAAGTGGAATTGATGTTGGGCAAAGGTCGACAGGCAAGGAATTTGCTCTGGCAGATGAACAGTGTGTGCACAACTGACTCTGTGCAAAGTATTATACAGCAGTAACATCACAGCATATTGACTAATGTGAATAGCTGGTGTAAATGTGCCAAGGCCATGTGAGCAACTATAAACGGTCACGAGTGGAAACACCTTTTGCCAAATCAAGCTGCAATAAGCACTCCTTTGTGTATGTGTGTGTGTGTGTTTGTGTGTGTGTAAAATCCACACAGAAAGCTTTTCAGCAGAGTCTGTATAACACCACTACACTGAGTCTAGACTGAAACGTTTTATCTTGCCCACATCACAATAAATATATTAATGAATTAGATGGTCTATCAATAAATATTAGTATTATATAGTTCATTTGCCCCTCAAACTGTATTTAGTGGTTTCAGATGTCACAACCATAGACATTAACAGTTACAGTCCCACTTCTCTTTAAGGTCCCTGCAATACTAGTTAAACGAAAAACCTAAGCACATTGTTTTGCAAGGCCTGCGTGCACAATCAAGCTGACCTCATCAAAAAACTGTTGCGTGCGGCGCAGTATGTGCTTGAGCTCAGTCAGTTCCAGGAAGTTCTTCTTTAGGGCTTCTTGGTTGGTGTTTATTTCTTTCAGCTCATTCTCAAGCTTCTCAAATGTGGCCTGCAGGGAGACAAACAGAGCGGTCAGCTCAGGGAAGCAGCAAATAATAGAGCTCACTTTTAATCTTTAAGAGAGAGAAGTCACCTCCAAGTCGATCATGTCCCTTGGGAAAGGGACTTCAGGGTTCTCTCCTGTGTCAACTATCGGGATGTTGGCCTTCTTAATCTCTTTCTCCACAAACCCTGCAAGAGATAAGGAATAGTTTTATTTTCATGTAACTAGTGTACAACTACTTCCAGCCCTGGCAAGAAATATCTAAGCTCACTTACTTAGTTTGCGATCCATCTCTTCACATCGTCGTACTTCATTGACAAACTTTCGTTGGAACACATTCACATCAGGATTTAACTGTATGAAAAAAACAAAACAAAACAAGAAACATGGGTTAAGCAACAGAACGTAGACTGTCATGTTTGCAGGGACATTACATGAAAAATTACAAGAATTGTGCATCAATAACCAGAATGGGTACCAACCAAGTACATGCACTTAGATCAGCAAACTAAGATGCTGTGATATCAATAATTTAACTATGAGCTCAAATTCTGCATAGTCATATATCAATTACCATCATTCTTAAGAGTCTGTAAATAAACCTTTGTGATAAGTGTGAATAAAGCTCTTTTCTATATCATCGTTTGTAATCTTGTATTTGTTTCTAACTGGTGGAGGATGTATAACGTGATCACATGAATAAGATACCACTGTTGAAGCAAAGACCTTCTCTGTTAAAGCCCATCCTGTATTCTAGCAGAACGCTTCCCTCAGGGATTGTCAGGAATGGGCTTTCTCATGCGTGGAATGAGGGATCAGCTGTGAGCACATGATTAACATGATGCAGAAGGCATGCACTTTCTCAGCAGATGACAATGACCTACAGGTACCCCTCTTGGAAAGCAAGTCTGAGATGGTAGAAAACAGTAAACCTAAAGAAGTCTGTAGATATTAAAGCAATCATGATTCAGAGGATAACGGGATGGGACAGAAGTTGACTTACATCACGGAACTGCACCATCCCAATCTCTCCCAGCTCACTGACACAACAGTAGGCAGCTTCTGACTGGAGGAAGAGCTGGGCCAGCGTCATCTCTTCACTTCGGAAGAGTTCCCCCATGTTGTTGGAGGATGTCAGCACCCCTAAATCAACCAGAACCTCTAGAAGCGAAACATCGATATTGTCCATCAGTAACACACAACCTTGATTATCACTTTTAGTTAAGACACACTACATACTGTATATCAGTGTACATTCTATTAACATATGAAGGATCAAAGAAGTTCTACATTCAACACTTTTCTCTGCATGGCGCACTGGTGTTATGGTCACTAATGAGGGAGTCCTTCCTCAGTTGTGCGCTAGTTTCGCACATGTGTGAGAAGTTGGCATGTGACAAAAGGAGAAAAGAAAAAAAATATCAGGTTGTCCCCATGCTGATCCCATGATCAGTGCAGGAATGTAGTTACGCTGAAAGAGAGTTTGCTGTGTAATTGCAATATAACTGGAGGACTTTTAAATGGACTGAATTTCCACTGTGGATGGAAAGCACAGGTTAAAAGCCAATGTAGGTAGTCTGCAGTTTCTGTAATTGCTATCATTTAAAACCAAAAAGGTGAAGATTTTCTCAGAATACTTGAAAGCTAAGCAGCATAACCTCCCACTGTAAAACGACTACACAAGGCTTATCTGTGGATTATGAGGTAGCATGTGACCTGTAGCTCTAGTAAGCCTCAATACTCTCACTGCATCAATCCAGAGTGCACATTTACAGATGTAACACAACAAAACAGGTTTCTTTGACAAAACTACCCAGTGTGAACACTTCGTATTTATCTAATGGATTAGCTAACATGTCAAACAGTAACGTTGGCTATGGTAACTAGCTTAGCGACGTTCCCTGACAGCTATAGCTTCACCTGTCAAAACTGGAGATGTCATACCAATAAACCAAACTGACAAGCCATTATTACAGCTATACGGCCATCGATCCAACAAATTTATTAACATGGCTTAATGCAATAACGTAGACATAGCTACTAAGCTAAAAAATGTTTTACGTTAGCAAAACAATATTGGTTGACGGTGCTAACTAGTCAGAGGAGCAATCGTTAAAGTTTAACATTAAGAGCAAAATATAAAACAGAATATTAACTGTAGTGATGTTGATATTAACTTTTTCTGACATCAAGTAGTTGGTTAGCTAACTCAGATATCAGTGAAACTAACGTTATCCCAGTTTGCAATTTAGCGATAAAGTGTGGCTAACAGTGCAGCTAACGTAACTTAGCGCACCTGTTGTTCGATACTTAACTGACACTACAATAATAAAATAAACATTACAGTAGTTTAAACCATTTCTCATTTCAATGTATCTTATCCGTAAGCAATAGTTTTCACTCACTATTTAAGTGGAGAGTCCTTCCTCCCTCTCCTCTTTCCTTTCCTTCGTAGTTTCCTCTATGCTGTTTATTGTGGACTCGGCTGCTTGAGGCAGCCAACTCGACTCCCTACCGACCTTTCAAAGCGGAAGTATCGCGTCAAACTGTGAGATTCGCTATCAGTGTCACAGCCAATCAGAGGCGGTGTAGGGGCGGGTCTTCGCAGAATTGTTGTCAGAGTGTTCAGCGCTCCCTACTGGTCACACTGCGTAACTACAATCCTCTCTAACAAAGATTTTATTTTATTCAAGTATTTATAAGATTGAGTTTCTTTTTCACATTAGTTTCTTTGAGAAGAGAGAAAGAAAGAAAGAAAAAAAGAACTGTAAATGAGTCAGACACCCCCCCCCCCAAAAAAAAAACAACAAACAAGCAAACAAACAAATAAACAAAATATCTCATAAAATTCATACATACAATATAAAAAGATGGACAGAATAGTACAGTACACATTCACCAGTAACTCAATGTGTAACACATGGCAGTTAGCAAGGAAAGGCACACAGTTTATCCACACATTTGGTAAGGCAGGGCAAGGCAATTTTATTTATATGTAGGGCTGCAACTGTCCATTATTTTCTCGATTAACCAATTAATTGTTTGGTCCATAGAATGTCAGAAAATTGTGAAACATGTCAATCACTGTTTCCCAAAGTTCAAGATGATGCCCTCAAAAGTCTTGTTTTGTCCCAACCAACAGTCCACAACCCAAAGATATTCAGTTTACTGTTATAGAGGACTAAAGAAATGGGTGAACAGTCACATTTGAGGAGCTGGAATTGGAGAATTTGAAGTTTTTTTTCTTAAAAAATGACTCCATCGTTGCAGCTCTCTCTATATATGCACATTTCATTACAAGTAAACTCATTGCCTTAACATACATACAACAACACACATCATGTACAGATACATGCAATACATTAAAGGTGCAGTGTGTAGAATTTAGTGGCATCTAGTGGAGCGGACTTGGCAGAAATGGAATATAATATTCATAAGTACGTTTTAATTAGTATATAATCATATGAAAATAAGAATTGTTGTGTTTTTGTTATCTCAGAATGAGCCTTTTATATCTACATAGGGAGACTTCTTACAGGGGTGTTTGGAATGCATTGCAAGGTCCATGGATTTATATTGTCTTCAAAAACACTGGTAAACGTGAATATCTTTGATATTTCTAGGGTAAGAAATAATAATCAGTATAAATATCTGTATTATTTCCATTTATGAATGTAGAACTGAAAACTTTAACAGCGACCACTTGAAAATAATGAGAATGATAAATTCCTGACTATTTTTCTCCATGAATTGTCGCTGACCTGACACGATGTTGCGTTGCAGTTCCTCACTGTGGCCACTTGAGGGCAGTAATGATTCTGAATCAAGCGGGCAGCTCAGGTCTGAAAAGTGAAGCCAATGCGGAAGTGACTTAAACCTGCATTCTCTCTAATGGCCAGCAGGGGGCGACTGCCTGCTTTATTATGTCAGTAAACAGTTTCCTAATGAGTTTATGGTCTCAATCGCTCGTTTCAAGTCCTCTTCAATACAGCTGCTGTTCATTTTGTAAATTATGGCGCCATTTAGAGTAAAATAAACAATAAAGCAGGGTATGATTGGGGCGTCGCTACGTTGTGACTGACAAGTCGTTACCACGGTGACAACGTTGGTTAGGCAACGTAACCATGGCGTAACCCGCGATTCACAGAGTATACGCGTGAAATAGCCGTCGCTATTTCAGTGTGTTTTCAGCTCAGTAATGTTACTTGTTAAATATTGGTCGTCCGGTAAGTAAGCCTGTTTTTTGCTAGGGAAAATTAACATTAGCATTAGCACAGTTAACCATAGAGCAGTCATTTTCAATATTTCTTTCAAAATTGTAGCTCTACATACAAAACTCATCACTCCAGGGATACAACCAGGTAGTATCCAAATAAATTGATAAGGGATATTAATAAATAACATTTACATAAACTGCAGTTGTGTTCACATATTGAAACGTATTCTAGGTTGAAATGCTGGTTGATCTGAATGTGTTGATGATCGGTTACTGTCCTCTAGTGGTCACAGTGAGGAACTGCAACAGTACTGGTGAGTACTTTTACTTGTGGTAGCTTAAGATTCTTGTTTTATCTCATTTTATTTATAGGTTGTATTTTTTTAACTTGCTCATTTCAATCAACAAATTTGTGAAAGTATAAAGAAAATTTCTCCCCTTACACATGTACAAAATTTTGTAAAGCAATCACTATGTCTCACATGACCAAGTTTGTTTCAGACTTAATGAACCAAATAGGTGATTAACTGTAGTTTAGTTAGTCACCTAGAATACTACCCTGAGAATACTATCCAGGCTATCAGCTAATAGAGCAGTGTCCAAATTCGTTTTGTCAGAGACAGTAAAATTCATATTCACTGGTTTTGATTTGTTAGATTTAAAGTTCCCCTCCAGACATATTTGAAGATGAATATAAAATACTCTACTTTGAATAATAATTTTGTCTATGTTTTCCACAAAAAAAGTTCAATTATCTTGTTAAAATTCTTAAAATGACATCTCCTCCTTCTCCCTCATTACAAATTCCAGAATATATGAATATGTAAATATTGTTCATTTTGAAAGTTTAACTGCTGGACACAAGATGTCTCCTACTTCACTGTAAAGTCTGTTCTCAGTGTTTGTGCACTGGAGGCTACAAGTTTCCACATCACACTTATGTAAATTGAATATTGGACCAGAACTGGTCTAATATTCACAGCAGTTAAACACACTCCCCAACATCTCTGTTTCTTCCATAAAGTATTACTTTTCTTTAAAATTAATAATAGAGTGTACATGCAGAAAGTGACCATGATTTCAGAGACTGGGAAGTATAATAATTAATGAATAAATAATTAATGACATCGTGCTGGTGGGAACTGATGTGTTTTATGGTACTGGAATTCCCCCCCCCCCCCCCCGGTGGCCCTCACCTTTCCCAGTTCAAAGAAGAATGAGTCATGTCACTGGAGGAGGTGGAGTTTGGGACTTGGAGATATGCTGTCTTGTGCTTGGGGACAGAATGGGGTGGAGCCCCAGCAGAAGGGGGAGCCGTGGGCAGGGGCTGGGTGTAGGAAGGGAAAAGTTGGACTGGGTGGTTTCACAGGGAGCAGAGGCATTTGAGTCAGGGCACACATGCCTCAGCTGTGAGAGGCCCTACTCCCCTTGGCTGGCTGGCATCCCAGAGCAGAGGCAGAGAGAGACAGAGGCAGAGAGGGCTGAGAGTGAGAGACCGAGGGCGAAGAGAAAGTTAAAGTGTTAAGTAGACTGGGAAGAGGCAAACAAGTGGCAGAGAAAGTTTTCTGCAAGAAAAGAAAAAGGATCAGAGACTGTGTTGTGTGCAGCGTTGCTCCTGTAGGTAGTTTGTCAGTGGTGTATTTTTATCTGCAGCGAGTGTGCAAGTGGTTTGTATTTGGAGTTGACAGCTATGGCAGATACAGGTGTCAAAGAGGAGCATGTAGCCCTGGTAGAAGTGCCTTATGATGATGATGAGGTCGCCCTGGTGGGTGCTGCCACCGAGCCAGCGGTAGATGATCATCACCATACTGAGAAGGTGGACATGCTACTGACCACTACCTCTGGAGACAAGAGTGAAGCTCAGATGAATGGGGTCATGGTTCTGTCTCTACTGGACAAGATTATCGGGGTGGTAGACCAGATCCAGCAGACCCAGAATGGGCTTGAGGCCCGGCAGGAGGCGATGGAGAAGTCAGTGTCAACCATCCAAGGGGAGCTGGCTAAGTTGTCCAAGAATCACGTCGGCACAGCCAACACCGTCAACAAAATGCTGGAAAAGGTACGCAAGGTCAGCGTCAACGTCAAGACAGTGCGAAGCAACCTGGAGAAGCAGGCGGGCCAGATCAAGAAGCTGGAGAGCAACGAAAACGAGCTGCTCAAGAGACGCAACTTCAAAGTCCTCATCTACCAGGTAAAGTGGGAGGGAGGATACTGCAGTGTGTGTATGAGCTTGTTCTTTATTGTTTTTGACACATAGACTAAGTAACAGCAAATATTCCTTGCTTGAGAACGTGTTGATAAGCAAAAGATGAAAATGAATTTACACGTAGCTATTAACACTAAAATTACATTGACAGTACATGTTAGTCCCGAAAATGGGTGTGTTGCATTCCCCGCATCACAAAGGAAAGTTGAAAGGAGGTGTGAAATGCACCTGAAAAGTAATTGGTGCGTCAAAGCAACCTTTTGACATCATCTCACCAGAGAGAGTTAGAGTCACACTGTGGCATGAATTGACCCTTGTCAGTGAAATGGGGAGTAATAGTTTCTTAGACGAGAGGATGCTGGTCAAAGCTTCAGCTCGGTGGTTTCCATGACATAAATATCTGAGGCACTTTTTCCTAAAATCGAACTGAGTCTTCAATGTTTACAAAGAATCAGACACTTCGGTACTCTTAATAGAAGCTGTTGTACAGTTTATATTTACGCGCAGTGTGAGGTAAAATGAAGACCAGTAGTGACCTCTCCCACTCCACAGGGATTCATGATTACCCAATGAAACTATATAAAGAAGTTGGTGTAAATAAAAATATAAGGCCCATAAACACTGGCATGAGGGGCTACTTGAGACAGAAGCAACGCCCCACTTCTAAGCACTCAGAGGACAGATAGTTGGCAGGCTGCTGACGTGTGCGATGAAGATGTTTTTTTTATTGTAAAGATTTCTCAGAAGTGAGACACACTTCATAAATGGTGCACAAACCTGCACTTGAGTATTCAAAATTGTATAAAGTATTGGGGCAGGATCATTTGCACTTCTCCTCAGGCCAATGGAAGAGTTTACAACAACAAGGACTGTGAATATCTTGGAAATGAAAATAGGAAGAAAAAGAAAAAAAAGGACACAATCTGAGTTCATGTGTGAGAGTGTGACAGTGCAACTCTGACCAGTCTAACTACCATTGTGAATTTGAGACTCATCTCTTTTTTTAGCAGGACGTGCATGCTGTCATGTCTGGCTGGTAAACTTTCAGTCTACAGCGTGCACGGTAGCACTTCTGCTTTAGTTTACTTTGTGAGTAAAAAGGTCTCAAGGCCTCTAGAACCAGGAATTCGTCATAAGAACATAAATCAAATGAAAGCTCAAGAAAATGTCAGCCACTTGATGCGCTGCATATCTTAACCTCTGCAAAGATTTTCTTTCAAAAACATTAGTAAGAGTGACTCTGAGGGGTGCAAGCCTTGCATGAGTAGAACGTACTCCAGGATCTGTATCGGTAAGCACAAACTTTTTCAGATCCCCCCTCCTGGGATGTCCACTGTGGGAGCAGGTTACACTATTGGCATCTTGCAGAAATCCAATCATAGACGCTAGGCCTTAGTAAATTACACTTGTAAAGCAGGTGTCTCCTGCTGTTTGGGACACTGCACGGTTTACTGTAAGCCTCCTTAATTACATGTCTGTGTGCAGTTGTCAGTGTGGAAGAAACTGTGCATAAAAGGGGTGAACAGTCTGCACCTCTCCTCAAGAGCTTGCACCGTTTTATAAAGCTTTTATAAAGTGATTTTGTATGTTTTTTTGATTTTTTATTTTGAGTAACGAGTTATGCTTGCGTTTCAGCAGACACTATGAATCAGTCATTTCCTTTTGGTATTATCAGATCCGTAATACCCTTATTACTGTCTAAACCTGTTCACCGTCACATTTTCAAAGCAGTCGTAGGCGTCGTAGCCTCCATGTTGCAGAAGCGGTTTTGGGCTCCCACGATCTATTTATTTCCAGAGAATGGCTGCACCGTGTCCAGTTTAATTAGAAAGGCTGATCAGATATTGGCAGCATTTCAAATCAACACTGGCTCTCAGTCAGATTTCATTGCTTTCAAGCCTCTGTGTGTTAATGTGTTAGAGTAGGATACGTTTAGAAGTAGGTTAAGGATGGGATAAAGGTTAGGGTTAGGTATGTAGAGGTTATGGTTAAGGTTACAGTAAACGTCCATGGAATTAATGAAAGCTAGCTCAGTGTCCTCACAAGTAATACCAACATGTGTGTGGGTGTATGTGTGGGTGTGTGGCCATTCCTCACCAATATTGGCTTTCACCTGCAGTGTCAATGTCAAGCAAGGCAAGCATTTGAGTAAGACAAGTGAAACATTTTCGTAGCATTACTTTTGCTGTGTAGGACCATGTACTCTGCTTTGTTAAGCTGATGTTGGCTTTAACTGTGAGTGCCGTATTTTCCTCGTATGTCACTCTGTCTCCGCGCCCTGAGAATAGCCGCATACTTCAAAGTTTCTAACCGGAAAGATTTTGACACTGATGCTTTATAATTAAACCTGCAAAGATGGTAGCACGCAGGATCCCCTGACAACAGCTGGGTGTGGCAACGAAGACATATTTATCAAATGCTCATTACATATCAGATATGCATCACAATATCTTTAACATCTTCAATTGTACCCTCTCAAATTAGATCTCTGTGAGTAATGTTAAAACAATGGCGTTGCTATGGTTTCCTATGAAACTGACATATGAAACAAACTCACTGTAGTCACACAAGAGCAAAGAAAACTCCTCATTAGAATCGCTATTCTGCAGCTAAATTTTTAAAAGATCGTGCTTACATTTTGGGAGTTTAGAATGTGAAATTCATGCTCGGGACAAATTTCATCAATAGGTGGTCTCTTTCTGGACTTCACCGGCTGGGGTCTTACAATTAGAAAGCCCTGACTGTCCTTGCAGCAGCTGAGGGTCTTCCTGCTGCACAAGGCTCAAGCAGCCTGTCACCAGAGCTCTGCGGTCCACAAATGGCGCTGCTTTTATGCCCCCGCTGCGTGTTTCTCCCTTGACTGTACTGCATGTGATATTAGACCACTAGTCTTTCTAGGAGAGGCAAACATATTGACCCCAAATGAGTCACTTCATTTCCTTATTTCCTGTCAGTCTCATATAACCAGACAATTTACTATTTAAGTTTGGCCTCGTAAGACAAATTTCCTGTTGCAGTGTTCGCCAATAGCAATAGCTGTCAGGAAATAAACACAGACCCTAGATGTTTCTTAACAACACAATTCTGATTAAATGTTTTATAGATAATATTGATAATATTTCTAACTGAATTGTCACAATGGTTGTAATAAAATGGTTGTTAACATTTCAAATGTACCTCTAGAGGCCTTTCTGTTTCTGAAGCAACTCCATATTCAAGCAATAAAGAAGTTGCAATTGTCTTAGCCACTGTTAGGCATGATTAAAAGTGAAGGAGAAACCTATTTGCTTCTTCCAGTTTCTCAGTTGCCTGACATTACGAGAAAAAAAGAGGTATTGTTTTTACTAGACAACCACACTAGTGGTGCTGCTCTGACGGCTGAGCCTCGTGCTCATCCTCAGGCAGACCATGCACGTCTATGTCATTGTTTAGCACACATTAATTGTCTTGGCCTTCAATTACTATCTCGGACTGTTGCTGGCTAAAAGTCTTTAGAGCACTCTGGCTCTAACTTGGCTCAGCCCTCCACATGTTCCATATGGTCTGCCCAGGTGACAGAGGAAGACTTGTATGGTAGGGGGGGGTCCTGCCATAAGAGAGTAGTTTTTATAGTAATCCCTGCACTTTTCGGCTGTTAAAACAAAAGAGTTTAGATGAGGCAGGCTTTGGACTGATCCTTTTAATGCAAATGCAGCATTATTTTAATTTTATTTTCATGAATTTATACAAATTTTGGTACAAGGCAAGGCCAAAGTTTATTTACATAGCATGACCCAGCCCTTAGTGCTCAATGTGGTAGTTCTGTTAGCATACCTAAAGTGAGCCAGCCATTTGGAGACAAGTAAGTTATCCCCTAGAAAACAATTATACTTGAAAATCAGAGCTCTGCTAGTAGTGGGATTGAACTATAGACTGTAAAAAAATAATGGACATAGCTATCGTGACGTCACCCACTGGTTTGTGGACTCCTGTTTTGAAGCCTTGAGTTCAGCTTGTTATTTTTTTCCCACCCGCATTCTGCGAAGACCTGCCCCAACTTTGCTTCTGACTGGCTCTGACCCTGATATTCTTACCCTACACCTAACCATCTCCTCATGCCTGAACTTAACCAACAAAGGCAACAAGTACTAGCCGATCAGAGGCAGAGTAGAGTGAGTCTTGCGAGTGTGGGTGGGGAAAAAAAATAAGGCAAGTTTGGCATTTTGACCATCGCCATCTTGGTTTTTTAGAGCCAGAAGTGACCATATTTGGACAACAGGGTGGGGCTGACCCTAATGCTAACTGCTAGCTTGATTAGCACTGTGCATTTACAGTCTATGTTATTAACTGTGATGGTCATAATGCTAATGCTAATTTTGGCTAGTGAAAAACGGGCTTAAAACCAAATGTACTTACTGGAAAAACTGAACAGCTGACTCCTTAGAGGGTTTAGTGCAACCAAACGCTGAACAAAACTTTTTAGGCGACCAAAATGTTACAATTAACTTTCATGAACTGAAAATCCACTAAAATGGCAACAGCTACACCTATATTCCTATTCTAATCTGGGGTTACGTTACGTTACGTAACGTATGTTACCAACATTGTCGCCATGGTAGTGACTTGTCAATCACAAGGTAGCCACAACCTAAAGCATACCCTGCTTTTTTGTCTATTTTACTCTAAATGGGACCATAATTTACAAAATGAACATCATGCTGTATTGAAGAAGACTTGAAAGTAGCGATTGAGACCATAAACTCATTAGGAAAGTGTTTACTTTAACTAAGTGTTTTAGTTATTGGCGTGTGTGTTCCATAATGCACGTTATCTATTAAACTATGCGGATTAATCCACTTTATGCAACGTGATATTGTCTGTCCATCAAAGTGTGAGATACTACTGCTGTGTGTCTGGAATCGGGGTGTGTTTGGCTGCAGCTCAAGGATGGTGATAGCCATGTGGTCACCTCTATCAGGGAGATGTAAGCCTTCTCAGTTACAGACTGCTTCTTCTATGCCCACCTCACAGACCTTGCAGAGCTCAGATCACAGCCAACAAGCTTCACCACCAGCCACAGCCCATTTTTCTTTAATAGCTTTTAATCCTGCCCAGACTATATAACTCAGTTCCACTTACTCCAGACGCACTTACTTCAGCTGCAGTTTTTGGCCACTACAGCTTACTGAATCTTTGTTTCCAGGCATAAATCAGATCTCTGCTTCATTACACAGAGGATAGTTATGAAGCACTTAACCAACCCCTTACACGCAATAGCAAACAACTGAGGAGTCCCAAAAAACACTCGACCAGCAGCACCAAGTTAGTGTTGTGATTCATCCTGCCAGCATTTCTCTGCCGCTCCTGCCAGGATGCCAACTGGGTGTCCTCCCTTCCTCTAAGTTTCTCTCCCCTATCACTCCCACTGTCTCCCATTCTACTCCCACTCAGACCTCTAATCCAGAACCAAGGGCACGGCTCATTCAGTATTTCCTACAGTACTTGTATGTACTGTAGTATGTTGTTCACTTCCAGTCTGTCCTCGCCATCATTCTCCCTCCCACGGTGGTCCTCATTTCCAGGCTGGTGGAAAGATATCTGGCAGGCTCCACATTTCACTGTTGCATGTCATCTACTATGTCGAGCTAGTCCTGAGTTCCAATGCTTGGAGGCGTGTGAGCCTCTGCATGTAAAATGTGGTCCAATAGTTACCTTTTTAAGAGTGCATTCATGTGTTGCTTGCTAGGAATAATGCATACAGCTGCAAATTGCATGATAAAAAAGAAACATTTCAGATATATAGCAGTTACTGTTACAAAAAATGTTTTTGGATGTAAAGATAACCCATATTATTTTATGGCAACACTCATTTTTGAGGACTGCAGGTCAGAGAAAACACATTACAGTGTCAGTGTGAGACCTGCCCTGCTTCTCATCAAGAGAGTTTTGTAAAGGTTTTTAAACAAGGCTTTTATTTCCTCATTTTCCTCCCATTTCCTATGTTGTGGTAAGAAAAGTGATATCATGAAGCCAGATCTAGGGTTTCTTTTGGCATGTTTGACCAAATTTGGGAATTGTACTGCTCTGATCCTCTCTATCTCACACACACACACACACACATTTTGTACGCCTCAAGGAAAAAGTTAATACAACACAAAGCAAAAACAATCCCTTTTTCATTTCGTTTGTAATTATTTTATATTTCAGAAATAGCAAAACCATTGTCCTTGCTTTAGAAGCCTTTCCGTCTTTGATATCACTTGTTGAAAATGAGTATGCTCTGAAAACAGGAGTGTACCAGCCTGCATCCTCTGTTATTGTTCACTTTGTTTCCTTTGCTTTTCTAAAACGGAGATTAAATTTTCAAGCTGACATGGTCAAAAAATTGTGCATTCATGTTGAAAGGATCTGCCATTTAGAACAGTTAAAACTCAATAAGAACTAAGGGTTGGTGTATCATAGTTGGACAGGTGTCATTTTACACTTACAGTGAATTTGCTTCCTGCTCTGGAGATGCATTTGCTGATAGTGTTAATGTATCCTTTCCTGTGCACCTGTCATTAGGATATACAGTTTGTACAGTAGAAAGAGAATCCCTGCTATTCCAACACGTGGAAACACTGCACATGTCTGTATGTGACAATTATTATCGTCTGTTAGATGTATCTGTCTGATATGGTTGTTTGTGTCTTGGTTCTGTAATGTTTTACTGCAATATTTTAGACTACATGTGATTCAATTTAGCAATGCATTTTTGTGAGCTGTTTCTCCGGCTCTACGAGAGGACACTCTGAGTCACTCCTATTAAAATAACTACATTTTATGTGTCCTGATGCCTGATCTCGGGACCCAGTTGCCTTCCCGTCTTACCAACCATCCCTATCCCACAGCAGCAGACAGATTTACCATCTGAGACTGATCAGGTAACCCCTCGATTTCAACAGTTGTAGTTGTCATCTAGCTTATTGGCCGGCTAACAGAAATGTGTCCTCATACCAAATCACAACTCAGTGGAAGCTGCTGTTACCCTTCGTGCTGTTTATTCCAAGATTTGTAGGCACACCCTACATCTACGAGGCCAAAATAAAAAGTTAGCCAAATGATCTGAGTTGGTATATTAAAGGAGACTGCTACGTTGCTTTTGATTATAAATACACCAGCAGCGATGCAATGGAATAGTGTAGGGTCCTGTTTCATTGAGTGGGTCTGAATTTAGCAATCAGTAGCACCAATTGATTGATTAATTGTTTGTGTGGGTTTATTTTCAGATGAAAGTGCGTGAGTATAAGGCTATGTAGCCTTAGTTTTGGGGCACATAATGTACTACTACTATACTTTATATATATATATAAAGTAACAAAAACACCAATACTGGCGGTGGATATCTCAAAATATCTGCAAATAGTTATACAAAAAGTGTCTCTTAAAGTAGCTTCCATACATTTACTATTAATATAAGTGACTGTTATTGCTGTAACTTAAGACATTGCGTCTGAAAGTAAAACCTGGTCTGTGCAAACATTCAGTCTGAAGTGCAACAGTCAGGTTACCCCCGGTGGTATATTTCCCACTGCTGCTGTGGCGGCTCACTGTTCTTGTTACAAGTATGTGATTTATAGTCTTTCACTGAAACTGTGCCAGGACACGCCGTGGGTTTTGGGTACCCTTGGGATTAGATTTTGCATGCACATGGATGTTTAGAATGATTATCTATAAATAATGATACTTAAATTATGTTATCAGGCGTAAAAGTTGATGGTGAAATATTTGACCTATTTTAAAATGTTATCCATATTTTATCCTTAAATTAGCCCATTTTTTCATATTTTCTAGTTTTTACGGCTTACAAATGTATAATATTATGTTTTAAGGTTTGATACATATGTCTCAGATCAACAGACAAAGACAGAATATTACAGTCAGTTTTTCCATCTATAGTATGCCAGTTGCATTATTCATACAAGCGACAGCTCAATTCAGAACAATGTGTGGGTGACTGGTTTGATGCCTTCCTAACAGTTTCCCCAGGTGTTATTTGTCAGGAGTTATTTGCCATTTAACATTATATTGGTCTAATGTAAGCCAGTAGTTATAGTTTCCTAAAGTTTAGCCCCACACGGTATTCAAGTTGGCAGGTTATTCATGCCTTCGCTTGATCCACCAACGTCACATTATCCTGAAACATGGTGAATATATGAATGATTACAGCACACTCTTTCACTTAAAAAAAAAAACTATTTTAAATCTTTTTAATCCTTGTAATATTAATCATACTGCTTCATACTTAATGCAGCAGAACGTATGAATTCGTGTTTGCTCCTAAACTCGTTCCAGCACTTGGAAAATCTGAACTGAGTTGTTAAATTTGGGTGAAACGCTACTTACTGTTCCAAGTTAGTGTCAATATGGATGGCAGCGATAGAGGGAAAAGGGATCTTGTTATGTAACATATTCCAGTACTGTTGCTGCCAATTGACACAGAGATGTAAATGGAAAAGTAAATTTTCTATCTTTGCATGGGACTAACCCTGGGATTCCAGTGGTTTCAGAGTCATGGATGTGGGAGGCTAAGCTGTGGAAAAGGGTATCCCCATCCAGGCTCCAGTGTATGAAATCACAAATCACTATGACAGGAAAACCAAGGAACTCCCTTCCTGTGGTGTGTGCACTGTAACATGACATCGCCTTGTTGGCTATGAGGTATACAAAGGGCTCTCTTTAGATGAATCTGTCTGTCTATAGACAGAGCAGGATTGGTCGTTTACATTTCCATTACTCGCAGGACACTTAAACATAGTGCCATCAGAGTACTTAAGGGGATAAGGGGGGCTTCATGAAACAGAATTTGCACTGTGCCCTTAGTCACAAGAGTCACTGCAAAATGCCTGAGGTAGTAGGCGGCTGGATTCGTCCTCTGTAAATTGTTTGAGCTTTATTTAGGAGTGTGTGGGAGGCATCAATATTAATGACCAGAGTACATTAGCGTCCTTATTTTAGCCTCAGAGCACTTTTTAGGGATCAAAGCATCACGATTCAGACCTACGGCTAACATGTGAACCTTCACCTCCGTTTCATGTCAATCTCTCGTTTGGCCTTCTCCTATGCTGCTGGAGGGGCACATGGGTCAGTGATATCACTCATTGTGAAAGCTAAGTGCACAGCTGCAAGAACTGGATGGGATCAGACAGCTGGTCCTGTGACTCACCGTAGAGGCCTTTCATCACACTGCCTGAAAAGGAATGGTGTGGGTATGTCTGTCTGTGGGAGTGTTTATCTACAAGCAAGCGGGTTGTTAAATGTCTGCATGTTCGTATGTGTATCATGATTGTGAGCGTTCGTGTGCATGGATTTGTCATCTAAATAAAAGTCAGCCTTTGTACACGTCCTAACCTTTCAGGTGTTAATAAACGTATAATAAGTCATATTTCATATCAGACACAAAACAGGAAAGTCATTTTATCCAAAAAAAAAACGTATTAATGTATGCAATCAAAGCGCGTGCACACACACACACACACACACACACATATATAGAGTATACATATATATATATATAGAGAGAGAGAACAGTATACAGTAAAAAAGCCACCTTACTACAATTAATAGTGGGTGTTGCCATGGAAAGACAGAGCAGATATTACGGTCATTTTTGAACATGCATAAAACTCAGAAACTTCTTTTTTTAAACAGGCAATCTCGCCTGTAAAAATTTTTCACATATCCGCCTTGATAAAGTCACATGTTGACACAGCTATTGTATTATTTCATTGACGCTGCTAATTTAAATATTTAAATAACTAAGCAAGAATAGAAGGAGCGGTGATGTCCCTTGTGTCATCAGATAGAGAGACAAAAAGGGGGGATGGAGAAAGGTGGATGCCAGTGGCTTTAGTCAGTAAGCTGCCGTGGTCTCTGTATATGGCTGATTGAGAACACTGTTTGCTCTGTTGTCCATGGTAACAGTCGGTGGTTAAATTTTTCCCCGAGCCCTCGTATGAGTCAGACAGAGAACATTCTGCGTCTCATGAAATTTAGACCACGAAAAACATTTGCTGTCGTTATATGAATGAGTTTTGAGGGATTACATAAGTTTCACCATAGCTTGAGAAAATTCTGGTTAATTATTTAAATATACCCAGTTCCCCCAAAGCAGGAGACGCTGCTGATCTCCCATAGAGATGATGATGATGATGATGATGATGATGATGATGATGATGATGATGATGATGTCCTGCTTCCTGCATCTTTGCCTGTTCTACATTTCCCTCTCTCTCTCGCTTCCCTCTCACAGTATGTTTTAGTCTTAGTTGTTTACCAAAATCTTTCCCCTCAGTCTGCGGGGACTTTTTAATTGCATCTCCTATGTTGTTCCTTCTCAGGCAGCTTAGACAGTTGTTGGCTTGTCTGAGCAAATTAGTTACACACACACACATGCACATGCGCACGCGCACAGTTCCCACTCAAACTTGCCAACTTTTCCATGAGGTATGATTCACACCACTCCTGGAGGGAAGAAACATTAGTAACAGACCCCCTTCTCATTGAGGAGAGCACACATATACTCAGTCACCATTCCCCAGGCACCTGTCAGTTAATACACACACACACACACACACACATACACACAAACAAACAGATTACAGACTTTTCCATTGCCGGAGAGTGGGAGGAGAAAGGAAGGTAACACGGGGACACTAATGGACTTTCCATCTTTTTCCTCAAACTCCAAGTCTCTTTGTTTGCAATCAGTCAGTGAAACCCAAACAGGGTTCGCTGATATTATCACAATTACCTCAGATGCAGAGGGGAATTGACTCAACTTCTCAGAATGCAAACAAAGAAAGGTTCCAACATGCAGTGTCGGTATTATTGGATATTGGTTCCCACAGGCCTTAAAGCTAAGATTAGATATCACCGAAACATTTCAAAAATGTGACAAAAATATAACCAAAAATCACAAGTAAATAATAATGCAATGATAAAACAGCAGCTTTAACATGTAAAAAAAAGTTAGTTAAAAGTTAAAATTAATTAAAAAATCCTTCAGTGAGTATGGAAATTCTTTGCAACGTGTGTGTTTTGTTTTCCGTTTAATTTAAGGTATATGTCAGAGGACTTTTGTGCAGTGATGAGGCACAATATGGAACTGACATGTTGTAATTTTTGTATGACCTCAGCTGTTCCCAGAATGCTGCGTACTGTGTGTTTCCACTTTTGAAGTTTCCCGTTCAGGCATCAGAGCTGCTAGTACCTCTTATGAAAGGTGTTCACAGTTCGGCTTCATGGAAAGAACTGCGGGTCAGTGTTCCCGTGCAAGAGGGCGGGCGTACATGAATATGGTTGCATAATCATGCATTTGTATGTGTGTGTGTTTCTATGGAAATGTCGTTTCCATATTGTCACCAGGAACACAAGAGATACACTCTTAACTGGATAGAACTGGTCTGGATAGAAACGCCATTTTAGGAATCTATACTTTGCTTCCCGTTTTTTTCCCACCAGCCAAATTTACCTCACAGTCTTCATTTAGATCTGGTCAGAATTTCCTGTCTTTTCCTGTCTTGTGTTTATAATATTACATCATTCTGACAGAATCAATGGAAAAAATGCTGCTGCAAAACTATGCGCTCATGGATTCAAAATATCTCTAACGTTACCATATTACAGCTCGGCCTCACTTTGCTCGTCATGTTATGTCTGCAAAGCAGGTGCAGAATTTATTTTAGTTTAATTGTAACACACTCACAACAACTGAGAACCTAATGTTGGTATATTGTTGTAGAGATGTCAGCTGTTTATCCAGCTAAACTTCATCACCCACAGGAGGCGACATGAGGAGTTGGTTGCTATGGTGACAGAGCGCTGTGTTTATCTGTTGCTGTGTGGGAGGGGAGGGTGTTGTGTGGCAAGGGTGTCGGTAGGACTGAACGCCGCAGTGGCCGGTAGCCAAAGAACGGTAGATGGAATCCGGAGAGAGGGAAAGGCCAGCCCAAAATAAACCCATACAGAGCAGGATGGCCTGGCCCACTCCATACACAGCACCAGATAAGGAGGCAATGTCCATTTTATGATAGGATCGAATGGCAATATTTGGACTGCCCTGGGAGATGTGCAGTTCATGTGATCTGACAGGTGTCTGTCTTTCAGATATCTGACTTTAGAAGTCAGATATCAGGATTAAAATCAATTTTTTCTATACATACTGCAAGTTTCAAATGACTTACCCATCTTATTTGCTTTGAAAAAAGGTATAGACATGTGTTGATCCTTTTTCAAGAAACCCTCATAACAGATGAAACTGTATCAGGAAAAAATTTGACCAAACTTTTTGAAGACAACTACATTTTTTTTTATATGCTTATACCATTTCTTCCCTCAAACGCAGACACAGGCACAGTTTTCATTAAAATGCGTGGGGACTAGAATCAAGCCTTGTGTCACATAAGATGAGACACGTGGAGGTGTTGCAAAATCAACCAACAAGAACAGAAGCAGAAATGATCTAATCTGTAGTGACCACTGCGCTGCAAGAGTAAATACGATTCAAATGAGATCGGATGACGAAGATGCTGGCTGTGTGTCAGGAGCAATGCGTAAATGTAATCTGTTGACATGGTGATGATGGTTAATTTGACAAGTTATTGTTGCCTTAACTGTTTGTTTTTTACACTATTATACAATGAATAGCTTATGGTGGAAAAATAAACAGACATTTTCCTTCAGCTAGCAGTGCTGCACTGTACTGTGTCTATTTTCACTGAGGCCGTGCTCTGCAGGAAAATCAGTCTGCATGTGGCAAACAGGCTGACTCCACTCTCTCCACTGGGGCAATTTTGGACAAAAATGAATAGGATACATATTTAACTTTTCTATAAATTCAGCACAAACATTTGTTTGGCTTCAAATTTCAGTTTGAAGCCAAAAATCAGATTATGAACCTTTTACTCCTTCCTCCTAATATATACAATTATCTGCACTGTGTTTCCATTCTCAACAACAACAACATGGTACCGCTAAAACACAGACATAAATCAAATAATGCTTTCATTGTTTCATTGTTTCATTGTTTCTTTTTTTTTTTTTTTTTTTTAAATATTTGAGGTAATTTGTGTTAAAGATCTGCCAGTCCCTAAAGATTTTAGATTACACAAAAGTCTAAATGCTGTTGTATTTTAGAGGTATTTCCACCCTGATAAGAATGAATTTGGATAAATAAATTAAATACTTAAAAAATACCAGTATAAGTTTTTGCCTTCAAAAATCCCACACTGGTCAAACTCTAGTTCATATTATGTGGCAGGCTTCTGCAGTGGGAAGGTCATGGTGACTTAGTCTTACATTTCTATTAAAAGATTATTATTTTTCCAATGTAACAACAACAAGAAAGCCAGTGAGGATGGTGATGGTGCAAGGAGTGAATCAAAAGAGAAGCAATGAGGTGTGGCACAGAGGTGCAGCATGATGGGACTACTAATCCCTCTAGGGGGTCACAGACATGCTGTTCGGAGGGGGGGATAACATTCCTAGCACAGTACTGAGTCTCCCTATGTGGATATCTGGTACCATACCAACAGTGTCAAGCAACATGGAATCAAGCCGTAGTGCTGATTGATTGGCAGCTGTCAGCATTACAGAAGAAAAAAAGAATAAAGATAATTACAGATAATTAGACAGATAATTTACAGAGTAAATAAGCTGCTTTTCTTCATGGAAACCATTTAGTTACTATGTGTGCACTGTGAAATTGAAGGCTTTTTTCATGTTCTAGAGTAAAACACCAGGAACGGGTATGAGTCTGTACTTGTGGGTTTACACATGTGAATATGTTTTGAACAGGTGCAAATGTTCTGTGCTTCTGTTACATTGAAGTTAAATTGAAACTGTACTAACCACCAAGTATTTCCCGTGAACTGAAAGCAGAATTATTAATTATAGATCTTTTAAACATTTTCCCAAGCATTTAACTGTAAAGTCCTCTGAAAGTCTCCTTTGTCTACTCTTAGAGTTGAAAGGCCCTTAAGTCACAACAACGAAAGTGTGTGAATTCACATTTTTAGAGAAATGATTGCAAAATGGCAGGAAATGCACCTGTGGTTAGATGTAACAGCGTGTTGGCTTTAGTTTCAGTATGACTGTCTAAACGCAGATACTATAGGCTTTCTTTGAAGACTCATAGTTGTATTAATATTTAGGAAATGTATTCTATGCATGCAAACATATCAGCCTCAGTTCATATATTTTTATAAAATAACTGTGTGTGGACTTGTTGGCATGTGATTGTTCTCAAATGATTGACGCCACTAGATGGCACTCCACACCAGCTACAAGCAGTCAGCTGTAGTGTGCACTGAATCTGTAAAGTATCATGCATATATTTTTATTTCTCAAGACTATGCTAAACAAATTGCCATAATTTACATTAATCATACAATACAATAAGTGTATCACATTTCTGTTAATATTGTAATATTGTAGTAAATGTCAAATTGAAAATGTTGTTCAATGCCTATATTGTGATCCATTAATATCATGCTGCTGAGGCTAACTAGTCTCTTGTTTTTCCTCCTCTTCCTTATTTTGCTCCTCAGGACCAAGTGAAGGCCCCAAAGGCATCCAAACAGAAGACAGCACAGACGGTAGCTGAAGGTGGATCCGTGGAAGGCCTTGAGCAGATAGTTGAGGGAGATGAGGGACATCCTGTCAATCTCAATTCAGATGAGGAGGTGGAGATCGAGGAGATTATTGAAGAGTCTCGTACCAAGCGCTTCCAACGCACCACCAAGCAGCAAGTGGACAACATAAAGAAAGCCTTCTCCAAAGAGAAAATGGAGAAGACCAAACTGAAGACCAAGGAGAACTTGGAGAAGACCAAGCAGAGAACCCGTGAGAACCTGGAGAAGACAAGACAGAGAACCCGTGACAACTTGGAGAAAACTAAGCACAACCTGGAGAAGAAGATTGGCAAGCTCGGGACCCGCATGACCCCCAACATGGAACGCAGGGCGAAGATGAAGAGCTCCAAAGACAAGGTGAAGAAGTCCCTTACCCCTGACCACACGGTGTATGCTCGCTCCAAGACCACTGTGTACCGCGTACCCCCCTTCACCTTCCATGTTAAGAAGATCCGAGAAGGGGAGGAGGAGGAGGTGATCCATACCACAGAGATGGAGGAAGTGTCAGAGGCTGAGGGCCAGCCAGGGGGAGAGGAGAACGGGCTGGGTGTGCATGTGGAGCTGGAGGAAGCGGAGCTGGTGCATGTAGACAGCCCAGAGATGGAGGCTCTGTTGGAGGTGACTGAGGACTCTCAGCTGGTCACGGTGGACGCAGACCACCTAAAGAAGGCCCAAAGCGAATAGAGTGTCCCAGCTCTGCAGGGCTGTGAAAGAAGAGAAGAGAAGAATGAAGAGGGAAATGGAGTGTTGATGAATGAGTTTAATCACAAGGACACAATATTAGTCGTGGGGACTTTCTAGACGTGATCACAATTTGTTTTCAGTTCTCTTTTTATTGTATCCAAAAGGGATGCCTTTCATATTTGATCCTCTTTAGCATACAAATAACAAAAACAAAACAAAAACAAAGCTCGCTTTTGAAACACACTGCAGCCTGCTTCTTTACTCATGGCTGGCTAGACATGCAGGTCTAGGATATTTGCTGTTTGTTATTGGTTTGATAAATTGAGTGGCTATAAGAACAAAAAAAAAGGTATAAATAGTCTTTGCTATTGAGATGTAATGTATAAAATAATATCTGCCATGTATGATATGCACATTAATAAGTATGGTAAAAGGAAGTTGTTGGCAAGATTTATGTTGTAATGGATGGTTTCAGTGTTGTAATGTGCACATGTGAAACTAAAAGAAATGAAGACGTAATAACGTTTAGGCCTTCCGAAGAAATGATGAGGAACAGAGGACATTGGTCAGACGTTTCCATGACTCGATGTTTACAAAAACATTACCCCTGTTGGCACAAAGAATTAGGACATAAAGCTTATTTACTACCAATTACTCAGCACTTCTGCCAAATGTTACGATGTAATGTCTCTCACATGACTGAAATGTAAATGACTGAAAATAGCTGTTAATGTCTGTTAAATTATAAATTATATCAAGAAATGAAAGGAGTATTAAAATATTGTCAAATTCAATGGTATTTAAACACTTAAAGATTACACCACAGTAATCGACTGAAGTTACTGTTGTCAACTTGTGCCAATCATTTAAAATAATGATTTTTGAAGAATAGGAAGAAAGTCAATATCCTGTATGTACATTTTTTTTTATAGTACAGTGCTTTGATAAAAAGATAGTGACAAAAGTAAATATCTTTCTATTCTGGGTCCTTAATTGGTCAAAATTTCAGCCATAATGTAATGAAAAACTCATATCTAACAACAATGAAATTTTTTATGTACAGTAACTTTTGCTGCGGTGTATCTTTACAATGCATGCTTGTTAGCATGCTCACAGTTTGATCATCATTTACTGTAATGTTTTGATGTATATTCACCTTTTCATATCTTTTTGCATCTGGGCACATTGTACTCGCCAAGTTCCACATATCGCAACGCTGCACAGAGGAGAAGAAAAATGACTGTGTCACCATGGTCACAGCTCATCACAGTACATTTGCACATCCCTATTAAATTTTCCCCAAGGTAATTGCAGGCAGAAAAATGATGGTCTGAAGAGCAAGATGACAGTTTAATGACTGACTGTGTAACATGTGGAGATGCAAATGTCATCCTAAATGCAGCTGGAGAAAGACAGCAGACTGCCAGGTACTATGAATGGTGTGGCACTTTACTAAATGTCAGAACACCAGAACAGCATGATCCAGTCCACAAACGTTTTTACAGAGACCGGGTGCAATCTTGTGTACTTCCTCTGAATTATAGGAGGAATGTCCACACTGATGATAAAAAGCTGCCTCACCATGATTTCATAAAATGTTTTTATCATTGGAAGTTAGAGAAGACGATCATAGAGGATTAGAGGATGATTGGATAGCAATCAGTCTGAGTCTAACTGACAAAGGCAATGTTCAATCATTGCCAATTTTCATACATGTAAGGGAAGCACACAGAGCTCAGGACAGGAAGAAGGTGAGCATACGGCGTCCATTTTCCTCCCTAGAGACTGTGTGTGACCTTGATGTGGTTTAGGCATGCAGAAGCCCAGTGTGAAGCATGGAAAACCATTAAGATAATCAATGGGCTGGGGAATGCAATTAAGGAGAGTGCTCCCTCTGAGCACAGAGCAGGGTAGAGAACAGTGGGGATTGAGAAAAAAAGTGTGTGTATGTGTGTGTGTGTTTGTGAGGTCTACAGTGTGTGCATATCATATACCCACACTGATATTTTGGTGAAACTGCAAGTTAATATTAAGAAATCCACTGCAGACTTGTGTCATCACATAGACATATAATTATAACAGAAATGTTGTTGTTGTTTTTTTTATTGAATTTTAGACAAAAAATATCTACATTGTCTTGCACACCAAACATTGAAACACTTGTAAGATATTGGTCCCTGTGTGTGTGTGTATGTGTGTGTGTGTTTTTGCCATCATGTACATTTTGCCCTGTTTTAAGCTACTGGTTTATAAAAAACTGACCCAGCCTGCTATAAGCATAAGGTAGTTCATGCAAAGTTTATGTAGAGACATTCTTATCAAAAGAATAAATAAAAAAGAAAGATTAGTCACACTTCTGCAACACAAGATGTGACACATAATTGCTCTTGGTGTTTATGATTCATACTCAAATAATGAAACTTGTATTTTCTGTTGTGTTTAAAAGGCATATTTTGCCTAACCACTTCAATATAAATAAAAGCTTGCTGATTAATATATATACTGCCTATTATTTTAATTTGTTTAATTTTATGAACCTTTTATATACTTGGTTGTGTGCCAGCTGTGAGACGTAGCTTAGGTAGATCAGGCACTGAATTACAGTGGTGGAATGTAAGTAAGTACATTTACTGTATAGCATAGTACATAATATAGTAAAGTATCATTTTTAAGTGTAGTTTAAGTATTTCAATTTTATGCTACTTTGTAGCACCACTCCTCTACAGGGTAATAGTGTACCTTTTTTCTTCGCTACATTTATTTCACAGCAATAGTTTCTTTTCAGATCCATATTTTATACACAAAATATTTCATGAAATATCTACCTGGACATGTACATGTCAATGAATCAGTATTAACATTTCAATAATAATAATAATATGGCTATCTATCTATCTATCTATCTATCTATCTATTTATCTATCTATCTATCTATCTATCTATCTATCTATCTATCTATCTATCTATCTATCTATCTATATAACACTCTAAATGGAACCATTTTGCACATTGAGTACTTTTACTTTTGATTCTTTTAAGTAAGTACATTTAACTACCAATACCTGTTAATATTAGTATTACTACCTTCACTTAGCATTTTGAATGCAGCACTTTTACTTGTAATAAAGTGTATTCCATTAAGCTAAGGTAAAAACATTCATCCACCACCATTGAATTATGATCAGGAGAGAGTTCAATAATGAACAGCCCTGGTGTTATTAAACTCTTGATGACGTCAGCACTGCCAGTAACTCAGATGACTTCCAGGCTGGCTGTTCCGTCGAAGTGCACCCCCGCCCTCCGCAGCTAACGGGCTCACGGGCCTTCTCTGCGGACTTTCCGCGGGGAGGGTTTACAGCGAGGAACAGCGCGGTTGCGACAGCAGTAAACACGACGTTCTCAACCAACCTCGCCGTGAAGTCCCGCCTTCTCTGCTAATATGCTGCTTTATGATTGGCTGTAGTATGAATACCGACTAGTATTGGCTGTTAGAGGTGTCAGTAAAGTAGCTCATGGGGTTTGTCTGGCTGGAAAAACTGCAATGTAGGGGATGGGTAGGGTGACAAGGTTTGCACATACGTCGAAGAAGTGTTCCCCGTGTGACAAGATACAAACCTGCGACCTATTCTAGTGTATTTTCCTTCGCTTTTGTGTGTCAGTTTTTTTTAGCAAAGTTGCTAGTGACTATTATTGTCAGTTTTGTATTGGAGAGGGTTAAAATACTGTACGGAGAAACTTTCCAAAGGAGTGAGATTCAAAACGAGACAGGTAAGCAACTAAGTTACAGCGACCTCTGCTTTTGGCATTTGTTTAACATTTTTCTTAGAACTGAGATTGAAGGTTGTTTTAATTATCATATAACAACAGAGCGTATTAAAGCATGCCTTGCTATATTGTCCATAACGTTAGTAAACTGTGTGTTTGCAGAATTGCCATTAGGCTGTAAGTTATTTATGATGGAGGAAGCATTCCGTGTCCACGGTGTTACATAAGTTATTAAAGTGATATTACTGTTTAACTCTCGCTTTTCAGTTTTTCTTCATCCTATGGGATTGATAGCGATCTTGTTAGTTATTTTTTTATATTGCGCTTGTGATTTAATTTTTTAGTTTAATAATGTTCAATCTGTCGAGCAAACAGGACCTGAGCAGGAGCTCAAATTTTCACTGGGATAATTTATTTGGACGCAGTGAAATCCAGGTTATTGTTTTGTGTTTGCCTTCATTTGTCACGCCCATCTCCATCCCAGCTGCAGGCCAACATATCTTACACCTGGCACTGGGATTTAAACCTCCAATTTCACGAATTTAATAGATTATAGATATTATTATTATTAAAGAAAAGAAATATATTTTTGAGATGATCAGTCCAAACCTTCATAGAATTGTATTTTTGAGATGTATGGCAGAGTTTCAATGCAAAAAAACATCTTCAATGCAACCAGGACCGAGCTGTGGAATAATAGTAATATGGTGTATCAGATGGGCTGATACACTATTGGCTGTGATCACTGTATTCACGTTCAAAGCATGATTGTCATGATACATACATATATTACTTTGCTTACCAACATACACTCAGGTACTTTTTTTCTTATCATCTGTGTTAACAGGAACCATAAAAATGAAACTTGGTAGGACTACTGCTTTCTTTGTTAGTCTAAGGAAGAACTTCCTGGTTACTTGATTTAAGGAATCACACTGTGCTCTTCTTTTAGAGCCACATGCCTGCCGAGCTTTGGAAACTGGGCAAACAGCACACGTCTGGCTGGTCTGGCATATTTAATTATATTGACAAGGACTGCTTGCAGACATTGATGTAAAAGATGTCCTGTTTAGGCAAATGCACTTTGATCAATATTTGTGAAATCTGAGCATCTTCCAAGGGGCTCTCAAGGCTATCAATTTATAATGTGTGTGTGACTCAGACAAAATTTGAAAAGTTATTTGACCATCAGCCAATTTGGTTTAGACTTTGTGGATCCCATGAATGCATGAGCTTACCATCTAAATGAACTTGTTAGATAGTTCAACTCAATGCCAAACATGATTTAAAATACATTTCTGTGACTTTGCACACTCAAGTCCTTGATAATCATGCATAATTCTCACAGAAGCTCTGTGCCATATGTCGGAGCAGTCCAGCCATTTGACACAGGTGGTGAGCTTATTGGATTGAATTTATTGGATTGGGGATTGTATGAAATTACAAACTAATGAGGTTTGAAAATTGAACTTAATGAGCCTTTTGGCCTTCATTTTCCTTTTCTGGACTGGGTTCTTAGTTTACCTGAGAAAGGAAAATGAATACCAAGTTGAGGCATTGGCTCTAAATATGGATGCTCTTCTAAGTTTTAGTAAGCGAAACAGAAATCCAAAATTTACCTGCAATAGAAAGTAGAAGACCCTTATTCAGATGATGAATAAATGAAATGTGTTCTCACAGTTTCGGTGATGACTCAGCTGCTATTTAGTGTTATTCTCTTAGGGTTTTCACATGCCCAGAAATACACACCATGCAGACGCACCTTTTTCACAAGTCAGTGAAAGAGGAAGGTTTGTCATATGAAAACTGTCACGTTTGAGTTATGTGCCTTGCGATGTCCCTGAGAATAATTGTTTTAACCAAATTGTTCTGGTTTGCTTCTGGATACTGACATGATTCAAATGAAACTTAGCAGACATATCGATGTTTCAGATTACCCTAAATCAATTAATAGATGAGATGGGACCTTATACCGAGTTACCAGTTGATGGGGTACACCTTTACAATCTTGTACAGTCTACTACAATAGACTGTTCTCACAGTGGACATTTAAAGTTGCCACTAATGCAACAGATGCCACTAATGACATTAATCGACATGGTACTTGTGATTGTCACAGGGCCCTGGAATAACGCATACTGGTTTGCTGGGATTGCTTACTGGCCCACCTAAATTAGTGAAATCATCATTAAAGTTATAAGTTACACATGTGCTTTTTAAACGTATACATTTTCAGAATGTCTGCTGTGATGGAAAGCAGACTAAAACTTTGCAATAAATGCTATTTTTGTAAAGCTTTTTCAGTTTTGTTGACATTGTGGTGAATAAGACTTGATTAACTTTATGATAGTTATCAAGGCTGTGGTTAGTGGTGATGTTGTATTGAATTGCATTATAGTGAGAGGAGTATCTAATAGCGGATAGCTCTAATAGGATTCTCTTAATTTATGGGGATATACAAAACATCAAGTGTAAACTAATCAATAAGGAGGTATGAGTGGTAATGAGTACAATGTGAGTGATGCAGAAACATGGACAGATGTAGAATGCAAATTTAGGTCTTAACATTTTGAAAAGTTTGTGGAAACAGCAGTATATTTGATATTTGTGCTTTGTGTTAGCAAGAACAATATGTTCGCTCTTAGAAACAGAAAGCAAAGTCTAGTTTCTTGTTGAGAAAGTGTTTGAATCATCATTTACCAAGGATCGGAGCTTTGATAAATGTGTCTTCTTGCATCTAAATTCTTCACTGTTTACTGCACAGCACAGTATTGTGTAATATCATGTCACTGTACAACTAACTACGTCAGACTTTGGTTGATAATGCAACACTATTAAAATGTTATGCAAGAGGCTTAAATACAGGCGAAATTATTTACTTGGTCAGTCTTTTTAAAATGGATGCTGAAGGTGAAGCATTCTGCTGGATTGTCAAGAGTGTCTGGTTATTGTTAGTGTACAGTCAAGAGCCCTCTGGGGAACAGCGTAGTCTGGTATTGGTAAGATGAGAGGACTAACAGAATCTGCCATGTGGATCTGATGGATAACAGTGTTCCATGCAAGCAGCTGAGTGAGGATTAATAGGAGTATATTGGACAAGTTGGATTTGGCTCCTCAGAAAATGATAACAACCGAGTCTTAAAGTATGTTTGGGGGGAATATGTTTCTCTTGTTTCAAACCCATACCTACCAGTATCTTTTCAAGAACATAGAAAAGGAATTGTGTTAGTCATCGTTTCAATCAAACAAATATAGGGCAAGACCTCAACCTAAGATCTTTAACTCCTGCTCGCTTAGAGAGTTGACAGCTGTTTATGTCGTCTATATCTCTTGTGGGAGGCGTAGTGTTCCGCTGAACAGGAAGTAACTCTGCTTAATAGGAAGCCTCATAAGAGCCTGTCATCATTTTCAGAGAAAAAATCTAACATTTAGCCATTTCCCTTTTGTGAGTGTGAGAGTTACTCTGTTTAGGCAGTGTTACAGTGTTGTTGCTCATTATCAGTCTGTGCTTTTCACTTTTTTTATGTAGGTTTTAGGAGGTGTATGTCAGGATGGCCCAGTGGAACCAGTTACAGCAGCTGGAGACCAGGTATCTGGAGCAACTCTACCATCTGTACAGTGACAGCTTCCCCATGGAGCTACGACAGTTCCTTGCCCCCTGGATTGAGAGCCAGGACTGGTGAGAAATAATTAAATTCCTGGGCTCTGCTCTGAAAGCACAATTGTTGCTCCTGTTTTCTAACATAAACCATTACATTGCTTTTATCCTCCATTCCCTTCAGGCTGGCAGTGAGCCACTCACCATGACTTGCTAATAATTTACTTTGCAGAAAGCTATTGTGTTTTAGCACATTGTCCCTACCTTCCTTATTATGCTTTCTTCTTCCCTCATGATACCATTACAGGGATCTCATGCATATCTTGTATCACACTGCACCTGAACAATGCTGTGTTGAGTGTTTTTTCTTTTTTGTAAAAGGCCAAATTAAAAAAATAAACTAAAGAGGTTATGTTTGCAAATGTCCAGTCAGTTAGTTAGTTATTTATCTATCTCACAAAATGCCCCAAAGGTGTGACTGAAATTTGTTGCCTCAGTGAGGCCATAGGCCAAGTAACAAGTGATTAATTTATTGCAGATAGCAACAACATTTGGCATCCAGCAAAATGCTTTTTACCCCCGAGTAGTCTCTCTCATGCAGGGTACAGAATTTTTTTGAATGTCACTGGATGTGAAGCGCCGAGAGTTGAGCTTTTACCGACTCTTAAAAGGAAATATAAATCATCATAACCTGATTACTTTATCCTTTCCTTTACAAGGGCTTACGCTGCCAATAAGGAATCTCACGCCACACTGGTTTTCCACAACCTCTTGGGAGAGATAGACCAGCAGTATAGCCGTTTCCTACAGGAGAACAATGTACTCTACCAGCATAACCTGCGCAGGATCAAACAGCATCTTCAGAGCAAGTACTTGGAGAAACCGATGGATATTGCCCGCATTGTTGCCCGCTGCTTGTGGGAGGAACAAAGGCTGCTGCAGACTGCCACCTCTGCTGCACAGGTACAGAATGCTATAACAATCTAGTTCCAGGCTTTACATTAAATTTTAAAGAGTTTCAGTTTATGAATTGTGATGTAGTACACCTTTTTAAAGCAAATCATATACACATATCAATCGGTAATCAGGTCATTAACAGGTATGTGTTAGTACAATGGCTCTTAATCTTAGTATACTGTATCTTTTGTTCTTTATCAGGATGGCCAGGCAGCCCATCCCACTGGCACTGTGGTGACAGAGAAACAGCAGATCCTGGAGCACAACCTTCAAGACATCAGGAAGCGAGTGCAGGTTAGTCTTAATTTAGTATTTGAATGTGCGGCACCAAGAATAATGAACACTACCGTACCTTGATGTAAGTTGTCTATCTTGACATATTATCATCTGCTTTTCTACAGGATATGGAACAGAAGATGAAAATGCTTGAGAACTTGCAAGATGACTTTGATTTCAATTACAAGACATTGAAAAGCCAAGGAGGTATATTTTAATTAACATTTTTTTTTTAGCTTTAGCAGTAATATTGATGTTGGGAACATTTTTAACTCAGTCTCAGATAAACATTTATGATTTTTTTTTAAATCAACCTTCTGGTATATATTAAATGCATCTAATTTGTTAGCTGACCTATGACATGGCCACTCTCTTTCCAGAGTTGTCCCAGGACCTAAATGGGAATAGTCAAGCAGCTGCTACCAGACAGAAGATGGCTCAGCTGGAGCAGATGCTCAGCGCCCTGGATCAGCTCAGGAGGGTGGGTGTCTACACCTGACTATCATCTTTGCAACGGCAGAGGGATTTACGGATAATAATTTTTTAAACTTCGATAAAAACAATAGCACAGTGTGCAGAAGTAAAAATACCAGGCATGTCGATCATATTTACTTCTACTTAATGTATGCTTTGCTGGTTGTCTTGTAGCAAATTGTGACAGAGATGGGAGGCTTGCTGACTGCCATGGATTATGTACAGAAGAACCTGACAGATGAAGAACTGGCAGACTGGAAGCGAAGACAACAAATCGCCTGTATTGGAGGTCCGCCTAACATCTGCCTGGACCGGCTGGAAACATGGTAACAAGGGAATTTTAAGTTTATTACACAGTTTATTCAATAATATCTGTTGACCACATATGGTCAAGATGTTGCTACAAACTGTAAAAAGCGCAGGAAAGTTTTCGTCCTAAAATCAACAAGAGTCATAATAAAAAGTGTGATTATGATTTAAGTGTCTAGCAAAGTATTCATGGTTGTTTTTTATTCCAAAAATAGAATATTTTGGCTCTTGCACTGACTCTGCACTCGGTCTCTTTTGGTCAACTATAAGCATGATTTATCTTGTACAATGTTTGACTGGAACTGGATATTATTTTCTATCCAGGATCACATCCTTGGCTGAGTCCCAGCTCCAGATTCGTCAGCAGATCAAGAAGCTGGAGGAGCTTCAACAGAAGGTGTCTTACAAAGGAGACCCCATCATCCAGCACCGGCCTGCCCTTGAGGAGAAGATCGTGGACTTGTTCAGAAACCTCATGAAGAGGTACTGCATAGGATGAATCTAGTGTTATTATGAGCTGCATGGATGTTCATTCTTGACCTTTGGGAACAATCAATGGTGAAGAAAATGTAATCTCAAAGTTCCATGCACTAATAATCCAAAGCTTTCAACAGCATATCATGGTCTTCATTCTGTAAATGGAATTGACTCTGATGTAAAGTTCACGCTTTGGTCACGCGATGACATCAGAGCCAACTCCATTTACTGAATGAAAATAGTAACATGCAATTGAAAGCTCTGAATCATTTGTAAGTGAAACCTTTGACCTAAGATTCTCACCACCTTATTATAATTGTTGCTGGAAATCTTTTCTGAGATACGATCCACTCTATCCACTCTTTCTTCTAGTGCTTTTGTGGTTGAAAGACAGCCTTGTATGCCCATGCATCCAGACAGACCTCTGGTCATCAAAACAGGAGTGCAGTTCACAAACAAAGTCAGGTAAGATGCTGGCTTTTAACACTGAACTGAACAGAAACAACATGTGTAATTTCATACCTTTTTTGTGATGGAGGGTGCAAGAGTTACATCATCGTGTATCCTAATTAGTTTTTTACAGAGAATATTTTTATTCTTACTTTTCCAGGCTACTGGTGAAATTTCCTGAACTCAATTACCAGCTGAAAATTAAAGTTTGCATTGACAAGTGAGTTTTTTTTTGTTGTTCTAACGTTAAACAGTAAGTCATCACATGTGTTTGACTGAAAACCTTAGAGGAAAATACTGATTTACTGATTTCAACTGTGTATTTTTCAGGGAATCTGGGGATGTCGCTGCAATTCGAGGGTAAACTTCAGTTTTTTTTCAAGCCCGAGCATGTACTGTACACTATTTTAGAACAGCGTCTCACTTTCTGCCTTCAATTTCTTAGGTCACGAAAGTTTAACATCCTTGGCACCAACACAAAAGTTATGAATATGGAGGAGTCAAACAATGGTAGCCTGTCAGCAGAGTTTAAACACTTGGTGAGTTATCGAGCTGAAACACTAAGTGCTAGACAGTGATGAGGTTCTCTGATAAAAGCCTGATACGGAGTACTGACTTCCTGTTTGTTACAGACCCTGAGAGAACAGAGGTGTGGCAATGGTGGCCGGACCAATAGTGATGTAAGTACTATTTCTATTGCTTGGTGGAATAGTCATAGTAAATGGCGGTAAATGTAAATCATTGCTCAAATTGTTTGTTGGCGATAGCTGTATTATATGTGTAAGAATGATAGGTTTTGGTTTAACTACTTCAAGAAAGATTTCTTGACCCCTGATTTACATAATCAGTGTGTGAAATTTGATTTTTGAATAATCTGCTCTGTTTAGGCCTCTCTGATTGTCACAGAAGAGCTCCATCTTATCACTTTTGAGACAGAAGTCTATCACCAAGGCTTGAAGATCGATCTGGAGGTCAGTACCACGTCTCTGTGTCTTGAACTTGGAGGTGTAAGTAACGATGTAAGTCACCAGACAAATTAGTCATTAATAAAATCCTCCACCTCCAGAGACTGTCACCTCCCCTGCTTCTAAATAGGATGTTACTTAAAGACAAACCAAGTTTGATTTTTACAACTTTCCCCAATCCTCCGTGGGCGTCCCTCAAACCTCTTATGTTCCATTCACAAGTGTGTGACCTGTAGTCAAAACACAACAAGCTCTGTCAATCTCAGAGAAGCATCTGGTGTCTGTGACAGAATGACTTTTCTCTTTATGGCAAAACAAAGACCTCCCTCAGATTTATGGTATTTACTTGTTGTGAGGGCAGGCTAAAAGACAAGTTAGCTTGCATTAATAGTCAAAAGATACAATATTCCTACTGTTGACTGGCTAACCTTTTCTATTTCAGGGGTGTGTATATCTACAGAGCGGTTATTCTGCTGCCTGGTCATATTTTTATTATAATATTATATTATTATCATACAATTCATTTGTGAGTTAACTGTCATACTTTAAATCCTGATCGGGTGTGATGTCTGCATGGGTAGCTGAAGACAGAACAACCATTACTTCAACATATCTTGTGTTAAGAACAGAGCAGAAGTAATGAGAGGATGTCCTGTAGAAGTAATATTGCAAGAAAACATACTGAAACATAGACAGACATAGAGGAAGCAGAACATTTTTGCATCAATATACAAGCGTAAATGTCGGCAAGGAATAACAAACACTTTTTAAGAGAAGAAGATACAATAAACCATATTGTTACTGATTTCCCCTCTGTTTTCGCAGACTCATTCACTGCCTGTGGTAGTCATTTCAAACATCTGCCAGATGCCCAATGCCTGGGCTTCCATCCTGTGGTACAACATGCTCACTAACCACCCAAAGGTGAGACAGCACCCTCTGGTGGAACGGGGCTGAACTCTGCTGACTTCACTCACAATGGGGAGAATGTTTTACACATTACAATTGTAGTTCTGTTTGTTGTGGAAAAATTAGATGTTTTAAAATATGTTGGGTGTCTGTGTGTCTTTGTACAGAATGTGAACTTCTTCACCAAGCCACCAGTGGGGACGTGGGACCAAGTGGCTGAGGTGCTAAGCTGGCAGTTCTCCTCCACCACCAAGAGAGGCCTGACCATTGAACAGCTCACCACACTGGCTGAGAAATTACTAGGTGAGGTGAAATGCCCTCAAGTGTCCAAAAGCTTTTAACCAGCCATTGTGTCGTATACTAATGTGTGATATCATTCTTTAATTGTCCACCTAGGGCCTTGTGTCAACTACTCTGGCTGTCAGATCACCTGGGCCAAGTTCTGTAAAGTACGTCACCTATTGTACCAACCACATATGGTTCAACCCATCTTATGCCATTCTGTTGCTTCAGTGTGAGTTTATTTGTTCCTTCCTCTTTGCAGGAAAACATGGCTGGCAAAGGTTTCTCCTTCTGGGTGTGGCTGGACAACATTATTGACCTGGTGAAGAAGTATATCCTGGCATTGTGGAACGAAGGGTGAGACGCCACCCTTTGTTTACAGTCAAGTATTTGAGTGGTCACTGGAACTGTCTAGTTAAGAGTGGATATAAAACTAGAAGCTCGGTAATCCTGACTTAAACATTTAAAATGTATTTATCTGACTTTCTTTTCCTCTCTTCAGGTATATCATGGGCTTTATCAGTAAGGAGAGGGAGAGGGCCATTCTTAGTCCAAAACCTCCCGGCACTTTTCTGCTGCGCTTCAGTGAGAGCAGCAAGGAAGGAGGCATTACATTTACATGGGTAGAGAAAGACATAAGTGGTATGTATTTAAGGGTCTCCTTTTTAGTATCTGATAACAATTTTCAGGATCTATTTTCTTTTTTTGACACTGAGCTATCTTGTGGTGTTTATAGGAAAGACCCAGATCCAGTCAGTGGAGCCTTACACCAAGCAGCAGCTCAATAGTATGTCTTTTGCCGACATCATCATGGGCTACAAGATTATGGATGCCACCAATATCCTGGTTTCACCGCTCGTCTACCTCTACCCCGAGATCCCCAAAGAGGAAGCTTTTGGAAAATACTGCAGACCAGAAGCAGCTCCTGAACCTGAGATGGGAGGAGACTCTACGAGCAGTAAGTCACTTGTTCCTGGTATAGATGCAGATTAACAGAACAATAGAGTCTTTATTGTCAGCATTTTTTTTTGGATAAAACTTTTTTTTTTTTCCCCTCAACAGCTATTCAGCCATACTTAAAGACAAAGTTCATCTGTGTTACCCCGTAAGTATCTAGTATCCTGATCTTTCAGTTATCAATATATACATGGAGATCTCTTGCCACCATCGCCAGACATTGACTTATGTTAGCTTTTATGACTCACTGGGATGTTGTCTTTTATTAAGACAGAAGATTCTCTCTGTTCTCAAAATCTATACTTCCTTTTTTAGTTTTTTTTTTGGTGTGAGACAAGTGTTGCCAAATAGTCAAAAAAAGGAGAACAAAGCCGATTTCAGTCTGACAGTGAGTTATTATTGTTGTCTTAGGACCCATGAGCCTCTTCAGACTAAGTATTGTTTACCAAGATATATGTAAATCTGTAGTCAATTTAGACAGACTGCAGTTCATGTCTCATCATCTATTCTCAGCATCCAGCCGGAAAACCAACCTGCTCAAGATGATACATCTACTCTTAATCTATATAACAAGGAGGTTGTGTATTGTTGCGGCTCTCGCTACCACCAAATGTTGCTTAAGCATTTAAACTCCAAACGGTGTGTTTTTAGTTGAAGTTACACCTAAATTTAGAGCTGTTCATGTGTGATCAGACACAAAACATTTTGCTGCTAATATGAAAAAGTCCAATATGACAATAAAAATCAACATAGCAACAAAGCAGCAACCTCAACGCTGACTGTATGCAGAATATTAGGTTTGTAAAACTAATATTTAATTTAGAAATGTAAAGAATAGATGAGTTACTAAAATGAAGTATGGAGTCTGAGTTCATGTAGCTTTTCTTAATGCCATATATTACCTGAAGGGCATCCTCAACTGTATTTGTATTGGATATCTGGACTAATCAATAATAAATGAGAAAGAGGAGGATCAGCTGCAGGTGAGTTTGATAGGGAGAGGTCGACTGAGATCATAAGGGGTGTACGCACAGGCCAGTCAGCCATGTGTGCTTTGGTTGGTAGTGGGTTTAATGGCGTGCTGGTGCGTTGTGAGGTTTGCTCAGTGAGATCCTGACCTGTCTCCGTAGGTGTCCCTCCGTGTTCATGGACTTGCCGGACAGTGAGCTGCTTGGGAACGGATTCCCAGGGTAGGCGCTCGGGGGGAGGTGGCATGTAGGGCTGTGTGTGCATCTTGTCACTTTGTCTGTGTGTTTGATGGGGTGGGGGGTTTTTCAAGGACATTGGTGCAGTTCAGTTCCCCCACCTACGTAATTCCTGTTTTTGTTTCTAACTCACAGGCACTTTTCCTCGTTCTAATACTAGAGCATCTGCCTGCCATTCATCAGTTTTTCATTTGGTTCAGGTCACACTCTTGTTTCCCAGACATTTTTTGTCATCATTTTCTTTTTTACTCATTAACCTCTGATGTGTGTATTACACAATGCAGCAGTCCTTTTGTTTTTACTTGTGGTAGATGTGCGGTCGGTTTGATGAAGACAAACACTGATGTAAACAAGTTAATAGGTGACTGTTAAGATATCAGTTGTGGTCAAGTGGGATGACAAAGATGTTGTCACAGTAGTGACATTGAAAGTAAAAGTACTTCTTCTGACGCAGACAGGAATGTGTGTGTGATGTGTGTGTGATGTGTGTGTGTTTATTTCAGTTTGTAATGAGTAATTATACTTTTTTTTTTTTTTAACATATTGTGTTTTTTGTTTTTTTACAGAACAAACTCTGGAAACACCAGTGACCTGTTCCCAATGTCACCTCGCACCCTTGATTCCCTGATGCACAACGAAGCAGAAGCTAATCCAGGACATTTGGGTGAGTCCATTTCAAACATACTACCCATACGTACGTATTTGTACTTCCTCAAATTTGGTCCTCTCAAAGATACAAGTACAAGAACACAAGCGTACACTGCAGAACCTGAGCTAATATTAATGTTTGGATTTGGATTTTCCTCCACAGAATCACTCACTTTGGACATGGATGTAGCATCGCCTATGTGAAGAGATTTTTCAAGTTTCTTTCTTTCGTAGATTACTGTGTTTGGATTTAATTTTATGTTGTGATAGAGGATTTGATGATGATTTCCCTCTGCCACTGTACACACAGTCTGCCCTGTACATTTGTACTTTTTTTCCCTGTTCTTGTGTAAAATGCCTCGGTCCTACAAGACACAAAGTTCAATGATTTTGATTTTAGAAAGACTTGCCACTCCTTTAGACTTTCTTATAGTTTTATGTTATTATTACTGTTATTACTGTTGATACTGACTTATTGTATTTCAAGCAGCATCCTACTCTTATCCAGTACTTCATAGATGTCTTTACATACAGTACATTTAATTATCTGAAAATTTATTTTTTTGAAAACATTGTATTTTTGTGTTATTGACTTTTAAAACTGTTGAAAAATGTATGTGTTGTGCTTTTCTTTGCATGAGAAAAATGTAAAGAGAATAATTGTTATATAAGCTATGCCGCTTTAAAAATGTACTTTGACAGGTTTCGATGCATTTAATGGTCTTTTTCAATATGTTATTTTTAAATCCCTGCCAAATGTAATATCCCATGTGTTCCCCATTTTAAATGGTTTCTGTTTCATTTATTATTATTTTTACACAAAATGGAGTATTTCTTACTCACAGCCACACATGAAGCAGAGAGAAGAACAGACAACAGAACTCTGGTAAAAAAAATTTATCACAGTATTGTGAGCAATCACGAGATAACCTGTCAAAGTGGTGCTCTTAAAATATTTTTGTCAATCCCCCCTAAATACTGTAATTTGTGATTACATGCATTGCACTTACTTTTGAAATTCGCTGTTTTAATCTTTTTTTCTTGTGCCTGAATTTACCTGATATGATCTGAAATGTGATGTAAATCATTTTCATGACAGTTTAATTTAGGACTGACTTGTTATTGAAAATAACCATGGATGTGAACGAATATTTCACTCTAACAGAGTGTACAGAATAAGGTGTGTAGTAGTTGACTTTTAAACTTTCATACTGTTGATTAAACCCCGTCAGTTTAGTTAAACCACACATTGCCTGCCATGCCATGAAATTCTCTTCTGTGATGTCATGTCAAAGAGGGTTTCTGTAAAATATGCTGTAAGTATTCATTATTTGACAGAAGGCAATAAAAACAAGTTAGCACTAAAAGTAGTCTATTATTAATCTGTGTAATTATTGACATTCAATTAAAATATACAGTACCAGCATCATAATAGCGTCTGACAACTAAGAAACGGTTTTTGCAGTTGTGTAATGCGATGGCAACATCACATTATATACAAATAAATAATGTATATCACCATGGCACTGTGTAAATAGGAAGATACTGTATGTAAATTACTGGTGGACTCAAACAAACAGAATATCAAATAGACTGGCAACACCGACAGGGACAATAATTCATAACTTATTAAACACAGCCAGTTAAAAACAGCTGTCTGCTTAACTCCATGTTTGTGGTCACTAGTATGAAGGGCAAATTAAGATTCAACATGATGGAACAAACTGAAGTAGAAAAGACTCCCTGTGATGTGTAACCTGGGTCATGATTGCTCGAGCATTATTGTTGCAATCGGTGTTGAAATATTGGATTTTTAAATGAGTCACCTAATTATGAATGATTTTTTAGTTGATATGCTAACCAACCCCTACACTTGGTATTTTAACCTTGAGTCATTCCTACAACCTTATAGAATACTTTGGCACTGCATATGCAACATGTTTAAGATGTTAGGTGCAGATACCAGATCAAACAATGTTGGATGTGGAAATTACTGCTTATGGATCAAGAGTCTGGACACTGTTGCTGCTCAACTGGATGAGAAGTGACAAGCTGAAGTTGTTGAGCCCAGCAATCCCAGTCTAGCAAACAGACATTAGAGGACTTTGTTGTCAAAAGATAGTGTAACAGAGTTAAAATACGGTATGTTTTATTGGAGCAAACCATTCTTAGGGGAAATAATGTGCTGAAAGGCACCAATTTAGATGAGAAACCAACATCAACAAGTGATAAAGATGTTATCTGAATGCAGAATTTAGGGCTCCTGTGGGTCTTGCGCAACCTATCCACTGTAAAATGAAATTTACAACAAAGCAAAGTTCAAAGTATAATAATATATGCTACATTTTTTTTTTGCACTGAACTTGTGAAAATAAGGCATTTTACAAGAAATTTGTTGGGTCCTTGCATGTGCAAAGATTAAATATAAATTCAGTGGAGAAGTCCCGTTTTTAACTGTTGTTGGTGGAAACAGTGATCAAACATACTCATTGTTCTTTTTTTATTGGTATTTTAAACATAATGAGAAAAGAAAACAAGATCCTATGAGTTTGAAAGTGTGTCAGATGTGATGATGAGCAATTCTATTGTAAGTGGGGCCGGAAAACTCTCATTTCTGGGATTTGAATGTTACATACAAGAAGTGGACTGACATCACACTTCCTATTTTCAATTTGAGTCCAACAAAAACAGCATTGATGAGAGATCTCTAAACACATGATTACTGGACTTTCCTGACTGGAAACTCCATTTTTGTGTGTGTGCAGCTCCACTGCATCTTAAGCTCTAACAGCACTGATGTGACTGCTGGGATTCCCACAGGTCCTCTGGAGAGTATGTGACAGCTGAAATAAAGCAGCTAAGCAAACAGAGGCAGAAGGAAGCAGTTTCTGCATCACTGGGTCTCTGCCTTGCTCTGCAGAGCTTGCTTACTCTCGGTCTCGTGTGCCTTGTTCGTCTGGGTGCTAGGAAATGGTTTGAGAAGACGAGGGGGTGTGGAGATGTACAGCTATTACTGTCAGCAGCTGCTGACTCAGCTGTCTGAGGAAGCAACTGTCACCCTTCAATTCTGGGCTGCAGCCAATTAATCTGGAGAATCGATGAAGCTTCAACAGGGCACAGTGCGGTGACTGGCTTGGTTGGATGTGTGTGTGTGAGAGAGAGAGTGGGGGGCGGGGGGGGGGGCTGCTGATAAATGATGCCTTTTTGACATGGAAGTAGTAAAATGAAATGAAGTCATCAATTTCTGCAACAAGACGGGGGACTTTTTGGATTAGTTACAGTCAGCAACAACATCCAAAATGAACTTTTACCTCTTTGTTTGTCATGACTTTGTCACAAAGTCATGACATCAACAGATGAGACATAGCATTACATATATTTCCACAAACGATGTACTTCACAGGTTTAACATGAGTATTGTCCTCTTCACTCCACTATTATCTTATCGGCTTACTTGTTACTTTGCAGATAACCTTTTTACATTTAAAACATATGATACACTCATAATATGACAGCATGTCACAGTTTAAACTCCCCAATATGATGCAATTGTCAGAATTACGAATATCTGTAGCCTATCACCTAAAACACTCTACTCTTCAGTGTATCAGCTATTTATTTATATCTCTTTGGGCTAAAAGGTCTTCCAACACTCATCATACCTCAAAATGTAAACTTTTACCTTTAATGCACATTTATTGCTAATTTTCTTAAGCAAAAATATTGATTACAGGGTTTTAAACTTGTAAACGGAGTATTTTCCAGTTCTTTTATTTAAGTCAAGGATTAAAATACTTCCCCACCACTGCACAAAGCACCACTCATCAGGTCAATGAGGACTATAATAATCCTACTATAATCCTCGTGTGTGGCTGTATAGGTTCAGTGAGGTAACAAAGAAACAATAAAACAAGATGAAATATATGAATGGCTGATACATTTTTCTGCTTTTTGTTTTGTTTTGTCTCACGTAGTGAATACAGTATGTGACTCTCTTTGCTGGACGAGTCTCAGGCAAACATTTCATTTTGGCATGTTTATCTTTGCTCTCTGCCATTTCATTTATCTCTCTCTCACTCTGTCTGTGTGTGTGTGTGTCTGTGTGGTGTGTGTGTGGGTGTGTGTATGTGTGTATGTGTGTGTGCCTTTCTCACCCAACAAACTGATAATGATTTGACAATTAAATAAACTAATTAATACAAAATCAATTACATAATAAAACACATAACCATCTAATAAAAGCTTATGTACAGTGATGGGAAAACCCAACTGAAAAACACAAACCTTTTTCCTATGTCCATGCCTGAATCTGCGTGCATATTTATTTATTTATTTATTTGAACACATTTGAAGTTCAACAGTTGAATTAAACTCAGTTTTGCACCAGAAGGTGTCGCTATTCTCCAGATGGCGGAAGGTAGACAGATTTGGGAGCGATGCTGCACGACATGGAGTTGGATTGAAGATTTACTGAAGGCTACAGTAGATTAGACTTAATCTAATCAACCTATCTGCTCATAACTATGTGCAGCAGAGAACAGCTTTGATCACAGCAAGTCAGAGAAAAGTGAGTCCGAGCTTAATGACCCGCAGCAATATGAAAGCAATTCAACTCAACGCTCTCTCCCATGTGTTTATTTATTAGTAATTTATTCATTTATGTACCACATTTTTATCATTATTATTATTTTATTATATGTTGTTGTTGTTTTTCTTTATTTTTACCCTTGTATGAATGCATTTATCAATGTTTAGTATAGCCTACATAGTCTTTTAAAATGTTTTAAAATCAAAACATTGTGTATATGACATTAAGCATAGACTACCAGACAATGTGCACAGAAATCAATGAAATAAGATAAAATAAAATAAAACAAGAAGTTTCAGTAGGCTAGATTACAAGTTATAGATGTTTTTTTCTGCTGTTAACTTACAGAAATAGTTCATCTATTTAAAGACTGTATGCAGCATTAGTCCCAAATCAATCATCACTAGGACAGAAATCAACAACAACAACAACAACAAAAAAAAAAACTGTGTTGCTCTTCACAGACATGCGAGAACCGCCGGAAGTGGGCGGTTTGTCAGAGAGAGAGAGAGAGAGAGACAGAGAGAGAGAGAGAGAGAGAGAGAGAGAGAGAGCAGTGAAGTGTGAAGCGAACAGTTGGAAACTAGACGACTGACGGACTGACTGAGAGATTCCTGCTGTGGGGTTGCTCACGTCGCTGCAGCCTCTCCCTGTATTTTATGAGAAAGGACAGCAGCGCCACAGTCGCTCCACAGAGGTAAGTGTGTCCACTTTTTTTTTCCTCTCTCTTTTTTTTTTTTTTTAAATGTGTTTGAATGGTGTTTTGTGCTGAGTGTGTGTGCACACGGACGTCCTCGTCTCGTTTCTCTCTGACGGTCCCCGTTGCGAAAGAAATATTCTGACAGCGCTTTGTAAACAAACTGCGAGTGCGGCAGCGCTCCTCTGCCTCTAGACGCTGCACATACAAGACTAGTTCGGATTAATGTAATGACACAGGCTATATGTTTTGGATTTTTTGTCTCTGTTACTTTTAATTAAAATATCTTTGTAGTTTTATTAACCCAACGGGGGTGAATCAACAGGCAGGACACCCTGCGCAGACGAAGGAGTCCCTGTAGTGTCTCTATAGTAATACGTAGCTATACAGCGTGTCTGTGCTGCCTGTCTGTTTACTGTCACCTTTTCTTAGGTTATTTGTTAGCACTTTTAATCTCTTGTGTTGTCTATAACAGCCAAATGTCAAGCGAGCTTTATGGCATGTGGCGATACGGTGTCCTCACTGCTATTATTATTATGGAACTATATAAGGACTGACTGTCATCTGTCCAATATGTGTAAGTTTGTGTATAGCGGTAAGCCTCTATTTCAGCCTTGCATACATCCAATCTAACCTACATGAGGCATGAAGTCTCAGAAGAGGTGAAATAAGACCATGAAGACAAGCAGAAATGAGCCGTAATAATAGGCGTTAGACTGCGCTCTGGAGTCTAATAAAGTGTAATTGGTATGTTTCAAAAGTGTCACAGGTGAAAGCCTGCTGAGGGCTTTTGTTCAGTGACAGACTCTCTGGTACTGCAGCATGTTCAAGGCTTATGTCCTGCTGATAATGGAAAGTACCTTACTTCTTTCTACCTTTGCTCAAATATTGTACTCAAGTGTAACATTTTCAGGTACTTCAGTTGGGGATTTCCATTTTTCTGGGAATATTATACTTTTACTTTTTCATTTCAGAGAGAAATTTTGTACTTTTTACTCCATGACATTTATCTGGCTGCTATAGTTACTTTTCAGGTAAATACTTAACATGCAAACACACAATAAGTTCATAAAAGTTGCTAAAATTGTGGCATTGAGGCCTTTTGTTTAAACTATGTCACAGTTTATGAAGTAATGTCACATGGACCAGCTACAATATAATTTACTGCTTGAATACTTTTATACACTGCTGATCTGTGTGTCACAAATGCCAGAAATAGAGATAATATATACATTCCAGGCGATGTTATATATATATTCACATCACATATTTCTTAGAAAAAGCATGTCTATTAGAAGAATGTAGGGATGACTTCATACAAATACAATTCAAAAACAAGTATAAAGTACAATAAGGTCACTGAGTACCACATACAGTTGCAGTCCATATGGCAATACTGGAGATTTCCAAGAAGATATATTGAATACTTTAGCCCTAAAAGAAATGTTCATTATGAATTTGAAAGGTTTGATTGATTGGTGATAGATCAGGAGTAAATTTGGTGATTCCGAACAGGTCTCACTTTAAATGTCCTAAATATATATTACTGTAAAACAACAGGATGAATTGTTTCTTTGCATTATTGCCTAGAATGGCGAGTTGAAAAAGCATGAAAATAATGGTTCATAAAGGTCATTACAAAGCCAACTGTCAAAGCTGCAACACCTGACTCCTGAATCAAGACCCTGGTGTTTGTGCTTGCTTACAAACAGAATTGAAATGTCACTAACGCTTTGATGCTTCTGTGTCATTTCCAAGAATACGGTGTATTGTGCGTGTATCTTTGTGTCCTTGTGTATTTGTGGGTGTAGAGATGAGCTCACCTGCAGCGATTGCAAACTCCCGTTATGCATCCTTTGTCATTATGTTGCTCTGTGAATGCTAAGTTGCTCCGATAAGACTTGTGTGTGTGTGTGTGTGTGTGTTTTCCTTTGGATACACTAGCTATATTTCTTGCTGGAGGTGACTTTCTCTTGTTGCTCTTAGTAATTGAGAATTACATGTTGTGATAATGACTACTGCCCACTGGGATAACATCCCTCCTTGAGGCTGCTGTGTGAAAAAGTTCAAAGGAGCCTCTTTGAGTCCTTTCTCCTCAACACAGAAATAGGAATTGTGAGTTTGGTGACACCTTCCTGTGTTTGGCTTCAGGCTGGGTTTTCAGCAGTCCTGAAATTAGCTGATTAATAATAATAATAAAAAACAAATTAAATCAATTAATCCTATTTGTCATTTATGAATATTTGTGGGAATTGAATACCTTTGCGTTTTGGACTGTTTGTCAAACAAATGAAGCTATCAGAAGACATCACCTTGGACTCTGGGAAGTTGCAATAGGAATTTTTAGCTTATCTTTTGACATTGTATAGACTGATCTTTCACTTTCTTAGTTTATGACCCAAGAACCTAATTTGGCTCTTGTCACAATGACAAGCCTTAATAATAATTTCTCTTTTTCAGTTCTCTTTTTATCTTCTCTTTTGTTGGTCATTTATGCGCGCCTTCTCTCACAATCAATAAAACATCTCAGTCAAGCTGTAATCTACAGGAAATAATTGTCAAAGCCTTTTAGCATTTAACCCTGTTGGCAAGCACCATGTCACCCTGCATGCTCCCTCTGTCACTTGTGCTGTAAGTGCTGTGCATGGTGCACGAGAAGGGAGGGTTTTCCCAGGTTTCTGTGAAAACGAGGGTGTTTTGGGTTGGCGTGGGGACATTGCATGCTGGCCAGGCATGAATTGGCTGGCAGCACACTGTGTCCTGACAGAAAGACCCAGATGCAGGAGGAGTAGCGGCAGGGGAGATAGGGGAGCCCAATGTTTTATCCTACAAGCAAATTGTGCCATGTGCTCACAGCATGGCATGTCCTTAAGCTTGTCAGTGCTTCTTACTCTTTCACTCGCTGCTGTCAGACAAGTATAGGGTCCATCCAGCAAGCCTGAAAAAGCTGATGAGAACATTTCAGTACTGTAAGTTGGGGGGGCTAGTTGCGAAGCACATTACAGGAGGCATTTTCTCAGCATTGACATGATGAGTAGCTGGAAGTAAGCTGATTACAGGAGTGGTTTTGATCTGACTGAGCTATGAGTCAAAGGTGTCAGAATCATTTATGCACTAATGACTGTGCTTAGCATGGGGCTTCTCGCCAGTCTGAATAGAGGAGGAGAGGATGGACTGACGAAAGAGATAACTGGAAGGAGACCAACAGTTTTATTTGCTTGTGATCCAGCTCTTTGGTGAAAGTTTGGTGCAAATGATCAAAGCCACTCAACTAATGTAACATAAACTATCAAAGACAAACAGGGGGATGAGGAGAGCTTCAAAATGAAAGAAAAAGGGAAACATTCAAAGGGAAGTGATCAGGAAGCATGTGGTGACATGCACCCTAACCTCCTCCCCCTTTCAGTTGGGCTAACGCTAATCCACTGGTCACGTGACCATGAGCTTTTAGCCTGGTCTAGGCCAGGAGTGCTCTGATCCATCTGTCGAATAGCATTGCTGATTGTTGGCATCTACAGAATGCACTCCTGACCCATGATCACTGCCTGCTCCACACAAGACTCAAATTTGATTGCCATCAGCTAGTTACTTCTGCATGGTTTTATCAGCAGTTTTATGAAATTTCTCTCTCCCCCCCGCGTCAGTGTCTTTCCTGTCATCCGTTTTTTTTCTCTACTTCTCTTTCTGTTTAATTGAATTCCTCTTCTCTTCCCGTCTGCAGTCAGTTCAGTGAATAAGTGGGAGGAGGATGACAGTCAACCCTTCTAGACACTGAGAAGCATGATAAGGCCTTGGGTTATTATCTCAGTGACACAACAATAATAGCAAGAGCGCTCAAAGGCGAGTTTTCACTGAGCCATATGAAGGAAGTCACAAATCAGGAGACGAAAGTATGCGCTTCAATTCCCATAAGTGTTGTTAAGGGCGCTTCCTATTTTGTCGCTGTGATTTTAAATTGTGTAAGGAGACATTGGACAGAGGTCAGCCCAGAATGGATATACATGGTCTGGATTAATCATTTTCTCATGTTTACACAATACCTCTGCAAGACTAAACAGACAGGAGCAAAATCCTGTTGCAACTTTCTACTGTGGCACCACAGCACCAGGCTTGACTTGAACTTGAACTAATGCGACTTTGCATTCATCAGAAGCTTACTTGATTTAAAATGTTGAATAAGGTTCATTGATGTGACTAATCTGAGTATCACTATCTTGTTTTATTCAAAAACTGCATTTAAAAGCTCACTTAAGATTATAGCAATTTATGTTGCAAGTCTCCAACATTATCTCTTGTCCTTGATTGAAGTTGTTACGCTTCAGTAGGAACACACACGCCCAGCTGAGGGTCGGTAGCTTGGATTTTAGCAAAAGCCTGCTTGTGAGCGACGGGCAAGTTGTCTTTTTTTAGAATCCCCAGAGCAGTTTGGGGAATCTGAGTTAGAAAAGAGGAGTTGTTTTCCACCCCTCTCCAAAACTAGCATCACTGTGCTCTTTCAGCTGGGATCTTAACCCCAGAAATACCCCAAGAGTAGCTCAGTGACCAGTACTGTAGCTCTGGAATATGAACGTTGTACAAATACAAATCTCCCTTTGGCTGTTGATGCATGTGTGTCTGAGTTCAACTGTTAAATAAGAGTTTAATAATAAAAGGATGACGTGCTGTAGAATCTTGGATTTGTCATTTGGTGAGTTATTGATCTCTGACTTTTTTTTGGGTCATTTTCGTGTTGGAAAGTTACAGTGTGCAACCTTTTTTGTGTTTTATTAATGCCTTGGGCCCTGAGTCATGCTTGATCTCTCATGCGTGAATTATGTGAACGAATGGCTTCATCTAGGCCCTAAAGGAAATTGTATCATGTGAAGTCTTGAATCTGAAAAAGAAAGAGAGGCACTCTGTTTGTTAAATACAGAAAATGTGTGGGACATATTGTTAGTGACAAGTAGTGCAACTGTCAAATGTTGTATCATTGCAACTGCTCTTAAGTATGATTGACAAAGAAGGCGTCAGTATACTTAAGTGCAAGTTAACAGAACTGATAGATAAAACTGTGTAAGATAGTAAATTGAAAAAACAGCTTTTAAATTCATTCTGACAAGTGGGGTAGAACACAGGATTATTCACAAATCCTTTTCATATTATCAAGTCAGATACAGTGATTCCTGTCCTGGCACCAAAGCTTTTACTCTGTTTGCAGAGTGTTAACAGTTAATGTTTTCATTTCACACCCACACTATTCACGCTGTGGGTCGTGACCTTATATAGCCTGACCTGCTGGCCTACTTCTTCTGGCCGTGTAGTTTATCACACAGTATGAAGTGACCAGGAAGTTGTACCGTATTTAGCACACTGTTATCTGACAATATGTTTCAGTTAGTTAGTCTATATTAATGCTGATAGTAACCAAATTTGAAGCATACATACATTTGGCAGCAATTAAGAAAAAAAAGTCCCAGACTTAGTGAAGAGATAAACGTCATTATTCTCTTGTCCTTGAATGCTCCCTCTGAACTAATATAAGCTCTTGAAATGGAGTAAGGAGTGTGATACTGTGTGCTAACCTTACTCGGCATAACACCACTGCAAACTCATACATACATTCCCATATGTACAGAAGTTTGCAGTGAGGTTATAAATTGTCTTATAGATTGCCATGATTTAACTGGATTTTATTGATAAATGTCAGATGTTTCATTGGTGTGGCAGATCCTTACTGCAGCGTGAAAGTGTGCTTGAACAGCCTGCGTACTGTCTGTTAGTAATACTGTGGTAGAAATGCACCAGAGACTAATTATTCTTAACAGCTTTGTAGGTGATCAGTGTTGTAACTTCAACTTCATCAGCTCGATGGTCCGCCTTTCAGATTTTGTGCGATTGTGTAATTTCATTTAATTTGAACTTAAAAGTAACAACTTGCCTCACTCTGAGGCAATAAAGTGTTGCCATATGCTGCTCTCCTCAGCTTCATTTGGTCGTCCAAGACTTGTCCCTCGCTTTAATTAGGCTGCTAGTCTTGATATGCAATGTAATCTGAGGCTGATGTAACTACATCCGCCACCACAGGTGTAAAAGAAGCAAACAGAAAAGAAATCCAGGAAGATAAAGAAAAAGCCACTTCAGTACATGTTGAAATTGTGAATAAATTATAAAACTTACAGTCAAGATGCAATCACCAACAAATAATGGTCAGTGCCTTTTTGTGTTTTGCCCTATTGGCATTACTAGTGTGCCTGGTGCACAGGTAGGGCAGGACTCCCAGATTTTTGTAAAAAAAAAAAAAAAAAAGGCTGTGTATTCAGGTTGACCCGACATGAACTGGCTGCAAATTTGTGTCCTGATGACCCAGATAAAGAAGAAGCAACAGCAGGGAGATGTGGATACCCCACTTGGTGAAACTGTTTTCTTAGTCCATTTTTATTGTATTATTAACTTTTCCGTTGGTGTCCATCCTGGTACCTAATGTAACCTGAGGCTGAGGTAACCGCATCTGCTGCCACAAGTGTAGAAGAAGCAGACAGCAGACAGGAAATAAACCTAGAAAAATGCCAGTTATCACTAACATAACTAACATAATTTTGTATGCAATTTCTTTGAATTTTTTGTCAAAATCTTTTACCTCAGTTTGTGCTGTGACGTGCTGTGTGAACACTGTGCTCCCTTTGCGAGCCACAACTCAGCTCGCTTGTTTTTTTATAACTTACTGTAGATAACTTGCAACAGGAAATAGGCCCCAAATGCAGACTCCAAGACTCAGCAGGTAGGGTTAAAGCAGTTTACTAGGTCAGTGTTCAGGCTTAAAGTAGGCAACAGACAGACGGTCGAATCAGGCAACAGCTCAGATAATCGACAGGCAGGCAGTGGAAAACCAGAATAGCTAATGAGGAGCAGGTGTGCACGCAAGTGATGACACAATGACAGTCAGGTGATCAGAGGAGGAAAACTTACTAATGGTGCCTCTTGACACTGATGGTGTGGCATCACCAAGTGGGTAGCTCCAGGTCTGAGAAGTGAAGCCAATGCCAAAGTGCCTTAAACTTGCGTTCTCTCTAATGGCCAGCAGGGGGCGACTCCACTGGTTCCAAAAAGAAGTCCAAACGTATAGAAGTCCATGAGAGAATGACCTTACTTCTTACTTGATTTATTACCTCAGAAAACACTTTCCTAATGAGTTTATGGTCTCAATCGCTAGTTTCAAGTCTTCCTCAATACAGCATGATGTTCATTTTGTAAATTATGGTCCCATTTAGAGTAGAATAGATGATAAAGCAGGATATGCCTTAGGGCGCGGCTACCTTGTGATTGACAAGTCACTACCACGGCAACAACGTTGATAACGTAACACAACCATGGCGTAACCCCAGATTCACAGAGTATAGGCGTTGCTGTCGCTATTTCACTGTTTTTCTTATTTCAGTTCTTGAAAGTTAATTGTAACATTTTGGTCAGCTAAAATAGTCTTGTTCAGTGTTTGGTTGTACTAAAAGACCCTCTAAGGAGTCAGATGGTCAGTTTTTCCGGTAAACACATTTTGTTTTATTGGTTTTAAGCCTGTTTTTCACTAGAAAAAATAAGAATTAGCATTATCAGAGTTAACCATAGACTGTAAATGCACTGTGCTAACCAAGCTAGCAGCTAGCGCTATGGTCAGGTCCACCCCTTGTCCAAATATAGTTACTTCTGGCTCCAGAAATCAAAGATGGTGATGGTCAAATCCAAGATGGAGACGGTCAAACTGTCAGACTCGAGGCTTTAAAATGGCAGTCCACAAACCAATGGGTGACATCTCGGTGACTACATCCATATTCTTTATATATATATATATGTGCATGACTGAAATAGGTCCCAATCCAGAAGGCAGATCCTTTGAATGACATGGCTCACAAAGGTGTGTCCTTTGGAGCAGCTGAAGGTCAGGCTGTGCCCCACCCTCCCAAAGAGGATAGTCTAACCTCATAGAGCCCAAAATTTATGATGCTTTCCTCACTAATGGATAATGTCACATGCTGTATTTATAGTTTCATCAGCAAGACAATCCCCTAGAATGATCAACAAATTAGTCAATACCAGTGCTACACTCAGTTCATGATTACAGTATGAGCTGTAGTGTTTAGCTTCAACACATTATGGACAACTGGTAAACCATTCCAGGTTAGTGGTAAATATAACTAAATGACCTATATGTCTCTGGAATGTCCCGTGATTAATAGCACACAGGCTGCTTACAAGAACAATGGAGTCCTGGCTACCATTATTTTTATACAATGCAATGGCTTTTTCATTTGAAGTGAAGTTGAAGTGACATACTGTATTCACCAGTGACTCATCACCATCTGAGATCAAGTACATGATAAATACAACAATGTTATATGATATTTCCTCCGGAGGCTGACAATTACAGACAGATTTCTGAGGTGGATATGATATTGATATTTGAGAGTTGTAAAAAAAATCTGATACAGATATATCAACTGATTTTGCTTTTTAACATAAACACATAACATAAACAAACATTTCTCATGCAGTGGAGACATATATAACATATCTTTGGTGTTCCTGTTCTGCTGTTGCTTATCGATTGGCATATATGCCGATACTGATATATGCATAATAAGATCATATTTGCTGATAATATTAACTGTGAAAATGTATTGGTCAGGCTCTAACAGACTCAAATGCAACCTTACTGTTTCACCAGGACAATTTCAGACAAATGGCCAGGCTTATATAGGGTCACAAACACACAAACTAAGTATAATAAATGTCCCAATGTCCTTTATTGTTATTTTAATGTAAGAAAGACACTTTAGGCACTGAATGCAGATATATGTTCAGCAATGGATTTCTTTAGGAATACCAGTTCTGCTGCTTTTTGCACAGCAGCATCATAGCTTAAATCAGTTTTTGCTGCTGTAGGGTCTCTATAGAGACACTTTTTTGTTTTAATTGAGCAAGATGTGAGGAACAGTAGCTGCTACTATGTTGAAGCTTATTGCAGGTTTACAGCAAATGAGACGGATTGGAAAACCAACAGATGCCTCACAGACAAATAAATACCTGTGTTCATAGGAAGACATACTGTAGAGGATGAAAATGTGTTGAAATGCTAAAAACAGAAAACATGCTGTTTTTTTAGCATTTCAAAAACAGCATTATTGTTGACATTATTTCATTATTAGCATGAAATAGTGTCACCAAATCTATCTACGCTGGCACAAACAGCCAGTGTTTGCACAAGGGAGGAAAAACATAAACAGTTTAGCTCAGTTGTTTGTGCTGTCATTATTCATGATCCTTGTAACGATGTGTGTGTGTGGGGGGGTGTGTGTGTATTACTCATGTTCTGGGGACATAAATCTGTTTACACTTTCACATTGAGGGGACTCGCTTCCCTTTTGGAGATGAAAAGTGTGTGTGTGTGACATGTATTCATGTGTTTTGTTCAGATAAATTTAGGTCATGGATGCTCTGTTATGTCTGGGGAAAGAGCTAACATCTGTGTAAGATTATTGTAAGGAACATCTGATTTAAAAAAATGATTATGATGACATACCAGGGGAAAAAAAGATTTCTCAGTGATTGATTCTTATGTCTCATTCATAATTGGTTGTACGTTGGATTAAAATATGATGGCTTAGAGAAGAAAATAAGACTGTACGATCAAACACAAATACTTACCTTTCTCCCTGTATTGCTATTGTATAAGTGCTCTATTTTGCACAAATTGACATTTTAAAAGATCATATCATATATTGATCTTGTATAAACCAACACTAAAGGGTAGTATGTGATCTCTAAGTCTCTCCATTGCTTGTAGAGGCACAGGAGCAATATAATGCAAAGTCAGAGTTTGGATTTGTGGAGCTGTTATCCCGTATTGATCCTGTGAGCTCATCTGTGTCCGCGGCAGCGTCTGCCTAACAAGGCTCTCAAATGAGCTCTGCACGACATCTCCAGCCATCCTGGCACTCCCACAACAAAACAACTACTCTTTTTTTTTTGTTTAAAGAATACTTCCTCTTTGTATTTTAGATGATATGTGGTTTGCTGGTGCTATATGTTAATGAAACAAAGATAAAGATTCCTCTTTTTGTAATAAGGAACTTGTCCATCATGTATCTGAGTGCAAATGTGTGCACGTGTTTGTTTAGTGTGTGGTTTCAGTCTCTACAATGAAGCTTACTACTGTTTGGTCAAAGGGGGGGTCTATGATGAGGTAAAAGTGTAACTATTCATAAAGATGTCTCAGTCATAATATCAGTGTAACTGCATATTTCAGGCTTGTGTAATGTTTACTTACATGGGTTTAATCTCCACCTTTACATTTAAAGAAGCCTCCGGGATTCCAATCTGCCCAGGATCTTTGACTATTAGATCCCATCTGTTGCTGTGTTCATTGTCGCCTGCTACCACCCCTTTGAGGCATTTGGCCATGTGAGTCAATCACATGCGCTGTTAAATATACGCTGAGAGAGGGGGGTGGACAAGACATTGTGTGCATATTGTGTAAATACATTGTGCAGCATCACCATGGTTAACAGTATGTTCCATTATCATCAAACCTCATTTAACACATTTTGCATTCTCACACGATCTGCTATCCATGCCCTTTGTCTTGCAGACAGCAAGGCATGAGGCAGCATTTCTACAGAATGATGTATTAGAAATAGATCACACAGCGCTGGAGGGTTTCTATTGTTCTCCTCAATATTTACATTTGTTGGGATGCAAACTAAAATGCCAATGAAATGACCTCTTATAAATGCAAATGGCAACGCTAGCAAGAGAGTTTACCTATTTAGATAAATACTACTACAGAAATGGCCTCAAGGCATATGTGACTGTAAGGAGAAAATGAAAATGCTTCATTTGCAATACAGTTTATCTTTATTTCACTGAATAGTTTTTTCTTTAAATGTAATTTCCCATCTCCTGGCTGCAGATGGTTGAATTGTGCTTGTCCTATTCTATTCTTCTGCTTGTTGGATATTATATTATCTGCATTCACAGATTGGGTGATGATAAAGTACAGTAATCAAGACTGAATAAATTATTTTGCTCATAGTAACAGGCAATGATCTGCTCTGTACACATTGCTTCTACTGGCCTTACTGGTGATTTAAGCCAGCCAGAATCCACACCATTTGTTTTATGCTGATTATTGGTGACACATGCATTTGGGAGGGACGCGATAAAAAGACCCAAAGGCTTTTCATGAAACCTAATATGGAATTAGATTTTGTGTGAAGAGGCCAGCAGGAGCATTGTCATGACACATTACTTGACCTCAAGCTGCTGTGCATAGATTTCACATGAATACACATTGATTTAGGAAATCATCTCATGCAGGGAAAGCAGGGGAATGAGGGTAAGGGGGTGGCTGTGGCACTCTGTGTTACTTCAGTGTCCATGCTCAGCTTATCCAGATTATCCCTGTGCCACTACCGTAATCACTCAGATGCTACCATGCATACAGCACCATAAGGTTGATGCCTTTGTTTTCCTTGTTTAATGTGGTAGAGATGAGAGCTCTGTCTCATTTTCCTGTCCACCCGTCATGAGTAAATCCACCACACCCAGCTCCAACCACATTACGACATTTGCATTTGGAGTGATCAGTTCTTTGAGGACACTGTTTCCCATGCTCTGTGTCTCACAATAATTATTATCTAAACTGAACCTATGAAAAGGACACTACAGCTATGACTTAGTTAAAACACATTGGTACATTGAATTATGTAGGCTATAAGTTCATCTTGTAGGGAATACATCTGTTTTAGTTATTCTGGTGGTCAACCAACTTGAATTAAGAAAAAGGAACAAATATATATAAAATGCTATATAACTTTGAAAAATAAAAACAATATTGGTGCATATCAGACAACATATACACTAATACCAATATATACCGATATATCTGGGATAGGCCAATATCAGCCAATAATATTGGCCAACCAATATATATTGGTTGGGCTCTAATATATATTTACTGTATGAAAGTCATTAATTCATATGTTCTCAACCTTACCAACTGTGTAAACTCTGATGTTGGTGTATGAAATCTGGCCTCATAGTCTTACAGAGAAGCCCAAATTGACCATATCTTGAAGTCCACAAAACACTCGAAATTACTCCTAAAAACTTGTGCTTCTGTTTTCTGATGGGCGCAGTCCCAAATTTACCAGGCATATTGCACTTTCGACTTAGGCAAGATCCCCAAAAAACTGACGGATTGACCAAGGCAATAGCTGGTTCACATCTGCCTACTAATCATGCATTACAAGAATGACTTCAATCTGACTTTCATCATGGCAGCATGTCTGTTGAATATGCAAAAGTTTCTACCATCAAGAATGAATTGCTCTGCTGTTTCAGGAACAACCGCAGGGAGCTATGAGTGTTCTGCTGTGTGGCAACTGTGGTGACAATTGTCTCTGGCCATGATGTTGTTGGTTGACACAGACATTTTCAATCATGGGGATGTGGAGGCAGATTCTTTGATGGCCTTTAGTAGCCTAATGGGTCGGATTAGTTTCCTCCTTAACCTGTTGATGTAAGCTAGGCCACCGTAGTTCAGTTTAGTGTGTCATTGTCATTTAGTAACAATAGGTGTTTTCAGACCAAACAGTTCTGGGGACGTACTGAGAAGAACTGCCCTCTGGGAAGCTCCCCTGAGAACTACATACTTTCAAGGGCTTTTTTCTGTTTGCATTTGCACCGCCATTAAGAACGCTAAAAGTAACGTAGCCTCCACACAGCTCTCATCTCTGACATCACATGTAAACATGGAGGTGGCTGGAATGGCAGCAGCTAGCAGTGCTAGCAGTGCTAACAGTGATAACAGGGGTTACCAGTGGAACATGAATAACCTATTAGCTGCTGAAGTGGAGTGTGGGGGCCTGCTCATGAAGTGGAGGCCAAGGAAGAGCAGGCCTCGGGCACTGCCTTCCTCTTATTCGCCTGACCTGGGAAGGAAAGGGGAACTTCCCCTCCAACCCAGATGGGGAGCCTCTCATGGCTAGTAGTGCTAATACCTGAACCAACCTTTGTGTGAGAGTGTGTAGTGCTGGGAAAAAACTCTCTCGGAGGCCATGTAACAGTTATTTATTAACTTTATTGAGGTAATGTTAAAAAGGTTGCTGGTGCAGTCTCCAACTGTGGTCAAGTGAACCACTTTTGCAAAACCGTGGTCAAGTCAGCCGCCTTTTAAATTCAGTTCAGCTTCTACTACGATAAAGGCAAAACCGAATGAGCACCTGAAGGCTACTGTAATTACTGCAGTAGCAGTGCAACTAAATTTAAAAGGCGGCTGGCTTGACCACTGTTTTGCAAACAGCAGCTCACTTGACTGCATTTGTCCCTGGCCGGAAGCAGCAGCACAAACAGGCCCAGCACCCCTGCCTGGGAACGGCTGAGCAGGCGCGGGATGGCTCACGCTGGCGATGGACCTGTCACCGGGCCTCTCCCTGGGGCAGCTCTGCTGCTGCTGCTGGTGAGGAGGGTGCAGGGGACTGAGGTGAGAGCCCAGCTGCTCTGACACCTTCCGTGTCATCTACAGCTGGTCAACCATTTGTCTGTGTTTTGTCGTTCTAAAAACTACAATCATACCCAGTTCCTGCGGTGCGGACATGATAACAACTGTTCTTAGAACTATGAAAAAGTCTGAAAACGCCTATTGGTTTTCCTACTCTTGTTGCACAAGTGTCACGGCTTTAAGCCTTAAGTCCTCATACACAACCATGCCAAACCTCAAGCACTGTTTGTGATGGTTTGTAAACGTTAGTGTCCACATTTTGCTCTTCCACTGGTTAGGCGAAGTGCTCTATCCCAGCTCAATCATTGGCTACCCTGAGGCTTTGCTTCCAATGGCTGAGTAGAGGCTTTAACTAAAGATAAAGACAACTTAACGCATGCTTTGTGTGTCCAGAACGAAACAGTTCTCTGAAACGTTAACTCAGTAAAGTTCATTGAAGTAACCACGTTGCTGTCCAGATGCCTTCTAAGAAGTGAATGAAAATTCAATCGTGTAGTAGTAACAAGCTGCCTTGAGTGTGATGTTTTGATCACAGAGGAAGTGACTGCTTGAGGGATGTTTCTTGGAAACAGTCAGTAAACTAAGATAGAAACTTAGTCCAATGAAAGTATTGGATTCAAGTTCATCAGACCTTGTTTTTCTCACTTTGAATCAACTGTCAATCATTCTGGTCATAATATGTCTTGTAGCTGGTTGTCTGTGTCAAGGTTTATACCAAAATATTGGGATTTTATGAAATACCTGTGAAGAAAATTTTATTTGTGGGACACCAGATACATAGGTGGTCTCATTTTAGCTCTTAAAGTAACAGAACTTACTACAATACTCAGACAGACCAATGAAATATATCACAATAAACTGTTACAATAAAAAAAGATTATTTTATTCTGTCAAAAATGATTGAACTTTGTTGCTGTTACCAAATTAAGTGAGAAATTGTTGCAATTTACCGACCTGCTCTACCTGTTATGCTTTTAAGCATTGGTTGTACCTAAGCACTCACCTCTGGGCCCTGTTAATGCTTGAAATCAGTCCTGCCTGTCGCTGTGGGCAAAGACCTCTTCGGCGTAAAGGTGGGGTTGACCTTTACTGAAAGCAGTCAGCTTGCCATGCAGGGTGGGGAGACATGGTAAGCGGAGCAACAGCTTGGGGGGGGGGGGGATGGGTCTCGAGCTCTGGTGACTGGGTTAGATACTGTGTGTGAGAAACTGCAGCTATCTGACCTCTGACACATGACAAGCTGGGAAGATCAAAGGGCAGAGCTCTCATAAGCTGCCTGCATTGGTGTTTACAGGGGAGCCGATGGAGGAAAGGGGAGAGGATGAAAGGGGAACGAAAAGAGAAGAATACCAAAGTTAAAGCAGAGAGTTAAACTTAGACAAGCAACAAAGAAAGACTAAATATAAAGCAAAAAGAGCGGAACTAAAATCAGATTGTGACTTAAGTGCTCTGTCATTCAGATGCTCTATGTCACTGATGTTGTTAGACCAGTTTGAAGATGTTGAAACTACAAATAACCCATATTTGCCCTACCACCCACCCTCCCCCTGCCACACACATAACCACATTCACAGACTGTTCATACATGCGTACACGTCCTCTTCTTGATTCTTACAGCATGATGTGCTTCTCTGTGTTAGTGCAGAGACACGCAAAGATTGAGTCTGCATGACTAGAAAATGAAATGGATGAGCCCTGGAGGTAATTGTTAGAGTCAGGACATTCGAACACAAATGAATTAGGTGAAGCTTTGAATAGAATCTCTCAGGTTAACTTTGTTAACGTTAGGCTAACTAATGCAATCACATGTAAATGCCAAGTGATTGTCTCTAGTAAACTAATTTAGCAGCACATCCTTTTACAGCTGATGAAAAACATTGATTCAACTGCCTGAATCCAATCATTATCCTTATGGATGTGAGCTCACGCAGTGTATGTTCGTCTCCTCCCATCTCCTCACACAGCAGGATGGCAAAGTCCACACCAGCTACGGGTATGCAGCAGGATCCTCTTACCATACATCTGCAGGGCAATGGTTATAAGTTACTCACAGCAGTCTGGTTTTGCTCTCCGACACTTAGGTTTTCAATAGAGCAGAAAGCATAGAAATAGCCTGCAGGATAAACTATGTGAATGAGATTAGAAAAGAGCTACCTTGTAGCAGGCAATCAGCTGACCTCCTGATAAACAATGTTTTGGTGAAAATATTTTTTTTTTGTTGGCTGGCAGATCAATATAGAGTTTAATGTCCTCACAGACAGCACTGACAGAGTACATAGTTTACATTTGCAGTTGCACGTTTGAGCGGTGTTACAGTTTTTTATTAGCTCCCCCACAGGGCAGGGAAAGTCTTGCTCTGAAATCTGCCCTTGGCTCTTTCTTTAGCTTCTGTCTCTACTGGCCAGCTCCTTTGAAGCTTGTTGAGCTAAGCTTAAGGGAGGTCTGTAGCCATGGCTGCTCGGGCTAAGTTACCACTGAAAACCCTCCAAGAAGAGCCGCTGCTCTGACAGGACAAGTTGCAAATCGGGATGCTGTAAAAAGATAAACATTAAAAAGGTGCCATATCCTAATGACTACGCAAAAGTATCCAAGTGAAAATAATAACAACTGAAACAAAATAGTACAGCAACAGTGATCTAATAGAACCTCCAAATTCCAACCTTGATGTGATGGAAATTAATAGAAAGTCATATTATGTCTCTATTGAATTAAGCTTACAAGATCAAGTCAAGTCAAATTTTACTTATATAGCCCAATATCACAAATCACAAGTTTGCCTCAAGGGGCTTCACAGTTGGTACGACATAAACAAGGCACTAACAAATCAACTAAACAACCAGGGAAAAGCTAAAACTGACTTAAATGTATTTATGCTATGTGTTTCTATTCTAATTTATGTTTGAATGTGGTGTTAATGGTCACTCTTGTTCAACAACACAAGCACAAAAAAATAATGGAAGTACTTAAAACTGTGGAAAAAAGTGAAAATATATGAAGCAACAGCATAGAAAACTTGGAGATTAAAATTAAAAAAAATACAATTTTACTTTTCTTATTATTTGGATAATCTCATGCCCTTATATAATATTCTGTTAATACAAAACATACGTGTCCTAATTACTAGCTGCCAACATATTGCACCATCGGCATTAGTACATTGTGAGAATTTTATACTTAACACAATTTACAAGTGTGGAATAAACAGGATAAAGGAGAGGTAGAGGAGTGATCATGTGAACACAACCTACCAGGTAAACAGGTGAGGGCAAGAACCAAAGAAAGAAAGAAAGACACAAAGGAGTGATGCTTAGAGAGAGGAAGAGGAAGTATAGTGTCTGTAAGGGGTAGATAATATAGGGAGTTAGAAAGATTGTGATATCATGATGACAAAATAGGGACGGATGTTTTATGTTAATATAAACATTAGGCAACAATTAATCACAGAAAAAAGATGTCATTGTGTGGTAGGGTGATGTTTCCATGGGACACTTTAAAAATATGAATATCTAACTACATTAGCATTAGTGAATCACTGTTACTGAGTCACTGTTCACACACCCCATCAGTCACCCGTGTGATAAAGGGTGCAACATTTTGAGCAGCTGTGGTAGCAAATAGTTGGTATTTGGCACAATGCATTTGCTTAAATCCCTCAGAAGCATCTTGTTTTGAAACAGAGATTTCTGACTGCAGGCATAGCTTTTTCCTGTTTTGAGAATTATTGTTTGCCATGATGTCCCCTCCCCTGCCTTCAAATCAAAAACGTGCATCTAATGTGCATGCATGCTGTATGTAATCATCTATTGTGGAAATCCCCTGTCCCACCCATGAAGGCATGACTGCCTGCTTACTTTCAAGCCTGGTCCAGCGATGATAAAACAGCATTTTTCATTTTCTGAGATTTACCTTAAAGTTTCATTTCCCCTCTGTGTCATCCCATCAGACAGTAGCTTCTAAAAATCCAGTCTCAGCATTCTGTGAGCCCGGGGGGGGGGGTTTACAGGAGGGCCTCCTCATGTGCCCTACTACACGAATATGTAAACAACACCCTCATCTGGGCCCTCATCACAACTCATCAATGACTGTCCCTGCAATCCCCCCGAACACACACACTTCTTACGGGTCCTGTATGGGGCATCCCCAGCCCCCTGGTCCCTGTTAGACGTGGAGGGCCCCTATGGTGTTTGTTCACTTGTCAGATGGCATTTAACACACTGTTTGGGAAGATAACAAAGCTGGTGCTACAGGAAGAGGGTGAACTGTCAGGGAGGTCCGGTGGGTAGGACTTTGTAATCTGTCATTTAATCCTTAAAATATCATAGTCTTTTGTTATCATTACCTGTCATTATAAAACAGCGTTTCCAACGACTACTTATTCAAGTAGTATAGAATTCTGCAATGTTTTATGTGTCCTATCAGTATTTTAAAGGATAAACAGAACAATTTTTTTCTACCATGAAATTAATGGAATATGTGTTATCATCAGATTATATTAATCCTCTTGCTTACATTGTTGGACAAGACTCTGTAAACAACGTATGAGCTGGCAGATAGATGAACAACAGACCGGGTGTGAGTTGGTCATGGCAGCGTGTAACAGAGGTGCTTCACTTGAAGGCCAGATTCTGCTCATGACCCCAGTGTTTTTCAGTGATTAAGTGATTTACCAGAATGAGCAAGTTCTAACCAGTGTGGATAAAGGTTAACTGATAAAAAGCAATACGATGTTGATGTGTAAAACAATGACGCAATGCAGAGATGTTCGTACACAAAATTAGTCATGTCTTAAGTCTCTATGTTGGTTTAGACTTATTACCAATACAGCTGTTTTTTAGATTTTCTTTCTGCCTATTTATATTATCCTATTTTTAAGTTAATAAGGGATTAATAAGGGGTAATGTGACTTATTTGAAGTTAAAAACACATTTGACAACTGTTTAAATACAATTTTTCAGATTTGTGTTTGGAAAAAGTTTTAAAAAAAGACTTTTAACTCTATACTAAATAAAACAACTTAGTACAATGGACATTTGATCTTTGGAGTGGATCGTTTCATTTCCTATACATTTCACATATTGTACATTGTAAACAATACAGACTATAACATACAACTATTATATTAGTCAAATAAAAATGTTTTAGGCAAACCTCTCAGAGCCCTATTGTATGAATGTTAGGAAACTTTATATAGATGGCCTTTAAGGTTTTCCCTGCAAACTTTTGAAGCAAAGTCATTACAATTTATCAGTATGAATATGAGAATATTGGATGTTTTAAGAGAAAGGAACAGAAGTTCTCTTTTTCAGTATTTACTTTGCTACTTTGGTTGCTGAGAGCTGAACTGAACTGATGTAAGAGTCTGTGTGTTTGTCTGTGTCAGGTACTAATTTGGCTTGGTCTTCTCTTGAAGGGGCCCCGCTTGTCCAGGCCTAGAAAAATGACTGGTGGCAGGGGGCCCTGTGGCAGGTCTTGACTTTGAACAATAGCTTCAATGCTGATGCTTCTCTCTGCTCCACTAGCTTAGGAAAATAATTTCAATCTAATTAGAGGTACATAATTGTGACCTGGCATAAATGATATTGTTAAGAATTTTGTTGAAAGAGTTTTGTCTCCCTGTGTTGATTGTGTATAGATTCAACAATTAATACACCAAAAAAAACATCATCATTCTCAAAGATAATTATGAGTTTAGATTTGCAGACTTTTTTTTAGTTATGCTAGAGAGACAGGATAACTTGACAGTCCATTGGTGTGTCAGTCCACTGCTGTCATCCAGACTGAAATATATCTCAACAACTATTAGATGGATTGCTATGCCCCTATAATTATACAAGCCTGGTGGGCTGCCAGGCCAACAAGAACCCCCGCTAGGCAAAAAAATATTTTTAATGCCAAAAATAATGACAAAAATCCATTCATTCGGAAATCGAAAGCGCTTGGGAGCCTCTGTGCAGCACTGTTGCGAAATATGACTCAACCTTTGTGTCGTTGCCTATGAAACTCTTGATTGTGTAGCTCCTTTTAAGGAATAAGGCAGTGCGTAATATGTGTGTAGTGGGTGAGTGAGTGGTTGAGTGAGAGTGAGTGGTGGAAAAGTGACAGTGAATGTGAGCGGAGCAGAGGAAAAGGTTAGCAGTAAGTTGTCAGCTTGGCAGTAAATGTACAGTACAGACTACATTGTGTCAGTTAATAAATGCTGCAGCTTGTCAAGACCAAGAAAAGTCACGTCTGTTGTTTCCCCAAGTGCAGGAAAAGTAAAGGGGGTTAGCTCCAAAGTTAACAATGGGTTAGCCTAACCTGAAGATGCTTAACAGAAATAGGGAACGGTGAAATATGTGGCCACAGAGTCTCCTGACTTCTGCTCAGAAATAGAGAACAGTGAAATGTGTGGCTGCTGAGTCAGGCCAAAGCAGTCAACCTAGGGGAAACACTGCTATGAAACTTTGTGCAGGAATTCATGGTTCTTAGAGGATGAATCCCCTCAATTTTCCTCTAGTGCCATCAGCGGGATGACATATTTGATTTGTAGTGGAATATCTCAACAACTATTGAATGGATTGCAGTTGCATTTTGCACAGATATCCATGATGCCCAGAGGATGAATCCTAATTTCTTTTGTGATCAAAAATAATCACATTCCCATCAGCCTCAGCTGTACTTTGTGGTTATTTCTAATAAGCAAATGTTATAATGCTCGTACACTAAACTAAGATAATGAACATGATTATACTCCAGCATGTTATTATTGCTGTTGAGTATGTTAGGAAGCCATTAGCATTTTGCCAACTTTGGATTTACTGTACAGCCTCACAGAGCCCCTAGCATGGCTGTTGACTCTTTATTTAGCTATGGATAGCCATGATTATCCATTACACTAAGAGTGAATGACACTGACTTACTGATATTTAATATTGAGCATTATGTCAGCAAATTTATAGATAGTCTAACCTTTGTTTTCACGTGCTTTTGAGACAACAGAAACACCCAGTCATGCTGTACGCATGTGGAAATGACACAGCAGTTGGTGTTTAAAACATGATGTTGCCAAAGGTCTGTGCTGGGAGATTAGAGTTCCCACTGCATGTGTTTGGTTAAGGAGAGAAGGGGGATGGGGCATTATGACAATTACCCCAAATGCCCTCCGCTAACACATGGACCAGTGAACTTATTCCTTTGGATCTGTTGCATGTTCTTTGTTTACAATTCATGCTGGATTTAGGTTAAGCTTCTTGTTGGGTGATTATTTTAGAAAAGGTTTTTCTTTCTCACCAATGAGCCTAAAGCCTTTTGCTCCCTGCATGTTGTCATCCCAGAATTTGTTATTCAGATGGAAGAGCTTCTGGTGGATATAGTCGTAATGTCACAGAGCAAACCCAAGCACAGAACACAGACACGGGAGATAAGGGTGAGGTTAAGGTTTATTTGTAAAGGAACGCTGGTGATGGCTGGGGGTTGGGGAGCGATTGTGAATGGCGTGGGCAGGCAAGAGTGGCGCGAGGATTAGCAGGCGAGCAGGTAGGTAGATGAGGAGTGATCCTGAGCACAAGGGAAAAGACAAAGGACAAATCACTTAAACTAGAGGAGCCTGAGGCATGTCTCTACCACAGTAGCTGAAACAACAATCTGGTTAGGAGTCATGGTTGATATACTGGAGAGGAGATGGGCTAATGGATGACAGGTGTGTAGGCTGAGGGAGGTGATGAGGTGATTGAAAGCAGGTGTGCAGGTAAAGCAGGGATCCAGGAGCCATGAGAGTGAGAGGTGGAGTGCCACACAAATACCACAGGAGACACAGGGGAAAAGGAAAACACACAGAAAGACAGGGGAAAGCACTGAGACACGGCCATGACAGTTATTTGCACTGGTTTTTATTATAACAATGAATAACAAAAGATGTTTGTCACTTATTAAGTGAAGGCTGGAGGTAACAATTGAAGAACATGAATTTGAAGCAAACAATAAGATTAAGACTGAGCCCAACAGCAGGAAGCCAGATGAATTGCTGGATTGCTATGAAATTTTGTACAGACATTAATGGTTGCCAGGGGATGAATATTATTGACTTGGGTGTAACCCCTGACTTTTCCTCTAGCACCACCATGAGGTTGACATTTGTGGTTTAGAGTGAAATATCTTGACAATTCTTTGATGGATTTACATGAAATTTACAACAGGTATTCAAAGTCCCTAGAGGATGCATTCTAACAACTTTGGTGACCCTCTGACTTTTCCTGTAGCGCCAACAGTAAGTCACATTTTTCACTCATGCTCTGATATATCTCAACAAATACGGTACTTGATGGATTGCCTTAAAAATTGGTACAGACATTCATGTATTCTAATGACTTTGGTGATCCTTTGACTTTTACTCCAGCGCCACCATGAGGTTTACTTTTTAGTTTATTATTGAAATATCTTGACAACTATTCGATGGATTGCTGTGAAATTTGGTACACAGATTTATGGTTCCTGGAGGATGAATTGTAATTGTGGTTATCTACTGACTTTTCATCTAGCGCCACTATCAGGTCAAAGTTTCTATGTTTCCATGCTTTGGTTTATGACTACATGTCCACAAACTGTACTTTTTGTTTAGTCCTAATTACTTAGTGTTTGCATGCTAACATGCTAAACCAAGATGGTGAACACGGCAAACATTATACTGCTATTTATACTGCTATACTGCTAAACACCCACATGCTAACATTATCGTTATGAGCATGTTGGCATGCCGATGTGAGCATGTTACACATGTACAGCCTCACAACACTACTAACATGGCTGTAGACTCTCAGTCTTGTTTAAATGAATTGATCATGAGAACTTTGGCAGAACAGCTCGTTTCTTGTTTGTCCAGGTCCAAAATTAGAAAGGAGGAGCAATAACAGCCAAGTGAATGATGTATTCATCAGTTCAGGTATCAGATGTTTTCATGTTGATGTTTGAAGAGGCACACTGTTAATTATCCATGACCAAATACCTCTTAAACCTTGCCAGACCACGCTGAGCAAAGTAACATTGGTGGGCTGGCTTCACAGTGCTGTTGCATGTGTGTTGACAAGTATTGTCTTTATTGAGAGAAGAGGATTGTGATACTTTATGAGAATGTCTGTTAGAAACATCCATTACATTGTGAAACTGAGTGAGCTTGTAAGTTGAAGTCAAAAAAAAGTTGGCTCTACAATACTAATAATAATAATGATAATAATATTAATACTTATTTGACTTAACATAACAATTTAGAGTATGCCTTTTCATAAAAAGTGCTTTAGATAATATGGTGGTGCATCCACTGCTGTCATAAACCGCACCCATTGCTCTTACAGCACTGAATGGGATAATTTAAGACTATAACTAATTAGCATTTAAGCACTACAAATCTGAAAATGCACCATGAACTAGCCTAGTGGTGGTTGTTATGTGGTTGGACATGAGTGGATGTAAAGGGTAACTGTTCAGGCTTAAAAAGGTCTGTTTTTGTGAGTGGACTAACATTATCCTGCACTGAAGTCTCATTGAAGCAGACTGCTGGACAGTGACAACTGGCTAGCTGGTTGTTCCTGCTGTTTGTCTCTGCTCAATGGTTTTCTGGCTGCAGGGTTCCACTCCTAAAGTGGCTCAACTCCAACAAGCTGGCATTCCTGCTGTCGCGGACTTGAGCTTCAGGCCATGTCCACATTTAACACTCCCTCCGGGCCTCACGTTACATAATGTCACCCACTGCTTCTCCGTAGTTGACACCAACACGCATGGATGCACACATTTGCGTAGACATACGTGCATAAACACACACAGGCACTTATGCTGTTGTCTTCTGTGCATGCACAAATTCTGAAATATGACATGGGCCAGATTCGACATCTAAAAAAGAAAAGCAAAGGTCAGTGAGTTGTCACTGTCATGAACAGGGCAGAGACACGTAAGACAAATACTGAAGTAGCTGCTTTCATACAATACCAACTTAACTGGACTACTGCAGGTGTTTGGTGGATCAGAAATCATCTAAACCTTTATGATATGCTTTATAGAATGATTAGCAGTAATACTAAGTCCATGTCATTTCAGGTTATGCATAGGTAAAACATGAAATAAAAAACATTTAGGGGCTTCATGCAAGGAGGTCCTGATATACTGCATTAAGATGTCTTGACTGTCTTTTGTGTTAACTGTGACATGCAGTACAGTGGAGAAAGGGAAGCGAAAAACAGATCCCAGCTGCTGACTTGTGTCATCTGTTTGCGTGATATCTTCATGTCTTCCTTTATGGTAAACAGGTGCGCACAAACACACACAGTGATTGGTTACTAGTTCACCTCTGTGTGCTTAGTTTTAAATCTGTGCCTCTGCAGATGTCTATCTGCTGCATGCTGTATATACAGTGTGCAAAAAAATTATGCTAGGTAACAAACTTCATACAGTACCACTCAAAAGTTTGGACACACTTTCTCATTCAAGTGGATGGGAAGATGTGTCCAAACTTTTGAGTGTTACTATATTTCAAGGTGAACTGTTGCATTTTGGTCAAAAAGCTCATTTATCAGAAAGTCTATGCATTCAATGTAGCTAGCTATTCTTTCTGAAATTCAGACATTTCATATTTTTTGCAGTTTATTTTGCCTCAGTGAAACAGTTCTATTTTACACCTACAGCATGAAGGCTGTGCTGCACAAGAACAAACTAGAGCATGGTTCTCAAAGTGGGGTCCAGAGACCCCCATGGGTCCTTAAGGGAGCTCCAGGGGGTCCTCAGCAAAAAGGAGAATAATTCCATCCATAAGTAACACAATGACAGAATGTGTGACTATTTTGGTTATGGGTTTCACATACTTTCTGTAATAAAACATCTAAAAGCAAAAATCTTATCAGATGGGAGACCCTGTGACAAAATTTTATGAAATGGGGGTCTGTGGTCTAATCTGTGTCAGTTTAAGGTCTTTGATGTGAAGAAATTTGAGAACCACTGAGCTAGAAACTCAGTCTCATACTTGAAAGTATTTAAAACTGCACTGTTTCCTTTTCACATAGAGGCTGCAGCCCTTCTCACCTCAAATACCCTGACTTGCTCTTAGGCGTCTGTCCAGATGGTTGGAGAGTGTGAGCTGGGGGAACAAAGCAGATCATTGGTTGGTCAAGCTCTGGTTTGAAGGGCTTTAGGGCGGAGGGTTCAGAGGCTAGCAGGCCAGCTGAGCACAATGAGGTCACACTGCCAGGGACTCAGCGAGTACACAGAGTACAGCAACAGATCTGTAAGAGGCATTCATTCTCTCCCTGTGAAGCACTGAATGACACCATATGCTGTATATGTTGTGCATTTGTGAGTTTCATTCCAAAATGAGACATCTGACATTTGAGATAGCACAACTCACTAAGGAATACTTACTATACTTACTACTGACTACTATTACTATTGAATAGTAATAGTGTTCTGTTTTATTCAAAACTACTCTAACAAAAACACTGGGTTGCGTAAGTGTACTAAGCAATTCTAAATTATGAAATATTTCCTGGACAATAATCAGTTGTTTAAACATGGATGCAGGTGTTTATAACCACACATTTGTTTTTATAAATAAACAAGGAGATTTTGAATTTCACCATGGTCACTGTAGACTTGAAAAATCCCCTTATTATCTTAAAGTTATGATCACAAAAGAATGAAATACAGCCTCTCTTTACCAGGCCAACTCCTTTAAATAGTCTGCTGCTCTCTCAAGGTTGCAAAAGGCCACCATTGCCACATGTCATCGCAAGTGAAGTAAGGTTTCTCTGTTACCAAAACAAGGCTCAGCAAGACAGTAGCAGTCAAAAGTTTAGACACACCTTTCCATTCACTTGACTGAGAAAGTATGTCCAAACTTTTGACTGAGGTACTGTATACCTCCGCATAAAGTTGGATGCTAAAATGTTTGACTTGCTTGAGTCATTTCCAGCCACGTACCGGTTAGTTTGTCAGTGTAACGAAGGCCGATGACACACATCGTTATTTTCCAGGCTGGATAGCGGAGTCCGGCAGGGGGCTGTCACTAGCAGTACATTATGACTCCCTGATTGATCCCACTTCATACTGACTGCTGCTCCATCAGTCAACCTGCGGGCTGCTATGCTCACTCACAGCTCCAGCCAGTGACACAGAAATAACAGATTGCTAAGTCTGGTGTTTCATCAAGGAAGCAGGGAAGGTACAAGTAGAAGAGCAGAGCACAGAGGCAGTAGTGGGACCACTATGAATGCGACAGCTGGTAATCTGGTGATCCGGTTACTTCCAGAGATATACAGATCAAGTGCTTGGATGCACTAAATTGTTGTTGTACTTAATGTTACTGGAAAACCTTGCAGCCAAGTGTACAAAAACACAAAAATATACAAATAACATAGCACCAAATACATTAATCATAGCACAAAACACAGTAATGATAGATCAAGTGCATCACATAACAATATTTAAATAGACTCCATTAACATTGACCTCTTGGCAATATTTAAATGCCAGGGTTCAGAAAGTTAATGGGCCAGGAAATGAGAGTTCCTCAGCCTGAGTCTGTGGTCTCCTGTCAGAGAGAGGAACATTCCTCTTAAAGTAGAGGGCAGTATCACACTGCTATGGGACTTCACACTTCAAAAGATAATCCAGGAATAATAAAACATAACACAGTTCCATGATTTTATGTTTCCAGTAATAATGATAATTTATTTGGCAATACTCAAGTATCTTGGGTCATCCGTTAGCATGAAAGCAAATACATTTTCAAAACCTGGGAGGAAAATCAGGAATATAATATGTAAATAATTAGTTCACAGTGCAGTTGCTTATTCCTTTTTTTGTCCTTATTTCTCATTGCAGTCAACAAGAATATTCTCTCACAGTTCAATGATTTTGTTTTTTTGTTTTTTTTCATTTTTGGCTCATCTGGTCTACCTCCTCTGAGAGTTTGTGTAATCCTCACCATGAAAGTCCAACATCCCTAGGGAGTCTACTGTAAGCTTGTGAATGATAACTTTATTTTCTCTCTGGAATAGCATTTCTGAGATGACCTTTACCGCACTTTTACAGTCAGTGGGAATCTGCTTACGTGTGTGCGCATGTGTTTACTGTTGCCAGTGTCATTATCAACACTGCGGCTATAATGCTGGTTATATCTTCATGTGTAATTTTTTTGTCCTCCCCATCTGTCTCCCTGTTCTGTTGGTCAGAGTGATGTGACTTCAGAGATGTTTATGGTAGTTTCTGATAACTTGCTGATTTGCACTGTTGCCTGGTCAGTCAAAAGTAGGCCGGAAATTTCAGTTTTGTATCACTACAGGTAAACAACTAACAACATCTGATGTAAAAAAACAAACAAAAACAAAAACTCTGCATGTTTGCACAAGGTGCTACATCCAACATGAAAGTTTTAAAATTAACTTATTGGTTTACACTAGTCTGCTACTACAGCTTTATTATTATGAGGATATTAAAATGCATATTTGCTTTTTAGATTAGCATTCTGCCACCATGGAAGTAAGCTAACATTAGCTTGCATAGGTGAGCTAACAGTTAGCCAGGTTGCCATCAACATCAACATTGCTATCTTTCTGGCTAAAGCTCAAACAAACATTGTTTGAATTTGAGCCAGAAAGATAGCAATGCTCATCAGTTTTGGCTAGTAGCAACCTGGCTAACTGTTAGCTCACCTTTGCAAGCTAATATTAGCTTATTTTTATGATGGCAAAGTGCTAATCTAAATAGAAAATGTGCATTTTAAAATCCTCATAATAATAAAGCTGTGGTAACAGTCTCTTTGAAGTCTTTCATGTTGGTTTCACTTTGTAATTTGCGCCTCTTTGCACAGCCATTTTTCCCTCCTTTTTTTTTTTTTTTTTTAAATTTTGCAGCCATCGGCAGCAGGGCTGTTTGTGATGACATCACAAACATTAATTGGCTGAGATAGTTGTTGTCCCAGGGCTATCATACAAAATGTTGGTCTCAGGACAACAACCACTTGGCAAAATCGGGATGTGCTGTTGGGACTGTTGTTCAGTTGATGTCTGCAACACTGGTGACAATATCTACACGATGCCCCCTTATGGGCCATTGATCACCTATGTGAAAGCGGCTATATAATGCCTGTCAGGGACTATCTTGTCCTTTTATTTGTAGTGGCCCATCATTGCAGCCTGCAGACAAAGAGTTTCCTCAGACCCCCACTGTAGCACTGTGGGTAACTGGCTTCCTGTGGGCATATATAGGCTAGTCTTGCCTCTTTACGCAATTACATTTGGTCTGCCAGCCTGAAGTGTGTCTATGTGTGTTTATGTGTCTAACAGCACAATATAAGAGGCAACATTTCAACTCTCTTGTACAGAAGTGCTTGTATTTGATGATAATGACAGGAAGAGTGGTCACTCTGCTACAGTATCTGTTTAATCAAATTGACTGAAGTATGTCGTTCAGGCTGATCCATGAATCCATTAGTGATTAGTTGTCAGTTGTTGTTGAGTTCTTCATTTTTCAAATGTGACATTTTCAAATCGTCAACAAAGCATTAACAGTTGTTGATGTGTTAACGATGTGTTCAACCCACTCAATGCAATTTTGAATTTGTGTTTATTCTAGTTGCTGTTGCAATTAGGACTGCTATGTTACTTATTTTTAGACACAGGAGAGTGGCTCATATCAGGTTTACAATGTCCCCTTGTTCTGCACCACATTTAAAATTCTGCAGCAGAACGTTACAAAGAGCCACATTTTGTGCTACGCCATGAAACACTTACTGCATTTGCCCCCCTCACCCCTCTGGCACTGTACCCTGAATTTTTTACACATCTCTCTGTTTGGTATTCAGACATAATTAACAATATGACAATACAGTCTTACAAATTATACTGTGGTTGCAGGCAGAGGTTCTTTTGTTTAAACATGTCTTTTTATGTGATTAATTTTCATTTATCTGTGTTACTGGCAGTTATTTTCAAATTTAATGTGTGTGTGTGTATGTGGGTGTGTGTATGTGTAAGCTCACAATTTTTCCAACTTGCCTCGAGCATTAGGTGTCTGTCTTTACTGAAAAAATATTCTCTCTTACTCTCAGGTCATCTCACCTGCATAAATCTTTGATGGTCAATGGACTTCAGCAGTTATCCTTCAATGATTGTGTGTACTAATTTACTTTTGCTGCACCCTAATGCTTCCTCTTAATCTTATTTCTCTTAAGTTCTTCTTCAGTTAGAGAAAATTATATCAAGCAGAACCCAGAGTATTTTCACACTTTGAAAAATATAGGCCTACTCCTCACTGTACAGATACAAAAAAAGAAGCTATTCAGCATTCATGTGAATCACCACCGTGTAATAGGTCTTATAGGGTGGAGTCTTCCTTTAAACAATCACTCAGTCTTGATCTTAAACTGTGTCACATGTTCGTCATGGAAATTCTTTTAGGAGCGGAGAGAATCAAAAGCACCATAACTCCATTAACTTACTGTAACTAATATGACCACATACACATAAACTGACACACAAAAACACACAATTTATCCTTAACTGCATCTGACTGGTGCACATTTTGACTGGTTATAGGTGGTTGCAACACAGTATTGGTTCATTTTGGCCAGTAAATTGGCTCATCTTGCTAATGTGAGAATGTGATGGTGACAGCCATATTCAGCTCTAGTTCTTCTTTAGCCTGTTGCATGGAGAAATAACCACAGGAGATGATACTTTGACTGATAGGAAAGGCCTGCAGGGCAGAGATGTTCAGCTCACAATGCGATTTACCCATCAAATGTGCTCCTTTTTTGTGTGTTAATTTAGTCTTGTGAGCCGTACTTAATTTAAGGGTCTCCGCATTCAAATGTGAGACAAAAGACAAGCCATGTGTCACCACCTGCACACTCAAACACACACATAACTGCATTACTGAGCTAATGAGTGATCTTCCTCATGTTGACAGCGTGATGGGATGTGGGCTGGAGCATAGCAGCAGGACCTCAGGGCAGGTTGGACAGCACAAAGACCCTCTTGTAGTGTTTTGTCCCCCCCCTTCAAGCTCCTTGCACATTCGCTTGTCATGTGCTCTTCTGTGACAATAAGTCTCCCATGTCTTCTTCTACTTTCATGCTTTGATTTTGTGTATTCGTTGTGAATTCACTGCCACATTTCTTTGACCCTCTGTCAATGATTGTTGTCAGTTTCACTTGTGCATGTTACATTTTCAGCTTCTCTCCCACACAAGCATGCAAACGTCAACGTCCACAGGTTATGCTGACGTGTACAGTAGTTCAATGTTTGATCAGACTGACACAATCAGACTGATTTAAGCGAAATTGGTCCAGTTCCTGATTTCAAATTGAAAGTTCACTTAAATGTGGAATTTAAATAGTAACATATTTCAGTCTGGACATGCTTCACGATGATAATTGTGTTTGTGCTGCCTGTCTGCTGGAAAAGTTGATGAGTTGACAAGATGTACTTTGGCCAGCCTGTTGTGTTTGTATGAGGTTGAGCAGTCGGCCAGATCTGTGCTGGTGATGTAATGAGGATGTTTTTTGGCCTGGCTTGAATAATGTGTTTCACTCTGACTGCTGCTTTGCGCTCTGGTGTATTTCAAGGCTTGCTCCATGTTCCTGCTCTACCCTTTGACCCCTAAACAGTCCTACTATTTAAACTATTCACAAGCGTTGTCCTTTTCTTACTGCTCTGAAGATTTGTGGATTTTATACCTTGACTAGCCCAAGGTGTCTTGTAGCTCTTTTTAAAACTATCCCTGAATGGACCACAGTTGGTGTGAAAATATATGTGACCACATACACTGGACATAACACCAGATGAAAGTTATGAGCTAAATTTTACACTCGGCAGTTTTAACTCTGAGATGTTATTTATATATGCTGGCACTGGGTAGGTGTGATAATGCATAGACTCTGTCATGGAGCAGCTGAACTGAGGGGGGCAGGTAGGAGGGCAGACAGTGGAGCCAGTTGTTTATTTTAGGTATCTTTTATATACCTCGGTAAATAACGGTATGTGATAATAATGCATTTTTCCTTGCTGCTGTCTAGCTCTCGTCAGAGGCCAGCATACAGTATGTTCCTTTTGTTCAGTCTTTTCTTTTTTTTTTGCACACCCTCCATTAACATTGTAGACCAATCAAAATGCATTCAAACTTCAGGCTCCAAGTGTCAGCATAATAATTAATTCACTAAGCACGCCTAATTTATCTTAATATTTATTCTTTGGCCCAAACAGATGATGCATCTGTAACTTTTTGTGGCTTTGTTTGGAAAAAAAATAAAAACAAAACAAACTAGATCAACTTTTAAATCAATTTCTACATCTAATCAAATGCTGTTCTTTTCAAGTTGTGCCTGCACAGTAATGACAAGACAAATCAAAGGCTGAAGGAGTCAGTGAGTCAACTCAGACCAGCAACAATACAACTTCTTTGTGTCATAATTTTTAAAAGACTAAACAAGTGGTTTGCACGTTTTGCACAGCTCTATACAGCTTCTATACTTTGCAAATTTTACTGGCAATTTTCCAAAGTATACCGCTAAAGCTATGATAGACCCAAAGATGACTGAAACCTTCTGTACAACAGCAACACAACCCACACAAAGGCAACTAATTTCCGACAAATTACATATTTCTTTCCATCGGGACTGTCAGAAAGAAGCACATACTGAACAATATAGAAAATACAATGTATAACACAGTGAGTGAAATGTAAGATTAGAGTCCTGTTATTACTGTACCAATACAGAAATTGTTATCCATCAAAAAACAAGTTTGCCATCCTCATTTAGTCTATAATTCGTATGGAAAAGACAAAGAAACATAGTCAAAATGAAAAAAAATTAGGTGAAAAGATGAATGCAGAGATGTGGGCAGTAAGTAAATTCTGCATAGAAAGCTTGAGGTGAGTGAACTTTTGCTGATGAAACCTGGATGAACTGGATTATGAAATAATACTCTGTAAAAACGTGGCATGCTGTTCTATTTTCTCATCTAATTGTCGTTTTTGGAGAGGGTTTTTTAAAATAATTTCTCCCTCTTTTACCTCTGATGTAATTGGTCCCGACTGCAACTCTAAAACTGAAATATGTCTAACAATCTTTGTAGGAACGACAGGCATCAGAAGATAAACAATCAGAATTGTGAAACACCCCAAACTGTATGATTTTATCTCCCGACTGTCAGCGGCACCTGGCTCAGACTACGACACAATGTCTAACTTGGTCCGATTTGTTGGAGTGTCTAAATCAAGGCTAATGCTATAAATAACTGATAATTCCCTAAACAGTTGTTTGCTCAGGTGGATGTTTTCCTACACTGCCTTCCAGGCTGCCATGAGTTTGACTTCATGTCAGTACAGTATAAAAATCAACTTGCACAGACTTCAGATCTATGTTTGTTTTATGAAATTAAGCTGAAAGCATCGATTGGTTTAAAAAGTGTTCCAAGTGGTGGGAAGTTTCATCATCTGAGAGCAGCATGATAAGCTGCACTAAAAATTAAACCAAAAAAAAAAGAAGTAAACATGGGCACTGGGAACAGGATAATGTGAATTAGATAATTGCATTTAACAGGCAGTTGACTCAAGTCTTGGGTGCCAGAACTTCCCCTAGGCACCTTTAACGCATCTATCCAGATAACAGTCTGAGCTGTCAACTGCAGCACTGCGTAACACTGACAGAGGAATTAAAGACAACAAAAGCTTAACTGAAGTAGATTCCCCAAATCAAAACACAGTATTAAAACCTGGTATTACTACTGAACCAAACTGATGGATAGGTCTTTTGATATAATCTATTAAATATACAGTACCAGTCAAAAGTTTGGACACATCTTCCCATTCCCTTGAATGAAAAAGTGTGTCTAAACTTTTGATTGGTACTGTATGTTTACATCAGTAATGTAATAAACATAAGATTAAAATGAGCTTATATTTTCAATTATTATCAGTTTAGACATGTTCTGAAGTGCCTATTTCTAATGTATAAATAATAGTCTTCAAATTCCGGGAATATTGTATATTTGTAATTTATAAGGTCAAATAAATACTGATATAAACAGAAACCATTGCCGCCTTGGAAGTATGAGATAAAATGCATCCATCATTCCAAAAGGCTACGCTGTGCTTTGGAAAATGGTCGGCATAATGTTAACTAGGCATGATTTTTAATGAAACATGCAAAGAAAACCCACCAGTGTGTTCCCTTAAAAGCACTATGAAACTAGCTGCAGCATCGTATGGCATGTTGTTTGTGTGAGCCCTTTCGATTCTGGCATTTAGACGGCTTCTGTGTAAAGGAGAGCGGTAAGATTGCTTTGAATGGTGGGTGGCAATTCAGTTTCCTAACAGGAAGTGCTTACGTTGATAAATGGCAGTTTTTCCTCGGAGGAAAGAGTGGGTGATGTGACTTCATGTTAAATTTTCTCTTAGTTCATGTCAATGCCAGCATATTCTGAGGGCTTTGGGAATTGAAAAAAAAAAAAACTCTCAGCTGAGCTTTAAACACACTCGTCACATGTCACTACTGCGCTGTGATAGTGGCAAGCTAATTGAGGATAACAAAGAGGATGATCAGGGCCAGTACAACAGGGATTATAGTATTGTGCTGCTTGGACGGCTAAAGTTGCAATATAGCCTAATACACACTGGCTCATAAGTGAAGATGATGGGAACATGTCACTCAGCAGAAGAGGATGTCTGCTACATAGATTGTTTGGTCTCTCCTCTTACAAGCACACAAACCAAGAACCTCCCCCTGTTTTGAAGCTCATAGTGTACTGCATGCTCTCTCCTTTTGGCAGAACAATCCAGTGAAGACTTGGCTTAAAAATTAAATTTCTTTTTGCTGACTTCTCCTAGAGAGGTTTTCTGTCTTTGACAGTGAGAGCGGATTGGCGTGTATGAAATATCTGCAAGCTTTCTTCTCCATCTTCTGTGTTCCACCTGCTGCAGGAATCAATGAGTACGACCAGATGCTGTGATTTGGATTGATACATAACATATGCACCGTTTTCACACACTGTAAATCTGTGTCTCAGTCTACACAAACGTGCGGCATAGAATCACACTTTACAAGCTACTGTAGCTTGCCTTTTGAGGCAGAAAGTGTTGAATAATGATTTAGAGCCTGCTTTGCTGTTTTAAAACTGCTCTCAACAATTGTGAAATAGGAATTTTTCTGAGCTTTTCAAGGACAGCAACAACAGCTAGTTAACCGCTCGAGATGGAAGTGGGGCTGCTTATTGTGGTTCCACATCCTAACAGAGAGAGAGAGAGAGAGATTTTTCTCAGAAGTGACTCTCATCACGTCACCCCCCCAACCTGCGCGAAAAATGTGACATGTTATAAAGATGCTGAGGTTGTATGTTGGTTTCTTGATTGATATTACAGGAAACTGTATTCCGTAAAGCAAATGAGGGTATTGAATTTCTAACAAATTTGTGTTAATTATTTTAAGCTTTTTATTGATACTGTGCCTGTACACGTATAATAACACATTTACTTTCACCCTCTCTGGTCTGGTATAGAGAACCCAGTGCAGCTGGGTTAAGACAGGGTTTTGATTTGTTTGTTTTTAGCAATTGCGTAAGGCTAGCTGGAACTCATTCTCCTGTTTTCTCATCTAGCCATCCTCGGCTCATAAATTTGCCACGTTTCTGCACAGTGGGTGAAAAAGAAAACCAGTATAGTTGTTCCTTGCATCTTTGCCAATGTTGTGTGAAGGAACTGAGGGAGAAGACTGATTTAGCTATAACTTTAAACTGTGAGTTGTTTGGTATCTGAAAGAGTAGAACCAAAACACTGGAAGCCAACGTGGAATCATTTATTTAACTGGCAATTCATGAGTTGGGTGTCTGGTGTTACCATGGTGTTGAATTGGTTTAGCTGCATTTATTGTCTCTGTGTGTGTCTGAGAGAGAGAAAGAGAGAGAGAAAAAAAAATTCTGTTGGCAGTGTAGTTTGCAGTAAATTCAAAATGAATAACAAAAAGTATGAGTGAGTGTGAAAACACTCTTTGGAGATAGAGCCAGGGTCTTTCTCCTTCTCCCTCTTTTGGAAAAGAATGGCAATAAAGATAAAAGAGCATGACAACTGATGATCTTTGAAGGGTGAGCCAAAGTAGAAGTCAAGTGTTTCAATTTCAAATGTATGCGTGTGTGTGTACATAAGCTCATAAATACAGGGAGTGGACAAAATACCGGGAACACCTTACAATGACCGTTGCAATCCAAATATAACACCATGAACTAAGGTCTCAAAAAGAACGGAACATTCTAAACTTGGCTTCACAAGAGAAGATCATCGGAATATGTCACTCAGCAGAGGAGGATGTCTGCTACTTAGATTGTTTGGTCTCTCCTCTTACAAGCACACAAACCAAGAACCTCTCCCTGTTTTGAAGCTCATAGTGTACTGAATGCTCTCTCCTTTTGGCAGAGCGATCCAGTGAGGGCTTGGCTTAAAAATGAAATTTCTTTTTGCTAAGGTCACAAAAATAACGCTCTAAACTTCGCAAATACTGTGTTTATTACAGGGTTTGTTGTATTTAATAGCACTGTAGTGTACTGTTATTTTGCCTCGTCTTTTGGGACATTGTGAAGATGTGTGTGAGTCGTCCAGCTGAGATAATAACCTCCTATGTAGAGTCAGAAGGCTTTCCCTCTGAAGTAGCATCACTCTGTTTCCAGAAAACAGAGTGACAGTGCTTCATAGTTTCTTGTATGGGAAGATCAACACATTAGTGAGCATTAATGTGATGTCTATATTGAGCTACAATAAACATCTTTGATCATTTCTTCAGTAAACCTCTCCAGTGAGTATGATCGATGTTTACTGTCAACGCTGGTATCAGTACACATGACTCATCCATCACTGGCCACAGAAGGATATTAAAATCAGATTTGTCCCAGTGCTCAGTTGCAGCTTAGTATTTTGTTCCTGTTAAGTGTCTTCCATCTATTTATTCTGTTAAATTAGAGCCAGGCAGATCAGTATTTTGGTTTGAGATGAGACACAGGTTGATGTGGGCTCCACTAGGTGGATCTGTGCACAGTGCGAGTAAGGCTGCTCTCTTAGTGGGTCCACTCTTATCTTACTTTTCCTCTGCACCATGAGACACACACAGGATCTTGACAAATTCTAGACACAACGTTTAGATGAAATTATCTGTTGGGATGAAAAAGGAGGTAATGTTTAGCTCATCAGTCTCATCTGGAGGGGAAGTTTTGGTAGTGAGAGAGTTAAATTGAACAAACAAGCGGAACGACAGAGAAGCGAATAAGGATCGAGCCAAGGAAGACAGACCCAGACAGTACAATAAAGATACTGTAAAGATACTAATATTTGTCTGGAGACTTCTGCCAGCATGTGGGCTCCTGATGTTCTTCCTCTTCAGGGTCCAGCCAGGAATGAGCGCTGTCTCAATCATGATAAGCCCAACTTTAGAGTCTCTGGCTCCGTGCGCTTCAGGATGACAGGCATGGCCTTCTGTCAGGCCGTAGTTCAAAGCTTAATACAGCTGCCATGACACTTTCCAGTCTCTTGATCGGGCCAAACACCATAATGTCTCTTGAAAACAAACGTATTTGCGAAACAGAGAGAGTTAGTATAACGAAGAAAAGCTTTGCCCTTGATTATAAAGTGGATCTAGACTATCCTGTATATAGAGCTCTATTTTCAATAAGACATTCTTATTAATCCATACTATATACTGGTATATGTTTGTTATGAACACCCATTTAGTTTAGAGACCAACTTCCTGGTTCAACTTTGACCTATTTTACCTAACATTGTTGTGTGCAGTCATGGTTTTCCTGTGCTGTGAGGTGCGTTTAACTCCCAATAAAGCGATAGCCAATCTGGATGACTGCTTGTGTTTCTTGCCCTGTTAGACCTCTTAAGCAATGTCACCAATATTCCAAGATCTAAGAAAATAACACAGCAGTAGTGATGAACCATTTTTTTTTCGAAATATTATAGTAATTGCAGACAGTCTGGAGTATATCTGTTCATGCATTTACATTTGAAACACTGTAGCTTTCTGACCACATCTCTAATATCTCTGTGGTTCCTGTCATTTGCCCACAAATGTCTTTTTAATTGCAGCTTTAAGATCCCTACTTATTATCACCAAGAGAGCTTTGTCTGTGTACTTCACAGCCTTGGGAAGAATGTATCCATTTTCATAAATTACGTTATTACGTTGACGTGTCCAAGATAACTGGATTAAAGTGAAATCTGTTCAGTGGACTTTCCCTTTTACCCTTTCGGCTCTCTCTCGCTCAACCTCTCATGCTTTTTGTTAGTGCTCCAGTCCCTGTGAAAAAAGATAGCTTCCTCAGAAGCACCCAAGGTTGACTCACTTCCTCCTTTTACTTTCTCTCTCTCTCTCTCTCTTTTTCTCTCTGATTCTGTCTGTCTGTCTCTCTCTCTGTCTGCCTGTCTCAGGTTTGTGGCTCTCCTCTTTAGAGTTTCCTGCTGTTAAATGGTAACACAGAGCTGAAGGCAAGAGGTAAGATGGAATTACTTCTTTCTTTAAATTTGTAGTGAAGTCGGTGGTTTGGATGGGTGATGTATGATGTGTGACAGCGGTTCAGTTTCTTGTAAAAAGAGGAAAGTGAACGAGAAGGAGAATTGTTAGTGTATCTCAGGTTCATGCCAGGGCATTTTGGTGTTGTGGTTAGTAAGGGTGAAACAGCTGCCGGGAAGCATCTCATTCTCCTGTTGGAGCGAGAATGGAGGTGATTATGGTTGGCAAATAGCGCCTGGGGCCACTGCCTTAAAGAGCTGTTAAAGAGACATGCAGACAGCCTGTCATCTTTTTCTCCCACAGTGTTTTTGCAACACAACAAACACTGTTTTAATCCTCAGATCCCAGCTTTCTCTCTGTGCCTGTTTGTGTGTCTGTACAATACAGGTTGGTGCAGAAATACAGTCCTGCACCCACAATGGGTGTCACAGAAAGAGGTGGTAGAAAAGGTTTTTGCTCTTCCTGTTAGGTTCCTCCCCCAATCAGCTGTGCTGATGCTCGCTACTGATGCTCTCACAGATAAAGTTTGTGCAGGTTACTCAAAGCACTCAATTGTCTTTTGATAATACGCTGTGTATGACTAGTATTACAAAGTAGTTTGCCTCAGTACACACAGTCTGCACGTTCAAACTACAGCAAAGATGGCGGAACATCTAGTGTTGTGTGTCACCTTTAGTTTCACCTCATACTCACCTGATCAATATCTCTTCTTAATAGCAGAGGATAGAAAACATCTCCAACTGCTGTCACGTATGGTTTAACACTACAGATGGATATAATAGCTGTATGTAATAGCTTGAAGCCATGAAACTCTGAAGGTATTTTGCATTTTTTTTATGAAATAGAAAATGACCAAACAACATTTATGATTGGTTAACACTCACAGTCTTTTGTTCCTATCATATTATGAACCAAGTCCTTTGTGTTTTTATTTGATCAGTACAAAGTTCCTTTTACTGTGACAATTACAAGTCCCTTAAAATCATCTGCCAAGTGCAGTTGGTGTGATTTCTGGACGCAGCCTACTGAAGCCATCTGTCAGGATTTATGGATCAAAGCTTTTGCTCCATGGAGAAATGAACGGTTCATAGGACAGTTTACTACTGTAGCTGCATGAATGTGAATGTGTGTTGTAGTCTTAAGTGTCCAGTGAATATGAACAAGCTGGAAGGTCAAAGGTTAAAGTTCAGGAAACATTCAGAGTGATATGGGTGCAGAAGCATTAGCATAGGCTGACAGGATTACTGTCTAAATACCATAAGGAGTGGTATTATCTTTCTGAGCTCATCTCACCTAGACACACGCACACATATAGTAGGTGAACATGCGCACATGTGGACGCAGCTATGAAGGATGATTCATACCATGACACACACCCACATACACACAGTTTGCCTGGTGATCAGATGAGAAGAAATGTTTGTAACAAGGTTTTTGAGTTTTTCATTAAATTGATTTATCATCCTGCTGGCTCATTGCGTCATTAGACAAATGACTGAAGGTCATTTATGCAAGTCATGGGATGCTCATGAATTTGAAGCAGTTTCTTTTTCGTGCAGGGAAGTGGTTTCCTGTTTTTTTTATGCAATACCCACGACAATGTGCACAGCCCCAAATTGCTGTTAATGCAATTACTGACTAGCTTTTGTTCTGAAAGAGGAAATAAAGGTTCAAAATAGGAAAAACAAAGGAAACCTCTCTCCAAGTTTAGCAGCAACAGCATGGAGAATGGCTTGTTGGTATTGTGGATATTGTAAACTGGAGGTATGATTAAGGAAATGAGGCAGGGAGATGAAAGAGAGCCAGACAGAAAGATACTTTGCTTTCTTCTTCATTGCTCTGTGTATGTTAAGATGCTACTGTATGTGTAGGCCTGTTTGTGTCAATTACAGTCACAATGATGCATAAATAATGCTCACACATTCAAACAGAACCACTTATACCACAAGCACCTAAACATGCACACACACACACACACACATACACACACGTACACACACATGCACTGCAAACTTCCCGCGCACTCATATCACTCAGTGTTTTACTGACAGTGACTGTGCCACTTTTGAGAAAGGTGAGTGGGTGTGTTGACTGGAAACAAGTAGCAGTAGCCCAAAACAAAGTCCTCTCAACCAAGATACACTAATACTGTGGAGCCTGTTAAATCTCTCGACATGTTCAGTGTAAAGAGACACGACTGACCCAACCACTATGGTTTGGAGCTGCAGTAGTGGAGGGAAACCAGAAACGTTTGCAAATGTTTCGTTTCAGATCTCTGTGAACTGGAAGTGGTGTGTCAATTCACAATGCTGATGTCAATATGAGTGTTTTTCTATATAATGTGTTAAAGCCAGACAGTTGAAAACGAAAGCCTCATAATTATATGATGTAATGTCACCTTAAATTATGCCTACTTCTCGTCACCTTACATCTCCCTATTTTTTTATACTCTTTTCTTTAAAGGACAGGTTTACATTTTTTAAGTCTGACTAGTTGACATTTCTCTTGTTCACACTGGTCAAAACAAGATCTCTTCCTAATGCAGTTCCAATATAAGTGATGGGAGATAAAATTCACAATCCTCGTTCTGCACAAAAACAAATTCCAAAGTTTATCAGAAGATATTATGAGACTTCAGCGATCTGAAATAGACAAATCAAGCGAGTAGTGAGCTTAGTACTAAATTCCCTCTTTGTGTTACTATGTCTAGACTACAGCTCAGCACAGAAACACTGTCTGAGGAAACAAAAGAGGGAAGTGTGTAGTAAAAAGACTATAATGTTGGAAGATACCACTTGATTTCATTAAGTCAGACTGCTGGAGCTTCATATTAGCTTCAGATAAACTTTGGAATGTATTTTTGCACAGAATGATGACTAAATGAAACATACTAGGACATTCGAGGGCTCTTTTAATGGCCAGTATGAACAGCGGTTTCAATATACATATGGGTAGGGGAGTATTGCCTTAAGACACGCTTGAAAAAAATGTGAACCTACCATTTAAGTTGAGTTCCAGGCTCTTTAATTGATTACTAACCCCTCCCTTACCTTCAGGGTGTTGAAGATGGCAGTGTGGATCCAGGCCCAGCAGCTCCAGGGAGATGCTTTGCACCAGATGCAGTCTCTGTATGGTCAGCACTTCCCCATTGAGGTGCGACATTATCTGTCCCAGTGGATAGAGGGCCAGCTCTGGTGAGTTGCTCTGCGAGGAAGTGTGTAGACAGTCATGCCCACATGTATGCCTCTACAAATGTTTATGTTGAAAGTTGGCCATGAGAACATATTTAGGTCTTTTCTTCTCATCTCTCTCTTTTTTTTTTTTGCTTTTTAAACACATTTGAGTTAGTTCTTTAACAGTGTGCATGTACTGATGCATTGGTCTACATTTTTTGTATGTGTCTTACGTGCATATGTGTGTATGTATGTTGTTAGGGATGCCATAGACCTGGAGAACCCACAAGAGGAGTTCAAGGCCAAACGCCTGCTGGACAGTCTGATACAGGAACTGCAGAACAAGGCTGAGCACCAGGTGGGAGAGGACGGCTTCCTACTCAAAATCAAACTGGGACACTACGCCAGCCAGCTCAAGGTAAGTCTTTTGGAAAAATACCTCACCAAACATGAAAACAGCACTATATAACCCAGGAATATACAGTATCTTACTAGTTGTATTTGTTGGCTCACTTGCCAATGTCCAACAATCTAAAATATGCCAGTGTTGCCTGTTTGATTGAGAGACTTTCTGGCTTTGCATTTCTTAGTTGACAGTCAGAGGGGGCAATTGCATCAGGGTCAGTAGAGCCAAAGTTTGAGAATGCACAAAGACCAAAGGCAGTATGGATGTCATCTGTGGCATTCAGTTATTATTGTCTTAATTTTGTTGTCAATGAAAGAGACATTTTCTTGGCACTTGACCTTGATTTCCTTTGTCATAAGCTAAAGTGCCTAAAAAATATTTAAAAAAAGAGCCCTACTGTTCAGGCAAAAAAATAAGCCATAAACAACCCCAGAGAAATATTTAAGGGAATTAGATCATAAAACTCTGTCACACAGTGACCAAATTCCACCTGCTCAGACTGTAAGCTTGTTTTGAGCAAATAACTCATATTTTAACTGTGTTGTGAGATGATGTTAAGCCAGTGGTTGGAAGTTACAGCTGTTCAGCTCCAAAGTCTCCCTTGCTGTGCTTCTTAGAAATCTTAGAAAGAGCACACAGTGCACAATATGTTTAAGAACAGGTTGTATCCACCATGAGGAAAACAAGAGGACAGCCCAAGTGAGGGCCTTGGTAGCCAGCCAGCGCTGCTATTTATGATTGAGCTCCCTGCTCACAGATCCGTTCTTCTGTTTGTTTCTCCCCTCCCCGAAACCAAGCAAAGAAACAGGGTGAAGGGGGGCCGGCTGTGCAAGATTAAACTGCAATCCCGAATTCCTAACGCTGTATTTTGCCTTATGTGATTGTAAGCATGCATATAAAGAGTGTGATATATTAAATGTGTCCTGAATGTCTTAAATTACTTTTCAGTAACACTACAGATCCTCTCTTACTGCTAATGTAAACAAATATTGTTGCGGTGCTCTTTTTCTTATGTGAAAACAACTCAACTTTTAATGCAACTTCATTCTCCCACTTAAAAATAACAACAATAAGAATATCATCAACTGACTTTCAACAGTATTTTTTAAACTGAAAGTGAAACAGCAATTTGTTACACTGCTGATCAGTGGAAAAAATATTACTGTAACATGTAAACCGCTAAACTCTGGTGTGTGTGTGTGTGTGTGACAATGTGTGTGTGCATGCTAATGAGTCATGTCTGTATATGAAGTGCGCTGTGTTTCGAAGATGGGTATCATTAGGCTTGTCTAATGAGCTTTAGTGTGTCTGCGAGGTTGGCGCCAGAACTTAGCGAGCTTCCTTGATGCGAGTAAATTGGTGAGTCCTGTGTGGAGCGACCGTTCTGCTTGTCAGGGGCTAACAGGCCTTAACACAGCACATGTGCTCCTTGTCTTCCAGAGCACGTATGACCGCTGTCCTCTGGAGTTGGTCCGATGCATCAAACACATCCTCTACACAGAGCAGAGGCTCGTCAGAGAGGCCACCAATGTGAGTATAATGCATGTGTGTGTGATGTGAAAACACATACGCATGCTGACACTTGCATGAACACCTTTGATCATCCATCTAAACACACTCAAACACACACACCCACACCAAAATACGACAATTGTGGCTTCTCCATACATTATTCATTTCGTAGCCCATACAAAGACTGCAAACCGAAACAGAAGCTCAACTACATAATGGTGAGTGACTCACAGATGAGGTAATTGGGTAACCGCTATATATGTCCTCCATTTATCCCCAGGTCTGCAGATTCCCTTGCATTATTATAAATGTGATACCTACAAACAGCCGTACCTACACGTACCTACCCAATATTGCTCTAAAATTGCTTTTTTGAAAACAAACCTTTTGTATTTCCCTGCTGCAACACTGCAATAAGAAAGAATGTCAAAAATGTCAAATATTTCACGGTTTATAAAAAGCAGGGAGTAATAAAACCATAAAGCCAGCAGTGCGTAAAACATCTGACTCTCAACAACTCCTGGGGTGAATTGATTTCCAGTCACAACATGCCTTTTCTATTAATGGAATGCATATTTGGACTGATTGAATTCCACCCTGTTTAGTCTGAACCTTTGGGGCACTATAGAGCTCTCGTTCAGAGTTTGAACTGATCACGCAGTCTGCCTGAGTATGATAAGCAAATGCATTTCCTCCTTCTCTATTTGCAGTGTTCCCATCAGGTTTGTGGTCACTTGGGATTTTACAGTCAAATAGCCCAACTGACACACGCAGGGGTCATTGCATCATGTCCAGCTTGGTTCCATATCTCTGCTCCATCCCCCCACGGATAGACCTGGTAGCTCAGCACTCAACTTACCAGTGGCCAGCCATTTCCCTTAACAACTATCATAAACAATTCAGTGACAGACAATATACGGGCTATGCGCCACCCAATGGAAAAGCAACCCTACCAATTGCTGTTCCCAAATCCGCCATTTCCTCCATCTCTCTCTGCGCCTGTCTCTCAATCACACTTTGTAATTGACAGTCAAGCTCTCCGGTGGGCGGGATGATGGACAGCATGTCTCAGAAATACCAACAGATCAACCAAGCTTTTGAGGAACTTCGCCTGCTGACCCAGGACACCGAGAACGATCTGCGCAAACTCCAGCACAACCAGGAGTACTTCATCATCCAGTACCAGGAGAGCCTCCGTATCCAGGGTGAGACCAGAGGACTTGCATCTAGTTGTTGCTGCTCTAAAGTAATGCAAGAAGACATTTTTCAGTGACTAGACTGTGAGAAATGAATGCAGTGCTGAAACTATGAAGGAATTCTTATTTTTAGACATTTTGTTAACTAAATTATGAATCAGTTAATTAGAAATATAATCATAAATTCACCACTATATGAAAATAATCATTAGTTGAAGCTCTAAGTTTGTTGTTTCTCAAGTGTGCCATTCAAAGATTATTTGAATCTATTATATTTTATAGGTTTGAAATATCAAGGTATGAAATTGTATAAAAATGAAAACGTCACTTTGCAAATAGTTTACAGCTGTCTGAAATGTTACGCTGGATTCTGTAGATCAACAATGGAAAACGAGCACCTGGAGCCATAACTATAACCCAGCAACCTATATGTTACATCATTCAGAAAAAAAAACCTAGCACCAAATGACGTCTGCATAGTGCTTGAAGAGGTTCTCCTGAGTAACTCATTACTCCTCTCGGGGGATAATGTACACTGTATGTGCACAGGTTACAGATTCAGATTTTCACCTCCTCTATCTTTTCCTCCCTCCATCTGTTCTCACCCCTCCCCCCTCTTTGGATGGCACCAACCCCACCCCTCCTCAGCTCAGCTGACCAGCCTGGCCACGCTGCCCCCTGCTGACCGACAGGTACGGGAGCCTACCCTTCTCAGCAAGAGAGCCACTGTGGAGGCATGGCTGACCAGAGAGGCCAACACACTACAAAAATACAGACTGGTAGGACACAAACATGCACTCAACAAAAACACTTTTCATCTTGTTTTTATACATAATATGACTTTTGTTTGTTTTCTTGATGTGTGCATATGCATAACTGCCAGTATGTTATTTCAAGTCAACCTCTCCACAAAGGGAAAATAAAAAACCTCACAATGATTCTGTTTGTGTCCAGGACTTGGCAGAGAAGCACCAGAAAACACTGCAGCTGTTAAGGAAGCAGCAGACCATCATTCTGGATGACGAGCTGATCCAGTGGAAGAGACGGCAACAGCTGGCAGGCAACGGGGGCCCGCCAGAGGGAGGCCTGGACATCCTGCAGTCCTGGTGAGTTCTCTTCCACCTCCCACCAAGATCACAGCCACTAGAACTCCCTCACAAACCAGAGGTCACAGGTTTACAAGCTTGCAATTGACTACTGCTGGGTTTATTTCCAAGGTTTATTGGCTCCTAATCAGAGAAACATAGGTGGACCAGTTTGACATGTCTGGCTTCTTTTCCCTTATTTTCAGAATGTTCTCTTTGCCTTTTTGGAGTCTCAAATATCCCGTCAGGAATTTCACAGTTGTTTTGAATTATTCTGAATTGATATTGTTCTGCTGCAGTGGAACCTTTTGCAGTACAAGTTTCTAAAAGCAATAAAAAACACAATGTCCATGTGACTATGTCTTTGCATAGGTCTGATACTTAACTTTGCTTGTCTTGTGTGCACATCTATGTGTGCCATCAGGTGTGAGAAGCTGGCAGAAACTATCTGGCAGAACAGGCAGCAGATTCGGAGGGCAGAGCACCTCAGACAACAGCTGCCCATCCCCGGCCCCATTGAAGAGCTCCTCAATGAACTCAACAGCACTATCACAGATATCATCTCAGCGTTGGTCACCAGGTGTGTATGTGTGTGTTTAGGTTTATATTTATTATTAAGGACTTGTCTGTCTCAGTTGCAAGGATTTAAAGGAAAATATATAAGTTAGCATATAAATATATCAGCCCCAGCAATTATGTAAGTGGATTGTGCCCTTTACTGCTCTCCATGTTGGCCTTTATGCAAGCAAGTCCTACTTACACGACTTTAATAGTTACTTATGTGGACAACAGAGTGAAAGAAATCCTCTGTTACAAGAATTTAATTACTTTGGCATTCAACACACATGAGTGGAGCTGCTGTAAATGACTGTTAAGAATGCGTGGGTGTTTGTGTGTATCTATTTGTGTTCTCTTATGTCAGTGCTTACTGTATTGTAGTAAGGAACATTATAATTTAGTGAGATGAGACAAAACAGGTGATACAAGACAAGACAGAACATTATACATTGGATGACATGAGACAAGACAAAACATGCATTGAGGACATACAGCGGTAAAAGCAGAAAAGAAAAAATTAAATGTCAGTACTAATGATATGGAATGTGCATAGGACAGTCTGTTGCACAGGATGACTGTGTGTGTGGGTGTGAGTGTGTATCTAAGTGTAAAGGAGCAATAGAGGGGAGTGGTTATAAGAGCAAAGAAAAAAATGATAAAAAATGAATAATAATGATAATAATAATAACAAGTAAATAAATAAAAATAACTTAATAAATAGAGAGAGGAACGGAAAAGGAACAAAGAAAGGAAAAAAGAGAAATTTTAGAATTAAAAAGAATAAGTATGTTGAATTTTCTTTGCAGGGGTGCTCATGATGTCCCAGTTACAACCACTTTCCTATTCCCTCATCTCCCACTCCCATCCGCCCAACAAGCATAAGGAACATTTGCCAAAAGTGGAGGCATTTCACTTTAGATTACATCTTGTAAAAAATTGTATTTTAGGGTTTGGATCTATCTCGGTCCAGGAGAAGACTAAGATTGTAGTGGTGATGGGGTCCATGGTTAGAGAATAAAGTTATTCAAAGAACATACGTTTAGTTATATAAAGTTAAATGTGTGTCCTGTCTACATGGGTGAACAAATGCCCCCTTGATGGCTTGACTCAACTAGAGTTCACATTTTACACAGTACATCATCCAGCCTCATTCAAACCCCATCAGTACAGAATCAGACATGGACAGAGTGCGAGATAGGGGGCAGGAGTGAATGCAAAAGTGCTCAGATGCAGAAGGCACCTAAAGAGACAAATGGCATGAAGTGTGCAAGAGTTTAAAGAAAAGCAAGGACATATGCAACTTGTTTTAAGTACATTATCTTGGCCCCAAAGGCACATCTGCCAGGGTCTTTTAGCCCTCTAGAATCTCTGAACAAGTAGTCATCTGAAGATATGAGAGCTTTCTCTCCCACTTTCCTAGAAGTTTGTCCCTGCAGGGACCCATGGTACATTGAGAAGCCATGTCACTGTCACAGCGATTTCTGATTAGCCACAGACTGTGCCCACTCTGCTATCATGCACAGTGCAAACACAGGTTAGGTTTCCCCAACAACAGCCGCTCTATATTCTCCAAAAGCCCCAGGAGGTTGTAGGCTGGGGATGGGAGAGTGTTGTCTTCTCATCACCACTCAGCTCAGCTACAGACCAGAGGGCTCGAAGGCTCATAACAACATGTGTTTGCTTCCAAGCTCCCTCTGAGTTCTCTCTCCCTCTCTAGTTCTCTTTTCTGTTAACGTGGAAATTGGAAGACAACTAGGAAGAAAAGCAGAATAACATCGTCAGAAGAAAGTAATTGTTTACCATGTTGGTTGACTGATAAGTGATTACTTTCATGACCTTCCATTAGGGCGCATGGTTACAATTAAGGTCATTTTCAAAGGCTAATGTTCTTAAATCTGCTAAGGTGAAAGGAACCTTGTGAAATTTTCAATGTAAATAAACTTTTACCTTTTTTTTTTACATTTAACATTTCACACCAAAACACACTGTATGTGTTTTAGTGGTAAAAAACATTTTACTGTATGGCAAAAATGTTTTTTTTACCACTAAAACATAAAAAAATACTGCACATTGTTTCATTGTGTTCATGCCAGTTTTCCAGCCTTCTGCAGTCTTTGTTAAGATTCAACCATTAATACAACCCAGTTTTTATTTTAAAATGTATGCTGCATTGTAACTAGCTACAGTATATTATGTGCTATATGAATGCATCCAAATAATTTATGGCTACGAACAAATACATTTGATGTGTTTCACACCCATGCAGAACGCAATCAGGTGGTCAAAAACTCTTAAAAACATTATTTTTACATATTTTTGGCTACATTTTGTAAGTGGGACATCTTAACCTAACTTGTTGCTGTTACATGATATGCACTTAAACTTACACTGAGGCTTCAAGCCACCTAATCAACATGGCTTTGTTCTGTTGTTAAGTCTAACTCTCCTGTTGTCTCCACAGCACCTTCATAATTGAGAAACAGCCTCCACAGGTGCTAAAAACCCAAACCAAGTTTGCTGCTACAGTGCGCCTCTTAGTCGGCGGGAAGTTGAACGTGCACATGAACCCTCCACAGGTCAAGGCCACCATCATCAGTGAACAGCAAGCGAAGGCCCTGTTGAAGAACGAGAACACAAGAAAGTAAGTCTAGTGTCCCATTAGTCCCAGTTAGGGTAGAACTTACAATTTCAGCCAACTATAAGGCAGATATTTTAGATTCTTTTTAGGTTCAGACTTCTTATACTTGTGCAAACATGTCAACTTTTTGTCAATACTGCACTGCTTCTCTTTCCTCTTATTTCTTTTATTAGTTTATTAACAGGGAACATACAGATAAACATTGCTACATAGCGTGCAGATAAGCAATGCAACAGATGTAAATAGGGCGTGTAGTTGAAGCTAATTTGCAGCCTGCGCCAAGTGTGGTCAACAAGATTGTATATGACTGTATACACAGTTGTTTATTATACCGACTCCCTTTAGTGGAGACACTGCACGGAGCTCCCATGGTGCCATAAATATAAGGAATCTTAGTTTTTACAGGAATTATTGGATCACAAGATGAACTCTGGCCTAGTGTGTTTCCAGACCTCACCACAGAGACATGGCTGGAACTTGAACAATGCCTCTGTGGAATCTATGGTGTGGATGCAGAATCCACATTTAGCCTGTTCCACAGCCTTGTTCCACATTCCTTCTGACTAATAGAAACTTTCCAAGGCTGCAGGTCAGCCAGAGAGCCAGTGGTTAAATTGGTGAACAATTTAACAGCTCAGCCATTATATGCTTTTTTTCTCATTTAAACCACTTTGTATGACACCCAATCTGCAGCCCAGAGACATCTACTTGATGTTTTCTCATTTGGCAACAGAGAAGTTGGAAATGGTGGTGGTTAAATAATACCAATTATATAGAAAATGAGTGTGAACGTCATTCCTACACCCTACATGTTTTTCACTACGTTCCTGCCGTCCAAACATGCATAATTTTGTTTTAATTTGTTCTGAGAAGAATAAAATTCTCAGTACTCAAGTGCGTCACAGCAGTCAGTACGTCTAATCGACTCTCTCCTTGATTGTCTCTTACCTTCAGTGACAGCAGCGGGGAAATTCTCAACAATAACTGTGTGATGGAGTACCACCAGACTACAGGCACCCTCAGCGCCCACTTCAGGAACATGGTGAGTGGGACCTTGTGGGCTAACTGAGGAGATGAGTTTATGGTTGGTGTAAGGTAGCAATAGGAAATTAAATTACAAAAAAATATCACACACCACACTCCAGAAAGTGTCAGAACAGTTCATTTGAAATCATATTCAAGCATAGATCTGCACTTGTCAACCTAGCTTCCATTTTTATGCCTCCATGCCAGCGACAGCCATGGCTGGAGGCATTATGTTTTCGGGTTGTCCATCCATCCGTACGTCTGTCCATCCATCTGTCCCATTCTGGTGAACGCAATATCTCAGGAATGCCTTCAGGGAATTTCTTCAAATTTGGCACAAACATCCACTAGGACTCAGGATGAACTGATTAGAATTTGGTGGTCAAAGGTAATGGTCACTGTGACCTCACAGAGCACATTTTTGGCCATAACTCAAGAATTCATATGCTAATTATGACAAAGTTTCACACAAATGTCTTATAGGGTAAAATGATGACATTTTATATCCAAAAACACTTTTCTGGCCATTATTCAACGCCATAACTCAGGAACAGAAGGGAAGATTATGACCATATTTCATATTTGGTCGGATACTGAATTGATGGCACTAATCTTGGTTCCCACCTTGAAACTGTGATGATTGTATAGATCTTCTGTGCTGCCGGGTTGAAGATGTGTGTGTGAAGCATCCACGTTTTAGAATTTGTAGCTTCTTTGCAGCAACATCCATATCTGAAGCTTTGTCTGTTGTCATGGCTACAACTTTGCGTTCTATCAGAAACAGCTTTATTGGCCAAGCATGTGAACACATTCAAGGAAAATACACTTAATACCTTTTATTTAATTCCTACAAACTCTTCACTACAAATATTATATGAGTCTGGACAGATATGGATGTAAACTGCAACTTGACTGGTTGGCGAGGCGGTATTTCTAGTTTTGCCTCAGTGTGAATATGAATATTTAACTATCCTGAGTTAAAAGTCTTGTTTTCCATTGGTCTGTGCCCGAGAGCTGCTCATCCAGGCAAGACAAAAGTAGCTCTTAAATAAAGGAGTTGTCAGGATTTGTGTAATCATTCGGTCCATCAGTATTATGGAAATTTATGGAAAAAATGTCTCTAGAGCTATGCTTAAAATGATAATAACATTTTTGTTTTTCCCCTATAATAACTAAAAACATCTTTCCCTGGAGTGAAATAGCTTCATTTGTTTCTAATGCAGCTCTCAGTTTGGGGATTTCTAGAATAAAGCTACAGTATATTGACATAAAATTTAAATAATATCTACTAAGATATTATTAAAAATTGGTTAAAAAAAATGAAATAAGTTGATCTGATCTAGAAGCAGCAGTGTTGAGCTGCACTGCCGCACTCAGTTTCATAGTGTACTGTAGGTATTTTAGTATGTACTGCACAAACCCAACGCAAATCATCAAAACCATAGAGGATTATTCCGAAGCATCAGTGGAGCCCCTTTCTACATCACATGTGTTGTTAGAAACGAGCCCTCCATAGATTATTTACATGACAGCTCAAAGTGAATTATGCATGCATGTAATATATATATGATGAATGCATTATCAGCCTGACTTTGTAGGCAACATGTACAGTATATCCAGTATTCCTCATTTGTACACATGTCATCCTTCATGTAGTCTTTGAAGAGGATCAAGCGATCGGACCGGCGAGGAGCAGAATCTGTCACAGAGGAGAAGTTCACCATTCTGTTCGAGTCCCAGTTTAGTGTTGGAGGCAATGAGCTTGTCTTTCAAGTGAAGGTAAGAGGACGCAGACAGACGAGGTAGAAGAAAAGACTACATTAGGCTTGATAAATAAAAATACTATCAATTCTTACTCCGACAATAGTGGGAATCAGTCCATTCTTCCATATCCACTCCTACATATACTGTAATTTTCAGATCAGCACTACTCTACTCATGCCAATGCCTCATCTGTCTTCTGAGCTGTGGTTTTATGATGTTTCAAAATCCCTTCTTTGGCAATATGTCCATAGAAAAACTATATACGTCGTTTTGTTTTGCAGTGCAGTATGTGCAGAATTTATTGTTATAGCTTATATTGATGGCCTCCCTTCTTTCTCTGAACAGACATTATCACTTCCTGTAGTGGTGATAGTCCATGGTAGTCAAGACAATAATGCCACGGCAACTGTGTTGTGGGACAACGCTTTTGCGGAGCCGGTACGTAAATGTCTGTGTGTTCATGTGTGTCTACGGTCAAAATGTAATTTAGAGATGGCTAAACATTTGAATTAGCATCTGTTTTTATCACATAGACTTTACAGTTTCATGCACAGTAGCCACTGAACATTTATCCATCAGATTTTCAGCATATTTTTTCTAAAGCTCAAAGCACACTTTTCATAACCTTGACACGTAGAAATAGCGCCGATCTACATAAAATAATAAACAATTCTAATAACACTTCAAGAAATTCGAAGACGCAGTGTGCTCAGGGAACCTTCAACTTTTGTCATTTTTTCTCATTTCAATCAAGAATGTAATCAATTGGTTAAAAAATATTTAAAATAATCATTAGTTGCTGCCTTGCATATGAGTATGAATGTATATATACATGTTTTTAATTAAGAAGGTGAAGTTTGTTAATCTACTTGGTAACTTTGTTGTTTTATTTTAGTCTGGATCATTTCATGAAATATCTGCTTAAACTCTACCACTCTGGATATAGATAGCTGTGTATGCTTTAGTTTATGCGCTCATGTTTGCACATTTCATCTATGGCGGCGTTTTGCATTCTGTTGGTGCCTCGCTCGCTTCGATAAAGCTCATGTAAATCCTCTGCTGTCTCCCCCCCTGCGTCTACAGGGACGGGTGCCTTTCCTCGTGCCAGATAAGGTGCTCTGGCCTCAGCTGTGTGATGCCATCAACATGAAGTACAAGGCTGAGGTGCAGAGTAACCGAGGCCTGTCTGAGGAAAACCTGGTCTTCCTGGCTCAAAAGGCCTTCAGCAGCTCCAGCAACAACCCCGACGACTACCGCAACATGACTATGACCTGGTCACAGTTTAACAGGGTCAGCAGCGGTTTCTTTCCTCGTGATCCTCTGTCTTTCCAGATGAATATAAACACACAGCTATTATATAGAGCATACTAATTATCTGATATCATAAGTCAATGTACAGATTCCTATCATGCCGCACTAAGAATGGGTTTTCTCATCCTTACATTTTTAAAATGCCCAAAGGCCAGTTTCAGTAAGCCATTTCAGCTGCATGCTTGTTCTCCATTGAGTGATTTACTATTGGTTATTCATACATAGAAATAATTCTTGCTCCATTTGCAGTGTCCCTACAGCCCTATTCTGTAGTTGACTTGAGTGAGGGGAGCCTCATTGGTAGCCAGGACTTCCATCTTAATGGGCCTGTTTGTCCACACAGTGAAAGGCTGGAGGCCTCATTTTCTGGCTCAAAGCAGCTGGCGATGGCCGAAAACGCACTCACATTCACCACACACCATCAGTTTCATTAGATTACGGGAACATCAAGTTTCAGCCGCTTCACAGACTTGTGTATAGGCTACACACACATACACACAGTTTAACCGTCTTTTCATTTTCTACCTTTCTCACACACACACAACATACATACACATACATATCATGATTCAACCAAGTGTGTAACATCATGATACATGACTAGAGTGACTGCAGAGGTTGAGCATACGTTGTTCTCTGTATTTATGGACGGGGTGGACATGAGGGAATTTGAAAACCTTTTAAAAGATGTACATGTGTGTTTTAATCCTTTTTTTTTTTTTTCCAAAACCCCTTTCCTCTACAGGAAAGCTTGCCAGGGAGGAACTTCACATTTTGGCAGTGGTTTGATGGTGTGATGGAACTCACAAAAAAGCATCTCAAACCACACTGGAATGACGGGTAAGGAAATTGTAGAGGTTTTTGTCTGTTACAATATGAAACTTAAAAAACTTAAAAAGAATTTTAAAAAAAGCCTCTCTTTTTTCAATCTGACAGCTGGACTACATGTTCTGTAAAAGTAAATGTTTTCCTGTCCCCATTTTGTCAGTCTTAACAACGGCAACGGTTCGTTTTCATGATTTTCCATGGCAACCTGGGGAGCTGGATGTGCTCTCCCTCTCTAATAAACTAGGATTGAAATGAAGGAGACAGGCATGAGAGAAAACACATGACTTTTTTTTTTTTTTTATGTCTCTCTCATTCTGTATTTCTCCTTCTCCTCTTTTTAGTGCCATATTGGGCTTTGTGAATAAACAGCAAGCTCAGGATATGCTGATGTCCAAACCCAACGGCACCTTCCTTCTACGCTTTAGTGACTCTGAGATTGGAGGGATTACAATCGCTTGGGTGGCAGAAAATCCCAACAAAGCAGGTATGACGTGTAAATGCTTGTTATAACCCCAAATTTGAGGTTTACATAACCAGAGGAGAGAAGCCAAATACAATTTAAGGTTCTTATCGTATTGCTAAATTCTAATCTAGGTCTCATTGGCTTCCTAATTATTGTTTCACCATTTGTTAACTCGCCTCTGTGTGTGTTCAGTCAGGTTGTGTTAGCTTACATGCTGCCAGCAGTTTTATAAAATGGGTTTTGGTGAGAGCTGTTAGACTCAACTCTATGAACCAGGAATTACAAACAATGAGCTTAGAGTGGCCTAATGGAGCTTTAAGTTAGATCAGTGTCAGTACTTTCACAACATGAATTTGCTGCTACTTATCATCAAAGATAGCTTAGTGTGTGAGAATGGTATATAATTTGTAGATTATTCAAGTCAAAACTACATATTTTTGTTCGACTGGTGACTAATGATATTGAAATTCAAAATGTTCTGGGGAAACTATTATTGATGATACTGTGGTATGTCTCCAGGGGAGAGAATGGTTTGGAACCTCATGCCCTATACAACCAAAGACTTTTCCATTCGCTCTCTGGCTGACCGCATCAGCGATCTCAATCACCTCCTGTTCCTCTACCCTGACAGACCGAAAGATGAGGTTTTCTCCAAATATTACACCCCACCACTCTGTAAGCAACCATGTGCTTGTACAGGCTGCTGTTACTTTCAAAAATTTAATATAGCTGCTTAGTCTCCTTAGTGGACAAATGTCTTGATTGTTGTGTGATGATTCTCTCTCTCTGTGCTTGTTTGTTTTAAAGCCAAAGCGGTGGATGGCTACGTGAAACCACAGATTAAACAAGTGGTGCCCGAGTAAGTATCTAGCTTCCTGTCCACCTTTCCTCCTGTTCTCTCATCCTTGCTCTTTCTCTCCTTTCATTCCTCTCTGCCGTCCACCCACCAGTTTTTCCTCTGTGGCAACATTTAGAGTTAATCACTAAATATTGGACCCTGAATTCAGATCAGCAATTAGTTAGCTGTTACAGTTGGAGGAGGCCAATTAAGGATGAACAGGGTTCCTGAGCGAGCCTGTCTTCCACTCATCATTAGAGTTAGGCTTGTTAGTTAGCAAGCCCCGCTCCCTGCCTGTCTCTGCGGTTGGTTCACCCGCAGTACAGAGAATGGCCATAATGATGCAGTGAGGCCTGGAAAACATGCTGAGGGTAGTTGCTTAGGCAACTGCTGAACATAGACTCATACGCTTTTATCTTGGGTTAATGTGTGTGTGTGTGTGTGTTTGTGTGTGTGGCTGCTGATGTTCTACAGCACGGTGGCTCAGCGGTTAGCACTGTTGCCTCACAGGAAGAAGGCCCTGGGCTCGAACCCCGGCCATTCCAGGTCCTTTCTCTGTGGAGTTTGCGTGTTCTCCCCATGTTTGCATATGGAGAACCCTTTCATTCAAAACCCCACCCAAGCTACACACCACCTATCCAGTTACCGGACACTCAATTTACGTGGGTTTCCACTGGGTGCTCTGGTTTCCTCCCACCATGTATGTAAGACATGTATGTTAGGGTTCATACTCTGTCAGCGCCCCTGACCGAGGCACTGGCAAAAAGAAATGGAGTTGGTCCCCAGGCGCTGCACTGCAGTTGCCCACTGCTCCTATTATGTGTGTGTGTAAAGGATGGGTTAAATGCAGAGGATCAATTTCCCCATGGGGATTAATAAAGTACTTCTTCTTCTACAGTTTTGCTACAGCCAATCCAGATCCAGCAAGTGGAAACCAAACCTATATGGATCATGGCGCCTCTCCAGCACCTGTCAATCACCCTCACACCTACGGCATATACCCACCTATGTAAGTCAATAAGCCATTTGACCATAATGAGCAGCTCTGTGTGAGTGTGTATCTACACTTTGGTTATGTGCTGCTGGCTTTTCTGAGTGTGGGTGGCTTCTCTCTGTGTCCTGTGGCAGGAGTGACCCTATGTTGGATGCAGACGGAGACTTCGACCTGGATGACACCATGGATGTTGCGAGGCATGTAGAGGAGCTCCTCCGGCGGCCTGTAGAGAGCCAGTGGGGCGGCCAGCAGTCCTGACCCTTGACCTGTTAACTTGTGACAACACCAAATGAACCCTGCCTCCCAACTTGCCCCACTCGCATTGACATTTCTCATGGTTTAATTCCATTCATTTGTCTCTTTTTCAGATAGCTATAATGTGAAATGTTAATAATGGTTGTGATTTTTTTCTTTTCAGCATGAGAGCATGCATGTCTGTGACTTCCCTTAGTTTTATTTGTGTCCATAAGTGTTTGTAAAACAGACTAGGTTTAATGGAAAACCTACAATGTTACAGTATTGTGAAAAAGAGAAGAAAAAATAATATTCATTCACATTGTGCATGCATTTCCAATTGATTTTGAACAGATTTAAAAAAAAAAACATATGCTACTGTATGAAGACATTTTAACAGTTGAATGTTTTTGTTTTATGTTTTCTTCTTTGTAAATGGGTTATCAGTATTTTCCGTGACATTGAACTTGCCCTTTGCCACATAAAATGAAACTTTAATGAAGAGTTTTGCTTTTGCTCTTAACAACATAATCCGAGTCATTGCTCTGCAGAGTTTCAGTCAGTTTTTTTGTTTTCAAATCCATATACACTAACCTAAAGGCAGAGTAACTCTTAGCGCTCTGCAACTGAGAGCACACACATCAGCACACGGTACACATGCGCAAGTATATGATGGATTTGTTCTGATTTTTTCACCAGCTGTAACCCAGAAAGGGGGGTTAATGCACCTCCCTCACTCTCACAGGGCTATTTTTCTTCTGTTTGTACACAGAAATGCAAATCTAAGCATTTACCCAACGCTGCCTGCTTGTCCTCTCAGGTCCCTCTGTTCCCCTCATAAATGCTACCTCGCATTATTCTATTGTCAGTAGTTGTTGCTATTGGTTCTGTTGTTGTTTCTGCACCACATTCACACCAGTAGGTACGCTCATTGGGTTTTGTTCTCGTAATTTGTATTAATATGTGTGAAAAAGATCCCTTTCTGCCTGAGGGTTAACTGTCTTCTGTTGGCCGTTTTATGCTTGAAACCACTCACCTGAGGAAGTCCAGAGGCATGGAGTGTCATAAATCTGGTCGTATGCCTGAATATTATGAGCTGTGCTTATTTTGCCTATCCGTCCGCTTGTCCCTGTCGCTGTGTCATGTCACTGTGGCATAACCGACTTGTGCATGTGTCTATGTGACCACATGACCTGCGCCAGCAGCTGAAGTTGCGAGGCATAGATAGATAGGCGCAGGCTTTGAATGCCTGCACAGACTCACCATCCGCTGCATGGGTCACATATAGAACTCAAGGAGATGGTGTCATTTGTTTTCATTGTGTGTCGCCTTTTTGCTACTCACGTAAAAGATAAACAAACAAAAAATGAGTCTAATAGAAAATATAAAAAATATTGAAACTATTACCCTACTCCCTCCTCTGACACACACACACACACACACACACACACACATACAACGCTGGATTGAAAACATGTTGATACAGCCTTGCACCTCAGGAATGAATCGCTTTGCTTAGCTGATGCACAAGCTAAATAGAAAATGATCTATGTATACTGAATATATGAATTTATTTTCTCTATCATAATTCTATTTTATTATTGTTTCTCTGGCACTCCCCTATTGAATGTAACCCCTTTGCATGACCCTGTTGAGGATTTACGTACAAATACCTCCTCAGTCTGACCAGAAGTTTTAAGTCATGTGTCACGAGAAGAACCAGTTGAAAAAGGACACAGAGCAACTGGAAATCGGAAAAGAATTAATGATGTAGTTTTTTTGTTTGTCTGACAGACATTACAGTATTTAAACTATTCCCTCGTCTTTTCATTTTCTTTCTTTTGTATCTCTTCTATCTCCTGTTTTTGAAATCTCAAGCTACATGAGCAGTCTTGTGATATATCCTTTATTTCCATTATCCTCATCATTTTGAGCTTTGTTCCACTGTAGACTGTGTATTTTTCAATGATGTAGATGACGCTGTGTGTTGTTCGATGTATGTACCATGTTTGTGGTTTGGGTTTATCACTTGGAGGTTTTCCAAGAGAAACAACTGTTGAGTTGAAAAGAGGAAAATAAAGTTTTATAAATAATTTGAACTCAACCTGTAGAAGTACAGAAGATTTTGATGCCACTACAAAATAAATGCTATTTTTTTTATGTGTGAAGTCACCACCATGGATTCAATCCCCGAACAGCAGAGCCAGAGACCTGGCACAGCCTGGATTCAACAGGAATACGCAGAGTAAAAGTATTAAATGCATTGTATAAAATATGTCAGGGAGATCTGGCATACACTTAAAACATCCACAAAGATTCTTGTACATGGAAGTAACTAATTCCACTATAGTAAATATTACTTTTACTTTAAAGGACGATACCACCAGACTATCTCCAGTGCTGTCAGCCATCTCATTTCATACCAATTTAGAACAACATAAATATCAACTTGTAGACTGCAATAGCTCATAATACGTAGAAAATAATACCTCCTTCTATTATGAACACTAAACTGAATGTGACCTATAATGGTTGTGCCAGGATGGTACTAAAATGTATCATTTTATATTTGGAATTTCAGTTTTCAATTTTATTTACCTGTAGTAAATGGTAAATGATCAAAACAGAACAATCAAAACATCAATATGGTAGTCAAATTTGTCAAATTTCAACATCTGCGCTTAAGAGAGGGTAAGTATGGAAAGCCAGCTGGAAAAATAATGCAACAGTTTGTGTATGTGCATACCTGTTTTTACTACATCATTCAACCACACTGCCCTTTGGCAGCAGTAGTTTTTCCAAATCTACAGTAGCAGCACTAATCTCAGCATAACTGTCTGAAATAAGCACACTTCTGCCATCTGGTGGAAAGAAAAGAAACAAGCTTTATTTCTTGTGCGTTAGAGCTGTTGCCTAAATGCCAATTATCTGGCTGGTGTCATGCCTGGGAAAAGTGATAAGGAAATCTAATTTGCACGGAATTCAATAAAATGTGGCAGTTAATGCCTAAATAATTTTAATGATCAGTTTGGAGAATTAGAAATTGACTGGCTGCTTCCTCAACAGGAAAACTAATTATTACAGTTGATTAGAATGTATTGCATGCCTGTTGGTGCTTTATTATTTATACATCATCTGCAGGCTACTGTGTCAAAGACTCAGGATGAATTGTGCTCTGCAGCCGGGTCCCTCTCAAGATTATTTGCTCGTCAGTGATAGTAATTCAATGAAAAGAGCTCCTAGAGGTCAGTGGTGGGTTGTTGCTTGGATACTGAACCGTCATTCATTACAAGGGCTTTAAAACAGAGGCATGAGCACAGCAGCTCGAAGTTGAAGTGATAATCAACTCACAGGAAGGTTTTTCCTGCAGAAATGTAAGTCTGTATACAGAAGATTTGTTAATATCCTTTGTTCATTAATACGACGATGAAGTCTTAATTATGAACAAACGTATTTTCAAATTCTTAAATAAAACTTGCTTTAATTGCATGATGGTAATTAAGAATCGTTTGGCCAAAGCAGGTTGTACAAGCCAATGTTAAGCATAATGATTCAAATATTTTTTAACAGTTACTACATAGTATACTATAAGCAAATAAATAAATAACAAAAGCTGCCCTGGGCATATTTTGCTGCTTCCATGGCAATGTCAGTTTTTTCTTTTGCTCTGAGAATGTAAAGTGCCATGTGGCCTGCTGTTTATTTTGGTAAATAACTTGGTCCTTATGCAGTATCTTTTGCAGTTCAGTCTTTGGTCAGTCAGTCTGTTAGTTAATTTCTGTCTCACTTTCTGTCTCACTATAGTGCTCAGATAATTTGATACTCACATTACCTGTGGCTCAGGAGGAAGAGCCAGTCGTCCACTAATCTTAATGTTAGTCCCTGGCTCCTCCTGTCTGCATGTTGAAGTGCCCTTGAGGAAGACACTGAACCCAAGTCGCTCTTGATGGGAAGGCCAGCATCTTGCAGGGGTGTGTGTGTGTGAATGGGTGCATAAGAGTGTAAAGCGCTACATAATGCAACCCTAAAAAACCTCAAAGTTTATTATGAGTTTTTGTAAATTATGACCAATAGCTGATGTACCTTTGTTTCTCTCCATTCTCTCCTCTTGGTAACACAGCGCTTTGTGATTGTATAAGGTGGACTAGCTTTAAGGTGTTCATGGAATTGTATAGCTCTTTTGGGGGTCCTGATTATTCCTTTAAATAGTTATAATTGACAAGCATGTAGTTATGGACACATTTGCCAGGCAGTATCTTCTACTGAGCGAGATAAATCTAGCAGACACACAGGTATGGCCAGCCGAGTATGAAAAATATGTCATCCACCATTTGACATTTAAGATAAGATAAAAAAACATTTTGTCATCGTAGGCATAAAACAAAATTATGTTTGGTAACTCTCGGAGACCAGAAGCAATAGAAAATGAGATAAAAACAAGATACCAAGATAAACACAAGATAACGAGATAAAAACAAGATATTAAAATGGTATTGTATAACGAGTTACATTAAGAACAATACAGAGACATGTGAGCGGAGAGGTACTGTCCTCTATGTATATAATACATAAAAGGCACTTATGCATGGCAGATAAACCATAACAGTGCAGTATAACAGGGATTTGCACAATGAATGAGGTGCTCATTATTACAACATTGATACAATATAGTATGAAGATTTGAAGATTTTTTATTCAGATGTAATATGTATTGTAAAGTGTTGGAATGCATTGGCAGCAGCACAATCTTCTGTGCTGTTTTTACCACCCAGACCAAATCCTTCTGGCTCTCGGCTTGCAGCTGGCATACCACACCATGGCACACTGGTACTTCTGTAAAAAGTTCACTAGGAGCTGAGAGAGAAGTTTCTTTCTTTCTTCACCAGGTGGGAGGAATTAAGGGATTATTTCTGGGGGATTATAATATTAAAAGCGGAGCTAATATTGTTGACATTAGCTCCGCTTTTAATATTATTATTAATAGCATCCTGACATGTTTGTTTGGATGCTCCAAGTGGGACAGGGCTGTATGAAGTGTGATTGAGACCGAATCCTCTGTACATCTGTTTCCTCAATAAGCAAACTGGTGTCTGTCCAGATCAGTGATGGTGATGGTGTATTAAGTTTGCACTGTTTGCAAAATTTTGAGACATCAGTGCAGCAGACAGTTTAAGAATACAAGAAAGTAATTAACTGGCTGAATCATTCCTGCAGTCTTTTGAAAGAACCACATATCTAGGTTCTTTATTGTAGTTTATCTAAGCTATAACACCACCAGGTGTCAGTAAAATCTCATATATCAAACAGGAAGTCATGCACTGATTGGGTAGATTTGGGTTTAAATCACAGCAATGATTTTCACATTAAATAGTATCATTGATTGAGAGCAAAACGTTCAAATTAAAATACAAGTCATTATAAGATATAAATGTAATGTGTTAGTTGTCCTTTTTATCAAAGTGAATAAAATGCACTATTTGGATTCATACTTAACATGTTGTCATCACTCTATATGCAGCAAAGATTGCTGAATAGTCTGTCCTGCTTGTTATGTCTTCATCTTGTCACTGTTGGTGTCCAGTTATAATATGTCACCTCACTTCACAATCCTGTCAGTCTGGACAGGATTGTGGACCCCAGGAAGAGTAACTGTTGCCTAGTGTAATGGCTAATGGGGATCCTAATAAAGTAAACTAAACTAAACAGGTGTGACCCCATCATCCCCCTAAACAAAGAAATATATACAATTGCTATTTAATGATTAAATAACTTAAAGGTACCCTGTGGAGTTTTTGGCCTATAGTATTGCTATGTAGTATTGTTTATACATGTGGGTCCCTGTTTTGTTTGTTTCATGAGGACACGTATGCATGAATGCACATGAAACCCGCCAGTGGTTTCGCGCTATTTCACTGATCAACAGGTGGTTATATGTGCTAAGAAATGCAACAATGCTTCAACGAAGGCAGAGAAGAAGTACACACAATGCGACTGTCTGACGAAGACCTGTCTGGAGTGACAACAGATCCCCATCTTGTCTTTTGTTTCGATCATGGATTGTGCCTTTAAAACTGAGAATTGCACAAGCAAAAAAGATACAAAAAAGATTTTATATCTGGTTTCTGTTCCTGTTGGACTGATTCTCACACGAGCCAGCGCAGGAAGTGCGGTGGCAATACTCAGGAAGACACACCCTCAGCTCCCCGGCAGAGAACAGCAGGAACTTCCTCTATAGATACCATCATTCGAATGTACAAATCACATTGTGCGTCTGTGAAAAGTTGAATCTTGTTCTTGCGGTTTCATTTTTGTCTCGGTGCCTGCCTTTGAACTTATACAATGATAATTATAACTCAACTGATGCTATAAAAAATGAGAAACAAAGGTGTGAATGAACAATTGAACAATGGCTTTCAACAAAAATCTTGTGTGGTAATAAATCCTGAACGTTTGACTGGATGACCCCTTCTTCTTTTCCCCTGTAGCCAGCTGGGATTAGGAGACTTGATCAATAGCCAGCTGTCATCAATACGATAGCCTAGCTTCTGTTGATGGGCCCCGGTGGGAGGAGGGAGCCGTTAGAGCCCTGGAGGTATGGCAATGGAGATCCATTGGTCTGAACCTGACAGCTGCTGCAGCAGGAGGGAGAGGTGCCTTACTGTACACAGCCATAGCTGACATCCTGCCACAGGAAATTATAGCAAACCTCATTAGAAAACAACTGGGGTGTTATTTTATATTATGATCGAGAGTGCTGATACTTCGTATTTCACTTCCTTTCTCACTGTTTTATTTTAGCTCTTTTTACCCCCCGACAAACAAACAGTATGTTTTAATCTTCTCATCAGTCACTCATCAGGCCCCGATGTCTTCAGTGAGTAATGCAATGCTCTACAGCTCAGTGTAACAAACAGTATTTGCAGATGGATCACTGAGGGGCGCTTTCAACCAGGGTGACTGGTCACATCTTGTGGACTCATGTGAACTGACCCTCCTCCCCCCACCACCACCACTCTCTCCCTCGGTTTAGGTCCACGTGGAGCTGATGTTTGAGTTCGGAGACTGGTTGTCAGAGGCCTTTTCACATAAGAGTGAGACAGCTGGGCCAGGCGGGGAGGCTTTTAAAAGCAGAACTTTTGCTAAATAATTTCTGAGAATGCATAATACATGACCCTGAGAGATCACGAGGGAAAGGATGGGGGGAGGGAGGGCAATGAGAGTGCGTGAGGAAAAGGAAGGGGCATAAAATCTCTCCAACCTCCTCTTCCTAGACATTTACTGTCTCAGTCTACCAACAAGGCTTCCATTCCTTCATCCTCTTTTCACTCTTCTCCTGCGTTGCGTCACACATTCACAGATTTCATTCACTTCTCCCTCTCACTACCTTGTCCTTGAGAAGTAGCCGGGCTTTAGCTCCAACAGTACTCACGCGTCTGTAAGTCATTTTCATTCATAAGACTGAAAGCGATTAGGGAGGCTGTGTTTTGGCTGCAGATTATGCCACTTATCATTACCAAGGTCTGCCTCTTGTGAAAATATCTACACAGAAACACTAACACCCTTGAATAAGACCCTTAACTTCAACAGACCGTCCCGCCCTCTGACAAAATACATCAGATAATTACACAGAGTACGTAGTAATCTGCTGTGTGTCATGTCAGTGCTGCTATTTACCAGAAAGAATTTCCCCATTGTTTGCAGCATTTACATGCAGAATAACAATCTGAATATCAAGCCTGACCATGACGTAAAGACATTGCTTTGGCTCTGATTAGTCTGGCTATATTTGACAATTATGAACAGACAGTGAGCTCACACTCTCTGTTGCACATGACTCCCTTCATACAAATTGGCCATGATTTGATTTGCCTCCTTAGTGGGTTATAAATGGGGTTGCATTATCCCAGCTTATTGGCCATGTCTAGTCTGATGATGTGAGTTGGCCTGATGTTGAATATGCACCCTCCATTGTTGAAGTTTTTTTGGCCTAGACTCAAGAGGTATCAGCAGATGTTCAGCTTTATGGTATGTGAAACCGGGGTGCCAAGGTTAGCCTGCATGTAAGGATGTTGCACAACTACAGAGTGCAATCATAAATGACTAATATTCTCAGTCTCCTCTCTGATGTTTCCCCTGTTTATGGTCTTCAAATCAATATCTGTAAGAAGAGGGATGGTGGGGTGGAGGAAGAGCATCCCTGCATCTTTGATGAAGAGTCAAAGTACAACTGTTACAGGCCTTTGGATTGTCCACTAAGAATACCACTGCCGGGAACTGTGAAATATCGTACTGGAATACCTACTTTGGCCAGACATCATTTTTTTATAAAGGGAGAAAATGCATGTAATGTGCTACTTACTGAACTCAAAACAGACCGACATTGTCAACATTTTAAAATTAAACTGAAAGAATTTTAAAAAGCCAATTAATTATGTAGGCATGTGTAGGGGTGGGGGTGAGGGGGTATGTATGTGTCTGTATGTATATATGTGTATGCCGACGAGTCGTACTGCTGTTCCTATAAGGTCAACAAAATGTGCTACATAGTTTTACTCTGTTGTCTGTGAACATTTTTTTTTATTTTGAAGGCCCTTCTAGAGACGGGCACTGGAAATTAGCAGTATCTATACATGCTGTGATGAATTGCATTGCATAATTGCTGTGCAATTCTCAATGTAGATTGTATCTGTCCCTACCAAACAAACATTAAAATGAATTGAAATGAGTGATACTGTGAGATAACAGAGGAATGTAATTTCATGTGTGAAAAGGTGCTTCAGGGACAGATAGTCAGCCTCATTATAACCATTATTATTATTTGTCTCTTCTATGCTCATTTATTTCAGATATATTCTAGATGTTACTGTAAATAAAGTTACAATTTCAACTTTCTCTTAAGGATAAATGTGTTTGTATTATTTATTATTGTGAGCAAGATTCCCAACATAAACGCAGTTAAATTCTGGTACCAGCAGACTTATTGAACGAGTACCGGATGAGTCTTTTCTCTGTACTGCATAGCAACAAATTACCTTGACAGAACAAGGACATGTTGTATTACTTATGCATCTACAGCCAGACTCAGTCACTATCTGATCCAGGTTCAGACCTGCATTTTGGACCTGCAGTTCCAATCCAACCTGTGCCACTTATAGACAAGGAAAGTAACAGCTGCTGCAGTTTCAATAGTGTTACTTGCTCACTTTACATGTTTATAGCGGTTGGTTATGGGGTTGTGGCTGTTTAAAATTTAACACACAATATTTAACAAGTTTGATGCCTAGAATATATTTTCTGCTGAATTTTAAGAAGGGTATCAAGTTCACCCTGCACGTTATCTGTCCTCTATCACTGTCTCTTAATTAATTTTTTTTTATTAATAGTGCAAGTGATTACCAGAATGACACAAATGAGGCAGTCATTGTCTCATAATGACTTTGGAAAGGGGTAGTTAGTCCTAGACAGGTTTTATTTGTGGAGAGGAAAAAATAGGGGTGTAGAGGTCAGAAAAAATTAGGATGTCTGAATATCTAAACTGCAAATCTTGCATGTTGTTGAAATACTTTATATATCTCCTGTTTATTGGTGCAACTCTGGACATGCAGCCTTAAGACATTCCACATTTTATTTGCTTGTATGGCTGTCGAGTGCTTAAAAAAACTAAATGCTGGGTTGCAGATGTTTAGAAGGTGAAATAAATACTAAATTAATTTACACGTGTTTCAAAAGCTGCAGTTGTTGCCTGCAGATAATTCATTAAAATTGCAACAGCAGTTTACTCGCCTTTGGGTGGCTGCATATCTAAACTATTACTTTCCTTTCCTGCAAGTAAGATCCATAGTTTTTATTTTTTTGCCATAAAAGAACGAGGTTTTTTATTACTCATCCAAAAGTGGTTTTGTTTTCCTTTTCCCAGAGGACACTGTAGCAATTTACAGTAAACCAGCTCTTGTAAACCAGCTTCCACTGAAATTGAGTGGAAGCATATGTGGAGAGAAAAGTGAAAAAAACAACCATACGAATAATATTTTTAAATTCTGATTTGACACAGATTTTTGTATGGCGATTTAGTTATTTATGTATTCATTTGCTATTTTTAAGGATTAAAAACAAAATGAATCACCATACTTTCAAAAAAAATCTCAAATAATGAGTCTCCTTTGAGCTCCCTCTTATGGAGAACCTGCAGCCTGCTAAATGGCAGAGTTTAAGTTTGAGTCTCAATAAGCTCCGTGGGATACTTCACATGATAAATAACGTTGATATTCCTGTAATATAAATATTACAATTGTTCTGCCTTTAACTGACTGAAATAGTCTACTTTGCACAATGCGCGCGCACGCGTAACGAATCAAACTGCTTGAGCGCGAGTAATTGGGTTTAATTGTACATGCGCGCGCGCGTGTGCACGCTTTTGTGGGCTCATTGCGATTGCGCCCTCGCAGTCTTGAATTTGTCCCGCGGATGCATGAGAAAGAGAGGGGAAGCTCTCCCGTTTGCAAGCACTGCAAAAGTGTGCAGGACGCAGAGCGATGCGCACAGCGAAGACTCCACAGAAGCGGACGTGGAGAGCGAAACAGATTTTTCAAGACAAGGAGACGAAAGTGCAAGCTGTAAACACATACGTCCGCAGCAAAGCCTGGCCATAAGTCCGTATTTCCAGTATTTTTACTACTCTAAACGTCTACATAAAGCTAATCGGAGGAGGTCGCGTGTGGGGAGGACATTGTCTGCTCATTATTTCACCAGGACGGTTCAGTCTGACCATCCGCTACCCGGCTTCAGAAGATACCGTGCGCTCCGAAGATGGACCGGCAGTGGTGATCCGGTGAAGAAGACAAACCGTCCTGGACGTCAACAAGTCCACCGTGCTTTGAGAAAATGGGTTGTTTTTACATTGTGGAGGGGAGGGCTTTGCTGTAGCCTAACACCGGCGGATCATGGCAGGGGTACACGCTTCAGATGCTGTGTCGGGACATTTTTTGGATCTTGCCATCGGCGCCCCGCCAACACAGGGTGAGACCAACGCTGCGGGAATCACCGGCGATGCGGCCGCGCTGCCTCCGACCGGTACCCGGGCTTACTTGGAGGTGTCGGCCTCTGCCCAGGGCTACGGGGCTGAGGGAGTTTACACCAATGGACGGTACAGGGAGCACGGCAGCCCAAGGATCGGGAGTGGCAGCCGTGATAATTCCACCGAGAGAAGCCAGGGAGGTGGAAACACACCTTGCGGCATCATGAAGGTTCGTTGATTGAAACACTTATTTCCCATCCCTTGTCATCGATTCTCAAGGTGACACACCAGCTTGTACCACATTATAGTCTAACTGAGCAATAGATGGAAATGTGTGGTAAATCGAGTGTTACTTAAACTGTGATCAAGACACTTCCAGGGGTCGTTAGAGTTTCAGTGGTTACCCCAGAATAAATTAGATTTAAGCTACTTTACTAAATCTCCTTATAAGTTTGGCACGAGAGAATGCATTAGGGAATTAGACTTTATGTCCCCGTACAACAGATCTACAATTCACTAGTCAAGAAATAAATGCCAAACTCTTCCATCTACTGTAGATCTCCTGAGAACACAACCTGGCCGGCTCATATTCTGTATTTTGGGTCCTTCACATGTCCCTGCATATTTTGTGTCAAACAAAAAACACACAGACACTTAGACAGGAAGTTAGCTCTATATGTGCTGCACCAGTCTTCTTGAAAAAACAATATATATATATATTTTTACCAAGATCCAAAACTCTTCATACAGGTTGCATCATTAATGTCAATTCAAACAGCAGCATGTTTAAAAGGAGCCTGACAATGACATTCTTTGAAGTCGGTTGCTATTGCTGCAGCTACCTTATTCCTCCCACAACACAGCACACAGTGTAGTTAAGCTGTGGTAATACAAATGCACACAATACAGAAATTGTAGAGTTGTAGTGTATTTGTGGTTTGTGAGAGTTCACAGAGGCCGTGTAATGATTTATTTGGTGGGTTTGGTGTTTATAGGTTTAAATTTTCACTACAAAATTTCTAAAGTATTCTGCTGCTGCATCAATGTATTACAGGAATAATTTAGTTTGGGTTTCTTTTTTGGATGAGTTTATATTTTTTAACAGTTGAGAAAGTAAAAGCAGATCTTGAATTTTGGTGTGCTTTAAAAGTTTTCTCCAATATAAACTTGATTTGTGGGCTGGGAGCAGGCCATCTTTCTCCGTGTAGCTCTTTCATTAATAGATAGTGTGGTTTTAATATTTTTAATGGTTGGCTAGTTGTAATTAGTGCTCCCATTACTGGAGGTTAATTAAATGGTCTTCTACTTATGGACAATATTGTCAGTTCCTAATGATACCCCATGTTATACTTTTATTACACATGAATGCCTTGTTTTTGACAGACTGTATCACGGGGTCCTTGGTGCACATTGAAATATTGCGTAGGTGGGACACACTGGAGAGTTGCATTCTGTCATATCAGTCCTAGTTTGCTTAGCAACTGACACAAAACACTGGCTACTTCTTCGTTACCCCCATCATTGGATTCCCAGTGGTGGTGGGCAAACACAACCAGCGCTCGCTCCCTCAAACAACACACACACATCTATGGACATAACGCCAGATTAAATCTGCTGCTGGTTGTCATCTCAGTGAAATCCAAATAAAGGTAAACTTCTCTCGCTGTATGAGCCTTTCATCCTGAGCCTTCTCCTTGGTATTTACCATGAACACATTTATTCTTTCTATACAAAAATAAGAAATATTATATGAGTCAAAAGCCCCTAAATCCCTCCTCTCTCTCCACAACAATCAGTCCACCTCTGTGAAGCTCATGAGCAATACATGACAGGAAAGCTGGAGGGGATTGCGCTGTCTAAATATGATTGATATCAAAGCTTCAAAGGCTCATTCTCTGAATGCTGTGTTCATATGACGTTAGAAAGTGATCCTGCTGAGCTTCGCTGGTATAGTGTGATGAAATTCTCATATACCGTCTCCTAGAATAAACCAGGGACAGCTTTAAAAGTAAGTTTAAAAACAAACTCATGCTGTCGTGTGTAGTTTCCATAATTGAACCTTATCCTGACTACATGATTAGTGTGATGTACTGTATTTGGCATTCAGATGAAAAATCAGCATGCTGTGCTGCGGGTGTTTGAGTGTTAACCTCTTGAATGACATGAGGTGTTGGTGGACAATGTGTGTCACTTGAGTGTGACTCTCTACAGTTGCAGGTAATGACCCCAGTCCTGATCCAATAAACTGACATTTTCAAAGCTCCCCCTATGACTACGTGCACTTGGCTGCAGCCATACATGTCCTTGATGATAGAAAGAGAAATCTCAGGTATGTGAAAGACATAATTTTAGACCGTGTAGCTGACTAAACTGATGAAGTGCAGGGAAACTGTACACTGTTTAATTTTGCATGGCTTGTGGAATTCACATCTCTCATGTTTGAGAGTAAGCGAAACTACTTTTTGCTGCAATTTTAATAGATTGCAGTTTTCCGAACACTTGTCTAGCGTTTTCTCTTTCTCTGGGGCAATTTCAAGTAGTCAACAATACCTCGGTTATATCCAGGAAACAAATGTTGTTGCAGTCTGTTTTGTGTTGTCACACAATGGTTTTGTAGAGCAGCTCTGAGAGTTTAACATAAATATATTTAAGGCACAGAGGTGAAGCATTATTATCGACAAAGATTCAGAGCCTGAAGTATGTCTTGTACTTTTTGATACTTTTTTGATATTCAGCAGGTGTGTCCAAAGAGGGTTTATAATTTGTCTGGGCACCTCTAGAAGGATTCATTGCACATTATAGTCACGACATGATACACACTGTTTAAGCAAAGCAGGGTAGGAAACTGGGTCAGCCATTCAGTAGACTTGGTTCATGTATAGCTTTAGCACGCCCACCTACACTTGAGCGGCACTTTGCCTGTGTGTTTGAGTGGAGTTTTTAAAAGGTGAAGAGGCTGTGGGTCCATGGGAATAGGGAAGCAAATGAGCAATTACAGCATTGCATTACCTCATTAACTTGGCTCTCAACAAGCAAATCTTAGAAGAGAGGAGTTTGCATGTCCGTCCCTTAAGCGGGGCATCCAACTTTGTCCTCTTGTCATTTCCTTAGCAGGGTGACAGTGTCATGGTGGAGAGGCTGCGAAGTGGCTAGAGGGGGGTTTGTGATGCAGCCTTGTTATGTAATGCTGGACTGTGGACAGCTGCAAGGCTGGCTCCAGCCCGGCTGCTGGGTGGAGGGAACTGACAACCAGCAGAACTAGTGAAGGAGCAAACCAAGACTTGAATGGTGACACCATTGGACCTTAACAGAATCTCCAAAGCATTTGCCATGTTGTTTTTTTTTCTTATTTCTTCTCTCCCTTTCGTCCTCTTCCCTTCACCCTGTAGAGTCCTTAACCTTAGCAGTAGATAAAAGGTCAAACATTTATTTTAAGAAAACACAGTTCATAGTCGGGTTAAAAAATAATCCAAAAAGAAGGAAAACACATCAGTGATGTAACACTGTTAATGTCCGTTGGGGAATAAAAATCAATAAAGATCACACAGTTATCAGTCTGCCTTGCATAAGGTCCTCTCTCCCATCCCCCTCTGCACTCTGCCTCCATGAGTGGCAGGATATCAATTCATCCTGTCATTCACGACCTCATATAACAGATTTTAACCAATCTGACCCAGTGTGCCCCTCATCAGATCAAGAGCATACTGGGATGCTTAATTAAGGGCTGACATATATGATTGGCTTATGGAGGAGCAAATCCTGTCGACTGAGAGCAGAAGCTTCTCTGCGTGAGAGAAAAAGAGAACATCCTAGAGGAGGAAGATGGGAAGGTGATACTTTGATTTTCAGGAGGTATAAGAGACGAGAGATTCAGGTTTTGCTCTCGAGAGTTCTTCACTCATTTATATTTAGGCCAGTGAAGTCTGGTATGTAGATTATAGGGAAGAATGTGAAAGGATGTGAAAGGACAAAACATGTTCTGTATAAAAACAGTAACTTGAGTGGTAATTTTGGCACGCTCGCATCTTCCAAGCTCGCCTCAGGTGAAGTGATGTAATCTGCTACATAGTTGCACCTTGGCAGTGAATAAATAAAAGGGATGTCAAATAACTACAAGCTCTATAATGTTCCTTCCAATCTCAAAGTTTTCCTCCTCCACTCACTAAAATAGAAATGGAACTGTGTTTGACCTCTTCTGGGCCTGATAACGGCTGCCACACATCACGCCGGTGACCAAACAGTTGACCTGTACTGTCGGCCATGCAGACCAAAGTGCCTTTCATAACTGCCTCAGGTTGATTGGTGGATAGTCTTTTTTTTATGGTTCATTCACGTTAATCCCACGGGTTCAGCGAGATTGGTATAAGGGATGGTCACTAGGTCATTAAAGTCATTTTACCTGAATGTTCCTAGAATCACTCCTGAGGGATTCTTGCTCTAGTAGAGGTTAGTGAAAATATCTGTTCCCTTGAGGGTTCATAATGGCCATGAGGGATGGAACCTGGGTTGCTACGGCTTGTGAAGGCATCGATTCTACAGGTATTAATAGACCCTGTGAAAACAATTGGACACTGTTGTCTAAATCTTTATTGTCAGGTTTACTGTCATGGCAACAATTGAGTTGAGGCATCCGTGACTATGCCTTTTCCTGTTGCAGGGCTCTGAATGTTGATCACGAGTTGTTTGGGTTTGCTCAGACTTCTAAACTTGGCATCTGTGACCAAATGATGACGTCATATCCTCAACATACCCCGATGTGTTTAAAGTCACTTTAGGTGTAAAACAAAGACCGTATTTGTCAATGATTAAATGATTTGTCCAAGATCAGCCTAATGATGATGATTGTATGACCATTCATTTATTAAATGGTGCATTAAAACAGTGCCAAGTTCATGTTTATGTTGTCATCTTCAAGCAGAAATAAATACAGCAGCAGTAACTTGATTAGTATCACAATTATTAGTATATATGCATTGTCTTGTAATGCCAGTGACACCATCTAACAGTAGAAAACGCACAATAGTGACAAGTTATTAAAGGACTAATTTTTTCTCGAGTTGGTTTGTTTTAGCTACAATATATTTAATTTACAAGTGGCCTACCGGCGGAAGAAACACAACACATTAACATTTTGACATTTAAGAAGTTTCCTTAAAACCTGTCTGACACCTGGATAGAAACGTAACTGTAGAGGATCTGTCAGACAAGAGCACAGAGTCTTAAATTTCTGCCCCTTGATGGATCCCACTGTCAGGCTGCCTCCACTCATGGCTATTGTTTCCCTAATGTGAGGTTTGGCTGATCCTGTCGAGGACATCTCAGTACAAGCCTGAACTAATAACACTGATTACATATAGTGGGATCATCTCAGATGATGATGGTGATGAGAATTGGAATAAGAGCCTATCTACGCCTGACTGCTCATATCACGGGCTTTGCGTAGAATAAGAGCTCCCTCCAGAAATTTAATTTAAAGTAATGGAATATGGCCACAGATCTCGGAAGTTCGGGTAAAATGCATGTCTCTTTTAATTCCCATGTCTCCTGCAGCAGCACCATGTACTGAACGCTTAGATATTTTTGGAAAACAGAGATCTGCACTGCGTTGAAAAGGAGGCAGCAGAAGATGTGAAGTGGTGATTACAGACGTCTAGGGCTGCTGAATCATCGCTTGCTCTCTTGGCTGATTCTTTCAAAGCAGCAATCTGCAAAACACAAACATTTCTAATAGGCCTCTTTGTATTTGAATCCACTGCTTAGTGCTAAACAAGGAGCAAAAGCATCAACAGTTTTATAAAGGTCAGTCACTCACAGAGAAGCTCAAGAGCCCCAAATGCATTCCTAGAACAAGAATGATTAACATCTCGGTGGGTTGAATTTAAACAAAGAAAAGCTGTGATTTATGTATGTTTTGTTTTTGTTTAACGTGTAATGTCAAGGGTATTTGATAGGCCTTGTAAAAATCTCTCAGATCTCTCAGAAATCTGTTATTGCTTCTTTGCCATTTAACTCAGATAAGAGCATCCAGAAGACAAGGAATCTAAGGACAAAAAACTGAGCAGACAGAAAATTTGTGATCAAATTTAAAAGGTAATGATTTGAGGTGTTTTAGCATAGCATTGTAATAATATAATAAAAACTGGGATGAAAACTGAACAGTAATCACTCTCTCTTGGGTGATCATGGTCCTCCAGCTCTTTAATTTCAAAGCGCTAATGCTAATTAGCAAACACTAGACTACACTAACTGCTTTTACAGCTCTGACAAGGATTAGGTGTTTTTGACTTTAACTTCATTGCAAATTGCTAAGAGAAGACACAGCACAGTAGAGTTTTTCTTGTTCGTGTGGCTATTCATCGCCTGTTTCATGGGGATGGAGTTGCCCAAAGTTGTCTCCTAATCCTTCCTCCTCCTTTATTCCCTTAAAGGATAATGACTTGACCTGGAACCTCAATTAATCATGTGTCAAATTGGGTCCCAGGCTAAGAGAGGCTTTCAAACAAGAACAATTGATTTGATTGGACACCACCAGGGTGTGTTTGGGGTGATGCCTTATCTTGATGATCCTTGTGGGACAACAATGCAACAGCGGTGATATCACAGCGGAGGCTGGCGTTTTAGTGTATGTGTGGTTCTCATGACAGAGAAAGATCTCTGGTTAAAAAAAAAAAAAAAAAAGGTCTGGTCAGGACATACGTTTGATGAGGAGATGATACCGCACTGTATTACGAGTCTTGCAGAATGGTCTTGGCTCTCTCAGGATAGCTGTTGTCATTTCAAGGACATAAGTAAGGATGAGTAATATTCAGATTTGTCATGCTGGATATTTACCAGCTTCATCTGGACGAGGGGAACAAGGGTCTGATGGATGAATAGGACAATCTGTCTGTGAAAGCTGCTCCACCGGGCTCTGCTCTGACATGTTTTTTACTGCCTGTAGAACATACGGCACTTCCTTTCAGTCACAGTTTTTCTTCTTCTTAATGTGCAGAAAGACAGGAAGGGAATGTAACAGTAGTCAGGTGACTTTGTGACTCCAGACGATGAAACGGTTTGCGATCATAAAAACAATCCCACCACAATATTCTTTTTTTTGTTGTTGTTTGAAAGCAATTTGAAATCTGTGTAATATCCCAACAATCCATTGTTTCACTGAATCCTATAATGTGGTATTTGTAACAATTTTAACACTGATTTTCAGGCTATTCAGGAGGGACAAGTTTATTTTGTGCTACTCTCATTCTCCCACTTTTTCTGTCATGATGTGTACTGTAGAACTTGTGTTCATGTTTTGTATCCTGTTATATTACAGAAGTAAGTGTAAATCCCAGGTCTTCCCCAGGTAATCCCACTGATGGGAAGGAAACATAGCAGATAGAGCCGGGCCCTGTTTCTTCTGGCTTCTTTCATCACACAACTTAATTAAAAAGAGCAGAAAAGGGATGGTAAAAGGTAAGACCTGCGCCAAGTCCTCATCGGCCTTGCTTTATTTACTCAGACAGTCAATCTGTGAGGTTTGGCCTGTCGGAGGGAGCATGCTGTCTTCACGTCCGCACCATTTCATTCTTCTGTTCCTCCTCCTCCTCCAGCTGCCCAGGGTGGTCTGGTGGCGATATCTCCGTGCCTGAGATCAGAACACAGAGAGAACGATTAGCAGGAGGGAAGGCTTTGATGGATGAATTAGGATGAGACGTGTGCGCGTATGTGTGCCTTTGGTGCGAGCGCGTGGTCACTTTCGATATAGGAAGTGACAGTGGTGGATGTTGATGTGAATTTTGCAGCCTTCTTGCAAAGTGCGCAACAGCTTTTCTCACAGAAGCGGAAGGAAATCCCTAACAGAGAGTTAGTCGGGACAGAAGACTAAATCTTTCACAATTGCTTCCTGAGAAAATAAAATAAAATGACGTTAAACTAATAACGGCCAGAGAATCACAGAAGAAAGGAAGTAACCTTTGATTGGATTTACACCAAGGCATGTGAGAGGCGTATTACTGCATATGATATAATTATAATATATCTCATTAGCCACAGTCAGCACTACTTTAACTGAAAGCACATACTGGTGCATTTTTTTGGTAAATTCAGTGGTTATGCAATAGTGTAAGGTTGGGTTCGGAGGTTTGAACTCCCATATTTAAATGGAGACTTCTCTTCTGGAGCTACTGAAAAAACACCCCTCTGGCTCTCCTATGCCGTCTGGTTTCTATATTTTCGTCTCCCTTGTCAGTGTGGATGCCAGTGTTGTTCCTGGGCTCTGTCTGCTCTGCTTTGCTGTATTTGTTTTCGTTTTTTCATTGCACTCTTCCAGTCATGCGTTATGTCTAAGCTCGCACCATGTCAAGCTCCAGTCTACTACAGACCTCAGCTTATTTATAGATTTTATAATTGCGGGCTTGGTCTTATATTTATCCATGTTGAAGGCTGAACAACACAAAGTGCTTTTTTTTTTTTTCCCCCTCTTGTGGGTTACCAAGCTGAGCAGTCTGTTGCATTTTCAAGTTGCCGTTGAAAGACAGCATGATGAGAATATTTCATGATCTGAACATGACTGACTTAACGTTATCTGATCAGACAGTTGCATCAGAATTTTGCGACTTTATTCCTCAAGTAGCAGGTATTATATCAACAGCAGTATCAAATATTTCAAATAATAACCAGCTGGGTGCCGAGAACTATTTCTTTCAAGTCAATTATCTTTGGTTTCTTTTTTTCAACAGTGGAACTCAGTGCACTGCAAAAAAAAAAAGTATGCAAAGTGCACAATGCATCATGCAAAACAGAACATAACTCATACAGGTCTTTCGATTGCCAAATATAGTACTAATGTGACCAGGCTCCTTCCTAACAAGTGTTCAACTGGCAAGGCGCTGGTACACAAACCTTGCCAGGAATTCACAGATGGTGCCATTTTTCTGTTTGCCCTGCATGGCACAGATGGCATAGGATGAGGAAATTTTGGGGCTTTGAGCACAAATTATTTTAAAATGATGTCTTCTGTTTGTTTAATGATTGACCCTTTTTTGACATTTCAGGGTTAGAAATCAATCTCACCGATTCGATTAGAAAATAACACTAGCAAAAGAAAATATCATCCAAGATTTAGCTCTTCCTTTTATAAAATACTAGTGGTTGAGAGAGCTGCCCACACATTAAAATAAATATCTCTTCTGATGATCCATTCTTAAAGTCAAACACCTACACAAGTCATGAGATGCAACTGAATTTATCTCAAACCCCTCACATGAGACTTCCTCTTCCACAGGAGACATTGCTTTTCATAATTTCAGCAATTACTTTTCATCCCAAATCTTGCGCAGATGTTACTGAGCCCATCTGCCTGGTTTGTTTTAAACATCTGCTTGTTTGTGTCCTCATTCATGCCTCATGTGACGTAGTATGTGTTGCCCCGGGGGTGTCTTTCTGCAGGTATCCGTGCAAGCACAGACGTGTCACTCAAACATTCCACTGATGCTCTAAACTTACACACACAAACACTGCTAGCATTTCCCATGCAGCGACAGTTTGTTTCTCTGCAGATTAAACAGAACACGTTGACGGTTTCTTCTTCAGGGCTTCACTGAATCACTCTTTTACATTGAACAAGCGTGTTTTCAGCTTAGCGAGGGGAAAAACTGCGTCTGTGTTCATCTTTACCTTCCTGTATATGTGTCTAGATGGTTCACAATGTGTGTTTTGTAATACTGTATTATGTGTGTAGTGGTAGTTACTGACAGAGAAAGGCTTTAGTCACTCTTGAGAATATATAAAATATGAGTTTGGGGATTGGAGGATTAGGTACAGGGGTCTCATGTGATCCAAGCTTTCTGTCTGCTCTGGGCCTCTAGTCCACCAGACCTCAGCTGCTGAATGTTCTGCAAATCAGTTTGTATATTTATGTTTTCTCTGAAAGTATACAGTTTGTGTGCGAAGGGGGGAGCAGCCCGGGCTTTGCTGTGACTTTGCGCTGAGGGATTTCATGTTTGTTCTTTCCGTTGCATGTGTAAGGGTCTTGAGCGAGAGATAGATGCGGACTTTACAGTGGGAAATGTGATACTGCGCACTGAGCTCTCCCCCGGAGCTGGGAAAATAAGGGAGGGAGAGGGAAAAAGTAAGAGAAGCCAAGATGACTGAGAGGGAGTTCAGTGATGTTAGTTTTCCTGAAATGAAAAGGAAGAATTGTGGTTAAGAGAAGGTTCAAATTTTCATTTAAGGATCTCCAATTTTATGAAATACCCAGATTCTTTAAGTGAATTGCTAATCTGGAGTTTCATCCCATCTTTTAATGAGCAATGTGAAAAGCATTCAGGTAGTCATTTAACTAAATATTAATACAAAGATACAAAGAAAACCAAAAACAAGGCCCTCCATCTTGAACCGATGAACTGTTCCTCAAACATTTCCAAGTGCGGGTACACTTCAAAGTAAAGTCATACAAAAACAAGAAAACATGATGACAAGTTCTCAACCACAACCTGCCAGTGCCACTGCGACCACATCATCTTTGCATAAGTGCAACATGGTGTGACAGTTGACGCTGGCTAAATGCTAGAGGGAATATTATTTCCACCACCTCATGTTTATTTCAGCTTCTGTGGCTGCTGCAGTTCCAGCTGAGCCTCTCAGCAAGGAGCAAACACCTTTTTTCCTCACAGCGAGAGGAAAAATGAGTCAGGAAAGGGTCGATAAAAGTCACAAGAGCAGTAACAAAACAAGTGGTAAAAACGCTGACGTCGTCTCAGAACAGTAGAATCCCTGAGGTTTACCCTTCTCCTCGTCCCTTCCAAAACCCTTTCCAAGTTTTCCATATTTTAGCCCTTACTGCCAACAATTTTTGACTACTGCATACTGTAAGATTGATTGCCTACCTTCCAGACAGCCATTAATTGCAATCGGTGCCAGGATAGAATAAAAGTCAACTATCAAAGACTTAAGATGAGTAATATATCACGGGGAACATGTTGGCTCCATGGTTCTGTCAAAGTTTGGTTGTCATTGCGGGACAACACAGGATTTGTTTGATAAACTCTCCTGGGTGGTCCATTCAAGGACACCTCTGACAATCCTGAATATTTTTTATTCACGAGCTATGTTGTTTGACAGTCATCCCCAACAATAAAGATCAACAATAAACAAACGGATGTTGTGAATAAGACAGGACAGGATTTGGTTGGTCCTTAGAATAAAAAAAAGTTTGCTGTATGGCAGCCAACTTTGAAGTCTTGAAGGACAAGATTTCAACACAATCTGCTCGCAACTGCAGTACCATGCAAAAATAAGGTTACTAAAAAGTTACAAGGTATTCAAACTAGATATTCATAGCAGTGAATGGAAATTAATGGCTGCCTGAAACCCAACATGCAATTTGTAGTTCCCGTAATGGGCAGAAAACACGCTGAATGTCAAGGTGTTCTTTTTATGTGGGCACCTTATTAATGCCATTGCATAATGTCAGATTTCAATTAGCCCGAACAGAGCAGGTCAGTCAGAGTAAGTGGGTACAAATTCTCAGCACAGAGTGACCCAGTTGTCAACAGCCTTGACAAGGTGTGCGAGAGGAGCACTTGTTGGCACGAGCCTTTTTTAGATGGAATCAGAGGTTGAGAGAGGGAGAGAGAATGGGAGAGAGGGGGAGACTGCTCACCGGTCTTCATCTGGAATCCAATTTTATTTGTGTGCTTGTGCATGAGAGCGTGTGTATGCATGTGTGTGTGTGTGTGTGTGTGTGTGTGTGTGTGTGAGGAGCGGATGTACACACATGAGTGAACGTAACCTTGAGTGCATGATTGTATGATTGTGTGAAAAGGTCAGACACTCATGCAACAGGGAAGTCGGTTTGGTAATCAGAGAAAATTAAGGTCAGTGTGTAGCTGTGATTGTTAGTGGGTTGGCTGGTGCTGAGAGGTGTGGGTGGCACACAGCACCGACCAAAAATACACATTAAGAATCGCAATTAAACTAATTCTGAGCTCGCCGCTCATCCTGTCGACGGATGCAACATGGTATCTGAAAGATTTATAGCTGTTGGATAGCGTTCAAATAAAAGTGTTACATGAGAGGAAATGACAGTAATCAACTTCACCCTTGGCATTGCTTGTTTACTGTTTTCAGTATTCAGTGATTTAAATATACCCTGATCTTTTAAAAGGACAGATTGGTTTTCAACTGGGTTTAATCTTCCCACACATCCAAAAGCTGTACAGTAAACAGGGGGCTGCCACTGTGACTATATTTTCATAATCACTGATCATTCTGACTCACATTAACAGATTAGAATACATCGACGTGTTTTTTTTTAAAGAACAAGAGTGAATAAAAGAAACTGCATGGGTAGGTATCTTTGAAATGAACAGTTATTGGTTTCCTTGTGCAAAAAAAAAGTAGGGATGCAACTAACAACTGTTTTCATTAAAGATGAATCGATTAGTTGTTCGCTCTACAAAATGTCGACGTCCTCGAATGTCTTCTTTTGTCCTGACCAAGATATTTAGCTTACTCTCACAGAAAATCAGAAAATATTAATATTTGAGAAGCTGCAATCAGAGAATTTGGACAGGTTTTTCTCAAAAGGTGCCACAAAACTACTTATCCACTAAAAATAGTTGGTGATTAATTTTCTGTTGATCGACTAATCAATTAAACAACTAATTGTTACAGCTCTACAAAAAATACTAATAATAGAATTTTGCAACTGAAAGTAAACAGTTTAAGTCATTAAAAACACAACATAAAAATATAATCCACCAAAATGTTGCTTATGCTTTCTTAAAATGCTGAAACCTATTTGAGTTATTTCAGTGTTTTATGCCACTAAGTATAAAAATAAATTATATAAACAGCGTCTAAACACAGAAAATTCCCATTGAAACCAATAAATTAGTGTTGGAATAAAAAAAATCTAAAATAATAAATTGCTATTTATGAGGCTAAATCAAATTGTTATCTGATTACAATCAATAGTTCATCCCTGGTCATCTTAACTTGCATCTGGAGGAGAAAAATTGAGGCTGCTTGTTGATCGCCTCACTCCTATAGTGACTGCTGTGTGAGGTCCTTTCAGCACTTGGACATACGCTTTACTGCATACTGCTTATGTGACTTGGCCTGCATGTTAAGTGCCCAGTGATGTACCAGCAGTGAAGGAAAAAAAAAACATACCGACATGTTCAGACTGCTCTGTTTAATGCCTCTCACCAGTGAAGAGAAAATAAAAGGGAAAGGAGGAGGAGGAGGAGGAGAGAGTCAGTCAGTCAGAGATGGTGAGAAAGATAACAAGAAAAAGGTAGAGGGATTGATATGGAGAAATAGATGAACTGAGAGGGCACTGTCTGTTTTACAGCTATGGGCCATTAGCACCTTCAGTTGGCAGTAATCCTGAACAGGGCGGACTGCAGTCTTCTCCCAACAGCACAGTCACGAAGCACGAGGATGCAGAAAGAGAGAAGAGAAGAGAGAGAGACGGGAAAGTGAGACACAGATGAAGGCAGAGAGTGAAGATGCGAAGCCATACATTTTGCATGTACATGCTTCAGTGAAGCCACGAGGGTGCTCCTCTTCTATCTTCCTGTCCTCGTTTAACCTGTGTAGTTCTCGTCTCTCGGTCCTTGAGAGGTTTGAAATGACTAAGGCGGCTTTTGCTTCTTACAAATGTGTGTTGTTTGGCAATTGTTATGCGCCGTCTTGAAATGAATAGCTTGTTAGACAAAGCAAGGTGGTGTAAGAAGTGTGTGTGTGTTTGTGTGCTCAGCAGATTGAGATTCTCTTTCATAAATGAATGCATTGTATATTTGTGTGGAAGTATGCCTCTGTGTATTTGTGTGGGTGCTCAATATAATCTAAAACAATTACACACTGAAATGATTTATTCCTAGATTATATAAAAACAAGATGACTCGTAATTGTCTACTTTATTTCTTTATTAGGTTACAACCACCACAATATATTAGTTACACGATGGATTTGAAATCAAAGCTGCGATGCAGTAATAGTCTGTGTTCTTCTCTTTCTTAGTCTCATGTTTGAGAGACTTGCTGATGAAGGAACCAATTGACTGTTTGTCTGCTTGTGCTTTTAGGAATTTTATTTCTGTGCCAAATTCCACTTCTCTCTTTTTTTTTTTTTTTTTTTTTTTCAGTTTTCACAGTTTTATTCAAGTCACATGCTTTCCCGTCATTGTTTACCCAACATGCAGCGTAAATATCCACAACCTATTAGAAACCAAATCCGAAACAGAAAGCCCCGCTCTCTCATCTGACGCTCACAGGTATGAATACACATGTAAACAAACGCATGTGTATCTGTTTAAACACAAACAAACACACTCACATAATCACTAAAATATGTGTTAGTTATTGCAACTTTACATACTCCTTCACATCATAATCTTATAGTACAGTTTTATATTTAACTTTTTTTCTTTTTTAAAATAAACTCAAGAACCCCTCCGGACATATTTTACGAGATATAAAAATACTCTTTGAAGAATCTTGAATAATTATTTGTGTCTGATATGGTTTTTTCAGTAAAAGGTTCATTGACCTAGTTAGATATTCTTAAGATTGTATTCATCCCTTCTCTCTTTTTGAAAAATCTGTTAAAAATGTAACTGCTGAATGCAAGATGTCCTCTACTTCACTGAGAAGAACATTATCAGTTTATCTGCACCTTCCACTTTCTCTTCTTCTCTCTCTGTCACTCTCTCTCAAACATACGCATGCATGCACACATGCAGCGTTATCATTAATTTGCGATTGCGGTTTTCATCAATGCTTGTGTTTCAGGGTGTTGAGGCTATACCTATGAGTATTTTCCCTATGTGGTATCCGTAGCTTACTTCTCACTCACTTTGCTGTAGCCTAAAGTTGATGGTTTGCGGGTTGGTTTGGGTTCAGGTGGTTGATTAACACATATTTTTGTTGGATGAGCAATGTGGATTTGCTCTCATAACGGGTCGGGTGGGTGCGGGTATTAAAAAACCCTGATCTGTGCATCACTGATGCACATACATCATTCTGCACAATGAAGGTCAAACATCTAAGTGAAGTAACAATAAGCAAAACACATTTTTGAGTGGAGTAGGTATTATAGAGTATTATGGGGTACTTTTTTCAGTAGACCGTAAGAGAGGACAGCAAATTAGATATTTAATTGTGCAGTGCAATTTGTTCCCGATAAGACAATGACGCTTTGAATCTTTGAATCTTGATTGACTAATTGAGGGCACTGAGGGCAGAAAACTTGACAAAATAACCAAAAAGCAAATAGAAAACCCTCATCTCTCTGAGCCAGCCTTTTTGTACGAATTTATTATCGACAGAATTAATGCTTCCTTCATTTTTTATTTGATAACGTTTATTTACTCAGGTTTGGTGAGAATGTGTTCAGAGTGTCTGTACCGATGAGCAAAGATCATTACTGTTGTTTCCGATTGAAGTTTGGGTTCTGAGAAACGCAGGAAGTATTTCAGGAAACCAAATCTGGTAAATGAGAAAAACACAGCAGACATATCTAATACGTGTCAGTCATCTCCATCACCTCAGGTAATTAGTATTCACACTGTATTCACAGGCACCTCATGCTGAGACTGATAAAACTCCCTCAGGCCTTGCATATGTGCCTGTGTGTGCTTAAGAGTGGGAAACAGGTGTGCCATTCCCCATTTGCCCGTCTTTGTTTACCTTGCTTGTGGCTGTGAGGAGGGTATAATGTGTGTGTGGTTGTGTGTGTTATTGTTTATGTGAAGGAGCATTCATGGTGCTGACGACAACGCCAACCCCTGTGGTGCAGCTTCTCTCATACCTGCCACTTACACTCCAGACTCCAGAGACCCATAGACCCAAAATGTGTCTGTGTGTGTGTGTGTGTAAGAGTGTGGTTGTCGCTTCAAAACACAAGTGCAGACTCACACAATAGCACCGCAGTGGAGCTGCCTACTATCACAGACAGAGCCGAGGGAGGGGAGGAAAAGAACAGAGATGACAGGATGAGAAGTAAAGGGGGTCTGGCTAAAGATGCAAGGAAAGTGAGCAAGAGAAAGAAAAAAAAAAAAAACAGCATTGTTTTGGTGGTGGGGGGTATTTTGATTTCCCAGAAATGAGGGAAAGGAAAACAAACAAGTTGGGAGAATGAGAAAGAATAATTCAGGTAACGCTGGGGAGAGAGAGAGAGAGAGCGCGAGCTAGCGTGAGTCTGGAGAGGTCAAGGTGAAAGCTAGAGGGGGTGATGGGTGTTTACAAGACAGAGAGTGACACAGAGGGATGGCGGAGGAAAACAAATGGGAAGGAGGGAGAGAAGAACTTGAGGGTGGGAGTGGGAGGGTTAACGTGATAGTCAGCTAAATCTTGAGGCTAGCCAGGCGCCATTAGATTAGCAGATAACTGCGCAGCAATCCGATTAGAGGCTAGTTTATCAAACAGTGATGCCAGAGTACTGAAGCGGAACACAGGTGAAGGCCAAAGTACACATCCCAGGACAACTTCAGGCTACAAGCACAAGCATACATTCAGTCACACACATACACGTGCACTGTTTGCTAATGTTGTTAAATGCTTTCCTGTCCGTGGAGGAGTTTGTCCTTGTGAGAGGATGTGCTACTCCTCCCTCTCCTCCTGTTCGGCCCCTCCTTCTTGTATTCCCACTCACCGCCAGACAAGAGAGAGAGATAGAGGAGGAGAGGAAGGAGGATCACATTTCCCAGAGTCAACGCTGCATAAGTGATATAGGAACCTCGCAGCCAGCTATCAGTCATAAGCATCTTCCAGCCGGGCCTGCGCCGAGCACCTCCACAATCTCCTCCCCCATTTCAAGTATTGATTTCAGACTGACGGGAGTTGTGATCGCCAGCGTAGATGTGACAGTGTGTTTGCCTGCCCTGCCTTGTGTGATACCTCTATATGTTATGGCTGTCATGTATGTAGGGCCATTAGCGTGCTTGCAGTATCAGGTCAATTGCTACATCCCTTATTGATGGAGCTCTTGACTGGAAATAAATTGAAGTAGAGGCTTGCACATTGGAAATGTGTCATTGACTCTGTTGGGGTCGTGAAGTATATTCATGCAGCGCCCACGAGGCAAAGGGGGCACGCACGCCTGGGGCCCTGGCATGTAGCAATGCAAAATAAAGATATGAATTACATTAAAACTAGATTAAAACTACATGCCACATTTACCTTTTGTTACACACATTATGCATCAGTGTGTTTTGGTGAAATTGAGACATCAGATGGCAAATTTGCAACGTACTGTTTGTTTGCAGTCAACATCAGCATAGAGACAACCAAACCGAAAAGAAAATACCAGACTGGTTCCCAGAATTGACACAATTAAACAGGAAACGGCAGAATTTACTGCCAATCTTCTTAAAAAAACATTTTTTTTTTTTTTTTAGAACAGCACATCCTGTCAGCAATGGAAAATTGCAGCTAGAATAGAGATAGCAGGTAACTGTTGGCTTAATAGCCGACTGACAACTGAACCTAATATTATTTTATATCAGTCAATTACCTGAGACCCTGCTGAAAGAGTTGGATCCATACCACCTTTAAAACAAAAACAAAAAACAGCTTGTTATTTTTATAGTGTCCTGTTCAACATGTTTTAATTCTTTGTGCTTTAGGAATATTAATATATTGTGGATATACTTTTTTGTTATATAGTAGTGGTGTGAAAGCAGTTTGTACACAATGTGTGCAACTATTGAAGTCATAGTCTAGCTTTGTAAGTACTGTTGCTGCTTGCATATCAATAGAAAGAGAAATATCGCTCCTAAATTTCTTCACATTTGCAAGATGTTTGATGGAAGAGACACATCGTTTCATGTCTCTGGTCAAACATCCATCGTGTCTCTATGTTCGTATCAATTCCCCTTAACGGAGACAACATTCAGCGCCACCTGACTGGTTCAACTGGTTGGTTTTTCCACTCAAGTCAAATCAAAATTCATTCTTTTGTTGATTTAAGCTCAAGTAGGCAGCAGCGTGTGACTGCGATCATCGATGATATCTGTGGGGGGAAAATAAGCCTGTGACGATGCTCATAAGCCTCGTCGACCTGAAGCCAGTCATATGAGCACTCCTACATGCTCTTTATTACAGGGTGAAGGAGGCTATTTAATGGAAAATAGCACTGTGATGTAAAGCTGTATGAAAACTAGTGCTTTACCAGTCTAAGGTCATTATTATATAGTGGAAGGTTAAGAATCACCTGCTGTTATCCTTGACCTCTATACATATTAGTTGAATGGGTGGTAACAGGTAGAAGCTTTGTTGAGCTTAGAGTTTTAAGTATGAACATAAAAAAAACACTCACTAGACCTAGATGATATTGGAACCATCATATAAGCTCTTTTGTTATTTTTCTGTTCATATTTTCGGCACAGAAATTTTGTTTCTAGTTACAGAATCACGGCTCTGTCTGGTTTAAGAGCATGACAGAAAGTGAAAGAGGATGTGTAGTCGGAGATTGTTTTCTCTTCACTTTAAAAAGCAGAAGCTGAAAGCTGAACAATCAGCCGGAAAAAGTGGCGAGTCAACTGTTTAGCAGATCCCTCGCTGTATTTGTGTGTGCATGTTTGTGTGAGAGAGAGACACACAGAGAAGGCAAGACATCTGTGAGGTAATGCCTCATAAGGTTTTCTCGGTGCGTCTGGCTTTGTTTTTTCGGAGGGATGAGGGATGTGGCTTGCCGGGGAAGAGACGAACTGACAGCTGCACAGTGCCTGAAAGGACAAACAGTGACCTAAAGGCTAAGAGGGTGAAAAATGCACATACTCTGAGGCTGCTCAGTGTCCTTTGACCAACTAATGTGATATTGCAGCAGGCTTTGGTGAACGCTGCTTTATTTTGCATGCTTGCATCATGCTGACTCATCACTTAGAAAGAGAGAAACAGAGACGCAGAGACAGAGAGAGTTTGTATGCTCACTAATTGTTTCTTGCTGCTGTTAGACTCTTCTAAACACAGCTTTCCCATCACTCCTTCCTCCTTGCATCCTCACTGATGTAACGTTATGTGATCAAACTGTGTGTAACTGAAATGAATCCTGACAGATTGATGAGAACATTGACAGAGTGAGGAAAAAATACGTGCTTTTATTTTATTTTATTCTATTTTTTTTAACTCTCGCCTCTCAACAGAGCTCCATCTACGCCACTTTTGCGCTTTTCAGCACATCTGCCCTTTGTCAGAAATAGCAACCATGCTGGAAAACGTACAAGCAAACACCTACAGCTTCACCTACCTTCTCTCACATTCCCATCCACCTGTGTATTGATTCTTCTTTGCATTTTCACACTGTTCGGGTAAACAGTTAAAACAGGATGACTCATTTTGTTGTGTGCATTGCTTTTCTCTTGCACCAATGGTATACACTGAGTTTGGTGTCCTTCAGACCACCTCTGCACAGCTCAGGAACTGGATGTACTAAGCTCAGTGAGTGGTGCACAGTAGCTTTTAGCCCTCTTCCCCACTGTTAGTGAGCCGGGCTTCTGTTTCACCTGCATTCGAGATATACATCTTTTTCTTGGCTGATGCATATCATCCTACTATTTCCCTGCAGAATCCATTTGATTTCTCCTAAGTTTCAGGTGCTGTGTGTAGAAATTATGCTTGTGAAGAATTTTCAGGTTTACAGCTGAATATGACACACACAGGTGCCAAAATTGTAAACAAGATTTCCATATTCTTGTGTGCTGTAAATAACAGAATTCTGTTTATGGTGTGTGTGTGTGATGTATTGTAATGTTTTTAATTAAAATTTAAATTTAATGAGACTTCAACCTGGTGAGTTAAAGGTTAAAGGAGAATAATACGAATATCACATAGATGATAGAGGTTATTAAGGTAGAATATAAAGAGTTCACTCTTGAGGTAGCGAATGCTTTCAGAAATTATTATTATATTGACTGTACGTGTCCATATTTCCAGACTGTTCTTGTTCTTTTGTGCCGGATCACAGTCATTCCTTCTCTTGTTGGCCCTTGAGTCTCTGACCTTCTTTGAGTGTAAATTAACAGATGAAAGGCATCTTTGAGTCGCTAGGCAACCAGGCCACTCTATTAACCTTTGTACATTTCTCTCTACATTTCAAATTAATGAATTACAGTAGGAATGCTGGATGAACACATAAACATGTGACTGTTTATATTGTGTATATATATATTGTATATTGCATAAAGTCTTGGCAGCTCATACGTTGTTACAATTTAAACCAAATATGACATTGTCTGACCATATCTCTCAGACAAATCTGTTTTAGCTGGAAAGTTCATTAAAATCACTTTGGATAAATTTCTTGTAAAGAGTAAAGCCTTTGTCGTTGCTGTGAAAACAGATTTTTTTTAGATAAGTTGCTCTTTTCATGTCTTTATGTGCAGATTCTCTGTCAGAACAAACTGCAGCACACTGCATTTGCCATGTGCTAATTGTTGCGACTCAGCAGCAGCAATAATACATTCAGATGATGATAATACCACCACAGACCTCAAATGTATCTAATCTAACTGCTATCATAACGGAAAATATAGACTATACATCCGTACTGTTACGCTTGACTTCAGTTGACTGTTTACACCTCAACTCTTATCAGTTATCTTGATAGGTTGTCTGAGTCATATCATTAATCTGCCCATATGTACGTTGAAACATGTTTTGCTCGCTTTAATCATTCCTCCTGTTCATACCGGCCATTAAGAGACCCCCTTCCTAATGCATTTCCAATGTAAGTGATGGGGGACAAAATTCACAGTACTTGCTCTGTGATAAATTGCATTCCCAAGTTTATCTGAAGTTAATATAAGGCTTCAGCAGTCTGAGTTAGACAAATCAAGTGGGTATCCTCCAAAGTTAGCCTTTTTAGTATGAAATTAATAACTAATAACTGTGTGCGTATAGGCATTTGATTGTTGTTTTAAGACCAATGAGTTCAGTTTAACAGTTCATCATCGTTGTGTGTTATGCTTGCTGTTTAACCTCAGATGGAAAAAAAAGTTCTCTGTAGGTGAGAACAAGGTATTATATAGTTTCACAATACTTGGGGAGGAAGTGGGTGGGAATGCTGGCTTCTTAGTCTGCACAGAACATGTAAGCTCTTACATTGAATAGTTGTATGACTGTCAATAGGCTAAGCTTCTTCTAGAGAGAAATAACAAAGTGTCTTATCTCAAAAGGCTTCTCTCTTCTCATGACAGAGGGAAGCAGATCAGGCCACTTTAGGGCTCAACTCACCCCTGTATTTAACTTGTCTCCTATTTGGTCCATTGCCAGTTACCCTGTATTTTTGGATAGGGCCTTCTGGTGTCTGAATATAGCCTTATTGGTTTAGCAAGTAAGATTCAGGGATTCCCCAAACCAAGATCCCTGCTGTTTGTATGACCTTGTAGCCTGAGGAGGACTGGAACAGCAGCAGCTAAAGCCAGAGAAAAGGCACCCATACAATATATTTGATAAAGTCCTGGTTCTTCTGTTTTGTTAAATGTGGTTTACAATGTTCCTTTGTCTGAAATTTCACTCAGTTGGATTTAAATGAATATTCAGCATACCAACACATTACCTGCTAATATACCCCCTTTATCACATGTAACAAAGTGTTTTCATTCATCACCTGATGAGTCCGGCTATCTGCTGTTCCTCTGAACTCCATTAGCATGTCAAATAATGTCAGAATCTCCCCCTTATTTCTGACATTATCATTTAATTAATGTGTTGACAATGTGAAAAAAGAGTGAGAACTTTCAGTATGTGGTAGGTCTCATTTCCTTTTCCTGCTCATAATGTCTCTGTTATCTGTCACAGACAGGTTTGTGAATAATGCTGGATGCAGCTATGCCTAGCTCCCCTGAAGAAAGGTCACTGCTGATGAATTTCAATTACCTGTTCACCAGAAATTGGCAGTCGATTTTAATCTGGGTTCAAACGTAGTCAACTGCATTTTGATTGACAACGTTGTGCACTTGCAGCTCAAAAAAAAAACATCTGTGTATGAAGGACAGGATGCAGATGGAGCCGGTTAGGGTGTGGGCACGGTTCGGGATGCATTTCTTAAATCAATAGAATGAAGCGCTATGATGAAAAGCGTTTTGCTCGTAGGCACCAACTGCTACAATCTGGTGCAGAACTATATAATATGTATGTATATGTATGTGGTTTTTTGCTTCCTGTTTTTCTTGAAAGTGAACAAATCCCTTGCCTCCTCTTCCCAGAGTCCTGCTTTAACATAGTGTTTGCACACTGATGACAATCTCAGGATTATGCAGCTGGTTGTTTTTTTTTTTCTATCTCCCTTATGTTTGATCAGATTAGCTGCTGAGCATTTGCATTATGTTGTGTGTGCATGTGTGTAAAAGTGTGTGTGTGTGTGTGTGACACTTCTTGTCCTTCAGGTGCCCCCGCAATGCAAACAGAGAGCTAAAGGAAATAGAGATTAACGGAGATAGAAGCATTGGAAGAAGGCCTTACATACTTTCTCCTAACATCCGTCGCAAACATGTTGTAAAATTCTCAGTGATATTATTATCACCTTGCTGCAGTGTTACAATACCGTTAAATTTCCTCCTGCACATTAAGCCTGTACAGTGGAGCAGTGCAGAGCTGGCATTGCTGTCGTCCTTAATGAGTGTGGTAAATCAGCCAGGATGCTCACGGATGCAGCATGTTAAATCGCAATAAGCCCTTTGTACAGGAAGTGACAAAGGAGCTTCCACTTTGCATGGCCCAGTGATTGAACAACTTCTGGTAAACAGCACAGGAAGAGGGAAATGACAAAAACACACGACAGATTATGGTCAAGTTTAGCTCCGTTGAGGATGGTACATCCTGCAGATCAGTCTGTTCAGACGTGGAAAAGATATGCCAATAGGAAGGAAGGAGGGAAGGAAGGGAGGAAGGAAGGAAAGGAGGGGTCGGGGGAGAACAGCAGATGGATGAAGAGAGGAGTGCCCTGTAGGATCCCTACTGCATGTGACCATCCGGTGGACTGGCTTCATGCTGCTGAGTTCACTAAGCTGGAGAAGATTTTTCAGTGTTGAATTTTCAAGCTCACATAGGAATTTCATTCACTATATGTGTTAGTGTACAAGAAATAGATTTTTTTTTTCAGGGTAGAAGAATTATTAGGTCTTCCATTGTTAAAAGCAGAATCTTTATTCTAAGCCATAAATGGAGTGGGATTTGTCACTGCAGGGTGAAATTGTTTATTTGAATTAATGGTGCTTTGTGTTATGCTGTTCTCTCCTGCTGCCTTCCCCCCCCCCCCGAAGCTCTCAACAGCTGCTCTGACCCTGGTTCCCCCCTCTCTGCCCTTGTAACACCCACACACTCCAGCCTGGTATGTCAAAGCAGCCACTCCGCAGTGGGATTTTTATTTTTCATTTTTGAAGGACGTTGAGTTCCACATTGTGCACTTTTTTTCATTCCATAATTAAGCAAATGCACAACAAAACCGTTGTTGTCCTTGGAGAGATGTGACTAATGCTGTGACTTTAGGCATAGTGTCTACCTTTGAAATAAGGCCTCTGTATATGTTTGTGTGTGTGACCGTGGATTTCATATTCCATTTCTAAAGCGTCTCAACACAAACGGTGGTGGAGAATGTGAGGAGGTTGCAGGTTTCAGTGTTCACTGATATCATGCAGGTTGGGGCAAAAGTTGTCTCCCAGGCAGTCTTCAGGCGCCAGACGTTGGAGCTTCCCATAGAGAGGTGTGATAATGGGTTCTGAGGGCCCAACCGGGGTAGGTCTACCCTTAAACACCGATGTGGTACTGCTGCCAGAACTACTGCTTCTGTAGCTGCTGGCTGAATGCTTACAAGGTTTTTTGTGCTCCACAGGGGGCTGTGAAGTCAACCACATGAAGGGATAACGTAACAGAGGACCAAAATAACTTAATGATGCCTCACTCACTTATGACACTCATTATAGGTGCTTCCTCCCTTTGATATAGATTTCAGAATTCCTCTGAAGCAGTGTGGGATTGTGTGTGTTGTGTGTTGGGATCTGGGTAGCATGGGAGTGTAATAGCATTGAGATGATCACTTTTGAGGCTGCATTACAAGGCAGAACACATACAACCACAGAGGAAAAAGTCAATGATTCTTTCTCGAAAGACAGACTACGTGATTAGGTAAAATAAACCTATATAACAAGTTTTCTCACTTTTTGAAAAGCAAACTGAAATTGTGGGACTCGTGGAGCCCAATCCTGAGAGGACTGTGGCTAAGACGCTGGTCTATCCAGTAGTTTTTCTTCTTTACAATAATGCAGCAAGTCTTCATACAGCATTTTTTCATACCAAAGAACTCCAGAGGATAACACTGCATATGAGTATATATAATGCGTAGATTGTTTCGTGCCTACCGCATTCCCACTGTGCTGAGAATAACAATCATGCCTAAGAAACAAGGACAGCATGAGAAATGACGCTAGTCATAGGTGACACAATGCAGTACTTGCTTTAGATCAGGATGGCTGAATAGTTGAATAGGGCTTCATCTTCCCACCGGTCCTTGTCTTCCTTCTCTGTGACACCTTCGCATGACCTTTAAACAATAGTGTGTCCTTGCATAGAAAAGATAGTTCAGTTTCAGTGGGGGTCTTGGCTTTTTGGTGAAACTGGGTCGGGTTGTAACATGGCATGGATATCAGCGTGGTTTTCTTACGCATCCTCATCAGATTCATCTCCCCCCCTGCTGTTCAGTTCTCTCCTAGGGAATCCTTACTCCCCCTCTTCACAGTAAAGGAGAGAGGCCAGACCTAAAAATAGGAATCGTTGTTCTCTCTGTTCTTCCCTTGCATGCCAACCGCCTTCTTTATTCCTGATGCAAGACACCCCCCAGTTTTGCACCCATTTCTTTTCCCCTGCCGAGCCATCAATCAACCATGCCCACTCAGATCAGGATGTACCTGATTTTCCCCACTGCAGTCCTGCCAGTCAGGCTTTCCGGGCAAACACAAAGGTCACCTTCACCCAGAGCTCTTCTGCAAAGTGGGAACATTGAACCACTCTGCTCCCGCGTCCTCCACCCTCCCTTCACTGTGCATTTACACAAGCACACCCCCTTCCTCCCATGTCCTACATTTGTGTCCACTTCTGGGAGTAAAAGCTAACTGCAACTGTAACTGTGATTCATCTCAGCAGCAATTCAGCCCAGTTCCACTCCCAGCTCTTACTAGTTAGCACTAGTCAGCCTTAACCAGTGGTGGAAGAGGTGTTCAAATCACTTACTTGAGCAAAAGTAGCAATGCCACAATACGTAAATACATCATTAAAATAAAGGACTACAAATCTTGTTTGAGTAAAACCATGTAAGGATTATCAGCAAAATATTCTGAAGTTATTGTGCAGAGTGGATCATGGCAGTAGTACAATACTAGACTCAGTTACCTTCCACCATTAAGCCCTAACTAGCAATATGATAAAGTGATCATGTAAAACATTCAAGGCATGGTCTAAGTGTGTTCAACCACACGATTATCTCATAGAAAAGAAGAGAGAAGAAGCTGTGTAAGAAGGCTCATCGTCCTGTAGATCAAAGATAAGCGAGTGCAGATACCACGCCAGGGTTCTTTTTTTTTCCACTGGCACTGGAACAGTCCACGAGTCGGTTTGCCAGCCTCTTGACGAGACAGAAGGAGCCCAGCCAAGGATCAGGCTCACGGGGATTATTTATAGAGTTGAGTGGGCTTCACGGACGCAGGCGTGGTGGAATGTGTCAGAGAGAAAATGCATCATTGATCAAAGCCTGCTCAAAGACGTAGTCTTATTTTTGCCAAACGCTGAGCAGAGACGGAGGTTTGGAAGAAAACAATAGCTTGTACCAAAGGCTCCATGTGTGTTGTGCTATAGTAAGCTTGCTTGCTCTTCTACCCACACAGAGTCCTCTGCACCTACACAGGTGACTGGACTTCACTGAACACTTGCCAATTTTAGCCTCTTTCTCTTCTTTCTCTACTCCAGCATCTAAATAGCTTTTCAGCCCTGGATGTTTAAAATACACACATGGTGGGTGTTTGGAAAGTGAATGTACTGCACTCGGAGGCAGGTGTGTATCTTCATAATGATATGTGGGTTTTGTGTGCAGAAGACAACACGACCTCTTTTGGAATTGTGTCACAAGAAATGTAGGTATTTCACAGTTGCGGATTTCTCTCCAATATATACCTCAAAAGAGATAGAAACAAACACGGAATCACTACCAAGGACAGGCTGTGGTTGTGCGTGTGTGTATATATGTTTGTGTGGACACCACGAGGCACATCTGTCAGAGGACAGTGCAGGATGTTGCTCCTCCTTTATCTCCCCCTCTCTACGGTCCCGTACAGGGAGTAGAGAAGAGGGGAAAAAAGAGAGGTGAGGTGTAGGGAGGGAGGAGGAAGGGAGGGGAATATAACAGAGGTGTCCTGTACTGCAGCAGCAGCATAGCTCTCTGGTGGCAGGCGGGGGCACTTCTCTCTCCCCACCATTCGCTGCAATGCAGACGATAGTCAAGGTTATGCCTGTGTGGCCGCATTGGCAGACTGAAGTATTGAGGATGCCTGGTAGGCAGTCCAAGAGACAATGATTATATTTTGGGAAACTTGCGGCCTCATTGTCCTGTAATGGCTGTATTTATAGTCAAAGAAGCTTTATTCTCAGACTTGCAGATCCCATACCAACTCCTTTAATAGTACCTGATGTTTCTGGGCCTTGGAAAACCACATTTTGCTTTTCTTACACTATACAGATAACATCTTTATTATTTGCCTCTTTGCTGCAGAGTTGCCTGTAATCTTTTGGCAGGCTGTCATTCCATACAAGCGTCGTGTTTGAGGTGGAGGGTAAATGCCGTGGAGATGTGTGGCACGGGACTGGCAGGGTGACATTTATTGTTAATCAGCCTCCCGCTCTTCCCTCAGCTTCCACTGTCTGTTTGTGATAAACATGTCAGTCTCAGCTACACTGCAACATGGAGGACCGCAGGCTGTGTGTGGTCAGTGCTTCAGCGAGGTCCTGTGTGAACTTTCATTAGAAGTGGATCAGAGAATGGCCACATTTGGCAGCGTTGCACGTAAGAGCTACTGCAACATGCTCACTTCCTGTGAGCTCTAGTCTTACATAGACACACTGAGAAGAAACAGGAGAGGATGACCAAATTTCCACATCCTGTGTGTGTGTGTGTGTGTGTGTGTACGTGTGCCCAAAAGAATTCCTTTGGCTTCCACTTTTGTTGCGCCTGAGGCTTAGGCAGACGATTCATTGTGAGCGGGTTCAAAACAGCTGCCTCTGTCAGATATTATTGAGGAAGTGATAGATCATTTCCCACAGGGTGGAAAACATTCAACACACCGTTAGTCTGACCTTAATTGTTTCCCAGTATCAATCTCATCTCTTTATTGGTCCTGTACGAAGGGATCTATGTAGCGAAAGAGACAGAGAGAGAAAGAGAAAGAGAGAAAAAAAGGAAAATTAATTCAGGAACCGAGACACAGAGGTTGAGTGACAGAGAGAAACACAGAGTGAGAGAGCAAACAACAGTGAGAGAGTGAAAGGACAAGCAATGAACAGAAAGAAAGGGACCGATGACAAGACCCAGGTGTCAACGCACCACTGTCAACTATTATCCTTTCATAGGTCATCATCGGGAGTTGGGCAAACACACTTTCATGTCACACTCCCCCATATCCTCCACATCTTGAACAAACACAGCCAACATCCGGCGCCTGTCGCTGAAAGTCATTTGGGAAAATGAAAAAGAAAATGCTGTGGTAATGAATGTAATGAGAAGAAAGCTTTGAGATGAGAAAAACACAGTTTAATTAAGGCAATGCAGACCATGGGGGAGTATTAAACATAGTTATATCTGATAGGAGTCAATGAGTGCCTCCAATAGTGATAACTGTGAGGGGCGTGGCGCTCAGCAGTCAGTTTGTTAGCAAAAGGCTGGTCTGCACCTTGCTGTGTGTGTGTTCTCACATTAGAAAAATGTAGCACAAGGCTGTTGCCAGACAAAAAACTCCTATTTTATTGAATTGTTTTGTTTTAATAGGAAGGTAACACAGTCCTCCTTGTGCTGTGAAATTTGACTAGTCTAAATTACAGAAACTTTATGAACCTTAAGACACTGTACCCACTCACCAAAAGAAGTTCTGCAGTCGATAAAAGCTTCCTATTCCTAACTGAGACTACATACTTTCAGCCTGTTTTCCCAGATAAAATTAAGTTGTTTTTTTTTCATCCACAGGAAGTAACTAATCCAAGCCTAAAAGCAAAATAATAAACTTGTTACTAAAGAGAAGCAAAGCAAATACTCACTAGACCTCTCTTGTTCCTTTGGTGCCTTTTGTATGAAGTGAATCCAGAACAGCCAATTTGGTAAATATGAGGATTTCTGCGAATTAAAGTTCTGTCAGAACTTCCAAATTATTTTCTCTCACTGTCACTCGCTTATCAAAACACCAATGTGCAAAAGTCCCAAGTGCACTATAAGTAGTGACAGATGCTTTAGGAGATAAAGATTTTTACTTGACAGCAACAGCATGCCATTTTATGGACTGTTTTGTCCAGAGTGCCTGATAGTGCCACGGGTGCATGCATTTTTAGATCTATGGGTAGTCCTGGTGAGAATTGAATCCTGTAATCTTGACACATTCTGTTCGGAGACAGTCAAACACATTAACTGAATGGGGGCACACAGCTTGTGGTGTGAGTTAGAAATCATGAATATGGGCTAATAAAACAACCCTCAAACATCCTCCACTAAACCAGGGAAAGTAAAGTTGGCAGGGGATTGCAGGGGAATCCAGGGACAAACAACCCCTTCCTGTGTCTCGCCCTCTCATATACAAGGATAATTCTGTTATTATTTAACACAGCTTCTGCAGAATTACCAGCATGACCTGACAGACAGACAATCACTCAGAGTGGGAGCTGACCGACGCTGAGATTGACAGCGGACACCTTGCCTACGGAAGAGGACGATGACAGACTGATTAGACGTTGACCGTGAGGAAATCTGGAACTGGATGTGACTTGAACCTACAAGAGAATCTCTCTCTCTCTCTCTCTTTCACTCTGCCTCATACTTAGCAACAAGCATGCACACATGTACACGCGCAAAACTAACCTGAACTCAGCTTATGAAATAGGTAGTGCAGGAAATAATTGGCCCCATTGGTGGCGCGAGGCGATGGAAAGCATGAGGAAATCAGCTGGGGACAACAAGGGCAGTGCGGTAGCCACAGGAGAGCCTGACATTGGTGTGCATGTATGCATTCAAATGTGCGGTGATTTCAGAATGGTGTGATATGATTTATGACCAAACCCGTAGATGTATTGAGTGGCCTCATGACTGATAAATCATAAATAATAAGAAATAAATGGTCTCTTAAACACAAATGCCAATGTTTTCCCTACCAACAGGACTCCCTGCCCCCCCTGAAAGAAACAAAATATGTTTATTCATGTCTGGAGAGAAACTAGCACAATGCTGTCATTTATGGTCAACCTAAGGACCGAAGCAGTCAACCTAGGGGAAACACAATGCATTGTGACTGAAGTATCTAAGCTGGATGGCAGCACTTTGTGCTTTTTTCTGTGCTTCCACAGCTCGATAGCATTGACCTCCACTCTCTCTGTGGGCCAGTAATTAGTGAGATTGTTTGGTGTGTCTTTGGCTTGTTCAGAGTTCTCTGGGGGGTTTCTACTTATTATCTGAGCACGGAAGGAGTCTTAACAGCAGACTCAGGGCTTTACATTTGAGGTACAGGGAGCGTCATGTGCAGAAGACCACCTGGATGAAAATGTAAATCCATTTGTGCATGGGACAAACACGAGCATGTCTGCACACACTCAATTCACGCATCTCAAATTCCCTCTCCGACCTTTGATTTTCTCGCCTATTCACACATTATGTTCGTGCTCTGCAAACTCTAAGATGGTGCGATGAGTTGCACAATGTGCGGCTGAGACTACCGCTGCGAGAATTCAAGCAGTCGCCCACATGAGAGATTACTGTGACAAACGGTGACAGGCCCGGCTTCTCTCTCCCTCTGACTCTCTTTTCCATCTTGTCTCTCTTTTGTCTTCTTTTCTCTCTGCATCCCTCTCTCACCTCTCCTATTTCCAAAATCTGTATTCAATACAGAGATGCTTTATTGGCATGACAGATAACAATGCCATGTTGCCAAGGCAAATGTTACTGACATCTCTCTATCCATCTCTTTCTCTCTCTTTCTCCCCCTATGAGAATTTAGTTTTTCAATTTGATTTGATTTGCTTTATTGGCATTGAGGTTGCACAGAATTGCCAAAACATCTAAACAGATTAAGTTAACATTAAGCTCATTAAACTTGCTCTCTTTCTCAATCTCTGTCAATCTTTCCTTCTTTATCTCCTTTGCAAATACACAATCTTCGCATAGATCCGCTTTACCTCTCTTTCGCTCTCTCTTCCTCCCTCCCTCTCTCCCAATGGATGCCTCTTTCCACACAGTTTTAGGGAGTAGAGTCTGTTAGAGGCTGAATGATGGCTGCCTTAAGCTCTGTGTGGCAGGATTCAGATGTCAGTTTGTGTAACCGTCTCGGATGTGGGAAGGAGGAGGCACTGTGGTGCCTTGGGGTAGTGGTGGGCAGCCCAGACTTGTGGGGGAGAGGAGAGGAAGGGGGGGGTGTTCTGATGATGACCTCCCACCTACCTCATCCAAATAGACTGGGGCTCACTGAACTGTGAAATCCTTCAAGGCAAAAGCCAGAGCTCTTTGATTCTTCACATCTTTTGCCTCAGCAGGGAACTGTGTTTGGCTTGCCCCCAAAAATATAATATACATAAATATCAGATGACCTTGACTTTTACTTGTTTAGTTTGTGAAGTAATAGATTCCCTGTTTTGTTGCATTTTTGTTTCTTTTGTTCCATTAAAAGCTGGTGAAAATCTTGGCCTACCTTATTTGGGGACAGTCAGGGAAACAAATCGCGATGATGCGTCATATTACTGTCATTGTTTAGGTGGATAAAAACAAAGAATGTGTAAATAATTCAGCCTGCTCAAAAATTGCGAGGACAACAGTTGCTTTGATGAAAATGATGAATCTGATAATTAGAGGACATATTTTTGCCTTGACTCTAATATCAATGAGATTGAAATAGTGAGTAGTGATTTTACCATCAAAAGACACAGTAAGCATGTATCTTTGTGGTATCCATGTGTGCTTGATTTCTCAACCTTTGTCATGTGTGCATTTGATGTCTAATGTGGCTTAGCTGTGACTAGTTGTCTGTCAGGGCATTCTGTATGTGTGTAGACATTGATCCTATGATCCTCCAGCACACATGCAGGCAAACACAACGCACATACTGTGACTCATGTCGTGGAGAGCACATCATCAAGAGGGCCCTGCTCTGCTCTGTTCTGTCTTCACTCCCCATTACGCACGCTCCCCTGTTGCCTTATTCACTGATTCACATTGCACATACACAAATGACACAGTTGCTCTGTGGGTGAGAGGAACTGAGCCGTGCTTGACTTCTTTCTGCAGACAGAGTTGAGATATGAGAGGAGAAAAGAGTAGCGAATGGCAGGCAGCCAGCACAGCCATGACGAGGAGGTGGGATGGTTTGAGGTTTTGTGGGATGTGGAGAAAAGTGGGCCATGGTAGTGAAAGAAGCGGTATGTCCAGAGTCCCACAGGAAGACCTGTAGGGGAAAGATTCATCTTCCATGTGTTCAAAAGCAGGTTGAGTTGCTCAGCACTCTGATCATTTAAGATTTACCCTTTTTAGCCATCACCTGATGAACTCCAGTACAATGTTGCATTTTTCGATGTGTATCAGAACATTCAAGTTGTAAGCATTCAGAGCCAGAGGACTTTTTAGGTTTGCTTGTGCTTTCTGACATTACAAGAGAACAGATAGCAGGAGAGGCCCTTGAGGTTTTTTGTTGGGGTGCTTGTGTTGCACCCACACACACACACACACACAAACAGACACACTCTATAGAGATTAAGCAGACATTCATTTTTCTGACAGTGCTGCATTCCAGGATGTACAACAGACTAGTGGCATACAGGAAAGCCAACCAGATGCATATGCATTTAAAGATAGTATACCATATAATCGGGAATGTATTGATTATTAAATTATATAAGGATAGGAAGTCTATAAAAATACTCTGTTTTTCCATTGCGCCCTACACTACCATTTGAAGGGGTTATTGTTTTGGCATGCCCACTCAGTAGGGTACTGCAGTCTAACAGGCAACCCGAAAGCTCATACTGCTTACGGCACCCAGCATCAGAGTGTGACAATAGTGACAGCAGGGAGAGCGAGTGTGACATACCGCTGCCCTTCAGAGGATGCTGGGGACCCGTCTCGCAGCCTGTCCATCCCCAGCAGCTTCAACCTTCCATCAGGGAGTGTTTGACCCAGCCCGAAGCAGCCAGTATCACCACAGGAAAGGGGATGGGGGAGGTGTAGAGGATTACCAAAATACTCTCACATCACCGCAGCAACAGCAGCAACAGCAGCAACAGGCAGTCAAGTGAGAAACACTCAAGCACACACACATAAACAGGGATACTGACATCTCTACTAAGAGAGACTTCTGGAGGTGTTGAAAAAATGTTAAGAGAGTGCAACAGAAGTTTGGTCGACCAAGGGGAAAAAGACGGCTGCATGTATGAAAACACATAGCAATTAATTGTATGCATGTGTCTGCAACACAAATATTATTTACCAGGCAAGTTAATTCTTTAGGTCACTGTGTTTATGATTTAGCATTCAATAAATGGAATTTTGTTTCAATAATATGTGAAATGATTCCTGGCACACACATATTTTGACCATTTGGTTTTGATTGAGAGGCTGGAGCTGAGGGTAACAGCATGTTGTCTTGCCTGGCTGTCTGGCTAATTGTAACAAAATGCTAATAAGACACAAGATTACCCCTCACACCCTTTGACCCTCTGTGGCTACAGCACTTCCCTAAAGAAGGGATGTAAACAATCAGACCTGAACAGATTTCCGCCTCCTGCCACTCGCTCAGTCTGCTTTCTGTCTCACAGAGTTTTCTTCACATACCCCCAATACCCCAGTCAATGTAGATGTCCATCTGGTTGATTTTGCAAACAGCCCCAGAAAGTGCAAAAGACCAGCTGTCTTTTTGGTCTGTTTTAAAAATAGGCCAGAGTTTTTAACTGCATTTTTCTGTCACAGGAGGCAAAAGGAGCGGGTTAGTGAGATTAAAGAGCACATCATTCGGGTTGAAATGTGATCTGTTGATTATGGCCTCGATATTAATCTCCCACTACAAGCACTATGATGGGTGGGGGGGCAGATGATCTTTTGGAGGAAACAGGGATGAGGATGACAAAGAGAGACAAAGATAGGGTCAGCATTAATGTCCTGCCTCTTATGTGAAGTGGTTGACAAGTTCATTTCACTCACCTAAGCTACTTCTGTGAAAGAGTTGGAATTGTATAACCCTCCAGCTGAACCAACAGCACTCTCCTCATCTTCACAGTCTTGGCAAGGGTACATTACTTACCATGTTCCTGTGGGTCTTGGCAACAGCTCTCACATCAATTGCATGCAAGTGTTTTTGAAGGGGAGAATATAAATGTTTGACTAAATCTGTTTTAACCCATAGTGAACAACACTTTTGACCTGGGTGGTACCAACATCACTAGGCCACAACACACCATCTGGTGTGAGGCCAGTGAAGGCACTATAGAATTTACAAAAGGTGTTTTCATCTACATTAAAGTATGAGCAGTCTTTCTAATCAATATGATTAACTTTTTTTCCATATCTGAAGAATTATACATTTGGAAATAATGATATTGAGTGCTCATGTGTAGGGAAAAGAGATAGAGGTCATCAAACAAGGGCAAAACCAGAGAGTGATGATCATGTCATTTCTTCGGCTTTGCGTCAAGTGGTGCTCATTTATCGGGATGATGTGCCAGACGTCATCTGCCTCTGACCATCAGGTGGAAGATAGATGGCCCTGAGGTGTTTCTATGTGACTAGCGTTGAACCATGTTCTGGGGAGATCCATCAGACCTGTAAAGGCAGTCATTGTCTTGGGGGGAAGGCATACTTAATCCTCTGTAGCCCTGTGGCCCTCTGCCCTTTCTAGCTTACTTTGAATTAAAAAAGACCAACAGACATGAGAAGAAGACTGAGATTAGGTGGCTTTGGTTACATTCATTTCACATTAGGGGTGTTGCAAGTAAACACACATCTCTACTGACATGTCACCATGGTAATAGATGTTTTCAGAAAATTCTTTTAAAACAGACTTTGTCTTCTGTCCGAGTTTCAACAATGACAGTCTCACAGGCTTTGTGTCTAGAATCTTTGATATGTAATAGTAATTTGTGGATTGGTTTCGGTTTGACTTTAATGTACTGTTCTCTGTGGTATGCATTATTCAACAAGCCCATTTTCTGAGCCCTAAACCAGGCCATCTGCATTCAGGCTATCTAGCTTACCACAGCCCTGTGTGGAGATAGGGCAGCACTGTCTGTCTGCTGTCTACAGCTAGCTGCAAAAGTTCAGCCGTGTCATGGCAGGTGGTGTGTGGAGCATCTGTTTTACTACTTTCACAAGTTTGGCTTTTGCCTTGGTTGTTGTAGAGAGGCAGTCCACTTAAAGCATCAACAAACTTTTCAATGTATTTTGAATTGGCTGGCAGAAATTTATTTATGAGAGGTTGTCCACAGAATGAATATTCAACCAGCAAATCTAATTTGCAGTCCTAAGGTAATGTGAAACTGATTTTAAAACCCTTAACTTATTTGGGAGATGAAAAACCATTGAGACTTGAGCCAAGCCGAAATTGTATCCCAGTTTTGTAACCTATAATTACCGCAAGCAGCCCAGTTTTAAAAAGAAACAGACCTCATGTGTCCTGCATTACTGTATATTACGTTTTGTTTCAAGTGAAAACCCCAGAAGTTACTCTGCCCTCACTTGAAGTTATGCAATTTACAATAATAGAAGAAGACTTAGACAAAGAGATGTGTATTTTAAACAAGCGTGCAATTATCTCTCAGGCTATTGGCCAGTTGTAAATATATTTTAAAAGACTCATGTGAAAGAAGTTCCTGCACGGTGCCCATCCACCACTGTGTCCCATCTCCATAAATATAGGCCCTAGCATGTTGACTCTTGTTTGGGAGAAAGAAAAATAAAGACTCCTAGCAGTTGATAACTGGGTGTTTCATTGCAGTACATTGATACATTGATGTAGTCATATTTGTGCAACCAGCAGCTCAGCAGTAAACTCATGTTTAGATTTAGGGTTTTTCTTTCAGGGGTCAATGTGTGTAGGTTTAAAGTTGCTCTGTCATGAGGAAGTAAACTAAGACTTTTGTCTCCTTTCTCCTGTTCTATACATTATCATCACACTGTGGTATTCACAGGTGTTTCCTGAATTCAGATATAAAGTGTAACCAAAAATTATTTTCTGTACCCCATTGTGTTCACAGGATGGTTCCAAACAGAAGCAGGTGAGGAAGAAGACGGTTTCCTTCAGCTCAATGCCAAGTGACCGCAAGATCAACAGCACAGCTGCTTGCATGGCCTTTATGATGGAGGGTTGTGAGATGAAGAAGGTGCGCTCTAACTCACGCATGTACAACCGCTACTTCCTTCTGGATCCAGACATGCACTGGCTCCGTTGGGAGCCATCCAAAAAGGATTCAGAGAAGGCCAAACTAGAGATCAAGAGCATTAAGGAGGTCCGTTTGGGAAAGAAAACTCCAGTTCTTCGCAGCAATGGTCTCTCAGATCAGTTCCCTGATGAATGCGCCTTCTCAATCATCTATGGGGATAACTATGAGTCATTAGATTTGGTAGCTAGTACAGCAGATGTTGTCAGCACCTGGGTGATGGGCCTGAGGTACCTGGTGTCTTATGGTCGGCACACCGTGGACATGGTGGATCCCAGTCAACCAAGTCTACGAACATCTTGGATTGGGTCAGTGTTTGAGCTAGCAGATATGGAAAAAGAAGGCCACATAGACCTGTTCAGGGCCACACAGATAATCAAGGGGCTCAACCCTGGAATGAAAGAGTCTAGGATAGAACTGAAGTTCAAGGAACTCCAGAAAGCTAAAGACCAATACGGAGAGGCAATTAACATGGACACCTTTGTGGAGGCCTACTGTGAGCTCTGCACACGGCCAGAGATCTTCTTCCTACTGGTGCAGTTCTCCAGTAACAAGGAGTATCTGGACAGTAAAGATCTGATGTTATTTGTAGAGGTGGAGCAGGGTGTGGAAGGTGTGACAGAGGACATGTGCAGGGATATTGTTCAGAAATTTGAGCCATCAGCCGAAGGCAGGGAGAGGAGCTACCTCTCCATTGATGGCTTCACACACTACCTCCTCTCCTCGGAGTGCCACATCTTTGACCCCCAGCACAAACGTGTGTGCCAGGATATGACCCAGCCCCTGTCCCACTACTACATCAACTCCTCACATAATGCCTCCCTTCTGGAAGACCATTTCTGGGGTTCGTCAGATATCAGCAGCTACATCCGAGCACTAAGGATGGGTTGTCGCAGCATTGAGGTCATTGTTTGGGATGGCCCTGATAATGAACCAGTGGTGTATGTAGGTAGTTCTGTGGCCTCACAGCTAGCATTATCTAAGGTCCTGGACATTATAAACCAATATGCTTTTGAGAGCTCCGAGTATCCCCTCATTCTCTGCTTGGTGACCCACTGCTGCATCCCCCAGCAGAGGGTCATGGCCCAGCACATGAAAAAGATTCTTGGGGACAAGCTGTACATTGAACCCCCCAACAAAGAGGAAAACTACCTACCCTCTCCTGAGAAACTCAAAGGTAAAATCCTCCTCAAGGGCAAGAGGCTACCGCCCAGTTGCACTGATTCTGAGGGTGATGTGACGGAAGAGGAAGAGGGTCTGGAAATGTCCCGAAGAGTAGGAGCTGATGAGAAGGACCAGCTAAATGGCTTGGGCTTCAAAAGACTCAGACTGTGCAGGGAGCTATCTGATCTTGTATCTCTCTGCAAGTCAGTACAGTTCAGGGACTTTGAGATCTCTAAAAGGGACCAAAAATTCTGGGAGATTTGTTCCTTCAATGAGGTAGATGCAAACAGGTTTGCCAATGAGTTCCCAGAAGAATTTGTCTGTTATAATAAGCGCTTTCTCTCCAGGGTGTATCCCACACCAATGAGGATTGATGCCAGTAACATGAACCCCCAGGATTTCTGGAAGTGTGGCTGCCAGATTGTGGCCATGAACTATCAGACACCAGGCTTGATGATGGACCTCAACCTAGGCTGGTTCAGGCAGAATGGCAATTGTGGGTATGTGTTGCGGCCAGCCATCATGAGGGAGGAGGTGTCCTACTTCAGTGCCAACGCTCGGGACTCCCTGCCAGGGGTGTCTGCTCAGCTCCTTCACATCAAGGTCATCAGCGGGCAGAATCTGCCCAAGCCTCGCGGCTCCGCTGCTAAGGGTGACGTGGTGGAGCCCTACATATATGTGGAGATTCACGGCATCCCAGCTGACTGTGCTGAGCAAAGAACCAAGACTGTGTCCCAGAACGGTGACAACCCTATTTTTGATGAGAGTTTTGAATTCCAGATCAACTTACCTGAACTTGCGGTTCTGCGCTTTGTGGTGCTGGATGATGACTACATTGGAGACGAGTTTATTGGCCAGTACACCATCCCATTTGAGTGCCTACAGCCAGGCTATAGACATGTCCCACTGCAATCACTGACAGGAGAGTTCCTACCCAACACCACCCTGTTTGTCCATGTAGCCATCACAAACAGGCGGGGAGGAGGAAAGGCACATAAGAGGGGTCTATCTGTCAGGAAGGGAAGGAAGGCCCGAGAGTACACCAACACCAAGACTACAGGGATCAAAGTAGTGGATGAGCTCTTCAGAGCTTCCACCCAGCCCCTCAGGGAGGCCACAGATCTCAGAGAAAATGTGCAGGTAAGGAATTATGTACTTATGAAATGTAATCACAAAATTATCACAAGTGGTGGCGGAGGTTATGTTAAGCAGGAGTTTTGTTTGAGCCTCTTGCCTTTTGATTACCTTAAATTGCTTTGTGATGATGGGCTTTGTGTTTGGTTGACTGGCCAGTTCTGTTAAGCTACCCCTACATTTTTGTATTTTTACAGTCTGGTTGACAAATTATGATGCTGATCTTGCAGAGCAAGTAAACAACATCATAGATCACTGTCAGTGTCAGTGTACTCTCTTGAGTGAATCTTGTCCTGCCTAGCACAGTGGTAACCAAACTATTATTACTATCTACTACGATCGGGTTAGCTGATAATACACAGATGAAGTAAGTAAGAGTTCCCTTCTTTGGATTGTCCTGAAATCGGCTAGAATACACTATTTACAGACACTGAAGCCTCATTCATCAACAATTCGGACGGCTGTCACAGACCACAGTAACAGCAGCTGAAGCTCAAATTTGGCACAAATGTCCACTTGGACTCAAGATTGAACTGATTAGATTTTGGTGGTCAGAGGTCAAAAGTCAAGGTCACTGCGACCTCATGTCCATCCCATTCTTGTGAACGTGATGTCTCAGGAATGCCTAGAGGGAATTTTGTTACATCTGGAACAAACATCCACTTGGACTCAAGGATGAACTGATAAGAATTTGGTGGTCAAAGGTCAAACTTGATACCTTTTCTTAAATTCCTTCCCAGTCCTCACTACAAATATATGAGTCTGGACAGACATGGATGTAAACTGCAACCTGATTAGTTGGCAGAGGCATACAACTGCAAGGCAATATTTCTAGTTTAGACTAAGCACTTGATCTAGGCAGATTGTAGCCAGCAATGTGATATATCTCATGTATGAAAATGGCTTAAGATATGACAAGGCAGAGAAGTCTGCATAACTATTAATTGCTTCAGTGGGTCCAAATTGATGTAAGTGTTTGTGACTGGACTCATTTCAGTTGCTGCTGTGGATAGAGGCTTGTTGCTAATTGTACTCTATTAATGTTGTAGAAGAGAACAGTAATAAAGTGACATTGTTGTACAATTATGAGTTTTATAAATAGTGTAATCATTAATGAGGGACAATTACAGCCCAGGGGAAAGGTCTGTGTTGCTAGGCACTTAGAGCACTACTTGAAAACTCCTTCTTAAAAAATGACGATTAGTAACCACGGTGTATATTTGGCTGTGCAGAAGCCTTTCAGTGCAGTTTATCATTTTGTTTTGATGACTGAAGAAGGAAGTAATACAAAGTTTATCTCTCATTTTCTTCACACATGAGCCTGTGAGCCTTTTATATGTCCTGTGTAGTGTTGTTTAGTTGTCATTTTAGGCTGGCAGGCTCTTGTCTTCTCTGACAGCTTTCAAAATAAAAATAATCTTGCTTGAACTGTTGACAGCACCATCAGCAATGCTCTGTCTACCTTGTGAAAGATTGTGTTAATAGAATTTTGTTAAGCAGTAAAAAACATATATACTGTACATATAGGCTGTTGTCTTCTTAAAATGTATGTAAAAGCGCTTTGAAAATCAAATAAGCAAACAAGCTTAGCTTACTCACTTACTTATTTGATAACGCACTTAAAACAAGCCTCCCATAAAGGCAAAATAAGTAATTGGTTATACATGTAAAAACAAAAACAAAAAACAAAAATAGTGATAGTGACATTTTCCTTGTCTAATTGTCAAAAAGAAAATAAAAAAGGAAAAACCTGGCAGCCAAATATACTTGTGGTACTTGAAAAATGTGGAAGGTAGTTGACAATCTAATAACTGTCTTTGATATCCTGCCTTAACCTGATTTCTCCAGTAAACTGGTTCCTTTTGTGCATGAGTAGCAGATGATGGAAGAATGCAGGCTTAACAAAATCAATTGTAATGTTGATGCTTTGTAAAGGAAGACATAAAGTTAGACAGACTCATGTGTGTTCTTCCAGAAGCTAATGTAACACACTCCTCTTTGCATATCCAGGTCATAAATACCAACGTCCCGTCATGTCCATTTGACTGCAGTAAGCCGTAACCTCAGTTTAATGACACAGCAAACAAAAGAGCAGACCAAACTAAATAAGGAGAGATGTGATTAGAGATCTTGTGGCATGCTGTCATGCATTCTTCGGTTGTGGAAAAAGGCACATTCTAAAAGTGGACATCATTTCCCTCAAAAGGACCCCAATACAGAGAAAAATATGTTTGTGTTTGGGAGGTGAAATTGAACCTGTAATTTTAGAGGTAGTAACATCAGTAAATTACAGCTTGAATGGGATAAGAGGAAGGTAATTTCAGGAAAATCATCGGAAATAAAAGTGTGAATACAAGCAACTAAAGAATGAAGAATCCTGACAAAAAAAGTGTTTCCCCACTAGACAACAGATTGTTTCTGGCATAGTCAGTGTTACTTGTTCGAATGATGGCCACCTTAATAGTTTGTCATGATTAGGTCCTAATGTTTGCTCAGGTGTGAGTCAGCATGAACATCTCATGAAAAGACTTGAAATATGGCTCACTGTGAAGTAAGCCTTGTAAGTCTGATAGACTAATGAAACACGTCCTAACCATGGTGAAACTCCAATCAAGCAACTCCAAGTATGGAAATAATCACAAGCATGCCATGTGTCACAGCTGACACTCCAATCTGTTTTGTAGCTTTGAATCATCTCTCATCTCTTAAGAATATAATTTATAGGCTTACATGAAAAATGGCGATAGGTTGATAGATAATCGTATGTAAATCTGTGTTTTTTTAACCAGATCAAACAACTTTTGCGCCAAATTTTCCATGGGAAATGTAAATGTATCTTTTTGAAATGAAAAGATAAAAGTTGATGAAATAAATGAAAGAGGTGGAGTTGAGAGGAAGGCTTTAAATAGGATATATAAAGGTGTTTTGGAAATGAGGCCTTTGCCTTTTAAATGTAAAAAAAAAAAAAAAGACAGTTGTGAAAGCTTTGTAGAGGCCATCTGTGTGGAGCCTGGCGCCTTGGATCTGGAGGGAGCTGCAGGGCAGCAACAGGGCTTGTGGCCAAAAACCCACAAGACAACAACCAGGGCAGCTCTGGAAGCTTCGCCACTCTTGACTTGAAGCCAAAATTAGACGTTAACGTGAGAAAGAGAAATCTTTTGTACCCACACTCATGAAAGTTTTCTGATATCATGGCATACAACTATAGCCTGAAAACAGAGCACACACACGTCAGATGATCGCCATCAAAAGAATCATTTCACCTCACCAAGCTCTTTTAAGACTCCTTTCATCCTCAAACGGCAAAGCTTCCAGGTGGTCTGCTTTGAATAATAACAGACGGACAAGTGCATCGGACTATTAAAAAGACTGAGGTGATACGTGAGCATTGACCAGTAGGCAGTTGGATTGCCATGTTTCATATGTAGATCTAGGCAGCAAATCAATTATTCTGCAGGAGACTTGAATGAAGGCCCATGAACTTTATAACTGATGGAGCTGCCAGCTTGGGGGTTTTTGTTTTTATTATTTAATTTGCTAAAAAGTGTGTGTGCCCTCATAGGCTCTTTAAGATTTACCACTAGTCAATACTGTTGCCCAGATAGAGGAAGAGGGAGATACACAGATAAAGACAGAAAGACAGAGAGAGAGAGAGGGGCAAACAGAAACAAAAGCAGTGTTGTAACCGGACACGAAGCTCTCATTTGGGGAATGTTGGAAGGGGAGTTAAGTGGGGGAGGGGGCTAATTAAAAACACAAGCTTCTCATTGGGTTTTGTAACACCATGGCTGGGAAACAGTATGGCTTTTATTGCACAACAATTATCGAAAAACATTTATGCATGTGGTCCCAGGCACACATGCTTGGAATTATACAAAGCATAATGAATGCTAATAACTTCAGCTGAGGCTACACTGGGACAGAAACACATGCAGTCACACACACACACACATAATCACACACCGGATTTTAATCCAGAACCCCAAAGCTGTCCCGCTTCCACCATTGTGTTCAGTGGCTGTGCTCAATGGCCCAAGAGGTGTTAACTACGGCTGAGGCTGAGCATACAGATGCCGACTGTGTCCCCTGGCCACCCTCTCTGTCTACAGGAAGGTCGGGCCTCGCAGTGACAGCACATCCTCTAGGGTAGGGGGTGGTGGGGTGGATTTTTCTGCAGGCCTGGAGGTCTAGCCCAGGGAGACAGCTGGTTCCCACACTGTGGAGTGCTGAGTGTGTGGACTGCTTCCTAATAACAACACTGGCTTGTTCTCTTTAAAGGCAAACTATGCAGAATTTTCCTAAAAAAACAAGTTATAGACTCATACAAAGGTAATCCTTCTTAACCATCACTTATGACTCACTAGAAGTGTGTGTTGGAGTATTTATCTGCACAGACGGTGCTCTCTGTCTGTATTTTCTTATTATTTTGCTTTGTTCAGGACGCTTCTGGGTGTCAACCTTTAGGCAGTGGGTGTGTAGCCTCCAGCCAATGACAGTGTGCATGGTGTGAGGTCGGACTCGTAGCGTAGCAACCAGGTTACATCGCTGTCTCCGTCTCTCTCCTCTGTTCCGCTCTGCTCTCTGTCTCTGCCTGCTTGACTGAGGGTGGGGTTGAGCTACACACACGCAGACCAGAGAGGCTACAGTGGACAGGACAAAGCTCTACATCCATACAAAATCTGGCAATGCCATGGCAATGTTTGGTGTGTGACCGGATGAGACTGCCCTGAGAAATAACTACGTTATTGCATTTACAACCCTATTGGCAAGAAGGTTAATTCTCTTCAAATGCAAACACACATTCCCTCCCACACATAGCGGATGGGTGTAAGACGTGATGATTCACATCGAACTAGAAAAGATAAAATACTATTTAAGAGGCCCTGTGAAGAAGTATCGCAAAGTATAGTCTCCTTTCTTAGCTTATTATGATAGACTACAAATGTCAGTTTGGGATGAGGCATAGGCTGATAGCTTATAGGGCATTGCACATGCAACAGTTTGATTAGGATGAGATACATCATCATACAGTGATCTAAATTCTTTGCATTCTCTATTTGTGTACTTTTACCTATCCTTAATTTCTCTCTTTTATTATTTATGTATTATAATTATGTACAAGGAAGGGTGGGATGGTAAGTAGTTTGGGGTTCATAAAGGGCATAGTTGATTGTAATGTCCATACTCCCCACATTGTCATCCCGTTGTTTTTACATTGCCCAAAACAACAAAAAGATTATTAAAAATAAATAAATAAAGTTGTGGACATGTTTATTTGTACATTAGAACGTGACTGCCATGAAACAATCTGAAAATAAGGTTTTATTTATCTAATTCACTGCTTTGTTTTTGCCAGCGCCACTCGCTCTCCTCATTCTCTCTCTAGCTTGCCCGACCACCGCTGCTATCTATCTCTCTCAGGAGGGAGGAGGGGCCAGCTTTGAATGTTGTGTGTTTACAAACACACTGACTAACAAATTCTGCAGTGTACCTTTAAATCGTTTTTTTTTTTTTTTTGCCTGTTCCTTTTATGCCCCTTGTTTTTCCTGCATTTATTTCTCTCTCTCACACTCTCTGACCTGACTTATGTTTCCTCAATACTTCACATCATTGCCCCACTACTCTTCTTGTCTCTTTGCAGTTTCAGACTTGCCTGTTCTTGCCTCAGTCCAGATTGCTCTTTCGCACTCTTTCACTGTCCCTTCCTCTTCTCCCAACTCACTCTGTCACACACTCCTTTCTTGCTGTCATTTAATCAAGCTAACTGATGGGATTCCCTGTGAAAAGCAGTGGGCCCTGTTTAGTTGCTTAAATGTCCATGCTGGCAGAAGAATGAAACATTGAGAGACAGTTACCTAGTTTCAAGAACTGCAGAGCCTTTAGACCCAGACATGCAGAAACTCTTAGCTGGCAGAGAGAAAGTGAGGCTGGCAGTGTACTCCTGATGAAAATTGAATTTAGTGTCTTTCCAGAGGCTGCCAAACTGCTGTTGAACATGATGCTGCCAACAAATGACAGTATTCTCCAGACTTGAGGTGTGTCAAATGTTCATGCTAGATGGAGGGGTCTGTGTGTGGAGGGGCCAGTTTGTGAGTAAGGCAGGAGCAGATGCAATTAGAAGAAATCATAAGAGGGGAAAAAATGACATGACATTATTTACCAATTTCAGATTGATGTAGGACTGCAATGATGGCCATGTAGAACTCTGAGTGGACAGTAAATTGAAAGCCATGTTCTGTGTTTTGTTTTGGTGCTGAGTCTTACTACTCAAATATGAACAATTTTGCAAATTAATCAGCTCATAATGCTGGCAGATTTCTCTCTGCTCAGATTTTTTTGATGACATTATGTTACATTCGTTTTGCAGATGTTTTTGTCCTTAGTAATACATACATTGTGAGTAATTTGGATTCTGTGTCTTGCTCAAGGACACTTCAACATGAGTAGGAGCTCAAGGTTTGAATCACCAACCTTGTGATTGGTAGCTGACCAGCACTACTAAGTGAGCTACAACTGCTCCTGATGAAAAACAAGATTTGCTATCAATACTAAATTAAATAAAAAGGACATGTTGAAGTATCTAACAGCATTGAGCTAGAATAGACCATTCTTGTACCTTATGATCTGTGGTTGATGTAGGTTTACAAAACACAAGGATAAGAATGCTTTGGTATTTACTAGATCGCTTTTAAGCTGGATATTTGCAGCAAGAGCAGAAAGATAAACATGTGTGGAGAAAGCAATAGAGAAAAAGTGATAAAAGAGAAGGAGAAATTATGAAAGCGAGGTATGAGTGACTAAATGTGCTTAGCACCTCCAGGCTGTGGTTAGAGGTTTGGCTCCAGAGCCTCTGGGCTGTTGAATGAGCAGACTGACGTTATGGGAAACCGATAATTTTACTGTCACCAAGACAAACACTCACTGCTCTCTTATCTTCTTTTTGGTCTGAGGGGAGTATCATGATCCCACTCATTAAATCTCCTTACTCAAGGTCATCTGCAAAAATTGGTTGCAATATTTGCCATTCCACCCGGACCACAAGCAAGTCATTTGCCAAGTACAATAACTCTATAGGAATTTGCCTTAGTTGGTTTCATCGAAACAGAGACATACTGCAGAGGTTAAGGTTGGGTTAAGAGCACAAGGACACACAAAGATAAAAAGAAGCCACACAGATTATTTATGTGTATTTATTTTTACTGGACACTTTCAACTGATTAAAAAGAGTGAACAGGAAAGGGTTCAGTATCTTGGAGACATGTGTCTGTAAAAACATTCTGACGTAGAGATACATGACAAATAGTGTCCATTCTTTACTGCGCAGTGTCTATTTAATAAAACCAAGACACAAATGTGCCACACAGAATGTTTATGTATGCTTTATATGTTAAAAATTAGACCCATAAGAATATCTGTTTTCTTCCCAGAATGCCATGGTGTCCTTCAAGGAGCTCTGTGGCCTGACTCCTGCAGCCAACATGAAGCAGTGTATCCTGACGGTGTCTACTTGGCTTATGAACAGTGAGCGGTCACTGAGGGTGACAGTGGACCTGAGCGAGACGTACCCCACCATGGAAGCTCAGGGTCCTGTGCCTGAGCTGCTGCGCAAAGTGCTCAACGCCTATGACATGGTAAATAACCTGCACACACATGAAAAAAAAATGTATTTACTGCCATATGATGCTTTCAGGCGACCAGAAATATTCATAGTACACCTGTACCTCAGTGCTCTTGTGAAAGATTGAACATTAGGATGATTAACAGTAACAATATTTTCAACAAATGTGCTCAGCGGAAATTCCTCTCCGCAGTACAGATGCATACATACCCACTTAAATGCATCTTATACTGTGTTCATGTGAGACAATAACACTCTTATTATAGTGTGTTACATCTAATGTCTACTTCAGATGAAGATAAAATGTCAAAGCACTCAAGCTTTTAAGTATAACAGAGGTTGCACTGGGGTGCTGTGATAAGCACTTCCTGCTCTCTGCAGATCTTAGGTGCCGCACTTACAAGAACAAGAAAAAAAAAAAAACACACACAAAGAGAATGGTTAACTTGCTCCCTCCCTTAATACTAGTTTGCTTAGCATTTCATTCAAGCATTCACACAAGTTGAAGTGATTCACAAGCCCTTTAAACATGGCTCAACCACCTATTTTATGTCAGATTGTCAAGTTGCAGCTACTCGTTTTATAATTTCAACATGTCCTTCTCCATCCCTCCTCCTCTCTTACAAGAACACTGCATTTTTCACCACTTGACATTGGAACGGCCAAAAGGGGGCTGGAGGACTCTGTAATTAGTTATCACCTGCTGTTTCTACTCCCTTCCTCCTCCCTTTGAGGCTTGGTGGTAGCTTGTAAAGTGGGTCATGAGGGAGGAACAAGGTTTTTGCGTCCGTTCTGCTTAGGTCGGTGACGCTCCTGCTGCTGACACCTATAGGAGCGCACTGACATCAGGAGCGATGCAGCGCCAGCTCCAAATAGAATCTGCTTTGATTTTTATGAGGCTTGGTACCAAGCGGGAGGCTTGGCACTGTCAGAGCAACTCTCACGCTCCAGTCCACAAAACAGTTTGTGGGAACAAGCAGAAAAACAAGGTATTTTAGAGCTTTTAGAGATGATTTTGTGTACTCACGGTACAATCCTTTTAAAGCCAAAAAATGTTTGTCACCCATGTTACCTCATTGGAGTTTTTTTTCCTTTAATATTTAGGATAATTAGAATGGTTTGCTTTTCAGAGACTGTTGAAAAAGTGCATGACAAAAAAATCCAAGACATAGAAAAATGAATGTCACCTACAAATTTCTTCTTCACACTAAGTTATCCCACAGTACCCTGTAATGACATTTCTAGACACTGTCCTCAGCCTGTCCCAGCACATACAAATGCTTTTGTGTGTTGTATTATGTCAGTGGCTTGCAGTTTTTCAAGGGTGATGTTGAGGTCTTTTGAGTGATTAAATAGGCCTATATGCTTCCCAAAGATTGGCCCGTCGGCACACTCTGCACTGAAGAACAAAGGACCCAGTGTGTGTGTGTGTGTGCACGTACATGTGTGTAAATGCATATGACTTCTTGGGAGCATGACTGCCAACACCGGGCCATTTACTGTAGAATAGTCATTGCATAGCCTGAGTCACCCCCATGTGGGCTGTTGCCAGCCAATGTTAAAAACCATGAGCTGAACAAAGCGTCAGCACGCTGGAACTCTTTCCAGAAGGCAGGCCAGCCAAACGCATATGCCCACATGCACGTACATTTATATGAAGAGTTCATTTGCAAAAACAGATATCTCCATTTTTAGTCATTTAATAAATCATGTTTTTTTTATTGTGCACCCCAGGTAATATCAGTCAAACTGCAGTTGTTGTTTTAATTAAGTAAAAATTGCTCAACAAAATACAGGTAATTTACAAACTTAAACTTTGCTGAAAAATTACTTTTTTTTCAAATTTAAAGTTTTTGTTGTTTTTTTTTTGTTTGGGAGGGGCAAAAGCAGATAACTCCAGCAGTCTTTTTTTTTTTTTTTTTACAAAAACAGATTTCATGTTTCAAACAATGCCATGTAATGGATTTACGTTTCTTCTAAGTGCTATATTTAACATTCACTAACATAAAACAAGTAGATAAAATGCTGAAAATTGCAACAAAAACAGCCCATTTATGGGCTGTATTACATAAGATCATACCTTGGAAAATCCCAGCTAGATTACAAACCCCCTGAGCATGAATGTGCCAGTGTTTTAACCTGTAGGATGCTATTAAAGACCACAGCTGTCCTTTTGTTATAGAGTTACCACAGTGGTGGTTCAGAACTGACTCACTGAGCCTCAAGTTTGCCAGTTTTTTTAAAATCTACAACCAATTCTTTAGAAACTACACTAAACTGTAAAAACAACTATTTTACAGTTTAGTGTACAATTTAGTATTCAGTTTCACAGTATTCAGTGTTACTCAGTATTCAGTGTTACTCAGTGTTTCACAATATTCACTTTAACTCAGTATTCAGTGTTACTCAGTGTTTTAAAGTATTCAGTGTTACTCAGTGTTTCTCAGTATTTATTGTGTCACAGTATTGAATGTTTCATAATATTCAGTCTTTCACAGTATTCTGTGTGTCACAGTGTCCAGTTTTAACTCAGTGTAACTCTGTATTCAGTATGTTTCCCTATTTAGTCTCAAATCAGTACTCAGTGTGACTCAGTATCTCAGTCTTTGGTATTTCACAGTATTCAGAGTTTGACACTTTAGTATTTTCCAGTTTTTGGTATTTCAGTGTTTAAAGGCCCAGTGAAACAGAAGTTAGAGCGTCTTTAGCTTCTGTACTGTGACGTAATTCCCAGTGAAATGGAATATTTGAGTGGTGTACAATTACAAGTGGGATTTAAATCAAATCCTTCGCATTTGATTGGACTGCTGAAAAGTGGGCAGGTCTTACAGAGTTAAGTGTGATATGCAGCTGCAGAGAGAAACGGAGCTACAGAGGACTGTTGGTTCCACACACACCTCCCTCACCTGTTGTTAGATCAGGAGGAAGATGAGGGAGAGATGAAATGAAAACCACTGATATCTAAACACACATCTCTTCCTATCTCTCTCCATATTGCTCTGTTTATACTATGACCCACAAACTGTGAAGTGACGTTTCATATGACTGGTGGGGCTAGCTACGTGCCCAAAGTCACACTTGATTGGATGAACTTTTGTAAACGTCCCTGAGTGCAGGATGAGTCATCAAATATTTTAAACTGTTTTACAGGGAGAGCCGTGACAGGCAACCACACACCACTGTCCAAAATAATCATTAGCAAATGTAATCATAATCATAACTAAACTTAACAAATTGCCATTAATATTATTACTACCAGTTTTCCTGCAGTTCTGTGTGTGGTTTGTCCAAGTGGTGTTGCTGTACCTAGCTGTCCAAGATGGTGGACCCACTCATGCATGCACTACTCAGATAGGGCTGAACGTAGCCGCTGCCATATTGCGTCACCTTACCTGAATACTGTGCACTGATTTGCAGAAAGGAATTATTGGGTTCTATTCAAAAACAGCACTGGCGTTAAATATTAAAACATGACCTTGCAATGCATTGACATTGGACAAAAACAGTTTTGTGACAAAACGTATGTAGGGTTCAGAACGTGCTATGTATTAAGAATAACTCATGACAGTCAGTTCATTTTTTTAAAGGATGGCGTTTTTCAGTTTTGCAAATGAACTCTTCATGGTATGTGCACACATACATTTGTCTTAATCTACTTGTGAGGTCCCCTTTATTATTTAAATTATTCCCTAACATTAAAGAGTCACACTCTCAAGAAATCCATCTCAGGTTAGGCAGAGGTGCCAAGACCAGAACATAGTGCAGCTTCAAGAAATGTTGCATTCGCTATTGCTATAACTCTCACCCACACATACAACTCTCTGTGTGGTTTGGTGAAGACATTCTTGCATATGTAGGTTCATCAGATAATGCAAATAGTGAAACACTGCATTAGACATAAAACATTCTGCATATTTATGATTTTTCATGTTCTCCTTAATGAAGGGACTGTCCAAACTTTTCTCATAAGGAGAGCAAAACAAGAAAGGGCATGCACATATACACACTGTACACACACAGTATAAGAGTGTACTTCCTGTCTCCCTGCTAACAAGAGTGTGAAACTTCATTAGCTTCTTCCACAGTTCAGGGATGGCCCAGCTGGTCCTCCTCAGCCTGTGGGAAGATGTTTAGGTCTCAGACTACACAGCAGTGGTCAGACGTAACAGAAGAGGTGAAAATAGGAAGTTGCATCTCTGGCACCCGTAGTTGCCCTGTGGTAACAATACACACATGATTTTGATCCAGATACTAGGTGACAGGCCACAGTAGAGGTGGAAAGACAGGTCCAGTCCAAATTGCTTACAATTTCAAGTTTATCTAGCTTTCTTTGTACTTAGAGAGAATAGAAGGCAAGGCAAGGGAAAAGAAATCTCAGCTATGCTGTTTGCATGTCCAATTAATTGGGAATAATCTTCTCTGATTATTATCTTACCCCAATTAAAATAAACAGATAAAGGCATTTACATGACAGCTATATTGTCTTAATTGGGTTAAGGGTGACTTGTTAGTGTCTGTGAAAACATAGCAGCTCAGAGCTCAGTTACATGCCTGAATACCTCAAGAGGACCCCTGGCTATTGAGGGGATCGAGTCTTTTAGGTTGTAGCCTCTGCTAGCTTGTCTTGGGTTAATGCACAGTGTGCCAAGAGAGACATCTCTCAGCCATTTAATGTTTCCCTCTTGGTATTTCTCTTTGATTCATATTGACGTAATACACCATGAAGGTCTGCTATGTATGGCTCTGCTGAAAGCTTTTCAGGAGACCCTGATATGACACTGAGATGCAATGCAGACTAACCCCGTGTCCTCTTTGTCTTCTAGATGATCCAAACCAGCAGAACACTGATAGAGTCGGCTGACGTGGTTTACTCCAAGCTTACACAAGCACAGCGGGCAGGTATGCAACAATATAGGATGAGCAGCGCCCTCATCTGCAACATCCTTGTCCTTCCTCTACATTCTCTACATTTCACAACCTGTTTATCACAACTGGACAGGGACGCTGGAACGCATTTTGAGTCGGGGGTGCTATACAGTGTATAGTACAAAGTCACACTATATGCTGTATTTGAACTAAACAGACAGGATAATTTATTTCTAATGATTTTAGCCAAAGAACCTCATACAAGGCGGAAAGAAAAATGATTATATAATTGCACAGTGCACACCAAATGACATGAAAATTGTGAAACCTGGCTTGGAATACCAGTAATATAGGCTTATGCAATGTGCAAATCAAAAGAAATCATCTTAACTCAGTTATCAAAAACTGCATTAACAATACATGCATCAGTTTAATAACTTTAACTCTTACTACTGCTGAATTAATAGGCAATGGTAAATGTTTTGAAGAGCAGATAGAAAAGAAAACAGCCAACTTAAACTTCTTGGTAAACAGAGGAGAGGAGTGAGATTAAGGAGAGAGAGAGAGAGAGACAACAACCCGTTTCATTGCAAGTGACAGATACAGCAACCACCGACACGGGCTAAGCCAGGTTACAGTCAGGTTAAAGATTTAAAGCAATGAGTATACAGCCCTACTCTGCAAACCCCTCTGCTGTTTTTCAAGATTCTGTCACAAATCACAACCAGAGAGGCTAAATATTAAACAAACCTACTGCACAGTGGCAGTACTAAAAAATAGCATCTTACCTCATGAAGACAATTTGAAAAGCCTCCTTTCACAAATTAGGCATCAGCTCTTCTCGTCATTAATTAGTTTCTTTGCTAAAGCAGAGCAACATGTGAAGCACAAGGCTTTATCCATCTCTTTCACATAATGAAGCCATTTCCACTGTTGAAACCAACCTGAGTTGAATGATCTTGAAAAGCCTGGATGGAAAGTTCAAATCCTTTGGCTGGAAAGGCTCCATAAGTGTGCTGACGGTGGTGTTAGCAGCTCCATCTTCTGCTGGTTCTGTGACTGTGGCTGCAGGTTTAGCTGAAGGTCTCGTGTTAGCCGGCTGAATAGGACTAAGGTCATTTTCAGGACCGGGGTCGCCGCTGGTGTTATCAGGGATGGACACCGAAGTGGCTGAAGCTGAATCATCAACACTCGTCATTGAAAGTTTCGAGTTGGTAGGGTTTTTGAAAAAATCCAAAATTCTCTTTTGCAACATTTTGAAATTCACAAGCTACATGTGTGTTGTGTGTGTAACAGAAATTACGTCCCTCTGTGGATGCGTCAATCGCAATCAGCGAAGACAAATCTGATTGGTTAACACACATTTTTGAAAATAACTAAATCAAACATAAAAATAAAATCTCCACCCTCTATTCTCATAGTCTTACACTAAAACCAAAGTATCCCAGTATAAAAAAATCATTTAATAATATATATTTTTAATTGCCATTGCAGTTGGGGTGCACATCCTGCGCCCATGCAACTGGACGTATAAAAAATGAAATAACAAGTGATCATTTCATATATACAGAACCAAAAGTTCAGACACACCTTCCCATTCACTTCATTCACATTCACAGAACGTGTGTCCAAACTTTTGACTGGTACTTTATATTCATAATAGAAAGTTTTTTCCAATGTAGATTCTTTCATTTCATGACACTTAAAAAAAAAAAGAATAAATAAAAAAGCAGCAGTACAATGAAACAAGGCAGGATAAAGTAAATTTCTCTGCTATTGTAATGAAAATGACGATTTAAGGACGAGATTTGTATTAGACACAAATGAAATTACCTCACTTACTGGCATATTTGTGTAATTAAAGAAACATAAAATCATAAGAAACAAAAACATAACACAACTACATTAATTTCTCAAATATCCAAATGAATATTATCAACTCGTCTGCTTTCAGGTCCAAACGAATCATGTACAGTAAGTACGCTCATCTGCAGCCCTTCAAACACATTATGTGTCGTGTCCTTCTGCCTAATAGAATGAGCGTAGTGTATCTACTCCTACAGCATCTCCATCAACATCAACAGTGGCTGTTGTCGATAGAACGGGCCATCGTCAGTGAGTCAGCACCGAGTCATGTCAGTGGGCAGGTGAAAACAATCAGCCAGCCACACAGACAAAGGGCTGCAGGAGAAAGAGGTCAGAGAGCATAAATATCCTTTGAGAGGATGAGAGAAATGAATAGATTTGACAGAGTGTTGAGTGAGAGGGGGAGGGATGGCAAAACAGAGAAAAGGGTGGAATTAAAGAAGCATTTTGTCTGTACAGTGTTTTTTTTTATTTTTTTAAGGGGTGCTCGATGTAAAAGCTCCAGCCTTTTAGGAGAGAGGATAAAATTGACCATAATAAGATCATTAGAAGAGAAATGGCTTCAAATCAAGAAATTTTGTGGCTTGTCTTCTCCAGTCTCTTTTACATTCAGCACTAATTGTTCCTCATTTGCATCACCTCTCTACTAACGCAGCAGTGCCGCTGCTGAAGAGTTCCTCAAATAGAAGCACATAGATTGAATACTGACAATTTCATTTTGTATGTCTATGTTGCACAATCTAATGCCCTAAGCAAGCAAACACATTACTGAAACAAACATAAAACGTACAGATTTAGTTATATTATAGACTTTATAGTAGCTGGTGTAAAGACATTTGCAGTGTCTGTGTTGTTGTGTGTTTTGTGTATGACAAACTCAAAGAAGACTAGGAAGGCTGGCTCACTGTCTCATGCCAACCCAATTTCCTGAGTCCGATAAGCCAATTTAAGCCTGCTATGCCCAGCTTTACTCCCTGGTGTCACACAGAGGCAAGCATATGCCTCACCCTCCCCCCCCTTCCACCACCACCACCACCACCACCACCACAACAAGCCAAGATAGTGGTGCCGTGCAATTATCCAGGGATGTAGGTTGAACGCTGGGGCTTCAATCACAGAGCTGTCCCCTGGCTCCAAGGTTCCCCAGCCCACAGCTAGAAGCATCTTCAAAGGAGATGACTGCAGAGTTAAGCAGTTAAACACCACGCTGCCACAGCCACACTCACAGCAGTGTCAGCAGCCGGATACCGGAGGCTGATGCTCAGTTTAGCGCTGCTGTCAGGTGAAAACTTAACACTTCTAAAATGTCACGTTTTGATGACCTAAGGATATCAGCATCGTTTTGTGCCTCACATGTATGCTTATTTCAAATAAGTGAATTAATATGAAAGGGCCTGAAAAGCCCAAGGGTTGATGCATTTTCTCAATGAGATCGTAATCCTTCCAATCCAATTGAAGTAAAAACATGGAAATTCCTAAATTTGGAGTTACTAGGTTTTCACATAAGTACAGCATTATGTAACGACAATACAATGAGGCAGAGGGCTGGAGCGACAGCCCTTAGGGGCCTCAGCTGCATGCCAAACATAGCACTTTCCCTATCGGCCACCCCCGCTCCCTTTCCCCCAGCACTAACACACATGCCTCAATCCATTCTCAAATGTACATAACTCCCATGCCTGTTCATTCCTGCTTCCAGACATTTGATGTAGTTTTGATAGCGATAAGTGAGGTGGAAAAAAAAAGAAAGGAAAAATGTATTTTCTTTGGAAAAATACAAATGGTAGCTTTTCCTCTGATACACTGTTGAAACAGTGTTTATGAAGATCCAGTAGCTTAGTTTTTTATCTATATAAAAGGTATAATTTGCCAAATCACAAATGGAAAATACAAATTATTAACTTTAAATGAAATGTAGCACTGTTGACCCAAGGAAATAAGGCTGAAGTAATATTAGCTCAGATTACAGAGGGAAGTGAGTTATTTAACTGCATGTGAAGGAGATTTTTGCATAAAAATTCCATCTTACAATATTGTGTGTATAACAGCTCCATCTACACTGACATGAGCAAACAGAACCCCCCAAATCCCCCCCCACCCCCCTCGTTAATAAACTAATTACTTGCTGATAATAATGCAGACACTTCTGTCCCGCTCCTACACCCAGTGTGCTCTTTGTCCTCTCCATCTGCTTCCTGTCTCATCAGGTCCCTGTTGTCTGTTTTTGCCTGCTAATGGGACAGAGTGACTGCTTTTTCTCTCATAAATGCAGTTTTTATGTGTAGTTTTTAACTGCATGATTTAGTGCAAGTTAAGAATTAAATACATCTATGCAGTAATATTATTACATTAAAGTTAGCCTAATGAGCAGAATTCGATTGATTGTGGTATGTCAGTCTTAAAAATTGCTAAGCTACTGGAGGACTGATGCTGCTCTAAAATAAACTTGATCTTCATAATGCTGGATATGTGACAAAAAGAAAGGTTGAGAGGGTTGAAGTAAGCTACTCCAGTGGAACTTTATAATTGAAATTAGTGTGGCTAATTAAATGCTTCACAGACTAACCTGTCTCCCCGTACAAATGCTGCAACACAGTCCAATCTCTCCTAAACCCCAAATGGGCTCTCTCCCTCTTTCTGCTATCTTTGTCTTGTTTAGTCTATGTCTCGGTTCATTATAAGCATTTCTTATCCCCTCGAAAGCAGAAAACCCATGGAGAACATTTGGATGTAGTTTTAGGTCCCCGACAAAATGCTGCATCTCTCTGATGGCTCGGCAAGCATGAATTTATCTCTTTTCATAGACTGACAAGCACTGAATGCACCCTTCATAAGCCATCTCATAAGCCACCACATGATTATGTACGGACTGATGTTGACAATAGCAACAGCTCAAAAAAAAAAAAAAAAATACAGAGAATCAGAGAGTGGAGGCATACGAAGAGCGAGATGGCGGATTTGCATGGAATTGAAGGTTTTGCCCCTGTGATCGATCCGGAAGCCAAAGGTATAATTTTGGTGTAATGGCTGTGTGAGGAACAGAAAAAGGTGCTATTAGAGGACAGGCTGTCAGCGATGGAGAGAGAATATGGGATGGAGTAGGATGTGCATGTGTGTGTGTGTGTGTGTGTGTGTGTGCTGCATCTAAGCTTAATTTAAGGCCGCTGATTGGACCTGACACTTTTGCCCTAGCAATGAAAAGTGTGCTCTGCTCATCAGCTAAATGCTGTTGTGACAAAGCCATAATCACAATGACGCGCGAGGCTATGGTCTGAAAAGAGGGACCTGAACTAACCTCTTACCTCCTAACTTGCCTTTCATTTTAAATCTGAGCAATATGAAATGACTGCACGTTGACAGATGCATCACTCATACAGTAGGAGGCTAGAAATGGCAACGTGGGGTAGTTTTGGGTTGCTATGGCTCTTACTTCCCAGCAACCCCTCCTCCCTTTCCTCTTTCCTTCCTGTGTTCAGTTTATGCCCAGTCATTATTGCAGCTAATCAGTTTAATTTGGGCAGTGAGGCTGACGTGTTGATGAGGATGGAGAGGTGCTGGATGATCCCCCCTGGGCACTATTGATGGCTCGCCATCACACACACCATTAATGGGGGGGCCAGATAGACAGCTGGGATGCACACTCTGGTACCTCCAGATGCTACCACTGTGTGTTTGTGTCTGTGTGTATACTGTGTACACTGGCTTATGTGTTCACATGCATATCTAATCTGTTTGTGTATGGAGAGCCCACTTCTACCCCTTCTCGCCTCTGTTCCGCTAGCTTCTCTAAGTCAATGGGTTTTCTCAAGTAACGATTTGGTTCATCAGTTTTTCTGATGATGTGTCTGGGCTTTTGTATCCATATTGAGTTAAAGTGTATCTGCTGGTGTAGTGGCTGGTAGGAATGCAATCTTTTGTCGTTTTAATAAAGATAAAATGATGATCATTGAATCAGCTTTATTGGCAAAGTATGTTTATGCATACAAGGAATTTGACTCTGCTTTTAATGGCTCTTAATGTACTTACACACAACAATCATCAGGGGATACATATGGACATACAGCCAAAACAAAGACAACAAGGCTGAACAGAGATATGTAACATTAACATATGACCATTATATACAAGCAAGCAGGTGAAAAATTAGATCTATACATATAGAATCAACACATGGACAACATACAATATCTATATACAGGTGAAACAGTTTCTGTAGATCTTAAACAAGGATACACGTAGTGCAAAGGTGTGTAATGGTGCAATGAGTGCTGAAATAAATATTGAATGTCTAACATAATAAGTTACTTTATATACATACAGTAAGTGGTTATGTACAGTATATGCATGTATACAGGTTTGTGTATAGAAGTGTGCACAGATGTGTAGATGTAATTATTGTGTCAGCATTCAACAACTGCAGCTCCCACAGCTCAACAGTGTGCCAGTAGCAGAGAAGAGGCTACATATGTGAGCAGGCAGGATTTAATTAAGACATTTACACAAAACGCATTTCTGTGTATGTTTCATGTCTAGCCTGTGGGGCTTTCAGGTGTCTGGTTTGAATATAGCCCTGCATGCTGCATGTTAAAGCAGGCCCAGGAACAAGTGTAAGCTCACTGTATGGGTTTAGGAGACACTGCCTCCCTGCCCATCTGACAGCGCTTATTGATTGATATCCCCGTCAATGCAACGACTCTGTCTCTGTGTTGATATGGTTCAAGGCCACTCCATATGGATTTCATTACCATGGAAATCCAAGGGATACAGACATCTCCCTTGCTTTGTCTGCCTTTGTAAAGCTACTGTTGTTGCGGCTCATCAGCAGCTGGAAAATCCCAATGATGATATTCTGATTGAGTTCTGCAGTGCTCACGACTTGAGATAAATTAATGAAACACTGCTCTGACTGTATGTATCTCCCTTTCACCCCTCTTCCCATCTTTGTTTTTCACCGTTTCTTTTCATCAGCGCCTGTTTGGAGATTGTGTTTGATTTTATCATTTATGCACCTTACACTCTCCGTCTGACTGTAGCTGTCTCTTTTTCTGTGCATGTGTATTTGGAGCATTAGAAGTGCTGCTACAGGACTCGTTACAAAGGCAAAAACCTTCTCTGCTCTATGCAGAGACTGTAAGCCTTTCCTGAGGTGTGTGTCTTTGTGTGTGTGTGTGTTTGCCTGCGTGTGTGTCTATACAGAACAGAAATGTTGTTGTCCCCTCCGTTACCCTTTCTCTTTCTTCTTTTTTCTGTTTCCACCAGAGAAGCGAAGCATAAGATCCCGTCTCATCAGAGTGTGCCATGGGGGCCACATTTTGTTTATTAACTCAAATTTCACAGAGTTTAAGTGACAGTAAGGAACAGCAACTGTGTTGGGTGAAGAAAATGCTTAATAATTAGGAAATTAAATGCTTGAAGAGGCTGTATTGCGACAAGCCGCCTCCAGCTAATTTCATCTCTTATTCAGCTCCCTGTCTGCCTCACTCCCCAAGTCCTGCAATCACAAACCGCCTTGGCTCAGCTCTGCACTAGCAGCAGCCCATTAACTACACCAGATTACAAGATCAAATCATCCCTAAACCCTGTTAACACAACTTTCAGGCCTTGAAACGGATATTCTGCAATGGCTTTACATCACCAGTTATATGGAAATTGAAGAACAACAGGGGTCCTGGCTCTTTTTTGCAAGGTTGAGTCTGATGTGCACTGGAGACCAAAGATCATATTTTCTGTATTTGCTCCTTGATCTCTTGATCTGTTTTGAATGCGCTGCGGATTATTTTAGAAAAATGTTCTTGCGGTCAGTCTCCTGTTGTCCTGAATGACATTTGCATACATTTGGTGTGCTTCAAGATGGACTAAAGCTAAGAAAAGACTATATACTGAACCCTTTTGTTTCCTTTTAGCACACTTGACTTGGCTATCAGTTATTTTATTGTGTGTTCAAGAGCCATATTATTGTGCTACCTTTTTTCCGACCTTGCCTTGGTGCTTTAAATCAGATGAGGAGGTATACATGTGCATGCATGATTGTTGGCATTTGTGCACTTGAACCCTGTTGCATGTGCAGGGATAGGTATTTATGTAGTGGCAGGTGATGTAACTGCTTGACTAGACAGAGAGAACATGGCATACACTCACAGCACAAATTCTTTTGTGATTCTGGTAAGTTCTCCAATATTATATAGCTCTGTTCATACATACATGTTATCTCTGCCCTTGGAAAATTGCATTTAGGATAAAGTCTCACAGTCGTTTCTTTAAAAAACAAGCAAGAGAGTCTGCCACTGGATTGAGGTAATCCTCCTCCTCTCCAATGAAAATCAGATTGATTAAAGGCTCTTGAGGTGCTGATCTGCCTACTAGTTACTGAAAAGAGCTGAGAACTAAAGAGTGAATGCCTTGTGATGATGGGATTTTTGTGAATTATAGCAAATTATGTTTTGTCAATGTCACGGCAGTGAATCAAAGCTGGGGTGGCATAAGGCCAGTTGTCAGGGACAGATTGAGAGGCTGAGACTTACAGCTTTAGGAGGAGTTTGTTCTTAAAGCCCCAAGGATTAGTAATGGTCTGCCTGGGCTAAATGAAGCCAAACCTACTGACTAATTAGAAGTTAGCCTGCATTGCACTACTTCAATTTTACCCCCATTAGCAATGCAGCACATTATATAGTGATCTATTACAGGGCCCATTAAGGTGCCCCTGAAGAGCTGGCTAGATGTTTTTTCTTCTGCAGAATTTGTGTTACAAAAGTGAAAAAGTTACCATAAGAGTAAGCAGTTATTGTATTATTACCTTTATCATGGTGAGTGTTTCCTGGGTTCTGTTTATTAGTTAGAGTGAAAAGTTAAATACATGTTATTATATTTCAGTTAAACCCAGTGGAAAGTTATGGAACAAGTGATTAATGGATTTTTACCGATGTGCAGAACTGAGAAACTTTTAGGGAGTTTTTAATATTGGGAAATGGGGCATTTCTGAACATTTTTGGTATTTAATCAAGAAGTTGATGTATCCATGATTGTCTATAAATGTTTGGATTTTGATGTATGGGCAATCTAGATAATTGAGAAGCTATTTACATTTTGACTTAAAACTCTTAACTCTCAACAGGAATTTATTCTTGTATAAGTCCAGTGATTGTCCTCATAATTCTGTATACTTCAAGATATTTGCATATGTTTAAAGACTATTTCTGCTCTTAAAGAAGCAAAGACATAAAAATGATCAATTTGTTAAATTATTAGCCATTGTCCAGATGTTTAGTTTTATACAAATACAATACCTGACTGGATAAAATGTAATTTTTGTATTGCAATTCTTTTTAGCGGGGAGCTTTACTGGTGCACGCTTTACATCGTGTATTTTATTTATAATTACATAAATGGAGCCTCGCTGTAGTTCAGGCAGGAATGGAAGTCAGTTAAAGTCACATGCTTCATACAGCCTCCCATCATGTATGTCCACATCCTACTTCTGTCAACATGCAGTCTATATAAACAGTCCTGTCTACAACAACGCAGAGTTCTGCCCTCGATGTTACATGCCTGCCTGTGTCAGTTTGTCATGAATTTTTAATGTTTCTTTTTCCTTTTTAATATATTCATGTTCATAAAATGTTATGTATCTCAGGGTTGTGAACTCAAGGACAGTCTGTGTCAAGCTCGCTCATATTTAGTCCAGAGCATCACATGAGCATAGCCACACTGCCAAACTGAAGTGCATGTAGCAATAAATGGTTAAAATCTTGACATGAGTGTCCTGACTGAATAACATTATACAGTAATTTATAATGTATGTCTGTGTCAAGGTCTGGACTTCCATGAGGACCTGCATCGCATTGGCGCAAAGGAAGGTCTGAAAGGCCGCAAACTGCAGAAGGCCATGGAGAGCTACGCTTGGAACATCACTGTGCTCAAGGTGAGACGGTCTGAAACAAAACACCCCATAATTGTACTGTCACCTCCAGTGTGTATTAAGCACTGGCTAATATCATTGGTTGATGTTCAGATGTGAGACTATAAGCAGCTGGATAAACAATCCCAACCCTCTTGCTGAGATTAAACTACATGGTGTCTTAAAGGGAAACTTCTGTATTTTTCAACTTGGACCTTATTTTCCCATCTTTTTGTGTCTTAGTGACTAATGGGGATGATGTGCAATTGCAACCTGTTGGATTACATTGCAGCCCGTTTTGTGGCTGCCAGCTGCAGCGCTCTTCCTCAATACTGGACCTATTTCAAAAATGATCGTTTCCATCAGTCACTTAGACACAAAAAATGGGAAAATAGGGTCCAAGTTGAAAAATACTGAAGTTTCCCTTTAATAAAGCTCTCTGGTCTAATTGTATTTGCCTCTTCTCTAATCTCTAAATCTCTTAATTAAGTACTGTTATTTCCATTTACTGTTTTATTTATTTGCTCATGTAACTATCTTAACAACACACGATAAGATCGCTGACACTTGTTTGTAGACACACACATGCTGCCCTATTATTCGTCATAAGGGGATATGGGGCCCCTCTGACATGCCTTGAGGATGATGCTCAGCAAAATGCATTCTTGTTTCTGCCTGCCCCATGACACAGGAGATAAGTTTGCCCAATGCCCTCATCTCATTGCTTCTATGAATACTGGCAGTAATACCAACACTGATAAAACACCACATGCTGCTCAGACTGTGCATTGCACAGTGGGCCTGTTTGGCTAAGTAAGGATAGAGCAGCCAGGATATTTTTATCTCATCTCATCACCCTGAAATCATTTAGTATTGAGTGAAGAAGCTCCCTTGGCTGAGCTTTTTGCTTGAGTGCCAGGATAGGTAGGTGATTGCTTGATTCGTTTTTTGCCTTCCCATGCCTGCCTTATCAGACGGGAAACACCAAATATTATAACGATTAGGGCTGCAACTAACAATTATTGTCATTAAGGAATAATATAACTGATTAATAGTTTAATCTATAATGTCAGAAAATTGTGAAAAATACCCATCACAGTTTCTATTCAGGTTGCTTTTTTGTGCAACTAACTGTCCAAAATTTTAAAAACAAACCAGCAACTAATGAAAGCAGCAGCAAATCCTTATATTTAAGTAGCTGGAAACAGCAAATGTTTGACATTTTCGGTTGATAAATGACTTAAATGATTAATTGATTATTAAAACTGTTTCCAATAAAATAGTGACTCATTAATTAACTAATCTGAAGTGAATGTACTGGCCATAGCAGGAGTGGATCGGTGTTAAAAGTCTTTGTGTTCTTGTCTTCCTTGCACTACTACAACAGCAGTGTGTGCAACAGCCAGATTTATCTTAGTTAAGCTTCATTACATTATCTGGATGGGGAAAGGCATGTGCATAAGTAGCATAACAGGTGGACCTAATTCCTGTCTCACCCTCCCTCCCCGCTACACCCATTACCCCTAAAACCCAGCCAGCTCCTCACATCTCTGCCTTGTTTCTCCAAACGCACACTTCTCTCTTTCATCTGCTTCATCTTTCCCAATACTTTAATTTCTTTGATGAGCCACACTGTCAACATGAAGGGATCTTGGCACGCACAGGACTCCTCCTCCTCCCCTTCTTCCTCCCATTCTTCAGTAATAATCTGTCTCATACTGAACATTTGGTGAAAGCCTGGTGCCGATTTGCCGAGGCTGGCAGCCATGCCCAGTTATTTCACCTGTCACCCTCTCCATATCCTCAGCAGGGCTAGAAGCACTCGCTGATAGATAGTATGGAGCTGCAAGGGAGTGAAAAGAGAAAGAGAAAGAATCTTTGCTCTGTCTCTCACTCTCTGTTTCCCACCCTCTCCACCCTCATTTTGACAGTTATTGTCAGATCAGAGCTGTCATTGTGAATAAGGTATTTGCCCATTTCTACCAGTGATAACGCCCCGTCATTCATCGTACCTCCCTGTCAAAAGAAAACCAAAATCAGAGAGACAGAAAGAGAGGCTTTGAAGTGAACGTCAAGCATAATGAAATCCTCTTTAAGAGGAATAACCAGCTCCAAAAACATGTTGCATTTTGTTTCTTCCCAAATCACTCACCATTGTAGTTTTTACAGTAATTGCTGTTTGGGACATTAAATCACATAATTAATTGAGCTCCTGCTAAAGTATCTTAGATTTTGGCAATAGGTGGCCATCTGTTGCAACTCTGGCCCCTCTTTGTTTTACCAACTCTCATTTTGTGCTGCTTCTCTCCAGATTTCATATATTTGTATTGTTCTGTACAGTAAAAACACACTGAATTCATAACTGATAGTTTGGATGGAGATACATCGCTCTCAGTCCCGCTCCTGCTCTGCTGTCACATACTACTCTCTATCTGCATCTATAACCTTAAAATAATATACTCAATGCAGGTTATTGACTGCCGGATTTCTATTAAGGGGATGGACTGATTTTGACAAGCAAAGAGTAGATTAAGATTGAATTTAATTAGGATATAGTGGTGGGATTTGGTGGCTGTCCTTGTTTGGGCTTAGCCCCCTGTGGATAGGTTTAGGCCAGCTGCAGGGGTGAATGCACCCGAATAACAGTGCATCGTGATTTGGTTCTGGAAGCGCAAGACAAGCTTTTCGCTGTCTTATTTTATGCCTGGTGAGTCATGACTTACATAATTTGTGTTCTTCAAACATATGACTTATTCATGCCTATGGTTTGCGTGCTCAAGTGGCTCAGGTAAAAGGCCATTTGCAGCGTGTTAACATCATTGGAGTAGAAAGTTTTGCATTGTGTGCAGGGCAGCACCTTTACTCATCCCACAATATGTCAGACTGCTATGTCTGCCTTATGGCATTGAGAACATTACCCATTTTACCATTTATGCTTCAGTCTGGTGCAGAATGGGTCAGCCGGTGACTATATTCTTTGGGATGTTAGCCCAACGAGCTGTCACAGCAGGTCAGACTGAGTCCAGACTGTTCAGTAGGAGGGAGGAAAAATATGCAGATTCACAGTTGAGAGGGCAACTGTTTTCAGCTTGCTTGTGAACAGATGTTGGAGGAATGGTGGTGTAAAGAAAGTGTTGGAGCAGACACGCTGGAAGAGAGGGGCTTGTGGTGAGACTGGGTGGCCTGAAGGGAAGAGTCAAGGGTTTAAAGACTGTACAAGTGAAGACAGGTTGTAAAAACATGTGGTCAAATTTGTTTTTCTTTTCTTCTTTTGGCCTGTGCTAATAATGCAAGCACCTCACACACACACAGAAAATACCGACTCTACCACATTTCCACATGGCAGAGAGCTAGCTTAAGGAGGCAGGCAGCCATGGCGGTGGCCCAGATTGACTTGACAGTGCTGTATAACAGGATGCCCGCTCCGACCACTTCCTCCACACATGGCAGGGATTCTTCTCTGGGGTGCTCCCACATAACGAGCAAAAATGTAGTATAACATTATCACCATATGACAGCACTATTCACCAGCTGAGAACAGTTTGAAGGGCTGGCGAGCAACCAAAGGCCTTCAGTCAGTGGCTTTACACTGCCCCCTTCTGTACCTTATTAGCTAATGCACAATTTTTTTTCTATACTACTTTACCTGATTTTTTCCCCTTATTTAAGCTTTATTTGACCAAGTAAAGGTACTTTTAGGATTAAAATATATTTCTTAAAAGAGATCAGGCTAACAAGGTATCATAGAACTAGATGATGTTATCTACCGCATGTAGACTTCAAGTTAAATGGATATCAAAGACATTTCTTGCTATTTTTTGTTGACTTAAAATCTGATGTTCTTATATGTTCTCTCTCTCTTTCTCTCTCTCTCTCAATCTCAGGGCCAGGCAGACCTGCTGAAGCATGCTAAGAGTGAGGCACTGGACACTCTTCGTCAGATCCACTGTGCAGCTCAGTCCTGTGGCCTCAGTAAGAACGGAGCGGCTTCTCCTCAGATTCAGCATCATCCTCTTCACCAGCCACAGCAGTTGCACATCCAGCAACAGCCTCAGACCAAGGCCCACCCACAGGCTCCACCACTGCACCAGTCACAAACTCAATCCCAATCCCAGACCGTGCCTCAGGCTTATCTCCATCCCCAACCCCAGCCACATCCCCAGCTACCAGCTCTCCCTCTGGTTCAAACTGTTTCAAAGCCACCGGCCTATCCTCAACCTCCACCCCTTCCCCAGCTTCAGTATCAGTTCCAGACTCAGCAGCAGAGGGCAGCAGGACCTCTGGACTCCATCCCTGAGAAAGAGATGGTCAGTGATGATCCTGCAGGATCCTGCTGACCCGCAGCCTGTGCCCACAGAGAATCCTACCCAAAGAGAGACAGAGACAGTGAGATAGCGATGGAGAACAATAAGCAGAAGGATGTAGAAGATAAGAAGGAGGTGGCAAGCAGTGCCAGTAAGGAAAGGGAGATGGAGGAAGTAATGGAGAGAGTTAAAGAGATGATGATGGTGAGGAAGACTCGTCGTGTTAGGAGTGAGACACAAGTCTGAAGGGAGGTTTTAAGCATTGAGCTGGCCAGAGGGCTGAAGGAGAAAAGACAGAGAGACCTCACACTTCATACACACATTTTTAAACAGGATGGAAAACTAGAAAGACAATGTTTATTTTTCTCCATTGTAAATTTGGAATAAACTTCCATCTGAGCCAGAAGGTTTAGGTCTCTTCTGTCTTCTATAATCTTTGGTTCTCTGTTGGGAAAGTAAAAAAGTTTAACAGCTGGTATCAAATTTGTTGTCTGGACCAGGATGGCGTTCGGTAGTTGGATCAGTGAGTCACATATCCCTGTCTCTCTCTGGGCAGTGCTAGTTACATGCCCCTACACTATGTACTCTAGCTCTGTGGGTACAGGCTTTACCTTACATCGGCATTTTCTGCCACAAATTTGCCTTTTCATTTCTAGAGACTCCTCGGCATGTCTTTGTGCTTTTATTTCTTCATGCTCACGCTTTTCCTCTTCCATCTTAGACATATCTTAAAGCTAAGCGCAAACCACTCCTTTCAATAAAGAGGTTGCCATTTTCATTCAAGTGCACCAAGTTGAGCAGCTCAGCTAGACCGAGCTCTCTAGGAGTCATAGATGACCATTTCAGAACAAACCAGGGACCTGTAGAGATAAAATACATAAAACAAACTGCAGCTGTTGATGTGTTCAGTCACACTGACGCTCTTGCATCCCTTGCTGGTGTCACCCTCCATCAGACCCCACACATCTCCAGTGTCATTCCTTACGATTTAAGTTCTTCATTATTTCAGGACTCTCCCCACAGGGTCTCCTTGTCTCCTCCCAAGGGGCTATGTGTGTGATGTTATGTGAGTTGGTGTTTTGGCCCCCAGGGGGGAGCTAGCCCACGTCCTTGAGTGGCGGAGCTCACCAGCCAATCACAACTGGAATATTTGACTTTGCCTGTTAGAGGCCAAACAGGAACATGGTACTGCTGTCAATAAAAACACAAAATAAAGTGAATATAGATGTAAAGTGTATGTAAAATGTACGAAGGGAACATATATTGCTATAATAATTCTTGCAGACACAGATATTAATAATTGATATTATGATTGTTGTTAGTTCTATTGATATTCTGATTCTTTTTTAACATTACTTCCACATATACAGTGATTTGACACCTGTTGTTCTGTGGTGCAGATCAGGACAACCAGTGCATGTGGGACTGGGAAGAGTGGTTATGGGTTGGCGCTAAAACATGAGGGTCAAACAATAACCTGACATGTGTTTCACTGCAAAGTGAGTGTGGATTCTGTAAGAGCTCCTTTAAGTGGCCCATTAAAACTGGCTTCATTGTTTATCTTGTCCATGTACAGTATTTTACAGGAATGTTAAATATGCATTTTCTTGGCAATTAGAGATGAATTACAATAACGAGTCAATACCTGGACTGATATTTTATTGAAAATGTTTCAGTTGTGCACGGTTCTGAGAACGTCTATGAGTGAATTTTTTTGGTTGCATTCATAAATACATCGCTAGCTCTTCAAGCAAGCAAGCAAAACTTTTATTTATATAGCACATTTCATTCCAGGTAGAAGCACAATGTGCAGCACAGAGCGTTAGCTACCACGGCAGTTGCAGCCACAAGATAAAACATTCAAAACAGTCTAATGATAACATGATAATGCATTCACAACTCAAAGCATTTTGAAAGCAGCTTTCACAATGAATCAAAAGCAGTCAATAAAGCTTTTAGACAGCTTTATTGATGTGCTGTGATGCTCCATTAATTCTCCTGATCTATAATTCTTTTCTTTCCAATAAACTAGAGGTAGGCGGTTTATTTTTTATCATGAATGAGTGTGTCTAAATAAAGCAATGCTTCCTGTTGTCCATGAGGTGGCAACAAATATTAAGTAAATGGCTGTAAGGACGAAAAAGATGAAAGTCTGAAAGTAATTAATTGCTTTGAGGTGTGGCTGAGCCTGTGATTTTCTTATCTGTTTATGTTTACTTTTGGGAGTGCCAGTATTCTACAGTTTATGAAGTAGATCATGTGGGACAAGGGTGTAGCAAGGAATTAAGGGCAATTGTGAAGGGCCTCTCCTTTTTCAATCAAAAATAATAATAATAACTGGAAGTTTTTGGACTCTTTTCAGCTGTTGACACCCCACTAGTGAACACTCTGTGTAGGAGCAAGAAAATGCTGTTACTTTTTGGTGTGTCAGTATAGCACCTTTTGTATTGAAGAATAAAGCCCAAAGAACCTCATTAGCATGACTTTTGAATGAGCTTGTCATTAGAACTGAGAAAAGGGCATCTGGGTTTTTTATTTTCTTATTTTAGAACTCATTGGGCCCATTAGCTAATTGACTTCTGTCTCTCACCGCTCATCAAAATGGTATGTCTTAATAAATCATTGGCATGCAGCCACAAAGACATACCTGTAGTTCATCAAAGGTCCAGAGAAGTGCCTTGGAGATGCTCTGCCACAGAAGACTAATGAATGGCAGCTAGCATGACATCAACACTTCAAATGAGCAAGGAGTAGAAACAAGAGAATTGGTGATTTTATGGCATGTTTGTGGTTGGCTTGAATGACGTCCACACAGTGTGGACAACTCAAAGCAATATAAAAGACACTCTCTTGCTCTTCACCCGGGGGAGATAAGATCAGATGACTCCCTCTCACACGAGCCAAAAGATGACGTTGTTCCCCACCAACTTCCAGAAAGCTGCTGGGATGGAAACGCCTAACAGGGTAAGACAGTTTAAGCTTGATCTTTTACTTGGAATTGAAGTGAGCGATATGTTTAACATTGAAAATTTGTGGTTTTAACAGTTGCATTAGGGCCGTCATGCAACTTTTAGAAGTGTTTGTCTTCTCACTTCTATTTTTATTTCTAAATGTTTCTTATGTTCACTTGTTGATTTATTTTTGTTGATGGGTTTTTGATAAATTTGTTGTATCAGATATTAAATTCTAAAGTATATGTAAGAGAAATTGTTATATTTGTTATGAATATTATATACAAGTGGGTATTCTTTGTCTGACCATGTTACTGAGATCATAAGGTGCTTTGTGACCTGGAGAAATATTTCATTTGAGGTTTCAAATGAAATTAAGTACGTAGATTCAAATTAAGTACGTAGGTTCCTTCTATGGGCAGGCACGCTTAAAAAAACATATCTGAGCAGACGGCTCTCCCAGTTCAGACAATCAATATATAAACCCAAAAAATTTCATCATTTTAAAAAGCTGAAACACTTACTGAGTTGTGATCAAACCTGAAGTGATGGGTAATCAATGTATTTCCAGAATATTATTTCAATAATATTTCAATTTTTCATTTTCTGAAATGTTCATTTTCTTTGTAGTGTTTGTGTTAATGCGTTTTGTACATGCATTTCATTATACAAGCCCATCTAAGGACAAGAGTTGCAAATTAGCTTTGGCTATAAATATATATAACATGCAAGGTGCTTGATTGGGGTGTTTTTGTTTATGTAAAATAACTGACTAGAGATTAAGGTTTTATTATGCACATGTAGAATAAATGTCAGTGTCATATCATTGGAGATTCAGTGATTCATAGCCGTTATGTATGGATAAGTAGTTGGTTATAGTGATACTGTGTGTATCCTTGATTAAAGGTTATGGTTTTATTATTTACATATAGATTAAATGTCAGCATCTTCTTGTTGGAGATTCAGTGACATATTTATTATATGTAGATAAGAGTTTGTCTTTTCATCCTTGATTCAGTTGAATCAACATTAAACATACATTTTTTTAGATTTAACTAGCAATATGTTGTGCATGCTGTAAACACCAGTATATAAAAATATAACTCAAAAATAGCCATATTTCAAAGATAAGTGGATAAATAATTATAATAAAAAATAAATAAATAATGTCACACTTTCTTTCTGTATTGTATCCTGGTAATTTTATCAGTTCTTTTCAACATTAGCTACTCTTTTTTGCCCAGTAGAAAGTCCTGGTGCTGGTCTTGATGTTGCTGCTGTCTCAACTGGCCTGTGATGCTCACAGCGTGTCCGCATGCTGCAGACAACCATCCTGTCGCCTCTATGTGTTGCTGTGTCGCTCCGGCAGCAAGGTCTTGGGGGGACCTCTCACAGACGATGCCTCAGCCGGCATTCTCACTCTGGGTAAACGAAAAGAAGACGAGCATCGCTTGCAGAGTCGACTCCACCAGCTCCTCCAAGGCTCCAGGAACCAAGCGGCAGGAATCCTGACTATGGGGAAGAGGACTGAAGAGAGGGCTGGAGAGCAGTACATGGACTGGATGGCTCAGTCAGGAACCACCATCACAACACCCCTACCTGTTTGAAGTACCTCATGGTATAAATATACTGGGACTCCTTTAAAATGTAGGCAGAAAAATCACACTCATCTGGTGATTTCCCAAAATGTATATTTTTTAGCTCATGTGGAGACAATTTAGTGATTTTCTTTCAATCGTGCCTGTTTGAATGTGATATAAGGTGCATTTGTCTGTAAAACAGAAACTTGGGAAAATGTGTAATATTGTACATAATGTGTAAAAGATCTGGTGGTGTAATAAAAAAGCATAAAGCTGACAACATGCCTTAAGTCATTCATGGGTGGGTTTCCTACAGTAGGGTCGAAACTGTTTAGTTTTTCTTAAACATTTGATAAAATGCAGTAATAATTCCATCATGGCTAAAGCTAATGTTGCATTAGGTTTCACCAAAAGAACTCATATCATGTTGCTTACTATGATTATTTATATAATCTATCCATCTAACAAAAAGGCTGTGATTCAAGCAACTTAAAGCAGTAGGTATGTGTCTTCAATGGGCTCCTCTTTCAAACATCATTGGTGTATAAATCAATATTCTTACTGCAGCTAACAAAAACAGAAGACAGAACTTACCTACATGAAAAGGAATAACTTCATGAAGGAGGAGAACGCAGGTTATTTTATCCTATAATATTATCTTCTTTATTAAAAACAGAATTATGCTGAATCAAAGCCCAGCCTCTCTCAGCTCATGCCAAGAGTTCAATCCAGTTTGATTGAATATGACCTACACAAAGGAGGGGGCATTACAATGTAGAAATAAATTGCACCAAAAGATGGTGCTGATTGTAAAAAGTGAAGTGATGCTTGTGATACAGATGATAGCCTGCCTACTGAATGATGTAATTACAAATAGGATACATCAATTCTGTTTACTTTGATTAACATGCGAGCCAAAATGTTTGGGTTTGATTCAGCATAAAACTATTTGAATGAAGAAATAATATAGAAATAGTGACATCTCTGGGTGATACTTTTCAGCAGAAATCTATTATTTTTCACTTGGTAACTACAATACCACAACTATACATGTAAATCTATAATCTAGGGTCAAAAAATATGATTAAAAACAAGTTCTCTCCCTCACACTCTCCCTCTTTTATTAACTTTCTATCAGATGTAATCAAATTTCTTTTTATCACTCATCATTTGTATGTTCACTGAATAGAGCCAGAGTCCTGCCCCTCTTTGAGACTAGTTCTGTTCCACTTGCCTCTGCTGCAAAATGTGTTTTTTAGGGGGAGATTTATAATGCTAAAGGATACTTGGATTACTCCTCACATTCTAAGGTAAATGGACAAAATATTCTGATCATTTTAAAAGTGGATCTTCACATATAATCCCTGTGAAGACAGAGACCATTTTATTTGACACAATGCAGATTGCAATCGCAGTGAAAACAACCAAGTGAAAGCTGTCTGATTGTACTCAATAGGCATCTAAAACTAGTCCACAAATTTGATAGATTGCAGAGTAAAACCACTCACACTGAATGAGGGATACATTCAAAAAAGACCGCTGCTCAGCAACATGGTACAACATGCACTTTGAATCAAACTGTAATTTTCCCAAAACCATTAGATTACTGCTCATGTAGGCTTTATAGATGCTGTAATTCTGACAGAATAATGATTCGTTGTGTGGACCAATTAACAACCAAAATATCTTTTGAGCAAACTAAAATACTTTTAATATGAAAACTAACATTGATTGTAATAGGCTGTGTTTTTGAACCTGCCACTGTAGAGAAAAAAAAGTCTAATAACCTATTTATTAATGAAATGTCCGGCCTCATTGGATGTGGTTGCACAACAGTTTCACATTCCTACAGGGAACCTGGAAGAAAGTGGTAATTTGCAAGGATGTAATACAAAGAGCCAGTGTGTGTTATTATTTAGAAATGCAATCAATGTGTTGTTTGTGTACATGTGGGCTTACTGTATACTGTCTTTGTTACAGCATCCGTGTGTGGGGGTGTTTGTTTAGGTAACAAATAAAATGTGATATAGATATGGCGATATAGACATCACAGAACCGGAGGCAGCCTGATAGATCCTCCAAGTGGCTCAAGAGCTGTAGAGTCCTTGAGCCAGATAGTGAATCACAACCCAGTGTTCAACCTGACCTCTGACCTCCACGTGTCCATTCTTACTGGACACATTATTGCAAACAACATGTGCTGTGTCTCTGTTTTTTCTCTCTCTCTCTCTCTCTCTCTCTCTCTCTCTCTATATATATATATATATATATAGTCTTCTGTATATTCACTCTCATTATACAATTGATATAAATTGTACACAATTCAAAGCAATTTGGAGAAAGCAGCCAAAGCAGCAGAGCAGCATCTTGTACATCCCAATAGGGAGATTCAGAAAAGGTGCAGAGGAAGATAGGGTGTGAGGGAGAAAGAGAGAGCACATAGAGAATGGTAGTGATTTCCAATAACTTCTCTGGGGAGTGAGAAGTAGAAGGACACATATTATGTATGAGAAAAAGAGAGAAGGCAAGAGAGAAAACTAATAAATCCACAGTGTGCAGGAAGGGGATGGTTCAGGCTTTTGTATGAGAGACAGAGGGAGGGAGAGAGAGAGGCAGGGGACTCGGAGATGGCAGGAACCACGGTGAGTGGAGTTAGACTGAGTGAAAAGAGGCTGAGGCTTCACTGTGATACTGGAGCAGTGCTGGGAGCAGAGTGATGCGCAACTGAAACCTGAAAGCTCCCCGACTCAATACTGAGAGAACTGCAACACCTCCGAGCTCTCTTCTGAAGGAGAAATTAGTTTTCTATGTGATGCGAGTCAGTGGTTTCCTCTCAACAACATAGAATAGACACAACTTGCACTGCGTTTCAAGCTTGTAGAAGAGTTAGGAGAGGCACCGTGGTTCTCTTTCAGGTCTTCTTTGGGGAATGGTGATAAACCACTGGAAACTGCTGTCTGAGAATCTGCAACCATCTCTTATTGTAGAGCAAGATGCCTGTGATGAAGGGCCTCCTTGCCCCACAAAACACCTTCTTGGACACCATTGCAAACCACTTTGATGGCACACGTAAGTATATTTTGGAGAACAGATTTTCATTATAATTCATGATACTAATTGATGATTTTAACGCTCTTCTTCTGCAAAACTTGGTTTGAACACACTCTCTAAGTCTACCTTCATACCTCTGTACATGAATAGCACATATGCCAGTGGTTTTGTGTCCAAACCTTTGACTGGTACCATACATAATGTACATATGGTGGCACTGGGTCTTTGTGGGTTCTGTATCATCACTATACTGAAGCCAATGTGTTTCAAACTTTTTCTCCTGAGACATAAATTATTAAATGACAATTGTGTTGCCAAATAGGTTTGTCTCAGTCTTGAGGCTGCAACTCCACCAGTTAACCTTAGCTTTTAGATTTTTTTTTTGCCTCTGGCATTTCTGTAACCTAGTTTTGGATTGTGACAGACACTGAAGAACACTGCTGTAGACAAATGTGTCCAACAGTAGTGAACTCCAATTATAAGACACCAAGTTATGACCATGAAGACAGACAGTGCAGTTGAGGATGATGTATTAGAACTGAAGAGCCACTTGTTGAGGCACGGTGTTGCTTATAGATGCAGGTTGTTCCACTGTAAGATCAAATATTTTTCACTCAAGGTATTTCTTTAAAACAAACAAACCAAAAGATATTAAATTAAATCCATCAACAGGAAATTTAATGGCTCTAATTTTAAATCTAACAAACAATTAATACCGTATCTTCACACTTGTGTGGAGATTTCTGCGTGTTTTCAGTGAGTCGAACATGTTTCTCTCATGTTGTCATTAATATCAACCTCTTTAACATTCAGGGCTATATATATTTTCATGGAAGGAGAAAGACATGTTGTTATGTTGGTATTTTCCTGACCCTGATGTTTGTTTTGCGCATCCTGTTGGTATACCCAGTGTCAGGCATATGGTGTAAGGAGGAGAGTTGCCAGGAGAGGTGCGACAAAATGGGAGTTGTATGCAAATGAGGCAGCTGAGGGATTCACATTTTTTACTTCAAATATTTTTATTGGAAGCATTTGTGCAAAAAAACTGGACATTTATACAGAATAAAGAAATGCTTGCTGAGGGATTAATATTTTGGTGATAATTGGCTATTTGACATTGCTTAGAATAGACGTCTCAAGACCAGGTTAGTTTCAGCAAAGTGTAAATGTGCAACAATTGTAGCATAAAGCTAAATAATATGAAAAAACTTGTAATTAAACACTCGACAACCACAAGACATTTCAGACCTAAAGAAATATAGCTTATTCTCATTATTATTCTAATAGATCTACTATAAAATGTAATAACATTTTACTTTTATTCTTGCTAACTAACTTACTCACTTACTTACTTCTTAGCCTCACTTACTTACTTTATTTTAACAGTTATTGTGTGCAAAGCAATGTGTCGAGGCTAAGGCTGATTTACACAGTATTTCACCTCACACAAGATTTTTGTGCATAGTGCATGAACAAAGAATGTTTGGGAATTCACTTGAATACACCTTCACAGACCTTGCATATATAAACTTAACTGGTCTTTGCTTTTGTAGGTTGTATCTTCATGCCTTGACAGCAATGTTCACCCACTGTTAATCTGTTTTGACTTTGTTTTGTTGGTTTATATTTTGTTCCTTTATTTTACTAGTCCAAGCCTGTTGATCTGCATCAGAATCAGTAGACTGAAAAGTCATCAGCAAGCACTGGAAAGCTCTTTCCAGAACCTGATGAAAAGTGTGTGTGTGGGTCAGACTGTCCTTTACAACTTAACGGATTCTGAAATTCAGTGTGATGACACCGTTGCACACACAAATCTTCCCTCCGGTCTTGTCGTGCCCTTGCTTTCTGTACGCACATACACACACACATCCATATATATACACTTGCGCTTACACATATTAGGGTGGCAGACATTTTCTCAATCTCAGCTGCCACACTACCGCTGTATCAGATGTGCAAGTGGGCGGATTGACCAAGTAGCTGAGTGGGAGGTGAAGGGGCCAACCAACAAGAGATGTCTTCAGAGCAAAGCACTGTTGAATCTAAGAACAGCCTTGAATTTGTCTTGTTTAAATTGAAAAGCCTTTTTTGTGCAAGGACAACTCTTTTAAGACAAGGGGATAACTGCAGGGCTGAAAATATTTTCAACTCATATATCTATGCAGGAGAAATAATACAAATACCCGCAGTGGGAATGTGAATTCAAGCTGGGCTCAGGGGAATGGACGTGGTATCTACATGACGCTGAAATGTGAGCAGGGAAATGAATTAAAATTAATTATACAGAGGCCAAAAGTCAATCAAATATCATTGGAGGTCTTGTTCAGTCAAAACGGCTAAATTATTCATTCATTCAATAGCCACCTCCCAATATAGGTAATTAAGAGAATAAAGAGAATGAAGACATTGGGGAAAGCAGGTGGTGGCGAGGTATCCAACCAAAATATACCTCTGTTAATAAAGATTACAGATTTACATAAATATTGGTAGAATATGTGTGTGTTGGTAATGTAGTTGAAAGGAACTGAACACAAGTGGTTTAAAGGACTGCAGTTATAGCTGATATAATCACTTAACAGAGTTAGTCAAATCCGTTAAATGAGCTGCAATGAGTTGTGTATGAATCAGAATGAGGCTGATATGGAGATCCTTTATTGGCTGCATCTGTGTTTCAGAGGGCACAGTGTCTCGGTAACCTCATGGATGCAAATTGCAGCATTGCCATGTTTTTTTCTTCTTTTTTTGAACAAATTGCTATGGCAACACGAGCGTGCAGAGCTTGCTTCTTAATTTAGTTTCTTGTGAGATTAACTGCACACATATCAGGTAGAAAATATCCACATATCACTAATTGCATGTCTTTTCCTGTAGAACAAACACTTGTTAACATCCCCTGATGCTGTCTGCTTGGTGATTGTGTCTTGGTTTAAAAGTTGTACTGTATATATCAGAAGAATCTATAACGACGTGCATTTGAATAAACTGTGAATTTTAAGTATGTGTTTACTCTCTTAGCTTTAGGGAGAATACAAAGCATCACACTCATTAAAACTGGCTGCGGCACAGGTGTCCAATGTTGTCCGATGTTATCATTATAGTGTTTTGCAGCATAGCCAAACAAAGAAATTTAATCTGCTTACATTCAGAGAGCAACTGAATAAATAAATGGAAGAGACATCACTCAGGCTCAGTCTATCTATCTAAATATTGAAGGGTTATTTGGGGTTATGTGGAGACAAGTGAAAGCAGACATGCATTAGTCAGTGAATAATGGCTGAGATTTGGCTGTTGTTTCTCTTTACAATAGAACCCGGAGAGCATGACCCCATATACTTTATTTTTACAAATAAGTCTGCAGCTTATAAGTCATGGGTTAAAATGGGAATGGAAGTAGGCCACTTTATTTCCCAGCTTTATTTATAAAAGACTTACTCACACAATTTATATTGGAAACCTTTATTTCTGTGGACAGAAAACATGGAATTGAGTCTGCTGTTTGTGTCCTATAATAGTTCTCATATTACATTATCTGCGCTGTCATAGATAATGGTAGTCTGTCACAACCCTTCTCATCGATTAGTGTGAAGAAACTCTTTGGTATTTACTGCAGAAGAGACTGTTGCAGATTGAGTTCAGTGCTTTGTCTCAATTCGGTGTTATTTTCATGATTATTTTCGTCTGCTTCACCACCTACACTTCCTGCCCCAAAATGACTCTCCACTGCTCCAGCGGCAGCATAACATCTTTTCAAACATTCCATTAATTTTCAGATACCTATCGGAAGTAGTTTCATAAAAGATCTTCTCCATTCTCCATTATTTCTCAGGCATAAAAGCATTCTTTTGATACATAGTGTTCTCTCTCTTACCTTATGAGTGCATGCGAGAAACTTTTATTGTGGGTATAATGGGACTAGCTGATCTTCTGTGTAAATAACACCTTTTTAAATACAAAGGGATGTCACATTACTTCTACTAAATGAATTCCCAAATTACTGTTCAAAACAAAAAAGTCATTAAAAAAAACAGGAGCCTGCCTATAAATATGTGTGGAACATCTTAATTAGGCAGCATTGCACCTATCATACCTGCTAAAGTATAATGATAATTTAATAAACATAAATCACTTATATTATTACAAAACATCAATCTGGGTTTTCCCAGGCACCATTTTGTCAAATAAAAGAGTTTTGGCTTTCATAACATTTTATGATTTTTAACAGAACAATATTCTTAAAAAGGCAAAACAAGCAAATTTGCAAAATGCATCATACTCATTCATGGCACCAGGGGATTGTGTGTGTGTGTGTGTGTGTGTGTGTGTGTGTGTGTGTGTGTGTGTGTGTGTGTGTGTGTGTGTGTGTGTGCAATCCATTGCACAACTGGTGGCAGGATGCCACCATGCCCCAGATGTTAATTAAGGGCCAGAGCCTTGCTCAGAGGCACTGGTCCCCCGTGGAGCCAGCTGGGCCCCTGCATATATCTTTAGATTTCATACACACCACCAACAGCCCTCTCTGATGTACACTAAACTATTTTGGGGGATCTCAGCTGGTAAACAGAAAGAGTGACTATGATTAAAAAAAACAACATCAAAAAAAAACCCCAAAACAAGATGTTTTCTTTTGGTTCACCAACAAACGAGAAGAGAAAAGGCAAACAAAGAAGCTGGTGGCCATGTCTCAACATTACATTCAGAGATGCATCCATCTCAATGTTAGTCACAGCTTTGCAGCTAGAAAAGCAAAAAACTATTGCCTGTTCCTTAATAACACTTTTCTATTCTTCAATGTCATGTATGTAACACAGTACTATTACTTTCCTCTTTTATTTCCCTTACAGACAGTAACTTTCTACTGGGAAATGCTCAGGGCCGCTATGGCTACCCTATTGTGTACTGCTCTGATGGTTTCTGCGAGCTGACCGGCTACGCTCGGACTGAAGTGATGCAGAAAACCTGTACCTGCAGCTTCCTCCATGGAGCAGAGACCAGTGAAAGTTTGATCCAGCAGGTAGACAAAGCCCTGGAAGGCCAACAGGAGCACCAGGGAGAAGTCTGCTTTTATAGGAAAAATGGTAAGCATCCTGTTCACATGATCACCCAAAGGTTGAGTAGACCATGGACTCAAGAACATACACTTTCTTAATTATGATATTACATTTAAACCTATGCGTCAAACCAGTCAAAGCATTTTCCTTACCTTGCTTTCATTGTTGTTGTTGTTATTTTTAAGAAAAACTACTCAAAACCAAACACACAGAGGGGAGTGAGGTGAAGTTAGCTATTAGAAAAAAGTTCCAGTCTTACTAGAAATCCAATCATCACTCAGGGGGAAGAACTGTCTACCGGTACTGTTGTGTAATCTCAGTGTAATAACTTTTTAAATTTCCTCAGGAAATCCATTTTGGTGCCTCTTGGATATCGTGCCAATTAAAAACGAGAAAGGTGAGGTGGTTCTGTTCCTGTTATCCTTCAAAGACATCAGTGAATCACATGGGAAAAGCCATCACTACGCCCAAGGAGACGGTGAGGCCTGCACATGCATTTCCTAGCTGTTAAGAATTTGAATTTTAGCTTTTAGCAAACTATTTTAATTTTAAAATATCATGCTTCCATTTTCATTTAAATAATTGAAAGCTAAGTAGAATATGGCACTTAAGGGACTGACTCAATTTGCATTATTCTGTGGGTTTTGTGCTTTTTGCAAGCAGCTATGTCAGAAGCTTCTCACCAGAGCAGGAAAACCAAACGATCCCACTTTTCCCAAGCTCGAGACAGGGGGAGGACTATTCTGCACCACCTGACCAACCTGTTCACCAAGAGGGGCAAGAGGAAACTGACCGATGTAAGTGTAAAACCCATTAAACCAACAAGATACAGCAACACTTTATCATTCATTATAGCTAAGTGATGTTTGGCTATTCTCCATGAAACAAAGGCATTTGCTTTTTTGATAGCTGAACTGACTACTTTTAAAGTTCCATGTGTCATTTAAATGTAAGTACAGATGAAATTTTATGGGCTTCATCAGTTCAATATGAAATCCCAGTCAGGTGAGCTTTGAGTCGAGTGTTTGACATCAATCTTTTTTTAATTCATGTTGAATGAATATCTCACATTTACTGATATTTTTCAAAGGAACTTGAACATGTGCATCTGTAACCATCTTCAAACAAATCAGCAAGCCTATTTTGCGCATAAATAGTTTATTCAAGTCTATTTAACAGCAATTCAAAATGTTATGATGATGATGGATGATCAGTGGCAGCTTTACTGGCTACCATCAGTGTTTCATGTAAGCACTGCCTCAGTAGGAAGTGAATAAATGCACAGAATTGGCCTTTTTCATTTTCAAATTTGTAATGTTTCATTTATCCTACAAATTCCTCAATCGAATTAATTGAGTTCATCACTTCTGATTCAAATCTAATGCCTTCTCTCTTTCGCAGAATGCAATTTCTAGTCATGCTTTCAGGATTTTTTAAAATGTAATTTGCTTGTGGACTGTCTTTCTCTCCTTTGTCAGAGTGTGTTCCAGAAACCGTCTCCGCCTGAGTACAAGGTTGCAGCTGTAAAGAAGTCACGTTTCATCCTGCTTCACTACAGCATCTCCAAGGCCTTGTGGGACTGGCTAATCTTACTGGCGACCTTCTATGTTGCTGTCACTGTGCCTTATGACGTCTGCTTTGTCAGTCATGATGAGGGCAGTGACCATCATTCACTTGTCAGTCACAGCACTATAGACAGTGACATAGCAGTGGAGATGCTCTTCATACTTGGTATGATTACTATATTTTATTAAAACATTTTTTTTTTACTCATTGTAACCAAGAATTTGTGTGCAGCCATGTAATTTTATGACCTTTCAAGAAAATATATGCAACTTAATCTTTTTTTTTTTTTTAGAAAACAACTGTAGTCTAACTTCTGTCATTGAAAATTAAATGGTAGCTTGCACCACTATAATTTTAAAGTTGCATCTCCAACACTGATTGCATGTTGCACACCAGTTGACCTTTCAAGCTGAGGCATCTTGAGCAGCATTATGAAAAGACAACAATGTTTAAATTAAGAACAACTATATTTCCTGGTGCAGCTGCAGTGGTTTCCCTGGTGATGGTTAACACAAATAAACTTCCTACCTTTCCTCGCCCACTCAGGGTGTCTCTGTTGCCCCAGGTTACGGTTCATAATTAGATTTCTCTCACTTCGTCCCACTTTTCCTCCAAAGGAAGTGTGATAGCACATCTGTCATGAGGCTCTGACTTCCTCTCTCTCTCTCAACAGGTTTGTCTGGGGACAGACGTGCACAATGATATTCATGCCCAAAATTAGCTCATCTTGTATCACATGCTGTTGCTGTAACTTTTCTTTTTGAGAAAGTATATCAGTGTTTTATGCCAGGTCTCAGTGAAGACGTTTAAAGTGGAGCACTACTGTATTTCTAGTGCTTGTTGCAGAACCAGTATCATTTACATTCAATGAACAAGAGAAGAGCCTGTCAGTGCAGGGAAAAATGAAAAATTAGTGCCAGGAATGTATCACAATAATTAGGACATTGTACTTGTGTCAATTTTGAGTTTTTTCAAAAATATAATTGCCATTTTTTGAGCTATTTTATATTCTATTTTATATTTTATATCATTTTTAGCTACTCCCCTAATATCCATGTAATCATCTTACTACTTATGTTTATTGTATTATGATTTAAACTGGTTTTTATTTCACTCTCTTGCTGTAAAGTAACTACCTGTCTTATAATTCTATTTACTTATAAATCATTTTTGTATGTAGTCCCTTTAAAACTCCCAAACTGCTCATCTTAGAGCTGAATTTAAGTAATTCTTTAAAAGTATTTAATTTCTATTTTGTGATCATTTTCCTTCACTTCCATTTTCACTGCTCTGTTTCAGATATTATCCTGAATTTCCGTACCACCTATGTGAGTCAGTCAGGTCAGGTAGTGTACGATGCCCGATCCATCTACCTCCATTACTGCACCACCTGGTTCTTCATTGATCTGATTGCAGCTTTGCCCTTTGACCTTCTCTATGCTTTCAACATCACAGTGGTAAGATTATCATTTTATATAACTATGCCAATGTCATACTCTCAATGTCTGCCTCTCTCTTTGCACTAACTTTAAACTAAAAACTTTCCTGCTGATGGTAACATTAAAGTCAGAGCAAGTGCCTCACAATGGAGACAATTAAATAACCCTTAATCAAGGTTAAATGAGAAAAGAGGATGAGTGGAATAAAACTACATGTGGAAAAACAGGTGTTCTGTTTCCCCTCTCCTGGTCCAGACCTCGCTGGTGCATTTGTTGAAGACAGTTCGTCTTCTGCGTCTCCTGCGCCTGTTACAGAAACTGGATCGCTACTCCCAGTACAGTGCTGTGGTCCTGACCCTGCTGATGTCTGTGTTTGCTCTGCTGGCTCACTGGATGGCTTGTGTCTGGTACGTCATAGGACGCAAGGAGATAGAAAGCAGTGACCCCGTTACCTGGGACATAGGTGAGCACATTGCGTTTGTGTGTCTGACTGCTCCCACACCGCTGAATGAAAAGGATAATGTTCTTTCTCACCCATTAGCTTTGCTTTGCCGTATTTTATGTCCCTCCTGGCAACCCCAGTGGGCCAGAGCAGCACATTGTCTATTTTTCTCCTCAGACCAGAGGAAGTGTAGGTCACAGAATAATTTCATTATATCACCAGTAATGCATTATACCATTGTCTATTATATCACCCATTACATCAAAAGAGAAAGGGTCGTCCATTGAAGCAGAACAAAAAGTAAAAACACTTTCTACAATTAGTTTAGTCACTGAAGACCTCCCACCTTAGTCTTACCCAACCACCCTCTGAACTCATCCATCAGGCTGGCTTCAGGAGTTAGGAAAGCGTCTGGAAACACCATACATCAACAGTACCATGGGTGGTCCCTCCATGCCCAGCGCATATATCGCCTCTCTCTACTTCACACTCAGCAGCCTCACCAGTGTTGGTTTTGGCAACGTGTGTGCCAATACAGATGCAGAGAAAATCTTCTCCATCTGCATTATGCTCATGGGCGGTGAGTTTATTGACGATCGCAGAAAATTCACAGAATGATGACAAATGTTCTCAGATCATCATAATATTACACCCTCTCCCACCCCCCAGCCCTCATGCATGCAGTGGTCTTTGGCAACGTGACAGCTATCATCCAGCGCATGTACTCACGACGCTCACTCTACCACACCCGAATGAAGGACCTAAAAGACTTTATCCGTGTGCATCGGCTACCTCAACAGCTGAAGCAGAGGATGCTGGAATACTTCCAGGCCACCTGGTCTGTCAACAATGGCATCAACGCCAATGAGGTTGGTAAAGGATCACAAATCAGCAGTGATCTTATTGTTCATTTGACACCATGTGCCTGTTACATCTTCAAATATTTCAACCCTAATTAAAGGCTTTGTAGTTAAAGTTTGTCTGTGTGGGCTAATCTCCTTTTAATGAAGAAACAATACATTCTGTGTTGGTGCTAGTTTCTAGATTCAGAAATATCATCCTTAAAATGTGGGTCGTATCTAATTCTCTGGAGTCTTATTCCATTTCCTTAAGTGGATGGCACTTTATTGCAAATAGAACTTTCGTTAACAATGCCAAAACTGATCTAGGAGAAGTTCCCTGTAATTACAAGGGTAGAAGTAGAAATAGAGAGAATACTCATTAACACCCTCGCCACTGCCATCTGTAGATAATTAATTCACTGTTGACAGACACAGCCGCTGCTTTCTGAGAACACATTGGCTTTAACACCTTGTGTCTGTTTTTACTGTGCAGCTTTGCATATCAGCAGAGTTGGTTGTTAATTCTTGCACGTCTTTCAGCAAAGTTTTTCAGTCAACTGTCTCAAGTCTGTTTGGCTGCCCTATGGTGAATGTCATGCCCCTCTCTTGACTCCTGTTTTTGTCTCTCCCCCCAAAAAACCCCCCCAAAAGACAAAAGTGTCTCTTAGTGTATAACAGTATACTGAACAGATCTAGCGTGATACTGATGTTGGATTGCAGCTGCTGCTGTTGTCCTGCTGATGTGTTGCTTTTGCTACGCGGTTGGTGTAGACAGAGGTTAGTGTGTTCGACTCCACTAGTGACCTTTGCAGATTACATGGAGTCATTTGATTACGTGGTACTATAAAAATATTCCTCAATAGAGATTCAAAAAAGATCCAGAGCCTTACAGAGTATGAAATCACGACCATCATGATAATAAACCTTGGTCATTTGAACAAGCTTTTATTCACCACACAAGCTCCACCTACAGCATGTCAGCAAAGCCATCAACAGAGGAATCATTTTGAAATAAGACAGTATACAGTCTTTTGCTATTTTAAATGTTTGAAGTGCTATTGTTTAAATAGTTGTTCGCAGATAATAGTTTTGGGCATGTAGTTGACATGGTGATGAAACACATGATATGTATTTATGTTCATCAATAAAAACAAAGTGATATCACTCAGAGAGGTGGGGGTATTTTTATCTGCTGAAGCAGTGTAGCAGACTGGACTATCAGATGCATTGCAATAGTCATTAAAGTCTTGATTTTCCCCATCCTCTCTTAGCTGCTGCACGACTTCCCAGATGAACTGCGAGCTGACATTGCCATGCATCTGAACAAAGACATCCTGCAGCTGCCTGTATTTGAGCGAGCCAGCAGAGGGTGCCTGCGCTCCCTCTCCCTGCACATCAAGACCTCCTTCTGTGCACCAGGGGAATATCTTATTCGCCATGGAGATGCTCTACAAGCCAATTATTTTGTCTGCTCAGGTTCCCTGGAGGTTCTGAAAGATGGCATGGTTCTGGCCATCCTAGGTCAGTGTGGACTCAAGGGTTAAACATTTCCTCTCTTACTAATTTTTGCATCTTTTAGCTGTCTTGCACCTTGTGTGACTCATCTGTTTAACCGACAATCCCTACAGGCAAAGGTGACCTTATTGGGGCTGACCTGCCAGAACATGACCAGGTGATCAAGACCAATGCAGACGTGAAGGCGCTAACCTACTGTGACTTGCAGTACATCAGTGTTAGGGCTTTGAGGGAGGTCCTTGGGCTGTACCCAGAATATGGCAGCCGGTTCAGCTCCGACATCCACTACAACCTCACCTACAACTTGAGAGAGGGCTGTAAAATTGATGTAAGACATTTGCTACTTAAACCCTGGCAAAAAAATTCAATGTACCATTTTTTAATTTCTTTGCTTTGGGTCATTAGTAGAAACATACATATGCCAAATATAGAATGTGTGTATAATCCCTTGTTAATTTTGACTTCAATACCTCTAGGGAGTTACAAGGTTTCCATGGTCTCCCAGGCAGTCTCAGGTATGTGTGCCTCACTAAAGTAATTACTTTAACCTTGATCTGCTTGATACATCTGACAATCAGTTACAGTAAAAATCTGTCACAAGGCTTTAGACTGCTTTACTTGCAATGTAGAATTGTTATGGTGGAAAAATGGCACATTAACGGCCTAAATTTGTTTAAAAAGAGAGAGAGAGTGCGAGGGAGAAAGGAAAAGTGAAGGAAACATGTTTTGCATGATTTACTCTTACATTTGGCACACTCTGTACATGCATATATCTGTTATTTTACCATATTAGACACCAGAAATTAAACACCAGAAAAGTCACAGCATGATTTCTGATATTGAATTGGATTTGCTTCTATATTTAAGTTCCAACTGTGAATTGATATGATAGTTGTATGTTCCACAAATTAAAGAAAACATCTAACCTTCGAACCGTCTTCTCCTAAGGGTCAAGTTTCTATCGACCATAAACTACCCTATATTATTGAGGCAGATGACGCAGAACATGGAGAAGACATGAGACGCTCTCAGCAGAGGAGAGTGCCTCTTCTACATGGAGTGGGCAGCCCTGTACGTCAGAGCTGCCTCAGCACCCTGTTAGGGGAGGAACTACGCCACATCAATGCCCTGCGTATCTGTCGGTCACCTGTTCAGGGAGGGGGAGGCCAAAGCCCCTCTCCTCAGCCATTCACCAATGAGGAACTCTCTCGGTGTCCATTGCCCAATCTTAGCAATGACCCAGTCTCGACCCATCGGCCAGCTAAGCTATTAATGCCATCCTTGCCTTGTGTTAGTCCACTGAGCCTTAGCCCCAGGTAACACATTCAACCTGTTTTATCCAAATATGAACTGTAAACAGTTAACATCTATTTAGAATTATGTAACAGTGATTTGTGTCTCTGTCAGGGTCGTGGATGGAATTGAGGACAATGATCACGCATTTCAATTTAATGTAGAGCAGAGCGAGGCAAAGACTAATGTAACAGGTAAAGTCTCTTTGAGCTGCATAGTGGATAAAAAATGAATTACTGAATTGGGACAGCAAATCTTCTACATCTTGATTAAAAACACTGTAAATTAAACACAGTAAATTATACAAGGTTGAATAAACATGAGCTTTGTGGCTAACTTTGTTTCTCTGCATCCAACCAACACCTACATTATTTCCCTCTCATTTGGAATTAGATGTCATGCCACATAGCATCTCATTAACCAGTGAAGGGTGTAATCTCAACTCTTTGCTCTATTTTTTTTTTTTGAATCCCTTTTTCAGACCGGCTCCAAGTGAGTGCTAACCTGCTTCTGGAGACTGAGGAAGTGAGACAGAACATCAGCAAACTGAACAAAGAGGTATGTTCAATATGGAAAATATAAATTAGCCAGCTGTATAGTATATCAGTGCATTTAATTTTTTGATATAAATAGTATTTAATTCATTAGGTTACACTTTTTTATTAATATTTGAACTTGTAAGTATTTTTGCTGCTTCTTCGGCACATGCAGAATTAACAGGCCCTGCTTGTTGACACAAATTTAATGTTAAGTGCAAACCTCAAGCGGTTTTAACTGACTCTGCTGCAGGTACTGTAAGAAGTGATCATGCTCTGACTTAAACTGTGGTCTTTGAGTCAACTGATTTTTATCCTTTCCCTCTAAGTGTATCTCTGATTCTTGTAATTGAGGAGTTTTTTTTTTACTTTTTCTTCTCAGGTGAACAACCTAAACCAAGAAGTATCCAACCTTGGCAAGGAGCTCCACGACATAATGCATTTCCTACAGTCCCATATGGCCATGCTCCATTACACTCCTCCAGTGTCCACGTATTCCTATGGCATACAGATGATTCCCAGTCCTAGCATAACTGCTTCCAATGACTGGCAGTCCCATGTCCCTTTAAATATAGCCACTGGCCTCCACCTCCATCATGAAACAATTAGTCACCCTGCCAGAAATGTGTGGGGCTGCAGTGGGATACCCTCCCAGGGCAGAAGTCCCACCTTGCTGCACTCCTCTAGCCCTATGTCATCCTGTTTACACCTGTGCTGTGCCGATAGAGAAGGGGGCACAGCTCACAGGTTACAAAGCCAGTGTGGCCCCTTCCAAAGCTCCAGAACAACTCCTAACTCCCCCTATATGACCCACTCCCATGCCCAGGGAGGTCCATCACTCCTGGGCCTCAGTTCAGCCTTCAGTGGCTTTCCAGGCATTTGTCAGGCCCCACAGGTGGCCTACAATGCCTCTATTCCCACAATGAGCAACTCTCACCCCCTGTGTTCCCCAGTAAATTACTCCCATCCATCTTTGAGTGTCCAAACCAACTCTGATCCCACACATAATCAGACCAACTCCCAGACACCCATCCATTCCTCCGTCACTCCCACTGGCCAACCGCAGTTCCACACTGCTTTCAGCTCTCTCACCCTTTCAGGAGTCCACACTTCAATGTGCACAGGGCACAACCAGAGCCAACAGGGCTCTATCAGTGGCCCCAGGCAAAATGACCCAACTGGATCCAGTCCTATTCACCACACACAGGACTTTGCATGTTCTCTGCTGGGGCAGGTAACAGACAGAGACTGTAGAGCTTCGATGTATAAAGAGACAACTGACAATATTGAATCTCAGGGTATGAGTGGCAGTACTCCAACTGTAGAAGTTCAACCACTTCTCTTGGACATGCAGGGAATACAAACCCCATACTGATGATCTCTGTATCTTGATGTGTAAGTGTTGGATAATGATGACTTTTCATGATGAAACCTTCAAAAACGTTTAGTGTAAAGTTTCCATTGAATAAAATGCTCTCTGCCCAGATGCACGAACATCTGCTGAAACCATACAGCCACAATTAAATAAAATATAGCTTGAATTGTATTCTATAAATTGTATTTTTTTTATACTAATGACATTGTTTGTTAAAATGGTAGAGAATAGATCAATTACTGGCCTACAGCTGAGGCCATTACAAAGACAATGCATTAATATCTAGCATGGCATGCACCACACACTATCTGTCTAGGATTTAATACAGCAATATTTGGATATTGACTTAAAGATGAATTTTATTTGCCAGTGTACTTGATTAAAAAAAACAAAAACAAACCACTGCATGCTGCACAACATCCGCACAAGGGAGATTTACTGTTGACATTTTCCCTGCTGTCATTGTGGCCAGGCTATGAGCTATGAGTCTGCAGCACCGTTCAGTGGTGACATGTGGTTACAGCACAACAGTCGAGGCATTTCATCACATTTTGAAGAGGGAGACAAACCAGTATTTATCTGAGACAAAACTATGATAACCACAGAGAGAAAATCTGGAGTACAACTGTACAGTAAGCTGAAAAAATTGCACTGCACATCTTGCAGGAGGGTGTTATTCGGATTCTTTTTCAAATATATCTTATAGTTTTTTCTTTTTTAACATTCATGAAAACAATATGAACACTCACCAGACCAGATAGCTTTTGAGTTATAGAATGGTTTTGAATTTTTTATGATTTTTTTTTCTTTTACAACCTTTTTCGATAAAACAATATTTTAGCTGGTGTGACTATTAAGATGCTATTGATGCTATTAAAGTAGCTGGCTAGCTGTAGCTGTCACCTGTTGGAAGAAATAAAAGACTCATTTTTACAGTACATGCCAATACCTCACGAGAATCTATGTTTAAGAAAATACGTTTAACATATAGGAGGGAGAAATATATTCCAAACACAAAACAAATATTCTGTATATCACTGAATTTTGGTGCTCAGTGGTCCAAAAGAGGTTGACTTTCAAAAAGGCCACTAATTGTTTCAACTCATCATTCATGGAGTGGTGACATCACTGGTACTTTCTTTTTTTTTGCTGTGCATCTGTTTGACTACGTTAATGGTGACTAATAATTCCTAACTCAATTTAAATGTTTACTTTAGACATAATTCAAAGACACTCACATTTCCCAGTATGGTATTTGAATGTCAACTTTGGAGGATCTACTGACAATTTCAAGTAGATCTATATAGTCTTAACATGATATCCTAACTCTGAAAGGCGTTTGGGGGGCATATTAGCTATAATTCTGATAGTAGCAATATAACAAACAAACCAACCAACCAAAAAGGCTGTGATGTTTTTTTGAGTCCATAGAACAGTAAGAACATGGAAATTTCATGGTTCTTGGTTGAGCCCTAATGAAGAAAAATGTCTTTTCTACAAGAGACAAATTAGGCTTATAGGTTTTCTAGACAATATTTGAGCCCATTACTACCTATTTGTTATCATACAGTACCTGCATCTTAAGCTATCAGAGCTTTATAATTAGCTCTCACACAAACAAAGCTACTGAATATGGAGATTCAATGATAATACTAGTCTAGAAATGAAGAACGTCAAATAAAAATGTACTGATAAAAAAATAGGGAGGTGACTGTGTGGTTTCAAGCAAACAAGTATGTGTACTGGTGCTTTAAAATAACCTATTTGAGCTCTATGTGTGCAGGTTTTATTTTCCATTTCAGACACAAGATAAAATGCTTATGTTGGAATTTTAGTTTATGGACTTACATTCCAGGTATATTGATGACTTAATCTAATGTTTGTGTATTGGAAAAATGACTAGTCAGGGCCCTGCATACATCATGTGTGCTGCAGAGTGGTGGTTTGTGTAGACTGTAGCTGTTGTCATTGGTCAGAGAGACACTGACAAAAAGTGGGAGGTTCCCGGAAAATTTGCTAACCGGAAGGGAAGGCCAGAGCCCAGAAGAAGAAGAACACAGCCGCTGCCGATGAGACCAGCGAAAGAAGAGAAAGTACTGTAAGTCAAACAACTTGAAATGATAGACGATGTCGGTAAAGAGCAGCATTGAACGCACGTTGGGCTTTTTTTTGTGGGCGAGCTGTTAATCGTAGTCAGATCCCCTCTCTCAAATTTTGTTCTACCGACCAGCCAAGTCCGGGGGCTCAGTCGAAATGTCCATCAGACTGGATCGAAAGGCTACGAGCTTCTAGCCTCTGAAAGACCACAGAAAATGTCCAAAACGTCTTGGTAGGAGTATTGTTCATCAGCATATGTCGTCGTTTTCTTCCAGCAGCAGACACAATAACAAGCCTGAGACCTCGAGCTGCTCAAATGGCAAACAGCTGACGACGTGTGGCCGAGAAAAGGAAAGTTGTCTAATGACGTTTTCGACACTTGGCTATCGCTGCTAGCCGGGCTAACGCGAGCAGAAATCAAGTTTTCCTTTTAGCGGTGCTTAGCATTAGTTTTTTTAGCGTCAATATACGCTAAGAAGCTAATGCTAACGCTAGGTAGCGTTAAATGATAAGGTCAGTAGTTGACGTGATCTAATGGAGGTTAATTTTGGTAGTTAGCAAACTGATTAGCACAACCAACGTTACTTGAAAGTGTATTGAAAGTTAATAATGGCGCTTGCTTTGTTTTGACAGGCTACTCTGGCTAACCAAACATTACAATTAAGTTACCAGCTAATATATCTCTTAACAAATTATTTTTATTACGCCAAACAGCGAACCTGTCTACTGTTCTGCGTTTACAAGTAAAGTTAGCTTGTGACTCTGCTAAAGCTAGTAGCAATCAGACAGAAGTCAACTTTTATGGTTAACGAAACTAACTTGGACATTTGCGTTTTAACTTCAAGTTGTAACTGTCATTGCTAACATTTATAGCATGCACCACCCAGTTAGACCTTTATTATCCTCAGTTTATGCCGCTGGTCAAGCAATAATCGCTTTTACATGTGAGACTGAAGTTTACGATCGAGTTAGAGATATACAAGCCACCCTAAGTAGTGTACTTTTAAAACTTAGATGGTTTTTGACAGCTTTTTATCTGAGCTTGTAATGTCCAGATCATTTTTTAGCATACATCAAGTAACTTAAAGCTTTAACCCAGCTGCTCATTCGAGATAGTTTGTAGGTTTCTCACTTACAGGCCAGCAAGCTTGTAGTTACACTCAGCAGTCCTATTACATAAGATATCATAGAGGTGTCATTACTGTTGGCATCATTTATGTGATAATTCTGCCAATTTCTGTACCTTAAGATTATAATGTGACTGCACGTGCGTGTCATTAGATTTAACAGCAAATGTAGACACTCCTGTTTATGACTTAATAAGGGGAACAGAGCTATGACCTTTGATACAGAGGAAGGATTTACAGTTACCTGCTTGAGCTCTTGTTATGTTTATGGCGTATGGACATTGTCCTTCTAAAATGGTGATGCATCTTTTAAAAAAAAAAACACACCCCTGAAAGGATGACAAGGAATTTATCCCTCACACAGATTACATAATATGTGTGCTTCGGTTTATCAGTGCTGCTCATTTTTCTTATTCAGGCCATTTTCCAAGACTGTGCATGTACTAAAGTTGCAGGAGGTTTAGTTAAAATGCCATGTTTAGGCATGGGAAAAACTGTGTAATACTCAGCCTATATTGTGAGATTCATCTCAAATGGTGATCATAGTGAACAGCAGATTTTGGTTAGGCCTCAGGGTAACTATAGCTGTTTTCACATCAGGTCAGGACATTGTCCGGAGTTGCCCTTTCACACATGTAGCGCACAACAGGAGATTGTCCTGTCAGACGCGTTCTCAGCTCTTGGAAATACTCCATTTGGTTTAGGCAAGCGGTGGCGCCTGGGTAGAGCGTGTAGGAGGCAGGACATGATGCAGAAAGTATGCTGCGGTCGTAATTTGGCGTTTTTAAGCTTTTCACCAGAAATTAAATTGCTTTTATTTTATGAAAAATCACAGGAAGTCCTCTTTCCCATTAGCACTAGTTTCACAGCGGAGTGTTCAGGCCCAGTCAAAACAATGCAGCTTAGCTGGCCTGCTGTGTTTATCCAGTGCCAGCTGCATAATAGAAGTGTCATCAACACGCCTACTTGCTTGTTGTGAATTCTCCAGAAAATAGGGTACAGACCTGCTGTATTCACACACAGGCTCAGTTGGACATTACACAGACTTTGTACTAGGGAGCTGGCAGGGTAAAGTCCGTTTAATGTCCGGTCCGACTGATTCAGACATTTGCGTTCACACATACAGCTCCTCCTGATAATATCCAGGAAATTTCAGGGTTGCAGTGCATGTGTGAAAGGGGCTTCTGATTCTCGGTTCGGTCATTGAGCTTTATACACAGAAGTCACGAGAAAGGGAAGTGCCTGTGATTTCCTATTGGCTTTGCTAACAGCTAGTGATGAGTATCCTGTTTGCTTTTCCTGAGTTATGTCACCAGTTTCCCATCAAAACTGTCACTGTTTCCAAAGCCATTCTTGATGGGAAACTTGAACTGTAGAGGGGCTTACCTTGGATCAAGAGCATTTCCTGTTTCATTAGAGATCTCAAGGATTGTTCTGCTTTTGTGTCTTTGTCGTTTGTGGGGGGGAAATGTCTGCTATAAAAACTCTTTTCCAGTAATGTGTAAGTCACAGTTACATTGTACATGGAAATTTTGCTATTTCCAGGTGAGAGTCTGAGCATTTGTCTCAACAGACAAAAGGGGGGATAGCGACGCAGCCCCTCATATCAGACACCACCAGTTCATCCAGGACCCCACCCTTAAAATGAAGTGAGCAATTCAGGTCACAGCTTGTTTTCTTGGAACTGGTATAGTGACACCAGCCATGAAGGTTGTTACACCACCACTTACATGGAATGTATGACTGATCTCAAGTTTTTGCACAGTCATTACATGTTGGCGCAAAGTTATCTGGCTCTTTTCTCTAATCAATAGTTGAGTTTCTTGTGAAGAAAGTATCCTGTTTTCAAGGCAAAGAAAGAATGATGCATTTTAATTTGAAAAAGGGTTAACAAAATATCATATAGGACACCATACAAACTGTTTCATTTTTTTTATTACAACTGTTACTGAGAAGTCTTACAAATACCATATCGCTGTTATTAATGGGTTATACCAGTCAGTATCATTTCTGTTTTTTCTGATTATGGAGGACGTGACAGTAAAACACAGAGGAAGGCGATCAGTATGTGAGCTTTCATAGGGTGAACACTTATTCATAAGAATTGTGTGTCTTTTTTTTTTTTTTTGGCACTGGTTTTGAATTTCAATAGCACAGCCATAAATTTGTTCTACATATCTATACATGTGATTAGTTTGTGCACACGTTCTCATATTTAGGTGCTCAATATACTGCAATCCCTGACAAGTGCTTGGATATTAATCTGGCAGCAGAGCGTACAGGAGGCCACTATGAATATTTCACAGGCTCTCTCTCTCTCTCTCTCCAGTCTGCTCCTCCTTGCTGCCTTTCCTTCTCCCCCCCTTTCTCTGACCCATGTCCCACTGTTTCTCTCTCTCTCTCTCTCTCTCTCTGACCCATTTCCCTGTGGAGGTCTTTAGAGCCCATTACGGATGCCATCAAAGCATCCGTCGCTGGCTGCTTACGATGTGTGCAGGTCTGTCTCAGTGTAACAGAAAAAAAGAGCCTATGATCGCAAGCTCATCGGCTGCACCTACCTTTCACACCATACATTGTGCATAGGTGTTGGCGCTACTGTTTTGGCTGAAAACCGTTTCATCGCAAAAAGGGTGTTATTGAACTCATAACAAAGGTTCAGCTGTAGGACACATGATCTGTTTTGCCACCTCAAGGGTATTCTTTATGTTTCGGAAAGCTCCCTTCACTGTATTCATCCTGTATGCTTGATGGCTGCAACACTCTTGCTCTCCAAAATAGCCAACACAGATACTAACCTAACTGTGCTGTATAACAAACCCTTGTCTTTTTAAAAACCCTTTTCTGTCCTATTCTTGATATAGGCCTACTATAGGTCTGTGTTACCCACCTCTCTTATCCAAACCTTCCAAATCAGCTGTGTCACTGAGCTAGCAAAATTGTCAATTTGTAAAATTGTCAATGTGTGATTCAGGCCTACTTTTTTTTTTTTTTTAAAAAACAAATTGAGTTTGCAAAGGAAACATGCATGCATGACTTGTATTTTTGAAGAAGCTGATTGTTGGGTCTATAACATCCAAAATTTAATTCTTCTGGACATCTGCTGCTCGAGAGAAACTTTGAAAACCAGTTGAGGTAGACTTTAGGGGTTTTTTAATCTGGGTGTTTTGTGGGTCTGCTTGCTAAAACTCAGCCCATCGCTTCTCTTTGCTTCCTCTCGTGAGGAATGCGAACAGGTGAAGCTCTGCTGTGTGCAATCAAATGAGTACAGGCCGACTGTTTGACCCAGTGAACAGAGTGCCTTTATGTCTTCTCCAGCTCCACCGCTGCTGTGAAAGAGTGTGTGTCCTCTAGTTTAAGAGACCACTGAGAATAAAGCTGCAACTAATGATTACTTTCATTTTCAGTTAAACTGCAGATTATTTTCTCTTTTTATAGATAGTCATGTTTTATCTATAAAATGTCAGACAACAGTAAAAATGTCTTGTTTTGTCCGACCAACAGTCCAAAACTCAAAGATATTCAGTGTTTGTTATCATGTTTGACAAAGAAAAGCATCAAATCCTCACATTTGAGAAACTACACAACATGACTCAATTATTCGATTTATCAAAATACTTGCAGATTAATTTGTCTTTTGATCAACTGATTGATTAATGGACTAATCGCTGTAGCTTTAAGTGTCTTATGCGGAGTAAAAGGGAACAAACACTGATGAAATTGGTGTGTTTTTATAGCGCATGATGCTCGGTTACCGTGACTGCTAAAATTAAACCTGTGCTACAAAAGGTAACGCAGCATGATTTGTGCTTTGACACTTACAAATGACACACGCTAGTTCTGACTATTTTATGGATACAGCCATGACCTCCTATCACATGCTGAAGATTAAGCTCAGCTCAACACCAACAAGCTGAGAAAAAAAGCCAAGTACAACCACACTATTGACTATCAGCTGTGAGCTTCTTTACTTCATTTCACCTCATTCTTGACACTTCCCTTCTCACTCAAGAATAGTCTACCCCTACCGCACATCTTTATGCACACATTGTGTTTGTGCATGAAGTTGTCCCGGCGACAAAGTTAAGACTATCCCAAGTTTCAATGTGCTCAGCAGTAAAATGTCTTCTGCAATCTTCACATCCTGCTTTGAGCTGAGTTGTGTTTCCTGTCCTTTTGACCAAGCAGAAGCTGGCTGACCTCATGTGTATCACCCAACTGAAAAAAAGATTAGGCAAGGTTTCAGATACTCAAAGCAGGCCCGAAGAGAATCAAACGTTGGCTGTCTTTTTATACTGCTATCACATAAAACTATGTAGCTCATTTGAGCCAAGTTAGGCTAGATGATTTCTTTTATTTTTTTTTAAAGTTTTGCTTTTCCAAGTCAGCCTCTGTGTTACAAGTTCCTCTTAGTACTAAATGTCAGTTCCACAACAGGATTGAGTCAAAACATAGTTCACATTTTGTTATTACTGCCTTTTAAAAAAACAAAATAAGTGTTTTAAGAAATGCCTGACTTACTGATTAACATTAAATATTAAGTCCTTGCTCTGGTATTGGGTGTTGCTGTACAGAAACAGCCACAAAGATCACCGTGAGAGGGAGACTATAGTTGTAGCAGACTGCGGCCAGACTGTTAAGAGATGAGTCACAGGAACAAATGTGTTGAGGTTGGGAGGGTGTTTGAGAAAACCTATCAGCTAGATTTCAACAGTTTATAGATATCTAGCCTATCTATTTTTCCATTGCTTCAGTTTTAATTTGTTTAATTTACACTTGCACCCATTAATTCTTTAGATTCACATACATTTATTTGTATATACTATGTTTGTGTATTTTTTTTTTTTTTAAAGAATTGAAGCTGAAGTAAAGCAGAAACTATGGCCTATTCTGCACCACATGTCAAAAAAACTTGAAAAGACACACACTGTCAGGACAACCTGTGGGAGCAAGATGGAGGGCACGGTTTCATAAGACACTAATTGTTCTCCTCCAGCACTTGTTTATACTAAACATGGTTAAATAATAAACTCTTTATCTGGAGGCCCAGCCCCAGTGTGCTGCAGGTTTCTGTGTCAACAGCTTCAAATTGTCTGACAATAATTTTGGCTAAAACAAAAAGCTTTAGCTTAGCTTTGCTGATACATTGCATAGTTCAACTGAATTTTACTTTATTCTTCTTACTGACAACTGTCAGCAGGAACAAGAAACGAATCTGCTTTTCTATTATTGAACACCTCTTTGGGTTTTGGCTGACTATAATATTCAACATGATTGTTTTAATGGAAAGCCTCTTTTCTGTTTGGAGCTTAACATACTGTATACGTTGTGTTTTTCCAGCTCCCACTGGTGAGGTCTCCTCTTCCTCCGGCTCATCTACCTGCCTTACCTGAATCTGCCCCCCCATCTATCTCAGCCTCACCCAGCCCTCACCGTCCCTGCACCGAGCCTAAAGTCGACCGGACTTCCACCCTCTTCTTCCACCTTCTTCTTTCTCCCAATTTCCCAACACTGCACTATGGCAGGGCGAGGCGGACCAGCACGGACCAACGGCACTGCAGCAAGCAACAAGATCTGCCAGTTTAAGTTAGTGCTGTTGGGGGAATCGGCGGTGGGGAAATCCAGCTTGGTGCTGCGCTTTGTCAAAGGCCAGTTCCACGAGTACCAGGAGAGCACCATCGGAGGTGAGGGTTTTGTGTTTTGTTTCCAAACTGTTAGTGTGCAGCGCCTGAGGAAGATAATTTTCTATAAATCAGTGAAATAATTATTAAACAATCCCCACATTTTTCATTAAAAAGGAACTATACTGCATCTCAGGGCTGTACAGAATCCGTACAGTATTTGCTCTTTAGCTTGTACTCAGTCTAAAACTTTCTCAACATGTCTGTGAACACAACATGAGTGCTGAAGCTGGAAAAAAAAAAAAAAAACATGTCCTTGCCAGTGCAATCTTTTGTGTTGTCAAAGCCTGTGCAGGAGAAGGAGTGGCAGAACCAGTTCTTTGTAGCCGATCACCTGATTCTCCTGTGAGCCACCGGCCACCTCGCGCATAGAAATAAATTACACTGCTTAATATTTTTGACAGTAATGAGCTGAAAATGACTTTAGCTCGCTCTCTGTAAACACTAGCTCTCAGGCAGCAGAGGAGTGAGGTTACTTGAAACAGGAAGGAATTGAGACAACAATGGGACCTGCTGTAGATCAGTGAATCTGATAAAAGAATCATGTTCAGTTTTAAAACAACAATATGATAATCTACCCGTGACTTTGTCATTTTGCATAGCAGGGGCGGTTAAATGTGTTGGTTTTTTTTTCTACATTATGGTACTGTAGTACTGTAGCCTAAGGGCTACACAAGTAAACTTTTAACTGGAATGTTTGGTGCAGTTACAGGTTTCTACTGGAAGCTGCTGACTTTTGAGACCGGACTCGTTATTCATTATTTCGTTAGCTTTACTCACAGCCTTCCCTCTGGCCATTGCCCTGCTGATTGATGTATTTCGTTCCTCTTCGTCAGCCTGTTGGGTTTAACAGAGATTTGTAACTAAATAAACGGCTAATTGAGATATTAATGATGAATAAATAACGGATTCAGAACTGTTAAGAATTCAATTGATCAAAAATATATTCACCAAATATGCACAAAGGTGGCACAACATATTTCTGTAGGTTTAATCTGTGCAGGTGTGTTTTAGCATCTGGATTTATGTTGGATTTGCATATAAATGAGGAAAGCTAGGCCACGTCTACCCTGAACAGCTCTGATCAAAGCCCAAAGGTGTTTTTGCCTTTTTAAATGGGTGAATGAGAGGGAAGTTTTAAAGCATTTCAGGATTAAAGTGCTATATAAATGCAGTCGTTTTATATATTGTAAAATGTTTTACTCTTATTTGTCAGCCAGTATGTAATTTTCTCTAGCTATTGGGAATTATTAAATTTTCCAATCCACATTCCAGCTGGCACGGGGGTCTTCTAGTTTCCATTTTTTTAGTGTTACACATTTTTTGGTAATAATTAATAACATTTCTGTAAGTTTAACAGCATTTAACAGAGTCCACTTGGAAAATGAATCTCATGGAATTGCTAAAAATAAAAAAAAAAACAGAAAGATGAGAGATTTCAGTTATATCTGTGTCTTATCTGGTGAATCATAAAGTTAAATATCTGGTGTAATTACTGTTATAAAGACTCTAACTTAACTAAAATAACTTCTCTTTTGTTTCTTTCTGAACTCTGCTTTATCAAGCTGCGTATGAGCCGTTGCGTCTTAGGGATGTAGGGACAGGATGCTCAGTGCTTACACTCACCAAAGACTCAAAACCAGTCAGCATTTTTTTTTTTTTATATTCTACTGAACTCTTGGTCAGCTGCATGCCTGGTCAAAGATTACAAAGCTTTAAAATATGTGCTACGTAAGTGTGCTTAGTTTCCTCTGTCATGTGACAGTGGGCTGAGTAAGCCAGTCAAATGCAGTTGTGCCTCCTCTTGTCTTTTATAAACTATGTTTTTACTTTAGTTTTCTTAATTGTGATGTTTTTGTTATTCTAATCATCTCATAAGGGATAAACCTTTCTTTTTTTTAGCTCTTGCAACTACACTACAGCCAGATGATGCTATATTGTGGTCAATATAGCAACGTGTTCCCCCAGATTTAATTTAAATCTTTGTATTATCATCTTCTAATCGACCGTGTGTGATTTTCCTCGTTTCGTCTTATCTTTAATTGTGGAATTTTCCAGTTTAGATCAGACACGTCAGCCCTGTAGACAGCGAGTCTGTGATTTTCTGCATTCTACATACCTCCCGTCTGTCAAAAAGAACTTATCTTATATCTTTTCTTTTATTTTCAGCTGCCTTCCTCACACAGACGGTATGTTTGGATGACACAACAGTCAAATTTGAGATCTGGGATACTGCAGGACAGGAACGATATCACAGCTTGGCACCCATGTACTACAGGGGAGCCCAGGCAGCCATCGTGGTCTACGATATCACCAACACAGTAAGTTACATGGACTTCTGCAGCACATCAGCCAAAGACTTATCCCATTTTGTTAACTGACCCTTGTCCTCCAGCTTGGGTTGATGATTACTTAATTCAGGAGACGGCTAGAAACCTTTGCTCTTTTAAATCCTACAGTCACATGTAACATGTAAAAAACGGCATCAGCGATTTAAAGTTTTTTTTAAAAAGCACAATGTCTCATGATTACGTATGTTGCACTTTTTCTTTTTTAAAAGGATACATTCACACGTGCAAAGAACTGGGTGAAGGAGCTCCAGCGACAAGCCAGCCCGAATATTGTTATTGCACTGGCAGGGAACAAAGCAGACTTGGCCAACAAGAGAGCTGTAGATTTCCAGGTAAAGAGGGATTTTTACTGTCTGACATAGAAGTTCTTTAATGAAATTCTTGGAGAAAAAAAATCAATATATGTCGTCAAATTGCCCAGAGATACGTTTATATCTTGTTGTATTTTGTTTGTTTAGGAAGCACAAGCATATGCAGATGACAACAGTTTGCTCTTCATGGAGACTTCAGCCAAGACTGCTATGAATGTCAATGAGATTTTTATGGCTATAGGTAAGTGCTCCTCAGCATAAACACAGACACATTATTAGGGCTATTAATTTCATTATCGATTAAACTGCTGAATGTTTTTTTTGATTAATGGATCAGTTGTTTAATTTGCAGATTCATTGTTTATGAAAACATTTGTTAGTTGCAGCCTCACTGTCATGTTCCCATCGTGCAGAAATTCATTCGTTGTTGTCTTGAATCCAAAAACAGCCAAGAAGCTTCCTAAGAACGAGCCTCAGGGTGGAGCGGGAGCTGGCGGACGAGCCAGAGGCGGCGTGGACCTGCAGGAAGCTGCACCACAGGGCAGAAGCAGCCAGTGCTGCGGGGGCGGGAACTAACCGACATCAACGAGTCAGCTGATCCAACCAATTTACAGCTTCGATCAACCAGACCAGATATTATCCAGCTGTCAAACAATGTCCCATCGGTCAGACCAAACCACGGTCAGACCGACTACCCTATGAGCAACACAGCACCAATTAAAACTGTTTGGCAAACGAGACCACTGGCCAGTAAACTGCCAGATCCCACTGATGGTTCCAACTGTCGAACCGACCTACAGACCAAGAAATCAACCAACAGGCTTATTTACAGAATCATGTTTTAACCCCAGGACTCGCCAATCCATGACCTCTCTATTGATGATGGACACTTGACGTCACCTTAGGGGGGGAAAAAAAAACAAAAGAAAACGTCCCACTCATGGAAGAAGGTAAAAAAAAAAAAAAAAAAGATCAGTCATGACCAATGGCACTTAGTAGGGCCATCTTGTTCACCCTTGTTTCTGTATTTGTGTAGAGGAAAAAAAATAAAATAAACGCAACAGGAAGGAATATAAACAGGCTCATCGGCCCTGTCCTTTCTCTTCTACCCCCCACCCCCACCCCCTGCTTTCTCACATGCACCATAAATTTCTAAAGTATTTCCATCATGGTCTTATGACGCTGTTCAAAAAAAAACACGAATCCCTTTTTAAGTGGGTGGCAGGTGCATGCAGCAGTCCTTCACTTTTCTGTCTTGTTCCTGGTCAGGCGCCTGGAATTGAAGAAGAGAGAAGGTTCGTAACAGGAGGACGGGAATGGACAGATATTTCCTTCTTGATAGAACTGTGTAGATTGAATTATTACCTTGTTATTGTTATCACTATTATTATTATTATTATTATTATTACTTCTTTTGACACAGGCTGTTCAGTATGATTCTAAAGCCTAGATTACCTGAGGTTTTACAATCATCCATCTTATATTACCAAACCATATACAGTAAATAGTACTTTATTAACATTGTCACCCATAAGTAATTTTAGCATTAATGTAATGTTTTTGAAATCATCAATGTAAAATGACAAATACATAAGGCAAGACTTGTTTTCTTGACCAAAATCACAACTGTGTATCGAAAGCATATTGCTGTATTTGTATCAGACTTTTCAAGTTTATAATCAATCAGTAGTTATTTGTCAAAACAATATCTTCCCAATCTCTACATGATGTCTTGTCAACCTTAATTATTTTGTGATGGATTTTTTTTTTTTTTTTTAATGTCTATTTTTTTTTTTTTTCTTTCTGAAGATCTATGGTATTAAATGCACTGGTTCTGTCTCATCATCTTTTTGTGAATTGAGATGTTATCCTCAGTTTCCTTTCCTTAATATTCTCTTTATTTTACTCTTCATATCAGGGAGGGGATCGCTTTTCGACAGTGTTGTCATCCTGTTATGGCATCAACAACTAGCACAACCGAAACCTGCACAGCAGCCGTTGCTGTGAGGTGGGGGGGGGGATGATGGGGAGGGTGGGGGTCGTGGGTAGAGAAAGAAGAAAAAAAATGTAATTTTACCAATAAACAAGGGGAAGGTATCTTTTTTTTGTATGCCTGTTTAATCATTTCACCATATATAAGTATTAACAGTTAGGTTTAGTCATTTTTGATAATCCTTTATTTAAACTAGCATTTACACATGGAGTCGGTTCTGAATTAGAGTCTAAAAAAGATGCAGTTTTTTTTGGTTTTTTTGCCACGAGTTGGCTTTGCCCTTACCTTTGCTCAGTTCGTGATAATCCTCCCGTTGTTTCTTTCCCATCTCCTATTTCCATCAAGAGGGTCTAGTTGGTTTAAAGTCCTTTAACATGAGACTTTAAACCAAAGTGGTTTCAGTTTCTTGTCCAATATGACATCTACTGAATTCAGTTCACTGGAAGGCTATGTGGTAATTTCTCAAGTACTCAAAATGTATTCCTTAACAATTTGATCTCCAAAATCTAGAAAGTATAATTTACTCTTTATTTTTTTCTGCACCTAAGCAGGTAATCTAAACACAGGTGTTATATGAGTGTACATTTCTTGGCTTATGTGAATGGAAATACTGGTGTCAATCTGTGATACTTGAAGGTGCAGAAGGTTCAGCCAAGGTTTGTATAAATGTTGGTGGCACAAATTTCAATCAGAAGCTTAAAAAAAATGTAGTAATCTCATCCTAGTTGAATCCAGGAAATACTAAACAAAATATACATAAGTAGTAAGTAAAATAAAATTAATTTGTCACTTAAATTCAAATTTTACCAGTGTGAAGACAGATCAACATTTGCAAATATCTATTTAATTATTGTGGTCAAAAACTACATTACCCACAATTCTCACTGCAGGCGAGGCGTGTTGCATTCAAATGCAATTGCTTTGCTGGGACCCCCCCCCCCCCCCCCCCCCCCCCCCCCCCCCCCCCAAACCGAAGATGGTGTAATTACCAACTCCTGTGAAGCACATTGGGTCAGACAGTTTTGTGCTGAATCATGTCTTATCAAGAGACAAGACATGCTGTCACTTCTGAGTAAACCTTGACAAAAAATTATAAAGATAAAAAAAAGAGACTGTGGTGTTTCTAACAATATTTATTGCATGGCTGTTCAGAACCCATGGTGCAGTGCTTCAGATTGATAATAAAAGTATCATTATTAATACAGATCCTATTAACATGACTACTGACGTCGAATAGCCTTATGTTATCTCTTAAGAATATCAGTTAGTAGAATAAATATCTGTATTATTCCCACGAAGAATGAAGAGTTAGTCTTTGACTGCGACCACTACAAATAATTAACATGATTAGTTAATACCATACTCACTGATTCGTTCATTTTTTAAAAGTATTTTGAAGTATAGTATAGTATGGTATTATGACTGGATTGTTCTAGATTTACCTATTTAATGGCTGCAGTTATGACATTTTAACTATAAATATGATTTAAAGGACCAGTATATAAGATTTAGGGGACTCTATTGGCAGAAATGGAATATAATATTCATAAGTATGTTTCAATTAGTGTATAATCACCTGAAAATAATAATCTTAGAATGAGCCCTTTATATCTACAGAGGGAGCGGGTCCTCTTCAACGGAGCCCACCATGTTGCACCGGTCACTGTAGGTCCTTTTACATACTTGGGGGGATATTCAGTTCTGCAACATCACCACTAGATGCCGCTAAATCCTACACACTAGTCCTTTAAACAGAGAAAAATTAAGTAGATGATACATTCAAGGTAAAATTGGATAAAAAAATATGAATCAGGAGAATAACCACAGCTACATTGCAGTGAAAGATAAGAATGAATGGTTTCAAAATTTAACCTAAATTTTCTTGGCCAACATCACTTATACAGTATTGAAAGAGGGTAATGATTTATAATTAATTATTATAGCCAATTAATTATTGACTATAAACATTATGTATTGATAGTCGTAGGATCTCCTGCCCTCTAATGGTGCTGTGGCGCATCTACAAGACTGCAAACTCTCATGGCATCAATTAACTACTCTACCCAGTGTTAATTGGTTTATTTAGACACCGTGTACTACATTCTCTAGTTAACTCTTGCAAGATATTACTCAAAAGTGTCGTTAAAAGCTGTGACCACTGAGTACCGAACACTGGGAACATGTTTATACTCAATAATATCTAACGGTATCAGTTTCACAAGCATCAAGGCAGACGTAACAGCACACACTTACACTTCCGGTGAAGATATTCAATATAACCCTTTTAACTCGGGAAGAAGTGTAAATGCGTGCTGTGATTTCAGGAATATGGTTATATATGCAAAATTAAGCTGATGTAACGAGACCTCTTTCACGGTAACAGAGTAATTTGGGGGTGTTGATTGAAGCGGGTAATCGATACATCCTGCCGTTATCCTCCTGCTTTGAAGGGTCGTTACTGTGTAGATTAGTCTGCTTACAGCGTAAAATCAACATTGTGTAGTCTACGTGTTTTGCCGCCTCTACGTCTGTTTGAATGGAAAAATCTGGAAAAGTGATTTCCATTTCTGAACGCTGTTGCGGTCCTCTTCGGTGAAATTTTTGCCGACAGCACTTGAAGGCATCATATGAGCTAACCGGGAGCAGAGGAAGAGTCGAGTAGCGCGGACATGTCGGACCCGGCGGCGGCGCAGGGCCTCCAACCCCGGCTTCTCCAAGCCCAGGCGACTGGGTCAGCTGGGTCCAGTACCGCCGCCACAGGCTCCGGGTCAGGGAACAGTGATCCGGCCAGACCGGGACTGAGCCAGCAGCAGCGTGCGAGCCAGAAGAAAGCCCAAGTTCGAGCTTTTCCACGGGCGAAAAAGCTCGAGAAACTTGGCGTATTCTCCGCATGCAAGGTAGCTAGCTTAGCTAGCCAAAGTTCTCCACAACAAAGCACCCGTAGCGTTATTGTGTGCGGTTTAGCAAAGAGTAGCACACTCAATATACCGCAAACAAAAAACAAATAAGTAGCTTAATGAGCTCGTGTTAACTTTTGCAGCTAGCTAGCCGCACAACCTCCATGCTACTTGTCTTGTTCACATTAAATCTCTGAAGGTGCGTTTATTATCAGCTAGCATAATTGTGTAGTCATTCATTGACGCATAAAAACAGCAAATGAGTTGCAGTTTATGTCGCTTGATTTGCTGTTTTGCACATTCTGTTTATTCTCAGGCTAGTGACACATGCAAGTGCAATGGATGGAAAAACCCAAATCCACCGACAGCCACTCGTATGGACCTGCAGCAGCAAGCAGCCAGCCTGAGCGAGCCGTGCCGCAGCTGTGGACATGCTCTGGGTACAAACTACTCCCACACACACACCCCAGTACTCCCCAGCCTTCCTCCCAGTAGCTAATAAATCTGTATTCCAGTGACTTCTTATTTCCCAGTGATGTTTGACACTTCACATTGACTTAGATGTGCGTTAATTGTATGTGATGCCTTGTTTACAGCTGATCATGTGTCCCACCTGGAAAATGTGTCTGAGGACGAGATTAACAGGCTGTTGGGGATGGTGGTGGATGTTGAGAACCTTTTCATGTCTGTGCACAAAGAGGAGGACACTGATACCAAACAGGTCTACTTTTACCTTTTCAAGGTAAGCAAAGTGTACCTCACATCTCTTTAACAGGCAGAACAGCAATGCGAACTGAGTTTATTCGCAAGATTTTTCTTTAGCTCACTTCAAAATGTCTGTCTTCATGTCATTGTTCAACCATCAGTATTGTTCTTAATTTCTAACCCATTCCCCTTAGCTGCTGAGGAAATGCATCCTGCAGATGAGCCAGCCAGTCGTAGAGGGATCCCTCGGAAGTCCACCCTTTGAAAAGCCCAACATCGAGCAGGTGAACATGAAACTACAAACACCTGCAGCTCATGTCCTGATCTGAAAGAGCAACAGGCCCCCCCTTTCACATACAGGCACTAGATAATCACACTTCTCAATGTTGTGACAGGCAAACAAACGACAAACTCATCACATTTCACGTTTTCTCGATCTTGTGTTTCCTTTCCATCCAAAGGGGGTTTTGAATTTTGTTCAGTACAAGTTCAGCCACCTGGCACCAAAGGAAAGGCAGACCATGTTTGAGCTGTCGAAAATGTTCCTCTTGTGCCTAAATTACTGGAAGCTGGAGACGCCAACGCAGTATCGCCAGCGTACCCAGAAAGATGACGGGACAGCGTATAAAGTGGACTACACCAGGTGTGTGCTTGTACTGTCATTAAGTGAGCAGTAGGACAGTAACAGTGACTTAAAAGGTCTCTTTGTCAATGTAAAGGCTGATTCCTGCCTGTACATGTTGGATACTGTTATCAGTTTGTATAATAGCCATGTTTTTCCTTTTGACGCCCAGGTGGCTGTGCTACTGCCATGTCCCCCAGAGTAACGACAGCCTACCGCGCTACGAAACCACTCAGGTGTTCGGCCGCAGCTTGCTAAAGTCCATCTTCACCGTGACGCGACGCCAGCTCCTGGAGAAATTCAGAGTAGAGAAGGATAAACTGCTACCAGAGAAACGCACGCTCATCCTCACACACTTCCCCAAGTAAGGGCGGATGTTCTCGGAAATAGCGTATGTGGGTCTGGGCTTGAATGTCAAAAAAAAAAACTGCTGACAAGCCAGAGTGCTTTAGCTGATGTTTACGTTTGAAAGCTTGTGTAAATTACATTTGTGCACGTATGTCATCAGGTTTTTGTCCATGTTGGAGGAGGAAATCTATGGCGAGAATTCACCCATTTGGGAGGCTGACTTCACCATGCCTGCCTCCGATGGCACACAGCTGGGACATCAGACAGGTGAGGCGGGTGTTTAGTGTGATGGGTCCAGACCATAATACAAGATCACGACCTGTTGTGATTTAACTGTTGGGCTGTATTCATTATAACTGCCATAAACAGTAACTTCTGTTCTCAAATCATCAACCAGGTCACCTGACCACAGCAGTAAACATACTGGCATTCTTAAACTTTTAAACATTAACTTTAAACATCTGTAAAGAAGAAATTTACATGTTAGAGGAGCACAAGAAACAAGAGATTGGTAATGGATAAAGAACTTTTTTAATGAAATAAATTAAATAAGACAACACAATGAAATGGTATTCAAAAGACTTTTACTTTGCAATATATTAGGCCCTATTTGTGCATTTTGCAAATGTCGCGGCAAACACAGTATATATATGTGTCTAATGAGTCTAGTAGTGCAACTCCGAAGGCCTTATTGAGGTGATATTGTGACTTGTTAAGAGACAGCAGCAGAGATAGGCATCTATAATGTGTGTAATTTACATAGTATAGATATACTGTGTCATTGCTGTCTTTTACTACTGTCACAGTTCCGGTTGTATTGTAATAAACCGAGCATATCTTGGTGTCTTTCCACTGCAGTGATCAGTCCTGCTGCAGTGTCCCCCGCTCTGTCCAAGGGTCTGAGCAGCGGCTCCTCTCTGGGCAGCATGGACACCGGAGGTGCAGAGCCCATCACAGGTGTGTGAACACTGCTCTGCTACTTTGATACTCTCAGTATGTACAGTAGGCCTCACAAATGTCTGTAGCAGCATCGTGTAACATTGAAGGTTATTATAAAGCATCTGACACACCCATGACTACATGTGTTACTGAAATACAGTATTAATGTGCTTTATGAAAATCACTTAAATGTCAAATGGATCAGAACGGTGTTTAGCTGCTGTTGGTATTTGCTGCTTGAACAGGAACAAATTATTTATTGAACACAATGTGGATTTTCATACTTTGTGAAAGTAATAAATCACAACAAATAACTCAACAGCCAGGAGGCTTTTACTCCGTGTCAAACAAAACTTTTGACAGTTCTGATATAGTAAGCTGTATCCTCTCACTTCGACTTCACTTTGACTTGAGAAATGTCACCGTCTGCTCAGGAGAGAAACGTAAACTTCCGGAGGCGCTGACACTGGAAGATGCCAAGCGGATCCGTGTGATGGGAGACATTCCTATGGAGTTGGTCAATGAAGTCATGATGACAATCACTGACCCTGCCGCCATGCTCGGACCAGAGGTAAGTCAGTCAGGGTTAAAGGGGCGTATTTTGTTATAAATTTAGACTGTAGCACTGACGGTTTATGTTTATACTTCCAGACAAATCTGCTGACTCCAAACGCTGCTCGTGATGAGACCGCCAGGCTGGAGGAGAGGCGTGGCATCATAGAGTTTCATGTCATCGGAAACTCTCTTTCCCAGAAGTCCAACAAGAAGATCTTGATGTGGCTGGTCGGCCTGCAGAACGTCTTCTCTCATCAATTACCTCGCATGCCCAAAGAGTACATCACACGACTAGTGTTTGACCCGTAAGTATATGTCTCATATCGCATGGTCGTCGTGGATCTCTCTACACTATCCTGACATCTCCAACTTTTAACAGGAAGCACAAGACCCTAGCCCTTATCAAAGACGGCCGCGTCATCGGAGGCATCTGTTTTAGGATGTTTCCCACTCAGGGCTTCACGGAGATTGTCTTCTGTGCCGTCACATCCAATGAGCAAGTTAAGGTACATCATCTGCCATATACTCAGATAAATGAGGTGTTTGTCTATAACTTGTGGAAGCTTCTTTAGCACCTTTTTTTTCCTGAATGGCCAGTTAGTGATCATTGTTTTCATACGGTAAAAACTCACCCCCTCTGCATTTGGATTGCCTGTCTCATAAATAATACTGTATCTTTATAAGCTTTTCTTAAAATTTCTTCCACATGCTAAAGAATGAAACAGCCACACGATACTTTTTTCCAAATCATCCCTTTGCCATCCTTGCAGCCAGGCTTTTGTAAAAAAAAACAAAAAAAAAAACACATTTTTGAAATTGTCTTTCTCTGGTCTTAAGGGCTATGGTACCCATCTGATGAACCACCTGAAGGAGTACCACATCAAACACAACATCCTCTATTTCCTCACATACGCAGACGAGTACGCCATCGGCTACTTTAAGAAGCAGGTACCGCAGGCGTGACCTGTACATTATCTCTGCTCCTGTCCCCTCTCTCTGTCTGGACCTTTCTGTAATTCGTTCTTTCCTCGCAGGGCTTTTCCAAAGACATCAAAGTGCCGAAGAGTCGTTACCTCGGATACATCAAAGACTACGAAGGAGCGACTCTCATGGAGTGTGAGCTGAACCCCAGAATCCCCTACACTGAGCTGTCTCATATCATTAAAAGACAGAAAGAGGTATGTGAACAACCAAAAGGTCCAAGTGAGGCTGTTGGATGTTATCATTAAAGCAAAGACCTTTTTTTTTTTTTTTTTTTTTTTCTGTTAATAGTCTCCATGTTTGTAATATTGCATAAACTTGAAAATGTCACATCAGATCATTAAGAAGCTGATTGAGAGGAAACAGAGCCAGATCAGGAAGGTATACCCAGGTCTCACCTGCTTCAAAGAAGGTGTGCGGCAGATCCCTGTGGAGAGTATTCCAGGCATAAGTAAGTGTTTGTGTACAATGAGAAAAAAAAAAATTAAAAATCAGTATTATCATATTACTTACAAGTCTCTTTCTTCTAGGAGAGACAGGCTGGAAACCCAGTAACAAGGAAAAAGGGTAAACTCTTGCATATATTTTTTTAAATTGATGTTCCAGTGTTGAGATGGAGCAGAGCACCAGGCTCTGTGTCCTATTGCTATCTGCCTCTTTTTTTGATGCTACCGCTGGGGAGCGTCATGAAGTAAAATTGCTTCTGCTACAGTGACACTCTGCTATCACCGATGCACATAACTCTTAATGGGTTAATGTTTAAAATCAACAACTTTTAATGCATACTCAAGCCAAGCCAACAACCCAGAAGTCCAATCACACTTGTTTACCTTCATATACATTGAATTGTGTGGAAGTAGTACGATATAATAAAAGCTAAATTGAATCCAACTGGAGAAAAAACAGCCTAAACTAAAACACCTTCATGTCTTTTATTACATCACAGTTTGTTCACACTGGGATTCATTTGTAAACATGGATTAACAAGCCTTTAATATCGCAAGTAATGTGCAATCTACTACGAACCAGATTACAGTACAAAATCTCATTTAGAAACCTTTTGAGTGGGATTTTTTTTTGTGCAGTTTATCTAAACGTAGTCAATCTTTTCCTCATTTATCATTCCTGGTGCTTTGTAGGAAAGAGGTGAAGGACCCTGATGTGCTATACAACATGCTGAAGAACCTCCTGGCCCAGATAAAGGTAAGTGACATTTTGACACCGCGCAGGAACACATTCACCACAAGAGAAACAAGAATGGAGACAAACTAAACCTTTTTTTTTTTTTTTGTTATCATGTTAACAGACCCACCCTGATGCCTGGCCCTTCATGGAACCAGTGAAAAAATCAGAAGCTCCAGATTACTACGAGATCATCCGCTTTCCCATCGGTGAGCGAGCATCCGTTTGATTATGATACAACTTTTCCTCTTCCTGATGACCTCTTATTTATGAGCTGTTCATTAGTTAAATTATGAGTAATTGACACACAGATTCTCTCCTTTTTTTTCGTCCCCACAGACCTGAAGACCATGACAGAGAGACTGAAGAACAGATACTATGTGACCAAGAAGCTTTTTATCGCTGACCTACAGCGAATCATCACCAACTGTCGCGAGTACAACCCTCCGGACAGCGAGTATTGCAAGTGTGCCAACACCTTGGAGAAGTTCTTCTATTTCAAATTAAAAGATGGAGGCCTGATTGAAAAATGAACTCGACACACACAAAAAAATATTTACAGATTTCCTGACGGTCGAGGATCAACTTTCACAGCTGCCACAGAGCAAGATGGAGCAGAGCACGAGGAAACCATCGCTAGTTATTGTCATATCTGAGTTAATAAAAGGGTATGTACACGACTGACAGAAGGGAATTGTTGGACTCGAACAAACATGGCAGAGGGTTGTTTTGGAAATATCAGAGCCTGTTGGGCGTAACGTAAAAATGTCAAAATGGCATTACTTTTCCCCTTACAGTTAACTTCTGTCATTTTTTTCCTTTCCAGTACCTGTTTCATTAAGTGTACCAAAGTTATAGGTCCAAGTTAAAACAATGCCACTCTTTCCACTCTTTATATATATATATATATATATATATATATATATATATAGTTGTCATTTAATGACATTACTTCATTCCAGTTTTGTCACGCTTAACACTCGTCACTCGTACAGACGTACTGTGTATGTAATATGTAGAGTTCTTTCACAGAAAACTGGACCTCGGGACCTAAAACCACGTTGCCTTCCGTTACTGACAGACACTTGAACATCGCAGCCATTTTCATGGGTATAAAGATAGACATACTTTGAAAGATGGGCAGTGCTTTGTTGAGTAGCCCTGAAACAAATTAATTAGCCAATTAGTTGATTGACAGAAAATTAATTGAAAACAGTCGCATTAATTGATCATTTAAGTTGTTTATCAAAGCAAATACCAATTGAAATGTAATGTTTGCTGCTTTTCTTTTTGATTCCATGGTATATATATTTTTGACTGTCAGGAAAAAGGCAAATATTAAGCATTATTGATAATATGGGTTTAGGTAACATCATCGTCTTTATTCTAAACACATAATTGATTATGAAAATATTATCTCATATTAATCAATAATGAAAGTCATTGTTTGATTGCAGCCCTACTCTTTTTTTTGAGTAGTCTGAGACACTGCCAGGCTGCTAGTGATGGACAGGACAAATATTCCCAGCACTTGTGTGCTAATTAAAATAATTTCCCTTGATCGTTGCCTTCAAGAAAACAGTTGTTTTCATGTTGACAGCAACATAATAGATACTTATTTATACAGTAAACGGGACAAATACTGTTTATGCACCATTTTCCACTGGCAGGGTTTTATTCCAAACCATTTAGTATGAGGTCTCACATTAGTATAGCTTTTACCATGCTTGCAGATGACACTGTAGTTGTTGGCATTGATTTGTTCTGTTAATAGACTCTAGTATAGTCACCGTCACATATATGCTAAGTAGTCCTATTTACTGTACAGCCACATGTTTGTGGTGGTCACAGGTTTACTGGATAGTTTTATGTTAAGAACTAAACATAGCGGGGGAGAAGCTAACCAGCAGTTCACACAGTCGTTTTGGGCTTTTGGTCGTCAGTCAAAGAAGAGAATTCTGGTTTATTTATCATAACATACACAAGCTGTAGTGGCTGTTAATGCATGGCGGATAGTTTACAGTTTGCATTCATAAAAACCATCCAACATTTGTTCATTTATGGAAACTACTATTGCAGGTTGTTTTGTTTGTTTGTTTTTTTACAGTGCTACAAGCATAATGAAATGTTAGAAACATTTCTTTGTTCAACGGTCAGTGTCAAATGGAGTGCTTCCTGAGATGCATTCATATGTTTATAGGAAGTAACTGTCAAATGCCGGTTGAGCCTGCTTGTTTGTTCCACTGACGTGTGCGTGTGTATGTGTGTGTGTGTGTATGTGTGTTTATTTTGTACTTGAATCATGACTAGCTTTGAATTACTGAAGTGATGTCAGTGTTGCATTATTCAGGGTTGTCAATTGCGTACTTCTCCCTCAATCTACCTATGCTGCATTTCAGATTTTCTTAAAGGTCAGTCTTTCCACCAGTTTGAGGATGGCTAATGTCTAGTTATGGTATAAATGCCAATTACTGTAACTGTAATACTGTTCATGACAATAAAGGTTTTTTTTTTTATAAACAATTCTTCAACGTGCGGGTGGTTCCTAAGCTGTAACTGACAGAGGTTATGAATCGTTGATTACCAACGGAAAAGTTCACAACCAGACAGGCATGGACTCAAAATGGAACTCAATCAAGATTTTGGGTATTTCAGACTTAACGAAATTTAAAAAAAAAAAAACAACAACACACATTTCACTTGTGACTAAACTTGGTATTGATCATCTTGACTCGAAAAATTTGATACCACCAGCAGAAAACTTGAGCAGGTCAAATGTTCAGACCCATGTTCAAGCTGTAAGCTGATTTTAGGGTTTTTTTTATTTATTTATTTTGTGCAAACATGGCTATCTAAGCTATTCACCACTGATTAAGCTTGCAAATGTATTACCACAAATTCTTAGTAAAGCATCCAAGATAGAGAGTCAATTTATATTTGGTGAAGAAAGCTTGATGCCCTTTTAACAACTTCAATTCCAGTCAGTGTGCTGCCTCAACTGACTTTAGTAACTAAAATGAAAAACTACTTGTCCTGTCCGGTTTGTTTTTGAGGTTTTGGCAGTCGGCTGTAGGTTTTGCTTTCTTGACAAGGAAGAGCATCAGCTAGGGCCCATTCAGGGTGTACTGTACACAAAACATGACAATGTTTGCAATGGCTTCTCCCTTTTGAATGCTTTCAATGAAACACCTTTATAATCAGACACATACAGTGTACAGAATGAGACAAATACATATATGATTTGATTACACATGGGTGGATCATAAAAGGTTTGTTAAATAACTATTTAATGTGTCTGCAGTTTAGATCCTGTCGCTGCATAATGAACACTATCTGTTCCATCAGATCCTCCCTCAGAAGGGCCACTCTGCACACAGTTTTTACTTTTGTTTCTCTGTATTACACAGATGAAACCTGTTATGAATGTTGAGTGCTGTCAGTATGGAATTTGTATGAATCTTGTTATGTGGTTAATTATGGTTAATATACTCAATAGACCTTTTCTATAAGTCCTTTGTGTCAACTTGTGCATGGTTAGGCATCCCCCATCTTTTTATGTAGAGGATAGGGTATTTCATCAAATATGTTTGTTTCTTCACTGATCTTGTAACTGTCTTTGTGTCCAGCGTTTAAAGGGTTGTGGAGGTGATTTGTCAGGTTGGGGAAGCAGGAGTGGACCCAAACACAGAGGCCAGAATGCAGATTTGATGAAAAAAATCTCCTTTAATCGTGGATGTTCAAGAACAGGCAAACAGAGCTGAACAGAACTAGCAGAATAAACAAAACAAATGATCCAACAAAGACTCAACTCAAAACCAGACCTTAAATACAGACTAAACTAATCAGGGAATGGGGAACAGGTGACGAGACACAAGGGCAGGCTGGGAGTGATTGGCTGAGGGGGACACAGGAAGCAGGGCAGGGCTGACGAGACTGATACAGGGCAGGTGTGGGGAAGACACAGAGCAGAGCAGGGCTAACGAGGGTGATGCAGGGCAGGTGAGGAGGAGTACATGAATACACAAGGGAAACACATCAACAAAACCAAAACCCAGAAAACACAATACTCTAAATACAACCCACATCAACCTGTCCAAGAACCACCATGAACCTAAATTTAAGTATACAACACACCAGGCTAAACAATAAAAGGCAGTCCAAACCCACCACCTAAATATAAGAAAACCCATTTGACCAGAAGGACTAAACAGACCTGCAAACCAGGAGACCCCAAAGAACACACAAAGTCCAGGCAGGGTGTGACATGATTACATCCACAGTGGGTCAACCCTAATGTGATGGGTTGACCAACATAGACCCTCACATAGAAAGCACCACCCATTGGTAGGCAGGTCTCTACATTACCTCTATCCCCCTTTTAAGACAGGCAAGGTTGGTGGGTGTGTAGTGTTGTGACCACAAGAGTACAGTAATATTTTTGAGTGAAGCCTATAAAAGTGTTTGTTAATTTAGATTATAGGATCTGTTGCCTGGCGCCGGTACCCGGATCAGTTTTATCCTCATCAACTGTTCATGAGGTAGGTCTTAGAATTTATGATGGTCTCCACTTTCAACTATCCTTTAATTGTTATTATAATTAATGTTGCTGTCTGGAGCCAGTCAATGATGTTTGCTCTTAGCTGAGTTCCCAATCCCCAAGACCATAGTCCTTCCTGAACTCAACTCAGTGACATATCTTGTGTTTTATCTGCAATAACTTGGCTAGTTTTAATTGTATCGGACAGATATTCAAGGTTTTACCCTGTGATCATTCTATATTTTTGTGAAAAAACTGTTATGATGAGCCATAAACATTATTTTATTATTTTTTTTGTTTCCCTTTGGAGCAGGGGCAAGGAACTGCAGGGAGTAGGCCAAACTTTGGTCCCTCTTCACTGCATGCTTTTGTGAGAGTCATGAGTTTTAGTCGACATATTCACTAAAGCTTTTGTAGACTTGCAGTTTAAACCTAAGTTTGCAGTGTCATACTGTCTTGAGCACATGTGGGAATTAGTATAGTATCTCCCTGCAGCAAGTCCTTAAGACCCCCTTTCTTTTTTCTTTTTTTTTCTTTTTTTATAAAAAAACCTATTCATAAAATGATAGCTTTTTAACATTTTACTGTAATAAAGATGCTTTTAAATTGATTGGTTTCTTTACATTTTGGTATTTATGATTTGGTCATTTAAAAGAATTTCATTCTTGTGAATTGAATGCACGTCTCCTGCTCTTTTAATTTATGAGTTATAGTTGGTAATCTGTAGTTGAAGCTGATTTACCACTGTATTAGGTCACACTATTTTCCTGTACTTTTCCCGCTTATAAAGTGAATAAATGAATATTTAGTCACACACAGTATGTTTGATTGTGGAACATCTTCACAAAACAATGACTTGAAAACAAAATCAATAAGTTGCTGAACAACTGGAGGGTAGAAACTCTTTAGATGATATAAGTTACTGTAAACGCAACCACAAGCATTTCTAGCATTAACATTAACAAGGTTTTAGGTTTTGATTTCTTGAAGAGCTGAGGAAACAGGTAGGGCCCAGTTAGGGTGTACGCAAAAACAAAGGACGTTTTCAACACTCTCAACAAAGCACCTCAGCTGTAAGCCACACATAAGAGTACATAAATACATTAAGTACATAGGTTACCTATAAATTGGATATACTGTAGGTTTGACCATGACTACATTACAAAAGTCCTCATCTATACCCATGTGTTCAAACTTCCCTTGTAACTGCATAACGTCAACTAGCTGTTGGTCCTCCAGAGCCTCCCTCAGTTGGACCCCTTTTCAGAGCGTAAAGGATTTACTTTCGTTTTCCTTTCTCGACTTCTTACAGCTGATCACAACCCAGTTTAAAACTCCCCACATACACTGTGTGCCGGCAGTGGACAAGAAGCATCTCCAAAAGCCGCACAGTTCACTATCACAGCTGACTGGTGAGTTCATAAATGCTGATTTTCTCTCTAACAGCTGTTTGATAAATAACAGGGAATGGCTCATTTATCGAGCATGCATCTCCATCAGAATGCTTATTGTTTTATTGTCGCCAACCCTCTACTATGATCTATTGAGACTTTATGGTGTTAATGATTATAGTTTTGACATACTGATATATGATCTACTGTCCAGTTCTTTTCCACAGTAGGGGAGAACGGGGTAAATTGAGACAGTGGGTAAAAAGAGCCACCCCCTTTATCTAGGTAACCATAAACAAAAGTAATCATGTGACCACTAATTAAGAGGATATAGTTCATATTGCTCAATCCATCTTGGACTCAAGCACATGGAGATAGTGGTCAGGAAAACAAAGCAAAAAAAAAAAAAAAATTTTGACATGCCAAGTGAATTCATCATGTTACTAAAGTTATAAGTCTTGTATCTTAATTAAAAAAGATAAGTTTTGGACATTATTACGTGTTAATTTAAGTCAGTCTAAGCTACAAAACAAGGTCATAAACTTAGCATAACTGTGGATCTGAACCACTGTATGAAACAGTTATGTCAAAATGGAGGTTGTGGGGTAAAACGTGCCAGTGATGTTGGGGCAAGTTGAGTCAATGGCTCAATTTGCCCCCCAAATTATTTTCTGATATTCAAGAGACCAGAGACACTGTTCATGTTAATGTTTGATCACTGTTACAAGTGTTACGATGTTGATGAATAAATACCTAATTGTTGACTAATGTTAAGTTTAAGCCACACGAACATGCTGTACATACGGACAGGTGACAAATTAAAGCCAACATAAAGTGTTTTAGTAAGGTGTTGGGCCACCAGAACAGCATCAATACACCTTGGCATTGATTCTACAAGTCTCTGAACTCTACTGGAGGGATGAACACCATTCTTCAAAAAGATATTCCCTTGTTTTGATGATGGTGGTAGAGAGCGCTGTCTAACACCTCAGTCCAAAATCTCCCATAGGTTTCAATTGGGTCGAGATCTGATGACTGTGAAGGCCATAGCATATGATTCACATCATTTTCATACTCATAAAAACATTCAGTGACTCCTCGTGCCCTATGAATGGGAGCATTGTCATCCTGGAAGAGGCCACTCCCATCAGGATAGAAATGTTTCATCATAGGATAAAGGTGATCACTCAGAACAACTTTATATTGATTTGCAGTGACCCTTCCCTCTAAGGGGACAAGCAGACCCAAACTATGCCAGCAAAATACCCCCCACAGCATAACAGAGCCCCCAGATCCCTTCACTGTAGGGGTCAGCATTCAGACCTGTTCCAGTTTTTCCTTTTAATATGTCACCTGTCTGTATACACAAAAGCACATTTACACACACATTCTTTCTGTATCTAACACACAGATCACAGTTTAATTTTTACTGAAAGTGTTTAGGTAACACGTTGAACAACAAGACACAAACATATCATTTTACTTAAGAGAATGAGTTTTTGCCTTTTGTTAAATTGATGGCATTAATAAAGTTCAAAATTATCTCAAAATTGTTTGATTTTGAGTCATTTTTATATGAGAATTTAATGGTAGCACTAATTACCCCGAGAGCACTCAACTTACCCCATCCCCATGCTCATTTTAGTTGTACCATAGGACTTACTTTTTTTGATGGGTCATTGTTCTAAAACCATAATAATTAGATAACTTGTTTTTAATTTCAATGGGTACACAACAACCAGGGGTATATATATTAACTATTATTTGAAACAAATACACTTTTATTTTGCAGTAAAATCATCAAATGTAAAAAGTGGCTCATGTTACCCTGATCTCTTTTAAGTGAATTCTGTGTAATTCTCATGTGTTGTCGAATAGGAGAAGAGTGCAGGATGGCAGATTTTGAACTTTACTCATTCCAACGAGAAGTGGTTGAAAGGGCTCTTCGAAGAGAGAATATAATTATCTGGCTGCCGACAGGAGGGGGAAAGACCCGTGCTGCTGTGTATGTGGCGCAAAAACATCTGGAGACTACCTCAAAGGCTAAGGTGGTGGTCCTAGTAAACAAGGTAAAATACACAAAATGGACAAAGACAGGCAAAGTTAAGAATGATCTTCATTATATTAATAAGAAAGAAAGTTAAATTCTTCACCAGTTTGCTTAAAAAAAGCCAAATATATGTGAAGGATAGACTGTTGTTACCATAGTATAAATGCATTGATGTATTCTATACTGCAGGTTCACCTAGTGGACCAACATTACAACAAAGAGTTCAAGCCTCACCTGGGCAATGAGTACACCCTGCAGCCAGTCAGTGGAGACAGTGAACAGAAGGACTTCTTTGGAAAAGTGGTGAAAAAGTCAGACGTGGTCATCTGCACTGCACAGATCTTATTCAATGCTCTGACTGACACGAACGAAACCAAACAGGTTGAGCTCTCAGGTCAGTAAAATGGAGCTTTAACAGCCTTGATTATGGTGGGTTTTTTTCCGAAGAGGTGAGATGTGGGATAGGTTTTATAATTGCCTCCCTTGTAGACAATAAGATCCACAAACAGAGATCCTTGATGCATTCAAGTGCCCTGAGATGACTTTTGTTGTGATTTGGCGCTATATAAATAAAAACTGATTGATTGATTGATTCATGGTTCCTTACAGACATTACTCTACTGATTATTGATGAGTGTCACCACACCCATAAAGAGGATGTCTACAACAAAATTATGAGATTCTACCTGGAGAAAAAGTTGAAAGGTGAACGAAAACTGCCACAGATCCTGGGTCTCACTGCATCGCCGGGGACGGGGGGTTCAAGGATTCTGAAAAACGCTGTGGAGCATGTACTGCAGGTGAGGGTTTACATAGTTGCTTTCACTGTATTTGTTACTAATATGAGCAGGTTTGTCAGATCTCCTTTGATCTCTCTCCCTCATAGATTTGTGCCAATCTGGACTCAGCCATAGTTTCAACCAAAAAGCACACTGCTGAGCTGAAGAAGAAGGTTCCCAGACCCATGAAGACATTTGACATTGCGGATATAAGGCTTCACGTAAGATTTTTTCTTTCTTTCTTTTCAAACACTAAAACCTCAATAGAATTTAAACATTTCCAAATTTGGCCTCCTCAAGTGGTGATAACAGAAACAGCTGCACACAGTGACACACAGTAATGAAAACATACACCACACCCCAAACTGGCCTGATCTGGGTACATTGAGATAAATGGAATAAAAGCAACATAGACTGCTCTGAATCTTTAATGGGATTGTCTGATATTTTTTTAAACAAACAAAAACTTAAGCCATCAAAATAATAATTAATTCATAAAAATGATACATATATTGGACACAAAGAAAATCTTTTCTCTTTTAGGATCCATTCGGGGATCATCTGAAGATGATGATGCAGAGTATCCATGAGTTCATGACCCTTCCTCATGACTTCAGACTGAGACAGTGCGGCACACAAGAGTATGAGGCAGATGTGGTGCTTCTAGAGAAGAGAGGTAAGAACACAGTTTCTTTTTTCATCCTCTAATGTAATGCTATTGCTTTAAGGGATTGCACGTTTGCCTTTTTGACTAAAGGGGGCAAAAAATGAGATGAAAATCAAATGTCCAGGGAATAGAATACTTCTGTTGACACCTGTGCATAATTTGTGTATTTATTGGACCAGGGGTAAAAGATGACAACAGAGTTCTGGCACAATGTGCACTCCATCTCAGACAATACAATGACGCCCTGCTCATCAATGACACCCTGCGAATGATAGATGCTTACCGCTCCTTAAAGGATTTCTACGGTACCACCACCACCATGGATGGAACAGACTTCCTGGTGACACTTTTCCAAGGTAGGAGTCCAGAAATATTTGCTCCTTGTCTATTTGTATGTTTGGCTGTTTTCACCATGCAACCTATCATATATATCACTCTCACTTATACGCAGAGAATCGAGTGAAGCTGAAGGAAATAGCAAAGAATTGTCAGTATGAGAACCCCAAAATGGGCAAACTTCAAACCGTTCTTCTAAATCAGTTTGGTCCAGATGAGAAATCAAGAGGGATCCTCTTCTGTAAAACTCGTAGAAGCACCCACCGCCTACATGACTGGGTCCTCAACAATGGAGCCTTACAGGACGCTGGCATCAAGGCAGCAGTCCTCACAGGGGCTGGCAATGGCATTAGTCACATGACACAGGTGTGTTGACATACAATATTCACCTATTAGCTTTCCAATTAAGTAACAACTTCTCTATTGATGTGTTTGTGTGACTTAGTCTGTATTTTCTTTTTGTGCATCCTTTTTTTGCAGAATGAGCAGTCAGACACGATCAGCAATTTCCGCGATGGTAGACTTAACCTCCTAATCTCCACCAGTGTGGCTGAAGAAGGCCTTGACATCCCTGAATGCAACCTGGTGGTACGCTATGGATTGCTTACAAATGAGATTGCCCAGCAGCAGGCCAGCGGACGTGCCCGGAAAGAAGAAAGCCAGTACTCAGTGGTTGCACAGAAAGGGGGACAGGAAGAGCGCAGAGAACACATCAATGAATTTCTGGAAGAGCTGACTGGAAAAGCCATTGCTGAGGTCCAAGAGATGAGCCCCCATGATTTTCAAAAAAAGGTGAGGGTGCGGTGTCCATCTTTACCCCTTTCTCACACTGCTTAGTGTTTCTGCCAACACATTTTACTCTTCCTTGTCTCCAGATAAGTGAGCTTCAAAAAGAGGCAGTTACTGGCAGTAAAGTTGCAGAGATGCAAAAAACGGACAAGAGGAGAAGCTTCTCTGCGTCCAGTGTCCAGCTCTTGTGTCGAAACTGTTTTCAGTGTGTGGCATCTGGCAGTGACATTCAACTTCTTGACAAAATGCACTATGTCAACGTGAATCCTGACTTTCAGTGAGTTGACGTCTTTTTGGTTTAAGAGTTAATGCAAAATTATATACAGGCCAGAGTCTTAACAAAACACTCTAATTTTGGCTTGTCTTTGTTCTCAGGAAGCACTACAAAGTCGGTGAGCAGGTTGCGCTAAAAAGGAATTTTGAGGACATGGAGCCTGGACGCAGAATCAGTTGCAATAATGGCAACTGCAACAAGGTACAGTAGGCCTTCTGTCAAATATTAATGTAAAACTCAGAAACACATGCTGTCCTGCTCAAGGCAGTTCATAATAAAGCTGATGTTGGTGCTCATGTTGAGGTGTAAGTTTTATTCTTGTCTAAATTCACAGGATTGGGGAAGTGAGATTAAGTACAAGAAGCGCGCCCTGTTGCCCAATATATCCATTAAGAACTTTGCCCTGGAGACCCCTGAGGGCAGGGACGTTGTGAAGAAGTGGAAGGATGTTACTTTCACCGTTAAAGAGTTTGACATTGAAAAATACCACCAAGACCACTTCCCCAACATGACCACTGATTGACACAGCAAGAGAGGTCTGTGTGGGTTTTTCCCCATTTCACAAGCCAGTTTTTATCTGTATTTTTTTTTCATTCAAAGCTGTATTTCATTCAAAGCTGTATTTCATTCAAAGCTGTATCTGTGATCGTCTGTGCTCATTTAGAAAAGGTAAACCATAATTTTATTGTTTGAGGTACTTAAATATGAACACATGCTTTTTAAAAATTCACATAGCTAGCACGTATTTGTGCTGCTGGGCCAGTGAGGCAGTAGTGTGCTAAAACCCATTACGCATCGATCATGCTAGAAATTAGCATGACAGCTTTGTTGATGCCTAAGGTCTTAACTGCATTTGCGTGTTTTTGTGTGTATTTCCTCTGCTTCATCTCAAGTCAAGCACAGAAACAAAGTACAAAATGAACTCTGCTGTTACATGAATCTTAACCATCATGAACCTTTGATCACGTATGTGTTGTATGCAGATATTGTGTATGTATTGGTAGTTTCACATAATTTATCATGGCCTATGTAAATAAACTAAAACAAAAGATGAGATTTAAATTTAAATAAATGTACTGGTTGAATTGCCAAAAAATTTTTTGTAATTTTTTTGCCCTTCTGAGCCACTAGATGTCACTGTTGGTCAGGAAATGTCCACATAAGAGGACTGTTTTCTAATCTACACTATAACTCCTAGCAGATTTTCAGTGTGAAATGTGTTCACACTGGAAGGGTGGAAAAAAAAAAAAAAGTATACTCCAAACAGTAAGGTCTGCATACTAAAACTACCCTTTGAGTGTGGTGTGGTGTGAATGGACAATAATAGTGGATTGTGGCATTCTGAAGTCACAGTTTGATGCCTTTACACAGCAGTGTAACAGTTGCATTAATTGATCATTTAAGTTGTTTATCAAAGCAAATACCAATTGAAATGTAATGTTTGCTGCTTTTCTTTTTGATTCCATGGTATATATATTTTTGACTGTCAGGAAAAAGGCAAATATTAAGCATTATCTATAAGATGGGTTTGGCTAACATTATTTTCTTAATTCTAAACACATAATTGATTATGAAAATATGATTTCAGTCAAGGTCAGTCTTTCCACCAGTTTGAGGATGGCTAATGTCTCTAGTTATGATATAAATGCCAATTACTGTAACTGTAATACTGTTCATGACAATAAAGGTTTTTTTTTAATAAACAATTCTTCAATGTGCGGGTGGTTCCTAAGCTGTAACTGACAGAGGTTATGAATCGTTGATTACCAACGGAAAAGTTCACAACCAGACAGGCATGGACTTGAGTCACTGACGTGGACTCAAAACAGAACTAGATCAGAACTGGGGGATTTCAGACTTGATGAAATAAAAAAGAAAAACTTAAAACACACATTTCACTTGTGACTTAACTTAAAATTTGATACCACCAGCAGAAAACTTGAGCAGGTCAAATGTTCAGACCCATGTTCAAGCTGTAAGCTGATTTTAGGGTTTTTTTTTAATTTGTTGTGTGCAAATGTGTTTATCTAAGCTATTCACCACTGATTAAGCTTGCAAATGTATTTACACTAATTTTAGTGAAGTATTCAAAATATAGATTAAATTCTGTTGAAGAAAGCTTGATGCTCTTTTAACAACAAATTCCAGTCAGTGTGCTGCCACAACTGACTTTAGTAACTAAAATGAAAAACTACTTGTCCTGTCCTGTTTGTTTTTGAGGTTTTGGCAGTCGGCTGTAGGTTTTGCTTTCTTGACAAGGAAGAGCATCAGCTAGGGCCCATTCAGGGTGTACTGTATACAAAACATGACAATGTTTGTAGTGGCTTCTCCCTTTTGAATGCTTTCAATGAAACACCTTTATAATCAGACACATACAGTGTACAGAATGAGACAAATACATATATGATTTGATTACACATGGCTGGATCATAAAAGGTTTGTTAAATAACTATTTAATGTATCTGCAGTTTAGATCCTGTCGCTGCATAATGAACAGTATCTGTTGTTCCATCAGATCCTCCCTCAGAAGGGCCACTCTGTACACACAGTTTTTACTTTTGTTTCTCTGTATTACACACATGATCATAACAGGTTTTAAAAACCTGTTATGAATGTTGAGTGCTATCAGTATGGAATTTGTATGAATCTTGTTATGTGGTTAATTATGGTTAATATACTTAATAGACTTTTTCTACAGGTCCTTCATGTCACCTTGTGCATGGTTAGGCATCTCCTGAATATATATTATATGTATTATGTACTGTATTGTTTGTATGAAATTCAGCATATTGATTTCTTATACTTTTTCAGTGTCATGTGATTATACTTTTGTCCATCTTTTTATGTAGGGATAAGGGTATTTCATCAAATATGTGGAGGGAATATTGTGGAGGTGATTACATCCACAGTGCATTGTAACCTAATGTGATGGGTTGACCAACATAGACCCTCACATAGAAAGCACCACCCATTGGTAGGCAGGTCTCTACATTACCTCTATCCCCCTTTTAAGACAGGCAAGGTTGGTGGGTGTGTAGTGTGGTGGCCACAAGAGTACAGTAATATTTTGAGTGAGGCCTATAAAAGTGTTTGTTAATTTAGATTATAGGATCTGTTGCCTGGCGCCAGTACCCGGATCAGTTTTATCCTCATCAACTGTTCATGAGGTAGGTCCTAGAATTTGTGATGGTCTCCACTTTCAACTATCCTTTAATTGTTATTATAATAAATAATCTGCAGTTGAAACTAATTTACCACTGTATTAGGTCACACTTTTTTCCTGTACTTTTCGCGCTTATAAAGTGAATAAATTAATATTTAGTCACAAACAGTATGTTTGAGTGTGGAACATCTTCACAAAACAATGACTTGCAAACAAAATCAAGAAGTTGCTGAACAGCTGGAGGGCAGAAACTCTTTAGATGACGTAAATTACTGTAAAAGCAACCACAAGCATTTCCAGCATTAACATTAACAAAAGGTTTTAGGTTTTGATTTCCTGAAGGAATGAAGAAACAAGTAGGGCCCAGTTAGGGTGTATGCAAAAACTAAGGACGTTTTCAACACTCAAAAAAGCACCTCAGCTGTAAGCCACACATAAGAGTACATAAATACATTAAGTACATAGGTTACCTATAAATTGGATGTACTGTAGGTTTGACCATGACTACATTACAAAAGTCCTCATCTATACCCATGTGTTCAAGCTTCCCTTGTCACTGGATAACGACAACTAGCTGTTGGTCCTCCAGAGCCTCCCTCAGTAGGACCCCTTTTTCAGAGGGCAAAGGGTTTACTTTCGTTTTCCTTTCTCGACTTCGCACAGCTGATCACAACCCAGTTTAAAACCCCTCCACCCACACTGTGTGCTTACAGTGGACAAGAAACAGCTCCAAAAGCTGCACAGTTCACTATCACAGCTGACTGGTGAGTTCATAAATGCTGATTTTCTCTCTAACAGCTGTTTGATAAATAACAGGGAGTGGCTAATTTAGTCAGCATCTATCTCCCTCAGAATGCTTGTTGTTTTTCTCTCGCTAACTCTCTACTGTGATCGATTGGGACTTTATGGTGTTAATGATTATAGTTTTGACATACTGATAGATGATCTACTGTCCAGTTCTTTTCCACAGTACGTGAATTCTGTGTAATTCTCATGTGTTGTCGAATAGGAGAAGAGTGCAGGATGGCAGATTTTGGACTTTACTCATACCAACGAGAAGTGGTTGAAAGGGCTCTTCGAAGAGAGAATATAATTATCTGGCTGCCGACAGGAGGAGGAAAGACTCGTGCTGCTGTGTATGTGGCGCAAAAACATCTGGAGACTACCTCACAGGCTAAGGTGGTGGTCCTGGTAAACAAGGTAAAATACAAACAAATGGACAAATACAGGCAAACACATTCAGAATGATCTTCATCATATTAATAAGAAAGAAAGAAATTCCCCACCAGTTTGCTTGAAGAAAGCCAAATATATGTGAAGGATAGACTGTTGTTACCATAGTATAAATGCATTGATGTATTCTATACTGCAGGTTCACCTAGTGGACCAACACTACACCAAAGAGTTCAAGCCTCACCTGGGCGATGAGTACACCCTGCAGCCAGTCAGTGGAGACAGTGAACAGAAGGACTTCTTTGGAAAAGTGGTGAAAAAGTCAGACGTGGTCATCTGCACTGCACAGATCTTATTTAATGCTCTGACTAACATGGAGGAAACCAAACATGTTGAGCTCTCAGGTCAGTAAAATGGAGCTTTAACAGCCTCGATTATGATATTTTTGATGAGATGAGATGTGGGATAGGTTTTCTAATTGCCTTCCTTAATAGAAAATAAGATCCACAAACAGAGATCCTTGATGCATTCATGGTTCCTTACAGACATTACTCTGCTGATTATTGATGAGTGTCACCACACTCACAAAGAGGGTGTCTACAACAAGATTATGAGATTCTACCTGGAGAAAAAGTTGAAAGGTGAACGAAAACTGCCACAGATCCTGGGTCTCACTGCATCGCCGGGGACGGGGGGTGCAAGGATTCTGAAAAACGCTGTGGAGCATGTACTGCAGGTGAGGGTTTACATAGTTGCTTTCACTGTATTTGTCACTAATATGAGCAGGTTTGCCAGATCTCCTTTGATCTTTCTCCCTCACAGATTTGTGCCAACCTGGACTCAGCCATAGTTTCAACCAAAAACTACGCTCCTGAGCTGAAGAAGAAGGTTCCCAGACCCATGAAGACATTTGACATTGTGGAAACAAGGCCTCACGTAAGATTTTTTCTTTCTTTCTTTGTAAACTTTAAAACATCTACAGGATTTAAACATTTCCGAATTTGGCGTCCTCAAGTGGTAATAACAGAAACAGCTGCACACAGTGACACACAGTAATGAAAACATACACAACGCCCCAAACTGGCCTGATCTGGGTACATTGAGATAAATGGAATAAAAGCAACATAGACTGCTCTGAATCTTTAATGGGATTGTCTGATATTTTTTTAAACAAACAAAAACTTAAGCCATCAAAATAATTCATATATCTAAAAAATAATCCCCTTCTCACCCCCCTCCCATGGGGGGTGGTGGTGTGTCTTCCTCAAGCTCGGGTCCTCTACCAGAGGCCTGGGAGTTTGAGGGTTCTGTGCAGTATCTTAGCTGTTCCTAGGACTGCGCTCTTCTGGACAGAGACCTCAGATGTTGTACCTGGAATCTGCTGGAGCCACTCTCCCAGTTTATGGGTCACAGCCCCCAGTGCTCCAATTACGACTGGCACCACTGTTGCCTTTACTCCCCTCATCTGTTTTAGCTCCTCTTTAAGCCCTTGGTATTTTTCAAGCATCTTGTGTTCCTTCCTCTTGATGTTGCTGTCGCTCGGGATTGCTACGTCTATCACTACTGCCTTCTTCTGTTGTTTGTCAATCAACACAATGTCCAGTCGGTTAGCCATTACCACTTTGTCTCTGGATCTGGAAGTCCCACAGGATCTTGGCTTGGTCATTCTCAACCAAATTAGGAGGTGTCTTCCATTGTGACCTCGGAACCTCCAGCCCATACTCAGTGCAGAAATTCCTGTATACTATGCCAGCCACTTGGTTATGGTGTTCCATGTATGCTTTTCCTGACTGCATGAATTCATAAAAATGATACATATATTGGACACAAAGAAAATCTTTTCTCTTTTAGGATCCATTCGGGGATCATCTGAAGATGATGATGCAGATGATCCACGAGTTCATGACCCTTCCCCATGACTTCAGACTGAGACAGCGCGGCACACAAGAGTATGAGGCAGATGTGGTGCTTCTAGAGCAGAGAGGTAAGAACACAGTTTCTTTTTTCATCCTCTAATGTAATGCCATTGCTTTAAGGGATTGCACGTTTGCCTTTTTGACTGATAGGGGCGAAAAAATTAAATGAAAATCAAATGTCCAGGGGATAGAATGCTTCTGTTGACACCTGTGCATAATTTGTGTATTTATTGGACCAGGGGTAAAAGATGGCAACAGAGTTCTGGCACAATGTGCACTCCATCTCAGACAATACAATGACGCCCTGCTCATCAATGACACCCTGCGAATGATAGATGCTTACCGCTCCTTAAAGGATTTCTACAGTACCAAGGTTGCCATGGATGGAACAGACTTCTTCCTGGTGGGACTTTTCCAAGGTAGGAGTCCAGAAATATTTGCTCCTTGTCTATTTGTATGTTTGGCTGTTTTCACCATGCAACCTTTCATATATATCACTCTCACTTATACGCAGAGAATCAAGTGGAGCTGAAGGAAATAGCAAAGAATTCTCAGTATGAGAACCCCAAAATGGGCAAACTTCAAACCGTTCTTCTAAAACAGTTTGGTCCAGGTGAGAAATCAAGAGGGATCCTCTTCTGTAAAACTCGTAAAAGCACCCGCTGCCTACATGACTGGGTCCTCAACAATGGAGCCTTACAGGAAGCTGGCATCGAGGCAGCAGTCCTCACAGGGGCTGGCAATAGCATTAATCACATGACACAGGTGTGTTGACATACAATATTCACCTATTAGCTTTCCAATTAAGTAACAACTTCTCTATTGATGTGTTTGTGTGACTTAGTCTGTATTTTCTTTTTGTGCATCCTTTCCTTGCAGAATGAGCAGTCAGACACGATCAAGAATTTCCGCGATGGTAGACTTAACCTCCTAATCTCCACCAGTGTGGCTGAAGAAGGCCTTGACATCCCTGAATGCAACCTGGTGGTACGCTATGGACTGCTTACAAATGAGATTGCCCAGCAGCAGGCCAGTGGACGTGCCCGAGCACAAGACAGTCAGTACTCAGTGGTTGCACAGAAAGGGGGGCGGGAAGAGCGCAGAGAACACATCAATGAACTTCTGGAAGAGCTGACTGGAAAAGCCATTGCTGAGGTCCAAGAGATGAGCCCCCATGAGTTTCAAAAAAAGGTGAGGGTGTGGTGTCCGTCTTTACCCCTTTCTCACACTGCTTAGTGTTTCTGCCAACACATTTTATTCTTCTTTGTCTCCAGATAAGTGAGCTTCAAAAAGAGGCAATTATTGGCAGTAAAGTTGCAGAGATGCAAAAAATGAGGAGGAGGAGTCGCTTCTCTGCGTCCAGTGTCCAGCTCGTGTGTCGAAACTGTTTCCAGCGTGTGGCATCTGGCAATGACATTAAACTTCTTGAAGATGCGCACTATGTCAACGTGAATCCTGACTTTCGGTGAGTTGACGTCTTTTTGGTTTAAGAGTTAATGCAAAATTATATACAGGCCAGAGTCTTAACAAAACGCTCTAATTTTGGCTTGTCTTTGTTCTCAGGAAGCACTACAAAGTCGGTGGGCAGGTTGCAATAGAGAGGAGTTTTGAGGACTGGGAGCCTGGACGCATAATCAGTTGCAATAATGCCAACTGCAACAAGGTACAGTAGGCCTTCTGTCAAATATTAATGTAAAACTTAGAAAATGCTCAAGGCAGTTCATAATAAAGCTGATGTTGGTGCTCATGTTGAGGTGTAAGTTTTATTCTTGTGTAAATTCACAGGATTGGGGATTTGAGATGAAGTACAGGAAGGTCGCCCTGTTGCCCAATATAGCCATTAAGAACTTTGCCCTGGAGACCCCTGAGGGCAGGGTGACTGTGAAGAAGTGGAAGGATGTTTCTTTCACCGTTGAAGAGTTCAGCTTTGAAGAATACTGCCAAGACCACTTCCCTGACATGACCACTGATTGACACAGCAAGAGAGGTCTGTGTGGGTTTTTCCCCATTTCACAAGCCAGTTTTTATCTGTATTTCTTTCATTCAAAGCTGTATTTCATTCAAAGCTGTATCTGTGATCGTCCGTGCTCATTTAGAAAAGATAAGCCATCATTTTATTGTTTGAGGTACTTAAATATGAACACATGCTTTTTAAAAATTCACTCTACATAGCTAGCACGTATTTGTGCTGCTGGGCCAGTGAGGCAGTAGTGTGCTAAAATCCATTACGCATCGATCATGCTTGAAATTAGCATGACAGCTTTGTTGATGCCTAAGGTCTTAACTGCATTTGCGTGTTTTTGTGTGTATTTCCTCTGCTTCATCTCAAATCAAGCACAGAAACAAAGTACAAAATGAACTCTGCTGTTACATGAATCTTAACCATCATGAACCTTTGATCACAAAGATGATTTCCTCATGATCTCTCTGTCTTTTTTTTTTTTTTTAGCTATTTTAATTGTTTTTAATTGGCGACTGAATTTTAACATTAAATGTAATGGTGTATACATATGCACTGTATGTATGTGTTGCATGCAGATATTGTGCATGTACTGGTAATTTTACATAATTTATCGTGTAAAATTAATAAACTAAAACAAAAGATGAGATGAAATTTAAATAAATATTCTGGTTGAATTGCCAAAAAGGTTTTTTGTAGTTGTTTTTGCCCTTTTGAACCACTAGATGGCACTGTTGGTCAGGAAATGTCCACACCACAGGACATGTTCCAAATCTACACTATAACTCCTAGCAGATTTTCAGTGTGAAGTGTGTTCACACTGGAAAAGTGAAAAAAAAAAGTATACTCAAAACAGTAAGGTCTGCATACTAAAAATACCCTTTGAGTGTGGTGTGGTGTGGTGTGAATGGACACAATGCAATGCACAAATTACATGGAGGAGCCTCTCACAGCTGGACAAAATTAAAAGTAATAGTGGATTGTGGCATTCTGAAGTCACAGTTTGATGCGTTTGCACAGCACATGTATTTCATCATTTCCTGCTAGTATAAAACAATGCCGTATGTTGAGTTCTTGTATACTAACTGCAAGAAACAGCATACTATGAAGGTATGAAGATACTATGTTTCTCCTCTACCTCTGTAGCCTCTTACAAATAGTGTGAGTAAAGCCAGGATGGAAATTTTCTCTGGCGCTTGTCAAACTGAATTCAAGGAGTCCATGCAGTGGCTTTGGGGTCACAGGAGTGAGTCTGAATCCCCAGATGGACTATGAGTAAGGATTAGGGAGATTAATACTCACCAAACTTTGCTGATCTACCATGAGGCAAGGCACTTATCCCCAACTGCTTCAATGGAGCATCTCATTTGTTGATAGTACAAGATCCAAAGGTTTGTATGTGACAATTGGAAAAGAGAAAATGTACACAGGAAAAGGAACAAAGTATTTTCTTGCTTTAAATGTTTCTTAATGTATGTTTGAGTCCTGTTCCTGAAACCTCACTGTAAGCTGGATCTTCTCTTTACTGATTGTGAAATATTCTGACTGCAGCAGCTCACCATGCTGCTTCTGCATCATCAGATCAATACAGGGTTATGTATTTCATCTTGGATCATTTAACACCATCTAAACACAGTCTAAATAGAGGAACAGATTTATTAGACTTGCAAATGATCATTTAACACACTGGCTTCAAAGATACATTTCATTGCATAATAACTTCACTGTCACTCAGAACCCCTAACAGCTTGATTTTTAGCAACCCCCAAAAGACAGATTTAGACAGCTAATCACAGAACATAGTCTTTGCTGAAACTGTTTACCATTTCATTTTCTGCTGTGTTTACATACATGAATCAAGCTTAATATACAGTAGCACAGCTTAAGCTATAATGAGCAGCATCCAAAACAAACCCAGATTATGAAATGAAAGCAACTGGCAAGGAAACCATTAATTCCAAGCTGGCAGCTGTATTGGGTAGATTCACTTTTGACCCACAACGCATCTTCATGTGTCTACAGGCAAGACATGATTAGGTCAACCTCACTCTGTATCACATGCGCCGTAATCCCTTCAAATCTGGCAGAGCGCTGGAGTCAGTGGTGCTACCATGGACATAATCACACTTAAAACAGGCTCTGTTCCGGTGTCATGCCTAACTCAGATTCAGGCAAGCTGAGTGGAGGCGAACAGTAAGATTTACTCTGATCAGGCTCAGGCTCTATAATCAACACTGATTACTTCCTTTTACTTCCCAGCTCAACACCGCATGCATCTTAATTGCAATTAGCTCTCTTCTGAAATTAAAGCAGCTTGGAGAAATTGAGCAAAGGTTGACAACACAGTGCTTTTGTGTGCGTGTGTAAGTGTGTCTGCGTGAATTTAAGGGATGCCACTGACATTTAAAGTAGGCCCCTTGTCACTGATATCAAGGGCATCTGTATGTCTACTGTATATGTCCCATCCAATAGAGTATATGAGAACTACATTATATGAGTCACGTTTTAAATTCAATGGCTAGGTGAGGGGAAGTACATCTTAGCTGTGAGACTGATGTTATATAAAGTCTGACATTCCAACTATATTACTGTACTGTACTGTCCCGGACGAGCCCCCATATGTCACAGCCCGACAAAAATGGGAGACCAGACGAGTTTGCCAGTTAGGATAAGTTTGTTTATTTACAAAATAATAAATCAGAACAGAAAAAACGTGGAAGTCAGTAATCAGTAGTGTAGGCATGTATGGAAACAAAAGACAAACAAAAGACAAAACAGCCGTGCCGGGCCGTGCTCGGAGAGGAAGAGGCGAGATGAAAGAGAAGAGGGAAGCTCTGTGGAAGGCCAAGCTTTATACTCGAGACCACACCGGGCCCAGGTGTGGCTCATGATGGCGATGACGAACCTCCGCCCTGCCCCGGATCCTGCAAGACAAGAGGAAACCAGCAAACGGAACATAGGAGCACCTAGTGGAGCAGAGGGGTCGTCACAATAACTAATAAAATTTGTATTACCGATTCACCAAGTCATAAGACATGACTTTGCCCAACTCACTGTCATTTAAAATATGAAAGTAATTGGATCATATCTGCATGTTCTGACTGAAGAAATGGGGATCCCATTTTCTGTGAGGTCTTCACTGCACAACCCTGGGTGTGGCCTTTGATGAGTGATTGACAGGTTGTTAGCCTTATTAGCTACTTAGAATTGAGAGAAGGTGACCTACTGACCTCACAGTGTTGAACTAAGTAAGGGTCAGACTAGTACAGGAGAAATCTGTCAACTCAGCTGGATTTTTCGTAATAAAATCTCCAGAAAGAGGATATTTGTATTCAGGAGGTATTTACTCGACACAAAATAAACAGAGCTAGCAAACAAGATTTAGTGCAAGATGTGGCAACAAGGTGTGGAAACTCAGCCAGAGTTAAGCACCAGATAAGTGTTTCCAAATTAATTATGAATTGGCAGCTCATTTATTACCTGCACACATATCGCTTTTATAGTTGTAGCTCTGGGCAGATGTGTAACGTTAAACAGTTTGTTGCTACACCTCTTTTCTTTTCCTAACATACACAGAAATACCTTGTTTTTCTGTTCATGGCATTGTGTCGAATCAATTTGGTGCGTTTGACGTTTGTAAGCTGGTGGTCTCTCAGGTGCATTGACTCTGTCATTGTTGAGCGCAAACTTTCTATTAGCTTTCTCGTTGAATTGAATATGATGGAGCTGCTTTGTAGTTTTTTGATTTCACATTGTTAAAACCCTCATCTTTATGAAACATACAAGTTATGGCTGTTTTTCCTCTTTTAGCCCCTGTGTGTCAAATTGTTTCTTGATTTAATTTACATAACAGAGATGCCCCTACAATGGACACCTGAAAAAAAGTCCAAGTAAACTATATTGAACTGTTATCTCTGTTTATTTTATGTGAACCTGATGTGTTTAGATGCATCACCTTTTTGGCTCATGACCCCATAAAATGAAGCAGAGTGATTTTTGCCTTTTCAAACTGTTTAACTAGAAGGATTTTTAAGAGGCCTGACGTGGTGAAACTATAGTATTTCAGAGAGAAACATAAAAAAACAGCTAACAAACAGAAATAGACCTATATAGGCTACATTTTTCTTTTTCCCTTTAATTATCTTGTGTCCCATATGTTTATCCTCTAGTTTGCATTACATATTCTTTTTTTAGATTTGCAGAAAACAGTAATTTAATTTTCATTTCCTGTGACTGTTAAATAAGAAAAAAGTCACAAACTGGTTCAGGAATGTGACAAGGCAGGAGACCATGCAAGAATATTCTTAAAACAAATTTATTAAAACTCAAGTTAACACTAACAAACACTAGGGTGTGTAAGGGTGCAAAAAGCAGAACAAGGTGATGCAGGACGAAGGGAGAAAGAGTGAGCACATTGGCCAGCTTTTATAGCCTGGCAGGCCCAGGTGAACCAAATTGCACTGATGTCTGAGTTTGGCCAGGACAGCCTTTGACAGTGGGAGGGGCGTCACAGCATAAAATTAATGTGGCAAGACAGCATTTATGCAAGACTGTAAAGCCCATCACTTGATCAATTTCCTGGCTGCAGACAGAAGTCACACCTGCTGGTCCACTGTCAGACTGGTCTCACACGCAGCAACACACAACGGTTTGAAACACACAGCTGCTTTCTGCCTGTGCAGTCTTCACATACTCTGTCCAGCATACTCTCTCACAGGACACAGACAGAGACAATGACAGACTGAAATATCTCGTACGGTACAGTAAGCCGGTCACCAGGATGGGTGTTTCCTCTGGGACTGGTCCACTTGTCAGCCAGCTGCCTGTGCTGTCTGTGAGCTTGCTATGTTGCTTGTCAGCGATAGGGTGTTGGCATTAATACTCCTACTGTATGTTGTTATGTATGACGTTTGTAGTTCAAAGTGGTTATCATGTTGCCGCCCAGCCTGTTTGGATGTACAGAACTGCAACTCAGCTATGTATGGGATCTTGTGGTTTGGAGGGAGTGTTGGTATCTTTGACATCTCTGTCTGCTAACGCCATTTGACCTTTTTCGGGACCGTCATCTCAAGGCCATCAAAAAGCTCTTGGGCCAATTCAAGATGGAGAGTATTTAGAGTTTTATACACAGCATTCCTTCCTACATTTTAATTTAGTTCCCTTTTAACACCCTGATGCTTGAAAACATGTTTGTAAGTATTTAGAGGGCAACATGCAACCAATTATAGAACGTGAAGGGTGCATCTTTGTAGTTGTATGTGTCCTTTGATTGAGGGTGTTGCTCTCTGAAGTGGACTGGAACACTGCTGGTGCCAGAGTCGAGCGTTAACCAGCCTATTTCATGCTTTATTATAGAGCAGATAAAAGAGATGCTTGTCTTTGCTGTCTGCTACTTTGTGGCTGGGTTTTTGTCTGCTACTCACTGTCATGTCCATTTATTCAGCCCTGCTTTTGACAGAATTGCTCGCTTGATTATTGGAGTCCAGAAACTCATGGATGAAGTCCTAATAAGTTTTTTGATGTCCCCCCCTGCAGATTGTTTGACTGTTGTGCTGGCAAAAGAATTCACTCTAAAAACCGCAAAACAAGTACAGCTGTCTTTGTTTTAGGTTTGGGCTGACAGTCATCGAACACTGAGCACTCTAGTATTGTAACCCCCCCAGACACACACACATACCACAGACACACATACACATGCACACACACGCACACACACACACACACACACACACACACACACACACACACACACACACACACACACACACACACATGCACACACACCACAGACACACATACACATGCACACACAAACACACCGTAACCCTAACCCTAACCCTTACATTAATTTTTACATTAAGGGAACATGCTTTTGTCCCCATAAAGGGAGGTAAGTCAACAACATGACTGTATAAACAGATTTATGTTCCCACAACATGAGGAATACCTGGTCCACACACACACACACACATAACTATAGAATCGTCCATCGCGATGTTTCGCTGTGGACATCGTCATATGTCAATTTGGTCGACATCACCCAAACCTATTTAGCTCATAAACCATTATGACACAGCTGTAGCACAGACATTAGCACTCACATTAGAATCTCTGGGAGAAGTAGAGACTGTTGACAGATTCATGATCTTGTTGTGCATATCTGTTGTGAGTGTCTGCCCATGTACATAGCTCTGTGTGTGTGTGTGTGTGTGTGTGTGTGTGTGTGTGTGTGTGTGTGTGTGTGTGTGTGTGTGTGTTTGTGTGTGGACCAGGTATTCCTCATGTTGTGGGAACATAAATCTGTTAACACAGTCATGTTGTGGGGACTCGCCTCCCTTTATGGGGACAAAAAGCATGTTCCCTTAATGTAAAATAGAACATAAGGGTTAGGGTTAGGGTTAGGGTGTGTGTGTGTGTTTGTGTGTATGTGTGTCTGTTGTGTGTGTGTGTGTGTGTGTGTGTGTGTGTGGTATGTGTGGTTTGGTTTGGACTAAAATAAATATCTTTCTGTCCTCCTTCCTCTGTCTCTGCCATTGACTGCGGTTTGTGTCACTCTAATCCCTGTTATTAATCCATGTTGCGTCGCTTTGAGTCATTCAGGCTGGTGGTGGGGATTATTGTGGACTCGTGTGACAGCCCACAGTTATTTATTTACTCTTTTCTGTGCTGATCACCGTAGGAAGATTGAGGGTGGCCTTGTTTGCAATGCGGATTTGTGTGTGTGTGGGCTGGGGAGCCTTGCACTTTGAGCAAAAAAGTAGAAATGAAAAAATTATTTAATTGAATCAATCAGCCGACTTGCAAAAAAATGTATCAACAACACTTTGATAGTTGATTATGTTGATTCAAGTCATTTATCATGTAAAAAAACAGTTCCCCAAAAATTAATATTTGCTGTGTTTCTGTTTTATATCATTGTAAATTGAATCTGGATGTCAGGCTGTTGGTTAGACAAAAATTTTAGGTTGGGTTTAGGGAACTTGCAATGGGTATTTTTCTCTATTTACTTACATTTTATGAATTAATTAATTGCAAATATATTTGGCAGATGATTCAAAAATATAAATAATTGTTTGTTGCAGGTCCACAAGCTGCAACAAACCTGCTTACTTGCTGTCACTGTGCATGAGTGCTTAATGCATAAACTGTAAATGTGTGTACAGTTGTGTTTGAGAGAGAGTGTGTGTGACAGAGGGGTGAGTCTATATTCTCAGGGCAAGGCCAGGGGGGGATTTCGTGGGATGAAATAATTGTGCACACAAGAGGAGCCCAAAAAGCATTTGACTAAAACAGGCTATCCCCGAGGTTGCTGCTGAAGGTATCGTTTATACCATGAAAACCTCAACAGTATGATGCAGTCAAGGCTTAGACATGCAGACTCTGTTATTTCCAATTTTTAAAAAAGAAATGAATGACAAAAGTAAACATGACTACAGCTGCCTGAAAAGTGTTTCAGAAAATTCTGCATGTGACAGAAAGAGGGTAATACTGAAAATAGAATGAGGGGGCAGAAAGGAGAGGGTACAAAAATGTTGATTATTGAAGGAAGAATAAGGAGAGACAGATTAAGGCAGAGGGGAGGAGAGCTGTGAATACTTTCACAGACAGTAAAAAAAGTGGGAGGTTGAATTAGTGAGGAAGAACAGCAGCATATGTCCTGGAGGAGGAATACTGCCATACAAAAGTGAAGTCGTTGATTATCTGCAACCTTGCAAGGACACTGGACAGAATCCCAGAGATCTGATGTAAACAGAAAGAGACAACAACAACACAACAGTCTCACAGGGCTGGTTGATACACACCATTACAATCCCAGAGTAGCACAGTCAAACCTAGAAAAAGCCTTGTTTCTGTGTACTAGTTGGAGCCAGAGATAAGTAGAGGGCTCATATGGCATAAAAAGATTTCTACAGATTTATGAGGCTCTGGCACAGTGAAGTATTGATCTTTCACCCCCATATGAACCAGTCAAAGGAGAGTGGATGCAACTGCAAACCTCAGAATGGCTTACATACATTTTACATTTTGGGTGCGTAGGTTGTGTTCGTTTTCCAGAGTGACTTACTGTAACCAGAGACTAAGACATTATTAGAATTGCTGTGAGCAAAGGCAGCTATAGAAGGTCAAGGCACCTCAATATCAAGAGTGGAATCCTAGAAAATAAAAAGGAAATACTAGAAGTGTTCACAGCAAGGTCTGAAGATCTTCCTGAATAATAAGGACATTATATCTCAACACATACAAATTCAAATAACCTTTATCTGGGTGGCAGCAAAGGTCTACAACAGATATCACGGGGGATGAGTATAAATGTTTGTTTTTAATTGGGAAGGATATGGCTAGTGGTTTTCTATATTTTGTCAACAAATCTCATGCGCAGAGCCAAACCACCAATGAATTGATCCTACTCACAAGTATTGTGTGTGTATCCAAAGCCTGATATATATCTTATACGATAGACCTCTGTTGTTGTTCAGACAGATAAACACATCAGTGAGCCACGGCATTGCACTGGGTGACATCTTCCTTTGCCATAAAGAGTTTTGGGTACATTAGTTTGTGAAGAAATGACTCCAAAGTCTAGTAACACTGATCACATTACATCTATATATCTATATATATATATATGATCTCTGGAGGGTAGTTCTGTGTAGACCCCACTGTGCATGTGTGGGAACATACAGTTGTAAATTTCTCAAAGAACTTCAACACAAAGTCAAACGGTTGTGATATGTAATTTTAATGTTTTAATATTTTTTTTAACAATGGAGGTCTACAGCACAGAGGAATAAGATTTGTCAGGCTTTGGATACACACACAATACTTGTACAACACAAACTCTAGCTCCTTATCCAACATGGACAATAAGCTATTTTAAAATGAAATAGCATTTTTGGTTGGACCGCAGGGACCAGCCCTATAAGTGCAAATGTCTGTCCCTGACTGAGTGAGTCACTGACTGAGTGATGAAGTTACACCATTGGTCAGTAACTTCATTACTCGCCTTGGCCAAGTGTCGCCACGTGTCACCTCTTTCTGTATTTATGATTCAGTTCAATTCAATTGTATTTATATAGTGCCAAATCACAGCAGAGGTTATCTCAGGACACTTTTCACATAATTTACAGAAACCCAACATTCCCACATAAGCAAGCACTTGGCGACAGCAGCAAGGAAAAACTCCCCTTTAACAGGAAGAAAACTCAAGCAGAACCAGGCTCTAGGTGGGCGGACATTCGCCTTGACCGGTTGGATTGAGAGAGAAAGAGGGAGGGGAGAGGGAAGAGAGAGAGAGAGAGAAGCAAAGCAACAACAACAATAACAATAATAATAATAATCGAAATATGACTAATAATAATAGCAGTAGCGGTGGGCGTCAAGCTGGACAGCAGTCGATCCACAGCCAAAGGTTTTATACTTGCAAGACGAGAAAGCACAAAACTACAGGGAAGATGCCAAGTTAGTAACATGGATTAATGGTACATGAAGGCGTACAGATGGAGAGGGGAGGGAGGAAAGAGGAGCTCAGTGCATCATGGGAAGTCCCCCTTACAGTCTAGTCCTATAGCAGTATAACGAGGAGCCTGGGCTGACCTTAACAATAAGGTTTTTCAAAAAGGAAAGTTTTAAGCCTACTCTGTATCCGTTGTTTCAAATTAAAAGCCCTCTGGCGTTTCATACACAGTCCAGCCATATTCTAGGTTTTGACCTGGTCTTGTTCTCATAACATTAGCCACCTCTACATTGCGATACACGCTGTTTCTTTATATCCATGTCCTCTGTGGATCATCAGCTTGTTGGTGAGGATGCAAATTTTGGAACATGCAGCTTAAGCCTCAGTCATTTAGCACAATATCATGAATGTAGTCATGAAGAACATATAAAAGAGCCTTTTATAGGATCCTCATCTTAAAACGAGTAAGCAAGAAAAATGAAAACTCAGCCTGAGACAGCATTTTCAACAAACTCACGTAGCTAAAGTTTGCTTAATTAGCTCAGAGCTGATAAAATCTGCCAGCGACAGTTGTCATTTCAGATGACAAAGTCGAGCTGTTTAGAAAGAAGGCTCCTTTTGTCTTTGTCATCTGCCATTGTTTCAAAAAGTTAGTAAGAAAAGGTAAATCTACCACCACTATCATTGTAAACTACATGTGTGCCATGCAAGAACAAAAATCTTGTCAGCTGTAGCAACAGTAACTAAGGGTCCGGACGCAGCTTAGAGAAAAGGTCATTTGATGATTAGAGACCACTCTTTTATGTACCACCTCATCATCATCGTCACCATCATCAACATCACGACCAACAAAAACAACAGCAGCAACAACAGCAAAATAACAAATAGAGCCATCGATCACGCTCGGAGAGCTGCAGGTCATGGGCTGCAGCTTTGCCTAATAGAGGCACTACATTAACTGGTGGAGAGTTTTGACAGATCCAATTACAATGAGCTCCACACCTCTGCCACTGCCCTGCCCTCCAGGCGACCCTCAGACAAGCAGTGGTAAGGTGGCATGGCATCCACACCACTCCAGCTCATCCATGGCCTCACTCATGGGGAACTGCACAAGTACGTACATGCAATAGTAATTAATGCCAAACATTCATTGTTGCTTCTGTTGTTTTTCTTGGCTTTGGATATCCTCATAAAATTTATCATACAGTGTTCGTATACAGTATGTTGGTAGAAAACACATGTTTCCACACTGAATACTTTTCATGCTGCCACCACACCCCCCAGTTGTCCGCATCCCTCAAAATGTCTATTCCTGTCTTTGGTGAAGCTGCTTTTCTCTCGTCTATCCACAAATGTCCAAATGATAGGTTTTGTGTCTAAGGAGAAAAGGGAGTCATGCTTCACAAGATGAAGCACAGCAAAACATCTGACTACTGCCAAGGAGGGGAAACAAAGCAGCCTCATTTTTGCAAAATCTATTCTTTTGTCCCCATCTGAGGCCTGCTTTCATTGTGTACCCTTCACTCTTCCTCCAGCCGCAGTCCTCCCTCTCAATTATTCCTGAGAAACAACGTTGTCAATCTTTTCCCTTTCAATAGCTAATGTTCTATCAGCTGTTGAAAGTCATTTTTAGTCGCAGTAGGAGGGCAGTGCCAGACTGACAGCGTTGACTCACATATCCATTGTTAAGAGAGAGACAACAGTGAGTAAACCAAGGTAAATTAGCCTGAATGGATCCAGGAGTCATTTTTTTTATCTGGACCATTCAATTATGTTTTTGTGTGCATCATTTCCCTGTTTTTTTTCTGCTTTACCACACAATGTGTGCACATGTGTACTTTTGCAGTCACATTCATCGCAGAACACGTGGTATGGTTGAAGCATGAATCAATACGTCTTGTCAGTGTGAATACTAGAAGAAAACATACAAGGCCATGAGAAATGGTGTTTTCAGTCTGTTGCGTGGCCTTGACACTCCTGATGTTTTCTGTGAAGAGGGTAAGTTGTCTATTTTCAGGTGTCATATTGTACCTGTATTTCTCACATTTTGTTATGCTTTCCGCTTTTCAGTCTCAAGACAGCCTGCACATGCCATCTGAACAGCTTTTCTTTGACTTTCTCAAAAGGAAATCTTTGAGAAAATGGAACCTCTGTCACAAGTGCATTGAAAGATGATGAGTTGTCCAAATACTGTTGAGCAAGAATTGTGTGTGAATGATTTTCTTCCCGTTTTTTTTTTTTTTTTTTTTCGCTGATGCGAGCTATCAAACCCCTCATGCAGGCCTTTGATGTAGCTCTCCATTGTCTTGCAGAGCTGCAGGAAATTGAAAGGGAAGATCAGGGGAGTGAAGGGGGAGTAGAGGTGGAGGACGGGAGTGACGCGCAGCACGTCAGGGTTTTCTGGGACACAGCACACGGAAATGAACTAGCCTTGCATGACCTGCGGGAGCTCGCTCTCAAAATGTGAGGATATATGGGGCAGAGACACAAGAACAGTTGTTTTAGAAAACACAAGAGATCAAATAAGTGATTTTTTTTTTTTATTCACAAAAAAAAAAAAAAAGTCTTGGGGAAGAAATCCGGGTTTAATATTTCTGTAACATCCTTCCAAGCCCACGTCGTCTCTCACTACTGCATCCAAAGCTTTATTCTAATTCAGAGAAAACATTAAACCTTTGGAGAATTACACAAAACACACCCGCTCAGCCTTAAAAGAGCATCTGTCCCTCGAGTGTTAAGAGTAAAGTTTTAATGGAACCAAAAATTGATTTGAAGCTGTCTGTGACATGAGCGAAGGAGAAAATCTTCCTTTTTTTTCACTGGCTGTTATTCTCCTCCACACTATAAGTGCTTTCTATGTCTGTCAATGAACACACATTTTCACATATTTCTTCCTGTGCTGATAAATTATAATGACAGTATGAACCGGCTGTTTCAGGTTGGGGAATACAAAATGGTTTTAGGCAAGGTTAATAAGTCCATTTCTGCTCTTTTGTGAGACCTGTAAAGTGGAATTAGCATTTTATTTCAACATGGCCGTTGCATATTTTTGTGAATATATTTGAATATTTCAACCATATTTCAAGACGTGATTAATAGAAGTCATCCATTAGAGGCTGTAAATACTGAAAATTACAAATCGCATAGTTTTCCTCTTGTTTTTATAGGTAGTATATTTCATTAGCCTGTTCAACTGGAGATGAAATTTCTGTCCTAATTACTGTTAGTATAGGCTAATCAGCACAGGAATGAGAGCAATTTCATTTGAATTTATGTAGCAGAGCTTTTACCTCGTGAGTCTAGGTTGTTTAAATAGAGAACATGAGGGAGATGAATACAGAGGACAATGGCAGCAGTTAGTTATATTAAAATGACAGATGCTCAGGTAGTGTAGAGAAGGAGTGGGAAGTGTGATGTGCAACGTGGCAGGTCAGACCCTGGAAAGTGGGTTTGCTCTGGCGGGAAATGGCTATTTACGTAGCTGAAAATGGAGTGGGCCTTTCTGACATTTTCATAGCCCTGCAGGCAAGAGTAACCTTCAACAGAAAACAGAACGATTAAAGAAAAGGGAGGGGGAGAGGCAGAGCAAGAGGTGGGGCAGAAAGGAGGGGGAAGTGATTGTATGGGAAAACTGAAAAATGATTGGAAACTGAGTTTAAGAGAAGAGACAGGAGAGAGAAATAAAGATGGGTAGAAATAGACAAAAATGGTTTGTAGGTCACGGCAAGGTGTGAGAGGAGAATGACGGCCTTACTGTGACAGGAAGAAAAGAAAGGGAATAATGGAGCGAAATGCTGGAGAAGGTTAACAAAATACTTACATCTCATCCACAGGAACACAATAAACAACATACTGTATTTCAGCCTTTTAAGAACAGCTTCACACCTTGTTGCAACTCTTAATCACTGCTATCAAGCCATGCAAATCATTCAACCTTGAAATGTCTACTGATGTGACGAGTCAGACAAATTATGCATGTATAAATCATAATAGCCTTGCACAACAGCCTCAATTAATATTTCAGTCTTCAATAAACTTGACATGATAATGTGTACCATAAAGTGTCCCCTTCCCTGTTATTGTCTTGTGTGAGTGAACAAGTGAATGCAACCAGTTATCTCCATCAATTACTTGCGTCACTGGGCTGTACCACAATTTTCAATCACAGGTGCAGTCAAGGATTGCATATTTCTGTGGCACAAAATGAAAATGAAAGATATAATAATAAAACAAGGTGAGACAGGGAATCTTTAGGTGTGTCTCAAACAAAACAATAAAAGCAACATTGAGGTATAAGTTATGACCGGTTTTCTATCTTTCACTCCCTCTAGAAACAATATTAAAAGCAACAATAAACAATATTATATAAATAAAATCAACTGGGTAGATGCAAGCTGCCACTCTCTGTATTCAATGTTTATTCATATTTAAGCTCTCAGAACCAAATGCATTCTCTATACCTGCTTATTCCCTCTCAGGGACATGAAAGTTGGTTTTATATCCCAGCATTCATTGGATGAAAAACAGGATAACACCCTGGGCAGGTTGTTTGTCCATCACAGGACCACCACAAATAGACACATTTCACACTTACACCTACAGGCAATTTAGAGTTTCCACCTAATTGGACCTGCATGTCCTCAAACTGTGGGAGGAAACCAAAGCATGAATATGCATATGTGTAAAAATGAGGGCAAACTCCAGTCAGAAAGAACCAAAATATTGTAGTTCTATTAAATGATATGAATTGCAATTAAAGCCTTTGCATATTCTGTAGGCTTTCTCTCTCTCGTACCTCTCCTCTGCTGATACAATACCTAGTTTCCTGATGAAAATGTTTAACAATTATTACTGTACTATAATATACTGCACGTGGCTATGTTGCTTATCAGGTGGTCATCGCACAGGGAGAATTCAGGGAAAGCTGTGTGAGAAAATAAATTATTTCCATGTGATTGTGTTGCCAAGGAGGGCTGATTATATCAGTAGATGCTACTAATAGACCCTGATTATGAGCAGTTTCATTTCCTACAAATGATTCCTTTGCTGAGCCACGAGGAGTGAGAGAGTATATTATTTTTCTTGTATCCACTGTCTTTCTTTCATAGCATAACAATGACGCCATATTGAGAGACTTGTTAAAGACACACATTCAACTAATCTTTGCACTTTCTCTCCTATAAATCCGGCTCTCTCGTGTAATTAAGTGAGGCTGAAGGTTCATGAGCTCTAACTGTTTCATTACTTTTGAATAGGCGAAGCTGTGCTGATATGAGTGAGAATGAGATATCAATACGTCTATTGTTACTTCAGTCTTCATTCATTTTATTCTACCATTCACCTCATACTTCTCCTTCAGTATCCTCTCAAGGCTATGCAGAGATAGAAAACAGTTTTACGTGATTATAATTTGGTGAATTGCAGCGGCAAAGCTTTGGTTTATTTAAAGCCCTATAACCAGGTGTGCAAAATATGAAATATCAAGAACAACCATTTCCTGTTTGATTGGGATAAATATACATGTATCATCATATTGAAATCAATATACAGTGATCTAATAAAGACGGGGCACAAATACAAGCTTTTGGTGGTTTATTGCTCAACAGGGAAGGCTTTTTCCTCTCAGTGCTGCAGAAAGCAACAGACAAGAGGTGTGAGGATGGCTCCTGCATGTCACTTTGACAATTAATCCTGCTGAGACCCGGTAGGCAATCATCTATGATAATGTAGGTTCAAGAGTAAAAAAAGCCTCAGTTTCAACACAGTGAAGTGTTTTTCTGGACTCTCAGGCAGGGACACTGCCGAGACCCAACAGATGAGAAATTCTTTGCTGCATTTAAATTATTACTCTCAGCAGACTGTGTACAATAAACTATTTTTAGAGGTTGCACATAGAAATATGCTCACATAAGTTATACATGCCAGAGGGTCAGCCTCCTGGTAAACTGACAGTGGTTCAACTCAGCGGCAGAGTCCTCTATGTAAAAGGTGTGGGAATAGGCATTTCCACTTATTAATATGTATAACTTTTTCTTCCTCGTCCTCCCTGTGGAATAAAAATCTGATGGTGTGAGAGCTGGGAGGCTTTGTTCCTCAACTGGTGCTGTGTCTCCCTCACTGGGATAAATGCCATGAAAGTCACCAACAGCCCTGGGAGGTTAATTGCTAAGTTATAACAAGACAAGACTGTTAGGTTATGGATGTTGTTAGCGTATGGCTTAAGTTACTTCGGTTATAGCTAAAGACCCTCCTGCTGTATGCCAAGTTTGTCATTTAATACCACCATATTAATATCCCTTTTGATTTGTAATATTCTAGCAGCTGCAAGTCACAACAAGTGCTGAGGAAGTTTTTAGTCATGAGTCATTTTAATCACAATGTGACCCTCATCGGATGTGTGAAGGTTTGCAGTGTGCATACTAATCCAATCAGTGCACATTTTGATTGGTCTTCAAAGATTTAATCAAGTGATTTCAATTGCACTCGTTCCAAAACATCGTTGAGTTCGAGAAAGGTGCTCATCACAAATTCATAACGTGACATTTCAGAAAAGTTGAGAGTTACTGTAAGTCTTTGTTTCCTCATGAACGACTTCATAAAATGTTAAGACTGAAACGTTTTTATTTGCGGGTACTATCCAGAAAAACTGAAGCTCTTTGTATTGAAATCACCAGCTAGTCGACAATAGCAACAATAACCAAGTGGCATTTTGTTCATCACTAAGGCAAGCAGTTCTTCAAAGATTTTTTTTCCTCAGAATATCTGTGTGATGGTAGTAAAATGTTGGCTAGAGCATTAACTTCAAGTTAAATCTTCATTTATCAAAACATCAATTGAAATGAAAATAAAATTCACACTGGCTGACCAATATTTGATTTTTACTACAAGGCCAACAATGGCCTAATATATCATATATCCCTATAACTAAGAATATGTAGATTTATCTATCTATATTATGCTGCTCTCTCCATCTTTAGCAGTGATTGTCAGTCACATATGAATCTGTCCCACTGCGAGAATCAGGAAAAGTGATTGAGCTTCGATGGGTGACCGAAGTCTGACTGACAGCGTCGTCTGTACTGCAGATTATCGAGCAATGTGTCTCTCTCAGGATGTCCATAAATGTCTGAGAAAACAGCCACACAGTGTCTTCTCTACTGAAAGTTATTAGTTGTGATGTGTCTTTGCCTTATATACCCTTACCTAAGTCAATGTGCTGCCCTCTAATTTGTATCAGCCATTTGCCATTAGTGCCTCAATGGCCGGCCAACATAATTAGTTCTATGGTCATCCCATTGGACCCTTCTAATTAGAAGCAACGCCGAGGGCAGGTGACCATAGACGGGGCAGCAGCAGCGTGCCCCCGCTGTGGAGAAACAGCGCAAGTAAACCATAACTCATGTTGCACTGGGTTATGGGATTTTAAGTGGCCTCCCATTTCTTTTATACAGGGCACATTAAATCTATGACTTATTTCAAAGGGAGCTCAGTGTCATTACAATGCAGCAGCTAGGTATACAACAGTCACATTGAAGTGGCACTTCAAAACCATGAAATATCACTGAGAAATGCCTTCATTCAGACGATTGAGAAATTGAGTGTCTAAAAAAAAAAAAAAGTTCCTTACAGTGAAGTGTTGCCAGTCTTTGAAAGCAAGGACATTTCATTATGAAAAGAAAAAAAAATGAATCCATACACACTGTCAAAAGAAAACACATAACACAGTATGAAATGATCCCTGAGTGGACTTTTGCTTTAAGAATGCATGAATGAATAAAATGAGCTTTGAAACTGGACTTTGTATTCCTGTCATACCTAAAGATGACATTTATACCTTAATGTGCAGCCTTTTTTAGAGCTACATAGTGTGTTGGAAAGTGACAGGTGTTATGGATGGTAAACACAAATGTCCATGAAAATCTAAAGGAAATGCAGACTGTAAATGGAACCACTCAGAGGAGTTTTCATGCATTGCACTCTTGTCAGCACCTTTTAACCTTTTTAAATTTCCATATTCTTTTTTTTTTCTTCTTTTTTTCTTCATACCCTTTGGCTGCACTCACGCTGGAGTTAATCAACTGCCTGAAGTACCATCGGTCTTTTACCCGCCCTCCTCTTGTTTTTCCTCGTTTCCGACTCCGCTCTCTCTCTGGTCCATCAAAGGCTCCATTTAAAGATGGGTTTTTAAAGTTCACGTTGGATGGACACAGCTTGCCACTTTGGTTGCCGTGGAAACCAGGTTGATGCATGGACAGGTTCTTGAGTGTGAGTGTGAGTTTGAGAGGCTACACAGGCCTGTCAAGATTTATGGATTGTACTGTACGGTTCAACATTGGCAATTTATCCACCAGGAGGAGAAAGACTTTACATTTGTATGCAGATACAAGAAGAAACATAAGTCCAGGCAAAAGATTCTGATATAAATCTCAATGACAGAATTTTATATATTGTTTCGTTATATTCTGATATGTAATTTTAAGGGAAACAGGCATCATTTAAAGGACCATGCCAGTGATTTTGGATGTTTAAATGGAATAACTACTATCCACTTACACCTTCTGATAGTGCCAGTGATTTCCCAAAACCTGCGGCTATATTTTATCTTTAGATTCAGTGCTTCACCTCACAAAACGTTCAAAATTATAACAAGTTTTAATGACATTCATGTCTTATAATTATTAGTATTCCCTGTTGAGTGTCCAAACATCATAGCTTATGAATGCGATGCTACGTTCCAGCTGAATGGAGAATCTCTGTCATCAGACTTTCATTTCAGCACATGAATGCACCACCAGGAAGGATTCACAGTTAGATCGCTCATTTTAATCATTTAATCATTTTAACACTATTAAAATGGTAAAATTAAGATTTTTTACAGGAAACCAGTGTGGACGTGTGTTTCATTATGAGGCGTTTCAAGTCTCTGTGAGTTGATTTTGATAGTATACCAAAATGAACAGAAACCAATGGTCCCCTGGAAGAAAGGGACAACTCTTAAAAAATTACACAACTGTCACTTCCATAAATTGGGAAATGACTGTGTCAGTAATAAGTTACTGTAAGCGCAAAGAATTTACTGAGCTGATTGTGCAAAACCTTTAATGCTTCTTTTATTATGAGTTCTCTTTATATTAGAGGGTGCTCTCTAATGATGACCACCAGACAAAGGTCACAGTTTATTCACCTCTAGTCTATAATCAGTACTGTCAGCACGAAAAGGGCAAGTTGCACCAACAGTGTGGTCTGGAACCTTATGTGAGGCAGGTGCATGCTGGTTTGATGGGGTGCAAGGTTTGGACAGTGACCTGTCAGATACCTCTTAAGGCTCTGAATTTGGCTTACATCCTGCCCTTTAGCCATTACCAGCAGCTCTGCGTGCAGGTGGAAGGGACTAGGACTTGCGCTTGGGGGAAACAAAATAAATTGCCATAATATGAGAAAGAAGCCATGCTGTTGGCACGTTTCTTCTGAAGGCAGAACACCAGTGTTAAAAATGATTTTTTTTAAAAATCTACAATTGATGGATTGAAGACATCTTATTTCGGAGATGGTTCTTTGTAGTGTTTGGTGTCAGTGGGTAGAGACAGCGGTGTAATGTTTCACTCACCGTGGTCCCCATGTTCTTGCCTGTGGGTTATTTTTGTGATCACTACTTGTTTGAGTGCCAGCACATTTGCATGAAGAAGGACATATCTAGTGCTCATAAATAGGAGAGCCAAAAGTATCCATCACCTGACTGTTGACAACCCCTTCTTTACATCTCTCTGTTTGAGTCACGCCACTGTAAAGGAGCCCAGTACACGTTATTCAGGGCAGTTGGCCTCTCTGATAATCACAACGTGCGTCTTGTAAGATTAGAATCAGTATGCAAGCCAGTAAGAAAACAGAATTTAATGGAACAAATGAACGATGAAAAGGCCCTAAAAGTGGTGAGTATTTAAATCACATCTTCAGCAAACTCAGCATACTAAACAATGTTTTCCTTGGATGAAAAGAACAAGGCTGGCACTGTGGGATGTTTATTGTTCCCGCAGTGACTATTTTGGAGTCTAGGAAACTGTTCAAATCTGCCAGAATAAACACCTCATCGAGTAGACTATACACTGTCTGTCACATTAGATTTTACCAATAGCAGTGACTTTTGAAGCAGATCAACAGCAGTATGGTGTCAAATGTTACGCTGACATTAACAGGCTGTGAGCTGCAGCCACATGAATGGAGATGAATTAAGAAACATCATTGGTTGACATTCATAGATGAAAATAATTGCTGATGAATCCTTGTGGTTCATTTTTTTAACCATTAATTTGTGGTGGCAAATATTAAAGCCATTAAAGTGACAGATATGATGGCATGAACAAACACAACAAATCCGCATAAAAGTCTGTCTGGAGAGAAAGAGAGAGATTTGTATCCCTTTGGTGCTAAAAAGGTAATAATATTCATTGTTAGTTAAAATCACAAGTGTAATGAACAGTTTTTGGACCTGTGGTCTGTTGATGCACCAGTGTGAACTGAGCAGAGTCAGAAATAGTGATGCCAGATGGGAAATGTTAAAGTATCATACCAGTGCCTTAAAATGATCATATTTTGAAGAAAATTATTGTACACAAGTCATAACCAAGAGAACAAATAGACCTAAGTGAGTTATTTCAGAAAACATGTATTTATTGAGACAAACGACTTTTTGACACCACCTACAAATCTAACCACATAGTTTAAAAGGGAGTGGAAGGGGTGTAGTCTTTTGGGACTACTCAAATAAAAATATCCCAACACTGAAAACAAAAGCATAGCTGTTCAATAAATAAATAAATAAATAAGACTTTTTTTTTTTTTTTTTTTTTTTTAACTTTTTTCACATGGATGTAGCAGTAAGCTCTCGCTAGTTCAAACTCTAGCGGGAGAACAACAGCCGTGCTCGTTCATCGTCACAACAAGCACAATTGGCTGGAAAGATGTCACTTGAGTAGAGATGTGTAAACACAGACGTAGGATTCATATTTTACAATTCTGATTGTATTAAAATGAGACAGCCTAGACCTGTTGTTCACAAACTCTTTCATATCAAGGACCCCTAAATTGACCCCCATTTGATAAAATGTTGTCCCAGGGTCCCCCATCTGATGAGATTTTTGCTTTTAAATGTTACAGAAAGTGTGTGAAACCCATGACCAAAGTAGTCATACATTCTGTCTCCTACTTATGGATGTAATTATAGTGAAAGTAAATGATTCCCCTTTTTGCTTGGGACGCCCTGGAACCTCCTCAAGCACCCCTGGGGGTCCCCGGACCCCACTCTGAGAACCTCTTACCAAGACTGATTACAACTACTAACACTAAATGACACAAAATGATCAAATTATTGTACATTATGGGACAATTATCGTACAGAGGGTAAAATGATCGCACAAATATGATAATTATTGTGTGTCTGGCAAACAGCAAAGACATCTGGTCAAATAGTTCAGAATGAAATTGATTTGCAGCTTTTGGGTTATAAAGTAGGCTAATTGGGTCGCCAGAAAAAAGAATTATTTATTTTCACTATAATTTCATAGGTAACAAAATGGCAGAGTATTTTGGTCATGGGTTTCATACACTTTCTGTAATAAAACATCTAAAAGCAAAAATCTTATCAGATGGGCTCTCTGGGACAAAATCTTATCAAATGGGGGTCTGTGGTCTAATTTGTGTCAGTTTAGGGGTCCTTGACGTGAAGAAGTGTGAGATCCACTGATGTAGGAAGTCCAGCTCTGCAGCCACATTTTACGCTTTATTATGAAGGGGCACTTCCAGTAGTATCCAGGCTGCTTGTGTCTGAGCTGACAAACCGCTGCACCGGAGAGCTCTGCTTTTTGCGTTGGCAGCCAGTCTTTACCAATCTGTTTCCACTGTTGCTGGGCACGGACGAGCACCGGGAAAGTCGGAAACGGAACGGGACCGGTAAGGCGAAGCGCTTTCCAAGGTTTTGATTTGGCTTGAAAATGAATGTGGATATAGTTTACAAGTGTACAGTTTTGCTGGGTTTTGACAGACTGGAGTAATTAAAACATGTGGTGCTGTAAAGTTTTATTTCGCTCATCGCTTTCGCTGGATTGGTGGATTAACTGTGTGGTTCAGATATAAAGACTAATTGCGCATCAGCAGCACCAGACGTCTAATCCCGCTTTTCCACACTTGTCGTCCCATAGGAACAATATAGGAACAATAGGCTACTGTAAAGTGTTTCATGAGTGAGAAAGATGTAAGTAAACTGATATCACAAATGAATAAATGAATAAAAAAAACAAGCAACACAGTAGAATAAATACAACAAAGTGGGATAGATCTTACATGGAGATGCTGATCATTGTAACATGGATTTAGGGATTTTCTTTTTGGACAAAGGTTGGATATCAAAATTTTATAGTCTGCTGCTAGTAGACATTGGCAACATTTCCTTTACTCATGTACTCCTCTGTACCAAACATTATACCCCCATCCCGATTTATGATCTTACTTAATAGTATTTTCCACTGAAAATGGTCAATAAGTTCCTTCTTGAGGACTCTGCCCTGCAGCCTATTGATATTACATTTTGTGTAATTATGGCAAATAGAATATTCACTTTCGCTCTAGAGGGAAATGACTTAAATGTGCTGACATTTTTTACAGACTTACAGTACATATGGAACTTATTAATGGAATTACAGTGACCTTATCAGACTTTGCAGTGTTTCTTTCACCATTAGCAGCAGGAGACTGAGGAGATAATATTACTTTGAGACATTCAGCTTTGCATTGATAATCACTGTCAAATGTCCCACTACATCGTTACGTACTACTGATGGGCATAAAGTTACATTTTTATAACTGATTGGACATTGCAAGGTTCATTGCCTTTGAAGTAGACAAACATTTTACTTTGCATGTAGGACATGTTTCCACAGAGTATTAATTCTGCACACACACACACACACACACACACACACACACACACGCACACACACTCTGAATCAGATATGGTCTACTGGGACCAATATTGACAGATTTAAAAGCCCTCTGCTCATGGAGGAATTCTTGAAGTTTGACATCAATGCTGGCAGTACTCTGTTGAAAAAAAAAACCCCATCCAGTAAGTACATTTTATAATCATAACTGTACAGAGAGAGGGATACGTGTTGGAATCAGCCAGGCTTCCTAAAGAAAGGATCATTGTGGAGCGTGTGAAACTGTCACTTCATTATATTGAATTTCTACTGAACACCTCTTTTGCTGCAGTCTCGGTGCTCAGTAGCTGTTCTAACAAGTGAGAGCTCTGATAAATCAAGTTAAATATCACAGGGTTGATTTAGAGAAATTGACATAATGCAGCTGCTCTGTACAGACTTTATTTATGGACGGCACCTTTTGAGTCGGCTTCTTCCGCTGAATGGCCCTTGCTGATAGATGCTGCTATCTGTCTTGCTGTTATGATGAAGCGCACTGGAAGTTTCTCATAGTCATTTGTGTTTTATTGTTTTGTATTGTTTGCTGCAGGGAATTTGGTATTTTGAGTGTTTTTTTAAAAATTTTTTTTATTTTTTTACCCATACTAGATGAAATAGAGGAACGGGAAATTGTGTTTAATGGCACACGTATTCGTAATGTTCAGTACAAGCTCTTTGGTTTCAGGGATACAGTATAGTAATTACAGTCTGTGAAGACATGCGGAACATAAATTAAAAAGTACAAATCCCATGTTGAAAACTTTGGCATCTCATGAGTTGTTGGCTGTTACATAAACCATACTAGTTAGGTTAACCCATGTACACAATTATGGTGAACGCAAATGAGAAACCAAAGACGGAAGAGCCTCCCATACCACTTAGATCTCCTGTTTTGGGGTATTATGGTTTCCCAGTAAATTATAACAACACTGAACAGTAGTGCAGATGAAAACCGTGTTTCGACATTCTCACAGAGAACGTGAAGTGGTCAAGCTTCGCTCTAATGTTCTTTAGAGCTAATGCTCACTGTAAGTTTGATCCATAGTGACGCACATATTTCCTTTTTTTACTGACTATATACCAAATGTTTGAGTACCTTAAATTTTTCGTGTATAACTAACACACCATACAACAAGCTTAACTCACTCACAAAGGTCACAGATTCTTCACAAGGGGGGCTGTTAACTGTCAAGTATTTTTTTCTTTGCATTTCTTGCATCATTAGCCAGAACATAAAGAAGAACCAGCCACACAATACAAAAAGGGTAACCTTGTATGTCTTTTGCCACCGCAGTGGAACACAAATAGTTGTTGTTTACAGAGTCTACAAGTGTATCATTGCTTCCTTATAGAGAAATGGACCAGCTAACTGTAGTTAGTAGTCACCTGTAAGTTCAAACTGTTTGTTTTGTAACTTGAAATTGGGTGGATTCTATTTGCAGGAGTGTGTAAATAGCACATATACATTAACAATTTCTACATTTTCCATTATACTGTCAAATGTAATCTCTCAGTAGTATAATATGTATAATATTTATGGTTTTCAGTTAATAGTTTCACTAAAGAATAATTTCAGTTCCTTTAGGAATTCAGTTTGTGTGTGACAGAGAGAGAGAGAGAGACGAGGAAGTGTTTGGTACTCATGATAAACCATGGTGAGTACAGAGGCCTGTACTATGAAGCAGGATTTGTGGTTAGTGAGGTAACTTCAGGTTTAATTCTGGGTTTTCAGGGTTACAACGATGATTCACTTCTTAACGGGGTATATCGCAATGGTAACTTATGCTGAACAGCTAACCTGCTCCGGAGCAGTTTAACTTCAGAGGATCAGATCACAACCTGTCAACACCCCGACTACTGACCAATCAGATCACTGGAAAAAAAGAGTCATCATTCCTACAGGATCCCGACATGGACAAAAGTTCAGAGTTTACAATAAAGTGACATGTAAAAATGAGCAATATATAATTTTATAGATCAGTGGAAACATTTTATTGTTCCAGGCTTTATATTTCCACTCTGCTTTTAAAACAGAGCTTCTAACAAACGGAGAGATCTTTAATGACACTAAACACATAATAATGGTTTTAGCTGCATTTTAATTGTGCAAAGTTTATTTTATACCCGGAGTGAAAGCTGACAGTGTGAATGATTTTACACTCTGATTCCATCGCTGCAGCTCAGAATAACTTGAGACAAATGTGTGATGATAATTGGAAATAAAAACAAAAGATTGTCTTTCATTAGAAAAATAATCCACACAGTGTTAATTGGCTCCCATGATTATAAATGTGACACTGCGGTCAGATAGACTTCATCAGTTATTGACTACTTTTCCACTCTGTGCTTTTATAACAGAAACAGTCTGGTATTACATTTAAGTTTTTTTATGTGACATATTCAGAATGGTTTCTTCATCATCCAACTAAATAGCAAAAAATACTCACTCAATACTTAAGCCATATATAATAACAACTATATGTATTTTAAGCTTAAGCCTACTTTTAATATTGGAAATTATATCTTCTTATTCTGTTGTGTGATCACAGGCTTGTTTACATTTCACTTTGTTGAATATGACTTTTTAATGTCCCTAAAACAGAAGTTTTCTGCAGGTACTTGGTATCACATGAAGTACTTCCATCGTAATTAACAATCTCGCCTCTTTCACATGAACTTGCTTGTAGCTGGAAAACCCAGAGTTGACTGAGCTAGTTGATAGCCAGCTTTGTAGTATTGGTTATATGGATGGCCAATGTTTGACTCAGTGAAGCCAACTAACGAAAAGATATCCTGGGTATATTGAACTTTCTTCTTAGTACAGGCCCCAGGTGAACTTATTATGTAAACACAATTATTTAACTAATTTCTGTACTTTAATTACAGCTGCGAGAATAACATCCAGGTTCTGTTAACCTTTCATCACTTTAAGTCTTTTGTTGAACCACCTCACTATTCCACCTACGTGCTGCTGCCACTGTAGATGACTACATGCACAGCAGTATGTTAGGAAATGTCCATGTTACAGCACAATTATGGCCCATTAGCCACTGGCCATTATTTTTTTTAAATAAATGGCAGGAAAAAATGTATCTCTAGTTTTCCTTATATGAAAAACATATTGAACCGCTACACAAAACCATATTGAACGGTGAGTTTTGCACACTGTTACACCTCGAGGAGATGTAGGTTGTATGTGTGTGTGTGTGTGTGAGTTGGTGGTATTGCTTAGGTTTAAATCATTTGTTGTTGGCAGCAGTGATGCAGAGTGGCGAGGGACAAACAGCTTGTCTGTCGCTATGTAATGTTAGTGGCGGATACTTGTGTTAACTTCCACTTCAGAAAGCCCACATTGAAACATGTCCTGGCAAAATGCAGTAAAGTGGCTTCATGTGCCTTGTAGTGCTCAATGCTGAAGGCACTTATTCATCTCACAGGGTTATTTGAGAGCGAGCATTAATGTTAGACGTGAGAGTGGTCACACTGAGGACCAGCACTTCTGCAGATACTGTCCACTTGGGTTATTGAAGGGATTAATTCTTTTTTGGAAACTGTTAGTGTTACTTTATGGAGAGGATGGCATTAGAGTGCACCGCACAAGGAGAAGGAAATGTAAACATTGTTACTTATTCAAGTTACTAGACTACAATTATGCGAAGAGAGACAGAAAGAGCATAATTTAACTTAAAAAGAGAAGCATCCCAGCCCACACATCTCGATGGAGTTAAGCCTGGAAGTGTCTTCATAGACATAACGTTGAGTTATGTTTATCACCACAATGTTATGACCACAATGCAGGGCGAAGCAGAGTGTCTCCCTCTTAGTGTCTTGACCTCAGAGCCTTCCAGCCTTCCCCTCCTCTCCCACAGATGGATTCAGGTTGTTTGGGCACCAGGCTGGCTCGTGGCTTACACGCATAACATGATGTATGCGCACAAATTTCCATGAATATGTATCTGTATGCTAACGATGTTACTGCCACTGTTTGTCAAGACTTTCTCCATAAATATACCCATGTGTAAGGCAGCCTTATTCAAACATACTTAACTGCTGTCTGTGTTTATCCTTTTAGAGCCGGATGCAGCTCTTTTTTTTAAAAAAAAAAATGCTTTTGCAGTGTTTTTCTGTCAGCCGTTTGCTCTTATATTGCTGCCTCTCACTTAATAATCTGTGATTTTGCTCATCTGCAGTTCAAATGGCCTCTCCTTATTTTGCTTCGACCTTTTGATCCTCCTCCTTACCGCTGTTATCTATGGTATCATCACCCGCTGAGCCAAGGTGACCAGCCCGTTCACACTGATCAAAACACACAGCTGGAGCCTGCAATGTCCAAGACTGAATTTAGAGACTTTTGGGATGTTTATTGACCTCTCTCTCTGTTTCTTTCTCTTTCACTCTGTGTGACTGCTACTCTTGATTTCATCCTAGCACAGTGACCTTCAGTTGGATTCCATGAAAAGTTTTGTGCTAAAACTGTGACGTACTCGCTGGCCGCTTTTCCAATTGCCAGGACAAACATACAGTTAATTCCCAATTAGCCAGGGGAAGCTTGGCACTGGAGGACATTGCTGTCCTGTCATGGCCTGGCAGAGCAGCACTGTCTTACTGCATGATAGCTGATAGTTGCTCATGTGAAGCACAAAAAAAAAAAAAATTCAAATGAGACAAAAACATTGTGGTTTTGCATGTTTTACAATATTTATAATGATTTATTGGAATTTTGTAAAATATGTAATTTGGAGAAATGATCATGAAAGGGACGAATAAATTCCCACATATCATATTTATGCAGATGTCATGTCACAAAAAAAGCTTGATAAATTATAATTTCCCTCACCACACCACACTCTAGGGGTTGAGTGACAGGCCAGTTAACATGATAGGTGAAATGAAAAGGAAAAATCTCTAAAAGGCATGAACACTGACACCTCTAGCAATGCTGTCTCTCTCTGCCAGAAGGAGCGATAGAGTGGTGGTGCCCTTCCACCCCCGAGCCCCTCCGCTGGCCAGAGTTGGTGCCCTGTGTGAGGCTGGAGGTGGCAAAGACAGGGTGGGGGTCAGAGATTCTGACAGCTGCACGGAGCCTGCCTCAGGGCATGCATGCTGGCCTTTTTCCCGTTGTGAGCCCCCTCCCTCCCCTAGCCCCCTGCCTGGCTTACTGGCATGCCCGACCAGAGGTGCTCAGCCTGGGGATAGACTCAGCAAAGGCTGTCTCACTCCTCGCTAGGGAGCTGGAGAACTGACACTGTTGACCCCAAGGGAGGCCAGGCTTAGGTTTCACTTTCTCCCTATCTGTTTCTCTATATAATCCCCCCTCTCCCATCCTCTCTTGACGCCTTTTTCACCTCAACCTCCCCTCTAAGCTCAGTGCCCAAACAGGAGGTGATCTGGCAGCAAGAAGTTAGAGCAGAGGCGAACAGGAGATGGCGGGTGAAGGGGAGGGGGGGTCAGGTTTTTCACCTACAGTAGAAGCAGAGGGCAGAATCCCCTCAGTGGCACGTTCAGAGTCTGTGTTGAGCTTCATCTGATCTCATTTGATTCGTTGTTATGAAGTTATTATCCTCATTAACAGAAAGCACCAGAAGCCTCACTGCTATGAGCCATAGATGCATGCACGCGCGCACTAGCACATGTGTAATGAGTCACGCGGACAGTGGCCCCAGTGTTAGAGCGGCGCATTCATTTACACAAACACATGCGCACACACAGTGGTGCGTTTATGCTGCTGAGCTGCTGGTGAGTGACGGTGCTTTGGGGTTGAACACTGGCTCAGTGTGTTGGGCCAGGTAAACCTCCTCAGCCACTCTGCACAACAACAAACACTAAATAGACCACTTGTTTGGGTCCAACTGCACTCTGCAGGAAGGGTGGCGGCTAAAATCATTTGATCAGAAATATTATTACAGGTTGCTTTCATGAATATGCAGATTGTGTGTGTGTGTGAGTGTGTAGGTCGGTCATAGGCTACTTTCAGAGACAAAGTTCAGACTTAAGACCAGGTAATTGGGGACAAAAGCTGTGTGAGAAAGCAGATTTTTGGGTCAGTGGTTAAGATTAGGGTTAGGTTAAGGGTTAGGGTTAGGCAAGTAGTGGTTATGTTTAGGGTTGGGGTAAATCTCCAGGAAATTAATGTAAGTCTAATGTACCCAAAATGGACCTAGGACAACATATGAGTGTGAGTGTGTGTGTGTGTGTGTGCTTTCTGGTATTAAGTTTTTTACATTTATTTATGTAGGGATGGTTTGATGAGTATGCATGGCCTCGCTTCACACACAGTTATTCATTCAGTTACACACATTCACACCTGGTAGCCGCCCAGTACAACCACAGTCTTTCACCAGAGTTCTGCTGAAACTGCCGTGGGTTAATTGCCTTGCTCAAGGGCATAATGGTCATCAATACTGACAGAAGGGAACGTGTTACTCGTTCGCTTTCCCTGCCAAGAATTATTTATAGCTGTAGAGAAGACTAGTTTTTCAGTCTCGATGGTGTGTGTTGAGCCCTTGTCCTCAGACTTTCCAATGTCAGAATTATGATACTGTAGCAACATTCATGAAGGCATTTCATGTGGTAAGGTTTGAAAGAAAGTTTACTTTACTGTGAAATCTCAGTCAGTGCTGCAGTGAAAAATAATACTGATTTTCTCACTGGCTATGTTTTGTTTTGGTGGCTAAATCTGAATGAATGAAATGCATTAGTTTAAGTAAAAGATATTTAGCTGCAAGGGATTACTCTGGGGCTAAATTTCAGAATCACCCTGCACTCTAAAAGATTTAAAAATCATAATATCATTTTGATGCCACAATACTTACTTTATCTGTTATTTCACGGTGGGGGAAAATTCTCAAGTGTAATCAGGTATGCTTAGGTTTGTCCTGACTTAACTTGTGGCCACTGTGGCCTACACATAATCTAGTATTTTACTAGTATAATAATAGTATATCATTTATATATAATAGTGTTATCTGGAGTCTCCCACTATGTCTTGCCCCATTTTTACACACTGAAAGGGATCTTTGCTGTCACTGGAAGTATACAGACATAGCTTGGAATAGAAGCAAAATAAACATGGCATACTGTAGCATAAATGTATGAGCAAGGAAGAGTAGCTTTTGAGGAAAATAATATCTGAAAAGACAAATTTTCAGCCACAGGCCAAAGATGTTTTGCTGTCACTGCTGTCACCCAAATATGAAATAGTTACAAATGATGAATATGTAACACTAGCAGCCATCAGGTAAGACTGGCGCCCCGGAGATATTTGGATAAGCATCTATTTGGATCAACATCTATTTTACATTCAGCTATCAGGGGGGGTCTTGGGGTGAAATTAACATTTTGTTCTAACTAGTGAGCCTTGTCATTTGATTACAGTGACAACTTTGTGTAAGAACATGTGCTATTTTTGAAATATTCTTGAAAAAAAAAAAAAAGCCCACATCTTTTCATAAGTGTGAAATGTTAACAGCTCTTATTTTCAAGTATTTGCTCTGAAAATGACATAATTAACAAGTTAGAAGAGCTTGTTGTTGTGCAGAAAAGCTTCTTACCTGTGTTAATAAACTGGATGTGTGATTTTTGTGTGTCACGCTCGGCTTCCACTTGATCTGAGTCTTCTTGATGAAGCACAGTGAGCTCAGGAGAAGACGATGCCTGACAGTTTTTTTTATTATTATTATTTTTGCATTTGAAAATTAAAGTAAAAAAAATAAGCTTTTTAACTTGAGCATCATTTATCTATTACAGTGCTTTCACTAATCTAACTACATAATCCGGCAGCGTGTGTGTGAACGAGAGACTGTGTTTCTGTGGGTTTTCTGCTTACATTATTACGCTCGTCCTTTGGGAGCAGCATCTGTTTTATCTCCTGCGCGGCAAACAGCTTCTCCTCTGGCTCCCACAGCTACAGATATCAGCTATCAGAGTCATTACCGCCCGCAGGAGGTGGTACCAAAGCTTCCTCCACCCCACCAAGTCACCAACCCCCACCTCCATCTCTCATTGATCAGGCTGGAAAGACATCAAATCCATGCTGATCACAGTAACCTCCACCGTCTGGAGGGCTGGATCTGTGGCACACACTCTTGTCTTACTGTGTCTCTTATTGAACCACGCTGGCTGTGAGGAGAGGAGGCTGAATATTGATGGGTGTGGCTCAGGTCACCCCAGATAGCCTGATAACATCAGTGATGCTGAAGATGGGCTCGTGATGCCACTATTGACGTAGCGACTGACTCAGAATTGTTTATATCATTCAGGTCTGGTTGTCTCCTTAGAATGAAGTGTGGCTTAGCAAACCTATCACTGGTGTCCTGGCCTTTGATTAAAAGTCAGATTATCAGTCTCTTACCATATGTTGACTAAGCAGCTCTAGGAAACTGAGCTTGTTTGTGCATCTAAATTCTTTCCACAGTCCTCGGTATGTTTTCACATTTTTCAGTTTATCTTTCTGCTTTCTTTATCTCCGTCCTCTCATTTATAGCTGAGGTGTTTTTCATTTCTGTGTTGCACAAGTGTGTGTGGGTGATGTGCCTTTGCACTCTGCTTGGGGCCTCTTATCATCTGTGTCAAACTGGTGGGCTGAGAGTGGATGAAGAAAGCAAGGCCACCTCTCTACTCTTCAAGATCCCACATTAACTCCACTTCCTCCGGTTTAAAATCCCTCTTAGCCCTGCAGCAGCAGCCGAGACACCAGCTCTTAACTCACACGGCTGACGCACACATTGACTCACTGATCCGCTAAATCACTTCTGTTAACTGCATTGATTCAGTGTGTCTCTCTCCATTCCTTACCTGTTTGGTGAGTCACTGCTTCTACAGTACATCCGGCATATCCTGAGTTGACTGGCAAAGTTGAATAAGGCCGCTTCTACCTGTGATTCATTGCACATATTTCACAGTTAAATTTGTTCATTTCACCTTTTGTTTGCCTGTCTGAGTTTTAAACAAAGTTGTGTTGAATGAGGCAGCAAAAGCTGAACCCACAAAGAGCTCCTTTTGTTCTACATTAGTAAACGGCTTGACTTTATCTCCCTCTAGCTCAGTTCAAGCCATCACAAACTCATACTGGCCTGACAGACCCTGTAATTGAACCATATATTTTTTTCCTCTCAGTAAAGAGAAGAAGGGGCATCTTTCAGTGCTCGGCTCCTGGGAGCGTTTTTGCTGACAAAACGGGCTGCTGGGGTTGGGTTAACAATCGTAACGACACTGCTATCAGAGAAGGGGCACAGGGAAAGATAAAGAGAGTGGAGAAATAGATGCACCTGCTCTCTGGAAGAGCCACATATAGCCAACACTTAGTTTGTTCAGCTAAACCTTGAGAGAGAGAGAGAGAGAGAGAGAGAGAGAGAGAGAGAGAGAGAGAGGACAGAGAGCAAAGTACAGATACCGGCTTTAAAAGGCTGTCTGAAACAATAATATTGTATTAGAAAATGCTTTCAGATAGACCACCTCTGCTTTGCACTAATAACTGTCTGCTGCACTCTTGGACTAAAGCTTAATACAGCCACTCTATTTAAAAGGAAGCATTTCTTTACGATAACAGACATGATTTGGAAACCTTGAACCAGACCGGCTTTAAAATGAAATTTCTCATATAATGCTTTTTATTTGTTGTGTATTGGGGGTGTTTCACCTGATTTGCCTCAGCAAATGTCAGTAGCATTTTTGCAGATATCTTTTTTGTAGACTTTATGCAACATATTTGTGATATATTTACACAAACATTATGAAGACTATGTACTTATTGCTCAAAGTACAAGTTTTTCTTCTTTCTAGTTGTTACAGTTGACAGACTGACAGACAGAATACTGAAAAAGGTTCAGAGGAAGTGAGTCGGGAGCTTATCGTGTCTTAATTTTCCCCTTGGTGTGAACAGGGTGGTGCAAGCCTAGGTACGCCTCAGTGACTCTGTTCTAAGAAACAAGGCAAGAATCAAAATAAGTAACTCTTCTTCTTCAAAGCCAAATTGAACCACAAAAAGTCTGTAGGAAATCAATCACTGTACTGAAAGAGAACACGCTTGCTCTGGGCTCTGCTAATGTTTTTTGATGGTAAAGAAAACAGAGGAGGGAACATCTGAAGAAGAGGATGTGAGAGAGCCTCCCATGCTCTACTTTTCTCTTTTATTCTGATATATATACAGTACATGCACATATATCCCCAGACATGTGGGGTCGTGTGGGGCATGAATACACACACATAATATACACTGAATTTAGTCTACGTAGCAAACTCTGACGTAAGGAACTGAAATAAAATTTCTTCAGTGAGGTGGTAAAAATGGAATCTCACATACGTAGATGTCAGCTTGTCACCCATGTATCCTCATGATGGCAGAAAAAATAACACAGCATGTTGTGTGTGGACAGAGGAGACATTAATTAATTAGAATAAAATAGAGTAAATGCCATTTGAGGTAGTAAACAGCAATTAAATGCCATGTTTCTAGCGGAGTCACAGGTGCTTGATCCTCTTGAGTACATTTACATGCCTCCTGCTGATGCAAACACACACTTTTTCACGTTTTATTTTGCCAGCTTTTCAGACATTTGTATGAGTTGGATGGTACATAATTTGCTTTGCCTAACCCCACAGTATATTGCCAAGCGCTTTTCTTGGAATTTCTCCAGACAATGTGAAATATGCTAGCATTGTAGCTGACAAGAAAGGACAATATCATCTAGCCTGATGCCAATAAATTCTCCAAAGACTCTCGTCGCTTTTCCCTGCATGTTTTGCAATGTAGCCACATGGAACAGAAGAATGATGTTTCGCTTCAAAATCCTCTTCACAGCAGGATGGAAACATGTAGTAGAGTGCAAAGAATTTGTTTAATATTCCTAACACTGTGCTCAGTCATTGCCTCTGCTGGATCTCGACAGCTTTCCCACTTCACAGCCTATATCAAGGTACTCCTCCTTGAATGTAAACTTTTCTGTGGCACATGAACACACAGCCCTCCTCGGCCCGGGCTCACATCTAACCCCAAAAGCACACAGTGAACGCTGCTTACAGGGAGACTGACCCCTCACAAGATACAGAAAACACAGAGAACGGCCCTGTTCCCCCTCTGGCCAGGGACAGAGGGGCACACTGGAGCCTTCAGATGGATGAAGGCAGAAGGACAGGATTTGTAGGAAGGACACATATTGGAGCTCTGTATTTCTGTATTTAACTTCCTCCTCCACCTCCCTCTGGCACAGCCCTTTCCACTCCATCCAATTTCCCTTCTGTCCACACATACGCTTTTGAGACACGCTGCCCCAGTGTAGAGTCTGATTTTGGCGGCTGCTATACCTTCTGCTTTCTTGCCTGTTTTTTCTTGTCTGCTCTGTGATCTCCCAAGCCCATAAACCCCAGCCATGTTAATCCAACTTCCTCAGTACCAGCTAGCCGAAGTCTTCCTAACAGCCTGGACATACAGTGCTTTATACAATACAGAGAGAGCGAGACGTGAGAGGAAGCCTGTCTTTCAAAGAGAGGAGTAATGGGCCCTGAGGGCACTTCTCAGCTCCCATGTAATCTCGCTGGCCCTTGCTTTTCTACATGCCAAGAGAGGTGTTACATAAATGACAGAATATCCTCGATGGCCACTTTTTGTATGCTAAAAGCCTTCTCCCAGGTTAGTGTTTATGTTAATGACTTTAGTCAGGGTTTTGAAGTGCCTGGATGATGAGCATCTAGCCTAGAAACGAAGGAGTGCCTCTGACCTTGGCCCACTTCAGGGAAACGCTCTGGTTTCTGACTAATAGACTATGCCCTATTCTTTCTCCCACAACATGCACTCAAAATAGCTCTGGCATGCCCCATTAAGCAGCATTTTAATTGTTAACACGGCATACTCTGTCCTTGGCACACATTAACTACTTCATTTAAATGTCAATCCCAATTAAAGAAGGACTAAGGAGACGATCATTTAACCAGGAATAAGCATGTCGCAATAGCCATTATCGGCTTTTAATGGTATTTGAGTGCAACATCAAATATTAGACATCAGCTTTTTGGTCCTTACCTGATGACTGACAGATCACTCAGGGGAACCAAGCGTGATATAGATAAATATAGAGGAACTGTGCATATTTTACAAATTCAGATCAGTCTACTACTCTGCAAAACAGTTTTATAATGTCTCCTGCGGTTGAGAAAATAACTCTAGTAATATCACCAGAGTTATCTCAGCTATAGGACTTTAAGGCTTATCGTAAAAGAAGATAACTGAAAGACTTTATTACAACATGGGGGTAGGGACTTTGAAAGACATATGCATTTACAAGAGGGTTTACTGAAGAGCCACTATTATTACTATGTACATCATGGGAATTTTATGACTCAGTCATTTTGAAGTTTGACTAAAAATCAGGATATCACAGTCTTGGCTGCATCAATTTTGATAATTTAAGGTTCCTTGTGGAGTTTTTGACCTCTATGGAGCAGTTTTTTCTAGGAATGTTCATGCATCACGTGTGCGTTGCGGGTGACGAGATACACAGTCCTACCAATCGTTTCACACTATTCCACTGATCTACAGGTGGCTGTAATCAGCCGAGAAACACAGCGATGCGCCAACAAAGGCAGAGAAAAAGAAGACAAGTAAACATGAATATAAACAGTGCAGGGATTAAAATGCTTGCAAAAAAATATGCAAATTCATCAGGAAGGGAATGGAATCATCACATTTGTAGATCTGAAGGATACTCAAGTTTTGGTGAGTAACAATGAATGTGAACATAAATTTGTTTGTTTACAAGAAAACTCCGCAGGGCACCTTTAAAATCCGTCTCATTTTAGTCTCCCAACTTAATTGAAATACAAAACTAAATCACTGGAGTACTTGTTTAAATGAAACTGGGGTTAATGGGGTAAATGTGATTCATGTCATTATCCAGGACTTATGTTCTCAGTCCTAGACTGCTGCACTGCTTGGCTATTGGAAAGGAGCAGTTTCTTATTTGTTGTAATTCAGTGACTAAGCAGAAGTCTGTGACGGATGTTTGTTTCCCAGTGTGTACAGTTCCTCCCTTCCTTCCTCTAACTGTCGCCCTAGGCCTTACCCTCAGTAAAAACGTCTGTGGTTGGCAACCCCCTCTTTCACCCCTCCAGCCTTACCCCTCATGGTCTACCCCCACCCCCCTTCAGCCTGTAGCCTGCTCAGCTGTGCTGGGACACAAACCCCATTTACCCTGGAGAGCAATAATGCTAGCATTAGGTTCTGCACAGAGTGGTGCCAGCCCAGGGGCCTGGCATGCAATCATCCACTGCTGCAAACAGAAGCACACATACACTGAATCCATTCCCAGCACTGCAGTACCAGATGGATGGCAAACAGGGATGCTCCCAGGTCCAAATCACCTCCTGCAGCTGGGCGATAGAGTCCCACAGCAGGGAGATGGGGCAGGCAGGGATTGGGACCTACTGCGTTTGTTTCTGCTGTTTTGTTGTAGCGCTCCCATTAGCTGCCATGTAGGTCTTTAAATTTTGGATCATCACCACCAGTGATACGTTTGTTTCAGAGTGTGTTTGTATTGCTTTGTTGTTTTTGGTGCGTATTTTTTCTGTGAGGGACTAGCTGCTTGTTATGCACCATCTGATAATGGGTAATGCATTGGTGGCTGCCTGCCTAATGAGTTAGATAGGTAGAGGTGCTCATATTGGCAAGCAAGTGTAGTGTTGTCATGGGGATGATGTGTGGGCCTCTTCTCCTCTACTGGAGTGAACCAGCGAGCGGTGCTTGACTACGCACCACCAAAAGGCACAAAAAAGGCTAATACACACATGCAAGTACACATGTAGAAGTACCAACATTGCAGTACTAGCAAAGTGGATGAATCAGTGAGTTCTCTAGCATCTCGAAGTGGAGGAGGTGGAGGAGGAGGAGGAGGAGGAGGAGGAGGGAGAGGGGTTGTCTAGGTTGATTTAGTCACATAGCGCGAGCAACAATGAATCACAGTGTTACCTCAGTGTTAATCAACACACTTAGGCTACAAATGACTCACTCATGGAAACACGCATCATTTGCATTGCTGGTTGTTTGCTATTTTAATGCTAATGTGTTTTCCAGTGCCCACCAGCCTACTTGAACACACTTCATCATTCAGTCTTTCTTTTTATAGCATTCCTCTTTCTGTATCTGTCTATCTCTTGCTCTGTCAACCCCTCCACCCACCCACCTATTCCTTCCCTGTCCCCCCCCCCCCATTTCTGTCTGCTGCCATGCTCCCATGTCTCCCATTAGGAAAGGAAATGAGGCGAGGTACCGATGCAAATATCTAGGACCCCTCGCTGCTCCCTGACTCATCATCCACAGACAGAAGCAAGGATGGAGTGAGGAAGAGAGGAGGGAAGGGATGGAGGAAGAGGTGGGGGGGGGGGGGGGGGGGGGCGTACACAAAACATACAGATGATTGATACAGAATGAAGAAATGGGGAAAGGGATGCCTCTCTGTGAAGGCAGAGTTTATTATCATGCAGAAAGGTTTCTCCGGCAAAGTACAGGAAAGAGAACATAAACCACCAAACGCCCTGCATTATTTCTCTCTTTCACTATCCATCCTTCTTCTTTTGTGGTGTAGCTATTCTATCATTCAGACTGCAGTGCTATTTCAGCAGTTCTGAGGGGTCATTCCTTTTCTCTGCCTCTCGCCTTGTCCATATCTCTCGCTCGCTTGATTGTTTTACAGATTGTATTGTAAAGTGCTCAGCAATGACGGCTTTCCTGTTCAAAGCGCAGTTTGATATTCATTAGCATCTTACTTTGTTTTATGGTCAGAGGAGGTCAAAAGAGGAGGGGGTTGGGATTATTTATTAGAGATAGACAGGGTAATAGAGAGAAAATGTAATGAATTAGGCATAAGAGTGTAGGACATAAAAAAGTATTTAATGTCACAATCGGCACGGAGCTGGCAGCCTACGCAAACTCCGAAAAGTGCTGTCAGCTTCGGCTCCACCGACCAGCTGTAGGTGGAACACCATTCGGCAGATTCGCCGTGTGTTTATGAGAAGCTGCTGTTGTAACAGTATTCAGTCAGGACGTGAAATCTTTCATGCTCTTCTCAGGGATGTTATCAGTCACCTTCCTTATCTGCAGGATTATGGAAATGAGGGAGGGTATTGCTGTGTCATATTCAAATGCACATCCAGAATATGTAACTGTAAAAATAACTATGAGCTTTCAGTTGCCTCAAATAAATATCAGCATTTTCATTACAGTAAACTAAAACGTCTATAAAGTGGCTGCTACAAGTATATTTTTTTGTTTGATCTCAGAGATTTTTTAAGGCTGCAGAAACAACTGTACAACATTTTCAACAAATCGCATGAGACAGGTTGGAAACAAATAAACAATTTGCCCAAATGTTGTGAAGCATTATGTTTGGAACTGAAACCGAAAGTGAAATCAAAAATGCTTCATTGTTCAACCTTGATCTTCATAGCATTGTTGTTCACACAGACATGTTTTAATATTGTGATGAGCATATTGGGTGAGTTCATCTCCACTCTCACATTATTAATAATAAATATACGTTTTTCTCTATATTAGATGATAATCTGTCTTTTGCAATGTTGTCTAGTCTTCAAATCTCAGATGTTAGTCAGTAACATGGTATCATTTTGCAAAAGAAATACAAAATGACAAAATCAAAACACAACACTACAAAAGTAAGACTGAGTTTGCTTCCTTCAAACCTTTTTTTTTTTTGTTCTGTCAATAAAAAAGACAACGTGCTGCCATGTGGAGACATTTGTCCCAGCTGGGTGGCTGGCCCACAAGGCTTGACCATGCCTCCAGCATGACGGTTTTGCTATAATGGCATGGGGTGCCCAATGATTTGAAGAGAGCACAGTGGAATCCTAATGAGCGTAATGATTATCTCTGTGGCCAGCTGAGCCATTTGCCCGGCTGGACTCTGGCTTTGCTGGATCTCCTGCGCCATTCATGCTGTTTGACAAGCTATATGTGAACAGAGAAGACAGCATTTCTCCTTGTCCTTAAAGGGAAAATATGTATCATCCAGACAAGAGCTGAAGGGAAAAACACTCATCTTTTCACTGCAGTGCCTCCTGGTAGTCCAAGCTTTGTTTGTGTGTGTGTGTGTGTGTCTGTTTGTGTGTACTTTTGTGTGGTTACCCATGCTGTGTAGACTGCAATACACTTTATCTCAAGTGTCAACTCCAGCTACGTTGCTGCCTGGTCATACATTTTGTGTAAATTCTCTCTCTGTGTGTGTGTGTGTGTGTGTGTGTGTGTGTGTGTGTGTGTGTTTGGCACTTCTAATATTAGTTAGGTCTAATTGCTGTGTTGAGTGCTAACCAAAAAGTTAATTAGGCAGTGATCTCTGGTTAAGGAGGAGGAGGAAAGTGAACAGAGAGTTGCTATTAACGGGATTCTCCTCCCTGAGTGTGGTTTTTGACCTTGTACTAATCACCACTACCAAAATATCACAGGAAAAGATTTTTAGTCTAGTTTAGATTAGTCGTTTGATCTATTTTTGTGCCTGCATATAGAAGTGTCGGCTCAGGGAGTGCCATATTGTGACTGTCAATTGCACTTCAGCAATCTGGAAATGGTTGCTACAGAGAGATTGGTTGAGGATTATATTCCACCACAACGTATACCATAAATGTATTGCAATGAATTTTAAACTTTAAACTCTCTATAAACCTATTTTTAGAGTTATCCCTGCCCCCATTTTAAACATGTTCCCTGAATCTGCAGGGATAGTGTGCACAGTATAGTGTGTATGAGTGTGTGTCCAGGTAAATTGCACTGAGGACTAATTAGCTCCAGACTATGGAGGTGACACCGTCAATCTGCATGTATAAAATGATGTGTGATATCTTAACTCACTCAAATCTCACACAGAAAACGCAGTGCAGGATTTTCACACCAATTGTCTGATTTTTTTTTCTTTTTCTTTTTCTTTTTTTTTTTTTTTTAGTAAAATCTTATCTGCCTCGAGCTTTTCTGTCATTTTTTTGTTCATGAATGTTCTCCCCCCCCCCCCCCTGCTTTCTCTCTGCCTTTCTGAGTATGGGCAACGTGAACAAATTAAGACCTAGCTTATTAAACAAGTGAGCCTTTAAATTACAACAGACTGGCCTTGCATGCATGGGTGACCGTCAAAGCCCTTTTCCCTCCACCTCCAGCAAAAAACAAACACAACAGGGAGGGGCTGCGCTTCACTGTCCCTTATGTTATGTCCATTCTCAGAGAGTGGCCTGATCTAACACCAAAGTTTTTTAGGGTGCTGTAAGGGTGATTTAACATGATGTTGATGAACTGAGTAGTGTATGAGTGTGTGTGTGTGATTGCATGCCTCCTGTTTTTTTTTTTTTTGTCTTTTTCATTAGGGAGAGGGTAATGAACCTAAATGTTGATGCAATTTCAAAAGCCTTCCTTCATGCAGGGGAAAGTACTTTTTTGTTTGGCTTGATTGAGTTTTGAATCGTGACAAAATGTTGATGCTTAGTTTGGTCTTTCCTAAGTTGCTGATTGCTGTTGATGTTCAACACGTATTATGTCTCGGTGTCTGCGAGTTGCGAGGATGTTTGTGAATGTGGGAAGAAGATAGAAATGGTTTTATCTTGAACATCAGGCTCAGAGGATGTGGCTGTGTTTTCACAGATTTGCTTGTTCTGAGTATTGTATGGTTTAACGTAGTCATTGTTGTTAGCGCTGGCTCTTGTGTATATTTAGTCTCACTGAGCCTTTTATATTGAACACTTTAGTCTTATTCTCCTTGTCATGTGTATACTTGAACATTTCCTACTCTTGTGTATGGCTGTGTGGATATTCACACTGTTAAATCACAGTAAACACCTTAATTACGTTTTCATAATCAAGACAAGCAGTTCAATTTAAGCTGAGATACCATATTTGCAGAGTGAAAAAACAATTACGCTACAGCTAAAAGTGATTTAGAGCATGATTTGAAGGCTTTTATCACAAAGTACAGACTGTTGTTGTTAGCTAAGCATACATTGGAACAATCAGGCTTTGAGTTTGAGAACACATGATGCTACATTGAATTAACTACGTATCCTCTTTTATTAGTAGTGCCTTGAAATACTTGCAAGTGTCTTTTTCAGGAGTGCACACCCTTAGCATTACTTAAAGCTACATGAGTAATACATTTGCATCAAACTTACAAGTCTTTTGCCAGAAGATATTAGAGAAATAAATTCAGGAGAGCATACAAACATCATTAATCCCGACATTATGCACACAAGTATGGCAACATTAAAATAACTAAGTGCACAGAAAGGTGTGTGACCCCCATTAACCACACTATTTCTCCCCCTCAAGGATTTATGCTTCCAATAACTGGTGAATAAGATAGGTTTTGTCATGGAAATGCTACCCTGTTGTCACATTTTGTTGCCTTTGTGTATAAAATGTACTTTTGCTAAGCATCCCAGTAGACTTTTGGTATCTGTTATGAAAGTGAGACTTTATTTCTCAGTTATCTTTAAAGTGGTATCTTTAAATATTTTTTCTTAAAAAAAAAAAACCCTCCAAAAGAATGGGGCCATGTCTTTTGAAATACCAGGTCAGAGAGCTAAAAAAAAATGGTGTAATCAGTTCACATGCATTCTCCAAACTGCAGTATTTATGACGAGTAGTACGCCTTTTACAAAACTCACCTTGGGCGATTTTTTAAGATTTGTATGAGCGTTCTGACTGCCCTGGGGTGGGTAACCACTTTGAGCATGGTAGAAGGGTTCTGGAGTCCTCGCCTTTGACAGCATAGTGTGGGTTGAATCGGTGGAGTGTTTCTGTCTAATTTGAAAAGGAGCAGGGGGCTCAGGAGGAGAATAAGTGTGGGAGGTATAAAACCAGCTCTCAGGTCTGTGCTGGGTCCTTATATTCCCAGGGGTTGGGATAAGGAGTTTGAGGATGTGTTTTAAACATGCAATTAAATCAATTACATTTGCAAGTATACTTAATCTTAATAAATTATCATATAATATTTTTAAACCAACTTTTTGTAAGACTTAATGTGGCGCATCGACTCCAAGTTGTTTTAAAAAGTTGTTTCTCTGAGAATACGCAATTCTGAGAGAAAACTGAGCATTGATTGTATTATCAATTGTGTTAAATCAAATATCAGCTACTGACATCTAAAAACACCATAATGGTGTTGGCCAGAAACCCAGAGCAGATGAATCCTAAAGCATAATATTAATGTAGACAATATGTTTTATTGAAAAAAAAGTTTTCTAGATTGAGAAGTTTGTGAATTGTAATTTTCTTCACATCTTCCAGACACATTCATGTCTAAATGTTAAGATTTGTCAGGCTTGTCATGTTGTTACAGCTACTGTCCCTCCAGATTCCTGCCATAATACAACCAGTTGCCTTTTGACCTTTTTTATTGTTCCCATCTCACCCTTATGTGAAAGGACTATTATCTGATGGGGGTCATGAAGCCCCAGCTGCAGCCCTAAGCCCTCTATACTGAAGATGAAAAGTAAGCTAACCCATAGAGACATATCGGAGGAGGCTCTGCCTATGCTCAATTTCCCAGAAAGTCTTACCCATCTTGTATGAAAGATAATCACTGGCTCTAGTATGTATATATATAGAGACCATTCTTATAATGAAACCAGCAAAATGGCTTCCTAAAATACAGTCAGGCTCATCCAGGAATGTCAGCAGGCTCACAGAGTCTGACGTTATACTTCGATTTGATCTGATTCTGCCACATTCTCAGACTGTAATAACTGAAAATGATTGGAGTGACGCACTCCTTATTTAATCCCTTGTGTGTGTGTGTGTGTGTGTGTGTGTCTGTGTGTCTGTGTGTGTGTGTGTCTGTAAACTAAACTAAAAACAGAATAATCCACCAGAAAATGCTTGGCTGCAGGGCTGCAGAGGTTTGACAGTGTGGAGGAGTTGAGCAACCAAGAGACACAGATGTTGTTGGGATGTAGGTGGGACATAGAGAAGTGTGAATAAATGCTCAGTATTTTATTCCTTACAGATGTGTGATTTAGTCTGCTGGTGTGTTAAAATGAGAAAGACATAAAGGACATGATAAATGACATACTGCATATAATAAAACAACAAAGTAAAGCGTTTTCTGGCATAAGATACTGCTCCTCTCAGATGTCGCTGTTAATACAATTCTAAGTAAACCTTTGTTGTTGCAGCCAAAATGATGACATAAACATAGCCACTTTGATTTATACCTATATGTGTCTGTGTGTGTGTGTGTGTGTGTGTGTGTGTGTGTGTGTGTGTGTGTGTGTGTGTGTGTCACTGTTGTTTCTGATCAGCATCCCTCCACACTGACGGCCCAGTCAGTACAGCAGGTGCCCTCCCCATTGACTGGCATGTTAATCAGGTGGGATTAGGCCTCAAGAGAGTACAAATGTGATGGAAAATGGTTTGAATTACATGCTAAACCCCCACTGGCCTGTAATCCACCACCCTTCACTTGGAAAAGTCATCCACCGGGTAAAGTGTGTGTGTGTGTGTGTGTGTTTATGTCCACATGCAAGTGTGTACCTCTGTGCCACACGCTCTCTCATGATACATCCACACATGAACCAAATCCTAATCACTTACACTCTTCGCAAAGTTTGTACCCTCAGAGTGACTTCATCTGTTTATTCTGGCTCTCCTGAACAGACACATTAGTTAATAAGACGGCATGTAACTGATGTGTAGACGGACGGAGAGAATGAGAGAAGAGGGAAAAGATGGAGGCAGGGATGGCCTGATGGGCTTGAGCGAGACATCCCCTGTTTTTTGAGCGACATCTAATCAACGTGTTTGTCCCCCCTGAGCCGCAGACGGTCTGGATTGAGATAGTCTTGCCAGCAAAGCAATAGATCAGTATCTCAAGGACAGTTTACCCCCATCATGCGGTAAATAGAGCACTGGCTTTGGGACAGTTGTTTTTACCCTTTTCCTGTCACTCAGACCTCATACCACCCCTTAACCCTCTCTAAAACAGAGTGGTGAAAAATCTCTCTGACCCTCCCCCCTCGTTGCTTATTGCCTCTCTGCCAGGTGGTCGAGGTTACATTATCATCATGATTAACAGATGGTAAATAATCTGCACAGAGAGGACTAAAATCCCTTCAGTGGATGGGAGAAAGGTGAAATCTTTCAAAGGCAGCACGGTCCAAGAACAGTTTGTTCCTGGAAGGTGAGCATAAGGAAAATGATTGAGTAACACTGCAACAATTGTCATTGCCGTGCCTTTGAGCAAGACAATGATTCCATGTAGCCGCTCAAATGACGCTGGTAAATATGGTATGCTAAACTAGCGATTGAGACCATAAACTCATTGGGAAAGTGTTGACTGAGGTGATAAATCAAGTGAGAAGTAGGGTCATTTCCTCGTAGACTTCCATACCATTGGTTTTCTTTTTGCAACCAGTGGAGTCGCCCCCTGCTGGCCATTAGAGAGGTTGCAGGTTTAAGGCACTTCCGCATTGGCTTCATTTTTTAGACTGGGTTCTACCCGCTTGCAACTGACAAATTAACACATTTTATCTTTTTTGTTTAATCCACACAAAAACAACAATTCACTGTTCAAGTGGTCTCACTGTTTTCGGCCTTTTTTTGCCAAGCTAAGCTAACTGGCTGCTGGCTCCAGCTACATATTTACTGTACAGACATGAGAGTGGTGTCAATCTTCTCATTGAACTCTTGACAAGGTAGCAAATACTTACATTTTCCAAAATGTCAAACTATTCCTTTAAAGGTCAGTTCACTCAAACTATGAAAAACATAGTTTCCCACCTACCCCTAGCGGCATCTAGCCATGGAGATAGTGTTGGATATATAGCAACAGTTAAAGGTTTTGACACACCTTCCCATTCCCTTGAATTAGAAAGTGCATCCAAACTTTTGACTAGTGCTGTATGTGTTAAGATTTATGTCTTGAGATTTTTACCACCACCACAATATAATGGATGTAAATAAAATGTACTTTGTGCAGCTCACAGCATCAAAAAATATATTCAAAAAATTCAACAGTACCATGTCTAACCAGAAACCATGCCCTGGTTACTCTTCTAATCATCAACACACCACAGTGTGAGCAGTTTTCACTGGAACTACTTTTCAACTGAAGAAACACCATTTATTGTCAGCAAGGTCGCTGTTTCTGTCAAGAGATTTTGCAACCCAATCGCCAGAACAAAACGTTGGCATTGAACGTTTCTGCAAACCACAGAAATGTTGAATATATATGTTTCAACACATGTAATATGTATCATATTAACATTTCTACAAACGTGGCATATTAACATTTCTACTCGTTGAATGATGATGTTTTATGGGGTGAAAACGCTATGGTTAAGGTCTGGTTAGGTTTAGGCACAAAGACCACTTGGTTAGGGTTAGGGAAAGATCATGGTTTGGGTTAAAATAAAAATAAAAAATAAATAAAAATGGCCGATGTCTCACTAAAAACACCCGGTTTTCTCTCCCGAAAAATGGCTGCAAATGTCCTGACATCTCGCTAAAAACACCCGCTTTTGTTGAAACGGGAAGCAGGCATCGGTTTTGAGGTGGTCTTGAACTGTACTCTGGTTATTTCCAACTTGCTGCCAAGAAACTTACTAACCATCCACTGACCCCTCCTCCTCCCAATAGGAGAGTCAGCCCCATGTGAACTAGGTCACTTTAGAAATGTTGAGACGATACGTATTTTGGAAATGTTGATACGATACGTTTTGTAGAAATGCTGAGATGATACATTTTGTTGACATTTGCTATGATACATTTTGTTGAAATGTTAATATGATACATATTACACGTGTTGAAATGTAGATATTCAACATTTCTGTGTTTTGCAGAAACGTAAACTGCCAACATTTTATTCTGGTGACCAGGCTGGATTTTGCCTTTGAATTTTTCAGATACCATTTTTAATGCAGTGAGAACTACAAAAGATAAAAACCACTCATCAAAACATGGGCAAATAAAACCAAAACTATCTGCATTCCCACATGCAGATAGTGAGCATGCATACGTTCTTTTATAATTTGAGTGAACTGAAAAAGAGCAACTGTGCACAGTTGTCATTCCTTGAATAAGTAAAGATCTATGAGATTTTTTTTCACCAGCTACTGTACAGATCTTCACTGCAGTGTGTCTGGATATGTGTGTGTGTGGAGACATTTCATGTGCTCCTCATCCTAGAGATGCATCAAGGCAGATATGAGCACAAAGAGACCTGAACACACACACACACACACACACACACACACACACACACACACACACACACACACACACACACACACACACACACACACACACATACACACAGATGCCTCATGAATAGATAGTAGGGTCATTTGAAATAAGTGTTGTCCATGCGACAAGCAGAGTGACTGTCCTTTGTGGAGGAGAGGGGTAATTCTCTTTCATGCATCATTAGCTCTCCTCATCTGTGTGTGTGTGTGTGTGTGTGTGTGTGTGTGTGTGTGTGTGTGTGTGTGTGTGTGTGTGTGTGTGTTTAGCATCTGCCACAGCCAATCAGAGCTGCTCATCAGTCCTGGGCCATTCCAACTCCAAATCACGGTGCGATGGCATCTTGTTTCTGTCTCATCTATTTCAGGGACTGGCTTTCATTTCTTCATTTATCTCTTCCTCTTTATGTTGCTTTCTCTTCTTCCTTCTCCTGTTCTCTCTCATTGTCTCTTTTCCTGCCTCTTTCTCTTGGTGATGGAGAGACACAATCACAGTCGCTCCTGGTTTTAGCTGACAGTCCATTTGGTGCTGGAAAAGTGATTTCATTTCACTCCTCACATTCAGCAACCTCTGCCGCTGTTATCATTTGTAGTGCAAAATAGGTTGTAATGGCTGCACACTGCCATTCTCCTACCTGGGATAATAATTGAATGAGATCGTGAGTAATGGGGTGATAATGGCATAATTGGTTGAAGAATTGGTGTGTGCTCAATGTGTCTGCACAGATTGTTTGTGAGACAGGTAGTTATGGTGAACATGTGGGAAATCTTTTCATTTCCACTTGGTTGTAGAGGCGCTGAAAACGTAGGGTTCCAAGATGGAAGAAGTCCTCATTTGACTAACTTTCACAACAGTCGGACTAGCCTCTGTGATGGTTGAAAGCAACCTAATGTCGAGTTGCGAAAGAACATTACATTTCTATTGAATTACTTCCCTCAGATAGTGGTTGCAAAGCAAATTATTGGAAGTTAAATAAAAGGAATTTAAAACAAAAATCTTGCAGTTCATAACAGACTTCTTTAGCAAAGCAAAAAATGGAAAAATCCTTCTGTTTAAATTGAGAGTTATTTAAATACAAATAAGCAAAACACCAAAGGATGTAATACTGCTAAAATTAGGAAATTAGAGGATCAAAACTTTATCACAGGTGTATCTTTGTTCTCTCAAATATCACCAGACACCTCAACAGAAGAGGACAAAATAGAAATGTTTAATTTGCAAGAGAACTTAGATAACATGTATAAAAAAGAGGGCAGAAGGAGCTTTAATTAGGTCCTAGGTCATTAAGAAACAATGGTTAGAAAAAGGAGAACAGAGCTCCTGGTATTTCTTCAAACTGGAAAAATATCATGCAAAAATTAATACCATTAATGAGTTAAAAATTAATGACACCATATCTGATGACCCAAAGCTTATATCCATTTTTTCTTCCACCTTTTATAGGAAATTGTAGGCGTCATACTCTGAAAATGATACTCTAATGTTCCTGAGTTCTTTACAGAACACCCCTCAACTCAATGACTCCCTTTATCTGTAACAGAGGTCAGTAATTGTGTGTTCTTAAGGATAACAAGTCTCCTGGAATAGGAGAATTTTATAAATTATTTTCCTAGAAGAAGTGTTTAACAAGGGACTTCTGGTTATGGCGTGCTGCTGACAAGTTGCAGTAACTTGGCTCATTGCTAACTTTCTGAAAATAACACTTAAAAAATGACTGACGGCTTGAATAGATTTATTTTTAAGTTTTGAAAAAGCTCTGTCAGAAACCAAAAATCATTCAAGACACTGATACAAAATGACCAGAATGAAGCGAGCATTAGCTGTTGCTAATTTGTTGACCATTCATCTCAGCTCAACACGTATTAATAAAATCATTTCATATTGTTGACTGATTTATATGTATTTTTTATTCAAATGTCTAAAAGATTAATGGACTATTTGAACATGCTCAAATCTTAGAGTTTTTCAGAGTTCAAGAGTCTCAAACATAATACTGTAGGTCCAAATTTCCAACCTTTCTCCATGCATGTTTTTCTGAAGTTAACCCTTGATAATACTAATACAGAACAAGGAGTATCAAAAGACAACCAGTGATGAATCCATAATATAATAAAGCAATCAAATCAGATGTCTCTGTCATGATTAAAGCTACTGTAGGTAACTTTTATGGGTTAATTGTTATTAAAAATTAATAGAAAATAATCACCTTGTGTGTTTGTTGAAGAGAAACAAACAGGCTAGAACTTTTTGCCACAATACCAGAAGCTCCGTTCCTCTGCTGTTCTCTGTTTAAGGCTTTAAATGTGCAGAAACTCTTTCAGCCAATGAGGAGAAGTCAGAGGCAGAAATGGGTTCTTCAAGCTCACCGCATTTCTCTGTCGTCACTGTGCGTCCCGTGGCTGCCCCAGATATGAAAATGGGCCGTGGCTAAAAAGAATCCACTCATGGTGTTGCATGACCTAACACCTTTGCTGATGAAGTTGATGGATAAGCTCATCAAAAAGGAAAATGTACAGCAGGTGGAGAAATTGTTGGATACGTTTTTAGACTAGCAAAAGTGTGGAGAATGCTGTCATACAAACATCTGGAGGGCCAAAAAAGACTCACCTTGATTTCACCAAGTTTTCATCAGCCCACACATGCTGACTGATAAGATGTGAAGTGTCACATTTCTCTCAAGACAGAAATCTTGTGGGATGGATGAAATAGACTTCATGACCAGCTAATCCCAACAAGAGCTGTTAAAACAACTTTGCTTTCCGCTGGTTTTCCTGAGGGCTTGTTGGTTTGAATTTCTCAAGCTTTGGTCTCTTTCCCTCCTTTAACGTATTTACAGCAGCTCTGGCTCACCAGTGTTTGATATTAAATAAAAGGCCAAAATATACAGCATCAGGCTGGTTGATATTCCACACATGCCAGGTGGCCTGGAGGGTTTAAGCGTCAGGGTTTTCTTCGGTCCCAGAGACTGAGAGAAACTGAGATCTGTGGCTGTAAGGCAATGCTGAAGCCCCCCTGCCTCACTCTCTTATTGCCTGTATATATATATTTTTTTTACTCACTGTCTGCTTCTTTGTGTGACCACTGGGGCATCAAGCTTGTGCAGTCAGAATTGGATCAAATAATTGCATTTCTTTTCAAGCAAAACCCCAAAAATCTATCAAAGTAAACTGGACAGCAGGAGTGACAGACTCCAAGTACCAGACCAGAAGTTAATCAAGCAACAGCAGTGAGCCAAGGCCAAGTTTCAGAGTGACTGTATAGCCATATATCACACGGTACCTAAGTATAGTGCTGCTGTTACACCCAGTGACATTCTCACTTGTCACCACTGTATCCACTGATCCATCACACTATTCTAAGACCGTATCCTGTGTAATAGCCAGCGTGGAACAACAACAGCAGCTCATCATTGTGTCACACTGACCCACTGATGTGTTAAACTTCTGGTAGCCAGCCAGGTTGGAGAGGTTACTCTGAACATGTATTCGATTACAAATGATTGTTAGTGTCTCAAACATGTGCTGCCAAAGTTGTAATTAGTAACACACAGCGGTCAAAGGGATTACTCGAACCCTGTAATTATTCGGGTTATAGATTCAGTTACATTACTTTGACATTTGAGGCTCATTATTCCAGTAAATGAAAAATTAAAGTTAAGAAATTCTTAAGAATGTGAAAACATGATAAAAGAAATTTGTTTGAATCGTAACTTCTTAATCATTTGTGATTTCTATCAGTTTTTCTCTTCACTTTCTATCACTGGAAGCATTTTTTGAGTTTTCAATGTCACAAAGGACTTTATTTAATACAAATTGTGGTGTTCAGTGTTCTCTTGTAGCAAGAAAAGTAACAACGTCAGGGTTAAAATTAACTGTTTTGCTAATTTGCTTGTTTTAAAAAGTTGATAGGGCGAAAATTATGAGCCTTACATATTTTTTTATATAACAGTGCAGAAAAGGAAAATGGAATAAATCTGATGAAATAGAAGGTTTGCATAGTTTCCTTAACACCTGCCACGTCAAGTTTTTTATTTAATTTTTTACATCTATCTGTAAGAATAACTTTTTATAGTGTAACATACTACAAGTGTTATAGGCATTTTTAGTTTAAAATAAATCTGATCATGTAGCCGATGAATTATTATATATATATGAGTTAGAATTGCTATATTATCTCTGATTGCTTGCGGCCGAGAGGCGTAATTGTTTGGGCAGGTGACTTAGTAGCAATCAAATACTGACCCTGTCATGGTGATGGTTTTTGTCTATAATCCATTTTTTGGTACAATAAATTATCAACAAGTTTCAACAAGTTTTGGAGTGCATCTTGAAAAACACCACAGACTCAAACTGTTACCCAGCATCGCTACCCTCAGAAGCCGGGACAACAATTATTTTTTGTATGTAAATATAAGTGTTCAACCATGATGGCGCCGTGTGTAGATGTAGCGGCCTGGCGCTCTCCAACACTTAGCGGCTCTGTGTCTTCATCCAAGCTGCTACACTGAGGATTGCTGCCAAACTGTATTTCGTTGTGTATTAATACAATGACAATAAAGAATCTATCTATCTATCTATTACTGACCTCTTGGCTGATGACTAAATCATTTCATTTAGGTCCTGTATTTTCACGTCCTCACCATATACTTACTCATTAACACCTCTTGGGCTTTTCTCTGCTACTGGAAGTTGGCCCTCTGCTTCTAAATAGTTGTTAGTATGTTCATTCCTCCGCAGCGGTTTAGCGTGTGATCGATGAGCACCAGTTGGCTCTGTCACTACCACTAAGACAGTGATGGAGAGGGCCCTTGATCCTCGCTGTTATCCCCAAATACATTAGGATATAGATACATAACCAACAGTGAATTGTCTGTAAAGCCATAAAGAGCATGCAAATTCTGTTTACTGCCAAGTGTTGAATAATTGATATGGTGATAAAACTATTTTCCTACCGGAGTCATTCCGGCTGTTATGGTTGTTGTGGAGGCAACGGCGGAGTATTTTGTTATTAATAGCCTGGTAATTGTGAGTGGCAACCTGATTGATTCACTTCACTTCCTGTGAGAGCAATCACAGACACACAGACATTACCACACGCCGTACACAATCAGGCAAATGCATCCTTAATTCTCGCACACTCTCATTTCATGCGTACACACTTGCTCACACACTTCCTCAGTGTTAAAAGTGTCTGCTACATAATTAGCCTAGTTTAACAGTGTTAATAGGTTCCTCGGGGTCTTTCACGTGCAGATAGAAAAGCGGAAGATGTGCCAGCGATTGCAAAGAGGGAGAGGGAAAGATGTGTGTGTGTGTGAGTGTGTGTGTGTGTGTGTTGGTGCATACAGGTGTCTGTTGTTATGTAGAAATACAGCTGGTGCTTGTAGCACTGCATCATTTCATTTAACACATACACATATGGTGCAAAGTTTTTCCTCATGAGCCTACCCCGACCAATCTTAGCAGGTCCCTTGACCTTCTCACATCAGACAGGAAATTGGTTACATGCTCAAAGGCCCAGAAGGGCCTCAATAAGGCTAGTGTATGCTGTGCCAAGTGTAGGGGAAGACGTGATGTTTACCTGTTCAGAGACAGATCTGGTCACAGTGGAGGGAGGAATGTTAAAGGGCAACTTAATTGGGCAACAGAGTTCAAAGGTCAGGCTAGTTTGTATTTTATGGCATTGGGACAGTTTGGTTTTTCTATGGACATCACTATTTGGACTTGAACGGAGTGTCAAGTGTGTTTACTGTGTGTTCATGTGTGTGTTAGCACATATGTCTGTGTGTTGTTGTAATTACACTCCATCCATCATGGCAAAACCACACTGTCCCTCAGACTAACCATGTTTCTCTCTCCTAAAAGATCGCATTTGACCCAGATACTACTACTGCGAGCTGTTTATGACTATGAATGTGTGAACGCGTCTATTCATTTGTCTGTTTTGCGACGCCTTCTCACTTTAGCCCATCAGCTCCAACCATGCTTGTGCTTTCCCTTTTTTGGAAAGCATCCAAACACAGAATGCATTTGTAGTCTTTTTGTCAGTGTCTGAAGGTTAATAAAGCAGATACACTTCCTCATCAAAGCCTTGGCATGGATGTTACTCGGAGTACGCAAGCGTGCCCAGTTCCATCCACCCCTCCACCCCTCACTCCCACCACTCTCCATCTCTGCCTTTACTTTTGGAGTCTCTACAGGGGCAGCAGAGTGCAGCCTCTCTCTGATTGCTGTGACTTTGTCGATCACAGCAAGGGGAGAGCTCTGGCTCACACTTTGTCACATATGATCATAGACCTGATTATAATCACTTCCATACGTTTAGCAGGGTAGCATAATGTATGCCACAGATACACTTTCTTTCTTCTTCAAAGACGGAGAGTGAAAAATGTGTCCTGAAAAGCGACACCTAAATGAAGCAAAGTACTGTTTTTGAAAGGATATTTGGTCATTTATGTCCTTAGATAAAATGGTAATACTTCCGCTAAATGGATAAGCTGCTGAATATGAATGAATTTGTGTTTTTCTACAGAATGGAAATCTAAAATTATAAATGAACTCCTTTAAGGTAACACAGTGGTATTGCTATGAGAACAAACCTGCAAATCCTTCTCTAGCTTGTAAAGATTCATGACTGCCAGCAGCTCATGTCTCACACTTGGTCTCTAATATATCCCCCCACCAAGGACTTGTTGACAAAAGATCTGGATTAGGTAAGCCTAGACTAGATTAAATTAGATTATTGGATTAGATTTAATTAGCGATGTAGACATGGTAAAGCCTCATGATCAAAGAAGGGCAGTACAGGCGAACATTGCTGTGAGTGACAAACAGGCAGGGACCTACATATGGTCTGAGAGCTTTATGTGTCTTTATGATAGGTGAGAGGCATGTGGATATACGGTAGTATGTGCTGTGGGAGCTCTATGGCGGTGGCTGGTGTTAATGTGTTTATAGGTCCACTGAAATGAACTCAGCAGGGACTGCATGCGTCACTACCTTTTATTCACAATGTCAGTCCTTTTACAGCATTGTCCTCCTTTCACCTGATTTTCTCTCTCGTGGATCCACTACAAAAAGGCAATTCAAGAAACTCATGATATTTTTATATTTTTAAGATGATTTAACTGTTATTTTCATCATTATTCTTTCAAGAACCAGTTGCATAACTGGTTTCAAGGTAAACAAATGCCAGACAGAAATGTCACTGCTTTTTTTTTTCTTTTTGTTGAATAGATTAATGGCTTTGGATTGTATCTTAGTAAGTTATTATATAATCTTATATTTAGATTTAAATGTTGTTGCATTAAGCAAGCTTCATTTTAAGAACACTCAGCTTTGTGTTGTCGTCCAAGCTACATTAGTTATGAACTGGAGTGTCCTACCTGCATGGAAGAGTGTGTGATGATGATGTCGTGGGTCTATGGCTGCCTCTCGACTTCCTGTCGAAGCTTTCAGAATTTAATTTCAAATTAAGTCTTTTTGTACTTGTTACAATGTCTGATAGTGTTTTGTTGTGGCCAAATTTGTATGCTAATTTAAAGACATCTCATTAAAGCCACGCTCAGTGATATTTTTATCCTAAAGTATCGTTCTAAGAAAGCACGCTGTTCAGTACTCACCCATCACCAAATGGCACACAGATGTGCCAAGTTAGTGACCAGCTGGAAAGCAAAGTGGAACATTCAGCTAAAGAGCCAAACATTATTTTCAGGAATTGCTTTTGTCTGTTAGATATGTAAAAACATGTTCGCTGTAACAACTTTATAAGGTGAAAATCTTGTTCTGCCCGCCCCAAGTGGCAAAAAAAAGCAGCTTGTAATTTAATTTTTGCTTCACTGGCAGTTTTTTTTGTAGTGAACATAAAACTTACTATATGTCAAGCCCACTCTCTTTATCTTAAGTCCTACAGTTCATGTCAATGTACTCATCTGCCCTCCTATATATATACCCCCCTGTCCTCCAATAATTTCTTTCTTCTTTGTGTGTTCCTCTGAGTAGCATGGCAACATAAATAACGAGTGCTCGCAATTCTGGGTAGGTAATCCTTTCTCTTGTCGGAGCTGGCACTGGGAGTGCGACAGGGACTGATGGATGCAGGGACAGCTTATTGGCAAGGACAGCTTGCATGCCAGCATCAACACCATAGCTGATCCCAGGATAATACGATTGGATACTCACTCTTGGATACCACAACACGCACGCACGCACACACACACACAGATAGACATACACAGCTGAATCACACTCACCCCACATGCTGAAACAGCATTTCAGCAGCAGCAGCAGTGCTCTTTATCTCCCTTTATTGGGACAGTTCTGCCTTTGGTCTTTCCTCTGAGACCACTTCTTACATTCTGAAGGTGTGTGTCTGTGTGAATGTGGATATGTTTAGTTCAGTGTGTCAAACACACCTCCTCTGTGTAAAGGCAGCCAGTGTTGCTTCACTTCCTGTAAATACTCAACATATGACGCCAGATGCTTTGAGTTGAAGTTGCTCGGGTGTTTGTGCGCTTGTTGCACAAGCACCCTTTTCACTGAATTACATTTGTTTACAATGGAGCAGGCAATTTGTCAGTTTGTCTAACTGCATGTGTGGGAGACCGACTCGGTTCTCTCTGTCTAATGAATTTCCTCCTACAGCACTAATGTCATTAACGACAGGTAGGGATGAGGCTAATGTAATCAAATCCTTGCAGTAATTGCAACTCTCCCCAGAACAGGCCTAGGTACGCCACACCGATGAAAAGAAGCAGCTCATTAGGAGTGCTTGTAAGCGATACAGCACCGGCATCAACGGAGGCGCCTCCTCCAATGAAGGTGCCATCAGGAAGATCCAGTGAGAGAGAAACACTGAACGTGAAATAGCAGATCAAAATCTAGTGGAGGTTATTTGCCTTTTAATTGGGCGGGACATATGAGGTTTCAGTGTCAGCTGGTCATTGTGCACCATCTTACTCCCCCGTTCTGAGAGGCTTCGTAATGTGTTTTCAGCATGTCAAGAAGAAAGGAGGAGCGGAGACTGATGTGGTAACTATGTTTCTATTTGACTTGTTATGGGAAAACAGGTTGGCAGGTTTGATGCATGATGTTTGTTACATAGGCGGGGCCACTGGTTATGGATAATAAACTTAAGTAGGGTAAAACCGAAAGGGGCAAAAGTTGGAGTTAAAATTATACAATTCAAAACATGTCAGAGCAGTTTTTAGATAATTCTTGCCATTAATTTAATGCTGTTATATTGTTTGAAGAGCCCTCTGCAGCAGTATGTTTATGCTTGATATATTATTACACAGTTTTAAGTTATATTTCCTTTCGATTTATGCTTTCTGCACATTTGATGAATGTCAACATGAAATTCACCAAGCAGTGTCATCTTTTTTGGCCATTTCAATTCATCTTCTGTAGGGTTCTTAACCAAAATATAAAATACCAAGGTTTCAACTTTCAGAGATAAATGACAGTCTACTGAGACAATTAACAATTTAGACATATACCGGGCGTCTCTATTCAGAGTTACCTCCACTGTTAACAGAGAAGATTTCTTTGGGCCATCTTTGAAACAGAAGTTTATGTTTCAAATCACCATGAAAAGTGTCTTTTTATGGAAAAGCGTATTTCTCAAGTTAATTATTTTAAGTACAATAATCAGTCTGTCAAATTTACAAATATCTTATTTTAAAAATAATTTAGTTTATATCCTCTGCCGTCCATTCCATATTATTCCATATTCATTTAACCATGTTTAGAATCACATCAATGTCCTTTTCAGGCAAAAGAAGTCAGACGAAATGGAAGCATAATATTACAAAGTCTCAACCAGCATAATTCAAATAATACTTTGAAGCTAATTTGCAAAATGTTACAACATAAGCCTTTAAGGTGAGGCTGTCAGCAGAGTTTGCGCTATAAAAGCACTACGGTGACAGTTTTTGAACCCATTGTGACAGATTTCAAGCCGAGCACTGACTTGTGCACTGAAGTGTTGCTGGAAAAGAGGAACATGATTGCATTAATGTCATGACAGCAGGGGCCCTTACTTTCTCTCACTCTCTTTGCCAGCGGAGGTGTCTGATTCTGTTTAGGTCACTCTAGTCTAAATAGTTTGTGGTCAGAGAGCCGTGGATTCCTCAGTTATACATGGTTTTTCTGAGAAGCTGTATGAAAGAATGTCTGGTCTACATATCTTTTGTGCCCCTTGAAGACAAACAGACCAGAAGCTATTCCTAGCCACAGATGCTAGCTGATTCACTGTGGTGTACTTTTTATTTAAGGAGTTACAATCATCCACCCACCTAAAAAAGTATTAGTGGAATAACATGTTTTCATGAAGGGAGGAGTGTGTGTGTGTGCATGTGTTTGTTTTTGGGTGACGTGACGATACAGTGCGGACTTTATGCATGCAAGAATGTGCAAGCATAAATGGACTGCACTTAATCTATGTGTATAAAACACAGTGCTGCACCTGTGTCCAACTTCCATTCCTCTTCTTCCTCTCTTCTCTCCCGAAGGCAACTTGTTTCCTCCCATCTCCATCAGACATGCTATCTAAGCTCAGGCTCTCTGTTTTCTGCAGAGTGCATGCAATACCTGTTTGTCACATAAGCTGTGTGGGAAAATTACATGGTTCTGTCACTGGAGCGTGGGAGCTTGTTTGGGCTCTGCAGATAACTATTGGAGCCCATTAAACAATAATTGCATTGGTGTTGAGAGAAGAAGATGAGCTGATAGAGGCGCATCATTCTTACTTAGCCTATTTTTTCCTTCTTAAATATATATACAGTATAAATGTATATATATAATATTAGAGTCTCCTATCCTAAAGCAAAAATCCATCTACTTTTCCTGCAAAATCTATGTCCAACCAGCTCTGAATTAATCCCTTTCCCCAGACATATGACAGAGCACACAACGCTACCGGTAGCTGGACTCTGATATAGCTGGCTCTAAATTTGTGGTTAAAATTAGAGAAATACTAGCAAAAGACTTTCCTCACGGGTTGTGTACAGCTTTTTCTGGCATGATTTACAGTGAAAGTGAGTACAGGGAAAGCCAGTGCTAGTCAGTACTAATAATTCTGAGTGATTCTCTGAACCATTCATGTTTAAGCCAGTGGTGGCAAAATGTCCTTGATGCTATTTCTGAATCTGGTCATCATCGACATAGGCCGAACGCCACTGGCAAGGCTCTCAATCCACCAGCTTTTTGTGTAACACCTCAGCCAACAGATGCCTCCAGGGATGAATACGACCACTTATTAAGAAATTAATTGGATTCATTCCTGGCTGGGAAAAACTCTTCAACACATCTTCCAAATATTGCTCTTACTTTAGCGGTGTCATGAGACTGTGTTGTTTAGATGTTACAGATTGTGTCAGATGTTTGCTGAAGCAGGTAATAAATTGATAAAAGGTGAAAGGCACAGGCCAAAGCAGTTTGTAAAATAAACACCTCGTAGATAGGCCTTTGCACAAATTACCATCCAAAATGTTTGCAGTCCCGGATTTGAGAATAAAGATTGTGTCTTCTCATCTGTGTGTGTGTGTGTTTGTGTGTGTGTGTGTTTGTGTGTGTAGCTGGTTGACGGTGCAGTGTGTGTATGTTGTGACTGTGGCTGAGCCTGGGTTTGTCCATGTCTAAGTATATCCAATGTTGTATGGAACCTCTCCCAGTGTCTGTGGTTACTCTTAGTGGGCAGTTCCCCAGTTGAGTTTGTGGTGAAATGTGAACAAGGCGAATATGGGCCTGTTTTCCTGCATGAGCTAACTTTAGCATGCTGAAAGCAGGCGGGGATTTGAATAGTAGTGCAAAAGCTGGACTGGTCTGTTTTTTGTGGTTGAAAAATGAATCGGGCCACACTGAATGGAGTCGCTTTTTGCAAATTGTGAAATCTGGACTGCATGATGAAGCACAAGATAAATACGGTATTCCTTGAAGTTCAATAAAAGATGCTTCAGATATAGTTTTTCTTTTGAAAACACTATGCATATGATTACATGCAGATGAACAGATGTTTTTCCTCATCCTTTCATAGACTTGCTGATCAATAACTATTTATAAGGATCCATTCATACCATCTTTTAACAGCATCTCAAAGAAAGGATTAAACTGCACTTCAGAGAAAATTTAGACAGATGAGGAAAAGCAGAAGTTTACCCTCGCTATATCTTTCCTTAATCTGTTACATCTCTAACTGCACATGATTCATGTTTATGTTCACCTACACTCATTGTATCTTATTCTGCATGGATTGTTACAACAAAAGTGGGTTTACAATTCAGTACAATTCACAGGAGGATACATATGTATAGGCTACTATGCTGTATTATTGACCATGTTGTTAAGAATGCCCACAATCCATACCAGCAAATGTAAATGTAAAACACATAAATCTGCAATTGTCTGTGTGCTTACAAACAACCATATTCAAAGATCGAAAAAAAGATCTGTCTTTCAAACAATTATGAGACAATCCTGCACACATCAGTAGGTTCTGGGGGCTGCATGTTGGAGATGTAGAAATATATCAGTCTGAGAACAAGCAAAGAAGTGAGGGATGAAGAAGACTCAGAAAGTGTGTGTGAGAGAGGAAGATGTGTTTGATGTTGATGTTGAGTGAGTGTTTGTTGACGGCGTGGTTAGTATGGAACTGCACAACAGAAAACTCCAACAGTCACAATAGCTATCTCACACAGGCTCCACCCTCCACTGGACTCTATGGGTAATACTCTCCACCAATCACACGCATGTATTCGCCCATTGAACTTTGCATAAACGTAGCTGGCCAATCAGGACGTGCCTACCTGAATATGCGTGGAGCTCACAGTATTTAAGGCAGCGTCACTGCTGTCCGCCATCCTTACTCTTCAGGGATCTGCGAGTTTGCTCACTGATTAGCGCTTTCCAGGGATGGAGTCGCCACTCCAAGAAGCTCGCTTCTCGCTTCAAGTTAGGGTTCGCGATCAACTGGAGGAAGAGCAGCCCCCAGCTGCAACAACAGGTATAATATCTGGGAGTTGTGCTCGACTTGCCTGGGGAGAGTAGGAGTTGGAGAGAGGTGGAGTGTGGCCTCCGACAGAGAGCCCACTCATCAACCTCCTTGAACTCCAGGCTGTGTTTTTGGTCCTCCAACACTTCAAGCCCCTGGTACAGGGGAGACATGTGTTGGTGAGGGCTGACAACTGCACCACAATGGACTACATCAACAGGCAGGGCGGGGTTTGGTCCGCTGCCCTGTTGAGTTTGGTGGAGAACCTGTGGAGATGGGCATCAGAGGATCTCTTGTCTCTGATGGTGCTCCATGTTCTGGAACCGGAGAACAGGAGAGCCAACCTCATGTTGAGGGGCGGCCACCTGCCAGACAAGTGGAGGCTTTACCCCGAGGTGGTGAGGCTGATTTGGGCTGGGTTCGGGAAGGGTGGAAGTGTCTGTCTCATGCCACTATTAAAGTGTATGCAGCAGCCATTTCTTCCTGTCACAAGGGTTTTGGCAACAGACCGGTCTTTAGCCACCCTCTTGTGAAACATTTCTTGCAGGGGGTCAGAAGGCAATGCCCGGTGATGTGTCCCTCTACCCCCCAATGGAAACTGCCACTGGTGCTCAAGGCTCTGGTGAAGGATCCTTACAAGCCTTTGACATTCAAGACAGCTTTGCTGCTTGCTCTGACCTCAGCTAAGAGAGTGTGTGAGCTAAGTGCCCTGTCAGCTCACTCTGCATGCTGCTTTGTGGTGAATGTAGTTGAACTACTCTCAGACCTCCACCCCATGCAGGGAACTAGGAGGCAAAAATACATCTGCTTTGCCCAGTTTGTGCCTTTGCATGTTATGTTGAATGCACCGCCCCCATCAGATGCACAGAGCAGCTGTTCAAGTGCTACAGGGATGGTTTGGCTGGAAAAGCCCTTTTCAAGAAACACCTTGCTAGGTGGCTTTGTGAGTGCATCTCCCAAGCCTATAAGCAGGCAGGAAGAGACCCTCCCACTGTGGTCCGTACACACTCTACACACAGTGTGGCAGTGTTGGCAGCCTTGTTTAGTGGGATGAGTGTTAAGGACATATGCCCAGCAGCATAATGGTCTATGCCCTGTCCATTCATACAGCTCTATCTTGGCTACGCCAGGCTCCCTTTCACAGTCTATGCTAGCTGGAACGACCCAAGACTGATGAAAAGGGTGGATGTTTGTGTCAGCTGTGTTTCACCTGACCCCCTCTGGGCATGATACACCTGCATTTTTCCTGTGCTCCTTGATGACCCACAGAATGAGGTGTGCAGAGGGCCTGTGGCCTGACAGTGGACCCCTGTGAGGTTGGGCCATGGCCTTACTCAGTTAAGTTGTATGCTGTCTGGGTTGGCTGGGGCCCCCTACTTCACTGCTGAGGCAGCCTAGGCTATGAGAAGAAGGTGGGCTGCAGCGACTGAATTGTTTTATTTCTCAATAATTTTGATATTACTGAGTGTGAAGTTATAGAGTATGAAATTACCCACAAAAATCTATCATTAATCTTAAGATTAATAAGTGATTGGCTTAGTTGCCAATCAGGAGCGCACACAAGAGAGGCTGTCACTGATTGTACTTCTCGCCCCATCCATAATTGTATCATTAGTGAACTTTTAGCCCCACTGTTCCACTCTTCAAGAAATACAGTATTATATTAGGTCTAGTATTAGTGTTATCAGTACAATGGGCACACATTGTGGGGGTTATTCAGTTTCTTCCTGTTTATGTCTAGCCGTAGTACGGCAGCTTTGTAGGACAAACGTACATGTTGACATTACCTCAACAATCGCCAGCTACACTGGTCCAGTCCAGCAGATGGTGACAATGTGACAAAAAGGAGCGGACAATAGCAAGATGGCATGGAAGGCCAAACTGTACTATTTCATATTTGCATTGCTGAAACTATCACAGAAGCAGAAATACACTTTCAAAGGTTTGTTTTGTTTTCTAGAGGATCCTAGAAAGTAAATGGAGTAAACGTAACAGTCTTGTATAACTGGAGTCAAAGCTTAGTGCACCAAGCTGGACAACAACATTGCCAGTGTAAAAGAAGCCCTCAGTGCCTGTACCCCAATCCAGGTAAAGAATCTGGCTGCTCTAGTAAGTCATTTGATCTGTTTATCCAACATTTTTGTCCAGAGTGAAATAATGTTTGGATGGATTGCCATGACAACATACTTCAAACACTGAATTTTGCTGTCAGTGGAGTCTGACGGCACATCTAAAATCGAAATAATAATTAGGTAAGATGGACTTTCATCTGACGCCAATTCTGACAGTTTATAGTGCAATTTCTATCACTTAAAAATTCCACAGAAGGTGTCAGTATCCTAAATTAACATGTAATATTAATACACCACTTGTAAATGGACATCACACTTGATTTGAGTCTAGTTTGCTCTCAATTTGGAACAAAATGGCACCCTCCTGACTAATGTGTGCTTGCATTCGACTGGTTGTACATTTATCAAATTACTAATTGTGCACTTATACAGTACAAATTATGTATGCTCTCCACCAAAGCCTACTGGTATAACATGTATCATTGTGTGTTTTTTAGCTCCAGACAGGCACAAAATGAATATACTAAAAAATGTCAACCTTTGTAAGTTTGTTTACTTGTTAAATAAGCTGTTTTGTCTAGTTCTTATATCTCTTCTAATACCCTCTGTCCAATGTGTGTGCCAACTTGCACATATACACTCATATACAGCCTCAGTGATAGGATCAGTGTGATGCTGTATAAATTTCCCCTGGTGAAACATTTTTTTTTGCCAGGACACACTGGCACATACTCTCGTGCACAAGTAAATACACACAGACGGTGAACAAATGCCCTCCCTGTGCGCTGCCAAAGAACTGCTGCAAACAAAGATTAGAGAAAACACATCAATTTATGTGCCACTGCTTTTTCATTTACTCTCAGGCTCGGGCCGGGGGTGACAGGGACTGCAAACACTCAGTTCTAGCTTTCGACTCCCAAGCCAGCCGCGCTATAGTTGAAGCTTCTTTTTCAATAAGCGCCAAACTGATTCCTGTATAATTACACTCATTAGAGAATCGCAGTCTGGACTTTATATAATCAACACTGATGCACTGGATACAGAGACATGGAGCTTCAAAGACCTCAGGCCCGTTCTGTAGTTGCAGTAATGACAATACAGCAGTGATGACAGTAATGATACTTTGATTATGCCAATTATACAAGGGCCTTTGTGCTCTCTTTACCAATCTCTTTCTCTTTCTGTTTCTCCTCCTGTCTCTCTTCCATCACTGAATTGATGTAGTGAAGTGCCCTGAGCTCTAGATGATTGTCAGGAGAATTTTGATCCTTACCCATCTGATATACGTCAGACAGGGAAACAGAATATCCTCGCCTGCAGCCATATTGTCAGGACTGCTTAATAGTGAGGAATGCTAACTACTGATGTTTTTGCATGCAACTGTTTTAATTTTTTACTACTGTTTTCTTTTCTTTCATGCATGTGTATCTGTATCTCCTCAGAGCCAGTGTGTTCTGGCTGCTGCAATGCTTGTTGACTTCATTGGATTATATTTTTTTTGTTGATTGTGTTTGTTTATATTGCTGAGGTCAGTCCGTGTACTGTGGGCAGCAGAGGATATATTTAGTCAAGTCTAAATACCTCTGTTTATTTGTACATGTTTGTTGACTTACTTACTCCTCATTTTCAGAATCCGAGCAACTTATGTTTGTGCCTGTAACTGTACACATGCATGCGTGTATGTCAGCAGTGTGTGCACACGCTTGTGTTTTCCTGACAGTTTGAAATGTACAGTATGTGGTCAGGTGGCCTTTATGAGAATCTCTGTGTCTCATTGGCTTGCACTTTTCGGTGTCCCCCTCTCATCAGGGTGATTTAGGAGCTGCTAAAATGCCTGCAGTGTTTGCACTGGACCATCTGGAGGCCAGTTTCTGCCTGCAACAGGAAGAACCAACACCCCCATGCCAACTGTGGCCACAGTGGATGGGTGGGGGTGCTCTTCGAGGTGGGCCGGTGGTTAGAGCTGGTCTGAGCTAGGGAAAGTGCGATAGTATTTCAGGATCAGTGAGCAGCAGACACAAGATCATAAATAGAGTTTTTATTGCCGAGCTGCTATGCTGGGTGAGCTTGGGTCTTTCAGCAAGATCACAGCAGTGATTGATGGTTCCCATGTGCCATGGGAGGAGGGTGTGCGGTGTAAGCGGGTGGGGGTGGAGGAGGGCGGGGGGCACATCAGACAGCGGAAACAGCGGACATGGCAAGGCTGGCAAAGCCTCCTGCCCTCCCTCAGGGTTACCCCCTGACAATCTCCTGTCCTGTGTCAGCCTACAGATCTCTGTGCCCAGCCACAGCATGGGATCTTGTCTCACACAGCTTCTTTCTAGAAGTGGAAGAGTCTCTGCAATCACACTTATATATGCAGAGGTGAAAGCTGTGAAAACCTTTTGGTCCTGGTGAGCCTCCATCCAGCAGGTGGATTCATAGCTACTGTACATGAAAGTAGCTTATCCCCTTCACTCTCCAGGTACTAGAAACTTCACAGTGAAACGAGGACCACCCAGGGTATTGGTTTATTGAAATGTCCTCAGACATGACATCTGTTTCTTTCTCTATTTAGGAATATCCATCAGAATCATGCACGTGATGCAAAAATGGCACAGGAGTATAAACTTGAGATTTAGAGCATGAGATCTTTAATTTTAGTATGAGCAGTCTATACCCTTTAAAAATGAATGTCTGTTGAAATGTCTTTAAAATAACAACTAAATTGTACGAGATACAATGCAAAATGGTAAATGAATGCATTCATGATTTATTCATATTTGTCTTGTTGCACACAGTATGTATCAGGTGCCAACGTATACGTTATTAAAACAATACTTGTCTTACTTTTTAAAAAAGCTGAAGCTAAAATAGAATATGCAATTCCTGTGAAAAAGTTGTCCTTTTGCTCTTTAACAACGTAACTCACATTCAAAATGCAGATGGTGTAGTAGGATAAAAACACTTTCCTCTCCTCTCTACAATCTGCCTAGTTTTGTGTCATGCTGCATACATATCCAGTGAAGCTCTAAGGTTAGTGTAATTCATACCAATTTGCAAAAAAAAAAAAAATCACTATTAGCATCTAAAGCTAAATGAACTGTTTCTGCAATGAGATGATTTTGTCAGACCTGTGCCAGATTGGTCACTATGGTAACAGGCATGCTTATTTCATCTCTGCAGGAGGCTAAACTGTATCACAAAATGACAAGCATGAGGTTAAGACCAACTTTTTGAGGGTAGACACCGAACTTGCTTTTTATCCTCAAAAGCATGAGCAGTCTTTGAGATCGTCTAATAGTCTGTTATATCTGAATGTTAGGATTGTTTTGTTGACTATGAAGGTTGTGACGGAGGACAGAGGGATGTAATATGCTCTGTATGTTATGTTCTATAGGTCGTCATTGAGGGTTTTGTTTTTACAACCATGCTAATTTGGGGTGGCTTGCTGAGTAGTTTGGCAGGAGTGTGAGGAGGTTGTGTGGTTAAGGACCACAGAGATTTTTTTCATTCGGTGCCAGAGAGCAGCATTGCTCAAAGCTTTCAAGAAAACATCTGATGGAGTCTCTTGAGTGCTCCCAGATTGGCAACGTGAATGGCAGCTTTCATGGAGACTGCTTGCCCTAATGTGTTTTTGAGCACTGTGTGTGAGTGTGTATGTCTTTGAGAGAGAGAGAGAGAGAGAGAGAGAGAGCAAGAGAGAGAGAGCACATTTGTGTGTGAGTTTTTTTTCATGCGTTCAGGCATGTATGCATCATAGACTTTGGTCTGTGTGTATGTGTGTGTGTCTGGGCGGTTTGGGTGTTTACGTAAATAACTCAAGGTGGAGGCCAAAATCCAGCAGCAGAAATGCACAGCTGGGTGTATTTCAGGGACTTTTTCCAATGGTGATGTCTCAATCCTTTGCAGAGCTACTGTAGACCTACCTTTTCATTTATTTATGGAGACACAAGCTGCATGTGAAACAAACTGCTCCTCTCTGGGACTGTCTAACCTGTTAAGGCTTCTACTCTGACCACAGAGTCCTCCTTGGAAAAACTGAGGTGTTCAAGCAGCAGACTTTTTTGACAAAGCTGTCATTTTGCTTCTTTGTCTCCTTCTATATCACTGTCCTGCTTTCTCCTTTAACCCCCCATATATCCGGCCCTCAGGAGGTTCTCATACATTTTTACAGCTGAAGGTTTCTTCTGATCACAAGGATGATTTGTGCTTCCTCAGTAACTTGTTCGAGTTGTACAAACTTAAGAGATGAAAGTAATGTTTCAGCTTACTCTAAGCTCATACAGTTGTATATTTGGTTCAGTTTCTGTTAGTTGTATCTGTAACTAATTTGAACCTAATGCCTTTCCATCCCTAATTATTTTAACTTATTGTTTATTTATTAGATTTCTTCCTCTCCTGCGCAAGAGTTTGCTTAAAAATCATGTATAGCAGAGTGGTAGCTAAAAGGGTGTTTGTGTATTTGTCTATATATCTCTATATCAAATCTTTAAATCTTGTATAGAAAAATATATCTTTAATTCGCAAACAAACAGAACTAAAAGTAAATGTCAGCACTTATGAGCAGAGCTGTTTCATAAGCCCCAGACTCCTGGTTGTTTTCCTGCTCGCCTATCTGATCCAGGCACCTCTTGGCTGAGATCTTAGACAGAGGCAGTGTAGCTACTCCTGCAGCATTTTGGCTTGCAGGGGTGCACAGACAGCAAGCAGGCATGGAGTCATCATCATAAGTGAAACAGCTTGTCAGAGGGTCCTCACTAGTCCTCAAAGAGCCACACAGCAGCACTCTGTCTCCCCCAAGTGGTGCCTCATTGCACCCCAGGACCACTGCCGCTTGGTCTTGCCACTTCAAGTATGGTAGACCTCCAGTGTGACCATATGTGCATTTGTGTCCAGTCTTCTCCTTTCACTGTGTTTCCTGATGTCTTCATGAGTATGTGTGTGTGTGCACACTGAGGGTGTAACTGTGTTTGGAAGGTGCTGACAAGCATGACTTACATCGGACAGGAAAGGAGTCAGATTCCACACACTCCTCTACAAAGCTTTGGGAATCAGGGGTATTTTTGCCTGTGTGTGTGTTCTGTTTTATCAGGGTGGCTTTGTATGCTGGCCGTGCCAGGTCAGACCAGGCTGAGGAAAATGATACCTCCATCTGCAGGAGACAGGATACACTATGTTGCACGCTGTGTTGCACATGCTAACACTGGGGTGCTTTGGGAAGGGAGGGAGGCGCGTCAGACATGTGGTCTCTGATAAAACTTTTGTACATGATGGTGTAGTCTGACACCTGAGCTGTAAATGATAACCTCTAAGTAACACTGCTCTTTTTGCTTTTTATTTTGGTCTCTTCTGCTGTTCCTTATGTTGTCACTCTGTATGTCCTTTCTTTTGTATTTATCACCTCTCTCCCTCCCATTCTCTTCTTCTGTTACAGGTATGAAACGTCCGTTCAGCCAATCAGCTCTGCCGGACACCCAGCTGGACGGGACGGGGCTTGACGCTGGGTTGGGAGTGCAGATGGACGGGGAAATTTGCTGCGACACCCAGAATGAAGCTGCAGTATCAGACGAGCAGTCACCAGGGGGCGCCCTGCCTTCTGCACTCTACAGACCCAAAAGGGAGAGGAAGCAGCGGAGCTACACCTTGTGTGAGGTTTGCAACATCCAACTCAACTCAGCCGCACAGGCCCAGATCCACTACAACGGCAAATCCCACCAGAAAAGGCTCAAGCAGATCAGCAATGGCAAGATGCCAAGTAACACAGGTAGGCCTGGAGCACTGCTTGACTGACCAGTTGTTTGTTTATTGTTGCAAAATTAGATATAAAAGCAGAACATTGGATATAATGCTCTGCCACCGGATTTGGGAACATTGTCTAGCACAATAGGGCCATGCAGATTAACAGAATCCCACACACTGTTCACAGCACACTGTCATGAGTCTCTCTGTGCCAACCCCCCCCCCCCCCCCCCCCCCTACTTGTATTCAATAGAAGTTAAACAAATGGGATTCAATTTGCTGAAATGTTCAGATGCAGCCTTGGGCTGAGGACACACACAAACACATACACACATAAGTAGAGCGGAGCTAAGTGAAGTCAGCAAGTGAGAAGCTAATTAAGTGCCGGTTGTGTTTGATGGTTGTGTTCCTGGGAGTGATGCGGCTGGAGTGAAGTTGGACATTTTGTGATTCTAGTCACAGCCTCGATTAGGACTCTGCTCCAGGGGAATCAGTCTCTCAGTTAAGTCTGACTCTTTCACACTCCTGGTTTCTCTTTTGCTCTTTCTTCAGCCTTGCCAAAAGGATGTGGACACACCCGATACTCACACAAAACACTTAAACACACTGACGGGCAATAATCTCACATATCCCTTTAGAAAATACATATATATATATATAGAAAAAGAAAATACATGGAAACCCATTTAAAGCACAAATTGTCATACATGTAGATCATAAGATCATAGCAACAGGTTGACCTATCTTGTAAGAATGAAGGATCACAGTTTTACATGACTGCTTGGTTAATTGACAGGAAGAAACATGATGATTGTGTCTCAGCACAGCAAGTTTCCTGAACTGGAAGACATCTAAATTAACCAATCACATGACTTTCATCTACTCTCCAGAATTGAACACTGTCAGCAGGGCCTCACTGATAATTTGTTTGGATGTGTGTGTGTGTGTGTGTATTTGTGTATCTGTGCATCTGTATGTTTGTGTCTCTTCCTTTGTTTTTTGATAGAGCTTGGCAGTATTTCAACTAGCACCATGTGAAACTGGCATTTTGTTACATCAGGATCTAAAAATTCTCAAAGCAAAGTAATCTCGTCCTGATGGAAGATCTATAAGGTTAAATGTCAAGCCCTGAAAAAATATTTCTAAGGCAGCAGCGGACTAATGCTTAAGGAAGTAGGCTTGTTCAAGAATTTAGACAGCTGAAGAGAGAAAAGTCAAGATACTCTTTACAAGGCACTTAACAACCAACAATAGAGGTGCCTAGTGGACAACAAACATGTACAGGACATTCTTTGCTAAAAAGGACAAAAGACACTCAGTTAAAAATGGATAAATAAAGTACTGAAATTCCCTTTAGCTGACGCTGAGTTACGCTGTAAGAAGCACAATTTGTATAACCTAGTTTAGTGCAACTTAAACGAGTGCATAATGTTAAAGATACACTATTTGTCTTGATAAAATAAGATGAGATGCTGATTTTAATGGTCAACTCATCATCCTGTTTCATTATGTGAGCAAAAAATGTACAGTTCTTACACAAAATCCACAGTGACGATGCATTTCCTGTCAAATAAGTTATCCTTTGCTTTAGAAAAAATGTATTTGGGTAACTTTGCTTGGTATTTTTCAGAAACATTTACATAATGTTGTTAGTTATGTGTTTAGTTTAGATTTGTTTGTGTAAGGCTGTTTTCTTACTTTTGATAATACTTTTGATATTATAATGAGCGGTGCCAGTAAATGCCACAGTTATTTTATGGAGGGAGGAGGTGGAGGGGGTGTTATTTTAAAAAACGCACGAGGTAGAAAAAGGCTAAAAGTGAAGGTGTCCAACTTTTTCATGTACAACCAAAAAAACATTTCAGTGTTTGTTTGTTTTTCTCACTAATGATGACAGCGGAGTAGTTTGTAGCCAAGGATGATGACTAATCAGTAGATCTGAGTCTCTCTGTGTATCAGTGCCCTTGCAAGAGATGCTTGCTTTTCTCACTCTCTCTCTCTCTCTCTCTCTCTCTCTCACTGTAACTTAGTGGAAGAAAAAAAATAATTACAGCAACTACACTCTAATTCAGTGCAATTAAGATTACGTGTCTTCTTGGGATTAGTCCAGTTTCTGTTCTCATTTAATGATTTTCTAAGAACCTCAGGAATCATATCCTGTGACTAATTTGTGATATGTGTGAATCAAATCAATCAAATCAGTAAGGAATTACCTTTCTCAGGCGGCGGTTATGACAGTCGATCAGATCAATATTTTATATTTGTGCTTCATTTGACAGCAGACAATCAGATGTCAATGATAACACATGGCTCTATGGAAATGGGAAGTTAATTACTGAGGAGAAGAGTATGTTATCAACACTGTTTGTCAAAAGCAAAGCAAAAGCAAAAAGAGGAAAAAAAAGAAGATATTTAAACATCTGTCAATGTGGGCAGCAAATCTTTTGGAAAAATTGTTCTGAAAATGCCAGTGTTGAAAGAAAACCCTTGACAGTGAAAAGTGTTTTCAGATTTATCTCCATTAGTGCGGTCAAGGCCTGAGATCAGCACATAAGAATGTCATTTATTTGGAGCTGAAATTTTGGTTTTAGCATTTATATACGAAGTGCTTCGGTCTTACTTTTTGGTGAGAACTTCCTCATCCATAAAATACTCATGAGTCTAGTATTTCTGAGAGTTTCTACGCTGATGGGCCCACACACAGATAGACATATACCCCGTCAGACTGGGTGTTCCCTGAAAAAAAAGACATAAATAACATATGCATACCCTGAAAAGGGCTGCATGGTCCTTTTTACAAGACATGAAAAATGCCATTCATTCACACACACACACACACACACACACACCATCCAAATTTAAAGCCCTGGCACCGTTGGCTCTCATTGGGCCTTATCAACGGCTGTTGGCCTGACTCAGCACGTTGAAGCTGCAGCAGGGGTGAGATGGAGCTGTCTGACTGACTGTTCAGCCTAGCGAATCCGCGAGTTTACCAGTTACGTGCAGTAGCTCCTTAATTTTAACCTTCACATTTCCTTTTCTTTTTCTCAAATGGAAAACACTACAAACTGATTGTATCAGTTCAAAGCAAAAAGAAAAACAACTTTATAGCGCTGCAACTTTTTTTTTATCATTGGACATATTCTCGTTGGAAGTGATTCGCAGTGGCGCGACAATGGCCCTTTGTTTTTGTTTGTCTCTCCTTGATGCTTGGTTACTTATTAGATTATTTCTTCTCACGGAAGGCAGTCAGATTGCAGCCGGCTGTAGTCTTTGTTGTGTTTCTAAGTGAAACTTTTAAAAAAAGAAGACATGAGGTGATGCAGAGTGTTTGATCATTTGGCCTCTGTCGTCACTAGCTCTTTGAAGTCGGCTCGGTGTGTCAAGCCACTTACATGCAGCCGAACATGAAACAAATTTCATAAATTCTATAATATACCAGAAACTTTGTCATACAGGGCATGGGCCACATGTGATCTAGTCTAAATCCCCTGTTATGGTACACTGCTGCAGGTGATGCAGACTGCATATATATAAAAGTTTGTGTGTTTATTTGTTGTGTTGTGCATTGTGTGTGCAAGCGTGTTTGTGTGTGTGTGTGTGTGTGTGTGAGAGAGAGAGGCGCAGGGCATGCTGAACTGTTGTGGTGTGCAGATTCTCTCTGACATGCAGTCACAATCACACAGCCTTATCTCTGCTCACCTTCTGCTGACTCCCCCAGGCAGCCAGCTCCACCACAGCTTCTCTGCCCTGTATGTGTGTGTGCATGTGTGTGTGTGTGTATGTGTGCATCTTGCATGTCTGGTTCAGATATTTTTAGAATTTTTAAATGCTGCAGTGTCTGTAACATGTGCTGTGTAAACATATATATACGTGGTTGGGTGCATCTGTGTTTATGTCAGCCCTCATATGTACAGTGAGGCATCTGTATGGATGTTTATAGGTTCATAGATTCCACGATTAAAGAACAGAACAAATTTCTCTTGTAAAACTGTGTGTGTGTATTTCTCTCAGCGATCCGTCTCTGTGTCGGCGTGTGTTTCCCTCTCTCTCTGCTTCACTGAGCTGACAGTGGGTCCGGGCTCTTTTTTTTCTCTCTCTCTCCTGTCTCCTCTCCTTCCTTTCTCTTCATCCTCTTCTCTCCCTCCTTCTGGCATGGATGGACATGGACATGTGGCGCAGCCAGTCCTACTAAAAGATGAATGTGTCAGTGATTAAATGATTTCACTCTGTTATCATGGAGAATAATATGTAGAGTAGCTTGCTGACAGACATGGAGGGAGAGAAGAAGTCCAGATGTTTGGACGACAATATGAGTTCAGGTGTTAATTTATGCAGTTCAGGCCTATAATGTTTCACACTGAAGAATATTAAAAATTCATTGTGAATTCCAGCCCACTTGTTTTTTTTATATAGTATACGGTATTTGTATAAGGGTCTCAAAGGTAAGTTGGCAATGACATCATGTGGCAGCACATGATGCTCCATCAAGGGAATGTTTAATGTGTGGCAGAAAAAAAAAAAAAAAAAATCCGATTCAAATTAGGTGTTTCCATCGACTAAGCCGAAGCAAATAGGTTTACTGAATATAAGATATAATAATATAATCTGAATATAATCCAGATGGGGGAAGCTCAGAGTTGATCAAAATGTAAATATGATCATCTGAGTTGCCTTCAGTTAATATAGTGCGCTCACAGCGATGAAGCTTTATAGACTTTTTTTTGCCCTGGGTTTGGCCTCTCAGGCAACATACACACTGCTCTGTTATCTTGGGGTCTGTCCCAATACTCACACTTCTGATCTTGAGCACTTAAGTGCGCATTCACTCACTGCCAGGTCGTTGGCGAGTGTTTCCCACATCTGAAATATACCAACACACACTACACTTAACCCGTACTTGATGCACACTTTTCCTAATACTGCTTCAAAGCCATATTCAGAGCCAAGTGTATCCCACAATTCACCACGGTATATTGCGCAACGCCAGTCTAGTTGTTGGCAGTACTGTGCCTATAGGCTGGCTTCGGGACCAACATCAACAGAGAAGAAGAAGTTGAAGTGTATGATATGTTGGATTCAGTGTGAATATTATTATTAATATCCAAAGTCTAAGTTAAGGCAGAAGCTCCACAGATGGTTTTCAACATAATATTATCTGTTTTATCTTGATGAGACCGATAAGAGTAATATTATCTGATACTGTAAATATTCAATATTATATCCATTATCAAAGATTTTAAGAAATATGATCCATTCTCTAAAAAATATTATCAGACAGAAAATGTTGTGTTATGTCTCTTTTATTTGCAGTGAACCCACATGCTTTTAGATAGCCTAACTCTATTTAATCGCTTTGTATTTCTCCTCTTTGCTCAGTCATCAGACTGTAACTTTGATTCTGTTTGGTTGATCTTCCTCCACCAATTCATCTGAGTTAGATTGTAACATACACAGTGTTTGTATTTGCATGAGTGACAGGATGTCCGTATTAATCAAGAGTGTCCCAGTGAGCTCTAATAAGCCTTTGCACTCTTACGGTCTTAACAAGCACTTGGGCAGTGTGGCAGTTACTGGAAATACATCACACCAGTACTCACTATTGGGACGGCCCCTTGGTTAGAGTTGTCGGAGCTTAATGCTGCCTGTGAAGAAAGACGCTACTCAGGGCTGGAAAAGTCCCCCATAGCATTTATACATTTTTAACCTGAACAAGAGCTGGGAGAGGATAATATTATACAGATGCTGATATGTGTATTTGACAAATGTGTTGACATCACTTGCCTAATTACCTCACTAGTGAAAAAAGAAATACCTTTTTATCTCAAGCGCGGTGAAACTTGACAGTGGTGATGAAAATTGGGCCATATTTTCCCATTCAGTCTTTGTTCGTCATTATTTGCATAAAAATACAAGGAGAAAAGCTCAGGTTATATGAGTGACTCATTGTTTGAGTCTTGCTCACAATCTAACTTTGAGCTGAAAAACAGAAATTGGGACCAGATGCTATTTCTTGTTCTCCTTATCTCATTATGTCTGTCTCAGGTAACGTCTCGCTTGAGATTTTACCCTCACAGTACGATCCATGTCACTGAGTCATACAATTATGTGTGTTGTGAAGCCGCAGTGCATCTAGACATGCGCACAGATAGATGTGTGTTTACACCTTTCAAAAGACGTGTGTTGCATTTGTATTCGGGCTTCCTGATTTACATTTTTCACGATCAAGGCTACTGTATGTGTGTGAAGTTTGATCGTTGTTGAGCGTGTTATCGCGGGCATGCCTTTTTTATATGCTTTTACAATGAGCCACATCCACACAGGTTTTCTGTGTGACACATTACTTGACTGACGGGAGTTTTGTATTTTGCTCAAGGACACTTTGAGAAGAAAGGCGCATACGTTATGTTGCAGAAAAATTAAATCTGTTCAACTCTCAAGTCAGTCAAGTCTAAAGCAAGTCTCATATCTTGGAAAAAAGGGAGCCTCGAGTGATGTCCTTATAAGACCTGAGAGCACTTTTGCCTTTTAGAGACCTCAAATACATGAAAGTCAGTTGGAGGTCCTTCAGATCTCTGAATGCTGACCATTAAACATAACATGGTATTTGAGCATATTTCTGTCAAAGTTGTGTTAATAGTGTTTTTTTATATAGCTGACAAGTCTTTTCAATGCAGGCCTTATAATTAAAAAAAATCAAAGTGTTTCGTTAAGCAAGAACTTCAAGTGGAACAGTAATTATCAAACGGTACTTACATTTCTGTAATGTTTCATTGATCATCCCTTCGTGCGATCTTTTTTATACGCGACCAACATAAACTAGTTTTTGACTTCACTGTTTGCATTTGTATGTTTGTTAGTGTGATGGTGCATGTGAACATGTGAGCGTGCGAGCATGAGACCCTGTCGTCTGCTCCCCTTTTTCCTCCGGTGCTGCTGTTCTCACTGGAGAGGCTGGGAGGGTTCAGGCTTCCTCTGACCCAGCAATAAGCAGCAAAGAGTCCAGTCTTCAGAGGGAGACAGGCTTTAATCCTTTATAATTAGCATTGTTATTAATTTTAGCCAAGGCCACGCACTCAGACACACCGAAATATGGAGACAGACAATTAAAGCATACCGCGCCCCTGACGGAAATGCCTCTCACATATGCACTCACACACTTGCTCACGCACTCTCTCTCTCTCTCTCGCTCTCTCTCTCTCTCTCTCACACATGGCTGAACTGTGCTGTAAATCACCCTCCTTTTCAGAGCAGATGATCAAATGATGATGGAAGGGTGTGGAAAGAGAGGGAGAGAGAGAGAGAGAGAGAGTGGACAGCAGCCTGGCCTAATGTGACCCAGCAGAGGCACCTGTGCATCTATAAATCTAACAGCCTGACAACACACTGTTTGCCTGTGTGTGTGTGTTTGAGTGTGTGTGTGCGTGTGTCCTCAGCGTTGTGAGGAAGCATAAACGTGTCATGTGTTTTCTGTGAAGTGAAACAGAAAGTGAGAGTCTGAGCAAGAAAGAATTTGCATTTGTTTTTTATTCATGGTCTCCCATATCTCATTTTCCTTTGATTTGTGTATATTTTTTTTGCAGTGTGTGTGTGTGTATGTGTGTGTGTGTGTGTGCGCGCACGCATGTTTGTGTATGTTTGTGCTATGTGAGCTTCCTCTTCATGGTTAGTCTCTTCATCATGGTCCCTGTCTGACGCTATCTCTCTGGCTCTGTTTTAATAAAGCGTGAGGAATTGGATTAAAGGCAAGGATTTTCTGCATGAATGCATTTGCGCATCTGCGTTTTATTTTTGTGCTGCCTTGCCATTTTCCTATTTTTTCCCCCAGCGGAGTGAGATGACTTCTCCCTCCCCATGTCTATGGACATACATGTATGTGTGGTGTGCAGCAGCCTTAGCGGTCTATCCCTATCCTTATATGTTATCATGTGTTGCTGCTCTCTGGTTGGTTTGTTTGATGTTTTTATCAGTTCATCATTTCATACAGTATGAAAGCCGATGGAGAAATTACCATGTAGCTGCTGGTTGGCGGCTGTGTCTAATTCTAGAGAACAATTGCTCCCACTTGATGTAATTTCATAGTGTGGAATAACATTAAAACCTCTGCTGACAGTAGCATCTATAATTACAAAAACATCTATCTTTAAATAAATACATACTGTGTGTACCAATCACTCAAAACCAGTGAAGGCATATAGTTGATTGCAGTGACCTATTTTATATCTACACGAGTTAATCATGCTCTCAATTAATTTTAGTAACCAAATAACCATTTCTTCTCATCTGTGTCTTTTCCTGGTGTTGCCAAGTGCTTAAAATTCTCCTCAAATGCAATTTGGCGGTGGAGTCCTGCACTTCTGAGGAGGGGAGGGGGGGGGGCTCTCCTTCTCTCTTCCTCCTCTACGCTTCGCCCCAGGTGACGGCAGTTCAAACTCTGGGAAAAGGTCGGCGGGCATACCGGGTCGACACACAGGGCCCAGTGGAGCGAAAAACATGAGGAACAGCGCTTATAAGGCCACGGGGAGACGGGCGCATCTCTCAGAAATCATCCGATGTCTGTGTTTAGCTGGGCTCTGACAGGTCGACCGGCTCTGTCTGTGGAGAAGGCCAAGCGAATCTCACTATCAGCCCTTATCTGGCCTGTCTGATACACGAACCCACATTGCTGCAGCTGCCGTAGACGTATCTGCTAAATGAAATGAACTGTTTGCCAGTTTGCGAAATGTCAGGAAATATCAGTCAGTTTCAACGGTATTTTGTCAGTTTGGCCACCTAGCATGACCCCCCTCTTTCTCTTTCTCACTCAGTGTTGCCCTCATTCCCTTTCACTGCATGTTTTTTTTTTTGATTTTCTATCATCAAATAGATTTTAACTCATTATGCTGTAGTGGATTAAACACTTTGTATCAGCGTGTGTGTGCACTTCATGGAGAATTCTGTTTTTTCAGCTCCTCCGACACAAACATCAACATCTTGTACATTGGATATGAAACAACAAAGGTACAACGTGACCTGATGAGCCTCCCTCTCTCACACTCTTTCTCTCATTTGGCCAATTTTGCCCTCTTCCCCCAGTGGCCCATTGCAAAAAAAGGCCCATGAAAGGCTTTCTTTCTGGGTAGAGAAGAGTCCCTTTAACCCTCCTCATCTCGCCTCCAACTTAGCCATCCTCTGAGCCCAATCATTACAGGCCTTTAGAAGGGCAAAATTACAGCAGAGTGACTTATTACCAGCTGTATCCAGGGACAGGGATGGAGGTTAGAGAGGGAAAAGGTAGGCAGGAATAAAAAAAAAAAAGGAGATAGAGAGTGATAAAGATGAGGCAGAGTGACAAGGAAGATGGAGATTCTAAGAGGGGAAGGATCACATCGTGTGAGACTGAGCTAGAGGGAAGGGGTAAAGATTAGAAAAGAGATTGAGAGGCTGGCTTGAATAGAGAGTGTGTGTGTGTGTGTGTGAGTGTGAGAGAGAGAGAGCGAGAAGCAGACGTAGACAAACACTGTCATTTACCGAGCAAGGCAGAGCTGTCTGCTAATGGATACATGATATATGGCCCCTGAAAGTTTCCACTGCCTCACAGTTCCCAAAGTTCACACGTACCTCCCATCCTTCACATCCACCGCCTTGCCAACGGATGCAATGCACTATGGGATGCCAGAACCAGATATGCGGTGGGTCAGCGAGTTTTGTCTCCCAGCATTTGGATGTTAGAGCATCATTTTTTTTTTTTGGTGATTTAATCTAATCTCGTGAGAGCCGTTGTATCACATCGAACGAGTAGCAGCAAAGTAGTCTGACAGTGTCGGAGTGTTTGTTAGCACACGGCATGGTGGACCTCCAGAGACCCTCGCTGTGTCGAACATGAAACTGAAGTAGACAAGCTTTAGTAAACAGATGTAAACTAGGCGGAATGGGACGAGAGCGAGAGTTGGAGGAGAGCATGTTTGGTGCACTAACAGACAATAACGTTTCACCTAACGCATGTTTTAGGTGAAACATGTTTTTCACATCTACGTTTGTACCAGACTCTTAACGATATCATACAATAATGCATGTTTAAATAGGTAGGTAATGGGTAATTTTAGTCTGACAGAAATCATTTTTAATGCAAATTCACACCATATTAAAATAAATGTTAGTAGTTTTAAACTGATGTCAGTTGTATAAGTATAGAATATACAAGAAACAGATTTATTTGTACAGAATTGTTACTACTGTATGCATCAGAACAGCATTTATAAACACAGTTAAGGGGGAAATTTTAAATTAGAACAACTCAAACAAAGTAGTCCAGTCATTTATATTTACATAGCCCCCAAATCACAAATTTGTCTTTCAAAGTTTAACAGTCTGTGCAACATACAACACACTCGATCCTTAGACCCCTGAATCGCAAAATGAAAAACTGCAAAAAACAAAACAAACTTTTAACCAGGAAAAGGTCAAATAAATTAAAATTTTACAAAAATAATAGATAAGAAATATAATTTCTGTGAAGTTACGGTGTCGTAGTTACTCCAGATAAAGAAAATCAGTCAATCAAATGCAGATAAACAAGAGTGAACAGTGAGGAATATTTTCAGGAAATTGTAGATTTTTGGTTTCGACGCCTAATAACTATGATAATTTACATCACTGCACAGAATATGATGTTTCTCAGGACAGCACTGGCCTAGAACCAGTTTGTAGCCCTAACATCCATTGCCACCTGACTTGTGATCTTAACCTACTATACTGCAGGTATGCCTGTTCTTAGAGGTTTTATGCAAATAAAGTACGTCCAGTTCCCTTGGTGAGCACGGGCTAAAAGAGACAACTGCAACTCCTCCTGACTCTCACACACATACACATGCACACACACACTGCCATTTAGAGAGCGAGCGAGGCAACTCGTGGATGATTTTCATTGTTATTCATGTATTAATTTATTCGCTCATGGCAGACGTGAAACAGGGCTGTATTATGCAGATGTGGGTTTGTTTCTCGATGGAAATTTTCCGGTCCACTGCCTCTAGCTGCCACTAATAATAAAGACAGGCAAGGAAGGTAGAGGAGGAAAGAAGGAGGAGGAAAGAGAGAGAGAGAGAGAGAAAGAGAGTTGGAGAGGGAAGGTTAGAGTTGTTAAGATGCCTCCAGTTATACACCAGCTCTCAAACAAATCCCCCTCTCCCTTTTCTCCACTCACACACATACACACATCCGAGCAGTGACCAGGTGTGATCTAACTGTGAACGATCTTGTCCTTGACATGAAGGTGAGCATGTAGACTTGTCCTCTCTCTATTGTTGACAAGACGCCTGAGCAGCTGCAGGCTCTCGCTCCTCTGTCTTCTGATCAGCGGTTAGAGGCTGATTTTAAACGCTTGATAATTGCGACACATTAAGATACCAGGCAAACACACACATAACCTGCTACCCATAAGACAATTAAAATAAAAGATGTTAGCAGTGATATTTGCCCACAGTGATCCTTAAAAGACACAAGCAAATACTTTTTGACCCTCATGAACATCGGCTTTTGTTTCTCAGCTCATAAGGGAAATCTTTGTTATGCTGCTGAAAAGCTAATGCTTTTTATGTCCTACTTTATTGAAATGCTTGTTGCCTTAGTAAGTTGAACAAACTGACAGAGTCACTGCCCGAGACATAAATAGCCGAGGACTGTAAGACACCCTGTAGGCAATTGGCTGTGAGACATGTTGTTTTCTGCGCGTGTTGTTGTGGCGTGGCACCGGGGTTAGTTCCTGTGGGAGGGTCATAGGCGTAGAACATTGCCATGCCGGAGGAGTAATGATGTCAACGACAAGACGCTAACAGGCAGCGAAAGATTCTCTCTATTTTCTCTTCCCTGCTGCATTTATAAAAGACGTTAACCCCCTCTTGTCCGTGTGATTGAGCGGTGGAATGCCGGCTTTAGGAGGGGAGGGAGGGGAATGAGGTCCTGAGAGAGTTCATATAGAGATGGATGAAAGACAACACCGATCACACAATGACATAACTCACATGTTGAGCTATAGATAGAATTAAAGAGGGAGGAAAGCAGGAAAGACATGTGACCTCAAAAAGGGGGTCAGACAGGTGAAAAGAAGCTTGGGATATATAACAATATAATATACAATGCTTATACTATGTTGATTATTTTACTGTCTAGCATGCTTAGTTTACAGGAACAATAAAATAGCAAATTAATTAGAGGAATTTAACTTTGAAAACACCTGATTACAATTGTATAGCAATTGTACAGACATTCATGGTCCTCAGAAGATGTGTCCTGCTAACTTTGGTGATCCTCTGACCTTTCCTCAAGTGGCACCAACAAGTCAAAATTTGTCATAAAATGTGGTACACACATTAATGTCCCCCTCAGGATGAATTGAAATAACTTTGGTGATCCATATAACTAATTCTTCTGGTCAAAGTTTCAATCCGTCAAACGCTTTGGTTCATGACAAAATACTTGCGAAAGTATCGACATTGTCATCAGCCTCAGCTGTACTTCATGTTTAAGTGCTAATTAGCAAATGCTAGCATGCTAAATGCTAAACTAAGATGGTGATCATAGTAGTGATTACACCATTTAGCATCAGCATGTTAGTACAGTATTGTCATTGTGAGCATGCTGATGTTAGCATTTAGCTCCAGACACTAATGTGCCTAAGTACAGCCTCACAGAGCTGCCAGCATAGCTGTAGACTCTTCTTGTTTCATGATGTAGTTATTTTGTCTATCAAGTTTTCTGCCAAGATTTCTGGTTATAGTCTACTCCATGAAAGTCTCAAAGGTAAAAGTACTTATAATGAAGAGTTATATTATCCTATTTTATATTATTGGACAATTATACTGAAGCATAAACTAACTAACAGCTAAATTTATATTGTTAGTAATCTGTAAGAACGTATCATATTTTATAAACTGATAATGTTTTATCTTAGTAACTATAAACTATAGCTTTCAAATAATTGGTGGTATAAAAAGTAGAATATGTCTTTCTGAAATGTAGTGGAATAGCAGCGTTAGGTCGCATATAATGGAAATCCTCTGGCAAAATACATGTACTGCAAAATTGTACCTAAGTCCAGTATTTGTAAATGGGCTGTTACATTTCACCGCTGCTGCAAACACAAACCTCACAGCATTCATCATGCATGCTGACGTCTTGTTCCCCTCAGATTTATAGACACACACGCATGGCTATCTGGCACTGAAGCCCACAGGCATGCACCCAGGCCAGAGTCCAAGCCGTGTCAAATCAGCAGAGTCTTCACCAGAGGCCAAATCTGTAGCATATAATTAGCTTTTAATCAGCACCCTCATTCAGGCGAGCAGTAAAGATTAGCCCAGCTTGGGCTCTGCTTAAAATAAGCATTCATAAATGCGTGTGAAAGCCTCTGACCCATCGCATCCAATCATACACACACAATGCAAAGCTCTCTCCCTGACTGTCCTCTCCCTTCTTGCTTTCCCTGCTCATGCCACTAAAGCTCCTATTTATTTTCCCCACTCTCTGCTCGTCTCTTCTCTGAATATGTTGGTATTTTCCAGGGATGTCTGCCTGCCCGTTCTCATTTTTAAAGGAAATGTATACATGTAAAGTAACACCTGCTGTTCAAATCTATTCGATTGTTTGCCTGTGTACAAGGGTACAAGGACACACACCTACACTCAAACCTATACATAACATAACAAGCCTGACCTTCATGACACCTTCTGTGCTGGAGGGTCTATTTGGATAATCCAATATGGAGATTTTAAAGTGAGTGTCTTTATTAAAAAACCTGCCGGGGTTCGAGAGCGTAACATTTTAGATGAGCTCGTCTCGTCTAATCCCTGCCTCTCTCTGGGGTGAGCTGCAGCATTTATGCCAGTAATGAAGTGCAGTGAGATGAAAGCCTTTTTAATGGGATTTAGTTAAACTGGGACACAAACCAGAAAGTCAGGGAGAGGGGAGGAAAACGCTTCCTCATCATCACGGCCGACGTCATTCTTACTTCTGCTCTCTTGCATGACATGCTTACATGTCTCATTTAATGAACGTGTGTGTGAGTGTGTGTCACCTCTCTTTTCTATTGGCTATGAGGAACGTCAGTCTCATATTGCTCCTGTCATTTTTATTTTCCTCCAGTTTATTTTTCCAATCGACGACGGACGTGCTAATATTTCCTTCCTCCTTGCTCTTTGCTCACATGACTCATCATCTGTTGGTTGACAGTGAACAAGGAGCGACTGTAGTGTATGTTGCGGGTTGAGTCGGCAAACTGTGCGAGTGTATGTGCTTATGGGTGACAGGTAGAGCATTATGTGTGTGTGTGTGTGTGTGTGTGTGTGTGACACGAGCTCATGCTACACAAATTTGCAAGGTGACAGTGCAAGAATGTGTGTGTGTGTGTGTGTGTTTTAGAGGTTGTTCCTGATACTATACTGTATCTCTCTTACATCGAGGCATTATGTTGTGTGCAGCAGACAGTCAGTGTGCAGAAGAAAGGATGCTTTGCTGGAAGTTGAGACACAAAGCTAGCAGCCTGAGGCAGTCTCTTTCTTCTATGATCTGGAAGAAACTATAGACACACACACACACACACAGACACACACACACACACACACAACATCACAGCTTTATTAAAGCACCAAGGGACCCAACTAGTGTAAAAGATGCACATCCAGCCACAAAACTCTATATACAGAATTGTCTTTGGTTGCACAATGGAAATACATCGAGACTGTTGGGCTGATTATAGTTTAATCTATACATTATGACTGATTGCACCACAAAGGACTGAGTCTGTGGTCTGAGCTATTTAGAGAAGATTCTAGAAGAAGATACAAGAAGTTTATTGTCATTATGCAAGCACAACAAAATTGCAATTGCATCAACCGCAAATGGTGCATTTGTATTTAAGACTTGACACATATTTACTTCACACATGTTTACAAAGAATAATGAAGACAGAGATATAAAAAATATTCAGCTTTAACAGATGGTGTCCAGGGTGTGTAATGTCTTTTATGATGTTCTCAGTCCTCCTCACACAGCGAGTGCTGTGAAGATGTTCTAGTGATGGCAGCTCAATGCCATCAATGCCTGTGCTGTTTTCACAACATGCTGGAGGAGTTGACAGCCGGTAGAAAAATCAAACTGTGTGTCGTGTTTAAGCATTCATATCTTTGGCCAGTTGTCGCCACTCTCTCTAGTTTGATTGAGCTTGTTTTACTTTTAAAACAGGAATCGGGACCATTGGTGCGACAGGTGTTAGTAGGAGAAATAACAATGCCTCAAAAAAAAAAGCCGAAATAGTGGTATTGTGCCAGAGTTATAGTCCTTGTTGTATACAATGCTCCATATATACCATTTCACTTAAATTTGGCTTTTCTCCTCTGTGTCTGCACCTCGTCTGCACAAATTGCGGTAAAACTGCAAATTGTTTATTGACAAAGGTCAATTGATTTTTTTGATACAGTGGCGCTCGAAAATTCATGTTTTGTAGGATTCCTAGATCTCTACATGTTGGTCACTGTGTTTCATTGTGTTGTCTAATGTTTTCACTTGTGTGTGCCTCTCTTTGACTGATTATATGTGGAGTGAGTGTCTGGACTCTGTTATTATTTTTTAGCATTCTTCAGGTCAGTACCCAGCTTTAGAAGTACCACACTCTGCACCCTCTGACACTGCAGACAAAGCAAAACGGGATTTGCATACCAGGAAACAAATCACTGTGAACGGCTGTTGCAGCGAGGCGTTCAGCCTGCGAGAGCCAGTGTGTGTGACTAGCGCGGAGTCCAGCTCTCTCCAGCCAGCCAGCGATCCTGCTGCTGCTGTGATGAGTTTGGCTCATGACCTCCTCGGGGCCGCGCTGCCGTATTGGCCCCCCGCTTATTGTTCTGTCAACAGCATCTGTTGGGCCTGATAACAGGATTAGACCAGCCCCCTATAGGGCTGCTGCAGCTAGCCTGGATTAGCCAGCAAGGCCTATCTTTTCATACATGTGAGTGTGTAGTGTAGTTTGTAGTGTTTGTATATGTATGTATGTGTGTGTGTGTGTTTGTGTGTGTGTGTGTAATTTTAACTCAGTCAATCCCTTCTATCCTGTCAGTAAACCTACACCAGAGCAAAAGAGGTCTGAAACCGGCTCTCTTTCTTTCTCACATCCAGCAGATAAAGCCTAATTTCATCTTTCCTACCATATTTTTCCAATTATAAACACTGCCTTTTCCAGAGCTCTTATAGCGCAAAGAGCCTATACAATATGTTCACTACAAGGACAGACATTTGTATTAAGAATGGGCTCTGAAGTGCAAAATAAATCGAACATGATAATCCTGACCAGTGGATTGAAGGTCATGTCAAGGTCCAGTAGTGTGTTGCTCATGAATATAATATGTGTGTCTCTCCAACTTAATTACACGCGTCCTGGTTTTCCAGGTAATAAACAGTTTTGCGGGTCAGAGAAGCAGGCATCCATGCTCTTCTTCCTGAGCAGAGATGATTCCCTGGATTACAATAACCATGAAAACACAGTAATAATCTGTTTCAAACTCTGGTCTTGTTTGTTGTGGCACCTTCCATAGTATCAGAAAATCAGCAGAAAAGACAGGCCAACAATAGCTCACACAGAGGTCGATAATGGCGTTGGCATCTGATAGGGATGTGAGAAGCACACAGGAAGGGCACAATCCTAGAGTACACGGTGGGAATCTCACAGGAGCGTGGCAGCAACGTCCCCAGCCACCTCGACTTCCCCCTGGGATACACAAATCAACCGCCATCCTCCATGTTTTCTTTTCCCAGTGAGTATATACCTGCCAAAGTGCTCGTGCTCCTGTGACATTCCTGCCAAGCCGCGCACCGGCTGATCTGTTCGGTCCCACTCGACCCAGGAATTTGGCGGTATTTTGGATTAAACGTGGAAGAAGAAGAACTAGTTTGCCGTGTGTATTTTTCTCATGTCTGTGTGTTTCTGTGTCAAACAAACAGGGAAGACCTTTGGTGAAAAAAAATAAATACATCAGAGCTTTCGGAGCTTCTCTCAGTGGCTCAGAACAGAGTGGTGACCGTGAAAGAGAAGCTGAGGAGAAGAGTAAATAAACTAGTTGTCAGTCACGTACCACTCCCCATCCTCTCTTCTCCACACTGCCTGTCTAATCTCCATCCTACTTTCCTTCCAGAGCTGTAATCAGGGAAAGGACTCCCAGCTGCTTAAAAGATGAAGCAATTGTGTGGCTTCATGTCATGACACACCAGTTTCTGCCATCCCCAGCCGCCATCTTTCCCTGGTCAAACTGACATATGTGTTGCCATGAAAATGATTTGAGACGTTTCACAGAAACGTCGCTTTTCCATTTCCTCTTCCATCCCGGCTTGTCAAGAGGTGCATTTAAAAATGGCTGGCAGATGCCACGTCGCAGTGTAGCAATTGTTTTTGTGTCACCGCGACTCGCCGTGTCAGGCCGCACCATTCATTTCCGACCAGTCAGATTAATCAGACACTCTTCAGAAGAGGCCACTGGCCACCGTGCCTTCATCTCACGCTTTTTAACAGAAGCCAAGTTGAGGAATGGACTGAGAAAGCTGGTGGAGAGATGCAGTTTTAATCTCTCCTGGCCTCCCACTCCAACCGGTCACTCTTCACATTCAATCACAAATTCTCAGTATACACAGCTTGCACAATATAAAGCAAGGGTTATATTTTAATCTATAAATCATCAATCCTTAGTTTTATAAAAGATGCATGGTGTGTACACTCTGAGTTCACAAATATTTTCATGCCAAAGCCTTCAAAATACATAGAGATTAGATAAGATTCTGTCTGATGGATCCTGATCTGAGAAAAATGATGGATATCGTTTCATACAGACCAAGTACGGCAGGATAAGAAGGGGAAAGACCCTCTCAGGCTTATTTCCAGGTTGTGTACTGCCTCCAATGAGAATCACTGATCAAATACTTATGTTTAGTTATAAGTTACAAATGTAACCTTATCTTGGGAATTACGTTTATATTGGGTAATTCTGCAGGTCATGATTTACATCCAGTGCCAACGTTCAGTGCTAATAATGCACCCTTCCCTAATCTTAACCAGGTGATGTCGCACCATTTACAGCACAGCATACTGTAATAGCGATGTTTCTGTTCCATACTGCATAGTTGCCATATTAATATTGTAAAAAAAAAAGAAATACTAAATTGTTTCAGAAATATCGGCATTGGACATTGCAAAACAATGTGATTGAATATAATCAGCAGAAGTTCTGTCTTGAGATAGGGTTGTGACAAGTGATTTTCTTTGTTGGGGGGATCAATATGTGGAACTGCTTTCACACAGAACTCAGAATTGATCATTTTAAACTCAAGTTGAAACTGGAGAGAGAGAGAGAGAGAGAGAGATGGAGATGCTGTGGTATGTAGCGGGGTAGATGTGCCCATAAAATTAAACATTATTTAAAGCAGCTATGTAAGAGTCATCACTTGTAGTGACAAGACCTCTCGGCTTTACGGAGCTTTGTAGCGAGTTTCAGCTCATTGTTTAGCTCTACTGCTGCAATTTTACTGTATTTTTTTTTTTTTTTTACTCTCACCAACCTCATAGTATCATTTTCGGCCCCAGATATTTCCCACAGGAGTTGATAGAGACCAAAAACAGAGCTGAAGGAGAGTGAATATTGGACTTACATTCACCAGATGGACAGAAACACGACTCCAAATGAATGCTAATGTTGCTCCATAACTGCTGGGTGTGTAAATAAGCAACAAATTGCTAACAAGTTCGCCATATCAACTTAAAAATTGATGAAATGTCAGTGGTGTGTTCAAAGTTTTCCGCTGCCTCCAAATGGACAAAAATTCACTTAATGCAGGTTTAAATAAATAAACAGGATTAGCAGTGTATAAAAATGGATGGATGGATGAATAAATGTAGCGTTAGGACCATTGTTGGTGTCTGTCCAGCTAAGCAAAGAAGGATGTCTGTGCCTGAGAGGTTCCACTCAGGTGTCAGAAAGAGTGAAAACCAATCAAAACAGACACTCCAATATCATTCTCTCATCGCCCTCTCTTCAAGACAATTAATCAATAATCAATAAGAGTGAATAATTGAACCTTTAGGAGGAGAGGGCATTGTAATAAATAAAGGGAGCTTGAATTTCTTCTCTCTTCCCAGTGTAGTAAGAGGACAGTGTTGTAAGGGGCACGCCGACCTCTTCAGACGCTCCATTTTTTTCAACTTTTAACAAAAAGCCGCCACTTCTCTCCGCCCGCCTCACCTCGCTCCTCTCCCCTCCACCTCTCTCTCCCCTGACAGAGCCCGTCGATCTGTCTATTGTCTCGGCTTCACATTGACTCCCTGTCACTGCCTCTATCTATTATTCGAACTCTTCTGTCTGTCAGTCTCTCCTGCGCTCTCTTCCTCTCTCTGCACTGTTAGCCTGTTTCTGTCAAACAGTTTTTCATTCCCTGTCTTCACGGCGGGCCCTGCTCTTTATCCCGACACTTGCTCTGTTTCTTTTTAACAGGCCTTTTATCATATATAACCGCGTCTGTCTCTGTGCATGCACACACCCCAGGCCTGTGTCGGGCCCCGGGTCTTCTTGATGATGAGTTCACAGGTCCACGCATCCGCACGTATGCACACACACACACACACACATGCTTGCAGTTGCACACAAATACACAGATGGTGTGCAGGTGTAAGATGTGACATAGTCCAGATATTAGGCCATCGCCTCCTTCAGTCCACATCGCAATATGTAACAGCTGAGGCTGGATTCCAGTGGCATAGCTCATTCTCCCTAGTTGCCTCTCGCTGTCCCGGCCTTTGTGGATCTATAGTTTCTTTTTTTCCTCGTCCTTCTTCAGTTATACTTGATTTGTGTCTATCTGCTTGTGGGCTTTGTTTTGTCCCTGGTGATCATCAGTCACATTTTGTCCATTTTTTGACCCGTAGCAAGGCGACTAGACAGTCTGCGCCATCAAAACATCAGAAAATGAAACACTGCGCTTTCACTGGCTTTATGTTTGTTTGTAAGCCTGCAATTATTATATGATTATGTCTTAAACAGTAATAATTTATCACTGCTGCTGCAAAAATACAGTTGGCTTTTTTAAAGCACCATAATGCCTTCTGGTATGACTCATATTTGTACTGTAGTGACACAGTTACACATGCATACACATAGGATTTGCACAGTGGTGCTCACACACTGTTGCTATGTTGTTTGTTCTCTACTTTATATATGTGTGTATGTTTGTTTATTCGTCTGTGTGTGTGTGTGTGTGTGTGTTTGTGTTTGCATGCGGAGGAGGGGGTGGTGGTTGCAGATTGTGCTCGGTCCAGTAGACCCCTCCCAGTCAGAGTGGAGCTGTCTCAGCTCGTCAGCATTAGACTCGCGTGGCACCCTGATCCGCCCCGACAGTCAGCCACAGGAAATGATGGGACGTGAAACCGCCCACAGCACCCATGTGACCTGGCATACAGGGGCAGGCGGAGAGCTGTTGGATGGGATAGAAAAACATGAAGGCAGCGAGGCGATGTGTCCTCACTGTTGCTGTGGCAGAAACCATAGCCCTGCCTGGCACGACACAGACAAGACGCACAACACCTTGGCACGCACGAATACATGCACAAACAGACAAATCTCACACACATGTACACAAATAGGCACACAGACAGACCCACGCACATTATGACATTGGGCGCAGGCCACGACTGCTGTGATATTTTATCCGGTTGAATGGCAGTGAAATGAATCTCAGCATGCCTGGCTCTAGACCTTTAGGATTGTGCCATTGTCTTTCTCTCCACATGCCTCAGCTGCTTCAACCAAACACAGATACAGACACACACACACAAGCACAAATACACAAAATTGGGTCCATCCATGTTAAGAAATAGACACAGAAAGCAGCCTCAACTGCAAGAATAGATTTAGTGGATTTTGAAGTGTCTTACATGCATAAAATCTCATGGATCTTGAAACCAACTCACTCGCTTGTTTTTTAAATGTATTTGTTCATTTGTTCAGTGAATCACATACTAACTCAGTTGAGGTTAGCCAGTGTTTTGTTGTTTGGTCTGGCTTTTTGGAAACAGTTTTTTTGGTTAACATTTAATTGACATGTTTGAATATCGTTTTAATTTATTTTATGACTTTAAATTAGTTCTTGAAACAAAATACAACCAAAATCTCCATTTTACCCAAGGTGCATATCAAAAGGGAAGACTGTACATGAGATTAAGTGATTTTGTTTCAGAGCACCACTTTTTCTGCCTATAAAGTGTCATGCAGGGTCTCTCCATGCAGAGTAATTCCTCCCAGCAGGCCTTCACAGACGGGGGGAGAGTGATGTTATGGGCTGGGTGGGGCTGTAACTTGGCCTAGGTGTGGAAGAAGAGGACAGGGGAGATACAGCATGCGTATGTGGGGTTTTTCCAAGGCGCAAACCCTATAGCCTTTCACATTTACGGGCCCTTTTTTACAGATTTTCCAGGCTTACCATCAGGTGCGTCAGACGCTGTCATATTTCCAGAGGAGAGTGAAACCCCAGTGTTTCCACTGGGCGATCGGTGGCTCAGCGCATACCTCTCTGTGAATTTCTTTCCCCTCTCACCTTCAATATCCTCTCTCATCCCTTTTAGATCGAACGGCATCTCAGATCATAGCTGTTTCTTCTCTCCGTGCCTTTCTTTCCGTCCGCTGTATGATGGTCTGCTTCCATACTGTCATATTGTGTAAATCTGACAGAGACTGAGGGAGCTCCTTTGCTTCTTTCTATTTCTCTGTTTTCACTGTCACTCCTGCAGCAGCTTTGATGTGTGGCACACAGTAACCACACTACAGCTATAATGTCTCTCTGTGGCAGTTTCAAGTGTGTGATGTTTGCACTAAAGCACAAAGTCCTGTTCGACATGCACATGCGAACCACGTCATCTAATGCTATATTTTAGTGTCTGAGGAACTTCATATCAGCCATTTCTTACTTTCACTTTACCTGGATAAGTGTTAAGTTGACCTTGCTCACTGTGAGGACAGTCACTAGTCACATTTTTTATGTGAAGGCCCTCGCTTTCAAATCAGAATAGCCTTATCTTCAGTGTACAAAGCAGCACTCTGCCCCTGCAATGACTCTCCATCCCTTTATCTGAGTCAACGAACAGACTCGCATCCGCTGACTGCTTTATTGTATTATTTATTGAACCCAAAGACACGAGCTCTTTCAAGGTCAATACCATCGAAATGGACAAACATTTTTGTGAGCGCTGTACCTAAAAAAATATTCACTCTTCACATTTATACATGCATACGCTCGCACAACCAACAGAACGTTATCAGAAATTATTAGCCCTTTATTTTTCACCTTGATTTTACTGTTATTACCATACTCAAATTAAAGTGAAGAAAAAAATGTTTTAATGGGTTTTTCATTTGCAGTGCAGTAAAATTTAAAATAAAAAAAATTGAAAGCATGTGTAGACATTTATGTAGGTTTTTTTTTTCTTTTTAATACAAGGCTAGGGCGCTCTCATCAGTATGTGTGAACATGAGCGACTCTGCAAAAAGAAGACAGTAAGGGTCTAATACGTGGTAATGTACAGCTTGAAACCACTCCACTGATAATGAATAAGAACATTTGTCTGTTATAGTAGAGCACTAAAGCAGCAGATGACACCTTTAATCAACATCAGTCATGTTGTCATTATAATTGTTTCTATATTTTTCAAGTGACTCACACAGGAGCTGCACATCAACCTGACAATGCAACGTAAATCAGCTTTCCATTCCTGCCTTCGAGAAACAGCCATGAACGTATGCTAAGACAGTCGGAACCGTCCTAAAACACCGTAATAATGCATTACAAGGCGAAAAATCAACACTTCTCCCTCTCAAAGTCTTTCTTTCGTGGCAGCAGCACAGCAGAAGTCACTCTGAAAAGAATTTTTAAATGTATAACCCCCCTTTAATTACAGTTTGGAGTGCCAAGGCAGCAATTAAGGAATAAAAGTACAATCCAGCATTATTCATTCATTGTACAGTATTAGTCTCTCTCACTGGCCTAGAGAGCGGGAGAGCAGAAGATAGAAAAGTAACAGTGTCTACCGCACTAAGTCAGAGACAAAAAAATGAAAAAAAATGGAGCTAAACAACGATCCACACTTAAGGTTGATGGAAAAACATGTCAGGCTACTGAGATACCACTTGGAGACTGCAAGAAGTTGCCACCGGTATGGTGTTTGTGTTTTCTCCTACAGGTTTATTATAATTGCATAGATAGTTGAGAATGACGACAACCATTTTCACTGCAACCCAGACCTTCCCACCATCGCTTGTATCACAAAGTGAATGAAAGAATGTAAAAAAACAATCACTGTAGGGAATATAATTAAAGCACAATAAAGTACCAACCAGTGTTGCAGTGGTGATAACATCAGGTGAAATCCAAGGCTGAGCTACAAATCAAAACTTGTGTCGACCATAAATCTGGTAAATCAGGTAAAAAACTATTTGGATTTGAATCTGTACAATACAAGATTATCATCAATATAGTGACAATTGACTCTATTCTTGGGCAAAACATTTGCCCTTGAAGGTGGACAGAGGAGAGACTATCGGGTCGTTATAATAGAAATTGGTTAATCAAAACGAATTTCATCAAATTTCATGGCAATCTCTCTTTTAGATCTTGAGATATTATTCAGTAATTGGAAGCAACCCTGGCATTACTGCCTAATGGTGACACTAAAGGGAAAGTCACCAAAAATATTAGGATTCATCTGCTTGGGGAACATGAATATTCACAGCCAGTTTCATAGAAATCCAGTTATTTTTCTCAAGATACTTTGTCATGGACCGAAGGTTGGTATCTGATCCAATGTCAGTGGTAAACATAGGGTCAGAACATCACAGAAAACCTTCTGAATCATAGTTTTGGGACGGTGAATGTCCATAATGCATTTCATGATAAACTGACCTGCGGTTGAAAAATAATCACAATGCAACTAAAAGCCTTAGAGCAGGAGTGATGGTGCTTGGATGCTGCCTTGAAGGTTTTAGGAATAATGATAACATGTTAGAGCATAATGCAACACAGTAACCTTCCACGGAAACAACAACAACAACAGCAAGTGTTTCAAAGACGGGTTTAAGTTAAACATTACCAATAATCGTGTGCATGAGTGTGTGCAGAAATTACGTCAGTTTCGCCGCAGATGCTCCTTTTGTTTGTTTGTTTGTTTTATTCCATTTGAAGAAAGAAACAGACATTAGGATTCCCACCTGCCTTTCGTTCCCCTCAGCCGGCAGTTTCCCTCTCCACCTGATCTGTTTCACTCGCCCTCACCACCTCCTCATCCCGCTCCTCTCCTTCATCTTCTTCCACTTGTGAACCCAGCCAAGGCGATGAAACACATTGATGATTTATTTATGTTAGGGAACCATCTTTCCCTCTTTCCTTACAACTCACATACACACACACACACACAGACAGACACACACACGCTCACACTTTTTCACTCTGTCTCTTCTTGTGTTTGTCTGTCTGTGAAACCGTATGTGACAGTGATGCTAAATGGGGCGTCCTCTCTCCCGTTGTGATGAGATAGAATGTGCAGGTGGCAGAGCTTACAAGCACAACACACACACACACACATGGACACACACACACCTCCTCTGCAGTGTCATGGTGAGAGCATCGCCCTACTCTGAGGTTAACTCATATGATTTTATCATTTGACACTATCCGCTCCACTTTTTAAAGAAACACACTATAGAAGCCAATATGTCGAGAGACATTAGGTGATGGTATCATCAGACATAAGAGGACCAGATGTTACCATCTTTATCATATTTCCATTCATTAAAGCATTTTAAAGATTAAATATCATCAATTCCACATGTTTCTTGCACCCAGGTTTATTTTTGGAACAGTTTACGTCTTCAATCCCTGCACAGCGACTGTTTGCTGCATACAGTGTTGCCAGCCATCGCCCACGACAGTCATGTCTTATGTAAACAAGGGAAGACTGGAGAATCAAAACATTATGTTATCTGTACATGTAAAACTGACAGGTCTGCCCATTTAAAGACACTTACTGTGCTATGGTACCATTTCCCAGGCAGCGTACATTGCAAAGAATGTCTTAATTTGTGACTAATAGCTTTTATTAAATAGTTTAATAATGTTTTTTTTTAGATTCATTATAAGAACAAGTTTTGGGTTGACAGGTTGTGAAAAATCCTTTTAGCCCGCTGCACTCTTCCACCATTAATATGCTTAGTCTTTTTTATCCAGCTCTTTAAATCATCAGTACGACCTTCTGTAAAAGATCTGCAAACCGTTGCACCAAACTTCATCTATTAACAACTTATTCCTGCAACATTTGTAGCACTAGACGTGATGTATTATTGGAGTGAGCTATTTAAAAAGACAAAGGAGGAGGATGTACACCTGAGTTATAAATGTTGCAGCATTAAGTTGTTAATCAATGTACTTTGGCCCGATGCTCTGCAGCTCCTTTACAGAAAGTGAATTACGGTGAATTAAATGATGAATTATAGGTAAAAAAAAAAGCAAAGCATGTTATGCTGGAGGTGGACACCATCCAAAAGGATTTTTTTGTTTGGTTTTAATAGTTTTTAGATAACAACGGTGGTCTACGGCACAGAGGAATGAGATATATCAGGCTTTGGATACAAGCACAATACTTCTAAGTGTCAGTTTGACTCTGCACATAAGATGTTGTTGACAGAGTAGAAAAATATAGAAACTCACCAGCCATATCTGTGATTTTCTAACCTCTGATTCAAGTCAGTATACACCTATGAGGAAGCGACACAAGGATATTTTGTCGTGGATAAGTCGACCAACACACAAATTACCTAAATTGTGGTCTATTCCCTGTAATACACAGTGTTTCCTTCAGGTGCTCTTATAGGAGTGGCCATCTTACACTGTCACCTGTCAGCATCTGTCTTTCCTGTCCACCCATCTTCAAATTACTTTAGCTTCTCACAGTCAACACCCTCACTGCTCCTCCGACCTCCCGTCAGTCTTTCTGTCACTTAGTTAGTTAGCGTCTCCGTCAGTCAGTCAGGTAGCTGTCTAGGTCGTTACGCTCAGAGGGTGTTCCCTGCCGATGCTCTTCAATTAATTTGTTTGTTTGTCAGAGAAAGAGGGTGAGAGAGGTGCAGGGGGGAGGCAGAAAGAGAGAGATTGGGGTCTTGTGAGAGATTGTGAAGACGGGAAAGAAATATGCCAAAGACAGAAAAGCAAAAGTGAGAAAGACCGAGGAAGAGATAGAGAGATGTCAATTTAGAGAGTGAGAGCTTAGTGTAAGACTTTCAAAAAGAAGAGAGTCTGAAAGAGAGACGTAACTGCGGAAACGAGTGAAAGCTGCTAGTTTTGGAGAGAGAGGGGAACTAAGAGAGCGGGAAAGGAAAATTGTTAGCTTAGAGAGAGAGAGAGAGAGAGAGAGAGAGAGAGAGAGAGTCCGGGTGAAAGATAGATGGCTGTTTGCCTCCTCTGCTGCTGCCAGTCATTACCTAGTCGGGCCTTGGCAGCAGGTTGGCAGAGCGAGCTCTAATTGAGGAGGCCGGTGGCTCGGAACAACGGAGAGAGAGAGAGAGGCAGGCCTAACTTTCCTCTTTGCGTGTTCATAAATTAGCCTGTCACTCATTACGTCCTGGCATGTGGTTGGGATCAGAAAACACCGTTTCCAAACACATTTGTCATAAGTTTCTATACTATAAAACACAAGCTCATAAACCTTTGTTGTATTTAATGGTGAGCACCATTTATGTATGCCGTAAACTGCCCAATAAATGTCACAAAAGATTTCTTCTACACAATGATGCTGCCAGAAGAATAAAGAAGACAATATCAATATCTATTAACCCAGAAGAGCGGCAACAGCGTCTTGTTTAGTATAAGCTACAAGACTCCCAAACCCTCATTCCCGCGCTCTCGAACACGCCGGCACACATCACAAACAGCTGTCACTTCATCACACTCGTGCATTTCTGTCACATATTGGAAAGCAAGAAAGTGAACATTACGAGGCTGTCTCGCCTTGACAGGTATTGATCAGGCTGCTACTGAGAGACAGCTAGATGAACTTCACATCAGCTTCACATGGGTGTTTGTTGCCATCTGTTAATGACGAACGCAAGTCGGGATGTGTGAGGGGAATGTGTGGAACAGAGGAAGGGGGAGGCGACTGGAAGGATGTTGTAGAGACGCCCAGATGCCATCGCTAAAAAGATGTCACATGGTATTAGGCTTGCACGATCCGCTGTCATCCACTCAGGTGACAGCAACTATCTCCATATTCCACGCTTCCACTTCCTCCCCCCCCCCAGGTCTCGTGCCCTCACTGTCACGCTGTCCCGGAGCATCCAAAGCTCTCGCCACTCCCTCCCACCCATTTCCACCCAACAGCCCATCCAACCCGAACCAGCTCGGCCCATTGTGGCGACAGCGCCGTCATGCTGCAGCACGCACACACGCTGCATGATAATTACAAGCCGCTCACCTCTTCAGTAGCTTCCACCTTACCTTTCCACTCTTAAAATCGCACGTACAATGCAAAAAAGATAACAATGCACATTCGCCATTTGTGTAAACTATAACCTTTATCACAAATCGTCTGTTTAAACATGTTGTAGTATTGAAATGAGGCCCGATTGGTATTTGCAGACATAATTTCCCCACATGATCACAGAAATTTCATTTGGTTATGTACGCAAAGAAAAACACGAGTGCTCGTCCCTGCTGTGCACACTCATCTTACCCAAACATGCTACGGCAGAACAAGTAGAAAAGTGTGAGAAATAACAGAGTTGTGGAAAGACAACACAATTTCATGTAGACTTGAGTGTGACAGCTTGACCTTTTCCTCTCTCCAGGGTCCATCACCCATCACCATAGATACTTGGCTCCCAGCAACCCAGTAAATACCAATAATATTAACATACTCCATCATTGTTAACCGCAGATTCACCACCCTCTCCACTCATGAGAAGAAACAATCATGTTGGGAGATTATTTGAACACTGATGCTACTTTTTGCCATAGTATTGTTTTAACTTGTGTCAAATTGCGTGAACAGCGTGAGCGATATGATCCTGACGAACAACGTTCTCCCCATCTCGGCATATGTGCTGCAATTATTTTCATCTTGACAAGTCAGTCAATCTACTATTCATTGTCTACCAGTGAAGGGAGCAACATGGTGTTAAGAATTTTCAGGGAACAAGTCATCATTCGTCAAGTCAAAACAGTAAAGCAGATCACTCCACTAGTCCTAAAAACCACACTTGATTTAAAAAAAAAAAACCTATGAAACAATTAAATTACATTTAAATTGTTTCATTGGTGTCTTAGATCATTACTAGTGTTGGCCATTATGATCAGTTTGGGTGTTAACTCGTACTGAGTCTGAGATCTTTAGTAATTCCAGTTCTTAAAACTTATAAACTTATTCACATGGAAAGAAATCATCTTGGCTGAGGCTGACTAATGTAAAGCTTGGAGCCGTTCCTGTGTTTCTAATTAGCCCTGGCTCTGGCGTGCAGGCCAGCAGGCTGATGGTTGGCATGAGGCAGCTCAGCTACCCTTGTGTCCTCCACTCTGCTGCAGGGGAAGAGTTTCTGGGTCCACTGCTTCCTCGGTGTGTGGCGAGGAACAGAAACCTGGATCAGAGGGGAAAGGTAGCTCACACCCTGCATAACACTTTGTCACAGGCAATATTTCACATTTAAAGGGACCTCTCCATCAGCAATCTGATCTCTACCACCCCCCGCTGCTGCCACGCTCCTATTTCACGCTCGCAATGTTACCCCATGGAACAGCACTCCGACTACGCCGTAACAAACTGACGGATAAACAGCGTCACGAATAGATTAGTGATATACGTGTGAAATTAGACAGTTCAAAAGCACAATAGAGAAAGCAGATGAACCGTTATGATTTACAGCCTCACAGTGGATGTCAGGAACAATCAAGACACATTTTTAAGGCCTTTTCCCTCAGTGATGATTAACACAGCAGTGCAGTACCGGCAGGCATTTTTGTAAGACCAGCAAGTGCAAGAAGGAAAGAGGGAAAGCAAACAAGAGAGAGAAAAAGAGCAACAAGAGATAAAGACAGAGACAGAGAGAGAGGCCTAGATGGAAACGCAGTTTGAGGAAAAAGCTCAGAGAGAGAGAGAGAGAAAGAGAGCAGGAAGGGGGAGAAAAGAGGAAAGAAGGGGAAGTGAACTGAGAGCGGGAGCGAGGCGGAGAGGGAGCAATTTAATGCTGTAATTAAGTTCCTGATAGCACCCTGGGAGATGTGCTTTGGCGTAGCTCCAGGACAGCTTAGCATTGCACCAAGGCTCTTCAACCCACAATCTATGCTTTCACACGCACACATGCACGCACACCATTTGAACAAACAGAAATTTAATACTAGCAGGCTCTCTGTGCTCTCGAGCCAATTCCGAATCCCTGAATATGTGTCAGCTTCACCAAATGATGCATCGACAAGAAGAGACACAAAGGAGGAGCAGACTGGCAAGAGAGATGGCTGTGAGAAACCATCACTTGCAGTCACTCTCGCGTCGTTCTCTCTCACACACTGTCATGCACACAAGGCAGCTGCCTTGACAAGTGCACACAAATTATTCTTATGAGAGCACGAATGGGAACCTGTCTCAGAAAATATTCTTTTCATTCTCTTAATGTTTACAGTGCTCTTATCATGCTTCTGCCAACCAAAGCTTTTCAATGCCTCCTGCTCCACCTGGTGTTTTCCTTTTTCTTTTGTTTCTCCACTCTCTTCTTTGGCTGTATGACAGGGCATATGATCGAAATATATCAGACCTGTAAAACAATAAGTTTGACAAGAAAGCTAATGCAGTGTCAAGTTGTGCAGGCATCAAAAGTATGAGAAAACACCAGCTAATTTCCCCACCTGTACAGTCCTGTCAAGTTAAAAGATGCGCACTGAGTGGAGCAGAGAGAGAAAGGTAGGACTACAAAGAGAAAAGGATGACAAGGAGCGGACTCGGAGAGAGAGCGAGAGCGCAGAAAGAGAGAGAGAGAGAGAGAGAGTGAGAGAGAAGGTACAGGCAATTACACCCAGCTCCTCTCCAACAGCCCCATTCCTCGCCTCCTTCAGGCCGAGCGGAGCAGCAGCACGAGCAAGAGGATTTTAACTGAGGATAACGCGCATCAATAGGATCTGAGATTTCTCGGGGATCGGTCACCAAAGACGCGGGGAGGGAGGAAAGGATACAGTATCGCAAATAAAGAGTTGTCATTACAGAGACAAGAGAAGGGAACGAGTCCATCGAAATCAGCTCCAACACATTTCGAGGTTTTTTGTTTTTTTTTATAACTACAGGACGCTTCTAGTTCGCACCTGTGCGTCGTGCATGTCCTCTTTCCCCGGGGATAAAAGTGCGTAAAATTTTGCCGTTTTTACGCACGGTGACACGCCGAGCTGGAGAGACGCGGATACGGTCCTGAACGCACGATGCTGATCGGTAAGTGTTAAAACACCTTCAGTACTCCACTGTTTACCGGTGAGGATGTGGCTGTGTGATTATAGTAACCCGTGTGACAAATTTATGACGGATCCTAGAAATATTACGGCTTTACGTCCATATGGACATTATAGAAATGTTGCAGCGGGAGTCTACTTTTGGAGATACAATTATCTTAAAGTAGGCCCTACGTTAATGTCACTCAAAACGCATTACTGAGTGACATAGGCGCACTGAAATTTCGCTGTGAGGAATTTTTGAAATACTGAGGATTCAAAGAGAGTCGTTTTAAGATTGAATTTTATGGTCATCTGCTCGTTTATTCGCCGTTGTAGCGATTATAACAGCAGAATGGAGTCAATCAAGTATCAAGTAGTGTATGGAGATCAAAAATAGATCCCACCAAAAAAAAAACAAAATGTGTGCGTCCTGACTGGTGCGGAGTTACGGACACATCGGCGTCCTTATTCCTGGTGGAAGTTTAGTCTTATATTTGGGGGGGGGGGGGGGGGGGGGTGAAGTGTAGTTCTGCAGTAAATAAATATGATGATAATGATAACGACCAATCTCTTTTTAGAAGTGAGAAAGTCCAAGGGCATCCTGAGTATTTGAAAATAGGCCCAGTAATCTGACCTGTCCCTTCATACATCAATCTGTCACCAGTTAGCCAAATAAAAATTCCCTCAATCAGCAAATACATTTTCGTTAAAGATTGATTGTGCCGGGATTATTGGCTATGTATAAACGAGTATTGATTTAACTATGAAGCATGGTAATGGGAGGTTATGCGCTCAATGTAAACAGTGTGGTAAATATATTTTTAGATATATTTTTTGTCTTTGAATAATAATATACAAAGTCAGATTTTCATCTAAAATAATCAATAAACATATATTTTCAGATTTCCCACTGAGGCTTCGGACAATTTGTTGTTCATTTATTTCTATTACTGATATTGATCACCTTGCCTTTACTTGTCAGAGAAGTGAGCTTTAAAAGGAATTATTAGATTTGTTTTGGGTGTAAAAAAATATAAAACCTTGAGTGTGTTTGATACTTTTGATTGGAGTTGATTCTGGCAAACCTGCCAATGAAAAAAAAAAAGACCCACTACATCCAGAAGAGAAAACCTCTTTAGTTCATTTGCATAATGAACTCCATCATATTTCTGATTATATCAGAGAATGAAGGTGTACGTTTCTTTTGTGTGGGCTGAGCTGAGGGATAACTACCTGCGCTGCTGTGCTCCCTGCTTCACCTGAAACGCTGATTTATACCCATGGCTCAATCTTCTCTTTCTTTCTCCTGCCATAATGCAACGATTCTTACATATCTGCATTTTACTGGTCGGACTGAGCTTTGAGCCCTTTCCTCCATCTCAGAGACAAAGAAATAGAATACGGAAGAGAGCGTGGAAGTGAAAAAGGATGAGATTATCACAAAGATCCAAAAGGAATATGCTGATAGTCTTGTTTACTGACTCGGATGTGATGGTTGTATATTCGCACGCGGGCACACCGGGCCTCTGGATGTGATGGATCTCGCCATAAGATTGTGGGGGGGCTTTGAGATCTCGGTGCTCTTAAAATGGCTTCGGTGCACATGGGCCAATGACTCATGCAAATGGATGCCACATTAGCATTTCTCCAGATATTTACCTCCTCCTCCAAAAACACCACCTCCTAATCTTTCCACCAGTGAAGATGGAGGCCACCACAGCCTCCAGCTTAGAGGTGTTTGACCAATATGATGTTTTTTCACCTCTCTCGTGGCAGAGAGCTCTCCCTTTCTCTCTTTTAGTCAGCTCATAAAAGAGCAGCTCTACTGTCAAGTGGAGCCCTAACTACTCAGGTCTTGTCTTGTGCTGATTTCACCTCAACCATTATGTCGTCTTAAAAGCAGTTTGGTGGGTCACAGGGGAGCTCTATGGTCGCAGCAGCTTCTTCTCAGTTCAAGATAAAAGCCGTTACCTGACAACGGACATGATTATTCACTATGTTGTTGCCTTCATAGAGGTAGGGCTTTGTTTTTCTTTCTGTAATGACTAGAAGAGTTGAGGAGGAAAAAAAACTGGTGTTTGGGAGGAGGGGGCTCGACCTCGTCTCACTATACTCATCCATCCATGACCCCCCGCCATCCCCCCAGGCAGGGGACAGGTTGTGGGGCTGCGGGAGGGCTGATTATAGGCCTTTCCCCCCCTGGGAGTGGGTGCCATTCTTCCTCTTCCACTCCTTTTTATCTGCAGGATCTGAGGTGGGGGGGGCTGAGAATGCATGGGAAGCAGGGTTAATCTGCGCTAAACAGGGTCCCAAGCTTGATCAGGGCTAATTACATGGGGTTAGAGTTACAGTCTGTGGCCGCTCAATGGGGGCTGACCACACCCTGAAAGCTGTGAGAGATTGATGGAAAACAAGTAGGATGGCAATAAAAAGCAGGTTTGGTGCTCAGCAGATGTTTTAATAAAGATAGCATATTCCCAAATTTGGAGCCCAAATTTTATTTCTATTAATCTTTAATGTATAGCCCAACTGGCAGTCCTTGACCTTGAGATGTGTGTGTGTGTGTGTCCACTTGCCCTTGGTTCCAGCTTTTATGTGCAGAGGCTGGAGGGCTTCCCAAGCAGCAGGGAGCAATAGCACGTCTGTTTGAAGTGGTCATGCAGGTGGAGGGGGTGTAAATCAGGAGGAGGCTAATGAAAAGGCAGCACTGTTTCTACTGAGGGCTTTGGTCCACTTCCCACCAACTCCACATCTCTTAGACAAACCAGCCCCTCCTCAAACGTGTGTTTTTGCTAAACGTTCATGTCTTTTTGGTGAAAGCAGCTGTGTGTTTCTGTCTGGACCGGCTCCGTCTCCTTGTGAGAAGGGAACAGATGAGTGTGTGTGTGTGGGCATGTGTGTGTGTGTACATGCATGCTAAAGCAAAGTGTGAGGCATTGAGACATTATGATGGATGGATCTCCTGAGCCTCCTGTCTTTTCGTTCATCCCTTGCGGGCCAGAGGGATGAAGGTGGCAGCTCTCCAGCTCCTGCTCAACCCACTTCTACCTACTCTGTCTGTCTCTCTCTCTCTCTCTCACACACACATACACACACACACACACACACGGAAGAGACTGCTCTATTAGCTCAACAAACACCTCACCTCAAATGACAAATCTGTAGTCAAACTGACTTTTTTATTTTTCATTACCTCAGCTCCTATTAGTCTGTGTCATTCCAGTAAAGACTCCTGTGAGAATGAAAAGGAACGTCTAGTACGATCACAAACTGTATGATATATTATTTCGTATTCATTATTTCTCACCCTGCTGCATTTGTTGTCCCGCTGCAGTAACGTTGTATTCCACAGTAGACAATGTACTGTATGTGTGTGGCTGTTTTTTCACTTTAATGTGCCAGTCAGCCAGTGCTTCCAGGTACAAGAACAATGGGATGTGTTATCACTCCAGAACTCTTTCTCTCTATCCTTTTTTTTTTTTTTCAGCATTGCTGTAGTCCCTATTCTTGATCTTGTTTTATCTTTGCCTGCAGAGATCAGTCCAGGAGGTGATGTGAGTTTAGCAGAGGATTCTATTCAGGGAAGCTCTCACAGCGTTGTATGTCATCAACCTCTGATGTTCAGTGCTTTTCAGGAGTCGTTTTGTGATCAAATGCTGGTATTCGAGCGTGAGTCACACCTTCTACACGTAATACAACACGCCGTATGGCATTGTACTCTGGTCTTTTGAGGCTATTGTAGAAAACAGGAATTTTGAGTCTTTGATTGATTTCTCTCTGTATTCCAAGATTTTCAAAAATGTTCTCCTGCTGTGTCTCTTAACCACACTCCACCATCAGTGACACAGGAATATACACTTCATACTTAAAAATAAAAGCTATATTTGTCGGCAAATGTGTCTGACTGTGTAGATTGGCTTTTTATGCTTGTGCATGAATCATATTTGGAGGGGGTTGGAGAGCAGGGTGGTGTGTGTGTGTGTGGGTGGACTGTGGCAGCAACCTTAATGATTAGACCTGTCTACATGGACCTGCAGGTGCTTTTCAGACAGGTCAAAGGTCAGGCCAGGAGCAGAGGTCACAAGTCAATGTAGTTACTGAAACGTTACCTATTCCACGCTAGTTTGCCCCGACCCCCATCTTCCAAATAGATATTCATGAGATTTTTGTATGCTCTTTGTAGCTCAGTCTATTAATATGTAAGTGTGCGATTTGTATTGTGATAGAAACTACATGTCTGCCTTTGCACATACAGCGTTTATATGCATGGTTCGTATGTGCCTCTTTCTGGCCTCGGGGCCCCCCTGTGGGGAAAATGCCTGTGTGTGAGTGACAGTTCAAGTCATTTCATTGAAGTGACAGCATGGGTTTGATTGGCCCGCCTGCTGAAGTGATGGCGTCTGGATGTTGAGAGCTGTAGGCATATGTGTGGCCCAGCGGGAGCTCTGACAACATGAGAAATGGTCCCACGCTGCACTTGGCACCAAAACCTCACCACTTAGCCTCTCATTCCCTGGGTGCTAAGGCTAAAGACAAAGGCCTTGAAGGGAAACAGCAACACATCACCTCTCAGTGCTGCATGTGTGTTTGTGTGTTTTTCTGCACCTCTGAATTCATCAGTCTCCAGCAGGAAAGGCAGCTTTCAACTGAAGTGGGTCACTAGTCGTCCACTTGATGCTCTGACCTTGACATAAATGAGCACGAGAAGAGTTAAAGGCCCTCAAGAGCGATAGACGAAAAAGGATGAGAAGAAACAAAAAGAAAAGAGAGAGCAGAGAAAGAGAGAAATAACAAGAAACTGAGAGAGAGATGATTGAAACATGAAGTGAATATAACCTGAAAAGAGGATGGAGTATCTCTCTTATTCTCCTCTGTGGCTCTCAGTTCTCTCTCTATCTCAAGTGTATTTCCAAGTCATCAAACCAGACTGTGTGTATAACCGCCCCAGCTCTCCAAGCACCAGGATCAGCGGCTCAGAAGGTAACAAAGGCCATCGATTTTACAGTCAACTCCAGCCATCAAAACCTGGTGCCCTGACCACCGATCTGCAATACTCCAGGGTCCAATGCATATAATGGAGTGCAGCTAGTGTGTAAACGGTGGTAAGCGTAAAAAAAGAAGACACAGTGATCTAGCTCTAATGGCTGTCTTTGCTCCAGCTCTTTGTTAGCTGCTGGGCTGCTGATCTCCACTTGTACTGCATGCCATCTCATGAGTGTTTAACAGCTGGATTAATTACAGTGGCCGGGAATTAATGTTCAATCGTTGTCCTAGATGCACGTGAACAAAAGCACAAATTATGTTAAAAACACTGGATGCAGAGAAAAGACTGTGCACACACGAAATACATTGCTTTTAGTAGGCAGAATAACACTAGACAGCAACTAAATCTGAGTTATTAATGTTTTCTGATGCTGTTGAAGGTTTGTTTACATCACAATTTTTTTGTGAACAGAAAAAAAAGGTCAGTTGAGAAACACAAATAGACTTCATATTTACAGTACGTTCAAAAAATGAAGAATTGGCTTTTTAATAATAATTGGAAAAAAGCAATCGCTCTTCATAAATGTGTTTTTATAGACACACACAAAAGGTAAAGCTCTGAATTGCTGTGCCTAAACAACGAATATACATAAATCAATTGACAGAGTGCAATCACCAAAACATATGATTTGCATTTTCTATGTGCACACACACACACACACACACAAGATACAATCACCAATATATATAGTAAGCAATTTCTGTGCGCAAACACACACCTACACATGCAGGAACACATACAAATTGTCAGAGCTCGGTGCACAGAGGACTGCACTTTGGCAATTTATGATATACATAAATCAAATGAAAAAACCACAAACACAAATACATAAATTCCAGTAAGCATTTTTATTTACACACCCACACAGACACAGTTAAATGCAATCAACAGTAAGTATGGATTTGTTGTGTAATTGGACTGTATGGAGAGCACACAAACGTATATGAATATACACAAATGAGCTGATAAAAAGGCAATTTCGAGTACACAAATACAGTGGGTGTTACACAAACATAATTATATAAAAAACATGTAGAGTATGTACAAGAACTGTACATAAATACATCTCTAGTCATCTAAAGCCTGCTGTTTAGTTTAGCTGTCTCACTTCCCCATGTCGATATTTTGCACTACAAAGGTGTCTGTGTGTGTTGTGTTTCTCTGTGTGTGTGTGTGTGTGTGTGTGTGTGTGTGTGTGTATGTGTGTGTTGGCTTGCATCTCTAACAGGAATTGGCATTCTCACTTCTTTTCGTCAGTGCTGAGCCGTTGTGGAGAGAGCCTGACTGGGAATGATCAGCTCTAATGATTTTATGAGAGTCTACATGATTAATGTTGGCACAGCAGTGTGTTTGTGAACAAACCTCTTTCTCTGTCTCTCTCTCTTCTTTCTCTCTCTCTCTCTCTCTCCCTCTCTTTCTCTCTCTCGCCCCTTCATCCCCTCCCACGCCGCCCTTCCTCCCCCATCTCAGAGACTCGGAGGGAATATCCAGTCTCAGTGTGTGCTGATTTCTGTGGCGCTAGCTGCCGTTCGCCACATTAGTGTGTGACAATGGGTCTCTTTGAAGTGGGTTATTCTAGCGCGGCTCACAGCGCAGCGGAGAAGATGTGCCAGCTCTCTGTGCAGACAGGGCCAGCTACGAGCACAGGGATAGACAGAAGGTACAGAGGCACACGTGCACACCAGCGCAGACGAAATACTGGGGTCAACACAATAGCTTTGACACCCACATCCTCTAAATACACTTTACTTAAGCACTTCCATCACAGACAAAAGCCACGCACTGCTCCTCTGTATGCATGCATCTGCCTTAAAGCACAACACGGCACCAAATAAGAGCCTGCACCATCCTCCCATCACTTTATCAACAATCCACCCATCTATCATCTGTCCATCGTCTCCCTCTCTGTTTTTTCCCGTCCTCCTCTGTTCCCTCTGCAGGCCCAGTCCAATCTAAAAGCTTAGTTGAGCTCCGTCTCTCTCTGCTTATCTCCAAAAGCTGCCTCTTTCATTTGAGTAAATGCCTTCATTCCCAGCTTCTCTATGAGGAAGCTGATAAGGGATGTCTTTTATCCTCAGCACATAGCACCCACCCCCCCCAGCCCAGTGTGGGTGTTTGTGTGTATTTATATGCCTGCTGCACCGCATATGCAAAATTATGTGTAAGAGATTATATTTGTGAGTCTTGTGTGAATGTTTTTTTTTTGTTTTTTTTTATGTATGAGAATAGCTGATGATTCTATGGTGTAAATATGCAGCGTGCATCATGTTTAGATCCGCCTTCTCGTGCCGGTTATCATTCAAATGTGACATTTCTTTGATTACACATAATCACACAAGACTTCTGCAACCTTGCAGGTGCCTCTAATAGGAAGTGATTAAGTGGAACAAGCTAATCATCACAGTGCCTCACTCACGTGTGTGCATGTATGTTTTCAGGAAGAGGCTGTCTAATGAATTGATTAGGGCTGCAGAGTGGATTTGTCACCAGGCATGGAGAGATTAGTTTTGTCTGTGTTTGACTCAGTCTAAGCCGTTGCCAAAAGCTGCACTTCTCCCCCCCCTCTAACACAACAAATGTAAAGATCGGCTTTTGATGCCTCAAATTTTACAGTGTCATTGAAGAAATTCACTGCAGACGTCTTTGCTGAACCTACTTTTGGCCAGTGCTACATCTGTATTTTCTACTAATTGTCCTCTATCTGTCTTTACTGTCTTCTTGCTTCTGTCTCTCTCTGATTTTAGTCCCAGTGGTCACATCCTGCTGTGTCTTGGACACTGTGTTAGGGAAGCATAGAGTAGATCAGTGCTGCGGGTAATGGTGCTACACTGCTTTTCTCTGATCTGGGTGTAAATCTCTCTTCCTGTAGTAGTAGTCTGGGGCCAGAGGAGATGCCCCAGCTCTTTTTTAGCCTCAGTGGAAGCTTGTCTTCTTGGATCTGCATTTCCCAATATTGCCTTGCCCGTTGTGAGCTCCTGCCCTCCCCTCCAGCACAAGCACACTGCAGCTGGTTCTCTCGAGGGACATATGAATAAAATTTGTAAAGCTATTGGAGCCAACGCAAGGAAAATACTCCTCACTGCTCCCTGCGGAGAGCCTCAACCTCATTGACTTGGATTTGTTTGCTTGAAGCCAACAATTGTGCTCAGGCTGATCTTAGTGGAATGGCAAGCGCAGAGTCAATGAGAATGATGCATTAGCAGCTCTGCATCTATTAAAGCTGCTTGCTTTGGTTGAATCCAGACACCCCATTGCAGGGATTTATCAAGCTGCTTACCAAAGAGAGGTGATTGAATTCATTTGCTTACTAATGAGAAGGGATTGCGAATTGTACACTTCCCCAGCTACACTTCCACCTGTTAAAACCATTTGCTCATTACTGCAATCAAATCCAACGTTTGTTCTCTATTACAATCAAACCCCTTTTTGTCACCTCATCAGACACTTTTGTGCCTTTTTGGCGCTCAGACCCCATTTCATCTGTGCTGGTTTTGTAGGCGTGTGCCATTAAGGGTGTGAGCTACCTTTTGCAGCTAATTAAGTTGCGGAATTCATGTCTTATGCCAACGTGTTCATGTTTTCAGTGGAGAGCCTGACTGATTCATGTTGTTTGAGGAGTTTTCTAGAAATTAATCTGACAATCTTGAAACACAGGTGAAATTGTGAGCTCATTTGCATTAAAAGAAGGACTAAAATTAGTTCATGGCAGGGTTATTTTTCTTTAAAACAGTCAGTTTAAATGATTTTTTTTTTTTTGCATGTTCCTTTACAAAACACTCCAAGTGTAATCAAGTCCAATCAAATAACTGTCAGTTCTTGCTCCCTTTTTCTCCAGTCAATCAACAAAATTGATTTCATTAGAGGTAATTGTTCCCTGTTTGATGTTCATGATGTCTTGATTAGTCCTATTCTCTGGAGTGTTGTGGAGGGGAAGCTCTCCTGCTGTTGTTAAAGCCAGATTAATGTTAAATCCTCTTTGTCTCAGCAGACAGCAACAGACAGACTAAAGTGAGTCAGCTGAGGCCCACACGGTCAGATGGGGTGACAGTATGTTAGCCAAGGGTCAATAAAGTGTTATGTTATCTGCATCAATTGTATAAGACAAAGAGTGATACCAGTGGACCAGAGGGATTCTTCATTTTCAGCTGACGATATGATTCATTTTTCATGATACATTAACTTCTGTTTAAAATTTATAAAAACACTTAAAGTGATATTTACACAAATTATAGCCAGAAAACAGGCTTGATCAAAGGTGTATTTTCACTTCTGCGCTAAACTGTGACTAACAAGATCTAAAAACTCGCAGCAGTAATTGAATTTTAACTTATTCATAATAAACACACATGTAACACATGTGATTTTACAATTATCCAGAAATTAACAAGGAACCTAGATAAAAAATAAAAGTGTAAAGAAGCTAAGACAAGCAGCTAATTAAGCACTGCAAACACATTAGATTTACAGTCAAAGTTTTTCAGTCTCACCCATGAGAGACAATAGGCAAGGGTATAGATTTCACAACTGAAGACACATCCCTCAAAACCTGTTAAAAAGTAATGAATATTATTTTTATGTATATGGATGTTAGCAGGAAAAAAAAATGGGTTTCTCCCTCACAGCAAATGGTGTTACCTCTAGTGGGAAACATGGCAGTGAATTAATTATGATGAAGACTTCTTAAAAATCCCAGTGAAGGAGGGTTTTGGCAGATTTAAAAATTAACAGATGATTTTGATTGCAAGGTCAACTCTTAAATTCTTATGAGCTGCAGTAAAAAAAAAATCTTCTTCTATTCTTTCAGTTCTTTAAATATGATGTCAGGGTGGTATAAGGCTACCTTTACCCTTCCATGTCTGTTTACTTGGAGGATGAAATAATGCTAATATGGAGCTATGTTCCTTAATGTCGTTCTCATCATATCAAGTCTAAACTGGTAAATGAAATGTAGTAGAACATCCTAAATCCTAAAAGCCATGAAAAAGCATTTAAAATGAGTTGGGTTAAAGTTTTCGTTTCCTTAAAACGTGGATTTTTGCTATACAGAATATTACATAGCAGAAGTAGATACTACAGTCTCTAATTACACGAACCTCTGGTGAGTGAAAAATCAATCAGCTGCCTTTTGACCTCCGACAAATGAAGAGTTTATGCAGTGTTGCACACTGAACCGGTAACAGTACAGCTACAGTAACACATTAAAATCATGTTCCAGATGATTTAAGTCCGTGTGAGAGGAAGAGACTCTTTCAGCGGCTGAAACTGTGATGATGTGATGCTAATATGAGCAGAGGAAACATCAGATTTATGCAGTTCTGACAGCAGCAGTCCAAGGCTTGCTACAGACAGTGAGGGAAGAAGTCTTTTAAATCAAGATTTCACATGATGAGGGCTTAATCCAGTGTGTGTGTTTGCACACTTTTTACAGTATCGGCTGCTTTGTGGGTGTCCGTCCATCCCAAATGACCCCGGAGCTTATTTTCTATCTTTTCATTGGGTCGTCTCCACCGCGCCCTCTCGATAAGTAGTAATGCTTTGACGCTTGAGGACACTTCAGCAACTTTCAATCGAGATTAATCTGTCTTTCAGATCTGCCAAGGTCTCTGTGGATGCACAGCTGAGACAGCGAGAGAGAAAAAGAGGGCGGTTATAGAGATGGGCCATTTGTAGCTGCTGTCTCAGTGATGTGGTTCCATTCCCACTTTGCAACCAGAGGGGACAGCTCACTATATCATTCAGCCGTTTGTTATTTTGTCTGAAGCAGGAGTTGGCCGGAGGGGAGAAATGTCTGTCTCTTCCCCTTGTTGCCTGAAGGTGAAACCCATGCATCATTCTGCAGAGAGAGAGAGAGAGCGCGCACGCCTGTTTGCTTTTGCATGCATTCTTGTGTGTGCGTGTGTGTTCATGCAGATGTCCACATCAATATGGGTGCATAAATGGGAGGCTTATTCTTGAGCTATCAGGTGTCAGAGACTATTGTTCAGGCTGAGTGAATCAGATTGAATTCCCGTGATTCAGTTTGGTATTTCATTGGTGTTAAACTAAACAAACGCGGCGGGTTGCCTGTGTTTTTTTGACAACATCCGCTTATTTCCAGCCTGCTCTCTCTATTTATCTATCCTACCTTGTTTGCTTTCAGTTGTGCCCCTCTTCTTTTCTTTGCTACTGTACCTCTCTGCTATTACATCTCATTTGTGCTTTTTTTAATGACACTGACACTCTCTGGAGCCAGTCACCGCTAGACTTCACCAGACCACTCTGGGTGTTTATGGGCTCTGTGTTGCCACAAGCAGTGGGGGATCTGTTTGCAATTCCCCATGCTCCCAAAATGAATCGCAGTGATCCGTGTTTCTGGTGTTTCTGCACTGGTTATTAAAAGCCAGGGGAAAGGTTACAGTAAATGCCACTCAGCTGATGCGCAGCTCAAGCTTGGCAGACCTCCTCAACCCCCATACCACCCAGAGTTACGCTCTAACATTTTGGGGAACAGTAATTTCAAATGTCTTGCTATATTTTTTCCTGCTACACCCCCAAAATTGGCAAGTGCATCCTCATTTTCTGTCCAAAACTCTGTCACCTTCTATGTAGCTTCAACTAAAAGTCTGTTAAATGTTGTATTTCAAGCCACAGAATTCCAACTAAAAGCATGAAAAGCAAAATCAGCACCTGAGTCTGACAAATTGGCAACTTCCTCTGAATCATCTCTCCCCCTCCTCTTGTCTCCTGCACTGTCCCTTCGAGCCACCCCCCCCCCCCACCCCCACCCCCACCCCCTCCCCACCCCTCCTCTTCCCTTGTCACCACTTCTCCCAGACACCCATGGGCACTCATCACAGAGGTCACGCACCTGTTCCCTGCTGTAAACAGGAAATGAATAATTCAAGAGTCGGCGCTGGTTGACTGCAACAGCTGATGATCTCTCCGTGACGAGCAAAGATTTATCCCAAGGATTCGCATTATATTCCTCAGCTGGAATCACACTAATTAGAAACGCTCTGCGGAGAGTCTGAGGACCCACTCGGAGCCAGACTGCATGTCCTTGACCTCTGTGGGTGACAAAGTTTGTTTGAAATGACAACCTGTAGTGGCACGAGAAACTTCTGCTATACACACACTGTTTAGCATTTTTAGATTTGAAGGACTGTGCCGACATACAGTGGGATCAACTGTGAAGAATGAAAGAGCATCTCTATTGGCCTTTAGTATTTCCTCCTCTCCTCTCAATTCCCATCCTCTCCTCCCCAAGGTGTCAGCCCCGCAGAGGGAGTTGACCTATAACAGAGAACCAGTTATATTTGAGAGAATAACCCAAGTAGCAGGTTGAGAGTCAGAAAGATGCCAGTTGGGGCTGCCGGGTAGCTGGAGTGATTGCTTTTCACTCCTTATCGCCACACCAGCAGGTATCTAAGACGTGCTGTACTGCGGCACTCTGAGGGGATTCACAATTATAACACCCTGGCTACTGGCCACCCGTCACCCTTCATATACACAACTTCCACCCCCACCTCTACACATTCATCCCTCTACACTTTTTTTTACTCTCTTCTCATCAGGTGAAATCCTGCTGTCCTATAGTAACTTAAGAATCCTGTTATAGCCTCACTCCACCAAACACCTGCACAGGCTCTGATAAGAATCCTTATCTGCTCAGGTCCATGTCTCTTCTCTGCACCCAGGCAGAGCAGGAGGGCCCTACAGCTGGATTGGAGAGTATATAACACCACCATGGGTGGTCAAATTGATTGTTTTTCAACCACATTATCCTGTCGGGTGTGTTATGTTGCAGAGGGTTTTGAAGCACAAGGAAGTAGGCAGCTGCGGCAGAGGAACGACGTGTTAAATCCTTTGCTGTGGTGAAGTTTTCCTATTTAAAAACACGCCGGCTTCCTGGCTCGTGTGTGCCGCCTGCAGTACAATGCCTCATATGAAGAATCATCCCTTTATGTCGCTCTTGCATCTTTGTAATTACACATGAGGAATGAGAGGAGACATCTGCATGCCAGCACTTTGAGGAGAGGAGGAAGGAGACAACAAAGGACAGACCGGCTTCTCACAAAGGCTTTTCAATTTGCGGCTTGCAGCTGTTTCTCTTCAGAGAGCTCCTCTCTCAGCCTGAAAGTGGCCCACAATCCAAATGCTGATTTCTTACCCGCTGTTGACTGGAGGCTAATGTTTGGCAAACGATGACACTTTCCCTCCTTCGTAAGAATTGGTTGACTGTGTCTGCGCCTGACTCTTCTCCTCCATTAACAGGTGTTTAGATTTGGAAATGATAAGAGACCAATCAGGGAGGGAGAGAGGGAAGGCGTTTAGAGGGATGACAGTTTTTCACAGCTGCACTACCTGATGTGTATCATGTCTGCACTGCGGGTTGATACATTCAAATAAAATCAACTCACACACACATCACCCGCTGTTCATGAACAGAGGTCTCTCTGCATCTGTCTTCATTACACGCTATCTATGCATGTATTGACACAAAGTGTTGAAAACTGTGTGCGTGCGAGTGTGTACAAATATTGAGCGGTTTGTGCATTGTGTTTGCCTGTTTCCTGGCATTTGTCCGCCATTATTTCAACTTTATTTAGCTGCATATGCTGTACAGGATTGAAAACCAAGTGAGTTTAATGGATCCACAAGGCATGGCACCGCGACCCGTAAATTAAGTCCCACAGATGTGCTTCTGTAGATTAATCTTCCCGTTCATGAGCAATTATTGTGGCGGTGACGCTGAGGCATGAGGCTGATTTGAAACAATTACAGTCCAGGTTGGGCAAAATTAGCTCGTTCATTTCCCGAGGCCGCTGCTGATTGAGAGTGAGGGCATTTTATAAAGCAGCCAAGGGGTAATTGGTTTTTAACATCAGCATGTCCTTCAGCCAACCTTTTAACCTGAGCATGGACATTTAGGGTTAAATCCTTTCAAGAAATTGTCAGATTTGCTTTCAGTCCACCAAGATATTACTCAGGATTTTATAAGCATTTGTGGCTAATTAAAACTATCTTAGAATTGAGTTATATTTGCATCGCTATTGTATTTGTTATGTTTTTTCTTCTAGTGTTATCTACATTATAGAAAGTGAGCTAATTTATGCATTACCACTGTGCTAACCCTCGCAGCTGGAGGACTTTTATTACCACAGTTGTTCCTATGCTATAATTTTCATGTAAGTGCATTTCTGTTCCTCAAATAATATAAAAGCTGTCTCCCACTTCCCTGCTATGTGCATATATTAAAAGGTTGGGGGAAAAAAAAAGTGATTTGGGCCTACAGCTAGGACTTAAAAGAACATGAAAACGTTGTCTTTTTATAACTAGTACACATTTCCATTAAGAGTTTTAATTGGCCGTAGACATATGCCTAACAGCGGAATTCAAATTAGGTGTGTTATAAGAATAGTCTAAAACAAAGAACCTGGAAAGAGGAAATGAATGAGGGGAAGAGACGTTTGGTGAAAAACAAATTCAGGTAGATGATCAGCAGGCCATTTGGTAGCAAGAAAGGAAATCTGCTCTGGAAGGCAATTTACTGGCTCGCTGCAAACACAACTTGCTTAGCAGGAGCTCTTTTGCATAACAATGAATGTAATAATACACACATAATGTACAGTACAATTCTCTTTGCAAGCGTTTTGCTAGTGCCGTTTGTATAAATAAAGGGAACATTCTGGCCTGCAATACCGAAGAATCTCAGAGAATATTTGCAACTCTGTAAATGAATCATTAATTGCAAAAAAAAAAAAAAAAAAAGCTTTTGTCCTCTGTGTGTGTTGTGACACAGTGTTCATTTCTGATGAGAAATGCAGGAGCGGATAGTTCCGCTGCATTCAAAACAGCTACAACTTCATTTTCATTTCACATTCGTCACAGCCTCATAACCACCTTTATGTCTGCCTCGCAGTGTCTGAGCGAGTGTTTTCATCTCTTGCTCCTCTCATCTCATCAGCTGAGGAGTTAAAATTAGAAAGTAATCTCTGTCTTGTGCTTATTTTTTCTCTCCTGTACACCACATCTTCTCCCCTCGAAGATCCAACTGGCCCGGCTCGCCCACCATATCTAATCAATTTATAATGAGTTGTCACAGTTGGCATGATGGCTGTGTGACGCTTGGTTGACCAGCCTGATATTTATTCATGTAAAAAACGATGTTGCACTTAATGCCACTTCCACAAATGACTCAATTTGCTGAGGAAATGAACCTCATCTGAGTTCCTGTCAATCCTCCAGAATTCCTAGACCTAGGTTTTTTTTGCATATGTGTGGGCATGGCATAACTTTGAATATGTTTATTTCGTCTTATTTGTTTTCCGATGTGCTGCTAAGACAGACAGCATATCTGCAGGATGGTAATGCTACTTATGATAATGAAGATGGAGGTGATGCTGACATTAATTCTCTCAGACAGATGTTTAAACCGTTCATCGTATTTTACCTTAGATCATTTTTCACCTTTTCAGCAGCATTGTGTTATAGGAGTTCATTTTGTTTTACCTCAAGGGGAAGGTCCAACAGCTGTCGTTATCTTTTTAAAGCGAAAGGAGGAGATTAGGAAAAGTGTGGGAGACTTATTAAAGCTCCTCACCCTAAGGCTTGAAATAGACAGAAAAAAAAACCCAACAATAACATTTCTTTTCTGATTTCTTTGCTTTTTTTTTTGCTGTTTATCGTCATGCTGAAGTTCTGTGTACAGCTGCCGCAGAGCAATGGCTGGCCATCGGCACCATCTGCATAGATTAATGTGTTTGATATTTCCTTTCACTGCTGCCTTTTTCCTAACATCAGGAATCAGTAGCATCTTTGTTGCTCGCCTGTAGCCGACTGCCTAGTAGGGCTTCACAGTGGGGAAGCTGAGCAATTTGTTTCTGTATGGCTCCAGGCTTATCGTCTCTGCTTGACAGATGGGCCTTGCCTCTGCTCAGGTTGGGTTCGGTAGCAACGCGCTGCTTGCTGCTTGCCTGACAGAACTCATTATAGACACTCCCCGGGAGAAGAAGCATCTCCACGATGTCCTGTTACCACTGCAGGACTGCCACGACTCACTCCCATGCCGTAGCCCCACACATACTGCTGAAATCTACTGTCTAGTATGAAGTAATATGTTAAATTTAGGAATTACTCGTTCAAATGTTAAACACACCTGATACTGTATAAGCCAACGCTCATCAAATATTACGTTGATATTCGTTTAAAAGAATCTTAAAATGTCAACAGTGTCTGCTCAGATTGTTATCTTCTTCCAGCTATTAACATTATGATGAAAATTACAGATAATTAAACTAAAGTCATTTATGGGAACGTATCAACCTGACTTCCCTCATTGTACCGCTCATAATTAAATTTGAGCCCTAACCTTGTTGTTTGTCAATGCCAATAAACACAGGCAAAGGCTGATATCTTTGATGAGGCAACGTCTTGGCTGAAGCCAGAGGCTGTATATTGATCATATTTAAATTTCAATGTCAGGTCATATTTTATTTATTGACTGTAAATTAGCTTGTATGTACCCTTATCTACTCTGTGATGGAGCTGCCTTAGGTCTAAATCTCCTTATAAATCCCTGCACACTTATCCAACCTCATACTTCTTTTCATTTTGTGTCCTGTAATTAATAAAGCACTAAACAAACCCCGATTATATAACCGTACGTATGTGAGGTTTTAGGATTGACAGAGAGGTGAACTCAACAAATTCAGTGTCTGGCTTTGTATAATTTCTTTAAAATTGCATGTGAAAGAAAAGTTATGAAGTCATCTCCCTTCCTGGGGGTGCTCTATTTTCAGTCGTGGGTCAAACTGTGCTTAGCCTTGCATATAATCAGGCCACATGGAGCAGTCTGCCACCTCCTGCAATCCAGGGAAAAGAAGGAGAAAAGAGGACAGAACTACACATGAGAGATTTTTTTTAAGGAGAAAAGAGGACAGAACTACACATAAGAGATTTTTTTTAAAGAGCGGATTATCTTAAAATAGGGTGGCAGAAAGGAGGTAACAGTGCTGAGATTAAATATAATCCTCATAAGAGAAATCTTCACAACCTTATTAGAGCTAAACTCCAGTATTTCTGCTGGAAATATCTCCAGCCTACTGTGAGCTCAGTAGACAAGCAGACGCGTGAATGTTCTGACATCAAACAGGGTAAAGTTGAAGTTCTGTTGTGCTCAAATATTCCTTGTGCATATTTACCGCATAAACTGTATCTGCCTGCTGCACACACACTGGAATACAAACTGTCATGTGCAGCTCACACAGTCATCAACTCACACACTCCAGTACACAATATACAGTTGCAGTGCAGCCAGCATGACGAGTGACCCAGAAAAAAAAAGAGAGAAAATGTAATTCACATAAACAACTTTAAAAGGCTGTAAGGTAAGGTGAGGAAATGACACACAGAAAGGAGGGGGGATAAAATGAGGGGGTTCTTTGTAGAATTTTTTTAAAATTGCATGCAATTGAGGATAGTTTAAATTTCTCTTCTGAAACAGAAAAGTGGCTTGCAGACATAAGTCTCCAAAAAGGTCAATTTGAATGCAAAAGCAGCTAGAATCATATATTTCTTTGGCCACTTTCCAGGTGTGCGCATTTCATATTTAGAGTAAAATCCTATCTGCAGCTGTGGATAAACATATAATCCTTGCCGGTTTCATGCAACCGTACCAATCAAAGTGGCTTAATTTAGGGCTAACTGAAGTTCCTTCATCATCTCCGTACTGTTTCATCTAATCAATCCAGTCACATGCTGTCTTGAACTCGGGTGTGCAGATTATCATCGTACTTGAAGGGGGACTGGAGAATGGAAGTGAGGGAGGAATGGCTGGGGATGGAGAAGAATAAAAAGTGTCAGTCTTTAATTAAAACTGATTGTGGTTAATGTTCTCCATCCATGCTATAATGGTTCCCACGGTGGCCCTCACACCACCTCCTGATCAAGCGGAAGCTAATTGGCTGTTAACAGTCACTTTTCTCTCTCTCTTTCTCCCGCTCGTCATTGTCTCTCAGTGTAGTACATTCGGACATCCAGAGGCAGTGCAATGTCATTTCATGCCCTCGAATGGCCATGAGCCTCTAATACACCATGAGGCCAATTTACAATTTCCAGGCGTACCATGTGGGAGGCAGCCATTTGTATGCATAGCATGCATGTGGGTTATTTCATACCTTGGTCAAAAAAAGACTCTGTCGGTTGGGTTATTCTAACTAAAAAGCTCCAGTTTTATACTTATGTGGAGAGTAGTAGTTGCTGACTCTTCCTGTGCTGTCAGATCGAGTCCCATCAGCCCATGGTCTGAGGCGGGGCAGCGACTGTTGGGGAGTTTGCGGGGGCGGCTGGGGGGATGGTGAAACAGTGTGGCAACAGTGTGGCAGATGCACAATGAGCAACATCATGTTAGCATGACTCTGAGTGTGCGTGTCGTGACTCGACTGTGTGCACATTTGGTACGTGACGGCTAAGATCACTGACTGCGTACAAGAACCGTGCTAAACATCATCAAAAACAAGAGGTTATTACGTGCACTTTGCATTTTTTCGAAAGAATCATCCGCATGGTGCAGAGTAATTATGCTCATATTGCGCCTGCACTCAATGTTCATAATTTTACAAGTCGACCATTTCCCTTGCAAACTCCCCCATTCAAGTTTAGATGTGGAGATTTTTTATTATCACAGCTGGATGATCAGATCAGAGGCCCGATGGCGAAGGTCTAACCGACAGTCCAACTGTTACTCAGCTCAGCAGCAGAAATGCGGTGCATAATGCTCTTAAATTTTGCAGAAATCAACCCAGTAATTCTTAACCCAGTGCTTCCACAATCAGTCTACAAAGTAAAAAACACAAAACCGGAGACAAAAGCCAACTACATCTCTGGTGGATTCTTTTAAAGTGTTCTTACACAAGGAATTTCATCATGTTTTCTTTTCTGCTAGGCTCTATAGGAAACTGCATAATAAAAGTAATTCTTTCTTTGAGCTTCTCCTCTCTGCTGTGGTTGTTGAAGGACTTAGCAGCAGGAGAAGTCTTGTACATTATTTTTTACCTCACCAAGCAGCTTTTTGTCTCTTTTCATGTGAGCACCATAGTCAAACCTTGGGGGTCCACGAGGGTGCATCACTAGCACCACTGCAGTGTCCTTGGGTTTTCAAGTCTCTGAGGGCTGCAAAATCACAGTGAAGAAAGTTTAGCCAAGCTCTAACCTGCATTGAGAACAACAAACCTCACAGAGCCAGCATACATCTTGCTGGCTCAGTTTATCATGTATGAATATCATTTATCATGATTAGGATGAATCAGCAAACTATGGGAGAATTCAGATAATGAATTTACACCTCTTGAAACTCCTTCCTGTTAAAAAGTTAGGAGCAAAAACCACTGACAGTTCAATGAGTGGCTGTTCGTCTGTCAATCATCTATTGTACAGCTTACATGTAATGGCACCCATTTTAAGTTCACCTAGGGAGAAAGCCTTGACTGCCTTTGAGTGGCAAGACAACAACAGGCAGAAGTAAAAGAGGGTTGAGATCCACTCACCCAACTCCGAGACCCTGCTGTGCCAGCATCTATCCCACATAATTACACAGGGCCACAAATAGCAAGGCACTTTTCTCTCCTCCTCGACCCTCTCCTTTTCTCCTTCCTTTGCCACTCAGCAGCAGTTTACAAGGATATGCAGAGCGTGGAGGCGGGGTGGGGGTATTTAGATGTGAGAAAAGGCAGTTTGTCAGAAACCTAAGGGAGCACTGGAGTGATGACAAGAGAATTACAGAAGAAGGACTACAGGGTTGAACAGCTAATACCGTGATAGTGGAAGAGGAATGAGGAGGGAAGGCGCAGTAGGTTTGCTTGTGTATGTATGTTGGGATCCATTATTTTTTCAGATGAGCAAGTGGAAAATAATTGAAAAATCGATGTTTGAATTCTACGGCTTGGATGCACCACACAAGTACACACATACACTCATCCGAGTAGATGTGATGTGACGGTGGCTGTTGTGTAACCAAGCCCAGTGAGTCATGAGAGGGAGGAATTCGTTGTTGTGATGGTCGGAGGAAGAGGAGGAGGAGGAGGAGGTCTGCCTGGGGAAAGACTGGCGGAGACAGTCAGATCTGTTAGCAAAGTCATCTGGGAGAGAGAGAGAGAGAGAGAAAGAGGCTGGACATTTGGTTTCAGGCCTTGCCTCAAATGCTGGTTGTCTGGACCCCCGGACCACAAGTGAGGCGTAAATAAATCTTGAGCCTTGACGCAGACATGACTCTGGACAGAAAGAGCATATGTGCACATAACCACATTCACATACAAACACATGCATATGTGCAGACACACACACACACGGTATTAAATGAGTGGAAAATGACGCAGTGTGATAGAAGGAGGTTATCAGGGGCTGCAGGCTGAAATAAGCCAACCATCCTCCTTACACACACACACAAAAATATCAGAAATGTGCTGCAACACTCGAAAACATATGCTGTTTTGCTTTAAAGTGTAATCAGGAGTACGCTACTAGAATAACACACAATATGTGCCAAGTGCAAAATTATACCTTGTTTGATTTTGTGTGTCCGTGTGCGCATATTGTGTGACTGTGTGTTTATATTGACGTCCCCTTCGCCACGGGAGCTATTTGTTTTCAGAGGTACGTAGGCAGTTCTGTTTGTATGCAAGTGTGTGCGTGTGTGATTCTCGTCTAGTACATGCGAGCCGAGCACACACACTCCTTTGCGCGCTGTCATACATGCCTGGTTTCGAGCTGTGCCTCCGTGGCAGCGTTATCATCCAAAGAGGCAAACAGCCAGCCCCTGATTTAATAAGCTGCCTAGGGAGTCACAGAGAGGTGAGGAAGCACTATCAGCTGATAACTGTCCTCCCTGCAAGCCCAGCTTTTTCTCTGATAGCCCTGCCAAGAGAAGACTCAGCTTCTCCTCGTTTTCTGTGTGTGAATGTGTGTGTGTGTGTGTGTGTGTTGCGTGTGTGAGCGATCTCCCGCCGGCTGCTGCCCACGTGTCTGAGGGCTGCGTCCGTCTTGTGCTGCATCTCTCTGGGTGTCAGACAGACAGCAGTGGAGAGCCCACACATGGCAAAGGCAGGCTTGAGCGCAGCACTGAGGAGCATATGCTCAGAGCTTCAGTCTCTCAGCCCCCCCTCTACCCAGCAACCACACACACCCCACGTCATGGCTGCCAATCCTGCCAAGCCAGAGAAAGCCATGGGCCAGACTACTTACAGATTCCCCATCTATCACTCTGCTCTGTACTTCAGAGGCCATACAGCAGTATCACTATCATACCAGAGCCTTGACACCAATGCTAAGTGACAAAAATACGACTAAGATGCAACAGCAAAAAAAAGAAAAAAACACCACAAAATTTCACAGAAGAACTGCTGCGCATTATTTTGACAGTTTCTGTTATTTTGTTGAAGGTGATGGCTTTGCCATGTTTGAGCAGCGGCTCTGGGTAAGCTGTAAGTGGAATAGTTCCATATTTGTCCAGCCTGTGCAGTCTTTTTTGGAATTATGTTCAGAGCCAATTCAGGAGGCAGAGCGTCCCGAAGCAAGGTTTTGCCTTGTTTGAAGCGAGGAAAAACATAAAGGTGAGATGGTGGATGGTTGTGTAGCTTGTTCTGTTTTCATGCTGGAGACTTGGAGTTTGCATCCCATCGCAGACATACAGTTCTTGCTGGCTTTTATTGAGCATAACCACAATCTTTCCTTAACTAAGTGTTTTAGGTTCCTAACTTTTAACCACCTTAACTATGCTGTAGTATTGTTTGAATGATTAATGTAAAAACCTTGGTATTAAATGTCAAAAACACGGTCACTGAATGTCATCTAGGTTTTGCAGGATTAGCAAATATTAACTTTCTGTCTGGTGAGTGGGTTGTATGTCATCAGGTTTAGGTGGACGAGGATTCAGCTAATGCAGGTGTTTCTTTTCCAGTTATATTTGAAATTTTGAATTTCATGCACAAGACAATTAATTATTTGATATTAAACATCTCAAACACACAGTATTGAACTGAGATTTATCACCATGTTTTTATCATAGTGATGAAGCAATTTTATTTCTACACACTATGCACCCCCAGCTATGAATATATTACTGATTTTTTACTGTGACACTAGTGTTTCAGTCTCCTGTTTCAGCCACCTTTCGCCTTCTGTAACTCTACCATCTGTCTCTGCAATCTTGCACAATCTCCCTCCCCCACCTTGAGAAGCAGCTCTTTCTTGACCAATCTTTTCTATTTCTAAGAATGTCAGTGGTATTATTGTAAGGTCAGTGATTGTTTTTCTTCCTGTGGTGTGCGTTATCACACACCAGTCCTACCGCCTCACAGTATGTGTGTGTTGCACAAGGGCTCACATGATAGGCATACTTTGGGGTGGCCATGGTGACCCACAACTGACACCGATGATTGATCCTGGTGCTGGGATAAGTGCCTGCACACCGCTGAGTGCACCGGTCCACTGAAACGCAGCCAGGCGGAAAATTAGAAATCTCTTCATCCCTGGTCCATTTGAAATGTGATATCACCCATCTTCCTCTCGCGCAGCACCTTTCCTCCGCCAATAAATCAGTAATTAAATGATGTGTTTGTGAGTGTGTATATACATGAGGGGGTGGTGTATGTCCTTGGGGATCAGACTGGGCAATTGGGGTGATGGGGGTATTCAGTCTCCAGTAAAATTGCCCATCCCCCCTCAAACATGTACACTTCCTTTTGTCTGCATAAAAACAGAAACGCACACTGTTGTCCCAGATACAAGCACATGCCCACACTTGCAACCGCAAGCGTATACACACACACGCACACACACACACACATCCGAGTCATACAGAGTGTGTTGGATGTCAGCTGGAGGTGTGATGGTGCCTCTGGTTTCAAATAAATCAAAGTCAGGCTTCCTCCGAGTGCTGCACCTGACCTCTTGGAAGCCATCAGTGCGGCTCCGCTCCGACAGTCACACCGGGACAGAATTGTTAACGTTTCCCGTTGCTTCCTAACTTCTAACATCTATCTCTTTGTGCTGTCCAGGTACGTCAGCCCAGGGCAGCCCCCTTCTGGCTTCCCTCCCTGTTCCAGGTCGGCCACTGCAGCCTCAACTCGACCTCAAACACCTCCTGCCCTTCAGACTCAATGGATCCTCCCCCCTCAGCCTCTTCCCTAACTTTAACACGGTGAGTCCAATGGCAGAAGTTCACCGTTCTGTAGCTGCTATAATGAAAGCCTGTTGTTTATTAGATTTCATTAAAAATAACAAATTAGATGAACAGGGATCTACTTGTTGGAACCAATTAATCTATTACTTTTATCAACAAGGAATTTCAACTTTAAAGGTCTCCGCCAGAGACTAAGATGTCTTTAAATGACAAAAATAAGTCCAAGATGGTATCTAATTAGAGCCGAAACCCAGCAGAAATATTTTGTAAACAGGTGACTCATTCCACCACACAAAAAAAAATATTGGAATTATACTGTTTGGTAACATGCTTTTTTGAGTTTGAGAACAAAATGTTTTGTAATACTTTTTTCATCTCGCACACTCCTTGAAAATGCAAGGCGTTAGGCATCGTTAGGCAGGGGGAGTGAAAGTGAAAAATTGAAGCACCTGGCAAAACATCACTCAATCGCTGAGCACTGTGTCGATCAGGAACACTGTCAACCCCCAACAGACATATTATATTAACACAAGTTTATATTCTAGCGAAGCAACTGTGTTTTCTTTATGGGGTTACGGTCAATGTTGTGATCCATATACTTCATAAACTTTCTGTCGGTGTTCCACCTCATGCTGGTTTCGCTGCTATCTGCTCTTCCAGACCTCAGCCTCCAGTACTCGTACCATTAACTCATAGCAATGTCTCCACCTGTGCATAGGCTTTACCTTACGCTTGGGGTGCTAATCTTTATTCAAGCAGTGTTTTACCTCTGAGCATTGCTGTTGTCACCTCAGTATCAGCATTTCTACACACGATCCTCTTATAACTTTGTTTCGGACGTCAGCAACAAACTGTACAGTTTTCAAGCGCCTTAGCTCTGATGCTTACCTTGCCTCTGTGCTTGGGATTAAAGGCTTGAATCTTTGATCCTTTACTTACCAGAGCTATACCCATTGTCATTTTGTGTGTGTATGTGTGTGCGTCTGTGTGTGTGTGTGTGTGTATGAATGTAGACACCTCTGATTTCTTTGATCCTAGTTATACTGTGTGTGTGTGTGTGTGTGTGTGTTCACTTCGCACACCATGAAACTGTCTCCAGTTCTGCGGTCTGTAAATGAAACATAAGCCAGAGCTTTCACTCCAGCATACATTTTACACCTTTTCAAACCGAGTAGGTAGGATGAGAGAGAGAGAGAAAGAGAGAGAGAGAGGTAGGGCCAAATAGACATCTGGCTGGCTGGTTTTTACAGTAGAGGACATGTGTGAGGGGGTGGATGAGACATAAACGTGCACTGTATGATGTGCATGTGTGTGTACGTAGGGGGTCTCCAACCTGCAATGTGAAAAGTGCTGTTTATTCATTTGCTAAGCCGCCCCCTGCCCTGGGTCATTGTGTCGCCTATACTGCCCTATGGAGGACTGAGCATGCCCAGAAGCTAATTCCTCTAACACTCTCATGTATTTATATTAGTGGTGGAGGCAGTGGGCAGGTTTCGGGTCAGTGTTTTGTCTATGTTTTGCTTATGTTTCAATTGCTGTTTCTATTCTCAAACCAGCGTCTGTACCTCAGAGCTCTGTTAAAGCCTTCATGTTGTCTGATAAAAAAAAAAAAAAAGTGGTAACTCACAGGAAATATATATTTGAATTAAACACATTATACGTCCTTATTTAGAAAAAAAGTAAAGGTAGTAATATTAGTAACAGTTATTGTCAAAGAAAACTGCAGCAGATTAATAATAAATGCTCATACAGAGGAAATAACATTCATGTAGTTGCAATGATATACAGTCGGCCATTGTTAAGTAGAATGCAAATTGCAGTAAAACGTGGAATCTACCGCAACCAGAATGCAGAAATTATGATAACCACGGAAATAACATCAAATCAGTGTCGCTTCAGCCCCGGGAGGAGATGATTAGCCTCTATAACACACAGTCTGACAGCGCAGCTGTGGCATTAATCACAAAGTCCATTCAACAGGGAGCCCCAGGTTCTCTCAGCCCTGATAAGGCACACGTTGTCCTGGACGTGTGCAAGGGGGAAGATGAATGCACCTGTCTCCAAAACTAAATATCCTCCGGTTCCCCTGGTGCCCCTTCTTACATCCCCCCCACCTCCCACCCTCTCCTCATCTCCTGATGAGTCTCCTTCTCCATCTCTCTCTCTCTCTCTCTCTCTGTGTCTACTTGAAACCCCATCACGGACTCAGCTGCCCGGCGCAGGATAAGTTCTGTCTGCACTAGGATGGTGGGGGAGGACGGTGGGTTTGGACAAAAGACGCATTTATAGCAGTCGGTTCAGGTTGGCTGCGGACAGACAATGGGCACATTCTTCAGCTCCTAAAACAAATAGCTGTGTGCAGCCTGCCCTGCTAAGGTGGACAGAGGGCGGCAGGAGTGGGAGAGCTCGGTTTCCATGGTCAGGCTTCGGCTTGTGAAGGGAAAAGTCAGTTGCTCCCAGAGGTAGCTTTGAGTCATGTAGAAGAGACCAAAATAAAACAACAAAGGCGAAGATAGCCCCAAGGGAGAGATGTACCTTCAGAATGGAGGTTTCAGTGTCAGACGTGTTTATATTCCCTCTCACACCTGGCCTTGAGGAATCTGTAGTAAACAGACTCCACTCTTGCAGAGGAAACAGCTGCCTGGACATGGCGCAGTTTTTTGTGTGGTATGGAAGGAGCCGATGTTGTTCAGGCGTATGTATCAGAAAGAAAGAAAGGCAGTGTGTCATCCTCACTATCATCAATACACCAACACCCCTTGATCTCTGGGCAACTGGGACTTTCAGCACTGTCGCTGGTTCCAGTGAACGTGGTGATCTAACTTGGTATGAGAACAGCGATCTCCCCGGCTGTTCTGTGACCCCTCTCTCATGTAAGCAGGGTTATGAACTGAGCCAGGCCTTGTGCCAGCCTTTGGAGAGATCCTAGGTGATTGTGATACCATACTGAATCAGCTGTTATCATGGAATGCAGACCTTCTAATGAAGCCTTGGCTTTCACTCTGCTGTTCTTGGATTCTCTGCAGTCTTTTCACAGACAGTTAAAAGTGCAGCCTATTAGTCCGACCAAAAAACTTTTCAGAAACACTTCACTGTGGGCTGCAATGACTCCCAATGTATTAGATGGTCACATTTCTGACATGACAATAAAGTCTACCTGCATTAAAATACAAGCTGTAGTTAGGCTTGTAACAAGATGATAGTGTTGTAATATGACCAAACTGTTTGTGTGGAGAGTGACGTGGAGGCTTACAGCTGAAATACACCAGGCACAAATGCGACGCGTCACGTAGGCGGGGCTGAGCAGGGTTTTCTACCCGCTACATCAACTCCATATCCGTCACTGCATGCATATTGAGTTTCGCCAAGTTGTTTACGCAGGATTTGGAAGCGTAGGCTATATTAACTCGTACTGAGTTAATTAACTAGATCATTTTAACTACAGGATCGTGAGGCACATTGATTTTATTGATTTATTTAAATGTGCAATGTAAAAAAAAAAAAAACAACACAAGGGTGCACGTGGCTTCCGTGGTCAGTGTAGCAGCTTCAGTTCATTATAATGGACACACTCCGTTGCAGCCATGACGGACGTGTCGCGCCACATACTTGCCTAAATTGTTTGCAATGATAGCCTCTGAATATAATTGGCACCCAGCAGATCTCTGAATGCTTCTTTATTCCTGGGTTCTGGGTGGATGTAAAGCAAATCTCTACAAATAACCTTTGTCAGCAAGAAGCATTGTAAGGAGCCATATTTACTCTATTTTCATAAGTATTGCTATCATGGGTGTTGAGTTTCATGCTCCACTTCTCCACGCAGGTCCCGTCTTGTTAAAAATTGTTTTTTGTAGTGGTTAGTAGGTGGAGGATGCTCCATCCAGTGGCCCATCAAGAGCAGAGGCTGCCTTGATGATTACTTAAACCTGCAATTCATTTCTAGTGAATGTGACATACCTTATGCTAAAAAAAAGATTCAAACAATGAAAGTTACCAACACATAAGATTGACCACAAAAATCCTCAAAAAAATCACACATCTGAGATCAAAATGTTTTTTTTCTTTAATGCTTTATTGCATAATGTATTCCATACAGTATACTGGACTATAGAGAGGGCACTGTCAGGGTAAAATATGAGTAAAACTAAATCATGTTTAAGAATGCCACACATAAAAATTGGGACAATCATGCTATATGCACAGTACTCTGAGCTCCACCGGGAGCCCTCTCTCTCCTCGCTCCTCTGCGGTGCATTTAAGGGGATGGAAGATCCTCGATGATGGCGGAGCGGGAATGATTTCTGTGTCATAGCCGGAGGACAGAGGAGAGAGGATGCGAGGCAGCATTAGCTTAATGAAAAGCACCCCAGGTATCTCAAGAGACTTTCTAGTTAAATAAAGGTTGAAAAAAAAAGAAAAATAATTGAACAAATTCAAAAAATAAATATCATAACTACCTAAGATTATTACTCCTAGAAAATATTACTTCAAAAGTGAGTAAGAAGTGGGCACAATATGAAAAACTGTTCCATGCATTTATCTTATGTAATGACGAGTCCAAAAAAGTTCAAGACATGTGCACACCCACACAGGTGTTTTCAGTTAACCTGCTGATTAGTCCTGTTTGGAGTAAAGCAAACCAATCTCAACGTATCATTAGGAATATTTTCCTGCTTTAACAGGCGAAACTAGAGACTGATGTCATTCAAGCACATTTTGGACACACCTCCGCTGTCCTGAGAAGTCAGCTAATCAGGCAAATAAGTGAAAACACCTGTGTGGTTGGAGCATGGCTTTAGTAGATTGACATTGTCATTAAAAACAAAACAAAAGTCAGTATTTCAAGCACTGTTTTATGGGTGGATATCTATAGAGTCAAGCATTTTTTCTCTTCCATAGTCATTTAAACGTCATTGCTGTTGTAGCAGTCACTCTTTCACTTATTCAGTTATAAAGTGACCCAAAACCACGACTCTGTAAAGACTGATGAAAGTCTGATTCTCCTTTGATTTTAATCTCACTTTTTGTTCACCTGAGCACTGTAGTACCATAAACCACAATAAAGCACCAAAGGAAAAAACATTTTGCTCTTTTGCTCTGTGACTGTATTTTGAGGCTGTCTGCCCTCTATTTAGTGCAGGTTATCTTTTCAGTTATAGCCACACAATGGAAGCGTTTTGCGGCAGATCAAACCACCTTGATTCATCCACTCTCACTCACAGTTTTCTGAAGGCCTTAAGACAGACACATTTTATCCTTCAGCAGCTGTCTTCTGTTTAAAAATGTACAATATACCTATATATTTGGAAGGAAAAACAAACTTCAGGTGCTCGTGCATGGAGCAGAAACAAAAACAACTGCATTTTTTTATTCTAGCACACCATTACCTCTTTCTCACAAGCCTTTTTATTTACTTGTAGTCAAATTACTTTTGAGCATTGTAATAGAAGTGAACTGGCACTGTTCATGTTGCTCCATGCATCTAGACGAAAGAGCTACCAGTATCAGAAAAGTCATGAACAAAGCTCAGAGTCTAGTTTTCTATTTGTTTCAGATTTATGCCAAAACCTGCTCAGTAATCACAGATGTCTCTATTTCTTTGTTCTTATTTTTTACTATAATGTTTTATGTTGATATACCATGATTGACATGTGAGGAGCAGAACAGATATGGGTTATTTTTTGATAATAACTTTGTCATATTATATGTGATGTTCAGCACACTCCGGGAGTTATTTGATGATTTCTGAATTTGCCTGTGTGTGCTGTACTTCCATTTTCCCTCAGTCACATTCAACAACTCTCATAGAAAGCATATGAACATGTTGCCTTCCACTAGTTATGATGCGTTTAAATGTCACATTGAATGGCTTCATGCATTAATGAATCTAGAAATTCAAACAGATCACTGTAGGGTCAAAGGTGACTGTGACTGACACGCTGGCCAGTTCACACATCATACAGAGTATCTTAAAGGTCCAATAAATTACATTCAGCCTCACTAGATGTCAACAAACAACTATTTGCTATGTAATGCATGTTAGTTAGTGTATGTGAGCGTGCATGTTAGTTAGTGTATGTGAGTCCCTCCGTGTCCTCCACCTCCATTTCAAAGATGGCGGCCACGTCACAAACTTTCTCAAATTACAGCTAAACAGTACACTAAAATATGTTTCTGAAAACATTTGAGGAAAGAAATAGGCAACGCAGTATTAGCGTCTTGATCCATATTTGATCAGCACTGCCTAGTTTGACACTTTGATCTGAGTTTCGTGAGCTGTCGGCTTTCTTTTTCCTGTTTTTCCAACTTTATGGAGTAAACGATACACATGTTTGTTCTGGTCTGAGATGTTGGTGCTATAGTGCAACATCTAGTGGCTGAATGTTGTGTATTGCAGCTTTAAGAAATTGGGTTTGTTTACAACAAAACTTTTTAATTCTCTCTCTTCAATAGATTTCTCAGCAATAGTAGCATATTGAAAATGCCCTCATTGATTACTTCCCAGAGACTGACACCAAAACATATTTGCCACCGACAGCTGAAAGGATATCCCCTGTTACATTCTTCTGTTGCTGCTGGAAATATCTGGATGTGATGTTATTTTATCTACTGACGAATCGGAGGGTACTTTGTAACAAGGATGGCCACACTGAAGATCGAATCTCTGCTAGCTGAGGGAGCAACTTCACCTCTCCTCTGAGGCGAGGTTGTTCTGCTGCAGAGAAATTTCTCATTTGGGAAAATAAAATTGTATAGAACTAATGTTGTTTGTACTGGTATTTTCTTTCTGTCTCTTAGATGGACCCTGTCCAGAAGGCAGTGATCAACCACACGTTTGGTGTCCCACAGCCCCTCAAGAAGAAACAGATTATATCCTGCAACATTTGCCACCTGCGCTTTAACTCAACGGTAAGAAATGGTTTAGTGGCTTTATGCTGTGGTTTTTATGAGAAAGATAGAGAAGTTGAGGGACAATAAGAGAGAGAAAGAGATGGCACTCTAGACTGTAATTTACAACATGAAAGCAATCTATAGCAAAGAGTGGGTCAAGCCTCATAGAACATCATCTCTTTTGTGCTTCTGTGTCTTCTTGTGTTGGTTTTTGAACATATGGTCACTCCAAAATTACCTCAGCTCTTATCATCCACACTTACTCTTTGTGTTTGTGTATACTGTGCGCAGATTTGTATGTGTGTGTGTGTGTGTGTATAAGCAAATGTAGGTATCTTTGTGTGCATATACAAAACCCAAACTGTAAGTGTATCCCTTTCTACAAATATAGGTACCTTTTTAAATCAAAAGTTAGTTGGGTTTTTTTCTAGTTTTCTGTGTATGAAATTTTGTTGGATTTTCTTTTCAGTGAAATCTGTGTGTGTGTGTGTGTGTGTGTGTGTGTGTGTGTGTGTGTGTGTGTGTGTGTCTGTTGTTTTGGTATGAGGGATTAGACAGCAGGGAGTGCTGCCATTTATCAGCAAAGAGCAGAAACAATCAGCAGCCCCAACAGGAAGCAGCATTCTCGACTCCTCGTCCCATTTTTCCCATCCTTGCCACCTCTAGTGCACTCGCACAAATACACACACACACACACACACACACACACACACACACACACACACACACACACACACACACACACATATTCTGTACACATACAAACATGCACACTATCTCTCTCTCCCTCTCTCTCTCTATATCACACACTCACACACACACACACACACACACACACACACACACAGAGGCAAATATCTCATGACATTTAATGCATACTCACATAAACAAATAGATTAATAGTCCAGAAAGCCTTAAGATATCTCAGGTCTGGGCGCAGTAAAACAAACACACACACACACATACACACATACACACACACTTTTTTTTTTGGACTCCATCTTCAAAGAAGGGCTGAGGCACAGGAGACAGGGAGCTGAGGGGGGGGAGAGGAGACACAGACGTGCTCTTCACACACTAGAGCAAATCCCATTCCCTGCCTTCGCACATTGACTTAAAGAGGAGTGTCAGGTCTGACTGTAGCTTTATCTGTCTCTCTGAGACTATGAATACTTTCCTAACACTTCCATGCACCCTCCTCAGAGTTTGCTCAGATATTATACCAAGTTATCCTTATGCATAATGCTCAAAGGGGAGATAAGTAAGGTTCCTCTGCTGCTCAATATAGCACAAATTGACCTTAAAGAGCTATTTGAGACAAGCTGGAAATTTTTGTTTTTACTGACCTCCAGCGGATTAAATCTGACCTTGTTGAACAAGGCTCAACTTTTGCTGGAACGCAGCGTGACTTGCCAACCAAATATATACACTTTCTTGAAAGAATACTTTTTTTTAACAAGAACACCATATCTCAAGTGTTTTCCTCGCAATCGTCCAAACGAAAAATTAAATGATTGCTGCTGTAATAACTTTCCACAGCTGTAAAATCCATAATATTGTAAACAGCTGTGCGGTGTTTTGGTGTCTGATTATCCTTCAAACTCATGGATCTGTGACTCTCAGTTTTGCTTTGTGGATTGTATTTCATATCTCACTTATATTTATTTGATGTAGGGCTGTTTTCGGTCTTAACACCAATTTAATATCACACCATAACTTTTGAATGGCCCAAATGTTCTCTAGTTGTCTAAGTTTTTCAGCCTTTCTGCTATAAAACTAAAATGCCCTGTTCAACCAAAAAAAAATAAAAGGAAAGGCAACATATTTTTGCACGGTGAGGTGGACCATCAGATATAGCTGTCACATACTTTATTTATTGTTTATTTGATGACTAGCAACACTGTAGGATGCTCCCTTAAAAATATTCTTCTTTATTACATATTAGATGGTGTAATAGACTCTTCATCAGGTAGAGGCAAGAGGTTGTTTGAGTGTTTATGCAATCCCTAGACGTTGAAAGATTGCCCTTTTAATATTAATTACTGTATAGATGGAAGATGTCTAAAATTGCTAAATAATATATTGGCCATTTTTGGTATTTGGGTCTGGAAACAATCGAGTTAATTGGAGTGGATGATTCTATTTTTTCAGCACGTCTTATACTCTTGCACCTGCTAAATTTTTTACCATATTACAAATTTTACATTGTTGAAACAGAATAGAACATAATTGGGCTTCATTTATTTATTGCACAGTGCAGTGAAAAAAATCCCAGACACATCTGTGACTGGCAATTTTGGTAAAAACCCTTTTTTTTTTTTTTTTGACATCCATCCATATTGTTCATGACTTCAGGCCCTGCTATTCATCAGCTTGCACAATCAACAGAGGCAGCTCAGTGATTGTTAAATTAAGCAAACCAACTGGAAAATCCGCTTAATTTTTCATGTTTTTGTTGTTATTTTTGCTACAAGCTAGTAGTTATTGGGGAGAGATGATTCAACATCTCAACACCTCAATGTTTACTTTAATCACTGGACAATAAGGAATCCCTTAGAAGAGAAGTGTATCTCCCTGTAGTCCTGCTGCTTGGGGTGGTGATGTGAAAACCAAAGCTCATTTCACACCTTGTCCCTCTGCCTCCACTGAGACTCAATTGGATGGAGAGACTGGTGGTGGGGAAGGCGCTGGCTGAATTCGTCACATCACGCTAATCTCTGAAGCCTTTTCACAGCAGATCAGTCACATGATGCGCTGAGGTATTAGAGTTGTTTTTACAGATGCTTTGACAGCCACATTATTTATAGGCTTCCATTATATTGCACCATGAGGCTCGCTAATGTGAAGTGTACATGGTTAACTCTTGCTGGTGTTTACACAGAGCTAACACATGAGACTGTATGTCTCATGGTGTACTGTGTGTGTGTATCTGTGCGCTAACACCCCACCAGCAGTAATCATTTTATTGCTTATGGGATGCAATGTATTGTTGATGCTCAGATAATCAGAGAAATCCATATTGCGCCTTCAATAAAAGAGTCTTCCAGTGTTTGCAACTCTCTTTGTCATTTCTGCATGGATGTATTCCTCACTTAGGAGTCCTTCAAAGCATCGTCCAGTCTCTTCACTCAGGTTGTTTGGTGCCTGAGGATTTGCATGATTTATTTCTCAAAGAAGCGTTAAGTGGTTGAGGGCTCGGAAAGAAGCATCGCTGTCTTACAGGAATAGCTGCACCGCATCTTACGCTACATGTCAAAACAAACGAAATTTAAACTTAATCATTATTTCTTAATCCACACATTTGTAAAACATTGAGGGTACATACTATGGAAATAGTCCATGTTATTGAGTATTGTGGACATGCAGGTTTTTCACACTTTGGATATGATTTAAAACAAAACTCCTTATTTAATCATGGCTGTTCTGTTTTTATTGAATGTACGTGGGTTCTAGTTCTGCTCCTTCTCTCTATAACTGTCTTATCCAGGCCAGGAGCTGATGAGAGCTGATTCCCCGAGGTTGTTTTAGCTTTTAATGAGTGATCTCTGTATTGATTTCCCTGCTATTCCTATGTATCCAGGCTTGTTCTGACAACAGGGGCTTTGTTCTTGGATTTGAACGGGGCCGTGAGAACGTGAAGGTACATCGCGATCCACCCAGACGGATATGTGCGTGAACGTGTTTAATTGCTGCCTCGCAATCAGTCGGAATGTTTTTGCTTTTGATTGTGGGTTTGTGTGCTCGTGAATGCGCCGTGAGTGCTCAAATGTGTGTGATATTAGTATGTATTGCCACATGTGTCTAGGATTTGCAGAGGCTGACTCTCATAGTGCACAATAATTGGGTAGTTGTGGAGATGGGATCCTCTCTCTTGTTGCATATTACACATGCAATTATACCTCTGGCCTCCCAATGTGCCAGCGCTGTTATCAGGTGGAAACAGACTCTCCTCCTTGCAGCTTGTGTATGTCTGCGAGGGAGCAAATATTCAGGCGCACATTTTAACATTTATTGCACGTGGGCTCTACTTTTCAGCAGATAATGCATTGAGTGAAACACTCCTTTCTGCCTCTCTATGCTAACCTGGTTTCCTCTCATTTTCCTGCAGAACCAAGCAGAGGCCCACTATAAGGGCCACAAGCACGCCCGGAAGCTTAAAGCCATGGAGGCCCAGAAGAACAGGCAACGACGAGCCGGGGAAGCCTTATCCGCAGGAAGGGAGAGAGAACGAGACAGAGACCGGGAACGAGACCGGGACAGGAGCAAGACGGTTACGTCTGAGGCAGCTCTCCCTGCGCTCATGGATACAAGCTTAGTGGAGGGAACAAGTACGTAAACTGACAGAGAAACTGGAAGAAGGCTATAGCACAAGCATGCTATTTGTAACCAATCCTTCTCCGCCCCTCTCCACCTTCTTGATGATCGCTCTATCACGCTTCAGTTCCTTACGTCCTCTAATTCCCCCTTTCACTCCATATCATCTTTATAAAATCCCCTCCACCAGTCCTCCTCTTCATCCTCACATCACTGACAGCTTCCACCCTCCTCCACCATATGTTGGCCTCCCTTATCGCCCTCTCTCTCTCTCTGCGCCATTGTGTTATACTCTGAGATTACATCTTCTGTACACCTTATCCCTCACCTCTCTCCGTCCTATCCCCTCCGCGTTTCTCTTCATTCAAACCTCAGCAATTTAAACCCACATATCCCTGGCAAACCTCTCTGACCTGGCCTTCTGTCCTTGTGCTTTGTGATGGATGGAGGGCTCTGAAGCTGCGGGATTGTGGGATGTCTAGGAGCAGGAGATGTTGTGTAAATAAAGGGGCCGGCTGAGATCGATTGGAGCCTCTCAGGGGTCGTTTTTACCCCCTTTGCCTCTTAATTTCCACTGCTTGACTCCCCTCTTGCTCCCTCTTGCTCTCTACTATCTATCTCGGTTGGAGAGGGTAGTTGTGGAACCAGAATTGGTGTATTTGTGCAGCATGAAAAGAATGACACATCATGCTAGCTGAATTTAGAGGAGCAAAATAGTGGTGAGAGAGTTTTTATTTGTGGGGCTGTCAAAGTTGAAAGAAATCAAAGGCACTCGTCTTCTCTTACAAAAAGTTTGAATGTTTTCACATTTGTGGTATAAACATAGACATTTTATATAGAAAGATGGAGTGCGTTGGTTTCTTTCAGCTGAATATGAATGTTGACTTTTCCACGAGACAAGGCTGCAACTTTAGCTTGAAGAGCATGAATTGCTCCGATGGCATTTTGACAGCAGACTGAACCCATTACCTTCTCATGTTGCACTTGTCTGGGTCCACACTTTTCATTTATCCATCCGAGGTGATGGGACTGGAGGAGCGGTAGAGCAGTTTCCCCCCCCCCTCTCTTTTCTACTTTCTTACTTCATCCTCCCCTCCACTTCCTCTGCCCCAGAGAAGATCACTATCTGAGGAGAATTTCAAAATGCGCTTGGATGCTAGATTGAATATCAGAGAAGAGATATGAAGGTTTGGGGAAAGAGGGGAGACAGTTTGTGCTTTATCCCCGCTCATAGACATAATCGTGTGCACGTGGACACATACACACACACGCGCGCACACTTTTCTGCCTTGAGCACTAAGAGTCTCCTTCAGAAAGGAGAAAGTGGACAAAAGACTGGGGGCCTGATAACGCTCTCATCAAATCTCATTTTAATATTCCGCCGTTGCAAAGGAGAGCTCTGAAAAGGGGGAAGCAGCAGCAGAGACGAAACGAGATGATGAATGGAAAATGAAAGATAAGATTAAATGAATGAAGGAGACAGACAGAGAGAGAGAGAGAGAAAGAGGGAGGAATAAGGGAGAAGGAGCATGGCGGAGGGGGTCAGTGGGGAGTAGATAAGTCATAGCTAGTTTTTATGCTGTGAATAATTTTACAGTTCCAAGGCAATTTCGTGAGGAGGAACACTCTTTAATAAGCCCAATTGTGTGATTGGCCTAATGTGAAATTGAAATGCAGCAGTGCGAGCCAGTGGTGGCACGCACCACAATGCCAACCTGTAATGAAATAGCGCTCCAAATTAACACTCTATGAAATGAGTTATGTCTGCCACGAAGCCGAAGGCTGGTGGGGAGCTGTCTGAGGGTAATGCCCACATTGTCTGCCATCAGGAACCAATAACGCATCTGTCGGCTGTTCCTCTAAACAGTCTGTCTGGCTCAGAATAAACAGACATCCTCTAGGCCTACAAGGTCATCCTCCACAGGTCCATTAGAATACCTTCTAATGCACATTTAGACACAGGAGGCCACTACCATTCATATACCACCTTTTGACCGTGAAGTGCTGGAGGGAGTTCGAAGTGCACTTTTTCTAATGTACACAAGAACAAATGGCTCACAAAATGGCTGTCCAAGTGTATTTGGGTGTGGAGTGATCGAAGTAATGCAACAAAATGAGACATAACAACAAAATGAAGAAAACTAGCAAAACACACCATAGATTTAATAGCAATATGGCAGAGCCAGACACAAACAAAAGACTTTAAACGGGATGTATCTTGCGCATTTCCAGGAGTATATTTATATCCTGGGGCTCTACCAGTATATCTTTGTATGATTTACAGTTAAAAAAACTCCTTATTTATCTTATACTGGCTCTTTATGCAGCCCCACATTTCAGCCTTTGTCTGAGACAGATTGTTTTAGCTCCTGTCTCTTTAAGGCCCCCCTCCCGATGAGCCCACTCAGTTTTGATTGGTTAGCTCCCGGAAACTGCATCTCGGCCGACTTTCAGCGGCTCCAGAGGCTACGTAAACAATCAGTATTAGTATGATTTTTCCTCGTCTGTGCATGTTTGAGCCCAAATCTGATCTGAAATATGTGACTGGACAATTCAAACAACATGTGGAACAACCTTAACAACAAAAACTACCAATGCGCGGCCGTTTGTGGGTATTCGCGAACAATCCAATGTCGTCACGAGGAGGAAGTAGAGGTAACATTGCAAATGAAGCATTCAGAGCAGGCTGAAGTCCTGGCCATGGCCTGACCATGTTTGACATAGACATCAGACACCATAACAGTATAGAAATAACAAAAAATCACAAAAAGCATATGTCCCCTTTAAAGTACCAACACAACCTCTATACCAATGGGGATTTCAGTTTAACTACTTTTCTCAATTCCATCAATTGTCCTGTGTTGCCTGGCACAAACTTTTTTGCCTATAAATTCTATCACATTACAGTAAAACTCTCTTGCTTTCTACAGGTATTCTGTCTCTTGGGTTACCGCAACAATTTGTACCATAAAGTCAGGGACGATCAGAGACAACATTTTCAATCTTAGAAAGGGATTAATCAATGCTTGTAAACCATGTCCCGCACCAACAAGGGGAGGGAGTGGGTAGACGGCGAGTGAGCAAGTGAGAGAGACAGAGGGCCCGCATCAATCGTGACAAGCATCAATCACCCTCAGCTTTGATTGACTGCTGTTGAAACGTCTTCGCAGGGACTCTCTCTGTCACCACAGTAATGATGATTTAAAGCAAGGATTTTCTTACTCCAGGGAAGTTGTTTATGTTCTGAGGCTGCCTTGGATCACTGCTCGGTGTGTGTGTATGTGCATGTGAGTGTGATTCATATTAATTTGCTGTTTGGCTGTGGTTAAAGTTCTCAGCAGATCAATCTGATGAATAGCAATCTCTTCAGATGTGTTTACTCTCTAAAAGCCTGTCACATTAAATTGGACTGTTAAAAGGAAAACTTTGCCGATTTGCAACCAACATTGTATCATTACAATGTTGGTAGTATATCCAAATGAACAATATTTAACTTCCTTCCATGTTGCCTGCACCCAGGGGTCCCTGCTCATTTGCTGGCAAAAATTTAACTTTATACTTTGGAGATCTGGCTCAGACTACAAACGACGTTTCTGCATTTTCTGTAGTGATGCCTTCAAGGACAGTAAAATGTGGGTTTCCCCAAACACTCCTGTCTACAATGTTACGCTAGCGATAGGGAAAAGCAGACACTAAAATATCATACTACTAAATACTTGAAGAAAACTAGTTTCATGATACAAGGCTGAATATTGTACTGCGTAATCAGACACAACAGGGTATGAAGGGAAAGCGACCACCAGAGCTAAGCTAACAGCTGTACCCTGACATACAAAGTTCAGCTGCTGAGTTTCTCCAGGATTCCTAACACTAACACTAACAAACAACTAGCTCTATGATATAATGTCGGAGCAGAGACGCACCGTGGAATCAGACACAACAGAGTGTGGAGAACAAAACGTCCACTGGAGCTACGTTACAGTGGCAGATGAGAGAGAGTCGCTTCAACCGGGGTAGCTTTGCAGTATCGACAGTTCAACAGTTGCCCGTCTGGTGAGGATGGTCAAAAAGAAGGGAGAGAAAACAGAAAACTCCACGTTTCAACAAACTTTGCGGTGCTTTGGTAAACCTGACTTTGTTTTCTGACAGATTATGATATTGGACTTTAACTCTGAGTACAGAACAGCACAACAGTGACTGTGTGTTATCTGTAATTTATGCAGCTGCATTCAGCTTTGAGCACAATTCCTCATCGTCCAAAACGATAAAAGAAACAGTGTTTGGTTGCAGTTTTTCACCCTTTCATCTGTGATTATTTTCCAAACCAAACTGAAATGTAGACAGCAGACTAGACAGCACCGGTACATATATCCAGACTTGATGAGGTGAAACGTTTTGTGAATGAAAATAAGCCTCAGTTAAGAGATCTAACGCTGCTCACTAACTTTATCAATGAAACTTTGTCTCTGTACTCACTGCCTGCGTCCTGTAAACACACCGTGAGTAGCTGATAGAACGAGACCATGTGCGAAGCATTCTGGTTGTTTTAGGATTCCCCCTTAAGAGTGTTATGGAGAATATCAAGCTTTTTTCTCAGTTTTCTCTAGTCATAGGCACAGATTTCAAAAATAATTCCACATTTCTACTACATAGGTGACCCAATTTTAAGAAATCATCATTTTCACAGCAGTGAATTTTCCCTTTAAAATGTGGATTAAATTCTTTTCAAGTTAAATAAAACTGGTGATTGCCTGCACAACATTGATCCAAACATCCATAATTCACTGCCGTATAGTTCTACTCCAGAGAGTCTCTGCTGGCACTGCCAATATGCTGGCCTTTGGTCTGACAGTTTGCCAATCTCGGTGGAAATGTCTGCCATCTTATCGTCGTCTGGGGGACGACTGAAGATGGAAGTTGGACGACTGAATGATAGAAAGGAGGCATTTTTTTAACAGGGCAGATGCTGAGAGAGCCCTGGTACTTATCAAAGGTTTTATTTATTTCACAAGATTTTTTTCCCCAGTGTGCTTCAAATCACCAGCTCTTCCTATTACTTTGGATTCTGGCTGCAATTGAGGATTATTTCCATGATCTCATCATCAAAGTCCTGGACCCCCACTGACTTTATCCCACCCATGGACGCTACAAATTATATTAACGTAAAATCTCATAATCCTATATTTTGCACATCTGTGATTTTTGGTCTAATATGGCACATTACATTAACACAATTGTTATTATTACTATCATTATTGTTATTACCTGTAGCAACTCTTCTCACTTAGAATATATTTTACATATTTGTTATTGTAAATTTCTTTCTTTCTTTTTTAGATTATTTAATTTTGTGTATATTTTGGCTGTCATGCACCACAACACAGAGGCTAATTCCTTGTATGTGAACACCTACTTGATATTTTTCTGATTCTGATGATCAATTCATGCAGTATGTCAGTTATTTTATGATTAATCATTTCATTTAGTCTATAAAATGTCAGAACATTGCAAGTAACTTCTTCAGTAAATCACATTTACTGAGGAACCCAGACATTTGAGAGGTGGGAACCAGACAATGTTTGGCGTTTTTGCTAGCTGAATTAATGAAATTTTTGGTTGATCAGCTTTCATTTTTGGCCTTGCTTTCAACAGGATTCACTGGTGATTTGGCCATTCAAGTTTGAAGTGTGCTTTTTTTAAAAATTAGGCTAAATGAAACTCAGCAGGCTTATCTGAAATTACTCCCTGCTGAATGTGGTCCTTCATGATCCGAGCCTTTGGATTTGCAGAGGGCTTTGAATCCCACCAGCCTCCACGTCTTCCTGTGTAAGGTGCCTGCTAAATCCATTGATCAGTATCGCTCGCCTCTAGACACTTCTCAGGTGGCCCTGTCTTTCACATAAGCTCAGGATCATACCCACCCCCGCCCCCTACAGAGGAGCGCCAATCCCCCAGGGGTCACTCTCATTACAGCGAGGGGACTGTCTAATCTTGCTCCTATATAGGTTCTTTTTCTTTAGCGGGAATGAGAGAGGAAGACCCTTATCTCCAATGATGAATTTACTCTTGGACGTAAAAGGGAAAATCAATGGAGCACAGTTGCATTGTGGAGGGTTGTGAATGTGTGTGCGGGTGGGGGAAATGGAGATATTCAGCGAGCGTAGCACACAGTGCTCAGGGGTGAAGTGTGCGACTCCCTTGGGAGGGCAATGGGGTGAAGGGGAGATGTGTAATGGAACTCCAGTGACTTATCAGCCAGGCCTGGCAGTCGATGGGTTTGTTTATATTGACTGAGACTCTGGGTCCACTTGATATTTGAATAGTGAGGGAGAGTAAAGGAGAGGGAAGAGAAAGAAGAGGAGAGAGAGAGAGGGGATGAAGAGAGAGAGAGAGAGGAGGGAGGAGGGAGGGGGGGAGGGCGATTTGCCTAAACCACCACTAATCAAGTCTGTTCCACATGGTTTAAAACAAAGGCTGCTACTATATCAGAAAAGCCACAAAGCCAGCACTTGAAAAGCACTCTTGATGTTGGCTGCAATATTGTATTAAAAGTGAAATGCTAGAGCGCCCTGGTAGCTGAATGGTTACTGCACACATAATGTCCCTGGCTCGATTCCAGCCAGGGATCCTTCTTGCATGTCATACCCATCTCTCTTTCTTGTTGTTTCCTGTTTACCTCTTCACTGCCCACTATCCAATAAAGGCAAAAATGAAATGTGGAAAAAGTGAAATGCTTTTGGAGATAAATTCTGCCGACTTTATATTTGCACTCAGATGTTAAGTCAATCTACAAAGTGTTTTGCTGATTTTTCTTATTTAGTCGGGCTCATTGCTTTTTTTATCAGACAACATCCTGCTCTGTTGGGTTTTACTAACTGTAATGGAAAAAGCTTTACTTGTATCTACAATAAGCTACTGCTGAATGAACCATAGTTTGCTAACATTCTCCTTTATTGCTACCTTTTAATGCAGGTCTTCAGTCTGATCTAGAACCAGCCAACCTGGAGGCGAAGCTTGAGGAGAGTCCCAGGAGCTCAGTTATGCTGACGCCAGTATCAGAGATTTCTTCTGTGGAGCTGGTCACCCTCTCCCCTCCTCAGATTTCCCCTTCCTCACAGCTTTCTGAGATTGCCTCTGACACCAGTGCTCCTGAAGTCCCAGAAGCCACTGAGGCTGCGGGCCTGACCACTGAGTCAAGCAGCCATGCAGATACGTCCAGCACAAATGGGGACGCACGTCCAGATGAGGACAAGGACCCCAAGAAGAGCAAAGCTCACCTCCATTGTCCTGTCTGTAAAGTCACAGTAAACTCAGTCTCCCAACTGGAAGCACATAACAGCGGTAAGAGCATAGCTTGACTCGGAAGCTTGCACTTTTATCTTCAAAACACTAATTTTATATTTGCAATCGATTTTTGGTTGGTTGTAGTCAGATAAAGGCCTGTAATATATGATTTGTACTACAACAAACCTGGCTATTGTCATGCTCTCCCCACCAGGTACAAAGCACAAACTGATGCTGGAAGGTCACAGCGTCCTGCCGCGACGCAGGGGGAAGGTGGTGGCAGCTCGTGCGGGCTGCAAGAGCAAGAGGCTCGGCAGCAAAGGCAGCGTCGGGGTGCCCAGCAAGAACTTCCAGTGTGAAGTGTGTGAGATCTTTGTGAACTCTGAGACCCAGCTGAGCCAGGTGAGGGTCAAACGCAACATGGATATTCAAGTTATATTGCACATAAATATATAGTTGAGTGTTTAATGTATTATTTATATTGTAGGTGTTAGATATTCCATTGTGCCCTGTTAGAAGATGTAAGGTACAAATGAACACATATGGAGTAACTCTTCAACCTTTCACAAACAAAACTTAGGATCACATTGACTCACTTGTTGAACTTTTAACACCACAAACGACATCAAAAGTTTTTCACTGTAAAGTGGCAGAGCAGGAGTATGAAACAGCAAGAACTATGACTCAGAGACTTCACTATCCTTCTTGTGCTGTATGAAATGAAAGATGAGGAGAGAAGCGGGGGTTTGGAGAAGTCCTGCAGATTTGTCAAGGCATACTAAGTAAGAGTGCTGCTAACCTGACAGGGTTGTATTCAAAAGGGCATAGAGGTACTGTTGACTCTGCAGGGAAAAGCACTCTAGCCCAATCACGTCAGGTGGTGGAGAAAATGTTGCATATAATTACCTCACCTTCACAGACAGATGATGCGGCCACAGAATTAATCAGAAAACAGAACTGCCTGCACATAGTTAGCAATTAACTTACACATCAAGAGACCGATATTACACATTAAACTTCGACCAGACTGACCTCTGATGCACAGTTATAAAAGTGAGCACAAATGATGTCTATTTAAAGTGTTAAACATGAATTATGAGATTTTAAAGACATTACTTAATCCAAAAGACCATTTCAACATCACCTTGACGGTAGAAATGTGTGTGTGCTTAAATCAAAGCAGCAGTTTCATTTACAGCCACATGAATGAAGCCATTGAAAGCAGGTTGCGAGTGCAGAATACATTCAAGCAGCAGCTATTTTTCCGCATTAGACAGATATCATCTGAAGCTTTAACTAACTGCAAAGCTCTTCACTGAGCAGGGATGTATTTACCACTCATTATTGCAAGCTACTAATGCCTGCTGTATTTAATTTTCTGGTTACATTGGCATCAAACCATGTTGGGAAAGTAATTTCTCCCCCTTTGATGTTCATTAAATACTACATCTGAGTGAAGGGATTGTCTTGGAAACTTTGCCTATGCTGGAGTGGAATGTGGAAAAGATACAGGATATGCTGGCATGTGTGAGCACCCAGGCTGCTTTAGCCTTAAATGCATTCCAGTGGACTTATATAAACATCCCCTATCCCAGGGGGACATAAGCCTGTTAGTACTTCAGCCAGAGAAGGAAATAGTGTGGCAGTGGTAGAAAGTAATGTGATGTAATTTCAGTGCACTTCAGTCAAACTCAATGTGTATCCATTATTAATTCAGCAGATAACATTTGAAGTTGTTCCACTGTGGTACAACAGATGCTTGTTAGCTCGCTAATGGTATTTCTGCTGGTCTCGACAGCACATGAATAGCAGAAGGCACAAGGATAGGCTGGCCGGAAAACCACCCAAACCCAAATTTACCCCCCACAGCAAGAGCCAGCCAAGCTCCAGCTTAGCGGTAAGTCTCAGCATAAAGACACAGACAAACAAAACACTGTCACGCAAATATGCGTGCATACACACACACTCAAGGAAGACAAACAAAACATAATTGCCTTTCTCTTACAGAGGATATGCTTGAACATGCCGCGCACATGCGCCAACATTGGAATAAATTCAGTCTAGCTTGTAAACTAATGCATTTTTAAACACCCGTTTTAATTTATCTCTGTTACAGTTAACTGATTTGACCCCAGCCCTGACAGACATACAGTAAAACCCAGACACACACAGATCTCATTACATTGCGCTTCGGGGCTTCTATTTCTCAGTGAGGCAGCATGCGTGTGTGCCTGTGCTGTCATAGAGGTTAAGCACACTGTTGTACTCAGTGAGTCCCCTACCCCTGAGACAGGTCTAAAATAGTCCTGCTCTCCCCCACTGACCAGCTCTGACAACAGCAGCCTGAATCAGCACTCCAGATTAATCACTTCTCTGCTCCTGTCATATACACACCTCCCCATCTCTCCTTCTCTCCATACTCCTTCTCCTCCTCCTCCTCCATCCTACAGAACGTGAGATGGAGTGGCTATGCAGGCGTGGCTGTGTCTGCCATGAAGAAAGCATTCAGCCAGTACAACCTCACCTCCCTCTCCTCGCAGGTCAGTGGCAGGAGAGGCAGAGACTGGGGTTGGATTGGAGGGCGAGAGCTTCAGCTGGCTAAACTTTAGGCCTGGCCATGGGCAGGGGACTGAGCAGAGATAATGAAGAAGTTATGTTTATATTAAAGGGATAGTTCAGTTGTTTTTTTACATGTTACTTGTTTTACTCACTGGTGGTGTTGTTATCAATGCATGGGCCTGAGCTCAGTCTTGATCCCAGAAAACTAACAGCTTCTTGGACAGACATCAGAAAAGTTTTTATTGCTGTTTTCACAAGACTTATAAAACATTTTAATCTTCCTCAACAATATACAACATCCTCCTCTCACACCTCTCTGTATCATGGAACTATTTTGTTTATTGAATAGCTCCATGACCCGAACAGGTCTGCAAGCTAAGTGGAAGATTGCAAATTGCACTTACAAGCAATACTTAATCAAAAATCTATCTTTTACATATCAAATATTTACCCCATATAAAGTTAGCTCTGAAAAGTTTGTAGTTTTCTGCTTCATGGAAGAGGTAGTCTGCTTGGATCTGCTTAGTTACATTGGATTAAAATTGGCATTGGTGATTAACAGCAAGTTTTAAAACATTTTATCTGCATGGTCAGTATATAATACTACTAAATACGCCACAAGAAGGCAACAGTGCAACACAAAAGTGGTGTATTTATCTGTGCTGTTGGGAAACTAATACCAAAGCTGAAAACAGCTGCAGTCCTCTGTGAATAAGCAAACTGAAAACTGAGTAAACTTTTCAGAGGCACCTACAGGCCTATAGGTGGTGAGTATTTGATTTAAAAAAAAAAAGGGCTTGAGAGCAGAGATGTGGTTTAAAATGTTTTTGTTAAAGTTTTTGGCTGCTGACTGGCATCACAGGGTCTGTAGAGATTGCACAGAGAAGCCGACCTGTGGGTTGGAAATGGAAAAGAAAAAAACACACTAATATATTAACGAAATGTGAACAAGTATAAAGGAAACAGCGATGTGAATGTCTCCAAAAGTTCCCCTTGTGCAAATTTGCCTTCGTGCAGTCCAGAGCAGCATGTTCCAGCCTTAAGCTGCATCATTATCATGGCCAGTGAGTAAATCTTACCTCTTAAGGTTAAAAAATCAGAGCAATCCTGTTAACATTAGAGAGCTTAGAGAGTTAGAGCTTTATGTATTTCTGTCTGTCTGATGAGTGTTCATGCAAGAAGATATCAGAAATCCAGGTCTGTCTGGTATTTAGTGTGGAGCAATGTATGAGCACACATTACTCCACAGACTAGGTACTGCAGCTACGTGTTGAAACAAGGGCAATGAGTTTGGGAAACATGTTTGCCCAGTAAACATGCCCTCATTGTGTTCTTCTCTCACTTCTCACCGTTCCCCCTCCTGTCTTCTCCAGACCAAACTGGCCTTGCAGAAGCAGCTGACCAAGAGCTTGACAACTGGCTTCCTGCCCAGTCCCCTCACCCCGCCAACTCTGTGCACAGTGGCGACTAACCCACTGGCTCTGCGCCACCCAGTGGGCACCACCACGTTCATCCAGACCCCCTTCCTGGGCCCTGCACTGTTCCGGCCTGCCCCGGGGCCGCTGCGGGCCACACACACACCCATCATCTTCTCTCCCTACTAAAGACTTGACCCACTTCCCATTTGAGCTCCACCCCTGTCCCTTAACCAAACCCCAGGCCCTCCTTTAGTGTGACCCATATGACAAAGGCCACACGCAAACTATGCAGCCCACCTGACTTAAGATGGAGAGAGTGCACAAGTCCCGATGCTCAGTAGGCCACGAGGCCTGAGAGCTGTTCCTATCATAAAGGCCAAGATCCCCCATCATGCCTTCTTTCTGCTCTTCTTATCATGACCTAAGGAGCAGGACAGGCCTCCAGACAGTGACTGGTGCACAGAGGCCGCTTTTATAGCCATTTCATGGGTCAACATGGTTTGGATTCTGGATATTATTGTGTAATTTATTAGAGAACAAATATAGACAAGTCTAGATGTATGTTTAGTGTGGTTGCCACAAAATAAGGTCCCTTTACTTGATGCTCTTTTAAAACATTTTTAACTTATTGGTTTTGGGGGTTTTATGAAAGTTGGGATGATAGTAGGTCATTAAAGCAACAACTGTCTGGACAAGTACACCTTCTCAACTTTAAACATTTAAAGGACAAATGTGAGTCCTCATTGTGGGCTGTATGTGGACCTATAACTACATATTGTATGTCCATTATGTTAAAACCACATTAGCACCATTTTGCACCTCCAGCCCTTTCCGCAACACTGTTTCCCCAAGCCCTTAACTTGTACGATTAAAACATTTCTTTCTCTCTCTCACTGAGTCACAGCCATAGTCATAGCCCTCCAGATTTTGTTCCCTCCCTGTATCCCCAGGATTAAGCACTCATTAAGGTCTAGAAAAGGTCAGCTTGTCAACTTGACTTTGTTTCAATTTGCAAATCTGTCTTCAGAGTGATTTTTTTTCTGCTCCAGTACATCATTCATGCAATGCAGCTTGAACATTATGTTCTCGCCAAGCTAGCAGCACAAAAACATTTTTGCAACTATGGATGTCTTACATTGCAAAATGCCATTATTTCTTTCCCCCTGTGACTGCTCTTTTTCTTTTTACTCCTCCCTCACTTCACCCTGCTGTCGTCACCTCGTCGTTACCCTTGATTTACTCTGGTAAGCATGAGATGATGAGGAGCAGGGAAACTCCCAACTCACGTGCACAGAATCACAAAACACAATGGATGACCTGAAGACTTGATGGTATTTCAGAGCTCAATGAAAAGTTTGGATGACAGTGGGTGGGGAGGCTGCTCAGCAAGTACTTGATTGACATCCTGTTGCAGTGTGTGAGTACAGCGTGGGAGGGAACAAAGCACAGTGCCATGGCAACCACATTAAAAGCACCTTAAAACTAATATACTTACAAAAGCAATGAAAATTGTGTTGATATTCATCTTTTTTTGCTCTAGGTGTATGTTTTTGCAATCCCATGTCAGTTTCGGTGAGAATTTTGCTTTGGAAAAAAAAAAAACAATCAGGTGAGAATTATCACATTGTGGTTTATCAATGACAAATCTCACATTTAAAGCAATACATTCAGTATGTTTATGTTTATTATGTGTTTTCAGTGTGTCAATGGCTTTATCTATTCTATACTGTACACACCTGTAACAATGTATTATGTACTCCAACTCCAACCAAGGGCCAACTCTGAATTGTCAGCAAAGAGTCATTTGAAATGATGGGCTATCCTGATGGTGCTGCCCTTGATGTTTGATGCTCATGGTCAGTCTCCACATGTTGTGACTCTGGGCTGAGCTGTTCCATTTATAGCTGCTGTTCGCACTGCGGAGAGGGTGCTTCAGCACCGTATGACATTGCTGTTTCACTTTTTAGTGGAGCAGGGGAACTTTTTGTATGACTTCCACTGAGGAAAAAACAATGTTAACGTCAGAGACATAGAAGTGTTTGGGATAAGTGTCACAAGTGCAACATCAACTGTCATATTACTGTTCATGCCCGTGTGCTGTATCAACCAACCGCCCACGCACCTAGGATATCAACTGACATTCAACCCTCCCTCCGCCAAAACAGACTGTTGGCAAGGTCCCATAAGGACTCGGAGCCCACACATCACCCTTCCTTCAACACTCATACCAAATCATGTTCTCTTAAATTACAGTAATGGAGCAAATCCTATGCATTTTTCATTGTGCAATATGTATAGTTGTCTGTGATGCAGCAGTGCCATCTGTCGTGAAAACCCTGTAATTGCCATTCAGTACTAGTGCTTCTATAAAACCTTTGATCCTATATACATTTCTGTTTAAGGACCCCCCTCCCTCCCCCAGTCATTTTGGAATAAGCGAAACCGCCAGGTCTCCTCCGCCATACTGATGTGATTCTCCCCAGTCGCACTACTCAGTGAACCAGCCAGCCTTTAATCTTCACTGTTTGTTTGTTTCTATTGCTCAGTGGGAACTCTGACCTAAAGAACTGAAACTTTCTTAAAATAAAGAATCTAGAGAAGGCAAAGTATATGTAGAAAAATAGAATAACTATAGAAATTTTATCAGAGTTGCTATTGTTATCTGTATCATAAAGAACTGCTATCATAGAGGAGAGTAGATTATGTTATTGTAGACTCTGTACGGCATACAGGGAAAGGAAAAATGCTTTGCTTTTTTTTTGTTTGTTTGTTTATTTACATGGTTTTACCAACATGTTTTTTTTAAGTACAAGAGAAAATATTTAAAACAAAATTTTTTTGAGTGACCTTTTATTTCCTTGTTGACGGTGACTGAATTAATAATTCAAGGCCTTTATCGACAATATCCTAAAGTCACATTAGCCAGGCCTTCTCAGGGGTGACAGGTTGAGCAAATACTAACATGACCATCCATTCAGGGTATCCCTCCATAGCTCTAGAGAGCAGGAAACACTGTACGCATGGATGGACTGACAAAAAAAATACAAAAAATACACAAAAAAACAGTGCTGTACCATAGAGAGGACAAGGGATGGATTTTGGAAAATAAAGCTTTTAGAACTTGTAAAAAAAAAAATGTTTTTGTAATGATTATGCAAATATCTATGTGTGCTTGTGTGTGTGTGTGTATGCACTTTTCCTGCTTCATGGGTAAAAATGAAAAACAGCAGCAACCCAGAAGGCAGTGCTTTGATTCAGATTGATATTTGAACAATAATATTATGTGTGTGGGTGTGTGAGGGGAAAAAAAATAGACAGAAAACTCAGGCAGATGATTGCTAATGAATAAACAGTGACAACACGAATGCTCAGATTTCCATGAAGATGCACAAAATTGCACTTGCAATCTTTCTGTGATCAATTTCTGTATAAACATATTATTGATTAATCAGTCAGCCAAGGTGAGCATATCCAGCTCCACCTCAGGAAGTAGCCTGCTGAAATGAAAAAGAAAAAAAAGACACAGAAAAGGGATTTTATATGTGATCCTGAGTTTGCAGATGCAGGGTCCACTGGCTTCTCTGAATGTGCACAACACCCTCACAGCATCTGTTCATGTGGCAACCCACAGCCACTCATTTTCCAGCCATTTCAGGAAACAACTCATGACAGCAGGACTGGTGTTTAGCCAAGAGAGACCGGTGAAAGCAAATGGAAACAAGTTAAAGCCACCGTGTCTGAGCTCTGGTGCATCTGTGGCACGCAGAGGGAGTGATAGAATAATATACCTGAGTGGCTGATGTGGTTTAGAGACAGGCTACTAATCTCCTTTATTTTCCGATGATTCTCCACAGATGGCCGATGCAGAGCACATTGTGCTGCAGAAAGATTTGGTACTAAACAATGAATCCTCCTGGATTGTGGAGCAGGCCTGCTGACTGCTGTACTCAATATCTTCTATGTGTTTTTCCAACATAATACAGTCTTTTTGCCTGTGTCTGAAACTGAGCAGAGTCTGCGTCAGTCTCTGGACTCTTAAAATGTGATGAGATGTGACTCAGTGCTTTTATCTATCACACTGTAATCTTGTCTTTAGTTCAGTTGGCTCTGTTTTAATTTTCCAGTTTTCTTATTTATTTGAAGGAAAGCCCTTGGATTATACGTTGATGTTGTCCTCTACACCCCAGGCCATCGTGCCAGCATATCCTTTGTGGAAACAGTAGATAAGCACAACATCAAGTCCAGCACCTCCCGTGGTGCCAATCAAAGCAAAGCCATCGGATTCTCAGCACTTACGAAAGCCAGTGATATGGCAGAAGGACATGATGACCTTGCTAAGCTGTGACACCGGTGTATCCGATGTATTGATCCATTATCTTATCTGACTGCTCTCCGTGGAGGGAGTGACACCTTTATCTCCTGTTGTGGTGGTCAGCTGCTCCTTCAGTCAAGAGTCACCTCATATAGTCATAACTTCAGGTGACAGCAAAAGGCTGATTTCAAATTATTTATATGATATAGAATATAGTCTAGTCTATAAAATGTCTGAAAATAATGAAAAATGCCGGGTATAATTTCTTAGAGCCCAACATCTTTAATGTCTTGTTTGGTCTAATCAACAGTCCAAAATACAAAGTTATTCAGTTTTCTATCATGTACGACACAATTAAAGCTTCAAATCCTCACATTTGAGAAGCAGCAACAAGCAAATGTTTGGCATTTTTCCCTAAAAATGACTAAAACGGTTATTCAATTATCAAAACAGATGCAGATTAATTTTCTGTCAATCAGCTTATCGATAAATCGACTAATCGTTGCAGCTCTAATTTAAATTTTGAAGAGCGGGAAGGTCATTACTACAGTCAGGAACTTATGTCATAACAATAATTACCTCTGTTTTTATAGTATTTGTTGTTACAAAAAGGTATTATTATGTACAGTAGCAAAGAATGATGTAAGCAGTAATCAAGTAAAAAGAACTGCTAATTATGTAGTTATTATGATAAAAGCAATCAACCTCAAATGCATTTCAGTCAGTAATGTGCTTATAGGTAAAGTAATAATACAGTATTTATTCATGATACTTGCAGTAGGTTATTTATTTATTGTGTATTAGTTTGTAAGCCATACCTATGCTACAATTATCTGGTAAACACAAGCTAATTATCAATCCTATTATATTATTATATATAAGTCACTGCAGGTAAGTTCCCTTTTTTATACTCAGCACATATAGTTACCCTTTTATATAAGCAACTACTGCAGAATTATCAAGAAAATACTATTACTGCATGTATTATGGTGTTATTTATAATTAAGGGTAAAAAAAAAAAGGCAAAGAAAGATGAGAGAAAGAGACGGAGTTGAGTTAGTTGTGCAGTAGAATGAATCATTTTGTTCTTCAGCTTCCACTGTGCCTTTATTCAGTCTTTTAATTGAGCTTAAATTGTCTTTCTATTGATTGGTGGAAGACAATCTGTCAGCATGTTCCTCTGGATAATGTCAAATGTGTCAAACAGCTTCAACATAGCCGGCGAATGTGCAAACACACAGTGTGGTTTAGCACGTAAGCAATAACTAACATCCAAATTTTGCACAGTTCAGAATTACCTTAAACTTGACTTATCCCACGTTAAATCAACCAGTGCTTTCAGGACAAATGATCTGCCTCAGATGCTCGTGGGCATCCAGCATGACGACTAACATTTGACATTACTGATGGCTTAAGGGCAGCTGATATTTCCAGCCCACAGAGAAGCCTGATACCACAGAGAATAAAGGTGGCACTGCCATTTAAACCGTATGTGTTCACTGCTGCGTGGAATTGTTTTGTTAATCTGACACTTCATGATGGTTGCATCGTGACTGCAGGAAAGAGGGTCAATGCCGCAGCTTCCAGTCTGTTTTCTCTTCACAAAGAAAAAAAAACAAGGGGGGATAAAATGTTATCTAGTTTATGGGTTCCCTGGGAGAGCTGCAGTCATGAGACTCACTGTCATGCAACAGTAAAAGAGTATTACTAGTAGCAACACAAGGGCATTGCCTTGTTGCCCTGTGACTGTGACAAGCAAGTGGAAATTTCTATTTTGTGGTCAGTGTAGTCTAAAGGAAGAAGACGGTTCATAAATCACACAGGCAAGTGATAAATCGATCCCTCTGTCTGCCTCACTCAGTGTTTATTTCTCATTTTGTGTTGTGATTCTTCCTTTTCAGTATTTTTTTTATGAGGGTCAATACATCCATGGAGCCATTACACAGAAAGGCTTTGACAGGAGAACATATTAACAGCTTACGGGAGTCTGTTCCTCACCGTTTGAACTCTCAGAGACATAAAATTAACACCACCATGTGCTGCCAGTGTGAATGTGTGATACAATAACTGAACCGCTGTGAGTGAAGTAACGTTGGCGCACTGGCTTCTAGTCATTAAAAAGAACATGATTGAAATGAGATGGTACATGATTGCACCCTCTGGGGAAACTAAGGTGAGTGTAATATCATTTCATAATGTTCCACTTGAGGTTTTCTCATTATCTTGCATTAACCTCCCCAGTCAACATGCCAGTCTGGAGCTAGCAGATCATTTCCTCTTCCTTAACATCTCTGACCTTGTCTGAATGGTATCGTTTTCATTACGACGTCCAAACTGGAACATAAGATAGCCATTGCAACAATTGATAAATTAGACTTCTTTTTTTTTTGACAGAGATAAAATACCAGACTAATTAATGTTCCGGTAACTCCCTTATATGATTTTCAACCAATTTTCTTGGTTGCAGAAACCGTATACTGCAAAATTTGGAGAGCTGTGCACAGATCATTGTGGATACCTGAACGCAACACTGCTTCAGTGATTGCACTGATGGAAAAAAAAAAATCAGTAGTCAGCACAAACTGTAACCCAGCATGTCTATTAATCAGTGAATCACTGGCACAGCAGGGGATCAAACCCCCTGAACATGTTTGTCATGAATATTTCACTTTAGTGTGTTTTATGATTTGCATTCTGTTGGAACAAAAAAACATCACATCACAAGCTGAAGGCAGTTTAATGCCTATTTCCCCCATGGTCTTTTATTTCTGTTTGACTTCGAAACTGGTATGAAACTGAATTTATTCATCAGTGTTTTTCTTTCAAGGGAGACAAAAAATAAATACATTTTAAATAAAATGCTGACTGTAAATCCTCCAACATGACAAAAGTTGGTAACAAACACATCATAGTTTTTATTGTTTGATAAATAACGGTGTCAAACTATTTGACATGACACAGAAATAAAAACTATATATAGTGATTAATCTTATCACTCATCACTTATCAAAATGATGTTTATAGTCATGTTAGGAAAAAATGCTAATGTGTGTTCATAATATGCACTTTATTATCAGAACATATGAACCCCCTGCAATATAAATAACTGCCATGTAATAAATAAATAAATACTACCTTTCTAGTGGTAACAGGGTCTCCACATTCTTCAGTGGGATTAATACATATATTCAGATTATTATTATCATTATTTAGAGGTATCAGTGAAGGCATCCACCTCACTTAACAATGGACAGTAATTCATTGTAGCATCTTTATTATTGTTTATTGGAAGTGTGTAGTATTGATTCTACCTTGATGAGTGTTGCAGTTACTGACTTTGACCACTGGGGGGCAGTAAACAGATATTAACAGGGTTAGTTTACTGTCAACTTAGTGTCAACGGCGTCACACAAAGTGCAAATATCAAGAATTTGTTATTAATATCAGTATGAACAGCTCGTTATTAGTGTTATTATTATTAGAAATAACAACAGTAACATCAGTATTGGTAATAATTATTGGTATCATTCATAAAGACCTGTTTTAACAACGGTTTTCTAGTGTGGAGCACTAGATATAATGAGTAAAAATGAATCTATTCAATCTTTTGAGGATTTTAAACTATTTCTTTGTATTTCTTTTATTTGTTATTTATTTTACTTATTTTTATTTTCGGTGTCCTTTATGGGCCTTCATATACCACTGAACAACAGATCATTTTGTCAAGTGGTTTGAGGACAACAAACATTTTATTACTGACTTCAGTTGCAACTTAACTGTCAAATGAAGGCATTTCTTTAAAGATAGTTGTTACCACAGAGTCAAAGTATAATGCAGAGACCTCAGTGCTACTTTCTGGATGCACAAAGAAACTTCCCTAAAAATGAAACTGATGGAAACTAGATCTTTTAGAGCCTATATAGAGGCAGGTGATTTTTTTTCCACTGAAATAGATCATGAGACATATTACAGTGTAGATTAACTGAAAGCCAGTGATTGTAGAGTTCAGTTTAATTTCACCTTTTACACCACATATGTGAGCTCTTCTGTCTTTACACTCCAACCTTTACTTGCTCTTTGCTTTTGAGAGGATTACAAATCCCAATCTGGAGACAAGTCACCCTCCTTATCAGGTCACAACGCTGAGAGGCGTGCTTTCATGATGCACCGACATCTCAAACGCCAAATAACTTCCATGATGAAACAAAAGCTGTATTTAAATACATCAATAATTTTAGCACAACTTATTCTGGTTAGGCACAGAAAAAAATCTTTTAATTTGTTTACACATCATGCAAACAAATATCAAGTGAACACAATTTAAGGATATTAATACATAAATGCTTGAAATTCACAGAAAAAGTGTTGAAAAGAGTTTGAAAACTGAATTTCCCCTTTTCAATGAAACAATTCAAAGCTGCACACATTTTACCTGAATAAAGCTACACAGTTCAACGATCGTCTAACGTCTTCATATGGGTTTTATTTTATAGCTTGGTAAAATTCAACTTCAGCAGTGATTGCAACTGATAATATGATGAGTCGTGTTGTTAATGATAGGACATTTCACTGTATGTATTGTGCTGTAGGTCTTTTATGTGTAGCAACAGAAAAAAAAAAAAAAGTAGCACCTGAGCCTGCAGAAACCACCGTTCACGTCAACGTCTTTCGGTTATATTTGAACTCCTAAAACCTGTACAGAAGGCCATTTGCGGTAAGGAATGTCAATCATTCACTCTATAACATCAAACAGTGAATCTCAGCAAAGAAGATATGTAGTGTAACAAATCTCCACATCAATAAAACAGCACGTTTACTGTACATCATCGCTAATGTAATAATAAAATCCCTTCACCCACCTTTTACACAGACAACACATAATATTCAGCTTTTGAGTGATGCAATAACTAGGTAACATTTGTAACTGCTGCCATTTGTGATTCAGTCTGTGTCTACATGTGGTGTCCATGTAAATAAATCAGTAGCCTGTGGACATGTGTGCTAGTTCCTTATTTATCTACGCATCGAGCACCGTGAGTGTCTGATATTGTAAAATTCTGAAAGTTTAAACTAAATTCGAATGTTGATTGTCAGATTATGAATCAGCAGAGTGACCAATATTACTGTGAAGATTCATCATAAAGAATCTGGATGAATAGTTTGACCATAATCCAACCAAATATAACTGGAATGACAAAGAAAAACATCTTGGATTCGTTAAATTTCTTCGATTGATATGGCAAAAAGAACATTTAAAGATCAGCATTTTTTTTCAGTCCAAATTAAATATCCAGTAAGTATTTCATCAAAACCTCAATATGAATGCAATACCAACAGTGCTCTCTGTATATAAATACAATCATTCTGCCTTTTCTCTCATTACCACTGGCCCACACTCTCAAAACTAACTTTCACCTATTCAATCCTTCAATAAACCAAAATTGATTTAAAAAAACAAAGCAAAACTAAGTTCCCTTTCACACACCCCTTCTCCCTTTTTCCTCCCCGTTGAACTTCACGTCGGCGTCTCGTCACTCAGCTGTCTGTAGAACCACCCCCCTTATTCTTATTGCGACTGAGAGGGAAAGTGGACTTGCTCTGCGGCTGGGTCATTTTGCTGGCCAGGTAGACGAAGGGTTCAATGAGCGTGCGACGGTCCACCACCGACACCTCCCACAGACGCACCTTCTCGTTCTTAGCCCAGTTCAGGGCCATGTTAGAGTCAACTCTCCTCTCTTGCTGCTTGTCCAGCTTGTTACCCAGCACAACAATGGTTACCTGTGGATCAGGATCATCAGATTAGCCCTACATCAATTAAATATTTAACACTGTCCATACCAGTGTGCTTCACCACATCAACTCGAGTATTAGTAATGGCAACTGTGATGTTGGGAATTAAAGAGAACTGCGAGGACGGAGCATTTGAATCAATCATTTATTGAGCACATTTAATGCTTAGGGAAGATTAATCACTATTTATAAATGTACCTGTAATTAGCACACATGTAACAGCTAAGTTTACCCACATTCAGTTTTATTCAAGTAGCTCTAAATGAACCTTCCCAAGCATGTCAATGTGTTTGGTTCTCACCTCTTTCTTGTCTCTGTGACGGTCAATATCCTTCTTGAGGGCCTCCATCCGCTTAAAGGACTCTTTACTATCAATGCTGTAAACAAGCACAAAGCCGTCCGCAAAAGTGTAGTAATGTCGAGGAAACTCCATCCCATCCCGGAGTCCGCGGGTGTCATAGAAGCGCACCTGCTCTCGTGTGCCACGGTCAGTTTCTATGGAGCCGATGTAGATATCCTCCAGGGTCTCCATGGGCTCTGAACCTAACATTAAATAAACAAAGCCAGGCAAATATTATGTGATATACTGTACAAGTATTAATACAATTGCTTGTGTATTTAATACATTATTATTAAGCCTAACACTTCCTTACTAGAAATTACACTTTGTCAACAGAAAAATGTAAACATATGAAGTAAAATAAAATTCAAATTGAAAGGTGAGCAAATTCAAAATAACTTATACTTCCGAGTTAACTAGAAACCAAAAAAATGCAACCAAAAATATCTTGTTTAATCCACAACCCAAAGATACTCGGTTTATTATCATAGAGAACTAAAACCATCAAATATTCACATTTAACAAGCTGAGAATTTGGGCATTTTTTCTTAAAAAAATGACTCAAAACGATTCATTAATTCAAAATACTTTATTAATGTCACCCAACGTTGTTAACTGTAATACACTGTGCTATCAGCTGGTAATAGTATTAGCTCCCCTCACAAGTGCCAGACTAAAGATGAAGCAGTATTTTGGCTAGCGGTTGCAAGAAAGTAGAAGTAAATTTCTCACATTTTTCCTACTTTATGTAACAACCTTAATTGAGTTTTAGGGATGGTGCCGAATGTCTGACGCCTAATGATATTCATGAGCGAGTTGATTATGTACTGCAATTAGATAGGCTGTAATTAAAATAACATATTTTGCTTGTTAAATTGCTTTCCAAAATAATTACTGATTGATAACAAATAATTAATGATTGAGATATTTCAAGGCTCCAGTCTGTCAGGAAGAATAAATGACAATTAAACTGAACATTTTAAATATGTAATTCATTACACAGAGAATAACCAAACTGTAAAATCAACACTGACAACCAACGTTACAGGAAGTCATTCCTGTCGACTGACATCAGTCTGTACAGTGACTCTCCTCTGTGACAGGAGAGGGGACAGTGATGACAGACTGCTCATTCACATATTACATTATCCATCCCATCTGTTATATTTCAGATTCATATTTTAGTCATCTTTAAAGTACGGTCTGTATATACTGTTATCATATGTATGTACATTGTGTAAATTATTCAATTAGTACACTCAATTCTAACATCCATGGACAATCATGCACTTTACTGCCTTTGCAATATCTACCTGACTCACACTATGTGCAGCATATTAACATTGAACAGTCTATACCTACCAAATAGTATATTATAGTTATGGTTATATCTCTAGTCTCTATTTTATTTTTAGTTATTCTATTTATTTTTTTATATTTGAGTTAGTCTATTAAATTATTGTATATAATTTAGCCTTTAATTGCATTTGTTTCTCTTACATACCTCATTGCTTTTGTATTTCGATTTATGTCAAGTGGCCGCTATCTATCTATCTATCTATCTATCTATCTATCTATCTATCTACCATCTACAGAACAACCAATGCACACAAACCTGTTATACTTTGCACATAGTTGCTCAGCTGTTGCCATGTCTCATACGTATTGATCTCTCAGCAAGAGGTCTAAAGGACTAATGACTGTAATATATGAAACACTGCGGTATTATTATGTCATTTACCTGCAACATGGTTGGCATACAGTAGTTGTTCCAAGACAGCCGTTTTACCAACTGCAGCCTGGCCACACACCACCACTTTACAGCTTTTGCCCATGACGATTCGTCACCCTCAGGTCAGAAAATCTGCTTATCGAAGAAAACACACAGATGAAAGATTAGTTAGTAACCTTGCTTTATTACAGTGTAAACGCATAGCTTTGTACTACGTTTGTGGTTTTGGCAGCTGTTACTGCGTTATACATGGCTGTAAACATATCCTTACTAAAATGGCTTGCTAGCAAGCAAATAAAAATTATATGTTAGTCATACTATGATGTCATACTACAAGATAAAACGTTTGATGTCTGAGTAGTCTTTACAAAATATAACACTTAGCTTAGCATTAGCTTACGGAGATATGTTACAGAACCACGATATCACAAACTAAGTCGCTAATGTTAGCTGAAACCGACTAACCCGAATAAAACGCGTGTGTTCAAAAACATATGCGCTGGTATTTGGCTACCAGCGGCCAGATATGTTTTAGTTATGAGAATAATTTTTACTTGCAAGCTAACTGCTTACCTTACCCAACGGACTGTTTCCTGTTTACAGTGTACGTCACGACTGCAGTCTGTGGCCCCGCCCCCTCCCCATTCACGGCAAAATGGCGACGGAGCACAGTGATGCTGTGAACATGGACCCTGACATGGAGCTGCTCAGTGACGAAGAATTAGAAAGGTATGAGAAACTAACAGTGTGTTGTCAGCGGCCGAAATACACGTGTAACGAAGTGACTTATCGATATGTGTAGTCAAAAGTCCTTGTCATGTCTATTTTCTTGTCACACTGTGAAAGCTAACTAGCGACCCACCGCTGTTTAGCTAAATTTGGCCCCCGGGTAGCTTTTAGCTCGGCTGTCCTCCAGTAGCTAGCTCCTGTGCTGGATATCTGGGTTTCAGTCAAGTAAACTGTGTAAATCTGTAAGTCTGTAGTTAACTGATCTCACCGAGAGTACTGCTTTTATATTATTTCTATATTCACAGTCTGTTACAGATGACACCATTCACTAATTGTGTGGTCGTGATGTAACGTTAAAACGTGAAAGGTTTCCAAAAAAAGTAATGGCATTTGCCCCCAGCGTGGTGTCATATGTTCCTGGCTGTGCTCCCCCTTTAGCTACGTGATTTATCCCCTGCTGGTTTGGCTCTTTCTATGTTTAGCTAACGCTGGCCAGTGGGCTATCTGATGCACAATGCCATTCACAATCGTCGACATGCTCTGTTTACAGATGATATAAATGTGATGCTCAGCCTTACAGTTCAGAGATGAACGTCTACACACAAAAAAGTTCAGTACTCTTTAATCTGTGATCAGACGACCATCACATACGATCATGCTGTCTCCTCAACTCCTCTCAGATTTGTCTTCTAAATTTGCATTAATTCTTTTTTTATATATATATATTTTTCTGCTCACTTTTACACAGGGAAGCGGAGGGCTTCAAAGAGCAAGGCAATGCTTTTTATATCAAGAAGGATTACGCAGAAGCATTCAATTATTACACCAAGGCCATAGGTAATTATTCTTAATATAATTATGATCAGTCCACTTGTTGTTATTTTAGGAGATGATGTTGATTTCTTGTATTGCACAGGGGACAAAAGACTGTGTCTGAATTTGACAGGATGTCAAAAACTTCTCTCTTTTTTTTTAAAATACAGATATGTGTCCAAAGAATGCAAGTTACCATGGGAACCGGGCGGCCACACTAATGATGTTGTGCCGATACAGAGAGGCTTTAGAGGATTCCCAGCAAGCAGTACGACTAGATAACTCTTTCATGAAGGTAAGCTGTGGGGAAACAAGGTGTTACATAATATCAAAAGGGAAATATACTCTCGAATTGTGAAGTATTTTCTATCTGCGATATGTAGTGTTCTGGGCGTTGTTTTGTTTTGTTTTGCACACACTGTCACTCAGCCCTTCTCATTCACTAATGCTTCATCAAGGGATTTCCTACATTTACTAGAATGATGTGGACAAGCTCTATAGAGAGGGCACGGACATGTTGTACTGTACATGGTAGTAATATGATTAAATAACAAAGAAAAATGAACTTGCAAATTGGTATTGGATCACTGTTGAGCTTAATTTCACATATAATTAGTTATATACCAAACAAGTAAAAGCTCTGTAATATATTTGAACCTGCTGAAAGATACTTACAAACTAAAAATTCAGCTTTTCTGCATGACCTGGACTTTATTTTTATTATGTCAATGCCATTATACCTATTGGTTCTAGAAACAACAGACAAACCAGCTTTGTTGCAGAGATTTTAGACACCGCTAGAGACAGACTTATAACAGCATCTCTTTGGCACCTTGGATTTGAACCTCAAACATGTTTTAAACAACTGAATGAGTGTAATTTACTACATTGCAGGGCTATGTTGTGGTTCAGCTTGCAGGAATGACTTGTTTAATGCATTTACACATTGTTGTGATAGTGGTTCCTTATTACATAAGCTATAGCACACCCCTATAATAGTCCAGTGAATAATGATGCGTCGCAGCATGGTTACAAGCATTATGATTTTACAATAGTTAATAAAAACAGTTGAATCACATAACAAAGAAGTAAATTAGGGCTAGTCAGTCGTTAAGTTTGCTTTTAGCACACAGTGTCCAACTGAGTTAAAAAAAAATACAGACTCCAGACAAATTAAGGTTGTTGTCGCTTCAGTGTGTGAACTGCATGTCTCTCACCCACAGGGCCATTTGCGAGAGGGCAAGTGCCACCTGTCCCTTGGCAATGCTATGGCTGCCAGCCGGTGTTTCCTGAGGGTTCTGGAGCTTGAGCCTGACAACAGCCAGGCTCAGCAGGAGGTAAGCTGGCTTCAGCTGAAGAGGGCATGATCTCACAACTTGTACGTGATTATCCACTATCAGAGAAGCTTTGGCAAAGCTAGTGCAAATAAAGTGCAGAAGTCTGATACTGAGCGGTTTAAGAGGAATTCAACCAGAGTTGCTGTTAATCCTTAATGAGCAAGCCGCGAGGCAAGTTTTAGTTCATTGATTTGATTTTTAGAAGTGTGTCACAGACGTGATGCCACTGGTAGCTGAAAAGCAATGAAGTTATCTGACTACTACAGGTCTTTCACATTGTCACTGAATACCACAAATTCCTTTGTCAGCTGAAGAATGCAGAATCCATCCTTGAATATGAGAGAATGGCAGAGATTGGATTTGAGAAGAGGGACTTCAGGATGGTAAGCTACTCAGTGGTTACAGTCTTAGTTGAAGACACGGACATCAACAACAGCAACACAGACTGGAAATATGTTGTGGTTGTCCCCTAGGTTGTCTTTTGCATGGACCGTGCCTTGGAGTCTGCCTCAGCCTGTCACAGGTTCAAGATACTGAAGGCGGAGTGCTTAGCCCTGCTGGGTCGCTACCCCGAGGCTCAGTCTGTTGCCAGGTGAGGCAGCATATTTGAAAACTATTTGAATACTGCGAAATACAGATTTACCTGGCAGCGATAGGCTTAATCAGCATTGTGTGAACTCGTTTGGCAAGAGCTTGAATATAATGGATGTTTATTTATATGTAAAAGTCCCACACTCCAGCTTTAATTATCCTTTTCCTGTTCAGTGATATTCTGCGAATGGACTCCACTAATGCGGATGCACTGTACGTGCGTGGTCTTTGTCTGTACTATGAGGACTGCATTGACAAAGCTGTCCAGTTCTTTGTCCAGGCCCTGCGTATGGCTCCCGACCATGACAAAGCTCGGCTTGCATGCAGAGTGAGTATTTCAGTAAATAAGTCTTATAAATCAAATAAACCATTTTTTGTATTGTTTTCTTTTCTTTTTTTGTGAATTCCTATAAATACAGCCATGACATTTACATCTAAATGGGAGCCTTTTGCTTCAAAATGGCCAAAGAAGATCCAACATTATGGTTTTCTGTTGTCCATTTAAGCGTGAGTAATCTAGAGTAGCTTTTAAAGATGTCCTATATATTGTTTTCCCAGAATGCCAAAGCACTAAAAGCCAAGAAGGAGGAAGGGAACAAGGCCTTCAAGGAGGGAAACTTTCAGGCAGCCTATGAGCTGTACTCTGAGGCACTAACAATAGACCCCAACAACATCAAGACTAATGCCAAGCTGTACTGTAATAGGGCCACTGTTGGATCTAAGGTGAGCAGCGTGCACAGGAGAGATACCACTGGTTGCATCAACATCTGGCAAGTTGTTTTTGTTATTGATGGTCAACTGTTAATTACTTTTTTGGCACCCTTTAAAGCACATATTGCAAAGGAGAAATTGACTTAATTACAGCTCTGACAAAAAAAGAAAAGGGTTAGCAGATAATCAGAGAGTGAGACTTGTGTCTGTTAGATAAATGTAAAGAAAGGAACACATTTACAAAAGTCAATCAGGACCTAGGTATCTAACAGTATAACAGCATACAGTTTTAGTTTCATTATCTTTGCCATTACATCTCCCTCTCTATGTCTTCCTTGCATGGTCACACTTTTTTCTTTTTTCTTCAAAAGCTGAGGAAACTAGAGCAGGCCATTGAAGACTGCACGAAGGCCATTAAACTGGATGAGACCTATATCAAGGCCTATTTACGGAGAGCACAGTGGTACGTGCAGGATTTCTAACCTGACTGTTAATCGAAAACAATAAGTCACATTGCATTTGGTTGTCAGACAGACAAACAGAAGACAGTGTCATTGTTATTATTTGGACTAATATTTCATTGAGCAAACTGGGTAAAGAAACAATAACAGATGTGTGCATTCTTTGCTGCAGCTACATGGACACAGAGCTGTATGAAGAGGCAGTTCGAGACTATGAGAAGGTTTACCAGACAGAGAAAACAAAAGGTGAGAATCAGACTCCTGCTCACAGCAGTCATATCCTCCTTATTCTATTTCATAGCACTGTAACATCACACACTGGCAACTTATGACTTGTTTTCAAATACAGTGTTTTGCCACCTGCTGAAATATTGAACCTCCTATTGCTTGTTAACTTGTCCAGTCTTGTTTTTATTCCCCAGAACACAAACACCTCCTAAAAAACGCCCAGCTGGAGTTAAAGAAAAGCAAGCGAAAAGATTACTACAAAGTGCTCGGGGTGAATAAGAACGCCACAGAAGATGAGATCAAGAAAGCTTACCGCAAACGGGCGCTTTTACATCACCCAGGTGAACAAAAAAATGTCCCCTAACCACAGAACAACAATTGTGCATTTTCTACATATTACTTTGCAGATGTCCTGCAGTCCAAGTGACTTATGTGCTTTTGTGTGCTGTGTTTATTTTCCCTGTAGACCGTCACAGTGGAGCTAGTGCCGAGTTGCAAAAGGAAGAGGAAAAGAAGTTCAAGGAGGTGGGCGAAGCCTTCAGCGTGCTTTCAGACCCGAAGAAGAAGTCTCGTTATGACAGCGGTCAGGACCTGGAGGATGACGGCATGAACATGGCAGGTCAGTACGCGGGCGAGCCTTGGGGTGGGAGGTGTCGAGGGTGAACAGATTAAAGTACAATTCATGTCTAACCACCTTTTTTTTGTCATTTTTATGGTGAGATCCTGGCTGGAAAGTTCTCTGATATTGAATCTTGTTTTCTGTTTCCACCAGATTTTGATGCCAACAACATTTTCAAGGCGTTCTTCGGAGGACCAGGAGGTTTTAGTTTTGAAGGTAATTTATATACTGTGTGTGTACAAAATCATGCTTTTCTGCTGTCAACCATTTAGAATGAAATATAATAAGAGTATGTCAGTGATTGACTTGTTTACTATTTGTTTCAGCATCTGGACCAGGAAATTTCTTCTTCCAGTTTGGTTAATTGGAGGATTTGTCTACCTACACAGTTACTACATCAGGACTTTTCAACAATGTCAACCCCCCCAAACCACCATCCATATTTAATGACTGACTGATTGCAAGTCAAGTTTCTGTCTATGCCATTGACTGAATGAATGCAACCCAATGACCACATGCAGCAAATGATTTAACGCCCGTTATAGCAAGGACACGGAGGCGGCTCAGACTGAGTTGATAGTGTTACTGGTTTTGGATTTGGTTTTCTTCTCTCAAAAATGAAACAAACTTGAAAGTCAGTAATGGCTAGCAACACTGGTCCAAATTTTCTCAGATTTTTGAGATAGGAGAGATCGTGCAGCTATTGTATTGCTTTTAGGGATCCATGCAGGAAGTCACATCCTGGGGAAACTCTTGAGATGCAACTGAGCATTGAGCAAGCTATTATCCGACTCGTCTCAACTTACTGCTGAAGGAATATTCTCTGCATGAAAGTTAGTAACTTGCTTAATGATTTCTGAAGAAAATCACTTAGCAAGCAACTCCCCCACCCTCCCGCCCCCCTCCCACCCCTACCCCAGCTCCACTTTTGAAGAATCTGTCAGACAGACAGACAGTTGGCTGCTACAAATTCGCACTGAAAACTGCCTCCTTGTCATAAACCAATAGGAGCAGTTGAACATTTTTTTAAAAATTCATCACAGCTGGAGTCTAGACCTACATATACAGTACAACCGAAGCACACTAGAAAGATGGCAGCAGAGACAGCTGTGCTGGCTTTGTTGCCAGCAAAGTCCCCTTCCCACTTGTCACAGGTTTTATGTTTGATGTTGCCATTCACAGATTGATGCATTGCACATTTTACTGGAATGTAAAGTGTTGATGTGTGATGATAGTTGATTGTTTATTTTCCAATTTTTTTTTATTTTGATATGTATATTTATTGTAAATTTTGCTGTCATTGTAAGATGAGGACGCTCTTCTGTTATGTTTAAAAGAGATGCCAATCATGCGACACAAGTTCAGGAAGATCATTGTTTTGCTTGGTCAGGATAAAATATTGCACAGAAATAGATTATGCTCTTTGTGTTCCTTGAATGTGATGCAGGCTGTCTTATTTTACTCAATGCCACAGATATGCTTATGGATAGAACAATTATGGCTGTGTTTGCTATTGTCTAAGAAAGTCAGGCAATGTGTGATGATGGAAAACTTTACTTCCTGATGAGTGTGTTGTTCACTTGTTGCACATCATGAAGAAAATGAAGGCGTCCTCATCTTTGCTCTCATTGTTTTTGCCCTTACGGTGAAACCATCCTGTCTTTACCTTTTGAAAAGTACCATCCATGTCAATAAAGTTGGCCTCCTCAGAGTTTCCCCAATATTGTGTTTGTGATTTGTTTTAGTATTGTATTTATTGGGACAATGTAGTTTTAAACATAAATGTTAACATTTGATATACTGCACCAGAGTTAGCTTAAACTAATTTTCATCTGCAGTCCCTTACAATTAAAACATATAACAGCACAATAACAAACAGTACAAAGCAAAAAACACACAGGACACATTATACAAAATACAAAGCTACACACAATAGCACATCACATACACCCACAATGTCAACTAGAAATTAATGTAAGCTTGTGAAATTAATAGCAAGATTATTTGCATTGATGAGAAGACCATGAGATGAAATTTAGATTCAATATCACGACTAACATCAATTTTAGTATAAATATTGGTGTTTATTATTAATAATAATGTTATTATGAACAAATATATGTTCATTATAAAATAAAAATGTACAGCTGAAAACTTGATGTGATAAAGTTGTAGTAAGCGGAGCCAAGCGGAAGAGGGCGCCGTTTCCCCGCTTCCTGTTTGTTGTGGTTGCTAGGATACCAGTTAACTGGAGACGCTAATGTCCCTGGATACTTTCATATTATCGAGAAAACTGTCCATAAGCGTTGTGTTGGGAAGTAAATTGTCAGAAAATGTCAGACACAGTCGGAGAGCACGATGGCCAAAAGCCAAAGGGCGTTTTCTCCACTTTAATGGCCGATGGGGACTGGTTGTTCATTAAAGGGGAGTATAAGAAGGCTATAGAGAGCTTCACAAAGGTAATGGCAGTAACGTTACATAATGCATCATGGTTGTCACTGCAACTTATAAAAGCATGTATGACTTGCGGATGTTCCTCTTTTTAGGCGCTGACTTTGAAGCCTGATGACAAGAGCTGCTTTGTGGGTCGATCCAAATGTTACTTGAAGATGGGCCAGCCTGACGACGCGTTAAGAGACGCAGAGGCTTCACTCAAAGAAGACAAGACATTTTTCGAGGTAAAAAAAAAAAAAAAGGAAGTTACAAAGATGCATATTTCCACTGTCAAGACAAAAAAATGCTGTCTTCTTTATGACAGCCCTGTAGTCAGCACTCAAAAGGGATGATTTATGAAAACTGGAGCACATGAACATTTATCATGTTTTTTAGGGATTGTACCAGAAGGCAGAGGCTTTATACTACATGGGAGAATTTGAATTTGCGCTGGTGTTTTACCATAGAGGACAAAAGCTACGTCCGCAAATACAGGAGTTCAGACTGGGCATCCAAAAAGCACAGGAGGCCATAGAAAACTCTGTTGGCAGTAAGTTATTTAATAGTATTTTGTGATGTACGCTTAAGGAATTCCTTGTCACACCTAACATCTAAACCGTTTCTTCTTCTCTCCGATCTTACAGGCCCTTCCTCTGTGAAACTGGAGATTAAGGGAGACCTATCGTTCCTCCAAAAAGATGAGGAGGTGAGTCTTTGTTAGGTGCTCCTTTAATAACCCAGTGTTTAACAGGACATCTTGGAGGCAGATCTCTTCTAAAGATAATTACACACACAGCCACCAAGAAGTTGCAGCACAAAAGCTTTTCATTTTCCTCAAAAAACAGATTTTCTTATCCTTTCCAGGAAAAAAAAGACTGATATAACACAGGATAACTTTTCCAACCAGTGGGTTACCCTAGATTTAACAGATATGTGTATGTAAAGTTCAACCCTGCCTTCCTTTCTAATGCACAATATTATATTTCTGAATGACTGCCTGGTAAAGAGGGCAATGCCAATTACTGCCATTGAGCATCTGACGACAGAGAAAAAAAAGCAGACCCAGAAGACCCCTAAGAGTGAGAAGACAACCAAACAACTGCTGGGAGAGTTTTACAGCGATAAGAAATATCTAGAAAACCTGCTGAAAGATGAAGGTACTGTATTATTATTTAACTATTCTCACCTGACTTTACTTTTGTTTCTCTACACCTTTCATTCGCCAATCAGAATTAGTACACTGCAGCTTCAGATGTTATGAAACCATTAGTTTCTCCTCCAGTCTTTAATCCTCAATATCTTTATTTCAAAGCCACAATAATTTAGTTTTTAACTTTTGATAAACTAATATTTAAAACTGATACACAATGATCCGCAGACTTAGTAAAAGGTAAGACGAAGGATGGGGAAAGACTGCAGGACGTCATTCAGAGCTGCCTCACATACCTCGACACTTGCACTGACTTCTGGAGCCAGGAGAAACCTATCTGTGCTCGGGACCCTAAAAAAAAGCCCTGCCACAGTGCCCCCCGTGAACCTGCTCAGTTTTTCCTTAAAAGTCTGGATGAAATTGACACAGGTAAGGCAGGCTTCAGACTACACTTGTAGCATTTTAGTAGCTTTTTAGTAAAAAGAAAAAATGCTCACTGTATGTTTACCGTTTTAGAGTTGACATCTGGAAACGCAGAAGGTAGTCTCAAGAAGGCTGAAGAAGTCATGAAGATGGTGCAGAAATGGTCAGAGAGAGATGTGCCCAGTAAAAAAGAGGTTTTGGGAAGCCTGCACAGTTGTATCGGTAATGCTTTGATCAGTCTTGGAGATATGGACAAAGCACTGGAGCATCATCAAAAAGACTTGGAGTTGGCTGAACAGTGGTGAGAATCTGAAGCAATGATAGGAGAGGAATGATTGTATATGAAAACAAGATTGTTCTTATGTTCAGTAATCCTTCTTATCTACAGCAAACTCCCTGAAGCAACGTCCAGAGCTCTGGACAACATTGGCCGAGTCTATGCCCAGACTGGTCAGTTAACACAGGCCATTGAGACGTAAGTAAATAACAAAATAACTGCTGCTCTTTTGTACTATGTGATATGGCAAAACATGCTATTTAATAGTAATCTTGTCTAGTCACACTTCTGTTTAAGTTGCATTGTTTTACACTGGCATTACATATGGTGACACTGCATTTATTCCATTTTCTTTACTCAATTCAGCTGGGAAAAGAAGATTCCCTTGATCCGCGGTGGTTTGGAGAAGACCTGGTTGTTTCATGAGATTGGTCGGTGTTACCTGGAGCTTAATCACCACGAAGAAGCCCGAGACTACGGCATCCGCTCAGTGGCTGCAGCTGATGAAATCGCTGATGAGAAATGGCAGATTAATGCTAATGTTCTGGTGGCACAATCAGAATGTAATTCTTTATCTGATTTTTTAAATTTAAGATTAGAAATTTTGATGACTGTGACATGCCAGCTTATTGGCTTGATATTTAACTATTTCAAATATAAATAATACTGCTACTCTACTGTTTCCTCTCAGTGAAACTTGGAAACTTTGAATCGTGTGTCTCCCACTTTGAGAGAGCTTTGACCCATGCCAAGCTGCAAGAAGACGACTCTGCCGTGAACGCCATTCAGAAGGTCTCTGTTTTCATCTGTTTGCCATCTTCTTAGTCATGCTTGAAGACATTTTTGATTGCTGACATTTATTCTTCTTCTTCTCAGGCTCTTGATGAAGCAAAGCAACACCTACCACAATGATGATGTCTGAAGAAGAGAATGATCATTAAATGGAAGTCGATATATCAGAACAAGTCAAATAAAAGTAATCTCCTTCAGATGGGCAACTGAAATATTTGACTTTTTATAAAGAAAGTGCACAGAAACTGCTTAAAATGAGAAGAGCCTTAAAAACAATTGTGCTCAAAATGTTATTGTGATGGTGGTTCTGTTAAAGTCATATTGGGACCATTGCTCTCACAATTTTATTGACTGTAAAAGTAAACTGTTCTCTGAAGAGTTCAAATATGTATTTTGCACAGTGCTCGCAAGCTGTACCTCTAGCCTACTGCTCTAGAAATGATTTGGTGAACTCGAGAAGAGTATTTTTCAGCAGTGTTTCTATTAAGAGTCACATTTACCAAAGCTATTTGATTTTAAAGAATTACCTTTAGAGAACAAATGTGAGTGTGTTGCTCAGTTTCAGTTCACGTCTATTTGTGATGCTGTACTTTGACACAGTTCTTTGAAAAACTGATACCTAGAAAATGTGTCACATAATATATAAAATACAGGGGGTTTGTATCACACTGACATACCTCCAGGCATACATGGTTTGATTTACAGTACATCCAGATGACTGTTTCAGTACTTATGGTGCTTATGTGTAGATCAGAGACAAAAGAATAACAACTACTACAAATTGTATCCCTTTATCTTACATTTTTTTTACATGAATGTAAAAAAAAAAAGTACAACAGTGTACTTTTCAATTAAAATGGTTTGGTTATGTTCCCTAAATGAAGTCTTAATGATAAATGATAAAATATCAATGATAAACTTCCTTATGTATGCAAACGTCTTATAAATTCAAATTCAAATTCACTTTATTGACATGAATGTCACAACAACAATATTGTCAAAGCATCAAGAGTCAATGAAAACAAAAACACATTCACTGTCATTCACTGTCCCTCAGGTTGTGGCATGGTACCTGTCGAACAGTGACCACATATTCTGTTCTCTTTTGGTTGCCATAATTTTTTTTTTAATGTCGTCCTTGTTCGATTGCCAATCTGTGGTCATTGAGCCTATACTTGGATAGGATCTGTCTCTGCTTTCTATCTCTGAAAGTAGAGAGATATTCTGCCAATTCATAATCTCTTTTTAGGGCCAGATAACGTTGTAATCTACTTTGGCTTGTAGTATCTTCTTCCCAATGTTCCAGATAGGTTTCTTGTGTTATAATTTGGTTTACTCTGATTGGTGTTTGGAAAGCAGTGTTGGTGTGTGACTGAGAAGGGGACAGTTAGTCTCAGCACCAGCTAACATAGGGGACTCATTTCTGGGCTCAGCTCTTGGGTTCGGAGGGCTTTGCAGCGGAGGTTGTCTAGGGGGCTGGATTTAAGGTGATTAAAAAATTTGAGTGCTCTCTTTCGAATGTTATTTATCAACGGGTATCTGCCTAATTCAGCTCTACATGCATTTGTTGATGTTTTTCTGTGTATGTGTAAAATGTATCCGCAGTATTCTTTGTTTGTCCCAACAGGGGTAGCCATGATGACTGAGCAGACCCCATACTTCACTACCATACAGCGCAATGGGCAGGATGATACTATCAAATATTTTAAGCCAGATTTTAATTAGAATTTGGAAATTGTAAAATTTTCTCTTAATTGCATATAGAGGTCTTCAAGCTTTTTCTTTTAGTGCACTCACTACCTTGTTGAAACTCCCTGATGCTGTTACGGTTACACCAAGGTAGATATAACTCACACTAAGTTGATTGATGTGATTGTTTATGGCAAACTGGTACTTGTTCTCCTGACACCTGGGGCATTTTTGAAAAATCATGACATCAGTTTTCTTCATATTATTGCCAGGGCCCAGTTCTGACAGGACTTTTCTACTATGTCCAGCTGGTGATGTAGTCCTTGTTCAGTAGGAGACAGTAGAATAAGGTCATCAACATAAAACAGAGACTTCACCTCTTTATGTGGGAGGGAGAGGCCAGGAGCAGCACATTGATCCAACTGAACAACAAGTTCATTTCTTAAAGTCAGTAAAACAAGTTAATATCTACCATTTTTGTTTGGTATACAGTGTTTGTCAGGGAAATCTAGTATCTAGTCATTTAGAACACTACAGAATAATTTACCCAGACAACTGCTGACACAGATGCCACTGTACTTACAAGGGTCTAATTTGTCCCCACTCTTATGAATAGGGGAAATGAGCCTTATGCAACAGATGACAGGAAAACATCCTGACTGTAATACGATATTGAGCAACTTCAACAATGCACCCTGCATCTCTGTTGTGCTGCATTTGAGCATTTCATTTTTAAATGCTGTCTGGACCACAAGCTTTCTTTGGCCAGAGAAATTTTGTCTGTGTGGTCAATTCTTGCCCAGAAATTGGGAAATGAAAGGGGTTTCAGTTGTCTTTAATTGTTTCTTATAATGTTGGGAGTTTTTTTTTCTTTTATAATGCATTGATCTGAATTAGTCAGATTTATTGGTATTTCTTTGTGCAGATTTTCTTAATGTGCTCTCCAGATGTTACCATTTTGGATTGCGGTTGCTTTGTGTTGAATTTGTTCCACATATCCCAGAATTGATTTTGAATAATGGTGTTCTCAATATCTTCAAGTTTCATGTGGGGATAATTTTGTTTTTTGTTCCTAATTGTATGTTTATGTTTGCTTAAAATTTCATTGTGCTTCATGCGTAAGTCTGGGTTGTTTGGTTGGAGATGTTTTTCATTTCCTTTTTTTTTCTGATGGACTTGCATTCTCGATCAAACCATTTGTCAGCATTTTCCCTTTCTGAAGGCTCCAGTTTTTTGTTTTATAAGTTCGGCTTTAATAGCTGCCTTATGAAATATCATATTGATATCATCAGTGGCCTTGTTTACACCATCTCTGGTAGGAAAATATTGATTTTGGTCACATATTGATATGTCATTCATCAGATCAGGTGAGTTCAAGGCCATTATGACTTTGTCTCCACTGCCTGGGGCCCATATGTATACGATTTAGTTTATACAGCGTACTGGTTTTTGTGTCACTCATTTGAGCTGAGAGTTTAAAGAACATATTTGATTGTGATCTGAAAGAGGTGGATTGCTGTCTGACAGTGAAGGGGTCCATGTCAGTGTTTGCATAGTTTACTACACTAGACCCAAAAGCTGTGGACTATGTGAAATCTCCCTATAGTGACGCCTACTTTTTTGGGATAGGAGTGGCATCGCATATGACGTGATTGTGGTTTACACCAGCTCAAGAATAGCCTGGGAACCAGACGAATCTGCGAGCTCATGTTGTATTTGCTCTAGCAGATACGTCTGGCTCATTGATGGATTATAAGAGCATGGTTTGGCCCCCCTCCCGTTCAGACAGACTTCCAGTCGACCTGGTCCGGGTCGAGCCAATCACAACCGTTTATCTAATATGGGGCGGGGTCGATACAATGACTGTGTTTTTTTTCCCCAAAGGATGGCGCATGGCAAAGTCATGACCCGCCCTCCTCTGCCTCTGATTGGCTAGTACTCGTTGCCTTCGTTTGTTGGATTGGTTAGGTTTAGGCATAAGGAGTGTGATTGGTTAGGGTGAGGGTAAAAATATCAGGATGAGCCAATCAGAGGCAGAGTAGGGCGGGTCATGACTTTGCAATCCTGGGAAGAAAAAATATCGCTGACTGTAGAGAAGGATACGTCGCTAGGAGTTACGTCACGCGTTTCCTTGCTCTGATTGGTTGTCGGTCTATCCTGTTGATAACGCCCCTTGCGGATTGGTCCAATGATGCCAGGCTAGCTCACGAGGTATGTGTGTTTGTTGATATTGAATTTTTTTATTCGTATTAATAACAAACAGGCATGCAATACGAGCGCATCCTTATTTTTTTAATGCTTTATTAAACAATACATTTACAAATAACAAGGCAAGTCAACCATGGTATTAAAAACCTTGGCTTGTGTCTGAGTAACAGAAAACAAACAAACAAACAAACAAACAAATCCATACAATAAAACTATTAAAAATAAGAAAATACATTAAAATATATAAATTGTAAACAATACAATAAATAACGTTAAAAAGCTAAATTAACATAAATCAGTTTTCCAAAATAAATTAAAGTTGAGCCCATCATCATCATCATCATCATCATCATCATCATCATCATCATTATTATTATTATTATTGTTATTATTAATAATAATATTAATAATATTGATGTTCTATTCATGATCACTTTCAAAAATACATAATAATAATGATAATAATAACAATAATAATAATGATAATAATAATAAGTGGAAAAAAATAAAAAAATATATGCAGTGGTATATAAAAAACTATTTTTAATATTTCAGTTTTTACCCTCTTCCGGTCTTCAAGGGCGTGTCCGTGGCCCCGCCTATGTGCGCGTTCCCGGAAATCACCCCCCACCAACCCCCCCCCCCCACACCCCACCTCCCGTTTTCTTGAAGAGTGAAGCGGGTGCACGTCTGTGCTCAGGATTGCCTTGTCATTGTATCCAGAGAGAGAAACGCGTGGTCAGCGGCACCACCGACAGCTTCACTGCAGCGTAACTGGTAAGCTGGCATTTTCCAAACAAAAGCCCCTTCTGACAGTATTCTGCATCTCTTTCAATCGCTGTTTTACACAAACTGCCTAAAGAGAAGTTGTTCCGGCAACACGCAGTGACTTTTATACGCCAGAGAAACAGCAAACGTGGCGCTGGAGATGGTAATGTTATTGCCAAATGTTCTGACTGCCAGGCTAAATTGTTTTTGTCTGGCGTGCTAACGTTAGGTGCACGCCACTCCCCGCCTGGCCACATTGTGCACGTAGTAAAATGTTATCTGTAAAATCCATCGATTCTCTCTGTCAAAAAACATTTGAGCTCACTTGGACGCGGCCTGGGAACATTTAAAAATCGTAGCTTTTGTTAACTGAATGTATTATTTAGTGCAAACTTGCCTTTAAAACAAAAAAAAAAAGATAAAACCATCCTCTCACTCACTGCGCCATTTACTGTACCTTGCTTAAAAAACGTGATGGGGTTCAATAAATCTGAAAGTGACTATTCCGCTATTTTGCCATCTGTTTTGATTTCAGTCGTTGTGAATTACAAGCTTTGGAAAAAATTCTGTGTTTAATATTAGCCAACTGGTCTTTGTTACTTACATGAGAGCTTCCCCTTCTGTCTCATGACACGATGTGGTTTCGCACATCTGTTTTGACCCAGTGTTTAGTAACAAATCTGAAACTGACATTTGGGGGGAGAAATAACCTGCCACACGGTGGAGGTCGCTGTACTATGAAGTAATCACACTTTATCCGCGATGCCCCATTTTCTTAACTACCCTTTGTCTATGTTTGCTGGCGCTGTTCATCATGTCTCCATGCAACGTTTAAATACAGCATCTGGTGTCCAAACACTCAATTGGAAACTAAAATTTGGTGTGAGCTGTATGTGCCAGGGGTATGCTATTGTGTCCACCTCCTGCACATCCATTTTTTTATTTATTTTTGAAAGATGGCAGTGTGTAATGCATCATAAAAACATCCACAATCTAAAACCCCACCCTTTTTTTTTTTTTGATATTGATATTGAGTAACTTCCAGTTTCAGAGATAATGACAACAATCCTCAAAACTGTTTGATTTTGGCCTGGTGGTTTAAAAAATGCAGTCAGAGATGAACATAGTTGCAAATTCAGCATGTAAAAAAAAAAAAGTGAGTCATTCTCATTTTGCCTGCGCATCTAGATATTTAAAATTGTGCCAGTTTAAGAAGCTACTGCATCAAAATTTATTTTTTTAACCTTTTATGTATAGGGAGGAGTTTCTCCAAGAGCTGTGCTGCTCTTTTCTTCAGGAACGCCCTGACCGCATTCAGTTACACATTTATACCTGGAAGCTGCCCAGTAAAACCACAGTAGTCCGATCTGCCGGCCACTGAGCAGCTCCACTGGAGCAGCTGGGATGAAGGGCCTTGCTCAAGGGCAACTCAGCGGTGGTAACGAGGGAGGGGCAACCGCTGCGTCTTCACTTTTCCCCCACCCAGATTTATCCTGCCGGTCCGGGGGATTGAACCGGTGACCCTTTGGTCACAAGCTTGATTCTCTAACCTTTTTTTAGGCCACTGCTGCCTCTTAAATTATGTTTGTTTATGATTAGTAATGAGGCAAAATATTCTTTTTTTTAAAACCGCTTTTCAGATATTAAATGCCAAATTGGTTACATTTCCATATAACTGTAATGTTTATTCTCTTGAGACACTGCCAAGCCCAAAACGTAACTAGGTTAATCCATTTCAGTCAGATTTAATTTAGATATGTTGCAGTACAGAATAAAAAAAACATGGATTGATGAATAACATCCAGCTGCAGCCTTTGTTCACTATCCAAACTTTTTATGCCTTAATTAGATGAGTGTTGGATTAATTTAATAGGAAAAAAAAAACCCTTAAATGTCCTGCACTCTTCAAGTTGTTGTGGATGGGAACTAGTTGCTGAAGCTTGTATGTGTTGAGTCACATTTGGACTTCTCTCTCTCTTTCTTTTAATGATTATATTTAAGGTACATGGTGGTGTGTAAAGTCGGACTTTAAGCCAGACATGGATACTGAAAAGAGCGGCGAGGTTTTAGATGCGTCAGAGACTCCACAGCAAGAGGAGGCTGTAATGGAAAAAGAGGTTGTGTCAAAACTGGAGGCGCCAGAGGAATCCACAGAGCCTGAGAAGCCACCAGCTGCCGATGAAGAGACTGAGCAGCTGGCAGTGAATGGTCATGATAGTGAAGTAACAAACTTGAAAGAAACAGAAGAGTTGATTGTGACTGAAAGTGTTACAGTGTCTGATGAAAAAACAGAAATGGAGATTGAGGACAGCTTGCCCAAAGAAAAATCTGAGTCGGTGCCTGTTGCGGTGGCACCACCAGAACCAGATGAGTCATCTGAAAAGATCTCTGACCCAGTTGCAGCTTTAGACCCAGAACCAGAAAACATTCAGCCTGAACAGCAGCCTGTGCCAGAGAAAAACCCAGAACCTTTGCCTATGCAAACGCCTCTGGCAGAGAGCACCCCTGTACCAGAGCCAGATGAATTGCCGGAATCGGTTCCAGAGGCGGAGCTGCCAGAGCAAACATTACCTGAACCAGCCACGCTGCAGCAGCCAGTAGATACACAGCCACCCAAACAAGAAGAGAAGGCACCAGAGCAAGTGGACACTGAGGCAGAACTGAAGACTACAATGGAAACTGGGGCAGAAGAAGTTGTTAAAGCGGGGATGGCAGAAAACGATGTCGTAGGTGAGCCTACAAAGGAAGGGGAAGAAAAACAAGGAGCAGCAGGAGATGCTGTGTTGGTGGCAGAAGCTTCCTCAGACAAGCCGACAGAGGCTGGGAACATGAAACCTGCAGGAGACGAGAAGAAAGAACCCGAAAAGTCAGATGAGTCTGATACTCAGAAGGGAGCCGAGCCGGCGGCGGCGGCAGAAGGTGCTAAATCTGAGCAGAAAGATGCTGAACCCGAAAAGGAAGAGGATACAGTCCCTGCGACTGGCTCCCTGTCTTTTCCCCTCCTGGAGCGAGAGCAGACCAAAGATGCCCTGCTGAGCTCTCGTACCCTTGTTGTCATCAGAGGCCTTCCAGGAAGTGGCAAAAGCTTCTTGGCGTGCGCCATAGCCGATACCTACAAAGACCACTGCACTGTCATCTGTGCTGACGACCACGGTGTTAAACCAGAGAATCCAGAATCCTCTGTGGATGGATACAAGGCTGTGGATGAAGCTGTGGTGGCCTGCTGCAGTGCAGGACCGGCTTCCTCTGTGCTGATAGTGGTCGATGACACCAACCACACCCAGGATCGGCTGGCCCGCCTGGGGGAGATCGCCAGGGAGCACCACCTTGTCGTCGTCTTCTTGGAGCCGCGTACGGAATGGAGCAGGGATGTAGCACAGCTGAAAAAGAAGACCAAGCGTGGACTGGACGAGGCCCAGATGGAAGCCATGAGTGGTCAACTCGAGGAAATGTCCCTTCCTCTTTACTTTGGCTGGTTTCTTCTCTCCTCAATCCAGGATAAGATTAGGTGCACGTCAATGGACTTTCTGAAAACGCTGGACACCCTGGAGGCCTTCAAGAAACACTCTGTTGACTGTGAGTTTTGTTTAAAGTTGTGTTTCATGTGTTATCAAGGTTTATACACATGTCTGGAGCAGATTAATGTCTTAAATATTTGGATGCAACTGATCTTGTTTTTGTGTTTACAGTCATTGGGAAAGCTGAGAAGGAGGTGGATCTGGAGCAGTACTTTAAAGCCAAAGGAACCCTCCATTGCACCACAAAATTCTGTGACTATGGAAAGGCAGAGGGTGCCAAAGAGTATGCACAGAATCCAGTAAGTTATTTAAGCTAATAGATTGATTATAGAAAACTTGCAGCACATTAATTTATTACTTTAGTACTTCTTTCTTGCATTGAGCGAATGTAGCAATGTAATGTGTTTTATATCAGAGTTGATTCTGTGATATTTCCTCATCATTTCCTTTCTTCCTCTCTCTAGGCTGTTACAGATTACTATGGTTCTGCGTTCGAGCTGTCGCTGAGCTCTCTGTTTGTCACTCCTCGCACTTTCGGTGCCAGAGTGTCCCTCACCGAGGAGCAGCTTTTGCTGTGGCCAGCCGACGCCGAAAAGGAGGCAGAGTCTGCTGTCCCCGCAGCTGCCTCCCTGCCTCTGGGAAGCCGCGCCCACGTTACTCTGGGCTGCGCAGAGGGTGTCCAGCCAGTTCAAACAGGTCTGGATCTGCTCGGTATCCTGGCCCTGCAGCAGGAAGGCCAGCAGGGGGAGCTGGTCGAGGAGATGGAGCTCGGCTCGCTGACCTATTACGGAGAGGGAAGGTGGCTGCTCAGCCTCAGGGAGCCCATCTGCGCCCCAGCTTGCTTCTCCAGCTTCTACAGGCGCAAGGAGTCCGACACGACCAAAAAAGAACCTGAGAAGAAAAAGAAGTCAAAGTGCACCATATTGTAAATGGCAAAACATGGGGGGGATGCGTGGCTTGGGATGACTGGTGAATTAAGATGTAGGCTTACTCTGTGTAAGATTTGTGTGTCTGTGCAGTGTTTAGGGTTTCAGTTATAGCCACCCTAAATCCACGAGCTGTGTGCCTTTTTACTGTTGATTTGCACCACAACCCAAAAATGCCTTCAATCCAGTTAGGCTTGTTGTTGTTAACCTTGTTCGGTATCCTCTTACACATATCAGTGCCAGAGCTGCAGTACCTGGTTATTTGCTGAGGCGTTGTTAGCTGCAGTTTTAGAGTAAGGTAGTATAGCCTCCTCCCACAGCTCCACAGTTATCCAAAAACTTAGATTTCATCTTCTATACATTTCAGTGTTTCTCCGTACTCAGATGTGAATGATAAACGATGTACTTTCATAGCATGCATCCCTGGTTAATGGTATCAACATATTAACACATTTCTGACCTGCTTTAAGTAGCTCTGCCTCTTTGACAGAATTATGTCTGGTGGTTTACTTTGGCTTAGTTGTAAGTAATAATAATAAATAAAACAAAACAAACAAAAAAAAAAACTAGCTGTCATTTCCCTGCAAGTGTGTGTGCACAGCTTAGGAAGTAAATGTTTAAAATAGCATATGGGCCAAAGTTATCTATTTGATTAAGTGTATTAGAATGAATGTCATTTATAGAGATCCCTCCTTGTAAAATCTTTGCACTGTGCATAGTTTGAAAGGGAGAATGCTGGTGAATTTGGTGTTCGTTTCAACAGCTTGCACTTAGTACTTATTCAAATGCTGTGAATCCAAGTCCATGTTTTGGAATCTTTTCTACTGCGCAAGACTGCACCATCGATCCCTTTTTATTCTCTTCGAACAGCACTTCATGTATTGCATTTTTTTGATTTGTATCCTCTGTGACTGTAGTTTTTGAAGGGCAAGTCCTACTTTGTGTAGCTCTTATGAATCACTATTTTTGCACTTGTTTTGTACACTTAATAAAAAAGAACATGCTTTGCTCCAGGAATGAAATTTGCTGTGTGTTCAGTCCCGTTAATGCAGCTCGGTGACTAGTAATGCAGGCTGGTAACTAGGTCAGTTTTAACTGCACGTGGTAAATTTTTGACAGCATGGACTTGTAGTTAACTTTGTGAACCAGCAGAGGGCACTCATCACTTGTACAGTGCTGGAAAAAAGAGATCAGGCGCTTTGTGGTAAGATGTTTTCTAACCAAAATATCCACCCATGACTATCTAAATATTGTAATTTCAAACATTGTATCACAGACTGGATTACACCATTTGTCTGAGACTGGTCTCCCTTTAGCTTGTTCTTGCATAAGAATCTGGCACAGTCAAAATGGTACAAAATTTAGACATTACAACTGCCAAAAGCTGATAAGTGTGATTGAGTAAGTGCTCAGCTGTAATATCAACACTCCAGTGACCTATAAGCTACCACAAAGGTGCATCACAGTGTCTCTGCATTTCTCTTATTCTGTTTTGCATTCATAAATTCTCTTAAATCCTGCAATATTGCATTTGTGCTCGTTATTTATAATGCTTGATATAATTACTTTTGCTTGATCAGGTGGACAGCCACTGTTGCCACACAATCTGCTGCTCCCACTTTATGAAAATATACAAACACAAGTTACTTAAACTTATTTTACACATGCAACTTCAAAACTATTAAAATAAAAACTACTTGTTACTGTTTTAGGCCAAGGACAGGTGAAAGACCATGAACTACATGTCACTACCACAATTTATTAACCCCTGAAGTCCATATTGTCAGTGCAAGAGTCTGTGTGTGCTGGTTGTGTGATCAGATGATTTCCTCATTGGCTGCTGTGTAGATAAAGAACAGTGTCAACCAATCAACGCCAGCGACCGATAATTGCCCTGTTTTCTCCTGTAGTGGTACGTGTGAGCTTTGTGAAGAAATTTATGAGACCTTCAGGTGCTCTTTGAAATCTCGAGTTTTATTTTTGTTAAGTCATCTTAAGTGGAATTGCCAGAAAATCCAGGCACTTTTAATCAAAACCCATTACCAAAATTGCACTTTTATTAACAAAGCCAATTTCTCGGTGGCGTTTTTTTTTGGTGGTGCGTGAAGCTACTTTAGGCTTCAATGAAAACGGGAAAAGTGCATTTATTTTATCTTGAAGTTGTTCTGAAAGTGTGTCAGCTACGCAAGCTAACAATAAGAATAATTTACTTTTTAAAATTAAAATTCGAAACTAACATAGCAATAATAATATTTTATATATATATAATTGTGTCTTCTGATAAAGTTGAAGATATAATGATGATGATTATTATTAATATTATTATTATTTTTATTATTATTATTATTATTATTATTATTATTATTATTATTAATAATAATAATAATAATAATAATAATAATGATTATGATGATGATAAATATGCATTTTACGTATTTTAAACACATCAATTAACGCACCACACACCGTTTAAATCTAATCTCTTAATATTGAAGAATATATATATATATATACATATATATATCAGACTTCCCCATTGTCTGTTCGTGTCCCATCACGTCGTACCGATAATTCCCACAATCCCTGAAGGCAGCAATAGAGCATGGTGTGGAATGGACCAATCAGAGGCCAGGAAACATCAGCCAAGCCTATCGGCAGATGGGTGATGGAGACAAAATTCACAGGAAGCTCCAGTCCTCGGCACCACTGGTCCCCACAGGCGGAGAGAGTGGAGCAAGACTACCGAGAAAAGTCTCTCATCCAACCGCAAAACCCTACCAGAGCTCTTAAAGGAAGAAAAAACATTCAAAAAACAAGGTGAGTATTTATTATCTTTAGAATCTATACTTTTACTCTGCTGCTTCCTTTAACTGTGTCTGTTTCTCAGTGTCTGTTTCTCTCTGACACAAAGATGAGAAGATATTATACAAGTTGAACTGCTCAGTCCACCGCATTAAACCTGTTCTCCTGCTGCATGCTTAGTAAGAAGTTTGAGTAAAGACTTTTTCATTTAATAAAGATATGGATGTTTGCCATTTAAAAAAAAAAAAGAAGAAGAAGAAGAAGAAAAAGGAAACAAGAAAAGCATTGCTGTCTGACCGGTTTGCAAATGAATGAATCCTTGTTCTCTAGTAAAGTGAGTCACACACTGTGTTGTAAGTAAGTGGGTCAATTTAGGCAACGTTAAAAGTGAATATTAGGCTTTATCTTCCATCTTTTTAGACTTTTTTTTTTTTTTTTTTACCTTACTGTCTGATTTAATGAACACTTTTGTTGATTTGTGGTGCCCCCCCACCCCCTCAAGTCATCCATCATCCCCTGTTTTCAAATGTTATTGTGCATCATCTGGACCGGTGTTATTGCTGTAGTAGAGCAGTGTGATATTTAATAACTCTGACAGGATGGAAAGTGGATGATATATGGAACCTGGATGGGCTTTGGATGAACCACGTTCGCCTGGCGTGAAAACCAGCTCTGTGGTGACTCAGGGACAGTGTTGATCAATAGTGAAAAAGATCCATGACAGTCCCATTAATCCCCTTAAGAAATGGCTGCCAGGTCCGCAGTACAGAGGCGGGAGTCCTGTTAGAGCCGACATCAGGGCTTTCAGCTTAATGAACCTCACAGAGGAAACGGGCAGAGCAGTTACTCCATCTCTGCAAGGTTACGTGACATAAAAGAGATGGTAATTAGTGAAGCCTCTGGTATATCAGCCTTAATAAGCCACATTTCTCAATACTGTTGTTATTTAATTTGGAGTAAGAAGCAGTAATAACATTTAATTTGCCTCTAAGGACTACAGCAGGATCCAGCATCTGTTGCAGTCCGGTGGTTGGTTTAGTGTTTCATTAAATATCATACAGAAATACATCAGGACGCTTACATGTAACTTGTCCAACTTTCTCCAAACTCCTGTATTCGTTTGATCTGAGATTAAAGCTTAAAGGGACAAAGATTTGCTGTAACTGTTAAGAAGTTACTGCAGTTAAGTTTGAATCTATCTGTAAATTCAGATCTAAGCAAGATCCATGTTTCTCCAAGAAGTGCATTACACGCTCGCCGATCAAGGACACAATAAGCTGCCAGCTGTCTGCATGGAGCTGGATGTTGTGTTTTCTTGTGCAAAAAGGGAACGACAAACAACAGCCAAGACTTCAGTCGGTGCTACTGTCCACACCGTAGTGTTGCAAGTGGTTGTTTTTCATGTTTCTTGATTCAATTTTCGTTTTTTAAATCTTATGTGTCTCCTCTAGAGATATAAAGGAACCTCAACAGTAAAAATAAAACAGAAAATAGCTGTAATGACTTTTTTTTAATCACGGTTTGTTTGATTTCTGAATTGATTCACATGGCTCTTCATACTGTATCAGTTGATTCATTTACACGTAGGGCTGCAACTAACAATCGATTGTTTTCTCAATTAACCGATTAGTCGTTTGGACGATAAAACGTCAGAAAATGGTGAAAAAAGTCGATCATTGTTTCCCCAAACCCAAGATGCAACTAAAATGTCCTGACGAACAGTCCACCACCCAAAGATATTCAGTTTACTATCATAGTGTAAAGAAACCGGAAAATATTCACATTTAAGAAGCTGAAACCAAAGAATTTAAACATTCTTTCTTCTTAAATGACTCAAAATGATTTATCGATCAATTAACATAGGCGGCAATTAATTTTCTGTTGATCGACTAATCATTGAAGCTCTATTTACATGACTATGGCTTCATACTTGTGCCGGTAGATCTTCCAGAGTGAAGGCGTTGCAGGGAGACATGAGTGAATAATCAGCTGTTTGTGTTGTTGATCCTGTTGGCGATGACCTCAGAGTAAAGAGTAAAGATCACAACAACCTCTCCCTATAGCAATAAAATTTATAGACGCGAGAACAGGTCACTGAATTTCTTATTTTACTTCCGTCACGTTCTGCCAGTTAAGGAAAGGAGTGGTTCTTAAATAATCAGTAAAGATAATTATTACTGCATGTGTGTGTGTGTGTGTGTGTGTGTGTGCTGCTTTTCATTGCTGGTAATAATCGGTCGCTAGCTGAGTCCAGTCTCTTCACTCTGCACGCACTCCGCTGTCTCTCCGGTAAGAATCTGATTGTTAGAGAGGCAAATAAGTGCCCATTATGTCGTTAGTGTGCAGGTCAAATAAACTGAGGCTGATTGGGATAGATTTAGCTTCACTGGCTTCACTGTCTGCTGTCTTGCTGGGTTCAGAAAGTGTGACTGTGCAAAAAGACAGAAAGCCTGAATCTGCAGTAAGTGTGTGTAATTAGATTTTATAGCCATCTCTCTTAATTCTATGCAGTTAAATTGCATTACGCTCGGTAGTTTTTCTTCAGTTTTTGATTCGGTCCGTGGTAAATACAAATTACAAAGCTGTCAGACCTTTTCTTGACAGCTCTGACAGCAGCAGGAAGCTGAAATGTTTTCTTTTTTGTTTCCTCATTCATCAAGATCAAGATCTGTTATGAATTCAGAGCAGTAAAACCACGTTGCCCTTTAACCTCGTCTCTGTCCATCACCTGTGTCTGCTTTTCTGCATTCATATTCCTCTCCACATCTCTAAATCTGCTCTCCACCTCCTCACCGCTCGTCCGCATATCTCTCTCTTTTAGGCCAGTCTACGCCTAAGCAGTCATGTCGGCTAAAGCCATCTCCGAGCAGACGGGAAAGGAGTTCCTGTACAAGTACATCTGCACCTCGGCGGCTGTCCAGAACAGATTCCACTACGCCAACGTGACCGCCCAGACCGACTTTGACCGACTGGCTCAAGAGCACCCGTGGCTGCTCACACAGGTGAGGCGGTAGAAGACGATCTCTGAGAAGCGGTTGTGCCAAAAAATATATGATTTTTCTTTAGCTACGTGAACAGCCACAAATTTACTGTGTAAAGCTATAAATGTCTAAAGCGCAGCCTCTCTTAAGCTGGTGGAAAATGATCTCCTCTTTATGGAGGACAATTACTTAGGCTGGCAGCAGAGTGGTCTCTCGGCGCTTGTTAGCTGACATCACAGAGACAGCAGAGAGATAGAAATCCAGTAGCTCTGTTACATTTTTAGTGGAAATGAAGCAAAGAAGATAAAAATACTCCGCTCTCTTCTGCTCTTAATTGACAAACGAGAAATTCTCACTCTCCCTTCCTGTCCTCAAGGAGGTCAGGAGTCAACTAGGGTAGGAATCAGGAATCCTCGCAGTCCTCCCGTTTCTTACTCATCGCATTTTACTGCTCTTCATAGCAAAGCAGGCGCAGGTAGACAGGGTGTAACAGAAATAAATTTAATTATGCTGTGACTCATAGCCGAAGGTTTTTATCTGGGAGGAAGGAAGGAAGGTGGAGGCTGAGAGCAGATACACGGAGATATGTGCTGCGGTAGAATTGATTAGAAAATTGCATTAACTTTCACCCTCGGCCCTCTCATCCTCTGCTCACTGGCGAACGCCCAGATACTAATGGCTCCACTGTCATAAGTCATTCACTTTATCTGACTCCTAAGTGAGATGAAGCCGGGCTCCGTCGGTGGCGGCGGCGGCGGCGGGGGGGGGGGGTTGGATGTACTTTTGCGTCAGATGGGAACAATGACGCATGAGGGATTCGTTTTTAAATAACGTTCAGCTCAACTTTCTTGTGATGTGTGTATCGTAGGTCTGGTATTTGCTGATGGTAACTTTTCAAATGTAATTATGAAACATTTCTGCGTTGGATTCGACTTCAAAATGTTTTGTTTGCGCTGAAACAGAGATTATGTCTGAAGTTAAAGAAAATGAATCACGAGCGGTGAACAGATGTTGAATGTCAGTGATGGAATTTGACATTTTAATAACAGTTTTAATTAATTACAACCTTCAGTTTGTTGCTTTCAACACATTAATATTCTGGCTTGTGACATCATGTCTAGAAACACATCCAGCGTTTATATTTTTATCCTTTATTTTAAATATTATTTTATATTTACATCCTTTAAATATGTATTTCAGTCAGATTGCAGGTGCTCTGAATAAAATAAACACACTGCGCTCAGCTTTTGAGAATGAAAAGAGGCTGAGTGAAGGTGTCCGTCGGTCCTGCTAACATACTACTTTGTCTTCTCCCTGCAGAGGCTGGTGGTGAAGCCGGATCAGCTGATCAAGAGACGAGGGAAGCTGGGCCTGGTCGGCATCAACCTGGACCTGAACGGCGTCAAAGAGTGGCTGAAACCCCGCCTCATGAGAGAGACGGCAGTACGTCATCCGCCCTCTCCCTTTTCTCTGCTGTCCAATTACATCCACCCACCCTTCTGTTTGAGAGCGTGCACTCCTTCAATCAATATTATCCCGTCGCTTTATTCAGACCCTCCTCCTGTTGCCCTTTCCTTCACCCCCCCTCCCCTGTTTTGCATCGGTGCATTTTGTACATATGTGCTGTGTGGTTTGCAGCTGCCCACACTGCTTGAGTATCAGTCCGCTGGTAGTAAATCAGTCCAGTAAGCTGAAGCGAGCGCACTTACTGAATAAACAGTCGGTCCATCTTTCCAGTCAGCATCACCACGGCGCAAAAGATCTATCACTGCGCCACCGAGACGCCGTCGCTTTGCCTCATAAACCGAGAAGTTATGGAGAGACTATGAAGGTTCATAAAGCATCGAAGAAGAGTGTCGGTGTGTGTTGCAGCGCTTAGATGCGAGTAGATGTATCTCTTCACAGATGAGATGAAACTGTCTGCAGCTGCCGGTGGCTGTAAATAAAGATAAATAAAGCTGCAGCTACACTGTTTCAGCTTGTTAGGTTATATTATCTTTACTTGTTCACTAAAATGTAATTTAGTGGAGTTTAAGTAATTACACAGATAAATATAAGTATGTGAACTTATATATTTTTAAATCTGGTGCCTTACAAATGTGTAAGGGGCTTTAAAGTAGAATATATCGGTCATCTATGTTGTACTTGATATCCTCTTGTTGCAGAGAAATCATCAGGGTAGCACCATTTGTTTGGGGGAACAAGTCAGAGACAAGCGACAGCAGATAAAGTCAAACATTTCCTGTCACTTTTAACACGTCTTATCACTTCCTCATACCCGCAGCTTTCTCACCTCCCTTCTCTGCCACAGTCGTCCGCATCGCTCCACTTTTTATTAAGAGACCGTTTCATATTTGGTGCAATCATGTCACTACAATTGGCTTAAATTGAGTCATTCACATACAAATTGCATTCACAACATTAATGCCTCTCTCTCTCTCTCTCTCTCTCTCTCTCTCTCGCTCTTTGATGGAAGTGTCAGTTTATGTATCTGAATTGGTCTGAGCCCCCTGTGGCTTTTTTCAGTCAGATAGGCTTTCTTTTTTTTTTCCACCACCTTTTCAAAATGGCAACTCCCTCTCTCTCTCTCTCTCTCCCTTTTTATTTATTTATTTTCCTCTGTTCTCTCCGGCTGGCTGCTCTCAGACAGTCCCTGGTTACTTTGTGCCTGTTGGCCTTTAACACAGGAATGATGACAGCCTCAACAAACGAGCTGTGGCTGTGTTAGCAGTTCTTTGCCTACAGTAATATATGACATTTTCTTTTTTTTCCTTCTTATGAACCTGTCTCCTTTTATCCATTTTGTCCTCGTCTTTTATTTTGTTACGCTCTTATTGGTATCTTTTTATTCATTGAGCATTTGATTTGTCATCTCCTTAAGACAATCATCTTGTGGATTATCCTCAGGTTGGAAAAGCCAAGGGCATTCTCAAGAACTTCCTCATCGAGCCGTTTGTCCCCCATAAACAGGTGAATCACTCATTACACGTAGACAATGACTCAAACTAGATGTTATAGATAGACTAGATAGTTTTATTCATTTATTCACTGATATGCTTTATTGCTCCGTTATCCAGGAGGAGGAGTTCTACTTGTGCATCTATGCCACCAGGGAGGGAGACTATGTGCTGTTTCACCATGAGGGAGGGGTTGATGTAGGAGACGTGGACGCCAAGGCGAAGAAGATGCTGGTCGGGGTGGATGAAAAGATCAGCGAAGACTCCGTGAAGAAAGTGCTGCTGACCCAAGCCCCGAACGACAAGAAAGAGTGAGTTGGATGGGGCAAAGTCATCGGGAGTGCTCTATTAATGATGAAGAGTCCATGCTACTAAATGAGACTAAAAAAGTAGAGATTTTCCATTACATAATGAAACTCCTGACTGGCAGTGGAAAACAAAAGAGGCACATAAATGATATTGCAGTAAAAGTAGGAGCAGCAGCAGCAGGAAGAGGAGGAGATGGGTGGCTGGTTTCCATTAGACAAATGACAAACACCCTCCTCTGCTGCTTCCCCTTTTTTTTCGATCAGATGTCACCCCACAGCTTTTTTTTAAACCACAGCCACATTCAGAGCACGTCCGTTTATTTTGATGGGTGTGATACGGCGGCTCACCCTCGACGACCCCTCCTATCCATCTTTTCCAGCGATGCTCTTATGATGGCACGTTCTGGCCTGAGCTCACTGTCTTGGCTGACATTGAGTAAGGCGCCCCGGACATCTCTCTGCCAACCCCCTCCCCCGGCTCGCCTCCTCACCCCGTGTGCCTCTCTCCTCACGCTGCGGGTTGAAAACAAAAGCAGCACTTGGCTAGTTTTCCTGCCCTTCCATCAGAAGCAGACATGGGAAGCTGAGTCACTTAGGGGTCTCTCCCACGGGCCAGCTAGAGTCCTGACAAAAGGCTGACGTGGTTACAAAGGCTCCGAGCCGCCCGCACAACTGACAGGCAGGGGAGAGGAGAGAAAATACTGCCTCCCTCCTCCTCCTCCTTCCAGCAACTCCTTACTCTTCACTGCTCTGTTTTGACAGGTGAAGGAGGAAACAAATTAGATTTGACCTTCTCTGCAGCAGGGCTCTCCGAAGCTAATTTACAGGTGGATGTTTCCCGTCCAGCTCTGCCTTGACAATCCGTCATTGATATTGCCTGTAGTTTGTCATGATCTGGATAATATGGGAATGATTACAGCCGTGCTGTTTTTTATTGTGCTTTTTTTTTTTAACCACAATTCATAAGGTTCATAAGTCATAGAGAGAAATGGTATTGCATAACCTAAACTGCATATTTGTCATGTTCTGTCATATAATGATTTAAGAACAGCTTTTGACTTCAACTTTAACTTTATTATTTCAAGGAAAACTGTGTGTGCAGCCAGCCATTAATCACATAAAACATAAAAGCAATGTAAAAACATACAGATAAGAATCAAGAAAATTGAAATATATGGATAGAAGAAAATAAAAAAGTGCAGATGAGCTCTAGAAGCAAACTGTATATGCAGATAAGATGTTTGTACTGTGGGGTTTATAACTGCTGGTAATGTAATACCAGTAACCAGACATTCCCAGTTAATTGTGGTGCTGAAGCAACAGATCCTAAGATGTCAGTTTGAATTGTTAAATGTCATCACTCTGCAGGGTCCTGGCCAGCTTCATCGTTGGACTCTTTAACCTGTACGAAGATCTGTTCTTTACATACCTGGAGATCAACCCACTGGGTAGGTTTTTCTTTTTCTTCTTAAATTCTTCATTACAAGATGTGCAACAAGCAATCATGATGGTGAATTTGCTTAATTGCAGCACAGTCATAAATATGTTATCAGATTATGAGATCGGAACGGAAACATCAAAAGGAAACTGGGGAGGAAAACATCGATGCATTATAAACCAGCGTCTTGAACCCAGAGGCGGAAGTTGATTCTGCCACATTTTTAACACTGAGGGAGGAAATAAGTGAATAATGCATGCACTAGCTGTTTGATGAAGGCAGTGTGTGTGTTTATAATAGAGTAATTAGACACCAGTACATGCCCTCTGGCAGCTGTTCCTGTGGATGTGGTTGGGGCTGCTGAGACTTGCTCTCCCTGCTTTGATGTCCTACTGTACCACCTCCTCCCCGTCTTCACTTCCCCATGCCAACCACCTCCTGCAGAGACAGCATGAAAGCTGTGGGTCACCTGTGACCACGCATGGTCCCTTTTCTTTTTCCCATTACCTATTTAAAGCTCAGACCCTCTGCTAACATTGTGAATCTCAGCAGGTGTGTGTGTGGTTTCTTTTGAAGTATAGATCCTAACACGCCTTTTTTCCCTTCTCTCAGTGGTAACAAAAGATGGAGTTTACGTGTTGGACATGGCAGCCAAGATTGATGCCACGGCTGACTACATCTGCAAGGCCAAGTGGGGCAACGTGGAGTTCCCTCCACCCTTCGGCAGGGAGGCTTATCCTGAGGTGAGGGGGAGGACTCAGGAGATGAAGCTAGCAAAGCGTCAGATTTCAATCTGTCAGCATCTAATAGCTGGTGTTGTCCTCCAAAGAGGGAAAAAGTAGGATGTACAATAACAAACCTTAGAGGCCACTTAGGACTGTTTTCAATCATTTTAAATTAGAGTATCACTACATTTACAGTAGAAAATCTCAATGTTATAGCTCAACTGTAAATTTCTATATTGTGTTGTCTTGTTCTTTATGATATACTGTTAAAGTTATTTAATGCACAAATTGGGCAACTTAGATTTACAAATAACAAAAAACTAAAACTCTTTAAAACTAAAGAAATAAATATGACTAAAAGAGCACTCCTAAGACTCTCCTAAGATTCAAAAACTAAAAGTCTAACTTGCCTTGCCTCGTATACTACTGGACTAAATAGAGCTGGTAAGTATCTGACGCATTAAATCACCTGCATGACAGAGCTCAAAATATGAAAATAAAGAAACTCTGGCTGTTCAGTGTTTGTATACTTGGGACTTTTTCTATTTTTATCTGGTGCCTGTAGGGGCTCGTTTGAGACAGAATGTCTGTATACCAGAAGGACAGGTCTAATTGGGCTGCTGTGAGTCTAGAGTGGAGAAGAGGGACAGCGGGTGCCTTTGATTGGAAGCTTTTTACACCCAGCCACCAGCTGTGGCCCTGACTTAAACAAACAACCACTCATGCGCATCACATCCACTATCACTGTTAATACAATATTTCCAATAACCAGTGCTTTAAAATAAATTCAGGTACAGACAATGAATTGCAGCCACATGAAGTGGTGCTTGTATAGGTCCTGCTCTGATTAATGCTCTAATCACACACACTCCACCCCCTGCCTCTTAACTGCTCTCTCACCTCTTCATCGACCTTTTTCCTCGTCTTTTTCAGGAGGCCTACATCGCCGATCTGGATGCCAAGAGTGGTGCCAGCCTCAAACTGACCCTGCTCAACCCACGGGGCAGAATCTGGACCATGGTGGCAGGAGGAGGTGCATCAGTGGTGTACAGGTACGCAGTCACATATCAGAGCCAAACTACATAAAACAAAACCTGGATAAATAAGACAACAGCAGCCGTATATCTGAAATAATCAAATCGAATGTTTCTTCTGGTTGCTTAAATTGTCTCTTGGCTTTATCATCATTGTTTTGATTACACTACACATAATTAGGTTTAGCTTTATGCCAGTGATGCAGCAGTGAGGCTGATACTGCAGCAGCTCAGACTCTGCCCGTTCAGCTGCCTGCTGCTAAATTGGATTCTTAGATGTTGCCATTTTAGCGAGAGTCTGGAGGAATGAGAGACGTGTCCACCGTCTGTCAGGGGTGTAAAGCGTGACAAGCAGACACATCAGCTGTGACTAATTATTCCCTCCGTGCACTATTAAGTCGTATCTGTTTACAGTGCATTTAGAGAAAGTGCATCAAGTGTTCAGGTTCTGAATAATCTTAATTTTTCTTGCAATGATGTTCATTGTTGGAGCTGTAAAGCGATGCTACCACCAATCCTTTAGTGTCCCAGCATAGGAGATAAACAGCTGCTGTTGGTATCACTTTTTCCTCTCTGTGGCTGACCAATATAAACCTCTCCTAGTGACACTATCTGTGACCTGGGTGGGGTGGACGAACTGGCCAACTATGGGGAGTATTCAGGAGCACCGAGCGAACAGCAGACCTATGACTATGCCAAGACCATCCTGTCTCTGATGACCAGAGAGAAGCACCCTGATGGTAGGAAAACTTTGTGAAAACCCTCTGTGTGTACTGAAAATAGTCTTTTTTTAATTCTAAAATAATGTTCCTATTATAACTATGTTTTCCAGGAAAGGTTTTGATCATCGGGGGGAGCATTGCAAACTTCACAAACGTTGCAGCAACATTTAAGGTATAGTATCACATGCTTTTCGGTAGTAGGCTCAATAAATATTCACTAAATATCAAAGTTATTCACTGAGCTTTTCCTTTTCTTTGCTAGGGAATTGTTCGAGCTATTAGAGACTACCAGGTGCCACTAAAGGAGCATGAGGTTACCATTTTTGTCCGCCGTGGAGGCCCCAACTACCAGGAAGGTCTCCGAGTGATGGGAGAAGTTGGTATGTTCAGGCTTTACACTGAATTATGTCTTGAGTGCATTTTTGTCTGCAATCACCTGCTGATTTTCATGCACCGTGCACCACACTTGATTCTCTTCACTCTCCCCTCAGGCAAGACAACTGGGATCCCCATTCACGTCTTTGGCACAGAAACTCACATGACTGCCATTGTTGGCATGGCACTGGGCCACCGGCCAATCCCCAACCAGCCTCCTGTTGCCGCCCACACTGCCAACTTTCTCCTCAACTCCAGCGGCAGCACATCGGTATGACACATACTGGCTCCGCGCAGACAAATAGGCTGTCATGATGTGGCGTCGGCTCCCTGTGCAGTGAATTTACATCATCAGACCCGCCAATAGTGGTGCTGCAGTTTAGCGGCAGAGTGAGCAGAAGACTTGCATGCCACAGCCTCTGTTTGAGTCATTGCTGTCGTGTCCTTTTAGTGAAGCAGGCCATGCAGTTAGGTTATGAGAAGCCCAGTGGCTCTTTTGTATGAAAGCATTTCAGGGTATTATTGACTGCTCTCACTCAAATAGTTGTGAGACCACAGTCAGGAACGCTCTGTGACTGCCCCGAGGCGTCCATTAAAAATGTGCAGTGTGTAGACTGTCAGCAAAGTGAGTGTGTGTGCGCCTGGACTTGCACATACACGTGTATCTGCCTGTTTACTTCAAATGTAGAGGCAGGTATATAATAGAAAAACCACAAGGAGAACTTGACTATTACACGTGCTATATAAGACAGTGTAATGCAAAACTTCACAGCAAAATTTACAGCTCTAAAACCAGTAAGTTGACACCAGGAACACCAAGACTCACAGTGTGTCTTGTGTGCAAGTGATGTCTTATAAAATAACCCAAGCGGATCACTGTTTTGGCAGTCTTTACAGTTAAAGCAGCTCAATTCTCAACAGAGCTGTCCTTGTTAACACACACACATTTTTAAAAATGTGTGTAGCAGAATAAGAAATTGCTGAATCTTTTTTTTTTGTGTGTGTGATTTCCAGACCCCAGCATCCAGCAGAACTGCTTCTTTCTCTGAAACCAGAGCCAAAGTCGAAAGCTCACCAGCTAAGAAGGCCAAAACTGGAGCTCCTATTGGTGAGAAAACACACACACACTCTGGCTCTGGGAAATCTTTTGCGCTGTGAATACTGAGGCTTTGAAGTGTTTTCAGACACGGTTCCCGCTGCTGGGTAGCATAACAGGGGGATTAGACGTGTTGTTATCGTGTATGGTCGAGTTATTTGGTATTATAGCTCCCTCTTTGGACAGTAAGATGATCCTGCAACCCTAACTCAATAAAATGGAAGTTGACAGTGTTATATGATCAGATAAAAATATATCTAATCTATTCCATCTTCAAAACAACATTTCTATAGTAGTGTTGAGATTATGCATCAAAGCAGTGTTATACTTACTGATGGCATGAATGGCTTCTCTGTTAAACCTTCTTACATTGTCACTTATGTTCATGTGCACCTGTCACATTTTGGCACTGTGAATTATTCTACAATTGGACTATTGTATATGCGTGTATCAGAAGTAGAAGAAGATCACATCCATTTTAGTGACCTTGTTTTCAGTTGTAACAGCTTTCCTTTCCTTGTAGCCAAGGCAACTACCCTCTTCAGCAAACACACCAAGTCCATAGTGTGGGGCATGCAGACCCGGGCAGTGCAGGGCATGCTGGACTTTGACTATGTCTGCTCCAGAGACGAGCCATCTGTCGCAGCCATGGTCTACCCCTTCACGTAAGAGTGCTCTATCTTTTGGTTTACTTGGTCTGCTGTCAGTATAATGACTCTTAATTGCACATTTAAGAATCTCCTTATAAGTAAAGTCCTTCCACTGTGTGACAATTGCTTTTCTACATTGCTGCCTTCCAGTGGAGACCACAAACAGAAGTTCTACTGGGGCCATAAAGAGATCCTCCTCCCTGTATATAAGAACATGAGTGATGCCATGAAGAAACACCCAGATGTGGACGTGCTCATCAGCTTTGCCTCTCTGCGTTCAGCCTTTGACAGCACCATGGAGACCATGCAGTACTCACAGGTAAAATCCCCACCTGCGCCATCTGTGAGCTATAAAATAAATAAAGGCTCTAAAAGTTAAGCCTTTCTGTTCATTTGCTTTCAGATTCACACCATTGCCATCATCGCCGAGGGCATCCCTGAAGCCCACACCAGGAAGATCATCAAGGCAGCGGATGAGAAGGGTGTCACAATCATTGGACCCGCAACTGTTAGTCTTGACTCATTTCTTCCGAGATTGCTCAGGAATTTTTTTGTTTTTATATCTGAGCAAACCAACAAATCTCTGTTTTTGTTTTTTTTTCCAGGTTGGAGGAATCAAACCAGGCTGTTTCAAGATCGGGAACACAGGCGGCATGCTCGATAACATCCTCGCCTCCAAACTCTATCGTCCTGGCAGCGTGGCCTATGTGTCCCGCTCGGGCGGCATGTCCAATGAACTCAATAACATCATATCCCGCACCACTGATGGCGTTTTTGAAGGTGTGGCCATCGGTGGGGACAGGTATGTGACCGTCTTATCTGCAGTATGTGAACGTGTGGGTTTGAATTGGTGTGTAATTGGTGTGTAATTCTGCAGATACCCAGGCTCTGTGTTTACCGACCATGTGCTGCGTTACCAAGACACTCCTGGAGTGAAGATGATTGTTGTACTGGGAGAGGTGAGGAATAAATCTACACACACACACACACACTGGTGCCTGCAGCTTTAATCAGTTACTGATTTGCATTGCTATATCTTGTGTTTGTCTCTACTCTCTACAGATTGGAGGCACAGAGGAGTACAAGATCTGCCAGGGGATTAAACAGGGCAGGATCACAAAGCCAGTGGTGTGCTGGTGTATTGGCACCTGTGCCACCATGTTTTCCTCAGAGGTGAGAGGGCAGATGTGCAGTCTGGTTCATTTCAGGCATCGTTGAGCAGCTACAGAATGAGAATGACCCATGTCGCACCTTTTTTTTCCCTCAGGTCCAGTTTGGCCATGCAGGAGCTTGTGCCAACCAGGCCTCTGAGACAGCAGTGGCTAAAAACAAGGCGCTGAAAGAGGCCGGTGCCTTCGTACCCAAGAGCTTTGATGAGCTGGGAGAAGTCATCAAGTCAGTCACATTCATTCCTTCAATTCATGCTAATAAATTACTTGAGTGTAATATTCCTTAGGATATCATTTTCAGACGGGTTTGTTAGTGTTCTTTTGTAATAATGCTTGATCTCATCTCATCTTTTTGTATTTTTTTCATCCATGTAGATCTGTATATGACGAACTTGTTACCAAAGGAGTCATCGAACCAGCTGAAGAGGTGCCTCCTCCCACTGTGCCAATGGATTACTCCTGGGCAAGAGTGAGTATGCCAACACACCGGTAATGCTTTACTTTAAATCCCACTGTTTGGTATCAAACATTTGACAAATGGTTTATAACACCCTATAATGTAGTTATAATAAGCTACAAGGACATTTTTGTTTATTGATGTACAGAAGAGTTTATAGATTAATTTTAGGATTATTTCCTCACTTAATTGACAAATTTGGTGTAAAAAACATTATTAAAAATGTGAAAAATAAGGCCGAGATGACCTCAGTAAAGTCTTATTTTGGTCCACAATCAGTCCAAAGTGCAAAGATATTCAATTTACTATAATGTAAGACAAGGAAAAACAGCAAATCTCAGATTTGAGAACCTGAAACCAGAGACGGTGAATATGCTTATATGCTTAGAGGTGGCAACAGGGACAAAATCCTTCTTCAGAGGGAGGCGCATTGGATACACTCCCTTAACACCCTCATTCTCAATGGGATGAATGAGGAGATTTCATTTGCTTGTTTCTTATGAACTGAATGTAATTAGTTTTTTTCCTTTTTATTTATTATTTTCTATGAATTGTTGAATGTGAGTAAACTACATCATGTGTTTGTGGCTCCCCCTGCTGGGATGGACCTATTGTGCCAGTTGTTGACAACTATAACTACGTCTTTTGATTGTGAAATTGTCGGTGCACACGCTGAAGAAGGGTGTCTGTGTGGCAATTAAATAAGTAAATTTGGAGTGCTGTCCTAGTCTTTCTTTTTCATTATTCACTACTTTAAGGATCCAGCACCCAGTTTTCATGATATTATCGTGAGTTGAGCGCATTGTATACCAGCAGCCAGTTATGGATATCCACAGTTATTGACAAATACATTAATAAACACATATCTGCTTACAACTACATTATAATTTGCTATAAACCATGTATTAACTGTTTATATACTAATGTAAAATATGGTTTTAAATTGATACAGATAAAACACAACAGGTTGAGTGACTTTTTCCTTCTTGTGTGTGTTTGCTCTGCAGGAGTTGGGTCTGATCCGTAAACCAGCTTCCTTCATGACCAGTATCTGTGATGAGAGGGGTCAGGAGCTCATCTATGCAGGCATGCCCATCACTGAGGTCTTCAAGTCTGAAATAGGCCTGGGAGGAACTCTGGGGCTACTTTGGTTCCAGAGGAGGTCAGCCAGTCAACCCAGTTGTGATAAACAAATTCTTGAGAAATTCAGGAATTCCATAACCATAATGCCTTGTTTCCCACATGTGTGTGTGTGTGTTTGTGTGTGTGTGTGTGTGCAGGTTGCCCAGGTATGCCTGTCAGTTCATTGAGATGTGCCTGATGGTGACTGCTGATCACGGTCCTGCTGTTTCTGGTGCCCACAACACTATTGTTTGTGCCCGAGCTGGCAAAGATCTCATCTCCAGCCTCACATCTGGCCTCCTCACCATCGTAAGACACAAGAATTCATTTACTGTATTTACTGACAGTAAAAGTAAATCCCATGAGTAAATCCCGTCTTTCTTTTTGTGATTTTTTTTTTTTTCAGGGTGACCGCTTCGGTGGTGCTCTGGATGCTGCAGCAAAGCAGTTTAGCAAGGCATTTGACAGTGGCATGCTGCCAATGGAGTTTGTCAACAAGATGAAAAAGGATGGCAGGCTGATCATGGGTATTGGACACAGAGTCAAGTCTGTGAGTACCACAGCTCCTTAGCATTTGTGCATCCACAGCAGAATGATTGTCAAATTAGAGTTCAGCACTACTATTAACCTCTTCCTACCAAGGAAAGCCATAATCCTCTGAATGCCTGAGGTCTCTAGTTTGTGATTGTAAAGTTTCATGAGGCTGTGATTATTCAATCAGGTCACAATAGGTCATTTTAAACAGTGAGGTCACGTTTCAAAAAATGGTCTCATTGCAATGAAATGGCTACCATGGGGACTTACATCATCACACGTGAATACAATTGGGCTCATTGAATCCACAAGAGCCTCAGCTTTCCAGTTCATGCAATTCCAAGACTGTTTAGGGACCCCAGTATGCAGAAATATTCACGTACACCATTTTTAGAATAGGGGAAAATAACACTTTTATACTGCATTCAAAAAATACTGCATGATTTTTGCTCAAACCTGCATGGGATTAGCATAAAGTGGGCATGTCTGTAAAGGGGAGACTCGTGGGTACCCATAGAACCCATTTTCATTCAGATATCTTGAAGTGAGAGGTCAGGGACACCTTCTTAAAAATGGCCTTGCCAGTTTTTCCCTCACCAAAATTTAACCTAACTTTGGAGTGTTTTTTAGCCCCCTTCCTGACAAGCTAGCATGACATGGTTGGGACCAATGGATTCCTTAAGTCGCATAGTTTTATATGATATAAGTAAGTAGCTTTAAAATTGAGGCCCTACTGCCTCTGAAAGACAGTAATGTCACCCACAGATGCTGGGAAAAACACAGGGAACAGCACTGTACTACACTGCAAATATTGGGACCATTAAAGTCATGTAAAAGACTAGTACTGGAAAAAGAAATAAAATTGACACCTAAACAAAAACAAACTGTTATTTCTTGAGAAAATGTATTAGAGGAGGAAGATTTTGAATAAAAAGGAATTTTCTTTATCACCTCAGATTAACAATCCCGACATGAGAGTCCAGATCTTGAAGGACTTTGTGAAGCAGCACTTCCCCTCCACCCAGCTGCTGGACTACGCTCTAGATGTAGAGAAGATCACCACCTCCAAAGTAAGACTTATTACTTCATATTCTCTTTCGCAGCCTTTACTAAATAGTTGACACACTCCGTTTTTAAATTCCACAATCCTTTTTTTTCCCCCTCTCTGTGTTGGTTTTGTCGTATTAGAAACCCAACTTGATCCTGAACGTGGACGGCTTCATCGGTGTGGCCTTTGTGGACCTGCTCAGAACTTGTGGTGGATTTACACGGTAAGCCGATAAACACTTCACAATGTCTTTTTCTACAGTTTACACCTCGTTTCTCTTATTGTCAATTCATGAATTCTTCTCTATCATTGCTCACCGCAGGGATGAAGCTGATGAGTTTGTGGAAATCGGAGCTCTGAACGGCATCTTCGTCTTGGGACGCAGCATGGGATTCATCGGTGAGTCGTATCTGCTGTGATACAGTATGCAAGATAGCAAAGACATCTACCTTGCACGCCAATCAATCCTTCCATTTTCTATCTCCTCAGGACACTACCTAGACCAGAAGAGGCTGAAGCAGGGTCTGTATCGCCACCCCTGGGATGACATCTCCTATGTGCTCCCAGAACACATGTCCATGTAATCGGATGGACTAAACCACACAGTGCCAACCCTTCTGTCCCCAGTGTCTCATCACCCTCACCCGTCAATCCCCACAAAGCCACAAAGCAGTGGCATAATATAGGGAAGATGTTACTATTAATATAGCTGTAAATGGCAAATATAGAAAGGGAGAATTTCAACCTGTTAGTGCTGCAGTTCTGTGAATAGAGTAAGAAAACCTGCAAAACTGTGAAGCTCCATCAGTTGATCAGCAGTCGATAATAAATCCGATATACAGGTGAGAGAGTTAAAGCGGATTATTCAAGCATTCATCACCACCACCGCCACTACTACTCTCATGGCTTCAGCGGTAAAGTTACTGTGACTTACTCCGAAATATTACATCATTGTATCATCCAGGCATGTGTGTGTCTGTATCACATACTGTCGTGTCTCTGTGCAGCTCTCTCCATCGTGCCACTTGAGAATCATGAGGCTTGCTACACAGGATGAACATGTAGTGCAATAATGCCTATAATATTGAGAACATACTGTAGATCAGAGCTTTATTTATGTATAGGTGTATTAATTGTGAAAACGAAAGGGTATGAGAACATTATAGTTTTTGATTTTTCTGTAATGTTTTGACATGGTAGCGAAAAAAGGAAACAGCAGTCGGCTTAATGTTGCAAATGGGACCATTTCATGAGTCATTCCTGGCAGTCGCTGCCATTTGCTGTTCCCAGGAAATATTCTCTCTCATCTGGTGGAAAATATGGGGTATTTTCGCAAAAGGTTTTAAATATAAGCCACAATAAATATTGAATGTAATTTTAAAATTACAAAATGTTTTTTTTTTCTTTCCCTAATTAGTTCTGCAGATTAGAGCATTTTTTTGCCAAAAGCCCCAGGAAACATTAACCATAGTGCATTCCTGGCTACAAAAAGATGAAATATTCACTGTTTTTTTTAAGGTCTTTTGTCTTGACATTGTTAACATAAATGCACTAATCCCAGTATCAGCAATACATGACAGGAATTAGTTTTAATAACTGAAAGCTTTCATATTGTTTTTTTCACATGTTTTTTCACAATTAAGATATTAGGTCCTGTTATTTAAGATTGTTTCATTTCTCTGTTTAGAATAGCTTTTTAAAGATCATTACATGCCTAATGTTCAACATGTTGTGCCATCTATTACTCACTGACTTTCTTTGTATTTCAACAAAACCATTTCATATAATGGAAACTGCAAATAATTCTCACCTTAAAAAAAAAGAGAAAAAGAAAATTGACCTTCCAGATTGTCGTGTTTGTATCCAACAGAGTAACTTTTTAGACAATCTGGATTTTGGATTTAGATTTTTTCTGCTATTCTTGTTGAAAGATACTTTTAACTGAAAATGATCAATTTTCCCACAATTTATGTGGCCACAAAGAAAGCTGTGTGCCAGGCTTCACCAGTCTCATGATTTATGTGAATGTTACAAAACTGTAGAAGAATTCTTGTGGACAACCAGAGACCTCACCAGTGTTGTTGCAATGTTTTTGTTTGTTTCAATGTGAATTGAACGTGCCTCTGTACTGATTTGTTGTGTGTTGATAACTGTGTAATTGAGTAAAATAAAATGTAATTAATGTAAGAATGCAGCGTCATCTCCTTGTGGTCATACCGATGTGTGTTTGTGCACCATTGTCTTTGAACTAGGCCTTACAATTGTTTTCAATGTTAATCGTTTTGTCTACAAAAAGTTGTGAAAAATGCCACTAACGATTTCCCTGAGCCAAATGTGAGTCAGTCAAATTGCGCGTTTTATGCAACCAACATTCCTAAACCCATTTAATACCCCAAGACATGCAGTTTACACGGATATAAAACCAAGAGAAGCATGACATAGCCACATTTAAGAAGCTAAAAATCAACACTTGGAACATCAGCAAATATTTAGCTTTTTTTCTTGAAAAGGGACTTAAAAGATTAACTAAATAGTTTTCAATTTATTTATATATTTATTTTTTTGGTCAACAAATCAGCTAATAATTTCAGCTCTGCTTTGAAATATTTATAGGCAACCTCTGTCCAGATGTTGAAGGGTTAATTTGGTAAATAAATGAATGTTCAGCATCAGGTTACTCCTACATTTAAGGATTCTGAAATATTTTTATATCCCTTTTCATATCTGGCACACCTAAATGAAATAGATTTTCCTGTCATTACAAGTCAAACCGCCATGACTTGTTTGATATCCACTATAAATATAAATAAGCTATATATGCAGAAGAGTATGATGCTGTTGATTTATTGCAGACTTTGTTGCAGAGCATGCACAACAAACTACATGTCAGCATAAGTTTTTTTCCATGTGCAGCTCATAGATGCAGACGATCAATGATCCAGACAGAGCTCAGAGCTCAGCAGAGGGGACGGCTGCCGACGTCAGACGCGGTTACGCCTTTCATCCACTGCGCATGTCCGTGATTCTGTCTGTGTTTACCAAGATGAAGTTGGTTTCATATTGATCGTGTCCCCCTAAAGGCTTCATTTTGTCACCAGAAACGTTGCCAGAGGTTTGTTTTTGGTCCTTTTGTGAATTTTGTTCTCAGTAAAAATAATAGCTTGAAATTGTGCACGTCATCAAATTGTTATTATTTTCCTGTAGCTGTTTTTTCTTTAAGGTAATGTTACTATGTGTTATATTAGACATAGTCTATAACACTAGTTTGACATGAAAATCAACCTTTAATTTTAGTTTTAGACTAAACTAGAGACACTAGCATGCCTGTGTTGCACTTAAAACAGATGAGATGAGTTTTAAAGGTAAATGCGTGCCCAACCAATACGAAACGTGCTTTACTGCCGTTCTCTGTTTTGACTCCATATCATGTATGTGTGGCTGCGTATGTCGCCTCCTTTCCTTCACTAGTTTGCTTCATTTTCCACCACTGCTCACCCCCAGCGCTGGCAGCAGAATGGCAGCGGCGGCCCCCAACCCGGAGGACTCCTCCAGGAGCAGCGGCAGCGGCGGCACCGGCACACCCAGCGCCCTTGCCGGAGACGGGGACGCGGAAGAGGCCGAGGACTTCACCTCCTCCTCCCACTGCTCGGAGCTGTCTCGGCGGCAGAACGAGCAGAGGAAGCAGGGCTTGTTCTGCGACGTGACGCTGGCCTTCAGCAGCGGGGCGGCTGCCGGGAGCGTCCAGACCTGTGAGTTTTCAGCCCACAGGTCCGTCCTGGCTGCGGCCACCGACTATTTCACCCCACTGCTGGGTGGACAGTTCTCCGAGTCCTTGTCCGGACGGGTAGAGATGAAGGAATGGAGCTCAGAGATGGGGCCGGATCCGGAGACGGTGGAGAGTGTCATACAGTATATGTACACTGGAGAAATACGCGTTAGCACCTGCAATGTGCATGAGGTTCTGGAGCTAGCTGATAGGTATGGTTTCACAATTACATTTCTGTGTTTGTGTCTGTGTGTGTGTGTGTGTGTGTGTATGGGGGAATGGGAGGGGGGGGGGGGGGGGGGGGGGGGGGGCATGACAGTGACTTTGACAGTCAAAGCATGAGGCCTTCTGTGCATGCTCTGTTGCTGAAAAGATTTGTTTTTGTGCTCTGCTTGCAGAAAACAAGGCTGTCCTGGCCTAACCAGTCGAAACCGAATAGTATTACCAATTTAACAGAAACTGCTCATTATATCTGACATCCTATACTTTTTTTTCTGTTGCGTCTATTTCAGGTTCCTCCTCCTGCAACTGAAGGATTTCTGTGGTGAGTTCCTTAAGAAGAAGCTGAGCTTGACCAACTGTGTGGCGGTGCACAGTTTGGCCCATATGTACACCCTGGACCAGCTGGCACTACGGGCAGCAGACATGATCCGCCGCAACTTCCATAAGGTCATCCAGGACGAGGAGTTCTACACACTGCCCTTTCACCTGGTCCGTGACTGGCTGTCGGATGCGGAGATCACAGTGGATTCTGAGGAGGTGTTATTCGAAGCTGTGGTCAAGTGGGTGCAGAAGAACCCAGACGAGCGAAGCCGCTACTTCGAGGAGCTTTTCCGTCTCCTAAGGCTGCCCCAAATCAAGCCCACCTACCTGACCAGGGTGGTGAAAAATGAGACCTTAGTGGCCGCCAACGAGGCCTGTCTCCGGCTGGTGTCGGAGGCAGTAGAGGGCCACGCTATTCGCTTTGAGAACCTTAAGTCAGCTGATATGGAGTTCTGGTCTTCCCACATGGCCTCCTTTCAGCCTCGCTTCGGCCAGAACATGGACGTTATAATGGTAGTGGGAGGAGTGTCGGAGGGAGGGGACTACCTGAGCGAGTGTGTGGGCTACTTCATTTACGAGGACCGTTGGGTCAACCTGCCGCACATCCACAACCACCTGGACGGTCACGCCATCGCTGCCACAGAGTCCCACGTGTACGTAGCCGGTTCTATGGAACCGGGCTTTGCGAAGACGGTGGAACGTTACAACCCGAATCGCAACACCTGGGAGCAAGTGAGCAACCTGACCACACGCAAGCACTCCTTTGGCCTCACCTGCATCAAGGATATCTTATACAGCATTGGTGGCCATGGAAACTTCAGTCCAGGTTTCAAAGATGTCAGTGTGTACGAGCCTGAGCAGGACAAGTGGCACAATCTGGAATCTGCCCCCAAAATCCTGCGGGATGTGAAGGCAGTGAGTGTGGAGGATCGCTATGTGTACGTCACGGCACGTACACCTGTGGACACAGATAACGAGGACGGACTGAAGACAGTGACCACTCGCTATGACACAGAGAGCCGCCAGTGGCAGGATGTTGACTCCCTGCCCCTTATTGACAACTATTGCATCTTCCAGATGGCTGTGGCCTCCACTAACTTCTACCACACGGCGTCCTGCTGCCCTAAGAGCTACACAGTGCGGGACGAGGTTGCCAGACAGAAGATCAGCGTACGCATCTCCGATGAGATCCTGGAGAGCCTTCCACCAGAAGTTACCAGCATTGAGGGTGCCGCTATCTGCCACTTTGATGAGGATGTCTTCATCATCGGAGGCTGGAAGAACAGTGACGACGTAGACAAGCAGTACCGCAAAGAGGCGTACCGCTACTGTGCCGAGAGGAAGCGCTGGATGCTGCTGCCTCCCATGCCTCAGCCTCGCTGCCGAGCCACCGCCTGCCATGTCCGCATCCCCTACCGTTTCCTCTACGGCTGCCAGCGCTACCCCATGCCCCAGAACCTGGCCCGCCAGCGAGATCGCATGCAGCAAATGCAGCAGCTTCACCGGCGCACACTCACCCTGCGCCGGCAGCTCCAGTCACAGATAGAGTGCTGAGCAAGAGCATGTCTGCTCCCCTCTGAGAACTTCACGGCTCTGTCCGAAGATATACTGCGAGCCACCATTCCACCGCAGCCATCATCATCAATCCCCCCCACGCCCCCCCACTCATACATAACATGCTACAGCGAGTCATGCGTCGCTCTCATACTAGATTTCGTTAAAAAGAAATCTGTGCCGTCGGCTCTCATGCTGTGTTGTGTTAATGGCTGATTTGTCGAAAGCCATGAAACGTGTGGGCTGGTGTGCACTGACCAGCTGATGGTCTGTGTGAAGGGATACGGCGAATGTAAACATGTGAATAAGAGTGTTATATAGCGGCCAACAACTGAATTTCCTTTAGTCAAGTATGTTGGTATAGATGCTGTTTATCTGTTTGTACATGAAGAGTAAAAAGCTGTATATGTATACATTGATATGGATATTTTACATTCCTTTATTGTATCCCTGTACTGGGCAGTCTATGTGACATTAGTAATAACTGCATTCCTATTTCCAATCCAACTCGCTAAATGAAGATTCATTCCATTTGTAACACTGTGACAATCTCTTCATGCAAGGATAACATCGGTCCAAAAGTTTCTCTTTATATTATAGTTGCTGTACTAGAATGGCTCTGCTTGTTACTCTGTAGCCTCTACAACAAAATATGAATGGATTCTGAAAGGCTGTTAATCTTAAAATCCTGTAGACTAGTTTGCTTTTAGATTGCAGTTCCCCCACCCCTCCTCCCCAACAGTTGTACAGAGTACATCAGTCTTTTGTGCTGCTTATATAACACATCTCCAACTTTCTGAAGAAGTGAAATAATGAAGGAACTGTAATGTCTAAACGATTCATAAAAGATGTGATGAAATCATTCCTTTTGAGTTATCTTAACGTTCAAGCATTCTGTTCGGCCACTGCATTAAGTACCAATCATTGGCAATGGCTCGTTCATTCCTTTCTTTTGCACTTTGGCAGTCGATTGCTCGGTGTATTCCCATTCATTCAAGAACGATACATAGAAAATGTGTACATGTGTGCGTGCAGGAGTGTGTATGATTTGTGTTTGCGGAAGGTACAGTTGTCTATCTGCAAAGAATGGTAAAAAAAAAAAAGCTTCTCTAGAGCTGCACTTTTTGACATCTAACTGTAAAGTCTTACAGAAGCATAAGGATTTAAGTTGCCACTGCACTTTGACGTTGCTTATGTCATTAATTTCATATCAGACAAGGTGATTGTATTTTGGAAAAGAATTGTTTTATCCAGCTTACATCCAGTAGGGTTTGATCTTTGATAAAAAAAAAGGAAAAACATGTTATTATTTGCAGTTTTGTTTCCCATATTAAATGTCTTGTAACAGCTTGTGTTATTGTACTTCACTTCCAGCTGGGTGTATATTAGAGATCTGCTATGTTGTCCTGTGGTCTCCTTTCGCCCTCCAAAAATACTTAAATATAAAATGAAAAGAAATCAGACCTATAGGCAAAAAATGTTATATGAATGTGTTGTGACTGACATTCAAAAAATTCCCAATGTCAATGCAGTGCCTGTTACAGAGTGCAGAAATTATAACCATTTTCACTTTATGACCAACCTAAATAGCACTGCAAGTGGAATAAGCTATGTAATTTGCTTTGCATGTGATAGTCTGACATTGTGCTCTTATATTGGATGTAAGAAATGCTAATGTCATCACTTGCAATTAAAGTTGTTTTGTAAGACTGACGGTGGAACGTAAAGTGTTTTATTATTATTATCATGCTTTGTTGGATTTTGCAGGTTGAAGGAGCTGTTTCATATAACGTACATATACAAAAGTACAGATAACAGTTTACAGTTGTAGCTGTATGTGTGAAACATGATCCTATGCTGTCATACTTCTAACAATAGTGTCCGTGACCACACTCTAAATGTCATTTTCAGGTTTAAAGGATTTTTCCAGTTTAATTCTAATGTAAACATGGTCTTGAGCACTGTCTCCCTTTTGTATTTGCAATATGGCATGGTTTGTTCCCCCCAGTATTATTTAATGGACCGGGGTCCCGCAGAGAAACCCTGGGTCAGAGACGGAGTGGGAACCTTGAATCGGTGCCTTTGCTTTGAAAGGGAAGAGTACACACCGTCCCATCTCAAGTTATGCAAGTAGTGATGCTGCCTTCACGTGTTTACTGCGGGCTCGTAATTGTAAAAACATCAGACAAAGACATGTATCGTGCGCTTTATACCAGAGAATACATGACTGACAGCTACGTATTTTCACATTTCTCATACATTTTTGAGGCGGCTTTCACCAATTATGTAGGGTAAACTTCAAATCCCGGTCACTGGGATTTCACTAACAAGTGTTTCCCTCACTGTTTTGTTGTTCAACCGCTGGTTCTTGAAATCCCCACAGTTGCGAAAACGGGAAGGGAGCAGCAGAACCGTTCAATGATTCTGTCGTCCTCATAGCAACAAACCAACGGAGACTGACCACCGATGACACACATTTTGTCAAGATAACCTTTACGGATCGTCAGCATATTTCAAGAAAATGGTAACCGTATTCAGCAAGTTTTTTGGGGGGAAGCCACACAGCTACATGGATGCAACCTACACTAATGAACTTGCCTACTAGCTTAGCCAAGCGCAGCTAGCTAACCAATGCTGACTAGTGTAGTGTGGCTAACGTTAGCTGACGTTACACAGATTCCTCTTTGTTTGTTATAACGCTACCGTCTTAGTAAATTACAGTATGTTACAGGAAAGTGCGTGTTATTGTGTCAGCGTCTTTGCATTGGCTAATATTGTGAAGGCATGTGCAGCTAAACGGTGTGTTAATTAGCACCTGACCGGTTAGCTAACTAAGTTATCTTTCCATTCAGCTGCTGGACTCGTGTTTGATGTTTAAACAGACAATGAAGGTTTGCAGACCTCCAACGTCACACTGTCTGTCTTTCTACCTCCTGGATACACACTCACATACATTTTTTTTCTTTGCTTAGATTCCAGAGTTGTCCAACCCCTCGGTGTGTATGAGGGACCCTCAGAGGGTGCAGGAGATCCTTCAGTCCATGCAGAAGGCAGGGTCCAACACGTTACAGGTACACAACATATCCAGTGTATGTTAGAGCTGCAACGATTCATCGATTAGTTGTCAGCTATTAAATTAATCGCCAACTATTTTGATAATCAATTAATTGTTTGGAGTCATTTTTCTCTGATTCCAGCTTCTCAAATGTGAATATTTAGTTTCCTTAGTCCTCTATGACAGTAAACTGAATATCTTTGGGTTGTGGATTGTTGTGGACAAAACAAGACATTTGAGATCGCATCTTGGCCTTTGGCAACAGTCATCGACATGTTTCACCACTTTCTGGCATTTTATGGACCAAACGACTAATTGATTAATCGAGAAAATAATCGTTAGTTGCAGCCGTGGTGTATTTATTCTCTTGTCTCTTTTTTTTAACCCAGGTCATCTCAGATTTTGACATGACCCTAACAAGATTTGCATATAATGGGAAAAGATGCCCCACATGTCATAGTAAGTCCATCAGAAGTTTTGTTAGAGGTTGTCAAACACATAAAAGTTGGTTTTGGCAAAATGTTTATGAATGACTGTGTCATTTCGTCATTTTGTGTGTGTTTCTATTTGCAGATATTCTTGACAATAGCAAACTTATCTCTGATGAATGCAGAGAAAAGGTAGGAATGAGGCTTTTGTTCCAAAAGCAGATTTTCTATTTCTGCCAGTTCCATCAAGTTAACTTGCCCCAGATGTAATGGCGTCAGTATTTTGATGCTGTTACACAGAGTGAAAACAGCTTTTAAGTATCTGCGCAGGAATTTGGTTGTCTTAATGTGTTATTGAGCTGTCCTTCTATAGTAATATTTAACAATGTTTGACAGAAGGTAATGAAACTGTAACTAACTGCTTAATACATAAACCATCTAGCTCATGGAAGAGTGCATTTTTAAATATAGTTATTGTACATTGCACTAGGTCATGATTTAGTGGGGAAAAAACACATAATTCAGTCTATAATTCAGGAAATGTAAGGGTGATTTCGTGTTTTATTTTTATCCACATGTAAATTGAACATAATGCATTTTTAAACTTGATAGATCTTACTAGTGAATTACACATATTTATATGCCTTTTTGCAGTCTAGAGGTCTTTTATTTTTCAAATTATAAGTGGTAGACCACTTACATATTTGGTACTTAATTTGGCAATAAATCATTTATTTATTCATTAATTCTGCCCTCTAGTGGGTGATAACAGGAATGGAAGCAGGCAGAAAAACTGAAATATGATCTGTGACTTGAATCCACTTGGATGTAATGCTACAATGTGAAGGGTGGTCTTACTATTAAATCTTTTTCCTCAGTGCATTTTTGTATTTGCAATATGGCATATTTTTCAGTAGGATCTGATATTACTTAAACTAATATTTTTAAGAGATTGTCTGGACTTTGTTATTATTGTAACCATAGACAAAATGAAATAGACTGAGGAGAAGTAAATTGTCCTAAAATGCACCCTGTCTACTGTCATGTCTCCCTCAGCTGAAGGATCTGCTCAACACATACTACCCTATAGAGATCGACTCTTCACGGTCAGTAGATGAGAAGCTGCCCCTTATGGTGGAGTGGTAAGCATTTAGTACAGATACTTTACCTTCTGAGTTCAAAAAAATGTTCCTGATGCTGATCTGCAATTTTGCTTTGGGGTCACTAGTTTGAAGCAAATTTATAAACGTCTCTGAACTTCCAAGTATTTTTAATGTGTTAATGACACTGTTCTGCGTCTGTATCTCGCAGGTGGACTAAAGCTCATGAACTACTGGTACAGCAGCGGATCAGGAAAGATCTGCTGGCCACGGTGGTGCGGGAGTCTGATGCAATGCTGAGGTAAGAAAACCTGCCTCCTCTGAGAGTCAGAAAATTATATTTGTAGTTAAAATGCTGATAATATGAGTGGGTTTCTTCTAATAATGTCTCAACAGGGAGGGCTACCAGCTGTTCTTCGACCACCTGTATGAGCACAGCATCCCTCTGCTCATCTTCTCTGCTGGAATAGGAGACATCCTGGAGGAGGTGATTCGCCAGGCTGGGGTCTTCCACCCCAACGTCAAAGTCTTCTCCAACTACATGGACTTTGATGAGTCTGTGAGTATCCTCACCTTAAACATACTACAATTTGAACCCCACAGCAGGATGGAGGCTTGAGTTGATGGGGGGGACACACCCTGTATGATTCTTGATGTGCTTACACAGGGAGTGTTGAAGGCTTTCAAGGGAGAGCTGATCCACATCTACAATAAGAGGGAAGGTGCCCTGCTCAACACGGGTCATTTCCAGGAGCTGCGGACGCGGCCCAACGTGCTGCTGTTGGGAGACTCTTTGGGAGATCTGACCATGGCGGACGGGGTGCAGGACATAGAGAACATCCTCAAGATCGGGTTCCTCAATGACAAGGTATAAAAACACTCACTCATGTTCAACAAAGTGGTGGGATAACAATACAGACAGATATTGTATTTATTTTTTACAATTCAGTCAACAACTGGCATTGATTACTTCATAGTGTTTGTTGTCAAAGTTACAGCAGCACATCCACCTTCTAAAAGAATACAGCAGCTAGAAGAGCACAGTCACAAATTTATCCATGTTACAGGAATAGTTTGACATTTTGGGAGGAAATGATTTGCTTTCATGCAGAGAGTTAGATAGATTGATATCACTCTTAAAGCCAGCAGACACTTTGCTTAGCATAAAGACTGAAATCAGAAGGAAACAAAAAGCCAAAGGAGAAAAAAAAATGGCTACCAACACGTCCAAAAGTCACAAGTTAACATGTTGTATCTTGTTCATTGAATCTACACACAAAAAGAAATGTAAAAATGACAATTAGTGGGTTTTTTATGGGGATTTGTGTGCTGGAACTATTTCTACTGTCTTTGCTCAAGCTTCATATTTACCCGTTAATAATGGGAGCAAAACTGATTTTCTCATTTGAATCTCGACAAAGACAGAAAACGTCATTCTGACATTTTAATACTCACTCCTCATCTGTTGTTTGTTTTTTTTTTTTGTTCTTAGGTGGAGGAGAGGAAGCAGTCTTACTTGGACTCATATGACATTGTGTTGGTAAAGGATGAGACTTTGGAAGTCTCAAACGCTATACTGCTCTACCTCACTGGTAACAAGTGAACTGAGAATGTTTTTTTGTTTTTTTTTACTACTGGTCATTTAGTATTGGACACTCCAGTGCCATCAGCTGAGGAGGCTCCTGCTCAGAATGTGCCAGATGGAGGTTGAGAATTCATTTTTTTTTTAATAATTTGACTAAAAGGTTTTTATTTTGTGTGCATGAGTCCCTGTTACACACATATTGTTTTGCCAGACTGTTCACAAGTCCAGTTTACAGCCACAGGTCACGTCCACCACTCAACCCTTTTTATATCATCGTCAACAGGTCTCCTCTAATGGTTATGGGTAAAAAAACTGCTTTTGGATCACACTGTATATGGTGGAAGTCAGATTTGCACTGTGTACCTACTGTGCAACATGTAAAGTGTGTGTATGTGGTTATGGGTGTTTTTTTTTGTTTTGTTTCGGGAATGGTTGGTTTTGTTACAGTTCTTTCATACAGAATGTAATGATAAAGGGAAGGAAAAAAACGCACAACATAAATGGCAGCACAAGATTTGGTATTTGGTCACAAACTGATCTCCAGCCTCTTGCAATAAAACCTCTTTCAGGAACATTTTAACTGGAAACTTGAAACGTGATGTTCTCCTTGTTTTATTACAGCGTTGAGTCTTCCAAGTTATTTGAATTCCTCACTACATTGTCAAACATAAAGAACAGGTTGTATTTTTTTTTTATGTTAACGATTGCTTCTCTTATATAACACCACAGCTCCTAAGTGTCTTTATTTTATTATAAAAATTTATACGTTCCACAACACACTCTGATATTATTTTCTATAATAGAATTTCTACAATTGTACACACTAGCCACTCCCAAACATACTGTACAACCAGTGGTTTTTCACCATTTTTACATCAAGGGGAAGTGTCTGTGGCTCTGCATCCATAGCTAGCCATTTGACTTACATTATTTATTAAAAAAAGTAATATTCTTAAAAGATAGGCCCCGCCCACATACTTCCCTTTAAAAAATCTAATATGCTTTTTTTTTTTTTTAAATCAACAGAACAGACAATTTTTCTTCTTTCACATTTTTAAATACCTATTTCCCATACGCACCACACTGGCCCTCAAATGTAGATGTTAGATGTCAGTGACTATGTTTACGTGCACAAAATTTTCCAGTTTTTGCCCTTATTTTCCGAAAAAAATATTCCTACTAAAAGGTGTTTACATGGCTAATGAGTGTGAACATTCCACTAATATTCCTGTTTACATGCAGAGGGTTTTCAGGGTTTCCCCCTGCTCCGGTGGGAACGGGAATCACAAGATCTCCGGAGGCAGTGAAGTAAACCAGCGAGGTGAAAATCATTAGTGAGTTGCTGCCTGATATTTGTAAGTGATAATGATATGACTGATACACAGCCACATCCAGTACCTAGGTTGTACCATGTTGTTTACTACACTGCTGAGTGTTTTTCGTGCATCACGCCAAGTCGTCGCCGTCAGTCCGACCAATCCCCTCCGTCCTTGTCGTGGAGAAGGTTTGCTGTTTTTCCAGCCTGCACTAAACAGCTCTCCGCTCTCCTCTCATTCCTCTCCTCTGTCTGCCTTCCTGCTCCAGCATATGTCATTTAGCCTGCACAGGGGTGTGTTACACAACCAGCCCATCATGCATCTCTATCCCAAACTTGCAAACTGTTTGCTAGTTGGTTTGTTTACAACGCACAGAGCTGACCGTAAACAGGAAAGAGGCCATGTGTAATACTGCGATAAGCGAGACGCATATTCTGAATGTGCTGTATAAATTTCCAAAGAATGCTCCTAAAACCTGAGTAATATCGGCATATCCCACATGTCTTAATTGCAAAATACTACATTTAGAATAAGGCCTAATTCGGAATATCCAAACGGAATATGCTGTTTACATGACCCGTATTAAATTCGGAATATTGTCATTCGGAATAATAGTGGAATATTAGTGTGCATGTAAACATAGTCAGTGTTGTTCAGCTTCATATTTCAACACTATGAAACCAAACAGCCTGATTGCCTTCAATAGAGGCTCAACAGTGTTTCAGTATTTGAATTTTTTTTTTTTTTTTTTAAAGAGTTGCAAAACAGTGTTGCTAAGACGACAGCCACTGCAAGCTTGTTCTTGACAGCCGCTGAAATGTGTGTCCTCTTTACAACTCCTCTCGTGCCGCAGACTCCTCGTTAGCATTCAGTTCATATTCTACGATCTTCCCGTCTCTATTACGGTCCTGGTTGTTGAACATCCCCTTAATGATGACGCTGGCATCAGCCCCTGGCCGAAGACGACCTTTGCCCTCTTTAACTTGGAGCATGATGAAGGCTGAAAACTGGAGAAAAATAGGAGACGGAGTTGCACTGTTACAAATAGTTTTTACTGCTTTATTCCCTGGCTGCTTGTCGTGCGTTAAAAGATATATTTAGAGGGTAAAATTAGATTTGGTTAGACTCAGACTGTCTGCTTCTTACCTCCTCTAGAGGGACCTCTTTGTCACTATTGAGGTCCATGGCAGGAAAGAGGGGATCAGGACTATCTCCCAGCCACACAAACATGTAGCCTTCAGGTACACCCTTCTGTAGCTTCACCAACTCCAGCTCGAAGAAGAGCACTGCGCTACTGGGGACTCCTCCAGCTGGAGACACCAACATAAGAACATGAAACAGGGAAGTGTGTGCAGATCACAACATACGTAGTTTTATCTAAGCAGTTCCAGTGAGTCACCTCCACGTTCTCCGTGGCCCCAGTGAGGTGGAACAACCACCTCCCTCTTCTCGCCCATGCACATGCCACTCAAACCTTTCTCCAGACCCAGGATCACCATGTTCGCTCCGAGAGTCGTGGTGGAAGGGGAGTCAAACTGATCCCTGGAAATGGACACACACACACAGCTTGTTATGACTCGTAACAGACAGAATTTAAAAAATAATAATAATCCAAGCCAATTAAAACTTTGCTGTGTATCAAAACCTCGGGCCATGCAGGCGTACGTGCTGTTGTCATGGATATGTAAATGGTATGATATCTGCAGTTCCAGGCCCACAGAAATCTGTCAGACAAGGAGCCAGCAACGATTACATGCAGCGAACCAGCAGGAGGATGCAGTGTAGCAGAGTGAACAGCAGAGGGAGCTCACGAGGAGTACAGCAGGGTGCCGTCCATCAAGGAGCAATTATAACGATACTCAATCAAATCGTCGGCCTCGCTGGTAATGTTGCATTCCTGCGGCTTGTGGGTCACTTTAATCTCCACTGGATCTCTGGGGTTGTGGAAATCAATGACGTGGATGTCAAAGACCAGCACAGCAGAGCCAGGAATGAGGTCTCCTAAAGAGAGGGAACAAAAAAATAAACAGGGCAGCGTTATAAACATAAATAAGCCTTTCAGTGCTCGATTACAAGTCTTTACTTGCGTCAAACTCACCAACTCCATCTTCTCCATATGCCAAGTGAGGAGGCACAATAATCCTCCTCTTCTCTCCTATGCACAGGCCTTGCAGGGCTTTGTCCATCCCTCTAATCACGTATCCCATGCCGATGTAAGTGTTGTAGGTGCTATTTCGCTGGTAGCTGTCAAAGGCAAGAGTGACAGTCTTTTTATAAGTCGTTTTGCTTTTACTTTATTGCCTTCTGGAAATAGAAGAATCTCAGTTTTACCTCGAATCGAAGGCCGTGCCATCCTGGAAGGTGCCGTTGTAGTGGTAGCGGATGTAATCTCCGGTCTCCGTCTTGCGGTTGCAGACTTCAGGTGCGTACTTCACCTGCATGATCAGATCATCCTTAGGGTTGAACACATCAACCAACAGCACTTCCAACACCAGTGTAGCCTGAGGAGGGACTTGAGTTCCTGTTGGGGAAAAAAAAGTAAGATAAGCCAAGTGGAAAAGTCAAAGCATACTCCAAATTGTTTTACTTTTTATCCTCCAGGCAGACCTGTTGTCCTCTCTTGCCCTGAGACTTTTCTTGCAGTGACTTGCAGAGGCAGAGAGGCTCGCATGTCATTAACAGTCATTTTCATTATAATGCAATAATAACTCGTCCTTGTCAGTGCTCCCAGAGGGCAAGCAATAATCAAACAGGAACGCTGTGAGAAGGAAAATGTCAGAAGATGAGTCTTGACTCTGATATGTGCGCAGTTGGACACAAGTAAAGGACACACCCACAGAGAAGTACTTTCAAAACCGTCTCTGTTTTCAGCGTACGCAAGTCCATTTTCATATTGTACTGAAATCATTTGGAACCAATTGTTGCCCCTGAAGTAGTAAATAAAACTTAACACTTATGGTGTGCTTTGACTAAAGGCCTGCACTAAAGAGAAGGATATGCAACTTGTAGTTATTCCGCTAAACTGACAAATTATACTTCCTTAACGAGGCTATGAAGATGAACAACAGCCACTAAAAGATGCCCTGTGGAGTTTCTGACATCTGGTAGTGCTATGGAGCAGTTTTTTTTATATGAGTGGATAAGAACACACGTGTACACTAGTGATGTGATACACGTGCCTGCCAATGGTTTCACATTACTTTACTGATTTACAGGTGGCTTAAATACACCAAGTAAACCAGCAAGGCAGGAGAGAAGAAGAAGACTGCAAACTGACTTTTTACTATATACAATAACTTTCGTTTGTTTACAAGATAACTCCACAGGTAAAAGGAGGTAAAACGAGAGTCACATGCTTCACTATTCTAACTTTTTATAAGCAGTGTGTGGTCTTTAACAGCTCTCAAATATTGACATCGACACCCTCATCTGACACTGAGCGAGTCAACTCTTAGTCGATCAAAGTCTGTTGAAACATAGATTAAAATTTAGCATATTTTGGCCTCTAAAATTATTCTTAGCAGAGATGTTCTGTTCTTCTCGGTTAACAAATACTTTGCAGGTGAGCACAAAAGATACAACTGTGCAAACATTAACAGCTATCTCCATGTATTAGTCTTAGTACCGTGGCCGTTCTCTCCATATGCCAGGAAGGGCGGGACGATGACGATGCGCCTCTCTCCAACACACATGCCCAGAAGACCTTCATCCATGCCTTTGATGAGGTGACCCTTCCCCAAGTAGGTGTCATAGGTTTCATTCCTCGAGTAACTAGATTAAACACAGGAAAAAAAAATGCTTCTTGAAAAGCATGGTAGAATTTGTGAAATATTGGCTATTTTTTGGAAAATATGACTGATCATGCTGAAAACTTTTGTTTTATTTAGGGATGGTGGTCAGGTGAAGCCATTTATTTTCATATAATTGTGTTTGCCCTTTTTAAATCATAATGATAACTGAAATCACCGAAATGGTCCTGATCAAAAGATTACATACCCTTGAATGTTTGGCCTGATAATAAACACACAAGTTGACGCACACAGGTTTAAATGGCTATGAAGGGTAAGTTTCCACACCTGTGACTTGTTTGATTGTAATTAGTGTCTGTGTATTAATAATCAATGAGTTTCTTAGCTCTTGAGAGACCCTGAACATTTCATCCAGGGCTGTTCTGACTGTACTGGATACTGAACCACAGGGAAAGCAAAAGAACTGTCCTGGACCTGCGAGAAAAGGGAGTTGAACTTTATAAATAAGGAAAAGGATATAAAAATGCATCTTTAGGGGTTACAAATTGGGTTACACTGAGTCAAGCCTGGGCCTTGAGGTCACACTGTAATTCTTAAGCAGGGAGGAGACGTTTTCTCCTCTTCTTCAGACTCCAGCTGTCTGTGATGTTTTGGGGAAAGCAGAAACCTCTCTGATAAAGGGTAAATCAGCATTGTTATGGTCACCAAGGTCGGAGGAGGCTTTCCTAGACAACACAGATCGGTGGAGTGTGAAACCAGAATGTGCTGACAGTGACCTGAAGTTCCATGCAACGTGACCTGAACTGACACGGGTTAAATGCAGTTCCTTGTTTAAAAACTAGTGAACCAATTAGACTAGTTTTTCATATTGTAGTCTGATCTGCTGAGGTTAAAGAATAAGACTCAGACTTTCAGGGGGCAGAATGGAAAGAGACAGCATCCGAGTTGCAGATGACTTCGATGTTCGCTATTTCAGTTCTCCTTGATCAAGTTCTTCAATAAACATTTTCAGCTTTAAGACATCAAAGGCTCGTGTTCGCTTTTCTCCACTGAGGTGCTGACCGTCGCTCTAAATGTCCACAACATTCAAGCTCTGATAAAGAAGTGGAAAATGAAGGGTTCTGTTGATACCAAGCAACGGACAGGTAGAAAAACAAAAATTTCAGCCACAAGTTAGTGCCAGGAAAATTCTTCAGATTGCAAAGAAAAACCCACATGCAACTTCAGCTGAAAGTTGCATGTTGTTTCAAGATGCACAATAAGGAAGTACTTGAACAAAAATGGGCTGCGTGGTCAAATTGCCAGAAAAAAGCCATTACTGTGCCAACGCCACAAAACAGCCCGCTTACAATATGCCAAACAGCACCTAGACAAGCCTCAAAACTTCTGGAACAAAATTATTTGGACTGATGAGACTAAAATTGAGTTTTATGGTCATAACTACAGACACTAGGAATGCTACACATCTTGCAGATTCTGCCAGGGTATGTAAACTTATGAGCACAAGTCCCGACACTCAACAACACTGCACCACGCTGCAGCTGTCTCACCTGGAGTCGAAGGCTTCACCGGACAGCAGGGTGCCGTTATAGTGGTAACGCACAAAATCTGACGCCGCGGTGGTGCGGTTGCAGCTCGGTGGCTTGCTGAGCGTGCGGATCTGCACCTTATCCTCGGCGTTCCAGATGTCCAGTAGGTGAACATCATACACCAACACAGCGTCAGGAGGAATTACACCACCTGTCAAATAAAAAGACAAGAAAAACAACACAGATTGGCATAAACCAACACAAATACTGTCACCAACAGAGTGTGGTTACTGTGTTCCTCTGCACCTGTTCCTATGCTTCCATAGCCCAGATGTGGGGGCACTGTGATCCTCCTGCGTTCGTTGACACACATGCCCTGAAGACCCCGGTCCAACCCTGTGATGAGTCTGCCCAGGCCGACCTGGCTGATGACGGCTTTGCCTCGTTTATAACTGTGGACAGAAAGAGTGTATAATGGACAGAATCTATCAAGGGTAGAAATGTTGGTGGAAATTACAAAAAATTATAGATAACCTCAGAATAGACACTTTAAAATGTGTTCAGGAGGCTGGAGACATGGTGCTAAGAACATTTTATGGTGCTGTAAAATCACAATCACATGTTCCGTCAACATCAGTAGTACTATTTAAAAAAGGATTTTGTAATCCTTGTGGCTTTTTTTATTCTGATTACCCAGTTTATTACATGTAATTTTGCATCTGCAATACATTTCTGGATGCTAAACGAATATGCACTGCAAAAATACAGTCCCCTCTCAACATAGCAATAAAGTTTTCAATGTCGTTTAGCTAATTACATAGTTTCATAGGTAAGAGGGCCAAATATGCGATTGACACGTCTGCAGTTATTATCCTAGCTGCAGAATATTGCCTGCCAACACGAATCAATCAAAGGAAAACAGTTGTAGCATGTCGGATGTTGTATTTTCTTACTCAGGTGATACTGAAAAGTGTATGAAAGAAAAGGTCAATTTAACTGCACTTTACACCATTTTGTCACCCCTGGAAACATGTTAATATTTCTGAAAAAGGGCTAAAAAATCATTACATGCTGAAAGCTTTGTTTTCGCACGTGCCGTCTTGTTACTGAAGCTCGCGCTTAACTTTAAACACAATGCCAAATGTTCATGATGTAAACATATTTTAAATAAGCCATGAATGCAGTGTTGGCTCAATTAATGAAATTAGAAGTATTTCACCTGGAGTCAAAGGTCTTTCCGTCTGCTTGGAAGGTGCCGTTATAATGATACCGAATAAAATCTTCCGTTTGCACTTCTCGAGGACAAACTTTCGGGATGTCGTACCGATCGACAACAACATCCACTAACGGCCCGGGGCTGCAATTCACAACATGAAGTATAAGAAAAACCGAAGATATTATCAGGTCCATTGTTTGGAGAGTTTTGACAACAGCACACACGGAACCAGGGCCTGCCTGCCTGCCAGCGGGGTGATGTGGTTCAAGAGGTGGAAGAGCAGCGCTAGAAATCTGGAGGAGCCCAGCAGGGTGAAGCCAGCTGGAATAAGACGCACTACGTCCGGTTAAAATGACGAAATACCAGCCTTCTCTAATATCACGGAATATGAAGAGATTTACATTTTAATGTTTTGTTAAAAATGCATTTTTGTTGTTTTCGAATCTGTGAGGTCAACAGTGAGGACTACTACTAAAAATGACAAAATGTTATTAAGTGTAGAAATTCAGAATGATAAAAAAAAAAAAAAAAAAAGTTTTCCAAATAATCAGTTTGCCACCCTTTTCTGGTCCATGATGCAAATTTAAGATTAAAATATGATCAACTTTATTTATTCCAGAAGTGCAAAAACAAAAGCATAAAAGTACCTCTTAAAAAAAGACTACTACTATACACAATATGAACATGTGTTATATTGAAATTAAGCATTAAAAACTCAAATAAATAGGCACTAAATTCTAAACACCAGCATAAATAAGTAACTGTAAAGTGTATTAAGGTAAAAATGTATTTGCCATATATTTGTGACTATAATATCATAAATAAAGTAAGGAGACAAGAAAGTTGCAATACATAATTACATTTAAAAAATGAGTGAATTAATTGTGTTTGCAGGTGGCAGTGTCAGCGGCTGAATGCAGTCATTTTTTGGTCCTAAAGTTATCATGAGTTAGATCAGTGGTTCTCAACCTTTTTGGTGTCACAGACATTGACTTCTAGTCAATGAAATAATGAATATTAAATATTATTAAATAATGAAATTAAAATATTCCCCATTTTTCTAGGGACTCCCTAGAACCCCCTCAAGGACCCCTGGGGGTCCCCAGACCTAAGGTTGAGAACTGCTGAATTAGAGTGTGGAATAAGCTGATAACTGAATGATTTTCAGGATGGTGAAGCTGTGTGCTCTTGAAAAAAGAATATAATATTGTAGATCAAACAAATGTCAATGTGTTTATCAACCATATCTCCAGTCATCCTGCTTGCAAACAGCTGAATTACAGATTGAGAAAAGTCAGCATAGTGTACAAGCTCATATTACTTAAAATAAAGGAAACAATCAGATATATTGCCATGTAAAGAATATATTTCCACAATTTAAAATGCTGTGCTTTTATTTTGTGGGAAATCAACCAAACTTCCGGCTTTGTTCTGTCACTCTGTGTCTCTCTTGACGCATCTAAAGGGGTCGTGTAATCCAGGGAGCAGTAGGAGGAGGAGGAGTGGCCCCCAGGCCCCCACCCACTTTTTAATGGAATTCTGCAAACGTGTAATGCCTGGCCCAGAGGCCTGTACTCATGATCTCACTCACGTATGAGGTGAGCCCCAAATTATAACGTACTTCCCCATGATCTGAAATGATTCTGTGGTTTTAGTTAACGGTGACAGGCTTATACTGCCTGCTTTTTTTCTTTTTTTATATATCTGCTACTACATTTCCAGAAGTGATTCCACCCAGAATTACTTTTGAGCACATCTGTCTGCTCGGTCATCGTCCTCTGGGTCCTAATAACCATCCAACTACCAAAACAGTCTGTGTTGCTTCTAAACTTATGAGTGAAAAAGGCTTCAAACATTGCAGACAAGAGGTAAAATTGACCCACTAGTGATGAGTCAACCATGCAGATACATTTCATGCTCACCAATCCGTGTCTCAGCTTGTCAGTTTGCTTGGAATGTAGGTAGAAATGCAGCTCATTAGACAACTTTACGATGAATATTTGTTTCTTTATTAATACAGTGTCTGCTTACAATATGAGAGCATGTAGCAACAATTACAAAAAACAATAATTAAAAATGAATAATGCCCTTGTTTAAATGTTAGGTTTCTATTTATGTGTCTGTTGGGTGTTTGGACCCTGGAAACACTGAGGAAAACTGGACCCTGTTGACTGTCTTGTGGTCCAAAATCAGACAGTAAAGTCTGTATCAAGTAAACCATAGTTAGCTGCATTTGTACCGGAAGTGCAGACTTGTGTCTTCAAGGTAATAGTCAAGAGTTGCATTTGTCAGCTGCAGGGGTGCAGCTAACAGATAATTTGAACAATGGATTAATCTTCTTATAATTTCGCATTCTTTTAATAAATGAAAAATATCCCAAGGTGCCAGAGCCCAAAGATTTATTTATTTATTTTTTAAATTTAGCCTATTTTAACCAGGTTGGTCCCATTGAGATCAAAAATCTCTTTTACCTGGACCAGAATAGCAGCAACATAGAGTTTCAACATCAAAATTAACATACAATCACATAGATTTGAGTAATATTAAAAAGATCAGATAAAACATTTGCACACAGACAACCTGGACTCGATAGATTTCATCATATTTTCAAAATTGTTCAGGGTTACTGTGTTTTGGAGTTTAAGTTCAGTCTGTAGATTGTTTCATGCAGCAGTTGCAGAAAACCTAAAAGCTTTCTTTCGCAGTTCTGTTTGGACTTTGGGAACAACAAATCTCTGTCCTGAGAACAAAGACTGCTGATCTTGGTCTTATCAGCAGTCACTGATGTGTTCATTTCATAATTTTAAAATTGACTTATTCAACTAAAGAAGTACATTGTTGAACATGTACACACATTTGCACAGATGTTTAATTTCGTGGTTCACCACACTTATGTAATGTGTGATGCTGTTTATACGACGGACCACAAAAGATAAACATACAATGCAGTAGTAAATACACAGTGTGTGAGTGTGGTTGTGTGTGGGTGCGTGTGTGTGTCTGTGCGCGTGCGTGCGTGTGTGCGTGTGCGTTTCATTTTGAAAGAACTGACCGGATGTTCACGTTTTCTGACTTAAACTCGACGCCACTTTCACAGCCTACGTGCAGACAGACATGAGCAATCCCTGGTAAAGAAAGAGGAAGTTTCCCCTGCTCCATTCAAAACAAGAAGACTCCCAACAGGAGCCGGTGGAGGCGAAGATGCTGCTGAAAAGCTTGTGTCTGGCCTTTCTGCTCCTGGCCCTGGTCGAGGCTCAGTATGAGAAGTACAGCTTTAAAAGTTTCCCAACGAAGGACATCATGCCCCTGGACTCTGTGTACGGTCACGCGTTGGAGCAGTACGCGGCGCAGAACTGGGCAGAGAGCATCAAGTTCCTGGAGCTCAGCCTGCGGCTCCACCGGCTGCTGCGGGACAGCGAGGCTTTCTGCAGCAGCAGTTGCAGCTCCGTCAGCCGGGACAATGATACCGTGTTCCACGACAACACCCTACTAGTCGTGCGCCACATTCTGCTGAGGGCTGCGTGCCTTAAAAAGTGCAAGGCGGACTTTCCAGTGTTTAATATCACATACCCAAAGAGGGATTTACTGGAAACTTTCGAGAAAAGGATACCGTATCGGTATATACAGTATGCGTACTACCAGGTGAGATCAAGGGCTTGTGTTAAGTGGTGAGTCCTAGACATGATGTCAGGCCTATAAAGTTCTGGTCTGAATTTTGAACAAGTCAGAAGTTACATCACATACCTGAACAATAGCCAATAAATTCGACATTGTGAGCGTAAAATTCACGACGCACTCTGTGTGCTCAGAGCGGAAAGTTTCTGCATGATTTGGCCATTATAAACTAATTTGGGAGTATGAGCAACACAGGATCATTCTGTATATATTTAGAGTTACTATAACTGTGCGGAATCACCAAGCAAAACTAAAATGTGTGGCAGATCCACCCGGTTTGACCCACCGAGAGGAAATTTCTAGTCGGCGAGATGAGAAGACTAGTTTCCCTGCTGCTTTACTTGCGCCCTCCTGCCGACCAAGCAGCATTTGAGCATGTGCCACGTCTCTTCCAGTGTTCCCCTGAAACAATCCCCTCATTATCCTTCTCTGCCAGACACAAGGTGATGTAGAGGGAGGTGGACAAAGTTTGCTTACAAGGCAAAAAAGGCTGTTGTACTGTAGATTGTCTTATATGTTTTCATAAAACATTTTTTTGTCCTACTAAGTGTATAATGATCCACATGTTATTGTAGACATCATTCATTCTATGGGGGCAGACATCATCAGAAACCCTTTAACTCCAGCTGCTGTAATCACAAGATCTCCAGTTTACGGTCAAACAGCTGTCGATATCAACAAACATGCTTTTTAAGCAGCCACGCGGGACTAACATGATTATGATATTACTTCATGTATTTGTATTATGACACTGGATCAGAAAGATATGCAGTTATCAGCATCAAAAGATGGATCAGCTCTATTCTTCAAGGAAAGAAGAAGAGCTGCAATGATCAGTCGATTAATCTGTTGATAGAAGATGAATCTCAACTGTTTTAATAATCAATTAATTGTTGTGAGACATTTATTAAGCAAAAATGGTCAAATTTTCTTGTTTCAACTTCTTAAATGTGAATATTTTCTGGTTTCTTTAGTCCTCTGTGACAGGAACTGAATATCTTTGGGTTGTGGACTGTTGGTCGGGATAAAACATTTTTAGATTGCATCTTGGGCTTTGGGAAACACCAATCGACATTTTTCATACACTTAATAGACCAAACAACTAATCAGTGAATCAAGAAAAATAGTCAGCAGATTATTTGATAATGAAAATAATTGTTAGTTGCAGCCCTAGAAAAAAGTGAGTTGAGAGAAATAAGAAATCATGTGGTCAGACATCAGAGATCTACATGTGTTAGTAGTTATTGGATCAAAGGGGTCAAAGGTCATGTTATCCAGTGAGCAGTAGTAATGACAGGATGATTGAATGTGTGTTTTCATATTTTAGACATCTTGAAAACACAGTTCAGTCAAACTACAGACTCTTGACATCCACTGCAACTGAAACTGTGATATTTTCTCTCAGCTCAACAACGTGGAGAAGGCCGTAGCAGCCGCCCACACCTTCCTGAAGAAGAACCCAAAAGATCCTTATTTGACCAAGAATATGAACTACTACAAGACGCTATTCGATGTGGACGAATATCTCATTGACCACGAGGAGCAGCCGTATGAAGTCCGTAGCTCAAATTCCCACATTATACCAATTTAATTCATGCTATTCCCAAATTCCACCTCTTATAAATGCATCTCTTTGTTTTCCAGAGTGTGTTCTTGAAGAGTGTGATGCTCTACAACAGCGGAGACTTCAGCAACAGCGCCCGAAACATGGAGCAGGCCATCATACAGTATTTTGAAGCGTATAACCTCTGCTCATCAGGCTGCGAGGGCTCGTATGAGATATTAGAGTTCAAAGACTTCTATCCCACCCTGGCAGGTGAGTGCAGAGCAGTTCGGAAGCAGCTCGGTATCTTTGAGACAAGACGATAATATGATTTCTCCTTCCTGCTTCCATCAGATCTTTACACCGATGTGCTGAAATGTAAGATAAACTGTGAGGAGCATCTAACACCCAACGTCGGAGGCTTCTTTGTGGAGAAGTTCGTAGCCACCATGTATCACTACCTCCAGTTTTCCTATTATAAATGTAAGAACTATGACAAAGACTCTGCTTTTTGGGAGCGTTTTTGTGTTATACATTTCTGTAATGTGTATTATTTTGTGATCCTTCACAGTGAATGATGTGAAGAACGCTGCTCCGTGTGCAGCCAGTTATATGCTGTTTGACTCCAAAGACCAGGTGATGATGCAAAATGTAGCGTACTACCGCTTCTACCGGGAGCAGTGGGGACTGGAGGAAAAGGACTTCCAGCCTCGGCCTGTGAGTGAAAACGAGGATTTCATTCATTTGATCCATCTGCACTTCCATGACTTAGTATAAAGGAGATAGAAAACAACGCAGGGCCATAAAACAGTTGGAGGCTGGTTAGTTCTCGCCTGCTGCTCCAGTCAACACAACAGCTGATGTCTCTTTTTTTTTTTTCCCTAGGAGGCCTTGACATATTTTAACCAGACTACCAAGCAGAAAGAGATGCTGGAGTTTGCAATGAACTACCTACAAACAGAAGATGAGGTATGTTTCTGTTGTTGTTGTTGTTGTTGCAAGGCAAATATACAGGGAAGCAGTATTGTTTTGCAGCAGGATGGCATTGTGAGCACAGCAACCACACTTGAAGGGGGCATATCATGCTTTTTGTGATTTTCTGTTATTTTTATACTGTTATAATGTTGGATGTTTATGTTAAACATGGTCAGAGTTCTAAAACGTGAGGTAAATGTATGTAAAAAATGCTCCCTGCAAGTCAAAAGCCAAAACACATTGCAACAGTAGCACAGGTAGAGGAAAATCCTATCGTCAGAAAATTGATTTAGTAATATCTCTTGTATACAGTCAAAGGTTTGGTCACATTTTCTCATTCATCTGTCTAAAGTCTGCTAACTTCAGCTAACATTAGCCACCGTTTGCTACTGGTTATACCAGAATAAATCAGGCTGCAGTGGCAAAACCATCGAGTGTATTGAATTGAGCAACGCTGCATTTTTATTATTTACAAATTCCATTGTTCATTTGTAAGAGGAAGAATAAATCATCTCTTCTTTCAAAAGTCAAATAGTTTTGTGTTAAATTTGCAGGCCTCCAAACATCCACTGTACTGAAGTGTTAGCAGAATAACCTGAACTGCCTGAACCTTGACGTCATACACACATAGGAGTTTCCTTTACAGGAACAATAGATTGTTGCATTACTGCTAAAATCTGAGTGGTATCTATCCATACAGATTATATCTGATGAGGTTTTCAGATATCCAACTCTGAGACTATTTTTAAACAGCACCACAAAAAAAAAAAAAAGAAAAAAGAAAAAATTCCAGCAGAGGTGTCAGAGATGGACATCTCCAAATCTCAGCAGATAAAACTTTAACTGTCTGCATGACTAGACTAGACCTCTAAGGGTAAGTTAGACAAATCTGTTTTGATGTTTACTGAACTGAACCACTAATTTAACTTAACTCTAACTTAAGACAGGGTTTACATCCAAGTTACTAAAGTACACAAATTCACATTTTCATTTTCTTAAAAAAAAGTCTAATAAATCAGATGTTGTGTAACATAAACTTTTACCCAGTGAGTTTGGAGGAGTAGACTAGCAGACTAAATGCAGGCTGTTGTTGAGGTTATGTGAAGGGCTGTAAGAAAAAAGAGAAAGGAGAAGAGAGAAAGAGGGGATGAAGGCTACGGAAGGAAGGCAGTAGGGGGGGGGCTGTGTTTTCCGCCAGCAGAGTGTGGTATGTGGATGGGAGGTGTTGGCCACTGAGGCTGTGCCACATCCATTTAACTCAGGTCAGCTCCTCCCAGCTTCAACACACTGCCTTGACCTGAGAAAGGGGGGGGAGGAGGAGGAAGAGGACTGTGAGACAATTAAGGCTGAATTACAGTGCAAAAGTGACAGATTTATAGACAGAAAAACGTATTACAATTACCAGATGGAGTGAAAATAAAAGAGAAATGCTTGCTTGAAGTTGACTGTGAATGTTTTGTATTTTAGGATATAGTAAGTTCAGAAGACCTGGCCGCCTCTGAGCATCCGGACACAGAGTTTGAGGGTATGGGAGACTACGAGGAGTCCTTCCTGGCCGATTGGTGGCAGGAACCCAAAACTAAGTGGGACACCGGAGAGGCCGCAGAATGACGTTGGTCCTCGTCCGCTGTGAAGAACGCTTCCTCATCCAGCTCTGTCCCACTTCTCATGACAACATACCAAAGAAAGTTGATCTCACCGCAGACAGACCTACAATCCCAACAGTACTTAGCAGAAAAAGCACAACTCACACACGCAGTTGTGCACCTTTTAGACGAACTTATCATGTCGATCAAGATCACAGATTGACGTGCTCTGTCTTGGCTGTCATCAGCCTTTTATAACTGTTACTTTTCTAATCAGTCATTGGCCTGTGTTCCTGCAGTACAACGTGCCGGTTAATGACTTTTCTACAGTTTTTATTTAATGAAAGCTGAATGCCTCTGTGCCGTGGAAAAAAAAAGGAACTTGACGTGGCTTCTCTTGCGTCGAATGAAGTGGGTTGTTGTTGAATTAGGCTTTAGCTGCAGACAATGTGCTCATAAATAAAGTAATATTTTAATATATATTGTTTTGTTTTGTCACTTAATATGCATCAAGATGATTGGATTAGTGCTCCAATGCCAATCTGACTGCTGAAATGTGTTTGTTTTTAGAGCAAATTGATTAATCACTTAAGTCAATAATTGGTTCCAGCTTCTCAAACATGTTTTCCTGCTTTTATATGTTTTATATCATATATTGAATACCTTTTAGGTTGGAATGAAAGACATCAATTTGAGCTCTGTGTATCTGCAATGGGGATTTTTTTGCTGTTATTTGATTTCATAGACGAAACGATTAATCATAATATAATAATAATGGATTTTATGAAAGTAAATGGTACTTGCAGCCATCATTTAGGGAGAAAGAAAAATAGATTTCACACTATTTTATCTTTAATTACTATTTATCCCATGCTCACTGTAATTTAAGAGCAAGATTATGATGAGATTAAAATGATTATTATATTTAAAAGAAGCACAAAAACTAAAGCATAAAACACTCAAGTCTAACCATTAATTAAAATCATGAAATATGAAGACAGAAAGGCAGCCAGATGAGAGAGTAGGAGGTGTGGTTTCATGTTTTATATATTTTATTTTCCCTTCATTTCAATCCATCTACAAGCCTTAGTTCATATCTTTCTTTTGTTTCAATTCAAAAAAGATAGTGTCTAAAAATATGGGGTAAGATGCATCTCTTTTTTTTTTTTTCCCTTAAAGTTCAAAACAATCAAACCAATTGTATTTGATACCAACTCTGTACATATTGTAATAATAACAATAGTGCATCTGCCACAGTGCAAAGCTCAAACGAACCAAACTGACCTCATACACGCATACGTTATCAGACAAGCTGCCTTCTCAACCCACGGACTAGATCTCTTTAAATCTCATTTACAGTGGGGGGATCATTACAAAGTCTCCGGGCTGTGGCGTTCACCCAGGGCTCAGGGCTATCGACAAAATGTACAAAAGGTTCATGACATTTCTGTGATAGCTGGAATGATAAGAGAAATGGCGAGACGGCTAGCTAAGCTCTTAGGCCACATTGAAAGATGCATGGACGGCGTCGACTACAGGAGAGAAATGCGAGTCGTGTCAAGAGACTGATAGCTATATGTTAGCTGAAACAGATAAAACTAGCTTTTAAATATTTTTTTTTTTCCATACAGTGCATTTAACATTCAGTATATCTTGCACATATTTACAAATAGGTGTGCATACAATTGGCTAGTGCTCATTTTCTGTAGATACATGACATACAGTAAAAACAGTTGTATTCTTTATTAATGTGCTGCCTTTATGGTGCCATGGCTGCAGCGCACAACGGGCTGTAGAAAGAGATGATATTCTAGAGGTAAAAACCTGCCTATCTACCTGTGATAGGAGGAGTGTTAAGGTGTACATGGACACAACTGCCCCAAACACTAATGTAAACACGCATACATTCGTCTTTTCTTTTTAAAAATCTCTCGCACCCCGTACATTCGCTCATGAACAAACACACGGATTTAAACCTCTGAAGCGTACAAACTTTGGGCCTGAAAGTGGTGAGCACGCGTACAGACAGATTTTGTGGAATGTATGTTGTGGTTGAAAACACTAAGTTACGGTCTCTGCTGCTTCGATGTTCAGTGTTTTAAAAATGATCCCAAAACCATAACACCTTGCTTCCCTTTTTGTACCTGAAAACCTGTGGGGGGGAGAGGGGTGGGGGGGCAGGTTAGGACGCCTCAAGTTAAAAGAAGAAATAACGATGAACATAGTCAGTTATCAGTCTGGGCTCTGGCTAACGGTTGACTAGGTTTCGAGCTGTCGTCTTATATGATTGTTAGTCCTTCCTCAGCCTCTCTTTGGAAAACATGCTTAATGACAGTCCAATGTTAGGTTTCTTTTCAGTTATTTCCACGTTGCCAAACATTTGAGATTAAAACACATCTGTGTCCGTTTGAGATTCACTCAGTCAAGGCCTGGCTTTGGAGGGACTGTGCCTCAGGTCCTTCTTCTTAAGAAAGAAACTATTCAACTCCTGTTACGTTTCAGCATCGTAATAGTCTATCTGATGGCCAGTTTATGTGCTAGTCCAGCATTTTCACTGTGGACTCAGTTGGTGGCCAGATGACGTTTGTGTGCAGGCAGGCAAGCAGGCATTGGAAAGACATGTCTCATATTAAATTGGTCCACCGTTGATATGTTCTCTATCAGACTGTCCGAGATGTGAGGAAAGGGGCTACACAGACACCGAAGCACCTTTCTTAGAGCCACCGGCCTGGAGGAACAACCCTGCGTCTCCACCTGCTCGCTCTAGGCGTGGCTCCGGATACAATCCTCAGTGCTCTGCTGGAAGCAGCCACACGAGTATGATTTGGCTGGTATGGTAAGAGGAGCTCCACAGGCCCAGAGGGCAGCAGAGCCAGGCAGGAGGACAGACGAAAGGAGCAGACAGGAGTGTGTGGAGGAAACAATCGGAAGAGGTTTGGAGAGATTTGAGACCGGAGTGGAAGACTTTTTTTTTTTTTTTTTTTTGTTCTCCTCTTCTCCAATGTGGAAACGACACAGTGCGTGGAGGAAGACAGGAGTAGACAGGACACAGAGACAGAAAGACAGATAGACATCTTATCCTCCACCAGATCTGAAAGAGAAGTAAAAAAAAAAACAGATCGTTAAGATAAATTCATTGGTTGCGTAGGCGACAGGAGATAAAGATGGAAAATGGAAAAAGCGGTTCTGCTTTGCTGTAATTTTATAGGATTGGGGAAGAGGGATGAGGAGTTTTTTTGTGATTATGTAAATGAGATGAGGCATTCAAGGAAGAGGAGCAGTGGGATGAAACTAAAAGCCACAGCGGAGGGATTGCATGATGCTCTGTAGGAATGAGCCAAGGGATGATCCTCAGATGGCGGATGAAAGAATTAGCAGCTATGATCAGGGAATCTGGGATGGGGTGGGATGTTTTGGGATGCTGCTCCACGGACAACAGCCTTCAAAGTTATACCTTCCTCTTCGAATGTTCCTGCATCCCATGAGCGCACGAGAGAAAAGACAAAATGTCAAGACATATCAGTGACAGTAGGAAAAAACGACTAACAAGCTCAACTTTTTAGAAGCGTGTTATAAAACTGATCAACTTGCATTTGAACTTGTATGAAATTTAAAGGGCAAGTAAAAATTAACAGCATAACTGGACAAGAAAATATGAATAAATTTACAGTTATAATCGTTAAAACCTTGCATAAACATGATCTTATAAGAAATGTGGTTATAAAATCTGAATCAATGTTCAAATAATTTTCTTTCACTGGCTATACTCTGTTGAAATTTACCCGCAGCACTGACAGATTTTAGGACAAAACATGAAAAAAATCAATGACTCAGTCAGTCATTCAATCCATTATTCATCTACAAGCCCTTTCCAAAATCTTTCTTGCCAAAATTGTAGTAACGACATCACATGCAGCAGGTCTACAGCAGTCATGGCGTTGACCCTCTGAGTCCCAGAAGGTTCGAATCTGACAGGACGCCACAACAGAAACCACTACACCCACCCTCCAGAGGGCTGACTACGAAGAGAAAATTTCTTGCTTACAGCTCATGCACACATGCACAGACACCTCTGACCCGTAAAAGGACTGTTAACAGCGTGCTACGTGCTACAAGTGATTAAAATTTTGCTTTTCAAATAGCTTTTCAACCGTTGCAGCTGTCTTCCCGAATCTAACTGTGAGTAAAGTAAGAGCAGTCCTTTTAGGTCAGAGTGTAAGGTGTGAAAAATAGCAAGCATGCACAGGTGGAACAGTGCAGAAGAAGCACTTCAGCGAAGGCATTTAGGGGTTAGGGTGCTGTCTATAGGAGAAGAACAGGATAATGCAGGCTAAAAAAAGCACCACAGGTACAGTATTTTCTTTTAAAAAAGTGCTTCGTTAATCCACTGTAACATTACACTTTTTCATCACTACACGGAGTGTAGTTTGGAGACGGGTTAGGGGAATGCTGCATATAGGGGGAACTTCCAGATGTGGCACCAGTGGAGTAAGTGGGATCAGTTGTAGTGGACTTCAGAGAAGTTCCTGGCAGATTAATACCTCAGTCCTGCCCTGTTATTACTATAAAAGGCTGGGCTTGTAGAAGAGGGAGGGGAAGGAAAGGTGCAGGTTGATTCAAGATTCGGTGTGACGTTTTGCACGAAGTTTAACGCCAAAGGCAGTTCAATAGTTAGCATGTCTCAGACTCGACTGCTTATTTCCCCTCCCTGGGTTGGGCGATGAGTTGCAAATGGGCATCTACTGTATATCAGAGGGGTGAGAGTGGGAGGGGCGAGGGGGAGGGGTCCTTTGAGGTAGAAGCAGACAGGTACACAAAGGCATGCCAGAACTCTTACTTAAATCCCCATCCTGTTCCCCCTAGGACTATAGCTGCCAGGAGAATAGCACCTGCGATGGACCCTATTATGATATTGGTGCCACTGGGACCTGCGCAGAGGAAGGAGGGGGGGAGGAAGGGTGCGGAAGAGGAGGAGGAGGAGGAGGAGGAGGAGGAGGAGGAAGAGGAGGGGCAGAAACAAAACAACACCACTAAAAAACACACGTCAGAGGACAGCATCAACACTGTACATCAACAACATCAACCAGAGAGAGAGAGAGAGAGAGAGAGAGAGAGACAGATGGTAAGATACCTGCAGACAGAGACACAGAGATGAAGGGAAAGAGAAGGAAACCAGCACGTGGGGTGGAGGTGGGACAACGGGCGGGTGAGCGAGGGAGGTCAGGGAGACAACAGTTACAAAAAACAAAGGAGAGAGAGTGTTTTATTACTTTGTTCTCATTCCCCCTCTCCTGCTCTTTCAGCTGGACACCCTCTTGCTCAGGGTGGCTTTGGCTTTTTTGGCCCTATGAGAGCAGCTGCTCAATTGCTCTGTGTCATTGGCAGACTGCAAGAAAGTAAGGAAGACACTTGAAGATGGCAGTGCCTGCAAGACATACAGTACCACCATACACGCACACACACATACACTGACATACTATACATGCACATATGCTCTAATGAATAAACATGTCTCAACACACACCCACACGCTCCCAACACTGAAACCAAGACGCAGCAGGAAGGAAAACACTGTGTGGTATAAATATTGATGTTAACTTGCTCACAATAACCAGGTGAACTACTCTCTGTGTTTGAGGGCAGGATATTGCGCTCCGCTTCAGTACATATAGAAGCTACGATGATGATGGGCAGAGACTATGAGGGGGGATATGAGGGGCAGACAGAAAGAGAGACGTGATCAGCTTGAGAGGTGCTATGGACCTTTCTTCTCTGGGCCCGTCGGGACCGTAGGCTCAGGGATAGGATCAAAGACACTGCAGTCCTTCCCTGTGTAGTCCCTGTCACAGATACACTTCACCTCATTACTGCAGGTCTACAAGAGAGACAGATGACACCCAGTGAAATACTCGCTAGGAGAAAGAAGCTAGCAGAAAGAGGTGTTAAAAAAAACATGTTACAGTAAGTATAGATTTGGAGATTTGCAGGTCAAAAGACATAAAACTGGGCTGAATTTGATGGAAACGTGACATTTTAGACATCTAAGGTACATATAACTACTGGCAGGATTTTAATGGCTATATTTCGATGTGAAGCACGTAACTTAGACGTCTAAAAAACATACACTTACCAGTTTTAACTTAGCAGTATAAAAAACTTATACCTGCAAATCACCAAATCAATGTTTACTGGAAAGTTGAAAGCTCAGGATTTTTTTTACCCCGTGGTCGGAACAGATGCGCCCAAAGTTGGATCCCGCACAGATGCTGAGATTGAAGGAGGCCACAGGGAGGCAGCGTCGCTCCAAACACATCATATTGGGACCACAGGGAGTGCCATCCTCCACATAGCCCAGGTCTGAGCCATCCTCCAGCAGAGCATGGCCGCCTCTGAGCGAAGCGTCCAAAACATGTCAGACAGGTGGGAGAGGAGGAGTAGAATTAGACACGACATTAATACTCTGTTAGTTGCTGCAGATCCGATGGATGCGTCCCACTCACCGGCAGTCCAGGTACTTGTTCTGGTGGTAGAGGGTGAAGCTGGTCACCTCACCCTGCAGGTCTCCAAACTTTGGCTTCATGGTTATGTTGGCGCAGAACAGGAAGCCGCATAAAACATCCCTAAACAGGAAAAAGTGAATGGCAGAGAACAATACACATAAAACTTGGGTTGTTCACGCTATTCCACTTCTTTTGGTTTTCAAAAGGAGGGGTCCAGTTATAAAAAAGTATTTCATGCTCCCAATACTCACAAATACATTATATGAAGGAATATGTCACTTGAATGGAGCAGTACAGATCTTTTGTGTGTTTTTAACGAGTTCTGGTTGACAATTATATTTTTTAAGCTTTGGCTACACAGACACACAGTACTTAATAGTAGAACAAATACATTTTTGTTTTGGTCTTTTAATAATATTTGTTAAAAATGATAAAGTAAAGCCAGTCTCATATTTACAAAAAATGGATTTGAGACATTAGTACTACAAAAAAAAGCACAATAGAGTGAATATGCGCTTATTCCTCTACAAGAACATCAGTAAGGATCAGGAATCAGGATGGTGTGACTCACGGCTTGTTGCACTGCAACCAGCCCTGACCCTCAGGACCCGGACCACAGTTGCCTTTCTCTGTCCCCTCAGCGTTCAGCTTCTCATAACAAAACCTGTCCGCTGAATCTGGGAGGGCAAAAAAAAAATGTAGTGTCACAAAAAAAGCAGGGAGAATAGAATCAGGAGAATACGATATGCCTGTAAATCATACTGTCCAGGTGCAAGGGGACGGTTGTGCTGTGAATGTGTTTAATACTTACTATAACCCCAGAGTCCCTTGCACTGCCCATCACGAGTCCTGCATCGTCCACCGTAACATCGACCCTGAGTACTATCACATATGTAGCCATCCAGCTTGTGGACATTATGAGGGCACTGCAAAAGAGGAAAATTACACAATATACTTGATACTCTTGTTAATGTCATCTTGTAGTTTTTTTTTCTAGTGTTATATACAGTTAAAGCTACCTGGCTGGAGTCTCCGGTGCAGGTCTCTGGGATATCACAGTCGTTCACAGCCTCTCGACACACCACGCCTCTCCGCTCATACTGGACACAGCATCAAAAGGCATCAGGTAAATGCTGGACAAGTTTTACCAGTTATCAGAAAGAAGATTTCTGATGCATGTTAGAGCTTCATACATGCTGTATGGAAATGTAGATTTAAGTAAAACAACACTTTTCTTGTTCTTGTTTCTGCCCTGGTTTAAAGGATTAGACTCTCTGCATTCCCTTTAACCATATAAGTTATTTTTAATTTCTGCCAGCTTGATGGTCAACACTGGAAAAGCTGAATGCTAAATGTGTTGTTGGTACAAAAAAAATCTCTTATATAGCAGAAATTAATGTTAATAGGTCAAAGGTCGACTCACCTTGCAGCCAGTGCAGCAGAGTCCATTACTGCACATGGCGTCATGGGTAAGTGTGCACTTTTTGCAGCAGGCGCCTCCACTACGGGCGCACTCCTGCAGCCACAGACACATAAACAAGCCTTCAGCTCTGTTCCAGCAAACACTGCATCCTCCAGCGCTCATATAGAGACAGATCCTGGCAGTGCAACCGATCTGTAGCAGTTAGAAATCTGAACTTCCTGCACAGAGATGATGTAAAAATGGGTACTCACCACCTGGGATCCACAATCACACTCTTCCCCTGGCTCCACAAAGCCATTCCCACACTCTGGAGGGTCCAATAGCTGAGAGACACAGAGAGGCAAATATACTGTATGAGCACATATATAAGTAAGACAGATGGAGGAGAGATGAAATGTGTCGGTACTATAGGAGCTTGTTGGCTGGAATTAAAGAGGGCACTACTTAAAGGAAGAAAACATAAAATATACTACAGTCCAGCCAGTAAATACATGTCCTGATGGAAATGACACTGTACAGGCAATTAATTAATTTATAAATAATTATTCTCAGAGGCAGCTCCTCTTCACATCCTACGTGCCCACATGGCCCTCACCTTGTTGGGCTTGTTGAAGAGGCAGCTCCCGCCCCCTTGGAGCAAGAACTGGATGTACTCGTCAACACTGCAGCGAGAAAACTTTCTGGGCAGATAGTATCTATGTCCGCAAACACACACACACACACACAGATATACAAAAATTGAGACCAGGACGTGATAAAAAGACAAAACAAACAAATCAGCAAAATGCTTTTCTGGCAGTAAAGAATGCCAGATCCACTGTGGGTGTCTGTGCCATCACTTTGCAATCTGACAGAAATGTAACCATCTGTAATAAGATATTACTCAAATGAATAGCTGAAATCTGTATTGTTCCATCTGGTATAGAAAGCCAAATCCAAATCATTCATGTAGTAAATACTTTTAATTTGCCATTTGTGATTCTTTCTTGGTGGTCGGCACACTAATCACTGGCTTGGCTCATTGAGAACAGAACAAAAGTCAAAGCATCAGTCTGTTACAGGTGTTTAATTGTCTAATTGAGTGAACAAATCGAAGCTGAGAGAGACCGTGACAAGAAAACAGTCCCGCTCTCTGCTGTTAAATCATGTCAACAAACAGAAAAGTGAGGTGTTTCACTGTTGTGTTTTTATTTCATTGTTGACTTCAGTGTGCTGCGACGTGGATCTTATCTTTACCCCGTGTCTTCCATGATGCAGCCCAGCCAGGTGTCTGGGCACCTGCAGTCTCCTGAAGGAAGAGAAGCGCAAATGAGAGGGCGATAAAATACACGGTGATCAGCATTGTGACATGCCTGAGAAACAGATTTCTGATCAACAAAGAAGAAAAAGATTGAAGATGCCACTCCTGGCTGGTCATACTTTTCCTACACATTAGTGACAGAGGTACTGGGCCTATAGCATGTGCACTGAGCTCTTGTCCTGGCATTGAATAATGGACCTAATGGTTCTTTGACATTAATCACCAACCCCATTGTTCAGTGGCAGCGATTCTTGAACCACCATCACCCCCTCCATCTTGGACGCAAGTGACTAATCACCTAATGGAGAAGTCTAATTACAGAAGAGACCTTTTGGACAGGGACACCAACACCCAAAGCTCCCCCCCTTAGCACACACACACCCTCCTATCAATCCCCTCCATCTGTAGCGTCCTCTACCTCGACCCTACCAACATCGATCTTCCTGCTGTCTTTTACCTGCAGAGTTGCGTGCGTTGTTCCACCTCATCCCAATGTTCTGGCCAAGGCTCTGGCACAAAGTGATGGCCATTGCACCTACATTCCCATACTGAAAAAAATATACACACAGTTTATATCCACACATGAGAGCTTTATTGTGAGACATTAATATAAAATCATTTAGTTAGGGTTTATTTTACAATTCTGTTGCACCAATACTGTAAACCTTGTCTTAAACTTAACAAGTTTTTCTTTAAATCTTGGTTTAGTTCACTCAAAACAAAGATTAAAATCTGTCGTGTTGCTCCAGACTTTTAAAAATGTTATCTCTGATGTCAAATTTAAAGTGACACGTGAGACTAAACTAATATAATAGAAACTAATATTCAACTTTGGTTCCAGGGTTTATTTTAAATTGTGATGAGATGAAACTGAAATCTGGTGAAACTACCTTCAGCTAAACTCTGATTAATCCTTAACTAAGTTTAAATGAATCTCATATTGGTGTAACGTCAGATTTAACCGTTCCAGATCTTCCTCACCTCATTGATACCTCCACCCCTCGTTAGAGAGCACACTCCTCCTGTATAGGCCGTCCCGCTGCGGCTACTCTGAAACGTACGTCCTCTGGGGTGCACAGGAAACATACCATAATTTACAAATAAAACCTGAATTATAGTTACGTCCAAACATCAATCAAAACTTAACTCTTTGAAAATTAGATTTTTTTTGTCGGTCCTCTTACGAGAAAAGATGGACGACGTCACTCTGCTCTTTGATGTTGTCCTTTCTGTACTTCATGAAGTTCTGCAGTGTTATCAATGGATCTTCCACTACTGGCATCATATTTTTAGAGGTCCAGGTCTCCATGGCAACCAACACGATTCGTGTGTTCAGCTGCTCCTTGTAGATCTGGGGACCAAAAATGCCAATCAAATCCACTGCTTTGCTGGTGTGACACCCTATGTGTCTAGAACTGTGCACTATCATGGATAAATGATTTCTATATGTGAAAGGAAGCATACATGCATGTCTTGACAGGTGGTGGTGTGTGTATTCAGAGTTTAAGAGAAGGAGGATTATAATCCAAGAAATAAAGCTCATACCGCATCGGCCATGTTGACCACCGCTTTGGCAAAGTTCTTGGTTTGGCTGCCAGTGCGACGCAGCTGTACCATCTGTGAAGAGACAAAGATACACAGATGGTGTAAGAGATGATCACACACACACACACACACACACACACACACATACATACAGACTCATACATGTACACGTAATGTCCGTACTTTAAAAAATCTTCATTGTCATAAGATATATGTTTAAATGGATGTTTCACTGATTTTGTGAAATCATTAAATCATGTCTCTTTCCTCTAATGTTGGACAAAGCTAACCTTAATGAGAGTGAGTATCCATCACCATATGTAAGAGTCATTTAGGCACATATTGGTATTTGTTAAATTGTTTATGTTGTAATCACACACTATATATGTTTTTATGCACCTAAAAGTTCTGATCGAAACAAGCTTGTGAGTGTATATAACGTGTATATGAGTGTATATCATATAGCGGGTGAATACAGTGATGTTGGCAATGGACCACGCTGAATGTAACTTCAAATATATTTATATTCAACATTTGAATACATTTGTTTTTCACAAGAAAATTGGATTTAATTCAGTGGAACACACTAAATATCCTAGTAACATGGAACATGGTAAAACGGCCATCATACCATACTCTGTTGTAGCTGTTCACCTGTTGTACTGGTGTAAAGAGACAGCTGATACCTAAACCTCTTCAGTACTGAGAGAATAAATATTACTGGAAAACACTCGGCTGACTGTTCAGGGAATTAGAACCATAAAAGGGGTCATATTATGAAAAACTCACTTTTTCAGTGCTTGTGTGTATATATTTGGGTCTCTGATGTGCCTACTAACACACAAACTGTGAAAGACAACCCAGTCACTTTGTTTTGGGCTGGCTTGCTCTGTACTCTTGTGATTAAACAAGCCATTCAGATTTGATGCCCCTTCTTATGTCACTTGGAACTTCATTGAAATTGTACCACCCCTCATCTATGCCTCTATCTGAGTCTCCACCCACTAAATTTCCTGAGGTCCACCATGTTTTTCTTGCAAGCCCTGGCTGGGACTGGCTAAACTAAGCTAAGCTAAGCTAAGGGTGAAAAATATGCGTGTATCGCCGGGGAGCAGAGCTGGAGAGTCCTGTGTTGCTGCTGTTGCTGCCTCATCTTCTGGGGGGATAAACACCCGATTCTGCTCTGATCTGGAGCAGTTTACCAGCCGGAGGAGTTAACCTAGCCGGCGCTAAGCTAACACCGGAGTTACACACCACCTCAGCTGCTGTCATCAATAATAAACATCTTAAATGCCGGTGAGTTTATATAATTTTAAAGTTACAGAGTATGTAGATATCTATGTGTATAAACAATAATGTCACTGCTGTATTTATGCCTTTAGACGTTATTTTGAGTGAGCAATGTTAGCATGGCCCTGATCGATCTGAGCTCCATTCAGAAGAGAAGCATTTTAAAAGTTGTTTCTTTGTCGTCTTGCCGACAGACCTGACAAAGCATGAATTCAGGCTTTTTACAAATCGGCATCATGATGTAGTCATTTAAGCATCCTTTTGATCTGTTTATTGCAATTAAATTACAGCAAAATCAGGCTGAGCTTCAGTGAGGGCTGTTTAGACAGGATGAGAGGGCTGCTATGGTGCTTGATCCTTGTGGTATTTTGACCAAAGCATGTCAGACACATTTTACAGACCCCAGGGAACTGATAACTTTTGGAAAAGGGGTATAATATATTAAGGAACTTTCTAAATCAGTCAGTGTTTATTCAATCAGAACAGCCTTGTGTTTTGCAGCAGCTACTTTCATTCCTTTTTGTGGGTATGATTCATATTTTACCATACAAGGTGTTTAATCTACCTTCAGGGGGAGTAAAGATGTTTTTTTTCACTTGGTATGTAGGAACCGTGATATTTATTGCAAATGTCTTTTGGTCTGGTTAATCATTTGAAGGACACTTGAGTAAAGGATCCTCATCTATAATTTTTTAATAATTCTCTAACTTTTGCTTCATCTTCATCTATATTTTGTCAGTGCTCAATTAGGACAGTTTCCATTGACATATCAATATCTGTACAACATCCAAACCTCTGCAGTTGTAAAAGTCTAGTTTACTTCTGCCACAACATGTTCTGATGCCAGGAGATGTTTGCACATTATGAAATTAGCAGCCTCTGCCAGCTTTGAAGCCTCAATCAAATTGAATTAGTGTAGCGCCTCACCGCAGATTGTTATCAGCACCAACATGGAGATATTCATTGTTTTACCTGCCAAAACCATTGTTGTCATGTGTCTACATTTGTCAGACATGCAAAAACGTGATAAGCAGGCACCAGGTAAATAAATGCATTCCCAAAGATGATCGCTGCACATTGTACATCCAAATAATTATCAGAATAATGATAATTTTACTGACCATGTCATTGTCGTTGACCACCATCAGCTCAATGTATTTGGTCTCAGTCTGGACGGAGGGCCTGCGAACATAACGCTTGGATCGCCTCAGCCCCCCAGACACCTGCTGCTCCCTCATTTGGTCTGGTCTGTCGTCATCACCATCACCTCCTCTGCTATCCCACTCACTGTCCTCTTTACAGTCTGGACACACAGAGAAGCAGAGCTGCAGGCACTTAGAGTAATATTAAGTACCGTGAGGTGCAGCGGAACAAATTACTATCTCAAGTTCAGACAAAACATTACAGTTCCCGACGAAAAAATGTCTGAATGAACTTTATTACTTTTGTTTTGTCTGAACTGTCCTCTAAGCTGCTCACTATCTGGGTCAAAGTATTCTTAATTTATTTTATTCCATTGAGAAAAACAAGCTATTCCAATATTTGAGAGTAAGAGAGAATGCATTTTCAGGTTTTTGAGTTTTATTGGAAAATAATATAAGTAGTTCCAATGGAATAATAGGTAATATTTATATTGGTCTTATTTATCTAACTGAAGGCAAGGTGATTATATTTAAATGCAATAAAGATAAGATAAGAAAAGGCAATATTATACTCATGTGATAAGTGTCAAATGTGCTATAAATGTGCTTCTGTACCTGGGCAGTGGGGGGAAAGTCTGATATCAGGCATCCTGCGGATTAAGTGAGCGCCATTATCCTACAACAGAATAAAGCCAGATGAGATCAGACACATCAGAACCTAAAGACAAACAAAATCAGCATCCAGAATCTTAACCTGCTGCTTAAGGACAACTACTATCCCCAGACTATTTACCTGATTGCTCCCATTGTGAACTGGTTCAATCCCATAAGAGAAGAAGCCATCAGAGAACATGCCGCTAAGAAAACAAACAACAAGAGAAGGATGGTGAGATGTAGAACAGCAAGGGTCAGAAAAGTAAAAAAAAAACACAGGCCTCTAATAAATAAAGGTTTATTTTCGGGCTCACCACAGGCCGTGGCAGGTGGAGAGAGCTGCCCAGGACTCTGGTAAACCTCTTAACCTTCCCTGGTAGTAGCAGTGCTCCCCTCCCTGTGGACACAATGAAACAACCACTACTGACATGCTTCGGCTTTACAGGCACACTTTCATACTTCATTGGTTATCGTGATAGATTAGCTCTGGAAAAACCTCTCACAACCCCAGCATCTCCCTCTTCCCCGCTATGGCGTTTATGGCACAGTTTGTGACCTACTTGTGCCCTGTGCTCTGCTGCACTCTCCTCCACTGACAATAGAGGTGGAAGCAGACCCTGCACAAGGATCTCGTCAATAAATCAACACCCACATGGTTAGATCTGAGAATTTAACATGGGATACCTGCACACTAGGCCGGATCTTTCTCACGTAGTGACTGAAAGACACAATTCTTCTCTTTCCTGTCCTTTAAAAACATTGACTACCACAACACAGCTCTATCTTTCGTCTCCAGCTAACACTCCCTCAAAAGTGGGCGCGCTGCTTCACAAGGTCACAGCGGTGAAGATGAACCACCGGGAAAGGTGAGGAAAGTGAGAAACACTGGTTCACCTGGATCAAATTGAATTCAGCAGGGTGTCGCCGCCTCGCCACAACAGCTCAGGCAAAAGACGCCTCGGTGCTTTTCAAATGGAAATGAAAGCGTTTTTTGACTACAGAGAGCGGTCTGGTGACGCTCTGCCCTGGATGCATCACGCTTGCTGTGTCCAGCAGCAGCAGCAGCATCATAGGCATCACGTGAGGCCTCCGTCCAGCTGAGCGACAATCTGGCCTGACTACAGGTCTCCATCCCCAACCCTGCGAGCTTCCTCTCCCTCCCGCCACTCTGGGCACAAACCAATTGTCTATGAACTCACATGCACCCCCAACATGACTCCTCGCGATGCCAAAGCTAATCTTGCCTTTGTATTAACTGGCATTTTACTCCCATTTTCCCTCCTCCTCCTCCTCCTCCTCCTCCTCCTCCTCTCTCGCTAGCTCTGCTCTTCCCTCCCTCTCGGTCTTCTTTCATTCTCTTTTCTGCCAAGAACTTAATGACACTGCTGAGCTAACTTGTTGCTATGGAAACAGGCTTGTGATTGGTCAGGAGGACTGAGGGAGAGTTTGGAACGACTGTGGGTGGGGACGCGGAGTGCTGGCTGGGTGGGTGGGTGCTTGGGTTGGAAGGGGGGGGTAGTGAGTGCCACATTTATACAAAAAAAAAAAAAAATTTAGCCATCCCTCCTGGCTAGCAGAATGCAGTGACATTCCTCTGGTCTGTCTGACAAGCACGCATCACATAAGATGTCAAGGCTTTCATCCATTTCCCGTTATCTCTAGACGATTCTCTCTCCGAGCTTGTGGTTTTTACACCACAGGCACCCGCTGCCTTTTTCTTCTCGGCTGTCTGAGAAAGGCCACAGCGGCGGAGAGGCGAGCACACACGCCGCTGACAGGCAAAGCCATGTATGTACAGAACTGTAACATGCACAGGCGTAACGGTTACATGGCAGCCTACTTTTGAGGCAGAGAGCTCACAACACACTTTCCAAAAATAGATAAAACAGAAGGATTACATCAAACTGTAGAAAACATGAAAACGTTAAAAAAAATCATCCTTTAAAGATAAAAGCAAACAAAAAGCATGTCTTTTGTTTCTAAACTGAGATTTTAATCCAACACATCTGCATTAGATGACCTTAAAATATAAACGCGACATTGTTATATAATGAGCTCCAGATAATGTAAGGCATTTAAAGTCGCAACAATTAGTCAGGTTCAATAATCGATTCATCGTTTCAGTCATTTTTCAAGCCACAATGTCAAAAATTCACTGGTTCCAGGTTCTCAAATGTGAGACTTTGATGCTTCTTGACTTTACATGATGGTTAAATGAATCTCTTTGGGTTTTAGACTGTATGTAGACAAAACAAGACATTTGGAGACTGGGAAACTGGGATGGACATTTATCACAGTTTTCTGATGTTTAAAACTAAATGACTAATCCAGAAAATGATAAACAGATTAATATATACTGAAAATAATCATAAGTTGCAGCCCTAAAGGCATTACATGTGACAAACAAAACTTTAAATGAACTCTATGACTCAGTTGCCAAATTGCCAAAGAACTGCTTATGCTGCACCGCCACTCTGGTCATCTCATTAATATTCTGCCTTCTGCAAGCCAAAAGATAAGTTCACTCATGACGTTCAATATTTCCTTACTAAAATCCCATTAGTACACATCCACATCCCACGCAAAAAACAGCCTTACCACAGACTGTGAGGGTCTGCCGTCCTGGTTAAAGTGCCGTTCCACATATTCTGAAGACAGGAGGTGACTGCAAAAAGAAGGAGAGATGCTATGAATATTTCTAACAGCATTATCTTCATCATCCTAGAATCCAAATTTGCTCTACTCCCAAAATATATGTCACAAAGAATATATCAGCATGCTGTGAATGTGATGCACGGGATTACCATGAATCAAAATTGTTAATAAAATCAGTGCAATCTCATAAACATCAAGCAGTGTGTGTCTGCCGTGTGCCACATTGGTATTCCCCATCTTGTCATGTAACGTAATTGAGAGCGCTAAGTGCATTTGCTTAAGTGCAGGGAAATGCTCATGTGAACAGATCTGATGATTCTGGATAGTGACGGTGATACTAACTGGTTTAACTCCAGGTCCAGAGTGAACGTGAGTCCAAAAGCTTCCACTTGGAAACAGCTCTGAGCCAAGTGGACGGGCTGCAGAAAAAAAAAAGCGACAGAGACAGATTCAGCTGTTGATAAATCAAAGTGTAACAAAACAATTCTGCTTAAGTGTGCCACTCCGCAGAAGCCACAAGGGGATTTTTGAAAAAGTCCCATGAATAATTCAACACAATCAATAATGTGTACGCTCTAAAAGCATCTCGACAGATGAAATATTATGATTGATAAAGTTGTCATTGATCAACGCTGGCTGGCCGCATTCAGGCGGGCATGACTGCGGAGAGCTATTGCTGTTTAAGAGCGGAGCTGGAGTTTTGTGATGGAGATGGATAGAGAGGGGCTTGACAGAAGGAGGGGAGGAGGAGGAGGAAGGGGAGGAGGAGGAGGAGGAGGAGAAAACTTTACTTCTGGTATCGTCTATATTCAGCCGTGCTGTGCCGATGTCCCCAATGGACGGCTGCCAGAGCCAGGGAGGTGAGGAGACAGCAGGGCCAGGAGAGAGAGAGAGAGAGAGAGACAAATGTACTGCAGACTAAACAGTGTGTCTCTTCAGCCGCCCCGACTGTGCCAGCATGGCTTTGATCTCAGTCTGGAGGAACCAGGCTGCAGTGAATCACTGGGCTTTTACAATAAAATGCATCACTATCCAGGACTTATTCCCTCCAGTGAGTACGGACAAGCGATTTCTTACTACTGTCTTGGAAAGGCTGAAGCATTGTGACCATCAGCGCTCCATCTCTGTACAGTAACATCGTCCCTCTGCTTTACGTTTGTGTTCTGATCGTTATGTCTCACTGTTCTTATGGTCCATTTAGAAGCTGTTCTTTCAATTATATCTTTCTCAGCGGATGGAGTTGTAGATGTTCAAAATCCAACTCTTCTGAGCACTTTAAGGACTTCTCGTCTATTGTGGCTCAACAGCTGAGATTGAAAGTTAATTCTTCAGAAAACAATCTCATCACAAAGTCCTTTTAGTCACTGGCTGTGGGGCTTTTGATCATATGACATCATTCATCTCCTCTTTGACAGATCAAACCAGCGTCTGTACAGATCTTTTTAAGCCACAATGGATATTTTAATGCAATTTACTGATTATTCAGTATAAAATCAATATACATTGTCACAAAATGACAGTAATACCAGAAATTGCAGTTGAAGTCTTTAATATTAAATACTGATATATTTATGTGAGAGCTGGTCTTAGAGGAGGTGCTTCTCTACTGTATCTTATATAACTCACATAACATGCTAAATTTAGGTCATTAATTAATCAGTAATATCAATATCAGATGCAGCATTTATGCCTGAAATTTTAAAGTAATTGTAATCCGATCTGTGCTGAAAAAATGCAAAAAAACAAACAATCATCTGTGCATAAGTGAACCCAACAGGTAGAATGAAATGATTAAATCAGTAAGACAAATAATGCTGCCTCATCTATTTTCAACACAGCGTGATGTGACAGAAAAGAAAAAAAAAAACTCAGCTTCTAAATTTATCGCATCCCTCATTCTGAGCTTCTTAAATATTTTAAAAAAACAAAACGCAGCAGGCGTGTGCAGACGAGCACAGCAGCCGAAACGGGGACTTCAGAAACCTTGTCTACTTAAACAGTGTCATAATTTGTATCTCGTGAATGCATTTTATGTTGTTTTAGTATCATTCTTGTTTAAAGACTTCTTCTCCGGGGACAACGACGTTCATCTTAACTGTAGCCTTCAAACACGTGACTCTGCTGTGTGTAAGGAGCCCAATGTACTCTCTCATTAACAGTTATATGAACTACATCATATCAGTGTGACAGAAAGAGACACAGAGGAACAGGGATGGGGGGGGGGAGTGCTCAAGAAGACTCTTGGACCATGCAGCACTTCTCACACAGGCCTATTTCATAATTAATGGGGACATACTTCAACACACCACTGAATAATGAAGAAGTCGGGGGCCTCAGCACGGCAGCAGGATGATCGGACGTGACGACTGAATATTTCAGGAGAGGCTAAGCTTTGTCATGCGGCGATGAGGGCCAGTATATACACTCATGCAAACATTTAAGCAGCTCTTTTTGATAAAACTCTTCCTGCTCTGCATACAAAGCAGGTCAGAAGGTTTTGGTTTCAGAAGGTGTTGCCAGATGTTACAGCTGGAGAACCAGAGTTAAGGTACGGGGACGCTTGTCTGTCTTGGTTTTAATCCTGCTGCTGTTACTTCGCTGTGGACGTTCGAAGGGATATTCAGTGACTAACTGGGTCAAAATCATGAGAAGCAAAGACTGCTGCAAGACACCACCCTGCACTGTCATCCCTGTGTAGCAGAAGCCGCATGAGCAGCAGAGAGCTAAAGGCTGCACTGTTTTACAGAAACAGGAAAAATGAGGTTCCCATCAGAAGAACGAGATGTCTGTCTTGGTGCTGTCACACCCGTATATGTCCATACACACTTGCTACAAAGCCACAAATACTGAATCTTTTTAGGAAGGATGACTAGACTTGAGATTCTCAAAGGTTTTGAATTTATTTTCAACATATTAGGCTGCAAGAAGAGAAAAGAGATCTACCTGTAGGTGAGGACATAATGACTCCTCTGATCACAAGAACCATTCTCACACATTGTCCAACTGGGATACGTTGTTTTTAATCAAATCATAGTGAGATTAATCTATTCCTCATTTTGCTGGGAGACCCCTAAACTCCCATCAAGGACCCCTGAGTATCCCTGAGCCCCACTTAAAGACCAATGAGCTGAGAATTCACAGCATCTTCTCACTTCAGTGTGAAAATAAACAGGATTGTGGATATGAGAGGGAAGTAGGAGAAAAGGAGCCAACTTACCGAGGTCTCCCCGGTAACGTTCTTCACCCTGGTATCCAAGAAGTCATGAGCCATTTCCTCCTCCGACCGGATCTGCTGCACCAGCCGCTTTGGATAGGTGACCTCGGTTGCGGTGTCCCTGTTGTCTGGCCGCCCGGCCGGGGTAAACCAGTCCCATATGCCTCCGTCTCCATCCTGCACCGGGCTCCTGTCCACACCTGCGGGGTAGTATAGTACAACAGGGACACTCATGGGTGTGCAGTGGGCTTGGCAAGGTATGGTGACACACCTGAGCCTGGGTGAGGCTACATTTGATATGGCAGTGATTTTGTAAGCAAAGCAAAAGATTGCAGATTTAAATATCATAAGCAATATTTTAAACAAGTCACACTGAGAAAGCAATCAGATCAGTGTTTTCTGTAAACTGATGGTTCAGTGACCTAATTTATCACACTTGACTAATGATTTGTTCTATCAGCCATTTCTCTATTATAACACATTTCATTGATAATGGGTTTTCAGGCTTTAATGGAAATAAATAATGCTCTATACTAGAATGACGCCCATTTATGCACATGCACAGGGGCCTATATAACTTAAAATCTAAGAAATCATCAATCAGGTTGAAAAACACATTGCATTGATGTTTGACAAGTTATGACATAGTGATTTGACATGTTTATTGGAGAAAACCCCTTTGGCAAAATGGTTACGGGTACGTTGGATATATAGGTTAAGGGGGCTGCGGTGGAAATATGTTGATGCAGCAAATCTACCGCATCGGAGAGCGCTCTCAGGCCAGTTGGCAGGTTGGAACCGAGATCTCACTACAATCAAATCACAGCCTACACCGGGGTTAGAAAAGTGCTGGTGCAAGGGGGAAAAAATGTGGATGCAAAGGAAACGAAAAGGCTGCTCCCGCTCTTCACCCCTTCTCTCTCTCTCTCTCCTTCTCTCCTCTCTCTTCTCTCGCTTACCTGAGACTGCAAGCCTCTCGCCCACTGCAGCAAAGACCATGAAGCACCACACCGCCAGCATGATCTTCACATATTCCCCGGGATTACAACATCGAGAGCGGCAAGATGTCACGAACCCGGCCGGTGGAGAGGAGGAAAAAGAGCAAAAACCACTGCACGGCTGAAATGATGGCGAGGATCCAAAGTGAATCTGCTAAACATCTGATGATGCGCGTCCTCTCATCTCTCCCCCCCTCTCTCTCTGTTTCTCTCTCTCTCTCACCACTCTCAGCTCCGGCCGCTATGGAGAATTTGGATTTGCATATCAGAACGATGCAAAATGAATCATAGCCTAGGCTTATGACGGAGATGATCAATACAGGCCAGGATATTGATAGGTGAGGAAATATGAAGAAGAACGGGAGAGTACGCAAGGCTGCGCGCGGGTGCGTATGGGTGCATGGATGAGGTTGTATGCATGAGTGTGTGTGTGTATATGCGAATCTGCGGTATGCGGAAACGGAGGATGGGAAAGCGAAGAGAGATGCGATGGGTCTGCGGGTGAGGAGGACACGTGGGACCGTGGTACCCTCCCTCATCCCGAGCAAGTCTCCTCCTCCCGTTGCCATGCAGCTCCGCGCAGGGAGAGGATGCGACAGCCCCGACTGCTGAAGTGCACGGTCGAAGAAAAACCATGAAAGGGATTAGGGATTAATATTCATTCATTTTTCTCAAGGTATGGGTATGAATGGTATCCCGGATAGTCGTTATATGAAGACTACAGGTCTGCAGAGGATGAAGGTGTGTCTCGATCGAGGAGAGACTTTACAGTTGAACGCAAAATCACCCCGACAAACACAGCAGAGGCCCCTTGACTGTTCATAATGTTCTAACAAAGACTCTGTTTCTGTAGTAAACTCCTCAATCAGTTCTGTAATTCAAGTTTTCTAATAAAACTTGTTGCCACAGGGATTTTGCTGTATAATTTGCTTCCTTCTCATCTGTGAAATATGACATAAAGCCAATTATCGAGTTCTGTAACCTCATTTAGGAGTGCATAATGTTATAATCATCTCATTGCTATCAAGAAATACCTGCTTCAAGTAGCCTATTATGATGATAACAGTAGCAGGACTGATATCAAAGTCATTAAAACTTGAATAATCAGATATCTATTCTTTGCAAAAGTTAAGATTGCCCTAGTTGCATCTCTAAAACTTTTTGTGATTATGTAAAGGAGATTATTTCCCCCTTTTTGATATTTACTAGAGCTGGTTGCCACTTCAGGCAACAGTTACACATTTAGATTTAAAGCTTTCATGGACCCTGTAGAAAAATGAAAGAATACGAATGTTTGAAGTGTCTTGGCAAACCAAATTACAGTTACATGTTGCTCACATGTTGTGCTCCTTCCCTTGAGTGAATGCAGGAATGCGGAGATCATGTTTAGTAACCATGAATGGATCATAAATGGAGTTCTGTGAATCCGGAGACCTGCAGCAGCGCTCTGGGTGCTGCTGTCTAAACCCTGTGACCTGCAGGATTGGCTTCCTTGATGCAGTTGCAGTCTTCCAAGCAAGCCATCCTGCAACACATCCTGCTAATGGAGGCACATTGTGCACTGACAGCCCTCTCTGAATATTTCATCTGCCCCCCTTTGAGACTAACAGGGAGCGAGTTATGGTGGGGGGAAAAGACGGAGGGCAGAGCAGCAGGAGTGAGTGAAGCATCAAGGGCCAAATATGCACTCACAGTGCCCCTCCTCCTTAAAAAATAAGCGCAGAGGATCCTTTCGATTCGTTTCCAGCCAATAACTGAGTACAGATTGAACATATCCACTTCCCCTTTCAGTCCAGCCACTAAGAGTATGATAAGTAGTGTGATTGTAGTGCTGGACGTTATTGTTTTCTTTTTTTCACTTAAGCTTTTTTTTGGCATTGCCTTTACTTCTTAGCAGGCAGTGAGGAGGCAGAAAGGAAACAACATTGTGGTTATGTGGCGTACCCAGTAACCATTCGGCTACCAGGCCTCGCCAGGACATCACTGTTTTCATCTGAGAGATGGTTACATCTGATCACACAGTTCAGATGCAGTCAATTAAGTATTCAGAAGGGGTACAGCTGAGTAATTCTGCAGTGAGAACTGCGAGGGGTCTGAGCTGCAGAGAGGAAAGGATGGCTGGTTATACGTTACTTTGATGTTTAGTTATTAGGATCTGTGGTCCCGATGGTCCAGGAGATCTGGAAGATTTTCTTAAGGGCCTGGTATAATTTGATCTACTAACATTGTCCACCTACAGCAAGGATCGACCTCTACGTTGGCTGTTCCTGAGACAAAACCCTCAATTGTAGAGTTTTTTGCCATATTTGACTGGAGGCCTTTCACATGACAAAGTTTGGGAATTGATGAGGGAAGTCTCAACCATTTCCCTATTAAACAGAGACACTGTGTAAAAGTGACATTGCTGCATATTGACAAAATACACAATAGGTCTTAAGCCTTGGAATATCGATATTAAACAAGTGTGAAAAGCTGAACATCTAGATATACAGTCTGTGTGTAAACCTTAGTGCCATCATTCTTGTGTGATAGAGACACAGTACCCTCTGCTGTGCAAATAGCTGTATCACACTTACAGCAGTTATTTGCAACTGCATCAAGTCTAGAGCAGCGACGATCAGTCGATTAATCAAATAGTCAGTTGACAGAACTATTTTGATAATCAGTTTATCGATTTGAGTCATTTTTTATGGAAAATTCTCTGTTTCCAGCCTCTTAACCCATTAATGACTTGTATGTTAAGGAAAAGCCCCGCAGATTTTTGTCTGTTAGAGGTGGAGACACAAAATTTGCTGTGGAAACTGTCAAGATGTGGCTACGCATGTTTATCAAGCCTGAACTGGCAGACAAAGTTGATTTTCTTTTAAAAAAGCAAAAAAAAAAATTAAAAAATCACAAATATGATAACATTCATTTGACATGCTAAAGATCATATTTACCCTGAATCAATGAAGTTGTTTTTAATCAAATGGTACCAAACATTTCATATAACTCCTTGTAGTTTTTGAGATACAGCCATGTCTGCATCATACTATATTTAGTCGTTAGTCACATGAGGTTACTCATTTTAGTATTTTTCACAAAAACACTAGTGGAAATATAGATTCCTATGATCACATGTTCAAAAGCACTTAATGACCAGATAGACTCAAGTAAGAATTATATATAAAAAAAGATTTTCTAATGTGCTATTAGGGAGAAATGATGAGAAATGTAGCTCCATGACCATGAGTTTCAATGCATTTCTATGGGGTTTATGGGTATGGCTGTACCCTTCTGATTAACTAATGACCTGTTTCTTTTTGAGGTGTCTCAACCACTAACACACACACACACAGGCAACTTTTTTTACAAACACCTTTGGTCTTTGAAATGCAGGTGCATGTACATTTTTATTCACATATCTCGTTTGTTGGCCGCTGTTAGTCTTGCTGGCAGACACAGCGGAAGAGGTGCTGCAAGTGAGAAACGGCTAATTCTCACAAAAGATCGACTGTTCAGGAGGTGATTGAATTGGTAACATCAGTTGACACTGAGAGGGCAGACATTTATATGGAGCCTCCAGACTGTGAGAGTGGTGACAGTGGAGATGAAGAGATGGGACTTGACAACTTGTCAGGTCATCAGCTAGATGTTGTAGCAGACGTGATCCACTACAAAAATGTCATGACCAAAAGGCCATGACCAAAGGCAAGAGAGGCTTCAACCTCCAGATAAGGAGCTGTCACCAAGCAAAGAATCATTGAGTGCTGTTATGGATGATACATTAACTTGCTATACAATTACATAATCTAAAGTTTTGAAGTTAAATGTTCCTCATAATTACAGTTTGTATGAGTTGCTGTTTGTGAATGACTGAAAATATTTTATGCATCACATTTTAAATGCATTACTTTTGAATCTTAAAGTCAGATATTTTGAAATGCAGTTGAATATAAGCTACCCTTTGTGTTTGTGTGTGTGTGTGTGTGTGTGTGTGTGTGTGTGTGTGTGTGTGTGTGTGTGTGTGTGTGTGTGTGTGTGAAAGGGATTGGGAGACAAAGTGTAAGAGATATTGAGTTGAGTTGAAAAATTGAGATTTAAAACAGACATTTTATTCATATTGAAAATCCCAAAGGAATACTGTATAAAATGTCTCTAAGGTCTGATCAATGTCACAATACTGGACCAAACAAAGCAACAGATTATCATTTTTCTTTTTGAATCTATATTGTAAGAGTCCAGACTATGTGTGTATCTATCCAGATCTGAAATTCATAACCTATTGTTTAAAGGTGTTCTCATGAATCAAAAAACCGTTAGCCCCTTATGACTAATGAGGACTAGAGGATGTTAAGAAAAACTTGCACTATAGCCTCATACTTTGAGCGATTTTAAAAATTTCAATGAATTTGTGCTTAGCTCAGCTAGTACTTTAAGTGCTGTAAAGCAAATTATAAAATTCCACTGTGGACATTAATGGGTTAAATGTGAATATTTTCTGGCTTCTTAAACCCTCTGTGACAGTAAACTGAATATCTTTGGGTTGTGAACTGTTGGTCATGACAAAAAAAACATTGATCAACAATTTTCACAATTTTCAGACATTTTATAGACCAAAAAACTAATCAGTTAATCAAGAAAATAACAGATTAATTGAATGTGAAAATAATCATTAGTTGCAGCTGTAATGAAGTTAGACAGAAAAAGGATAAATCTTCATAAGTGGTTGTTTAAAAAAAGGTTGTGTGATGTGTTACAAAGACCTGTCCAGTCGATAATCTTCAAGTTGTAGCTTCAATCCTATCTGTTACTTTGTATTGAAATGATTTATGCTGTTCATTTTTCAGTTTTGCTTTACTTTCTGTAAACTAGTCTGCTTTACACTGTATCATTTATCTCATTTAACACTGATGCCAACAGCTGTCTGGCTTTAAGTAGTTGCTACGTGTGCTGTCTTGCTCGTGTTTCACGTTTGTTTGCACATAGCTGAACTTAGCAGATCAATTAGATTAATTAGTTTCAGCTTTACCTCTTGAGGATTGCACAGAGTTGAGTCAGTGAACACTGTCTGACTCACCTTGTCAACCGACGCTGCCAATTACCAATTAAGCGCTTTCAAGAGGCTATAAGAAAGGCTTACAAAAGCGCCGGCCTTTCCATTATCTACATATTTCATTTGGAGAAGAGTTAAGATACCGGAGGAAAGATGCTTGGTGTGCAAAGTGTGAAACCTGCCGGTGGTCCCCCACTGCAGCTGTTCAACTGCGCTCACACTGACTGTGGAGCGACTTTCACCAGGCAGTGGAGGCTGAAGGAGCACGAGACGGTGCACACCGGAGCGGTATGGAGGAGACTGAAGCTTGCAAATAATAAGTCTGCATTTTAAAGTATGTCTGAATTACTTTTACAAGTTTTAATTTACGGATTGTAAAATGTCCACAGCGTCCCTGTCTGTGCACAATTGCGGGCTGTGGTCGTCGTTTCTCAAGAAAATCCCACCTGAGCCGCCACATGCTTCAGCACAGAGGAGTGAAGCAATTCCAGTAAGTCAAACGTCCCACATTTTACAGTTGCACCTCTCAGCCACCATCTTATTTTAACTTTTTTTTTTTTTTTTTTTTTAAACACAGATGCAAATTTGCGACCTGCACGAAGAGTTTCTTCAACGCGGGCAAACTGAAAAGACATGTGCGCTACACCCACGGAGATAAAAATAAATACTTTAAGGTTTGTCTAAATGGAAAAAATCTAATTTATCCACTAGATGGCGCCAAAACGTCGCATTTTAAGCACGAGTATCTGTTGCTCTGTTGACCAATTTTCTGGCCCTTGATGACATTTAACCTCTTGAATATTTTCCTCTGCAGTGTAACCAGCCAAACTGCCCCTTGACCTTCAAAAAGCGCAGAATGTTTAAGCTGCACTTACAGAAGCATCAAGTGGCTGCTAAATTCAAGTATGTCTTTAGTACAACATTGTTTAGTCTTAGAAAAATAAAACATGGCATGGATGATTTTTGCTGCAGTGTGAAATCTGACTGTGAGGTAATGAAATGCCTGAGATCTGATCCAGATTAGTCTAACCGTGTTAAAGATTATGCACTCCCCATTTTAATTAATCACATCTTTGATGCCTGGAGTGCAGGCTCTATCAGGAGATGAATGAGTTGGTGGTTACAGGCTGAGTGGGTGTGGTGGCCCCAGTGACTGGTAGTTATTTTTACATCTGTCTGTCCTCTGTGGGGTACTTAGGTGTTCGAAGGATGGATGCACTGCCATGTTCAACTCCCATATTGCTCGCAAAGCCCATGAGAACAAGCACGCAGGTTGGTCTATTTCAATCTTAGTAGGGGGCCTTTCATCTTCTATCCCTGCAAAATTCCTTCATTTAAAAATGGTCTGTGGCTGAATTTGCATGCAACCTCTTCTTGCATGTAAGGCATCTTTTTCAGAACGAATGACGTGCATGGTACGTGATTCCTCAAAGAGGTCCAGGAGGGAGCCAACTGGTGGTGACGCTTTAATTGATGTATTCACTGGCCTTATTGTTTGATCCCTGCAGGTTACCGCTGCACTCATGATAACTGCCAGGTAGTTGAACACACCTGGGGGAAACTTCAGAGGCACATGGCCAAACACTCAGGTAAATATATTGTGGTTATAGTACAAATCTGTAATCCATCACAAGTGTTAAGGGAGAGGGAAGAATTCAATATATGGTGGCACAGAACTGCTGGATAATCATTTTGCTTTTTTCTTCTTATAGCTACATTTGCATGCCAAGTGTGTAAGAAGGCGTTTAAGAAAATGGATGCTCTGCGGCGTCACAAACGAATTCATGCTTCCCATAAGCCTGTGCTGGTTTGTCCCAGGGATGACTGCCAGGCTTACTTCTCTACAACCTTCAATCTGCAGCACCACATCCGCAAGGTGCACCTCAAGCTCCTCAAATACAAATGCTCCTTCCCCGACTGCCCACGCATGTTTGCTATGCGGGTAAGTCACATGTCTCCTGTTACTGGTCCATGTTTGGGGGTGTGGGGGGGGCATTTTCCTCGCTGTAGGAGACTCATGCATTACATTCTTTGTTCTGCTACACAGGAGAGTGTGACCAGACATCTGCTTCGCCATGACCCGAGCACCAGCACTCTGAAGGTGAGAATGACGTCAGTATCCCACCATGCATATAGAACTAAGGCCACCACACAGCAGTGAGTCAAAGCTATCTGACCATGGGGTTATTGATTTTGGATTTCTCTTGAATAAAGCTTTCAACCTGTTGAAATTCAACTTCTCTTTGCTTCTGGCCAAATGAAGGGAACAGTCAGCTTGAGGGAGTTGGGGTTTATGTGTTTTCAAAGGCTAGGTGGCTATAGTCAGTACAGAGGCATCAGACTACTTTAATATTATCCTAAAACTTCTCTTCTAAGCTGCCTTTTTTTTAAAACCCCAACAGAAACGTCAGCGTCCCAAGAAATCCTGGCAGAAGCGCCTGGATGGACACCATCTTCCCCTTGTGGAGGAAAACCTGCGTCACCTCTTCGCCCTGCGCATGCGGGTCTCCCGACGTACCAAAGTGGAAACCAACCTCTCAGGCCTCTTCAACGAACGCAAGATCCCTCATTATGTTGACCCGGAAGTCAACCTCCGCAACCTGTTCGGTATCAAACAGCCTCGTCCTTTGGAGGAAAAACCTGAGGTTGCCCCACTGAAATGTTAAATGAAAATGCATCCAGACTGATGTGCATTTTGACTTTAAGTTTGAACTTCTTTGAAATCTTTTCAGCATTTAAAATTGGACTTTTTTTCTCTGCAAGAAATTGGGTCTCTTTGGTTAGTTTTTCTAAATGTAGCTGACATACATTAAAATATTAATTTCAAAAGTTATTTGAATGTAACTTGACATGGATCAATGATCGAACTCTTCTTTTTGGTGAATATATATAAATCTTAATTGAAATGCTTTTTGTAACACATGTTGACCCAATAAAATGAGTTATATTTTGCTCAAAGTCCTCCTGTTAATGCTGTTTAACCTTCCATTTTGAGTGTTTAAACACCACTGGACGTCTGCCCATCAGTAGCAGCTGCTGGAGAGCGGTATCATCTGGACTTGATTTGTTTGTTCAGTCTCATTTAACTGTAATAGAAAGGGCTTCTCATTGTTGGAACTATCAAACAGCTGTTCTCTCCAGCATCTATCTCCTTTGCTTGCTTTGGCTGCACATATTGGTTGACATTTGCTGAACATGTTGGAGCTCATTAAATATGAACAAAGGACTGCACATGAGTGAGAGCTGAGTCACAGAAAGCAATGTCACTTTGGGGGTGGAGTTGACTTTGAACTCGAAGTGAATGAGTCTCAGCTGTCTAATCAGTTCAACTGAGATTAAGATACTGAAGTTTAGATTCAGACTCATGAACATTTACAATAAAGGGTATAGCATGTGTAATTTCAGGAGTCTAAGTAAGGTAATGATAAAATAAATGGTAATACTAAAATGAAAAATTAAAAATCAATTTACAGAATGGAATAGTTTTGAAGTGGGATACACCTTGAAATATTGACTACAAAGGAAATACAAAGACATGAAGTGTATGAAATATATGAAGGTGACAAGTGCAGTAAATTTATTTAACATTGGAGATGGATTCAATGCACAATCTTAAGTCTAGTTTGCTGAAATGTATGAAAGTGACCAGAGCAGGGATTAAATGAGGGATGTGAAATGTGGAGTCCTGTTTGATAACAGTACAGCTCAGCTGTTTAGTAGGGCAGCAGCTTCTGTGTCTGCTGGTGGAGGTCTTTTTCTTGAGGGAAGAAGTTCAAAGAGTCTGTGTCCAGGGTGGGATTGGTCAAAGATGATCTTGCTTGCACGCTGCTTGGCCCTGGAGGAGCCACGATTTTGCCACTAATGATCTTCTCAGCTAAGCGAATGTCCTGTTGGGTTGCTGCTCTGTACCAAACAGTGATGGATCAGCACTGCATGTGGCAGGTCTTCAGATGCCTCAGGAAGAATGTTGTCTATTGGGTCTTCATGGTTATACAGCTTATGTTGATGTCCCATTTAAGATCCTTGGAGATGGTGGTGCCGAGGAACTTAAATGACTCTACAGCTGCAACTGTGGTGCTGTTGATGGTGAGTGGAGGGAGGGAGGGATAGGGGGGCTCTCCTGAAGTCCATTGCCAACTCTACTGTCTTGAGGGTGTTTAGCTGCAGGCTGTTATGGCTGCATCAGGATGTTAGCTGCGCCACTTCCTGTCTATATGCAGACTCGTCCCTGTCATGGATCAGAACAATAACAATTGCGTCATCTGCAAACTTGAGTAGCTTAAGGAGTAGCTTATGGAGGTGCAGTCATTTGTATACAGACAGTAGAGGAGAGGGGAGAGGACGCAGCCCTGTGGTACTCTGATGCTGATGGTCAAAGGGGTAGAGGTGTGCTTTCCCAGCATCACATGCTGCTTCCTGTCTGTCGGGAAGTTAGTGATTCACAGACAGAGAAGCTCAGGCACAGTCATCTGGGAAAGCTTGGTGTGGAGGAGCTCTTGCACAATAGTGTTACATGTCAAGCTGAAGTCAACAAACAGGATCCTGGCGTGGGATCACCGGCTGTCCAGATGTTGGAGGATGAAGTGCAGGCCCAGGTTGACTGTGTCATCCACAGTCCTGTTAGTCCACTATACGAACTGCATGGGATCCATCAGGGGTCAGTGATTGATTTAAGGTGGGGAAAGATGAGTCTTTCAAAAACCTTCATGGCCACAGGGGTCAGAGCAATGGGCAATGTGTTAATTTTCAAAAAAAAAAGACCACTGAATCTCATAGTTCCTCTAGGTTTTCAGTAGAACTGGAACTAACAATTTTCAGTGTTGGTTATTCTGGTTTTCTAAATGAATAGTCTACACAATTCCAAAAATAGTGAAAAGTTCAGTTTCCCAGAGTCCAAGGTGACTTCTTCAAATGCCATGTTTTTGACAGACTAACAGTCTAAAACCCAAAAATATTCTTTTTCACAATGATCTAAAACAGAAAATCTACAAATCATCAGTTTTTGCTTAAAAAATTAGATGATTAAATAATCATTGAAATATTTGCCTGTTTTCTTACTAATTGTTGCTGCTCAAGTTTGCAGCAGGTCAGACATTTGCAGACATTTGTACATTTTGCTGCCATTTAAAAGCAGCTGATGGGGGAAAAACTAGATATATATTTAAAAATCAAAGGTTCTGAATTCAAAGTTTCTTTTTCAGCTCTGTTAAACAGGTCATTTTTTGTGTTAAACAATTCCCTCTTTTTGGTGGTCCAGTGGAGCGAGGCGGACTACATTTCAAAGCTTCAGCTAAACTCTGTAGCAGCCTGTCAGTTCGAGTTCAGATGGTGTCTTCACTGCTCTGCTGAAGGTCATCCTCTTGGCTTCGCAGACTCAGGCTACCTTCCTTCCTTCACTAACTGCTGCTCTTCTTCTTTAGGTTCCATACATTAAAATATTGTACAACCGCTGACCTGCACGCTCTGTCAAGTTGCAAGGGCTTCACACGATAGAAACGAATGCCACAGCAGCTGTCACTGTTACATCCATAATTATCTTTTCTGTGGTTATTGTGTATCTTGTTCCCTCGTAAAATGACATTTACAAAGGGCAGATAAAAGCATCAATTAGACACTGAGTGCCTCTTAGACTTGCTTTCAGAGTCAACAGTTCTCCAGTGAGCAGGAATTTGAAAGGATGGTCTTGTTTCTATGGTGATGCAAAACCGTAAACAAGGTTTTCTTAAATCTTTGTAACGTTCCTTGTCTTGTCAGTGGTGTTTATAGAACAAATGGGTCTGTTTTTCAGGCTTTCAACAGGTGTAGAAAGTACCCCAGTGATTTGATGTTCCTTGTTGACTGCAGAGTTGATAATTGTTTTCCACTGGTGCCACAAAGTCCCTCAAGAGTGATGATGCTGCCTGGTGTCATAAGGGCCAAGCAACACTATCAAACGCATGGTTAACCACACCCTCACAATCACGCTCTCACTCTCTGGAAAGGCCATGGCAATTATCCACATACTGAGAATGACCTTTGGTGTGACACGCTGAGCTTGATTTTTGCAATATGTGCATCACAGAGCAGCATGAAGAGAAAACTAACCAGTATCACAGAGACTGGGTTGCAAAAATGCCACATTCATCTTTTGATTAGCTCCAAGAAACATTTAATAGGTGTAAATTTTATTCAGGGAAAATCAATTCACATTATTTTATATATGTTTTTAATCACTGAAGACATTTTAATCACATTGGACTAAACCTTGGTGATCCCATCATATAACAGTCCTATATGTGGAATAAATTACACTAACCTCACGTTTCTAATCAAATGTAAGAGGTCTAATTAGCTTCTGTGTCACACAGACTGTTCTAATGACTGAGTTTTTGACAGGGCTGAAAGGTTGTCGATCCAAATCCAAACCGACACTAATGTGGTTTGACTGCTAATGTTGGTAATTTATACGGGAATTGTGTACAGACTTTATATAAAGGGTGACCATTTGTCTTAACCTGTTGACAGCTCCAAAAGAAATCCCCCCAAAAACAAACAAAAAAAAGAGATTTCATTTCAATATTTAAGGTGGACCTGTGGAGATGGGACACTATTCTGGAGGCCATTGCACCTGTAAGGATTAAAACAATCTCCAGTAAGCAGAAAGCATCATGGAGAAATGCTACATCTGTAAAAATCCAGAGAAGAGAAGAGAATATTTGAAAAAACAAATATCCAGATTCACTACAACATCTTTAAAGAGAGACTTCATATTAATAACTTAGAATTGAAAAACTCTAGACAAGCCTTTTTCTCTGACATCATCCATAAAAATATAAATAATGCACTCAACCTATTTGCTGCTGTTGATAGGCTGACAAACCCCCCAGCACAAAGAGCCCCCTGAACTCCTCTCTTCCAATAAATGCAACGAAATAGCTGCTTTTTCAGTGATAAAATTCAAGGCTGAAAGTTAGAGCTCACCTCGACTCGCTGTCGTTGAAGGCTAAAAGTCAAGTCAGAAACCTTGTGGTGTTATTATGGACTCAGACCTTAACTATAATAGTCACATCAAGTCAGCCTTCTGCCATCTCAAAAACATAGCCAGAATCAGAGGATTCATGTTCAAACAAGACGTAGAAAAACTCATCCATGCCTTTACATTCAGCAGATTAGACTTCTGTAACAATCTTTTTACAGGTCTCCCCAAAAAGGATATAAGACAGCTTCAGCTCATTCAGAATGCAGCTTCAGACTTCTAACTAGAACTAAAAAAGTGAATCACAGACTTGATTTTAAAATATTACTGCTAGTTTTTAAATCACTGAATGGTTTGGGGCACAAATACACCTCCGACTTGCTTTCACACTACAGACTACAACCCTTGAGGAATCTCAGGTCTTCAGGGACTGGTCTACTAACTATTCCCAGTGTCAAAACAAATCATGGTGAGGCAGTATTTAGTTATTAAGCTGCTCATTGTTGGAATAAACTTCCTGAGAATATGAGAAACGCTCCAACCTTAACTACTTTTATTGTATTTTTATGCCTTTAAATGTCTTGTGCCTTGTGTAAAGCACCTTGAATTGCAGTTATGTATGAAATGTGCTATACAAATAAACTTGCCTTGCCTGGCCTATTCCCTGATGCATAATCAGTTTGTGACTCATACAAAAAGTCTATTTACATAATTCTAGCTTTGCAGTTTTGTTTTGCAAGCAGTGTATGTTTCTATGGCGCTGTTTTTCCCACTCAAGGGCAAAAATGCACTAATAAAAAATTTGAATCACCTTGATACCGTCATGAATCATTTTCTCCCAGTGACGACAGCTTCTGGATAAAATTGCCTCCACCTACGGGAACAAGTACTCACTGAGTGGTTTGACAGGCCACAAAAATGATTCAAGTAATGTCTCAACTTATAGCATTTTACCACTAACACAGCAAATACTCTTACATATATGTAGGTGTTTAGTGCCTTGTAGTGTTGTCCAAGTGTGTACAAACATTATTACATTACAGTCATTTGGTAGATGCTGTTGTCCAGAATAATAGCTAGATGTCATCAGAAATTATAAGTGCATCCCTCCTAAACAAACAACTAAGAGCATGTTCAGGGTACATGCGGATGCAATAACATGATTTATAGAAGACCTACAATAAATACTACTTTTCTGAAGCCAATTTGTTTTTTGCATACCTGTTTTCACCCCTTTATCAATAAAGCCTTATTTTTTGTTCCACACAGGATATATTTTTTTAATTTGGGTAACAATCCACATCCTCCTTTCCCAGTCTGACTCATAGAACATCCAGGAGAAAAAAAAAGAAAAAAAAAAAAAAAAAAAAAAAAAAAAAGGAGGCAGTCACAGAAAGAGAAAGACGTTGCTTGAGAAAATCCAGAAACAAGGAGATAAACTGAAGTAGGTTAACCATACAGCCGTCATGCCCTGATTTAGCCTGCTTCCTCCAGAATAGATGACCCAAAACCTCTTCTCCCCTCCCTTCTCCTCCTTTTCCCATGGCCCTGTTCGAAGAGAGCTTTTTGCAGCTGTAACACAACTACACGCCTTCTAAACTGACAGGATTAACAAAATAACAATAAGACAGAGAGCCTTCTGCGCAGGTGTAAACATAGTCTGCTCTTCTGTCTGCTGTACACGATGCAAGGAGGGTTAAACAACAATGGCCAAGCATAAATTAAAAGTGCTTGCTAGTGGGCATACAATTCTCTACAGTGACAAGGTTAGGCAAGACAATATGTTACTGAAAAAAACAATTGTAAATTATGTTTCGAAATTAGGTTTCTGTTGCTCTTGAAGGCATAGCTCCAAGGTAACACTTAAAATTGTATGATCTGACAGGAGTTTATGTGTATTTTTCGTACCAGTGGATTGAAAATGTTGCACAACCGTAAATACAAAACCGTGAAAACTGTTCTGTCAATAAAATACAAAATACAACCAAGAAGCTCTCCTCATGACACATCCTGTTACATTATTCTATAAGGACTTCACCCTGCCGACCAGACAGACCAACATGACCTTCAAATTAGCCCTATATTCTCCACACTCCTCATCACTGACCTCTTGGCAAACTTAAAGGATAGGTTCACCATTTTTCGGGTCTGTCTTAAAGGTGCAGTATGTAGAATTTAGTGACATCTAGTGGAATGAACTTGGAAATGGAATATAATATTTATAAGTATTTTAATTAGTGTACCTGAAAATGAGAATTGTGTTTTTGTTATCTTAGAATGAGCCCTTTATATCTACATAGGGAGCGGGTCTTCTTCCATGGAGCCCACCATTTTACACTGCCATGTTTCTACAGTAGCCCAGAACAGACAAACAAAACACTGGCTCTAGAGAGGGCCTTTCATATTTTTTGTGAGTTTCATGGCCAGCGTAGGTTTTCCTACACACCTGGAAGGGGGTCAGGGGGTTTGGTTAGTTGAAACCTCACTGCTAGATGCCACTACATCCTACACACTGGTCCTTTAAAAGAACAGTCAGGTGCCCGAATGAACACTGAAAGAGGTTTTTCTCACTGTAATAATTCATCCTGTTCATACAAATGCATTTAAAAGTTTATCTGAAACTTAAATGAGACTTCAGCAGTCTGAGTTAGTCACATTAAGTGGATATCTACCACATTTACAGTCTTTTTAACATCAAATTCCCTCTTTGTGTTTCCTCGGACAGTGTTTCCCTGTTGAGCTGCGGTGGAAGTATAGTAACAAAAAGAGACTTTGGCACTAAAAAGACTGTAAAGGTGAAAGATATCTACTTGAATTGACTAATTGACTAACATCACCATTGGTCACTGATGAGAAGGTATATCTTATATGTAGTAAAGCTGTTTCACTGTCTTAGCTTAGCCACACTTTTAAGTGTTTGTTCTGAGTTAGTCAAAGTGGATATCTACCACAGTTACAGTCTTTGCTGTAAAAAAAATCCTCTTTGTGTCTCTACAGTGTTTTCCAGTTCATCTGCAGTGGAAGGATAATAACAAAAAGAGGGACTTTGGCACTAAAAAGACAGTAACTTTGAAAGATATTGACTTCATTTGACTAATTTGGATGACTGAAACATCATATTAGCTTCAAATAAGCTTTTCAATCAATTTTTGCACAGGATGAGGACTGTGGTTTCCATGGTGCAGAGCCGCACTTCTAACTCACTGAGCCTCGAAAAGCCTGAGAATAGCTAAACATAAGACACACTGAGCAAGAGAGAGCATGACAGTGAGAGGGAGAGAGGGAAGCTATTGCTAACTGCTAAGCTAAAGTAATTAGCAGATCTGAAAAGCATGTAAACAACTGTGTGATTAGCGAGAAAGTCGCTAAAAGAAGGAGAGAGCTAAGAGTGCTTGAGCAGAACTAGTATATATTTAAATGTACAACAGGTAATAAGCTGCAGTAATGAAGAATATGGCAAAATTAAGTGAGTTGAGATGCAGAAATTCTACCAGTGACACAGAAACTTCGGTAACATATGAGACAATAAGCTTAGTGCAGCACATCATGTTGTTTATGATTGGTTCGTTGAATTTATTGCGTAATTTGCATTATAAATGCCAAAGCATAAGCACGCCCAATTCAAACCCAATATCAGGAAAGTTTATAACAACTTAAATGACAATATTTCGAATTTGGATTGAAACTAATTTCTAATACTTTTTAGATGCTTCATAAGAATCCTAAATTACATAGTTAGAAGGCTGTTGTGGATTTGTGGTTTCCAGTGGCTTTAAAGCATTTGAGTGTGCTCAAGCAATCATGTCTCACCTCATGTTCCTTCATGAATGTTTGAACAGTCTGAAAGGGACATTTTTTTCCCCCCTGCCTCTCAAAGTTAATAATTATTTGTAACCTTGACACACACATATAAATCAGCTACTGAACAAATGGTAGCAGAGAGGCTTCAGAGTGACACAGTGTATTTTTATTTATGCTGAAAAAAATTTGCTTACATAAATCCGTCTGCTTCACAAAAGTGGCTATCGAGGCAGGTGGTCCCAGTTCCTAGGAAACTGGAGCAGGCGCAGCAGTGTCCAGGACGTTGAAAGTCATCCAAAAAGGAGTAGATTGATGGTGTTTGTTTTAGGACTCCTTCAACATTGTGTAAGGAGTTGTGAATTCAGAGAGCAAGCTTTTCTGTCAGCACATTTAGTCTACTGGCATGACAGAGGAACTCTTGTACACTTGTTTTTACTCATCCTCGAGTTGTAAACGTCCCTCGGTGACCTACCATCAACAGGAGGCTGTTTATCATCTTTTCTTGATCATTAAATCATGTCACATTGTACATCAAAGCTCTCCTTTGCCTCTCTGCTGTTTGTCTTCATGGTCGTTCTTTGTCTTCTGCTTGGGATCATTTTGTTTGGCGTAATATTCATTTGCAAATTTTCCAGTGCTTCCTTTGTCTTTGCGTCTGCAATTTGTGATCCTTGCAGTGTCCTTTCATGAAAAATGGTGCAAACATGAATCCATGAAGAGGTGTATAATAAGGTGAGTGTATTTCTTTGTCTCAGGAAGAGACAATGTGAACGGTTATTTATCTTTCTGCATAACAAATCGCTTTGTGTCTTGGTATGGTACAGATTATATAGTGTGCTTCAGGTAGCTCTGCAGCACCAGATTAATGCGAGACTGAATTGCAATGAGTCACATGTCCACAGGCTGACAACGGATTGATGGTGCAGGTTAGAAAACCCATATTGTTCCTTCAATGTGACAACCAGATTTGCATAATACAGTCATGAATGTGAAAAAGAAACTCTCAAAATGAAACACTGACATGATTTATCTTGACAGACTATCAGAGTTATTTCGATCGGATCAGATGAGATTTTCTTATCCGCTGATCTGTGTTGACTGAGATGGGACCTGATTACCAGAGATGACAATTTAGGGTTGATTACACCTCCTTTTGTTGACATCCACATCACAATATCCGACGCTGTCCTTATTTCCCCGTATTCATCGTGTTTGCTGCTCCATCTATCAAAACTTGACTTCCAATAAGTGTTCTGTGCTTCAGTCAAGCTCCACTAGTAATTAAAAGTGCTGCAAGAGAGCAATCAGGAAATGACAGGTACCTTGTTTTACAACATCTTCGACTTATCTCCTGAAAATTCTGGTCATTTTAATAATTCATCAAGGCTGACAAATAGTGAGAACTTGATTAAAACGACCTTGCTACACTCCATATCTCTTTCCTGGTTTCATTCATTTTTCAATCAGCCATTTGTGTTACTGTGTGTTTACCCCTGTCTTGCATCTATGTGTGAGAGTACGCCGAAACAGATTGATTTTAGCCTGCTGTTTAATCGTCATAAAGCAAAATACACACGAACAGCGGGTGAGCCAGCATTCAATTAAGAGCCATGTAATCCTGAATGATTAGTTTACATGAGCTCAACAGCACAAGAGGAAGAAAAGGTTACAGTGACATGAAGCAGCAGTCTGAGAGTCGCCTGGTTTGATATGCATTTTTGCATGAAAGAAACTTTATTGATCCCTGTGGGGAAATTGAGTTTTTTTTAAAGGAGCAAAAGTAATTCAGCAGGGATCAAACAAAGTGGAAGTTAAGCACAGAGCATGAATACAGAAACACAGAATAGAAGAAAAATATATAATCAAGTAGCAGAATACAAAGACCTTATGTCAGGTTTTCTCAGCCTTTTGGGGCATGATGAGTTCATTTTTGGTTCTCAAATTAGTCATGCATCAAATTGAAGTTTCTAAGTTGTTGTGTGAATCTGAGCATGTTATCATTTCTGTTCTTTTGAGAAATACAGATGAGAATGTTAGTCAGAAATTGTTGTATGACATGACAAGAATAAACTGTCACTCTCAACAATTAACAGTTTACCTGCAGCCTATGTGTCTGTTTCTAGTAATGAGAATATAGCACTCTTCTACCGAGACAGTCATTAGGTCGGTAATGCAGATGATAAATGGCATTGTCACTCTTGTCCTCCTTTGCTTGTTATCAGATGGAGAAGTTACAGTAAATCCAGCAGAGAGATACTGTTGCAGCAATTCAGCAATTGTCAGGCAGCCAGAGAACAAAGTGAGTTCATCCTCAGCTCAGTCGGTACAGTCTAGGAATGGCAGTGGCTGGATGCGGAGGAGTTCTGTAAAGGCATGCTCGCGCTAACGTCAACGTCAGAATCATAAATGTAGCTGTTGGTGTTGATGGTTTTGACTTGTGTAGATCGTATATGTCACTTTACAAACAGAAAGCAACATTAGACGTGCTGTAAAACACAGGTGTTTAGGCACTATCTTTGAAACTATAGGCTATTTTTGCTCTACACTTGTGTTTATAACTCTACACATTATCCACAAAACCTTACACCAAACTAGCATAACCTTATACATCTCTTACAAAAGCAAACAATTCTTGCAAAACTCTTCAAAGTCTTTTTAATATATGTGTTTTTGCATCAATGCAGTACATACAAACCATTGTTTGGATAAGCACATGAAGCACCGACTACGTACTGATAGTACAAATAAAAAACACTCGTGGCTTTTGCCCTGTGTGCAGGGCATTGCAGTTTGCAATGAAGTTTTATCATACATGTAGTAAACACACATACACACAGGTATCCAAATGTGTAAAGTATGGATGTGTACTCACACAATCAATAAAAAATAAAGGGAAAAAGTTCATCCACATCACATGTGATGCTGTCTTGAGCTAGACAGCGTGGAGAGTATCACCTCCTGGCCTTCCATGACCCCTGATCGATGCCCCCACAAACCTCCATGATTGCTTGTAGAAGGGGTATGAGTCGGTGGGGCTGGCGATCATGCACCTTCCAAGAATGGGGAGAGACTGAATGCGATGAAAAGTGGATGACCTGTGAACCAGTTGCAGACCAAAGCAGTCCGGTGGAAACTAACATTGTCCCAGATGATAACGTACCTGGGCTGCTCTGGTTCCTGGTCATTAGGAATTAGTTTACTGTGAAGGGTATCCAGAAATGTGATAATGCGTGCAGTGTTGTATGGGCCAAGGATTGCATGATGGTGAAGGACATCGTTTTGACTAATAGCCGCACATATTGTTATGTTGTCACCACATTGTCCCGGGACGTTGACAATGGCACGGTGATGATATTTCTGCCACGGCCCCTTGTTTTTGCAAGGTTGAAACCTGCCTCGTTCACATATATTAGCTCATGATGTATTGCATCTGCTTCTAGCTCCATGACTCTCTGACAGATACAAGACAAAACAACGTAGCACAGTATGAAAGACAGGTCAAGTCAATATGATGTAGCTCCACACACCTCCAGATCCAGTACCAATGATAGGATAGTATAGCTTACCTGTACATATTCATATCTCAGTTGTTTTGCATGGTCTGAGTTTTTTTCAAAAGGGACTCTGTACAGATGCTTCATCTTAACTGTATTGTGTTCCAGTAGACGAGACAGTGCAGAAAGACTCACTCTGTTGACCTTTTGGAATATGGTTTTATCTGCCGTTATGTGCTCCTGCAGTTCTCTAAGTCTGATGCAGTTATTTTCAATGACCTTATTTACAATGTGGGTCTCCTGCTCTGCAGTGAGCAGTGGACCTCTTACACCAGATACTGGTTTTCTTGCAGCTCTGTAAAAAACATTTGAATGGTTTTAATGATAGATAGATACTTCTCATTATGAAAGTACAGTGCATATTACTGTACCAGTAAGAGTACAACACCTACAGTTACTTACCAGTTCTCATTTTCTAAATATCCGGATGATACCTGCAACAGTGTAGCCGCTCAGATTTGGTTGAACCCGTTCTCCAGCCTCCCTCATGGTCATCCCATGGTTGACAACATGGTCCACTACAGTCACCCTGATTTCATCAGTTATTGTATTCCTGACTCCCCTTCCTCTCCTTCTCCCCCATCCCACTTCACCTCTTCTGTCCTCCTCCTCCTCCTCTTCATCTTACTTCTTCACCTCCTTGTCCTCGTCCTTGTCGTCCTCCTCTAGTTTTACAAATGTTTACCTCTGGCCTATTTATAGCGCTCAAGCTCTGATTTGTAAGTGAACTCATTATCTAAGAGTGTTTTCACGTTTCAATGTAGAGAGGCAATTGGTAAAATAGTGTAGCAACGTAGAGACCAATGTTTACAGTTTTGCCAGACGTGTGTTAATAAATTGCAAACTGAGTGTAAAGCAGTGAGTTGTGTTTACAGTTTTGCAAATAGTGTGTTATAAAATTACAGACCGAGTGTGAAGCAGAGAACATGCAATCAGTTTGGCACACTTGGTAAATGCACTGGCTACAAGTGTTAATGGTTTCAGAGATAGTGCTTCAAGAATCACTGATAGTGTTTAAGCATTCAGGAAAAACTGTGAAAAACAGACACTGTAGGATCACTGTGGTGTTGCTGAACTGACAGTTTAACCAAGTATGTAGAAGTAATCCCTTTGAGCAAAAACCACTGCCTTCAGACTGCTCTGAACGCTCCGTTTCCAATGTTTTTTACTACTTTCAGCCCGAACCGACATCGACTCATGATGGATTTCTTTATATAGTCATCTGCTCCACAGAACTGATGTAAAGATGGGACACAAGAGGTATTTTTCAATTTGTGCAGAAAAATATGCACAAGCAATGGAGGAAATGGTTTGATAAATTGGGAGTTACACTTCTTTCTTATCGAGAATTAAATGAGAAGATTGATGCCGCTGTCAGGCGTGAGAGTGGTATTGATTTTCTCATCTAACCCTCACAAGAAAGTGAATGTGTATTTCCAAAATGTTCAACTATTTTTTAAAATATTGATGTAGTTCCAGCATCTTGCATAGACCCTTAAGTTGAACAACTTTGAGAGAGAAATTTGAAGGTCAAATGGCCCACTAACACTTTTACCTAAAGACGGACTTGCACTGTAAATGAGAGGCATTTGATGTAAATACAAGTATTTTATATATGTGTATATGTGAGAAAGGAAATCAGTTTTTAAGACTGAGACCCAGCCTCTGAAAAACAGAGAGGTGCTTCTTTTTCTTCTTCTTCTTCACCACCAGGCGCTCACAGTTTCATTTCATCTATTTGTTGACTAAAGTAAAGGTCAGCTGTGTGGAGAGAACGATGACGTGAGTTGTTCACTATAACAGCTTGTCAGTGTATATGTGTGTGTGTGTGTGTGTGTGTGTGTGTGTGTGTGTGTGTGTGTGCTGCAGCAGCTCTTGCTCATAGACCAGTGCTTCCCCACCAGCGATGCCTCTGGCTGCACACTCTTGGAGAGAGAGAGAGGAGAGCAATGAGAAAGAGAGGGAGGGAGAGGGGGAGAGGGTTCAGCGGAGTGGCTGAAGCTCATGTTTCATTAATAGGGCATATCATGCTCTGTGTGTGTGTGTGTGTGTGTGTGCGTGCATGGGGGGTATGCAGGGTCACAGTTGACTTTAATTAGAGGGAGAATGTGTTAAACAAATGTAGGACAATCACTGATTCACAGGAGCAGCATAGCGTCCATATTAGTCTACCTTTAATCAGCGCTGATCAGGGGCAGAGCACACTGGGCGAGCTGATCCCCGCTAATGGTATGAGACACTGAAGAAGACTGATGAGTCAGTAGCCTGTTTGAAGCATCAGTCATCGTTACGGACCGAGCGCTGAATCACAGTCAGACCTACGTCTCCTGGTATTATATCCCACCTGTCATTACTGTCTCTCTGTCTGCAGAACTTACTGTTGAGCCTTCACCCTGCTACTGACCAACAGTTACACAAGAATAAATTAAGCCTGCAGAAAAAGCGGATGTGATACAGTGATAAAGACACCAAAATCTAGCATATCAGTGCTACATGCTAACATTTGCATGCACATTCTTAAGAGAACTTGAATTTGTGAATGTATGAATGACAAGACATGACATGACATGAACGCGGCTTGCGTTTCGCAGTGTTTTTTATTAGAATAATGCTTGTGTTTATAAATTCTTTGAAATGTACTATTTTGATCAATATTAGGGAAACAACCATGTAGTCATTTATATCCATGTAATCTCTCAGCTTCTAGGCAGTTGGTTATTGTTATATTCTCCATATTTTATCATTAGTCTTAGAAAACGTGTCAACTTGTTTGCATTTTAGACTTCTATTATTCTACAAGATCTTCAATCAAACTGGATGGATCCAAGACAACCCTCCAGTTCAGTGTGCAAGCATCTTACTGCTTGAAGTGTTTATGCAGCAGAACAGACAATCCACTGGACACATGAGTGATGGTGTTTATGTTCTCTTTCCCTCTTAAAAGCAAAGTTGACAAGTGGTTCCAATCTCACCCAAAAACTTGGTTTATCCTTCCGACGGCTCTCTGTTGCTTCGTCACTCCTTAATCCCTGATTAACGTGCTCGCATAGCTGGAAGGAAAGAGGTACCATGTCTTCTGCATGCTTTGTTTTGAAGTGATGAGTGAGATGAAAAGACAGTCGGCGCTTCCCCGGTTAAGGTTGTCTATTTCGCTTCTTATTGGACTGTGTGCACATTGATGCGCCGCAGCCTCGAGCTTTGTGTGCGTCTCTGAGAAGAAAACTGTCTTGCATTTGTCTCTCCTTTATGAACTGGAATAGTGGGGGGATGTAAAACAGGAAAGAGATGATAAACTTCAACCCCACCCCTGTGCCATCTGTAAACAACATGTGACAGCATTATAAATAGCTTTTTGTCTCTATTTCTCTCTCTCTGTCTGCTTAAACTGTATATTTATTTGTGCGTATGTGGCAGCGTGACGTGGAAGACAGATTCTCGCACTGTATTTGTTCATGTGTGGGTGAAGTAGAAAGGGTAATGGTATGTTGTACTCACAGCTGAAGAAATAATTCTTTATGCTTCTGTCAGCCAGCATCAGTGACAGATCCGTGTATGTGAGCGTACGTGTGTTTTAGCAACCTGTGATTACCTGCTATTCTTAGAACAGCTAATTATTTAATCAGCTCTATTTTTTGCAATTGGATTCCCTTGACAGGTGCTTTTGTCATTATTTGCTTTGCTTCGATAATCGCTCGCTTCCTCCCACCAGAAACAGAAAATGTGAAAATTGCATACTTATAAAAAGAAACACAGAGGAAGAGAGCCTCTATGTGTGTGTGTGTGTGTGTGTGTTGTGGGTATGTATGTATGGGTGGGGGCTGAGCGAGGCTGCTCAGGATTCAGGGAAGGAGATGGTGAATGTATATGTGGCTATTCCACCCGTGTACAGCTCTCTTTTATAACTGTAATTTATATTGTTGTAGTTTAAATGACTGTTATTAGTGCAAATGAGGGATTAGATTAAGGGATCATTTAAAACCTTCTGTTTATGATACATATTCTGTAGAAAGCAGCGGCTTAATGCTTATTAGTTCCAGCTTTTACCAAATGTCGGTTCTGATTCTTTCCATAATTTTTTTTAAAGAGAAAACCATTTTATTTTCAGCAGCTTTAGACCACCATAAACATCATCATTGGTCACAGATGAGAAGGTTTATCTTATATGTAGTAAAGCTGTAATCCGTTAAGTTATTTTTGTGCAGTGATCACATTTCACTGTCTTAGCTTAGCCACACTTTTATATGTTTGTTCTGAGTTAGTCAAATAAAGTGGATATCTTCCACAGTTACAGTCTTTGTAGTATAAAATTTCCTCTTTGTGTCTCGACAGACAGTGTTTTCCTGTTCATCTGCAGTGGAAGGATTGTAACAAAAAGAGGGAATTTGGCACTAAAAAGACAGTAACTTTGAAAGATATTGACTTGATTTGACTAATTTGGATGACTGAAATATCATATTAGCTTAAAATAAGCTTTTCAATCAATTTTTGCACAGAAGGAGGGCTGTGGATTTGGTCTCCCATCACTTACATTGAAAACGCTATATGAAGTCTATGATTTCTAATGGTCAGTATGGACAGGAGGAATGATTACAGCAAGAAAAACATGCTTCATTGTTCCTTTGGGCTCCTGACTGTGGTTTTAGGACAGACTTGAAAAACCTTTAAAGCATTTGAGTGTGCTCAAGCTATCACGCCTCACCTCACTTAGCTTTTACTCCGGCTGATTGTGTCATGAATGTTTAAACAGTCTGAAAGGGACAGTTTTGACCCCCGCCTTGTTGCTTTCCTGCCTCCAGTCAAAGTTAATTCTGTGTATCCATGACACGTGCATTTAAATCAACTACTGAACAAATGGCAGCAGAGAGGCAGCAGGTTACACAGTGTATTTTTATTCATCCTATCAACCTATCCTTTAACAAATCTCCAATTCTAATTCAGTTAAGAACTGGATACTCAACCATAAGAGAGATATCAAACTGCTAGACTGCTGAAGTTTGCAAAAAGGACCACTTCTGCCAGATTATGTCATATCATGTCATATGCGTTAACATATATTTCATAGCTGGAACTGTGAAATATATGTTAGCAGTAATCAAGTACTCAGAAGGTGAACAGAATGATGAATGAGTCCCTTTGAAGCCAGAGAATCTCAGCTGCTGTGGACCGAGAAAAGGCTGAATCCGTCAGGGTCAGTGCGATACTTCTGTCCTGTCTGTAGCCTCATGTAATGAAACCTGTGAAATATGGGGAAAACAAGATTACAACCATTCATCCAGTTCTACGTCTTTGAGGAAAAGACTTGTCAAAAAATGATGGTTTGAGATTGGCTGTTTCACCTTGACGGTCAATAGCTCTGAAGTAAGTTTCTTTTCTATTTACTCTCAATTAATGCTACAAGTTTTTTGCCACCCGCTTAAGACACGTTATATCTAATGCAACTGACACACTGAAACAATTAGATTGCCACCGAAAATCAATTTGAACTGTTGAGCTGCTCACAGCGTGATGATGTTCAGCTGTATAGTGAGATATTGGCTCACAGCTGTCAAGCAAAACTACATCTAGTTTGTTCTTGCTTCTCATATTGTGTTTCCTAGTCCACACCCAAACCACACTGGACCCTACAGAACAAACAGCTCAGTCACGTCAGTTCAACAATGGTAATGAATCTGTAAAAAAAAACAAAAAAAAACAAACAGTTTGATGTTCATGTTGTCTACAAAGAGCCACATGGCTGAGAGATAAAAGACAAGGAACACAATGCACTGTGCAGCAGCTGTTGCTCTTTCTATCTCTTTCTCTTTTCTCTCTCTCTCTCTCTCTCTCCTTTTGTCATTCTCTGTCTGTTCACCTGGACCGGGACAGAAGGCGCAGAGGCTGTTAGTCCTGACACTTGCTTGGAGGCACCATGAAAGGTCATGAGACGTAATAATAACAGCGGGGGACATTCTGAATAATGATAGTGGACATTTATTATACAGGAGCACAAGCAAACCCCTGCAGGGTCTTTGCAGGGTCGGCTGGATATGACGCTGTGCCAGATTTCAGAAATAAACACATTTACACCAGGCCTTAATTGTCACCCTCCTGCCGCTTTACTACCTCAGAAACTCAACGTTAAGGCCAAGCCGGCACAGCCAGCAGAAATGAGGCATTATTAATAGGCAATTTCACTTTCAACAGCTTCCCCACCTCCTTAGATTTTTCTCCGTAACCCAATTAGGTGAGACCAGTGTAGCCTCCTTACAATAACTTTAATCATAAGTAATGTCAAAACAGGAGCTGGAAGAAGAGGAAAGGAAACAGACAGTCATTCCGTTGTTTGCTTCTCTCTGGCGTAACTCAGAGCCAGACTGATGCAAGTGAGAGAGAGCGATCAGCAGGGGAGGCATTCACAGAAAGTGATAGGGGCGAGAAGGACAGACAGAGAGAGAGCCTGAGCCAGAAGATTAAGAGAGACAGTGAAAGACAGGGGAGAGTGTGAGGGTCTGCGTCGACGTCTGTGAAGTGACAGTAAGGAGAAAGGCAGGGAGTGATCGAGAGAGGCAGATCAAGCCAGAAAAATGAAATGAGAGGATTAGAGGAAGGAGCGAAAGATGTGACTGTTCAATAACGCTCTCCCACACTGGCAAAGTTTCATCAGCTCGAGAGGACTTGACGTGCTCTGAGTCACAGCAGATGGGCAGCACTGTCAAGTGATAATAGAGGTATGTAGCAGCCACTTTTGATAGTGAAACTTAAAACATCGACCGACTCAAGATCCCCTCTGTCAGGACACGACTATGGTTTTGTTAGCTGGTGTCAGCTTTGATCCAAAAATCAGCCGTTGAACACAGTGACCAGCAAAGAAAGTGAACATTTCAGCCAAAAATCTAAGTGTTGCAATTGTTTGTCTACTGTAATGTCAGAACACCAGCAAGTTAGCAAGTACAGCTCCATGTCAGAATGTGAAACAGCTGTTCAGAGCTCCAAAAGGTCCAAAAACAATAACTGGAAACAACATCAGCCAACAGCATAATCAAAGTATTTCAAAGCCAAGTTTGCTGTCTTTTTTTTTACTGCATCGTGCAATAGTAGCTGCTAAAAAGCATTAAATTGTCAAAAAGTAGAAATAAATGTACACTAATGCAGTCTAGCAAAAACACAAGGAAAAGCACCACCTGTCAAGAAACTATTCTGAAACTGTCATTGATGGGGAGAGGAGTGAGTACATGTAGATTTTTTAAAAAGAGACTAAACATTTTAAGTTTGAGCTTGTTTTAAGTCAGTGTCAGTTTGTGTGATGACTTCACTGAAGCCTTAATGTGAAAATGGGGTTGAGTTGTAATTTCTGTCAACAGAGAACAAAGACAGAGTTCAATTATGCTTTCACAAACAGCTTGTGGAAAAGTCAGACATAAATATACATTTCTAAAAGAAGAATTAGTTGATTTTCTTGAACTCCTCTTGCGGGCTGCAGCTCAACCCGTAAATACAACATATCACCTCAGGTGAACGTGTTAGCAAACCGTTGCCTATTTACATTCACAACATTTGCAATCACTTTTGCTTTAGCTCTTAGCATTCAGCACTGTTAAATTGATAAATGCTCCACTACATACACCAGCTAGTTGCTAACTTTATCTATTTGGTGCAATGTAGGTAGCATGGGTTTATATGCAACACCTTGCACATCATTTGACCCATTGTTAATAAGAAAATATGGATTAGTGCTACTGAAAACACAAATGTTTAGCTTTAGAATTCTTGACTTATGCTACATGACGTATAAAAGTGGGAAATATTACATTTCTGCACTTTTTTGGCTATTGAGAGAAGTCTCACCTGTTCAGCTAACACTCAGCTAACTTGCTGTGCTAATGACAAACAATTTTTGCTATTGAGTGAATGGACATTTTCATTTTTGGTGTAAATCAAAACCAAAAAAATAAAACCAAATCACTCTTGGTTTTCTGGATTTGTTTTCTTTGTTTGTTGTCACTACCTTGTCTCTGGTTTATGTATCTGTGTGTGATTAAACAAAAAAGTCTGAATAACTCTCCCTCCAGCAGCGTATTACGTGCTATTTATACTGATACTGTGTTTTGAGCATCATTTTGGCATTCCTCTGTGCACAGCAGTGTGTTTGTGGACGGATGGTGCATTATGCATGGAGGCCACTGAAACTGGCCATTAAAGCGGTTTATTTAGGAGCTCCCTGCCATGTTTGGGCTAAATAGGCTGCGAGAATATGATTACAGATAGACAGAATAAACCAAAAGCTACATGCCTCCTGTTATATAGATGTACGTGAGCAGCATACACACATGCAATCATGCACTATATTCTTTTAAGAGTATTTTCAATGTGCCTGTGTGGATAACAGGATGTGACAGGCTAGATATACATGAATAGCAGAGAATGTTTTGCAAAGATCTTTTATTGAGGTATGTGGCCAACCAATGACTTTGGACATCCAAACACATACTTTTAAAATTTAACATACTTTGAAATCTGAAAGGTGTGAACATGTGACATAAAACTAGGCGTAATGCAAGATAACAAAGTGTTTACATTAGTAAAATCATAAATCCAGTTCTGCTCAGATACCATTTTTTCCCCAGCTCTGACGTATTGTTGATGCTGCTGTTGTAATTCTCAGTTTTTTCAGTTTTTTTTTTGTTTTGTTTTACTTAAGGAACATCTGAAGATCTCCATGGTGAAGTGAAGTGAAGTTGCAGGTAAAGTATATTCAAATATGACAGCAATCACATGTATGAAGGCGATACCTCAACGAAACTTATTCAGATGACACAAAATGAAGTGCTATTGTTGTTATTACACAAAGAAAAGCTTATTTGTCACAGTCTCTAAAGGCTTTCACATATATTGAAATGTAGACTAAAAGGATTATATTAGCTCGATCTCTGAGCTCTCAAAGAAGACAGATGAGTGAAATTATCTCATAATTTGCAGTGATGCCGTTCTCCTGCTGCTTTCTGTCCTTCAATTTTACATATTTGTTATGTTTGTGATGTCCTCCTCTCTGGAACACTTTTAAAGAAATGTATCAACTTTATTAAATAAGCAATGAATGTATGAATCGATCGAAGTCTAAACCATCAAAAGTGTACCTAGATACAAGAAAAAAGTGGCTTCGCTTTATGTCAGAAGCGACCAGTCACATCAATACCAGAGGACAGGAGAGGCCAAACAGGGTGCGGAAGATGGAGAGAGATGAAGACAGGCTGACATTTGATCAATGATGACTCGTGCACCCGTGGGTACAACACTACCTGCATGCACACACTGACTCATAATGGTTCAGCACTCGTGTCATTCCTCTCTCTGCTCCGTCTCACTGCACCTCCTCCTCCTCCTCTTACTCCTCCACTTCCCTCTCTCTTTCCCTGCGTTCCTCCTCCAAGCTGTCAGTGAAACTTAGACTCCTTGTCATGGTCAGAAAGATCCCCCATTGTGTTGTTTTTTCTGGCAGACTGGCTGCAGTTTATATTCAGCTGTTAGAGCACTAGGAACGGCATGTTAAAATGCTGTGCAACGCTTGCAACACCCGCTACGGCTCTTCAACAGGTCTCTGCTGTAACAAACAGTTTTATGCCTGCAGAGCTCATGTCATGTGAACACAGGCAACCAGCTCCTGCCACTCGTAACTGCTACACTTGGAAGATGTTGACACTCTGTTTGTGCTCGCAAGAACCAGCCAAATCAAGGAGGACCACCCTCCCAGTTTTCCTAGAGAGACTGGTTTCATCATCTTTGCTTAAAAAACAGTAAGACAACAAAACATAGACTCTTGACAATTGCTGCTTTTTCTTAGCAGTCAACATGAGACATTACACCAACATTTATTAAGCCATGGATATGTCATTAACCAAAACAAAAAGGACAGGATCTTTTTTTTTTTCAAATTTTCCACCAGTTGATTTATGCTTTCTTACCACAAATTAAAAGATGCATTTTTTTTTTTGCTCTATATTTTCATTGTTATTTTATACTAAAAAAGTCAGGGGAAAAAGTTTCGGAGTTTCCTGTGAAAAGAAATCATCACAGCCTCCAATATTCCTTTGAAAATCTTCTCATTTCTGCACAGAAGTTGGCGCGTGCAGTTATTACTCAGCCTGACGCTGCTGAGGATTTTCGTATCGCGTGTGTACCCCCTTTCATCTGATTCTCTTGTCTTTCTGAATGGCAGTCGCTTTCTATGGCTGGCAGTGGTCGTCCTTGGCGAGTGCCTCATGTTGTCTGTACCAGTCTGCACAAAGCTGATATCAGTCCCCAGGACAGAGACTCTGACATGAGCAGATAGGTATGAGACACATGGAGTGGGTAGAAACAAGAAAAGGACACTGACAGAGGCATCATGTTATCATGACAGGACTCAGCCTCCTCCCAAGTTGGTAGACAAGACATTTTTTTGATGAGGAAAAACAAAATCTGAACCGGCATCCAGCAAACATATTTAAAGCATTTTTGACTTAGATAGAAACATACATTTTTGTATTTGAAAGATAAACCTACAGGAACACTAGGATGCTGAAAAACATCTCCCTTCTAAGAGCAGGACTACTGTATAACTGCACACTCTACTGAAGACTTACAGTAAACCAATTCAACTGGAAACCATGTTTTCATTGTGGGAACCCAACTGGGCTGTGGTTCCAGCTCTTTGCGGGTGTGTGTCCAGTTTATCTGTGTTTGGTTTAAGTCAGTCAGGACTGGTTGGAGAGGCTGCGGCTGAGGGGAGGTAAGGGGGGGAGGGGTTGATGGTGATAGTTTGAAGATGGGTGCGTCCCAGGAGGGAGAGGAAGAGGAAGGATGGTGATGTGCGCGCAGAGGTTCAGATCTCCTCGATGGAGTCGGCCGGGACAAGCCCTCTCTTCTTCCCGCTGCTCAGCTTCAGGAACACCTCGCCGTCTTCTCGCTTCCCCACACAGATCTAAGAGACAAAGAGAGAGAAACTGAGTCGCTCTGTTTTCTTTTTTTTCAAGTTTTGTCAGAAAAATATGTGAAAAAGTGCCATTTTTTTTTATTGTATTCCTGCGACCTTGCAGAAGATAAAGCAATCACAGGAAATAGATAGATGGATGAAATCCTGTCATTACATACTGAGTAGAGTGACTTCCACTTCCCAAAATGAAAAAATGAAAACAAAAACATTAGAATAAGTCAGAGTGATAATATTCTGGTACCTGGGATTCCCTCACGGCCATGTGTCCTCTATCTCGGTTGCCGGAAGCGCCCTGGACGACTCGCCACACTCTCTCTCCAGGCCTGACCCTCTGCACAAAGTTGGCAGGGAAGAAGCCGACTCTGTCACCGCTCTTACCCTGAAGAAGAAATGTGCACAGTACAGTTATTAACATTTGGAATTTATCTGGTTGCCGTCATGACTATTACTGAACATGCTACAGCATCAACTTCGACTTCTCAGGTCTCATATTTAAACATTGTGTTATTCTTCGGGTGCAGCAACACTTCTATGTTGCGTCTGTCTGGTTTTGTATAATTTTTCAGTGGGCGTTGGCTGTTTTTTGTATACAGATGATGATTAGTCTATTTCCACTGGATGAACATGTTTTTTTTTTGACAAGCAGAAGTCCATAGAGGCCAAATGTTCAGTTGTTATCATCTATTTAGTGTTTCATTATTAAACCAAAGAGGCATTTTTGTAGCCATCCCTGTCATGAATAGTAATGAGAGAAACACAAACACTTCCAAACTCTTAGTCACTTCTCTGTCTGCACAGTGATAAAATAATGGCAGGACACTGCTCTAGCATCACTCAAATCAAGGTAATAATTGTTTTGCAAACAAGTGAAATTGTTTCGCCTGAATGTCAGATATAATAGTTACCTGGATGTAACTCCAGTTCTAGGAGTTCGTGCGGAGCCTCACAACAGACGTTGCTATTAGTTTACACCTACGAGACTCCACCTCAGGACCCGTGAAAGGATCTTTGCACTCACCGCCCAATCAGGAGGTAGCAACCACGCAGCATCCTCCCACTATAAGACTCCAGCGTCTACACTGCTCGTCTCCCTTTGAAGCTCAGCAACACTTGACTGGGGCCAGCTGGGCTTCTAGTTAGAGGGCTCCGCACGTACTCATAGAACTGGAGTTACATCCAGATAACTACTATTTCTACTTTGTACGTGCTCTGCCCTCTAACAGGCTTAGCTAGCATTTTTTTTTTTTCCTTTTTAATTTAGTGCAGGATAAGTAATTAACATAAATTGATTCCAAGGTAAATAATTAACATAAAAACACATATGACACAGGAGAGTGCAAACGGGAGAAGCAACAGAACCAGACAGTAACCCGAAGCAAAACAACAAGAACAAATTAATAAGAAAATAAAATAAAATTTTGGCTTAATACTAGATGCACGTTTGGTGTGTAGGTGTGTTTTTTTGTGGGTAGGTGTTGTGTGTGTGCGTGTGTAAGGATATAGAGGGAAGAGAGCAGAAGGAACAAACAGAGAAGAGAGAGAAAAGGAAAGAAAAAAAAAGAAAGCTGCAGTGCTGTTGGGGGGCATCTCTGGTTGGGTCCCAGGGATGAAGAGGCACCAGGGGAAAACCAGGATGGGTCACAACAGAATTTTTTGTTTCTTTTTTTTTCTCTCTACTCCTATCTAACCACATCTTTTTATAGTTTGTTTGCTTGTCTATCCGTACTCCCCTTTCTCTGCTCCTCCCCCTTCCTTGCTCTCATTTCTAACCCTGCTTTAGGTCACTCCCAGATCTGTAGGAGGTTGCTGGCCTGTTGCATTGTTCATTTGGGTCTGAGGAGCATTTAAAGGGGGATTTAACAGGGAATAGGCCCTCAGATACCAAACTGTCCAAACCAGTAAGGACCCTTGAGCCCCCTCAGCCACCTGGGTCCGGTAAGAGATGGTCCCATCATGCAGAGCTATCTTTTGGTTTTTGGGAAATTAAACTTGACAGAAGATAGGTAAATAAGTAAGCAAACCAGTCAGTAAATAAAATAAGTAATAAATAAATTAATAAAAACAAAAATCTTCGTCATCCAATTAACGTGTAATAGCAAAAAATAATCACCATCTGTACAAAAATCATCATTGTACCATTAGAAATAATCAGTGTAATCATTTTTAAGCATAATAGTAATTATCACCATCATCATCATCCCCAATCTCAACCTACCAATAATAATCTATGTAATAATAATACTAATCAACAGCATAATCATCATCTTGTAAATTGTGCAATATTGCTAATAGTGTTCTGTTTAATAATAATAATCCCATCCTAATCCTCATCCTACCAGTCTGTGTAATAGCATTCATAACAACAAAAGGAAGAAACACGAACAGAATAAGAATAAGAAATATAGGAAAACAGAAAAAAAAGAAAAGAAAAGAGAGTATTGAAAGTTAAACGGTTTAGAGAAATGTGCGTGTGATAGAAAATTGGGTTAAGAAGTAAGAACACATTATGATAATAATGATGTTTCACAAGAGCAGTTCAGAGGGAAAGAGAGTAAAAAAAGAAAACTGAGGGAGGGATAGATTAGAGCGAGCTGGTGGGGTCTGAATGTGTGTATGTTTGTTGGGAGTATGTGTGTCAGATTAAACATTTGTAGGGATCACGGTGTATGTGTAATGGCAGATATGTGTGTGTGAATGATGGTGTGCATGTTTATTGTTGATGGTGGACATGCAAAAAGAGGTGAAATCGGTGTGGAAATTAAGAATTTAGTATATAGATAAATGGATTCCAGATCCAAGACAAAATCAGCGGTTTGTTTCTTAATGGAGGCAGATAATTTTACCATTGATATGTATTCGATTAGTAGATTTTTTCAGAGTGTAATATTAATTGTGTTCCTTGATTTTGCTATTGGTTATAACTGAAGGCGAAGACCGTTAGGGTTGAGATGCACTCCCAGCTGGGCCAGTACTGACACTAGTTCCAACCCAGCCACAACCAAGAAACAGCAGAGAAGAAGAAGAACTTTGACAAATGTGAAGACAAAGTTGAAGACCAGGAGGCGGCCAATGAAAAGCGCCATAGAGGACACGACAGGGTTTGGGGGGCCGGGGATCTGACACCACCCTGTCTGTTCAGGTAGGCCACCACCGTGATGTTGTCTGACCTCACCATGATGAGCTTCCCACTCAGTTGTGAGGCATAATGGTGAAGCACCTTCTGCAGGTTGATGTGGCAGTGGGAGCTTAACCATGCGCCTCCCATGTTGGCCTGTAATGAAGAACACACCCCAGTTGCACCCCTTTATGAAAATGGCCAGGTGAGTCCCAAAACATCACGTCCCTCCACGCCAGAGTTCATGCTGTTTGCCCCAGCTCAGGTGCAGCCAAAGCTGCGCAAACCAATGTCGGAGGTTTCTCATAAATAGCAGCCCCAGGCACACCATTGGGTGGGCTGCTGACATCATCCTGAGGAGTGACGTGACGCTCCCAGCCTGCACAGAGGCCGTGGATCTCATGTGTTAAGTCAGCCACTGTAACGCCTCCACATGCTCCTCTTACAGGTGTGCAGTCATGGTACGGGAGTCTAACTGCAGACCAAGGTAGGGCATCTGCTGGCTCGGCTGTAGGGAGCTTTTGGTAGGGTAGATGGAGAAGCCCAGCTGTGTGACGTGTGATCAGAGCTGTGTGGGATTCTGCCTCCTGACGTGATGCAGCAAGAATCAGCCAGTCTTCTATGTAGGTCAAGATTCTCACCCCCTTCTCCCTGAGCAGCGCCAGCACCATGTCCACACACTTGGAGAACGTGCGTGGGCATAGAGAGTACCTGAACAGGAGATGGCAATACTGGGAGATCCATCCTCCCACTGCAAAATGCAGGTACTTCCTGTAGTGGCAGTAAGGAGACGTTGACGTACGTGTCAGACAAATATATGGATGTAATCCAGTCACCTGGCTGGATACATACCAAATGCTGTCTGACTGTCAACATGTGGAATGGTCTCCGTGCAATGTGGCTGTTCAGGACATGCAGGTTCAGTATCGATCTCATGCCCCCTGATTTCTTGGGAACCAGAAAATACAGGGAAAAGAAGCCCCTCCGCGCCTCCAGCTGGGGAACCGTCGATGCGGCCCCTTTTCGGGGGAGTGCGGCTATTTTCTCCTCCAAGGCTGCCCTCTTAGTGGGGATGGAGAGAGAGGTCTGAAGTATGCTGATAAAAGGAGGAGGTTGGCGGCAGAATGAGATGGTGAAACTGAACTCGCATGCAATACGTTCTCAAGGTGGCTGAGTGAAAAAGGGATACAAGCAGCGTAGGCTCTTATAGTGGGAGATGCTGCATGGTTGCCACCTCCTAATTGGGTGGTGAGTGCAAAGATCTTTTCTCAGGTGCCGAACGGAGCCATGTAGAAGTAGTAAACCCAATAGTGAAGCGCATTAGAGGGTGGAGCACAAATGAAATAGAATCGTTTTCGACACATTTAAAGAAAAACATTAACAGCAGATTACGTCGATTATGACAATGTCTGCGTGTGCCTCATTATGCAGCAATATTTCCCTGTTTATCATCCTCTGCACCAGGTCGTAATGGGTTTAGTAAAGTGATTCATAAAATATACATTAATAATGAACACATGACACAAATATTACAAACATACATAATTTAAAGGTTCCTCAGAATGGCAATGTTGATTTAGGGTGTTTAATGACTGCTGCTTCACTTCAGGCTACATAGGTTCTGGTAAATATACACCTACTGATAGAAGACAGACAGACTTTAGTTAAGACTGGGTGCAACTCCCTTTTTCTTTGACTGACACACACACACACACACACACACACACACACACACACACACATACAGATGCACATTTATTTCCATTGGGACCAAGTGAAGCTCATTAAAGACTCAATAAAGACCTCTTTGAGGCTGCAACACCAGTCAAGTTCATTATGTTAAAACTCTTTTGGTAATTTTCAGAGGAAATTATGTTCTATTTCTGTCTGTGGCTGCCTGCATGTTTATGACAGGAAAAAATGGAGCAGGTGTTATGCATTAAAGGCTTAATTTAAAGACTTGAATTAACACATGCGCACAATAAATGTACACACACATTTGTGACTTGACACACATTTCTGCGCACTTGAATACACATTATACACAGAGGTACGCATCTACACACAAACCAACAAGCACACACGCACACACATATGTTTGCAAATGATTTATTACCCACCTTCCACCACTCCTCATTAGAGTCATCAGTGACCTGCACCCTATCACCCGGACTGGAGGAGATAAGACAAGAGAGGAGATGAAAAAAAGAGGAGGCACAAAGGGGAGGTGATTGAGGTGGAGAGGGTAAGGGGATGCAGAGACGAGAGTGGGGTACATGATGGGGAGATAAAGGAGTTGAGAGAGTGGGAGCGGCAAGGAAGAGAGAAAGAAAAGAGAGTTTAGTTCAAGCCAAGAAGATAACATTATCAAGCTGCCACAGTTACAGAGCTGTGGTGGTTAAAATGTAGACGAGCCTTTGTGTCCCTCTGCAGAGGTGACAGAGCAACTGCCATGAGGTCTACATGAAATACGACTCTGTAGCGCCTACTGCAGCAGTGAAGTCTGGACCCGATCTGCAGCCAACCTGGGCTGCATGCTAATGACGCTACCAGTTTTTTGATGAGACTTTCCAGCACACACACATGCACGTACACAGTGTACCCACTGTCCTAGATACACGGGGAGAAACTGCTGTCCCAATTGCACTTCTGTACGTTGCATCTCCTGGGGTGTCTGCTCTCACTACTGCCCTATATGATCATCGCTCACAAACACACACACACATAAGTTTGCACACACTTACATAAACTTACCAACTAGGGTGAGACCCATATACCTGAGCTGATACTTATCAAATATTTATTATTCTGCTTACTGAGGTTTCTCCCAGTAGCACAGCTATTTAAAACCTAAATTTATGGTTTAGTTTTCAGAAATATTACATTTTTCCTACAATATTCCTACCGCTAGTTAGAAAAACTCAACACCTACTAGCTGTTTTATTCATTGGCAGAGAAATACAACTTTATAATCATGTCACTATTTTCATGTGTGACTTCAGATTGCGAGACCGACGTGAGATGTTGCATCTCCTGCGTATGTGCGCCCACAACAATGATGGCAGAAACGGTGCAGTAGGTCTAGTTGACAGCGTGAGTGTTTAGATTTTGCATCTTTTCTTTGTGAAAATGAAAACTCACTGAAGAGTAGAAAGAATTAAAGTTTCTGTGTCATCCTCAGGCGATGAAGGACAAAATTTCACAGTCCTCGCTCTGTGTAAAAATACTTTCTGAAACACAGCTGAGGACAATATGAGGCCTCAACAGTCTGAATTACTCAACTCAAACGCGGTCTTCCAAAGTTACAGTTTTTATTGCAAAAATTCCCAGTTTTTGTGTTTCCTTTCTGAGTCACAGTGGAGGCATTGTAACAAAAGAGGGAGAGATTCATTTTTGCACGGAATGAGGAACCATCAATAACTATTTTATTGTAAATATGAGAATGTGACTATTCTTTTAAAATACTGTGAACCTATCCTTTAATATATGAAGAGTTTTCCTAGTGTTTAACAGGTGTGGTCAGCCGAAATAAATAATTTTAAGTTATGATCAGCACAAACTACTGTCTGTTCTTGACTTCTTTCAAATATATTTTGTCTTCAGTAGTCAGAGCCTGAGAGAAGCACAGAAACGCATAATGCCTTCATATGTTGTGCACTCACACACGGAGCTGCAGCACAGATGGCTGCTAACAGTCCCATGGATCTACCTGTGCGATAGCTGTCTCCCTATTGTGCACACATACACATCCTGCCCTCGTTTCACTGCTCTGTCCTTCCCTTTCTTCCCTTTCCTTGTCCTTCTCCGTCCTATAGCGCTTTCACTTCTATATGGGAGCTTGGTTTTCTCCGCCTGGTTTTTTTCCCACCCTCTCTCTCTCAGCCTATGATAATCTTCAGCTCTATGCCGTCTTCCCTCATGTCTGTCTGCCCTTTCATCTCTCAGTTGTTCAGTGTCTCAGTGTCTTTATCCTCTTCCCTGCTGGGAACACAGCTCAGTCGCTAGCTCTATGCGGGGACAGTGATGGGCTCCGAGTTTATAATTAGCCATCCTTAAGGGTGCCCCGGTACTGTCCTCTGCAGATGGTGGGGACATTTTTGTCCTGCAGGAACTACAGCCGGGGCAAAACACAAGGAGGAACAAAAAAAACAGACTAAAGCAAATGCACTCATGCACACACAATAGCAAAAACTCTATGGAGTGCACATTGGAGCAATATGTGCGCACACATGGTTACGAAATGCTTGCACGTACACAGTCTGTTTGGTTATTACTCACTGCAGTTCCAGGTCATTCTGTTCCTGAGGCAGAAACTTGTAGAGCGCTACATAGGTGTGGATGGAGTGAACTTCGATACGCTTGGGCACCTGGACACAGAGAGAGACACGGGGAGTAGAGGCCGGAAAGGGAGGCAGTGAGACAGAAGTACATGATCGAGGAGGAAAACAACAAGGGGTGACAGTATGCACACACCGCTCACCTCTGTAGGCGTCTGAGCTTGGCCACTGCTCGCGTCTTCTTCCTTCTCAATCTCCGTGTCAGGGACAGGGGTGTCTGGAAATGGTGAGAAATTTTTCTTAGGAGGTGCCAGGCACGCACGTACCCACACATATGCAATAAGGCATGTAATTACTCTCATCCAGGCACAGTAAATCTCTCACACACACGAGACAGACATGCTCAGGTAAACACAACATATGCATAGACACACATAGGCGTGGACATACACGGTACATATGCACATCCACATACATGATAACACAAGCACACAGTGTGTTTACCCCCTGTCTCCTGAGTTATCTCCTCCTCCATGCTGCACTGTCTCTGCTGCATCTCCTCACCTCCCTCCTCCTTAAGACACAGAGAGGGGAAAAAATAATGTGTTAGCACCAAGAAGGCGAAAAGGATTTATCTGACAGAGGGAGTAAAACTCTGTAAAATTCTGCTTTCAATTATTCAGAATGCACACCACACAGATCAGTAATTCTTATTGTTGAAAATAGACCTGCAAAGAGGTGTACTCCACATGTCATATATTTTAGTCTGATTATAATATGGTTAGATCAATATGAGAGACTGATTTTCAGACTGAATCTGTCTATGTTCTCCTGTTCTATTTACTGATATCTGATACATTTCACTAAAATTTAAACACATATATACGTGGAGACTTGAACTCAGACATAAGTCACTTTTAACTACATGTTTAATGAGGGGAACCACAGAGGCCAGTGTCATAGACGATACCCTGGTGCTCAGTTGTAACACCTCTCAGATACCAAATTGGATTTAAGCAGGCGACTAGCATGACCTCAAAAGAGAGAAATCTTTTAACAGGCTTTACATTAAATTAATTTTAAAGCTGAATATAAAGTCATCTTTAATGATATCCAGCAAAGTCTGGCAACTTTTTGCAGACAGTTTGAAATATCACTGCTCTGTGGTCTCAATACTTCCCCAGAAAGTTGACCGATGGATCAATATTGACAAAACTTTGTATCACACAGGATCCAACTGCCCTCTACTTCCGCCCACAGGGTGATGATGTCATACCAGGTTGTGTGTTGGTGACTCTGACAAACTGCCAAAACTGGAGCGGCTCATCTGTGCCAAGGACGTCCCGTAGCGCAAGGCGGCATACACGGGGTCTACACGCATCCGCGTAGCCTCTGAAACCACACACACATTCATAAGACTCACGCGGTGCCGCACACACTTATGTTCGGTTCATTTACAAACACACATGTAAATTATTCACACAAAGACACAGTTCCACACACACTACAATTAGGACTACACACTGAGATTACACTGTTTGTGCCTGTGCCAATCTGGAGGAACCGGTGGGTCTAAATATAACTGTAGTAACACAGTCAGTCCAGGACCAAAGTGACCCACTTTAGATCTGAGAGAGGACAGCGGCCAAAAGTTAAGAAGACATCAAGACATTCAAATTTAATTGATTTATTTATATAATTACTTACTGGCGAGAGATGTGTCTTAGTTTTAATAGCTGTAATATATCTGGAGCTGCAGTTGAGTAGAAAGTGAATAAGAGACACGATTTAAAATATGGAAATCCTCAGAAAGCCATCATTGCTACATTTCATGTAGATGGCGGTGCCTGGTATTATCAGAGTATTTCAGAAGTTAGGAATGACATTTTCTGCTCCTTTTCCCTTCCAACTCAACACACGAGTCGAATGGAGGGCTGAATGAGTTTTCTGTAGGGCCAGATGTGTTATGTGTGTGTGTGTGTGTGTGTGTGTGTGTGTGTGTGTGTGTGTCTGCAGGATGAAGTGATTTGCAGTTTCATATTGAGTCTCTGTGTGCTTTCCAGACAGATGAAATATTTAAAAGGAATGCTAAAAACGGAAATCCTGCAACAATTTCTTTGTACGATTAGTCCGAGTATTTGGAGGCGATAAAGCATATTTGTGCTTTAAGTTGATAATGGCAGCATGAATGAAGGACGCATTTCTGCAAAGAGCAATTAACTGCTGGAAAGCAAATAGCAGAAAAATGTGCTCAAAGATTGCAGTTATCTTTTTTATATAAACAATTATTTTTCACCATGTCAGTGACCTTAAGCTTTTCTTCTCAGCGCAAGCTGAATTTTATTTGCGATATGGCTTCAAATCTGTCTACAAATAAGCCTTTGACAACTTTAATCCCTTGTGACTAGAGCTTATTTTAACAAACTATGCGCTAAACAGATTTGATCAATGACAAAGATTGTATCCCTAAAACCATTACTCAGACTGGGTTGTCCAAAGTCAAGCCGAAACTAAATCCTTCTTTAATCTTACAGCTGTTGCTTTTGTCAAAATAGAGAAACAAGTCAAATCTGTGTATACATCTGTGTATTCGCTAGGTTATTCACTCCTGTAGCTATTAGACTCTCCCCTCATAAATGAGCTTTAATATGAGACAGTAAATGTCTTTGTGGATGGGAAATTAAAGTCTGAAAAAAATCCATCATGAAAATTTGGCGTCTGATACTAATATGCGTAAATATGAGCACAGTATTTTACCAAGCTTTTTTTTTTTGTTGGCATAACTCTGAGGACACTTTGCAATGTGTGATTGTGAGTTTGGCAGGTTGCACTCTCAGCTGGCCCTGGCGGAGTCCCAGGCGTCATGGAGCTGAGCTCAGGGTGATGACGAAGTTGTAGGTTAATTGTACCCTGATTCATGGATAGTACAAGGAAGTGACAACATGAAGTGCTAACCCCTGATTCAGTGAGGCAAACAGTATGTGAGATGAAGGACTGCATCACCTACACAAGTGTTCACCCCCACCCTGGTGAAGGCGAGATAGCTGAAAACGTTTGGTGAATAAAGCACGGTGGACTGGAGAGGACTTTGGTGACGTGTTTTCATTTTGATGGAAAGCAAAACAAGCACCCGATCACAGATTATGTAGAAAGGAAGAACAAATTCAGGTACTTTTGGGCGAGTGGATCTAAAAACAGTCTGTGCTTATACAACATGTTAAATGCTGCATTCATGAATTGTTGGCAGAATGGGAAGAACACAAAAACTTCTGAAATTGTTCCAATTTGCTAGTATTCATTCTGCATGGTAGCCTTGTAGTCACACCATTTAAATGGCCTTACTTTCTCTGTGCTATATATTTATAGTGGTTAAATTAGCTGAATCAATTGAATTGTAAATATAACTCCCAGCCACTGATTCTTTTCACCAAGTGGGAGATATAATTGCATGTCTCAGACGTGGAATAACAACTCGGAGGTTGACATGAATGTCTTTGGCTTGGCTGTCCGTATTGATATTAAGGTCTGAATGATGTGACGTGAATGCAGCATCAGTGTTAATCAGTGTTACACAACAAAATTTTAAAGTCAGAAGAACATGTCATCAACCCAAGGATAAACAGTAAAAATCCAAAACATTATATATAAAAACATAAACATTAGAGTTTATGAATATGTTAATCACATACTTTCAGAGTGTGGACCATCCGTCAGCCTCCAAGAGAAGCTGAATTTGTTCTTCCTCTTTAGCTTTTTCCACTTCATGCTCCTCGGTTGTCAGGTGAGATGGAGACAGTGCTGGTTTTATTACAGTACACGCACAAGCAAACAAAAATCTAAAAAATAAAACCAAAAAAAAAAAAAGGCCAGACAAGAGCAACATCACAAAACAAAAGCACACACAGAGAGACACCCAAACAAAACAATGCACATGTGCACACATTCTTACACACACACACACACACACACACACACACACACAGACACTCAGGTATACTCACCTTGGCTTGGCTGGACTTCCTTGACGACAGCCAGTTGGTCATTGACGAGCATGGGCGAGCTGAAGTTTCGCTTGAACGCTCCAGGCTAATGGAGGAGAGCAGAAAGCAGAATGATCTTTCCGGTTTCCATTTACTTCCTGTTTATAGGCTGAGCTGATGGGAAACCGGCTCTGTGTAGTGATTTTAGGACATTAATGGGGTCATTTTAAAAACGACTGAATCGGAAACACATCAAGACACACTTTACAGACATGTGAGCGCACACATAGAGTGGTGCGCATTTCCGCCATTGAGTCACAAACTGAAGCGAAGTGTTTGCTCTCTCTGCTGCTAATTATGAACAATGAATTCACTCAGTCACTTACTTGTGTGCACATGGCTTACACATAGCCATGGACATGTGATTCTGTGTGTGTGTGTGTGTGTGTCCACAAGACTGCAATTTCACACTGAATTAAGCGCAGTAAGTGTTTCAGCTGAGATATTGGTTTGCCTTGACTTGCAAATGAGCCACTCACTTTGTCATATTATGTTGAAGAGAGACACACTCTGCTGATCAAAGCTAATAAGTGATACCTTTGTTCTCGTGAGGGATGTACAGGCTCCGGTCTGATAACATTTTGCTTTTCGCTGCCGTCATCATTCCCCTAACCTCTCCTTCACTTTCTTTGTGCTCCTCTCTGCGCTGAATGCAGTGCTCTTAAAATTTTCCGAGTGGCTCTCAGAAGGTCTCACCTCTTGCTGCATGCTAATATCCTCTGCTCTAGAGGATAAACAAAAGCTGCAGAGCTGCATCTAAAATCACCCCCAATTTGCTGCCTAGTGGACTAAATTCACCTTGCACCATTGCCCTTCAACCAGTACCCAGGTTCAAAATCCACAAGTTAGCACAATGGCATGAATAATGCAGTGTCCATAGCATCTACATGAACTTTTACTAAAAAATTCCACAGTGTAAATCTTTAACTTTACCATGCAGGTGTCAGCGATGGACTATAGAACGATTTCAGATCAAGTTTGGGTCGTAAATGTTCATCTTCCTGGTCCCAAATAGACGACAGTGGGATTAATGTTTTGTTTCCACCACATCAGCACTTCACATCTCTTAATAAACATCGACTGCATAAACAGCATTCTGCCCTTTACCGTATGTGTCTGTGTTCTGTCAGCATTTTAATTTAAACTGCACATATGGCTTGAATACTGAGTAAGACTGAGTGTGCCCTCAGGTCAAGAGTGTTTCTGCGCTGGTGTTTCTGTGCACTGAAGCAATGGATGTGTGCAGTGATGTAGTGTTTTTTTTTTTTTAAAAAAAAACACATTAGTAGATGTTGTCATTTAATTGCATGAATTGCTGCTGTCCTCGACTTATATGACATGACAGTGATTCAACTTACGTTTGCATTTTCTGTTCTGCTGCGCTCAGCTGCCTGAAACTTCTGTTAAAATGTTAATTTCTTTTTTTTTTTTTTTACCTTTAAACTGAACTCAAGGCTTTTCCGGAAAACATATCCGATTAATTTGAATTTCAATATGCAGGTAAAATTCTGAGTCCAGCTGATCCAGGGTTATGGTAAAGTTACCATGGTAACAGTGTTTCTGCTCAGGTTCAAATCATGATCGCAATCCAAGCTGTTATTGTTGCTGGTGTTTTTATAATGTGGATATTAAATCCAGGAATAAAAGAAAAGGGAGGTCAAAGTGAGCTGAGGAGAAGAAACTGCTCACCATATTAATACAAAACACACCCTGTAAAGAGTTTTCTCTCTTTCAAAACACTAATTTGAAGGCATTTTCATTCCTCATAATGCTGTAAACAGAAATTACTCCACCTCCTTAACATATCTCTTAAACTCAGATGTAAGGTGAGCTGAGAGAAAGCTTCCTCCTTCAGCAGACGAATGTGAAAACATTCTGATGTCAAACTCTGCACACACACACATCATTGTGCACAGTGAAGCTCAAACATCAAAACTGAAGCAACAATAAGCAAAACATATTTTTGAATGAAGGGGGACTTCAAGGACATGACTTGGTGGCTTTTTTTTTTTTTTATATTTCCAGCTTGTTTGATTATATTGTTTGATGATTAATAGAGGAAGAACTCGGTTGTTATAGCAACTATAGCTGAACAAAGAGATGATCCACACACATAAACTTCACAAATCTTAGTAAAAGCACTCTGAAGTGAAGTACAGTACAAAAACAACACAGCAGTGATTGCACAGCACCCAAAATGTTACCAAATTCACTGATTACAGATAAAAAGAAGTGTAACAAACCAAGATATTCAGTCAGTGACTATGTTGAGGAAAAAAATAACAAAGTTACAAGGGGAAAATTCAATGTGATTTTCTGTGTATTCGCACCTTCCCATGACACGGCTGCTGCGATAGTTCCGAGGTGCACCACAGGTGAGCGGCCATCTTGCACGTTTTACACCGAAGAGCTTGTTTGGAGTTTCCTGCAGAGAGAGACAGACATTGGGAGAATCAGAGCAGAGGATGCACAAATGGAGGCAGCCACAAAAAGAAAAAAAAAAAAAACACAGCAGGCTACAGATCCGCACCAGGCAGAGAGTGTTAACGAAACAAAGTGGTTCTTCAGATCATATGAGCAGGTTTCTCTCTGCTCAGGTAGAGAGTGTGTAATCAAGCACTGTCCCAGTTTTTATCAAGCTGGCACTGCTAACAGAGCTGACAACAACAGCTTCATAATCAACAGCTCCTCTTCCAAAACAACTTAGAGAGATTGGAAATCAGCTGGAGATATTTCAATCATAATTGATTTGGCATTGAGTCATTTTCCCTTTTTCGTCTCTGTTTTCTAGTGTTTCAGTGATAAAAGAGTAGTGAGATTTTTTTTTTTCTCCTCATTTGTTAGGTAATGAGAAATCAACTGATGATTGTTGAATGTTTTTAAAAAATTAAGGGGTTGAATCTTTTGAATCCTACAAAATATATTATTTCTGGATTTGTTACACAGTAGATATGACACAAGAATCAAATACTTCTAAGAGAAAAAATGGATTCTGCACTGCTGTGGAGAACAACTAGAGAGCTACATAAATAAATTCACAATGCGAGCAAGAAGAAAAAACACAGGCACGAAAGCAGAGGAGCAGTTTGGAGTCTGTAATCAATCATGGTGACAGGAAGTAGATTCAGCAGTAATATTAGCAGCGACGAGTAGTTCATGCATGCAGTAAATTAGGGATGAACGCACTTATCACACACATCTGCAGCACAGAAATTCCTGCTAATGGTTTCTTCATAGTTATGGACACTGTGAGAGCTGCACTGGAGTCATATTGTCCCGTTTGAATCTTATTCTCCTTAAATGGAGTAGATAAAAATCAGCCGGCGAGATGAGATCATTTAAAGTTTCTTCATGTGTTTTTTTTTGTCAAACAAGTTCAAGCAACACTAGCTTTAAGACTAAGCTTTAAATCCTGCTTCAGTCACAAGAAAATGTTCCCACATAACAATTTTAAATGTCTTTAGCATAATAAATGATGTTCTTTACGTTAAATGGTTTACACTATGAGAAGCCCTGCCAACAAAAACATGTAGAACAGAAAACCTGACAAAACTGCAGCTAAATCTTGTCTTGCAAAAAGCAAAGAGAGTCCTGGGAATAGACTGAGCACCTTACCCACTATCATGTGCTTGCAGTGCTCGCAGTTGTTGGACTTGCGAAAGACATGGTCCTGGAAACAGTGGGTGATCTGAGGTCGGGAAGGCTTGATGGGCAGTGATGGGGAAAGGCTGAGAGAGGGGGAGTGGGAGGAGATAGAGGGGTTGGGGCTGAGAGACGGTGAAATGGACGGTGAGCGGTCGCCGACGAGAGGAGAGCCAGGCAGCATTGGAGGAGAGGGAGGCGGCGGGTCTGTGATGAAATCCGGGGGTAGGCGAGCGTCGCTGTACGACCTTTGGAAGAAGTTCTCCACACTCTTACTACGCATCATGGTCTTGAAAGACAGTGAGCGTTTTAGTCTCTGGAGCTGCACAGACACACACACACGCACACACAAATAGACAGAGACAGAGAGAAAGAGGGTACATGAAGAATAAACACAAGATAAGCAACAATCCTGCGCCACATTCGGGAGCCATAACAATTTCCAATACGCCCTCAGGAAAGCACAAGCAATATCCCGGCATTCATAAACACAACACTCGGCTCTGATCTGTGCACCATGAGGAAAGAGGATGAGTCATGAAATGCAATATCACCTCATATGGAAATATCACATTAATAGCAAATCTACCTGCACGTTCCCTTCAGTGAGACCAAGAAAACCTTTGCACAGTCACATTGCTGCTTGTGCATTTGGCCCAGGGTTAAACAAAATAAGCTTTTCCTCTTTACGTTAAGGACTGCTGTGTGTAAATGGCATTTCCTTGGTAGTGGTGGCAGGGGGGCTATTGTGATGAAACGAAACAAGACAGTTTACACAGGCTTATCATCTATAACAGCCTATTATCCTCAGGGCTCTTAATCTGATGGAGCCTGCTCATTGGCCCGATTGATTGCGCCAACAGCTCTGCACCGAGCTCACAAGGCCAAAACTCACATACCTACAACATGCAACAGTATCAAATTGCATGTATCCTCTCTCATGCATATTGATGTAACCAGCCGCGCTCGCATTTTATAAGCTGTATGGACCAAATAGTCTTATGTGATGGATGGTTGCTGCTTTTAAAAAGCCAGAAAACGTCACATGAGCAACTGACGCCCCTTTGAGCTCTGCTCTCTGCAGCCACCTCGCATTGATTGGCTAGATAAATGCACGTTTCCTGACCTTTCCCTCCGGCTCTGTGTACAGATGATGATGCTAGTTTTCTGGAGGATAGGCGCCCATTTGTTACCCTGACATGCAGTGACAGCGGGAGAGCAGGGCGAGGGCGTGGCCCTGTCGCAGGGGAAGAATGGATCAACATAGACAGACAAGCAGACAGATAATCAGTAGGCCACTGACACTCTGTGTGCACATTCTCTGTCTGTCTGCTTGTCTGCGCTCGTTCTGCTCAGCGCCAAACATAATCACTTTACAGGGACATGCTGTTTACAGCTCTGCGCGTCTGGGAATAAGATATGAAAACAGTTTGTCTGTTTGAGTTTATGTGTGAGAAAGTAACACATGGAGGTAGAGCAGGAGAAATAAAACTGTGTGAGTGTAACTGAGTGTAAGTTTGCACTTCCATATGCTTCCTATAAATTTACATTAGTGAAAGTTCCCTTCATCAGATTACCCTGATGAAGACAAGCTATGCTGTACAATACATCATATTGCTATTACAGATCTTGGTGTACAGAGTAATGTTGTTCTCTGCATCTTGTATCTTGAAAGGGATTTATAAGCTGTGACTAAGGGCTTCATTAATGATACAAACAAGGCAAGAAAATATTGTTAGTCTGACTCATCCTCCTCTCATCAGATTTTACCTTCAGGCTACCCAAGTTATTGTGCAGTATGTCTTCAGTGCTGCTTGTGGATATCCATTTTTGGGATGAATGGACTGGGTGAGCTTGTTTGGCACGTTGTGTGCATGTTTGCGTGTGTTCAATACCTTTATTTATGGTTCGTGAATTTGTATTTACTGCGTATTTATTTAGATGTTTTTTTAGAATTAGGGCTGATCTACAGCGCAACAAATCCCAAAGCAAATTTCCCAACAGGGACAGTTAAGTATAACATCATGATGTTTACACTAGTTGAAACTGAAAGTTCATTTTTGAACTTGGAAACAAATAATCTTGACAGAACAAGTTCAATTAGTTGCTGTTCTTTAGTTTCTATCAAAATGTAAACAAACAGAAGATTGTGTGATACTGTTACGACCATATCTGTGTCCCCAGAAGATTCCCTAATTTTGTTTTCCCTTCCCTGTGTTCCCAGTACTCCCCAGTCTGTCTCCCTCTCTGTCTATATATTGTTTGTGTATATATTGACGTGGGTGTGGTCTCCCTTCCTCATTCTCAGCTCATCCTGCGCACCTGCCTGCATTCGGCTCATCGCCTCTCCTAGTCTGCTCGCCTGCCTCTCATCAGCTTGCTGTATATCTACCCCGGCTCTTCAACCAGACCTCACCAGATTGTTGTCTCAACCACAGTAGTAGTTATGCTTCAAGGCCAGCTTAGCTTGTAATCCTAGTGATTCAGTTTCTTCGTGTTTCATGTACTAACCTGCCTTTCTTACGCCTCGGGATCATCACCCGCCTGCCTGTCTTCCTGCTTATCTGTCTGCCTGCCAGCAACCTCCTGGCCTCCGAGCTACCACCGCCTGCCACGCTGCCCCTCACTCCCTCCCGCTCGCGCCAGCCACGCTCCTCCATTACCATCGCTGACCCCTGCTGTCGCCGGATTCCTATCCCCTGCCATCAGCCCCTCATCCGGATCCTCCTCCACAATAAAAACTCTTTTCTTACCGCACCAACCTGTCCGTGTCCTGCGTTTGGGTCCCTCCTGTGTTTGTAAAAGATATAACTGAAAGCTGAACAGCTGCTGAGCTGCTGATGATCCTTGTGATGAGATTATTATTTTCATTTTTTTCAAGCTTTATAGAGTAGTAATAAGCCTCTAATGATCTCATGGCCATTTAGGATTTACTCACCGTCTAATAAGCCATCAATTCTGCAGCTGTAAATGCAAAGTAACATATAAACAGTCAGAGATTTATCCCTCTCTAATAAACCACTGAAATAAATTATAGGAAATTATGCAGGAGGAGGATATAGACCAGCTAAAGGGATTTTTCACAACCTGGCAACCCGAAATGTTCTTATTGCTGATCTAGAAATCCTAATTTACAACTTATAAACATTTCATAAAGATTGCCTTTTAATCATATTTGCTAATGTTACCAAAGATGCTTTGACACACGTGTCTCTACGTTTCCTGCGAAGCATCACAGTCTCGAGTCGACCTCCCTCTCTCAATCAGAGCAGATGAGCGCTGGCATAACAGCTCCGGCTTAGGCACACGTCTCAATTACAGCTAATCTAATCATCTGTCAGCCTAAAAAGCATTCCCGTTAGCTTCCATTTCAACATTAGCTGAGAGCATCATACGTCTGAGTCAAAGCCAGTGTGATACCACATTCGATTCAGGTCATCAGCACATACAGTCTTCATTCACGTGTAGCATCTCGCATGAATTTCTGTGACAGGTGAGATGCCGATGTCGATGAAGATGAGTCAGAGAGAAGCGAGTTTTTGCCACAGATGAAACCCTGCTTGTGATGAATGATCTAGTCTTGTGTGCATTATTGATCCAATGCAATTTCATGATAATGCCCGTCGAGTGAAGATGAGACTGTGTCGGTCTTCCATTTCCCCCACACTGAATGCACTTCTGACAAGTACTAAGTAAAGCTTTTCAAGCTGCACAAAAATGCTTTTCATAAAGTTGTCAAGATTACACGCGCCTGCACAGTCAATATTCTTCATGCAGCAGAAATCTCACTGCTGCAGACCAGATTTCGCCGAGCTGTCTCAGTAGACCTGTAAAAGCCCATAATTCTCACATCTTCGATCAACCCCACAGCAGCTCTCACATGTACCCTACATAGATGTTGAAAATCAATGCTCTATAGAGGGACAGCAGGATTTGAATGGTCATAATTCAATGATAAAGCTTTTATTTCATCCAAATACATGGCTCTTCCTCCCTCATCAGAATTTAAATGGCTGGAATATATGTATTGGATGTCACAGCCGGCCCAGAGGTGAAGACTGAACAAGAAAATGGTTGATCCCACTGGAAACGTGATGATAAATGCAACTTGTGGATATAATATACCCCAGTGTGGACTGATATTAATTATTCACCCAGTACAGAGCACTTCAAATGGAAGAGCCAATCCAGTAACTTTAGCCGTGTCTTCTTTTAGAGGCTGTGAAGGTCAAAATGTACTCTCTCTGAAGTTTTAACTGTGAGAAATTAGGCGAAGAGGTCTGACATCTACATTTTTGTGTCTTTCTAAAACCAGCTTCTCATCCCACCTTTGCTTTGAGGCTAGATGCTCCTTTTTACCTGACACGCTGGATGTCACAGCTTGTCCTAAGTGAGAATATTTGAGCGTTAAAGTTGAGATGAAATTAAAAATGCCTTTTTTAACCCTTTGAGATCACATCCGCCCCATCACAAAAAAATCTGTGTCTTTGTATTCTTATATCAAAATCCAATCATGTTTTCTCTCTGTAAAACAAAATATGACATGCTTGCGTAAGCTTGAAACAACCAATTTCCATCAATGATATCATGACATGCACCCATCAATCAATCTTCAACTTTTAGTGGCACAGAGCCAAGATTCATTATGACATGCCCGCTTTTCAACGTTAAAATCAAATTCCTGCCAACGTTATGTCCCGCCTGTCTATCCCGTTTCACTTGGAAATACATCACGATACGGAGGTTAGATGCTCTCCAAATGCCATTTCATCTGGACCATAAAAAGGAAAACAGTGATACAACCGTGTTATGAGAGACACCTTTCCCGGCTCAATCCAATTTCAGGTCATCGGTAGAATATGTTGTTTCAGATGAAATGATCACTCTCAAGTACCAGGTACATGATGTATTTATTCACACCTTCACTTTGTGGCTTCAAATGTAAAATTGAAATAAGGGCAGGAAATAAATAGTAGTGGTCAAAGGTACAAGGACAGGCAGGAATTTGGAAGTAGGAATAAAAAAAAAAAAGCTAAAATCACAAGGAGAGACCAAAAAAAACAAAAAAACACATATAAAACCTCTGAGAAAACAAACCGGGTTGGTTTTTTATCATTACAAGGAGGGTATGTGAGCCAGTTTCATGTCCCAACATTTCCCTGCTTGGCTAAAGTCATTATTGTCATTATGTGCAGCAGCCTGGCAGATTCCCGCTTTGAATACGAGATAAGAGATGCATAATCACAGGCTGCTGCTTCCATCGTTCTATCCCTATCGCACATGCACACACAGCACACACAGTCGGTCACGTGCTTGCTCATACACACACACACACACACACACACTTCTTTTCTCCTCTTTTTCCTTACAATGATTGTTTAATGGGAGTGTAAAATAGTAGTACGAATTACAACCACTTTTCTCTCCACAGTGCAATTCCGAGCACACCTCACCGTGCAGCTTTGCCCTTGCAACTCATCGTCCACCCATTTTCACTCACCCAATCATTGTCCACATACTACACCTCAAGCACAACACAATGGCTGCCAGTCTCAGACAAATTCTATTTCTGAATGAGCATCGGTGGTGACAAACCAAACTCCCTTGTTAGAGACACACAAAAGATACATCCAGTTATTTTTTAGCTTCTAATAACCGTCCGATGTACAATGTTTGAACAGCTCACACCTTTCCCCCGGAGTGTGACATCAATAAACATCACAGTAGTGAAGGTGTTACATTAATTAATGAGGACCTTGGCCCACTTCAGCCTCCCTCTTTGACGTACTCCCCTGCTCACGTCAGTGAAATCTGTGTCATTCCCCCGTATCTGAAGAGAAAGTGAAGTGACAGTTAATGAGATATGATGTGAATTTAAAAGTGTGTGTGTGTGTGTGTTTTCACAGAGATATGATGACTCTGTGGTAAACTTTGAAGTTTAGAAATGACAGCGTTCACAAAAAAATCATCCATGTGTACCCAGCAGATCATTAGCGACACTTCAGCATTCACTATGCTGAGTGACTGTAGATGACTGTAATTAACAGTGTCCTGTGTAAACAGGTGTGCGTGATAAAACCAGACTACTTTCATTATAAACGATTAGTCAGCCCTCACTAGACTTCTTATCTCTATACTTGATGCTCTTGTTAGCTATTCCTGCCCTTTAAGTAGAGGATTCATGAGGTCTCTGGGTTTTACACCTCATGCCTCATGATTCATGCTCACCTTGATATATTGGCTAATGGCTCTTTGTAAATATAAAAGTAAATGTCAGGAATTCAATAGTTTGATATAACCAGGTAAATATTGCATTTGGGACTCTGAGCTCTATGTATTCTTCAAATGTAAAGTGATTTTTAGCTGTAAACTGACCTCCTGATGAAGCAGTGGTATATATATATATAGAAATCACTATATTACTATTTATTCCAATATTGATAAGTATCACACCGGGGAAAATGTAAAAAAAATAATGTACAAAAGTATAAAACTCTTCAAATGTGTAAAATTAGGGCTGCAACTAATGATTATTTTCAGATTTAAGAATCTGAAACCAGACAATTTTGCCATTTTTTCTGAAAAAATGACTCAAAACAATTATGTAATTATCAAAATAGTTGGTGAGTAATTTTCTGTCGATCAACAAATCGATTAATTGACTAAATGTTGCTGTTCTAGTGTAAAACAAAAACATCAGAACTCATTTTGCTAGTCACAGCGTGGATGAAATTACTCAGCTGATCAGCAGGATTTTGTAAATATATGATCAATCATCACAGTAAATTATAAAATTTAATTTGACCGCCCTGGTTCAATTCCAACCAGAGACTCCTCTCCATCTTTCACACTCAGTCACCTTCTATCTCTCAGCTGGCTGAGTGAGCCAGAGAGTGAAGAAAATTAGGTGTAAAATCCCAAAGGGGACACATGAATGAATTGAGGTGTTCTCATCACTGAATGGGCAAGCTGACAAACAGGCCAATCTCCAAGCCTGTCTCTATGTTTGTGCTCAGAGATTGTCCAGTGCACTCATCTTGCAGAGAAAGAAGACTAGGTCAAAACCTAGTATATGATTGGACCATGTATGAAACGCTAGAGGGCTTTTAATTTGAAATGCTGGACGTGGCGACATGTGGCAACCAAGCCCCCAAGAAGCGCTCCTGGCTTTGACTAAAGCCAATTTGACATAGGCCCTTTCTCAATACCAAGGGTGCCAAGTTCAGACTTGCGTGCTTACTAGTTCGGACCTTTTACTGTATATAAAGATGGACGACACATCTCCACTTCCTACCAGAAGTCTCTGGTGCACATGCAGGGTTAAAGGACATGCTAGTGCGTTTGCTCTATGGGTCCCACAACACAGAAGATCATGCGGAAGCTGTGTGTAACATCCGGGTAAATTTATACCCAGAAGTCGAACTTTTTTGGCTTTCTGTGCCACTAAGCAACTTTCATAGGAACGAATGGGGCCCAGCCTCCAACGCTGTATCCAGTAAATACATCCATGGTCATGACGTCCATATTAGGGATGTCAGTTTCAGTTAATTTTGCTTTTGATACACCAACACCCATTAACTAACCAGTTAATTTTTAAGAAAAGTTGTGATGTAGCTTTTGTTTGTGAGAGGTGTCCAGCAATCGATGGTCAGAGCTAGCTTGTCTGCCCTGGTTAGCTTGACTTTTAGCTCATCCTTCTTCACCTCAAAGTGTTTTAAATGTGTTTAGTCACAGAAGCTCACAACGGCATTATGTACTTGGGCTTGAGGTACCGAAGTAGCTCTTTCAATCCCTTGTCCTCTACCGCACTGATTGGCAGCATATCGGTCTCATCATTTAGCACACCAACTGGGTGATGGCCTAATAACGAAGTAACACCTACATTGTTATTACAGATAGACTGTAGGAAACACACTTATCAACTGCCCAGCATAGTGCTGTTAAACTGGAGACACCGCGCTACAGCTCATTTTTATACAGTCTTTGGGCTACATACAGGACGGCACCACTATGCTAATGATGCTAGCCATGCAAACTATCTGCTAGCCACCGCACAGGTTGGTTAACTGTACATACCCAATATGTGTATTATTGTTCAACATACTTTTGTGTGAATAAACAGTAGTATATATCTTTTCAGACGCACTGAGCTGTAATTATCACGTCACTTCCTGAGAGCCTCCTTGCCGGTTGGAGGTGCGTAACAATGATAGCCCGTTTCAACCTCACCTCTACCAGCTTCCACAATACTAATTTAAAACATATATTACGCCTAGCAAATGAAACATTATACTTACACTTAAATTGAAGTGGTACTGACGTTACGCCAGAGCTACCTTGGTTGCTGTCCGCCAATATCTGTGATGTTGTCGTCACTACTGCGTTGTGGAATATTTATGCCAGCGTAGTGTCCAGTGCTTGCATACTGCAATATTTCCCCGTAAGTAGTATGTAACTCATGTACTATTGGTTTCGGACATACTAAAAAAATCTCACATACTGTTTTAGCGTACTAAAGAGCATGTTAGAATGGAATTTCGGACCAGCTAAATCTCCACCATCACTGCCGGTTGGTGCGAAATGCATTCTGGGACACTCAGCTGTCCCAAGATTCGGTCTTTGGCCGACCAATGGTGTAACTTCATCACTCACTCACTCACTCACGGACATTCATGTTTGTAAGGCCGACCACGCTGTTGCGGTCCAGCCAAAAAAGGTTTAACTGCGCACTTGAATCACAGAAGAGGCTCGTGATGCATCAACAGCCCTCAGAGATCAAACCACTCTCAACAAAGAACGACACTATTGGCTGATGAGTGCTGCTCAAGCATCTCATCTGTTCCACCACTCACATTTCTGCCAGCCTTGGCAGTAGACCACAGCATAGTGTTGGGAGTCAGGGAGAAAAACCATGCTTCCTGTCTGTTTAATCCCCTGGCACTGTTTTCCTCTGTTCTTGATTTCCGATATCCATCTACAGTATGTGGGAAATTTTGCTGCTGGTGGATTTCGGGGAGCATCTGTTATCAGAGCGAGCCACTCCCTCTCTCTCTCTCCGTCATCCTTATCTAATTAAAAACATCATGGACACATTGCTATGCCTCTGATTAGATTCCCTCAAAAAATTAAACCCTGTGGCTGATTTTTTATTTTAAGAATGGTCTTGATTTTCGATCTCCTGGGACCACACCTGTCTTCGTGGGACTAAACCATGCTGTACATATCACAGCCAAGCTGATATTAACCTCAATATTCTCCTATGAGATTCTTTAATAGACTCTTATATGGTTGCGGATTCACACAGACCCTTCAGCGGCAGGGAGCTTTTGAGTTCTGAGCCTGATCCTGAAATTCAAAAGATGTTACAATTAACCTTTTAACGTGTGCATCAACTCTCTGCGAGCTGTGCCAGGAGCATGAAGGCTGAAGGTTAAAGTGAAATCTATTTGACACAGAGTCCTGGAATTCAACCAATGCAACCTCCATTGATTGGGAGAGCAGAGGGAGATTAGGAAGAGAGCTGGTGATTGAATGGCCAGCCTCATGAGTTTGTGGTATTCATGGGTGTGATGTGGTGAAGCCGGAGCAGCCAGTGAATCATATGAATACCAAGCAGTCCTGCTTGGCACAGATTATCACCCAGTTTCCTTTGGCGGCAGCTGGTGAGGAGTGGGAAACTGAATGCAATGCCGACTTTCATGCTTCATGACATGAAATATTTAGATGTAGCGCAGAGGCAATCAGCTGGTGAAGTAGGGTGAACTAGAGTAATGTGGGACAATTTCTGAAATTGGCACTTCAGCAATATATTTTGATATGAAGCCAATACACTATATCTACACCCAATACCATTCTGAAATCCCTGAGGTGTTTTCTAATCATATCATAGAAGAAATTGCAAATATCACACACAGAGAATAAATGGCTTATATAAAAGTGTTCCTTGTGCCAAATTGTCCCAGCTTATGTGTATTTCCTAATGTGGGACAGTTCAGACTGAAATCTGAGGAACTCAGTGGGAGGCTGAAAGGCTGAAATCTCTCTGGTCAGTAACACTCAAGGCCAAAGTGCATGACCAAGTTTGGTTAATTTGGTAATTACAATGTTTTTGCTGTTACCAATAGTATAGTCATGTATTATATATAATATTAATAATAATATAATTTGCATCCTGCCTAAAAATAAGTTAAAATTAAGCATTACAAGACCAAGACCCCTGAATTATTATTGGCATTGCACATTTAATGTACTTAAATGCATATTTCACCAATTTAACAACATATACGACTGTCCCACTATAGTAAAACCATGCTGTCCCACATTTCAAACCAAATTTTCTAAAGTGGGACAACGAAAAATTGACTGCAATAAAAAAAAAGAAAAATGTTTTCTTCATATTAGAGCATATTTTGATGCATGTATATATCATAAACACAATCTCATAAAAATTGGCAACACTGCTTCATTGATGACAAATTTATATCCTTGACATTTACTCTAAATCCTGCATCACTGACGTTTGACTGGATTTCACAGCAAGTACTTGCTGTTGGAAGACTGCCACACCCCAATCTATGGCATAACATGTGTGGAGTCATGTGATTTCAATTACATGACACCCCAGATTTCATTTGACAGTAGTCTTAATCATTAGCATTTTGTAGAAAAAGAGATTGCTTATGAGCTTAGGTTTACCACATTTGGCAGTGTGCCACATTACACTAATTCACCCTATCTGACTGTGTAACTTTGCTTCAAAACATGTCAGCAGCAGGTGCGTGTGTGTTTTGTGCGTTGGCAGCGAGGGGAGACATAAGGTAAAGACAAAGACTCAGCTGAGGGAAAGTTGTATCAAGTGCCTGGGCCTAATGAATCAAGTGTCCTGAAAGCCTTGCATTAAATAGCAGGCATTGAGAAAGCTTTCACCGCTCCTGCTCTTGGAGGCCAGCCCTCAAAATCTGTGTTTATACAGTCGAGTCAACAAATTAAATGGAATCATGACTACACTTTGTAAGAACACTCAAGGCTCAGGCATCCCTACACTATACAGTAAAAGGATCTAGTTCTGCATATTAGGCACAAAAATGCACAATAAATGTGCTTATTGTAATAAAACTTGTAGAAGAAACTGTTACTAGATAGTGTGTGTGAGTGCGGCAATGTGGGAAAAAAAGTCATTTATAAACTTGATCATCACTGAAAGGTCAATAATAACTAATAGTAAACATTATTTCTGAAAAGCATTAATCATAACTATGTAAATGACTTTCCTCTCATACACATCAAAATGCATATTATGAGTTTTCAAAAAAATCCCCTCTTTGTGCATATGTGTGTGTGTTTGTGTGAGAAAAGGGGGGGGTGCAGAGAAAAGGGGGGGTTGGAGAGACAGAAAGGGGGAGACAGTGACATCAGACCTTACGTATGAGGTTACACCTAGTGACGCAGTCATGATGATTACAACTGCAATTGTGAGGTATTGTCAGTATTACACTAACCGGCGGAAGAATACAGGTGGAAGATTACAAAACCACTAAACTGCAGGTAAAAAAAATGAAATAATCTGTCCCCGTTTTCAGCCTGCAATCATTTTGCTGTCAATGTGTGGAGGAAACTGCTCTACAAAGTTCATTGTTTGAATCAAGGTGTGTTATTTCTCCTCGTTTCACAGGGCTACAGAGAAACTGTATGAACTGCAGGACTTGTCATTAGAGATTAGAGCATTTAGTTTATAGAACAAAGCTCATAACTGTGTGTACTTGCCTTGGATGTCATCGGTTGGATGGACATGGTGCTTGGAGAGCGCTGAAGCTGCGAGTCGCTCTCCATCTCATTGTTCTCAGTCATCATTGGTACAGAAAGAGTCCGTCGAGACACAAACAATAATAATAAAAAACTTTCAAATCCTCAAATTGTGTCCTATCGGTTGAAAATCTCCAGCTTCAGCCATATACAAGCTTGACAAAGTGTGACAGATCCACATCACATGGATTTGTGCGCGCTGCGAGGTGGACGCCTTATGGTCATTTGTTCTCCACACACCAACTGCAAGCCTGTACGGTTGATTAACGTAGTTCTAAACATTCACACACACCAGATGTTTATATTTCGCCTATGCCATGCGAGGACAAGCATTCAGGAAAAGGCTGAACCTCGCGTGTCGTCCCTTGACGCGCATCAGAGAGGTCCAATGTGGCACAATTCCTTCCTCCAGCAAAGAAAGGCTTAACACCGATGTGAAAATGTCAGATTAGTGTAATAAGATCCAAATAAATATCTGCTTGTGCTCTGGAAGGCATTGGCTTGGTGTAAATCCAAAACGAATTGTGCCCTCCACCAGTGCACAGACTTAAATTTAAGCGCAATCCGAGGCACGCCTTCCCGTGCGTCTGAGGCGCATGATTGGGGCAATTTTTACAACTCTGCCAGGATTCATTTACACTATCAGGATTCACAGCCCTGGGCGGGGGCTTAATTTAAGTCCAAATATAGAATAGCTCTCTGATAGTCACAACTCGCAAACAACACAGCTGATTTTCTGTTTGAGATACTGAGTGTATTTAACAAAACACAGGATGTGCTTTCCTCATTTCCAGCGTGGCTCTTTCTCTTTCTGTGTGTGTCAAAGCTGAAAAACACACCTGTTTCATTTTGCTGTGTGCCTTCCCAAGTGCAAACCACAACACTTGTGAAAAATAACTATTTACATAACTGGAAATAGTTTCAACAGGTCAATTAGTGATACCATTCATTAGTTTTATACAGTTACATGTACCATAGATACATGTATGTTGTATTTGTCTTTGGTTCATAAGGCTAGAGGGGTTTAAAGGAACTTTAAAGGCACCATAGACACCACATACACAAAGTGCAATATTGTATAGTGATATCATATCATATAGAAACATTACATAAAGTAAAATCATGTATCTAATTAGGTCATTATGAATCAATGCCAGAGAAAAGTAAAAGTGAAAAAGAAGTGGGTGGAAGATGTTACAGAACTTCCTGCAGCCTATTCGATGAAGCTGTGAGTCAGAACAGCCATCTAACAGATAAATGACCCATATGGGATGAACTGGGCTCCCTCTCTCTGAGGGTTGGGAGAAAAGAGTTTTTAGCCATGCTTTTATTCTGTCCTTTCACCGAACACATTCATTCACTGTCATTTTCCACCTGCCCTCTGAAGCACTGAATACAAAAGCCCAAACTGTGGCTGCCCTGCAGAGTTCCAGTTAATACTTCATCAGGGTTGGTGTGATTTGTTTAAAGCGGCTTCAAAAAAGTTCAGAGGATTGGTGCCTTTGATTTCGAATGCAATCTCATTTCCTACCTGGTTTTTACCAGGCTCCTGGGGTGGGTTTCTATTGATTGCCCCCTTTAGAAAGACATATATTACAGTTAAGATGAAAGAGAATGAAGCAATAAGGTTGTAGAGACAGCTACGGATTTTTGCATTAACCTGATTAACATGAAAGACAGAGACTTAAGGTAGCACGGTGTGTTTTGTGGCATTCTATACTAATATGGCACTCTTCACAGAGGTTTCAGAATGTGAATAAAGTGTTTTTTTTCTATCTGCATTACATTATTTTACCTAAGTTTGACATCAAAGTTTGATCTAAGCTGTCAGAAAGTCTTTGGGGTGTGGGTGTATAAAAGAAAAGACAGAAGAAAGACAAAAGAAGAGAGCCTCTGTTATCACATTAATTATTGCTTCACTCAGAGCCAGGGCACAGAAGATAGCAGAGTGACTTCTGAAAGGAGCACGCTGCACAAAAAACAAAAGCCAAGTCACAAGTTTTCTAGTGTATAGCACTGGCTTTGTTGTCAAAAATAAACAGAAACACGGTGTCTTGGTGGGAGAGGTGTGCAGCGATCTGTGATCTGATCTGTCTGTGTTCAAACCCAGAAAACACAGAACAGCTGAGAGAAACGTTGAAGGAGGGAAACACACACACACACATACATTTAAAATTCTCCCTCTGAGCCACCCACTTTTCATCCTCCGTGCGACACCCCGGGAGCCGGAACACGGTTGCTAAAAATGAACATTAAAACAGAAAGTGGCAACACATAGATCTCTCTGTGAATTAGAGAAAGGGGGAACATTAGGAGGATGAGAGGGACCAAAATGACTCCCATGCGGCGGAAGACAAATCCCAGCTGTGACAGCGGTCGTCATGGTGCAGTCACAGGACCAGAGCTGCTGCGCTTTCCACTGGGATAAATTGAAACTGATTGTTCGTCTATGCCTCCACTTCAGACACGTGGATGTAAGGACACCGATATAGAAACTTGATTTTGCTTGCAGTACGACACGACCTCCATGAGTGCATCATGTCACAAACCCTGAAGGAGTTAAATTCTAATCCACAGACACCCATCTGATAATGGTTGTGCTTTTATGATTTTTGCTCTTGTACTTGTGAATCAGTCACTATACTATCTATCCATGTCAGATTTAAGCTTGCAAAAGCTCAGAAAAACTGCAAATAAGCCCCTTTAGCTCCACCTATACTACTGTCATGAACACATTTCCACATTTCCAGAGAGAGTAAAGCATGTAGGATGTCCATTAGAGTAGAGTGATGCTGATTTCTTGACCTGCTCTCTCTTAAAAAAAGATGTTAGACCTCAATGAGACTTGATGACATTAAGAAATTGTCAAATCAAATCCAGCTCTGCACAAATTTCTACATTTTACATTGCAAAGTGTCTGCAAAGACAGAGAACTGCATAAGCAGAGCATCATCCAGGTGTTTTATAGCCAAATATTTCCACTGTCAGTCCAATAATGAAATATTCATGCTTTTTGGGCTCTTGTAGGATAACCCTATTTCTTCTAATTTCCAATTGAAAAACAATTAATTCCAGACTGGGAACTGGCAGTTTACCCATTTTTTTAATACTTCTAACTAAAGCAAATCAATTAGACATGTTGAATAGCTGATGAGATCCTGAATCCTGCAACCAGCTGAGGGCAGAAACCAGAGGAATCATCACAACTGGCTCATTGCTGCCACCTACTGTTCAAATCATGCTAAACAACCATTACCTGTGAGGTGCAACACCAGTGACAAAAAAATAGACAAGCCTTAATAATATAGGTATATATTTATTCATACGTACATATTCATTTATATCGGTTAATTGTACAAAAAAAAGAAAAAGAAAGAAAAAGAAAAAAAAAAGGAAAAGATTTACAGTAATTATATGAACTACAGTCATTGTCAAATATGTTTTTTGAAATGTCTCCTGTGTCAATCTACCATGAACGCACACTGTAGATTCACCTCTTGCCCTCTATCCTAATCCTCATCCTTACTCCAGTGTTTGGGACCGAAACGTGCATGAAACAAACTGATCCACAGCAAAGTAGCTCGTCCTCCGTGTAAACTGGTGGAAGGGTCTGACAGAAGGACACGAAGCGTTTGATACTGTGAGGAAGAAAAAAATAAAGTCCGGTATTTTGTTTTTTTTGCGAAGCCTGTAGTGTATTTTGCGCTGTGAAAAGCCTGATGACAGGTTATTTCTTTTGTACACAAACCTTCAGGAGCGGGTTGAGTACCATTACCTGTAATCCATTCAGAGTATTGTTAGCACTATGACTCAGCCCGCGCCACATACAGTGCATGAAGAGGGCAAGCAGGTGTTACAACCAGGCTCATTTTTCTAAATCCTACGACTTTTCCTTTTTCCTCGAGTTAAGTGTCTTAACCCCCAGAGCACAGGGAGAGAGTACATTAGATATCTCCGCCATTTTGACTCTTAGTTGTTCCCTAATCCCCCCGTAAACCCCCATTCAAACAAAACAGATCAGACTGGATTACACTGGATTCATCTCTGCTGGCATTATCCTGCCCGCCGTAGCTGTCAAATCGCAAACTGAACAGGATCATCATTCAGTATTTTTTGCCTGATGGTGGGCATCTTAAACCAAGAATGGGGAGATTTATCAACATTCCACATTAGGTTGATCAATTTCTGTCTTGTTTGAAGTGTCAGGGCAGGGTGCATTATGGGAGGGGGGTATCTGGAAAAGCAAAGGCATACAAATTTTTTTAAAAAAAAGAGAGGAAAGCACACTTCTCCTTGATGGAAACATTCAATAAGTAAAACCTACATCATACATACATGTCATCATGAACTCCTCCTCAACTCATAAAAAAACCCCAACTCACATTTAACATTTATTATAATTGCACTGGTGCCAAAACTCCCCCCCGCCCCCCCCCCCCCGGACAAAAGGCTACACTCTGGACATTTAGTGACGATAAACTCTTAATAAAAACACAAACTCCATCAGATCAAAAAAAAAAAAACAAAACAAAAAAAACAACTGAGGACTGGAAGAGGGCTCAAACTCAATTCGGAGACACTGAACTCATGACTTCAAAACACAAAGCAGGCGCAATCCATAACCACACCAAAACAGAAATGCAAAGAAAGAGAGAGAGAAAAAAAAAAAAAAAAAAAAAGGTCGAGATCCAGAGGAAATCATGTCAAAGAGAAAAGAAAAAAAAAAAAAGCAGTAAAAGACAATTATAAAATGAAATGGGAACAAAAGAGAGACGCAGAATAAAGCAGGTGCGAGTGCAGGAGAAGATAATCCATAAGAACAGGCTTCAATACTTCATAGGGCGGGGGAGGGGGGGCGGGGGGTGGTGGGGGGGTGGGTTTGAAGTCCGTTATAGCCCTCCGTTGTGACAGAATCGTTCCATCATATCTGCTCTTAGCAGGCCAGAATTGTGCGCTCAAGATTCAGTCGACTTCCTCTCGCAGTGACTCCCACTGGTCTGATCCGGTCTTAACCTCTGGCAGCGTCACTGGTCCCAGACAGATGGGAGGTGGTCACAGGTGGCAGGGTGTAACACACACACACACACGTTACTCCATCCCCTGCAAGGCCTCATGGGGGGGGAGTTGAGGAGTCACCGACGCCACCGCGATGTCCCTCTCAACACTGCGCACGGTTTACCGGTTTCTTCGTCAACAGAACCGGCCACCGATGCGAAAAAACGAGAGCAACTAAATGAAATCAGATCAAAATAGACGTACTTTGATTGTTTTCAGTTGGCTTTTTCTTTCCGAATGTCCTGGTCTGACAGCATGAACGCATGTAGTGATGTCTGACTTTTTTTTTTTTTTTTTTTTTTTTTTCTCCTTCCTTCTTCTTTCGTCAAGAGTGTCTTTATACTTTTTCTGTTGTTGAAATGAGCTTTCACAGGCCAGCATCAGTTCTTCCACATTGAGTACTGGCTCATTTTTACTCTCCAAAAGCTCCAGCACATATTCTCACACACGCACACACACACATACATCTGTACTCAGACAAGTATGTGTGAGCTTCACCGTAGTTCCCCTCAGAGAGATCCATTGACAGCAATCACTGCTCCATCTCATATCCTCTCATATCTGTTTAGCCGGCTTCGACTCTCGAGCTCCCACTGTCCTCGCTTATGTACAATTAGATTTTAAAAAACTAGAGGTGTTACATGCAACATTTGGCATCTTTAGTCCCCACTTGTGAGTCTTAATTGGTGTCCGTTTTAGAAAAATATTAAACTTTGTCTTTTTTTTTTTCTTCTTCCTTCCTCTTCAGTACATTGAAGCTTCTGATTGTAACAGAGACAGAGAGAGGTGAGGGTACAGTGGTAGCAAGCTCAGTGTATGCATGTGAGTGATGATTTGGATTCCAATGTGTTTTGTTAGTGAAATTCTCAAATTCCTGTCTTCGTAAAGTGTCTCATCATTGCTTTACTGTAAGTGCAAATGGCTGCAAATGTTTTTTTTTTTGTTTTGTTTTTTTTAAAATCACAAAATAGGCTTTCTCCTGCTTTCTATGTAAGAGTTGGGAGGGGTGGTGTCGGTGGTTTACCGGCTGCAACGCTTCCCCCTTTTTTGTAATAAACATCTACTTGGACCGGACAGCCTGCAGAACAAAGCTAACACAGGTCATACTCAAGTGCAGTTCTATCTAGAGGTAGCTGTTTAGTGACCTTCAACACCGAGGGAAGTGTGGGTGTGTGTGTACGTGTGAGGTTAAGAGGGATCTTTTAAGCCTGATCGATTTTTTTGTTAGAGGCCGTCACTGTCGTCTGTCTCAAAAGTGCTAAATAAGTAAAGAGCGTGCCTGCTCACAAATACAGAACAATGGTTTGCGATGTTAAGCCTCATTATTCTTTAAACTTCATTTGATGAAGAGTTAAATCCCTTAACAGTGGCCATCACATTTACTCTCTCTGTAATACTGGTTTGTCCATTGAACGCAGGCCAGGAATGTTCTGACATTCTTCTAAGAATTAATCTGTGTGTGTCTGCATATCAGCTTGTGTGTCTTTCCATGTGTGTGTGTGTGTGTGTGTGTGTGTGTGTGGTGGGGAGATTCGGGAATGTTTTGGGAGAAAGTTACCCAAGACCCTGTAGCGTTGTTTGGCTCTCTCCCTCTCTCTGCAGCTCCAAAAAAAAAAAAGGGGGACACACCAGCATGTACTCTTTGACAGGGGGGGCCGGGAGGGGGGGGACAGCAGGTCAGGGGGGTCAAGTGACGGGCTGCGGGGAGCGTGTACGAGGGACTCGGGGACAGGGAAGGGGGTTGTTGTCTTTACATCATAGCAGGACACAGCAGCGGCAAAACCTCTGACGGCTGCCCCCGACGGAGGGAGGCGGAGTGACGGGAGCGAAGTATGCATGCACTTTGATGTTAGGCAGATGGGTCTGTGGAGAGAAGAGAAGGACAAACAGATGGAAATGTGTTAATGGTTCATACAAATACTTGGAAAGCTGGACTAGATAGCTTACTACATCAGTGGCTATAGTTAACTGCAACAAATATGTACTGAAACTTTTTAAACTTCAATACCCAGAAATCTTGTCACTTATCAGTAAATGCAGATTAGTAACATGTTTAACAGACAGGTTGTGATGGATTAACAAACTACAGACATGATGAGTCCAGATTTCTCTGGACTGAGTGTTCACTCACTGCTGTTGAGGAAACACTTTGTATTTCACATTTCAGTTTTGAGTGCTGACACCAACACCAGAATTTAACTTGAAGAAAAAGGTGTGAACCTATGACATCATTCTCATTCTTATGTTGCATCCTGACTGAGACTAATAAGACTAAATGTTTTCAGGCTAAATCTCTAGCTAGCTAGCTTTAAAGCCCTTTAAAGGTTCTCAATTTTTCCAAGTCTGTCTTAAAACAATAGTCAGGTACTTGTATGAACATTGAAACAGGTTTTGCTTGTTGTAATTATTCATTCTGTCCATACTGACCATCACTTACACTGAAAGTTCATTATGATGAGATCTCTTAATGTCCAGTATGAACAGGAGGAATGATTACAGCAAGAAAAACATATGTCAGTGTTCATTTGGGCACTTGAGTATTGTTTTTAGCACAGATTTCCAAAATTGTGAACCTATCCTTTGAGCTTAACAGCCAACCAGCCCAAGCATGTGTGCTGGTGAAGGTTGTGATCCAGGACTGTAATTCAGCATATCGCAGTCAAATCTGACTCTTTCTTCCTTTGCTTGAGACTGTAGTGCTGGTCAGAAGTGTTTTCCTCCGGGCTGCCGATGGTGGCCAAAAGCTGCAGTGCACCAGTCTCTGCTGCTACGACAGAAGCACTGAGTGCAATGCTGCTGAGATGATGCAACATCTTGAATTTTATATGAAATGAAAATTACCAGGAATCCTGAGCAAGTTGTCTTTTTATTCATTTACAGCCTCCTGACCTCAAATATCCTCCTTCTTATACATCGCAAAGAAATTCACCTTTCCTTTAGTGAATTTGTATTTTCAACATTCAGTGGGAAGTATTATGTTGACTGTTAGTTAGTTTGAGCAGCACGGTGAGTTAATATTTATGAGGAGCAGCAGCTATACACCAGAGTTCACTTCTACTAATCATCTATGAGCAGTGAGGAACCGTTTTGCTGTAGAGGTCTATTGTACATAAACAAATAACATTCAGCAATCCAAAAATAAGCTGAATGGCTGACTCCAAACACACCAACCAGTGGGAAATGCCGAGGGCGGTGTGGCTTTTACATTTAGGGGTTCCAAACCATCATAACTGTCATTCAACATTAAGACAACTAAAAATGTATACATTTCTTATTCTCATCATTATTTATCAAATTGACATATGCTGAGTTCACAGAATAGGTGTTTATGGTGCATTCTGTGAATGAATCAGAGCGTACTCACTGCTGTTAGCCCACACAACTCACCCTTAGTCTCTTGATGCCGGCGCGGGTTATCTGCTGGCAGTCATAGAGCTCAATGCGATCAAGACTATGGCAGCTCTTCAGGTGCTCCAGTGAGGCGTCTGTGATCAGGGGGCAGTTATCCAGCTCGATCACCTCCAGTCGGTCGTGAGCACAGGGGCCGCTGCCGAGGTGTCTGATGCCGTCGTCTGTGATCAGCTCGCAGTGAGACAAACTCTACAGGAAGACAGCGGTACCAACACAGGCTTCATTACTCAACTGTAAAATGCTACAGGAGCAAAATATGTTTAACTGGCAGGCACACACTCACCAGAACTTGCAAACGAGGGCAGTAGATAGACAGCTGGATGAGTGTTCCATCTGTGATCTGATGCAAAAGTAAAAAACAGAAACAAATGTCATAACTACAGGCACCATATAACAAGGAAAGAGTGTTTGTGTGGCTCATATTGTTTTACCTGCACACATTCTTCTAAATCCATCTTCTCGAGTTCGTGACAATTCTGCAGAGATACAGTAAACACAAAGAGAATATCTCGTCTACTGTTTATGTATATTTACATTTTTTGGGACTAACAATGCTTGAAATACTTTCCTTTGCAAGATATTTTTGGGAGAAAAATTTCACCTCAACTTAAAATATTTGAATATCAGGTCAGAGAGTCTGGTCTCTATGTGTGTGTGTGTGTGTGTGTGTATGCAGCCATGAAGCAGATGCCACACTCACCCTTGCTAATGTAGTGAAGCCCACGTCTGTAAGCTGAGAGCAGCGAGCCACTTCTAATATTCTGAAAGGAGAGAGAGAGAGGAGCAGAAGGTTACACAATGGGAACGTCACTTATAGTCGGGTTGCTCTCTTGCAGAGGGTAGATTGGACTTTAAAGCAAGTGGACCTGCAGTTGTAATGCCTGAGCCAACTTTACTGCAGAACAGAGCATAACGCTGTCAGACTCACGCTGGACAGTTTTTATTAAAGAGGATCAAAACTCATGCAGCAGAACCACAGAACTTGGCTGCCAACAGTTTGATCAGAGATTCGGGTGTGTTATGCTAGTAGCGACTATATCCTCGAGCTGCTAGCATCAAACAGAGATTTGGAGGAGGGCCAAAGAGATCTGGTTAACTCACTTCTTCCTTCCTAACTCCACACCCTCGATTTTTTCCCTTCATTTTCAAATTTGTAGTCTCCAGCCTAAGCCGATGCCAAATTAAGTGACATCAATTTATCAGTCTAGTTATAAAGCAATCAAATGTGTGATAGAATAACCATTGTTTCTAATCAAGTCTAAGTTTCACCCATCTCAGAGAGATTTCTTAAAGTGTGGTACAACATCAGTCTGCAAGGATCAAGATTGTCAGTCAATTAGAAAATATACTTGAAATCGAGTTAAACATGATGTGCTCAAGTGAAATAACTTCACACCCACATTGGCTGGATGGTTACTTACATCTTTGGACTCCTTTTCAGACTAATTGGCTTGTTTAGGAAGTTGTCCACAGTTGAGTACAGAGTAAAGACGGGCGTGTGTAAACTTACCTGAGGCGAGGGCAATTCTGTCCCAGAGCGTGCAGGATGGCGTCTGTGATGTTGGCACAACCCGACACACACAAAGACTGCAGGCGGTGACAACCCCGGCAAATTGTGATGAGGCCTTCATCTGTGATCTGCTGCTCACAGAGAGAGGAAGAGTGATTGTGTGTGGAGGAGGAGGAGGAGGAGGAGGAGGGTCTTTTGAATCCACGTACAATGTGAGATGTGACAACATACCAACTTCTCCTGTGTTCACTGGTTGCTGTGCTTCAACAGCAAATCAATGTCAAGACAATACATATATTCATGTACCACCTCAGCTCTCAGCTAATGAGAGCAACTTCTTTTCCCCTGCATGTATCGCTCAAGAAAAACTCTGTATAGATCAGACAGAGGAGGAACAGGTGAGCGAGGAGAGAGAGAGAGAGCAGGACTAGGAGAGAGAAAGCGAAGCGGAAAAGAGAACGAACAACTGGCACAAGATGAGACGTCGAGTTCCTGAGGTGTGAGATGAGAGGGAGATGTAGAGAGAAAAGAAGAAGATGAGGAGGAGGAGGAGGAGGGGGAGAGCATTCAGGTGGTGATGAAGAAGGGGAACTTTAGAGACAGGTACAGCCAGAGTATGTGAGCTGGGATCACAGACTATTGGTTATATGGGCTGGACGGAAAAGTCGTGAGTCCACAACTGCGCTTTGAGGTGAAAAGCACAACATGTATTTTGTGTCCTGTCATCCTCTTCCCCGGAAACTATGACGCAAACAACAGCATTCATGTACTTCAATCTCAAAAAGTACTTCAAGGGATTCAGAGGTTTTATAACAATGTTTACAGAGAGGCATAAGATGATAAAATGTAGATATGAAGCACCACTGAAATATAAAATACAGTTGTTTTTTTTTTATTGATCTTGATTCCACTTTCAGCCATGTTGAGTGTACTTACTGAGCATGTCTGCAAGTTGAGTGTGACCAGCTCTGGACAGTGAGCCCCGATATGCTTCAGAGCCTCATCTTCTAGCTGTGGAAGAGAAAAGAAGCGGACATTTTTCAGAGTCATCTGAGCTCAACCTACAATCTGACACCTCTCTCTTAGTCCAGGTTATAGGTTAGATTACATTTATGACAAAATACATGTTGTAATTTGTTTTTGTTCTTGAAATTAATGACCTGTGAAACTTTCATGGAAACATATGGTTGTCTTTACACTCTATACTGTTGATATTACAGGATGGTTATCAAAGCTTTTACATTTGCTGTAAACAATGTATTTCCTCTGATACATCCTCTATTGCACAGGAAGTGATACATCTTATGTTTGTGGTAGCAGCAAAAGTGTTTTATCTGAAATGAAAATAAGAGGAACTTGGTAGATAGTTTAAATAGTAATAGTCACTGTGGGGGAACGTACAAGTAAACAATGCCACTTGACTGTTGAGCAATAAGGACAAAGCACCAAAGTCATCTCTGATGGATCCAAATAAACAGTACTACAAACTAATGTGCTTTCTGATTCATCAAATTGAGTTTTATACTGAATTAAATCATCTGAAAACCCATTATCTTCAAAGCATCAGCGGCACCAATCTGTACCCATGGATAATTTTCAGTATTTAACCATACATACCTGTGTGCAGCCCTTGAGAAAAAGGCCTTTGAGTCCAGGGCAGGAACGAACCAGGGCTTGGATGCCATCCTTGGTGACCTGATCACACCAGGAGATGTTAAGCTGCTCCAGCAGAGGACAGCCCTCACTGAGAGGAGGAAAAAGAGGAAGATAAAGTACCTTTTGTGGTGTGGCATTACTGATGAACAGAGTAGTATAAAGTCAGCGAGGTATGCATCACAACTTCGACCCTACACACCTGAGAGCTTTGAGAGACAGGTTGGTGATTGAGGTACAGGAAGCGAGGTCCAGGTGCTTCAACTTTGGACAGAACTTGCTGAGGCTATTGCACGTGCTGCAGAGGAGAAGGACACTGAGCATTCTGAAGGAAAAATATCATTACGATTCATTGGCAGCCCTGTTACATAAATTATACACATACCTGTCAGTGATCTTGGTGCAGCCGTTCAAACTAAGCAGCTCAATGTTCCTGCAGTTCTGGGAGAAAGTCCTACAAAGAAAAAAAACATTTATGCGACGGCAGTTGAACTTCATCTGCCCATCTCTCTCTCTCTCTTTCCTCAGGGTCATCCTCACCTCAGGGCACTGTCACCCACACCAAGGCACCCCCGCAGGCTCAGCTTTCTGAGGAATCCCCCACATCGCTTTGAGATGTTCTCCACCACACGTCCCTGCAACAAAACACAATCCACTCAGCCTTCCGCATTTCCTTCTACTTTCCCTTGATTTTAAAATAATGACAGATTAGGGGTGAAATGAAAGGTTGAGAGCAAACATTAATATTACAAGCTCACCTCGATGTCCCTCTGAAAGTCAAAGAGGTCGATTCGTTGCCAGTTGCTGCCATCCAAAGCCAGAACATTCCAGGACTGAGCGCAGAGAGGGAGAAACAGACATTTAGGGGGTCAAGGTTTCTCTCCAAACGTACCATGTATACACACACACATACACACACTAAAACATACACAGTCACACATACATGCATACACACACACACACACACCTTGTGAACACAGACTCACCCGTGAGACCTGGGCACAGCGACAGAGTGTCACCACATCCAGAAAGGAGAAGATTCTGGAAGACAGACAGGGACGGTTTAGAGACCCTGATCCCCGCTGCCAGAAGCTTCCTCTTTACACTAGACTCTGCCCTCAACCCTGCGTCTGCTTCCACTCACAGCACAGGGGTGTGAGTAAATCAGCTAATATTGTCTTTGACTGTCAGCACGATGGATGTGTTTACCCTGTTTGCAGGATAGACGTGTTTACTTAAGAGTGGGGTCACGGCGAGGAAGATAAGCAATCTGCTTCTAGAGAACAGAAACTTACTATAAGATCCTTCAATGCAGCAAAAAAAAAAAAAAAAAAAAACTATGTTAAGGATTGAAGCAGGGATGCAGTGAGTCCCAGCGCAGTCTGCCAGCCTCACAAATCACAGCGTTGCACCTGGCCAAGCAGCACAGAGTCAGCAGCCGCAGCACAGGCAGCTTGGCTGGCAAGGCCGAGGCTTGAGTTATGGCCTTCATTTTCTGTTTGCTCAGGGGCTCTTGAGTTTTCTTTGTTTTTTTTTTTTTTTCCTGAAGTCAATTTCAATGTTTTATAGCCTCAAGCATCTGGTTTTAATTACAGTTTTAGCATTGGGGGAGCAGAGTAGGTTGGGGAATGAGGAGAAATTTGCATCCTGGTGGCTGGTTGCCTGGTTGGTCAAGTTGAAATATTTGCTAAAAAGGGCAAGTGAGCATACAGTATATGATTGTGAGACGCACAATGTGTGTGTGTGTTCGGGGGTCAGGAGAGGGAGGAGGGGGTGGTGCAAGGCTAATTGTGTCTTTGTGTATGATGAGATTAAAGCAGGAGGTGAGTGTTAGGTATGCAACATGCTATTTCTGCTTGCAAAAACCCTGCAGAGATTCTGATTGAAGTGTTTCAAAATGTCACTCACCGTAACAACAGCTCCTTCGGTAACTTCTTATTGATGACTGCCTCGTCACTGTTTGTGAACATCTGAAAAGGATGCAGAAGATAACATTAGTCCTGGCAGCCTGTTTCAACATGGCTGGAGCACCCTCCATCCATTCACTCAAGGACAGCCCCGGCACATATGCAAGGATAAATGATTGTAATCTCATCAGCGGAGATAGATTCAATGTCAAGTCTTGGAAAACACTGAAGGTGACAGAAGATAAAGCAGCGGAGGAATTTGTGTCTTCTAAGCAAAAAAACAACAGGATAGGACTTTGTGCTGTCGACTGCAGAGCTCTGATGGCCTCTGCCTTCATGTTATCTTTTGTGCATGCATTTTCTCTCCTTACTTCCTGTGTTTGCACTGTTGACTTTCCACATCAGCAAGTGCTGAGAATGTGCACTGAAATTTGTTACATCTTTTGTGACTCACGAAATAGCTCCCATTTCTGAAAAACAGCTAATGGATTTCCACATAAATAATTGTATGCTGTATGAGTACTAGCCTACAATCCATACAAGGCCTCAGTACACAAAGAGACAATACATTTACACAGAGCTACTTAGATACACAAACAAACAGACATACACCCTCAGTGAAGACTGCAGGGTTCCCATAATTTGTGGGAAATCGTATTCCGCTAGACTGTAAAATAAAAGATTTGGAGATTATGATGACTGGCGGCATCCACTCAGTCACAACAATGCAAATGAAGCAACATCTGGCCCAATCCATTTTCCTCCATAGATTTAGAGAGATAAATCTAAACCAGGGACAGGGTAATTGAGGGGTGGGGACTTTGGTGTGTAAATAAAAAGTGCAGGAAGGCACATGTTATTTACAAGAGGCAAACATCTGTGACAAGATCAACAAGGAATTTGCAAGTTCTTATTTGCACTTCCTTACAGGTACACATAATAAAATAATAATAATAAAAAAAATGTAATTTGTACCGTACTTTTCATTCATAGCGAAACTCAAAAGTGCTACAGTATTAATAACCTAGAGCACACAACAAGAAAAATAGTAATAAGAGTTAAGGGAATAGTCCTTTGAAAAAAAAAAAAAAAAAAAAAGCAAAATCTGTGCTGCCCTCAGATGGTTAGGAACGATGTTCTACAAATATGGTGCAGCAGAGCTGAAGGCTCGATCCTCCATGGTGCGGAACTTAGTACTGGGGTCTTGGTGGAGGAGCAAGCTGCTGGCAGATTTGAGGATGCAGGTGAAGGTTTGTAGTATGATCAGTTCCTGTAGCTAGGGAGGTGTATGTCCGTTGATGGATTTGTATGTGAGTAGCAGGACTTTGTAGTCAATCCTGAAGAAGATAGGGAGCCAGTGCAATGAAAACAGAATCAGTGTTATATGTTCATGTTTTCGCACTTATCAGGATCCTGGCAGCGCTGTTATGAATGTACTGGAGCTTCTGGATGCTCCTGCCAAGGATCCCTGTGAAGAGCTGCATTGCAGGAGTCCAGTCTTGAGGAGATAAAGGCATGGACAAGTTTCTCTGCATCTGACAGGGTTAGAGAGGGGTGGAGTTTAGAAATGTTCTGAGATGGCAGAAAGAGATTTTGCATAGATGTCTTAAAAGGCAATAAAAGGCAGCTGAGGGTCAAACCTAACACCCAGGTTAGTGACTGAGGGGGAAAGGGGGATGTCCTTCCTGGCCATCAAAGGTGAGATGAGGTATGAAGGATGACTGAATCTGGTGTGGAGTGCCAATAAGGAGAGCTTCAGTTTTGCTGCTGTTAAACTGGAGGAAATTTGTGATTATCCAAGCCTTTATCTCCTTAAGACAGGTGCTGAAGTGTGACATGGCTGCAAGAAGGGCTTGAGGCAGTTTTGACGTAAAGCTGGGTATCATCAGCATAGCAATGAAAAGACATCCCATGTCTGCTGATGACATGTTCAAGGGGGAGCATTTAGAGGGTAAACAGGATGGGGCTGAGGAACGACCCTTGCAGAACCCCACTGGTAACAGGGAGCGATCTAGACCTGCATCCTTCCAGTGAGACATACTCGGTTCTACCCGAAAGGTAGGACTGAAACAACTTAAGTGAAGAGTCTGACAGTCCAATGGTGGTGTGGAGGTGCTCTAAGAGGATAGTGTCAAATGCAGCTCTCAGGTCAAGGAGAATCAGGAGAGAAGGGGACCCTGCATCAGCTGCCATCAGCAGGTCATTCACAACCCTCAGCAGAGCTGTTTCAGTGCTGTGTGCTGAATGAAAACCTGACTGATTTTTTTTCAAATAGGTTATTAAGGTGGTCCTGACACTCAGAAGCAACCACTTTCTCCAACACATTGGACAGGAAAGGGAGGTCGGAGATAGGTCTGTAGCTGGCAAGAGCTTCTAGGTCCTGGGTGGGCTTCTTGAAGAGGGGGCGGATGACGGCAACCTTGAGGGCAGATTGAACACTACCAGTTTGAAGGGAGAGGTTTGGGTGATCTGGGGGCTGAGAACGGGGGATGTATGATTTGAGGAGAGCTGTGGGAATTGGGTCCAGGGCACAAGTACAGGGTTTCATCTTCCTGAGGATTTCATCAATGTGGCTCTATCCGACGCCAGTAAAATAGAGTAGAGATGGCGAGTTCCCAGACAGAGGGTCGATGACAGGAGGAGGCAGAGAGGAAGAGCTGGACATCAGAGAGTGAATGTTGTTGACCTTGGCTCTGAAAAAGTCAATGGAGCTGTTACATTGCTCTTCTGTAGCCTCAATTGGGGAAGATGATTGTGGCTTAAGGAGATGATTTATTGTGGAAAAAAGCTACACAGATATACACATACACACTGTATATGAACATCCACCCATGATCCAAAAATAAATGAAATGTGTTTATATAAAAAAGAATAATAGATCCTAATGGAGTATACTGAGTGCTGTTTTGATTATGAAGTGTATATCCTAAAACAACATTCACAATAGCTTCAGATTTTTTTGGGACTTACATTCTTAAGCAAAATCTATTCATCAGTTCACAAAAACAAACTGACAGGTCTGCCTGTTGAAATGAATGACTGGACCTTTAAAAGTCTAGTCAGCTCTAGGTCAAAGCCTCTCTATGTCTCTCTGATAAACATACAAACTCCACACACACATATACACAAAAAAAAAAAAAAAAAAAAAAAAAATCAGACTATGGTCACTTTTGGGGACATTACATAATCGTACATTCATTTCCTGGAGACTTACCCTAACCATAACCACTACATGCCTTACCCTAACCCTTACCCTAACCTTAACCACTGACCCGAAAAATCAGCTTTTTCCCCCGATTGGGGACACGCCTTTTGTCCACAATTGGACAAAATGTCCCCACTTAACTGGTCCTAAGTCTGAAATTTGTCCCCAGAAGTACCCTACGACAGACCACACATACACAGCTGTCTATTCAGGGGATGCAGACATGTACAATTTTGAGGGAGTAAGAAGGGAAAGACATTTCCCCGTTTGGATTTGGGGAAAATTGACTCTGACAGCTCGCCCTCCACAGCGCTACTTTCTGGCCAAATAATCCAGGGCCATTTCCAAAAGACCAGATGCTCATGGTCAACGGGCATACACTGTTCCCTTTTGTAATCTAACATAAAATGAACCTGATGCTGCATGAATGTGAGCATTATGTTTTCTCCACTGGTCAGCTATAGTCAGTGAAGCAGGCCTGGCAGGATGTAAAAAGCTGGGTGAGCTGTAACCTCCAGCTAGTGATCATTGTACAGCAAAACAAAAAGTAGTCATATTTTTAGAAAAAAAACATTTATTGATGTTGTTTTCTTAAAAAGACCTCATACTCAGATTAAATTTTGATTAGTTTGACACTTTTAACAGATGTACACTGAAGCTTGATGTTAATCAGTGTCTAAACCAGGACTAATATTTATCTTTTCTTCCATTACACCCTAATGTAGTTAAGGACAACTGATTTGTAATATGAGTAGGAGATAAGGTGTCAGCAATAAACTGATTGTTTCGTTTCCCACAGTTTTAACGGCTTCTGCAGCCTTTACACCAGCACATCCAATTTCATTTAATGTAGTGGTGATGTCACTCACAATACAGTTATTATTGACATATTCCTTTTAAATGGGAAATGAAATTTTGTGGCATTATGCCCATTTACTTTTCAGACTGCTGTAGTCTTTTGTTAAGGGCTGGTGTACAACAGATCACTATGTACCGCAGAGCAGTGAAGGAAGACAGAATAAACATCCGGTCAGGCCTTTCAAAGTAAAACTCTAATTATCAGATGAGGTTTGACCACTTGGAGTTTTTGTCTACAGTTACAGTTCTTTGGTCTCAGGCTTCTTAGAGCCTTCAACCTCTTATGTATCAGTACTCAATATTTCAAGTCATTTGATATTTTTTTAACATCTAACTAGGAACAACAGGTGATAATTAGCCTCAAGGACTAACTCTGACTCAGCTTTTAATGGCTTTTAGTTTATCAACAATTGCAATAAGCCAATAGGCTGTATTTTAGTTTTATTGTATTGCATAGATTAAGTGCACTTTTCCATCAATATCTGATGATTTCCCTAACAAATAAACTAAGACACTACTTATTATCATTTGTATGACATTTTCAAGATCCCATCAAGATCAGTTTAAAATAATAAAAACATGAAATAAACCCATATTGTAATATTAACTGAGTAGGTCTGATCAAAATTACATTTTTGACGTAATAATGGACCTATTTATTTAAGAAGCTATGTTGTGAAGAGGGCTGTACCTTTGTAAACCTATATGAAATATGAAAATATACACACAAGAATCCAATATCAAATAAAACATCTATTAGATAAGTTGGAAGGATGGTTGCTGTAGTGATCATTCCTATTTATACCAATGACTGCAACCAAGCGGGTAGCCCCGGGTCTGAAAAGTGAAGCCAATGCGGAAGTGCCTTAAACCTGCATTCTCTCTAATGGCCAGCAGACGGCGGCTCCACTAGTTGCAAAAACGAGTCCAATTGTACAGTAAGTGAGAGAATGACCCTACTTCTCACTTGATTTATTACCTCAGTAAACACTTTCTTAATGAGTTTCTGATCTCCATCGCTAGTGTCAAGTCTTCTTCAATACAGCATAATGTTCATTTTATAAATTTTAGTCCCATTTAGAGTAAAATAGACGAGGCATGCACGATATGCTTTAGGGTGTGTCTACCTTGTGATCGACAAGTCACGTTATGTTTTAATCAGTGTATTATCACCTGAAAGTATGAATCATCTTTCTGTTACCTTAGAATGAACCCTTTATATCTACATAGGGAGGAGGTCCCCTTCCACGAAGGCCGCCGTGTTTCTACAGTAACCCAGAATGGACAAACCAAACACTAGCTCTAGAAAGGGACTTTTGCATTGTTCACTATCTGCAACCTCAACGCTAGATGCCACTAAATCTTACACACCGCACCTTTAACCATAACCTGCAAATGCACTGTGCTAACCAAATTAGCAACTAGCATTAGGGTCAGCTCCACCCTCTCATCCAAATATGGTCACTTCTGGCTCCAAAAACCCAAGATGTCGCCAAACTCAAGGCTTCAAAATGGAAGTCCATAAAGCCCCCAGGAAGAGTGCTGGGCTTGACATAGTGGCCAAACTGTGAAATTACAAATTCTGGGACTAACAGGGGCACAAGAAGCATTTTTACTGCACACAATCATGGGAAAGGGAGCAGCTGTAAAATGGTAGATAAATTCTTTTAAACGTCACAACCCCCGCAAAATGCTTCGTTTCACTAACAGAATTTGATCCATTTGGTCTGATAACGTTTAGAAAGTCTAATGGAACCCTCATTCAAATTAGCCAGAGGGCTAAACCGAATTTAGCAGTATGTTTTCATCTGAGCAATTTCTTTACAGTGGGAAGTGGCTTTTTTGGCTTCATGCACCACTGAGCAACTTTCATAGGAATGAACGGTGCCCCGCCTCAGACACTGTGTCCAGCTCTCTTTATAAATCCATGGAGTCCACAGACCAATGGGAAACGTCACAGTAGCTACGCCCATTACTTCATTTATTTACTTTTTTTTAACAGTCTATAACTACAACGTATTTCTCTACAACAGGAGCCCACCTTTGTGTAACCATTGTGTAACCACAATGTACAAGTGTTTACTTTTACTTTGAAGGCATGGTCGCACCACTTCCGGGTTTCTCCTGTTTTCACCTCGGCGAACTTATCGCAGCGGCTCCACCGCAGCTGTTGGGCCATAAGGTAACGGCCTGAATCTTCTGAGTCGTCAGCTGTTGCACCGTTAAAAATAAATAAAACCACACACACAAATCCCACGCTAGCTGGGGATTAAACATACACCAAGTACTCAGGCTACACAGGCCAATGTCACCGGCCACATAGTTAATATTTGTGTTCCACGTTTTTCACCAAAATATTCAGCGACGCTTGCGTGGCTGCGACACAAAGTTTATGGTAAATGTCACAAGACAACAACGCCGTAGCCTCTGTAGGTGCGTACAGGTGGCCCTTCTGCGATCAGTACAGCTCATGATGTGTGTTACACTGGAACAGCTGGGGCCTATTTGTTGTTAGTTCAATGCTAATACGGGGGTGCATGTAGCAGTCACAACCCGAGGCCCCCACAACCGCAGCGGCCACGGATATGCACAACAATCCAGCTCGTCAGACAACCCAACAAAAGTCGTATAAAATCACACACACCCACTATAGAAAAGGTAATTATAACATGACTTTACACTCTTGGTAAACAGAAGTCAACAAATGCCTCTTTATGAATAATATGTTAATGCGTTTCGGGGCTGTCGGCGTGCTCCATGTAGCCTCATTGTCTTTGTTTTGACGGCGCAAAGCGAAACATTTGTGGACCCTTAATAATAAAAGAAACAACCCAATTTACTCATGAACACCGCGACAAGCTTAAAGTGGAAAACGCCGACTTGTGTCCTCAACGAAATGACATGTCAGGCCTAGCTGTATGTTGTTGTTGTTCGGACAAAACAACAGCGTTTGACCTAATCCCAAACACTGACTGCGGAAGCTGCATCAATAGCTGCTTCACCATAAGCGCAATTTTACACTAAATACAGCGACAGTTATCATGCAGGCCCGTATCCTCGTGTTGAATGTGTGTCAATAGCTGTCAGTTAATTTACATGCTCAAAACTCACCTCAAACCGGCTCCGCGAAACACCGTTTACCTCCTTCCCCATGTCGGACGCTGGTTACCGACTCAGTGAACTCGGTGTAGGCGCAGGGAAATGCAGAAACGGGCCCTCTTCCTGCCGATTCCCCTCCACGACTATCATGCTACCGTCCTCTCGGTAGCTCCTATGAGTGCGATGTCGTTGTTTTTCGGCCTGTAACACAAACGACAAGACCTCTTGTTTCTGGTAAAATAATGGGCTACAGGCAGCGACAGCCGCAGCAGCAAATAAGCCTTATCTGCTCGGTTCGCCCTCACAGGTCTCCTCCCCCCCTTATAAAGCTTTCCATCCATCCATCCACACAATAGCCCGGCAGGAACAGGACCTGGCAGACTAACTGCGCCTACATCACTTAGGAATAATAAATAAAACTAAATTATGAGGCGTGCGTTGCCCAAACACAAACAAACTACTGTCTCACCTATAGGCTACTTGTTGTCTGTCCCTTTAACCAAAGCTCGCAGCACAAGCTCAGGAGCAAAGATAAATAAAGTGGGGTGTCAACCTTTTTTTTGACAGCCTACAGCACTGCAACAGGAGTCAGAACTAGATATAACATTTATTTTAAGTCGTTTTATTCCAGGTGATGCTAGATTTGACACCAGACAAAGCAAAGGGAGACCAATTAGGGTATGTGAGACTACATATAGTTGTGCTTTTCCCATGTAGCCTACCTAAAATAACAATTAAGAGCAAGTTTAATGTGTATTTTCCACTTAAAGGACCTGCCACTGAACTGTGGGCCAAAGTGTTCATAATTTTGTCACAGTAAGATCTATATAGCTACTATACCAAGCATATAAACAGACTGTTTGGCGACTCATGACGCATTTATAACTTAATTGATCATTAACTCCATGCTATTGCATTTATTTTCCTCAGACCGACATTGTAACTGTTATGATTACAGCAAGGAAACGCACTTCCTTATTTCGCATCGGCCACGCCCCGCCGTGACAGCGCAGCTAATCAGCATCCAGGGCTGCAGCGCGTCATATCACGTCATCACGGTGGTGAACACACGCTTGACAACAATTCTGAGTCAACTGTATAATTATATTGAATTTGTTCCACACTATGGAATCCCTGTTTCACCAGAGGATTTCTCAACTGTTCTTGATGCTGTCCCCTCAGGTATTATTTCACCTTTTAAAGGTTTTAAGGGAAATAGCAATCACCCAATATATGTTAGATACAACTGAAACAACTGCTGGGAAAACTTGTTTTTCATGGCAAATTAAGAATAAAAATTAAACAATCCGTCATCTTTTTCAACAAGACATCATAAGTTCACCCTCTGCCTTATTATATTGGTCCACATTCGTTGGAGATATTTGATGGGAACGAGTATAAGTTTGTTTTTGTTTTTTTACTAACAAAGTCAAAGTGATATCTTTTAAAATGTTTTACAGGTTTTATCCAACTAATCATTATTTGCAGAAAATCAAGAAAAACATTGATGCACCTTTTGTGGGGAGCTCAGAGAAACACTTCAACATTTATATCGGTCTTGCCCACATATAAAACAATAGTGGAGTAAATCGTCACGATTTATTGCTGATCATTTCTACCCTCACATTTTATTACTCTGGAAAAAAGTATTGTTTGTTTACATATGACAGGAATCTCTGCTCGCAGTTCTATTTAATTAATTTGTTTATTATTTCTGACCAAATTTTATATTCACAAATCAAAAAGCCAAAGTTTTCAGAGCTGACTGTCTAAATCAAACAATTCATTTCTTCAATATCTGAATGTAAAACAAAAAAAGCTGTACAACCACTGTAAGCTTTACAAGATATTTATTTAACTATTTCTTTTTATTATTATTACAACCAGGTGTGTTTGTAGACACAAGTTGTTTAGGGTGCTGTAAACTTGTTGTATAGCCTACTTGTTTCAATAAAGCTGTTTGTTAAAAAAAGAAAGAAAAAGAGAGAGACAACAGTTCAAAGTTGCCTGGAGTGCCATGATAAAATGTGACTTTTTTATTCTCTATTGTGCTTGGAAGAGTGTGAAATAAAACTAAACATGTATAAAATTAAACTGGATTGAAAATTCAAATGAGACATCAAAGCAGAGCTCGCCTTCTGGGAAGGCTGACGTATTTTTCAAATGCTTTTTGGATGATAACCGATTATATAATTACCACTGCATGTGAAATGATGCTGTCTATAGAAGATAAATGTTGAGTTAGAAAAAAAATCTATGTGAACATTGCAATATCAACTAGTGTGTTGTCAACCTATTTAATAATATGCTTTTTAATCAGTCATTAAGATGAATTTCCTGCAGCAGTTAATTTCAGTACATACTCTATGTAAAAATGGCACAGATGGCTTTTTGTCTTTGTAATATATGGCTCAGTTGAAACTACACAAATGCATTGCCAGAGGAACAGATATGAGAACTTTAATCACATATGATTTGAACCCAAGTTTGACTTCAATCACCATTGCATTAGCTTGAGACTTGACTCTCTGTGTTGAGTATTTTGGGCTGACCTGCAGGGGTTAAAACCCACTAACTGGGTCAGAAGATAAATTTAAGGGCTCACACACAAAAATATAACTTCTGTAACACAAAATCTTCTAATGTTTGCTTTTTCTTGTAAAGTATTGTATACTATTACCTCTGCAGGCCTCTGAAATAAAACATTTGAGAATGAAAAGCCACTCTCTGGTTGAACTGCTTGCAACTCATGTCCGCACACAGACTAAAACTTGTAATGAGAGATCAAAAGTAAATATTTATTTGTTCTAAGGGTTACAAGCCGAACAGGTTGGGACATAAAGAAGGAAGCACTTCACCATGACTATTAAAGAAGCAGGGCATTTGATGCCTGCACTAAATCTAAGATTTAGTTGGATAGCACTTGTGTGTTTGTGTGTGTGAGAATATTCTGATCAAAGGCTTCTAACATCAACTCAGAGCTTTGTTGGCTGGCTGTTGTGTTTTACTTTGTGTGCACATATGTGTGCAGCTCATGCGTGTTTTAATTCATCTTAAGTTTAAAATTAAAAAGATTTTTCTTCTTTTAAATTTAATATTCTAATGTTTGTTCTATTGGTGCTCTGTCTGACTTTACTATTTTCTACCAGACCAAAGACATGACTTGTGTCTCAAGATATGAGACTGACTTAAGAGCAGTTTTTGTCTTAGGACATGCAGTCATGTGTGCAATAACAAATCAGTAGCCTCCAACATCAGTAAAAAAATGCCTCCTTTAATGCTTACATGTCTAAATTTAAATCACCATGATCCTGATACTTCCTGTGAGAGCATTCATGTGTGTTCATTGTTCGTGTCAAATGAATTAGTTGAAATTCCGTTCATACTTGACTAATTAAAACAATATTCTACTTGTACAGACTGGTGCATCAGTATGAACATTTTTGCGTCGCTGGCGCGCCAGCACGAGCACAGTAGGCGGGCCATCTGTTGTGATAGGCCGTTGCTAAGATACGTCCGAGATTGACAGTGTTCCGGCTTCCGGTACATTCCGCTGTGCGCAGAAGCTGCTGGTCACAGGAGCCACAATGGCGTTTGTAGTCTCCTTCAGACAGGGCTGTGGATGTTATTAAATCCACTAGCATCGCCCTAAATATAGGCCTGGTTGACTCCCAGAGCCATTGATAATAAACTGGAACATCTACTGCACACGAAAAAACTATGATTTCTAATCAATATTGAATTGATAGGGGATAAAACTTACATTAAAGGGAACATGTAAACAGTACCAACCTGGTCAAGTTTTCATTTTGTTCGAGAAACGAGCGTCTTTTAATGAAGACGTTTGCTTGTTTCTGAATGCTAAGACCGTAAATCTGTGGAATAAAAACACCTTTACTTAACTTGGCACCGGACAAGGACAGCTTTCACAAAGGGACTTTTTTCTTTTTTACGAGTCGGCTCGCTAGCTGCCGAGCGTTAGCTAGCGGTGCTAGCTAAAATTGAGACGGAGACGACACCACAATGCTCCGTTCTTTGGTTGGGATCTTTTTTATTCACTGACTTATTCAAAGTAAATACTTCACAGCACTGGAAAACCAACTTGGCATTTTTCCTGCTTTGACGAGCTATGTTGGAGATCTTAATGGAATGAATCGGCGTTGAGGAGGACTGGACGTGAGCGGCCTGGTGTGTTTATTTTGTGTAACGTTATTTTCGTCCCCTGTTTCTGCTTAGTAACACTTCAGTATTGGCTTTTGGAGTAGCAACTGTTCTCCCGTGAATGAATTGCCTGCAGCACCGAGGCCCAGTCGCAGGAGAGGTACCGACGCCGGCGTGAGGGATGCCTGGGTCGGACCGACACCATGGGACCAAGAGGAAGCCGGAATCTAGCATCAGCGGTGTGCCACACCAGACCCAGGCCCCGTCTCATACTTCTGCGGGAGACATGACGAGTAAAGACGGCAAGTTAAAACCTTCAATGTCCTCTTCCGCCACCAAACGCAAACGACATAAATCAACCAAACATAATCGGGAATCCTCGGCGGTACCGGGACCCGAAGATGTTACCCACGGTGATACTGCGCCTCCTGGTGTCAACACGGTGAAGCCTCTGGTGGAGTACGACGATATCAGCTCCGACTCGGACACTTTCTCGGACCCACCGTCCTCCAGGCCCTCTGAGAGGGGGGGCGGGGACCGACTCGAGCCATCTCCAGACTACGATAGGGACGATGTCGGCAGAGCAGCTGACGGTAGAGAGAACAAGGGGCATAGACACTCCCGAAAAAAGTCCAAGGACCCCAACAAAGTTAGAGAATCTGGTAATGGGGAACGTGGTTACAAGAAAAAGAGCAGCAAAGACCGTGAGAAAGGGACTTCTGGAAAGAGCAAGGAGAAGGCTGCCTCATCATCAAGCTCCTCATCCAAACGCCAGGTCCAGCCAGAAGGTGACTCTAAACGCGGGGAGCTGATGCTCTCCTCCCAGGTACAACCTGCAGCCAGTGTAGGTAGCACTACTTCCTCCACATCCTCATCTCGCAGCAAGGAGAGCAGTCGCTCAGGGAAGTCTCGCAAAGACAGGCAGCAGAGGAGAGAAGGTCGAGGGGAAAGCAGCCGCAGCTCCTCCCAGAGGAGCCGGACAGACAGGAGCCACCGCAAGTCCTCCAAGAGCCTCAAGTCAAGCCCCAAGGGCAAGTCTTCAAGTAGGGGAAGTCCTCGCAGGAAGGGCACTAGCTCTGCTCTGTCGCCCAGTCCCAGAAGAGGGGCTGGCAGCGAGAGTCCACTGGGCAGTGGGTATGGCCAGCAGGGGGATGACAGCTACAGCAGGCGCAGGGCGGCCCAGCAGAGCCCAAGTCCTTATGGGGATATGTCTCGCCGCAGCAGGCAGAGATCAGACAGCCCTCATGGCAGCAGACATAGGTCCTCCAGCTTCGAGAGAGACAGCAGCCCCTACTCACGGAGACGCTCCATCAGCCCCTATGGTAACCGCAGGTCCTCCAGCACCAGCCCCATGTCCAGGTGAGTATATGCTGCAAGGCACCTACAAAATCATGTTCTGAGAAGCTACAAAGCTTATACTCACACTCAGACACACATGTTTATGGAGAAGGTGTAGAATAGCAAAAAAATATGTTGAGTGTTTCATGGAATAGATGAGTAATTTACCATGTCAAGCCATATCTGATAGTATTTTTTTGCTTTGTCCTGACATACATCTTGACTTATTATCCAGGGTACTACATATCGGGTTGTTAATTTAAACAGACACCAGCAACCTGCATTATGTAAAGTATAAAGTCAGACAGGCCTGTCAAACCTGAAGAGCCCTTCTCCCTTCAGCAAACTGTCGGTGATTTAGCCTAAAGGAAGCCAGCTGTAAGAGTTATGATGCAGATAGTTCTTAATGTTGAAGTTTCCACCTGCATAGTTTACACAAAGGCTGGAGAGTGAGAAAATAAAAAAATGGGGTAAGGTGTCAAGACAGGCATGCATTCAGCCATTTTATTTTTGCAGTGCAAGATGTCAGTAGACATTGAGCTGTGGTTATGTCGGAGAGGTCTGGACACAGCGGTCCCGGTTTTTACCTCTTAAATAATTATCAGAGACTTTTGTGTTGTTGATTAACATTTGAGTCATAAAGTAGATACAAGGTCTCCTCAAAGGTACATTCAAGGGAGCTGAGCACTTAAAATTGTTTTAAAGATATTTCCAAACTCTTCAAAGGCTCTTCCATCCTACATGAACCAAAAATAATCCTCCTGCTTTCCTGAAAAATCATAATATAATAAAATGGAGTCTACAAAGTGTTCTTTCATCCAAACAAGAGTGGGGAAACCCAGAGTGACCTATTTACTTGCTCATCTAGTGGACGCATTATCAAAGTGGATGGTATATATTTATGTCTACGGTTTAATATTTTTCCCACATCATACAAAAAAAAGCCGTAGTTTCCAGATGACACCTTTTTGAGGTGAAAGAACAGAGCGGCGCTGTGAGAGTTAAACGTTTCAGTGTGAGGCGGACAGACAGATGATTGATTGTACCAGCAGGATAATGGAGTCTTGAGATGTTTGGAAATGTCTTCCAAATTTCAGTTGCTTATATCTGGGACTGAAATGGAGTCGAAGCAAAAGTCTCAAAAAGGTTTTATAGCTTCATTTAACTATAGAGTTTTAGACTCAATCTGTCTCTTTCGAGGGTAAGAGTTGTTTTAGTGTTGGCGTACTTATATCTATATGAACATTATTTTCCAAATCAAAAGGCCCACTTGGTTTTGTTTTTAGTTTGATGTGATCAAGACAGAACTGTTATATCTTCTGGTGGAAGAGGTTGTTTTGGCTCGCTACCCACTCAGTTCACTTTTTAAACATCTTCAAAAAGCACCTAAAATACTGCATCGTATTCTCTGACTTCAGGATGCAGTAGAAAATAAAATGTTTCTGACATTCTTTTTTTGTTTTTTTTAGACGCTCAGGCCGCTCCAGGAGTCGCTCCCCTCTGCTCTACTCCTCCTCTCGTCGCTCTTCCTCTCGTTCCCGTAGCAAGAGGCATACTTCCTCTGCTGGGGCAGGGGGTGGCTCCCACAGCAGCCGACCAACCAGCCCCTCCCGCCTACCGCTGAACTCCAGTCTGGGAGCAGAGCTGAGCCGCAGAAAGAAGGAGCGCCAGGCAGCCGAGGCAGCTGCTCGTGCCAGCGGCGGCGCTTCCCCCGCTCTATTGGGACGCAAAACAACAGGTTCCTCCACGTCTTCACGGCCGGCTAAAGCTGATGCTTCACAGTCTGAAAGAGACTCGGCTACAGCAGCTGAAACTCAGCCCCCTCCGCCTGCGCAGTTATCACAGGACGCTCCCGGCGGTGAAGATCAGGTTACTGCACCTTTACCTTCCTCTTCCACCTCTTCTCCAGCACCTCCTCCTCCTCAGCCCTCTCCTCCTGTGCCACCTGCTCCAGCCACCCTGGTTCCACCGCCGCCACCTCAGGCAGAAACAAATATTCAGCCTCCTGCACCCTCAGCCACATCCCAGGCCAAGTCGCCAGCTCCGCTTCCTACACGCAGCCCCGTCCGACAGACCACGCTCCACAAGACGTCGACTCTGCCTCCCTTGCCTTTACCACCCCTATTGCTGGGAAACGCTCAGGACAGGTGAGGATCCCCAAACATGGACAAACATATAGGACACTTCTAACTGGTCTGATACATTAATACACCACTCAAGTCATAACCTTTTAGATTTTTTAATGCATTCAACACACAGTTTATTTGTGGGCGGGCAACCTTTTTACTTTCCTGCAACTATAAATGCATCAGCCTCAGTATTGACCTGCCTTTGGTTCAGTTAGGTCCCACACAAGAGGGATGACAGTGTATCACACTTTTCCATATGAGAGTTAATATTGTCTGTTGTCTGTTTATATTCTGTTATTTGCTCCAGTGTCCATTGGGGCTTGCTGTACCCCCAGTTCCTGTATGGCAAGCCCCTATGGACAACATTACTAAACACAGAGTAAAAAGCACTGATAATGTTGAAGGCAGTTTGAATAAGTTTGTTTACATGAGTTTTATCTGTCTACTAAACTGATTATAGATTATCACTCGTACAAATCTCTTGTTAAGTCACGCTCCAAAGCTCACACTCTTCTCAATCGCACTCCTTGCACGCTTTCTCTATGCGCCGGTTGTTTCATTAACGATGAGCTGGGCAAAAATACGATTATTGGGTGTACACAATCAAAAAGAGTACCTTCAGAGTGAAAATTGAATGGCAGATTTTCTTCTGTCTCTTCAATAAATGCCCCCCCCCTTTTTTTTTCTAACACTCTGTATTTTTGCACCATCAGTCCAAAGAAGTCCACCCATCCTCAGAGGCCTCCCAGGAAAGAGAAGGAAGTTCGCAGCCGGCCATCACTCATCGATCTCCCTCTACCGCCCACCCTGCACGGAGTTGACTCCTCACCCCCACAGTCACCTATCCGCCAGGCTCCACCGCTACCCCAGCCAACCCTTAAGAAGAGACCAAAGTAAGCTTCTTTCATTACTCACCCGCTTCCTATCTTTATTTTCTTAATCCCATTGTGAAGGCTTTTACACACCGGGGATGTGACGAATAATAATAAATATTTTGCATCAAAACTATTCATAGTGGCAGTGATATGAATTTGTGACAGAAACATGAATTAGCTCATTCTTCAGAAAAAATGATGGATTCAATATCATCCAGTGATGTCCTCCTCCTCCTCCTCACTCGACAAAAGAGGAGAGCGTTCAATCCGCACCGACTCCGACCTGCGTTCAGCTTCTCTGTCCGCAGAACCAGCCGTCTGTCAGCTGCAGCTTCTGGCCAAACTGCCTTCACCAGGCTGACTGACAGCATAAATTTATTGAACCAAAATAGTTTTCATGTTGGCTCCACTGGAAGAAATCAACAGTGTTTGTAGTGCGAGTGAGAGGAATCTGGCTGTAGTGAAACAGACAGACTGGAGCTTTGATCAGTCAATGTAGATGAGGTAAATAAGTTCAAAACACATATACAGCAGGATTTAAACAGCTGTCTGTGCACATTAAGCTTCACTAAAATGGGACAGAAATAGACTTGGAGCGTAAAAAAAATTCAGCGGTCTCCATGTCCTTTGCCTTTTTCATACAATACAGGATGATGAGAAACACAAACAATCAACAGGTCCTCTGTTGTCATTAGGAGTCGTGACGTGACGTCTGTTCTGCACAATGTGATTGGTTGATGCCCTTATTCCTGGTGCAAAAGCTTAGAAAAATCATTCCAAAAACAAATTGCGTTGCTTTTTTGTGTGAAAGTACTCATGACAAAAACAACTGAAAAAGTATATTGACATACAAATTAATGGCATGAAAAAACGCCCCCGGAGTGTAAAGGCCTTTAGTCTGAGCTGTTTTTTTTTGTTTTTTTTTTTACTTTTTTTGTTTGTTTCTAGGATTTGCTGCCCCCGATATGGTGAGCGCAAACATACCCAGAGTGACTGGGGCAAACGCTGTGTAGATAAATTCGATATAATCGGCATCATAGGGGAAGGAACCTACGGCCAAGTGTACAAGGCCAAGGACAAAGACACTGGTAAGGGAATAAAACCTGCACTCGCATGATTATTCAGGTTTCTATTAAAACAGTCGGAGACATAACTCTCAAATATTCTCTCCAATCATGCCAGGTGAACTGGTGGCTCTGAAGAAAGTGCGTTTAGACAATGAAAAAGAGGGTTTCCCCATCACCGCCATCAGAGAGATCAAGATCTTGCGGCAGCTCAAACACCGCAGTGTAGTCAACATGAAGGAGATCGTAACTGACAAACAGGATGCACTCGACTTTAAAAAGGACAAAGGTAAGAGTGGTTACAGTTAAAATGCATTATATCAAAGCATGTAATAGATTTTCCTCCACCCTTTGTTGTGCACTAAGCTCACGGCTGCAGTGATAATCACAGGATAAATAATTACATGAAAATGAATAAACATAAACTCCCTCATTTATTATTTAAATGACAGACCGGTGGAAATACATTTTGGTTTGAGTTGTTATTGGCAAAAACACGATAGTGGCAAAAGACACTTGTGTTCAAGGAGTTTTCTTAGGTGTTTGTGTTTACTGATGTAGCACTGGACAGTTTTATTAGGGGGACTTTGGTTCTTAGTTTGTACTTGAAATAAAACTGTATCCAAAATAATAGTTTTTGGATACAGTTTTTCAAAATTTAGGCAATTAAATCCATATACAGTTAAAAATGTCAAATTGCAGTAAACCTAAACTTAATCGAATTGAATTTGAGGCAAATCAATCTGTATCATATCAATTTTGAATTGCAATGTATCAGGTTGTAGACCATGTTTGATTTCTGAGAGGGATAGACACATCCCTAACCCTTCATATAATTGATGAGTTTGACTAATGGATGGAAAATTAAAAATATAGGCCTATTACATACTTATTTAAACAAACATTACTGATTTGCAGCATCAGAAAACATTTAAGGTAATAGTGGTTGAACCCTTCTGGCTAACAAAGAAAAGCAGTTCAGTTCACTCCGTATACACATCTAATAATATAAGACAAGAAACCCAAATATAAACCAGGGCTAATATAATTATTACAGTTGGTTTGGTTATTTGGCTGCACATTAAATCATTGGGGTCACAGTCATGTTTAATAGGCTTTCAACCCACAGAAAGCAGTGCTGTAGGAAATTTCTGCCCTACGTGACTTGGTGATGATTTATGCTTGAAGTTTGAGAAATTAGATGTAGCGAGCCGTGCAGTTGCAATTGAGCACAAATGTTCCACTGTTTGAATTAAATCGCTCTAGAGTACCCTAAGCTGCCGAGAAGCTGATGTGAAGCAGTGTGTTGTTAAGCCCCCTTGCTCAAGGGCACCTTTGCAGTAGTTGTCAAGCTGAGAGGATTTATAATAAAGATTTCTAAGCTGGTTTAGAGTACATGGCAACTTTCTCATCATATGCCCACTTCTCTAACCTCTAAACTTGTGACCTGTGTGTGTATAATTGGGGGGTTTTTTGTTTCTTTTTCTGAATACATCTTCCCTTTTGTTTTTAGGTGCTTTTTACTTGGTGTTTGAGTACATGGACCATGACCTGATGGGCCTACTGGAGTCGGGCCTGGTTCAGTTCTCTCATGAGCACGTCCGCAGCTTCATGCGCCAGCTGATGGAGGGTCTGGACTACTGCCACAAGAACAACTTCCTGCACAGAGACATCAAATGCTCCAACATACTGCTCAACAACAGGTAAGAAACAGAAGACACATGATGTAGTAATGTCCTTCATGAGAAGAATAAGTTGTGATTTGTATTAGCGACTAAGTGTTAACCAGTCTGGGTATCAAACAAGAAGCAGTTTCAGGTGAATTTTGATGTATCGGTATCGCCTACAAGTTCTTTTAATCTACTTTTTATTTATGTGTTTGTTTACTGTATTGACCCACTAAAATATCAGCTGTAAACCAGCATTTTCCACGTCAGTAACCTTTCTGAAGATTGTTTAAATGCAGCTGCAGTCTGTAACTATCGTAAAGTCAAGACCAAAAGCAGTCGAATGTTAATTGTAATGATCGGAATCTAAGTGTTTGGCGGTACGTCAGCAGCAAAGCTAATTACAGTGCCACTAATTTAATCAGGCGCTTCAAATAACAGCAATGAAGGAGTACAGCAAGTCCTCACAGATGGTCGCGCCGTACAGTTCTACATCTAATCTGCAGACATTATAGGATGGATGGAAAAACATGTTAAATGGGTTGCAAAAGCTGAGATTCTAATAAAAAAAAAGCTTAAAATGTGGGCTTCGCCGTGTAGTTCAGTATTTAGAGCCACACACCAGTATGCTCTCAGTCATTGCCCTGCAACTGTACAACTGACTGTAAATAGACGTGGAGTTTGGACATTTGCACCATAAAACTGCTGAGTTTGACTAATCATTATGTTGATTTGCCTTTTTACCATCTCAAAGTGCCATTTGCAACATCTTTCAGTCATCAGTTAGTGCACTGATATGTGGTTAGTAAACAGAATCAGTCAAAAACAGCAGAAAAGATAGATTTACATATCCCCTGCAAATTTTGTATAGTTCAAACTTAAACTAGTTATCCAAAATGACCTGTTTAGTTCAGGCAGATGAGTCCAGTTGTATTTTGTGTGTCTCAGTAATTTGACAGAGCATGTTTTCTCATGCATGGTGGTGTTGCTCCTCCTAATCTCAGATTTTTTTTTTTACGTGTTTCTTTGTTCAGAGGTCAGATCAAACTGGCTGACTTTGGTTTGGCCCGACTGTACAATTCAGAAGAAAGGTAAGACAAGAGGAGTGTCATCTGCATATTTATAAACGTATGCTACACATAACTCATCATCTTGCGTCTGTTCTGCATAGTGGATATCAGATCTGAATTAAATGTATGATTAAATGTGTTTATAATGATTTGAGAGTAATTAAATCTCACCCTGAGCTTGGATTTTCCTCTTCATTACCACTGATTCACCACTAGATGGTGCTGTCTGTCACATTGTTGTCCATCAGAGAGAATCCATTTAGTTAAAGCTGAAATATTTGTTCGGACACTTGGGGGCAGAGATGCTCTATGAAAGTATGCTGAGTCTCACCATCCTTTCTCTTTCCTTTCCCTCAGTCGGCCTTACACTAATAAAGTAATCACACTATGGTACCGGCCCCCTGAGCTCCTACTGGGAGAGGAGAGATACTCTCCAGCTATTGATGTATGGAGCTGTGGGTGAGTGTGACCCTGACAACATCTGTCCGTTCATCCACATGAACAGATACATTTCTTCTTGTACTCATCAATTCTGTATTTTTTGCTCACATAATATAAACAATCTGTTAGCAAATTGTTTTGATTGCCAGTTGATTGATCAGGGAGCAAGGGCCAACACTAGGGATGCACAATATTGGATTATTTTGCTGATATCCGACATGCTGATATTTTCCAACTCGATTTGGCTGATTGCCGATACAAATATATGCACATATTTTCTTCCACCTGGCTGAGGGGACCATTACGCATGCAATCATGGATTGTACTAAGCATGATCAAGAAAGACAATATATGAAGGAGGAACTTAGGAAGACTGGAGTTCAGGAGCTCAGCATTAAGACTTAAATGAACCTGCCAAGTGGGTCAAGCAGTAGAGTTTTCTTTGACAGACAGGATTAATGGGTAGGATTTAATCTCTGGTCCACTCTCCGAAGCAGAAGGTGGCAATAATGCACCTAATACGCTGGTTGCCAACTGCCAACATAAACCAAAAAGAAAAAGTTATTTTCAAGCAGAATGGTACATCCTGTCAGCAGAGGTGTTTCCTATCTGTGCAGCCGAACACAGCAGCTTCTCTGCAGACTGTTTCACCCTGACGATCCCGGAACCAGAAAAGCAGCAGTTCTGTCAGGCAGATAAGTGAAGTGGAGCCTGTGGAGGAAGCACCAGGACCGTCGGGGTGAAACAGTCCGTTGAGGGAAGCACAGCCAGGTGGCAGAGGAGAAGATGACGAATCGGCCGGTCATATTGGCAGAAATGTTCCTTTCGGGCCGATATTTCATTTTAAAGCCTTAATCAGCCAATACCGTTATGATGCATCCCTAGTCACTGCCACCATCCCATTAATTGATGACTGTTTAATCTCTAAAATACTCAATAAATCCATAAACAGAAAAAGGGAAAACATCAAAGCTGCTTTGCCTGCCAGAGTGCACCTCTGCCTGCTCTGTATCCTCCAACTAGATGAAAGTTTCCCTCCCGCCACGGTATACTGCACTAAAGTAGATATCGTAGTTGATGTGCTCGGTGATATTGTTTATGGAACGGAAGGAGATCAAACTTGACACAGCAATAAACAAATAACAGATGTGTTGAAAGTATCTTTTTTTATGCCACGTAAGCAAATGTGTTTGCAACATAAAGAGCAGGCTGGATATTTGCAGCACACTGAGTCTGTTACTTTTTTCATCCTTAAGCACCGGGGGCATCAAGAGGCGAATTCAACTCAGTCAGGCATGAGATACTTGATGTTCTCTTCGCCTTTGTGCTCGGCTGCCAAATTTTTTAGCTCGGTTCATAGCAGGAGTCCATTTCATGCAAATCATTACATAAAAATGAACATTAATGCTGAGGCTTTGCACTGAGCCTTAACTTCCACACTCATGTTTTGTATTCATATGCATTTCTGTATCTTCTTCATCTATGGTTACTCATGTTGTTTGGTCCCAGTCACAACCCTGTCTGATAGAGATCAGACGTTCACATTTTAACATTGTGTTTTAAACTTAGTTTTGGTAACTTGTTTGCACGAAAGCAAATATGTATCGGGAGTATATATTTTCTAACCTATTGCTTGTCGTGGCTCAGGTGCATTCTGGGAGAACTCTTCACCAAAAGGCCCATCTTTCAAGCTAACCAGGAACTTCTACAGCTGGAGCTCATCAGGTAGGCTGCCCTTCCTTAAAAACAACATCTCAGGTAATAACTTCTGTTGCACCCTCCATGTTTCCTCACCACTGACCCCATCTTTGCTTCTCTCTGTCATTTCCTGCAGCCGTCTGTGCGGGAGTCCCTGCCCTGCAGTCTGGCCTGACGTCATTAAACTTCCCCTCTTCAACACCATGAAACCCAAGAAGCAGTACAGACGGCGACTGCGGGAGGAGTTTGCCTTGTATGTAGCCATGCTGTGCTGCCTCAGAGTTGCAGTGATCAAGCTTTGGTCTGTTTCTACAGTTGAAAAAAATCTCTCCCCTTCTGCACAGTTTACCTACTACTGCCCTGGATCTGCTGGACCGAATGCTGACCCTCGACCCTGCACGGCGCTGCACGTCAGAGCAGGCTCTCAACAGCGACTTCCTGTGTGACGTGGAGCCCAGCAGGATGCCACCGCCAGAGTCAGTACCTCCATGAACTCCCCTATCACCTGTCTCAATATCAACCTTTTCTCTCATTTGTTAGCAATGGTGTGAAAAAAGTACACATGCATTGCGAATACAGTTTTGTTGCTTATATATTTCATTCTTGTCAGTTTCTGAGTTCTTTTTTTATTAATTATAGATTTACAATACTTGGCTGTGCTATCATTTTTTAATTTTGTGCATGTCTGCCCACTGTGTCTCCAGTCTTCCTCACCATCAAGACTGCCACGAGCTGTGGAGTAAGAAGAGGCGACGTGCACGTCAGAGCGGGCAGGTCGAGGATGTGCCTGTGCCCAAAGTGCCCCGTAAGGATACGTCAGGGACCTCTAGCGGAGAGAACAGTCGGCCCCAAACCAGCCCGGCCGGAGCCCCGCCTCCTCCACCAGGAAAACCGCCCTCCGCAGCCATCTCAGAGAGCGAGTTGTCAGGTAACAGCTGCCTCACAAGAATTTTAGCAGAAATGCACTTTGACATAATAATCTGTCACGTCATTTTTTCATTTTATGGTTGTTCCTGTTATTACTGAATCCACAAACCCTCATGGTGTTGCCAGGCGTGTGCTGATGTACAACTGCACTGCCTGCGAGTGAAAAGTTATTTATAAGTTGATTTGGCAGAAATGTTTGTGGACTTCTGTATTTACACTGCATTGCATTTTTTGTAGTTTTGATTTTGGTGTCTATGAATGTGTGCGTTCAGGTCTGGGAGCTGCTGCAGAGCAGTTGAACCAGACAGAGTTGGCGGTCCTGCTGAACCTCCTCCAGGGACAGACGGATCTCAGCCTGCCCCAGGTGGCCCAGCTCCTTAACCTCTCCAATCCTGAGACTCTCAGCCAGTCGTTGTCTGCGCTCAGCGAGGCCTCTGACCACCAGGGGTCCTCAGAGGACCAGGCCCAGTCTGCTACCAGGCCCCAGCCCCCAGACCAGCCTCCCGAACCCCAGGAGCTCTCACCGACATCCGGAGAGCCACCCCACATCCAGGAAGACCAGGCGAACCTGCTGGCTCTCATTTTGGGCCAACTTATCAAGCCACAAACCGAGGAGCAAGGCGAAGAGAGCAATGGCGTCCAATCAGAGGAGGCACTAACACGCGGTTCGTCCGCCTCTACTACTGACCGCAAGGGCAAGTCTGGGTTTAGTCTCTAGAAATTTAAAAAAAAAATAAAAGGGGGGAGCCAGGGTCAGTTGGAAGTCACTGGGGACTGCAAGAATGAGGAGAGCAATGCAGAGGAGAACAAACAAAAAGCTGACTGAGTTTTGGTTCTCAAAACTCCTATATTATCAAATTAATTACACTTTAGTCTACCTGATGAAATCGACAGAATGATCAATTAAGCAAATGAATTGGGCAATTAGACCTATCACGCATCCCCCTCCCCACCCCTTCCTTTATCCCTTACATTCCTAAAACTCACATACGCCGTTACCCCCATTTACCACCCCTCGTATATATATAAAAAAAAAAAACAACAACAAAAAACCCTGGCAAAATGCCTGTGTAGCGTTTGTCGTCATGTGACCCTGGAAAACCAGGCAAAGGTTTATTGTACATGGACATCTCCCACTGGTGTACTCAATAAATCAGGAGGAAGTGTAACGTTATTCATTTGAAAAGAAAGGTTCACACTGTATTGTTCACTTCTACGTTTCCCACGTTTTTCTTCCCTTGTTTCTTTTCTCACAGTCTTTGTTTCTGTATCTGTTCCATTTCCACACGTGTTTTTTCTTCCTCACTTCATTTTCATCATTAAAGCAGGTGTCAAGGATCCTTCACAGGAAGCGATGTTGCTCTAAAAACAGTCTGTAATGTCAGCCTTTTTATGAAGAAAGTCTAATAAATTATCAAGTGAAAATAAATGTTTTGAATCTTTAGACCTCACCTGCATGTGTTTCCTTTAACTTTTGTTTGCCACACATTTTTTTTTGTTTTTAACTGTTCACTCAGATATTAGTTCGAAAATGTGATTTAGTTATTTGAATAAAACAGTTGACGATGCTGCTGGCACTGGAATGGTAACAGTCCTGCTTTCTTATGGTTATTTCTGCTGCCAAGGCCTCTCAAACACTTGTAGCCTGGTTTACCTTGTTATGTTATAATGAACAACAAAAAAAAAGAGACCAACCTGGTTTAATAATCTTTTCCTGCCCTTTGTAATACTTAAAATTCTCCTACTCAAGTCACCTTCTCTGTTCATCCAGCTGTACATGCCCTTCCTAATGTTTTCTCACCTAGTTCCCACATTTTTTCTTTCATTTTAGGGGGGTTGTTGAGGGGGAAAACCAAATACAACTGCTTATCTGTTATGAATACACTAGTGTATTTTTTTTTGGTTGTAGGTTTTGCCTACGTACAGTGGAAAAATGTTTTACAGTGATTAATAAAAGTTCTTTGACAGTGACAAGTCACTTTAAAATAAAAAAACAGCACTTTTTTCCATTTTCAACTTTGATATTCACAAAACCTGAATAGGTGCATGATAATACACCAGATATGTTATTTTAAGGACTCAATATTTTAAGTATTTATACAATTTCTACACCATTACACAGGTTGACAAAGTTAGATGATTACAACAATGCAAACAGTACAGACGCACTGACATGGTGCTGAAAATGTACTTGATGTGAAGATACAACTTAAGGTGCTGTGCTCTCCCTCTTGTGGTGAAGGTAGGAATGTCGACATTGTGCAGGCCTGTTCGACGTCAGTACATTTTTACTTTAATTGCAGAGTTTATGTAGGAGATGACAAATAAGACTAAATGGTGTTTTCTTTAGGGCCATGTGTCTGTAGTGAAATGCTTTGTGCCACACATGCTTTGATATCTAATGCATAGTCCTTGTCCTGTTTGGCCTCCTTCAGATGGTGCAGTGCCAAAAAGGAAACAGCTTGGGGCCAACCAGGTGCCTCCATCTGGCGAGCAGCGTCCACCCTCTCCTCCCGGGCCACCTCCGTCAGCTCTCGGAGACGCTCAACCGACTGGGTCAGAAGTCCAACCCAACCAGGACATCAGCCCTGCCGTGGCAGCCGCCTTGCTCCAGCTCATCTCTCAGCAGGACTCTGAAGCTGGGGCCTCTCAGCGCAGCAAGAACCCCTCTCCGTCTGTGGACACTCCGGCCCGGGGACAGCCCCCTCCACCCTGGGTGGCTGACTCTCCGCCTAAGTCTTCAGCTGCAGCTGAGGCCCCAGCAGGACTGGTGACTGCTGCTCCTGCCACCGCAGCACAATTCCCTAAGGACCAGGACCTCCGCTTTTCCCACGGAGCTGCCCGCTGACCCTCGATCCCCCGGTGAGACAGACCCGGGTATCATGGGACAGCTCCAGCAATCCTCACCTGAAGAGGAGAGGCAGAGGGGACACCCACAGATTATGACTCAGTGGACCATAAGCAGGTAGTGAAAGATGAATCAAATATTTTGAAAATGAATGTCACTTTGTGATGGACTGAAAAGAAAGAGATTAAGGGCTTTTTCAGGTATGGTCATGAACATCGCTGCTCCCTGAACAAGTCGTAATGTGTTGCTTTGATGGGAGCGCTTAGACTCTGGTCGGTCTGACCTTAAACAATCCGGTTAGGTACAGTCGCTACCTGCGTTCCCTTACTCTTTCCTGTCCTCCGAAGACCCTGACTTGAATGAACTTTGGCTTCCAAATTGAGTGCCATGCAACTGGCACTCAACTTTGAAAGCAGCCATGATCTTTTTTTTTTTTTTTTTCCTCTTCTCCCCCAAAACAAATGATTGTCACGTCCAGTGCAGTGCCCACTTCTAACAAGGTTATCAGTGTTTTGGAGAATCAAGTCCTCCATTCTGTGATGCTAAGGTATTGTGTACGGATAGATTTGACGCACTGATAAGAACACTGGAGAACCATGAGATTCCTGTTGAACCTTAAACGCCGGCTAGCTCCCCCTGTTTTCAGCCTTATGCCTCCCTGTGACCCCAACGACCCCTGAATGATCTCTTAAGTGGGGGAGTGTAGGTAAAGTTTCTGCTTTGGATGGCCCCCCACAATAGTGCACATCTTGCAGGGTTGTTTTTTTTTTTTTTTTTTTTTAAATTTTACTCAAAGGCGGTTCCATATTATATTCTGTCTGTCAACGATGTGTTCGCTGCCCACTTGAAGATTTTACTTCCTTTACATACAGTACAGTAAATCTCTGTGTAGTAACAAGCCTAAGCCTGTAGTGCTCATGTTCCTGTCTCAAATATGGATTAAACCACCACATTATGATGGACTGCTCCATAATACCCACGCTATTCTGCTAGTTGAAATATACATACATACATATATACACACACAGAAACAGACTTTTCCGGCTTTTCCTGGTGGGTTCCAAAAGCCTCGTCTAACATGTCTCTGCCCCTCGCCTTCCTGCCAACTTGTGCAACAAAAGCTTTTTTTTCTTTTTTTGGTGCAGTTATTTTCTACATAAAGAAAATGATACACGCTTAAAAAAAAAAAAAAAAAAAAAAAAAAAAAAAATGGTCCATGGTTCTGTTACCATTCTTTTTTTCTTTGGAAAAGGAAAGGGAGGAGAAAATGGTTTCACGTGTCTGTAAAAAAGAAAAGAATATTTTGTAATATGTGTTTTCTCGGTTCAGTTTATTAAAGGAAGTTATGCGACCAGTTGAACTGTCTCCGTTGGCCGTTTCTGAATGGTTTTTTTTTATAAACCAGCCACTAGATGGTGGGCATTCTCTCGTGCTGTAGCTTAAAAACTGCAGGAAGTCTGCACAGTCAGGCCTCCACGAAGCCTGAAAACTGCAGCATTGGCCAAGTTACCCATCAGGTTTCCACTGTTTCTCATTACTCTTATGATCTGGAAACTCATGTTAGCTCATTTTCATTCTACAGGCTACTTGGACTATAACAGCAACAAGCGAGCAAAGTCATCCATCATACGGGAGGCACAGGTGAAACTGAACTAAAAGCACACAATTCCAAACCTAAAATGACAATATTTATAATAAAATAATAATAAAGAGACATAGAACATAACCAACAAAAAAATGGTTAATTAACAAGGTTAGACATTTAAGAATGATTCATTCAGCTGTTTGTCAATCACACCTTTATTTAAACCTTTGCAAGTAGTTTTAGGTCAGACTAGGTTGCTGGTTTGTCAGTGTGAGTGATATAAAATCTACTTAATGTCCTTTTTTCTCTTGTAACAATCTGTTCCGTCATGATCAGAGGTAAACAGTGCTGTTGCAATTTTAAGTTTTTACATAGCGAAAATCTGCCGGAAGCTCGTTTCAAACGCTGGAAATATTTGTAGTTTAATTTTCACTGTGACACTTAGTGAGCTCTATAATTTACAGTGTCTGGTACACTGCCTAATATGTATATGAATTTGACCCAGTCGCACAGTGATGTGAAGTGCTCCCTATACATCAATCTTATTTATGTGTTGATTCCTTCACCGCTTGGGTTGATCTCTTTATGAAGATCCTGACAGACAGACAAGGATCATAAACTGCACATTGGCAACGACAGAAGCCTGTGAGGTTCATGCAGACTGGCTGTGTGTGTGTTTGCACGTGTGTGTATGTGTGTGTGTGTTTGTATGAGGATTGGCCTCATGCATACCCAGACCAGCTCCTCACTTGGCAGGCTTACAGAGCCGCTTACCCCTCTGGCCCACCAAGCAGCTGAGCCCTCTGGGTGAGAGATCCTTTCAGAGTGGAGGCAGTGGGAGGCTCACCTGCCCTCTAGCACAGGCCCAGTGTGAGTGAGATGAGACAGTGCAATGCGCGTGGGTGTGTGTATGAGGGTGTGTATGTTTCCGTCTGATGCTTTCGCCCATCGGGACACCAAATAATAGTGAATGTGCCCGCAGGGAGTTTCCACAGGAGAGGTAGTGGGCAATGCCAGTGCCAAGTCACAGAGACTAGACGAATAAATCAGGACTGAGGAGTGAAGAGAGGGAGGTGCAGCAGGCTGTGCCATCAATCAGAAAGGCACCTTATGGGGAATGCCCATAAATGTGCCATGCTGCCAGTCTGAGGCACGTACTCGCCATGACGGAGACAGGCGACGGCGGCATTCAAAATGGAATGGAGCCTCCATTTTGAATGCCGTCGCTTCAGTGTCAGGAAGTGATTTTTTGGTGGACTTGAAGGATAACAGTGAATTGATGGCCGGCGCATTTGAATCTATTCTTACAACAATTTTATTCATGACTTCTGTTTTTGCTTTGTCCAATTTTTAGGCACAAATTTAACCTAATGTCAGCAGATTAGTCAGCTTTTAATACATGTGTTGAAGACAGTAGTTTGCTCTTTGTGCAATAACAGAAATCTGCCAAACTCGGACAAATTCAGCAGATTATATTAATTAAGTGAAATGACAAATCCAGCACTCACATGTCACATCTACCTGGACATGAGTGACTACAAAGAACACTTAGAAATTAGATTTATGGACAAAGAAGGAGGGCAAAACACTGAGGGGGAAAAAAAGTAAGCAATTTAATTCTGTGTATTTCAGTGTAGGGAAAGTCAATCAAACTCTGAAGGATAATTTACACATTTATACAATATGTAGATAAGCCTGCTGGTTGCCTTGACACCCAGCAGTTCAGATTTATTTACTTTCATGTTAACATCCGAATGTGCACAGAGTTTTGAGATGTAGAAACAGGCGTCTCCGAGCAAAACACAACTATGAATTCTGCAGCAGAAGCACTCCATAAAGTCAATCACTCATTTTTTTATTGCTTTTATGTGTTACTGTGATAAATTTCTAGATTAAATTTGAATGGAAAAAATAGGATGTGCATCAGTAAAACGCTCTTAATTGACTCTTTAAGACAAGTATATATCTCTTGCTCCGAAATGGTACTATATATATATATGTGTGTGTGTTTCTGTCTGTCTGCAAGTCCGTGTGTGCAGACTTATTCTTGCGTGTGTGTGTGTGTGTGTGTGTGTGTGTGGTAGTTCCTTTGTGCAGTGTAAATCTGGGCCGCCGTTGTCTCTCTGAGTTGTGCTACGGTTTGATGTTGAGTTTGATGACTGGGGCTGTTTGATCAGTGACTATGTGTAAACTCAGTGAGGGGAGACAGGGACTCCCACAGTCCCACATCTAAGACACACACACACACACACACACAGAGAGAGAGAGAGTGATCACCGAAAGAAAAGAAATTATAAAAAGTTATATGTACAGATTCAAATCATTTATGTTTTTCATGGGTAATTTACACCCCTTAACCCTTATAGTTGAGCCACTTATAAACATACAAAAAAATGAAACTATGAATGCAACTTGGGTGGCGCAGCAAATTCTGCTGTCTCCATCAGCGTGATATCCATCCTTCCTTGTCTTCTATCGAGCAAAATGTAATGTCAGTCATTTCGTTTATGGCTACATCCTTATTTATGTGATATTTCGAAAATTGATTGACTTTATCCCGGCGGTGATATATGCTTTTACTGCTGCAACCGGCGTGCTTTATTGATGCCGTAACACCATCTCCATTTCTTCTCGGTTTATAGTTTGGTGAGAAACTGCTGTCACACACACTCGTTATTCCTTGATCGCTCAACAGCGGCGAGACCTGAGCGAAGAGCTTTAGGAGGCTTTTTTGGATTGGCCAGATGATACAGATGTGTGTTGATTTAATGTAAAGTCATCCGTGCCAGGTCGTGAAACTATAATAATCTGGAATCACGTTTCCTCCTTTGGTATGAATCCAACCTACGTGGAGGCGTTTGCTTTTATCTGTTTAACACTTTAAGCTCAATCATTGATTGATTATGAAAAGAAAAGCTTCCCTCTCTCTGATCTTTTTACACTTCAGCCAAAGACGCCCCTATCACCCTCTCCGCATGATGCTGCACTTCTGTAGTACTTCTGCAAGGTCTCGGCATGTCATTACCATGTCGATTCAAAGAGCTTCACGAGAAAAGGGGAGATTATTGTCTCTCTCTGTCTGTGTTGATGCTATCGCTTTAAGGGCAGAGGGGCTGCTGGGAAAGTAGTGAGCGAGGGTGGTGGTGGAGGAGGAGGAGGGTGGTGGTGGTGGTGGTGGGTGGGTGGTGTAGAGGGAGGTTTGGTGGGGGGGGGGTTGGGGGGTGGACGGGCCCTGCAGGACCATTTGTGCTGAAGCTCATTTGCGCAGCGACACTTAATTGGCTACAACAATTAATTAATGTGTTGGAAAGTTGGCACAAAAAGTTCATTTAAGAGGGTTTTAATAAGCAATTAGAGGAAAAGCAGCGAAGAGAGGGAATTACTGGAGAGGAAAGAGAAAAGCGGAGATGGAGCGAACGTCTGGCCACTAGGAGTGCATACGCCCTACTGTAGCTGGGTGCAGCGCTTTGTCTCTTTCACTGACCCTTCAGTTTTGAAGAGCTGATGAATGATTAGGCGTCATTATAATGCCATTATATCTCTTTCTGAGGCTCTTACTGCTGCTCTTAAGTGGACTTCAAACCCATGGTGCCCTTATATTGTATACATATCAACCCCGGTGGCCCCTCCTGCCCCTCCCTTTCCTACCTCTTGTCCCAGCGCCCAGTGTAAAATATCGCATGACTAATGAGTGGAGCAGGTTGGAATCCTGGGGAAGATGTCCTTGGAAGACGAATGCATTTTCAGCAGAATAATTAACTTAATTAACAACTTCACATGCATATTCATCAGCCTATTAATGTCTGCTCCGCGCTGCTTGATGAGCAATGCAATAATAACCGTTTCATTTGCATATTTGCGTTCACACTCACACCCTTCTCCAAATAATTAAAAAAAAAAAGAAGAAGAGAGAGAGAGACACACAGAAAGCAGGAGAAACTCAAAAGTCACTCGGCCTCATGCTGCGTCTTGCGAACACTTCCCACCTGCAGCACACACACACACACACACACACACACACACACACACACACACATAAGTGCATATAGCTATATCTATCCATCCATCTCTGGAGTGTGTTCCCATCTCAGCTGTTGAGCTGCTGCACACCAGTTTAACTTAAGATTGGAAGTGTGTGTGACGCACTCTCTCTCTCTCTCTCTCTCTCTCTCTCTCTTTCACCGCCTGCACCTCCAGCCTCCTAAAAAAAATCACCGCATCTCCCTTTTCTGTTTCCTCCCTCACCGCCGCACACTCTGTCTCTCCTTCCTGTTTGCGTCCCTCTCTCCTCTTGTTATTTATTCATCCCTATCAGACTCGTCTTTAATTTATTTATTTTCTGGCTTTTGAAGTTGGGCTCGTCTGCCTGTCAGTGTGTGTGTGTGTTTTGCTGGGGAACTTGTACGCGTGAGGCTGGCTGCATGAGTGCTGCTGACAGGTATTTTTTTTATTATGCCCGTTTGAAACCGAAGGAGCCGCTGGTAGGGATTGAAATAAACAAATATTCGTGTTCGTGTCCTTTTACTTCCTTGATTTCTGTTTCTGTTTTAAGGGCTCATCGTGTGTGTTTGTGTGTGTATGTTTGCTTTCACACCGGATTTGTATTCCGAGTAGCAGGAATGCTGTCTCTGTGTCTCTCAGCTACTGTCAGTGATGAAATGTGTGTCTGTGTCTGTGTGTGTGTGTGTGTGTGTGATTGAGTGTGTGTTTCCTGGGAGGCTGCAAGCATCTCAGTCTTTCATCAGAGTGTGTGTATTTGTGTTTATCTCTTTGAATTCAACTTGTACTGTGTCATTGATGTCCCTCGTGTGTTTTTGTGAGCTCCTCTCCAATATTTCAGATGACAGTGATGTGAAAGACAAACGTGTGTTGCATTGAAACTGGACGAGGGGCGAATGTGTGGGTGTCTTTCATTGCCTCTTTGAGGGAGGGGGTGGAGGGGGGGGGGGGGGGGGGTTGCACCGGTGCATTTGTGAAACCAAGAATATGTGTGTGTGTGTGTGTGTGTGTGTGTGTGTGTGTGTGCGTGCTGCCAGCTTGTGTTCAGACAGCAGCAGTTTGTGGAGCGAGAATTAAAAGTAGGGAGAGATGCCAAGTGAGTCCCTGGAGACAGATACAGGGGACAGAGAGAGAAGAAAGAGGAAATAAAAAGAGGATTTCACGCACACACATGCAATCACTTACACAAAGAAAACCAAGCCTAGTAGTTGCCTGTTACAAACCCCACACAGCAACACACATTAAGCAAGGCTATTAAATGTGGCGTCATGTTATACAAGAATAGATTATGTTTGTTTTCTTATCAGTGTATCTCCATCATGACACAAGAAGAGTAAGGAGCAGCCAAAATGTCCTCACTGTGAGGGTGTAAGACTAAAGTCCTCTCAAAGATAGAATTACAAGAACACACACACACACACACACACACACAGATTGAGATAGTTCTCTCACCTTCCTCTCTGACTCTCTGTCCACTTTCTCCCTTTTTCTCTCTGTCTGTCTGTCTCTCTCTCTCTCTCTCTTCGCAGCCTGGTGAGGTGACACCCTGTGTGCAGTGTGACACTGAGCTGTCACCTCCCACTCCTTGCATCACACCTCTGCCCCCTGCTGGGCCAACCCCGTCACGGCACCCAGACACACAGCCGGCCTGTCCTCCTCCGCTGGCATGAAAACTCTGGCAACACCGAACATCGCTTTACATTCACTCGCACTCGTCCACTTCAACTTTTCTATGTCCCCCCCCCCCCCCCCCCCCTCCATTCTTGTCTTTCTTTTTATACTATCAATTTATTAAAATGACTCGGGAATTTCCCAAAGAGGGTCATAGTAGAGGGTTGAAATAATACACTATTGATCAGAAAGACCAAATAAGCCAGTTGAAATCTATATTAGCAGTTCCCAACCTCTTTGGCTTATGACTGGTTAAAATAAAGCAACGTCTTCTTGTCACCCCTACTCACATATGGTATGTTTATGACTTCAACCAAACACTGATTTTCCCCTCTCACATCATTTTATTTGAATAAGTGTGGAAAATGACTCTGACCTTGCTGCACACTTTTTGGTTTCTGTGTCTCAGCGTTGATATAAAACAAATCTCAAGCTGAAAACTCATCAAAAAGCCAAACGAATGCATTTTACACCCTTTTCTTTTCTCTAATCTTTGCTTTATTGTCAATTATTGGATAATTTGTCCTCTTCAGGCCTATAAAGAATATTGATATAGAACAATCTAAGAGGAAAAATCACTCAGGGGTTGAAATGCTTAAAACCCGTAGACATATGCAAGCTGTAATTCAGCGTTGCAAGTAGACATAGTTTTATTTTAAAGGTAGGAAACACTGCTCTAAAGGAACATTTTGAGTCATTAGTTATTTCTGCAAGTCATTTTTGAAAGAAAACGTTGCAGAAAAATCAGGTTTGGACATTTTCTGTGGCAAATTTGACATCTTAGGCTCTCATGAGGCAACACACTTGACTCTTTAGGCCTGGTTAGTTGTTTTGCAGAATCCTCACATGTGAATACCGGTATGTTTGAAAGTGATATGTTGAGGTGAGGACTCTATGGCTCTCTAGTCCTGCTCCGTTGCTTGTTTTGTGTACCTGTGTGTACGTTTATATCTGCATGTCTCCCAGTCTTTTGAGTCACTAGGTGTGTGTGTCCAGCCAGGCAGGCCAGTGGCGAGCGGGGACGGAGCGATTGAGATATAGAGCATTAGTTGGTGTCAGGAGTAAATTAGAGGCCAGATCTGTTTTCTAATCAGAGCACAAGCACCGTGTTAGAGGAATTAGGGCGACAGCTGCTGGGAGCTTTTTATTCCTCTCTCTCTCAGCCAGAGACAGGCAGACCCCAGCTCAGGGACCACCTCTTTACCACAGCCACCTGTCAACACCGGTGCGTGTATGTGTGTGTGCACATGCATGTTTCCCTCCCCCCCATTGACATGCACACTCACATACATGTGAGCACACATCCACCGCTATGCGAGCCTACACACATGCTTGCACACAGACACACACAAACACCGTCTGGTGCACTGACCTCCCTCCATCTCTGAAATTAATGACAGTGCAGGTTCTGTGTGCATGCAGACGTTCGTGGTGTGTTTATATTTTCCGGCAAGTGTGAAAGGCCCTTATGAGATATCAAATTTAGATAAGGTGGAGCGGTGGGCGGCTTTGCATATGTCTGTTTACTATGAATCCCAGCGAAGGCCTTAACGCCGTATCAACCCGTTCATTCACCACACCAGCTTTGCAGGCAGGCGGATACTGTAAGAATTTCAATGACATAGTTATACATTGGTTACACTTTAAGATACCAGAAGAAAAATACTACTGTAAAAGCAAATATCAATGTAATCAAAGAATGGAATAAAAAAAAATTCAAGGTCAAAGACAATTACATCCAAAAAAGTCTCATTTTTTGGATTTAAAATTAAGTCCAATTTTTTGTTGATGATTTGATAACATAACTGATTTATTCCAAGGGATGAATAAATGAATGTCGTGAAGCTGCCTGGACTGATTTTACCCAGCAGAGATCTCTTGTGGGCTGGATTGTAGGAGGGTGAGAGGTGTGGGAGGTGGCATCGAGATTCACACCGTGTCACACACTTGCTTCGGAAATGTCACCTCTTTTTTTTTTTTTTCCAGTGCAGTTTGAATCCGTAGTGTTTTCAGGTAGGTGCAGGGACGGATTTGGGAAAATTGTTCTTTAGAGCATCGTGGCAAGTCTTGACAGAAAGAAGTAATGCGTTTTTTAAAATGGTAAATAGGTTATTGACATTTCTGTGATGAAATTAGAAACAATGACAGCCTCTTTTAATGAAGGCTGTCAGGTTGAGTGGGACAATTTTGTAGATGAAGGCTGGGAAAATGTCCTTTTCTGAATAAACGTTATTCATGGGAATAAATATTTATTCATATCAGTCAACAAAAATGTATCCAAATTGCGTTGCTTTATTTTTCTCTAAAAATCCTTTGACACCACTGTCCTTTGCATATTGAAATGTTAGATTTTGCTTAAATGTACACAACATGGGGGAACTTATTTGTCATTGGAGGCATAAAATCAGACATAATGAAAACCTTTCTCCACTCTATTCACATCTCTCGCATGTGGATTTCTGGATATTCCAGATCCTGTAGCTAAAAACCTGAATTTAAGGCTGTCCCTGCCCTCCTCTTTTGTCCTCCTCTCTTCTTTCTTTCTGTCCCTTTCCTTGATCTGTGATTAGTGTTTTGTGTAATTAAATGAAGATTTTAGCTACTAATTCCAGGTCAGGACCCAACACATTCAGTGCCCTAGACAAGCTTCCCCTGGTGTCCCCCCCAAAAAAACTTAACAACAATGTGTATTATCAAGATTTGAATCATTTCCATTTGAAGCATTCTCATTTTGTTGTACTTGGAGTAGGAGTAACGTCTACACTTTTTCATAAACGATTACCCATCCATTTTTCTCCAATATGAGTATTTTTTTAATATCTGCCATTGCTTAGCAACGGCTATTGCTTTACTTCATCCATTCTTTCTTGTTAAACTATGAATGTGTTCACAGGTTGTCTATTTTAAAAAACTACCCTGACACTTTTTTTCTTTCCAACCCAGAATAAACACACACGTACCCTTGCAGTGTTGGTGTGAAGCTGAGCTAACCTTATACCACTCACACTGGCTATAGCTCGCTACACTACACCAAAACTAGTTTAACATGTTTTACTCAAATTTAATATTTCATCACACAACAAAAATGATGCAAATCACTGCGTAGCTTCTTTTTTCTTTGTTTTGTACTGCGCCCGGGCCAGATGGCTTTTGCCTTTTCATTTTCTCTAACTCTAATGCACTCCACATACACATCAATACTCTAGCATGTTCTGACTGTGATGATCACTCACTGATGAACACTTTTTTTTTTTTAGGAAGCACGCCACTTGACTAATTCAACTGGCCTGTGTATTATTTGTTCATCTTGTTTGCAACAAAAATAATGGCAAAATAATTTTTTTGTTTTTTGTTGTGTCTTTCTGCTTTCTCTTTTGAAGCTTTATCTGTCAAGCTGATGTCATTTTCATCACATTATTAAAGAACACAAAGTGTGAAATCCATTTAAGAGGAACATTTAGGTTGTCAAATAATAATTTACAGTTTGTCAGCTTTAAATCGTTTTCAGCACTCTTACCAGGAGTAAAAATATCATCACACCCACCACTATTACATCACATTAGACATTCAGCCATTAACACAATAACATTTATTGTGATTGGCTATTGAGAAGTGTCTCACTCACCACACTGATACAAACCACCTTTTGTGAATAGTAAATTAACTAATCCAGCCTTACAGTGAGAAATCTGGAGGAAGACTAAGGGTTAGTAACACACGTCTTTCTTTCTAACTTCAATTTAGGCAACAGTCTTGTGGCTTTGGATGCTAATTTGCTATTGGCTGAAGTCTAATAGGAAAACACATGCACGTACTCACCCACACACACACACACAACACACACACACAAACACAGTCCTCCTCTCACTCTTGCACATCCCACACATGTGCGCCGCCACACAGTGTCATAAATAGACAGACAGTGCCAATCTAAGGCCTGGATGGGAGCCAGCTCTGCAGCAGCTCAGTAGTTAAATTATTAACACCAACTGGGAGAGAGACAAAGAGAGGAGCGGATCAGGCAGATCAGTGGAGAGGAGATCTGGAGAGGAGAAAAAGAGGAGGTGAATCGAGACGTTCACCTCCTGTAGACATCAGAGGGGCTGAGGAGGTTAGCTGTTTAGGTGGCGATTGTGTGAAGGCGTGTAAAGATGGAGAGAGATGAGAGACCTTGCAAAATATAAAAATATCTCTTAGATTTTTTTTTTTTTTTGCAACAGAGTAGGAGAGTTTGGGATGAATACAGAACATAACAGGTTCTTGATGTGTGTGTGTGTGTGTGTGAGAGGAAGGTAGAGAGGTGGATGTTGAGGTTTGTCATGGATGGCAGTAGAATACTAATGGTGAGTGTGTGTATTAGTGTGTTGGTGTGTGTATTTAGCAGAGTGAGGGGAGGGGAAGAGAGATGGAGAGAGATCTGGGGATGTTGGTTCTGATCCAGAGAGTTAATGTTGCGCTCATTGATGGATAGAGTGCCAGCCATGAGGCTCCATACCCACACAAGATGGATGAAGCACTACTCTCTCCTCTCCCTCTCTCTCTCTCTCTCTCTCTCCCTCTTTCTCCTGTTACTGCTATAGTTTGATGTCTCTCGTCTTATTTCTCCCTCCTTTTCAAAGCTAAATGATGATCAGAGAGCTCTGCCACAAAGACACCATCAGATCCCAAACGGCAGCACCAGCACGTGTGTGTGTGTGTGTGTGTGTGTGTGTTTGTCCATAGAGAGGTTTTATGATTCACCGTCATGTCAGCTACCCCTGTGGCAAGGCGTCTTTTGTGTTCAACAAAAATAGAGCAAATTATGTTAAACACACCTGTACAGTAAAGTGATTCAAATGTAGATTAAATGCCACCACAACCAAATTTCAACATATAAGGAACCTACTGTCATTTCCAACTTTTATCAACACAACAACGAAATCTATCAAGTATTTATATTTTCCTGACTGGTAAAGATTTATTTACATCAGTGATATGTTGACTGGTGACCCTTATTAGAAACATCAAATGCTTATTTTGCTTCTATGTCAAACTTTTCAATGGTATATATGAAATTATCTGTTATTTATATGCCCCAAATGTATTGATTGGATTGTCCCTTTAAGTAGAAAGCAAAGAAGTAGTACTTGTGTATATGCATGAGAAAGATTACAGTACATCAACCAAAAACTAAACTCCAAAACTATAATGTGTGTGTGTGAGAGAGAGCAGATAACTTTTGAATGCAAATGCATGTTCAGCAAGAAACCAAACATGAAGTAGTTGCACCGTGTGTGTGAGTGTGTGCATGCTTGTACAGTATGTGTGTTGTTTTTATTTACACGCGGAACTAAAAGCTTGACTACTTTGTCTATACCCCCCCCCCCCCCCCCCCTTCCCCTGCACACACACACACTTGCCGCACAAACACACACTTTACCCAGCTTCCTCCTTTCTGGCGGGGGCATCGGGGGGGTGAAGTGATCTGTGCGAAAGCCTCCTGTTCTATGCGCCGCGCGGCTGAGGCATAGGGGGATTGTGGGTAGCTGCTGTCTGCAGGGGTGGGGGGGGGTTTGGTGGGGGGTGGGGGGGCTAGAGTTAGCGAGGAGGGGAGGGGTGGTTGGGTTGCCGGGGCGGGCGGCAGCAGATGGCGTGCCACACTGTGAGGGCCGTCGGCTGGCATCCAGAGGAGGAGGAGGAGGAGGAGGAGGAGGGAGGGAAGGAGGGGAGGATGGGAGGGGGGGGTGTGGTGGTGGTGGTGGTGGTGGTGGTGGTGGTGGTAGTGGTGTGGTGTGGTGGTGGGGGGGGGGGGTACAGGGATTGGAGGGGCACTGCTCCCAAAGTGCCAGCAGGCATCAGGAGAGAGAGAGAGACAGAGGTGAGGGGCTTTGGTGGGAGACAGGCTGGTAGACAGGCAGACTGGAGGGAACCCACAGACTCTGAGATTAGAGCTTAAGCGGGGCTTGGGAGCAGGATTTTGCTGCTAATTGCATCCAGTGAAGAAGAACCAAAAACGACAGATTTGTCTTTGAACCCTAATTCACTAGTGACTTTTGACCTTTTCCACTTCCATACAGTGTCGCCCAGTGCCTACCGCCGAGGGATTTGCACATTGGGCCAAGCAGAGGTCCTCCGTTGGCATATTGTTGTCTGAGGATTGCCACCGATGTAGCATGAGGTTGGCATGTGGAGGGCATCGGGTTGGCATATGTACTGTGAGGAGTTGACACTGGGTCTGCTCTGATGTGACATAAGTTTGGCAAGCTTGGCATCAAGGTGGCATTAGACTGGCACCGGGTTAGTGAGGGGTGCCGAATGGATGTTGTCTGTCAAAGAGGTCGTGGATGTGTGTGTGTGTGTGTGTGTGTGTGTGTGTGTGTGTGCACGCTTCTGTGCTTCGTATATCTACCTCTGTGAAGATACAGACAGATAGCGGTGGAACAAATATCCTTTGCATAAGTCAAAGTAGCAAATCACAATGAGTCCTTCAAACTTTTACTTGAGTACGAGTGCAAATCTACTATTTCATTAAGGTGTCAGTAGCATTTTAATGTTGCTGATTGAGATTAAACTAATTTGAAGAACTTTTATATGCCATTTGGTCATTTAATCTATAACAATGCATCATATTTTAAGACAATAAATAGTTTCAAATGTAAAATCTTGATATGCAAAGAAACAGGTAACTAACTGTTAAATAAATGTAGAGAATGGAGTAAAAAAAACAACACAACATTTCACTCTTAAATGTAATGGAGTTGAAATGAAAAGTAGCATAATAAAATGGAAATACTCAAGTGAAGTAGCTCAAATCTGTACTCACCTCCAGTACAGACAGGCCCCAGAGCTGTGTATGTTTGTGCTTTGAAACTCGTGTCACTCTCGCCCAGGAGACAGCACACGGGACCTAAATATTTCATTTCAAAGATCTTTGTCATTCCACATTCATACGTGCGCATGGCATGCTAATGCTAACCCACATCTCTCGCTGACTTCTTCAAATCTGTGCTAAAAGACTAAAAGCACTCAGGCGTACCCACGCTAGCTAGGACACACTCCTGGGCCATTCAGGTTGACCTAGTTGGTTTATATGCTGGCCTGCTTCAGCCACGGTCCTTAATCTTTTCCACTGTGTTTGATGAGGAGAGTATTTCCATGTTGTTATAGCTCCAAGTGTGCGACCTGCAACGTGCATTATGGCTTTGATCAAAGGCATTAAACTTGCGATATAATGTGGGGCATGGTCCTGGGAGCAGAGGAGATGTCGCAGCTTTTGGAGGTGAATGGGTCTCTTTTTGTATTCACTACGAGCGCTTCGCATTACCTGCAAGTATTGTTGAAAATGAGTCTCTGTCTCCTTCTAATTAAGGTGCGGGTAACAACCAGCACCTTCATCAGAGCATGCACATATGCAGACAGACACACAAACACTCAACACACACACACACACACACACACACAAACATGCATGCGCACACATACACACAGACATCACAACCCGCTGCTGCTACCACAGAGAAGGGTTGAACAGATGTTGAGGAATTTAAGATGCAAAAGGGAACTGGGACTCCCCCCCCACACCCCACCACACGCACATATACCCACCCTGTGCCCCACCTCTCTGCACCCCCCCCCCCCCCTTCTTCACATACACACAAACAGTTTTACACACACATGAATCTAAATATATTACACCTAAAACTCAGAAATACATTTTCCTTGTTTCTACACCTTCAGATACGTACGGATGGTCATGCATACACATGTACGTACACGTGCATGCACAAAAGCAGACACAAACACACACACACACACACAGGCGCGTACATGCATTGTAGCCCACATCCCCCTCCAGGCTGGCCCTGCTCATAAGGGGCACCATGTGGCACTCTATTCCCTCTGGCACGAGGCACCGACTCTGCCAGCTCTGCATTGTCCTCTGCCCGCTGGAGAGCACGCGCCCAAACCGTGGCCCCATCTCTTCCTCTGTCTTTATCCCCCCTCTCTCTCTTTCTCTAGCTCTCTCTCTCTCTCTTCCTTTCTTTCACCGCCTTTCCTCTTGTTTACCATAGATGAACTGAGATGGATGTCGTTTGCTCGCTTTTCGGTCTCCAAAGCGCACCGAAACTTAAGATGAATGGGTGTGTGTTTGTGATGGAACACTGTTGGGAAATCTAGTTCCCGCACCTCATTGTCTGTCTTTGTATCCCGCCAAAATTTCCAATCTTCGTCCAACTGTAGTAGTAAATATTGTTGTAAAGCACCTGTGTTGATGGTTGACAGCCGGGATCTCCGTCAAATGGCACCGAAATGACAAAATGCCAAAAGTGACACCACAATCAGTAAGCAGCCTCTATGATGGATAAACACAGTTTGTATTCTGTGTCTCCTTGTTTGAGTAGTTGGTCGGGCGCTTCATTTTCTTCTCTGATTGATTCTTTCAGAAGAATTATATGCCTCCTGTAGCAGGAAAGATCCTGGAAAAACACAGTGTGAAAGGGTTGACACTTTGTTGGAGCACCATCAATATAGAAGAGATATAGAAGAAAGTAACACAAGACTGGTCGTACTTAAAAACATTCATGTATGTTTTTTTTTATTATCCTGATGAACGCTCAGTTTATTACTATTATGTATGTCTTGTATTTTTATGCCATTATAAAGTAAAGGTCAAATTGTACTACACTAATACAAAGCCTGTGAATGTGGGGGTGGCTTTAACCTACACTACAAAGCTAAATATCTCTACATAGAGATGTTTACAGGTGACACTCTGGGTCATTGCTGTGTTTAGTTAATCAGTGTGAACTACCTCCAACACTGGATGGACAATGTTACTGTAAAATGCAAGAAGTCATTGCATTATTGCCAAGGATCCAGATTTAGTGAAATTGAGATTAGCCTGGATCAAATCAGTTTAATTTGACTAGATTTAACAAAACTTTTATTATTCCTATATGTGCTCCACTGTGCTGTAGCAGTGTATTATATTAGCACACGTAGAAGAAAAATGGATGTGATTCAAGCACAATATCTGCACTGAGAAGAAAAGCAGAAACAGAAATATCTGAATGCTTCAGATCCTCACATAGACACTGGGATTATGAAGTGGAGAACATTACAAAAATGCATAAAAAACATTAGATTAACAGCAAGATGAAAAAAAGTATACTCACAGTGTACAAAAGTTTGATTTGTAAACTTTTAGTGGTTTGAACTAACTGACAAAATGTCATCAGTGCCATGGAGAGAAAGTCATACGAGTGATGCTTTGATTCCTCTTCACTCTTTTTCCTCTGGTTCCTCAGAGAGAGGCGGCTCCATTCCCTCCCTCCCCCCCTCCACACAGCTGCTCTGAGGAGAGCGGGGCTCCGCGGGGCTCTGGGTAGCCTTAGCTCTCTGTGCTTGGGTGAGAATTAGCCAGCTTTAGTGCTCGCCTCGCCTGGTAATCCCTTAATCTGGCGAGACTGAGGAGAAAGGCTTTGGAGGAGAGATGGTGTGTCAATCCATGTCTTCACATCTCTCTTGGCACACGGAGGCGCACAGGAAACATGGAAAAGTTTGCAGTTGAGGAGTTATGCCATGCTTTAATGAATACGGCCTGTTTATTCTGCATGAGATATTTCATCTACTTTAAGGCGTTTACATCAATGACAAATTTAACGTGATAACTTACAAAATGAGGCAATGGCTGAGAAGTTTTAGCTTGTATCTCACACATTGGTATGGATAATGTTTCTAAAACTGAGGACCACATTTCCCATAAAGCCTGTCGCTTCTTCAGTCTCTTTAACATTTTTAACGAGATTTTTTCATTACTTTCTTTCTTTCTTTCGTTTACTTTTTCAGTTTAGCTTCATTTAGTCTAAAAAAGGTGGGGGTCTATCCCTAACCCATAAATAAAAGTCAACTAGGATAACACAAATAAATCATCCGTTGCAGAAGGAAGAAGAAGAAATCCTGAGCTCAATGAAAATAGACACCTACAATAGATGCTAGAGTGTGACTTAAAAACAGCAGAACTACAAATCATTTCTATTAAACAGCCTTTAAACTTCTGATTTTTCACCGAGCCAGTCCTTAATTTTACTTTAAAGTTTTTCTTTGGCTCACTGTATTTTTAATGGGTGTTGGTGACTTGTATATAATCACAATTATTCACCCCAAACACGTCCTAAACCCTGTCACATACAAAGATTTGCTCTGCTGCCTTCAGTGTTTTGTCTCTGTGAATTTTCTATTTCAGAAAAATACCCGGTGGCCCAATCCTGGCGGCTCCTCTAACCTCCAGATCCAGTTCTGGGATACCTCCTGCACATGTGTTTTGGTGCCGCAGAGCAATCCTGCAGATTTATGACATGATGGTGCACAGAGTTCAATGCGGTGTTGAGGTCAGCTGAGGCTCATAAGCTTTTTTGGCTTCGACTGTGTTTTGTTTTCAGTAATTGAACTAAAAATGACACCCAGAATTGATGCGATAATGATCAGCTAATTTTAAAAAATTCCACACAAATCACTTTAAAACAAGAGGTGGACATACTGGGATCCAGCAGGAGTCAGAAATCTCAAACTTTTTCTCTTTTTTTTTTGGCATCATTGGCATATTTAGTAAGGGATACATAAAAATATACTTCTTATTATCACAGCTGCATGTCTTTTTATCTTTGAAGGACAAGTGACAACTGCCAGATAAGTGATAGTTCAATTATACTCCTGATAAGGGTCTATGAATAACAAAGCATCCCAACATGTTAACATTGTCATGAATGCAATAACACGGAGGGGAATGAGGGACGGCCTGGTACTGATTGTGCAACCACACGGTAATGAATGGCTAATGTGCTGGTGCAGAGTAGACGTTAATGCCATCCTAATTCCCTTTTGCTCAGAGCGGGGGCACCGTGTCCTGAGCCTGTTAATCTGAACCCTTTAAACCTTTAATCTGGGAATCTGTCACACAAACACACACACACACATAGACGTACACTCAGACAACCTGTCATTGCTGTGTAAAAGCACTCCACCATACCTGTCATACCTCTCTCTCTCTGTGTCTCTCTCTCTTTCTCTGAGACACATGTGACATATTGAGCGCCTGCAGCGAGATTCTTCCCCATGAGCGGCATTCCAGAGCAGGCTGTCCCAAGGGAGCATGGGAGTGGGGCCGGGGAGTGGTGGGTCTGGGGGCAGTTGGAAGGGAGGGGGTGGTCCGGGGTGGAGGGGCGGAGGGGGGGGAGGCTAGTTGTCTGCAACTCTCTTGGTCAAGAGTTTGCAGCAGGACAGAGTGACCTTAGCTGAACTAAAGGACTGTGACCTCAGCAGCGGTCACACCGAGCATTTCTGCTGCACTTCCACACTGGAGAGATAGATAATTAAAGAGGAAGCTAGTTTTGTGTAGAAAAATAAAGTAGAAAAAACATGTCAGACAGGTCACAATCAGCCACATATGAAAGATATACATACACTACAACGCTACCACAACGCTACCACGACATGAAGAAGAGCACGTTATGTTCAGGAACCTGCTTAGTCAACAAGTTTAAAGACAAAACAACATCTTGAGTCACTAATTTAAGGGAAATTAAAGTGATGCTCCTAAAATGAGACCAATTAAATGAGGAACACATATGAAATGAAACAGAAAAGGGTGTAAAAATGCATACAACATCAAAAATACATGCAAGATGAATTAATTAACGTTCTGCAGGGCATCTGGGCGACTTAAACTGGTCGCTTAACACACTATTTAAGCTACTAGAGGGGGTGACCTTCATTCAGAAATATGGTTTTGACTCTCCTTCTGGTTCTTTCCTGGCTAATTCTAAGTGATAACTGTTGCTTTGCAGTGTCCTCTGTAGTCTGAACAGATGTTTCATTGCCTTAAAGTTGGCACTAGATGTTGCACATTTGCAGTATAGGTTTAGTTTGAAGACGACGAGTACAAAAAGATAAACCAATCACCTGTTTTGAAGCTTTTTCATGTTCCTAATCTCTCTCACAGCAACACAAAGACTGCAGTTATCTAGGCCTTTCCACTTTGAGTTGTTGATTGTGTTTTCTCTCCTTAATTAGATCAGAACGGGGACTTTCTGTGCGTGAGTGGAGACACTGTGTGCGCATTTTTGTCACATATTATCTTATCATTTTCCCTCTTTCTCTCCCTTTGTCCTCGCTCGTCTCCTCATTCTTTATGTCTGCCGGTAAATATTTCATTTGCTTTGCCGTCGTAGCGGGCTGGTACATTAACCAGCGGTGCCAGTCGAGCTCTCTGCTTGTGGCTGGCTGTATAAAAATAAACACACTCTAGTTGTAATGAACAGATGTCACAGAATTTAAACGTGCGCACCCCAACCTCCTCCTCCTCCTCCTCCACCACACACACACACACATACACACAAACACACTTCACCCTCCTCTCCCAGCTCTCCTCCTCCTCCTCCTCGTTCTTGCTCACGCATAAAGACGCACACGCATGCATGCACACACAGCGTGCAGTTACACTCCTGCATCCACATGTATTAAGGAACACGGAGAGCAAAGGAGCTGCAGGATCTAAACACTTGTCCACATGAGTGTATTTTGAACCTACAAATGCAGGAACTCTTATGTATTCCCATGTGAGCTTTCCCTGGCAGAGGGGCATGCATGGCAGACATTATGTTGCTCTGCCAATCTCTTCCTGTTTCTCTCTATTTCTATTTTTCTCTCTCGCCTCCCTTCCTCTCCCCCCCTCATCTCTCTGTCTGTCTCTCTGTCTGACAGCAGGCTAACACTGTGGTCATTTTACAGACTATTTTCATGAGGTCCTCCCATCCACTTCGCAGAACCAGCCTGTCATCCCACAATCCCCGGCGGCATCATCAGAACCCATTTTGGTACTGTGAGGAAGGGATGGGCACAAGTGTATATGAGTGTGTGTATGTGTGTGTGTGTGTGTGTCCATCCCCCTTGTCACTCCCGCTCTTTTCCCACTGAGCGTGTGCCAGCTCTCTGTGTTTGCTGGCTGACAGGACCGAAGGAGAGACGATTGTTCTCTGCGTACCCAGAGACCCTCCCCTGCCAAGTCTGGGATGAAATCCTTTCTATAGTGCTAACTCCTCACAGTCGGGCATCTCACAGCAAAACACACACCATTACTGCTCCGGGTGGGAGGGTGATAGCACGCTAAAAGTCAGTCACATACACAGAGGTCTGTTTTACACTAACACTGCAAAAAAAAAAAAAAAAAATCTCTTTTAGCAAGTCAATTAGTCCCGTTTTAGACCGAAAGTATCTGTTTTCATACATGAGCTAATTCAACGTAAATAGAGAGTTTCCTAACATTATCCCTTATTTCAAGATTGTGAGGAAGGTTTTAAGATGATCTGCCTCATTTCAAGATTCAGTCCAGCAAGTCCAAAAAGGGTTCTGCCACCCAAACCTATCAGTGCTTCTTTAATTCTTTAAAGTTTCCAATTTTTGGCACATGAGGAGAAAAACGCACATGCATTCATAACCTGCCACCAACTATGAGTGTCAATCAAATCATCAGCAGCAGGTATAGCTATCAAAAGATGTTGTATTAGGAAAATTCTTGAAGACAGATAGCTGCAATGGAAAAAAAAACAAAACAGCAGATCTCAACTAAACTAAAAATAGAGTCCTTGTTTTAAGTTTGGAGGAGCTGTGAGCAGCGGCATTGATGGACAGAGCAGGTCATCCCTGTGATGGCAGAAGAGGCGGGCAACGGGAGATTAAAGGTGACGGAGAGAAGCCGAGATGAAGGGATGAAGGAGAAGGCCGAGATGAAAGGAAACGGGGAGAGGTGCGGAGGTCGTCCGGGGGGTGATCAGTGAGGTGGATGCGATGCCATCTGACAGGTCCAGCTGGGAGACTGCCCGCCCCCCAGCGCTGCAAACTGGTCAATATGGAGGCCAATTACTGCTGCCCATGTGACCAGGGCATCATCCAACCCTATCATAACACACGCGCACGCACACACGCACGCACACATGCCATCTGTGCAGACCAGCAAAAACCCCCGCACCCCCCTCTCCACCCCCCCCCCCCCCCCCCCCCCCCCCCCTCACTTCTGATCCAGTTGCGTCCCAGTGCACGCTCCTACTTAACCTCCTAAACAGGGGCCAGCCACGCCCCGCCACCGGACCCTCCGGAGCATACCGGAACTGGGCCTCAGTGAGGATGAATCAGAGCTGTCGGACAGGTCAAGAAGACTTTTTGCTTTCACTCTGTAGTCAAACTCTCTGAACAAACCCACAACCTCCCCCCCTCCTCGTACAACATCTGGCACCACCCAAACCCCGGCAAAACCTATCTGGCCACCCGCCAAAGGCCTCAAACCTACCTGGCGCACACCCGGATCTCCACCTCTGTCTTTTCACCCCACCTCTACCCGGTGTGCTCCGGTTCTTCCCTGCTCCCCCCCCCCCCCCCCCCCTCTCCTTCACCCCCCTCTCCTCTCTACCTCCTCCTCCTGAAACCCTTGTTTCTCCCTTGGCAGGACCTCCAGCAGTACCACACTCTCAGTTTAGCTTCTGCGTCGTCTTCTGCCCCACTGCCCGTGCTGCACCGTGCCCCATTGTGTGATAACAAACAGATGTTGTGGAATTTCCTCTGAATGGGCTGCCAGTGACAGGCCCGCTCCCGTGTCTGGCATTGTGGGGGGCACTGGCATACAGTCTGGCAAAGTGTGCTCGATTGTTTCCTCTGTGCACATGTGTAATATTTTGAGTTTGCAGCAGGTGTCAGAGAAGTTCACAAATGTTTACGTCCTTATATCTTCTTTTTCGTGCATTTTTTTTTCCGTGCACATAAATTATTCAAATATGATTGGTGTGTGTGTGGGTTGCATTTTTTTTTTTTTTAAATCAAAGCTCTGTCCATTTCAGCTGCATTGCCTCGTGGTTTGTTTTTTTAATCACTGACAGATTGCAAATGCTCAAAATCTCCATGGCCAGATTATCTTTTCCTCCTCTCTGCATTGAATCCTAAACGTGTTTATTCCTCACATATTTTATATCCATGTTATTATCTGATATCTGCATTTTAAGGGGGAAAAAAAACCCCACTCGGTTATTATTTTAGCTAGACGTTAATTGGTATTCACACACCATAGTACATGTGACATTTTGATAATCGCACTATTGACTGTTATGTCGGACAAACACTCTTGATTTTTTTTTTTTCCTACCAAGTTGAGTGAGAAAAAGAGTGGGCACGAACACGATAATTTAAACAGCGAGATTCATTCAATCACTTTTCATCCTGAGTGGAGCACAGAGTGTCACTGCAAGTTTTTTTCTTTTCTTCTTAAGTCAAACTGACTGAAAATTCAACTTATTGGTGAGACTTTTATTTACAAAGATGTAGCAAATAAGGTCGTAAATGATTAATTCACAGAACAACGTGAAATAATTTCATAAAGTTTGTGGAAAATGTGCAAAAGCAAACAAAACACTTGTGAATTCTTTCATATTTCGACAAATCTTAGATGCTGCGTCATCATTTTATGTCGTTTAAATGAGTTTTTATGGGTTTTTTATTATTTTTAAAAAAAAGGTGTGACACATCTTAATTAAAGTGTTGGTCAGTTTGATGGTATGATACCCACACACACACACACACACACACACACACACACACACACACACACACACACACACACACACACATTTCAATAGACGTGCAACTGTAAAGATAACTGTTTGTAACTGGCAGCAATGATTAACAGTGAGAAGTTAGAAAACATGAGGTCATCCAATTAACACATTTGCCCCAATTTCTGAAAATTTCACCCGAAATCAAAGCTTAAAAACAGTCTTAAAATAATCAGATTAAATAAAAATTCCAAAAATGTCACTTTTAAACTCGTGCAAACGTGTGTGTGAGTGTGTGTCTCTCTCTGTGTGTGTGTGTGTGCCAATAGCCTGATTTGTTGCAAGGTTACCACATGTAAGGACTGTTAACACAGCTTAATTCTGAGGATGCAACTTATCCTTCTTTCAATGCATGAGCTCACGTAAAATAACATTAGAGGGAGATAAATATTCATAGATCAACTCTTCACAAAAAAATGCTTTACTGCTGTGTATCTGCGTGTGTGTTTGTGTGTGTGGCGAAGGGGTTACTCGGGATGAGCGCTCTCGTTTTTAAACGTCCTGGATAATGAACAGATGCTGCAAAAATTAGGAAAGAAACATCGACTCCTCCCAGCAGTGCCACTTTGGCCCGGTGAACTGGCACACTGGCGCACACACTGGGTTGTCCTCTCCGGAGCTCCTGGTGCTGCTGCTGGGGAACATTAAGGGACTTGGCACGGCTCTCCTCCGCCAGCCTGCCAGCCTCTCTCTCTCTCTCACTCTCTCCGGACTGTGGAGGAAGAGGAGGAGGAGGAGGAGGAGGAGGAGGAGGAGGAGAAGGAGGTGGAGGTGGTGGTGGTGGTGGTGTGGGGGATCGGGGAGTATTTTGATAGATGCCCTCTCCCACCGCTGGCTGGCTTCACTTCTTGGACCGGCTCCTCCACATATCCTTGCAACTTTTTTCTTTGCTGATGAGGCCAAAAATATAATATAGAGAGAGGCCTACAACTAACAGAAAGGTGTAACAAAAAAAAAAAAAAAAATCAGAGTGGGCCTCGGGGTTTCTGCCGTGGTTCACTTCGGTGGTTTGAGACCCAGAGCCTGAACCAACACTGCAGAGCTCCGGTTTTTTGATTCACACCAGGGACACTATTACTAAATGAATGTACTCACAGGTAGAAACGCCTGCCAAATGGACCATATTGTATGTAATATAAGGTAGTGTTTTTATGCTGAACCTGAAAGACATGAGCAAGAGATTTATTAAGATGAAAAAAAACACACACCAGAAAAACGAAACACTGCAAGTAAATCAGAATTTATTACCTGATGCAGAATTATTAAAATATGTCATGCATTACACCATCAAACGTCCCACCATGATGCATCTTTACAGAATGATGCTGTTGAGATGTAAAGCACTATAAAGCCAATTTCTCCTGTGCACAGAACGAATTCTGCAGTAAGTATATGCAACCTTCACAAATTTCATTTTTTAATTAAAAAATGAAGATGTCTTCTTTATTCACCTTTTAATCTTTATCAAGTTTATTTTTCAAGGGGCGTTAAAAGGCATAAATAACCTTTTTTTTTTTTTTTTTTTTTTTTTAAAACGATTTGTCTGCAGGTTAGTTTATTATTTACTATATATTGCACTCTGTATTGTATTGAAATATTATTGCACGTTTTAATTGAAAGTGTCAATTGAAACTAATTTAAAATATGTATCAATGTACTGTATGTCTTATACACAACAGTCATTCCTTTACCATCCACACTTTGAAACTTTCAAATATAAAGAGATCACTTGACAAACTGTAGGAATAAACGATGACAGACAGAATATTTTCAGATTGGCCAGCAAAAAATGCTCCTTTTTAAATATTGTATTCCTGTATTTTTATTTAACTGATCCTCACACTACATTTAAATAATCAAAACAAGATTCCTGCGTCGAGCAGTGGTCATTCTTTCCAAAAAAACCCCTCAGCTGATATTTCACACCGTTTTATTCCAAATAAAATAGTCAGTTAAGACTAAGTCCGTGTTGCTGGTATGAAGTTGGTCACCGTCATCCCGCCACCCAAAGCCTGTGTGTATCCTTACAGCAGAGAGCACCCAGGACATTTTGGGGAACATATGGGTCCCGGGGCAGCGCTCCAAACCCAGCCGGGGTGGCAACGGCTGCCCCCCCTTCACTGTGTGTGAGACCATAGAAAGCGTGTGTTAGGTTAACATACTGTATATTTAATAAACATACAGATGTAATTCATTTAAACAGCCCACGAATGGAAATTGCTGTCTCAATCATTCTGTTTTTTTTTAAAAATGTATGGCATTAATATGAAATGTGTGTTTAAAGTTACAGGAGGTGAAACTATATGAACGGGAGGCGACTTCATAATTTATATCTGATGTTTAATGCATCCTCGAAACATGGAAATCAAAGATAATGCCTCTGATATCACAAAGCCGCAATTAAAAAATTTTTGGAAGAAGAAAAAACAAGAAATAATAACCTTCTTTTGTTGAGATTCGTTTTCGTTGCCCAACAAGTAGCCCAGTACAAAATCTTAGGAATATACGATGCATCAAAAAACACTACAGGTGTGTTTTTATTACATTTTAAAAGAAAAATCATTAGTTTTGTTCCTCTGTCATTTTTTCTGCTTTGACGTGACCTGAGGCCTGAATCAACTCAGTCTGGATCTCTTTGGGTGAGCTGGCTCTTCACTGAGCCTGACACTGGTCGTCCAGAAAACCAGTATCACGAAGCTGGTTATCAACTAGCTCAGTCAAGTCTGGGTTTTCTAGCTACAAGCACGTTCATGTGAAAGAGGCGGGATTGTTAATTACGATCCACATCACCGGAACCATGAATGAAGTACTTCATGTGATACCAAGTACCTGCGGAAAACTTCTGTTTTAGAGACATTAAAAAGTCATATTCAACAAAGTGAAATGTAAACAAGCCTGTAATCGCACAACAGAATAAGAAGATGTAGAAACACTAGAAATAATTTCCAATATTAAAAGTAGGCTAAAGCTTAAAATACATATAGGTATTATTATATATGGCTTAAGTATTGAGTGAGTATTTTTTGCTATTTAGTTGGATGATGAAGAAACCATTCTGAATATGTCACATAAAAAACTTAAATGTAATACCAGACTGTTTCTGTTACAAAAGCACAGAGTGGAAAAGTAGTCAATAACTGATGAAGTCTATCTGACCGCAGTGTCACATTTATAATCATGGGAGCCAATTAACACTGTGTGGATTATTTTTCTAATGAAAGACAATCTTTTGTTTTTATTTCCAATTATCATCACACATTTGTCTCAAGTTATTCTGAGCTGCAGCGATGGAATCCGAGTGTAAAATCATTCACACTGTCAGCTTTCACTCCGGGTATAAAATAAACTTTGCACAATTAAAATGCAGCTAAAATCATTATTATGTGTTTAGTGTCATTGTTAGAAGCTCTGTTTTAAAAGCAGAGTGGAAATATAAAGCCTGGAACAATAAAATGTTTCTACTGATCTATAAAACTATATATAGCTCGTTTTTACTTGTAACTTTATTGTAAACTCAAGACTTTTGTCCATGTCAGGATCCTGTAGGAATGATGACTCTTTTTTTCCAGTGATCTGATTGGTCAGTGGTCGGGGTGTTGACAGGTTGTGATCTGATCCTCTGAAGTTAAACTGCTCCGGAGTAGGTTAGCTGTTCAGCATAAGTTGCCATGGTGATTTATACCAGTTAAAAGTGAGCCAGCTTCTTGATACCGCAAACCCGAGTTAAACCCAAAGATATCCGGCTAACATACTAATCTCGCTTCGTGATATTCTACAGGGCCTCTGGTGTGAAACCAACAGACCTGCAGGACGTGTGTGTGTGTGTGTGTGTGTGTGTGTGTGTGTGTGTGTGTGTGTGTGTGTGTGTGTTTTAGATATGTTAGGATAAAATCTAAAGACACCTTCTGAAAATGTGTTCAACATGTTCTAAAGCATATGGAGTGAATGAAGAGCCCATCATGTGTTGCAGTATTATCATATTGCTTACAGTTTGCTTGAATTGTTTGGATTTTTACCAAAGTTTAAGCTTGAACCTTTTAAAACAGAGCCAGGCGGCAGCTGCGGGAGCTCTCCGCGGTGCTGAAACAAACGCCCTCCTCACATCCTGTCCTAAAATATCTCCATTATTACTCTGATGACCTTGAATGCTTGGTGCTTGGCATCAATTAACCTGCGCTATTTGTAGTTGTTAACCAGAGTGCTCCGATCAGCCTGTAGAGTCTCCAAATGTACATAACAAATGTCTGCAAATAAAATCAGTTTTTTTTTGTTTTTTTTAAAGATTGCTTTATAAAAATCTAACTGTCCGCCAAGCAAAATGACTCATTGGCACCAATTTATTTCATCAGGATGAGTGACAATACTGCCCTCTCCCTCCTGTCCTGGTTTATTGGATTAAGGCCCCAAGGCTCTGTGAGGAACTCCTGCAGGTTGTGGCACCAGGCCTGCTCAGCATCACTGTCATTATCGACTAATACAAAGACTGATGTAGGTTTAAGTTACATCTTTTTTATAATTTCAATATGCTCCAAATACAAAGAGCCATTTAAAGTCGATATAAAAACGAATTATCAATCAGTCTTCGATGGAAAGCTATTAATGCCGCATTTTTTTAATAGGCTGCCGAGGCTTCCGTAGATGTAAAAGAAGGAAAATCAAGTTGCACAATCTCATTTATTGTCATTTTATTTTACCACACAGTTGGTTGAATACAAAGTTGAAAGACTTGAATTTTATGAAAAAAAAAAAAAAAGCTCAGCAACACATGGGATCCCTTCATTTCCATAGACTATTAACATCCATTGCAAAAAACAACACAATAAATACGTGCAATAATAATAATGGTAATAATAATAATAATAATAATAATAATAATAATAATAATAATAATAATAATAATAATAATAATATAAACCTATTCAACATAGCAGATTGCAAATCAAAAGGAAAGTATTGAACCAAAATTGAATTTGAAAGAAAATTACAGTGCAATGGCTCAATTAGAAGAACAGGGGTAATATGAATAAATAAGAGTAAAAAAATTAAAATGAAAAAAAATGTCTGATTTCATTGTATTTTCATTTCATTTCATTTTTCAGTTTTAAACATTTTGGCCAATTCAGCCATTGTCAGATCTGTTGGGTTTTGATTCCCAAGTGTGTGTGTGTGTGTGTGTGTGTGTGTGTGTGTGTGTGTGTGTGTGTGTGTGTGTGTGTGTGTGTGTGTGTGTGTGTGTGTGTAGTATGTGTGCAGCAACAGTGCTGATGAATCATACAGTGTCTCTCTGGGCCTTGTTGCCTCGCTCTGTGGTGTCGTTGGGTTTTGCATAGATGCGAAACGATTGATTTGCTGGAGAACAGATCTTTTTTTTTTTTTTTTTTTTTTTAAACAACCCAACCCAGCACATTTTTTTTCTGCATTTTCCTTTGCATTCCTAAAAAAAAAAAAATTTCCCAACCTCCCAAATCTCGCACGTATAGGCGAGTAAATGTGATTTGCATTATAGCTTGTTCAGTGATTTATTTCTAATTTCGTAATATTAGAAAACCACCGCCAATGTCAGGGTGTAGCTGTAGCCAGTGATGTAGTGGTAAATAAATAAGTGGGTAAACTTTGACTTTTCAGGAATCAAAATGCAAACAGCCACCAATACAAACACAAATCACATTTTTAAAAACATTGATAATTTGAAATTCCCTTATTTTCATATAGATCTTGATAGGATTTGTTCAATCAAAATTCCTCTTAGAGATTTATCTCAGCCTTAAAAGCTGAAAAATTCAGTTGCTCATAACAAGAGTGTGGGTTAGATGGATTGCCCTCCACTACATCCCTGACTAAAGCAAACCAAAAACAAAATTGAACACTGAATAAATTAAAAGAAAAACACTAATGACAACGAGTGAAACATCTCTCCAGAATTCCTAAATCCTGACAGGTAAGTTTGTCAAAAAGTGTGCCGTGGATAGATTGTTGATTGCAAGGGGACGCACGATAGGCTTCTCTTTTTTTTTAATTGTGAAAAAACGCGTTCAGTTCGTCATACACGGGGGCCCGTTCGTGGTGTAAGTGCATGTCGTGGTAAGGCAGGACGTTTTCAGAGTGAATGCCGCTCCGGGTCCCCGAGGAGCCAAACACCAGGTTGTGGGCACCGCTGGGTCTGGAGCCAGGCAGGCCGGAGTAATGCATAGAGTAGTGGTACCCCTTCTCGTTTTCGGGGGACGCAGAGCCTTGGTGCTTCAGGGAAAAGTTGCCATTGATGCACAGGGGCGGGCTGAGGGGCCCCTCGTATTCAGGACTGTTATACTCCGGGGACCCGCTCCCACCGTAGAGAGAGTCGTAAGTCGAGCAGTAGCCGTGCGTCCTCAGCGGATGCGAGTTCGAGCCCGGCTGGCAGTGGGGGCTGGAGAGACGCGCGCACTGGTACGGGTAGGAATGCATGGAGAAGGAGCCGGACCCGTACCTGCTCCCGTCCTGACACTGCTGCTCGGTTAGGAAGTTACGGGAGTTCAGCTGCAGGCATCCCGCCACCAGGTTGGTCGTGGGCTGGGAGAGTCCCTTGCACAGCGTCTGGACGTAGGACACAAGGTCGGGCCTTTTCCCAGAGCGCAATATCTCCGACAGGGCCCAGATATAGTTTTTGGCCAACCGCAGTGTCTCGATTTTGGACAGTTTTTGCGTTTTGGAGTAGCATGGCACCACTTTACGCAGATTGTCGAGCGCAGAGTTCAGGTCGTGCATGCGGGTCCGCTCTCGCGCGTTGGCCTTTGTCCGCCGCATCTTGGAGCGCTCGATGCGGGCCTGGGTCATCTTGCGCTTCTTGGGGCCCCTTTTCTTGGGCCTGTCCCCCTCTGTATCCTCTCCGTCGTCCTCCTCCTCCACCTCGTCGTCCTCGTCGTCTTCCCCGGCGTGCTCCGAGTGCGTCCGGCTGTCTCCTCTCAGCTCAGAAGAATCCATGTCGTCCTGGGTTACCTCATGGTCCTCATCTTTGATCCGGGGGCCCTCGCCTTCGCTGTCCTCCGCCCAGCCGGAGTATTTCTGCACGTCGGGAAGCAGCGAGGGGTCACTGAAAAGCCTCGTCAACATTGTGGCTCTGGAGAGGAGAGAAAAAGAAATCGAAAACGAGGCCTCACAAGCACAGGACATGTACAGAGTGTCTAAGTAGCTGTATAATAAGAAAACGAAGAAATGGCTCCATACTAGAAAAAAAGATTAAACTCTCTATAGTGCACGTCACCATAAACATCCCAATATTGGCCCTATATTATAAATCCCACTGAAAATGTATTAAATTCTCAGTGTAAGGTCAATAAAACTATTAACTAGACTACTATCGCTGCTTGACTTTTAATATCATTTTACCATCAGAGTCGTTATTTTCACCTACAGGACAAAGAGTGCAAATTTGTGGGGGCTGAAAAAGAGAAAGAAATCAGCTCTTAAAAGCTTTACGCTGGGTTACAGCCAGACGGATCCCTCATTTAAATCCCTGCTGTCATCCCGTGTGCCCTCTCGCGTCCTCTCAGCAGCGGGTCCCAGCGGCAGGGGCCACATTACAGGTCCCACGGGGGGGCCCCCACTTTCACTCCTCCTGACGCCCATATATATACACTGCTGGCTGCATTCCAGCACTATTCATCTATACCCATACACCTCTCCTCAGAGGAGGCGAAAGGGATTTTATTTAATTGGTAGGTTTGCTCCGTATAAAGTCACGCTGATTATTAAATTAAAGCTTATAGACATTTCCTAATTCAAGCTGTAAAAAGGCTTGGAAAGCTGTTTTAATACCATGGCCTTTAAGCAGCAGCCAACAGGAAAAGTAACCCACTGTCTTTTAAAATAAATAAAATATTAACATTTTATCTATCGTATGTCAGATGAAACAATAATAATCATCATTATAATAATAATTATAATACATAAAGAAAGAAATATTCCCTTTTTAGGATAAAAATACATTAAATTCTTTCGCAAAATACATCAAAATAACAGTAACGAAGTACATTTAATGTTTTAAAAGTAAGCAAACGTGTATTATTAATAAATCTAAAATCAAAAGTAAATTGATTAGCCTACCACTTGATTAGTAAGTTCAGTCCCATCACAGAAAGACGAGGTGATCTTTGACAGCTTCAATAAGCCTCCATTGGCTTCCTCCCTAACATGTTTCACTTCCCATCTATTATTATAGTGCAGCAGCAGATAGACTTGCAGCCCGTGGTAAGGTAGGCTGTGATGGTTGGTTAATTATCTCGGGGGGTGTGCCAGGGGCAAAATCTAGTTTTTAAATCTCAGGCTCAGGAGGTTTGCTCAATTAGAAGGGGGGAGAAAAAAAACACAACAACGTTTAATTAACAGACCATGCAGCTTACACGAAATAGATTTCACACATAATTCAGTATGCACGAGTGCATGATTTCAAAGCACTTTTTTTTTAGTCAGCCCTTTGCAGATGGAAATCGCTTGTATCCTTTTAGCCCTCGTTAAAAAATAAAAAAAAAACACAACTCGTGAAACACACAAATATCCTGCAAAAGCCTGCATGCATTTACTCCCCTGGAGCAGCAAACGACTGTGGGTTTAAACAATGTTATGTCGAGATAGATTGTTGGAGATAAAATTGGACAAACAGAGATAAATCATAATGCACACCGCCTGTCACAGTCAATGGCGTTGTCCCACCCTTTCATTTGCTCCGAGATTGGACGTGCAAATCATCGACAAAATCATCAATAAATCTCCCATTAAGCTCGAGGACGTCCTTCGCTGAGGCAGCGGGGGCTGATGTCAAAATCCTCTACTGATATCTGTGCTGCTCATCGTCTTTTGTTTCTCTGATTCAATGTCCAGGCGCAGGAATCTCTAAATCAAATTAATGTCCGATATGATCTATTTACAGCCTGCGCGACGCTGTTGTAAAAAAGGGGGGGCTACTCCAATTCTCCAAGATTGCTCCCTGAAAATAATCCTGGAGGGGTTGAAACCCGGACCGGGAGTCGCTTTTTGACGCCTTTTTGACTCAAGCGTGGCATTTGATCTTTATCTTTTATAATCCAGGTAGATGGATGCCAAAAGTTGAAGGGCAAGCAGAAAGAGAGCGAGAAAGAGAGAGAGAAAGAGAGAGAAAGAGAGAGAGAGAGAGAGAGGTGGAGTGCGGAGCTATTTTGTGCACCTAATATGGAAATCCAATAAACTGGTCAACATGCCATTTATGACATTTTTTGCCAAAATGTGCCATCAGCAGATTTAGACTCTGCAAAGAGCCTATATACCGTGGATCAATAGGAACACACAGGAGCAAAGTCACACACATATTGGGCGACTATACATTAGATTTCCACATGGATTCATGCCAGTAGATTATTAGCATTTTACCCTACAAATTATGAGCGATAAAGGTGCCTTAATTTCCCAAAACAAGCTATTTAAAGTACAGTAACAAACGCAGATGAACCACCTTGCATTAAAAATACATCTGTTCATCTGTTTATTAGATTAATTTACTCCTCCATTTTGGACCTGCGCTTCAGCATCCAAAGATTTTTTTTTTTCTTCTTTTTTTTTTCTTGCTACTGTTGTTGTTTATGTTCCAACTTACCTCGTCTCGAGCTCTTCACAGGGGATAGGAGAGAGAGAGAGAGAGGAAAAAAAAAAACTGCGCTTGAGTTTCAGACCATCTTCAGGGGCCGCATGAGCGAGCGAACCAACGCTCCCTATCAGTGTGTAGGTGCAGGCAGCAGCGCGCGGCTCTCCTCCTCTGGCTCTGATGGGGTTGTTTAGTGGTGCTTCTCTCCCGGCGCGCGCACTCGAATAACCGGAGCTTGCGAGCTGAACGTGCGTCTTCGGCGAGTCTGTGTGTGAGTGAGGAGTGAACATGTATGTATGTGTGTACTGTATGTATGTGTGTGTGTGTATGTGTGTGTGTGTGTATGTGTGTGTGTGTGTGTGTGTGCGCGCGTGTGTGGCAACTGTGAGCTACCGGGGACGGGGTTACATACCAGCTAAGGCTGTGATGCCAGCGCCCATATGGCTGGCACGTCACCGGCAAGAGCCATCACAGGAGAGCCCGGTGATTGACATGCGCCCGCATTCGGAGAGATTTGCCCTCCCGGGGGAAGAGAGAGAGAGAGAGAGAGAGAGAGAGAGAGAGAGAGAGAGAGAAGGGTGGGGGGGGTGCGGTGGAGGAGGTAGAGGAGGAGGAGGTGGTGGTGGTGGTGGTGGTGGAGGAGGAGGAGGAGGAGGAGGGCTTCGCCATCTGTCACCGCGCTAGCGCTCACACAGCCAGAAAAAAAGGAGGAAAAACAGAAGAGAGAGAGAGAGAGAGAGAGAAAGAGAGAGATAGAGAGAGAGAGGGGGGAGAAGATAAAATGGTGGAACAACAAAACTCATCATTGTTGACCTGTGTTGCTGCTTCAAGAGATGTAGGCTATTTTCTTATCATATCTGGGAATTTTCCCATTCACCTGCCAAACTACAGTTAATATGAAATGCAAGGGAGAAGGGAGCAGTCTGCACGAGGAGGATTATAGTTGTATAGGAAGTGAATATACAGTACAGTTAAGTATGATAGGATCAATGCATAATCTCAGCCATACTGATTCCCTATAGGGGTGTTATAGTGATTACTCCACAGGGTCGCCTATTAAGTGTCTAATAGTGTTAATGTGATAATACAGTAAACAACTATGACCTGCAGCTAGTCAAGTGCTGCTATAAAATCATATCTACACAATCAATGAACTGTTTTTTTTAAAAGAAGTTTGAGAGGATAATACGACAATAATGTATTATAAAATGACATCAATTAACTCTTCAGCAAATGAAAGGTGGGTAAAGTGGGTTTAGTTGCAGGGTTTACCCTCCACCACATCTCTGGCGGGAGGTAGGGGGATGGGGATGCATTATAAGTGCATTAAGGCCGTGGAACAGAAGGCATATTGTTTATTTATTTACCTAATTGGATCAAATTATGCTTCCATGTATTCAGAGGAACGACAACCAAAACCAATTGTGATTTGCTCTGACTCTTGTGGGCACAACACCGGGCACAGATGACCCACTTGCCAAAGCCGCAAATTAGTCAATATAAAAGGTATAATGTTACATAGGCTTCTGCTGTATGCAAGGGTCTGTGTGTGTGTGTATGTGTGTGTGTGTGTGGACTGGTGCTCATGTGGTGAAGTGTGAAGATCAAATGTTTCCTGGTAGCTGTGTCCGAATGTGTGCGGTTTGCCAGAGCTGCTGCTGGTGTTTCCAGGGCGTAATGCTGAGTGAGGGGCGCCTTCAGGGGTGAGCATCAGAGGAAGAGGGAGAGAGGCACAGTGAGAGGAAGGGTGAGAGAGAGAGACAGAGAAAGAGAGAGAGAGAGAGAGTGAGACCCAGGTGTGCAGGCTCACTAGGGATGTATGAAAAATGAGGAGGAAGAGGGGGGGAGCGGGGGTGTAGCTGTTGATGACAGGGAATTGGTGCTGGTAGAAGCTGGCAGAGGTGCCTGAGATTTAGGAGGGGGCATGTTGGCACATCAGTGGCTTAGATGCAAGAATTCCTCACTACCAGCATCCCAGTCCCTCTAGTGCGTCTGCCTCGCTGCATTGTGTCCATCCCAGCCCCGAGATCTCTCTATTTAGCACATATTAGTGGAGTTAATGTGGGAGAAATGAGTTTGATGACCACCAAGTCCAATTTGGCACAAAGAGACCCGTCGGGCTGAGGGAACAGGGACCTGGAGGCTGAAAAATAGCTGATAGAAGCTCATCATGTCCTTGGGCCTGGCTCACCCCTACATCTCCTCCGCAACCATAACTGGGGGAGTGTTTAGAGGGTGGCGGGGTCATCCCTGGGGTCACCGGTAGTGTGGCAGCTGTGGCAAGGGAGCCGTGATGCTGCACATTCACTAATGTGTCTCATCCCTTATGGGATGAGGGGATGGTAACCTGGCACTGCCCCAAACCATGGTGGGGTGATTGTGTCAGTGTTTATGTGTGTGTGTGTGTGTGTTTGTGTGTGTGTGTGAAGGGAGAATAGAGGGGCATGGAGCTTCACTGCCAGCCAAATCGCTGCCCTATCCTACCTCAGCTGCAGTGGGGAAAGAGGGGGGAGGGTTCAATTGCTGCGGCCATGGGGGGCTGATGCTTCTCAACAAGTCCCAAACAACCTTCAGGTCACCTTGCCAAAATAAATGCTAAATGTCAACAGCATGGCTTTAGCCAGCACCGGGCTCAAGGCGACTCCAATCAGGGAGGCTTTGATCTGATATTGAAACGCTGGAGGAGAGCTTGTTTGGAATTACAATATTTTAGAATGACTTTGCATCCTGTTTGTATGCGGATTAGTCTTAAGTAAGGGCCACCTGCTGTGCCTTTTCATAGCCTAAATGCATGTAATCAAAATGCAAAAATTGAAGCCCTTTCCCTTTAAGATATCAAATTCTCCATCACTCTTTTCCCCTCTATGGTCAAATGACACCCAATAGCCTTTCAAAGTCATCAAGCCACACCTCCTACCTTTGTCATCTTCCCCCTCCTCCCTTCCTCCTTTCCTTTCCTCACTGTCAGACATCTGAGGTGATGACCTGCACTTCACTTGTCTTTCTGGAAGAATTGCAAACTTCTGCTGGCAAAAAAAAAAATGAAATACAGCACACACACACACACACACACACACACACACACACAAACACACACACCCACCCCCCACCAGACTCCCGGACCCCATCTGCACTCTCCTCTCTCCAGCCCTCTAATTGCATATGCACAAATGCAAATGCCTATTAATTAATTACTTGACTAATTAGTGCAGTGGTATTTTAGAGCGATAAATCAAGTGGAGATGGGGCCGAGGACGGCGGGGCAGGAGGAGGGCCGCGCGGAGCATCGACAATGAACCCGCACCAGAGGGAATGCTCCTACTGTACAAGTGTGTGGCTGAAGAGGACGTTGCACGCTGGACCCTCTGAAATGAAGCAAACGCTTGAAGAGTTGAGTGAGCGAGGTGAGTACTCTCTGTCTGAAAGAGGAGGTGAGGAAGGTAGAGAGAGTAGAGAGGAGATGTAATTTAGATTGCATAGATATGACCTCTGCTCCACCAAATGTGTTGTCTCCTGGCACGTGGCCAAGCGCGAATGCTCGTTGCACCTATTTTCACAAAGGAGAAACCGTCGGCTACATACTACGACTGCTCCTACTGATGCATATTTATACTGATATTGTAAACCATGTACAATAGTTCAATGAGCATAACAGTTGGCATCATTTAGCCTACGCACTGAAACGGATGTGATAATTGTGGCATCTGTGATTGGGAGGTGAATAATTCTGGCAGCCCTGGTAAGCCTGTGTAACTGTCTATGTGTGTGTGTGGGTGTCTGTATGTGTGTGTGTGCCTGTAGGTGTGCCAGGCCCCCACCATAGGTACCCATGGAGATCTCCGGACTGAAATATTCATTCTTGTTTGCTCGCCCAGACAGTGTGGTCCTAATTGCAGCATCAGAAAGCTCCACCTCTCCCTCTCGTCTGGTTTGGCTGCAGCGGAGACAATCCTCACCTGGGAGCAGGATGCCTGTGTAAGTATGTGTGTGAGTAGGTGTGTGTGTGTGTGGGTGTGGGTGTGTGTGCTTGTACATCCATCCTCTTTTCTTGGGAGTGGAACTGGGTTTGGTAGATTTGTGTTTGGCTCGCTCTTCCCTCACTTTCTCACTCATTCTCAAACACTGTGCCACAAAGGCACTTTTTCAAGGATCGGTTCTGTCAAATTCATTCATTTAATTTGCTCACGTGTCCCATTTTGCACGTATTTCGGCTTGCCTTCATGCCTCATTCACTCTGCCTGTGTTGGAGCTGGGTTGGCTATTGATCTCTCTATTGAACTCTCTGTCAACATGTCTGTCTGTCTGTCGATCTGTCGGTCCACAGGGTGTGTGTGTGAGGCTCTGGAGTTTTTCATCAGTTCCTGTGCCAACCCAACCCGTGCCTGGCCAAGCTGAACCATCTTGTGGGATTTTTGGCTTTTAATTATAGTAAGAGAGGATTAATTATGGCAGTGGAAACAAGGGGCCATGCATTATTGATGCTATGAGTGAAAGGCTGGAGGGGGTAGAGGGTGCTAATTAAATCACTGCCCTACTGCCACGTCCTCCTCCGTCTCTGCCTCCACCATGTCTTCCACCTGCTACATCTCCAACACCCCACCCTAAGTTACTCCTCTCACCCACCCACACGTATACGCACACATATATTGTCACTCACACAAAACACTCAGACCTCTGTTGTCGTTTTTTCACGTCTAGCTTTGTTTCCCAAAAGCTCTGCCTCACTAAAATGTCCAAATCAAAGTTTAAGAATATCTTCCACTCACTAAACCATCTTTAGCTTTTCAGGAATCTGTAATCATTGTAGTGTTTCCTTCCCCTTCCTGTGTCTCAGTTGTGTCTCAAGAGGTTTCCTCTCAGCCTCAATAGTATCTCAATTCACACGCTGCCACTTCCTGTTAAGAGTGATTTATACATTTTATCCATCTATTCAATGTCCCCCGGCGGTGACATGTTTTAAATTTACTTTCATCCTAAATGAGCACCTCAGTTTCAATTTCAACCCCCATTAGGGATGCTCTTTAGACAACATTTTTTTTAATAGAGCCAAATGTAACAAAAGGCTGCCATCTACTGGAATTTACTGCCATCTGCTGTCACTTTTATATCTGCTAAGTAAGAAGCTCTGTCTGGGTTATCTGTATTTAAGCATTATCAAAAATGACACCTCTTTTTGAGTAAATGGAAACTCTCAATTTCACATGAAACAACCCTAAATGTATCTTAAATTCTCAATTTATTCAAAGCAAATTCATTTTCTAAAATGAATGCATAAAAAATGCATTTCTTGTGTCCCAAAGAAAACAGGCTGTAACTGTATAATGACAATACGTTAAAGTAAAAGGAGAAACATTTTTATACCATTTTGTTCCTAAACATCAGACTGTAGGCTGCTTATAAAGTGCACTAGCCATGAGGAGTGACAGTATAAAATGATTGGCATTACACAGGAGTTACACAGTTGTTTTCCAGCCTGCCATTTTTTCAATGTAAAATATCATCAAATAAACCACAGAAGTCTATTTTACATCTTAAGGGTTTGCTCCATTCCCATATCTGTGATATTTTAGTCATCTATACCTAGGTTGAAAGAGCATAAACAACGTTTTGAGAAACTGAAACCTTCGAAAAGAATAGTTATACAAATTCTTTATGATAAAAAAAAGAAAAAGGCAGTCGTGAGTTGATCCAAACAAGGATTTTCTTCCTGTTCAGCTCTCCACACTGATGCTACTCTTGTGAACAGGAGACTGTTGTCTCCTGGATCCATTTTTTCCCCAGAAACTCTATATTCTAGATTCTTGTCTCCCATCCCTCAGTTTCTCTGTCTTACTTCTCAGAGAAGATCTCATCATGCGCGGTACTGTGCTAACAGATTCCAGGTGGATTTTGAGTCCTTCCTGGGTGTCTGACGTTGCAATGATAACAAGGAGGTAATCCCCTTTCTGTCCATTTGTTTTTCTGTCACATTTTGTGACAGTGTGTGATGTACCATTTTGGGGGTATGTCTTTCTCTTGGGTGCAGTGCAGCAACAGAGGGGACCTGTAGTAGTTGATTAAACCTTCCTTCAGTCTGACAATCTAATTTAAAGTCAAACATCCACCTTGATGAAATAGTAGGGTAAAAGCACTGGGTTACAAAGTTCTTCACTGTTCCAAATAAAGAAAAACAGAAGGCCTACATGCAAAAAAAGGGCAATAATACGTAGATCAGATAAAATTAGTTGGAAATATATAATTTTATTATGAAAATGAAATTATGGAAAGGATTTATGTTTATTAAGATTGACTGTATTTGTATGAAGAAACTACAAGTATGCTATGACTTCTTGGGGAATTGTGATTGATTTATAATTTTGTGTTAATGCTCTAATGTTCTGTTGAAAGGGTGACAATTTTTTTATGTACTTGACTGTCAATCCTATGAGATGAGCTGGTTTGGTTGTTATGTTTATGTGGTTATAATGTGTATGTTTAAGTGCATATGTATGACTGTATGTGTGGAGAATAGCCAATGCTAATGCTGGTGCTAATGGGGATTCTAACATATCAATAAATAAATGATGAAAGAAAGAAAGAACCTAAAGAAAATACATTTGTACATATATGTATATACTGTATGTATATAAATCAAAGACAAGAAAGAGTGTTGAGGAACAATTCAGGGCAAGCAAGCAGAAAAAAATATGGTGATTTGAGACACACACAGAATTTCTGATCTCTCATCTCTATATGGGGGGAAAAAAAACCCTCAAAATGTATTTAACATCACAATCTCAATGCCATCTAAACTGTAATTACCCCAACAGAACTGCAGATGGTAGACTTGGATCCTTCACGACCGATAGCGCGGCACATCCCTAGATGTTACTGAAACTGCAGCTTTCCCAGGTGTATCTGTCTATGGCTGTTCAGACGCTACCTGTTTATTGTGTGATGGCATGTTATATAACTGGATAGAGGGGGGGATGAGCAAGGTGTCAAGTGAGGTGTTGACTGACAGGCAGTGCCCCTCAACAGAATTACCAGGACACCTGCTATGTCGGCACAAAGCCTCTCTGTGATCCTGATTAATGGAATATTTCACCTTTTACAGCGATGTTTGTCCCTGAAATCCCCTGTGAAGGTATCGGCTTATTACTGCAAGAGCACCTGGCAGGTAGAGAGAATTAGGCAGCCTGAAAGAGAGGGGTTGCAGAGTGGATAGATTATATGTCTCCATTTGCTTTTTTCAGTATAATTCTTTGCTCTTTTTGTTTTTTTTTAGCAATACTTTATCTCCATCATCTTCATCTATTATATGTCATCTACGGAGGGTCTGAGGGGCCTGTGAATTACTTCCATAACAGGGAGGTTTTTGTCCCCTCATTGTCACATGGTACAAGATGCCCCGTTTAAGAGGAGATAGAATTACACACTTTTCCCCAATCTGTCTTTGGAGCTGGTTTGGAGAGTCTCCAGTATATGTGTATGTGTGTGTGTGAGTGTACATGTCACACATTTTGTACAGTGTGTCCCCGCTTCCTCCCGGAGTTATTATCAAGCTTGGTGTTCTCTGGCTGCAAGTGTGATCTATTTTCAAGACGTTTTTCCTCTGGTTCTGCCAATGCAGAGATTTAATGACGTGCCTGAGACAAGATGTATAAACACAGTGAGGAGCAATAAAAATAGAGGCAGACACACGCGGGTGTACATATACTGTAGATGAGTAAAGCGGGTGACATAAAGGCTTAATTAGAGGTACAAACTAATGCAGACACCCCCAGGGGTATTCAGACTCACAAACACATTGTAGGGAGGTTGTTACATAACCGGCGAACAAATGACTGATCAAATATTAACAAATGAATTACAGGGCGGTGTCAGGACATTACAAATATCAAGATCAACTGAGCTATACACAGGAAATAAAAACGGAGAGAATGGAGAATACAATGTGTTATGTGCAAATTAGTACACATACTGAAGAGTATCTGTTTGGTTCCCAATTAGAGCAATTTGTTCTACTTGTCATTGTGTCCACAACGTGGAGTACTTTTGTTAATATGACAGACGGCCTGGGGATTTCACAATGCCCGGCCGCTCTGACACTTCTGCATTCATAGATTTGAAAGCTTACCTGACTGATTTGTCTTTCCAGTAATCCAGGAAGAGTCTACTCATGTTTGTGGTGCAACACATCACATGTTTTTTTTTTTTTTTTTCTGTTTATTGCTTTGACAGGGTGTTGTTTGTCAAAATGTTTTTCCGTTTCTCATATTTCATAAAGCCAAACAGCTTCACATTTTTTATCTAACAAGACCACCGACTGCACTTGTGGAGCTGCAGACAATGAGTAGACACGGCAAAACAACTCCCAGGAGTAAATATTGTTGGATTTGCCCAAGAACAGAATGTGTTGTCTGAATTTTTAAAAAAATATGATTTACTGGTGACCTAAATCTGATTTTCTGTTGCTCTAATCCATGCAGCCGCTATATATGCAGTGTGATGTTGCTGTTCTCAGTCAACCTTTAGTAAAATACAATAGATTATGTGCTAATATCCTTTAAATTAATGACTTTATATGCATCAAACTGGATTTAAATTACATAATTTCTAATCTGTTAACTGCAGCGCAGTGCAGCACATAACCTACAAGTTAACTTTGTTTATGAGGTATAATTTTATACTCCTTTTTGTGATTATATTCTAACTTGGTCTAACATGTCTGTAGTTATTTGCAGTTTGCTAAAGCTGCAAACCAAGGCTTAAAGAGACATTTTTATTTTGCCAGAGAATTGTGATTATTTTTGGAGATTAAACGCCTCATCTTATATTGGAGTCTCAGATCACAGATGATCATCCTGTTTGTGTTTACTGTGCCAGCCTTGAACTTGCTTTTTCAGTCTTGGTTTGACTGTTTTCATGTTCTTTCCAGTTTTATCTTGGCTTGCCCTCTCTCCTGGGTTTTCTCATCAGGGTTGCACAACAGACTTTTTTCCAAACAGCTTTGCAACACAGTTGGATAGAATAGAATAGAAATGTAATTGACAAAATATGTGGAAAATTGCCATGGGCCATAAGCAGACAGGTCAGTATGTCCCAATAAAATAGTTAAAACATATTTAGAGAATTAATTCAGTACGGAAACGGCAGATAGCATATTTCCTTGGTAAAGAGTGACTTAACGTCCTTTGTTAATCTTGTTTTTGCTGACCTCCAATGGTTTAACTTCTCACCTTGCTGCAGTGATGTACAGGTGTACTCCAGGACCTCGTGACATCACTGTTGGTTGTGTTTACAGGTGCAACAAAGCACTCATAGTTATCATATTTTCATGCAGCTTTGCCATGATTTTATTGGATATCTTTTCAACTGTTGCCAATTTTCCCTTGTTTTCAGACTAAAGATTGTTCCATGTGAAAAGGCACGATGTTTTCCTCTAATGTGAAACAGTTCTTGAATGTTTTGCTGATCTCATAGCTGTAAAATTCAGTTTCCGACTAATAAAGTGCCCTCATATTTAAAATCTTCAACCTATACCACTTGCAGGTTCTCAGTGACCACAGGGTGAGAATGGAAGAGGGGGGCCTTTAATGACCACGGTGCTGACCTGACACCAGCTAATCAGCTCTCTCACATACTGTTAATATCACAGCGCTCTGTGTGGCATGCCCTCAAACCAAACAAGTGTTCAGCATATTTATTTTACAGAGATCGAGTCGAGTCCTGAATCTGCATCTTATTTGTTTCTATGGAGAACAAAGGCACTGAGGTGCATCCGTGTTTATCACATCCTGCCATCCAGGCACTGATTCATAAAAAGACGCTGCTCCTCACCTCCCGAGCCTTTTAATTAAGATATATTCCTTATTTCTTAGTTAATTATTTGACAATAAAAATTAAATCATCATACAGCATAATTAAATGCTGGAATTGTGTGGCTTGTAGTGAGCCGACCTCTTAAACAGAGCCTATTATGCATTCCTCATGAAATATTGCACAATTCCTGCTGAACACACTACAAGTTATGCAACCAATCTGGAACAAAATCGGATGGCAGTGAGCGACTAAGAAAGGTTTAATTTGTTCAGAAACATTCAGAAACTGCTTAGACAGTCTGCATTTTGTCGAGCTTGTCAAACTTGTCGTGAACATAAACCACAGCCTTCCTTTGTATGAAGAGATGGGATAATGAGTTGCCACCTGCAGGCATGTAGAGGTGGTGCTTTATTGAAGACAGGAGTGGCTTTGTAGTGGTGTCAAACACCCAGACAAATCCTTTAAAAATCAAACCCCCAGCCCAATTGTCCACCCTCACATGGAAACAGTGAATAAATAACAAGCTGGCATGTTGGACTTGCTCTAACCGGCGGGATAAACACTCAGTTGACTGTTTAATGTGTTTCTGGACTCAGTTGCACTCCCAGAGCGCCACATACACCTTGACCTTCCTCTCTGTTCTGCCCACCAAGTCCCTGCAGCCACCTATACTCTTCCTCCTCCTCCTCCTCCTCTACCACCACAACAGCTATCTCCTTCATTCCAGCCCATGCCAAAGCTCAACTCTGCCCCGAGGCCAAATCCACTGCTCTCCACTGTCCAAATCCCTCTGCCATGTGAGTGAAATAACAGCAAGGCCCTGAAAATAGCAATGGAACTGCCCTTCTCTCTCGCTCTTCCTCTACTTCACCAACAACAATCTGCTTCACCTCTACTTCTATCATCCTCTGTCTCTATTTTTTCATTTCTTGATCTTTTATGTTTTTATTTTTCCTGTTTCCTCTCCTTCCTCTCTTCCATCTTGTTTCTCTGCACTCTTGAAACAAAGGTTTTGACATCTTTTATTCTTTTTTTTTTGTCATTTCATTTCTCATTAGATGCAGTGGTGCTCTTTGCAGGTTAAAAAAAAACAACAATATTTTAACAGGATGTGTCTCAGGATGGAAAACAAATGGACATGCTGAACTGGGCTTTCATTGAAAGTTATTGGTCAATAGCAGCACATATAACACCACCCAGCCTAATAAATCTAGTGATGTCAGTGGCATTGGCTCATCTAATGGATCTCCATGTACATTCCCGCTGCATACTCCACGGCGCATCTCTCTCTCCTCTTGTTTATCTCTCCTTGCACTCCCTGCTCCCTCTCTCCCTCCCTCTCTCAGCATAAATCTCTCATTCACAAATAGAGGCCAAAAGAGGCTCAGCTGATGTGATGAGATTATTATTTTTTTTCTGATTACAAATCAACCTCAGCTTAGATAGATAGAAAAACACAGCCGCTCCCCCCCCCTCCATCCCCTGTTACATCCTATTTTTTTCTCCTCCCCTATTGGCTCTGACTCCTCCCCTCTCCCCTAATATCTCCACCTTCTTTTGGCCCTTGGCACCTCCTCTCCCTCCCCTCCTATCCACCCACTTCTCGCCCTCACAGCCAGATCTAAAGACATGCCTCATTCACTCCTGCTGCACAGGTTGTGAGGGAGAGGAAACAGAGAAGGAGTGAGAGAGGGAGAACCAGAGAGGTAGAGGAGACTATTAGCAACTGCTGGAGAGGGAAAGAGGACAGGAGGTGACAAAGAGAGTCTGTACAGTTTGGTGTTTTTTGCTAAGAGAAGAAGAGGGAATTCAGGAGTGAGACAGGAGAAGGAAGACAAGTCTTCAGGAGTGGGACTACCCAACAGTGGGAGGTTCCTCCAGGAAGTTTATAGTGATCTTCGGCAGCAACCCCCTTCCTCTCAGCTGGGAGTCAGACCCCCAGGATCCAGAGCCATGGAGCCCTCCGTGTCGACCGAGGTCGAGGGGGAGTGCAAGGAGAGGAAGAAGATCCAATTTGCTGTTCCGGCCTCCGCGCCCACCAACCTGGACCCTCGGCAAGTGGAGATGGTGAGCAGGCAGTGGGCAGATAAGAGTTTCTGAGGATTCAGTTTGAGTTTTCAGCTCTGACTTCTATTTCTGTTTCACAGCTGACTAATTCCCCTTCTAGCTCTCACCTAGTAATTCAAAGCAGGGGTGGCATTGTTTATCGTATAAGTGCTGTACCACTATTGGATAAATTTCTCCACTTTAGAACATCTTGTCTCTGCGTCATCCTTCCTCTCTGCTGTGTTTCATCTTTGACAAGTTTCTCATGCAGGGCTGGATCTGCCGGCTATGTCTGCCACTCGGTTGAGAAATTATGATGACATTTCCCTTTCTCTGTTTCCTCATGAGATTACTGCCTCGCTGTCTCATCTCATCTTGACCTGTTTAACAATGTGACATTGACATGAAAGCCATTATCTTGCCTATGAATCCAGTTCACTCTTTTGTAACTTATAACAGCAACAGCGAGCCCTTGACATTTTGTTGGTAGTCACGTAACTGACACTGTTAATAATTACTCCTTTTTCGTATTTGGCTGCTCGTCGTTCTCCCTGCATGTAGAATGGCCTCTGTCATCTGAGCTTCTGTTAGAACAAAGCTTCAGCCCTGCTTTGCCACACAAAAATGTCTTATGACTGACTCAGCATGGCTTGTATCATTCTGTGAACTATGTACACTCATTTCTGATTGGAAAACTCTGATCTTTCCTCATTTTTTTTTTTGCCCTAATGCTGCTGGTGGCTCTTATTTTAGAGCAGGAGAAAGTGGGCCAAAGTAGGAATCAGTTGATGCCAAGGTAGATCCAGGCCAATGGCTCATCCCTCCCGAGAGCTTGAGGAGAGATGGGGCGGGAAAGCAAGAGAGAGATGTGCCATATAAAGGGAAGCGGAGAGAATGCCACACAACCTGATCTCTCACACCTGTCTGGGGTCAGCTCCCTCAGGGACTGTCCCTGTTTCACAGCTTGCATAAAAGAGACTTTAATGAACTAGAGTGGCCAGCGATCATGCTCCATCTTTTCCCCTAACTCATCATCATTCTCTCATCATATGTTTGTTTGTATGTGCTGAGTAGCGAAGAAAATCGGATAACTGCATATCAAAGGGAGTCACGAGCAACTTGTTTTAGGTTCTTGAAGCCTTCATTTCTGAGAATAACTGCGCTTCTTCTAAAGCAAATCTTCCTTTTTCAAGACTTTTCTTGAATCAAATGTGATTTTTCTTGCCTTACTCTACCAGCTTTTAAAGGATAGGTTCACAGTTTTTTCAGGTCTGTCCTAAAACAATATTCAGGTGCCCAAACAAGCATTTACACATTTTTCTTTCTGTAATCATTCCTGCTGTTCATACTGGCTATCTTCATAATGCATTTCCAATCCTCAGTCCTCCCTCCATGTCAAAATGTGTTTAAATGTTTATTTAAAGCTAATAGGAAGCTTCAGTTGTCCAAATTAATCAAATCAAGTCAATAGTTTATCATTACAATCCTTCTACTGCAGCTGAACAGGAAAACACTGTCTGTCGTTTACTAAAAAGACTGTAACTGTGGAAGGTACCCACTTTATTCAACAAATTCAGGTTGCTTAAGCTTCATCTGATCTTCAAACAAACTTTTAAATACATTTTTGTTCAAAACAAGGACTGTGAATTTTGTCCCCCATTACTTACATTGTAAGCGCGACTGTTGTTTTAAAGACTTGAAAAATTGCGAAACTATCCTTTAAGATCATTCTTGTCACTGGAAACAAGTTGCCTCATCTCACACTCTCATTTGAGACACTAATACACAATTATGGGCTGAGATGGAAATGTTTTTGCAACGTTTCACTCACATTAACACATAAAAACTTGCTCTCCTCCTCCCCCTCTTTTCTCTATCTGTTATGCCATGTCATCACACTCTGATGCCTATCATCTCTTCCAAGAAACAACAGGATATCAATCTACCATATGTGAGCTGCTCATTTATTTAAAAAAAAAAACTTACTTCCTTCTGTTTTGAGGTGGACCTTATTGCTCAATCACCTTATGGTCAAACAGTGATCAGCTATATTTAGGCCCCTTGGTTGGCTTTCCTGCAGCAGGCGGGCCTTGGCCTTTACCTCCAGATAGGTTGTGTATGCTAAAGCTTCTGCATCAGCTTGTTGACCCGGTGCTGCTGTTCAAGATGCCAGCTCATTCAATCATACATGTCATGGAGATGCTTCAAGAGCATAAAACTGTAAAGTGTCATGTTGGTTGTAGATGATACTCTAATGCGTGTATCTGTGTGCAGATGGAGGAGTACTAATTGTTCCAACAAAGCAACAAATGCACTGAAGGGCAGTGTGGGAAACAGAAGGGGCGTTCGTTCAGGAGAGGATGTGTTTATGTGTGTGTAACAGCAGATAGCATCTACGCAGGGCTGATGAGAGTCTCCAGGGACATGTGGGAGTGCAGGGTTTAACAGTTAACGACACTCATTTCATTGCCTTCCCCTCCCCATAGCAATTACTGCTGCCCCACAAGTCCGTCTTTGCTAATGAGTTGCAATGACTACTATTCTTCTGAACTTGACACACAACCAGCAACTCCTTACTGTTGTTTCCGGTGCTGTACACTGCTACTATGGAGACGGGCTGAACAACTACAGTATGTCGCCCTGAAGCTCCCCCACAGTTCGCATCTAAAAGGTCAACTTTAATGGACAGCTCTGTCTTTCTGGATAGGTTGTTTCCATTGGTGCTGTTACATGTTTGTAGATATGTATGTGTGAATGCTCTCTGATGGGTTCGCTGTTGATGTGTGAGACGCTACCATACCTCCCACTCAGTGAAATATTGTACATTGTGAGAGGAAAACAGCAGCTACCTGTATACATGCCTCAGATGTGCAAGATATGTAGACACTTCTCACCTGTTCTGCAGGGTTTACTGTTAAAAATAGGCTAAGTTTATTCAAATAGCAACAAAAAATCATTTCCCACTTACCCCTAGTGGTATTTTGCAATGCAAATTGTTCTGGTTTTATTTGGCCAAGTTTTGAGACATTTGTCGCCTGCATCCTCTGCTACCACCCCAGTACATACAGGTGAATGAAATTTCATTTGTGGTGGTCAAAGCACTGAAAAATTACATTTTAAAATGTCAAATATTACTCTCTTCAGATAAACAATGCCCAAGATTTCCAAGATAATCAACAGCAGTTTTCTAGCAACCATGACAACAGTCCACAGTGGGTTCTGTGTGTTATCCAACGTTACCTGAATGTCACTTGATTCAAATTTTGGACACATTTTGAACACAAGTGAAGTGAAATCTCTCCTCACTAATAGATTTTTCTACTTGTTTTAAGAAAATGTAAGATTTTCAGACTCACTATTAGGTTACATCACTGTGTAAGTCCTTTCCAATTAACAATATCCTCTTTCAAGCCCAATAGTGCCTGGACTGGAATTTTTAAAACCACAACAACACATTTGTCATCATAATATTTTATTTCTGGCTCTCCAGTGGCATCCCTGCCATCTTTTTTTTTTATGACCGCAGTTATGTTCTGTCAAATCCTCCCAGAATGAACGGCTTTTTAAGATGAACATTCATCAGTAATCTTCACATCGAGAGGTCAGGAAGAAAGTTATGCTTGTCCGCAAAAACACAGAGAAAGCACATGGCTGTGTTTACCATCCCTACCCCCACTCCACACACACCCCCACACATACACACACACACACCAATCCTGCGTGCTTTGCAAGTGATGTAGGGTAATGTGCATAATGGACAGAGATTAGGGTCATGCTGCAGACACTGCATCCCTGATTCCCTACAAGTCTGCCTCCCTGTGGACTCAACAAGCAGACATCTCTCCATGTTTCTCCTCTTTTGACTCAGCCTGATCTGATCACCTCATGTTGATCCTTTGAAATGATAGGAAACTAAGAATATCAAAGGGAATGTCAAAGGGCGGCAAAAGGGCATCCGCCTAAAGCCTTCAAACAACAGCCAAGCCCATATTAATTTATATTAAACCTAAAGGACATGGAGGGCATAACTCCTTTAGGTTTCATGGAGGCCCCCCCCCACCACCACCACCACCACCTCTCTCCAACCCTCTCCGTCATCCTCCCTGGTCCGGTTTCTGGGTTAAACGTCAAACAGCGACCTTTGATGCAGCGAGTGTTTGTGGGTAAACATTAGCAGTCTGGGGGACTGTCAACATGTACTCCCAGAAAGAACATCTTGTTGGATGGCACAAAGCATGCTGGGACTGGGCAAGAGGGTGCAGTGATCTTTCCCTGCATGTGGACATGTCAGGAATGTCACTATAGTGGTCTGACTCAGTTTGCCCGATGACGCAATCTGTCTGTCTTATGAAAATGAATTTTTATGTTCCTTTCAGTTGCCTGCCCAGAGCGGTTTGTTGATGTTTGTAGTGGCAAAAATGAATTATTTAAAAAAAGAAAAAAAAAAAGATGAATTGCCTTGCTTGAAACCGCAGATTGTAATTACACTTTGGACACAATCAATGGTTCTCTTTCTTCTGTATGTTTGTTTCTGCCTGTTTTTGACAGTCCAGGCGTTTTGATTAGTTAATAACTCTCATGCAACACGTTCATGGCCTGTATATGTCTACAGCAGTTTAGCACAAAGTTTCCTTTCATGGTTCTTTTCCACTTTGTTTCAGCAGTGTAGAAAGCCTGTTTATTTGTATTTTTTTTGCTGAAAATCACACTGACTTCATGACGACATGAACAGAACAATCTATCATCTGCTGCTGGCTCCTGTGCGCATGGATGTGTAATGTGTAAACAGTTAAAAAAAACATAAATATTGAACATGGGTAGAGTGATTTGTGCCTGATGACACTGTACACAGGGAGTTGAAAATGTGCCATAATGCCCGCTGCACCTCAGGCATGCACGGGGCACAGAAAAGCCTGACGGTGGCCTGCAACACTGCAACACGCCCTCTTAGCCTTTCAGCGTTATGGTCAACAAATCCTCTGTTGTCGGTTGGTGTCGTTATCCCACTCAGTCACTCACTTGTCGCTTCAGGGGATCATCGTTAATCAAACCAAATCATGAAGAGATGCATCCCCCTAATGTGCATTCATTCATCTCCATGTTTTGTTTTCTATCACAGTGCATCTGAAGCACTACATCTTTTAAACTTGGCTATAGCAACAACCGCAGCAGCCATATCTGTGATGAGAGGAGAGGGAGAGGATTAGAAGGGCAGCAGTAGCACAGCGAAGAGAGAAATGTGGGTTGGGGGATAAGGGCTTGTCATCGAATGTCGTCAGATGTCAGTATGCTTGTTGCAGATCTGGATCCCGATCTACATCTTGTGTTGCCTTTCTCACTCCTTATTTTGTTTTGCGCTTCGGGGGGAAGTTGAAGCCGGAGTCCCCCTCTCTCACTAAAGAGCTGCGGGATGGTCAGACTGATGTCGGCATATTGAGAGGAGCGCTGAGGCCTGACTCAAAACAAATGGGATTGGTCTCTAGCCTTGTTTCATCAACACAGAGAAGACATGGCATTATGTTATTGCTGCTGTGCTTGTTGTAATCTCTGATTTTCATCACAGCAGTTGATGTTTTTGTTGAGACATTCTTTTTTATTGCATATTTATCTGCCTGCAACGTAATGAGCTTGTACAGGGGCACACCAGGTTTTCAGTATGTTTAGGAGGGAATGGCTCAAAGCGGAAATAAGTTGTAGCAACTGGTTTGTCTGCCTGGAATCCAAAATCAATATTTGGATTTAAGCAATCAGATAGTAAATCGAGGGGTTTGTAGATGATAGTAAATCTTGGTTATAATCTTGTGTTTATACATGCCTTTTGCATCCAAGCAATGACCTATAAGCTGCATAGCAACCATCAACAGTAACCTTTTTTCATTTATCACCTGTGGGTACGTATGACGTTGCAGATGAGTAACTATAGCTACTCTGCCCTCTGTGTGTACCTGCCTGTTGACCTCTGGAACAGGTCTTTGTCAGCTGCACAATGTGAAACCACTCAGTGCTGCCGAATTTGAGCAAAGTGAACAAGGAAAGCAGAATTATCTCCGTGTTTGCAGGTTGCGAGCCGTGCCATCGTCTCTGTGAAAGCTTTGATTGGCGCGTTCCCTGTTGTCACCTCACCCTGTGTGTTGCTCCAGCGTGCGCTGTGGGCTGGCAGGTGGCTTCCTGTCACTCATCAGCCATTGGCGTATTAACTCCGTCATGTTGTGATGGTAAACCTTTCTTCCAACAGTCTCTGGAACAACAGGCCAAACAGCTACCAGCAGCTAATTACGTAAATGCTGGGGGGTACTGTGAGACAGAGGAGAAGGAGAGAGAGAATAGAGAGGGGTAGGGGGGGGGGATGGTTGTCTGAGTATGATATCATTCTGCCAGTGGGTGCAGCGTAATTACATTTCCTATTTGGGGGTCATTGGAGAGCCCCTCCAGATGCTATCTCCAGCCCATCTGTTTATTCAGTTAGCCAGTGGTGAGGCCAAAGGTCACCTCAAAAGTGTTACGTGAATGTTGAGAAGCAACACGCAGGACATAATGTGAATTCAGTGATATTGTTCATTTGAATAGAAATGAGCACTTCATACATATCTGGCAGACCCCAGACCTCACCAAGCTGCAGTCGGGATTGTAATTTGCACAAGCCGTGTCCTTGACCCATTCGAAACCGCTGGAAACTCAAAAAGCGGGTGTTACTCAGTGAAGCCTCATTGAATCCGCCTGGCAGCGCTGTCTGTGAGTGGTGACTGAGTGTAGCCTGAATGTATCTGACAGAGCTGTCTGTTACATGATAGATCTGATCATTGGCCTTGGTTATGTGTTTGTCATGCTTATGGAAACATTTTGTCTGCCAGCTTTGTCAGGAAGGTTTAGCCAACCATTTTTGAGCAAAACACAAAATCTAGAGATAATGATATCAATTAACCACACTGGTATTTTGCATCTTGGAGTCTAAAAAACAGACCGCAGTGTTATTTCCCACATCCCACTGACAAAATCGAAATAGACCTTTACTAGAGAAGATACAAGAAACAGCACCTTCATGTTTGAATTTGTGTGAATTATGCATTTAGATTTTACACACTTAAACTTGCAACATTACAACCAGGAAAAAATGCACTCAGCTCGTACAGAGAGGGATCATTTTTCACATTATTATGTTATTGAACCCATTGCTAGATGGCACTTAGAGCACCACATGGTGTTCAGTCACTTCATTTTAAAAGGCTCACTGGGTATGCAGGGGTGTGTGTGCAGGGGGGGGGGGGGGGGGGGGGGCATGGCTCAGAGGAAAAGGGCGACACGATGACTTTGTTTAATTGAGTTGCTCCGCAGAGTTCAGACTTGCTAAAGATCACGACAGCAGAGGCGGAGAATAAATCTGCACCTCTCACCCAGAGATGGACAGAGCTGAGATAAATGGTCTCAAGAGGAGAGAAAGGTACATTTGTATTCAGTGGAGGCGTTTACAGGAAGACAGGGAAGACAGAAAAGAGGAGGTGTTGGAAGATGTTGGGGTGAATGATGTAAGAGCTGCATCTATGCTGGTAATTTTATTTAGATAAAGAAACACAAAGAAATGAAAGATCACAAAGCAACCAACAATAAGGTGATCTATCATTACTGGAAAGGGTACCATGAACAATCCTCACCCATAGAACATTTGAGCAACAAACACAAAGACCAGAAAGGCACCAAAACTCAGAAACATAAAGCAAAAGTAAAAACCAAAAGCTGAGAAACACACAAATGTAAGTAACTAAAAAGTAACAAATTTAGATTTTTGATCTCAGGTCTTCCACCTTCACATTTAGCTTTTTGTAATTTTTTTGTCAAAGGTTTTAGATTGCTATTAGTTTGTGGTCCAAGATTTAATCCTCTCCATAGTTTATGGCTTAACAATATGAGTGTGTTCCCATTGGTGTACTGTACTGTATGTTGCCATGCACGTACACGAGTACTTATTTCTGTATGATGTAGCGGCATTCGCCTGTGGGCAGATGCCATAACTGCAAATCAATCTTGTACAAATCCATATCTATTCATCCGGAGCTGGGTTACAGGCCACTAGAGAGAGAGAGAGAGAGAGATAGAGAGTCAGAAAAGCTCCATATGGACCTGACGGATGATCCACCTCTATCAGAGAGAGCCGACAAACACCGCTTGATAGGATGGCCCGATGTAATGGAGTGCTTTTGGCCACGAGGGATGGAAGCTAACAGGGAGGGAGATCTGAGGTGTGTTGTCTTTGTGCAGAGGCCAGATCTGCAAAGCTGACTCCCCTCGAGATGCTTGACTGTTCAGTGCTGGTGTAGGGCAGAGTTTCTGTCTCATCCTACAGAACCCCTAGAGAACCCCCCGATCTAGTTTATGCTGTCCTACTACTGCTGCTTTTTATAGGCCTGGCCACAAGAGCGCCAGCTTAGAGGACAGCCTCTAGGGAGCAAACCCATATCAGCCGATCTGCAACCCAGGCTGCTACGCAAGCCAACACACATACCTGTGCACACACACACACACACACACACACGTGCAAAGTCAACATTTGCCAATGACTCATGTACCCCACCAGGCACAGAGTGAAGTATTTGAGTCATTGCTGCTACTTAACCTCTTTACCTCCAATTAAACTTGACAAGTTAAATATACGCCTAATTATAAGATTTTCAAGAGCTTTACAGAGGTTTAAAGAGATCATCAGCAAATTCATGAAAGGTATGTTAAGAATAGAGAAGCATAATACAAGGGCATTACATTTAGGTGTTTACGGTGTGTTTTACCAAATTTTGTTCAGGTTTGAATCTGAATCTAGAGGGTTTCTCTTCCTCCTCTCTTTGTCAGACAATGCAGTTAGCACATTATTTAAATTCACTCATCAGCTTTAGATACATCTCCTTTCTATGCTATGATGCATGAGCCAATGTTTTTTTTCTTATTGAGACCAAAGCTTTCTGTGAAACGCAGAGAGGGTGCTGCTGCCTCTTGGGGGAAGCCTGCAGGCGTACACCTGTGGAGCCGCCGAAAGGCCACCGCAGCAGCCAGCTTAGAGCCCCTCGGAGCGAGTCCACAGCAGCTCGACTGATCTTGGAGCAAAAACAATCTCACAAACCCCTCTCCTCTGCTGGCAGCAGAGGAGAGGGGTTTGTGAGATTGGGGGCAGGGGGTTTAGAGAAGTAGAGGAGGAGGAGGGAGGAAGGGGGGGGAGGGATAAAGCATAGCGGGTGTAATCTCACACACTGTGCCCCAGTGTTGGCATAAATGAGGAAGTCACATACGATATTATGTAACTCGGGCGGAGTGGGGTGGTTTTAAGGCTGGAAAATTACTAGAGTCGGTATGTGTGTTTATGTCATCTGGTGCTGCCAATATCATACAGCAGGACGTCACTGCCACCGTCACCGTCACCGTCACCATCACAATGTGTGTGGGAATGTGCATGTAAGAGAGAAAGAGACACCTGTGTTTGTGTACTACAGATGCATTTATGCTTATTGTTATTGTTATTATGTAATTTAGTGTATTTACAACCTGTTTTACAATTTATTTGAGAAGTGGACTCTTTCCTGGTTCCTATAGAAGGTCATGTCACGGCATTTCGCAAACCCACAATGATGATTATGTAGATGAAATCAGGGTGACACGCACACACACACACACACACGGCATGTCAGCACACGATTGGGTAAATAGATCATCAGATTACGCTTCTCAGTGACCTCAATTATCCCGCCCAATCATTTTACCTTCCATTTATCTCACTGGCCCTATTTTTATCTCCATCTGAGTAAATGAATCTGTAGTTATGAATCTTTCCCAGCTATCATTACGCAACTGGCTCTTTCAATGACACCTTCTTAGAGGTTCAGCAAGCTTTGACCTCCCTGGAGGGGTCATAAAAACCACTTCAGACAGTCTGAAACTCTCTTTTTTTGCTTTTGTTTGATAGTTTTCAGTGCAGGAACCAGAACAACTAACAATAAAGGTACTAAGCCTGGGAGATGAAAACGTGAACTAATGTGTACATACATTGTTTGACAGATATGTATGAAAAGAAGCAGGATATGTGGATTTATTCAGGACAGTATTTTCCACAAAAGAGAGCAATAACCCAAAGCTTACCTTAACTTAAACCAGAATAATGTAACCTAACCATAAGCTCAAAAGTTGACATGACTTAAAGAAGACAAGATAATAAAAGCAAATCTCTGCATGACTAGAATTACGAGGAGGAATCTTGTGGTTTTCCCAGTTTAATGGCTTTAATGGCTGGCTGGTAGCAGGTGTCAGGCAGGCAGAGGCAGCAGGGTTCACAGCAGCACAGAGCCCCAGGCCTCCACACCTTGCCAGGGGAGAAACGGAGGGGTGGGGGTGGGGTTAGAGGAAGCCCTGTGGATGTTCCCTGCCAGTAAAGATAAAGGGGGAGAGATCAATTGAAGAGAGGAGAGGGCAGACAAAGCAAATTGATAATAATATGATTTTGGTTATGACGCACTCTGGTGAATGAGAAGAAAGGGAAACAGAAGTGGATGAGGGTCAGTGTCAAGGAATGACGGATGGATATGCAAGCAAACAGGATAGAGGAAGCAGAGGATCAAGTGAGATGGAAATGAGAGGTGAATGAGGGGAAGATGGATTGTGTGAGAGATCCATGAGAAGGCTGGAAGTTGCGTGACAAGATTAAAATGTATCTCTGGTGTCATAAATAAGGGAGAAATCCATGCTCGATTACTCTGTGTTGCCGCGTTTGACAGCGGCAGATTTCCACCACGCGGCCTGCAAGCCTCTGCTTTGGCAACACGCGCCTCACTGTGATGACGCACAGCTTGCTTAACAAGACGGAGGGGAACCGAACACAAACACGCCTCTCTGTATGGAGCAGTTTTACGCAAAATAGAGCCAGGCTACTTAACTCTCTTCCTGTGATGTTATGTGGTGCCGTAAACAGCAGCACCAAGGTTCATGTCATGGCCAAGGTTGGCTTGCTCCACAGAGGACACTTTTCAATACCTTGCTTGTTTGACCTGCCAAGTCCACTTAGCTGTGCTACTTGTTTTCCTCAGTGCCCTTTATTTTTCCAAAAAGGTAATTTTATAGATGTCAAATATTAATCCTTTAGAATAGTGTGGAAGTGAGTCAAAGCATCGATCATGTAACTCTGCAAGATGACGCAAAGGCCCCACTCTTTCTACTCGGGGCATTCCTTTAATGATCAAGTTATTAAAGTAATACTCCACCCACGAATTCATCCTTGGAGCGTGACACACTCACTTCCTGTTAGCATGAAAGGGGGCTTGTAAAAAGTTTACAATTTTGTCCTTCATGTGGGACAAAGGCTGTGTTCAACTTGGATTTGTGTCGGTTTCAATGGATTCCAATTGTGACTCTTTCACAGTGGAAGAATGCATCTAAACATCCATAGAAACTTCAAACCACTCTTGCAACATAAGCTTTTCTGCTGTGAACATGTAGTGTGGGAACTAACTTTTCATGATCAATTAATCTGGAGATTATTTTTTCTGATAAATTGATTAATCATTTAGTTTATAAACTACCAGAAAATATTGTAAAATAAGGTTGGTGCTTAATTCTTTTAAGTGGGGTTTAATTTCATGTAATTGTGCTTTTGGTTTTTCATTTAAATACATAGAAAAAGATTAAAATGATATGTGAAATTTGCAAAAAAATAAGAAAATACTATAAAATCGTTATCAGAATTCAAGGTCAAAGAGTCCAAAGCTCAAAGATATTTAAATTTACAATAATATAAAACAGAAAAAAGTTGCAGTTTGGCATTTTGATTGATAAATAACTTGATAAATTTTCTGCTGATCACCTGTTTGATTTAAATGACTATTTTTTTGCAGTTTATCTGAATGCTGAGAGTGTTTCTAAGACTTATTTTTGAAAAAAAAAAAACAAAACAGTTAAATGCACCCCTTCTGGCCTAGTCTTCATGCAGGGCACGATATTTGTGGGCTGGAGGGATGTATGGGCACAGCTGGTCATTTATTCTAAAGGACAGAGAGTTCACTGTACATAGTGACTTTAACTGGAAGTGAAGTCCAGACCTGCAGGAAACAAAATAGAAAGGGAGACTGGACATTGGAGGGGAGTGTCTGGGCTGATTACTTGGGCTCATTTAATGTAAACTCACCTTTTCCATGGTCCCTCTGTCCGTCTTAGTATATATGACTCTACCTGGTGCACACACCAAACACACTGAGGACGTCATTGATTTCAAATAAATCCTGTATCAAAAGCTTTAACACTCTTGAAATGCTGGTTAATTTAAGCAGCTAGCATCAATTTAGCTTCTGGTCTACTCTACATGACTTTTACTATGCACAGCTACATAATGAGTCTTCCTCTGCTCTACTGACTGAAGCATGTGCTCTGACCCGGCCAGTATTGAACGTTATTGTTGGCTTTCACCCATGGGCAGCAGCACTAATGAAGTCAGCGAAGGCCGCCCAGCATGAACTGTCAACACTTTCCATTTGATTGCTGAGACAGTGTGTGAACATGATTAATAATACAGTGTTGACCAGTTTAATTATTCAATTGTTTATGGCTTGTCTTTGTTTGCTTATAGATCCGGCGCAGGAGGCCCACACCTGCTACGCTGTTTAGAGTAGCTGACCAAACATCTCCTGAAGATGATCAGTCAACCCATCAGGTAAAGGTGAAGTCGAAACACTTTATTATAATAAGTGTTTGTGCATTCTCATCTGTCATCATCTGGATGAGTCGTGAATCTGACATTTCAGTGTTTAACAACATAGTGCTGTGTCATTGTGTCATCTACTGTCTGTCTCATAAATCAGCTCCTAACTAGTGTCTCATATTAGAAAATTATATAATATTTTAACTCCTGCTGGACCCTCTGATGTGTCCATCATCACAAACTCTTGTTGTGTGTCTTTTTCCAACCCAAGATAAATTTACTAAATTCTTTGAGATTAAAGGTTCATTTTGACCTTAGAAATAGCAGTTTCACAACAAAAAACTTGTGGCTGAAAGCTTTGGAAAAAACCAGTAACCAAGTTTTACCAATTTGTGGTAACTTTACTTTAAAGGATAGGTTCACAATTTTTCAAGTCTGTCTTAAAGGTGCAATGTGTAGGATTTAGTGGCATCTAGTGGTGAGGTTGCAGATCACAACCAACTGAATACTCCTCACCCTCCCCTTACAAGCGTGTAGGAGAACCTATGGTGGCTGCGAAACCCACAAAAAACGCAAAAGGCCCTCTCTAGAGCCAGTGTTTGGTTTGTCCATTCTAGGCTACTGTAGAAACATGGCTGTGCAACATGGCGGACTCCCTACAGTACTAAACCGGTTTGAATCCTACTTAAAGGACAGAGACTGCTTTGTGTCTATAGGTAGTTACACATCTGAGTGGACAAAAATGACATGTGGAGTTCCCCAAGGCTCCATCCTGGGGCCTCTTCTGTTCAACATCTACATGCTCCCACTAGCTCAAATTATAGAAAACGACAAAATATGCTACCACAGTTATGCGGATGACACACAAATTTACGTAACCATATCGCCAGGGGACTATGGTCCAATACAAGCACTGTGCACAAGTGCATTGAACATATCAATGATTGGATGTGCCAGAATTTTCTTCAATTAAACAAAAACAAAACTGAAGTAATTGGTTTTGGAGCCAAGGAAGAACGTTTAAAAGTCAGCACTCAGCTTCAATCGACAATGTTAAAAACTACAAACCAAGTCAGAAATCTTGGTGTAGTCATGGACTCAGACCTGAATTTCATCAGCCACAATTACAAAGACAATTACAAAGTCAGTCTACTATCACCTGAAGAATATATCAATAATTAAAGGACTTATGTCTCAGCATGACTTGGAAAAACTTGTCCATGCATTTATCTAACACTGTCTTCACAGGTCTCCCTAAAATATCGATCAGACAGCTGCAGCTGATTCAGAACGCTGCTGCTCAAGTCCTCACTAAGAACAAGAAAGTGGATCATATACCTATAATTCTCAGATCTTTACATTGGCTTCCTGTCTGTCAAAGAATTTATTTTAAAATACTGCTGTTGGTTTATAAAGCACTAAATGGTTTAGAACCAAAATACATCTCTAATCTGCTGCTACATTATGAACCATCCAGACCTCTCAGGTCATCTGGGACAGGTCTGCTTTCTGTTCCCAGAGTAAAAACTAAACATGGAGAAGCAGCATTCAGTTTTTATGCTCCACATATCTGGAACAAATTCCCAGAAAACTGCAGGTCTGCTGCAACCCTCAGTTCTTTTAAATCATAGCTGAAGACTTTTCTGTTTGCCGCCGCCTTTTTTATATGTCTTTTTACTTGTGTTGCTTTTATATTCTGTTTTGATGCCTTTTATGCATCAAGCTAACAAAAACACAAGGATTCTTAGTTTCAGGTGATTATACACTAATTAAAACATACTTATGAACATTATGTTCCATTTCTACCAAGTCCGTTCCACTAAATGCAACTAAATTCTGCACACTGCACCTTTAAATAATAATAATCAGGTGCCCATTTGGACATTAAAAGAGATTTTGCATACTGTAATCATTCCTTCTGTTCATACTGACCATTAAAAGATCCCTTCCTAATGCACTTTCAATGTAATGGGAGACAAAATCCACAGTCCTAGTCCTTGTTTGGTGCAAAAATTTATTTAAAGGTTAATCTTAAGTTAACCTTGTTTCCTTGTTGAGCTGCAGTGGAAGGATCATAACGAAAAGAGGGAATTTTATACTAAAAAGGCTGTAACTGTGGAAGATGTGCACTTGATTTGACTAATTCTGATGGCTTAAGCCCTATATTAGCTTTAGATTAATTTCTTAGTATATTTTCGTACAAAACAACTGTGGATTTTATAAGGGATTAGGATGGGAATAGGAGGGGATCTTTTAATGGTCAGTATAAACAGGAGGGATGATTACAGCAAGCAAAGCCTGTTTCAGTGTTCATATGAGCACCTGACTGTTGTTTTAAGATAGATAATGATTGATATAAATATAGTAAAACACATTTATAATAATATGAAATATATCTTCATAGCAGAAGTTACAATTATTTACAAATACTGCTCATTTACACTTAAAAATGTCCTTATATAAACTTTTAACTACATTATAGTGCATTATAAACCATTTATTTAATGTTTATATACTGCTTATAAATGCTAAATGGGTAAGTACAGGGTTTTTTTTGTAATTTTTTAAAAACTCTTTTGAAAATCTCAATGTCAAAAAGTATTGAACACACCAGACAGGACTTTGAGAAAATGTTCACTTCTATGAACACTACTTGTGCCGCTCACTTGGCAAATGATGGCATTTATAAGAAGCCAAACTTGTCCTTAAAAATAAGGTATTAAATGCCTGGCAAACACATGTAGTGATTATGCCATTGGGATAAAGAGAGTGAAAGTCTTCAAGAGATTAAACTTCTGTACGCACAAGACATACAGAACATTTTAATTTCATAGTGCAGTCCTGATAAAACATGGCATCTTGGGTTTGAATACTTCTCTCATTGTAAGCATTATCTACTGCATATTTTACTTCTGCTTCTTCTTAGTAGTAACGGTAACGTTTTGGAATAAAGACATATATATGAATTCATTATAGAGTGTTTTTTTTCCAACTTTAAAGGTACTGAAAAGGTAATTTAGGCTAATTAATGTGTCTCTCTCTGTGTTCACAGTGGGTTGTAGGAGAGAACGGAGTGCTCAAACCAAAACGTGTCAACCCAAACGTGTACCAGCCTCCATCACTCAAAGGTCGGTGCGAGCAGTAATGATACCACAGGTGGTGGTTGTGTGTGTTGTGATTCATCCTTGTGTTTAAGTCCTTCTTGTTTTACCGTGCTTCGGCTGCAGTCAATTTCCTCCTTATTTTTCCATGCTTCACGTTAGGCAAAAATGCATGTGACAGATGGGTAGATATGCAATAAAAGCCTTCACTCCTTCTTTTTCTGTGCACGTCTCATATGCGTAGGCTTGCGTCAGTGTTTTCGATTCTTAGTGTAAACTCAACAGCAGGCTCCGTATATTTGTGTGTGACAGAAAGGGAGAAAGAGAGAGATTAAAGTGTGACAGCTGTGAGACACTGAGTGTGAGTCTAGGAAAGTCTGGATCATCCAGGATTACACTCAGTTGTGTATACAGCTGTGGCACACCCACACACACACACACACACACACACACACGAACAGAACAGAACATGAACACACACATACAGTATAGGCATGATAGAAATACATACATGAACACAAACATATACTCTCTTTTGTGTCTTTATGCATGTGTCTTCTTGCTTGTTGCATGTGGTCGTTAAAGAGGCAAAATTCTACATTTTGGAGCTTATCAGCAGAGCTTCATTTTATCTGGGATTTCTGGGTGTTTGTTGCATGTCGTGTGATGATATAATGAAGCACGAAGCCTTGCTCTTGCATCAGAAATCTGTCCTTCAGCAGCTCAGTTGCAGAGAGTGAAAGAGAGAGCTACCTTGGAATAATTTCTAATTACATAACCTACCTTAAGCTAGAATAAGTGACCTGCCTCACTGCCGCACTGTGTATCTGAGGGTGTGAGATAGTGAAAGAGAGAGAGAGAGAGAGAGAGAGGCCAAGGTGACCCAGAGGAAGTGAGAGGAGGAGTTGAGGTAATAACAAAAAGAGGAGAGAGTGTGTAGGGAGAGAGAGAGAGAGAGAGAGAAAAGTGTGAGTCAGCATTGCCGCTGTGAGAGCGCTGAGGAGGGCGGGCGGTCGAGGAAAGACGAGGGTACAAAGAAACAGATGGGAGAACAGGGTGAGAGAAGGGATAGGAAACAACAGGGAAGGCTATACTGTAAAAAAAAATAAAATCAGTGTGGGATACCGTTTCGCAATTGCCTGCTTGCCTGTCTGTCTGTCAGTGCATGTGTTTAATTGGCTTCCTGCCTGCCTGGCGTGTATTCAAAAACCCCCGTGAGGCTTGATAAAAACTGACAGTTTTGAAGCGTGGTAAAACCACAACAACATCTCCCTCTATCCCTGTGTCTGTGTCCGTGTGTTTGTGTGGCTATCTCCCTGTGTGTGCTGTGTGTACCTGTGTGTGTGTGTGTGTGTGTGTGTGTGCAGCTGTGCAGAAGATGGCTGAAGCACACATGCAGAACCTAGGTGTCTACCCTCCTTTGGAAGACCCTTGTGAAGGGGAGGAGGATGAGGACCACAGTCAGGGAGAGGAGGGAGAGGACACATCTCCCACCAAAGCTGCTGGTGAGAGGGAGGTTCTCTGTCGACCGGCTGGGACTGTAACATACTGTCAGTGGCTCCATGACACACAGTGTCAGCGAGGATGACACCGTTGTTGTTGTTGTTTTGAAGGAAAAATACACCCTCTGGCACTTTAACACTGCTCTGATTTTCTATTGTTTTTTATTATTTATTAACGCGATGATTATTTTCTTGATTAGTCATTTAGACCAAATGTTAAAAAACAAATGTCATTCCCAATTGGTGATGTCTTCAATTTGCTCGGTTTGACTGACTAACAGTCTAAACTGTTGAGATATTCAGTTAACTGTCATATATGAATAGAAAAAAAAACAGGAACAATCAAATATTTTGCATTTCATCTCAAAAAATGATTGAAATGATGAATTGATCATTGTTGCAGTTGTAGTGGTGTAGCCTACATTGTTCTTATCTCTTTAGATAAATTGGCTGGAGATGGACAACAATGACATTTAATAGGAGACACTGAATTTCAGCTGTCAAAAACATGAATAATATGAATAAAACATGAAAAACATGAATAATGGTTTAATAGTTACTGAAACAAACACCCACCACATATTAAATCTCCAAAGATAAGGGAAGTTGGATACACCAACATGTAAATTTCCTCTTTTAGCTCAAAAATGATGCATTGATCACAAACTGATGACATATCTGAGGGTGTATTTTTCCATCAGGTTTGTGTGAATGATCCAGTTTGCCCTTTTTTTTAAAAAAAATTATCCTTGTTGTGTCTGCATATAGTTTGTGATTTCAGGGCTGATTTCCCCCCATTTTAAGAAACTGTTGTTGGAATTCATCCTTAAACTGTGAGAAAAACTATTTCCTTTTCTGTCAAACTCTCTCTCTTATCATTTCATTGTGCTAAAGTTGAGTTTTTCTCCAGGAGAGGCATTACATAACACCCTGCGTATCACCTGGCAATTAGTAGAAGAAATCTCAGGCAGCAGAAAATTTTAAAGTTTGTCTCTATTAAATTTGTATTTTAAAAATTATGAAAAAGCAGCGAATTTCAAAGAGTGTCACACAATACAAGATAATGAAGATGGGAGAAACTAGACATAGACAAGAAGTACGTGGGCAAGACATGACAACAACATTTTTGTTAACCGCAGTGTGACGGCTGGTGGTTTTATTCTTGGCCTAAACATTTATACACTTCTCTGAAATAATTCACTCTAAAAGGTTTGGTCCCGGTAGAATGACGCTGCTGTTCTCAGAGGAAGCGTAACGTAAGCTCCTCTGTGGGCCCGCCGGCAACACAGGTGAAGCTCTGTGCGTCGAGAGACAGACCCAGTGTCATATTAGCTCTCTGTCCCTCGCTCTAAATCTGTCAGAGGGTACGCTGAAGCCGACTAAAGGCCCAGCAACCAACATCTATACCAGTCAGAGAGGCCAGACAGGATTAATAAGGACAGAGAGCAGAGTTGTTTGTGCAGAGAGAGCTCTGATCCTGCTCTGTATTCTACTCTTCCATCATTTTATGCTTTAGTGCAACAGAGAGTGTAAACTGTTGAAAGTGATGAAATAGGAGCTGCACCAAAATATCTGAGAAGAGATCTTTTTGCGTATGCACTGCCTTATTATGTGTTTTTTTGTTTTTATGCAGCACAATTATGGGTTTTTAAACTCTATTATATACATGAGAACAGTGGCCTTTCATTCAGAATCATTGAACTGTCTGCCCAGATGACAGGTTCTCACAATAAATCCCTTTGTGGGATCCTGGTGAAACACCAAGTACCCAAACAGGATGTTGAAAGATCCTGATCGGGTCCTTTGATTACAGCTCATCTGTTGTTTCAGGTTGAGCGACGCAGTTAGGGCTCAGTATACTATGACAGTCAGAAGACAAAAATTATTTAATTAGGTAGCTGTTCGCGACACGATTGACAGCTGATGAAAACTCAGTGACTTACAACTATAAGGACAAAGAACAAACAGTCTCCTTGTCTCATCCTGTGTGTTTCTGTAATCCGGCAGTGGGTCTATAGCTCAGAAAGGAACATGAAAATGTAATATAATCAGCAGATTTGTCACTATTACACATTTCTTTACAGTTCAGTCCACCTTTTCAAATACTTGCCCTTTCCTAAATTGATCATCGAAGGCCAGAAACAAACTTTCTACACGTTTTCTAAATATAGTCGGTCTTTTCCTGCTACCAAACACACTCCATAATCTACTTTATAAATAACCAAAAGCAAACATAGACATTCTGAGTCACTGCTGCTTTTGACATCAGTCTTTGTCTCCTCAGATCACCACGAGACAGCCACCACCGACCAATCAGACAAGCTTTCCAGCGTGAGGGAGACGGCCAAGCAGATCCAAGCGGCGCAGGAGGAAGAGGAGGAGGAGGAGGAGGAAGAGGGGGAGGACAAAATCCAGGAAACGACAGAGGAGAACAATCGGGGGAGTAACTGAGAGAAAGAGAGAGAGAGAGTGAAGTAGAGAGAGAGAGAGAGAGAGAGAGAGAGAGAGAGAGAGGGAGAGAGACAAACATTTGGAGGGAAGATTGGGGAACGTGAAGGTGTGTTTTGTTTTTTTCTCAAAGGGTTAAAATCTGAAGAACTCAGATACGAGGAGGAGACGGGTGCGCTGTTGTCTGAGAGCTGTGGGTGGAGATTAAAAGCGAGTAATTGAATGAAAGATATACACAAAATGAAACAGGGTCAAGTGGGGTGTAAGAGAAAGCGAGTTTGTGTTTTAGGAGTCGGCCCTTATGAGGAGGTGAAGAATGATCTACTGAGAGAGCAGACTACAGACGCCACTTTGGCCCTAATGTCCCCTTCTTTATAATGAGTGTGGAGAGGCCAAGGTCAACATGACCAAATACCCTGAAAGACCAGTCCTCCTTCTACCTTAATGCTTCTGCACAGAGCTAAATGTTCCTTTAAAGAGGGTAATTACTACGATAAACACACAGTCTTCTTGGGTACACTTTTAACAAAGGTTGTCCCTTTGAAAAAAATCTTGAAAGTCCTTAAATGTGTGTTGTGGTCAATGATCCACTTCATCTTGAAACCTGCATCGTTCTGATTTGCAGCATATTTTAAATGTGTGGTCCTTTAATTAAATGTGTATTTACTGCCATCTTGTGGCAGAAAGGAGGAAGTTTAAAGTGATACTCCAGCCAAAGATCTAAATTTAAAGCATTAAAAAAAAAAAGTTGAAAAACACCTGTGGAAACTTTTCAAACCGTTGCCGCATCATTGTCCACTTCATGTCTGTCCATCCATATGTTTAGGAGTATTTCTCAGTCAGTCTAAGATCAGTTAATCTTTACTAAAAAGATAGATACCAAAATATTTTAGGAGGAGTATCACTTTAAGAAGCACCAAAAGGTTTGTCTCATGAGTGTGCACAGTGAGTGCATGCCTACATTTATTGCATTAATATTTAAATTAGGACTTTTACTTATTTGAGTATTTTTAAAATGAATCTTTAAAGGGTGAAGCTACCTCTAATTTTCTCAAAATACTCAGCCATTGCCGCCATGCATCACACCTTTGATTCAATGTGAAGTGGTGAGCTGTTCGGGGAATCAGATATTAAATTTCAAATCTTTTCCATATGCTGTCGGCTTCTTTCTCAGTGCTCACAGGTTCCCTTTTGTATGTTAACACTTTTCTATTGTCATCTTTTTAATTGTCCACTCATGATTTGTATGTCATAGATCTGTTGTGAGAGCTATTTTTCTAAGCTAATGCCCGGTGTGTGAGTAGCTCAGCTCCTGTTTCTACTGTCTGTATACAACCATACAAAAAGCCTGCATGTAGCATGCAGCACCAGGAGACTGAAACCAGCCTCCGTGGTTACTTTATGACTGACATGTGAGCAAAATGGTCACTGTACAAACTTTCTGCAATCTTTTTAACACACTTTAGATGTTCACTTGGTCTCTCTCTGTTGATGGATGACAAGTTGATAACTATTTAAAATGTTTTTACTGTCTTGCTTCTCAAATTGTCAGCCTTTGTCTAATCTAAGTTCCAATTTAACTGAAGATCCAGGATCTGATGTGCAAGAAGGTGCCCAGTTTTGCCACAGGATGAATAAATGTATCACCTGGGCTGCTGTCTGTATATAAAATAAACTGTGTGAAACTTTTTTAACCTCTGACCTGCCCATATTGTGGGATGACTGGATGAGCAGGTTGTGTGTGCTGAGGCTATGCGGCCGACGCTGTCCTCCCTCCTCCGCTCTCTGTCCACCTCCCCTCTCCTCCTGGGTCAGAAGAAAACAGCCATGGAAAGACATGTATGAACTCTTATTCTTATCTGTCTTTACTTTACTTTTATTTTTCCATTCTCTCGTTTCTAAATGTGATGTGGTTGTTTTAAAGTGAACATCAATATAATATCAAAATAAACACTTTTCCCCCCTTTCTCCGTTAGCCTGATCTGTGCTCTGTGTGAAATCTGAATTTATCCAAGGAAATGTGTATTTTCATTGATTCTCATTTATCTTTCCAGTCATCGTTCTCCATAAAATACAAACATTAAAACAATCTTCTGCTGGATAACAAAATGTACAACGACTCAACAAGGGATGTTTGATTGTGTATATTTATAAAGAAGAATAATTCATGAAATTATGAAATGTATTCATGTGATATTCTATAAAAAGCCTTCCTGGTTAAAAACAAAACAATTTCTATTAGCAACACAAAACATCGTCAAACTATGTCATCAAAATGTAAATTATTCCTTTGTCTTTCTTTACACATAGTCACTACTTCAGAAATTAACTTGGACCTTATTAATATTTTGTTATTTGCATAAATTTATATCCACAAATACTGAACTGATGTGAACTGAACTATTCTTTTATGTAATCAGCTCAACATAAACTTAAAAAAAAGTAAGAAATTATTCAAGAAATGAACTGACCTTCAAATCATCCCCTGATGTGTGTGCTATAAATTATATGAGAGCATAACATCAACCCCCAGTCAACAGTCCTGAACTGTGCATTATGAAAAGAGTCTAAATCTGTTCAAGCCTGTTAAATAAGATTATGCCTGCAGGATTATTCATTCATTCATTCATTCATTCATTCATTCATTCATTCATTCATTCATTTTTCTAAGACTATATCTATGACTGACTAAAATGGCTTCAAAGTAGACCAATGATTATGTTTAAATGTTGGTTGCTGGTTGACACCAGATTCTTTGCAACTAATTGAAAAAAATTTATTGAATACATTTTTATCAATGTAAATGTAGCAAATAAAGAAATAAAAGGCTGTTTTGACATGTATCTATCAAAGGGTTTCTCTGGGCTAAATCTCAGTTTAAGGCAAGTATTTACAAGCATGACGTCACAGCTACTTTGTTAGCCAGACTTAGTCCAGTGTGCAACTTACAAAACATGGAAACTTGAAGCCTCCAGTGCACATACAGTGACAATGGATTCATGGACATTTTGAAATGAAGTCTTATGGATATTTATAGATTCTGGATTTTTCAGTGATATAAAAGGAATAGATTTGATTCATTTCTCTTTTTTTCCATTTTGAAAATCTTGAATAAAGCAACTGTTGCATTTGTTTAGCAACTGCTACTCCAACAAAGTTTTGGACGGATGTTTATTTATTCATGAATGAATATTCATTTTTCTAACACAAGTATTGTTGATATAGTTATATACTGATAAAACTTAATTGTCAAGAACAACAAAAGAATTCCTAACATAATTGTATAAATTGAAGTAGTAGTACTAACTCATTTCCTGTACTGACTGCACATACTTATTCTTTTGTTGACTGATTAGATAAAATTCAGTGTATAATAGGGCTACTTTATCTAACAGTTAACTTGTTTTCAAGCTTTTTTAAAATTCCATATTACTAAACAATAACGAAGCGAAACCGGAAGCACAATACAGTATATTATCTTGTATTGTTTGACTGAATTCGCGGTGGTCACGTGATCTTTAGCTTGTTTTTTGAGGCTTCAGTATGTCTTGTGACAGCATCTCAGCTTTGAAACATTGTTTTAACTAGTCTGAAATTAACATTCAGTATTTCCGTCATTACAGTACATTTATACACATGTATGAGTTTTAATTTGAAAGTCTTGACCGGAAACGCTTGTTATACCTGCCTACCTACCTGTTGTGTGTGTAGTTATAGTTACCATGGCGGTGTTTTACAATAAAAATTAAAAAGAAATAATGATCGCAAAAGATAATTTATTATAATATAAATATTGAAACATATGCAGTAGACCTCAAATAAATTAAAACACAATTTAAATAAAAGAGGCAGCTTATTCTCAGGTTTTTTCCTCTCAGGCTGAAACTTGATTATCATGTGACTTTTTCTGCTGTTTCTTAACACGCAATATCTGTTTTTCCCCAAGTAAGTAAATATAATGATGACTTTTGTTTCATTCTGAAACTGTGTTGAATTTGTGGAAATGTTTTCAAGTAGAAACAGCATACTGATACTTCCGGTAAGGAAATTCAAAGTAAAACACAGCAAGGCAGTGATTCTATTTTTTTTTCTTCTATTATTTTCACTTCATGTTAGAGACAAAACTCTGAACACTGATTTGAAAAAAGACACAGTAACACATATATTTAACATTATTAAACTCAAAGGATGAAATATTATCTGGAGCTTAAACAACAACATTTTCTTCCTCTTCTATACAACAACTTACAACTTCACAGATAAAACATTTAAAATATATAAATAAAACGTGACTGACGTGTCCAGGTGAAACTTTAAAGATAAATCTAAGTGTGTCTGCAGTTTCTCCGCTGAGTTTGTATAAAAAAGCACAAATAGAAAATATTTAGTAAATGTTTCTCTGTTAGATGAGCTCAGTTTGTCCCCTGCAACTCAAACGGCGCTGAAGATAAAATTAATCAAACTTTATATTCTGACAGAGTTAACCTCTTTTATTTAAAAAAAAAAAAAAAAAAAACTTTATTAACAACACAGTAATATACAATACATTACAAATAACAGTACAGGGAGTATTGGAGAAAAAACACAAAACACACAAGCATACATAAAATTGTACAACGTAAAAAAGATACATAATACAAAAAAATTAAGCGACAAAAATAAGTGCAACTTTAAAAAAGTGAATAAAGAATATTGACGAGGCAGTGATTCATCTTGCCGCAGCTCTTCTTCTTTGACAGTCATCCCGGAAGACTTGCTTGGCGATGATGATGCGGTAAATCAAGTAAGTTAAATGCTGTAAATTTGGGGTTTTGTGAAAAAAATAAAAAAATAAAAAAGTGGGTTAGGTTAACTCCAGTTTGTAGTTTCATAGCGTTACTTTCTGTTGCTGTTCGCTTGTGTCATGGCGTCTCTGTTTTTATGTCTTCTTCACGGTGTCAACAGTTAACTAGCAAGTGGCTAACAGTGGCTAGTTAGCTAGCTGATCGAGGCTTGTTTACAGGAGTTATATCATCTATATGATTGTAATACTTTCTGTCTGTCTTGGTTTTTCTTTAAAAACACTGGTTGACAGCGGTGAATTAGCTTGCTAGCTTACCTGACATACAACTCAAGTGCCGTCAGTCGTTTGTTTGTTTGTTTCAGCAGAAACGAAAGGAGAAGGAGGGTGTTAACATAGGGGGTCTGAAACCAAGTTACCACTACTATTACATTTAATCTGAGATTCAAAGTTTTAAAGATGTCCTTTTTCAAGTAATGGTGCATATAGTTTTGATAAAATAATGTCAGGAGTAAAGTTCATTGCTTGCGAGCATCTAAACTCACTTAGCATTAAGTGATTGTGAGTCACTGTGTTGACAAGGGTCAAACTTGTTGTCGAAAACAGGCTTGTCTTCCTGTTGCAGGCAATTATTGTGATGTCACAGTGCAAGCATCCCTTAGTAAAAGCTCATATACTCAGCTAAACCCGTTTTTTAAAAGGCACATTGTTTGTTTAACTGAGTCTGCGTGCCTCACTAATTATTAATCCTAAATGATAAGTCCAGGCCAGCTTTCACACAGTGTACACAATATTCTGTGTGCTCCACTGACTGTAGTTTGAGTCATGGAGTTTTGTTTGTTTAAAGATCCTCTCCTGACATATGTTCAGACATGTGAAAATCCTCTGGTTGGAACAATCATGTGTGATATGTTTTTTCCCACAAAAAAAGCAGAATTACCACGTTAAAATCCTTCAGATGGCATCTACTCCTTCTCCCTAAAAAAAAAAAAAAAATCCATAATCTATGAATAAGCAAAAATGATTCATTTCAAAAGTGAAATTGTTGGACACATGATGTCTCCTACTTCCCTAAAAAACCCCCAGAAAAAACACTTTCAATGATGAAAAACGATTTCCAATAATCAGGCTTTCTAGTGTTAAACTCCACACATACATCATTCTCAAACATCCACACACATACATGAATGGAGGGGGACTTTAAGAACAACATCGCCGATGGAGAAACGTTAGCTTGAACGTAATATCGGAAGAGGACCAACGTTGCCCTGCCAACTCTGTCTGTGTTGTTGCAGGGGGGAGTTTCCTGTCTCGCCGCAGGAATGCCGGGTGGAGAGTACGGGGAGCTCGGGGGCAGCCTCCCTGCCATCGCCTCCCTGAACGCATCCTATTCTACATCACTGTCCCTGCCTTCCCCATACCTGTTCGTACCACCTGCAGAGCGCAAGGCCATCTCCGACGTCCGCCGCACCTTCTGTCTCTTCGTGACTTTCGACCTCCTCTTCATCTCCCTGCTTTGGATTATTGAGCTGAATGTGAGTAACGCAGAAGATCTGTTAAGTTTTAGAGACTGAGGGATTACATGTGTATTGTGAAGCAGACGGTCAGCAGTGGTTAGACTCAGTTTGACTCTGTTCTCTCACAGATCTCCAGCTCAATCTGGGACAGTTTGGAAAACGAGGTCGTCCGTTACAACTTCAAATCTTCCTTCTTTGACATCTTTGTAAGTGGGTCGATCCGAGTCTGTACATTTCACTTGGTTTCAGTGTTGAATGAAAGCGTTAAAAATGATCTGTATTAGTATATAATCCTGACCATGTTTGGAAAGGTTTGACCCTTTTGTGTTTATAAGAGATCAGTTGTGTATATATTAGTCATGTAGTCAGATTTATGCTGTCCGAATGAGCCATCGAGGTTGGTCACATGCTTGAACTTATTTACACAAGAGGAGAAAATATCAGCAAAGTCAACATGTCTGTACTGTGATCACACTAAATGCCTGAGGTCATTTTCATCTTCTGTTCCTTCTCTCTTGTCTCAGCTCCTTGCTTTGTTTCGTTTCCTCTGTCTACAAGTGGGTTACGCCGCTTTTCGGCTGAAGCACTGGTGGGTTATCGCGGTAAGTGAGCTTAGTCGCGGTAAAACACACAATCAAAACACACAATGAAATCGTGTGAAATCTTTTATATTTACAGATCTGCACATGGGTTTATAACTTCTATCTAAATCTTCCCTCTGCACAGATTACCACTCTAGTGACTAGTGTCTTCCTTGTTGTGAAGGTCATCGAGTCTAATGTGAGTGTCACTTTTACACTTTCACAGTTGTAAGTGGTGCAAGCATATCATTAGAAACCACATCAACTTTTTCACTTCTGCATTTATGCCAGTAATGTGCTGCCTGACCACACAATGGGGCTGATAACAGTTTATATGACATCATTCTTTCATGCATTTCGACTTCGGTTTAGTACTGAATCCTTCATGTAAAAGATATTTACTGTAAATGGTTCATTTAACCACTGATGAGGGAAACAAAGCTTTCTGAAGCACTGAATCAATATGAGGCAATTACATTGAAAATGCTTCACTGTTTCAAGGGATTTTATATAGTTGAAGTCAGAAATGGCGACATCTGTTGGGCAGCTATTGGTATTGCATCTGTACGGCTGAATTACTGTAAATCTGAGACAGAAATCAAACAGTTAGTCAGATTATAAGTGGTCTTACTGCTTTCTTTATTGTTATTTTGTTTAATAAAGTCTATATTATTAAAACAGAGAATATAGTCTACAGCTCTGTTTTCAAATACTGCAGCATCTTGCATGGAAAACCAGCGGCACACCTCTCTGATACCAGTGTGACATAACAAGGCCTCGTTTGGGGAAGTCACGTGGTTTTTGACGTAGTGAAGCGAAGCATTGAAACATTTTGCCATGTGATGCTTTGTAAGGTCGATACAGTGTTGAGTAATCCGCTTTGAGCGTAACACTATCACTACATTTAACTTTTTATACACAACAATGTCCTTTTTAATACCCCCCCCCAGCCTCAGGATGACATGGCTTCTTTCTCTACACAGCTCCTGTCCCAGAATGCCTTTGGTTATGTGTTACCCATCACCTCGTTCGTGGTGGCCTGGCTGGAGACCTGGTTCCTTGACTTCAAGGTGCTCACTCAGGAGGCCGACGATGAGAGAGGTGAGAGAAAGACGCCGGTCAAGTTTGAACGCGACTTAACAAATAACTGTTTCTCCTTTTTTAACTTTTTTTTTGCTCCTTTGACACTCAGCCTACCTAGCAGCGGTGAACGCAGCCTGCGAACGAGCCCCCATGATCTACCCCCGCGCTGTTTCAGACGGACAGTTCTACTCTCCACCTGAATCAGTTGCAGGTGACGTCTGATGAAGATTTAGTTTCTTTCTCTGTTGATCAGCCTTAAGTATTGTGTGTGTCTGTGTGTGTGTGTATTTGTAGAGTCTGTCCTGTATGGTTCATGTTGTGCTCATTTTGGCCTTGTGGACTTGTGTCTGCAGGCTCTGAAGAAGATCTGGATGAGGAGGGTCTCGGTCGCCGTGCCGTCACTGCCCAGGTACCTGCATCAGTCTTAAGGGTCTTTACACTCAGTGCTGCTAGTTGCTCTTCCTCCCTCTGATGGTTTCCTGCTTTCTCTTTCTTTCTTTTTCTACTTTCCTCTCGTTCCAGGAGAAGGAGTATGTCAGACAGGGTCGTGAGGCCATGTCTGTGGTAGAGCAGATCCTCGCCCAGGAGGACAACTGGAAGTTTGAGAAAAACAATGTGAGTGTTATGAGTTTTATTTGACACGCCTCCTCTCCCCGTCTAATTAAGATGCTGGGTCAAGGACGTTTCAGCAGACATGACTAAAGATCTCCTCAGTAGTCTGCTTTAAGGGGCAGAGTGTGCTTGTAAAGTACTGGGTTGAACATGTCGTAGAAACTAGGTAAAAGTGTTTATAGCGGTTATAAAAGGCCACACTCAAGGGCGGAATGAAAGCCAGCTGGCACAGAAAGGAGACGAGATGAGAGAATCATTTAAATACGGGGCTAACGGTCACATTTTCACACAGTCTCTCCTGGAAGGCATTCATAGACGGAAGTAGTTGTATAAAGATTGAAAAAAAAAAAAAGAGCTCTCCAACTTTTCCAGCTCCACATACCTCGTCAATCATTAAATGAAGTGGCCGTGAATGTCGGCTTTCGGGAAGTTAAAAAAAAGAAATACGGGAAGAAATCATCTGATACAGCCTCCCCATTTCTAACATGGGAAAGATGTGGGAGGAGGAGGTTTTTAAAGCTGTTTGACAGTCAAATAAGCTCTTCTGATGAAGTATTCTGACCTCTGAAGTCCACTCTGATATATCTTCCTTTCCCAAATAGTGCAAGCCACTAAAATCCCAAATTGTTGTGTTGTTTTCCAGCCATGTGGGTTTGGGTTTGATAGCAATTAAATGAATCAGAATCCAGTATTGATCCTATGTATTTAATTTGAATCCCTTATTTGGAGGGCATAAAAAATATAAAAAAAGTGACAGTAACAGAACTCTGCAGCTCTGCAGATAAATGAAATATTTGCTGTGTTGTCAGTGAGATGTTTTGTTGTTCTTTGCTAGTAAGAAAAGCAGAGAGGAAGTGATGTAAAACATGCACTCTGGTCTTAATGAAGTCAGATATTTTAGGAACTTGGAACTAGATCAAAAATGAAACTCCAACCTTGTCATCCAGCATTTTTCACTGCAGGAATGCTTTCAGTTTATTTGTAGATAATCTTTTTCTGTATCTGAAATTTTAAGAAATGAACTAAATGTAAAAAAAAAAAAAAAAAATCTACATTTCACCACTAAATAAATCATTCAGTGTTCTGATTAATTGTCTTTGACATTTAGCTTTCCTTAGTTGTTCTGAAAGGAAAGAGATGAAGTGAAAAGTGTCACGATGCTAACGATATTTGGTTTCATATCAGGACATGGGCGACTCTGTCTACACTCTGGAGATTCCCTTCCATGGCAAGACTTTCATTCTCAAGGTACAGCAGCCATTTCTGTGTATGCTCATTGTGAAACTGTGATCCAGAAGCTATCATGCTCCAGTAACAACCCAAATGAATCACATTTACACTGATAATACTGTATTCATTTTATCATGTTTACACATCATGTAGTAACTGAGGTTTGAGCCGTTTTAGCACAAATATTTCCTCATTGATATAACATGTTAGACAGATTTTTACCCCTGTATTTGATTATTGCAGCTCTACAATCCTGCAGTAAAGAGGAGGCCAGACTGTATGTCAGTGCAGCATTCACAAACCCTTTTTATCACTAACCATAACTGAAATCAATCCACTTTGTGGGCCAATGGGCGTGTACGTATTTGAACGACCTTTAGGTGGGGCGCGGTAGTAAAGTAATTGAGACTAATGAGGTGTTAAATTAAATCAGATGATGAAGAGACTTCCTGGTGCTGTCACACATGATTCGGAGGAACTGAAGTCACATTACAAAGGAGTTCCTTTAGCATGAATAATTCCCCTGTAGAGGAACACAGAGCACGCCCGCTATTTACAGGATGCTCTATAACTGAAGGCTTTTTCAAAGGCCACAGCTTGAATTTATGGCATTATTACAGTAAATTACAGGGAAGGCCTCGTCACAGCCACCACACGCTCAGATTTATTTTACTTTTAGACACACTTCTGCCGTGTCTAAATGGCTGATAAGTTATTGATCAACTTGACTTTAGACTTGTAGAATCTTGTTTCCTCTTTGTTTACAACAGTAGCAGACACATTATGAAGTGACCTAATAATCAGGGTGATTTCAATGAAGTTGCAAAGTGTCTCCTGTGTGCACTCTTCTTTTTCTTTTGGACAAAATAAGTGAATGATACATAAAGTACTTCTTTGTTATAAATGGTTTGAGTCGAGTTGAATGATTTGAGTTTAAAACAGTGATCGTAGGTGGTCTGAAAATATTAACACATGTGCCGCATTAGAAATACTTGATAAAATAGTTTTTAACTTAGTGACATGACCTTTAAAGTTCTGATCTGTGAATATGATTAAATACAGCTGCTTTTGCTGATCTGACTGCACCATTATGAGTCATTACAGTAAGACACAGTGTTACACAATTGAGGAATGTTCCCCGTTTGTGTCTAAATGAATGCCTCAAGATCGTCGTGTACAAACAGTTTTCCAGAAGTCCATGTTGGGACTTGGAACGCTGGACTCCTTGTTAAAGAGACGATGATCATAAATACACTTGAGAATGTTTTTTGGTCTTTTTTTTAATTCCATAGTTCTGACTTTTCCCTCAGGAGATCATGTGAACAACACAGAACGAATGTGATTATATTTATTTTAGTTCTGGCAGATACGGTTAGAATCCAAACACTAGGTGTGAGGTTTATATGTATTTCTTGTCATATTTCACACTTTTTCCCCCCCCACAACTTTCTTTCTCTTACATGCTGTACTATATTTTTACAGCCTCAACATACACTTGATATAATGTCTTGTATGTATGTCTTGTAAACACAGCTGTTTGTTTTCGGTGCGTTCAGGCCTTCATGCAGTGTCCCGCTGAACTCGTGTATCAAGAAGTGATTTTGCAACCGGAGAAGATGGTTCAGTGGAACAAAACTGTTTCTGTCTGCCAGGTGACAACTTTGATTCTTTTATGTATTCATCTTTCTGTCCTTTTAAACCTTTTTTTTACTTGTTTAGGTTGTGTGTAGACTAACAGTGCTTCCTGCCTCTCTCCTCAGATCCTCCAGAGGGTTGACGACAACACTCTAGTATCATACGATGTCTCCGCTGGGGCAGCAGGAGGCGTTGTGTCTGCCAGGTACATCAGTACAGCATACAGCAGACCTACCTTTCAGTGTTCTACATGTGGCTTTTTCTTATTTGTTATCTATGTTTCCCATCTTCAGTCTTGTAAATTGATGAGTGATTGATTTTTCCTCCTTCAGGGATTTTGTTAATGTTCGGCGGGTGGAACGCAAACGAGACTGCTACCTGTCTGCTGGCATGGCAACCGACCACAATGCCAAACCTCCGAGCGGTCGCTACGTCAGGTCAGACTGCGCCTCCAGCCGGCCTCCTTGTCACTGATCCAGCAAATTAGACCATCATATTGATTTAATAAAAGTGCAGCTGTGTCAGTTTCATCTCTCTAACTTCTCCGTCTTGTCCTCCTGCCTTTTATTGGCTCGCCTCAGGGGAGAGAACGGTCCAGGCGGATTTGTGGTCCTTAAATCCAGCAGTAACCCGTCCGTCTGCACCTTCATCTGGGTCCTCAACACAGACTTGAAGGTGAGAACGTGCACTTTGTGGTTAGTGTAGCGTTACTGTAACATTTTCTGTAATTTGAAGCAAGCTGGGACGCACTTTACCTTTTTTTTAAGATTAGTGAAAGTTGAATGATATGAATATAGAAAGGATTGTTGCAGCAGTAAATGGTGACAGGATGTAGAAAAATAGAAACAAATAGAGCTTTTAATGACACGACTGGATATTATTTTAAAATCTATTAAGAGAAACGTATAAATAACAAGTATGAAGACATGAATTACAGAACTCAGTGAAAAATAAATCCAGTATAGAATTAGGGAAAAATAAAAAAATAAATTTAAAAAATGCAAATATGAGTGAATTATTATTAACACTCAGTTTCCTTGTTTGATCTTGTCAGGGCCGACTCCCCCGCTACCTCATCCACCAGAGCCTGGCTGCCACCATGTTTGAATTCATGTCCCATTTACGCCAACGTATCGTTGACCTGCGGCCCTCTCTCCGCTCCCACCAACACATTTAAACTAAGAGACCAGGAGAGATGTCTAACTGTGCCACAGCTGGTTGAGAGGCGTCACTACAGTTTTTTTTTTTTTTTTGTGAACCCTAAAACGGGCGTAGCGACACCCTTTTGATGCACGTAAGCTGAAGGGACGTCTCACCGTAACAGAAAAGACTGCTTCTCTAAGCATAGGAGATGTGAGACGTTTCAGTCACTGGACAAGAGGAGTCATTCGGTTACCAGAGAGACGATGCTCCTCCTCATTCTTCAACTTCAACAAAGTTGTTTTAAGCGTGATCGCATACACATATTTTTTGCGTGGACCTGTACATGTTTTGCTGTGTCTCACCATGCGAGGAGAACTGCGTTCCCTGAAGCCATCTTGACTCAGGGTGGACTTTACTGAAACAAGAAGACCCGGATATACGTGACTCTCACTGTGTGGACATCTGTCTCACTTATTAGGAAAGAACTGATGCAACGGCATGACTGAAGTCTTGTTCTACCAAGCAGCTGTCTCTCTGAGCCTTATCTTACTGCACACATTATTAGCTATTGATTTGCTGCTTTTGTTTTTTTTTTGTTTTTTTTTCACTGCACCATATATGGTTCTCTGGTGCACCTGCCCTAAAACAAATCCACACTTCACTGCAATGCCTGTAACAAACACTTCATTTGAATGGGTAAAAGCTTTTTCCACATAGTTTGTCTACACTGTGATAGATCGGGGGAAAGGAGACGCCTTGATGTCTGATCACCACAAGGGGGAGACACCACTGATCCACTAAGAGAAAGCCTCTTGATTTAACTTCATCACCTGTCCCAAGGTGCTAAAACTCGCTGACAGGCTGCAACTAATGATTTTTATAATCGATTAAACTATTTTTTCGATAAATCTGTTGGTCCATAAAACATCAGAAAGCAGAGAGACTAATCACAATTTCCTAGATTCCAAGGTGATGTCAACAAATATCTTGTTTTGTCTGACCAACAGCTCAAAAACCAAAGATGTTCAATTTACTATAATGTTCAGACAAGGAAAAAGCAGCAAATTCTCACATCTGAGAAGCTGGAATCCTCAAACGTTTGATGTTTTTGCATGAAAAAAACGACAATAATTTCAATGAACTAATAGACTAATCGACTAATCGTTGCAGCTCTAGTTTTTAATCCTGCGTCTGTGTTGCACACACACTCTGGGATCAGACAGGAGGTCAAAACAAGAAATCAGATCAGGAGGTTTTTAGTTTGTGTTGCAGATAATTTATCAAGCTCGGTTAAGAAAAAAATGAAGATGATAATAATGTTCATAAATGAGGATGCTGTTTACTTACTAAAGCTATCATTTGTGCCAATAACCTCAAGTGGCCTTGTGGTAAAATAGCTGAACTCATCACTTGTCATCAGAAGTTATTACTGTACTGATATGATTTTCATTGACTTTAGTACTGCCCCCCCACCCCTCCTTCAGGCCCTGACGTGGGACTGAATGAGGTTTTTCTATCATATCTTTATATTGTTTTTAATCATTTACAAATTTCACCTGCAGCTTGTTAAGTTTTACTCAGTGTTATCATGTACGGGAAAAAAAAAAAATCATTATTTGTCATTACATAAGTAATGAAAACTGCTTTGTTGCTATGGAGAAGAGAGATGTCAAATGAAAGTAATCATATCAACAATTTGGTGCCTTTATCACAGTAACATTACATGTCAGCCTTTTCTTTTGCTTTGCATATATTTTAGGTAAAAACATGCTCTTATATCAATGCTTCATCCCTTCAACAAAGCTATATTGTATGAAGCCTGCCTGGAGTTCTTCAGTTTTCTTTAGTAATCGTTCTTGAATGTACTGTATGTGTCATGACTATAGATCATTCATCAAACATGTTAATTTAAAGCCATCACATGAATACTGACCAACTGTTTTTATAGTCTTAACCAGTGTCTTATGTCTAATAAAAATTCATGACAGCTTTCCAGCTTCAAACCTCATTTAAAGCCCCCCCCCCCCCTTTACTCAAAAATGTGTTATTGATTATTGTCACTTCAATTGGATGTTTGAGTTGCTTATACAATTATGTGTGAGCAGAGTTTGTTCTCACATTCATCTATTGAAGGGGGAAAGTTTCTCTCTGCTCACCTTAAATCTGAGTTTTAAAGGAGTCGTATTTCATGCACATTTCCTATGTTTTTATTCTGGGGCTCTACTGGAATATTGTTGCTTGATATACAGTTAAAAAAACTCCCTATTTATCTTATACTGGCTCTTTATGCAACCCCTCAGTTCAGCCTCCGTCTGGAACTGGCCGTTTTAGCTCCTGTCTCTTTAAGGCCCCCCCTCCTGCTGAGCTCACTCTGCTCTGATTGGTCAGCTCCTGGAAGCTGCCCCTCGGCAGACTTCCAGCAGCTCGGGCGGCTACGTCAACAAGCAGGAGTAGTAGGATTTCACTTCTTTTTCTCGTTTTTTTTACTCAAAATGGAAACTCTGATCTGAAAAATGCGAATGCACAAGGTGATCAACTCATGGAACAACATTAGCAACAAAGGCTACGGAACAGGCAGCCATTCATCACGAGGAGGCTTTTGACTTTTTACATATATTTTCTTTAAGTTTTAAAACTTTGACCATGATTAACATTGACATCCAACGTTATAACAGTATGAAAATAACATAAAATCTCAAAAGGCATATGTCCCCTTTAAGGCGTGTACCTATTGTGACAGCACAACTAGTTTGGAAGCCAGTAGTGGTCCAGTATGCAACTTATGCAAGTGTGATGTGGAAACAGTGCACATACACTTGAACTTGAACTTTGAAAATGAACAAAATTGCATCATCATTCTGGATTTTTCCAGTAAGGGAGGAGGAGGAGGTGTCACTTTAAGAATTTTTAATGAGCTTTTTATATGTAAAAACTATATCATAATCAAATTATTATAAAATCAGAGTATTTTTATATGTCTTACTACATGTCTGGGGGGGATCTTTAACTTATCAATATAAGTATGTCTTACCTAACATGTTATCACAGTAGTTTCTACCCCTTTATTACCCCTCCATCATTGTATCTCGGGGGTGTTTATGTCATGAACTGTAGTACCCTGTGACTTGAGCCTATGTCACATGCGTGATAGCTTCACCGTTACTAAAAAGGCCACAATGAAGGCTGGCTTTTGGAGGCTGAGTCACCCTCCACCTCATGGTCATTATTATACCACAGCATCACAATCTTTTGCCGAAAATCTGCTGTTTCTTTGATAGCCTCTGAAAATGAGATAATCCACAGGCATCAAGATATCTGGATTCTTAAGCGACGCACACACACGATTCTTATCTAACCACTTTCAAACACATTAATGGTTAAGCAATTGCAGTAACCATACAATGAAACTAAATAATCCTAAAAATCAATAAAACCATGGTAGATTGGATAGAGAGTGTGTAATTAGACCTACAGTTGAAGAGGAGATGTGTTGTCCTCGGGGCAAAACACAATGCTAAGGACAAGAGATGGAGCAGCTCACATGATTGTGCTGTGACTGTCTTCTGAGGATATGGGTGTGTGAATGTGTGTGTTTTTGAATCGATGAGAGAGCGAGCGTTTCACTGCTCTCATTGTCTTCCATGTGAGGCTGATGAGAAGCAACAGTCCTTGGGCTGCCATCTGCCTGAGCTTCTCTACCCAGTCAGGCTCTGGCCAATGACCTGGAGGACAGACCTCTACTGGATGTGGAGCTGCGCTGGGATCCTGGAAAATGGGAAGCTGAAAATTAGGTAGAGTTTAGGGATCAGTGACTTTTAGTTTTGTAACGTTTTTGACCTGTTGTTCTTGATGATCTGAGCTTTTTTTTTTGGTGAATGTGAAACCAGATTTACTAGATTCATACTAGTGGACCCATATACGTTTTGTGCCTTTTCTTACTTTGCAGAATATTTTTTCGAAATAGGTTGTGAATAAGGTCCCCTTTCTCAGAATCCGCTAAGGAATCAGCATCTACAGCGACAACAAGGATTGGGAAGCTAAAGCAAAGCAGCTGAGTTCATCAGGCCAGACTCACCGCTGGAAAACCTTTGTTTGAGGAACTGAGGAAGTTGTTCTTCCTTCTGGATTATCTGATATTGTGAACTCTGCTAGCCTTTGACTCTGTTCTTAATAGATGGGTGCAGCTTTTAAGAAGTTCTGCATGCAGTTCTGCTGCTGCTGCTGCGCTGGTGATGAAGATGATGAGGATGAAAAGCAGCCTTTAGTACCAGTACCGTAAGACCAGAAACAGTTCTTCACCACATACATCTTCTTGTAATACACCTAGAGAAGAACACAATCCACAGAATATTTCTCTGTCTTTCTTTGTTACTAAGTGTCCCTGATGTGCTTTTTCATATGTATCACATTTGATGAGTTCTATAAGTCTAATAATTGTATGAATGTGTGATAACTGTGCTTCTGGGTGCTTGTGTGTGTGTGTGTGTGTGTGTGTGTGTGTGTGTTGGCCAACCACACAGTCAGGACCCGTTGGAGTATTTCAATCGTGAAGTCCAGAAGCGTCGCGATGAGGAGACCAACCTGTGGAGTGAGCCAGGAGACCCCAGCCACTCGGAGAGAGCTGACGACCGAGTGCTTTACTCCCTGCTGCAGGCCAGGACTAAGACCCGCATGGGATCCACGGTATGTGAGGGAGGATTTTCTTGAGGCTTCATCAGCTATATAAAATGACTGTGATCAGTGATTCAAACCAGCTGTAGGTCAAATTATCCAGTTACAAGACCAGGGGAACCTCTCCTATGAGAGAAGTTACACCCATCTGCAAGAAAATAGTTAATAGCTTTGTCTTATTCTTGTCTAGGGCTATCGTCGTCTGAGTGTTGACATTGAGGCCATGAGAGACACACGCCGAGAAGTTAGAGACAAATGGAAGACAATCCTGGAGAACCTAGGTGAGGCTGGACACATGGGATGTGAGACACAGTGTCACTCGTTCACACAGACAAACCAGATATACTTTGCCTTTCTCTCCTAGGTTTCATGGCAGAGGCAGACTCGCTCCTGACAGTGTCTGCCGGTGCCTCACATGACCGCATGCGCAACGCCCCAGCATCACGTGCCCTGCTGAAGACGCTCCACACTGAGACCTCCGTGTTCAACAGCAAAGACCCACCACCAGAGAGATATCTGTTCATCCTGGTGAGAGCAGGGGCTTGTTGCTTGTCAGAGGGAATTGCAGTGACATGAAACTTTAAACTCTTACAGAATTCCCAGTATGGTAGTCCTTTCCTGTGACCTGGAGCTTAGGGTTCAAAAACACCCTTGGGTGGTGTAAGACATGTTTAACCTTTACCTAACCCAAAATGTGGGCGTGTTTACTCCGTCCATGTGCTCCAGGCCACAACAAAGGGTACTTTCCTCAAACCCCGCAGCAAGTCCTATCAGCTAAGTCTAACTGCTGGGTGTAGTGACCTGTGAAAAACACACATAACGTGTCCCATTTCAGGGTTCACTTCCACCAATGTCAACCAAATATGTCTTAAATATGTGAGTAGGTTGGCAAGGTTGTCCTACTCCAAATACTAGCTCAAAATAAGTTTGGAGGTCACATCTGGTGTATCTTTGCCTTAACTATGAGGTAAAGGCATGAACTCATGATAAACTTATGATGAATCCTCTGAAGACGTTTCATTTGGAGAGGAGCCACTGATCCAGCCTACTGAAGGCCACACCTTTGTAGGCTGTTCTTTAAAAGGAGTAGACATGAAAAGGGATGTAGAGCTCCTAAAACTATACCACCGTTTCCATTTACAACTTGATATGGCTTACTCTAAATTTAGAGTGGATGTGTATTGACAGAAGGTTGGGTTTAGGGTACAATAAATTGTTATGGTAGTGTCATTCTTTCTGCACTTATGAATAATATGTAACTTTTTAAAAAGCCAGGAGATCTTTGTCAAAACCAAGAGAAGACATTGACACACTCCCTCCCTGTAGTTCAGTAGAAATCACTGCCCCTTTAACACTCATATTCTAACAATAATCACACTGACATACACACTCTCCCTGCTCACTTTCCTTCTCCCTCTGCACAGGATCGCCTCATCTATCTAGATATAGCTGACGATTTCTTGGCAAAGGCAAAGCGCTTCTATCCTCCAAAGGATGACTCTGACGAGGACGTGCCGGGCCTCGCCATAAACCTACCGCTGCTGCTGGCCAGGGTAGAGGCCATGAACGGGGCAGGCGAAGAAGATGAAGAGGAGGACGAGAGCGGAAGGGAAGATGGAAACTTGAGTGACAGATCCTAAGATCTACTGGCTGCAGTAATAATAGACACAAGGCAGGGGGCAGTAGTCATCAATCCTGGAGACCTGGATGACAGAATTACATAGCTCTTACCTTCAAGTGTCTGTTGGCTCCAACAGTTCTGCTGCTGCTTCTTGGAAGTTTTAAGCTGAACAATTTCTCCTTTCCCCCCCCAACTGCACAGCTTGCATCTTATTCTGTTTACTCTGGTCAAAATCTAAAAGGGCTTAGCAGATTTCCAGGTTAATGTTACAGAGGTGTTGACTTGTCTGTATTCCTTTTTTTGTCTGTCTACCACAAAGTTTTATCAAGTTCTTAGTCTGTTCATTGTTCAGCTGTTGTGAACCTTCAGGGTAGCGATGTTCCTTTGAGCAGAGCCTCTTTATATTTTGTCCTATGATTATCAGCACTCATTTCATTCAGTCACATGATCGGTAACAACACTAAATAAATAGCCCGCTAATATGATTCCAGATTCACAAGAATGTGTGTGCTTGTGTAATCAAAACTCTTAACTCACAAAAATCTGCATTTGGCTTCAAACATTCTGGAAAACAGCACATGGAAATACAATGTGATCTGTACTGTACGTTGAACTGAAATGATTGCGTGTGTGTGACTGAGGTGACTTTCAGGTGATGTGTGTGAGGGGTGTTCTGCTGAAAATATGAAAGATTTCCAAACTCATGTGGCAGTTTGTGTATGTGTTCTGGTGTCCAGTTTATGATGAAATAAAGTTGCAGCCTGAAGCCTGTTATGTGTACGATGTCACATGTTGGTATGATGCCTTCCCTGGAGCTGTTTCATGTGAAGTAATCCGAGCGCCTCAGAAAGTACACAAAGGACAAAGAATAAAAAAGAGAATTTGGATGGCTATTGGCAGTCTGCAATTTAAATAGAATATGCTGTGTGAAAGTCAAGTGAGTATTGTTCAGTGATTCCATGGATACGGTGGCACGGGAGCAAGCATTTCTTAAAGTGGAATACTAGGCACTTCAGTTTCTGTTTCTATGCCCTCACGTGGCCTGCCGGCTGTGCACCCATGGCTTACACTGTGATCCGCATGTGTACCACAAATCTTGGCCTGGCACAGCCTGTCCGGCATCTGACCATCCCGCTGGGACCAGAAGGGGGTTCAAGATGGATGGCGACGATGGTGTTTTGGTGGTCAGCTGCTTCTTGTTGTTGTTGTTGTTGTTATGTAAGAGAGACACTCTGGTGAGGGCACATGTTAGAACACGGTACCAGCCTACTGGCACACAGACACATAAAATAACTTGTTATACTTGACTATGTGGTAGCTGATGATAAGCACAAGTGTCCAGCTGAAGATTGTAGGCAAGTTTCCACAGCAGGAATCAATATAGAAAGTTAACTTTCCTTCAGATTCTTTTTACCGCTATGCAAGCACTCTCTGTCAGACTGACCTGTCTAGGAGGCTCCTCTCTGTCCTCCCAAATTCACTCCTCCGTCACATAAAAAACAATCCGACTTACTCAAACTTGCACTCTCCCAATATTTTTTTTCTTTATTTACCACCTCCTGACAGGCCTGGGCTTTATCCTGCAATTGCCCTTCTCCTCCCTCTCTCCCTCCCTCCCTCCCACGCCCCGTCTCTTTCCCGGTGACAGCTCATTTAAATGTCACTTCCCAGCAGCTGTGGTGGTGTTGTTACGCAACACAAAGTTCTTCCCGACCAGGCTTTGGAGGATGAGGGGTGACCGCTGTGACAGGACTCACCTCATCACTTGTCACCTTTACAGACCCTCCACACCCCTGGCCTCATTAGCATAGCATGACTCACCCAAAACCAGCTAAGAGGTGAAAGCCATCTGATGTCTTCCTGCAGTTTTAGCTTATGCAAACAATAACAAGAAATACAAATTAGATGCATCACTCTGCATCACTCCTGCTCAGTGTCAGGCTGATTCTAAAAAGATATGATATCAGCACTGAGGGGCGTTGCATAGTGACTTACTAGGTTTCCGAAATGGCATTTCATGGTTGCCATGGTGTCATAACATAACTGAATGCATGACCTCAGGGATTCCTAAGGTGCTCTTGCTCACTTTTCTCTCTTTGACACCGAGTAATATTTTACATATGCAATGTCACTCTGCTGAGAAGCTGCAGAAAGGAAATGGAAATATTGCTGTACAGTAGTTGACAAGTAGATGGGAAATAGCATTTAACTGTTGCATTATGTATACTGGGCATAGTCAGTGGAAAGGAATGGCAACAATTTACTGTAGGCGAAAAGAAGATATGCAGTGAAACACAGATTTAATGTCAACATTTGACACACAGTGACTACTATTGTCATTATTAAATGTGAAAATAATTTAAAAAAAACACATTTAATGCCTGATGAATGATGATTGGTCACGTGTCTGATCACTGGGACCATCATGTTTTTCATGCTGTGTGTGTGATATCTGATAACTGTTTCTGATGATATCAGGACTTGATGTGGTTGAATGAGTCAGAGACAGGGACCGGTAGTAACATCATACCACCAGACAACTGTCAGAGGTTTGTGTGTGTGTGTGAGTGTGTGTAACCTGAGTTGATGATGGCTTGCGTGGCGCTCTGTCACTGAGGTAATGAATCATTGGGGATGGAGTTCTCTCTGCTACTGTGAGGCAGTACACTGTAATGGCATCTAATGAGGGGGTTTGATATTGTCACAAGGCACAGCTGTTGTATAAACTCCTTCTGAACTGTATTATGTATAAAAAAAGTCAGCTGGATGTGACTCCGTAAAGTTCTCCAGCTTTTCACCTTTTATCTCCAAGTGACAGATGAGTTGTATATATAAACTACATGCCTGGAAATATCCATTGTGTATGAAAAAACAGCTGCATTAGTCGTTGTTTTCTTTCCACATTAGTGAGGTATCACTTCTTGCTCCTTCATGTACATCAAGACCAGACACTTATTAAGATTCCTCCCTGAAGACCAAACCTGTTGTGTGTATCTGTCTACATGTTTACATAATCTCCATACAGAGTGTCTTCAAGATACTTTCCCCTCCAAGACGCCGCATTAACAGCTGAAGTGAAAAGTGTTGGGCTTAGTGATTACAGAGGTGACTGGGCACACAATTTGAGAATCAGGGGATTTTCAGCCCAATTACCCGTAACCCCTCCTCAGAGTGACTTCCAGCTCTGGGGGAATGAGACACGGCGTACTTGGTGTCAGATGTCAGTGCACACTGATTGTAGAGTGACAACATGGATCAGAAATAGCAACAGAACATCTATAAAATCGGTGGACAGACCCGAGCCAGGACACAGCCAGCACAAAGAGAGAGAGAGACAGAAGCTTGGAGTTACAGCCAGCTGAAGCATCATTGTTTCCTTGGGTGCATCCCAGACCAGACCAGACCAGAAGACCGACGTACAAGACCTACTGGAGGCAATACATTTGAGACAGATAGATCTTCCCGCAGCAGAGATGATGCCATTCTGTACCATCGTGGAGAAGCAGAACGGTGTGGTGGTGGCAGCTGAGCTGGCCTGCAGTGTAAAGGAGGAGAACAAGGCTCAGAGGGAGAGCTACAGCGCTGACTGGCACAGTGTCCGTATCAAGAGTCGACCTGAGGACAGGTGAGAGCTTACACACCTACCAGATGACACCCTGCAGGTCCTCTTAATGTGGCATGAGTCACCACTGAATGAGAAGAAAAAAAAGTTTCTATGTAATCTGAAATTAATATTAAATATTAATAACATTGTGGCATTGATTTAAAATATTCCTTACCATCAGAGGATATGGACTGCAAGGCAATTACAGTCTAATTAAGTAGGTAAATCATAGTGAGTGCTCCCACAGTTTCTAACTCCAACTTTCCTCTAATTCCTGCAGGCAAACCATGAACATGAATGATGACTCACGCAGGGAAACTCTGTCTCGGCAGTGGAGGGCCCGTTCTCTGATACAGAACTGCCCCTCCGGTGTCTTCAGAGTGGGCACTATGGAAAGAGGAGTGAGGGAGCACCAGCTGCTGCCAAAGAGAAACACCCTCCCCCTGCCAATCTTCATCCCCGCAGAGCTGGGTGTCAGGCTCGGCCGCGGAGCCCCGCACACCGAGGAGGACCTGCAGCCTTTCCCCACCCCAGACGGAGCCTGTCCCAGCAAGAAGACAGTGGACGAGATCACGAAAGACCTGCCCCCGCTCAAGCCGACCCTCATGGAGTTCGCCAAAGCACCCAAAGTTCTCGGTCGCTCCATGTCCCAGGAAGCCCAGAGAGGGTGAAAAAAACGAAAGGACAAAGAGAGAAAGAGGGGATGTTAGGGAGAAGGATGACAGTTGGGAAAGGATAGTCGTGTCAGGAAAGAGCTTGACAAGATGTATATGTATTTATCCCTAGTGACATTCATCATAAACCCTACGTACTGTAGATCTTTAGCACTATCCGCGGCGAGCACAGCACCATTTAAATGTCATGCTTTGTCACTGTTGGCGTTTGGTGGTGGTAGAAGTGGTTATGTGAAGGTATTGTGAGAGGCAGGGTATGTGTTCTCAGCTGTGCCAAGGGCTTATCTCTGCCTGTGCTGGCCGGCTGGCCTCACCAAATCTGCTGATCTCTCAGCGGAATGACTGCAACCCGACTACCGCATGCACTGGTGCATCATAACCATATTGCATGCAAGTTCCTTTGCCTTTCTGTTGTAAATTAAAGTGTTCTTGAGGTTATCAGATTTATGGATTATGTAACAGGTGGTGCGGGAATGCAATGACGCAGAAAGTGACAGGCGGAAAATGACAAAAGGAAAGAGGCAGGTAGGAAACAGTAAAGAGGGATGGACAGAGGGAGGCAGAGTCAGAGGCGAAGAGGAGGGGGCGAGGGGTCCGGGAACATGTTTTGGTCAACCTCCAGCCTTCCACAAGCCCTTGACGGTCTCTGATCTTTGTGAAGAGTACAGAATGCTCCGGCGTGATCACACACTGCAGCTGTATATATATATATGTGTGTGTGTTTGTATCCCTGTGTGTGTATGTGACACCTCTAATCAAAAGGACTTAGGAAATCTAATAACCTGTTCTTTACTGTGTATTAACTGATCTGCCATGTTAGATGAGTGGCAGCTCATATATTTGATAGAGGAACAGATACTGAATTAGTGGTTGTAATGAATTCGAAAATGTGTGCAATGATGCTGAAATGTTTTTTTTGCTAGATATTTATTATTTTTATTAATAAAAGCTGAGTCACTCTCTGCTCCTCTCTCATTGTGTTTTCTCCCCACGATGCAACATGAACATATTCTTATATTTCATGGTTTGGTGCAGTAAGGGTTTAGTTCATCAAATAATAGATTATAAACATGAATGACAATTAATCAAAGCTTATTGTAACCTTATTTACAAGGATTCTGACCTGCATAATGCTGTGTAATAGATTAAATTAAATTATACTGATTGGGCTGTTGGACAGGAGAAAATGGGATGCAACAAAGGGAAAAACAAACAAACAGAGATTACAACCTAAACAGTGCTATGATATGATATGATATCATGATGAATGTCAAAGAAAATATATTAATAACAGGATCTCTGGGTAGAACATACTGATGAAATCAGTGAAAGGAACATAACAATATGGAAAATAATTTATTTTAGGAGACACCTTGATAAGGAAAAGCTGCCAGAGAGATAAATGGTCCCCTGTTATTTGGATATACATGTACTGCAACAGTGTCCTCCACCCTCCGAACAATACCCACTTCACTACTTTACATCCCCTCATTTATCTTTCATGTTCCACCTCCTGTGTTTGTGCTCGTTCTCAACACAGTACACACTGTTCCCTTGTTATTGTGCGGAGCTGTAATGGATGCACTGCTTCCCCTCCTTTATTCATTTACTCTCTAAATCCACAATTTACTTAATTTAACTTATTAATTCTTACTTCCGCCAGCGGCCAACCGTTCTCTAATGAAATCTCATTTCTCCTCTGAATATATTTGCGTCTTTTAACCCCTTCTGACTTACTGTCCCTCTCTCGTCACTCTCACTTGTCTTCCTGCGATAGGCGGCATGTGGTGGTTTGATATTAATAGCTGGATAAACATTGGCATTGCCCTGGAGACAGTGGAGAGACAGCCGTACTGGCACGTTCCTCCCATTTGAGCTCTTAATCCAAGTGTTTTATCAGAGATTTGGGCGTACTGCCTTCGCTCCCTATCTTTAAAATTATCCTCCCACACTGCCACTGAAATGCCACGCTCCCCACCCTACACTGCCATGCTGCAAGCCAGTTCCCGAACTCCAAATGAACCCCCGAAGCCCGGAAACTATTTTCAGTGGGTTCCAAGGAATGTGGGGAATTGAGATGGCATGTGTTGTCACAGGCAAATCTAGTAAATTGACATTGAAATTCGTTCCTATATGCCTCAGCTGTCGAAGCTGCATGGCGCAACGCTGTATTATCCCGCTTGGAAAACTCAAGCTGCAAACCTTAAGAATTGGGTCACGCTGTACTGTACATTAACTTAACACTCGTCCCTCCTACCTTGAGCTTAGGCCCATGTGGAAAAACACTAAAATATACCTCACCTGCTCCACTTACTTGAACAAACGTAAAATATTTCAATAGCTTTGTATATTTCAACACTTTTAAGTTTTTATGCACCATTTTGATGCATTGTTTGTCATCACCTGTAGCGGTTGATAGGTGTAAGCACTTAACACAGTGTATTTAAAGACAAGGTCACACAGTGTTACACAGCAGTAGACCCTCTGCGGTGTCACACTCCCGCTATGTTGCCCACAGCGGTACAGTATGTTATGGCCCAAATGTTGTGAATGCTGTGAACGCTTGTCAATAGAGAGATACGTCTTGCTTGGTGCCTACATTCATTGTACAGCAGAAGTCCTCCCACTTAACATCTGTTGCTGCTCCCAACTGGACAACTTGGGTAATGCAGTGTGGAAAAAGCAAAAGTATGATGTAGATTTTTTTTGTAGATTGACAAAAAAGAGATTTATTGCAATGAGTAAGAAAATGTCAAACACTTGTATTAAGTAATGATGAATAATGAAGAAACATATTTGATCCAATAATCACTCTCTTCTTCTCTGCTTCTGCTATCACCCCTCAGCAGCTCTGTTGTACACTACACAAAAACAAAAGATAAAACGTTTTACACATCTAAAGCATCCGATGAACTCGTCTCCTCATGTCATCCACAATCAACAATAGCGTAATCACTAACAGCGTCCCCAATCAGTGCCCCTCTAATCACAATTATACTGCGAAGCTTGCTGTTGTCACCTTTCCTCTGTCATCCCATTTTCAAAAGCCACTATGACATCACGGGAGCAGGCCATGTTAATTGGCTGTTGGCTGGGTGTTGCTGTGTGGTGGTTTTTTACCTGCTGCTGGGGCGACCTCGGCTCCCGCACGCCCAGTGGTGGCGCTTGGCGGGGGGGGGAGGAGGGGAGGAGGGACAGCAGGCCTGATCGCACACATCATGCAAAAACATCACGCATCAACATGTTTTTATCTTCCTGATATGAATGAACAGATTCCAGTGACAAAAAGTGCTTTGATATAGGCCTACACAATCTAAAACACAGTTTAGAGTCTGCATTCAGGTCTCAAAAATGTGTGTGTTTAGTTCTTGTGATTTTCAAGACTATATGTATAATCCTTTTAGCTACTTTTTCTACTTTTCTATTACTGTTGACAGTCACAGAGAAGGTGAGTACAGCTTATTCAAGCCCATTAGATATGAAGAATCCTCTCCTTTGCTCCCCTAAACTTCCTTAAATGTGTCATGAAAATATGTTTTGGTGAGCCATACTGACAACGGATGTGTTGTCATGACAGTATTATGAGTGTATGCTGTACCTTACATGACCTGCAACTTCAACTTTAATAATGGCAAAGCTAATATCACTCCTGATTCATCTTTCTAAACATCTTTTCCGGGGAGTCTGGAGCAATTGCTGATCACTTTTAACGTACAGTTTAATCAAATTATTAAATCAGTGACCCTGGATGCTTGAGTGATGTAAAATATATATAGAAATGTCCTAAAATAGATTTTTTTAGCAAGTTTTTCTTAATCTTTGCACTCTATTATGATGATAAAAATCTACAACATCACACATAGCTTCATTTAATGTATGGTCCTGCCACACCTGCAGCCGTTATCTTTACCAAAGCTTGAGTAAGTTATAGCTATGCTAGGAATGATATTCATGGGAGAATACACTGGCTGACACAGTAGGGCTTCTGTACAGAAAATGTCCCTTCTCTTTTAATCAGCATCTCATAGATTTGCTCTGTCCATCTAAATTAGATTCTGGCGCCTGCTATAAAAACTTCTCAGTCTGCCAGCAGGTGATGATTTGATACAAACTGCCTCCTGCAGGAAAATAAATCTGATTACTTTTCAGGATTATTCTTTCTTTTTCAGAATGAGAGATTTGACTTCTGATTTCATCCGACAGTTAATTCTCTGCACTGGCGGTAATGAGGTGTCATGTGAAATGGACATGCAGGAGCCGTGATCACCTGTCTCTGAGTGACGGAGCAGAGGTGGGTTTGTTGGGGTGCCATGTAAGGTAGGAAAAGTACAAGAAGGCAGGCTGGTAATAGTGGTGGAATATCTCTGGGTCAGTCTCATTCTCTTGAATTATAACCAAATCTCTGGGCGCCTGACAAAATGAAGAGAAAAAAAGGTAGCTTCATTTGTAAGGGCAAGACCAAGATCATTACAGAGTTTTCACTGTCAGAGTTTTAGTTTAGTAACCCCGTGTTCACTGTAAGATATGAAAAGAAAAGGAGCTTATTGTTTACTTATTATAAGAATTTTAAACAGATAACTGACTATATCCCAAAATAAAATAATATGGTAAATGTCAAGCGAGATTACCATTATTTTCCACTGATGTGAAACAATTAAATTATCAGTCCTGAACTCCACATTCAACAAATGTGAAGTTTTTTAATGCACTGAAAACTGAAACCCCAGTTCATTTTTTTTTTAGTTTTTTTTTTTACATCAGTAGCAAGCTGGAAGGAAACTTTGGGATTTTGGATGCTTTAATAAAATAAGACAATCACAGAGTGTACATATGTAAATGTGGAGTGGAAGAACTTGATTCTGGTGTGAAGCTATGAAGAATTAAATTCACTTTTTTTTCTACATTATATCGAGATGAAAGGTGACGGGGGTTGAGTTCAAACTCAGTTTCGTGACGAATAACGTGGTAAACATGATCAATTTGAATTGATTCGTAAAACTTACCTGATGCTGACACTGAGGGCCAGAGTATCCGAACGATCTGAGAGCCGACATGGTCGTGTTGCTCATGATGACCTGGTGCATCTGGGCATTCTGGATCGTCATCAGCTCCACGAGGCCTACATATTGAGAGCATTACACACACACACACACACTTATTCCTCCACTGTCTGAGGTTTCACTGATTGTCTTATCTATTTTATCAGCCTGCTATTCTGTCCTCCTCACCTCAGGGTGACTAGGTGATTAACCCACTTTGTGTCAAACCGAGGTGGTGAATGTGAGGTGCCAAGCTCAATTTTCTTACTTCCTTGTCACTCAATATTTGTTCGGCAATGACTCACCTCACTAAATTATTTAATTCCTTCCCAGCTATATAAATAAGCTTTCTGACTAAGGTTTCTGGCAGAACAGTTAGGAAGGTCTATTCAAGTTGTTTTACTTCCACCATCACTGAAATCTTATTTCTGTATGTGTGTCTGTCCATGCAGTAGCTTTAAACAATATCTGTCATCCTGATGAATAATTAAATGCTTTCTAAGCAATAGGAATGACGTCATCTGTTATTTGTTAGCGCAGTGATGCAACACTCAGCAACTTGACAAACTTTGTGTTAATTCTCCACCTTGAAGGAATCGATTTCATGAATAATATAACAATCAACTAATATGAGTCTGTAAACTATGAGTGCAGCAGAGAGCAGGTGAAGGCCGGATTACAACTTGGCACTTATGGACAACTTCGTGGTCAGTCAGTCAGATTTCTCAAATAAAACATCCAGTTATTTTCTCTCTTGTCTTTCGCCAGCTTCACAAAAAGAAATATAACTGATTGTGCTGTTAATATTCAGCTCATGTTCAGAATGGCAGATCCATATTAATAACCCAGAACAAATGAAAGCAAATGAGATAAACAAATTCACACACCTGTAAGCGTTGCAGCTAATGCGCCGGTAACACTGGCAACAAAATGTCAAAGGTATAATAGGCACGATTATATTGGCTATCAGGCTAAATCAAGTGAGGCTGCAGCAGAGAAGAAGTGACCCTGAAGATCTGAACGCAATGTACAAAACCGTCTCCTCCAACAAGAGGAAACATACCTGGATTTTTTTTTTTTAAACCATTCACCTTTTCCAGGCACTGAGTGGACAAGATTTAGGTTTGAGATATGTGCAGTCCAATCACAAATCATTAAATTGTATGTAAAAACAAATTTTCAAGCATTTCCTGAAACTACGTGGTCACCAAAATGCAAAGTTGCTATGTGCAGTGCGTGTTGAACCATTAGTTTGGCTTTAAATTAATTGAGTTTAGCAAAAGTTAGAGCAAAGTTGTTTGATATACTCAGCTAAACTCGAAGTGATGCTGTATTTGGACTTTGGCAGCCATTACTATGTCCCAGTATGCATATACACTTTTGCGACTGACTAGTTCGTTGCTCACAACAACTAAAAGCTGCTGGAAAACCATTTCTGACAACAATTTTCACTGAATATTGATGCCGAACTGGCTAAAACCTACTGCAGCACTTGGACATGAATTCACAACACTCAAACTCATGCACAAACATCTCATGCAATTGTCCAAGCTGAAGAGTAGACCATAAATAATATATCTGAGTGCTTCCAATAAGCTGGTAATGTGACAGACAGGCAAGTACGTCTGTGAGTCTGAAATCCTGATATTCAGTTTATGTGTGGTGACAGCCTGCCATACCATCCTTGACGTGACCACTGGGTCTAATGGAAGGTGCGGAGCCGGGAGGCATCATGGGTGCTGGGAGCTGCTGCGGGATAGTGGTGGACTGCTGAGGAGCCTGGGGAGGAGAGATGGGACCATAATGAGGCTCTCTGCCTGGAGGCACAGTGGCTCAGAGTAAAAGAGGTGAAGCTCTACTCCACATGAGAAGAAAAAAAATCAGGGGATTATCTTCCCATTTCCAAACAATATTAAAAACATCACTCCTTCTGATACTAGAAATGATTGTATTATGACGTAAGACTCAGGATCCGTGATGGGTTTCGTGTTTGAGCTACACAAAGAGCAATCTGTTAGCTGTTGCGAAGATAAAGAGCTTTAGCTGACACTCTAATAACCTGCCAAAGAAGAGACTGAATTAATGAACACTTACTGGAAGTATCTGACAGGCCTGCGGATCATACGGCTGAAAGTGTGGATAAATATCTTCTGTCCATGCCATATGTGAGCGCTTCAGCTGATATTATTTACAAGATACTCAGTATGCAATTCTAACCTGTTTGCTGAAGTGCAGAGGCACACAGTAACAGGTTGCCAAGACGCCAAAACACAAGCAACAGTCTGCACACACATATGCACACACACACACACACTCACTCACCCACACAACACATACACACAAATACTGTACACACACACACACTCACCATCCGTCTGTGATCACTACATTGACCTACAGTATGCAAGTAATTAGTAAACTCACTGAAAACCAACAGTAGAGCAGCTGGTAAGTCAAGGAACTAAAACTATAATACGTTGCCCATAAAAAGTATCCGCCCACGTTTAGACTTTTTCATCACTGTTTCACAACAGTGAATCACGTTGGATGTAATAAGTTTTTTATGCCAGTGAGCAAATGAAAAACTTAAATATCAAACTATAAAAAAACCCTACAATTTCATTTAAATGAAAAACCGCAGTAGGTACGCCTCCTGGATATTAATAGTTTGAGACTTCATTTATTCAAATGCATGACTTTCATAAAATAGCAGTCTTTAACAAGTACCAATAATCATTGTGCTGATGAGATGTTTATCCATTAATATGCAATAAGATCTATCACACCGCTTTCTTTAAACATGCTGAAAAAAAAGGCCAAAAAATGCATCTTATATTTAAAAGAGATATGTAGTATTGTGTAACACTTTTATTGAAGGATGATACCTCATATAACAGTTTGTTTTATGTTTAATTCAATTAACAATCCTCAAAATTTAGGCTTTTTTTGTTGTTGTTGATGTGTCCCAATTCATTACTAGAACTATAAAGTACACATTTCAACTACTTAATTACACTAACAGTGGACTATTCTGGCACTGAGTGTAAAAATGTGAAAGGCACTACAGTTTTGCATCACTAGGAAATCAAACTGTGACTTTGCACAATGGAAGACAGTGGAAGCAATAGTGTCCATCAACACACATGCGCACGCACATATAATATAAGTATATACAAGTATATAAGTTTATATAAGTATATAATTTAGTCATTTTTCCAGCACTTACATGTAGCGTGCAACAAGGACACAGGACACAACAAACATGTACATAGTGCTTTTCATTTTGTATAAACTTTTAAATAGTATGAAGACAGACAGAGATGATGCTTACATTTGGCCATGTGGCTCAGGAATATGATCAAATATTGATAAGCTGCCCAATGGCTACAATATTACAAGAGGTGATAACATGGACCACGTCCTTATTCAACAACACAGAGATAAGAGCTAATAGATATATTTGATCAGAGAAAAATCTTAACACATAAAGTACGAAACACTTTATATCACCTCCCTCCCATTTTGCATTTATAAACAGCATAAGGAACAATTCATAAATAGTTTATAACATACTATAATATTGTTTTAAGCAGACATATGGAAGTATTTAAGTGTTCATTAGTGTACTTGTTAACTACTATAACTCCTTATATGAAGCTTTCACAACTGGTGTATAAACAGTTCATGGATGTAACATAGTTGTAATCTATGCCAATCTATATAAATGTACATTTAAAAAAAAAAAAGTAGAGATATACGATGGGAACCACTAATCATCAGATATAAATGTGAGATGATTCGTCTTTGGAACAGACTCTTTGAACATGCCTGAACAGCGGCTCACTAGAAAGATTTTTAATTGGGACATTTTGCATGGACACCCCCGGATTAATGAGGTGAGATCTTTATTTTGCATAATTGATTCTCTGCATTATTTTCCAAAACAGATTACAGTGTAATATTTATGATGCCCAGCACAAACTGTTACAGTGTGGAACCTTATGTGAAGCAGAATTTATCCAGAAGTCAAAGATCTCTGTGTGCACAGTTACGTTCAGGTCCAGTAAATTACCATTAGCCATAAAAACAGGCAGGTTTACTGGTCTCCTTGAAGAGAAAAGACTCTGTTTGCTATGTGATTTAGATGAGACTGAAGATGCAGCCCATTTTATGTTTTATTGCTCATTATAAGAGGGCTACACTATTTAGTATAAAGTCCTAAACTGTTTATATACCTCCAGATCTTTTAAAATTAAATGTTTCTCTGAGGTGGACAGAGAACATTTCTGAGCACATGTATAATCATAATCAGTCATCACTGAAGCTTTGTTCTGATTGTAGGAGCTGAGTTTGATAAAGTTGTCATGCTTTGAATCCAACCGGGGATCCCCACAGGTAATTTGTTGTGTATTAATATTTAAAAATTAATATTTAAACTGTGATGCGGCCACAGGTGTGTATTTATGGAGAGCTCAGAATGCCACACACAGCCAGCAATGCATGTATAATAGACAGTTAAAGCGAGAGAGCTTCACTATGGCAGACGACACTAATTAGGGCACAGTTTACATTCACTGTACCAATCTGCCTTCCAACTCTCCCTCCCTCCTCGAACCTCCTCCCTCTCTCGCTGTCAGTGGAAGGGGCCTCTACACCCCCATCGCATCTCCAGCTCTGTAATTAAAACGCTGTAATCTGGGTGGATCGTCTCTATTTTTAAAAGCCCCCTGTCATCGTGTGGGCAAAGTGACACAAAGGGAAGCATCAAGCGGGGAAAGAGGAGGAGGAGGAGAAGAAGAAGGAGGAAGGGGGGGGGGGGGGGGAGAGGAAAAACCGCAGCAGCAGGTGGACCAACTCTGCGAAAGATGAGGAAACTAATAAACTATATTTAATTGGCAGACTGGCCTAAAGATAATTCTCATCCTGTTATCCAACGCAGCCAATGCGCCCCACATCAACCGCTTTGGAATAACACATTGTTTTTTTATAGCATCAAAAAAGAAATAAGAGAAAAGTGCTGCGCAAATAGCACCAAAGAAATGTAATCCACACGGAGTAATATTTGCATACAATTATCACTGGACAACTTTAACAATGGAAAGTAAGGTCAATTCAGACTTCTAAGTGTTTGGAGTTTTTTCTCATGTAATTATAAAAGTGAAACAAACTTTGTTGCATGTAACACCAGTTGGATTCATTTATATGTGATTTTGCACATTGCTCATCGTGTTACATCATATATCAATATAGGAAAAACATTGATTAATCTTATTAATAGTATTTCATCTGTATCACCTAGCCCTATAAAGTGCAATGAGGTCATACAAGGTCCTGATATAAACTCACTCTCGGTATCTGTGGGATATTATTAGAATATTATAGGAAGCATATATGCATATATGCATCTATGCATATGCATAGATGATTTTATGTCAAATATGAATGAGCGCCTGGAGCTTTCTGACACTTAAACAGCTATCTATAGGGATTGGGCCGCTGAGGTATGATTAAATTATTTGCACTTCTCAGTAATATTTAATGGCACTCATGCACACACGCACACTCACACACATACACACACACACACAAATGGTCATCAGTGTTGGCTAAAGGGTTAGCTCATTGCATTAGAGATCATTTATTCATACCCCAGGGTAGCGAGGGAAGGCCATGCATGGAGACACCCAGCGGTTCTCTCTGCATCAAAGCTAACAGCGTTAACCACATTAACTGGATGTTCTGCTGAACGCTTTAAAAAGCAAATAGCATGGCATCACTGTTGCCTGGAACTTATTGCATTTCTTCAAATGTTATCCCATCAGTACGCTGATGTTCTCCGGAGTTGTTGCTGTCATTCCTCGGCGGATGGTGACAGTATGATAGCAGATTTTAAGTTAAATCTCTTATCATTAGTCCATAAGTCTGACTCACTTTCAGCCCCCCCAGCCCCCCTCACTCACACACACACACACCCCTCTTTTGCCCCTCACCTCCTGCGGCATGAGCACAAGAACATGGCCATTACCTTTCCCCGTTCCTATGGCAACACCACCCTGCAGCCCTTATGTGGTGGTAGCAGTGTGTGTGTGTGTGTGTGTGTGTGTGTGTGTGTGTGTTAAAATCATGTGTGGGTGTGTGTGCATGTGTACGGCACGCTGAGGTTTGTTTAGATGTCAGCAAAGATCAATTTTTTAAAGGTTTATTGTCGTCCTCTTCCTATCGCTGTCTGCCACTGATAAACTTGCAATGCTCATGGCCTCAAATACCCTCAAGAAAGACACAACAATAGATATTTAAGTTTTTAGATGAGTGCCCGCATGTTGCAGTACAGTATTTGTGGGGTTGTCTGGCTGTGTTGTAATTATTTCTGATTGATCTCTGCGGCAGATGATTATTAAATCTCTGATCAGGGTGATTGGACGGTCAGAAATGCTCAACAGGGACTATCCGATGTCACCACGACCGCTTTACAGAGGCAGAAGTTTGCAGCCTTCTCGTTTGCAATGTGCTGCAATTGTGAATGAAAAAGAGGAAAAGATGAAAAGAGATGATATCTAGAGACATGACAGAGCTGAAATAGAGAGAAGGACACGGCAGAGAGGGTGAATGTTATTTTCTCTTTGGTGGTCCACTGTCTGGCATGTAAGGATGAAGGAGAAAGAGAGCCAGAGAAGCAACGAGAGATAAGGCTTTGAATATATCTCGTCTTTCTCTCTTTTCCCTAAAGAGCCGGGCTGACTGACAGACACTCCCCAATGGCACCGCCACCACCTCCTCCCCCGGCAATGGGCAAGCTTTGTATAGTGCCTACCACCAACTCGAGCCAATTAACACGTCTCTTTGCACACTCTGAGTTTATTAATACATAATAAAGTAGTTAGCCACAGACACCAATTATCTTGCAATGTGAGTGGTTGGAGGAGGTGTGTCATAGGCGATGGGAAAGGTTTGTAATGATGGTGCACAGTGGTGCCCCGGTTTATGGTCAATACAAGTGATTTCCAGTGAAAATCAATGGGATGAGAAACCCACCACCCCCTTTAGGATGCAGTCATTAGTGAAAAGCATATTAATGCCGTGGCGCCTCAGACAGAATGAGCTCCCATTCTGTTGGATATTTGCTTTGTGTTTATTGTGGGCTTGATTAGTCCCATGATGATGGTCTCCATTAAAGGCAGCCAAGCTGGTGTCATTGTGTCTCAGCTCCCACTTTCCAGTGCTCCTCTCTGAATACTGACTTAATCAGACACAACCTGTGCCAAGCTCCCTTCTTCTGTTTTGATCCGACATCCCCTAGTGCCTGAGCTGTCCTCTCGCTCCAAGTGGATCTGTGCATGTATCCAGATGCAGGATTGACCCGGACGTGATCCCTGGCTAAATACAGAAACAGGAGATGAAAGATGGTTTAGTGCGACGTATGACTTGCCATCCCTCATGAGAATTAGATTTAACCTTACTGCCGAAGGCCTGCACAGACAATGAGCCTTAGCGGCATTATGCTCCATCTAAAACTTTCCTACGGTGGGAGGCTCATTAGATAATTTAATTTAGAATAGTTTATGATTTCCTCAATGAGAGGTTGGGCACAGGGGAAAGAGCATGTCATTCTCAATAACAGTGAGCCACAGACGGATGTACCTGTTCTGCCTCTTTTCCTCTCAGTGCATAAAAGCTGCAGTGCAGAATCAGATTGCGGGGCCACCTGTGCTGCTAAAGATCACAGTAACACTGGCTTTCTCTCTGTTTGTTTCATTTTATTGCAGACATCTGTTCCTTCTGAATATGATTAAGCTTTTTACACAAAAAAGCACATGTGAGAGCGAAACCTGTGAATACTAAGTAATAATTTGCATATTGTTTGTTATGACTCATACAAAAAAATGAGTCCCACCTTTTTAAAAATGTAAAACCACTTCCTCCTTGAGATTATGGCTGCTATTAATGTTGTGCTTTTCAAAGTAAACTAATAAAATAAGAGTCCACATCCATTAAAAAATGAATAAGAAGGAGGATAATTAATTTCTTTTAACTGTAAAGCTTTTGTTGCCTACTTTCAGTAGCTTTAATGTTCCAGAGCTTTTCACTTTAGACATCACTCATTAGGGTATTTACATTTATAGTCACCTTCTTGTTGTTCTGTATTAACTCCTTATTTCATCCATTATTAACACGTGTCTGTGAGAATTCAGCAGCACTGCTGTCTCAATGTGTCTGAGAGCGAGAGAGAGAGAAATTCTTGAAAGTGCAGACAGATAAAAAGCGTCAGGAGAGGAAGGGACAGACCCGCTAGAGTGAGGACACACTGACAAACTGACAGGCAAAGTTCAGGACCGGGCAGGGGAAAAAAAAAAAGCACAGTGACACATCACATCACCCAAAAACTGAAGAACGTCTTCAGGTTATAGCTGACAGCACAGCATTATTATGAAAGCAACAACAGTCATATTGGCAAATGATGCTCATATTCACGCTGAGAATATGTGCAGCATAGAGACACATTTGCGGGTGTGAAATGATGTAGGTGTACCATTTTGTGGATGGTTCGAAATGCGTTAATTGAGTTAAGTGTTTATGTGTGTGTGTGTGTGTGTGTGTGTGTGTGTGTGTGTGTGTGTGTAATCGCCAACTTTTCAACTTCATGGTGTTGTGGGTAATGGAAAGAATGAGGCAATTTTGTTGTTTGTTGTTCATTTGCCTGCACATAATAGATTTATTTAAAATTTCATGAGTTTGAATGCAAGGACTATTGGTTCCCTGCTGATTGGATGCAGCACAATTTGCCTGGGGAGATGTGGAGAAAAGGTGTGTGTATGTGTTTTGTCGGTATGTGTGTGTGTGTGTGTGTTTGAACGCTTGTGTGTTTACAGTGCATTTAGTGTTTTTTTTCCGAAATTCCACCAGTTTCCGCGGGCCCCAGCCAGTGGGGGCTAATAGACATGCTTTAAGAAAATAAGGCATTTTTTGAGAACATTCTGTTTCAGTGGCAACATAAGTGAAATAACTTTAACAGGCTGTGTTCGAGCGAAAAGAAAGCAAAATAGATGCAGAAATCTGAGTGTAGATGCCATGTGGGGGCATCAGTGACACCTTTTGAAATGATTTTTCTATTGTGTGTGTGTGCACCAAAGGGAGAGAGAGAGAAAAGTGAATGTTTACATCCCTTCACCTGTTTGAGATATGAGATACCGCTTCCATTCCTCAACTTCATTGCATGCATTGTTATTGCTTTCCCTCCTTTGAATACAGCACATCCCATTAGAAACAGATTGAACGAGGCTGTAGAAAGGCCACTTCATCCTTGTGGGACCTCTGTGTCGGCATAGAAAACAGATCTTTTGTGTATCTTGCCCTCTAATCAAAAATACTGAGGGAATTAAAAATGGCTTTCTCCACACTGTCGCTCTCACTGACGAATCCGTATCGTGTCAAACTCTTCCGGTGAAAAGCTAGGCACATCAAGAGACCTTTGCGATGATATGTTAGGTATTTTCACTCAAAGCTGAGCTATCTCTGTTACAGTTAAGGTGTTGAGTGCCACTGCTGTTTTAATCACCATTATTTCTGTCATGATTTCATGGCTAGTGCGCTGTTCATTATTTTCTGCGAGGATCTCTGCTGTAAAAGGTCAGCAGTGACCCTTCTTGACAAGCAAATGTACAGCGGCTCTATGGAGCACGCTTGCAACACATCAAACAGGCACACAACTGCAACATGTTGATTGGGGTGAAGGGTTAACATGTTAACGTGTTGTTCTTGCTCCGCCACTGCAACATTAGCCTATTAATATCCTCTTCAAGCACGAATTATAATTAACTACAATTCAACCTTTGCTGGTCCAGTCTTATTCATCATAACAATGGCTCCTTGTCAAGCAGTCTGACTTGTTTGGACCAGAACAGTACACGTCGTCCTTTATCTCAAAAGAATACACCATGATTATAGCAGATCATCCGGTTAGTGAAGCGAAAAGAAGCCCCATAACAGTGCATGTGTCCATAACAGATTGTGGACACATGGATGGTGCTCCATGCTCGCTCTTTAGCATATGCTCGGTGGTAGTGGCTGACTCGTAGTGCCCTCAAAGTGAGAGAATGAGAACTTTAAGTGGATCTTGGGCGAAATGGTGACTAATTTTAATTGATATACAGCCAAATCAAAGAAGGGAGTTTTATATGTGTAAGTGACAAGAATTACACAAAAGAATCAGAGGAAAAGTATTTATTTTGAAATGCTCTATGCATTCCCTTACATTTACATTTACATACACAGCTCATAAAGAAACTACACTGTGGTCATGATATTCCATTTTTAGAACTTAACTAGGCAAACTTGTGTTTGCAGTTTCCTGAATGCAATCATATGCTGCAATCTTGCTTTAGCAATGTATGTTCAATCGCAACATTCAGTGCCAATTCTAATAATAGTTGTGTGATGTTTGTTCAGTGTAGTATGAAATAAGGGAGTGACAGTTTGATCTGTGCATTTGCACATCAGCATTTTGATTCAGCTGCCTGGGGTTTCTGTCACATATTTAATTTATACAAAACAGCTGCATATGAACTGAATTTGTGAGTTGTGCTGTTTCACATATCACATAGCCGTCTGGTCGACATTACTTTCAGTTGACAAGGATGTGGTCAGTGGTAGCATTTGCAACGAGCAGTTAATATTTGTCATGTTAATCGTAAAAACATGCTGTTTTAAGAGTTGGTCTCTGTGTAAATCACCTTATAACAACCCGAAGAGTTGCATCAATCTAACCCAAGCTTGTTACCATTTTTCTGGACATTTTGGCACAGGAAGATGACTTCCCCATTCTTAATCCAGCTAAAGCAGCTCACTTGTTCTCAGAAGTTCTCACATAACATGTATCTATAAACTCTGGCATGTTCCAGGGTCCAGCAGTGAGCCCTCCGAATCATTCAGGCCCCCCATAAATGCACCCCTGCCCTCAGTGTCGCAGTTCATTCTCTGGGGGATTGTGCCGTGGCAATGCCTGATTTACTATATAATAATTTTTTGAAATTGAGTTTCAGTGTTGCAAGTTAAGAACTGAATGGTTAACTTTTCCTCCTCTAAAAATAGCACGCATGCTTCCTTGTTTCCACCAAGCATTCATTGGTACATGGAAACAATACCAGAACAATTTTGTTTATTTGCTCCCTGAGGATTATATCAGAGTCTTTGGAAGGAAATGCGAGGCTCACAAAGAACTATTATAAGTAGTTTTAATAGCAGTTCTCTGCAGTGGATAATTTAGCCTGACCTCTTGACCTCCTTTCTATATGAAATCTAGTGAAATCATGTTTTACAATATTATTTGCCTATATAGTTTCCTGCTTCAAGAGAAAATATCATATTGAAGCTTTAAAAATTAATCCATGTAAGTGTGAATAATCATTTATACTTTCATATTAATTGCTCCCTCCCTGCTCAGAAAAACTAAAAGTAATAATGAGAGCGTCACATATGGGATGTGGTGGTTACCATGTCGACATGTTTTAGTATTTTCATGACATGTGTTGTGTCTAAAATAGATTGTGGAGCGGTTCTCAGCTGTTAAAGTCTAATTAGGCTATCTAATGAGTTTTATTTATTCATGTTGTTGTTGTTTTTTTTGCAATACTTTTGGTTGATGTCAGAATTTGCTGGTCTGCTGCACATCAGTGTCCTATGTGTGCATAGTGAATGGGCTCATGTGTGAATGCATGGGTGTGTTTGTAAGGATTCATCTACCCCAGCTCTTTTAACAAGTCCTGAAATAATAATGAGAACATTGGTTGCTTCTGAGTGGGGCATGAGGAGGGAAGGAAGAGGCTGTGCAGATAGAAATAGTGAAGAAATGGAAGAGAAATTGAACCAAAATGCTGAGATAGATACAATGAGAACTCAATACCTCACACCTAGAATGAAACTTTCTGTGGGTTTTCTGTCTGAAATAGATGGGATTTTTTTTTTTTCAAAAGAGGTGTCTAGAATGTGCATATACTAAGAGCCAGGAGGAGCATTCATATCTTGAAGTACAATGACAGTGATATTTCACAGTTCATGGATGTCTGTATATGTCCTCTTTGTGTGAAATCCCTCTAAAGCCACTCCGCATTCACATATCCTCCCTCTGCTTTCTCATTCACATTTATGATCTCTTTTCACTCTTTTATACACACTTTCTGATAGAAAAAAAAAAGTAGAAGAACACAAACTTCTGTGCATCTCATACTCAAGCCCCTTGAGGTGCTGCAGGGCCGGCTGGGAGTTGAAGTGGTCTGAGTGAGCCTGAATGTTTTTTGATTGCAGCTGGTCACTCTTCAGAAAGATCAGATTAAATGCTGTGAAGCCAATATGAGCTCGGCCTGTTGTCCTCAAGATGGATAACCCAGCCTGGCCTCTCATCGCCTCTCTATATAAAGCCGCAATAAATGCCACGCTGCTTTTACTGAGTACTTAACTATTACTGTAAGTGTGATCGTGACGTGATCTTACTGCTCCTGATTTTTTTTGCCTTCGTTTTAAGATAGAGCTATGTAAAATGCCATTTTTCTGATGCAGCTGCTGTAACATTTATTTAAAAAAGGATCCTATTAATTCTAAAGGTGCACCTGCTATTGCATTAATGTATTCGCTTAAGTAAAGATCAGATCTGATTAGATCTGAAGGCAGAGATGGATCAGACAACATTTCACAATCTGATTTAAGTTAAAAATTACAAAATAAATCACCCTTTGGAGATTGGCATAGGTGTTCATACAGTGAGTAATAATGAAATTATAGGTTTAAAGAGTTAAACACAATGTTGGAAGAAAAAAATCCCTTCAAACATGATTTTCTGATCCCTAATCTATCAAAAAGATTTAAGCAGTTTTGGGATGATATGCATCATGTTGATTAACAGATGACAAGGCTTAATGTGGTCAGTTTAATGTTTTAATTCCATGCTGCAATTCAAACTTCTTTTGGTACAAAATAATTCATGCAGCATCAGTGATTTCAAAAAGTGCAAAACGGGTCCAGAAATCACTTTACAGATCAATTAGCGAGCATGCCAAACATGACCAGAATCACTCCATAAAGCTGTGTTGTTGAGTTTGTTGAAAAACATGCAAGATTTCAGTAGAGTGTATTTACCAAATGAGACCAAGAAAAATACTTTGTATAGAGAATACCCACATATCCATCACGTCCACAGAGTTCACTAGCAGACGTGGAACTATAAGAATTCACAATCATGCTTTTTGACAGCTTTAAAAAACATTCATTAACAATTATTTTAAATGAACAGAAACATAAATGAAATAACTCAACAAAAAATGAGGTAACAGCTTGTAAACATTTTCGTCACTTTGTTCAAGTTGGCAATATTGAATTCACTCAAAAGAATCAACAGATCGGCCCACGTGTAAACAACTGTCCGTCTTTTACGCACAAGCTTTACGCACAAACATTGGTCGCTGGACTACTTTCCTGTAGTCATTTTTCGGAAGGAAATGTGAAGTTTTTGCATATCTTTCCTCGCTAAGACACACAGAGAGCGTCTTTTTTATAGGTACATGCAGATGCAGATGCAGATCTGCGGTTGTAAACGCGAATTAGATCCCCACACCGGATCTCCGCTTCAGTTCTCCACAGTACCAGCTCAACCATGCTCTAGCTGAGCCCGATCATGACCGTCTCCACGTCTTTGGAGGGTCGCCGATCCTTCACTAGGAAGTTAATCATGCTCTCCGACTTGATCATCAGGTTGCACCCGAGGAAAAATATACCGAACACAACAGTGAGCGACAACACACACAGCACCGCGATTTGCACCACACGCATGACGAAGAGTTTGCGCTCGTCTTGCAGCAGCACCAGCGAGCCGCCACCGTCGCCGGTCACTACGTTGTCGGTGCCATTGCCGGAGTACGTTGCCAGAGTTCCGGCTAGGGTCTGACTCCCGTTAAACAGTGCGCCCTGGGTCACGCCGAAGAAAGAGACGTTCATGTCTCCTTGCGGGTTATCAGCGATAAAACACGCGACTCCGCTTGACAGGCACACAGTCTCACCACAAAACCTGGACTCCAAGCAAAACTTTGCGTCATGTGACTGTTCAGGCAAAAATAAGAAGAAGAAGACGAAAAATAACACGCTTTAAAAGTCCAGGTCTACAGGCAAACATCGAGTTTTGTCACAGCTTCAGTGCGTAATGACCACATCCACATCACCGAACTGTTTGCTGCAGTCAAACAACGTCGCATCAGGTGCAACCAAAAGTAAGTTTCTTCAACTTAGAGTCAACGGTTTTCTGACTTTAAGTGAGTGTTCTTAGACACTGCGCAAGGTGCAAAATACGGTGTAATAAGAGACAGTCCCTGTGCTCCTGGGCTCGCCTGCGAGCGCTTCTTTTGTGCCAAGTCTCTGGTGCGTTTTAAAGTGATGATGAGTTCCCTGTGGACCACATCACCACTCCTCACCAGGGGAGGTAGTCAGGTGGCCTCAGACAACGCGCTCCTCTTCTGATGTACAAAGAAAGAAAGAAAGAATCTTCATTTTAGCAAGTCTTAGTGTTATTCAGTGTAGCAACTTGTCTTTCTTGTCACATGAGTGAAATTAATCTATGATTTTTATATTAGATGCACATTTTGGTCTCGTTGATTTCTTCCTTTTTTATATCTGGAGTAGAGTGTTAATAACCTTTTTCCCGGAAATAAGATCTTTCCCAAACAAAAGATTCAACAAGTGTATTTGTATTTCAAACAAGTGTTACTTCCTGTCAAAGTCCCTTACTTAAAGAAAATTAGTTTTCAAGAATGTATGAAGCTAAACGGCTCATAAACATTGACATTTTGAAGTGTGCTCTTGTGTAGACCTCATTTCTGCACATCAATAATGCCTGAAAGACTCAGCATTATGGATTCAGATATACATTAACTTCAAAGGTTTCTCTTGAAAGTGTTCAAACCCGAAGATATTCAGTTCAGTTTGAATCAATGTGAGTGGCAGATTGTTATCCGCACTGAAAAACAATAAAGAAAACTTTGAGAGGTATTTATTGAGTTTAATGCTCATTGCTGAGGAAACTGTCACGGTGACTTAGGAGCCCTGAGAAAGAGACCAATATAGGCACAGCGAGCTATAAGTTGGAAATGAGGACATGAATTAATAAACTATGATTGAACCATGGCAAATATTTATCAGAAATATTGGCTCCCCTGCTTTCACTGCGCCTGCTGTTTCCTTTCCCAGGCAGCGGCTGAAATGAATCCCCCATGAACAGCAGACAGCTCTGTGTTTTTATTGGAATGTGTTATTCAAATATTACTTTGTCTTTCAAGTGTTGTCTGTAACTATTTCAGCTGTCCGGGACAAAAGCATATAAGTAAAGTAGAGGTGAAATCCCTGCAACCTGATCTGTAAAGAAATGTGAGCCTTGGGAAAGCAAGAGTCAGTGCACATATACCATTTGATAAATTAACAGAAATCATTAGCAATAGAATTTTCTTCCATCTCTGTGAAGATAATGCTATTGTCCCTCATCACTTGCCTTCCTCCTCATGCATAATGTAAGGGTTCATTTTATGAGGTCAATACTGTATTGACAGGCTGCATTTGTGGGAAAAAAATGTTAATACTTTGTGTGTCACAATGTGATATTTATCTTTGAAGTATATTTTATTTATGGGTCCTTATTACTTAAGATATATTTGGTTTAACAGTCTTGATTAACCAATATAATCAGATGATGCGACTTTAAAGAATAATTCAGGATTATTTGCTCAAAAAAATCATTCTCCATCTCAAAGTCTGCAGGTAATTTGTCATAATGTAACTATCTACCCATAATTTAAAGTAGTGTCTTATAAATATTTATATATTTCCACAAGGAAACTCATGTGAAAACTCTGTATATCATGTTTGCTTATGTCGGGTCTATTGCTCACAACTCGCCCAATTTGTTGTGATGCTTCTCCCCTTCTCTCATGTCTATAAGTAGCTGTCTTCTAGCCATCAACGCAGATTGATACTTGCCCAGTATATCTGAAATTTACCCAAGAGGATGATTTGTGCTGACGGAAAACGATCTGATGGATTTGATCTCCAGTTGCTTTATAATTTCAAACATTTTCAAATGTATGAAAATATCTGTGCAGATTTTTTAATGGAGCCATTACTGCTGCATGGAGGGAGGGACTTTAAAATCTCTGCAAAGAGGTACCGTAACCAAATTAGAAGTTTAATATTTATTATCTAATTACCTTGCCAAAGTATTACAGCTGCTGTAACTCCCCCAAACTGCTATTATAATGTCATTATGCAGTAGATAAAAACACACTAATGCTCTTTAAAAGATCTTTTCCTATTTTAGCATAATACTTTACTTGTATAGATGTGAAATGAAACAGTTGCATTGATAAACTTCAACAGGTTAATAATAATAAAAAAAACAGCCTCAAACATTTTGAAACGACTCCCCAAGACTTGTCTGTGGAGCCTCTCGGATTAATCTGCTGTTTGTCTAAAAACAAAGGCCATGAAATTCAATTTGGGATGCTCCTGATGTCTGGGGTAAGCAGCTTTCAGCCACCAACTGACAAACATGTGTACAAACAGTGATTAGCTCCATCCGCAGATACCTTTCATAAGCCTGGAGGTGGTTTACTCTCAGATCATTTATTACTGGCTGATAACAGATGCACAAGGAGTGTTTTTCGTGTACAATGAGATCAAATAATCTCATTAGACTTTGGATTTGGTTGCTGCAAATTAATTTGCGGCATGTAAATCAATGCTGTGCAATTTGATTCTGTTCTATTATTCATCACGGTGTGATTATGGAAAGTAGCTTGTACTTACACTTCATCTCTCTGTCTACATGTAAATCATCCAGTGCAGTTAAAACCTAACAATGTCTCTTTGAGGCTATAAAATACAAAATTTCAAAAGAATCCACGGATTAGAAGAAAGCAGTTGCAAAGTCATGGAAGAGGAAACTTCATTGAACACATTAACTAACTTATTATCAAAGTCTTATGAAAATTAGTAAATCTATTTGTCTTTCAAGAAGTTTGCCTTTTACATTTCCTCATAAAGTGAAGAACCTGTTGCTGATTTATAACTTTACACTCTTTGGAGCATCACAAAGCAGATTTTGAATTGTAAATGCTGCACATGTAATTGTTGAGCCCGTAACTGACAGCAATGTTCCTAACTAGTGGTTATTGTTGGTACAACTGTATATGAAGATATGAGGATGCATACAGACATGGATGTGAGTGTCTGACTTGTTCCTAAGCAACAGTAGACCTGTGAGCCCGGTGACAGATGGTTGGTGAAGTTATTTTGGTTTGGAGGAGAAGGAGAGGGAGGGGGCGATGAGGTGCCTGTATGGAGGAGAGTTAGGGGGAAGGAGGGGGGTGGTGGGGGGGACGTTTCCACTTAATATGAGGGAATTGGCAGCCTAGCAACACAAACTAAGTGAAGACATCCCTAGCAACAAGGAGGTGGTGTTTGACCCCACCCATCTCCCCTCTGCTCCTTACCCCTACATCATTTTTTTTTCTTCGCAGGTGCCGCCACAGGGCCTGATGTGACTCAGGGGCTCGAAACGGACACGCCCTTTCAATCCCCCTGCGGCCCGGAGGGAACAGACTTTCCTCACAACTTCCATCGTTTCAATTAACAGATTCCTCCTTAGATTCCCCTTTATTAGCTGATCAAAGCCCACACACAGGACCGCGAGGAAGCTGCTCTGTCCCTGCGTGTGTGCGAAGAAATGCCACGAAACTCCAGGGAGAGTCAAATGTGCATTAAAAAAAAAGTGTGTTTTCAACATTAAATATGGATAAACTAAGTATCAGGAGATGCAGATAAAGTGTTAGAAGCCATGTTTAGATCTTGAGATGTTTGCCAGCTTTGGGACTCGTAATCACACAGAGGTAAGTACAGTCATTAATTACACACCGATACAGATTGCAGGGATGCAGCAGCACAGCAGAGTAGTGCCCCACATCAACTTAGCAACCATCAATCGTTGAAGTTATTTTAGGGAGATAATGACTTCACTGCTTTGATTTTGCAGAGATATTAGACTCTCTGAGACTGCCTGTGATACCCGGCACACCTATGGTGTTTCAACGGTTGGTAAAAATCTGTTTGTTTAAGACAGAGATTACAGATTTCATCAATGTTAGCCTAATTGAAGAAATTCCTGCTCTGTCTCTCCAGCGCAGACGTTTCATGCACTCCACCATCCGCTACCCATTAAACTAATTTCCATTTAGACACATCTCTGCATCTCAGTAATGCAGGGTACCATGGGTTCCGCCTTGTCTTTTCTGTCCCTCTACTTGCCACGTTTTGTCTTCTTTGTTCCTTCCTCCTCTTTCTTCCCAGCTGTCTCTCTTATATTTAACAGCAGGCGACATTAGACTTCCCACAGTTCTGAAGTCTGGATGCGCCACACAAGAACAGAAATGCCCTCTTGCATTCTTTTCATTTCTCCATCCGTCATGTGTCCTCGGTTTTGTATGAGTGTTTATTTATTTATTTTTACTTTCTCCGCATATAAACTGTCGTCCTGTCCCCAGAGAGTTAAATGTAAGCTGCAGATCCGGTGGGGCCAGAGGAGGAGGAGGAGGAGGAGGAGGTGGAGGAGGTAGAGGAGGAGGAGGAGGAGGGGGTAGATCAAATGGCGAAGCATCACAACACAAATACACATCGTCCCACATCGCATTTCATGAGCCGGCCAACCCTTCACCTGAGAAAAACTCATATCCCCCTACTTGACCCTCCCTCCCGCCGGTTAAACCCGGTGAAGCAGGAAAGGGTAAGCCGGTTGTGGTTAACCAAACACTGATTTTGTCTGAGAGCGGATTGCGTTTTCGATATTGGCTCTCTGCTACGGCGCTCTGAGACTCAGTGAAAAGCTTAAAGGGCTCCGCATAGATCTGTAACACAGGTCAGGACCCTTCCATCCCCCTCTTCTACTCCTGCCCCCCCACTCCTCTTGTCTTGCTCGGTCTTAATTGGCTGTCATCTGACCCATTCTCTGGCTTTTTACGCAGGACAACTAGTGCTACGCTCGTCCCAAAATGCCATTTATCTGTGGGGGTGGTCGCCAGAGAAAGCTTTGGAGCCAATAGATCCAAATCAGTCAATACCCGAGACGGGGTTTGATTGCCCACAGCGTATTAGGTCCTACCTGCACTATCCACCCACACTGAGAACTTAATGCCAGCAGAACAGTTGACCGTTATAGCTTTTCTACTTATTTCTCTATTTCTGTCATTTCTTCTAGCGGCAATTCTTGGACACAGGTGGCAGTAACTTAGCAACCAGCCGGAGAATAAGAGCAGGGTACAGGGATAAAGATTCAATAAATGGACAAGTGCAGAGATAAGAAGCATTGTCTGCTCCTACAAGCCCTTCACCACCACCACCACCACACACACACACACCACCACTGCTGCCACCCACTTCCCAAAGTTCATTTCTGTCAGGCAATCTGAGCTTTTATCCCATTTTCTGCCTCATTTTCTTTTTATTTCATTTTTTTTTTTTCTTCTTGTTTTAAAAGCCGGCACATTTCTGCATTCTCCATCATTCTCTGGAATAGGAAGAGCTTTTCTGTCGCAGGACAGAAAATGCATATCACACAGCTGTAGCTAGCGGCAAGGTCAATCCTTTTAGACCCTGAAAAACCAAGAAATGACTGACTGCTATCACCTACTCGATATGAGCTCTACCTTATAGCTTATATCTTAGTAGCTATTTATTATTTTTTCCCACTAGGGGTCCTTCTACCACAACTCCACAACTTAATGTTGGGTACTTATAGTCATTTTGGTGATTCCTTCATTTAGAGCCCACTGTTTTAAATGATCATCCAAGGTTTTGTGGGAGGTTTTCCAGTTTTGCTTTACATTGCTTCAAACAACCTTGCGTGCAGCTTATGCATTAACTATTAAATGACATGGTCTTCTCAGTCCAGTGGAGGGTAACATGCAAATTCGTTTATATTTAACACTTTGCCAATCTATACTACTTCCATTTGGTGATATGGTAAGAGAAGTATATGGTAGCGATTTCAGATGAGCATTACATGCAAGTGTCCAAAAGGCTGCAATATCACATCCACATTGAGTCAAGTTCAAATATTCAACCGACCGCTGCAGACCCAGTTCCATATAAACTCTAACTATGTTTTGAGTTTGTAATGAGTCAACACTCACAGTTATGACACAATAATGTACATTGATATTTATTTATTACATTATTATTGAGTATTATCTATTAGTATTTTTCCTCAATGCAACTCAGTGGAATGGAAATGAGTTAGGGGGAAAGGGGGAAAAGTTTTGGACAGAAGAGGTGCAAATGCTCTGGTGGCAGAGCATGAAGTTAAAGAAAAAAGCTAATAAATTATGTATTTACTTATTGATTAATGTATTTATTTTATGTATTTATTGTGACACTGGTGGTGTTCAACAGTTTTAGTTTAATTGAATTCCCTTATATATGCAAAAAAATCAATTGCAAACTAATGCAAAAGTGTCAAGTCAAGTTTTTCCACATACTTTACTGAGTTATTGTAAGGTTTAGAAGTTAATTCATATATTATTTACTAAAAATATATTTACACTATTTACACAGTTAACTATTTACATATTTACCCGTTTAAATGTTTACACCAGCATCTTTCTCCTGAATCTACCTCCGTGGTTTTATCTCACATTTATCTCAGTCTAAGTCCTTCCAGCCGCTGATCGGTTAGTTCAGCCCGTGGTTTCATCCACATGTGAATCAGAAACAAGGAAGTGTTGGTGTGAGGCTGGTGAAATGTAGAGAACAGTATGTGCCTCTTAAGAAAGTTATCCGTCTCCATCCTGCCGTTTCTTCTCAGTAAGATTGATTCAACCACCACATGTCCTCATATTACATTATAGAAGATAAACACACCGCTGACATGTGTCAAGATATAAAGTGGTAGGTTTAAAATGATCTATTTCTTTTTTTTTTCTTTTTTGTATGTGTGTGTTCAAACTACTCCTCATCTTTTAACAGTCTTCGGGAGTTAGAGATAAACTTTTCAAAAATCTGCTGAGATTTTTCTTGAGTTAAAGTGTAACTAAAACAATACGGTACAGCACCATAAATAGTCTCGGTCTCTCTGTCTTTTCAACTCATGCAAAAAAAAAAAAAAAAGGTAGCTTGTTATTATTAATAACGGTTGTTTCTGTTAGTTCCCTCCCAGGAAGCTTCATCAGAAAGCCATAAATGTGGCTTATTCCTTCTTACGTGAACTGGATGAGGAGTTTGATGGATGAGGCAAGGCTTTGTGACCAAACATGCGTTTAGTCAAGTCAAGAATGAGGAAAGGCGTTTAAGTTACGAAGTGAACAAGCCCAGAGGGAACAGACGACTCATGTCAAGTCGGCTCCGTTACACTGCAGCCATGGGAACTCTTTTACACCGTCTACTGATAATCTTCTTTGTGGCATCGGAATCAAAAGTTCACGGTAAGATGTTTCTTTTTTTTTCAGTATTCTCCTTGTGGCTACTTCTAAAACTTTCACCTGCCTCGTAGACCTGGGGGTGTTCCCGCCCGACATGAAGTGCATCTGTTATTAATATCTACTGTAAAGGCGCTGCTGATCAAGAGTTGTTCAATATAATTATGCTTAACTTGACACAGAGTAATTCACTGTTGGTTGAGCTGAATTGAGCGACACTGTTGGTTGTAATTGCGCTGCCGCTGCGCCGTTGGAGCTTTCTCCAGCTTTCCTTATAAGGGAGTGAAAAATACTCGGGATGTGTTTCCTCAGTAGGAAGACCAGGGGTCCTTCCACAGGTTCCCTGGGGCTCCACAGCCAAATCAAGAATAATTAACAGCAAATATCAGACAATGTATAAAAGTGAGTTTTTACTGCACTTTTCCCCCCAATTAAGTCATAAATAAAACAAACACCATGACAGACTTTTCTATAAATCCATCTTTATATATCTTATCTTATTTGGAATTTAGACTAAAGTCAATTCTAAATAAACTCAAGTGCTGTAAAGTCAAGTGCTCAAGTATGGTGCTCTCAATTTATCAGAATCCATCAGTTGTGTGTATTCACTTCCGGGACTCTTGACTATGACACTTGATTTGAGAGCTGATATGATTTCAGGAAGTTAATCAAGAGTTAAATTAAACATTTCACTTTTCCTAGATTTTATCAGATTGCTGATTTTTACAGTCTGAGGTAAATTGTTGTGCTGCCTGTGATAAACTTTAGCCAGCCACACCCATAAAGAGCGATGCCAGATAACACACAGAAAAGAGATTATTTATTTCTTGGCTTGTATTGAATGGAAAGTTTGTTTGCAGTTTGCTTACATGGTTACATGACTCTTTTGTTTAAGAAAAAAAAAAAAAGCTCTCTCAGAAAAGATGAGGATTTGAATCCTTAAAGTTGTGTGCAAACTGTATTCATCAAGCACAGCACTCGAAGACTGAATCTGATGGCTGGTTTCTGCAGCTGAACAGAGCTGCGTGACACAAGAATGGCAGGTCATTTTGAAAGGAAATGTGGTTAAGTCAAATGTGAAGGCATGATTGAAATGTGTGGCAGGAAATAACATCTACGTGTATAATCTAATTCTAATATAATCCCCCCCCACAGTGAAAAGAAGAAAATGTATTTTTTGTCACATTTGTGTTGGTATGATTGTCACAGGTTCCAACATCTGCACATCACGAGGAGTCACTACTTGTCAACAGTGTTTGGCTGTTCACCCCAGCTGTGCTTGGTGCTCTCAGGAGGTAAAAACAACCAGAAAAGATCCACATTACATACATTCTGTGTCTGCGATCCTCCCATTCACTGCGCAGTGCAGCATGTCAGAACAGAAACCTCATTTCCCAACAGCATTCTTCCCATTGTCATCCATGATATTTGTTCATGCCGACTCTTCAACATGCTTACTCACTGTAGCCTCTGCAGATGACATTAAAAATAATAGAGAATTGGCATTGGCCTCGGGGCTCCTCTACTTAGGAGTGTCTTGAGTCTGCTATTAGGTGGCTAAATTATAGCATCTCATAAATGCAAACCTAAGATGTCTGAGTGCTTAACAGAATTGATGGGGTTGTTTCAGGAATTTGGGAAGGGAGGGCACAGTGAATCCCGCTGTGACTTGAAGCAGAATCTGCTGGATGGAGGGTGCCGTGAAAAGGCTCTGGAATTTCCCTCCAGCACCATGACTATCGGGAAGGACGCTCCGCTCAGTGACAAGGCCTCAGGGACAGCCGACGATGTGACTCAGATAAAGCCTCAGAAACTCCATATGGTGCTAAGATCAGGTACACAACCAGACATCCCCCATGGGTCCTCAAGGGGCTCCCCAGAAAAATGGGGAATATTTTCATTTCACTATTATCTCATTGACTATAGTTATAGTTAGCCCAGTGAGAGAATGTATAAGAATGACTATTCTGTTCATAGGTTTCACACTATTCACTGTTAATCTGCCAATCTAAAGACAGTTATGAACTAAATCTTATCAGATGGGGATCCCTGAGACTACATACTATCAAATACAGGTCTGTGGCCTGATGTGTATCAATTTGGGGGTCCTAACAACCTTACAAGTCCAGATACACACACCCTTATGTGACCATACACCACAGACCATGCACAACACAACAGACTGATTTCTATGTTGTTCAATATTTTTTCATTTCATTTGAAAGAGATTAAATTTTGAGGGAAAGCAGTTGATCTCATTTAATTTGCCATCCTCTGCTAACATTCCTTATTTGTCCTCTTCCACTCCTCCACCTTTGTGGCCTGTTCTCCCCCTCTCAGGTGATGCCAAGCGCTTCACTGTGTCAGTGAAACAGGTGGAGGATTACCCAGTGGACCTCTACTATCTGATGGATCTTTCATATTCAATGAAGGATGACTTGGCTCGCCTTCGTACCTTGGGCAATGAGCTGGCCATAGCCATGGGCCGGACCACAAGCAACCTGCGCATGGGGTTTGGAGCCTTTGTGGATAAGACCATGTCCCCTTACATGTACATCTTTCCTCCAGAGGCAGTGGAAAACCCTTGCTATGGGTAGGTGGGGAGGTTGTTGTCGGTGTTACGTCTGAGGAGACGATTTTCCAATATTCGGAGAAAGTCTGTCCAGTTATGTTTAACAACGTAATTGATTTTTCACCTTCACTGATTTCCCATTCCTGCTTCACCTGTTCAACATATATAGGAGTGGCGACACATGCCAAGCTCAATTTGGGTTCAAGAATGTGCTGTCACTGACGGAGAAGGTAGCGCGCTTCACTGAGGAGGTGGAGAAACAGCAGGTGTCTAGAAATAGAGACGCTCCAGAGGGTGGATTTGATGCTGTCATGCAGGCAGTGGTGTGCAAGGTATAAAAATAAAATAAAAAGAACACACCCACAGATACACATGCTCACAGTATGGGAATATGAATTGTATGTTAGTCTTTCCTTTACCTGTCATATTTTACTTCCATCAACATATAGGACAAGATTGGCTGGCGTCCAGATGCCTCGCACCTTCTGGTGTTCACCACTGATGCCAAAACTCACATTGCTCTGGATGGACGTATTGCTGGCATCGTCCAGCCCAATGATGGACTGTGTCACCTTGGTAGTGACAACATTTACAACAAATCTACTGTACTGGTAAAGGGAAAAATTCAAGTACATCATTATATAATCTTGGTTTTTAGTGGTTTTTGGGGTTGTTGGACAAGTCTGCTTCTGTTGAAAACTATTTGCTCCCTGTATCTTCCAGGATTATCCCTCTTTGGCACTTATGACTGAGAAAATGTCTGAAAACAACATTAATTTAATTTTTGCTGTGACCAACTATGTAGTGCCACTCTACAAGGTAAACAAACTGCTTATGCCACTCACTACATGAGGTTATTTATATGAAAAACATAAACTGGGTCACCATCTTCCTTTCATGTCTCTCTAGGAGTACAGTAAGCTCATTCCAGGCACAACTGTGGGAACGCTGTCCGATGATTCTGGGAATGTTATTCAGCTCATTGAGGAGGCTTATGCTGTAAGAAATTCCTGAGCTTTGGACAATAAATGGAGCATGCAAATTGATGTTGTCTTAGTAAAAGTGCAAACTTAGCTATTTAATGTGTAATTAATAACTTTATTGTGAGCAGAAAATTCGCTCCAAAGTGGAGCTGGAGCTGATTGGAGTCCCAGAAGAGTTGAATCTCTCCTTCAATGCCACTTGCCTGAATGGAGAGGTCATCCCTGGACTTAAGTCTTGCACTGGCCTTAAGATCGGAGACACGGTACGTTGAGATGTTGATATGTCCCACAGCTAGTATGTGCAGACTATCACAGAAACTTTTCCTTCTCTTCAGGTGTCATTCAGCGTGGAGGCACAGCTGCGTGGCTGCCCCAAGGAGAAGAGCCGCACTTTTACTATCAAACCTCTAGGCTTCAAGGATTCCCTGGAGGTCACGGTGGAGTTTGCCTGTGGATGCAACTGTGAGGCAAAGGCCGAACCCAACAGCCCCCTCTGTAGCAACGGCAACGGTACCTACGAGTGCGGCGTGTGTCAGTGTCACCAGGGTCGCCTTGGCCCACGATGTGAGTGCTCAGTGGAGGACTACAGTCCCTCTGATGATGCCAATTGCATCCCAAAGCCGGGGAGCCCTATCTGCGGTGGGAGAGGCGACTGTTTGTGCGGACAGTGCTCCTGCCACGCAAATGGGTTTGGTCAGGTGTGGGGCAAATACTGCGAGTGTGACGATTTCAACTGCCTGCGCTTCAAAGGGGCACTGTGCTCTGGTGAGTAGATATACTTCTTTCTGTCATGATAACTGTTTATTCGCAGTCTCATTGTTAGAGTTTTACCAACAATTAGAACAAAAGCACTGGCTGATAAGGGTTGGTTCATCCAAAGTACAAAAAACATATTTTCACTCTTACTTATGTGACCTTAGTTTGAGATTTCTGCTGTCATCATAAAAACAGTGCAGGCAAATTAAATTATTTGTCTTGCTTAAGTGATTAAAATATTATCTTTTTCCAGAAATGTTCTGGTTATGCTGAATGATCCACAGACTATCCAGTGAATAGTTTTGATGTGAACTACTCTCTTAAAAGTTCTTTATGTAAAAACTGTGAAGCAATTTACATGTATTAATCTTTTTTATTGCGTGAATGGGCTGTAATGCAACTTAAAAAATTAGACCTTCCCCGTCTTTCTCGCTTGCCTGTAACAGCCTGTGGACTGATTTCTAAGTGAAGGACTTGGGCTGGTTTTTCCCCAGAAATCCAGCAGATGTGACGTTTTTCCACATTCTCGAGTGCCTTGCTTCTCTCCCGCTAACATCAACAAATGACTCGCACTCACCACAACAAAAACTGTGCTAACTTATCCAACTAGAAACACCCTGCAAATATTAGCTCTCCAAGTCTGTTACCCACCAGGTTGGCTGGTGGCTAGCCGCCTAACCATGCCAGCAAATCACTGTTTCTGGCTACAGTACCTTTGTTTTTTGGGGGGTTGAGACGGCTAGCTCCCTCCGTCCATCACCACACATTTCACAACAAAACAGCAGCATGTTGCTCCCCTGCCACAGCACGTTACTCCAAGGCCATAGCATGACGCTCCTCAGACGCAGCTCGCTGAGCTTACCAGTGTTTAGTAAAAACGGTTGGTAAACAAAGTTGGCTGTTTGTGGGTCAGGTCGGGTTTGGGTGGTTGATTAACACATATTTTTTCGGGTCAAGTGGTGCACATTGGCTCTCATAAGTGGTTGGGTGGGTGCAGGTATTAAAAAACCCTGACCTGCATGTGAGCGTGCACTCGCAGAGTTGGGGTAAGGAGAGGGGGTGGGTGCTGAAGCACAGTGCAACACAACATTAGAGATCTTTTATGTTATTATGAGAAGTGTAACCGAGGAAAAAGACATCACCTGCAAGTCTTGCGCCACTGCTCGCTCACGCTGACGGAGTGTGAGCACATGGATGCACACTGACTGCAGCTCACTTAACAGCCACCGGTGTCACTGATGAGAAAGAATTTCTGATTCTTACATATAGAACCTTTAAATCTCATTTGTCATCGCTCTGAGCACCACATACTAGACTCCATTTACATCCACTGAATAAAGAAGCCGGAGATCGGCAACAGATATCTCAAAATCTGGGCACATAAAACCACAATTATCTGCATGGCTAGATACCACAAAAGGTAAATGACAAAATAGGATTTTTTTTCCCTTTACTTTATGTCAATGTTGGCAGGAAAGATGAGCTTGCCCTTTCCTTCCTTTTCCCTGCTCTGAGGGCTCAGCTGACCATGGAACATACTCTGCCTGTTTCTAGTCACTTTCAGTCTGTAAACAGACTTTTGACAGTTTACATGGTTTTCTGTTACATAGCTCAAAAGATCAAAAATCCACAGCTTTCCCAAAACTAATGTCCTATACTATATGGAATTCCCGGTTGCTTATAAAAGATGTGTAAATAATTGCATCGTTTAGCAGCTAAACATAAACAGTAATGTTTCAAATGACCGGTCCTCTGTGAGGCTTGTAAACTTGGCGTGTGTTCTCTATTAAAGGCTGGTCGGTGGACACACTCAATTACTGCTGCCGGAGTTTGATTGGTGTTCTTACCACTCTCAGCGGTGCGGAGTGGTGTGTTATCACTCCCTATTACAAGTCTGCACAGCTCATTGCACAGTTACTCAATCACAGTGATAAAACTTTAATAGGCTTTGTCATTAGGTAATTTAATGTAAAAGCAGTTTGGGCCTGTGATTGTAAGGAGAGGGAAGAAGAGCAAAAGCAGAATGGAAAAACTGCTCTTTTATCTTTCACATGCATTTAGCAGAGCAAACTTAAGCATTGCGTACCGAATCTGAATCAATATATAGAGTTACAAGAGACTCATGTTTAACATTTTATTGCATATAGTGATGTCACCGGGGTTATCTTGTTTTTTTGACTTGGACTTTTAACACAAAGGCTGTATTAGAAACTGGGCAAGTTGAGCTTGAGAGATAATTAATGAAAGTCCACTGGTGTATGCTTTTAACATAAAATCACAAGTAAAAAGTGCAATTTTTGCACAGTAATGGACTTTTGCTTTGTATAAACTGAACTGAGAAGGCCAATATTTTGACATGAAAGAATTACTCATCACAACATCTTATCAGCAGTTTCAATATAAAGGAATATCTTTGAGTTATTTTGACAATCCAAAGCTAAACAAAACCTGAATCACATACTGGGGGCCCCTTGTGGGAGGACCATGACCTAAGGATAAGATAGAGGGTCATGAGTGTGTTAGCAAGCTGAAATTATCCAGGAATATGACATGTTTATATCAACAAGGAAGAAGTTGGAGTCTTTCACAAAAGCAAGTTGTTTTTCTGAGACATCTATTAAGGCATTTAGTGATGACACCCAGGGCTTGGGTGCATACACTCACCTCGCCCACGCACTTACACACACAAGGCTGGAACTGGTGTAAGACAGTCCACAGAGCTCAATTTTGGAACCGCTAAGTTGCTGTGTCTCAGTACAGTCATGACGTCTTGTCTTCGAAGAACAAGCGTCCCTCGGCCCCAGCTCAATTGGAGCTACCGTGACCCAGAGCTCCATAAAGCTCCATCTCTGTGTATTTCTTCCTCTGCTGAGGGGCTGTGGGACCGGTGCAGGGCAGGAGTCAGCAAGCAAAGCCCCAGGGCCCATAAATATGAGGCAAAAGAGTACAGGGAAGTTTGCACTCCTCTGTTGGCAATTTGCCCAACCTCCTCTCTCTCCATTCCCACTTTCTTAATCCTGTTTCCTCTCCTCATCTAACTGTGTCTGTTTTACTGTTCTGTGTTTATCCCTGTTTTTGTCCTTTTATCATGCCCCCACCCACCCGTCCGTGTAAACCTTCTCTAAAGCCCAGGCATGTGATTAATGGGCAGGATTACTGTGCAGCCTCACAGAGAGAAGGGGATGATGTAAACCTAAAAACTCCCTTTTATGTGTGTGAATCAACTTTACAACTAATAAGGAAATAACAAGACAACTACTCACTCCTGTCAAGTTTAAGTGCTGTGCGCTGCAAATATTAACTGACAATGTAGTCCTACAATGTTTTTAACACCAGCAACATAAAAAATTGCAGATTGCTCCTCACATCTTAGCTGTTATCTTGTCGACAGTAAGAACAATTGCTCAGTGATAACATTATTTGTGACACAGTTAACCGTTAACTAATCAAAGAACTAGCATGTCTGATCCCATCCCTGCTATGAACACATTCTGAAAGCGAAACATGCAGTTGACAGGATGGTGACTGGGGAATTGTTTCCTTGAGTTTTCCTTGAGTTTACTACTCCGGATGATTTGTTTTGAGCTCTGGAATTAGGAACCCTTGAACCCTTTGTGATATTTCACCAGTCGCTCATTCAGTCTGACCCAGCTGGCCAGTGACTCACTCACTTTGCTCTTAGTCATCTATTGCCAAATCCTGTTTGGTTTCCTGCTAAGAACCTTGTTATCTAAGGGTCTCTGACTTTGTTTCTAAGGTGTGTCGATGTGGGGAGTCTCTGTAATCCAGAGAGAGAAGCTCGCCTCCTCATACTGTCAGCAGACGGTTGCGTCATTTTCACACTGTTGCTAGAAAGACATGGTTATTGTGCCCTCTACACTTGGGCAGAGTCACAGGAAGTGTTTGTGTCTGTGTATCTGTGTGTGTGTGTGCCTGCCTGTGAGGAGATAGGAAATCATTAGTCGTCGCTTTCAGAAAAGCATATTTCCTGCCTTTGTGTGGACTTGAATGATTAGGATGTGTAATGTCCGTTACCAAGTAAGATTACTTTTAAAAACAACGAGTTATGTTGTTACTAAGCATTGTTTTAGATTAGATATGTAAATGGTTATTTAAAACTAGAGCTCCACAACAAAACTTACTCACACTCTTAAATAAGTAACTCATTAAAGTACCTTTGCAGCACTACTTGAAAGGCAAATAATGTATGGCCGCTGCTTTCAGATGTTGATTTTTTTTTTTTTTTTTTTTTTTTTTTTTTTTTGATGCAAGGCGGTTTCTTTGTTGTGAAATAAACCTGTTAATCAGTTAAGTTAACCAAATAATGACAAATGAGCAACATTTTCATTACAAATAAGTAAAAAAACACCTTAGTAACACATTATACCTAACGCTAGTTACATAGGTGCAGATTCCACAAACTCGCTCACAGGTACACTTGCCCAAGCATGCTTTGGCTTTAAAAACACAGAGGTTAAGAGGAGAAACTCACAGACACAAACACACACACACACACACTCAGTGAATCATTGTGCAATTGTGTAATTTGTATCTTGTGGTCTGGCTTCCGGACTCCACCCATGAGATTACGGACACTGAGAAACATATTTCAATTCAAATGTTTTAAGATGGAATATTTGATCTGTATTATATGTTTAAATTAGAATTGAAAGAATATTTTGAAGGATTTTAACAGGATTATCTTTTTTTTTTTTGATTCTTACAGATCATGGGAAGTGTAACTGTGGGTTTTGCCAGTGTGATTCTGGATGGGAAGGAGAAAACTGTAACTGCACCACGCGCAAAGACACCTGCAGGACCAGCATGGGCGTGTGCAGCGGCCGTGGTAACTGTGAGTGTGGAGTGTGTCAGTGCACTCAGCCTGGTGCCTACGGAGCCACCTGTGAAAAATGCCCCACCTGTCCTGATTCCTGCACTATTAAAGAGTAAGTCCATCACCAAAGTGAACTGGGAGACATACATGAAAATGTAACTGATTTAACACAGGTGATTATGCAGAAAGTAAATTAAGTACACAAGTAAATGAATGCCAATTAGCAAGTGCGTCTGACAGATTATCGATCATCGCTTATCACAGGTTTAACAGCAACATGTTGTTATTAGCATGTTGTCTTCCTTGTCTGGCTAGATGCTGAAATGTTCATGTTTTAGACAGAAAAAAACAAACTGTTATGTCATTTCTGGACAAAAGCGTTGAACTGACTGATTCACAGATCACCTCACCAACTAAACGACTGACCTTGCCATCCTCAGACCCTGCTGCTAAATCTACAGCAAAGAATTTGAAGCCATCTGACGTGGCTGGTCGCTCTCTGCAGTGCAAACACTGCTCCACCATGATATTCCCACATTCCAGGATAATAACAAACTGCTCCCACACACACAAATGGTTTAACAAACTCAAGTGTGGTTTCATTCACTGCAGAAAAAGGGCCAATGGTCCGCAGATATGAGCACTTCACAGGTTCATCATGATAAAGCTATACTCTTAAGGTGTTTCTGTTCTTTTGTCCCTGCCTTGCATATCGAATCGAACCACACACTGCCACTTTAGAGTATCAGTGGTGTATAGACTGTGTACTATACAAAGGTAACCGAATGGGACTCTGCTTGCAGGGCGTGTGTCGAGTGTCAACACTTCCAGAGAGGACAGTACATGAAAGACGAGAGCTGCAATAAAATCTGCAGAAATGAAATTAAACTTGTGGATGAACTGGGTGAGAACCATTTCTAATCTCTTTGCTACGCACTGTGATCCTGACCTGTTGTGGTAATGTTTACTCTTGTTGTCCTGCTGCTGATTATATGAGCTGAGTGCTCTTGATTGCAGTTGAAGCTTTGATACATGCATTGTAGTTCAAAAGTATTATATGCTGATGAATATTATATGTTTTGTAAAGATTTATTATACCTTTAAATAATTTTATTATCCTGTTTCTTCTTCTTCTTACCACAGTTTTCCATGATAGCAATGCAGTGAACTGCTCCTACAAAGATGTGGAGGACTGCATTGTGCACTTCCAGTATTATGAAGATGATAGTGGCAAATCCATACTCTTTGTGGTAAAAGAGCCAGGTACTGTAAGAGTTTCTGTGCACGTATGAGACCTGTTTAACCTGCCAGATAACTGAGTATTATAATTTAGGTACATTATTAGGACAGAGCGGTGTGTTCTTGATTGCTATTTCAGTCTGTGTCTGGCGGGCTACAGCAGCAGAGGAACAGTGTGTTCATATGTGTGGACACATCATCAGCCAGTTAACCACAGTTGCACTCTGCCACGTACCACAGAAACTCAGATATGCGCTGTAGTAATGATAAACCACAACGCAGTGTCTGCTACTGGACTTCAACACAAGTGGATGCTTCACTTCATGAGTGTACTTCACAGCTTAACATACATGAAAACTGAACAATAGGAATTAAATCTTTTTCTCTCTCACCCCTCCCTTCCTGTCTCTGTCTCTCGTCTCTCAGAGTGCCCTGAGGGTCCTGACACCTTGGTGGTGCTCATGGCGGTGGCCGGAGCCATTCTGTTACTGGGCCTGGTTGGCCTGCTCATTTGGAAACTGCTGGTCACCATCCACGACCGCAGAGAGTTTGCCAGGTTTGAGGAGGAAAGAGCCAAAGCCAAATGGGATACGGTGAGAAGTTAATTATATCACTGACAGCATACATTAACAGGCTCTCATTCTGGGATCAATGGAGCACTGCAAAATACAGTAATAGAATATGGCTGCCCTCTAAAGGTGAATGTCAAAACTGTACTTTAAAAAAGTTGAATATCAGTGTGAGATTGAATGAAATAATAGTACCTCGTTTTTCATTTCTCAGGCTAACAATCCTCTGTATAAAGGAGCCACGTCTACCTTCACCAACGTAGCATACCGAGGCACCTAAAGACTGAACACAGTGAGAAAAACTCAGGGGTCAAAAAACAGAGAAGGAATGTAGCAACACAGAAATGGATGGGAAGAAGATCCTTTACACTGTCACGTGGCCGGCTACTGAGTAGTAGTTATTGCTGTCAACAACATAATGTAAGAATTGTACATATTGTAAACAAAACTGTTCATGTGAGTCACAGATGGTTGCCTTCTTTTAGGCTTTCAGCTAAATTCGTACTTTACTCTATGTCGTGTCTGTAGCGTTCTCTAATGCAATCAGATACAGTAGGAGTTCATTAACATAAGGAAAACTCATTCACATTAAGGGAAGCTGCTTCTGTGTGAAAGCCTGTAACTTTTGTAATCTATCAGACAAGCTCTTTTACCACTTCAATATTTGTTGTTGAAGATATTTTCTATTTAAATTTTTTGCTCATGTTTTAAAATAGGAATCACCATGACCCGGTGGTAATAATAAATTGGTATAGAAAATATTTGAATGAATGGACTTTTGAAGTCATCTTCATTGTCTACGACCGTATTTAATATATAATTTACACCTAAGCCTTGTTTTAAGAGTGCCGCCTTTTTCATTCCCTTTTCATTTGACTGAAAAGAATGAACCACAGTTTATCGGTATACATGAAATGTGTACTATAGACATTTAATAACTTATTAAAACAAGCTTGAAACATAATCATGTACAATTCTGTTTCGTTTCCCTTTTTGTGGGGCAAAATACCATTTGTAATAATTTTGACAAGAATGTAATAATCTGTTGAGCAGTTGAAAAAAGAAGTAAGATGCATTAACTGCAGCCTTTAGGCTGACTTGGTTTACAATATTGTTTATTGTATAATGTTTTTGAAATGCATACCAGCAATGGCAACTTTATAATCGGTGTGATTGCTATATTTTTTCATCCCTGCATTATTACCTGTTTTTGTGTTTGTTGAGCTTTTTTTTATTGTTTTTTTTGAATTGTATGAAAAAACAGCGATCTGTTTTACTTTTGCCAAAGTGTAAATTGCTGTAATTTGTTTCAATGTTCTACTGACCAGCACCGTGTTACACTGAAATGCCAGATCCTTTATTTGTGTATGTGAGCAGATTTTATTGCACATCAAATTATATTGGCCATAATGCCCTGTAATTGTTAATAACGAACTTGCTCTTTTGCAACCTCTATATAGGAGATAAGAGTGTGATGTGAGGTGTATTTTGGTTGCACATCTCTGATTCTGTCTCAGGACATGGCCTGCAAACTCACTGCTTACTTTTCTGTATTTGCACAGTTTTTTTTTTTTTTAAAGACGCTCTGGTTTTACCTCTAGTTTGTTAAACAGAGGAAATGCATAAAGATTTATCTCACCCGACTTCACCAACTTTTGTGTGATACTTGACATTTGGGTTTCTTTTAACAAAACTGCTTTATTTAGATCAGACTTACAAAAGCCCAAACAACCAGGTTATTTGTAATTCATATTTCAGATCCAAAGCAATAACATCACAATAAATACCACTTGTTAAAAAAAATTCCTCCTAATGACCATTAAACAATAGAGACCGAAGCCGAAGTATCAAAATTTAACAGAGTTTGTTTTCAACAGAGTTTTTTTTAACACACAGGATGAGGTTACAAAGAAAAAGGCTCCCAGAGGAACACTTATAACAGAGTTTTATACACCTCGAGTGGGCGTTGCAGTTCTTTTCTTAATCTATCAAAATACAGACTTACTGATAACGTCATGTCTGTTTTCAATTCTCCTGTCCAGGAGCCATCTTGCCCAACTGACCCCCAAATGACAACTCTCACCCTGTCTCCGACAAATTTTAATTTCTACATCTTCCTCTTTACAAATAAGATGCTGAACTTCCTTTAACCGTAGCTGATGATTCTGCTGATGTTGCAGAGTTGCAGTACAAGACAGAAACAATTCATCATGATCTAGATATAATAGTAACACTCAGACACAGTGTAATCATCAGATTTTTATAACACCTTTCATGCACTGTGTGATTTCTGTGAGAAGCTGACTGTTTCACTCTGCCTCTGGGCTTCATTCATACATACAGCAGGTTATTACACAAAGCACAGTGAGATATATTTTCAAAATTCCTACATCCCTGCAGGGGTATGGAGAGATGCGTCTCACACTCACAAAACACTGCGCAGAAACTATTGCCTGTCCACAGTCACACAAAATTAGATAATAACATAGTAGATAGATAGTAACATTGAAATAAATACATCAAATACTGTTATTTTAAAATCAAAATTGCAGAAATGAATGTGGGCACACATCCTGTCACCGTACACAGTATCATTATTGCCTGCTGCATACAGATCAAATTTTCAAAGTTGTTACGTCATCTGTTTGTTCTTGTTTTCTTCTCTTGTGTCTAATCTGATACAGATTGTGACACAACTTTGCACTTTATGTCACATCCTACCACATATTTCTGTCACCACATCCTATTCACATAGCCTGACAGTTCGATTAATGTGTGCATTGTTGGTAATTCAGTTCTATATGGTAATAAAATAACAGTTCTGTCAACATCAGTTTCCCTAGTACAACAATTACATGGAAACCGTTACCTGGTACTGCTTATCTGGTTATCTATGCATCAAGTACACCTAGTATTTTCTAAACGTGCATCATTTGTAAGCTGTTGGATTACTGGTATCAGCATTACCAGGAAAAGGCTGTAACCTCTCTAACCTCTTGACTTCATCACAAGAATAAAATGAGATATGTGTATGTGACGGACTCTCTCCCTTCCTTCCTTCCTTCCTTCCTTCCTTCCTTCCTTCCTTCCTTCTTTTGTTCCCCTGAAGATAAATTTGCAGTTGCCTTTAATGCTATGCATTTTCGAGAGTCACACTTAGCCATTATGTCAGCTCTCTGTCAAAGCATTTATCAATAAACCTTGAAAGGTGTGAAGTTATAAAGCAGTTGCTGTAGGCTATGTTCAAAGACTTGCAGAGTGCAAGTAAATAGCTAATATACTAGGGTGGAACCTCTGCATTTAAGGATCAGAAAACTGATAAATATAGGAGGGAAAAATTGTTGTTTTTTGGTTTGTTCGTTAGGATTGGGAAATCTTTAGAGCATGTAAACTCAATTTTATGAGTTCAATGTTGAGTTGTGCAACTTCCCAGAATTCTCATCATGCAGTGGGTCTTAGCAAAGATAATCCTGAGATATGTCTCCCTCTAGTGTATAAACACTGCACCTGTCGACTACTGCAGCACAGCTGAAAAGTTGCAGACCCAAATTCTTGTGCAGATAAATTTATTGTGAAACGATTTATTGCTCAGTGTACAGAGCTGGATGGCAGGCAAGCTTTGAGTTATCAGTGGAGTTATTATTATTATGTCACCTCCTTGACATCTGGACCAAAAATCATGTCTCCTTCACGTGTTTCATATAAGCTCCCTGATGTGAAGATCGCATATAATTATGTCTACGCCAGTGTACTAATATGACTTATGATGCAGCCACTGAGAAAGAGGAGCAGTTAATTGTTTTGTTTGGCATCGAGGCGTCTGAAGGAAGATACAACTGTAGAGAGAAAAAAATGTGACTCAAACTATAACAAAGTGGCAACATGTCAATAGAGAAGACTTAATGTCAAATATAATTCGGTAAAATTAAAAAAAAAAAAAAAAAACCCACTTAGGGCGTTGCATCTATTCCCTGCAACTTTGTTACCAGAAAAACCCAACTTTGTATTACTAGTTCCGACACTACTTGAACGCAGCACGATCAGATGCACGGCCCCTCTTCCGTTGCGTCAGTTCCAGCATGGCGGCGCCCCATGCCGTGGTCGGGGTGGAGGGAGACAGCAGTGAATCGGGGCTTATTTTATCAGATTCATCCACCGGAGACGTGAAGCGACCTCAGTTCGGGACACGTTTCCTCACAGACCCGCGGCAGGTCTTCCAGCACAACGCCTGGTCGGTAACTTACACCAGAAACCCGAGAGAGTAGACAGATGCTGGTGTGCATCTCTGTGACAGTCAGTATCTGCTGACAGGGAAAATATCATTTTAACAAATCATTCTATTTTGTGGATGGTATTTTGCTGAATAAGGAGATTTAACAGCATTAATTTTGCATTAAAGTCATTGACTGGTTGTTTATTTGGGGCCACATTTGGATATTTTCATGTAATGGGCATGATGTTGTGGCCTTTTTTTTAATTATTGTATCAGATCTGGTCACATGAAACCTTCATCTTGGGATTTGTCAGGTGTTTTCTGTGCTGTCATTCACCACATCATTTCACCCAGACTGGGTAATAATGAATTGTTGTCAACAGGGACAATGTGGAGTGGACCGAGGAGCAAGAAGCAGCTGCCAAGAAGAAAGTGCTAGAAAACAGTCAGCCGCTGCCTGCAGAGAAACAAGGTTGCACTGCAGAGACACACGAACCACACAGTGATACTGGCAGGACCACAAACATAAACTGCTAATAAGGAGCGAAGTGTTCTCTAGTTTTGTGTTTAATTTGTGCGCAAATAACTGCAATGAAGTTGATGGCTACAACTTGAAATTGACTGTTATTAATCCTATGCTTTGCTTATTATGCATAGTGTTTGATTATTTTTTTAAGATGTGCTATTTTATCACTTTAACACTGACTCTACTGCCTTACTTCATCTTGCAGAGGACTATGACTGCCGGGCCAATGAGTACTGGAATGATTTCTACACAATACATGAAAATCGCTTCTTCAAAGACCGTCACTGGCTCTTCACAGAGTTCCCAGAGTTGGCCCCACAGTGCGGCCTTAACCACGAATCCCATCCTGAAGTCTCCGGCACAGATGACCGACAAAGCGGGGACGCTGCGGCTCTGCCTCACGCCGATGGTGACTTCCCCGGCTCCTCTGCCACGTATCGCATTCTGGAGGTGAGAGATTCGTTTGAAAGCAAGTTAGAGAAACTTAAACACGTTTAATACACATGTAATGACTAATATGTTTATTTGCAATCTGTTAGTTCATTGATCTGCTGTTTTATTTTAAAAGTGATTCTAAGGATTGTGCAGCCTTGGCAGAGGAGTGCGTTTTGCAGAAAGCCGATTTTTTGTTATTCTCTCTGCTGTATGCATTCGTCACTCGCTACAAACTGAATAAATGATATATGAATTGACGTCCACAGGTTGGCTGTGGTGTGGGCAACACAGTGTTTCCAATCCTGAAGACCAACAAGTAGGTGCAGGCAGGATATTTACACCTCAAGACCTCAGACAATGTTAATAAATACTGTTAAATACTGTTCTCTGCGCCCTTAAAACTTTCATTTCAACGTTGTTTCATGCAGTGACCCGGGACTCTTTGTGTACTGCTGTGATTTCTCTAGCACTGCTGTGGAGTTAGTCAAGGTGAGATGATGGTGATGATGAAAGGATGCGTTGATAGATGTATTCACCTCTATAGTTGTGGCTTAACTGATGAATTAACATTGCCGTCATGTCATCAGACTAATCCAGAGTACGACCCTGGGCGCTGCTTCGCCTTTGTTCACGACTTGAGTGATGAGGAAGCCAATTACCCCGTCCCAGATGGAAGCCTTGATGTTATAGTGCTAATCTTTGTGCTATCAGCGTTGCATCCTGACAAGTATGAACTTCTTTCTTTGTCTTCCTACCTCTTTGGTTTCCTCTCAGTGTGAGTCATTAAATGTTGCACTGCTTGTCTTTAAAAGTTTCACCTCTGTCTCAGGATGCAGGCATCCATCAGTAGATTAGCGCGGCTGCTGAAGCCCGGGGGAGTGATGCTGCTCAGGGACTACGGACGCTACGATATGGCACAGCTGCGCTTCAAGAAGGGTGAGTCCTGCACGGCTACAGTCCACATAGTCCATACAGCTGTAGATTCAGAAGGGTCCATTATTCATGAGCTGCTACGAGCCTTGAAGATGTGTGTCGCTTTTCAAGTAACACTGTTTCATAATTGACCGTTGCGTTAGGTCACGCAGCAGTTTTCTGTGTCTGACTGAACAAAGAATATTATGGACCACTTGATAGTTATAATAAGTCTGTGTACACAGGACTTGTCAGGCTACAACATTAATGAATAAATGTTTTTTCAACGTCTGTAATTAGTTGTATAATTTTAGGTTTCTTATATCTCTGTTCTTCTCTTAGGAAGGTGTCTGTCAGAAAACTTTTACGTCCGTGGTGATGGAACAAGAGTATATTTCTTTACTCAAGGTAAAAAATAAAAACTTCTTGTGATTATTTGATGTTTGTTAGTTTAAAAAAAAAAAAATATATGTATATGATCATATTTCTGTGCTTCTTTTCCTTTCAGATGAGCTCCATGAGATGTTCACGGAGGCAGGACTTGAGAAAGTGCAGAACCTCGTGGATCGAAGGCTACAGGTGAACAGAGGGAAACAGCTCACCATGTACAGGGTGTGGATCCAGTGCAAGTACCGCAAAGCTCTCGTTCAGCCACCTGAGACGCAGGGCTGAGCCCACCTGGCTTAACCGTCAATCACAACTGAAACCAAGTGCTGAAATGAAGGCGGTGCTGTCTTTTTTTTTTTTTTTTTTACTGAGGATGTAATGAAAATGAGAAGCTCTATTGTGATTGTGATAAAGGGGATGCAACTGGATAGCGACATACTGTAAAGGCCTTACACTATCCCAGCTGCCATAACATTGACGGACTTGCTCTGTGGCTGTGGTGTTCTTGATGGTATCGCAATCCGAGCTACGGGAGTGATGATTTCTCATTTTCTGACAGTGAGTTCAGTAATCTGAGAAAGGGCTTGGTTACACATGTATTAATGTTTCTATTCACCCGGATGCTGTTTTTAAAATGACGTGATGTTTTGAAATAAATGGCATGATTTTTAAGAGAACTTCATGACCTTTTTGTACATGTAAAATGAATAAAGATATAAACTGTATGAAGTATTTCACTCTGGTATTTCAAAGCTGAGTTCAGAAGTGTTTAACAAAGGACTCGTTTCATGATACTGGCCCTAATTTTACTTTATTTTCCGTGACAGACTCTTGAATAGTTAAAGCCCTATTAATGCTTGAATGGCTACTTTGAAAAAAGAAAAAAAAAGCATTCATTTAGCAATTTATTGACATTATGTAAGTACAGTATGTGGGTGTGAACATCATGGGAATGGCAACTTTTCGATGAAGTGATTATTTGGGTGGTTGTGTGGGTGGGCGCTGTTAAATTGTATTGTGTACAGAGGGATTTGCCATTGGTCCAGACGAGATTTGGGGCAGGCGTGGACTGAACGAAGGTGAAAATACTTGAACAATCTCACGAGAAAATATGAGATTTTACTGATTATTGTTTACATTGCAAAAACATGAGAACCGAACCGAATCGATCCGGATTCAACTGAAACGCTTTGCAACAGCCACAACTTCCGAAACAGATCGGTTTCTCTCCCTGCGGCGAGGAAGACGACTGGAGACGAACTTTGTTTTGATCGAGCTGAAAGCCAGGACCCGAAAATCATCTCACCACCGGGGGAGAAAAAGATAGGGGGGGATAACTAACGCCAGTTTAAAGACATCATTTATACCTGGTGAAAAACGGAGAATCTCGAGGGTCGCCATTGTGTGGAAACGAGATACCCGACACAGGCACCGTGTGGTCCTCGGAGAGATGGATGTGATGGGGATCCCCGCCTAAGGAGCACAGAAAGGCGGGTTTTGGGATACCCGGAGTTGTCGAGGCCTCCGAGGGAATCCTCCGTCGTCTGGCTTGAGCTCACTGCGCGCTCCCGTGTCCCGATCGTGAACAATCAGCACGCGAGGGACGAGGCTGTGGATGCGGCCTAGCCTGGGAGGGTCTGCCAAGCACCGGGGGGAAACAACGGGGACGGTTTCAGGGTTAACAACTGGCCCTCCGGAGGACCGAGAAAATATTTAATTACAGTAAGTATCTCGTTAGGTTGTCGAACAACACAATTGATGTGGACGGGTCTCTTGTCGCGTCGTAGCACGAACACCTGACAACACAGAACCGAGAAGATGCTTCTTTTTGACAGACGAGTTAACTGTTAACGTTAGCCTGTTGGGCTACCTAACGCCAGCTATCTTTAGTGTGTTTATAAAACAATTTATTGATGAAGACACTAGTTGTGATTATGTTTTGTTTATCCCGACCCGTTATCTAATCAACATTTGTCTGCTGCGTGGGTACGTAATGTGACAAAAATCAAATTTAATGTTAGCTACTAGTTAACGTTACCAGTTAGCTCTTGGGTCGCAATGCTAGCTAAGTGATGGCCAACATCCGTGGGCTTGTTAGCTCATTTATCCAGTGTTAGCTAGCTGCCTCGCAGATCATTCACTGATGTTTCACATCTTTTAACAGGTCTGCTGGCCACTATAATGTTAAACTCCATTCTTGAATAAATCTTGAATATCCTTAAATGGACACGGATGCTGCAGGTTACACTATTCATTTAATGTATGCAAGCCATAGATAACGTTAACACAGACATAGCAGTCAGTGTTGGGCGTGTAACTTAAACGTTAACCTTTGCACAAGCTAGCAAGCTGGGCATTTATTGTCTATTTGGCCTTTTCCATTGCTGTGAGTACACTTGGCAGTCCCTCCATTAGTGACCTTTCATAACTCTAGCGCCATGTAACTTAGGCCCATAATGCCAGGGCGTTATCACATGATGCTATAATTTTCCAGGCAGTGACTCTACACATCTGGCCTACGTCTTTGATGCATATTTAATATCCCTTATTGACTGTATTTCTTTGCCAGACTGTACATTTTAGGGCTGTGAGTATTTTACTGAGTACTCAAGTTGTATGGCTGATGCTTGCTGAACACACACGATAGTGGAAAACATTATTGTCAGGCTTATTGATGACTCAGAACAGGAATTTTCCACATCCATATAGCTAAAAACAGCCATGACTCATCACAACCAATGCCTTTTGAAACAGTGATCTGTCACTCCCACTTGAATATACCAGACCCCACAACGCCTTCCTTAATCTGTGCTCTTGTCTCTGCAGCCATGATGGAAGAATTGCATAGCCTGGACCCCCGGCGGCAGGAGCTGTTGGAGGCTCGCTTCACTGGGGTCGGCGTGGCTAAGGTTTGTGTTACAGGAGATGTCGCCGAGGTGCAGCAAAGAAACTCCCCTGTCAAAGCGCTTATAATCACAGATTCTCTTGATTACACATATTTTGTGAATGTCTTCCTTTCTTTGTCTTACTCTGCCTCAGTGTCATTCTGCTGTTTGGCCTGGACAAGCTTGGCCCCACTCCTTGTCTTTGTCTCTGGAGAAGGTTGATCTGTGTCTGTGTTTTTTGGCTGGTGTGATATGGCATCTCTCCCTGGCTCATGATGTAGTGGCTGTATATGCAAGTGGCGATGTCTGCCAAAAAGGCCACAGACGGGACAGGGGTGGTAGGGGGGAGGAGGAGTAAAGGCAGAGGAGGAATACAGAAATAGTTCTTGACCAGGTGTGAGTGGAGGCAGCATTTAGCCTTCCATCCTCTTGCTTGCTACATGGATGGAGCTGTCTTTGCGGAAGGTGATCTTGGAACAGTTGGGGAGTGAGAGTCAGCGCCAGGAGTGGGCCCTGTGCCAGCCATAGGCAGAGCTGAGCCCAGAGCATGGCATGGCTGCTGCTGCAGAGAAAATGGCGGCTCCCGCTAAGGCATCATGCCACAGCCACCCTGTATGACAAGAGATGGTATGTGTGTGTGTGTGTGGAGTGGGGGGGGCAGAGTGAGAGAGAGAAGTGTGTCAACAAATGGCTGTGAAGAAATATGGGTTGGTGGTCTAAAAGCCCTTTAGTGTCACAGAGCAGCTTAAGAGTTTTTTTTTCTTGACCTTGAGCAGCCCCGTGGCAGTGCTGCTCTTTCTGTCATCACTGAGTTGGCAAAAAGAAAGGCAAATTGTTATCTTTTGAGGACAAAGAGCCAGCACACCTTTTTGGTTATAGAACAGAGAAGGGCCTACTCAAATTGTTGGAAAGTGCGTTTCCTTTTGAAGAAGTCTGATCAAACAACCAAGATTTTTAGGGGTGGGGTGGAGCGGGGGCTGTCATTCTTAGATCAAGCAAGGCATCTTTCACCGGCTTTCTCCAGAGAGGAAGAGAGGGGGTGGTGGTAGGGGGGTGGAGGGGAGGGGAGGGGGGGGAAGAGAACAGTTAAGACCATGGTGAACAGGAGAAAAATGGATGACATTATCTAAAGGTGACAGACAGAGGGAGGAATACATCCCCAGCAGCATGCCTAATGTTCAGCCATTTTAGGAGGGTTCAGTGAGAGAGCTCCAGTGTGCTCTGAATGACTAAGTACCTCTCCCCCTGATTGGACAGTGCCTGCTGAATTCTGATGTGATTCATTTGAGTGACAGGCATCACCTAGGGAACCATTAGGACTGATGCAAGGTCTAGATTCAGTGGGAAGTTAATGGTTATGGTATTTAGCCAAACCTCCACATCTCTTCCCTCAGTTTCTCTCCTATTGTATTCTGTGTTGTCTAACTCTCTGTGCACGCTCTCTCATAAGTGCATGCATACGCAACGAGTACACTGTACGTGCACGCATTTTGCAGATGTCTGTCTACATACATGTATAACTCTTTTGCACATCTTTGTATTTAAACACTCCTTGTTTTTTCTATGTTTATGTATTCTTAACTTGTCTTAACAGGGCTCGGGTCAGAATCAGAATGAGTCATCCAATCAGAGTCTATGCAGCGTGGGTTCACTCAGTGACAAAGAACTAGAGGTTAGTCGCTGTCACATGTCAACAGGATTTTTTTTCTTTCTTCATGCCAACCATCTCACTGTGTTATCTCATTATACATGCGGTTGACTCTCGCTACTCTCCCGACAGACTCCTGAGAAAAAGGCAAACGAGCAGAGAGTAAGAAAGCGGAAAGCAGACCATTTTGACAGCAGCCAAGGTGAGACCGTCCCTCACGCTATGATCCTCTCATCATGTATCCCAAATATTTGCCTGCCTCCTAAATCCCTTCCTCTTTCTTCTCTCTCTTCCAGGCAAAGCAGGCACAAGGGGACTTAAAATTAGCGATTATTTCGAGGTGAGTGGCAGAAAACGGATCCGCCAGTAATATCTTCTAAAAAAGATCGGTTCAGTATTGAGTGCATAACTTTTCATTCTTTCTTTCTAACTCCCCCCCTCCCCCTCCCCTTTTTTTTTAACCATCTTTTAGTCTTTCCATTGAACTGCTTTCCTCATCTTCTCTCTTTACATGTCTGTCAGTTTGCGGGAGGTAGCGGTCCTGGTACCAGCCCTGCAAGGGGGATTCCACCAGTGGTCCGCTCTTCCCCACAACACTCCCTCTCCAACCCCCCTGTCACGGTGAGCATGTCTGCTCTACGGTCCGTCTCGTTGCACTTTTAACACCCTTTCCTTCCGTTCTTTCTTCCACGCTTGTTATTAACATCGGTAGATCAAGTCTGTTTACGGATGGGGGGAGAATCTGATCTGATCTGTGGATTCTGTTTTTACTTCAGTCAAGTGTGTTTAAGTCTATCATGTTTGAGCTGAAACCAAGGAAAGCAGTAATGAAGAGTAACGTAGAAATGTGATGTACTGATTATAAATGCAAATGTACACATACACATACAAACTGGCAGTTAAATGATAAAAGAAGTGACCACAGACATTGAATAATGGATGAACCTGTTGCACACACCTGGTGCTCCATTCTCTTTTTTTTTAAATGGAGGCCTTCCACCTTTTCAAGTGAAATGAATCGCTCACTGATAGTTCATTTGCAGTTGCTGGTCATCGTTTTCATGCTAATTTCATTTCATGTAAGGTTTTTTTTTTTTAATTGGACGAATGTTTCTGCTTCCCAGGTGCAGCAGGGAAGCCCTTCCTCCATCAGCTCGGCCAACACAGAGCACTCGTCCTGTTCACTGAAGCCTATTTCTCTTCACCTGCTCCACAAAGCCACACAGGTACTTAGCGTGCTATCATGGCCGGCTGACCGTTTATCTGCATCATAATTCTGAAGGCAGTTAAAATAGTTGATAAAGAAACCAATAAATCACAGGAATCATCTAGAAGAGATTGTTAGATGGGACTACGTCTTGCACTACATTTGATGCAAAATGATCCACCATTAACAAAAGCACTGTTTTTTTTTTTTTTTGCTCACTTGTACCCTGTAGTCTGACCTTACTATAGAGAAACTAACAGCATTGGAGAACAACAAGAACTCTGACCTGGAGAAGAAGGAGGGACGAATAGACGATTTGCTGCGGGTACTAATCTCATTACATTTCATCCCTGCTACTCTGCTAGCCATTCTGAACGGTTTTGAAATGTTCTCTGTTTTTTTTGGTTTTTCAATCAAGGCATGTTAGAGTTGACACATTTCTTCTGTCTGCACATGTACAAACAAGTTTAAAATTTTGTTAATTTTCTCTTTACTTTGCCTGTTTGTTTGTTTTCCGTTCCAGGCAAACTGTGATCTGAGGAGACAGATTGATGAACAGCAGAGAATGCTGGAGCGATACAAGGAACGCTTGAACAAGTGTGTGACCATGTCCAAGAAGCTACTGATTGAAAAGGTACGTTCTTCTAATAGCGCTATGAAATAAAGGATCTGAAAGTGTGTGCTTCATGCTGGGTTTCTAACATCGGTACATTTTGGAAGCACCTGGTTTTATCCACTAGGAAGCAACAACTCTGGTTTGATGCCTGTATTTCTCTGCTCTTCCTCCAGTCCAAACAGGAGAAGATGGCGTGCCGGGATAAAAGCATGCAGGACAGGCTTAGACTGGGTCACTTTACTACAGTGAGACATGGTGCGTCTTTCACTGAGCAGTGGACGGATGGATATGCCTTCCAAAACCTTATCAAGTAAGGATCTCGATGTTTTATCTTAAAGCTTCTCCTCTTGACACTTTCTCCTTGTTACAGCTGTGCTAGATCAAGAGGTGAAATCAGACTAATCGAAAACAACAACACGTGTTTATAGTAATTTAAAAGGAATGATCTATGTTAAAGATGCACCGATCGAAACTGGTTGTTTTTTTTAGCTGATCAGCCGTGACCGATGACCAGCCGATCGGTCTCATATAATCTGATTTTATGCCGGTCAAACTTACACACGTGCTACATGATGATTCATGTTGCGCGCACAGCAGCACAGCAGCACAGTCACACACACACACGCAACATGTATGTCGTAAACAGAGCGGCACAGACAGTGTGCGTGCGTGTGTGTGTGTGTGTCACAGTGACACACACACACACACAACATGCTTGTTGCACACACAGTGGCAGCTGCAGCACAAACAGTACAGCCACACACACACACACACACACATCGTCGGTGTGACAGTTCTTCAGCGTCAGTGAAGAAGACACAAAGCTCACAATTTGTAATATCTGTAAGTCCAAAGTAAGCTGGAGGAGGAGGAACAACCTTGAAAACATTTGGAACAACTAACTTAATCAGACACTTAGAAAACCATCACCCCCGGTGAACATGTTCAGTTTCAAGAAGCTAACAAAGGCAAAGCAGATCAAGCTTTTTAAATAGTTTTATAGGAACATACAATTGAATTTCAATTTTCCATTAAAGAAAAGTTACAAAAATGTTTGCGTATGCTTTCAATTATAGTTCTTAGAAAGGAAGAAAGAAAGAAAATCTTTCTGTCTTATTAAATTCTCAAAGAAAGAAAATTGGAATCGGCAGGTCAGACTTCAAAAAATTGGAATCGGCCAAGAAAATTGCAGTCGGTGCATCTAAGATATGAAATGAAGTAAAAACCGGCTTTAATTATGTTTTGAGCATTTTATATTTTTATTATGTTCTTGAAAATAGAGAGATGACAGGAAATCAGGGAAGAGAGAGATGAGGAATGACATGCGACAACACTAAATCTTCAAATCTTAGCTTAGCTTAGCTTTATCTTAGCTTTACACAGGTTATACCATGACATTGTACACCTTTTCATTTGCATTGTACACAAAGTTTTACACATGCAACTGAGCCCATTCACCATAGAAGAGATAAGAGCAAGTTCTTAACCAGGTAGCCAGAGAGTTTACAGATCATACAAGACAAGATGAAACATTTGGTCTGTATGTGATTGCAACGTGCCATCTCTCTCCAGACAACAAGAAAGGATCAACTCACAGCGAGAGGACATTGAAAGGCAGAGGAAGCTGCTGGCCAAGCGTAAGCCGCCCTCCATGGCCCAGACTCCACCGCCAAGTCTGGAGCAAAACAAACGCAAAAGCAAGACCAATGGAGCAGAGAGTGAAACGTACGTTGTTGTTGTTTTTGTTTATTTATTTATTTATTTATTTTCTCTGGTGTGCGTATTTGAAGTTGTGCTCAGGTTGGTTCTGTATTCTTGCAGGTTAACACAGGCGGAGTACCACGAGCAAGAGGAAATCTTTAAGTTAAGATTAGGTCATCTTAAGAAGGTAACTTCTAATGTATATGTGAAAAATTTAAAGTGACAACATGCTTATTATGATCTTTTTCTCTGTTTTTTTAGTTGTATTGGTAAGTGCACAGCATTTGACATTTACCTTGTTGTCTTTTGCAGGAGGAGGCTGAGATCCAGGCGGAGCTGGAAAGGTTGGAGCGAGTGCGAAACCTGCACATTCGTGAGCTGAAAAGGATCCACAATGAGGATAATTCCCAGTATGATTTCTTCTTCTATGGTCTTTTTTCTAGTCAGTCTGTACCAATACGTCCCTATGCTCTGTCCAAACACACAACTTGAACCGTTTCTCACCCTGTGCAGATTCAAAGATCACCCTACGCTAAATGACCGATACCTGCTACTTCATTTACTTGGACGGGGAGGTTTCAGTGAAGTTTACAAGGTGAGAGCGACTTCATTTTTTCCCTGTTAAGACACCTTCCCAAGAGTGTTAAGAGAAGAGTCAGTCTGTATTTTACCTTCCATTCTTCTTACATTTCTGATAGTTTACACTCTATAAAGACATTGCAATGTTTCTGTCACTGAAAGAATGTAAACCATGGCCTTTCTGTGAGTCAGGCAGTGTTAGAATTCAGTTACAAACTAATAAATGAGATACAACGTTATAAACACACTCACAGTTTGGTGCAGCCTCGGAATATATTAAAAGTGTCAGATATGTTGATTCAAATCTGCTGAGATAGTTACACTGTTGAAAAACGAACTTATTTATATTCCGAAAGCGACTGCAGCGACTGAGCAGAGCATACTTTGGAAAATATTCGAGGATGTGCGTTTCATTACATTACACTATGTTGACATCATCAACATTTTGGAGTAAATAATTGTGCCAGACTTTCAGAGGTCTTTCCAAGAATCTGCTGTCATCACTTTAAAAAAAAAAATGACGAATGAACGCAGCAGTTTAACGTGAAGCGAGTTTCACTGCAGTTTAAACTTTAAGTATTGCCAAATGCAGTTCCTAACTAATAGGAGATCTTTTATTTTCCAGGCCTTTGACTTAACAGAGCAGAGGTATGCTGCAGTCAAAATCCACCAGCTAAACAAAAACTGGAGGGATGAGAAGAAGGAGAATTATCACAAGTGAGTGTTGACTATGATTGATGTTCTGTTCCAGTTCATGAACTCATCAGATTCAGTGTATCCACATTTAAAGTCAGTGGTATAATTGTTGGTCTTTTGTTTCAGACATGCATGCAGAGAATATAGAATCCATAAAGAGCTGGACCACCCACGAATAGTTAAACTCTATGACTACTTTTCGCTCGACACTGACTCGTAAGTCATTTCCTTTCAAACAAATGTGTTCCTATTTAAAAAAAGATGCTCACAACTACGCAGATTGTGTTCATTTTTAACCAGTGATTTATCAACATGATGATTCTCACACTTTTGTAATATACCTCTTCCTTGGTTTCGGAGCAGGTTCTGCACAGTCCTGGAGTACTGCGAGGGCAACGACTTAGACTTCTACCTGAAGCAGCACAAGCTTATGTCAGAGAAGGAGGGTCGCTCCATCATCATGCAGATCGTCAACGCCCTCAAGTACCTCAACGAGATCAGACCACCCATTATCCACTACGACCTTAAACCCGGTGGGTCTTACATTCTTGAAAGCTTGCGTGGTGTTGTTTAAATCTCCATGGCAACGTTCTACTTCAAATGAATTTTATCAGTACTTTCAGCTAAATTAACCACATGAGACACTGCTGCACCTACTTTCTCTCTGGTTCTCACACGGTGCCCAGCAAGCAGCTCAGGGCCAGACACTCTTACAGTCCATCCACCCAACATTTTGATTATTAGAGACTGTAGTTATGATTTGGTCATTATGACTGATCAAACCAAGTTGGAATGAGTCTATTGAAGTCTGGCCCAGTCTGTACTATGCTGACTTTTCTTTTTTTTGTGTGTGTGTGTGTGTAACTAAATCCTCCCCTCACTCTCTTAAGGTAACATCCTCCTGGTGAACGGCACGGCCTGCGGGGAGATCAAGATCACAGACTTCGGCCTGTCGAAGATCATGGATGATGACAGCTACAACTCAGTGGACGGGATGGAGCTCACGTCACAGGGAGCAGGGACATACTGGTAAGATTTACACTGTAAGATGACACCCTGCCGCAGGGGTGCCATCATCTGTGATATAATAAATAGTGCTGTTTATTTTTAACCACTGAGCCTTGGTTCCAAGGGATAAATTTACTTCTGCTAGTCAGGGCTGAGATATTTCTGAGTGCTTTCCCGAACCGAAGTGCATTAGGATGTAAAAGTGATCGTTTTTCCTGCGTTAGAGGCGTTTTACTGTGAAGAAAGAAAAACACGATAGCAAAGTGTAAAATGTGCAGTATGAGTGGTTCCAGTTGCAGAATCTAAATCACCACGACTTAATAAAACTTATGTAGAAATATTACTTATGTAGATATATTACTCAAAGGAATACAGCAAAGTTGTAAGCGTGTTAGAGCAACAAACAAGGTGGGAGGAAACAGCAGCAGTGATGGGCTGATAGGGGTGAGGAGAGAGAGGGAGACATGATAGATGCAGCGGGGGAGAGCGAGTCTCACGGTGTAAGGTGCTTCCTCCTCCTTTTTGCCCTGCTGGCCGCTCATCAGCTCGCTCTGAACCTGCTTCTTCCAGCAGCGAAGCAGCAGCAGCTTCTGTCTCTCTCTCAGACAGACAGAGAGCAGACCTGCCAAACTGTACGCATTTTGAGATTAAAGTACACCGGTACAATTTGTCACACTAAAAGCTGGCAACACCTGTGAGTTCAGTTGTTCACGTGCAATACTCAAGTCTAATGTGCTGAAAAGCAAAAGAAGAAGAGTTCAACCAATCATAGCGCTGAATTCATTCCCCTTACCTTCACCTAAATATCAAGCGGGGATGATGCGTAATGTCATTTCAAGAGACTGCAACTCCACAACAACATGACATCAGTTTTATCCCTCTGGTTCCCTCCTCACTCCGGCTGGCTGCTTCCTCAAGTGAGGACGCTTCTTTTAACTCCTTTGCAAAGGTGAACGGACGGGGGTGGATGTGGAAAGTTCACACTGTGAACTGAGTTAACTTAAGTTAACGCAGACCTGCCAACCTTGGGAAAATTTTTAACGTTAATAACGTTAGCCTAACTTATATAATTTAATAACTTAATAATTTGCAAACTATCTTGCTTGTTCCCCAGACATTTAAGTTGGCAAAGTAATGTTAAGTTATATTGTCTGTGTGTCGCAGATTGTTAAATGTGACTTCTCATAGTGTGTATTAATAATTGTTATTGCAGCCAAACCGTTAACTGTAATGAGAGGAGCAGATTATGGCACGATGGGGGGAAAAAGCGAGTTCATGTGCAGCAGAAATAAGGTTACCTAGAAAGTTACCTGTGTGTGTGTGTGTGTATGTGTGTGTGTGTGTGTGTGGTGTGTGTGTGTGTGTGTGTGTGTGTGTGTGTGTGTGTGTGTTGGCATGTTGGCACTGTAGTCTACAACTGCCTACTCTAAGAAAATTTCAAGGAAAGGAAACAACCCCTTTTACAAATTAAGTCCAATATGTATCTATAATGAGAGCTGTTGTATTAACCAACTCTAAAATATTTATTTCACCATCACTACAAAATAGTCTGTTTAGGCTGGTTTGGGTTTTAGAGCTATATTGTCATCATCCTTTCAAATTAGCCGAAAATCATATTTTCAAAAGTCAGATTGGCTTAAAGTTTGCTTATTGTGGAGGTGTAAATAATAGAAACTATATAAATGCAGCAGTAGTGGTAGGTTAGTGTGTAGCCTGAGTGAAATTGTGTTTCTTCGTTAGCTATGTTTAGGCAGGTGAAAGATAAATGACCAACTAACAGTATTTGCATCTGCAGATATTTTTGTAAACAATCTGCTATTGGTATCAAGAATTTTCATATCAGTACATCCCTCACTTTTTTGTGTTTGACTGCTGCATGTATACAAATGATGCACTGTAATGCGTATGTATGCAAATTATGTACAATAATGATTCGTGCAAAAAGCAGTGATTTGCATCTGATGCATCTTGGTCGCCGAAGCAGCACTCAAAAAAGTTGTCCAGGGTTGGCAGGTCTGAGAGAGAGAGAGACAGTTGTGTAAGCAGAAAAACATTGGTGAGAACAGGGAAGCAGGCGTGCAGCATAGGAACCCGCCAGACAAAGCAGCAGCGGCAGCTTCAGTGCGAGCTGGACACAGACCGACAAAACACCCGCAGCACGTGCAACACTGAGGCGGGTGGAGAGGAGGAGAAGCGCCTGCACTGATTCACTCTTCACCGCTGCCTCCGTCATTTCTCCCTAAAAGCTCGTAACAAAAGAAATAACTATATTTATTGCAATGAATAGAGGTCGACCAATAGTGGATTTTAATGATAGCTTGGAGCAGGAAAAAGCCAAAGTCAAAGTAATAAATACTTGAATATATAAATCTGGAACTGGACATCAGACTAAAGAAATCTAGTATGTAAAATAACTCAGTGGGTGGGAGCTATAATTATTTTTTGAGCTACTTTTTTTTCCCTCAAAGTCAGTAATTCCAGTTTATGAAGACTAATATAACGGAGGAAACAGAGCTTGTCTGCAGAAAGGCGGCTCCTCCACCAGGTTTTGCCTTTGAGTAAGGTGAGAATGTTTTGAAGCAGAAGTAGTAGAAGAAGAACAACTTCCTCCGTTGTTGTTGTTGTATGTCGCAGTTAGCACAAAACAAGTGTGTTTAAGCAGCAGAGAAAATATGCTGGCGGACTGTAAGTAAGACCATGCTCGCTAGCAAAACAGAGACAGCTTGCCTCCGGCGCAGCAGCAGCAGCAGCAGCAGCAGATGTATGTCCCGGCGTGACTGGTGGAGGCCGCGCAGCCATCAGCCGCTATCGGAGCCAAGTTTTGCTGATACCGATAGTTTGTAAAAGGTTCTATCAGCACCGATTTAAAAGGCCGTACCATTCGACCTCTTTTCTGTGAGGTTTTGACATTTAATTGAATGCCTCCAGCTTTGCTATTTAATCTGACATTTAATCTTTGAAACGTCTGTCCTACATCTGTATACGTACGTTAGTGAATTCCTTTCTCAACAATTCCTGGAAGAAGGCGAAATACATGTCATTTTACAAGACCATGCAAAGAACCCTCAAGTTGCATATGAGTTTAATTATCAACATGTCAGAACATGATACTCGTTGGTCCCCAGTACGAAAATGAAAAAGTGATGCGTTCACAAAAACGGATCTTTACACAGGTTATCATGTCAGAACACACTTTGAAACTGAACAGATTATTTGTTTAGTTGAACTGATTCATATTAACGTGGCTCCCTTTTTATCCTTTTAGGTACCTGCCACCTGAGTGCTTTGTGGTTGGGAAGGAACCTCCCAAAATCTCCAACAAGGTGGACGTGTGGTCTGTGGGAGTCATTTTCTACCAATGTTTGTACGGCCGCAAGGTAGGAGAAGCACACTGAGAAAATATGTTCTAACAAGTCGTTAGCTGTTGTTGAGTCTTAAAATTGTGTTTTATTGCTAAATAAAATTTTATTTTTTAATCCTTTTTTTGCACCACGGCCGTTAAAACTTCTAATTTCTGATTGGCTGTAAGGTGTAAATCAGACCTGTGATGCAGGTGTTTGTTTGGAGTTGAAATGAATGTGCCAGTATTAAACTGGAGGTGAAAATAGCACTAATGAGGCTTGGCTAAAGAGCTTGGTGCGAGGGTTATTTGTGTAACCAATAAAAATAAAAAATAAAAACATAAATAGCTCAGTGAGAAGCATGCAAAATGCCTTTCATATGTTCTTTTATGTTTTATGTGTGAATCTTGACCTCTAAATCAGCTAACATTGCGAGGAAACAGAGAAGTTTTGTAATAACTGAAGCTGCGGGGAAGCTGCAGCCTGCGGGTGTGAGGGACAGCTGCAGGGGAAAGCAGAGAGGACAGGAGGAGAGTGCATGTCACCAAAACGGGACAGAATTTTCAGCGGTCCTATTATAAAATAATGTGGAAAATTCATAGGTTTAGGTAAGAGAGGGAAAAAAGAGGTGGTGAGAGTGTAACGTGTCTGTATGACAGAGGGAGGGGTAAAGCAAGCGTTGCGTAATGTTATCTATGCTGGAAAGACAGTTTTAATAATATAAAGCAGAATGCAGCGCTGTTCTCTCTTCTTGAGATTAAAAGCAATCAGTGACATTTCTCTAAACGAGAGGGTTAAAACGCCTCAGCCAGTCATGTCAGGCCTTTTGTGTTTAGATGTTACTTAGCAATGCAAATGGCAGGAATTCTGCTGTTTTGCATGAGGCCCAGGAACCATATTTCATGATGTTTAAAACAGGAAAGTATGTTCAAAACGAGTTATTTATGATGACCTGATATCTTTTAATTTGATGACATATGGCATTCTGTTAAAGTGGCCATGGTATAAGCAGGATAATGCCCTCCAAGTTCCTACATTATCCCTGGCTTAACTGTTAGTAACATACTTTACATTTAAAAAGTCACTTTTCTTATTCAAATGAAGAGAAAATTGTTTTTCCATGTTCCAGTATGTCTAGCACTCTTATTTTGGAACATTTTTAGTGTTTGCTTTTAGGAAAATGAGAGTGTGAGACTGAAAAGAAGACCAAGATGCTTTTTGAATCTGGACAGTTTACTGAACACCAACTCACTTTCTCTTAGTTACTTTATTTATTTAGTTGTTTTGCCCACCATGTGTTGGTTTCCATAACACCCTTTCCCTCTCTCTCTCTCTCTCTCTCTCTTTGCTCTCCAGCCCTTTGGCCACAACCAGTCCCAGCAGGACATCCTGCAGGAGAACACCATACTGAAGGCAACAGATGTGCAGTTTCCCCCTAAACCAGTAGTCACACCTGAAGCTAAGGTACAGGATTCTCACACCTCACTGCTCCGTTTCGTCCGACTAATGTTTTCATAACAGATATTTTTAGGAGGAATTATTTTGGATGTGCATATTTAAGAAATTCCAATCTTTTTACGAAAACATATTCAGTTATTTCACTCCCTCTGTTTTTCTCCCTCCAGGCCTTTATAAGGCGCTGTCTAGTCTACCGTAAGGAGGACCGCATCGACGTGCACCAGTTAGCCAGTGACCCCTTCCTCATGCCCCACATCCGCAAGTCGGTGGCCTCCTCGGGCACCTCGGGCATGGCCGTGGCCTCCACATCCAGCTCCTCTAACAGCAGCGCCTCAAACTGAGCCCACGCACCCTTATAACAGACTTGAACTGAACCGTTTCGAAAGAGTGGGATGGTGGCGGGAGCGACGCCATATTCGCGTGCCCCCCCACTCCCAAGAACATCCCACCTTGCCACGAAGAGCCCTAAGAGAATCCGGTCAGAAGACGGCAAGGGGTGGGTGAGAAGTCATGGAGGGGTCGGGAAGGGAAGGCCAGCCGTCACCCTTCGTCCCTCTCATGTCCACCCACCCCGGCCTACCTGTCCTCCTTTCTCATAAGAGCCGGCATCGTTCTGGGGGTCAAAGCCCTGGACGACTCACACCGCAAGGGGGGCGAGGTTTGGCACTGTGTTGGTGAAAAGTGGGGTCCAGTGTTTTGGGATGTTTTCTTTTCTGCTTAAAAAAAAAAAAAGAGGAAAATATAAAGAAGTATAGAACTGCTTCAGCTTGGCCAGATGGGAAAAGACTGCGGAAGGCCTCATACCAATACGCACTCACACACGTACACTCATGCATGAGCCATTCTGGTCCCAGGTAGTCTGAACTCCCCAAGCTCAAACAATTTAGTTCGTTCTCATCTCCCCGAACTTAACCGAGAGAACCAGTCTGGCCTGTTATTGTATTGAACTCTAAATATCTACGGCACTATGTCATCCAACCTGGTGTTCTGGGATCCCCTCTGCCCCCGCTTAAATTCCAGACCCAGATAGTTTGTGACGAGGAGGGACAGAAGCTACTACCCCCCCTACCCCCCTACCCCTCCAATCTCCTCGTCAAACTCCTGTGACCAAAGCTTATAACTTCCAGCTGGTGGCAGTGTTCCACCTCAGTTTTTATAATGAATGGTTTTAGAGTCGTGTTACTTGATAATGGAGTGGAAGCTGTTGAAGAAGGACCCCTTTTACATTTTTTTAAAAAACTTTTCAATTTAACCAGTTTTATGGAGAAAATTGTTGTGTTTTTTCAAGTTGCCTTTAATTAGAACTGTTATTGTTTTGATTGACCCCCCCAAACCCCCCCTCCCCTCCCCCCTTACCATAAACACACATATTTATTTAGGTATGTTTGAATTTATTTTTGGCCAATAAAATGCAAGGGACTGGTTGACCTAATAGTACTGCTGGGGGGAGATTGGGCCTTAGCAGAGAATTGCATAAACCATTAAATACTATTGGTTAAAATGTGTTTGTTTGTTCTGGACTCCTCTGTGACTCGATGCTTTCTGTGAAAGAAAAACTTCCGTTGACGACACAACTGATGAGCATTTGACACAATTGCTGAGCGTTATGTCTGTACTTAGGTTTTATTTTAATTTTTCAGTTTAAAATCAGTGTTTCAGACTAAAAATCAAAGCTATATTCAGGAGAAATAAATGGAACAAAACTAAAAACAGGCTGTAAACTTAATGTAACGCCACATTGACTTGATAGAGCTGACTTAGTGTAATCAGTACAGCATCATGAATGCTGTTTCATTTTCCTAAATAAGGCACAAGTCTGGACTCATCGCGGAGGAAGTGAAAGACAACATTTAAACACCTGTTTAAAAGCTAAATCAATGGCTTCTCATCTGTGCCGTCTGTCGTGGGATGTTGAATACCATTAGACAAAATTCTCACACGTAAACCGGCGGTCCACAAATTGAATATAATCAGCCTGCGTAATGTGACAGCTTAGTTTTTCATCAGCTTGCATTTAACATACTGTGGCATAGTTAAGCTTTTGGCAGGCACATCCAATATGAACTGTTAGTCTAAATGTATTTTCATAACTATAGGAAACAGCCACTTCCTAGCTTTAAGTCTCCGAAGGACCATTAAGGGGAAGCCATTAAAGGCTACTCTAAAGGCATTTATTGAACTATTACAGGGATATTATGAGATTTTTCTGTATTTTTAGGTGAGTTTATTATGTCCGGCGCTTGTGGGTCACCAATCCTGACCTCTCTCAGTTATCTAACAGACTTGGCTCAGCTGAGAGTTTATGACTGATTTCGACATCAGAGTAGATGTTTGGTGTTTGGCAGATGTTGAGCATAATAAAAAAAGACACATCGAGTTTATTATAGGACAGAACAGGACTGATGCTTTTTAATTGCAAACTAATGAGTAACAGATTACATTTACAATCAAGCATCAGAGGACAATGGCTTAAAAACTGCAGGACAAATTATTAAGTCACTGCAAAGAATGAGCGCTAGACAGAAGGTTTTTATTTTTAATTAAAGTAAGAAATTAATGGAAGTAGACAAATGCATAAGAAATACAAGAAGAAGGTAGGGCAACATCAACCATGTTAAAAAGTTAAATACAGGGAAATCACTTCCTGAGCTCCAAAAACAAACAAAAAAAAAGGGGAAAATGCACAAGTCTGAATAGTGAAATCCAGATTAAATATTGTGCAAAAGGGGCAAAACTCAGAAGTGATATTAGTAATTCACTTTTTCAGTAGAAATTATACTTGTGTTTTCAATTTTTTAAATGTGAACCATTGAATAAGTTAAAAAAAATTACTCATGAAAAGACCAGAGGGAAGAGTATCATTGAGAACAATTATTAGAGTTTTCAACTTCATTTTATGTTTACATTTGGGATTTATTTTCTAAGAAAGTTAAATTTTAGACTTAATTGTTTTTTAATTTTTTTTTTTACTTCTACTGACGAGATGAAACAATGACTCCTGAATTATAATTAATTGCATGAGATTGATTTTAGAGTCAACCCTACTGTCTGCTGGGTTATATGGGGTCTTCCGATACAGGCCCCTGGAGGTCCCCGGACCTCATGTTGGGAACCATACAAACACTGACACAGACACAGACATAGACACACACACATACACACACACACACACTGTTGACGCTGCTCCATTCATATCAGTCTCGTCTGACTGAGACGCAGACGGAGCTCTAGCGGTCAAACTCGCCACCAACTCTGCATCATCCGTCCTCAAAGTAGAACAGTCGGGCATTTGCTGCTCCGGCTTCACTTTTTTTTTTCCTCTCATTTCGTTTTTTTTTTTTTTTTCCGGGTTTTTTTTTTTTTTTTTTCCAAGCGTGTGTCTGTGTGCGTGTGTTGTAGTTGTGAGCATGCAAGGCAACGACCGTCACCGAGACAAGGAATCAAGGAGAACATGGACAAATGGGCGAGATATATTCTACAAATGCACTTTATATTTATTCATCTTTAGTCTGGAACTGAAGGGGAGCGCTGCGGGTGAGAAAAATCTCCACTTTTGCTTAATTTCATTCATATAAAAGTGGGAAAAAGCGGCCAGACATCACACCTATTGCGCATGCTTTTTGTTTTGGTGACGACTTCCAGTCAGAAAATGCGTTAGAAAACAGACAGTGAAAGATATTCTCTGCGTATTCTGGATTTGGTGCCTTGGTATGCCACGAACCACAAGTCCGAGCCGTGAGTGGAACCAGATGTGGGGAAAAACAGGGGGGAGGGGGGGTAGGGGGGGGGAGGGAGGCTAAAGGCTTAGTCTCTCTATTGTGATTTTTATTTATGCAAAAAAAAGTTGATTCAAAGCTGCAAAGCATCGCACTTTATTAGTTCTCTCCTCTAGGGATGTTTTTAAGCTGTTTTGTAAAACTGAAAGACGGGTGACGCGTTTGGCACCCTGTGGGCAGATGTGACCTTTAGGCTACATCCTGTTACAGCTTGCAATTAACACATTCAGTCCAATTCCGAGCAGCTACTACACCGTTTCATGTTATGGGGACACTGTGGAGGTTAAACTCACCTAAACAATCCTACAATAGAGTTCAGGTTGACTCTCAGAGCGCTTTTTCATGCGTAAACATTCAATTTATTATCTTTTTCTTATATGACCCCATGAGTCAGAGTTTACCAACTTGACTATACTGTCAGTGACTTTTCTATTGTACAGATTAAAGGACAGGTTCACAGTTTTCCAAGTCTGTCTTAAAACAACAGTCAGGTGCCCAAATGAGCACTGAAACAGGTTTTGCTCGCTGTAATCATTCCTCCTGTTCATACTGGCTATTAAACAACCCCCCCCACACCCCTCCAAAATGTGCTTACAGTGTAAATGATGGAGGCCAAAATCCACACGGTCCTGCTTTTGAGCAAAAAATGTGTTGAAAAGTTTATCTGAGGATAATATGAGGCTTCAGCTGTCTGAGTTTGTCAAATAAAGTGGATATCTTCCACAGTTGCACTCTTTTTTTAGTATAATATTCCCTCTTCGTGTCTCGACGGACAGTGTTTTCCTGTTCAGCTGCAGTGAAAGGATTGTGACAAAAAGAGGGAATTTGGCACTATAAAGACTGTAACTTTGAAAGATATTGACTTGATTTGATTAATTTGGACGACTGAAGCCTCGTTTTAGCTTCAAATAAGCTTTTAAATACGTTTTTGCACTGAAGGAGGATTGTGGGTTTTATCCCCCATCACTTATATTGAAAGTGCGTTATGAAGGGATCTCTCAGTATGAACAGGAGGAATGATTACAGCAGGAAAAATATGTAAATCTTCATTTGGGCACCTGACTATTATTTTTAAGGCAGAGTTGAAAAATTGCCTGATTTCTTTTGTGTCACAGAAAAAAGTACCTAGACGGTGGAAATGTAGGTTGTCAGCATCAAGTATCCAGTTTAATTTAAATCAAATCTGGGCAAGGTTGTCACTTTATGTAACCCACTTATTTTCTGATCTATTTTCACTGCTTTAGTTGACATTACTCAAAAGCATCTGAGGTTACAACATCACATTTTCGGATCAGATGTTATTTTTCCTGTATTTTAACAACACTTCATAGATTTGGAGCAGCGCAGCAGAACAGCACGCTGCCTCTTTATCCTTTTAATATTCCTCTTTTAACTTTTTTTTATTTATTTGATGAAGTTAGATAAAAACATGCGATTGTGAGTGTTTACACTCCCACTCCTTACACTCTCATCTCGGAGAGTGTACTTGCAAACATTATCCAGAGCTCTTTTTTTTTGGCGAGGCTTAGTGTCTTAATTTCAAAATGACTTGCACCCATCTGCCATCAAACTGCAATGCTGCAGAAGTTGAGAATCCCTTTTCAATCACTTTTAAGCCAAATGGATGAGATGCAAACCGGATCTTAAGGGGGAAAATAATCAATGTTGATTTGTTTTATGAAATGCTGTCTCTCTGGATTTGTTATGTGAAATGTTTTGCCGTTCCCAACCACTACAGTTTATCGCACAAAATATCTTTCAAGCTCTGTGTAACTTCTTAGAAATGAGGTTTTTCCTGTTAGTGTATTGCCACAGTGACGTATTTGTGACTTTTTTAATTTGTGCATGAAAGTTCAGACTAAGTAAATTATAAATATAAGTGATTCTGATGTTCATTATGAGTGGAACAGCTCCAGCACTGCGGTGTTAACGATCTCACACAAAAATACCCATCAAAATTCATTTGAAAATTTAACCACAGAAGTCGATACAGCTCTTATCCCATGCTGATTTAACAGTTAAACCTGCGCTACCATAATAATCATTTATCACAGCGCGTAAGTGTGGGAGTGATGGAAAGTTTTGACACTCCCTCTGGTTTCTAAATTCGATTTGCACTCTCTCCGAAGAGGTTAGAGTTTGCTCTGATTCTGAGTGTGGCTGCAAAATGCAAATATGCTCTTCTCTCCAATAGCCCCTCTCTTTCTCTCTCGCCCTCTTTCTCCTCTCCCATGCTTCTCGGATGAGGTAAAACCTATCCACAGTTTGGAGTTGCCTCAGAGGCCAGACCACCATAAAACACCAAAGAAACAAACACAGCAGGCTGGAATTTCCTGCCTATTTGTTGGTTGCCATTTTATCACACTGGCCGGTTAAAAGGCCTGGTTTTTTTTTTTATCACAGACATCTGTCAAAATAAGGAAAGGTTGTGGGAAAAACTAATGCTCATATTTCAGTTTAGATCTTTAGATTAAATATGAGTAAATTAAAGGGAGAAAAACAGTTTGGTTAGTTTTAACTCTCTGGCAGCTGCAGAGAGTCACACTCTTCCTCCAAAGAGTGCGATATAGAGAAGTTTGAAGTCATAACACTTCAAGTCAAGACACGCTATTGATTATTCACCCACAATCCAAAGTATTGTCCTCAAACCTGGTCCAATAGATGACCGTATTGAGGAGGTGGAAGTTCTGGGAATATCTGCCTCTCTTGGCGACTGGTGCCGGTTGTTCTTGGCCGTTGGTTTCGGCCTCTCTCTTCAGCAGGAAACAGTCTTCGGCGTTGAAAAAAAAAAAGGGGGGGGTGACAGGACAAAGACAAGGATGAGATCACAGCAGGAGAGCTGTTGTAGCTTAGCCTTCACAGGGCTCAATGGCTTAAAGTTAATCTGAAATTCTGCACTCTCTCTGATTGCCCGGGAGTTTTTCTCACATCAAACATCCAGTCGTGTCCCCTCTAGACTGGAATTTAAAACTTCTATTTGAATTTGCTTCTTGTTGTCTGGAACTTCAGCTTCAGGTTGTGTAGAAGTTCAAAAAGCTTCTCATATATTTACACATACCGCAGTGAATTCAACACACAATGTAAGGGGCTAATTCTGACTTTTACTTGGACGGCGCTGGTGTGAAAATCTTCCCACGGGCACCACCGAAGCCGACGCTGTGATCTATTTTTAAAGATGGCATTAATTCCTATTGTGAAAATGACTAAATGGTATCAGACTGATTTACTGGCACATGAGCTGCGCCTCGTTAACAAGTCAGCATTGTTGTGTAACAGCGGCGGTTCGAGCATCCTCATGACTTTTTGCTCGCGATGAGAGGAAGCTAAATCCTGAGCTTATAGCATATCAACATCTTATTGGTTGTTGTGGCAGACATCACACTGTAATGTATGCAGCACAGAGATGGATTACACCGCGGAAGGGAGGACAGGGATTTATACTGAGGGTTTAATGTAAAATATACTGTAATCAAGTGGTTATAGGGGAACACGGGAAGGCTTTGATCTGACAGAAGTCAGTGATGTTTTAGTGGCTACACCAGACTCTGACTTTCCACAGAAACAGGTCTTCTCCTGAATTTCATTCAGCTCTGGATTATGTTGCATTAATAGGAGTGACTGGAATAACGGCCTCATGGAAAGAGAGTTTGGCACAGAAAAAAAACCGAGATGTTTTGTGTTCGTTGGATGTAGTTTTTGGCTCCCTGATAATATTTAAAAGATTTTGTGTCCCTGTTAGGCAACACAATTTCTCTGATGTGAATCTTGAAACAATGATCTGGCAGCAAACAAGCCTTACAGCTGGGTGTTATTGTACAAAAAAAAAAAAAAAAGGATTGCTTTATAAAAAGATCAGGGTGGTGATTATATGTGATTACACTGTACATACCTCAAGATGGACCTCTCTGCCGCCGCGCTCTCTCACTGTGTTTGCTAACACTGCTTCTGAGAAACTCAACCGCAGAGGCCGAGTGCAAGACGAGGGGCGTGTCGGTCGTCTCCTCCTGATTACAGGAGTTTTTATGGAGCTCTCGATGAGACTCCATTGTCTCTGTGTTCATAAAAGCGGCCACGGGAGGTTTGGAGTGTTTCAGCTGAGAGGTGAGGAAACAAGGGATTTCTACAGACTGAGCTGACTGAAGTGGCCACATATGAGAGTGGTGTTTTTCAGCTAAATGCCCAGTGATCTTTCCCACCTACCCCACTTCCTGGCCTCTCACAGGAGCCCGCCGAGTAGGAATGCTGAGGGTCTCACTTTCTCTCCTTTGAATCTCACATCTGAGAGTTGTGTTTATTTTGCGGATATATATATGTATATATTTTAATAATTTTGAACAGGACCTTAATTTAGAGTCACTCCTACGCTCCTGACATGTATTTCTTTCTCTCGCCCACCTTCGCACACTCTCATAACCACACGCTAGTATATTCGCAGTCCTGGCTTCTAGTTTACCAATCTCTAAATGCTTCAAGAAGAGAAAAACAGGAATGAAGGAAAACCACATATTTTTTTTTGAGAAAGGGTGTTGGGTTTTATTCCCGAAATTCCAGTCACTGAGGCTGGCGTCCGGCCACTGCCCTGAATGTGTTAAGTTCAACACTTTTTTTTGTCAGTACTCTTTGTTTTTTGTTATCATTTTATTTATTTTTGTATGTTTTTCTATGGTATAAGTGTATATGAGGATACTGCCAGGCTCTGTGGGTAACACCTTGTAGGCAGCCGTAGCTCCTAATGCTAAGTAATGCTTATAAAGGCATCAGTGTACAGTAGTGAGAGGTCTGCAGACTGAAAACAACAACCCATTTCACCCTTGAGGATCATTACAGTTTCACCAAATTAATCATATTTAGACATGTTAAAACATTTGGTTATATGAGTCAAATGTATCAGTCACACTCTCAAGATAAAGATCCTTATATATTTATCCCCCCAAAACCACCAACTGCTGCTCTCTCCACAGTCTAAACCGACAGAAATAGACACCACAAACTATACCGAACCAGGCCAGAGGCAATTCCAGGTCAACCTTCTGGAATGTGGTGAATTCCTGAAAACTGGTGCATGGTTTGGAAATTATTCGTCTGTGATCACAAACCCTACATTAAAGGACAAACATGTGTATCCACTTTGCACTGTTTATTGCATGACATTTCTGCAATTACTTCCTGCTGAGAGCTTTGTCATATTATGTGTATGCATGTTTTTTAGGGTTATTGCAGGTTTATTAGAGGATTAATACCACTGAAGGGACACCAGAGGCCACAGCTGAAGCTAGTTCTAACACAGTATTGTATCCATTAATGGAGATATTGATCCAAACGCCGGCCTGTTCTCTGCTCACATCAGCTGCTAACATGGAATCCTGTTTTCATCTGCATTATCGACTGATGCTATTGTTTCCCCCCTCTCTGCACAGCACCGGCGGACTCTGACGAGTTTGCCTTCTTCCATGAGGGCGCCAATGGGTGCCTCGGGGTGCGAGATCACTCCCTCATCCTGTCATCCTCCTGCGAGGACGACAGCCAGCGCTGGAAGTGGGTAACGCGGGGTCGCCTGTTCAACCTGGGCTCCTCACTGTGCCTCGGCTTGACCACTGGCAACTACACCTCCAGGTGGGCCAAGTCTCCTCTGGGTGTGTACACCTGTGACCGCGAGCCCCCCAGAGTACGCTGGACCTGGAACTGTGCCCAAGTGCTGGAAAACCTCAATACCTACCTTCCCTCGCCCTTGTTTTGGAACGCGTCCTCCACCTCCGCCCCTTCTAAATGGTCACTGCATGGTGGTGTTCGGGACCTGTGCACTAAAGCATATCGCGGTGAGCATTCTTTCATCACAGAGATTTAGATTTGCATGGATTACCGCAGATCGGTGTTTAGGGTTTACCTGTGTTTTCTCTAGAATGTTTCAAAAATCAAGATAATCTTGATAACTTCAAGATTTCCTTTGAAATTCTTTCATTTTTAAAATCAGTTATCCTGTGGACATGTAAATGAGATCGCTGGTATTGCACCCCTTTGCAAATTATTCTCAGTTAAATGGAGTTTCCCCAAATGAAGCAGCTCACCTGTGATCATACAGATGTGAGCTGCGCCTGCACCGCACTATATGTTGTGCTGCCTCAAAGCGGCAGATAGACTTACTGTTGTGGATGCCACAGCTGTATCTGATCAAATGGATATAGCAGTGTTGCTTTTAGGAAATCTTTGAGGACAAGTGGCTTCCTGCCAGTCAGAAAGCCAAGGATAACATTGCCGGTGTTTGTAAACTCCAGTAAACAGACGGAGTCGTCCTTGCCCTCAAGTATATTTGTATTTATATGTAGTTTTCAGTCCAGATTAAATCAAACCATGGTGGTTCGCAGCTAAGCCTCATTTCCGCTGTCAGTGCCACTCATGTCACAGTTGTTCATTGACGAACTATACTGTGAGACCCAGTCAGCCATACCAGTCTGTAATTAACAGGCTCAGGTTGACTGCAATTAAACCCAGATCTGCCGTAAAGACCCGAAAATCTCCCTTCGCTTTCTTCTTTATCTTTCCACTTCGAAGTCTCTTTTACCTTTTTGTGCCGAGGGAATTGGGTACGTTGGCGTTTTTTAACTTTCAAGTGCGGATCTACACAAGTTTTCTTTGTGAAGTCGACTCACTGCTGGAGAGGAATGCCTCTGACATAGTTAGCCGAGGAGTAGCTCCAATGCAGCCAGCCAGCCAGCCAGCGGTGGAGCAGAGAGGGAAGTCAGGGAGGGAGCTTCAGAAATCTTTCCTCCCTCGTTTAACATGTCCTACTTTCCATTGGCCTAATGTGTTTTGGTAACACTACAGACCCAGCCTCTCTCCCTCTCTCTCTCTGTCTTTGTTGCCCTTTAAAAATGCTATACATGTGGAATGTAGACTAAAACACCAACCTAGGGGTATTTTTTTAAACTTTAGAGATCAGATATAGATTATTAGTTCAAAAGCCTGGTTCAAAAGTTGCACGTGATCTTTAAAAGATTCTGCTCTGGAATATAAATATTATAAATATTATAAACATGAAGTTAAAAGTTAATTTGCTTAATAATCTGCTTTTTTTTCCCTCTTCCTTCTGCTGACCACCATTTGACCACTTTACTGTTTTAACTGTAACATTATCCACTGTTTTCACCATGTGTTTGATTATACAAGTCACTGAGAAAACAGATAAGGTATTTCAGTTCAGCACAGTTCACAGCCATAATTTTAGACAACACAAGTGAAGCCTGTCTCCGCTGCTACATGCGGTGATTTAAATCTCTCCTCTGTTTGCTCCCCAGAGATCTATACAATCCAGGGGAACTCTCATGGTCGTCCCTGCTACCTGCCCTTCCTGTACGATGGCCAGTGGTTCCACAGCTGCACCAGCATCGGGCGTGAGGACGGTCACCTCTGGTGCGCCACCACCTTCGACTACGGGAAGGACGAGCGCTGGGGGTTCTGTCCGGTTAAGAGTGAGTTATCACTTTGTATGCTGAGGACTGTATTTTATACCTGTCTGAAGAAACTGCCAGAAACTCAGTGAGCTTCACCACAAATTCCTCTCACCCAAACTATTTATTTTACTCATGTTTCCTCCTGCTTCCTTCCCTTGCTTCTAAACTGACTTTTTTATCTCCTTCCCCTTCACTGTCAGGTAATGGCTGTGAGACCTTCTGGGATACTGACCCGCTGACAGACAGCTGTTACCAGTTTAATTTCCAGGCTACGCTGTCATGGAGCGAGGCTCGGATCAGTTGCCAGCAGCAGGGGGCAGACCTGCTAAGCATCACCAAGCTGCATGAGCAGACCTACATCAATGGTAAAGTCAATGCACACACACACATACAAATATGTGCAGAGGCATCCACTCTTATTGTAGCTGTATTGTAGCCAAATGTACAATGTACACAGGAATTTGACTGGGTGATACAGCACAGTGAGAGAAGAAAATAGTAGAATAAGACATAAAAGAGCACACTAAGTAAAAAGAGTAAAATAACTATAAATAAGAATATATTTACAAGTGAAGAACAAGAGTATATATACTTATTTGAGCTTGCATTTTGTTAAAATGTTTGAATAGTTATTTTAAAATGTCCAAATGGCTAGATATCAAATAAGTTAAGTAATAATGTATGCCCAATTATGCTACATATTGCACAGTTCTGGCAGGGTGGTTTGGCCCATAGTAGGGGTTGTTATCATTTGGCACTGACCATTTATTGCCATGAAATTTGTTGTGCAGATCTCAAAAGAAAGAAAATTATGGGATTTAATAGCCGATTTAAATGATCTTTCCTGTAGTGCCAACAGCAGTTCAGACTTCCAAGTTTTCTCCCCATCAGCTCTCTCCCATCAGCAAGAATTGATTTTTTGGATGTTGTGACCCTGTTACCAATATTAATCCTCACTTTGCTACTCTTATATAACCATTCTTTCATCTGCACAGTACAGTGTTGGCAGTTGAAATGATGGCTAACTGGGGGGATTATCTGGCTTCAATGGAGGCGCTCTGTTCTGTGCTTTCTTTTATTGTGTCATCGTTCACATAATTACACAGAGAACTGTGGGTTTATTTTTTTATTTTTTTTTTGCATTTGTCATATTTTATTTCATCTGAGAGAGTTGTTGTCCGGGTGTTTTTAGGTTTACTGACTGGCTACAGTGCTGCTTTGTGGATTGGCCTCAATGACCTGGACATCAATGGAGGCTGGCAGTGGGCCGACTCCTCGCCGCTCAAATATCTCAACTGGGAGCAAGGTTAGACTGCAAAAACAACACACTCCTTTCTGTCTTTTTAAAGCTTGAAGTATCTGTCATCTTTTTTTTTGAACATTTATTTCCCACTGAAGGCTGAACAGGCATGCTTGCTCATTTTTAGCTACACTCTGCACTTGAAGTTCAAATACTCACTTGGCGGGCGTCTTTTACTGCTGACCACCAGATTATTTAGGGGTTAAGTGCCTTGAACAAGGGCACCTCGGCATCAATAATGTTCTGAAGAGTTTTTCTTCCTTACTCTCCAACTGCAGACCAGCCAAACCATGCCGATGAGGAGAACTGTGCTGTGCTTAGGACGGAGTCATCGGGTCGTTGGCAAAACCGTGATTGTTCAGTTGCTCTTCCGTATGTCTGCAAGAAGAGGCCCAATGCCACCCTAGACCCCTTCACTACTGGTCAGTGTATTGGTAGTTGCATTAGTCCATTAAAGTCAAATTCAACAGTTACAGTCCTGCCACAGTGCCAGACTCTTACAATTTGATGGGCTTTATCTCTTTGCTACCACACAGACTCGTGGGCAGATGATGAGAAATATGAGTGTGACGTAGGCTGGCAGGCCTTTCAGGCAGGCTGCTACAAGCTGACTTCAGAGAAGATTGACTGGGATACGGCTCAGAAAACTTGCCAGAAGATGGAAGCCAACCTGGTCAGCATCCACACCCTCCCTGAGTTAGAGTTCATCATCCGCAACCTGAAGAAAGGTGATTCGCTAATTTCTTTTTACCTGTCTTTACCTTTCCCTCTGAATAATATAACTATCAGGAGTCAAAAATGAATGTGCTAGTTCACTGCTTTAATGTAGCCACTGGTTAAAATTAAGGAATACAATGAACAATTTGACAGATATATTCTAGATGGTGGATGTCAGGAATTTTGGTGTCTTTCTATATAAATGTAGAAAGAAGAATACTCTATCAGGACAAAAAGAGAAAGCATGTGTGCATGTAACTCACGTTGACGTCCAGCAGGATCAAAAACAGTCTACATCATACATGTATTGGAATGCTGTATTTTTTTTCTTCTGTTTTTTCAGTTTCTATTTTTAGCACAGGGGAGCAAAACATACCGATGTTTCAGCTGTACTTTCCTCAGTGTGCAATCTGAAAAAAATAGAGCTTTCTGATACATTTAGATATTTTTTTTGTTGACAAAAGTAAATATTTCTGTAAAATATTAACTTCTTGAAATGGTATGTTCCAACTATTTTCCTACAGTATATGCCCACATCTCCACAGCAAGCTCAAATGTAGCGGAAACCCGACAGTTCACCCCTAGAAACTGAGGCACATGAAGTGAGGAATCAGATTTTTAGGTCATGGAAATGCTCCAACTCAGTTATTAAACCTCATGGAAAAGTTTTTTTTATATAAAACTTATTTTATAACAGGGTCTTTATAACTGGAACTTTAATCTCATTTATAACTTCATTTCTGCTTTCCTACATGTGTCCTCTGTCAGACATTGACCAGCTATGGATAGGGCTCCACGACACTGATATGCAAATGGACTTCCAATGGACTGACCACACACCCGTCATCTTCACCTACTGGCACCCCTTTGAACCCAACAACTTCCTCAACACTCAAGAAGATTGCGTCTCCATCTGGGGAGCTGTGAGTGACCCCCCTTCTTGCACCCTCTCACTGACCCCTGAATCTCAGGGCCTTAATCACTTCACAGAAACGGACTCTCACTGTCTACAAGTCTCCTCCGTTTGTATATATATTTAGCAGCTGTGTTCTCTCTCTCTGTTTGTGTCTTGCTTACATGTGCAGGCGGGCCGCTGGGATGACAGCCCTTGTAATCTGAATCTGCCCTCCATCTGTAAGAAACCGGGAACAAAGAGTGATGGGAAACCGCAGCACCAAGAGTGCAAACTAGTATGACTCTTTTTTTCTCTCTGCGTTTAGTGCTGCACTCTTCATCTGTTGTTTATACTTTATTAAGATCACTGAAAAAATGTTTTTATTCTGGACAAGATGTAGATATTTCTTCCCTATATCCATCTGTTTTATTCCATATAGACTCTATTCAGATCTACTGCAGGCCTTCAGTGCTCTGATTACAGCTGCTAACTGTCTGTAGTGTTGGTTGGAGTATAATTATTATTCTAAATATTTCAATCATTACTTTATCTTTGACATTTTTCCCAGAGTTCCCCTCCATCTCTCACCCCTCCACTTGGTCCATTAGTCTGCCCCCAGTCTGTAGCTGTAATATAAATCACTCTCTTAAGACTTGGGAATTTGAACAGGCACCACACTCAACCCTGGACTCACACACACTTCCCATAGTTTAACACGTAATTTTCCATTTCCCAAAACACAAAACAAAACCTGGAATACTTATTTTCAAGCCATTGAATCGGGACATATTGTTTGTTTTCACTCAACAAGTGTATACAGCAGATACAACATGAATATGCACTATCATGCCCACTACTTGTACCCACATGGCAAATTAAATCCCATCTGGCGGATCCATCTACATCTGTCTCTGATTTTACGGTTCATAATTCTCTCCGTATGAGCCTTTACGCCTCTCATACCTGACAAGCCCCTACCTGACCATCGCTTGAAAATGTTCACTACATTTAGTGGGATTTTTTTCAGTAATGTGGGACATGGGGGATAATCATAGTGAGAAAATAAATCAAAGTGTGTGTCTGTGTTAATCTATGCCCCTAAGAAATGTTATATTTCTAGCAAAGTGTTGATTTATGATGTAAATGATTTGAGGTTGAGGGTCGTGCTGATTCTCAGCTGTTACATCCGACAAAGATCTGTGTATGGAAAGAACATTTGTTTGGTGTAATGAATCTTTACCCCTCTCCCTGGGGGACGGGGGGCATCATGGGTGGTAATGTGACAGGGGTCATTTGACATGGCACTCGCTGCAGGGCTCTGTGGCGATGCGGTTTGTCTCCAGCAGATGAGCTCACTTCACGCAACATGTGAAACAACAATGACCGAGTAGTGGCGTGCTGACTGCTGCGGCAACGTTAAACCACATGATCCCCAAACCATTTACCCCATCCAGCGCTGCGCTCATTTCTGAAAAAAAAATGTAATGGATTGCTCATTACTGTAATCACTGAAGCAGTAACTCCTCACGGAAGTATGTCTTTTTTGCTTTCTACTTCCAAAGATGGTGGTTTTATTATCAGAATAACTCTGTTGCCTCATGTGTGAATAACAGTTCTCTAATGTCAGAGGCAGCCTGAGGCGGACGCAGCTGTTGAGGACCCCTCAGCCACCAGGGGACCCCTAAAATAATTGAACTGGAATTATAGCAAATAACACATTCTTGAGGCACAAAAACAAAACTAGAAAATGTGCCCTAAAGTTATAATATTCCATATACATGTGTAGTTTCTATACAAAAACATTCCTGTTTTGCTGCTTAGGATCCCAAACAAGACTTTGCTCAGCCTTGCCTAATGTTTTTGTCAGTGTTTTGCTTGAAAAAATCAAAGTAGTTGTGGGAATATTTATAATAGTAACCACCCACAATAATTCAATTCATTGTTTCATGATTTAATAATTCTGACTGACAAAATCTAATTGAGGGTATGTAGAGGAATATAGTGTTTGGATGTTTCAGCTTCAGTATGACAGGTAATGGTCATATTGGTGGTATCAGGTTTAGTATTTCATAACATTACCACACACAAGGAAGAATCCTTTTATTATTGCTATATATTACTGGGAATACGCTATTGTTCAACACTGAGTGCATGACATTATGACTGTGAGACAGAAAAAGCAAAGACAGGGAAGAATGTAAAGGAGACAAGAGTTTCAACAGATCAAGCCTCCCCAGCAGCTGTAATCTTTGAGGTTTCTGTCCAGATTCCAAAAGTGGTTGTGCAAAAAGACAGAGGTTGAGCTTATTCACACAAAGCTGTATACGAACTGTCTCTTGCTATCATACTCATGCACAATCTCACCCCCCGTGACCTTCTGTGTGTTGGCTCGGCTCTGCGTCTGTACACGTCCACAACTACAGTACATGAGCTGGCAGGAGGGATTGAGGCCAGGGAAAAGTTATTTCTGCATGCTTAGACTTGTTCTTTGTATCCTGCATCTGAGATACAGTGGACTGGATTTAATGGTCTCACTTTTGTTTTGACTGTTAAAAAAAAAAAATTTGCTTTTTAGCTGCGCAAAGGAGGTTATGTTTTAGGTTTTGTTTGTTGGGCCATCTGTCTATTAGCAGGATATGTTTAAAATCACTCAACAGATGTTAATGAAATTTGGTGGAAGGATAGGTTTAGGGTCAAGGAATAAGTGGTTACTTTTTCCTGGTTCGGAGATGTGATATCACCACATGGAATTTATAAAGCACTGTATGTTTACAGTGTGAGGCAATGGAGAAAATCCCTTCTTTCTGATTTTTTTTCCCCCGAATTCCTTGGTCAAACACATAAAACATTTCTATCCAAATGGAAATGTCTAGCATATCATCCCTGTGCTATTTGATGCTCCATTTTCCTTTACCTGTTCCAATAAGTTGTTGTTTTGGCCTATAAATTGCCATGGAACTACCATAAATTGCATTTAACTTTAGACATTTTCACTTATGTAGGTGCTGCTGCAAGAACATGATAAATTTAAATGCGCATAACCCAGTGGTCATGAGTCTGACTCAATTTAAGTTTTTCATTACCCTTCCATGTGCAAACCATCAATATTGTGGGGATTTAGGCATTATCCAAAAATCAACATGATTGTCTATCCCCATGTGTTCATTGATGCACATCCAGAACCAGATAATAAATGATTGAATTAATAAATTCAAGGAGTTGCGCAGTCTTAGTAGAAGTTTTTTTTTTAAGGAATTGTTCTAATTTTTTCCATAATATCCTCTTCTCTCCTTTCAGGGCTGGAAGTGGCACAGTCCAGCTTGTTACTGGGTTCAAGAAGCTCTGGCCACCTTTGATGAGGCCAAGAAGTCCTGTGAGAGTAAAGATGCTGCCCTTGTTACTATTACCAATAGGTGTGTACTGCAACACAAACACTGACAAACAGATGGACTCCTTTGCTGGGATTAAAAGATATCACAGTGTGTTTCTTAGTCCCTAATAGCCTCTTAAAATCTTAAAAGGTTCGAACAGGCCTTCGCCAGCAGCCTGGTGTTCGGTCGTTCTGGAGATTTCTGGATCGGCCTCAGTGATCACGGCAGCGCCGGCTTATTCCACTGGCTCAGCGGGGATGTAGTGTCCTACACCAACTGGAACAGAGACCAGCCAGGTAAGTTACACTTCTCATGTCTGTGTCAGTGTGTGAATAATGTATAGAATCGATTACAAATATGATCTAATAATGTATCGTCCAGTACCACGTAACCAGATTGTTGAAGTGGTGTATAAGCATTAAGATCAATCATAGGATCAATCAAAATAACCATATGGAAATTTTTTTTTAAAAAATTCTAGTGATTGGATTATGCAGTGATAATCTGAAATATGTACTAAGAAACAAAAAAAGTCAATCAATGGTCAATGAAAGTCATGTACATCCATGATCCATGTGAGTACATACTACTAGGTATATAGATTGACCTGATTGAATGGATTGAGTGGAATATGTAGTAAAGACCAAAAATATGCATTCCTAAGACTATTTGCAGTCTAGTAAAACATTAAATGATTATTGCATTAGCAAACAAATTTAACTATAAGAATAATTCATTAACAAACCCAATAGAAAACATATATGACAAAATTCAAAATTATGTTCTGCAGTTATTATATGATGTTTACCTCTTAGTTCACATACATAAGGATACACTTATGAATCACTTGTGAAACATTTTTACCAACATGTCATGGTTTTTTTTAAACATTTTCATCTTTATTCATATTTCATCAAAGATATTACCTGGTGGAACCCAAACTTCAAACCATTGGAGGTCATCATACATCAAATCCAAACCGTTATCACCAATGCTGAGTGACTTGAACAGCAGTAGTGATTCTCTTCAGATGCGTACCATTTTCTGGCTCCAGAGATTTGTCTAAAAACCATAACAGTGGTTGCACTATCAGCCTGGCAATTAAAAAGAGCGCACATAAAGTAGTTCTGGGGCTACGACCCAGTGGGGTCCTGTGTAGTCTCTCCTTATTACCAAAGTGTCAATTCCACCTTCTCTTCTTAAAAGTCTGTTCAGGGTTGTCAGTTACATCTAAGCCATGTAACTCTTGTTCACATCTATGGAGGACTAGGCTCATGGATGCCTGACCTGTATATTCAAATATATGGTTTATTACCATGACTCCTGTCCTATCTTGGGGACAGACAAGGGTCAGTTAGCATGTACAGTCCTGTCAATTCTCCAAACCACTCTTTGGCCCTCAAACCACTGGTTTCCTGCTAAGCACTTCGGTGCTTGTCGGTCCTCCTCTTCTTCTTTTGCGTTGTCTGGGGTCCACCCTCAGTCCTGAGTGTAGCCTTCCTTCCACACAATGTCTTCTTTCTGAGAAATTTGGGGAATTTGGAGAATTTGGTGGAGTGTCACACAGGCTTGGGCTTGGCCAGGTGAAACTACTCAGCTACTGTCTGTTTTGGTGTGTGGAAAACCCTCTTCTGGTTCTAGCACCTGCTAGCAGTTTAGCTTGAATGGCATGGACCCACATGGCTCTCTGCCTGCCCTTTACCGCTGCTGCTGTTGTCAACAGTGCCTGGAGTTGTCCTTTCCACCTAGGAGACGGAGACTTTGAAAGAGACTTGATGAATACAGGATCACCATATGCAATAAATGAATAGGGTCCTTTGAATGACACTCCCTCCATGTTTCTGTTAGTATTAGTTCAGTTAGTAGTTAACATCCTCAGTCAGGTATTCATCAGTCCAGAGCAGAGTGGCATTGTTGGGTATCAAAGGTATTCTCCATTAGTACCTCATGACGATGCAATTTGTACATCTCATTATATCAGACTTGTCAATTAAAGGTTTGCAACGACCTCGTCCCATTTTGTTATTCTGCATTCAATCTGAGACTCTCCAGTCTCCCAAACGTGACAGTCATTGGTATTATTCATTTATCGTTTTATTTATTTTTCCTTTATTTATATTTATCTTTACCCTATGGTATCTTTCGTGTTTTTCAATACTATATCCTCTTCCCATGGGAATATCACACCATCTCCTCACGATCTCACAAGCAGTCTCCCCTCACCCCAGGAATCGATTACGAGCCATCCTCAGGGGAGGTAGACCTCTGAGTTAGGATAGGAGACAAACCCAGATTATTGTGGTAATTTTGCAATACCACTGTGAGAAAGAGGAACTACAATACTGCCAAACTTTACTTTCAGAGCATCTCAATTTCATCAGTTTAAAATTTCCATCATTATTTTGGGCAATCTCTCTTTTATAGTACCCTGAAATCCTAGTGCTGTCACAAGACTCTGAGTCATCTTTACCACAAAGGCTGTCACAGTTTATACTTTATTCTTCCCCATTTTGGTCACACTTCCCTATATTACTCTCTCCTTTGGTTTTCTTGACCAGTGACTTGGAAGTCAACCAAAAATAAAACAGGAAGAAAGATTTGAAATTTAAAAAGTAAGTTTAATGAAATGAACAAAAGGAATGCAAATTGGATAGAGAAATTTCATTCATGTTGAGTTTTTTAGAAGGAATTAATAGAGAAATTTAAAACTTTCGTTGATTTATCTTTGAGTTAATTATTCCATTTCTTCATCCTAATCCTTCCAAAAACAACCAAATCATTTATTGGAAAAAGTAAAAGTTTTATTCGTTTAATAAAATATCCACTGCTGTATATGGAGCCTTATTATAGTGTTATTCATTTACCCATATTTCTTTTGTTATTTTGTGTCCAAACCATTGATTTATCCCCCCTTTTCCTACATGTGTGGGCCCAGGAGTAATATGTACCAGCAGGATAGACCGAGGAAAGACACACAACCAAATGTTTACAAATCAGACTTGTGGGTTGTTAGGAGGTACATTGACGTACCATGGAGAAAGAGGAAACGGCAGCTTGTTTGATTGCAGAATCAGTCAACGCATTTCCACGTGTCACAGGATCACAAAATTGCAACTTTATCTTTGGCTAGAATACACACACTTGTAAGTGTGTACAGTTTAGCTGCTTGTGCCGAGGTACTGTAAAAGAAAACTGAATAATAGGTTATCATTTGATGTATCCCTTAAATATATCATACATGTTTCAGATAGTGTTTAAGTTCAGTTTAGTGTTAGTTTTTGTGTGCTATGTCTATTCTAAACTTAGTTCTTTGCTGTGTAAGATGAGGCAGTTGTGTGTTTAACAGTTAAGTTTATTCTGTTATACCCTTACCTTAGCCAGTGATAAGATAAACTGTAGTTATGTCGATGTTTATGTGTAAAACTGATAAGCTTTTAGAGGATAGTGTGGTTTGTCCTTAATTTAATATAGTAGTAATGTTATTTTGTGATGCTACTTGGTGCTTATGTACTGTCATATATGGTTGTGAAGAAAGACTGTCCCTAGGTTAGCTGAACTTTTGACTTATGTTTCTATCTGAGGGTTGGTTCCTGACCTGTAAGGTTAGTAAACAGATGTCTTAAATTCTGTACAAGTAGTATTTAAGGGACTGGTTAAGTGCCAACCTTTCAGACAAAGAAAAGATAGCTAGGTGGTATGTATCTTTGTCTCCAGAACTATGATGCATTATACTTCTGATTGTATTATTTGATTACATTATTCCATAACCTGACAATGCTCTCTTTGTGTGTTTATTGAGTGATCAGCAATTTCCCATTACATTACCATTAGGTAACACTCAAGCTTCTATCACTACCCAGTCACTCACTATGGCATAGTCAGCAACGTGTTTGTTATCAGATGGTCTACATGCTCGTCTCAATAAATAGCAAGGCAATCATGCTCATTTTCTGCCTCAATCAGGAGGGAGAGTGGCTGGATTTAAAGAGGTGTTTCAAAGATATGTGGGAACTGGAAAGAATGATCACCTCTTATCCTGAGCGACGCGCTGTCGTCATATGCTGAGTAGCAGAACGTCTTAAAGAGGTCAAATAAAACCCCAAAGTATGGTTTACATTTTGTCACTGTTCATACTTTTTTCTTCCCTATTTTGGTCACACTTCCCTACATTACCTTCTCTCTTGGTTTTCTTGACCAGTTACTTGGAAGTCAACCAAAATAAAACAGGAAGAAAGATTTGAAGTTTAAAAAGTACAAGTTTAATGAAATGAACAAAAGGAATTCAAATTGGATAGAGAAATTTCATTCATGATGGGTTTTTTAGAAGGAATTAATAGAGAAATTTAAAACTTTCGTTGATTTATCTTTGAGTTAATTATTCCATTTCTTCATCCTAATCCTTCCAAAAACAACTAAATCATTTATTGGAAAAAGTAAAAGTTTTATTCGTTTAATAAAATATCCACTGCTGTATATGGAGCCTTATTATAGTGCTTTTCATTTACCCATATTTCTTTTGTTATTTTGTGTCCAAACCATTGATTTATCCCCCCTTTTCCTACATGTGTGGGCCCAGGAGTAATATGTACCAGCAGGATAGACCGAGGAAAGACACACAACCAAATGTTTACAAATCAGACTTGTGGGTTGTTAGGAGATACATTGACGTACCATGGAGAAAGAGGAAACGGCAGCTTGTTTGACTGCATAATCAGCCAACGCATTTCCACGTGTCACAGGATCACAAGATTGCAACTTTATCTTTGGCTAGAATACACACTCTTGTAAGTGTGTACAGTTTAGCTGCTTGTGCCGAGGTACCATTAGGTAACACTCAAGCTTCTATCTCTACCCAGTCACTCACTATGGCATAGTCAGCAACGTGTTTGTTATCAGATGGTCTACATGCTCGTCTCAATAAATAGCAAGGCAATCATGCTCATTTTCTGCCTCAATCAGGAGGGAGAGTGGCTGGATTTAAAGAGGTGTTTCAAAGATATGTGGGAACTGGAAAGAATGATCACCTCTTATCCTGAGCAACGCGCTGTCGTCATATGCTGAGTAGCAGAACGTCTTAAAGAGGTCAAATGAAACCCCAAAGTATGGTTTACATTTTCCATTACTCTGTCATTTGCAAATGCTTTCATCATTTCAAATGTTAATTATAAAGAGAAAAAAAAAACACAACATTTTAATACTGAATGAGAACCATGCACCACACAGACCTGACCTAGTACAATGGGAGAGGATTTTTCAATCATGGTGGCAACTGAAGCCACTTATCTAAAAAAAAAAACCTGGCGTGCCAAGGACTACAGGCAAAAGCCAAGATGAATAATGCACAACAGGCCGGCAATGAGACCCATGTTTCTGCACCAGGATGCTTGTAGCACAGCCAACCCTCTAATGTACGAGCAGGTGAATCGGCTGAAGATAATCTGGCAGGCCCCAGGCTGGGGCTACGGAGAGTGCATGTTTCAGTCCATGAAAAGCTTTGTACATTTCCTCAGTCCATAGCACAGTTGGAGGAGCAGATTGGGCTGTGGCTGCCTGCAAGACTGAGTCCATAGCAGCTTACTCGTAAATCCACTGCCTGCAGTAGTTCCCCAAAGACAAGAGCATTTTCTTATTCTTGGGAAGAGGCATGTTGTTCAAAATTTTTACCATCTCTGGTAAGAGGAGGCGCTGTCCATTCTTTAGAACATCAAGTAGACAAAAGCTTCGCCGATGAGGCTCTGCAACATCGCTCAGTCAGCCTTTTGCAGGAGCAAGATGGAGTCAGAACGACAAGCTTCCGTCAGTGGAGAAGCTATCAGCAGGTCATCAACAATTTACTGTGTGTCAGGTAATTGGATTAGTTGCACACCCCTGGGGACCCACAAGCAAAATTTGCTCATTCTTTAACTACTCCTGTGTATTTACAATTGAATCAGCCAATTGCTTGCACTCAGCTGAAGGGTTAAATGCTCTACAATGATGATAATAGATCATAAACTCGGTTGGAAACCACACATGAATCATGTTAGATCAAAGAAAAAGCCTAAATACACAGCATTATTTATATGAAACTAGACTAGACATTTGCTCCTTCGTATCCCGCTGCTCTTAAATGGCATTCATATATTTCAACATTTCAATCCTTTAGTATTTGCTGTTATTCTTTTATTCACTTGAACTCTCTTAAACTATATTTAATTGCACCCAACTGTCCTTCCAAAATGTGCCTCCCCTGCACCCCGTCCAAATGCTTTCAATGTTCCATGCAAAGCTTTTATTAAAAGCTGATTCTGGACTTGCCTTTCTCTCACAGACATACACCAACCAGACATACAACTTGTTCCTTTCTCTATCTTCCATAGGCTTTCGTTTCTTTCTTTAGTACCATTTATCTTGTAGCGTCTGTATCTGTTTCACATTCAACGCACAATTTATCATTGTCATACATCCGAATCATTAGTCATAAGTGTTGGGAAGGTTACTTTACCGGTTACTCTGTTACAAAATGTAAAAGGTAGTGTAATTATTTTAATCACTTTGTCAAAGCAACATAACTTATTACATTTGATTCCCGTTTGATTACTTTTCTAACAAATGTTTTAAACTGGGCAATAAAGCTAAAAAAGTCCTAAAGGCATAAATTTACACCAGACAGAGTAAACCTCACACACAGTCCTCGACACTTATTACTGCCAGACTTTCATTAAAAGTCCTTCAATATAACCAGAATTGAGATCGGATTGTTTGGATTTTACATTTATAATTAGAAGTACGTGTATATTGTAATTGGATTACTGGTCATGAAGCTACTGTTTTCCTGAAATAGTAGCTTCAGTAGCTTCTTTTCTCTCAACCTCTTTTCTTTCTCCGCTACGCTGTGTGCGTGTCATCCTTCCCACAGCTCCACCCCCCCAGACCGGGGTATCTGATTTCACATTAGCATTACACACTTTTTCTTACTATTTGACCCGTTACTGCTGTCACAATTATATAACTTCTACAATATATGTTTCTTGCATTATATTTCATCATTTATCATATGATTTCAACCAATTCAACTGTTTTTACAGCTTTATTTTAACAAGAGAGGAGAAAGAAACCTCTTTGTGCTCTTCTTATCTCCTTTTTCTTCCTCCCAGATTACAGCTGCACTAGACTCACACTGTACTGTAACTTTTACTCTGATTTTATTCCTGCTGTAGTTTCAGCATCCTTTGGTGAATTATCCACTAATTCAGGGTTACTCCCTGATGTGGACTGAATTTACTCATATTTGCATTCACATTAATGCATTAGAGCCAAACATGCAGACTAAATATGCAAACACACACGTAGATAAAACTTGCTTGCAGACAATATCAATAATTCCCGTTGCAGCATCCAAGATCTCCACCCTCTTCTTATTCCTTTTTTACTTCAGTGGTGGCAGTCTGAGACCTAATAAGCGGAAACTCAGAAAGTATTTTGCTTTGTGTACACAACCTATAAATTACCACCTAGGTCTCTGAAGCCGTAAGCATAACAAAAGCTTTCTTTTCCCAACGGAGATAGACTCACCGCCGGTCTTGATTAACCGAAATAAGCCTCTTTCAGTTTACCCCAGAATGTCTTCCCACGGGTTTAACCACTGTGGGTCTTATCTGTGTCAGGCGCAACCTGACGCTGACCCGGAAAAAAAAAAAAAAAACACCCTTTGTGGCACTGTGGGGGTTCAAAAACACAAACCGCAGTTTTTTCTCAAATCCACTAACCACTGACCTCAGCACTTAACCTAATTAACTCATAGATTAAAACACATTGAGTTAAAGCAAATTTATTCCACTAGATTCCTCTCTTTTCTGCTCAATTTTTAATACTCATCAATTTTGACATGAATTTGAACATCCACTGAGAGGTTTGCATGGCACATTTGTCCCGAGCAATGCTCTCAGAGAGTTCAGCCAGGACACTGTCCTCAGACACTGAACCCTGACCGTGTCCAGGCCTGAGATGCTCACAGCCAAATTGCAGAAAAATACACAGAGTTTCTTTGATCTCAGACAGACCCAGACATGGCGAGGCAAAAAAACAAATTGCACTTACCAGTCTGTTTTTCTGCTGAGATACTGTTCGTGATGCCAATTTATTATAGGAATCTTGAGCTCGTCAATTCAGAAAACTCTAGGAGATATTGATGTCCTATGCCAAAAGATTTATTGACAAACACAAACTTAATCGACCGAGGAGACAGCAGCTACAATTCAAAGTGTCGGTGTAAACCCAGTGAAATGCCACAGCAAATCTGAAGGCAAAGAGCAGAACCACTCTCAGTTATTCAGGCAGTGCTCAGGCGACCTTGTCCCCAGTCACAACATTGCTATAAGATTGTTTACTTTTGCACTGTCTCCATGGCAAAGATCATAAAACCAGGTCGGCTCAACCGGGAAGAAAACAGCTGTCTGTCCTTCACTGTCTGCTTGTCTAGGGGGCATTTCATACATGGTGCAAAATTCCTTAACAGTTGCCAATTAATATTCTGTTAATTGACTAATTGATTCAGTCCGTGTCTTTTAGTATTTGCCTTGTGTACTATTGTTTTTTTGGTTGTCACAACATCTTCGCTACCCACTGCTTGTTCACATCTTTATCCCTTTTGCTGTGATGACTTCACTTCCCTTAGGGGATCATTAAAGTTTCAGCTAATCTATTGCTAGAGATTTTCAACCGTGCAAAAAAACATGAAGTCCATCATGAATCAGAGACAAACTTGGATTTAATCCACAGTGAGGGAACAGGATTGATCCCAGGTGTTTTTTCTTCGGCCAGAATAAAGATCCTGAACTACATTTTTGATTTGGCTCTAAAACAGCTTTGATTAGCTGTGAGTTTGCTTATGTAAGAAAGCAGCAGACAAAACCAGCATATTATCATATGTGCTGATGATAATTTAATGTATTAAATTGGACCTGTTTGTTGAGGAAACTGTAGACCATGTCGTAGTTTTTTCTTCTAACAAACTGCCATTGCAGCAGCAAAGGGATGAAGCAGCAAGCAGGGAAGAACGCTCATTGTAAAATCCAGGCTATCAAGGATTTTGGATTCATAATATCCATAATTTCTAAACCAGACCTGCCGATGGAGTCAAAAAAACAGTTGTGGGCGAGTTGTCTGGCTCACTGATAGATCCAAAGATATGAACTGTCTGAACTCTGCACAGATCATAGTTGCTTTAGTAGGCTTGGCTGACGAAAGGACCATTTTAAACTTTGTCTGTACATTTTTGTCACATGATGACATTCCTAGTATTGATACATATCAGTACTCACATCTGTTCTCATGTTAATCATCACCTTGCAAAATCCAACACCTGAGGTTGAGCCTGAGTCCTCTTTGTTCTCTTTAAAGCTGCTCAGCCTGCGACTTAACTATGAATTTTTAGAAGAGCCTTTGGAATAGAGTTTTTCTATGCAATACAGTGAGTATTGACACATACTATATAATGATGTGTGGAAATTCATACCCTAAGAAAAACAAAAGCTCACAGTACAATGAAAAAAAATCATTCCCCTTCACCACCCTCTACTGGTGTACACACCATTTCTTAAAATTTGATTCACTGGGTCAGATTTGGTGACCAGTTGGATCACTTTAGAGCTTCAGAGCCCTGGTTGTTCTTGTTTTGAGGAAATTTAAATGCAGAATACATCACTCATAGCTGTCTTTTCCTACACATTTCTTTGCTCTACATCGTTCCCCTGTTTCTACACGTTTCATCAGTGCAGCCTCTTTTTTTTTAATATATATTTCACCCCGTATCTATTTCAGTCAATGTCAGCGGCGGCTGCGTCTCCATGGCGACGGGCATCGCAACAGGTCTGTGGGAGGTGAAGGAGTGTGCGTCATCGCAAGCGAAATACATCTGCCGTCAGAACCAGGGCAGCCCCGAGCCCCCCGCCCCTCAGCCCACCCCGAGCCTCAGCGGCTCCTGTCCCAGCGGCTGGAAGAGCAAGAGCGACCTACGCTACTGTTACAAGGTTCAACCAGCAATGTTTCACACCATCAATACACATATGCTTGCTGGAAATGTGTTTTAATTTTAGTCAGATTTTGGTTATTGTTACACTGCTGCCCTGCATATCTCCGTTTGTCAACTCATCATGACCTAAGAGCCATGTTTTCAGCTCTCTTACAATACATTTTTCAGACAATTTAATTATTTTTTTAATGTTTTATTTAGTTAAAGAAGTAGGACATCTTTCTAAACCCATAAAGGCACACTTAATCCTTCAGTTTGCTCATAAAAAAAAACTCTCACTGATGGACTAAAATCCCCTGGCTAATGTTCAAATAGTTTATTACCTTTTTCTCGTCGTGAGGCAGACACATCTGCAGATGAAGATATGATCACTTTTCACAAATTGGGATGAATAATGTTTTCAAAGTGAGTTAGGAACACAACTTTAAATTCTTTCAACAGTGAAAAATAATGTAGCTTTATGATTTCCAAGTCTGATAATAATAATATTAAAATTACATTTCATCTAGAACAGAGACATTGATATGATTTCGTCCAATAGAGTTTAGGATTTTAGGAACCTTAATTTTTATTAGCTTATGTATTGTAGAGCAGGGCTTCTCAACCTTTTGTAACTTAAGTTCCACTTCTGATTGTTAAAAAAAAATCAGAGGACCACCTTCCCAAATAAATGAAAGAAAAAAAAAAAACGTAACATGACAAAAAAAAACTGAGCTGTAAATATTTATTATGCCCCTGTCAGCTGTAATGACCAAAATAAATATTCTGCTTACCCTCAGTGAGATGCTGGGGCTTGCTTCTGGGAAATATGAGATTGAGTCGTGGTCGGATGGGTGAGAGGCTGACGTGCAGAGTAGCATTCAAAGTCGCTTTCAGTTTGTTCTGTGCCTTGGGATTTTGTGAGAGTCACAATGGAAACCCCTGACTCACATAAATACGTGGTGCTGAAAAGCAAAAGAAATTTGATTGCCTGTTTTGACAGAGAGGGATATTGACTGGCAGCCAGTATCTAGAATGAAGCAAGGTCAACTTGTGTGAACTGAAGCTTCAGGCTGCTGTCTGCTGATAGTTCCATCAGCTCATTTTCCAAAATAGTGGATAGAGACATGTCTTCTGAAGCAGGATCCACAGAGAAAGCTAGCTAGCTAGCTAACAGTGGCAGTTGTCTCTACTTAATGATGCGTCATGATTGTATATTCATAACTTGTCATTGAAATTATGCATTTTAATTTGACGTTTTTTATTTGTGTGAATTCTTTAGCACATTTAGATATAAAAATAACTAGCTTGGGTAAATTACCCCCAAATTTTTTTTTAATCATTTAGCAGTACCACTGCTTCCGCGGCCCACTAGATGGCGCTCTGAGGCCCAGCTGTGGGCCACGGCCCACTGGTTGAGAATGGCTGCTGTAGTGTATATAGAGCATTTGATCAAACAAGCCAAATCTTTTCAGTGCATCAGTGTTTAATATTTTAACCTGATCGACTGAGCAAAACTGCTGTAAAGTTTCATCAGACAAATAAACAAACAGCACTAAGACTCTGGCACTTAGTCCCAACTTTCAGTTCTCCAATTCTTAATATTAACAGTAAGAGGAAGTAAAAGTACTGCTGGTACAACTTGCTTTACATCAGTATTGCATTGCTAATTGGACTGTTATTACATCTTTATCACCTGTGTGCAGGTGTTTCATTTCTCTCAGCTGGAGCAGAGGCTGAGCTGGCTGCAGGCTCACCTGTTCTGCAGGAATCACGGAGCCAACCTGCTGAGCATCAGCAGCCCTGAGGAGGAGCTCTTTGTTATGCAAGTCCTCCATGAGGAATTCGGGTGAGTGTACACCTTTCAGCAGCTGTGATGATGATGACAATGATGATGCTGATGATGATAATGATCTGGCCCACAGGGATTCAGAGGACCATGAGCAGCACTGGTTTTGGATTGGACTGAACCGCAGGAACCCCATGGACAATGGCAGCTGGAAGTGGAGTGACGGACTGGCTGTGAGTGACAGTGATACCTGCTCTAAAAAGTTACAACCTAACTTTGTACCACTGTGCTGATTGATTCAAAAAATGCTTGAAACAAAATCTGTTTACTCTTTGCCTGTGTCTCAGGTCACGTACCAAAACTTTGGCCGCTACTACTACAACATCCGGCAGTGTGCTGCAGCAGACTTGGGCACTATGACCTGGCTGGCCATGCACTGCGACTCTGAGTTAGACTGGATCTGCAAGATCCCCAGAGGTACTATAGCACAGGTTTATACTGGATTGGTACATTAGCACTGGCTATCTATAATTCTTTCTGCTCTTTGTATTCAATTTCATGTGACACATATTTATTTTCATTTTTAGAATTTCCTTTTTCCGCCTACTATTGTTTAGAGATTTCTTTCCCTTTTTCTGTTTCCTTGCATTTTGGGTCTCTCATATTATAAATCTCATGGGTACACTTATCCTACATGTGTTTTTAGGTAGCACTGAGAAGGAAACAGAAGCCTCAGAAGGTCAGTCTTATCTTTTTTTTAGCTTTTCAACTTAACCACTCAGCATACTAATATTATCTTCTGAGTGTGTATTTCAAAACCTTCCTATTGTGTCTCACGACTATCTTTACATCTCATTTTATCTCTCGTCCATCAGGCAAGAGTTCACCAGAGTGGATTGGTTTCAAGGAGGCCGATTACAAGTTTTTTGACCACCGCACCACTTGGGACCAGGCCCAGAGGATTTGCTCCTGGTTTGGATCCTCGCTGGCCTCCGTTCACTCCGCTGAGGAAGAGGCTTTCCTGGCGAACACCTTACGCAAGGCACTGCACATATTATCAAAAAGTTCATCTTAATTTGAAGTTTATTGAATACAAAAATGCAAGGAATTACTAGTGTTTTGGCAAGAAGACCAGCTTTAGGACTGCAAATCTCTGAGAATACAGGCACAAACCTGTCGCCACTAATTATGGTGTTAAGTTCAGGATTGTATTACCAGGCAAGGAAATAACCTCTTAGTACAAATTAGAGAATCTGATATTTCTTGGAAACTTTTGTGTATTTTTTGTATGGCTATTTTATATCAGCTTGCATCATGCTTAACATAACCTACTTGTATAAACTGATGTAAACGCCAGTGTCTTATAATTTTAGTGTATTTACAGTAATCCTTAATAATCTTCCAACTCTGCATCACTCCACTCTACCCCTGACTGCATTATTCCTGTGGCCCTGACGCACTTTTTCTTTCTCACCTTCAGATGAAGGTGGAGGGTGACAGCTGGTGGCTTGGGCTTCACACCTATGATAATGACGGCCGTTTCCGCTGGTCCGACCACTCTGTGCTCAATTATGTGTCCTGGGCTCTCGGGAAGCCGCACCCGCTCAGCCGTGATCGCAGATGTGTCCAAATGTCCGTCAGCAAAGGTAAGAACAGCCAGAATAAGAGACCTCAAGAGACTAAATCAAATGCGGTACACAGACACGAGCTTGTGTTTTTTACTCTCAAATAGCGGAGTGGGCCGATCAGAAGTGCCACTCTGACCTGCCCTACATCTGTAAGAGAGTGAATGTCACAGGCACCATTCCTCCAACTCCATCGTCGCCCCACCCGCCATCAGGCTGTCCTGACGGATGGGCCTCTTATCAGCGTAAGGTACAGCACTGCAGGCTACAACATACCAGGAGTTCAACATCTACAGCTCCATAGCAATACTGGTTATGATTTCGGATAACTAACACGTTAAGATACAATAATGATGTCGTTATAAGGGATGCAGGATGTCTAGAATGCATCAAATAAGTATACTAAAGAGGCAGTGAGGCACAGCAAGTAAGTTTTTAATGTGTGCAATGCCATCTGCTGTTTCTGTAGTGTTTCAGAGTGTTTGACCAGTCATCCCGGGTCAAATGGTCTGCTGCCAAGGTGAAATGTGAGACGCAGGGAGGTGTACTGGCAGTGGTGTCCAGTCATTTGGAGCAAGGTAATTACAGTAGAATACAGCCCACATAAAGTCACAAGCAGGGAGGTGGTGGAGGACAAACCCAATTATAGTTTTTGAAGTTACTTTTCCAGTGGAATGTAGATTGTGTACTTTTTGGTACATAATGGTAGAATTGTATGATCTGTCATTGTAAGCAGCATCAAATGGATGTGGTATGTTATGAGAATCCAGTCATTTTATGTTTGTAGGGATTGACTGGTAGGGGGTTTAGATACCCATATTTGTATTTACCAATCCCTATATTTATAACTGTTCATAAGAGTCTCTACACACATGCACGTTTTTATGCAACCGAATCTCCTCCTCACAGCCTTTGTTACCACCCTGCTGCACAACACCAGTTCTGAACTTTGGGTGGGACTGACTTCAGACTCTAAAGGTCATTTCCAGTGGGCCCAGCCTGGCCTGCTCAGCTACACCAACTGGGCTCCCGGAGAGCCACTCGACAACAGCGGACCACACCACAACAGGACCCCGGTACTTCCAACACTCACCACACCATCAGCACATATTTCATGGTGTTGTCCTTGGTCTGTTCCTGTTCTGATGATTTCACTGTCACCTCCCAGGGGAACTGTGTGGTGATGATTCACGGGAACCCACAGAAGAACACTGGCATGTGGGCTTCCCGAGCCTGTGAGATGGAAAATAATGGCTTCATCTGTCAAAGAGAGCAAGGTGTGCTGTTATTCAATAATAACTACAACAATGTCCGCTTTAAACATGCAGGACATTTGCGACACAAACAGAAATGTGTTTATTTAAATCATCTTTGCTGTTTCTTCAGACCCAAGTATCCCTCCAGCCCCAGCCCTGATTCCTGCCTCCCTGTCAAAGCCTATTGTGCTGGGTGGAGTAACATACCGGGTGGTAGAGAAGCGCCTGGACTGGACCGGCGCTCTGCACCTCTGCGAATCTTTGAATGGGACCCTGGCTACAGTGAAGGATCCCTATCAGCAGGCTTACCTCACGCTGCTAATCAACAACCTGCACCGGCCTGCCTGGGTTGCTCTCTACAACTACGGAGTGAGCCTTTCACACATCACAGTATATCTTATTAAAATTTTCCAATGGGGTCACACTAGAGTCACTGACAGGGTTGTCCAGGCTGAAGAAACCTGGACCTGAATTGCAACTTTTTTTTCTTTTTCCTATTTTTATGTTTGCAGGGACGGAGCTTCACCTGGCTGGGTGAAGAGGATGTGGCATATTCAAACTGGAAAGATGGGGAGCCCAATCAGATGGCTGGATGTGGTCACATGACCACTACTGGCCAGTGGACTATGACTCCCTGTGATGCTAAACTGGAGGCTGCTATCTGTCAAATTAGTGGTATGTGTGTGTAAAATCACACCAGCACATCTTGTAAAAACTATCAATCCAGTATTTATTCATTATATTAGATTCAAATATATTTATCCCTGATGTTTTTCTCCCTGCCAGAAGAGCCTGTGAGTCACCAGTGGATGTACCCAGGCCATTGCCCCAACTCTCTGGGAGAGTGGGCATGGGTATCTTTCAGAAACCACTGTTACGCCTTTAACCTGCAAAATCTTAAACTACAGCAGGATGCACGCACATCCTGTATGAAAGGTAGGGAAGAGTTTCAGAGTCCAGTCTGACTTAACTCAGACTCTGGCTGGGCTGCCTGCACAGCTCATGATATTGAATTGAAAGTCAATTAAGTGCAACACTTCTGACCTTCTCCACTGCAAACACAATTGACAAATTGCATCAATATGTCTAAATTTAGAAGTGTTTCATTGAGCCTGCATCACTGTTAAATTTACCCTCACAATCAATTCACATGTCTGTTTTGCTCTGTGTCTGTCTATTTCTTTCGTTTTCTCTCTTCTAGTGGGAGCTGAACTTCTCTCTATCTTGGATGAGACGGAGAACGGCTTTGTATGGGAACACATCCAGAGCTTTGCAGAACAGGCACACGGAGCTTGGCTGGGCATCAGCGTGAAAGGTCCGGTAACGTTGCCTCAGACAGTCCCTTCCAGCTCTCTCTACAGCAGCAGATTTATTAACCTTCAGCTTTTCAAAAGTCTTTTTTTTTTTTTTTTTTTAAATCCAAGCTTATTAACTTTTTTATTTAACTTTAAAATTATCACACTCTGCTTGCAGATAAGAAAAGTTTTACCTGTTTGATTATGATTTCTTTTATATAATAATAATGAAACTATTAATTAAGGAGAGGAAACCTCTTAAAAACTGCTTCTCTGATGTCAAATAAATGTGATAACACAGTGCAAGGTGCATTGTCTTGGAAAAGTTAATTTATGTAAACTTGCATTACTGAAATATCCTGAAATATGTGTATTAAAGGTGTACTATGCAGGATTTGTCAGTTGATGTTTATAAACATACAGCATTAGAAGGCCCCTCCTACCGAGTGAGCGAGAGAGAGTGAGTGAGCGGTCAAGCAGACACGCAGACCTGCAGCTCTTTATAAGTCCATGACACAGAGACGGAGAGCAGAGTGGAGCAGAGGAGAGAGACGGAGACAGTGATGTAACCTGGTCGCTACGCTACCAGCCCTGACCTCACACCCTGTGCGCCGTTATTGGCTGGGGGCTACACACCCACTGCCCAAAGGCTGCGGCGTCCCAAACACATCAAAATAAGAAGAAAATACAGGCAGAGGGCAGAGTCTCTGCAGATAAATACACTGACACACTTCTTGTGGGTCATAAGTAATGATTGAGAGGGATTACTTTTGTATGAGTCTATACAATGGGTTGTTTTTTTTTAGGAAAATCCTGCATAGTGTACCTTTAAGCTAATGGGAAGAAGTAAATCCAATATTGGAAATGCATTAAGCAGTCAAGATAAGACTAATGAAACACTTCTGCTTGAGTGTGTTTGAAGCTCCACTGAGTGTAGGCTACGCTTGTGTTCCCACCGCAGGTAGAGGTCTAGTGTGGAGCAAGGAAACAGAGATGTCGTACACCAACTGGGAGACACATGACGTCGCCTTTTCTGTTCTGTCTCCGAACTCCTGCTTCTGGATCCAGAGCAACAGTGGCCTCTGGAAGCCGGGCTCCTGCAGAAATCGCACACACGGGGTCATCTGCAAACGGCCTCGCAGTAAGCACACATAAAACCGCTTAAACTGAGGGGTAATCATTTTCAGGAACAGGTCCAGTCAGCAACAAGACCACAGCAAATTAAACTGTTTTCGAGGTTTAAATGCTGAAAAATATCCTTGATGATGACAACGTCCTTTAACAGTTTCACTAACTATAAACTATACTAGTTGCTGCTTATTGGGGGCTGACGTTTCAAGGATAATATTTATAAAACTGTTTTAGCGTTGTATCTGAGGGCAGATGTTATGATTCCTGTTAGTAAGTGAGCGCAAACAAAGTGACAGCAGCTTATGTTAATAATCATTTGGCAAATAAAATGACTCATACATAAACATATCTTCTTTGTTACATTATAAGACTAGAAATCTATGATATCTTATCCACGCACAGTGCACAGTGGCCTGTTTTTACAAATCTGTTCTGGTCTGACAAACCAAATTATGTTATGTACCTGTGTCATACATCTTGTGAGTTTAATATGTTACAAGATCATATTTATTGGAAATTACATGAACCTTGTGTTTCCTCATTCTTATCCACTGATGATATATGAGGAGTCATGTAAATGATTGGATGCAATCTGTAAAAGGTAAAAAAAATTCAGCTTTTGTTCAGGGCTGCAAATATTTTCGTTACGTGCCGCCATTTGCCTACCACTGCTGTATATATACTCTAAGCGTAAACCCCTAGAATGATTGAAAAAACTTTTCAAGTTTGTAGACAAGGCGGAGTAACCTGAGAAATGATCCTGTTGTGGCTTGGATCATGTGCAATTAAAACTAATAATGATTGCTAAATACTAAAGTAGTACCTTTTTAATAGTTGTCCTTTCTTCCATTTGCAGGTACTGAATCCGCGGTTGTAACCAGTAAGTATAATCATGGATCCGTGTGTTGTAACCTATATATCTGAAAGTACAGTATGCTAATTCTGACATCCTATCTCCTATCTTTGCCTAGTAGATGGAGACCACCTGCCCACTCTGATTGTCGTAATGGTGACAGGCCTGGTGCTGGTGGTGCTGATCGTAGGCGTGATCTACTTATATCGTCGGCGAACTGTTGGGTCCCGGGGGTCCTATGAAGGTGCCCGCTACAGCCGTACCAACTCCAGCCTTGCTGAGCAGACAGAGAAGAACATCCTTGTATCTGACATGGAACTGAACGAGCAGCCAGAGTAGCAGAGCCACCCTGGACCGACCGACCGACCCAGGACTGGAGTGGACTCGACCCGGGAGAGGCTGATTACAATGTGCTGACTCAGACTCTGATACACATTGTGACATTTATGTTTTTTTTGTTGTCTCTTATGAAACCAAAAAAAAAAAGTTTTTTTTGAAGTGCTGAAGAGCTGTGTAGAGCACAGCGGATGTCAATTGAATTTTTTAAAATGAAGCCCCGGATTCTCAAACCTCTCTCTTGCAAGACTTCACAGTTGTAGGACTTTCTTTCTCTCTAGACAAATCAGATCCTACACTACATAAAGCTTTTATCCAAAAGCATTAATGAAGGCCATAAATGGATCCACTGGGAGTTTAGTTTTATCGCATCTGGAAAAGTTTGACATAAAATCAGTTTTATGAAATGACTCCACGCTGTCTTCCCTGGTGCCAAAGTAAATTTTTGCACAGTGTATATTTCCTTTCTTTTTTCCATTTTGATTGAAAGACTTATAAAGCAAGAACAATGACTATAACAGCAACAGATTGACTCCTAACTAAAACCATTCATCTTTGTCATCTAAATATCCACACAGTCTTCTTCAGGACCAAATGCATTTTTCAATTTTGTAATTTTTTTTTTTTTTTTTTTTGCCACGACAGTATTTACCTGAACTTGAGGTGTGTTTGTTGTTCCACTGCGTTAATGTAATTTCCATTGATTTGCCATTATCTGTGCAGCTGTAGAGAACTTGTTACTGATGATGCATGTGTGTTTTTTTGTGAGCCTGCCTCTCTCCTCTTTTCTCATCTGACACGTCAGCACCAGCTGTCAGACGAGCAGAGGAGGAAGAAGTCCAAATGTGAATGTGTGGAAGGTGACAGGGACCATTTTCAGTGGTGACCTCAAACCGTCTGAGGGCAGTACACTAGAATTGTGCACATATAAGTAGAACTTAGCTTTGAAAGCTGGTCTTTAAATAGACTACGTTGTCTTTTTGGTACAGTAGGACTGAAGGTTGTCATCAAATGATCAGACTTTCAGCTTCCATGGCTCTGTGTACATTTTGGCACTTTTTTACTTTTATCTTGAGCTAATTCAGTCTTAGTCATCCATTTGCCTTTAGTAATTATCCACAAAGCTCAATTCCTGCTCATGATTCCTTACTTTTTGTTTGTTTTGGCTCTTCATGCCACCATCTGGAGCTGATGCAGCATGTTTTAAGGGCAGTAATTGTCTTTGTATGCACCGTGAAAAAGGGTTAGTAATTTGATATTTGTCTGATTCATCATTTTTACGGACCACAGTTCACTTCTCTGTGTGTGTTATCACTAGGATATTCTTCTGTCTTTTTGTCTTTTTAATGATGCAGGCTTCACTATGTGTTTTGCTTTAAGTACGACTGACTGGTAAAGACATTTGGAAACTTTCCTACTTTTATGGGATAATTGCCAACAGTTGAACCTCTTTTGCCCCACAAAGAAAAACATCCCTCATGTGAATGATACCGTTGTATATATGAGAGCCAAAGAATGTTTTAAAAGTGAATTCACTCTTTTGTAAGATAAATTCTCCTTCTTTTCATTCTCAAAATCATTTCAAGATTTCACATTTTCATTCAAGGTTAATTTTTCCTACTCAAACATTTTTCTTTTTCCTTCAACTCTTGCCTCTCTGAGAGCATTTCTGTCTTCCTGCTCTGAGGAATGCTTTGGAGCTGTTTCAGTCTGAGGCTTTTGGTGTTTCACTGAGCTGCAGTGAAGAAAATAAAAAGGTTTTTTTTTTTTTTTTTTTTTTTTGCTCCACCAGTTGGACTAAGATAGAGGGGGAAGGGAAGGGAAGAGGAGAGGGAGTAAGTAGGTGTGTGTGTGTGGAAGTGTGTGTGTGTGTGTTTGTCTGTGTGCGTGTGTGTGTCTCCAGCTGTGGAATGTTGAGTCGGCAAGAAGAGCTCAGTGGCATGTCTGGAACCAATCAGAGAAGGAGGACTCAGGGACATGAAGGGTCAGAACGGAGACTGAAAAAAAAGGAAAACTAGATGGAGGAGAAAAGGGAAAAAAGGAGGAGTGTGAGGAGGAGTCAGGGACGTAGGGAGCAGAGCGAGGCAGGAAAGATGGAGGAGCGTAGAGAGACCCTGAGGTTTGTCTCAGGCTTACCCTGTCCTCTGCTGGTCGTTTACTGTACAGGTCTGCCTCTATATGCAGTAGATGTGAAGCGAGCGAGGTGGTGATGTAAAGGTGTGACGACCCTTGATGTGTTCCCCGTGAGATCATGTCTGTGACGCAGGCCAGCTCATGTCCCTGTGAAGATTACCTGAAGCACCTGTTCAACTTTTTTTTTTTTTTTTTTTTTTAAAGTTTTGTGTCATTTTTATATGAAATGAATAAAGTCTATGTTCTAAAAGCTTCTGCTTTCACAGTTACTACACTATATTACACCATATTGTTTTTTCTTGAGCAAACTCTTTTGTGAGGAAGTTACCTTTTAACTGTCACATTCAGAGATATATGGCAGAGTAACCATTTGTTGGAAACTTAGTTTTACAAGTAAGTGAAATACGAGCAAAGTGTTGACTGTGATGTTGATGTTTTTCCACAAGGGGGAACACCTCACCTGCTATATGTGACGTCTCCTCCTGCTCGTGTTGTCATCTGATCTCCCTTGAGCATTTGTTTCTCACTGCCATTGTGTGTTTTCTGTCATATCAAGTCTCTGCAGAGGTACACATTTTATGCTCTGATCCTCTATCGCAGAAAGACTCTTTGCTACGTGTTGATTGATAACATGTTTTCAGTTTCTTTACGATTGCAACTCTCTGTCTGCAGTTCTTCTGTTTTATTCCAGTCATGTGTGACTGTGGATGATAAGATGTGGTTGTGAGAGCGTAGTGTTTGACAGTGCGTGCATCTATAGTCAAATCACCGTTTGCAGATGATGTTTCATTTATAAACCTGTTTGTCACTAAAGCTAAACTAAATCATTTACAGTCAGAGCTAACATAAAACCACACAACTAGCAGGAAAACCCAACAGATACACAACACACACACAAATAAACATAGCAGACATACACTAACATACTTTGAACCACAGTATCTTAATGCAATACAAGGCAAGTCAGTACAAAAGCCCTGCAATAAATACCGCCTTTGTGAAGCTTGTGATTTTCACTTAAAAAAAAAATCAATGGTAAATTTTGAAGCCATGAACGTCATGTTGTTGTATAGATTGTATTAGTTTAGATTATATAGTGCAGCAGCTTCTGTTAATTGTGTCCACACCCTCATTTTTCCTTCATTCGAAGCCTGCATTGTGCTGCTTCGCATCACATCTCCACAGTCACTGTAAAAACACTTCACCTGTGCTTGGAGCCCAGAGTATAACACTGTCAGTCAAAGCACAGAATACCAGCAATGCTCCACCGCCTCCGTACCCCAGCTGAACTATGTTCCACTAACACGGAGACACGTGGACGTTCTGAACCCAACACCTGGTGTAATGGGAGCTTGTGGCCTCTTCCTGCCAGAGACCTGCACCTTTGCAGCGTCACATCTGAGCCACTAAATTGCTTGTTATTCAAATCAAACAGGCTCTCTGTAATCCATCTCACTTAGGATGGGTGTCACAAGCTATCCAACTGCATGCCGCAGGCACTCAATTTAAAGCTTCCAGGGGCTATGCACTCCAACAGTTGTTTATAAGTTTCACCCCATCACCTGTCATTTTTAATGTTTCTCGTGTGTGTGGAAAGTATTCTTGAGGAACGTTACCTGCTCCTAAACATTAAATTTTTATGTCTGTTGAACTTCAGGGCTGATGTGTAAAACATCTCTACCATTAGCCTTATTTGCATGCCATAGCTGTAACTTGTAGTCTAAATACTTTATTATGATGTATTTATCTCTGGCTACATTGCACTTCAATGTTTTGTTGTCCTCAGTGTTTATTGTGAAGTTTTTTTTTTAATATTTCAGGTGCAATCAAAAATATCACAGCAGCTAAGCAAGTGCAGGAAAACACTAGAACTAGTTTCCTCAGCAACAGTGTACTCTTATACTCTTACTCTTATAGTTTGATACTGTGTGTGTATGTGTCTGCGTGTGTGTGTGTTACCTTCTTGCCCATCCCCATCATCTTTTATCATGAGAAGACCTGACCTATCCACCTAAGATGTTTCTTTACAGCAGATTCCCTTTTAATGACGTCAGTTTATTAGCATTCTTTACTAGCAGCTGCTTCATTCCTTGTTTCCCCCTTTTTAAATGATGCAGGAATAGCTCACGTAGAGCTCACATGGGTAATATAAAAGTGTCAGCGTGATATGAAAAGGGTCAAATCATGAAGAGGATTTCATGGTGGCCCGTGGGCTTCTTTTTGCACATGTATAGCAGCCATTGCCAAGGTAGCAGCCATCTTGCCTGAGGCGTCTTCAATGCACCTGTCTGGGGTTTTGGAGTTTAAAGACAGGCAGTGGCGGCGGAGGTCTCAGCTCTGGGAGTAACAGAACAATATCACTGCTTCACTCTTCCTCACCTCCTCTGAGATACTCAAGTAAAACCCTTCATGATCAATTAACCAACAAAGGAGAGAAAAGAGAATGAAACTCTTCAGATGGCCCAGCTCATTGCCAAATCAATACCCTCTTAATTTGAACATTTGATGTGCAGATCCTGCTCTTGTTTTGTTCACAAACTGCTGTTTATTCCCCCTCCTCCCACTCCAAGGCTTCTTCCTATCTGGCAGTGTTGGCACTGCAGGTCAAGGGAAGGGAACCAGAGAGAAAGCAGCGTTAACAAGTGAAATTAAAAACCCATTCATTCTCCTCAGTCATCCATTTGGAAGCTGGCCAAAGGAGAAGCAGCTGTTGGGCTGCCAATGAAGGAGAGCAACAGAGAGCGGGAGGAAAGGAGGAGAGGAAAAAAGTTAATTTAGAAAGGGAGTTTTGAAAGGAACAGGATGATGCACTCTTTCCTCTGAATACCAGCAGTGGACTGGCTTCTTTTGAAAAGCAGCTGACTAAAGGTGACCAGGCTTTTAGCAGTCAGGGTCCCTCTGTGGAGCTGAGAATCTGAGACTAGCAGGATCAGTGACATCTTTTAAAGCACTTCTCAAAACCTATCAAAGCCTTTTATTAATTCTAGCACACCGTTTCATTTCCAACATGTCTTACCTGTGTTTTGTTTAACTGTTCTTGTCTTTTTTTATTGCTGTGTATTTTATTCCATGTTATTTTTGTATTATTTTAGTCTGCAGTTTATCGGCAAACAGCACATGTTGATGACCATGTTGAGTGTTTGGCGCTCTCATTGACTATCCTATTACAAAAAACAATATGTGCTGAATGAGGTCCAGGATGCAACATAATGCTGTTTATTGTCACAGTAAAAAAATATGGAAAATATGGATGTTTCAGCCATCTTTAGCACCAGCAGTTGGTTTTCAGGCTCTTGTCACCCCGTGTGATTTGTCTTACCTCGCAGCTCGGGTTGGGATTGTGTCAAGTGTTCGACTGTCAGTCATCATCTTCGTGATAATGATTTGTGAGGAAAGTGTTATTAAATTTGACTGAATGTTGGTTCCTACTCATTCTTTCTCAAATGGTGGTATCTAGCTATGCAGATAGCTTCACAGGTCTAGATGTTAGTGGATAACTGTCTCACTTTATGTCTTTGTTTCTCAATATCAATATACAATTTATCATATATATATAATACATTTTATGTGGAAATTCAAAACAGCTTCAAGGTAAAAATAAGCAGATGGCAATGTCTCTTCTTGGCTTGAAAAATCAAAGCACTTTATCACATTTATGAAACAATTATTTCCTCCATCATGTATTGCAAAATTGCCCTCAGTGACCTAACACAACAAGAAGATATATTAACTATCTCACCTCAATATAAATGGTACAGTTAAAGGGCTGTGAAGGTCGACACATTTATATTGTCTCATGGCGTATATGTATACCACCATATTGACTGACCCTATGAAACACTGTGGAGGTGAACGGAGTTTATTTCTGGTATTCAAAGCATTGAAATATGACATTGGAGGGACTCAACAACAACATGTCCTACTAGAAACAAAGTCCTGGTTCCTTGCTGTCATAAGTTTCTATTGCAGTTACTTTCTAACAAAGAAATTGTATCTTAGAGACCTCAAAAGTCACCTCAGCCGTCTAAATGCCTAAATAAGTCACACTAGACACATACAAATATCACACCTAAACTTGTCTTTTAACAGTATTTTTGTTAGTATTCATAACTTATTTTTACTGTGATGTTTTTTTTTTTTACTGGTTTACTGTTTCTACTTTCTTACTGTTATGTCTGTCTACCTTTGACTTTGACCGAGTCATGTCAAAGAGGAATTTCTGCTATGTGACAAACAATAAAGTTCCTTGAATCTTGAAATCTCAGAGACAGATCTGTCAAAACACCATCAAATGAAACCCAAACTAGCTGTAGATAGGGGTAAGTGGGAAAACTTTTTTTTTTTCATGCGTGATTTGAGTGAAGTGAACATCTAACCTATCTAAGCACTGAGACTCTTCTTCAAGGGGAGCTCTATTAATATCGTGCTTGTATGCGGTCACAGCGTGCTTGCGCTACACCTGCTTCATTTTATGTTGAGGCACCATAGAGACGATGATGTCTCTGTCCTTTATATCTTCAGTGGTAAGAGCTCTTGGCTGAGATTGCTTCTGGTATGTCATCATGCAGTATGACAGCTCTCTATCCACCTGTTGTCACTACTAGATGCTTGTCATTGCCGAACCTGCCTGAACTGTGAGTGCTGAGTCAATATAATAATCTCCTTGGCCTGTGGGTCGCTTGATAAACACTTTGCAGACACACTGACATAAACAGAGATGCTGTACTTCACTCTCCAGCCGAGAAGGCCCCGTCTGGAATCAGCCACTGATTTTTAGTCAATATGTTTTTTATGGCCATGAAAACAACCCCTGTGTGCCAGCGCCTTTGGAATGGGGATCAAATTCACTAATCTTTGTCCAAATCAAAGCCTGCGCACTTCAAAGTGACTGGATCAGCAGAGATACACACAGAGCGCCAATGTCAGAGCAAGAGGAAGAAAAAAGAAAAAAAAAAAAGCTTTGCTCTCACATTGCTGTCCAAACTCATTTAAACTCCTGTCTTTCTTCTCCCTCCTTGTCTTTCCAGTGAGTTGCAGTGGCATTTCGCTTCAGTTTGAGCCATAATGGACAGTCGTAGCAGAGAGGGCCAGAGGATGGATGGCGTGCAGATGCAGGTTGGTGGTGGTGGTGGTGGGGGGTTGGGGGTACTGGAGGCTGGGTGTGGTGCAGTTATCTCCTCTGTGCAGATGAGAACATGCTTTTACCTGCGGGATGCTGCTCTTTCTCAGGCCAAGGACAGCATCCGTGTGGTGAAAGGGATTACGGGCACTCTGTTCCCGGTCTCTGCCTTTGGGGAAGTTGGGATCCATGCTTGGTTGTCTTGTTTGTTGGCCATTTTTCATGTATGTAATTAGCATCCTTAATGGGCCTAATTAGAGCTTACACAGTTTGCGCTAATTTCAGAAGCAAACCCTTTTATGTGCAGATGATAAATCGATAAGGGAGCCGACATTTAGCCGGAAAAAGTCTCACACAGACAGAATTACAACACTTATTTTGTATAAAACATGATTGCCTGACTGTTTATTTCTCTTTTATATCTATTTTCTGCCTCAGAGACACTATTTGTTGAACTATTTTGTGGCTTTTGCCTCAACAAGAGCACTCTTGTGCCACAAAATGAAGCACGGTGATGGGATGACTTCACAAGGTGCCCACTCTTCCACCTGCCTGACGATAATTCCTCACTGTAAACAACAAAAGGTACCATTATCACCCCTAACCAGGGACAGGATTAGATACGTCCTCATTTGCATGGATTTCCACCCAAAATAATAATGAGGCACAAATAAGGAAGAAATAGAGACAAAAGGTGAAGTTAATTTATGGAAAGCTTGGCTGCTCCTATGCTCACTGCTTTGATGCTTAATCCGTTATTAACCCGCACAACATTAAGCATACACACGTGAACATGCATGTGCGCACACACTCTCGCATGCACACACACCTTGAGGAGCGGAGGATTCCTGAGTCAGGGGAACCAGGTACTGAAGCCAATGTAACCCCTCTGGGAAATAAAGATAGGCCGAGGGTGCAGAAGGAGTGAGATGAGGCTACTGTGAAGACATGCCGCGGAGCAACAACCAAATCCCCCTTGTGTTTACTCTCGCTGGTTTCCAGGGCAATGGCAGGAGCCTCTGCTTTTCCTGTGAAGGCAAACCCACTTAGAGGAGAAAATTCAGTCCTTGAAAATAAAATGTTGTGGGGGGAAAATGTACCATTACCGAGAGCTTCTTCTCTTTGTGCAGTATGTGGCTACACAGATGTGTGTTTGTGTTTGTGCGTGCCTTTTAAAATTAGCAACATAAAAGGAAAAACTGCTTTCTGACCATAAAATTTCTTGGCTTAATCTCATTATTGGCGGGCCTTTAAGCAAGACATGACTATGTCACATCTTAGTGACCATCAGTAGATTTCTGTAGTTGTTTTTTCTGCTAATCAACTGAGTCAAAATGAGTGTGCACCTATGATTATGTCTGAGTGTATATGTGTGTGTGTGTGTGTGTGTGTGTTTTCACTCAGTGGTTTGCAGCTGAGTGTTTTCAGTCAGGATATACAGAGATGAGCTCCATTGTTGGCATAAATTGCTTGGCCCAGGCATGCTGCCTCTCCACTGGGCATCTCCCCCCCCTCATACTGATCGATCTAATCCTTAGCTATAATGAGTTTCTCTGTCTGAGAGCGAGGGGTGGGCGTGGGCCGGGCCATGAAGTGGAGAGGAGAGTGAGCAGGAGGAGGTGGAGAGATGAGGGCTACTGGTGGAGTTGCTGGTGATTAAGGGAGACGGACTCAGCCAGAGAGAAGTGTGGAGATAGAGGAGTAGTAACAAGAGCTGGGTGTTGAGAGAGACAAAGTTATCAAGTCATTATCTGACACCAGATTACCTTCATGAGGTGATCTGTTTGTGGCCATTCTGTGTCTATGAGAATCTCACAACCAACATTAGATGCTTGTTGCTGTTGAGCTGTTTATTAACCTATCTTGTACTTTTTTATTATTAACCCAGATAACATACCGAAGTGGGCCACTTGAAGCAATGATGCAGCACTGCTGGCCTTCTTCTGGCCTGGACAAAATGGATATGAGCCTGAAATGGCCCACATGTAAAATAGCAAATATGGCCCAAATATCCCAAATCAAAAGTGGGCCTTTTTTGGTAAAGATGCGGTGTTCTCAGGTATGTGTATTCTGGATGTGGGCCAGTTCTGGTTCATCTGGTTTGTTCTTGGTTGACATATGGCTTGCTTTTGGCCCAGATCTGGGAAACAGGAGCGGACTGCCCAAGTGTGGCCTGGATCTGGGCCACAGCCATTTTGCTAGCTGGGAAATGAGTCGTTAAGGTTATGAAATGTCAAAAAAGTTTGACTAATGCCGATCAACATTTCCAAAAGGCCAAAGTGAATGTCATCAAATTATATGGAACAATGACAAAGCAAGCAAGTCCTCATATTTGTGAAGCTATAAACAGAAGAAGTTTCATTTCTACTTGATTAATTACCAAGGCCAATTAATAGGGTGGTAATGCAAAGCAGCTTTATTTGGCAAGGCTATGTAGTGGTCAATCAAATATATGCAAGTGCAAATTGTTGGTAGATTACTTTGTAATATTAATGCTATATTACTGTTAACCTCATGATTGTTGTGCCCAAAGATAAAATGTTGAGTGTGTGAGTGTTATACACTGTCATGTTTTGGTGTTGGATAAGCTGTCACGTTCATGGATCTGTTACTCAGACCTGTTTTCCTAGATTGTATTTAACTATATCACTGATACGCCCCCCCACAAATGCAGTTTTTATCACCTGACATACTGTATGTTTAACATGTTAAAGGGGACATGTCATGCTTTTTGTGATTTTCTGTTATTTTTATACTGTTATGATGTTGGATGTCTATGATAAACACGGTCAAAGGTCCAAAACCTGAGGTGAATGTATGTGAAAATGCTCCCTGCAAGTCAAAAGCCAGGACTTCAGCCTGGTCTGAGTGCTTCATTCGCAATGTTACTTGTATTTCCTCTTTGTGATAACATCAGATTGTTCGCACATGCCCACAAATGGCCTTCGGTTGGTAGCCTTTGTTGCTAAGGTTGTTGCTAAGGCTGTTCCATGGGTTGTTCACTTTGTCCACTAACATATTTCGGATCGGATTCGGGCTAAATAAGTAGATTTTTAACTGTAAATCATGCAAACATATACCAATAAAGCCCCGGAATATAAATACAGACCTGGAAATATGCATTATATGTTAACATGCTAATCTAGCTGTTCTGCTTCATTCAAATAGCTGCGTCCATGGAACAAGCTAGCTACCTGCCTAAAATGCATACATTCTTAGCATGAAATGAAGATTACAGTCTTTAGACATTGGGAAAAATAAAATAAAATCCAAATACATCATTTCTGGTTGTTAGACACCAGAACACACTGAGAGCAGCTCGCAAAATGTCCTGCCACCAGCTACAGAGAGATGAAGCAGGGGAGGTAACAATGAAAGGCAGCCTTGCTTCCCTCTTGCAGAGACCAGAGAGAGCAGAAGAGACGAATAACAAAACAGAGAGGCTGAGACAGAACAGAGAGGACTGCTTGTAGTTCACAGACCGACTGTCCATCATCTCCCAGAGCGCCGGCACTCTGCACATCAAGGTAGAAGACATGAAGATTTCTCACTACATAAAAGGCTTTAGAGGAGCAATAAGTCACACATAGCCAACATCTCGGTGAATATAAGTCACCCTCCTCTGAACCTTCATATGCTGCGTCCAAGAGGTTTCTATGTCTGGCCTTCTTCTTCTTCTCATCCCTTATCCTCAAGGAACTTAGAGACAAAAGAACAGAGTACACTGTTAAGTTTAAATATGATGTATGAGAACTTTCCCCTTTCTAAGAAAGTTGCTGTTCTCATCTTTATTGTCTCTTCCATCTGTTTCTGAAAGAACAGCAGAGTTGGTGAGTGAGGTTGCGAGTTTGCAACAAATAATTGTTTTCATTATTGATTCAATATTGATTTTTTTTTAATTATTCCTGAATTTGTTTGCCTATAAAATGTCAGAAAACTGTCAAAAATTATGATGAAAAAAGATTCAATTTACAATGATCTAAAACAGAGAAAAGCAGCAAATCTTCTCAATTAAGATGTGAAAAAGGGTATAATTGATATTTTTGCTTTATAAATGACTTAAATGATTATCAAACTTGCTTTAGAGTAAGTTTATGTCAGTAGACGAACTGATTTGTCAGATTCCATCTCTTACGGCAAGTATGTAAAACAGTGGCACTGCATCTTCATGTGCTCCGTGTATCTTTGCATGGTCGACCATCTCTTAATGATTTAGTAGGTTCAAGTGTAGCTAATCTGACCACCACGCGCCTTCAAGGCAACAGCCTGGCATGACAGAGGAGTCCATGTGAAAAGGCCTCTTTGTTGAGCCGTGTCATCATTTGTATTCAGCAGGATCAAAGTCCTCTCTGCAGCTTTAAAATTTGTCCTGTGGCTAGTGCTGCCGGAGCAGTGAATGACAATGTCAAGGGATGCAGAAGAGCTGCACATTTACATAGAAATGGCTCTCGATATGAATGTGTACGGAATCGAATCAGAGCCTGGAATTTGAGATTGTGCAGGCATGTATCTGTCTGAGTGTATATTTTTGTGTCACTTTTCTTTTAGATTTTTTTTGGTGTTGGCGTTTTTACCTTTATTTGATAGTATGACAGTGAAGACACGGCTTGATTACAACCTGTCTGATCTTGTTTTGTGCCCTGTCGGCTGCCATGTTTACAGATTTCAGCTATTACTTTAGTGAATACTGTTACAAGTTGTACAAAACCAGAAATCTAAATGAATACATTTCTTCATGTTTTAAGGCTCAATCTGTGATCCAAATGTAAACCTAAATTTAAAAAATGCACAGAGCTCCACTCCTAAATTGACTGTCAGGTCTTTTAGTTGACAGATTAACATTAGACAGTAAATAAATATAAGCTATTAATGTTTTCTGATACCATTAAGGGGATGTTTAAATCTGTAATGTTAATAAACACAGAAGTAAAAAAAAATGCAGAATTTTCATCATTAAGAAAAGTTTTTAAATTATGTATGTAAATGATGGTCAGATATACAATAAAAAATAAACACCCGGTTTCTATGTAACACTAATTCTGTGTGTCTTTCGTTCAAATGTGCACTTCATAGACTGACAACATCTTGATCTGTATTTCCACATTAAAAATTCATTTGTTTCACTGAGGGCTCAAATCAGCTGTAATCTCGCAGGCTACATGTCACAGCCTGGTCTTTCTCCTCTTCATCACTGGGAGAGAGGCTGTCGGAGCATATACTGATTACACTGTGGCCGCATTGACATCCGCCGTCTTCATTATTGTGGGAGACACACAACAGAAAATCAATAGGGTCATTGTAGACTTAATCATTTCTTCGTGGTCCTGCCTCATGCGACACCAAAGTACCAGGCTTATTTCTCGACTAGTTCTGTCCTTCTCCAGTGTTCAGTCTGTTGCAAAAAAAAAAAAAATGCAGGATGGATCGATTAATGAGCCATTAAAAGTTTCAGAAGCAGATTGTGAAAGAGAAAGGTGAAGCCTTTTATTTTAGGATTTGGATGAAGGAGATATTTTCAGTTGAAAGGCTTGTTTAGTGCTGTGGATGTGGCATTTTGGTTCCCTGTTTTTGAGAAATATCAGAATTTGAAGCTGAATATGAATCAAACTGATGAGGTATTTCTCTTCGTCTCCATGGAACCACGTCAACATGTTATTTTCACTGCAACTTCATCCTATTTAAAGAATTAGATTAGTATCCACATTTCCACACTCAAGACTGACATACAGTATTATATTTTCCCACACTGTGTATATGACTGATAAGTATATACACAACACTTTATTGTTGCTGCATATACATTTTTCTTCCTCTTGCACAGTTGATTGCAACTGGGATAATGACACCACACATCAGTGTGCACACTGTCACATTTTATGTAAATCTGTCTCCTCTATCTGGGATTCTTTTTTACAAAGTGATCACCCAGCAACACACATATCCAAATCTGCAAACCATTTCCATGTTATCTGCATCTTTTATTTGAATATATTCGAAAAGATACAGGAGACCTTTTACACACATACAGTTTGCATTAATTCGACCCACTGTTGGCAGATTATCGTAAATTAGAAAAAATTTACAGATCAGTTTTATCCAGATTTTTTCATATTATTACATTATTATTATTTAACACCCAGTCTATTAATATTTTGATCATGTCAAATTCTTTTTGTCCCAAAAGTCTGTTGCTGCATTTTTATTGTAAATGCTTCAGGCTATGGTTTTAACACAAATTACGGAAGCCGAGAACAGCCGTGCTTGCAATTATTTTTTTAATGCCGTTATCTTGAGATCACGAGTTAATTATCTCGTGATCTCGAGATAACAAAGCTCGTTTTCTCGTGATAACGGGTTAATTTATTTATTTCATTATCTCGAGAGAAACATAAGGCCTATTTCTCGAGATAACGAGATAACAACTTTTGTTTTCTCGAGATCACGGGATAAGTATGGAGAACTCGAAAATGAGTGTCTGGTTCATTTGATCACACTTGATTTCAGCCTTCAAGATCACTGTCATGACTGTCGGGGAGGATTCATCCCTAATTCATCAAAGCATTTAGAAAAGTAGTAAGTGGTTACTATAGGCCTTATTAACAAATGACCAGTTATTTCCATATATATTTGCACATCCATGCACTGAAACAGTTTTTGGTAAATAACCTTTGGTAAATGAAATATGACAGAAAACATGAGACAGATGACAGCAGTGAGTTCTTCATGACTTCTTGCCCCGAATCTTTACACATAAAAGCAATGTCAAAGTTTGCCAGCAGATGTCGCCATTTTGATTATATCAAATGTTTCGAAACACTGAACCATTTTCAACACAATTGCTTCATATGATTCACTGCTTCAGAGAGCTTCGTTCCTCCCAACACTAATGCTGGTATGGCACTCCTGATCTCTGATAAACATTATAAATAAAAAGAGGAAACAACCTTTTGTTTTCTCGTGTTGATTATCTCATTATCTCGAGATAACAAAGCTCCTTTTCTTGAGGAATAATTAACTTGTGTTCTTGAGATAACGGCGTTAAAAAAATAATTGCAAGCACGGCCGTTCTCGGCTTCTGTATTATAGTAACCCCTTACTACTTTTATAAACTACATGAATCAGGGATGAGTCCTCCCTGAGAGTCATGACAGTCATCTTGAAGGCTGAAATCAGGTGAGATCAAATTTACCTGTTATCACGAGAAAACAAGCTTTCTTATCTCGAGATCACAAGATAATTAACTTGTGATCTCAAAATAACAGCATTAAAAAAAACAATTGCAAGCATGGCTGTTCTCGGCTTCCGTACATCTATGTAAACCTCTAGATGATAAGCTAAGGTACAACTGTTAACTTTTATCTGACCCCTTACAGTTTTTTTTTCTAACTTCCTCAATTCCTGTCGTCTGAAAAGCATCAATAAAGTTAAATTTTAATCAATTTTATTTGTGCAGACCAAAGTTTGGTATTCTGCATACATATGCTGTTGTGTCCCTATAAATGGAAGTAATATAATCGCCTAAAGTAAAAATTATCAGCCAAAAAAAGTAAGGCGAGAGTATTTAAATGACTGTCGAAGGGTGGACAAGAGCTTGGATAAGTCGCTGGTTAAAAAGGATTGTCTAAGCTGGTGTGTAGCCTTTGGCAAGAGATTATATTAAACTCTGGTGGAACTTGCCTCGCAGCCATGCATCAGATCAAAGACAGTTTCAGACCGTACACTATTTAAGATAGTTTCTGGATTAAAAATTCTTCTAAAGTAGGATTTCAGTCTGTACAAAGTTTCTTTCCCCCTCTACTTGGACAAGCAGGTTAATCTGCTGTAGCTTGAGCACAACAGCCATCAGAAACTGCTGTCAGCCTGTATGGAGGAAGAAGGTTGACCAGCAGAGAGCTATAAGACCGTCTAAACCAAGCCAGTGTCAGGGTCACCTCTATACCCAGGGAAGTTTAAATGTTGTAAGATGCAATGTCCCATTTTACGTCTTTTGCAAGGCAGGTTGACCTCTGTGGGTATACATGCCTCCGGTCAGTCGAGGTAAGGTGACTGGACTGTGGCTTTGCTTCAGCCCCTGGGCTTGTTGTATGTGCGTGTCAACCCAAGACTCGCGTGTTTATCATCTCATCTTGTTCTTTTTCCACTACTGACATGCCTTAGGATTTAAAGCGCTCCTTTATGAATTTTAATGTCCACTCCCGATCTTGACCCACTGGCTAGAGAGAAAATCTCAAACGCTAAAAAACACTGACATACAAAACAGACACATGGGAGCAGCGGTCGGTGGTGTTCACTAAAAGCGAGGAGTGTGCTAAATTATTTAGTGGACATTGAGAGGCTGAGCGGTGAACAAGGATGGAGTTAAAATTCAAATAAAACTGTGTGTTGTAGCTATGTATGATGGATGGTGTGTTTGTTTCTCAGTAGGATCCAAGTAGCTTATGAGGATAACTCTAATTAATTACAACTTTGGTTGTATTTTTGTGGTTTTTTTGGCTTTTTTCCCCATCATTTTTTTATCATTCAGACAATAAAACAGGTTGTAAACAAGCCAGTTTAGCCAGATTATTTAACCCTCATCCATTAACATATTTAACATGCTAGGACTACCAACTGGGGACACCAAGAGTAAACTACTGTAAGAAACAACCATCATTGCAAAATGTTAACGCATTCCTTCTCAAAACATCATTAGCTATGTAATTAATGTCATCTAAAGAAAAATGAAAAATGATTATTATTAGGAAAGTTAGTCAATTTGCATACTTTTCTTTAATACAATTTGCAGCTTTTATCTCAAGTACAATCTTCCCACCAAGCCTTCAATATGACAGAGTCCTTCTACCCCCTTCATAGTGTGTGATACTCTACTCCATGGCAAACATGAACTCAATAAATCTATTAAAACTGCATAGGCGTAACTGGATGCTTCTGACGAGGGTCCCCCAGGACTCCAATACATTGGTATTTTTAAGGCACAAATTAAAACAGAAACAGAAGACAATGATATGAAGTCATTAGGAACAAATTGATTGACAAAATCATTAAAAATTGGAATGATAGAATGAAGAACCTGTGAAATATGACAAAAAGTGTATCCCTGGGGTCTGTAGGTACCCCAGTTGGTAGAATTAAGGTTAAACCACTTTATTTAGAGGTAAAGCTGAAAGTGAACACACCTGAAAAGTGTTAATAACCTTTTGTTTTAAAACTGAATGTGCACAACTATTGAAAGTAAGGAAAGTCCAACCGGTCTGAAAACTGTGATCCACATTAGTTTGGGTCATAATTTTACTGTTCAACTTACATACCATAGATATTTGAATGAAGGACACAGCTGCTGATAGGACAGTGAATTTGCATGAAATGTGCGTGTGTGTGTGTGTGTGTGTGTGTGTGAGTGTGTGTATGCGTGTGTGTAAAAGGATTACCAGTGGGGAGTAAATGGGCAACCTGCCTTCATGGAGAGCCAGAGTGACACGATGGCTCGCATCAACATACATATCCCAGCATGCACGCTGTTTTTTATCCAAGCCTTCCTTCACACTCCCTCCCTCCCCCTCTCCCACTCTCTCTCTCTCTCTCCACTCACTCTCCCTCCTCTCTCACACTCAAACCACACACAAAAACAGACATCAGCAATTTACATGAAACACCGTGCCCGTCATGCCAGTGAGAATCGGTAATGTGACGCAAATCAGCCTACTTTGTCTCATCAAGAAGTGATGCTGAGCCAGCGGGCAGTCTAAACCTGCGCATCGCTGCCTCCTGACTGCTGCCTCTTTGACTTTGAAGGCTGCATTCGCTCACCTTTAGTGTCTGTTTGCAGGCAAAGTTTAATCCCAGATCGACAGCCACGCAGCAGAATACAGGCCATGAATACTGAGAGGTGTCACTTATTTGTTTCGCTTGGCTCTCGCTGCACTGAAACAACAGTTTTTCTTTGCGTCGTCATCCACTTATCTCATCTGTGTCTACATGTATGTGTATGTATGTATTAAATGAACATGAGCAACATATGTCTGTGTTTTCGTCTGAAAGCATGCAGTCTTGTTTGCATGTACGTATCATTATGTGACTGAGTGCTTCATGAGCGATTCTCTCGACAGGCCAGGTTATAATGAGATCCCTAGGGCCGAACGCAGGCTGCCTATAAAACAACAGATGTGACTGGACTCGCTCAGTCTTCCCTCTCTCCCCAATAGCTGACAGAGCTGTCACTCAGCAGGAAGGAAGATGACTGACAGGTGGGGAGGGCCCTGGTGTAGGTGTGAACTACCATGAGGAAAAGGGGAAGCAGTCACCTGGGTTGACACTTGCTCCCACAGCTCGGCGCTCTCCAAACAAAATAGTCTGACAGCTGAAACATCCCAAATGTCAACAGCTCTATCGCAGCGGAGATGTGATGATGATGATGAGACCTTATACTTCTGCTACCGACGCTACAGTTCAAAAGCAAGAAGAATAATCTGACATTTAAAAGGCATTTGGAGAATTTCAGATAAGCTTCCATCTATAATCACATCGAAAATGACCAGCTACTAATGTCTTAAACATGGAAGGCCTGTAAGCTGTGCAAATGGGGGGGGGGGGGTAAAATCTGATTTCTCATGAATATACTAAAAGTGAATCCTTACATTTTATTTGACATTTTGCCATCCTTAAAATACCACTCTGATTCACATTCTTTATAGAAAAAAAAATTATTCAGGATGCGATTTTTCACCTGTCTTTCTTCTTTAAGTCTCTAGAGAGAGCCAGGCAGGGGAACTGGCAGAGGCCCCCAGTCAAATGTTACTGCAGAGTGCCAGAGACATCACAATAGAGGTTCTGTGTGAGGGGAAGAGCAAATAGGCACACACACACACACACACTCACACAAAAACATCCCCTCTGCTCCCGGGCAGACAGCCACTGGCCCACTGCAGCCTCTCAGTCAATAGACGCAAATTGTGCTTCCTCTAACAGGAACCTGCTGCAGAAACCTGTTACTGCGCCACTAAGGCCAGAGCTAAATGTAATCATTAGCCAGGAGTGGGGTGAGATACAACCCCTGTAATGATCAGTCCACTCAAATTACAAAAAAATGTTGAATAGACTGTTTTCACACAGTCAACATGCAGTGAACTGTTTTACATAGGGATTTGTTTCTGTAAAGACTCATTGCTGCTTTTAGTCACACTAGTGATATGGATCTATGGATGGCAATGTTGGTTGGCAGTTGGCCTTGGTCTGCCGGTTGGTCCAGCACTATGATTCAAACTGACATATCTCAGATTGAATGAATGAAATTTTTATACAGAAATGTACAAAATGTATATGGTTCCCAGAGGATGAATTCATCTGATGGTGGTGCCCTCCTGACTTTTCCTCTATCACCACTGTGAGGTTGACATTTTAGTTTTTTAGTGAAATATCTTGACAAATATTGGATAAATTGCCATGGAATTTGGTACAGATATCCATTGTGCCCAGGAAATGAATCCTATTATGACTGAATTTTCGTCTAGTGCCACTAACAGGTCAAAGTTTCACTAATCCAGCAAAATATCTCAACATCTTCTAAACAGATTGGCCAAAAAGCTTGTACAGACATTTATGGTTCCCAGAATATCTTAATGACTTTTGGCGATCCCTCGAGTTTTCCTCTAGCACCACAGAGATGTTGACATTTGTGGTTTTGAGTGAAATATCTCAACAATTTTCGGATGGATTACCAATAATTTTGGTACAGATATTCACATCCAACTCAGGATGAATTGTAATCAGGTAAACATTTTAATTAGTCCAATACTTTGGTTTGTGACCAAACACCTGCACAACTAATGATATTCCCATCAGCTTCAGCTGTACTTTAGCTCTAATTAGTGATGTTAACATGCTAACACACTTACCAACAATGGTTATAGGGGTAAACATTACACCTGCTAAACACCAGCAAGTTAGCATTGTCATAGTCAGCATGTGAGCATGCTGATGTTAGTATTTAGCTCAAAGCACAACTGTGCCTAAATACATCATCACAGAGCCGCCTGCATGGCTGTAGACTCTTAGTCTTGTTAGAAGTCTTATTACTTTGATTGTGTTGTCAGAGTAAATACTGTATGTTTTATTGTAATTCCTGTGCAACTGACCCTTTAACCCAACTCTGACCCTGGCTTTTGTTTACAAAACATATACTTTATTAGCTCTGGTCATTTGCCATCAGTGCAACAATTATGATCTGACAGTGCATCTGGAATATTTTAGGCTACAGAGTGTTGTACACTAGTTAATCCCTGTGCTCTACCTCCCTGGTTTCTTTATGAGACAACATGTCATTAGCTAGATAATCAAGCTCGTTCCCATTATTCCTGCTCATTTTAATGAGCTGTATACATCCACAGCACGGCCTCCAGAGATGAGCCATCACCCAACAGGGTCTGATTTTCCCCAGCATACTCTAATGCTCTAATAATGTGTTTACTACTACTATTAACATTTTTTTTTGTAAATCTGTTATCTTTGGGGCTTGATAATTAATGTTAAACTCTCAGGCACTGTTTGCAGACTGCTTTCTCTACAAACATATAATTAATAACAGCCTTAGAGTTGTACAGCATCTTGACTTCTGCTCCATTGCCACTCGATCAGCACACACAGGCTGGATATTTTGCAGGCAAAATATGCGGCGTCTCCATCATCAGAGAAGGCTATGATGCATGACCTGCTTGACTCGGTTGATAAATGATTTATCAAAAGCACACACCACCAGTCTAGGTAAGGGTTGTGGACACAGAGATATGCAAGCAGGGAGAGGAATGAGAGCGAGTGCTGAATCTGAGAGCAGAACATTGAAGCTCCAGATGGTGTCAGTGACAGGTGTGATCATCACTGGGAATTACGCTACACTTGTGATACTCTGACTGCACAATGTGTGATATTTCAGCTCTAATTTCAGCTACACATCACACCACAAGAAAAGTGCCTTGAACATGAATAGCTTTTGAAAATCGACAGGAGCAACATAACCAAACAGGCTGCCAACGTTTGAACTGTTGGTAGAATGAAAAGGATAATAACAAGTTTCCAAAACATCAAACCAGCTTGTTTAATCAAAGGGTTTGCCCATCAGATTTTTGTAAAATTAATTTTGAGATTCTTTTGTAAACCTGAGAATTAAACAGTGTCAGATTTCTACAAATCAATATTATAATATTTAATTTAAACAAGGTAATTATAATATATTAATCGCTACAAACTATGGACATTCAAGGCTGTCTACATTAAAACGAAGTGAATTATGAAACTGAATCTGATATGGACTTAAAATTTTTATAGAAAAACAAGCAAAAATCCATTTCAGATGTAGCATCCCTAGTCAGAAACCGAAGTGGAATAAAGTCCTCTGACTGGTGCAGAAGTAATATCCCAGCCTGTTATGATGGTTGGCCTTGACAGATTTCACAAAAGGGGCTTGGGCAAAACCTGCTATTATGAAAATGACAATGAAAAATACCAATTACCTTTCATTTCATTAAACTGAGTATTAATTTTAAATGGACAAAATGTATTTAATTTTGATTAAATTTGTTCTTTTTAATATTGGCAACCTTGGACTTCCATACTATCATTTGTGCACACAAGGATAAAGATGTAATTTGTATTGCATTTAGGAGTTTCAGTATTTTCTTTAGAGCTTTGCATTTCTTTGCTACTTTAATCCTACTTTTGCTCTTAATTACACCAGGGATCACATATGCTTTTATTGACTCACACTTAAATGCTCCATAGTGTGTGGAAATTTATAGTGTCTCCAAAGTTTTTAATAGTTTCAGACTCTCTCAGGTGGATCCATGCAGACTCTCGATTCAGAGCATTAAAGTTGATGGTGGTATATAATCTGAAATATGCTTTGTGTGTTTATGTGTCTCCGAACACTATCTATTGGGTGCTTTCAAAAACTGTCTGTCAACTCTAGTAAAATAACAGTTTAGATTTCCTTCTTTTGGTGGCAGTTGCACAGTGACAGTTATACTTCACTGTTACCAACTTCCCTCCCAATCATTTTCTCTCCATTTATTCTTCTGAACTTAAAAGCACTTTGTCTTATTGTTCCTCTGTCTTCCTCATTCCCCTCCTCGCAGTTTAAACTCCCTCCTTTGCACACGCAGGTAATGTTGCTGTTGCCATGATCTCTATTTTTACAAGATGTCTTTCTAACTCTATTTAACACCTCTTCAGCGGGATGAGAGGACACAGAAAGAGAAGAAGGTGAGAGTGGTAAAGAGAAGAGGGAGGAAAAAATGGCTGCAAGTGTTGTCCATTGCTCTGAATACAAATTGCAGCTGTCAGAAACTGAAACCAAGTGATATTAACATTTGGCTCAGCCTAATATGCTCCTTTGGCTTAAAATATAGCCGGTGTTTTCACTGCATCTTCATCTCAAACACCCATTATAATTGGCATTAATTCAGTGTTAGCAAGCTGTGAAAATGTAATTTCCAGTTCAAGAGCTCCAATTGGAGCTTAGCTGAAGTGGAGAGCATTACACTGTCTGTTGAATTGGTTTTGCCTGGCTGAGATTGCCCCGGCTCCTCTGCTGAGAGGGACGGGTTAATAGATTGAAGGCAGAAGAGGCTGAGAGAGAGAGCGATACAGACAGAGAGAAAAGAAAAGAGCAGGACTGTGGTTATTTAGAGGTAAAGGGAGGAGAGAGGCATGTGGAGGTGTGAGGGGGGAGTAAGTGATTGGCTTGATTTCCCCTGTGTGTCTATCATCATTGGGGAGCCGGTCTGGCTCCATCAGCCGGCTGGGAGCCTGGCTGCAGCTCCTAATGCCGCTTCTGCCTACATTGCATGGCTATTTGCAGGAAGGCGCTGTGGTTTGATGGTCAGACATATTGGTCATCATTGCCTTTTTGCAGGGAATGAACGAATGGCAGTTTCTTATTTGGCCCTCCTTTCCCTCCTCTCTCCTATAAATATGGTGGGAAGATTTGCTATATTGTGTTTATTCATGCTGAAAATCTTTTATTGGGCCTTTGCTTTATAGATGACTGTTTGCCAGTTTTCTGTCTTTCCTCGCTTTTGTTGCTTTGTTCTTTCTATTGTTTGATTAATTTTGAATGTGTGTGTGTGCACTGCCTGTCTGTCAGCTGCTTTTATGTTGCCGTGTTCTCAAGTTTTGTGGGATTTGTTCTCTTTATTGCCTGTCTGGTTCCTCCCTGAACTACTTGGCTCTACCACAAGTCTGTGTGATAGTTGGACGTCTCTCAGGACTCCTCGCAGCTAACCGGGCAACGCTGGCACGTCTCCGTGTTTGTGAGACAGCGGGCATGTGTTTGGTCCCACCTGGCAGGGGGAGATAGAAAGGGAGGGGAGCTTAAAGGAGTGTGAATGAGAGGCCTGTTGTGACACTGTGGGGAGCGGGTGGGCATATTGGAGAGCAGCAGGTGCTCAGCCAATCTGGGAGGTGGCCTAAGCCCCCAAAACAGCCACCTCAAAGGAGGGGGAGCCTCTGATTGGCTGCGGATCAAGACTGACAGGGGCAGCGATCACGTTGCTTTGCCAAGGACCCAGTCTGAGTGCACCTGGCCTGGAGTCACATGACCGGAGATGTCTCAGACAGACCCTGTGTGTGGTGTTTGTGCGTGGCTGCTTTGAAGTCCCTGGCTTTGGCTTGTTTTGTTGTGACCACATGGGGAGTGGAGGCAAGGCTCTTCCTCTCAGGAGAGCCGGTGGGAGTGGCTTTGTCTGTTTGCCAGTCGGCATGGATGTGGATGCTTTTCAGAGGATGCCTCTTTGTTTTTCAGCTAATTTGATTTTATTCTCACATCTCTCATCTCTCCAGGGGTGGCTGGTCAGTGTTCAGCCTCTTTGCTATTAGAATACCAATCAAACACCCACCAGTACCGACTAAACACTCAACAAACCCTGAGCCAAGAGCACCCGCCTCCTCACCTTGTGTCTTTCGAGTGTATACTTGTAGGCCAGCAGAGCCATCTGGATAGAGCATGACTGCTGCTGCTGCCCATTTATTCTACACTGGTTTTTTGAAGCATTGGTGCAAGTAAATAAAGCATTAAGATATGACTGCAAGTCTAGTGTTGTACCAACACTGGAACTGGCCTCATTTGTCATGAATAAGCAAGAGGAATGCACAGCTAATGCATATTTAATAGTCGTGTTTCTCTGGACCTTTTAAAAAGCATGTTAACCCACAGCTCCTTAAGATACTAAATGGGTTTTTGAAGAGCAGCCACATGTACATGCTTGAGATTACTCTCTCATTAATTATTATATCAAAGGGCTATGATGTTGTGATACAGAAATTGTGTTTTTCCTTTTTTTTTACCAGAGAGAACTGACTAGATCAACACGGCAGAAGGATTCACTCCATGTCCTGTCTCCTCCTCAGTTCTCAGCTCTCTGACTTTTCTCCTTGACCCCGAATGACCCCTGACTCCAGTGGGCTGTGACCCAAGAAGATTAAATTACCAAGATGAAATAATAACCCCCACCTCTGACTGCACTGACCCCTGTCTGCAGCTCGCAAAGAAAACTACAGCTATTATGTCATTATTTCCACCCTCAGCAATAAAAGCTTGTAGAGGAAAATGAAGGGAGATAAGAGCAGGGGAGAGAACAGAAGACTAAATAGGACAGTCTATTCTTGTCAAATTGTTCATTTTTCTGTGTCAGAACAAAAGGTAAATCAATAGAATTGATGTTGAGCTCAAGGCTCACTTATATCATTCCTCCTTTGTCGTTTTTCTCTCTGTGAAATTGTGATTTTGAAGATGTGCGTTGATGCGCGTCTGTGTCCTTTTCTTAGACTGATGTCAGAAGATTGTTTTGGGCCAATGAATGAGTTCACATCAGCTTTCAAATTTAGCCACAGAAGGATGTGGGCAGATTACGTTTTTTCATTATTATCATTATTTTGTGTGGTAACAGAATTGCTCCAGCCTGTTTATGTTTGGTGTAGAACACTCACCTGTCACTCAAGACAATCCTCGGTGTCACTTTGGGATCCGCTGAGTCCTCCACCACTGCTGTGACCTCCTCTGTGAAATTCAGTGACCCATCCTCATTCTGGAAGAGCGTGTGCGTGTTTGTGTGTGTGTGTTCTGGTTAGCCCTTGAGCAGATGGCAGAAGGACACCCCTTGTGTCAGTGACACTGAGCTCAGCACTGCACCCATCACTCACCTCTGTAAATAATTAGTGCTGTGAGTGTTACAGAGACACTAAACGTGCGCGTGCATGCGTGCATGTTGGTGGGGGGGAGTGTATTAAGATGTTTAATCTTCCAGGAGTGGCTCTACCGTGTTATTTAAGATAAGAGGGGTAAAATGTCAAGATTTAAAGCTGCTGTAATCAATACTTTTAAATTAAGAATTTCTAAAATTACTATGTGTAAAATTAGGGATCGCTTGTAGTGATGAAACCTGTGGAGCCTTTTAAAGTCTTTTCAGCTCATTGTTTTGGTTTAACAGCCTGCAACTTCACTCTTTTGGTCCAACGTCACTGCACTCATTAATATTGTTACCAGGAGCAGCAGGCAGCTGTTTTCACCAAAGGATCACTGTACACTACCTGCCCAGGACCAAACAGCAGACAGACAAAGTTAGCTGGAGAGCATAGTGAAACATTTAGGAGCTGAAGAGTCAGATATTTTCATCAGGAGTTAGTGGAGACCCAAACTGAGCAACTAGGAGAGTGAATATTGGACTTAGATTCATCAGGTCTACCGAAACACGACTTAAAATGAATGCTAATGTCGCTCTGGATGTGTAAATAATTCACCATATCAACTTTATAAAATGATAATATGTCAGTGCTTGTTTTCACTGCTTCCAAGTGGCCAAAAAATCTGTTATTGCAGCTTTAAATTAGCTTGATTTTGACATGCAATTAATGTTGCAGGTCCCACACCTGAAATGAATTTATAAAGTGTAACCTGAATCTTTCCATAACCCTAATCAAGTGTTTTAATTGCATAAACTTAAACATATCTTAACCTTAAACATATTAAACCTTAATTATCCTGTAGTTGCAACACGCACACATTATTACTGGATGTAAAAATGTTACTGAATGTAATCCAGGGTTTTTGCAGAATTGCCCAATTGCAACATTCATTCGTGTTGATACAGCTGAGTCAAACTTTAAAGTTAAATTTCATTCCTGTGTGCAAGACAACCAAACAAACTCACATTGTTTTAATAAAGTCAGTGAAAAAAAATGATTACAACCACAAACTGATTTTATGCTGCACTGGCACGAATAGTTTTCCTCACAACAGCAGGTCACAGTAAAGTTGGTAGTCTCGCTGAGGAGTTGGAGGTGCGCTGCCTGTCGCCCGCAGCTCTAACATGTCATTGTGACTGTTTAACGCTGTGACTGTTTTTACTGTTTAACTGTTTTAACCTAATACAGCTGTGACACGGTGTAAAGAGAGCAAACAGTAAACAGTGAGGCTGTTATCAGTGAGTTCAATTTGTGCTGGATTACATGCATGAATCCCACTTGAATCCGACATGGGAATGGAGGACTCTGCTATTAACAATAAACACTACTGTTCTGAGAGATAATTACTGCATGCAAATACATCAAATTGCTTTTGAAGAAAACATATGACCATAAGGAGTATCAAAAACAAGGTTTGATTACATGAAAATCTTCAGTCTCCAAATGAAAGCTATTATAACTACAATTGACAACTTTGGGCTTCATACTTGCCTTTGCATGAGGTATCAAAATTACTAGGTCCATCTGAGCTTTATCTATCTGTGTCCTGTATCATCTGCTCTCCCGTTTAGAGTTGTCAAATTGGGTCTTACATTTCCACTCAGCCTCCTATTTCAAACACACATAATTCTGTAAGTAACGTGTTTATTCAAGGAGCACAAAAGCTGTCATTCCTTGTTTCCAGGAGACAAACTTGTGTCAAACTGTCTTCAGTAATTACCTTCATCTTACAGTGCCATCATTACCGGTGCCCACGCATGTGCTATACTACAGTCAATCTACATAATGTTCTTTTTTTACACAGAGATCATTTGTGCACAACTGCTGGGGCACATAAAACACCTACAAGAACAAACACACACAAGTAATTAAGTGAGAAAATCTGAAATTAAATCACAAACACAGGCTAATTTCCTTGGCAATGGCACGGTGAACACATCTCTCCTCATAACTAGCCATTTAGACTGAGCCTGTGTCATTGTCTTAGCAAAAGAAGTAATCAGTGCAAGAGAGATAAAGAATTATAGTAGAGTAGGAGATGAAAAAGAGAGGGGTTAAGAGGATGGGTGACTGATGGGCGAAAAAGAGAGAGGGCCTTTGTGAATGCAAGTGGTAGATGTATATATCTATAATCTGCTTAATTTTACATGCTGCTTAAACAAGCAATCCATTTTTAAATACTTCCATTTTCCTTGGCAAGTGCTTTCTGTGCTGAGGTAAAAGAGCTCTTTCTTCACTGCCATTTGCTGTCTGGCTCAGACACCGAGGCACTGAGGAGAGCTGGAAGCACTAAAGCCATTACTGTGATGTTGTCGTTAAGCCATGTCAATCATGGACATATTTCTACTTGAGAACATAAAGCTGAAAACCATCTTAAAACAAGTGAAAATCTGTCATTTTTTTTGCTTTTTTTGTGTGTGTTTTGAGACTCAAAGTGAATTTTTTAATCTCAAATTTAGATTCATAATAATCAAGTGTTCAGCTCACCGGCTTTAAAACTATTCTTTGTTTCTCTGTTATCTCTGTCGTTTTTCTTCCTCCTTATATCCAGTTAGACCATACATCTTAGGATATGCATTTGTCAGACCACCTCAAATATTGAAAGATAAGCACCATCCATCAATGAGAAGTGTCTGTTTTATTTATTAAAATTACTTTTCGTGTTTTTTTTCCCCCTGACTATATCCTAGATGTGTGGCGAACGAGTTCATATAGACAAATACTGTTCGTGTTGAAAGCGATGACTGTACATTTTCATTTCACCCATTGTGCATATCAAGTGAATCTTGAATCTTGAAAGTGAAAGGCATTTAGCTGCCTAGAGAAGATTTTCAGGGACTGTGTCAAATATTATTTAACAAAATGCCCCAGCCTGTACAAGGAGAAATGGCTTGTGGAAAAAAGGAGAACAGCAGTGCAGCAAGGGAAATAAACCACTAAGTTAAAAAATCATGAGTATTTCTTTCAGCCAACCAGCTGTCAGCTGCGTACCTGCACCTATAACAGAATCACACATCCTCATGGCTGCCAGCTTTAGCCAAGTCAACAAACCTAAACATGCATTTGTTTTTGCCGCAGGAAATCTCCCCAGTGTGAGATGCATTTACGCTTGCGTGGCTGCAGAAGCCAGCTCTGGGCGTTCAGCGTGGTCTTCTGACTCTGCCTAGCTAACTTTCCTTCAGTGTGCCAGACCCTGACCCTGGCTGCAGGCCTGCCTCGGGGGTGTGTAGGACTCATTTATAAGCCAGGATGACATTCTGGTGCTGGATGCTTCCTCGTAACCAGCTCGGTTGGTTTCTGACTGGTTTGAAAATTTCATTAGAAAAGCCACCAGCTGCAGCTGCAGCTCGGAATGTGAATGGAGAAAGGAGGATCTAACAACTGTGGTTTCCCCCTCTGTTACTGTGATAAGTTAGGAGAGGAGAGGAGAGGAGAGGAGAGGAGAGGAGAGGAGAGGAGAGAATCTCATGAGAATAGGCTGAGACTGAAAAACACATATTAATTATTGTATGCGGGTGGGAAATATGTTGTAATTACTTATATATATATATATATATATTTTTTTTTTAAGTGTCTAATAAGGAGTGGGATCATCATTTGTCTTCAGAGAACTTCAATACTCTGTGGAATTATTGCAATTTCCTCTGCTGAGTTAGAAAACACTTACAGTATATATTGTATGTTTTGTGAATATTTCTTCTGTCATTGCAGCCAAATAAAAGATTCGGGAGAGGAAATCATTTGTTGGATCTTTTTTCTGGGGCCAGTGTTGTTTCTGGGTGATGGGTTTCTGTGGTGTAAAGTCACTCAGCGGGGGAGTCAGTGATTTATGTGTCGTGCAGGACGGGGGCTACACATCTTGCTGACACAACTCAGCCATAAAGAAGAATTACGTCCCCCCAAAAAACACAAAGCAAACTCTGAATGTGGACCAAACCAGGGCATAAAGTAAGCATTGGTTATTACCTCTCACTCTCTCATACATACACACAAACACACACAAACACACACACACACACAAGCCTCCAGGCCAGCCCTCCTCCACTTGCTGTTTGTTCATCTGTTCCTCTTTGCCCAGCACGAAATGTATGCATTGCCACAGAGCATAAATAAACATGGACACACACATGCACACAAGCAGAGGCATAGACGCCCACACACACACACACATGCAATGTAAAACAAACAAACCAGATCGCACTGTAAATAAGCATATTTAAACACTCTCACACAAGCAAACAAAAATGCCCTCCCAGTTTATAAAAATCAGCAGCCAACCTGTATGTGCGGTTTGGCTTTTTATTTACTTACAGATTGTTTTCCCAACAATAAGTTTCTTTTGAATTAATGAGGTCTATACCTTCTTATCTTATCAGGAAGACACAGACTGATGGATGCAATTGTTGTTGATAACAAAGTGGAGCAGAACTCAAAGAGAATAACTGGGTTCTCTTTATGCATGTAAGTGCACGATAACATGCATAAATTTGTGGTCACGGTCTTGAGGTGTCAATCTTTCACTCGCTGCACTCCTCTAAATCACCGAGTGAGAGCGAGCCAGCTTTATACTGCTGCCATTTCACTGCAGAGGCAACATGTAACGACCCACTCCGCAGCAGCAGTCCACATAACAAAGTTGCCATTCTGTTTCTTGCTTTGGCGTCTGAGTCTGAAAGCAGTTGCTGCCAACTTGGTGATATGCCATCCAGAATTGGCAACGATGGCTTAGCTGGGGCTGGATCGTAGCCAATATACCCCCCCCCCCCCCCCCCCCCCGTCTTATGAACTACACATGCTCGCAGAATAATACACAGCTGCACTTACAAAGCCGATGCAAAGTTCAATATCATATACAGAAACAAGTTGGCATATGCATGCAGCCATTGCACACACTCATAAATCCAAACACACACACACACGGAAATAGCTTGTTTGAGAGCCTTGAGGCATCTCGGCTTAAAGCAATGTTTTTTGTTTTTTTTTTAAAGTTTGAGGTTCAATATTTGAAGAGTTTAATCATTACAATCATGGCGGCGCAGTGTCCTGAGTAGCAGGTCAGGACAATATTAGTGACCTTTCATGATGCAGAGCCAGACAAAGCAGGATGAGACGAAAGGAGGTGGGCAGCCAGCTAAACACACTCCAGCCTTTGCGTCATGTCGGAGTGTGTGCTCAGGGCTACACAGGTCTGATTAGGAACGACTCAGTGGCTTTTTCCGTACCAATAAACCACCCCTGTCCACATTTCCTCTCTCTCTCTCTCTCTCTCTCTCTCTGTTTTTTTCTTTCCATCCACCTCTTCTGCTATTTCCTGCCAACATGTTTGCTGCTGTGTGTTTGTGCTCTGAGTACCTCTGAGTGACTCACCTCAGCCAGGTAACTGACAACATTTCTTGGACATCAGTGAGCTCATTAACATGCTGAAGCATCACCGGCCACTGTTGCCATGACGTCAGTGTCTCTGTGGAAGCTCATTTGGGGATCAGGGTCAGACTCACATTCTGCCATGATCATATTATTATTCATCCCATCAGGTTGTCAGAGAGCCCACTTTGGATAATTTGTTGTATATATCTTCTCTGCTTTCTGTTCTCATAATAGCCATTATTTACAATCAACACTGTTGTTCTATGCTGTTGATGAATAATTGTCTAACAGTTTGAATTGCCTGCAGGGCACAAACCGCCTGAATATGGGAAGAAAAATTCAACAGTGAGAGGTGACACAACACCTGACTGGTTCACTAATGTGTGTTTAATTGTCCAGACCAGGCTCACATTTTATCAACTCATGTGAAGAGGAGGATGGATTTTAGCATCAGATTAGTCAGCCTGCCAAACCTGTTCATTACTCTCATATCCAAAGGTACAAGAAGGTTATAATTATCTGAAGTGTTGTTCTCATGCACATAGCACAGAATATTTCACAAAAGCAGTTACACATTTCAATGTCAAGCTGCGTGACAGCATTATACAACACAACATAATTAGTTTACTGTTTAAAGGCTCCAATTATGTCAGTAGTTTTTGTTTTGGGGTAAAAAAAAAAAAAAAAGGTAATTTTATGTCAGCTGCAATACTGAGAATTTTTCAATTCTGTCCTAAAACAATACTCAGGTGCCCAAATCAACATTGACACATGTTTTTCTTGCTGTAATCATTCTTCCTGTTCATACTGGTCATTAAGAGATCTCTTCATAATGCACTTTCAGTGTATGTGATGAGGGAGGAAATCCACAGCGTTTCTTCCATGCAAACATATATTTAAAAGTTTATTTGGAGCTAATATGAGGCTTCAGTCATTCAAATCAACTCTTTTTGTTATGATCCTTCCACTGTAGCTGACCAGGAAAACACTGTCAGTTGAGACACAAATGGGGAAATTTTTACTAAAAAGACTGTAACTGTGAACTGTTATATTCATTTTATTTAGGGTGACCATATTTTCAAACCCTCAAACTGGGACCCTTAAGTGTACCGCATGTTGTATGTTGTGTATGAATGCACTTATGCACACACCATTGGCGTTTTATTATTAGCGCTTAGCACTCCTACTAAGTGCACCTTTCAACACCATAGACAGCATCTCAGCAGAAGAAAAATTATGTTTTGTCTCCCAAAATCCATCAAGTTGTTTGTCAGTGTGCACTAAATGGCCAATTGTGATACTTTCTCTGCCAGCTTCTTTTTAAAAAAAAAAAAAACCCAAAACAAGGTCCAAAATCTCTTTGTGGCATATAAATAACTTTATAGGCTATAACATAAAAATAACGTTAACTTACATCTTCACAACGCTATGCCACGAGCTGGTCGCAAATTTACAAAGATTGAAACGTCAAATCATTAAATCACAATTCCACCTCGTTAATAACAAAAAATTAGAAAGAGAGCCTTTAAAGTAAGTTACCTTTAAGATGATTGCCGGGTACTTTACGCTTTGCAGTCTTTCTTCTTACTTAGAGTTTCTTGATGTTGAAAATCAGGACATTTTAGTTTTTACAGATATTTGTCGGGTCTCCGGACACCCAGCTTGAAACCGGGACAATCCCAGACAAACCAGGATGTCTGGTAACCGTTACTTTATTTGACTAACTCAGATGGCTGAAGATAAACTTTTAAATACATTTTTGCTCAAAACAAGGACTGTGGATTTTTTGTTCCACATCACTTACATTATAAGCATATGGGATCTTTTAATGGTCAGTATGATCAGGGGGAATGATTACAGCAAGCAAAACCTGTTTCAGTGTTCATATGTGCACCTCACTGTTTTAAGACAGACTTGAAAAACCTCCCATCCGTTGAAGCTGGCACATTTAAAGTGGTTGTTATTGCTGTCTGTTAAACTGATATCGCTTCCTTTCTGGCTGACAATAACAACAATAATGTCTGTTCAAACCAAATTGGGGTTATTATTCTTGTGAACTTACTTTTGTATTGCAAAATCTACATCCTACTGTGTTACTTAGCGTGTCATTTCATCACTTTAGCAAATAAAACACAACATCACGGTGAGACGAAGTCATAAACATAACTTTGGATCCCATCTTTGTTGTGTCTTGAGTATCATTTATTTTTCTACTGCCATAGGAGACTGTGCTTGTATAGAAAAACAACAGCATCAGTTGTTTCAGCAAATGCCTAAAAACTACATACTGCATGTTTACGCTCAAACCCTCTAGTGGCCTTAAGAATTAAGACTCTTGTCTGTCTGAAGCAAAGGAGGAAAAAGACAATGTTGGTGGTTAGACTTTCCCATATCTTTCTGACAGTCAACGTTTCTTTTTTGTTCTCTGACCTTACCCATGTGGTTTTTATTGTAGCCATGATGATGAATGTCCTGTAACCTTGATGAAGTAGTGATTTTAACCCAAACCATGAGCTTTCCATAACCCTAAGCAAGTTGTTTTTGAGTCTAAACCATAACCATAGCTGTGTAAGATTAGAAAACAGTTTTATTTTTGCAGCTGGGATTTCTAATGGTTTCAGAATGCACTGACTAATGACATTGTCTTGCTGATGGTGTCACACCAGAAAATGCTTCTACGGTATGTGTCATTCTGACGGGCACCTAATTAATTTGGAGGACCTGCTGCTCACAGAGGGAAACGACATGTGGAAAGTTAGGGATTTCAGCTTTTTCAGCTTTTCTAAACATAGAATTTTTTTTTTTACTGACCAGTTTCATGGCAGAGATATGGGGTTGTGACAATACAGCTATTCATCAGACAGGTTTTTAAGTTCATTTTTACCCAATTATCGAGACCATTTAATTGGAAGTGAAAGAGAGGGCAACCTAACCTTTGAACGAGGAAGTAGCTCTGAAATTAATAATTGATTTGTAAAAGTGAGTATGTTTAATAATGATAAAATTCTTTCTATGATAACCAATATGGACAGAAAAAAATAGTTAAACCTGCAAGCCAGTTGTAGTCAACTCCAGTCACACTGCTATATATTGTAGTTTCTGCAGATAATACTCATGTGCAGTAAGGTGGTCTTGATGCTGCTCACATATACATTTAATTATGAGCTTGCTGACCAAACAACAAAACTGAGGCAAAACATCTTCAAAAAATTATATTTTATGTTTTTTCCTATGAATTTTAGAGAAATTATTTCAGTTCTTAGATCAGTTCTGACATATTTCAGATATATATTCTTACTGATTTTAAGTTATCACAACAAGTCAAACTGTAACAGTGATAGGTAAAATCATCTTACCCTTTTGGCAGCAGTGAATAGATAATGCCCTTCCCTCTCTCAGCGGTTGACAGTGACATGCCCTTTATTAAGGCACTAAACCCCCAACTGCTCCAGTCGAGCTGCTTGGTGGCTAAACAGTGAACAACTAAAAGGGCATCTCCCTAATGTGTGACTATGTAAATGGGTGATGCCCTGCAGCAAATATGAGGATTTCAACCCACGAAGCTGAGGCGGTGGGGGGTTGATGTTGGGATTTATTGACCGACCCCAGGAAACACACACACACAAAAAGAACTATTTGAATAAAACATGCATCTGCTACATTAAGATCATGACTTTCAAACTGTAAGAGGCCACATAAACACAGCAGTCATATCAGCTAAACCCGTTTCTATGGTGATGTTATATAGCAGGCAGCACAGCAGATTGATGACCTGTAGTCCTTGAAATTGACAGAAGTGAACAGGAAAACTTTAGCAGTCTGCTGCATCCTCCCAAAATATAGAACAGATGTTTGCAAGGTGACAAAATATTTCAACAACTTGCTGCTAATTAGCTGTTGACAGGTGGTTAGTTTGCCAGCTTGATCATATAGGCAGAGAACAAGTTAACATCAGATTCAGACAGTTATTCTTGGAGCATAAAATTTCAATTATGTAGCAGACACTGAAGCTGTATAAAACTCTGTAAGTGCTGCAACCTGGAAACAAAGTAACCTGCTATCAGGTGAAAGTGCAGCTTGCCCATCTACACTGGCCACAGCCATGCAGCACCTCAATAAATACTCAAAATTTGTCCTTCACAATCCACATATATTGCTGGTTTATTTTTTCTTGGATGCCCTCCAAGATGTATATCAGTCTGCAAACTCCAATTTAAAAACTCAAGCACTGGATATTGAATATCGTTGCCAAACCACTCCATCTTTTTCGTCTTATCAGACCTCCCCTCGCACAGCTCAGTCACACAAGCAATTCATACACAACCTCTAATCCCTCAGGGAAATATGTGTGCATCCACCTGAAAACACATGATGGAAAAAAACACTACCTTCTAAAATATCAATAACTCCTCCCATCAGTCAATTTCTCCCCGTTCTGCTTTTGATGTGATATGTTATATGTTTCTCTGTAATAAGATGCTGGTCCCAGATGTAAATTCAGACACACAGACAAATACAGATAAAGACATAAACTTACACACACCGACAAACTATATGAAGCTTGCACTCACACATTTTAATTAGCGGCACTTTAGTGCAGAAAGCATTAAACCGTAGGCTAATTAATCTCCACAGTCTGTATTTTCACTGCTATCACCCCGGGGAGGGGCCCAGGTCGGTCTCTATACTTTGTCAAATTTATCAGCTGGGAAACAGGAAACAATTAAGTTGAAAATCTTAAGAGTTAACAGGGGAAAGGTCATCAGATTAATATGCTGTTGAAGGCATTCGCTTGTGCAGTACACTGATGGTCAATTCCTGCAAACATGAATGCGGAATGCCAACAATTTCTGCCGGCTTCCTGTGTGTGTGTGTGTGTGTGTGTGTGTGTGTGTGTGTGTGTGTGTGTGTGTGCCAGTTCAGCTTGGTCACATACTGCTTCTCATTACAAATCCTCTCATGACTGTATGCAATTTGCGGCTCTGCTCTGTAGCCTTTTGTCAGCAGGCAGGCAAAGTACTGTCTCTCTCTGTCTCTCTCGCTCTCCATCACTCCCTGTTGAGGTGTCTCTGTCAATCGCTCTCTCTCTCTCTCTCTCTCTCTCTCTCTCTCTCTCTGCCATTTCTAGGGACACAACCCCATCTGCAAATTGTAGTAATTATCCAAGAACGTCTGTGTGTGTGTGTGTGTGTGTGCTTCCTGTGTGGATGACGTCGACTCTGGCCATTCAGGGATAAGATGACTGGGCTCTCTGTGCTTGTCAGAGCCACTTGGAATAGCACAGAAGGGAAGCGAAACTCAAGAATGCAGAATCAGAGCGTGAACCCACAAAGGTACTTCTAATCCTCGTGGCGTCTCAGCAGTAAAGGGCAAATGGCTGATCAGATTGCTGAAATCGAGGCTAGACATCCTGCTGTAATAAACCTGCCTGTGAGTGGGAGTAGATTGTCGAGATAAACTCTGATTCCCGTCTAATTTCGCAAACAAAGCAGCAGCTTTTTTTTTTTTGTCTTCATCTTTGGCGAGAGGTATGTCTGTATCAGCATCTGGATGACTGCTTCATTTGATGGATATGCAGGTTGATGGGGAAATGCAGGGCAGTGCAACGAAGATGATGCTACCCTGTGCCCCCGTGTTAAACGCACACAAACACACACATCTACACACTGGCACCACAAGAGTAATCCTCTTAAGTGTCAGTCTGAACTGCAGGGGCACAGCAGGTCTTGTGCCCCCGCCGTGGGTTCTGGCCTCATTTCCACTGCTCATTTCCTGCCCTGGGCAACACCTTCCTCCAGCTCCTCTGTGAGTCCTGTGTCCACCCAAATAAAAAAATACCCCACCTCCTTTCTTCTGCTTAAAGGATAAGCAGTGATGATTTTCTATATTTTTCTTATTGTCAACAAATCTCATGAGCAGAGCCAAATCAACAATGAACTGATCTACTTACAGGTATTGTAAGTCTGTTGTTGTCCAAAAACTATTAAAAACTAATTGAGCCACACGGCTGCACTGGGTGAAATGTTCCTTTAGCACTAAGGTTGCGGTCATGTTAGTTAATTTGTTCCAAAATGTCTCCAAAGACTAATGACAGCAATCACTTTTTCAGTCCTAAATGTTGTGCTAAAGTTATTCATAATGTACAATGTAGTACAAAGTCAAGAGGTTGTGGTATGTAGCACAACAAGCTAGCAAAGCTCTGTAAACAGAACAGCATTTCTGTACATGCACAGTGATCTCTGCCATACACAGTACACAGAACTACTCTCCGGAGACTGAAAACTTGATCACTGTTAGTTTTTGGAGACGTTTCTGAACAAACTACCATGATTGTAACCTTTGTGGCAAAGGAACATCTCACCCAGTGCGCAACGCTGTAGCTCATTGGTGTGTTTTTAATAGTTTTTGGAGAACAACAGAGGCACAGAGGAATATAATATATCAGACCTTGGATGCACACACAGTACTTGCAAGTAAATCCATTTATTGTTGGTTTGGCTCTGCACATGAAATTTGTTGACAATAAGAAGAATATAGAAAATCGCCAGCCTTATCCTTTAAAGGAATATCACCACTGAAAATCTTATGAGCATCAAATACTCACCCCTCTGAAAAGTTTGCTGCTTGCTCACAGAGCAGCATAGCTTAATTCACAGCAGTCAAAATAAATTCCACTGGAGACCTGTTTCTTGACCAAATAAAGGTATCTTAACATTCATAACCAGCCAGCTGCATAATCCACTTCTCCATCATTGACCCATATGTTAAGTATGTTTCAAACATTGATCGTTTCAGGGCCTCCTAGTAGCTCCAAAACACCAGTAGCATATTTAGTGATTTAATACCAAAGCTGCAATTGTTTGGAACATACTGGCCATACAGATCCTTGGTAGTGAGCTCTGTGAAGGAGAAAGTCTTTCAGAGCCACTTTTCAAGCCTAAAATATATTTTTGCTAAAGTATTCCTTGAATACTACCTCTGCCACCTCCCCTCTTGCTTCTTGTCTCATCTTGTTTCTCTCTCCTTCTCTCCCAGTTTCTGTGACATTTCATCCATCATTTGTGCTCATCTTGTCAATGTTCTTTATGTCTAGCAGAGAAGTAACATCAGACAACCCTGACAGTTATTAAGGTAAAGCTTTCAGTTGCTGCCAAAGTGTTTTGACTTACAGTAGACGGGCCTGTCCACTCTCACCTCTGCCTAAATGCTGTCAGGATACAGCAGCTTGCCAACTGCAAAAACACTCTAGACAGAAAGTCCTGCTGCCTAAGAGAAACTGTCTACATTGAGACTGACTAATGGACTGTTTAAAAAAAAAAAAAAAAAAAAAAACTTTGAAAGGTCTGAAGCCCCAAAATCAACTGGATGGCAAAATTGTTCTGTGCGGATGAAAGAGCTCACATGTCATGTCATCTGTCATACTGAATAGATTTGAAGATCCGTTAACAGCATGGAGTCATTTAAAAACACTACATCACTGCTCGGGTGCTGCTGCATTGCAGTTCAATTTTGTTTTTGCCAGCTGAGAGGTCTGCACAGAGTGCACATTACCTTGAAAGACTGACTCATTCCTGAGGCTGCAGTGCTGTTTGACTTGCATGGCAACATAAGAGCACAGAGATGGCATTAACAGAGGAAATGGACAGTTATGATTTACTGATTTGGCTTCTGAAGGCTAGTAGGGGAAATCACAAGGATGGCAAGCTGTAGAGAAAAGATTGGAGCGTTGTTAACAATTCATTTGCTCCACGAGACAGTTGGCTACAGTATGTATTAATGAGATAATCTACATCTCTGATGCCATTACAATAAGACAAAAGGAAGGGAACTCCAGCCAGGAATGATCCTTTCCCTATGCAGTCAAGCTGTTGCTTTATTTTAGACTTTAGTGAAAGTACAACAAAATAACCCTAACATTTTACCACTTTATCTTTCACAAAGAAACATCTTTAAAATAGCAATAACAGCATTAACTTCAGAGAATCAAACTGACACAATTGGAGTTGATGAGAAAAATAGTGTTAAATGAGCAAAACAAAATCATATACTGTACGTTGTGACTTTTCTTTTCTAAAAATGCACTTGTGGTAGTAATGCTCACACACACCTTCACAATATTTCAGTAACAAAAACTCAGTTCCAGCTCCTAATGTTTGGTTTGAGCCATCATTCACCTAATCACTAGAATCCCTTTTCAGCATTACTGTACATACAGGTTTTCCTCTCAAATATGGCGACTGGAAGGAACTTCAGACAGTGCAGATTGACAAAAGTCATCATGTCCGCTGAGCGACACCGTCTTTGAAAACAAGCTTCATCCTCAGACTTAAACATGGCTCTCCTCAGTCTCTTCGCTCTCCTCTCCGTCGCTTCTGCCGTCCTTTTATGAGAGTGGTTTCGGGAAATTAATTCCTCTTTAATAACCAGCACTTGACGGCGCTTCCACTATCACAGCTTCCTCATGTCCAGAGGGTTAGTCCAATTTGCCATCATTTCAAAACAACACAAATATGTAAACAGCTCGGAAAATATGCACACACGCAAAAAAAAAATAATTAAAAAAATCCGAAGCATTTGTTTCCACAGCGCAGTGTTTCTTTTTTTCCTCACTCCTCTGCAGTGCAAAAAATGAAAATACGAGGAAAAAAATACAAATAACAAAAAAAAAAACAATAAATAGACTTCCTCTGTTATATATTTCTGTGTTTAAGTATATACATATATATACAGTTTTATGATGGGTCTCTACATGAGCACGCAGCTCTTGGCCCGGTCCTTCCTCATGACCGGGGCCTGGTCCATTTGCTCAGTCCGGCCCGGCAGCGGTGGGAGGGGGAGCTGCGACACTCGTTTCAGCCCCCTGCGGGAACTGCTGCGTTTTAGCTGCGGCTTGTGCGGCCTCCGCACCGACGCCACCGTGGTGATGTGGAACACGTCCCGTACACTGTTCTCGGAAACCTTGGAAGTGCACTCTACGTAGGCCACCGCCCCCATCTGTCGAGCTATTGTGCTGCCCTGCGACACAAAGAGAGGCAAAGACAGATATTTAGAGATTGTTTGCATAACATTTTACCGGCGTTGTCACAAAAAATATCAACTTGTGCAAGTTTTGACATCCTCAGAATGCATTTCTCTTTTTCTCCTGTTTTCATTGGTTTTGTATTCTGCTTATTTTCTGATAGGACTCTCTTGTATCCTCATGCTTTTATTGGTTATGTTAGACATGAGTTTACTCCACATTAAGGTGCTGTGTGAGCTCTTCACAAAATTTTATGACATGCACCCCATTCTTTATTGCACACTAGCATTAATAGGCCCTACATCTAAACAGTGGCAGTCTTATGCTCCCAAAAGAGCAGCAAATCTGAGACAAACATGTTGATCTCCTATGTAGACTGAATGTCAATGATCTAAACATGTCTGGAGACAGATGAAGCTCCTCCATCTGAGGTATGAATAATGCAGATGCTCCGACTCCTCATTCTGTGGTAACAGAGCAGCAGCACAGAGCCCACTGGGCCAGTGTTGACATGGTCTATGTAGCTTTTCAGAGAGAAGAGACTAAATTCTAACAGAACTCATCCAGCACTACAGCTCACCCCTGAGTAATGTTACAATACACCCAGTTAATTGAGATCGTAAATTGTTTGCTTGAGATCAAATCAGAGACAAATTTAATTTCAAATCCCCCGGCCTCTCTCCTCCCTACACTACAGTGTGGTCTCTTCTCTTGTTTCATGATCAGACTTTAAAACCCACATTCTCGCAGGATCGACACAGGCAAAAAGTTTGTAACGGACGAGACAGGATTGCATGTCCCATGACCCTCAAAATCTCATGCTCTCCAACACAGAGAGAGCTTTTCATCCGCAATGGATGTGGTTTGATTTTTATCACGGCTGTGCAATGAGCCACATATAAGAAGCAATGAAGTCCTCATTAGGTGGAACGGCAGATTTAGATTCAGGGGTGGAGGTGGTGGTGGGACGGGGGCCGAGGTAGAGATTGTCGTGACAAGCGGAAAAGCTCGATCGGATCTCAGGCAGATTAGTGCGGAAATGTCTGGAGTTCACCCAGTGGTCACTTTCGCTGACGACGACTCCTCAGCTGTGTTGGAATTCAATTTAAGATCAACAACAGGATAGCAACACAGACTATTGGATTAGAGCACCAAAATGTTTATTGTGCACAGCTTGGGTATCTGCTGTGGGATACACATTTTCTAGGCATGTTAGTGGGACAAACAGTAGCTGCTTCAGACAAAAACACTGACTGGAAAGGAGTAAAACCATAGCTTAATGTAGGCCTGGCCACAAATGTTTTCTGGCTATTTTACATTAGCTCTGTGGTTTGCTACTCCATCTTTTGTTAATGTATCTTACTTACATGAACTGTCTGTTGCTATTTTTTTTTTTGTTTTTGTTTTTTGAGGCTGTGTGCTTTTAGCCTCCAGCGAACTCTCAGACAGCAGGGTAGAAAAAGGCTCCTTTGTTCTGTGGGCTTTTGTGTGATGGTGAAAAAAAAAGCCCCTCCACTTTCAGAATGTCCAACACGGGAGAGCACAAAATGAACACGCTGAAAGCTGATTAAAATTCACAGATTTACAGAACAGTTTATCATCCCCTCCCTCTTCTCACCCATCCCCTTGGCTTAGAGGTCACGGCGGCACGCAATAAAAGGACTCACTCATTTGTCAATGCCCGTTTTTCTATTCATCATGCATTTTGAAAATCCCTATATCTGCATGAATATTTCATTTCAGGGGGGGAAAAAAAAAATACATCCCTAAACATAAACTCCACCAACCACCCGTACCCCTTCGTCGGCCCTCGCCATACGCAACCTTACATCGCCTGTCAGCAAATTTCGGTCAAAACGCCAACCCCAGCAACATGTCCCCGAGGGGTTTCACACACACAGCTCTTATTCTGCGGCAGCTGATTGTGTTGTGTGAGCCTCCTCTCGCACTCCCTTCCTGAGGGACTTCACCAGAAAGGCAATGTCACTGCTGATCCTAGATGGAAAAATCGCATATTATTGCTGGATTGCTTTCTAATTTCTTTTCCGCATCCCTTGTTGTTTTCGGAGCTGCCTTCCTTCCTTCCTAGGGCACCTTCTAAGTCCCTCTATCATTATTTATCCCGACCCTTTCTCCTCAGATATCCATCATGCGCCGGTTCTCACCTGCTCGTGGGTGACAGGAATGAGGCGCTGCTTGGAAAGTTCCCTCAGGGTGTTGACGTCTGTCCTCATGTCCAACTTACAGCCGACCAGCACCACTTTGGCGTTGGGACAAAACTCCTGCGTCTCTCCTTGCCACTGTGGAGACATTAACCGAAAGAGAGGCAGAGGGACATAAATGATTATGCCAAATACTGGAAAGGACAGTGAAGAGCTGCCTGTTCTGACTAATGAGCTACTGAGGTACAGTGATGACCTTTGGCTTCTCTGACACCTGATTTCAGGGAGATTAATGGTCTCTTAAGGAAAGACATTTGTTAGATTAAAGAGTCAAAGGGAAAATGCAAAAGTCTTCAATGTAGAGCTGCAACAATTCAGTTAATTAGCCAACTATTAAATTAATCACCAACTACTGTATTTTTATAATCGATTAATGGTTTGAAGTAATTTTTTTAAGAAAAAAAGTCCAAAGTCTCTGGTTCCAGCTTCTCAATTTGTGAATATTTTCTGGTTTCTTGAGTCTTCTATAACAGTAAACAGTTTCTTTTACAATTTTGAATATAGTGATGCCAGCATTCCTGTCATTAAATCAGTAGATGGTTCAAGCGGTTCAGTCCTTCATACACTCAAAGAATGTGTAAATTAGTTGACCAACATGAAATCAATTGACATTTTTGATGGTTGTTCAAGTTGTTTATCAAGCAGAAAGCCCAAACATTCTGTGGCCTGTCAAATGTAAGGTATGCTATGTTTTATACAATTAAAAATGGAATATCTTTGGATTTTGAAACTAGCTTTTGGACAAAACAAGCAATTTAAAGATGTCCCTTGGTTAGCATTGGTGGGCTTTTTTTCACTATATTTGTTAGTTCCAGCCTTATAACACAAAACTCGCTTTTGATATGTATGAGGGGGGACCCAAAAATTCCCTAAAGCCATGGAGAGCATGTAGACAGTAGAGTGTAGTTATCATATTTTCTGCTAGGTAGCGTATGCCTGCAGCTTGGTGAAACTAAAATTGCAATTGAAAGGGAGGAGATTCGCCACCATGGAAGAAATCCAGGAAGAATCACAGGAGGCTCTGGACAGAGTGACAAAAGATGATGACAGGAAATGTTTCCAGGAATGGGAGAAGCACTGGGACAAGTGTATCACATCTCAAGGAGAGTACTTTGAAGAGGATTAGAAAGGTACTACTGAAAGATTTATAATGATTTTTGAACAGTTCCAGGAATTTTTGGGTCCCCCCTTGTATAGTAACACTGCTGTTAATAGAGGCAAGGCCATATTTTTTTCATAATCCCATGCACTGTTGACTGCTTCACTGTGAAATTAAACTTTCATTACACAAGCTAAAGAACCATGTGAAAACATAACAACTTTATTCATGCCAGGTTGGTTCAGGTTTCTGCAGTACCTGATGTACTTTCCTCACACAGTCACCATCAACAAATCTATTTTCAGGTTCTGCACTGAAAAGGTTGAGCAGTCTTCCTTCTAAAACCACCCTGAGATTAAATGTCACTTCTGAAACTCAGCTGAAACAACACAGTTTCTCCTTTCTGCGACACAAATACACGACGGCAGCCGACAGCCCTGAAATATTCCACATGCCGTGTGCAGAACGTCAGGGTGTCCATTCAACCTTCATGTTGAAAACAACCTTTGACCTTTCAAGCCCATCCCTATTCTGCCAATAACATCCAATCAAAAGCTTTGATTGTTTAACCCTCTCTGCTCCCCCAGCTGTCATCCAGGAACCTCGGTAACCTGCTTGTCCCTGGAGGTCAAGAGTCTAATTTGGGATGGTGATTGTTCAACAGGTTTTCCATGTGCCCCTAAGTTTCAGAGATTACCAGGGCAACAGCTAGGGGTCAGGGGTCATGGCAACCCCCTGCCAAGGGACTCATGGGAAAACCAAAAGGCTTGACGGTAGCTCTGCTTCTCCCTGTTAACTGAGTGCACTGAGGCTTGTGAGATATTTGTGGGTTAAAAAAAGGTGTCTCGGGTTAGATCTACAAAGTCTGCGAGGGCATTTCAGCAGCTCCCCTCAGACCACTAAACACGTCAACAGGCCAGCCGTGGGAACTGTCTTTGGCCCACAAGAAGCGCAGTTCAAAGGCAAACACACGCACACATGGCCTCAAGATGACAGACCAATAAAAGGCACAGACCTGTTTTACATGACACACATGCACGCAAACAAACCCATTAAGATGGATATCTCTGCATACAGTACCAGTCAAACGTTTGGACTCACTTTCTCATGCAAAGGAATGGGAAGGTGTGTTCGTTCTACTGGTACTGTATACAATAGGTATTTCACAGTATGTGTGGCAGTCTGCCACTGGCTGTAAAAACAAGACCATGACCACAACCCCGCCTAGCCAGGTCGCCACCCCAATCTCAACTCCGGCGTCACGCCATCTGTTTAGCCTTTAATTCAGATTTAAAATTATAAATGCCTACAGATATGCACTTTCTAGCACTCAAGCTCAGTATGAGTGAACAGGCTTTGCAACCTCCTCTTTGATATGGCTAGTGTGGCTAATTTGCGTATCTGATATTCCTCTCTAACCCACCCGGCTGCAAAGCCTCGTCTCTCATTCTTCACTCTGACCTTCCATTCTTCAGAGGAACGAGGGTCAAGTATCCGTAGACGTTTTGATGAGATAAAGGAATGGAAGGCTCTAGCCTCTGTGCTGATTTGCTCTATTGTTGAGCCATAAAAATGCAAGCTGCTGGCACAGAAATCTGAGTGAGTACAGTACAAGATGCTGATCAGAAAAAACAGATTTTTTTCCGGTTAGTTCTCCAGTGTTGGATATGAAATTTAAAAAAAAAACCCACTGACCTTCTTTATGACACTGTCCAAAGTCTCTGGGCGGCTGATGTCGAAACAGATGAGAACCGCATCAGAATCAGGATATGCCAGCGGCCTCACATTGTCATAATAAGAGGAACCTGCGGACACACAATAACATATGGCATAAGGTCATGGTGTCTTCTGAGTAATTCCTGTGTGTACTTGTTTTTAACCTGATTTAACCCCATGAGGTTCTCCCATCCCAACCATATGGCTCATCCTGTCAATTAGAAACATACCGCACATGTAGGAAGGTGTTCTAGAGGTCATTAATACATGTATAGCCCATTAAAGCAGTGGCTGTGACATGCACTTGGACATGCTGCAGCTTGAATGCGCTCTGCAGATCCAAATGAGTCCTGATCTTAACAGTTGTGTGCACATATTTGAGTATCTTTGTCTCTTGGGCATCCACATGCACACAGCTGTGGCCTCCCTTTATCGCAGTGCAACACGAGGAATGTCGAGGGGTTACTCAGAGAAGCACACACACACACACACACACACCCTGAAAAGTGAATTATAGTGGGTTGAGGACTGGAGGACTTGTGGACACAATCCATAATCATCCTGAAACGACAGCGGATGGCTGCACAAAGGCCAAACTAAAGGTTGAACCCCTTAATTCTCTCAACTCATCCCTCATCCTGTCTCTCTTGCAAATAGTCCTTGTTTTAAAATCCTCCATTTTTACTGACTGTTCTGAGATTCACATGCACTCACACGCTTCTCTCCGCTCTCGCTTTTAATTTCGGTACCTTGATCAAATTTGAAGGCAGAGTGGCGCCTCTGTACTTTCACAAGCCGCTCAGTTACAAGGCTCTTGCTCTCTTACAGCTCTCATTAGGAGGCTTGTAAAAATATCTGGGCTCTCTGGGAAATGTGGCTGTGGCTGTGGGCACCCTCCCTCCTGCCTCCCCTGGGAGCTGGCACAGACCTGAACTCTTACTTTTAGATAGCAACAGCATCATGGCTGCGTAAATTTTGTGTCATGAAAACTCACCGATTTGTGACAAACCACTCCGTTTTACACTTTCAACTGCTAGCAATGTGCATAAATCTGTGAAACACATTTTGTAAATGCATACTTTGGTACATAAAACATCTCCAATACATTTAATCCCTTAAAGTCACAGAAACTGACTGATAATTGTAGATTATCTTTATAGCTGCTGTTATGGTGTTTCATACCAGACCTGACACAATAGGCGGTCAGCATGTTAAAGTGCTGTGTGCCTTTGTCTGGCAGGGTAAATGGAGTCTGCACAATGGTGCTACAGCCTGTTTTAGCATCACTATGTTCTCTTTGTTAATGATGGAATGAGACTATGACAATAGCTGCACGAGGCCCGCAGCCCCAGTCATTCAGGTGGCGGTCCTATGCTGACCTGATCCCCTCCCCCCTGAGAACAATGCAACAGGCTGCCTGTCACAGCATCACAAGCTGCACATTAAAGATTGATGCCTTTTTTCACCTCCAAGTGAGTGAAGCAATTTTGTTTATGTTCAGTGTTTTTCTCACAAATATCCTGAATGTCTATCCTGCCGTATAAGACTTTTTTGAAACATTGTTGACTTCTGCTTGCAATCTTCTTCTTCTCTCCTTTTATTAGGGAAGTGATATGCATTACCGCCCTCCACAGAAATATGTAACCTACCACACCCTTGCGTGTCATGGTGAACTGGCTACCACAAAAACAAGTTATTTAGGACTTTTGGTCTCAAGCATGTGCATTAAGAGTCCTCTCCCATCTGAGCCAGCTGACTCACAAATAAAGGGCGTGAAAATAATATAATGGCACATATCTTTGAAACCTTTTCCTTTTTATTGGATCTAATTCCTTGAATTATGATGATACAAGTCGTGATTATACTTTTTTATTTTTTCATTGCTGTTTCTCTTGTAATCATTGGTTGTGAAAAAAGTTGTTGTTTGTTGGCCCTTGCCTATGACATGACTTACATGACTTAAAGTGTAACCGCACCGGGGGTTTAAATGTGCATGCCGATGCATGCAGAGGTGGAACACAAGATACAAACAATACAGGGATCCTGTTGTAAAAATGTTGCTCTCTAGCACACCTAGTGGTCAAAACATCCACAGGGTGGTGCCTTTAAACTGCAAAAGTTGAGCAAAATCTTTGATTAAAAAAATACTTTTGACAATAGTGTTTCTTCACCTTTAAAATGTATACACTGCAAACATATTTTCAGTGTAATATAGAAGAAAGTAATTGTCACTTTAGCCTACACTTTACAGGGCGTTATCAAAAAGCCATATTCCCTTGCCCATTCTATTAATACAAGATTGCTACTGTTTTGTACTGCTGAAAGACCAGGACTAATACACACATTCATCCACACTCCCAAAAAAAAAAACCCCAATCCCACAGATGCCAAGTCCAACAGTCAGCAAAGCACACATTGTATGACAGCAAACTCTGATTGGTAGCGGTCACACATGAGGTGCTGAAGCTGCTGAAGTTGGTCTTTAGTATGTATCACAGTGCAGCAGACCTGCAGTGAGGTTAGAGCTGAAGAAGAAAAGAGAGCACATGCGGGGGTGGAGAGGGGACAGAAAAGATTTAATGACTTTGATGCTGGAGTGTGGATAAGGTGTAGAAGCATGCAATGATGAGAGAAGCAACTGGGGAATTAAAGCAAAATTCAGATGAAGGGGAAGAGATGTCAGATGAAGGAACATTGAGACAATGGTGCTTGTTTGACTTAAAATGTAATTAGAGGCCGGAATGAGGCTGTTGGGATCAATTTGTCAATCCCGAAGATCTAAATGATTGGCAGGTCACGGTCACGACAGGCCTTGTCACAGCGAAGCAATTCTTCAAAACTTCTGCCCTGAGCGATAGGGAAGCTACCTCAGCACTTTTGCAAAGTCAGAAAAAAAAGTCTTCTGAGGGAGAGGAGAGGAGAAAAAGTGCTGTGTTTAAAACATGCAGGGCAGGCACAAATAAAAGCCAATCACCATACTGATCGAGAACATATACAGGAAAAGAAGAAGGGGGGATGTAAAAAGGCTGCTCCTCTCCCTTCTCACTAGGCCCTGTTACTCAACATTATTACTGTTTTGTGTGTTAAATCATCATTATTTTCAGTCGAGTGTCAATTTGTCAGTAAGGTTTTTATAATAATTGAATACATTGGTTGATATGTGTAGTGTGTCTTTGTTCACAGGTTTATGATCGGTTGATCGGTTAGAGGGGTCAACCCACTCTGTATGTTCTTTCAGTTGTTCTGCCTGTATTGTTGGGGGTAGATCAGCTGCTTAATCAGGGATAGTGGAAAAAGCTTTGCATCATTAGGTCCTCTTAGCAGTGGGGTACTAGCCATTGTTAGGATGTGGGAAGTAAAACTGTTCTGTCATAAATGACATTTGGTTGAACTTGGTGCACTTATGAGCCGTTTGTGTGCATATAGTAGATTGTGGTTGTCAGCAATAACACAGAAATCCAGTGTTTATAATGGTGTGGTGTTCTTTATGTCATGGCAGGTGCAGAAGTGCGACAGGGATACAAGGGAAGGACCCAAATGCAGACGTCTGAGGCAGAGCTAGATGCAGTTTAATTATTTATTGCACAAAATGGAAGAACAAAGGCTTATGGGATGATGAGGCAGGCAAGGGTCAGGACAAGAGAAGGAAGTCCAAACAGGCAAACAGATCTGACAAGGAGCAGACAAAAATCTAAAATCTAATTGACAGGCAAGATCCAAACCAGACAGGTAACAGGCCTCGGGTATAACAGACGAACAGAATACAGAGGCTAGAAAGCAAGACATGAAGCACATGGCAACTTAACAATCTGGCAAAGAACCATGGAAATGGACTGGTATAAATAGTGAGTGTCTGATGAGGGAAGGTTTAGTGTATGGACCTATTCTTCTTAGCACAGTTATATCCCCCTGTGTTCTGTAGCGTATCTGTTAGATTGCCTCTGTGATACACGGTTGATACATCTTTTCTCTGTGCTGACAGGAAAGAGAGCAGTGTGTTATACTGAAACTCCGGGTCCTCCTTTAATTTCATTATGTAGTTGACACAAACACAACAAATTGGCGATGAGTATGGACCGAGATGTGGACAAAAGTCACCACGTGCACTGACAGTTGAGAGAAACGACAGATGCACAACTAGCAAGCTGAACTGTTAATGCTAAAGTGGAAATAAAGTGAATGTAACATGAACATGGCATCTATGGGATAAGAAAGTCCCCCTCTCAGCCTAATGGGTGCTACAAAACTTATTAGCTCCCATGAAGCCAAACATCATGGACACATTAAAGAATCACCTGAGCCCATTTTGTTTTCACAACAGGAATCAGTCTAAAGATGGAAGTATCTCGGAATATATAGCTGAATTGCACAAACTTATTCAGTTCAGTGAATTTGGAGCAGGACTTCTGATGCGTTGCATGACAGTCTGGTATGTGGCATACATTGTCAAAGCACACAGAAGAGGCTACTGTCAGAAAAAGATCTTACACTAAAAAAAGCATTGGCTATTGTGATGTGGATGGAGACAGCAGCAAGGGAAGCTTCGGAGCAATGGAAAAAGGGTGTAGACATTGGTATGCATGAAATGTCAATGAATGGTGGTAAAAGACAAGTATTACAGTGGCAAAACCTCACATGATACCAATTACTGCTGGTTTAAGGACAAAACTATAGAAGGTGTAACAGACCAGGGCACACAGAAAGAGTGTGCAGACAAAAGTCCAATAGCAAGCACACACAAAGAGAGAAATCACACTGGGATAAAAAGTCGAAGCACCAGGCTAAACATGTGCACAATGTCACCGAATGTGAAAGTGGATCAGAAACAGAGTCTGACACAAGTGGACTGGCTTGCTTAGAAGTACACAGCATAACAGAGCAAGACAGAAAAATAATTTGGATCATCCCGGATTTGTCTGGGGTAAAATTAAACATGGAGCTAGACACAGGATCAGCTTTATCCATCATTTCAGTAGCTGACTACAAACAGCTGTTCTCTAAGCTACTGTTATTAAAGACCTCAGTGATACTGAAGAACTACACAGGCAAAAAGGTGTCTCCAAAAGGCAAATTGAAGGTAAAAGTGAGAGAGAAAACACAGCAGTTGAAGCCATATGTTTTGAAAAATGGAGGGCCACCACTTCTCGAACGTGAATGGTTGAGGAAGATCCAAATGGACTAACACACCATTAAAGCTCTAAATGTGTCACCAGCAGGAAAGCGCAGCCCACACAATGCTACACAGAGACGGTTGCAGCTACCCAACGACAATGAGGTGTTTGCTGAGGGTATTGGTATGCTAAAAGGGATGAAGGTAAGAATTGAATTAGATCAACAGGCAATGCCAAGATTTCATAAAGCCCGTCCAGTGCCGTATGCGCTGCATGCACTTCAGAGCTCGGTGTCATCTGGAATCCTGTCAAACATCAATACTGTGCTGCGTACTGTGCAGTACCCACTGCCACGAGTAGAAGATATCTTTGCATCATTGGCGGGAGGGGAGAAGTTCTCAAAGATCGACTTAGCACAGGCCTACATATGAATGGAGGTTGAGGTGTCAAGCAGGAAGTTCCTCACAATCAATAATCACAATGGACTCTTTCAGTACAACAGGCTTGTCTTCAGTGTTGCATCGACTCCAGTGATCTGGCAAAGAGTGATGGATCAAGTCCTTCAAGATATCCACAATGTTATATCTACAATGAGTTTTTTAAGAGTGAAATCTCATACTGTGTGTCATTGACAAGCACGGCTTACACAAATCACAAGAGAAAATTGGGGGTGCTTCAGGGGCCTCTACGGACAAAGGTTTACTCTCATGACAGACCACCAACCGCTTGTGTTGTTCCTTGGGGCCCACTCTTATGACATTATTCAAGGGTACCAAGCAACATAGCAATGCGGATGGCTTGTCACGTCTACCACTGTCGACAATAGAGGAAGAAAAGACTTCCTCCCCAGATCCAGCGAAGGTGTTCCCTACAGCAGTAGTAGATTATCTGCCAGTGATAAATGCTAAAATACAAAGACAAATGAAGAACGACCCAACATTATCAAAAGTCTACGACATCACAATGCAAGGATCGCCATGGTAACCCCATGTTCCTAGAGTTTTCAGAAAGAGTTGCAGGGGAGGAGTGGGCAGAGTAGGTCAGGTAAATGCAGGACTGATGAGAAGTGGGCACAGACGTGTAGTTGAGGAAAGGAGAGAAAGTCCAAGGGCGTCTGGCGGACAGCTTGAGGATGGCAGATCTGGGGAATTGAAGGAAAGTACATGGCCTGGGAGAAGTGAGCAGAGACTGGAGTGGGAGATAGAGAGCAATGCAGAGGGATGGAGATAAGAGGGTGTGGCTGCAGAGGGGGACTGAGAAGCAGATGTGACACTGTGTGCTTTGCAAGCCGAGTATCTGTGTAGCTCACCCCCCGAACTTACCCGAGCAGGTGGTTCCAGTTAGGTGAGGCTGACTAACCTCTGGCATTTTAAGAAGTTAAAATGTCATTCAGTGGTCGATAGGGTGGAGAGAAGGTGGCAGCTTGCTGTGAGACTGCAGATTTTATTTGTTTGTTTTCCTTGGCTTAAGTTATTTGTTGAATTTCCCAGGGTTCATTTTTGCCTGTTTCATTAATATTTTTGTTAATAAATATCACCTTTTTGTGTACATACCTCAGCCTGCCAACCTCGTTTTTGTAACATCTCTTTAAAAGTTTCCAGCGCCAAATACCCTTCCAGCGGAGAGACATGACCAGAGATAAAAGAGGATGTAGCTATAGAAGAGTGGAGGAGAGGGGGTGTGCAGTGGTTGTTTGGGTAGGTAATTAAAGCACTGGACAAGGCAGGACAGATCAAATAAAGAGGTATGAGAGCCCTGGGTTAGCTATTGGTGGAGCTGGCCTGTGCCCATTCACTGTGAGGTGGAACAAAAGGTCAATTGAATTTCAGACAGAGGCAGGATGAGATGAATGGGGTAGCAGGGTGAGGGAGCGGAGCACAGTCTGGCAGGAACCGCTAAAAATCATCACGTCTGGCAAGGAGCGGGACCCTACCATGCTGTGCCAAGGACAGACATAAAACACCTCTCACAAACCCCCCTCAAGCATTAGCATTAGCCTAATTTAGCGTTGGCGATCTCTCACAGTGGAAAGTGGATTTCTGTCTCCATTTCCACAGGGCTAATTAGCGCCAAGCCACGCTACAGCGCCACGCAGGAGGCTCCACCGAGCAGAGGTGATAGTGGTGGGAGGAAAGCGTTCCTCGCCAGCCGTCTTCATCAAAGGCCAGAAATATCCCAGAGGATGTTGAGGCGGACAGGAACTTGGTGAAGCGCTAATATACAGTAATAAGGCTTGAGGGTTTGTGGTATGACATCATTCATGCCCCATGTCCCCCTCCCCCATAGGGACAAACTGTCTGAAACATGACAGCTCTCTATCTGCTCATTCAAATCGTTTTCTGCGAGAATTAGATTTTAACAGGGCAAAGAAATAAAGCTAAAAAAAAATAAAATAAATGGTGCAGAAGAAGTGTGCATCGGCATCTAACAAAGCCTCTCAGTCTTCAGTGCATTAATCGGTATCATCACAGCAGGAACTTCTCTTTCTTTCTCAGTTTGTTGCATGCTCATTGCAAACGCAGCTAAAAAGCAAACCATTATGAGTGAGGGGAAAAGAATAGTCTTTGCCTGGAGGCTCTCTGATATGTTCATGCACATATGGCAGGGACTCAACGGCAACTAACAGCCTCATTAGGCCATATAGACACTCTAAAAAACACCCATGCACACAAACAAAGGCAGGGTATGAGCAAACAAACACCCTCTCAAATGTCACCAAATAAACGAAAACAGTGTGATTGAGTTAGCCGCAACCTTAGAAACACAACACATTCAGCACCGCATACACTGTGTCTTTTTTCTTCTCCCGCAGCTGTTTTCCTCTTGAAATCAACCTTCAAAGCAAAGGCAAAACATTTCAAGTTGGGCTGGCCAAGTATCGTAGCAACCTGGAAGGATGCAAATGGCTTCATTGTGAGGCCCTGAAAGCAAGTAAGGAGGAAGAGAGCAGGAGAGTGAGGGGATCGCGGAGGCTAATGACTCCGGTGCATTGATGATTTGAGGTAACTAAAAGGAGAGAAGAAGAGGGTTGGTGCTCCATTCTTTAAGAGGTTGAGCAGACTTTTCATCGCTGAATGTCCGGTCTAAGATGTGAGAGTCTTAGGGCTGCTCTGAAATCAGAGTTCTACTCAAACAGAAAGAAACAGAGACTACTGCCGAGACACCCTCGGTGAGGAGGTGGAGTTACTGTGACCCAGTGTACCGCTCTACTGTGCAATACAATGTGTGTTTTATTATGTCAGTATGAGCCTACACAAAACTTTCTTTAACAGTCCCACATCCGGAATCCAATACAGCCTGCCGCAAATGGTGCCACTGACCTTACTCCCATGGTGGAAATTTAAAACTCATACTCCAGGTTGGAAAATTTACCTGAAAGATTGGCACAATCTTGTTAGTCCTTTTTGCTGACCATTCTCAAATCCACGCTCCACACTTTTAGGTTTTTGGATGTATTTTTTTCAACTTTTCCAGGCAGTGATTTGTTTCCATTCATTTCCACATGATAAGAAAATCAATTAGCAGACTCTTGAAATTTGTGTTGTGTAATCCATCACTGTGAAGATCAAGTCTGCATTAATTTTAGTCAATGTGACATTATCATCACATGGTAATGAAGTTTAAGTGTAGACTGATGTTGAAAAATCTGCAGGGCAACACCTTGTTACAATAATGTGACAAATATTAATGCAGATGTGATGTTCACTGCGAGGGATTACACAGCTCAAGAAAGTTTCCTAATTGATTTTCATACAATAAGGAAATGAATAGATAATAATGGCAGCGACAAATGATAAAAAAGTAGAAATTTAATGAGTCAAAATATACTAAATTGTTTGTATGGTCCTTTAAATTTAGCAGGAAAGCCAGGGGGGTAAAATCATACTACTGTATCACACTCAGCACAGACTATACTATTTTATACACAATTGCAAACATGGGCAAAGAGTGCAATCTGCTATTCCTCTCAGTTACATGACCCAAGAATATGTTACATACAGAGAACATTGAACATTTTATACATTCATTGATCCTAATATGTGGAACACAAAACAATGTCTGGGACAGAAGACGATGCAGTATTTCACTTAATAATACAAAGGCTTAATATGGATTTTTAGATTTTATGGACTTGCACAGACATATTCTTAAACATGTGAACCCATCATTCTTATTGAGATCCATTAATTTTTTAATTCATTAATTATTTCTTCTGAGGGGAATGTGTCAAATGAGTTTTTCCAGTGTTTGATGTTTTTCCTGGTAAGAGCAGGACATAGATGGGCTTACTTCCTCCCCTAAGAAGCTCACCTGTGGTGAAACTTCAAAATGACCACCAATGTGGTAAAAAGAAATATTTGAAATGTTGAACCTGGGAGGTAATATCACAAATACAACTTTTAGATTACACCATCATGAAACATTGGCCAGATTTTGCACAATATGTAGAGGCAAAAGGCCTGTGAACAGATCACAAATCATTTATGGCTTTGATATAGTCAACTCACGCTATCTGCCGCGGCCTCATGTAAGGAGCTTGAGGCAGTGTGTTTGTGAGTGAAAAATCAGTGAAACAAACCATTTAAAAAGCCTTTAATGAAGAAACTTCTGCTGGCCTGCACTCTGGACTGGGGCTTATATCACTGGTTTCTCATGCAGTCCGACATATAGGCGATACAAGTGTATATATACCTCACACACACATACACGTACACACAGATAAAGCTGTTGATCTGTAACAGAGATGGCTGTGTCAAGTTTTCAAAGGCGTTAGCACACAGCCGGGACAGTGGAGGTGACACTGGGTTAAATGGCCATTAACCTTCTATGTCTGCAGTCTTCACACAGGGGATATTGATCAAAGCCCCCATGCTTACCCTCTGGAGGAAGTGCAGCCTTTGAAGGGCGTCAAGCACCTTCCATGGACCTGCTCTCAGCTGTGCTGCCGAGGACTTAATGCCTGTGTCTGTTGTCCAATAGCAGGTTTAAAAGCGGGGCCGGCTCCAGCGCTGACAGCACAGGCAGGGGACAGAGCAGCATCACTGTCTGTCTACTGTTCGCCCCAGGGGTATAGAGATGGAGTAGTGTGTCCGTTTTCAGTTTCTCCTCACCCCCAAGCCCCTCTTTTATAATCACACACACAGACACACACACTCTCATTCCACCGGAGAAATAGTTCTGCATTTCATCTCCTGTTGTTTGATCTTGGTGTCTGTTCATGCCGTGCTTTGCTTTTAAAGATCACTATGCTTCTTTTGTTGCTCACTTCTTCTGTCGATCTATATATTGCCTGTCTTTCTTTGAGAGAAACACCAATCGTATCTCTATTTTGGTTCTACTCTTTGACTTGTTTGAAAGATAACTTCAGATTCGGTGTGGCAGTCTACATCTTTTCACCCCTCGGTGACACTCTTAATTCCTTAGAGATGTTCATGTGTTTAGATGTTATAATACAAACACTACCCTGCTTTTGTTTGTGTGAGGAAGTCAAGTAGCTGTGAACAACTGTTAGCTATGCACAGGGAGCACACGCAGAACCTGTTTTTATCTGTTTCTGTGTTTCCTCAAGCTCTACGCCTCTCACACCAGAACCGTTGAGTTTCGTCAAAGCAGCAGCAGCGGCAGCAGCAGCAGCAGACTGCTTGGACAAGATCCAACAAATGACACAATAAAAAACAGACAAGAGCCTGTTAAAGAACACCAGATGCTGACTTGAGTATTATTTGTTCTTTGCACAACCTCTTTCACTGCTCAAACCAATCAGTGTTGGACCTCAGCTGGTTCCAACTTCCCCAAGACAGATTGTAAGTCTTTTTGCTTTATTTGTTTTTGTCTTGTTTAAAAAACAGGATGATCTCAGAGAGGGAAGGGGTATTTCTTTAAAGAAAGGAGGCTAGTTGGAATATCCAGTTTCACTCCTTAAAAGATGATGTGTTGATTAGATCAGACGAAGGTCTTGTGGACCTCATCTGTCCTACCCTGGGGATGGAGGAGTCACTGCTTTACAGGGACATCCAGATGAATTTGTGACCAAAAAAAGGCACCATGTCTGGCTTTGATTGCTGCAGTGTGCACAGACTTTTCCCCAAATCTCCCAAACTCATGTTAACAATTGTATCATTTTTACATGTACTTTCATAACAATGTAACTAAACTTAAAGTTGTCATACGTAGACTTGAAATTATTATTGTAATTCCCATGTTCAGACTAATATTAGCACAGCTTGAAAAAACGCAACCACCTCATTTATTTGATGGGACTAGCAGAGCACTCCAGTAAATCGCAGGGTCATCCAACAAAAAAGCTGAAGCTGGCTCAACTTTTGCCACAATGCAGCGCAACATCATCTGGCAACGCACTGTGCTGAACAATCAAATACATGCAAGCACACAATCCTGGCAGACAGCAGATTTGACTGGGGTGTGCGTTGCCATCTGCCACCATGTCCTTCTTCATGCGACCACTGGGTGGCGCCAAACTGAGGAATTTTCAAATCCTAAACAAAGTCTGAATTAACCGGTCTAAATCCTAGAAATTACACTTATATACTACTAATTTGCAGGAAGTTTTTGAAGGAAACGTAATACCACCCGCATTACGTTTCCTGTCAACATAATGAGAAGATGTTAACATTTGACTGAAATAAGTCACAAAAATATTGATAGCGAGAGTATCAGTAAAATGTTCAGTGACAACAAATTTCCTTTTTCACCAAAATATCCGATCTTGCGATAGAATATCTGTATTGTGTAATTTTTATGGTTATGTTTAGGCACTTGCAGCACAATGTGTTCACAATCTTTCCCTAACCTTAACAAAAGTGCTGTTGCCTAAGTCAGCCACATGAACCTCGGACTCTGGTGCGAACATCCTGCATTTTGTCCACCCGCCATCCACATAACTGTAGCGCTTCATTCATTCAAAAAATTGTGGCCTATGAATATACTCCCAGCAGCTATTATGTTTGTCAACTAGGGGTGCAACGGATCACAAAACTCACGGTTTGGATCGTATCACGGATTTGAGTCATAGATCGGATCATTTTATGGATCAAAAGGCCTGATACATTCCTTCTTTAAACTTTGGTAGTGAATGAAACAACAGTCTGTGTCCACATCATCAAAACTTGAAAACTTACAAACATGAACACACATTTTGTCCTGCAGCATGTTGAGCGAGCCACCAAACAAACATTCAGCGGGGAAAAGTGCACCGCTAACGTCAGTTGGCAGCTAGATAGCTAATTAGCTGCTCAGCTGCAGCACATTAAACAACGTGTAAACATACCTGCAGATGTCACTGCGGACCCGTTAAATGCTGGTTTGGTTGTTGATCTTCAAAATCCCTGCTAGCGATGCGCTGTCTGTCCATGACTTGTATTTAGTTTGTTTACGTTGTTTTAAATGAGACATTAAATTTTGCAATAAATCCGCAGTTCACATGCGTGCCGAACCGTGTGGGCCGATCAATACGGATCATAGATCAACGACAATCCGTTGCACCACTATTGTCAACACAAAGTAACTATGAGTAGTATAGTAGTATGTAAACCTAATTTCCCAGTGATAACGTTGCTAAAACACTGATGGTATAAAAATCCCTATTAATCTAAAAAGCTGTTCAGAGCGCCTCCGTCTCGTAAGGACACCATTAAAGGAACAAACTTCAAGCTCTATTGGGTTTGATGTTTATTTTACAGCACTATTTCCAACAGTCTTTGAGACCATGCCAAATAGTTTGGAGTTTACTGCCAATGTTAGACACCCACTCTAATTCTTTGACCAAGTGATTGCTATGTCACAATGAATTCTGCTTTGAAAAGCTCCCACTCCTCCCCAGGCACTACCATCACCTCACGTACACTCACACAGTATTCGAATTCATCTCTTTTTATTCCTTTTCACCTGTAAAACAGCAGAGATCACATCCTTTATTTCCACTCCTACACATCTTTCAATCTCATACTCTCTCCTTTCAAAACTTGTACTCCTGCTCGCGGATTTTCATTAAAACTTGTAATAACACTGACTGCAGCTTCTTCTGTCCACAGCTGTCTGGTATGAAAGAACTGAAAATATTCAGGCAGCAGCTACACAGGGATATAAAAGAAAAACTTGTGAGTGGAAAAGGACATCCTCTGCTCCATCGACTCCACTTCCTCCAATGCATAACTATCCAAACACATCTGTATCATGGTGCTATCTATCCCCCAGCCCACTCTGCAACCCCCCGGGGAGGCCAGAAAGGAGACATGGCACTACTTCGAATGCAATTTCGCTTCCACAAAAGCAGCAGCGGCGAGAAACAGAGGGCATTGGATCTTGTTTATAAATAAAGTCATCCATAAATGATGGAACCTGTCGAGTGTGTGTGAGCGAGGTGCAGGTGGGGGGTGAAGGATGGAGGTGAAAGACGGCCTCTCTCCCTGTATCCCCTTACGCTCGGATGGGTTGCAGACGGATGCTGAGAGGGTTTTGCTCCCGTGGAGGTGGTGGGGGTGGGGAGGGGGGCCGGAGGGACTGAGCGCTAGCTTTGGGAGCAGCAGAACCAGTCAGTGTGGCTGTTTGAAGTGGGCTGATCAAAGCTGGAGCTGCGTCGGGTTCTGTTGCACTCAGCAGAGGGAGTGGACCAAGCGAAAACACACAGAGCCCCAGTTCCAGGGGTGGGTTTCCTGTCTGCCTGGATGACTGAAGTATTCACTGCATCCACTGCTGCTGCTGCTGCTGTTGCTGAACAGGAACGAATGCCTGGTTTAGTGCCAGGGCGCATTAGTTTGTGTCTCTTCTTTAGTTAAAATAAATATTCCAAACCCATGAAAAGTGTTGGAGCAATGTGTTCTTGTAACTACATTACTACTCCAAGTAATGCAGTAGTTTCAGTAATCAAATCACAGTTACTGGCTCACTGAAAATTGTGTTCCTTGTGTTTTATATTAAATTTCATCGGAATCGTGGTATGACACGTTTAAAACCTGCACAAATATCAGTCAAGTAGAGTGAAGGATCTCCGTCCTCACTCTTGTTTAACTAGTAAATTTAAACAAGCAAAATTAGCAATGAAAAGAGTTGTTATTGTTGTTGTTGTTACTTATTAATTTAGAATAAAGAAGACTAAGTTTGCTTCTATTTGAATATCTATTAGGGGATATTATTTTGCCCTGGCTTTATTGGCTCAAGCGCATTTGTGCAGCAGCCTCTTCACTAAATAACATTAATAAAGCACAAAACAGAAGAGAGAGCCAGATGCTTTGATAAGTGAAAATACTCTTCACAGACTCAATAGACTTTATATTTACGTAAAAAGAAAGATATCATCATAAAATGTAAGCTGTGTCCGAGTCAGATCCATCAGAGAACCTCCTGACAGTGTTTAGTCTGTTATTCATAAAACAGCTTAATAATTCAACCTAGAAAGCTCCCAGTTCATCTGGTCAAGTCCATGTGCCCTTGAAGCAACTCCATTGAGGATCAATAACTTCCTACGGTGTAAATGGATTCCTTTGCATCGTGCAATAGATCATGTTACTTCAGGTCAATGAAGACAGAGGTTGCAGATTTTGCCACAATTAAAGCAAGCTTCCTCCGTGTCCTCATAAAACAGACAAAAGCAGTGCATTAATTCCCCTACAGGACTGCTTCATATCGCCATATGTGCTATAGCTGAGCGTTTAGCATATAACAAGAGTGCTGCGGTGGTTTTAAAAGTGTGACACAGTTGGCGTTTGTGTGTTTGCTTCCCCAAGGACTGGAGTGGGTCAGGTCCCAAGGGTACCACCAACAAACCTTAGTCACAACACAAAGCCTTGAAGGGTGGGGTGTTGGGTGGGGGGGGTGGGAATAGCACAGATGTACACTTCTGCTCCTGTCTACTCCTTCTGTCCCCTTTCCCAGTTTTCAATCTAGTGAACACTTGCTGCTCTTATAACATGCCCCCCCCCCACCCCCTCCATCCATCTTTTTACTCACTTCAACCCCTCCAATCTCTTTGCCTATAGGGTTGAGGCAGCTGCTACGCTTTCTGGCTTCATTCTACCATGACTCCCACCATAGCGCCCCCTCATCAGCCCCCGTTACGCCTCTGGTCAGCTGAGAAACAATAGTAAGGGTCACGGGGTCAGAGCCTCTGGAATTCCCATAGGCAAACTCACTCAATCATAGACATGCCCACACGCATATGTATACATGCATGAACATGCATTCATCATGCATACACGTTTCTTTTTCATCTGTAGTATCGATCTTTCTCTTTACAATATCCTTTAATTATGGATGCAGAATATATGCATTTTTCAGTTTACCTGAGGTTCAATTTACAACAACAATATATTAAAGTTGGTCAACATAAATAGATTATATACGTTAAAGAATATGGATGGCGATTCATGTGCAGAGCCAACAATGAAGTGTTGTGTGCGTATCCAATGCCTGATATCTCGTATTCCTCTGTGTCGTAGACCTTTATTGTTGTCCAAAAACTGTTGAAAACACATAAATGAGTCACACTGATTGTTTATTCTATGTGACATCTTTGTATTTTACATTATCTTTCAAAAATGAATCACAATAACACTGTTTCAGGCAAACTCCGCTGAAGGAAAATAGACAAATTCTGGTAATGCTATGAAAAAAATGTTTACCATAATAACAATTTGTTAGTACTGCGCCTTCCTACTAATAATATCAACGTATCCTCACATCAACCCCTTTGTATTTCTTTATGCTTGCAAACAAAATAGCTCAAATCTTAATTTCATCCTTTCATTCTCTGTTCATTATAATTGCTCAGTTTTCCCCCGTCAGTAGCACAGCATGGCAGGGCTTAAGACCGAGTTTGTAATCTGAGTCAGTGTGAGCTCATCAAAAGCCTTAAGTGCTCTTTTTTTTTTCTCCACTGTGTATCAAAAGATTCCTTTTAATTCTATCCAGCGAACGTTCAATCCCTAATAACTTATCACTCTGATTATTCCTTTGCCACATTAACTAAGTAAAAGCCATACACAGCCTTTCAGCAGTGTGCGGTGCTGCTCAGCAGTGGACGTGCTACTTAAGCAGATTATACACTTTTGCCTGGTGCTCAGCATTATAAGCTGACAGTACATGAAGGAATGTGTGGTAGTGCTCGGGTCATAGCTGTATCCATGGTCGCATTTACAGGCTCCTCTAAGAGAGATAAAAGATCAAAAGGACTAGGAAGCCGTGTCCTCTGGGGCCTCCAGAAGTGCTTGTTTTCTTGTTTATGAGAGGGAGAACATGTGGGCTGCTCACGTTTCCTATCCACGTAAAAAAAAAAGGGGCAGAGTGGCAGGCGTGTGCCCGTGTGGTGCAGGTGGAAGTCTGTATTTCTGTGTGTGAGTATATGTGTCTGTGTGTGTGTGTGTTTCACTGTGTCGCTGTAGAAAGCAGATATTCTGTGTGGTAATTACAGCATGCGTGTTCCTGTCAGTGTGGCTGGCTGCCTTTCATGGAGCACTTCTGCCCACCCCCTGCTTAACACGGCCCCTGACTGCTGGTGACCTCAATGCGGCCGCCTTGACTAATGGGCTATCAGAGATGGAGAACATCCACGAGGAAAAAGAAATGGCACAGAGACAAGATAATCCACCTCATGAGAAAGTACGTTATCCTCTCCTGCGTCGTTGCTACACTGTGCATTTTCCTTTGTTTCCTTCCATATCCTCTTCTAGCTACTGTAACACACGGGCCGCCATTTCCTCTTCAGCCTGTTGACCCTTTGTGTAATAATATGACTCACGGAGTGCTGAGCTCCAGGGATGGAGCACAGCTGCTTGCCTGCTCAAGAACCAAGACATTCAGCCCGGCAGCCAGGACTGCCGGCTGTCCTCCAGAGTTTCCATAATGTCACACAAACCCACTCAGAGGGTCAGTGTGCAATCAAGTGCAGCTCTGTGCATGAGACCATCATTATTCAAGAAGTTTAGGGCTGGAGATCATTTGCAAGGGAAGGAGGAAATGCCCAGAACACAGAGGAGATTAGTTCATCTAATGCCAAATTAATTACAGTTATCTACAATATGAGGTATGCATGCATCTGTATTTCTGTAGGTGCCATATCAGTTATGTGCAGCAGTAATATTTGGTGAGCAGTTAAATACATTTTTAATTATTGTTTGATGGGAATCAAAAAGCAGAGTGCATGTTTTTCTTATTTGCACTTTATTTGCTTGTATTAGTGAGTGAATTCAAATAATTACAATTAATCAAAGGAAGTTTCATCCTCCCTGTTCATGGGAGTGGTCAGTTCAGACATCACCAAAATAGGCGATACGCTGTCTAGTTGTGTGTATAATTTACAGTATGGTGACACACAAAGACTGCACACCCACTTCACCTCCCCACACAGTGCTTGCTGTTTGATTTCTAACATGTAAAACGTCTTTGTGGGCTCGGCCCATTGACTGTAATCCCTGGGATTATCAGGTGCAGCCTGCCAGAGAGGCTGCAGGCTCATCCCAAACTTGAAGCTGAGGATGTGAGTCATGGAGAGGCTGAAGATATTCTCTGTGATTCTGCTGTCGAGCTCATGAGGCTCCAGACAGACAGACAGACAGGCAGACAGACCGGTACCCCCCCACCGTCCAAAAATACCCCCAAAGGCATTCCAGTGACTGTCTGTGGATATGAGAGATGTGGCACAAAGGCACAAGTTTGTTTCCAGCCCTTGTAAAAATCCAACATGGCAGTCACACAATAGTACTCAGTGATTAGCTGTTCTTGTGCTCAGACACTCTGTTTTGTCATTTTTATGAACAACAACATCTTCATTATCAGGAAAGACACTTACAGACATGTTTATGTGAAACAATAAAAACTCAAATCACGTTCATTTGTCCTCTGTGACACTGTCATAGTGAACTCACACTGAAACAATGAGTTGATTAATCGATTAAGTGAATCCAATGAAAATAAATTGATTATTTTGATAATCAATTAATCATTAAAGTCATTTATCAAGCAGAAATCCCAAATTTTCACTGATTCCATCTTCATCATGTGATGATTTGCTGCTTTTCCTTGTTTATAATTGTATATTTAATACCTTTGGTTCTTGGACTGTTGCTTGGATAAAACTAGGTCTGCAATTAATAATTATTTTCATTATTGATTCATCTTTTTTCTGCTTTAAAATGTCAGAAAACAGTAAAAAATTAATAAAAAAATGCCGTTATTTCCCAGAGTCAAAGTTTTCTGATATTTTTCAACTAACTGATGAACTGAAAAAATAACCTTCTGTTGAATCAATAATGAAAACAGTCATTAGTTGCGCCCCTACTGAGAACCATTACTGTCTACCATGTACTACAGGATAAACTGGTGGCTGATAAACAGGGGCTTTCCAAACTTGTCGTGTTTAATCACTAGGACACAAACAGTTATTTAAGTTACAGTATTTCACCAACCTTGCACTATCTTCTGTTTACTCATTACCCGAAACTGTCATACAGGCGTTCTCCCCAAGTGCAGGGGAGTGCCTTCCAGACTGCTATGCATCATCAAAACAGGTTTCGTTTAGGCAGTTATCGCCCTGGGCTGGTTAGGCGAAGAGCAGCAGCAACTTTCGGGGCTTAGGCTCAGAGCATACATGTGGGCTTGCGTGAACAGTAGTTTAAAGGATGTCGTCATCCTCCCCTTCAGGGTGCTGACAAAAATAAACAAAAGGTATATTTATGTTCTGTGGTTAAATGTGTGTCTGACTTTCCAGCAAGTTGCAACCCAGATAAACAGCAATCTTGTTTGCAAATTGCAAATTGTTCAGAGACTAACCTCATAGCAATGATTTAGAAAGGCCAAAATAACTGATAATGTTATCTCCTGTGATCAGCATGCTCTATACTCAGATCACATCAGGGCTGATAGCAGTTTCTTAGCATCCTCCGTCTCCGGTGGGATGTAGGTGTGAGGGCAGAGGAGGGTCTGTTGATTTTATTTCTGCTCTGCGTTGCGGTTGTAGTCCACTCACTCTCCATTAAAGATTAATCAAGTGGAAAGCATTGAAGAACGGAAAGCCCACAGAACTCAGCGTGTTTTTACAGGCCTCTGGATGCCCTACTGGTCAAGTGTGCTGAGAATGTGGGGCTTAAAGAGCATACAGACACCAGGAATGTTGGAAAGTCTGTATGAGAAGAGAGAGAGAGACAGCCAGACTCTGACTCTGGCGCTGGGAGTGGTGTTACACACTTGCAGTGTCTTGTTATCGTCTCTCAAGTCAAAAACAATCACACCTCTTGACTGGCAACGCACCAGACAGCTTTGTCGTGAGAAATGAGTCACAAAAAAAAACATTAAACATGACTGTAAGAGAGGAAGACTCAATAGAAAAAGGAGTCTGAAATTTGTGTGAGTGGTAGTGTTATTTAAGAATCTTTGACAGTAATAATCTGTGACATTTCCAGATAAATAAATGTTGGGGTTTTTTTTTTCTCCGCACTTTATCACTGACTGTGCTGCACAACTGTAGCCGGTTCATGAAAGCATTTATATTTGTTGTTGTGAACACCCAGTGTCAGGCAGGTCTACTGGAGGAAAAATCCTTCACTGCACAGCAAGTGATGCGTTTCATGTTCCCAGCAGCAGGAACAGCACTTTGTTTGGGAATAAATAGAGAAAGAACTAGGTGTTTAGAATGAGAAGTGATAGCCAACATCGCCGATCAGACAAAGAAATAAATCGGAAATTTCGTTGACAGAACTTTTCAGGATAACACGTGGTTCGGATGACGAGCGATCTCTGGGAAGTACAGTACCAAAAACACTGCAACAGGAGTGATTATCACCCAAAGACGTCAGCGAAAGATGAAAGAAAAAAAAAAAAGACCTGTGGATTGCCACTTGAAAGCATACTCCAGCATGACTAAACAGAATATAAACGTTCTAGTTTTCATGTGAGAATCAGGTCAAGCGTTAGAGAGGCAGCGGAGAAGAGAAGCAGAGCGAGACGTGAGCGTGCTGCTGTAGGGAACTTTGGGGGGAAAACCTGACTTGTCGTGACTTGGACTTGTAAGAAACTGCGTGTCCACCTCTTAGTGGAGTATTAGTCAGAGGGCAAGGTTAGTGGGAATCTTTCCCAGGCACCACTACCATATTGGGAAGAGAGGAAGAGTGCATTAATGCCTCAGGGTTGGTAAAAAAAACCCAGACTGGCTGACTACCAATGGGCCCCTTGAGCATCAACAGTAATCACTAATGACCCTCAGACAAGTTATCACCAAGCCACATTGACATTTTGACCACTTAACAGCTTGAGTTGCTTTAAAAGTCAATTAAGACAAGAAGACATGCAACGTTGAAACAGACTACATCTATCACAATGAGTGGCAGTTCACGCATATAACATAGAGACACGCATACAGTGGTTTTTCTCATTTGGATTCCATTCAATCACTTTCTAATTAATATAATTCACCACATTGTCTGGGAGCTGAAAGCTGGGCAGAATACAAAGCACAGCTGAAAGTTGCCCTCTGGTTCCCAGGAGGTGTAAGACCTCCCTGTTTGTTTAATGCATCTTAAAATACCCAATCATTCAGGGGAATGCAACACAAATAAACAGATTTATGCTCAGTAATGACCTCAATTAGATAAACACCTCACCCTTGTTCTCACCCATCCTGCAAGGACTAGACCTTGCGGAGGAAATGGAATTAATGAGACCAAACTAATCAATGGTCGACTTCCATGCTACAGCAGTGGAAGCTGGAAGCATTCGTAATGGCAGTACACATCTAACCATGCCGGAGAAATGTGAACAAGGCTAGACACAAGCTGCTTAAATAGCCTCGCCTCAGATAGCGATCAATAATGCTTTGTGAGTGGAGCCGGACCACGGCAGGCAGACTTCACCAGCAATTAAAAAGGAGACAATACTTTATGTGAAGAGGCTGAAGAAGTGGTTGTCAGAAAAAAAAACAGCTGTATCTCGGAGCGGAATGGGTTGTGGCTTAGGAAGAGCAAGAGCAAGCGGAGGATTGACTGCTGTAAATGTCAGGTCAAAAACAAAGGGTCCAGTGGACTGTAGTTGTGCCATCGGAAAGTGGCACATCCTCCAAAAATAGCAGGTAATGCAAGCTCAGTGACGTACTTGAGGCTGCTGCTGCTTGTGACTAGTTTCAGTTAATTGAAGAGGAGCTCTACTGGCTTCCTTTGGAACACAATGACTATAATAGCTTCATCAATTTTGGACTCCATACCCCCAAAGGTCAGGTTTGCAATTTTTTTTTTCAAACAACTGAAACACAAAGGCCAAAGTAAACCAAAGTTCAATGCAAAAGCTTGCACAAATTTAGTCCACCTGCACAAGTGAATCCAGTGTTTGCATTAATTTCAGTAAAATTAATGGTTATCTGAATGAACTTTTGAAGCTGTTATAAATTATGGAGTGGTGGGGCCTGGCCACTGAACTGGTGCTCCTGCTGCTGCTGCTGCTAGTGTATACAAGATTTTTTTTTTAAAAAAAAACAGCTAGAGACGGAGAGCAGAAGGAGGAGAAGGGATGAAGCAATAAAAAAAATCAGATTCTAAAAGAGGAAAGATGGGAGACATGCTATTTTCTTCAGATGAAAGCCTTTTTCATCTAAGTGTGAGCCAATTATTTTTCTTGTTGAGAGAAAATAAGAACATCTGTGTTTGCTGTGAATCAGTCAATAATGGCACACCACACAGGGACCTCTGAATGCACACATACACACACACAGAAACACACACGACTACCAAACACACATACATATACATTTGCCCTGTGGGTTGGGTGACGTCATGTTTGTTGTGGGGTGGGCGGCTCCTGGATGAAGATTAAAGACTAACATAGCCAAAGGTGGTTTAGGGTTTTAAAGATGGACAGAAGCACAACATTCCCACTACATCATTAGGCTCTTATAGCCTAGAGATAAGGAACTCTTCTAAGTTGTGGCCCTGGGCCCCAGAGAACCCCGACCCCTGACTGACAAGCTCAAGCAGATTTACTCTCCGGGTCGACACGGGGTCGAATAAAAACAACATTCTCTCGCTGACTGACCATGTAAAATAAAAATACTCCCAACATCTCTCCCGGAAGATAGTTTTAGGTTTGGGAATGTTTATGATAAAAGAAGGAATTCCCCCTGAGAGGATCTCATATTCAGGCCTCTGACTGGCCAGCTATGTCACTGGCCAGATAGCTGGTGGGAGCTGCTGGCTTAAGAAGGCTCCGATGAGATACAAAGTATCAGAGTAGGTCAGAGCAGTGAATCCATCCTTCCTGACAAGACTGGAGTGAAAGTAGAGTCTGACTTTCTATGCAAGTGTCTCATTGATGCAACTTCTTCCCCAGAAAGGAGAATAACAGTGTCATACAAAACCAACAAAGAACAATTTGCTTTTAGTCTCTTAATTTGGCACAAGGCTGCCAGCATTGACGGAGGCACGAACATGACTGCTGCTGTTGATGTTTTTGGACTGACGTCAACAGTAGTTGTTATTCTGAGCCCACAAGTTTAAATTTGACAATTTTAACACTTCAGTATGTGAAAAAGCCCCTAAAACAACACTTACAAAAATCCCAAGTCGCTAAAACACTGAATGAATCTGAAAAAAAAAAAAAACCCTCAATGAATGACTTTCTTTCAGGGTTGAGGCAGGTAGATGAGGTGACCAGCTGTGTAAACTCTGGGATAGATTGCTCTCTTTATATAGTGTATAATAAATGTCTTAATATCACAGTTGACTGTCTGTACTTGAATGAATTTCCATCATTTCGCCAGACAATATGTCTGATATCCGATAGTTAGTCCCATGTGTCAGCAAACTGGACTTACTCTGATAAAAACACTTAAGCAGTTAAAGCAGTTACTGGTCCCTTCAGGGCCATCCTGTCTGAATTATTCCCTCTCCCCCTCCTGCCCCACACACACACGCACACACACACACAGTTGCCTGACCCTGGGCCAGAGCATGGGAAGAGGCAGCCACAAACAGTGGACAGTACAGGAAGGAATGCAAACTCAAAGCGTAAAGACATTGCTGGCACTGACATTTCTAGCAAAAACAACAATCATAAATAGCAGATGCCCTAAGCTAAAAAAAAAAAATGGGGGGGGGGGCAGTGGGGGGGCATGACTAAAAACAAAAGACATCCATCTGAACTTGCTAGGTCAAAGCAATTTGTCAAAGAGATGACTGCTAGAAAAGTTGGGAGATGGGAGTCGGAGGCAGTCCTCCCACGGTCGCAGCCAGGGACAGGCACCATACTGGGGCTGAGAGCGGATTGATTTGATGTCAGCCTTTAAGAGACGGTGCAGAGACAGAGATATGAAATTGTCTTACCTGACGTGTCCCACATATTCAGCTCAATCCGGTGTTTGTCTATCTCAAAACTGGCTGTGTAGTTTTCGAACACTGTGGGCACGTAGTTCTGAAAATAAGGGATTCATTTTAGTTATCCAATTAAAAAGGGACAAGATAAGCCTGTGTTTACACAGCCACAGGCTTCAAAGGAGTAGACTAGTGGGAACATCATATTTGAAGTGATGCAGCTGACAAATAAAGTAATGGCAGACACAATTCCACAGCTAAGCTAGTCATGTAAATCCCTTTGGGGATGTTATAGAAAGGTAAGCCTAGTATTATAGTAGATGAAGACAACGCCTTAAAGTTTTATAGGCAGCACTGCAGACATAATAAAAGTCAATTTAGACATTACAGGACTATTATACATTTTACAGGCATTCATTACTGTTCCCTCTCCATCAGCTCTCTCTCTCTCTCTCTCTCTCTGTGTCTTGTTTTAACATTTCTGTCTTTAAGCAGGTGGAATCTGCTGAACAAGTGCTGAAGTTGTCCGATAATACATTTTAATGGCAGTGCTCCTCACTCATTCACAAACTCCTGATCTATCTGCTTCTAGATACAACAAAAAAAATTAAAAACAGATTAAGTTTTGATAGACGTACCTCTGGATAGCAGTCTTTGGCAAAAACGTGCAGGAGTGCCGTTTTCCCACATTGCGTGTCCCCGACCACCACAATCTTACAGCGGCTGCCTAGACTGTCCATGGTTTGTCCTTCAGAGGTGTATTGTTGACGCGTGGATGGATTGCATCCAGCATCCGATACGAGACGCGGCGGAAATCGAAGACTGGAAAGAAAAATGAGCAAATACATGCGCCGACCCGGTGCGCTTTTATCCAGCTCCTCCTGTCCGACGCGCAGCCCTCCGGTCCCGCTGACAGACTCTGACTGACTGGTTGCTTACCAAAACCACAGCCAGGACGCACACACAGCCCTCCCTAGAAACTCCAGTACTTTGATTACTGGCCACGCCTTCCTAATACTCACGTCTGAGTCTCATCATTCAGCTGTAATAGGCTGTTCTTGTGGGAAATAAAGGGTCTGGGACTAATGGTGACCTCATCATCCTCTTTGTTTTGCCTCCCATGGTACCCTTATAATATCTCAATCATATTATCAAATGAGTTTATTACATATTCTGCCTCCTGTCTTATCTGTATAATGCCTATAAGTCTATATTCCCTCAAAAACACCTGTATATCTGTGAAACATAATAAACTATTTGTGGATTATCTCGTATTTCGTGCTTGTAAAATAATATGGCTATTGGACGGTCAAATATAAGAACAGGACTAAATAAATGTTTCTTGTCATACTATCTATTTTACCTCATATGTTACCATTAGGTCTATAATATCTCTACAACAATAAAATTTAGTTTATTATGACAAAGACTGAGCAGAGTCCACTGATTATATTATGACTTTATGACTTTGTTTAAGGATAAGTTCACAGTTTTTCAAGTCGGTCTGAAAACAAAGAGTCAGGTGCCCAAATGAACACTGAAACAGGTTTTGCTTGTTGTAATCTTTCCTCCTTTGCATACTGGCTATTAAATGTGCTTTCGATGCAGCTTTCAAAGTGTTGGGGGACAAAATCCACAGTCCTCGTTTTGAGAATAACTGTATTTAAGTTTCTGTGAAGATAATATGAGGCTTCAGCCGTCTGAGTTAGTCAGATAATATCTTCAGTTACAGTCTTTTTAGTACACAAGTCCCTCTTTGTGTTTCCCCAGACAGTGTTTTCCTGTTCAGCTGCAGGGGAAAATTCATAACAAAATGAGGGAATTTGACTCTAAAAAGACAGTAACTTTGAGAGATGTTTACTTGCTTTGACTGATTTTGACGGTTTAAACTTTTAAATACATTTGCACGGATGGAGGACTGTGGATTTTGTCCCCCAGCACATCATCTTACATTCTCAGTGCATTATGAAGGGATCTCTTAATGGTCAGTATGAACAGGAAGAATTATTACAGCAAGAAAAAACAGGTGTCAGTCTTCATTTGGCCACCTGACTGTTGTTGTATGACAGACTTGGAAAAACTGTGAATCTATCCTTTAATATTGTGACTGAAAACTATCTGGAGGACTATTGAAGTGTTGGATCAGTGATATTAGTGACTTCAGCTCCTGCTGTTCAGAGGTCTGAGATTGATTTGATTCACTAAATAGATACTGCAATGAATAAATCCCATTTTTCAGCAACCAGATGATGATTTTATCACAGCAGTCTTGAATGATGTAATGAAATGCTCTGCAGGTGGGACTGATGGTATTTAGAAATATAATGGAGCGTAAATCTATTTCATTTTGGTTTATTCTCCTTTCGATTCACAAAATATAACTCTTAATTTGCTAGAAATACTTACATCCAGACAGGTTTATAAGATGGAGACTTAAAGTGAAGGTGTTCGGCCGTATAGACCTTTTTTGTTCCCATCACTATTAGGAAAGCAGCACAAATACTCAGCACATTATGCCTCTTGATTTAGTGCCAGCATGACCTCTTAATGGAGATACAATAAATGCAGCGTACCTAGATAAAATAGTCCATCAAATTAAGTAGTGAGAGGTGAGTGGGCTGTGTTTATGGGCCTCGGTGCTGTGGATTTCAGTTGAAATTCACTGGAAGCTGAATTATTGGTTTCGTGAATGAGATAATTAAATGACGTGATACCACGTGCGGTGCAGGTCAGCAGTGTTAAATCATCTTTTATCGCCTTGTAGACCGACACTGACCCCTTCTGGACAACAGTGATATTACATTACATTCAATCTACAAGTGGCAGGCAATAAGCAGCCGTACAATATGACTCACCCCAAATACAATAGCACATTGTAGTGTTGTTGGATTGCTGGAAGTGTCTCTCTTGTGTTGTTTACCTCCTTCATAGAGGTTACAGGGCAACTAAAAACAGATGAACTGCAGCCTGTGAGATTTAGAGACTAAAGGATGATTTACATAGATGACAGCAAAAACCATCCTGATAAGCATATTAGGCTGTAACTACTGTGTATAATAACCTATCACGGCAGATAAAAAGAGGAAAGAAAACACGTTTCCTATTGTAAGATCAGAGAGATAAGAGTCCTCTCGGAATATGAATATTAATGAAGTAATTTGTCAGGGTTCTTATGTGCATCACTCCACAGTTATAGGCTCTCTGTATAATAATATGAGGGATGATGAGGATAAAATATTAATGTAGTTTCTGTCTTTAGTTTAAAGAACGTCCCCGCTGGGTTTGCATGATTATATGTTCATTCTGCAGTACAAAAGAAACACACCCGATAAAAACTGTTGATGGAGTGTCCTGAGTGACCTGGAAATTGTTTCCGGAGAGATGTTTTGCTGTTGAGTTTTGCAAATAAAGGTAATTTTTCAATGCTTTGTTGCAGTATCGGGACTAGTGGGGGTTCACATTTCATATATTTGAATCAGGGGTGTTGCCCTACAGCGGTATTGATGATAACTGTGATATTTAAAAGAATGAAATATTGATATCATGTTGATAATGAAATGTAAATAATCCAGCACCTCTTAAATAATTTCCATTCTTTCCATTCTTGCTTTGTCTCCCTCCCCCAATGCACCACACACACACACACACACACACACACACACACACACACACACACCTTGTGGTTCAGTTCATCTGGTTGCCTTTTCACTATCCATTAAGTGTAATTGTTCTTTCTAGACATTTCTGTACAGTTATGGTTACAGACTCTCTCTGCACCTCCTTATACTTGTAATTTGATTGTAATTCATTTGCCAGAAAAGAGACAAAACACACAATAAGTAAAGTTAAAGATGAATTTGACTGATAGCATTTTCTTTTCAAATTTTCTATAGATTTCGCAATAATGTCGTTATCATGAATTCTTTTGGCCACAACAATCATGTAGTGAAAATCTGATGTTGTGACAGAGGTAATCTGAATATCTGGGCAAGTAAAAACAAAATATCTGCATTGTTAGATACCACAAGTGAGAAAATTGGATATTCTTTGTGATTTGAGGGAACTGACCCTTTAAAATCAGAGTTCATCTCCTGTCTTGGAGTCAGTAGAGCAGCAGGTGGCAGTATATATTTTTGCATCTAGATCAGACTTCTATATAAATGGGACAGACTTACTGTATTTAGAATTTACTACAAATAGCATTTTCATATGTGAAGTGAGAAGGAATCTCTACTTCTAGAGCAGCTTGAGCTCATCTTTTTTGAAACTCTGTTATGTGTTTGCACCTTTAACTTCTGATGGGTTGATTTTCTTGTTGTAATAGCTGAACATGAGGGAAAAGATGCCACAGTGTAGGACAGACAGTGAACTTCACAAAAGCCTATCACTGTACAGAAACATTTATGTATGCATGAATGCATATATATACAGTAAATGATGTTGTGGTTTACACTCACTCTCATGCTGACTATTCATCACAGTCTGCTGCATTTGCCAGCAGGTGGGTGTAATGTTCTGCATTGTCATTGCCTGTGCTGTATCAGTGGGACTGTGCAAAATGGTTTTGTTTCCTTTGAGAGGCTATAATGGATATGTTACTCAACCTGTAAACTAATTACACTCATGTGTAAGTATAGCAGAGATGTGCCAGATCACTCAGCAGAAGAGTAAAATGTGTAAATGACCAGAGATTGAATTGGTGAGGAGCCAGTATGCTGCACCTTTTGATTTCAAAGCTCTCAAATTCTGTACACTTGCCAGGCAGAGTTGATGGATCCTACAGACTTACGGATCACTGTAGCATGTGTAATAAATACGTGCTTCGACACACTAGTATAACAAACTAAAAGGATGCACATCTGTACACTGCAACGCAATACTGCAATACTGGATAACTTCACCTCTTCTAGCCTCTAAAAACTATTCAAATGAAACAATCTAAGAAGGGAACATAAGAATTGGTTGAACTATTCACAACCCAGAGGCATATGCAACCTGTGACTTGGGGTTTATGAATAAACATTGCTTCATTTTAAGCAATGTCACAAGCTAAAATGGCCGAGGTCTGCTGGTTTAGTAGAACAGCAGCATTCAAACGAGGATGTCTTGCTCAGGGATATTGTAATAATACATAAAAGAATAACATTTACCTGCATGTTTTAAGAAAGCGACCAGGCTGCAATGACCAATTATACATTTAGACATTGTAATACTTTCAGTCTGCTGTTGTAATAAGCAGATAAATCACTTCAGCCACAGACCATGAAGGTATTAATATTTCTTACATCAATAGTAATAATTCATGCAGACAGCATGTGTGGGATTTGCATGAGTTATAGTTCTTTATTGTAAATCCCAGTATGTGCCCAGCTTTAATGGAAATGAAATACCTGTGTGTTTGTAGCTCAGACACACACACATCCTCAGAGACCGCCCAGATTCCCTGCAGACTCAGTCTATTTGCCGGCAGAGTGGTGACACAGTACTTTATCCAGGCCAAATTACACCGCTGAGCAACATTATGCATTCAGTAACCTACTTAGACAATGGAGGAAGTCTCCAAACTACACCAGGTGTCCGAGGCAGTACATCTCTGTTCATGTGTCCTATTCTTGTGCTCTTTTAACCACAGCCATTTCCTGTGATGGATACATTTTCAAACCCTGTTTAGCTGCTGGAACGTGTTCTGAAATTTTCCTCTTGGCCACACAGCGAAGCTAATAAATAAAGCTTTTGCATTAAGGTTTCTATTATAATCTTTTTTTTTTTCTTTTTTCACAAAGTCCATGCTATAGTCCAAGTCATTTTCCTGACTGTGCTTTGCTGCTACATTACCATACTGGCCCTGTCAGAGCTAATGAGGAGATGAGCCACTTTGGGAGCACCCACAGCATACTGATGTGTATTCAGAGTGGCTCGGCGTGGTTGGTGTGGATGAACAGCCAGCCTGGCTTGTAACATTTTGCCTGTGTCAAAGGGGAAGATCAATAATGCCTGCATCCTTTATCATTAAGCCCCTTTGGGATATTGATTGGTACGTTGCTGACTTTGTCCTCTGAATTGCTGAGTGGCACTTTACGGCCACAAGGTGTCTCACCACTTTTCTTGTGGTCACATCTCTCTGACTAGACAGGGTGCTGGTCTCTCAGCTTTACATGAACAGAGCTGGAAAATGTGAATAGAATCAGGTTTCATCTTGTGACATTTTGCATTTATGGTCACAAAAGGTGTTCAACTATTTGTTTCTTCCACCCAAGCCACTGGGACTTGCTCCATAATACTCATTATAAACCTCTGAGTTTCATGAGTGGCCCTGTCCCATGTGTATTAGCTTTTGATAGACAGCTCATCCCGCCTTATAGCTGACTTCTTGTACTGAAGCCAAATAATACAGACAGAGGTTATAGCCTCATTTAATCAAAAAACTGGCGTGACCTCAACACAGGCTCATATTTTTCTGAGCTGCCTGCACAGGGAAGTTACAACAATGAGCCGTACGCAGGCCCAAAGTTCCTGCAAATCCTACTGTAGAATAGGCGGCATAAACAGACATTTCCTCTGGTTGATACTGTTCCAGCACCACAAACCTCACATGCTGCAGTAAACAGCCAGCCAGAAATAATCAAATACTTCTTTGAAGAAATATTTATCCATTAGCTGTGTCAATGTATTTTATGATATCTGATGCACTGTACTCTACAATACAAACAGCATACAAAAGAAGAAACAATATCATATTACAGTACTGATATTACTGGGCCTTGTTAGTCTCTTAAGCTATGGTTACTCTTTCACAAATCTTCATCAGGGGCTTAGAAGTGTTTTTTTTTTTTTGGCAAGCTACTTTTTCCAACTTGCAGCAATCAACAGATTTTGACGAACGTTTTTGCAAGGGGTTGTTTTCAACTTTATTTGCCTTTTAGTCCTAATGGATATTTTTGCATAATCACCTCTCTGCTTGATGCAATATAGGCTTATCTTATAGCCCTACCCAAACAGCTAAACCCACCCAATCACACGCAGGAATCCTGGGTTTCATCAGCTCTCCGTGTTTTCCAGCCTGCCTCTGTCTCGTCCCACTCGCACTCTCTGTCAGAGCGCGGCGTTGACAGCCACTGGCCACTAATCAGCCCACTTTGTCGGGGTTTGTGTGCATGCAAGACTGCTGAAAAAGAAGCTCTGAATCTCACATTTTCTCTTCTTTGCCAGGCACTTGCAGCAAAACAAAGAAGCCCGTCCACGGCACTAAAAGCACAAGAAGTGAAAAGCCTTCTAAGTCATTTTCATCACTGTCTCACAGCCAACGCTCCCTGCACAATGTCTGGAGAGGACGCACCTGCCCAGCAGCAAAACGCCGTGGACCAGAAGCAGGAGACCAAACCCAACGAGGAACCCAAAACCGAGACTGAGCCCGCACCCGCCTCAGGCGCCGCCGAGGCAGCGGCTACCCCCGCGGCGACCACCGAAAAGGTCCCCGAAGAGGAGGCGTTCACCTACCGCGCACTGGTGCTCACCGGCTACGGGGGCTATGATAAAGTCAAGCTGCAGGTGAAGAAGGGCAAGCCGGCGCTCAAGGCTGGCGAGATCATGGTGCGGGTCAAGGCTTGCGGGCTGAACTTCGCCGACTTGATGGCCCGGCAGGGGCTGTACGACCGGCTGCCGTCCCCGCCGGTCACCCCCGGGATGGAGTGCTCCGGGGTGGTGGAGGCTGTAGGAGAAGAAGTGACAGACAGAAAAGTAAGCACACATGCTTCTCAGCTTTCTCTTACCAATTGAAGTCTCATTTTAAGTGTGTGCTTTATTGTTTAAGTGATGAATATATATGTCTCGCTTCATTTTGGAGCCGAACAGCTACATCTGGACATGGGCGTGTCACGCTTGCTCGCTGCTCTGTGTGGTAGTGCTTTACATTGTATTTAACAGTTTCACGGTTTAATGAATTACATGCCTCTAAGCTATCAGAAGATAATTAACTCGATAATAATAATGACAAAAACCCCTATAGTTTATGTTTGATCTGTAATGTGTGTTCATCCATTAATTCACTGGTGCGTAGAAAGGAGACAGCACTTGTTGTCCCAAAGTGCAAAGAAGCCCGTTTGTGTGTTCATGTGGTATTTTATGTATGTAGAAGAAAACTAAAGTGTGTAAAGTGCACGAGTTGAGTACAATGAGAGCAGCAGCAGGCGTCGCCCCTCATGTCTCCCCCTGGTTTTCAAATTGCGTTGCCTTTGCGCAACTTCAAGCGAGCAAGTGCGCGACACAGTAGCTGCTGGGGTGGAGATGGATTCACTGTTCATGTGTTTTGTAAGGCTTAAGTCTGAATAAACACGTGCAAATCCGTGGGATGCTTTCCAGCCTGGCTGCACCTACGCTTTACTTCACTGCGCTTCGATGTGCGCCAAGGCGCGGAGAGCTGCGTAAAGCCACCCAGAGAGATCGACGACAAGACCGGAAATGAGACTGTCGTTCCTTCAAAATTATAGCTTTATAAATTCACCTGAGAGTTTCTTTTGTCCTTATTTTTTACCGAGACAAAAGAAGTTAAGAATATATGAAAACATACAAAACATGCACAGTATAGATAATAGATACAAATTAAATGTGGAATTATGAGGATGGCAAAATTATGAATTATAACATGGCCTATAGATGTGCACAATACTGCCATATATAAATCATAAGGTGAACACAGTCTGCTTATATCTCTGATTGCAACTATAAAAATAACGTCTTTTGTATGAAAAACCATAAAACGACACTTCTGTTCCAACACTTAACTCTCAAAAAATGTTTATTAATGAGGCACTTTATTTTGGAGGCTATAGGAAGATGCAGTGCACAGTCATTAATATGGCTGACTTGACACCGGTGGCGGAGACCGGAGTCACCGACGCCTTTTGTTACCGGGAGCGGTGGCGCACAGACTAGGGCGAGGCGCGACGCAACAGACAGCGTGGTGTGAGAAATGGGATCACTCGCCCTCTTTGTCACCAGATCGCGTATCGCCTCTGCTGTGTTCACAAAATAATACTCACAGCCATCAACATGTCAGAATTAAAGTTCAAGCCCGCGCTCTCTCAGACAAAGAAGCCAAGTCAATTTAACAATCATAATGCCCCCCCAAAAAAGCACTTATAGAGTTTTCTTTGATATTCAACCAATAGAAGTGATATGATCGAGAGAGAGTTATGTCGCTTTCTTACATAGCATGATGAGTCACAGGCCTATACGTCTGTCTCCTGGCTGCATGGCATCACCACGGTAACGCCTTTGTAAGGCAATTAAACTACAAAGCCAAAATGTTACACACCGGCCAGTGATGAGTCACTGCTGTTTGTTGTAAGAGCACTACATTTTCTCACATCAGCCAGTTAATATCTCTGGATAACACCATGCTAATCACATGCGTGGTGCAAGTGCAGAATCAGTGCATCTGGATGGGAGTGGCACATGTGTCTGTCAAGTGTGAATCCATATGGATGGGTGCATCTATTCAGACTAATAGGAATATGATTGGTGATGGGTCAGCCAACAGCAGCCAGACATGATACAGGGGCACGAGCCTTATGCTTATAAAATACTTTATAGCTTCTTTCCACACTGTCAGTAATGTAAATTGGATTTAAAGGTCAGACACTACACGCGCACACACATGCGCAAACACACTTGTCATCAAGACCTCGCGCTCCCACGTCCCCCCCCCCCCCCCCAGCCCTTATAGAATTAAGAGCCAATCTTCCTAATGGATGGAGATCTCTGAGATCTTTTGGCAGCTAACTCAGAGGGAATGTGCTGACCCTGATGGCACAGAATTTTTTGGGTGGCTCATCACTCACTGCAGTTCTATCTGTCTGCCTATCTTTCTCTGTTGCACCCCTCTCTCCACACACACACACACACACACACACACACACACACACACACACACACACACACACACACACACACACACACACACATACACACAGGCATATATGCACACAAAGACTACAGTAATGGGTGTGTCTGATGTGTGTTTTCTACACATAGAGCGTGGGCACAACCATGAACACATTCATGGCATTTAATTAGATAATGCAACATAAACATCAGTGGCTGAGTAAAGTGTGATTGATTTTTATTTAATGTTTTCCGACATTTCAATCGAGTGTTGAATTTCATGTTCTACAATGTAAGTGCCTGCTGCTTTCCCACACAGATATGAGAAGGACATTTTAGAACTTTGGCTTCTTTTATTTAATGAGAAAAACATGTTTTTATTGAATAATGTTGTTTAGGGACTGAAATCAGGTATTGAATTGGCACAAGTATTGAAAAATGTCCAGGTATAAGTGTGGTTAAACTTTTACATTTTCAAAGTTGATAAATGCTGCACTTGCACCATTGTTGTCCCCCCCCCCCCCCCCCCCCTGATCTCCTGCCCCCCTGTTCATTGTTTTGATACTTGCTGGCTCTAATGTCTTTATATGTACTGTATTCATTATCCTCCGCATGCCGCATATTGTATTTCCATAACCGCTGCATCCCCTTGAAGAGACAATAAAAGCAGAGTGAAGTCATACTACAGTGCCCTCACCCGAAATGACCTAAGAAGGAGTGCAGGGGAAAGTGTAACAGTGAGTAAGCGAGGGAAGAGGGGAAATATCACACTCATCCCCTGACACCAAGAATCAGCACTTTTGTCTCCAGACCTGCTTTAAAAAAAAAAAAAAAAAAAAATTCTTCATGCTCTCCCTCGGTGAGTTTTGGTAGGATCTGACCCATATGTTCTCAATTACCTCCCTCTGGCCCACATTGTCAGTCTGGTATTTCCTCCATCCCTCCTTCCCTCCCTCTATCTATCTCTCCTTCTTTTGTGTAATCTCTTGATTCTTCCTCCATTGATCGAATCCTGACACTCAGTGAATCACGTCTCTCCTTCTTTTATACTAATTTATCTTTCAGGGCTTCTATCTCTTCCTCCCTGTCCCGCTCTTCCATCCTTTTTGTCCTTTTTTCGTCATGCTCGCAAAATTTAGTGTTTATATTTTTCATGGCCTGTTGACAGTTGGCCGCGAGCTGCTGATGAATTAAAAGAATATCAGATGTCTCTGTTTTGTTAGTTGTTTTGGGTTTTTTTTTCCCCTCGAGTCTGTCTTGTGTGGGTTTTCCTTGATAAATCCTCAACATTTCTGAGATTGAAAGTGTAGAGTTGCACCGAGGCCGCTCATATTAATCAAGCTGAAAAAACATGATGAAGAATATCTTAGATGGTGATTTGCATAATCAGAGGTGCAGTCAAGTGCAAAAAGCAGCATGTAGGCTCTCTCAAGACAGATCTTGCTGTATGTAAGCAGGGTGTGGCCTTTATCGTAACATCACCGAAACTGTGGTATAGCACAATAACACGTACAGTAACACTGGGGAGATATCATGTTTCCTATTAATTGCATTTACAGCAGATATGCGAGATGAGTGGGTGTTACATTTAACCTTCATCTTTTTGTCTCAACCTGACTCAGGAACACTGTATGAGAAATTTCATTCCTCCTTTTTCTTTTTTTTTTTACCCCTGATAATTTTTTGCTGAGATCATCAAAGCTGCAAGCTACGAAGCAGCTGACTTGGAGGCCCGCATACCCCAAAATTGAATCACCATCTGATTAAGTCCATTCATATACAGTTAACTGGAAGTTTCTTTGTTCAGCGCCCCCGCACTGCTGACCCCGACTGTGACTACATTTGATGCAGTGGCATGAAGGCTGAGAAAAGGAAATTCAAGAAGCGCCTGTTTATATGTGTGTGTGTGTGTGTGTGTGTTTGTTTGTCACACTGTGAAGATGTTGTAACAGAAGTGTCACAAGGCTCGCTCGCTCGGCCTTGAGTGTTCCTACCCAGCTTCTGTGTGACTGACAGTAACTCACATGCTTTATGTGGGCACAGAAGAATAGCTGCAGATGCGCTCAAAAGCAATGTATGAGTCATGTTTGTGTTTCCTGTAAAAGGCCTGAACTCCTCCATCTATCGATTCGTGCAACACTGTACCCCCAATTAAACAAGCAAAGCTGATGAGTTTGAAGACTATAAGAGTTAAAAAAAAAAAATTTAAAAAGTAGGGGGGGCAGGGTGGAGATTGGAGAAAGCGAGTCAGCATGAATAACAAAGGAAAGGAAGAAGAAGTAGCCCACGGTGGAAAAGTGAAAGTATAGTTTGAAAATACACCAAATGACTCAGCCTCAGACAGAAAGATGCGGGTATGAAAAGAGAAAGAGAGAGGGAGATCTCTCTAATTGGAGTGGATAGACAGCGAGGCGCATGGCTCCCTCCAGACCATTAGAGAGGCCCGGGTGGAGAGGGTTTGTTCCCAGGAGGAGAGAGCTTGTCTTATGCTCAGCCATGGGGAAGAATCTGGCAGGGACTCTGATGAGTGGAGAGAAGCCAGGGGAGAAGATGGGCCCCATTGTCCTGTCTCGCTGATGAGGAAGAGGGGATACAGGACATTTCTCACAAGGGAAAAGAGAAAGAGGATGGCGGTCAGATGAGGTATAGACAGAAAGAGACAGTCGAGGATGAAGAAATAGGGATGAAAGAGAGGGTGTCGAAGAAGGCGGCGAGACCAAGACGCAGACAGGATGAGACGAGGAGGGGGGGGGGGAGGAGGACTGGAGAAGGGGAAGGAAGACGTTCTAAAGTTGTAAGCGGAAAAGGAGTCAGGAAGTGAAACAGAAAGAAGGGAAGAGAAAAAGTGAGGGGAATGGAAACGGGGTGGGAGGGAGAGCTGTGTCGAGAGGGGTGGATAAGGGGGAGGAAGAAAACAGGAAGAGAGTTATAATGCTGCAGTCGTCTCTGTTTCCTGTGTCCCTCGAGTGGGCTCCCCTGATTTGGTGGTGGGATGCTGGGCGGGGGGGCGGGGGTGGGTTTACATCGAGGGTCTTCCTTCTGGAAAGAGACAGTTGTGAATCGGAGGATCCTGCTTTGATAAGGATAGGTTGGGAGGACAAAAAGATGGTGATGAAGCTCGTTAAATGCCTAAAATCTTAAACATTTTATTTATCATATACTACATGTACTGTAACAAAAGACAAAAAACAAGTCAAAAAACAAACTACAGCTTTATTTGTCCGCATGCAAACAGCTAATCACTGCAAGCCACTGGCATTACAAATCAGGAAACAATTAATATACTTTGCATTCCCAAAGCTCCTTCCCTGTTTAGCAATAAAATGATCCGCTTCCTTTTCCGTCCTGATTCCGTTCTTGCTTCGTTATATTATTTACCTCCATCAGTTACTACTTTTACCCTGCTGTGGTTTGGCGTTCTCCTTGTTTGCTCGCGCTCTCTCTTTGCAGAGCAAACTCTTGGAGGCTTGGCGGCCGAGGTGGCTACATGTTTGCATGTCTGCCGTTGTTGTGAGCAGAGCAATAAACCACGCTCTTACCATGCCTGCTACACGGCTCACATCATTCCCGCTGAGCCAAGAGCCTGTGAGGCTGCAGATAGCATGACGTACCAGATCACCTCAGGGTCTAGCAGTGGATTGCCAGTGGATCCTGTTGACGCTCAAAAACCTGATTCATCAGTTAAAATATTGTAGAATTGAGCTTTAGTATTAATGAAGTAGTTTGTGGTATTGGCCTGAAAGCTCTTTCTCCCTAAAATAAATAGTTTTAGAGAGCAACATTTTAGCTTTGGCTGTTAGTAATATTTCCAGATTTCGTTAAATGTCATCCTCGTAAATCTCAACTGTTTTTTAGAAGAGGAAATCTGAAACAGCTCCATATCTCACCACTTTTCCAGTGAATTTGAGGCATAATCTTGATGTGTACAGATTGAGAGTCCTTTGCTTTACCCTCCTCTTAACCCGTGTCTTCCTTTGCTTTCTGTTCCAGGTCGGTGATAAGGTGATGGTGCTCAACCGCTTTGGGCTGTGGCAGGAGGTGGCGGTGGTACCGGCAGCCCACACCTTCCTCATCCCAGATGGCATGAGCTTTGAGGAGGCAGCAGCCCTCCCTGTCAACTACATCACCGCCTACATGATGCTGTTTGACTTCGGCAACCTGCGGCCCAACCAGAGTGTCCTCGTCCACGCTGCTGCAGGTACAAAGCTAGGAAAGAATAACGTAGATACATGCGCATGGGGCACACATAAACTGCCTAGGGCCCGCGTTATTTTCAAATGATGGTTGAATTCATTATAAATGAATTAATAATTCATCCACAAACTAGAATAAACCTGATGTAATGTAGCTGTGAATAACTGTCAGTGACTCAAAGATTCTCTATGACTTTATGTTGTAACTGGTAACCACATTTAATCAGTTTCATCTCAGTACTTGTCAGCCCAACGATTGTTAACAACCACACAAATGAATACAGTGTTATACCACCAGCCTGAAAAATGCTCTGCTATAATTTTGAAATCCTCTGAAGTTTCAGCAAAAAAAACTGAATTATGGCATTGAATGTTTACAGTACCAGACTTCTTCCTTTTCTGTACCTCCTGTTTATGTATTTCTTTATGAATTATGGCCGTTGGAGAAGGTCCCACTGTTCAATTGTATGACACATTACTCATACAAATGAGCGTTTTGCACTGGGCTAATACTGGAGCACCTGCCACCTGGACTGTGAGGTCAAAGTTTAGAATGAGTGGGTGGGAGAAGGATGGGGATTGAGGGAGTAAAAGCACCTGTTTTGGGGTGTAATGCACAGAGCCTGAGAGCATTTGATTTTTGCTGTGTTTACATAATCAGGCCAGCTGGAGAGAATGCAAGTGCATTAGCCAAAAGAAATTGTTCTCTCCCTCTTTTCTCTCTTACTATATCTGCATAGCTCTCACTATTCCTGTCATTCCCACTTTTTCTGTGCAGAGGGAGTCAGGAAAGGGATTCCACAGCATTCGGGACAGTACGTGGCTGTATGGTAGATGGCTAAGAGAAGTGAGCCCACAATGAAACCTGAGCATGTTTTTCTCTCTGCGAGACAAAAAAAAAAGAGCTCTGGGGAGACTGCCCGCCCAGGTGGATGTATCCCTTGGCATTAACACAATGACAGAGGAAATGAATGAATCTGTAAGATTATTGTTAAACTGTGTAGCTTCCCCCAGGGCTGAATGGCAGCAAACAGGCTCATAGTTGTGGGATTGGTGGTCTACAGAGGAATCCCAAGTGTTTTCATCCAGCTGATGTCACTCATGCCTGTGAAACACATACTGCCAGAGGTTTTCTGTGCAGTTTGCTATAGGAGGAATGCAGTGGAAGTGCAGCGTTAGACACTTTTCCCCGCTGGTTTCGTCGAGGCGGCGTCTCTGGTTTCTCAGGGCAGGCTGCCAGTCTCGACTCGCCAGCTGTCCGGACATCAGTATTGTAAAAGCACATTACTGAAGCTACAACAAAAACATTTGCTTAACAGTCTGCTTCACTGCGCTCTGTCATTCTTTGCATGTGTAAATCATAACCATACTGTATGCTTCACACTGCTCTATTGTGAATTTTAAAGCATTGTTGTTATATGTTTTGTTGTAGCAGTGCATATGATAGTAGTACCTTTTGTGAAAGAGGTGTTAACCAGTCTGTGAGATGTACACACCCTTCTTCTTAACACCATCTCCCTTCGCTGTGGAGCTGCATGGCTCACGTGGTGCTGGAAGCTGCGTTTCAGCGGGGGGTCCTACCCCTGTGCCTGTCAAAAATTGTTCCTGATGTTCTCTGATTAGAGGGATCAAAGATATCTGCTGTGACAGGGCCTGAGAGAGAGAGAAACAGAGAGATTGTGATTGTGTGTGTGTCTGTGCCTTCTGTTGTCTTCTCAAATCTGATATTTTTTTATTATTATGAAGGGAATTGCAGCCAGGCTTTCGGATTACTTACTTAATGTATCCAACTACTGGAACTAGTCATTTTAGCAATATTGTAATCAGTAATTATTAGTTGATCTATTAGTCATTTCATCTATTTAATTTTCATCATTTTAATAATCAGTTAATCGATCAATCAGCTTCTAAAATGGGAAGATTGGCTGCTCTTCTATGTTTTGTATGTTTATAAATTGAATATCTAGGTTTTGTAAGCAATTTAAAAATGTCATCTCGGGCACTGGGAAATTGTAAAACAGATTTTTCACTTTTTTTCTGACATTTTAAAGACCAAACCATAAAAATAAAAATAACCGACAGATTAATTGATACTAAAAATAAGCATTAGTTGCAGCCCTGCAGTAGTGTAATCTAAGGGCGTGGTTCCTCTTTTTGCTTCATTTTAAGCATTCCCCACTTAAAATGAAGCTGTTTACCTGCAACCCTTCGATGCAGTGCATCTCTGGTGTGTCTGAGTTGTGAGCAGATCAGAATATGATAATTTTTTAGAGATCTGAGAGGCAAAAACTTTCTGGTATGTCAAAAGAAAAAAGATATCTATTTGTGCTGTATAAATATGTTTTTTCTTCTTTCCAATCCCATTAATCATCTTGTGACTCCTCAGAGTTATCTTGCGACCCTTGGGGGGGGATCCTGATCCCCTAGTTTAAATTCACTGGTCTAAGGCATCATCCAACCTCAGTAATGATTAGATGATTAGATGCAGTTACTTTCAGATGTCACTTATTTGTGGTCATGCGTCTCATGAAGATGTGGATACCACCACTCTTGCCACCATTTAAATTTCCTTGTTTCCCTTTAAAAGTTTTCCAAGATCTTTTTCACTAGTATTTAAAGTCAAAATAAATTCTAAGTATCACATTTATGCAGTGTGTGCTTTGTATTTTGATTATGAAACAGCAATTAACAAGTACTCTGTTACTACTCAAGCCTGCCCACAGCCTCAGTGAACTCCCCATTTAACCACACGTTTTATTAAGTGTGTGGTTAAATGGCTTCACGTCATCAGACTCTCACAAGACATTGCAACCGATGATTGCGTATGATCGTACATCCACAGAAACAGCAGTGAGCTTATGTATCAGACATGCCTGCACAACACTGCATTCCTCCTAGATCAGTTTATGTTGTGCAAAGATAAAATAGTGAGCTTTTTGCATGAGATTAACCGGGCCTATTTGCACAGATGAGAAGCAGCGGTGGTACAAAAGACAGTTTTTCACCAGGATACAGCGAGGCATAATTTACACCTGTGTGATTTTTATTGGAAGCTCATAGATCAACCACTTTGTTTTATCACAGCAACCATAGACTGTGTTTGAGGAGCCATTTTTCTTCTTCTACTGTCGTCAATCCTTTCATCAGCACATCTTTCCCATAAACGCTTGAAGGGTTCATCTTCAGTTGACCTGTCTCATGGTTGTCCTGTTTATTCTCATAATAAGGGTGTAATCCACTGAATTTAATCACTTTAAGAAAACAATCAGCCCCCTTTCAATTAGTTTTAGATTACTCTGCCTCCAAATCCCCTGGAACATGCAGTTAAATAGATACATTTTCAATCAGTCATTGATTAGAAAATGTAATAATATTCTTATAATATCAGCAGCTGCAACAGGTACTGAAATTTCTGTCAATATGTGCAGAGTTGTACCTAATCTTGTGTCCTTGTCATGAATAAATAGTGCTGTAACGTTTTTTTCTCTCGATGTGATAAAACAGAAACAGAGAGTCGAGTCAATTTGTTGCCAAAAATCACAAGTGTGACTCAGAGGGATTAACAATCTGAACAACACAGACACTTTCTGTCCTTAGACCCTCAATTTAGGTAACAAGAAACTTCACAAAAACATATTGAACATGTTAAAAAAGGGCGCAAACTCAGTAGGAGATCCAGTTTCCATGACCAACAGTTGGTAGAGTAGCTGTAATACAACAATATTGAGAAATAGACTAACAATATAATGTATTACAACACACAGTAAATATTTAGAGTTTCAGGAAAAGTGTAAATCTGTAGAAAGTACAATATAACTTTTCCAGCTGTTCTCAAATATTTCTGTAGCAAAAAACCTGTAGAACCTGTTGCCTTTAAAGAAGGATGATGGGTATCCGTCCTCTGGGCTCTTGCATCTCCACCATGTTTACAAGTAATGTCACAAAAACTCATCAGGAGCTCAGCCTAAAAAACACAATTTCCTTAAAAGTGTGATGACCTTTACCCGTCAAGATCAGATGATCAGTGCAAAAAGTCTGACTGGTGCTGTGACTCCATCAGTCAGTCATGCATGTCTGTGTGTGTGTGTCTGTGTGTGTGTGTGTAAGTAAACTCTGGTGAATAGTCCTCAGCTGCCTCTCTCGTGGGTCCGCTCCTGTCCTCTATCTACTAAACAATAGCTTGTTGTATTTCCTCCCATCGTGCCTCTCTTCTCCAGCGCACCGCACATCTGCATCCTCCGTTCTCCTCCTCCCCCTCCGGCCCTCCGTAACCTCCGCTCCCTCTGCATGACCTCGCCATATCCGTGCTCGATTCCTTGTCATCGGGGAACGTGCGCACGTTTCCCCTTTTGTTTTCCCCAGAGGGCTTGGGCGGGGGGATTTTAGCGACATTTAGATGTATCTCGTGGGGCTTCCACTGTGCCCGGCCAACAGCCTTTCCTCTGACCTCTCCCTGAACTGGTCCTAATGTTTATGAACCATGGCCAGCCACCCCGCTACCACACCCACACTGCACATTCCTGCATACATTTGGGGTTCTTCTGCTTCCAACGATGACGTCCACCTCTGTTTTATTTATGAGCTCTCGAGTGACTGCGGGCCAATGTCAAGTGTCACGCATTTTGTTGCAGATGCAGAATGCGTAATATGAATTAATTGGTGATGCAGGTGCCTGTGTCATCTATTTATCTGATGATTATGCTTCAGGGTCTCAATCACCTCCTCTTGCATGTCAAGACTTTGTGACATTTTGACACCAACGCTGCCAAAATTTATGGTTTAATTCCAACCGGAGCTTCTCATACTATATAAAAACTTTCTCCCTAATAGCCCCTTAAGGTGCTTTTGGTCTACTAGATAGCATATGTTATCAATCACCAGTCATAAAGCTCCATAGAAGTGTGTTTAAGGTTCGTGCGTTAGATTCCACCCATCCTCGGTGCTTTTTAAGCAGACCGTTATTAAATCTTTTATTTTCCCAACCAGCCAATATGGTGGCTTCCACACTTTTGCAGCTGCTTCTTGGAGGAGTGTCCGTGTATCGGATAGAGTTACACCAGGTTACACTAAGGATTATCTGGAAATACTTGATGTGAGAGGCTGCCAGCTGCTGCAAATGAGCGCAACACAACCTTGAGAGTGATGGGTGACAGTAGTCCCAGTGGAGGGGTTAATCCCTGTTAATGGTAATATAGAGTTGAGCCGCAGGTTCTGGAATATTTTTTTTTTACCGTTGTACATCTCTTTTGAAAGCTTTCTTTTAATAATATTCCTCAAAATTGTAATGACAGACTCAGAAATCATGTTCATAATGGCTCTAAATACTGCAATCAAGGCAGTTTACAGTATGAATCAGAACTGTAGCAAATTCAGGACACTTGGTTTGTTGCAATTCGGAGCAAAACACCAGACAATAGATGCCAAATTGATCTAAAATTGATCCAGAACATACAGGTTAACTAAATTGATTATCAGGTTGGCTGAATGTAACTGCTGAATGTATCATCAGGTTTCTACAAAGCACAATCTTCAGCTTCAACTCACCATTACCAGTGTATAAAAGATGAATTTTAAAAACTCTGAAATGCTCCTTGGAAGTTAGTTGACCTCTCGCTTTCTTCTCTTGTGTCTCTAAGTTTTTAAAAAACCAGGTGTTTTCTTGCACAGTTGCTCATCTTTTGTTCAGATGATTCAACCAGCAGAAGTTCTTGCACATTTAAGCTTTGTAATTGCTCCAGCTGTCAATCATCTAACATTGTCTATGCAGAACATGAACACTTGAACAACTCTATTAGCCGAGTCTGACAGGGAAGGTGAATTTCTTGCTTTAAACGCCTCAGTACCACAATCTTAGAGAAGTGTATTGTTGTTCGAAGTGTTCTGTATATGCTTAAGGTAAGTGGAACAGGTGGCTGGATCTGTTGGGGTTTGGTGAACGAGAGCTCCATCCTGATGTAGATCCTGATAACTGCTGTCAGACCTGCGGGCAAGAGGGCCGTAGGCGTATGAGTCCTCAGTGCACACCTGATTGCAGATGGAATTGAAAAATGAGAAGCAAAAATATTCTGGAAATAGAACGATTGCAAGAAACTATTTATTTCTTTCCTTATAAGCTATAAGGAAAGGAATAAAGTTTTTCTATTTCTATGTATCCTATTTCTCCCAGGACTCTTTCCAAGATTATTATAGTCATTCATTATTTACCAGACTTAGCTCATGTGTACTTACATCTTTTACTTTTATAGATCCATTGTTCCTGGGAGCCATGATACAAGTCTGTGCCTTGAAAATGGTTTCCTCTCTTCTCCTCTGTCTGTCTGCTCGGAAGGTCTTACCCTAGTTTAGAGAATGCTAATTCAGTCTGACCACTAAGCGGGAGTCTGGGCTGCGTGGTTGAACCGTCTCTGTGTTCCCCAGGCCTGGCATCGCCGGCGGCAGATCAGCTGCACTGATAGGAAAGGGAAACCAGGGCAACCTCCAACCTAACCCGCCAATCACATCGCTTGCTCGTGCACTCATCGCTGCAGCCGTTGACAAATGACCCCATCCACTCTCACCCTAACCACCACATATAGTGGCAGGTGTATGTGAAACTTGTGTCAAGACACCTGTGTTTGTGTGTGTGTGTGTGTGTGTGTATGTGTGTGTGTGTGTGTGTGGTACAGAATAACAGCATACTGTGAGTGTGCACAAGCTTGTGTTTCCTTTTGTAGCCAGGTTTAAGGCAGGAAAGAAAGTGGTGAATGTTAGAAATACATATGTTTTGTGTTTATTTATATATACAATGTGTATGTGTGTGTGTCTGTGTTTGTGGACGTGTTTGTGTTGGTTAGCAGTGTGACAATCCCTACTCAGGAAATCACAGGGGTCGCCTTCACACACCAGAAAAGGATGTTTTCTTAATTCACTCACCCAGTAACTAAAAATGGGCTTCCTCTACGCTGCACAGAGAGAAATTCGCCATCAGAGAGAGCACATTAAATCACTCTCCAAGCCCACAGTACACACTCACACACACACACATACACACACACAGTCATCCTAGAAAAACACCATTGTTACATAATGCAGAGTAATACCTCAAGAGTACATGTTCACAAACACCCAGCCACAAACTATCACTGTGACGGGACTCATATCTGAACTCGGTTATGTAGCTGCAGGACGTAGCAATGAAATGTTTGTTTATTTGGTCCAGTTTGTTGATGTTGTAACGAAGCCACGGGGAGTTTGGGAAAGGGAGATTCGAAAGTCCGTATTTGCATTTCATTCTTTGTCAGCCACTACTACCACGAGCTAATGATAGGTTAAGAAAGAGTCCTTGAGGAAATGTGGAGGAAAAATGCAGAAATCACACAGAGCTCCGAGACAAGGGAACAGTCATCTGACGGTAGCCGTCCCCTGACTGACACCTGAGCTCATAGTCTGGCTCATGATGTGAAATCATTTTTATTTACACAAGCAACACGAACTGTCTGTGAGAACGTAGCTTGAAAGCAAATTGCGAGACGGGATAAGCAGGACGAGGCAGAAGTGGTATCCATTCCATTACATTTTTTTTTTATAAATCTGAAAAACATTTCTGATGTCCCCACTCATCCCTGCTGTTGAGCTCTGGGTGTGGAGCAATAACAGTGGCCTTCAGTGTCAGTCTGGATTCCACAGTGTTTTGGAGAAAATTCCTCTTCGCTCCTAACAGTCATGTTATGGAAGCCAAGTGCAATTTGTGCCAAAATGCAAGTATGTAAGGATTCAGGGAAAGACAAAACCCTACTGTGTGTGGAGGGATTCGCCCGGGAGAGAAAAACAAAATAGATAGGTGGATGTTTTTTTTGACTTTTCCTACTTTCCAAATGTAAACAATTCAACTGAATCTCGAGGAGAACAAATGCAATTAGCAGCAAGAATTTGCTTAAGCTGCCATCTCTTCCCGAGCAACGGTTAAGTGTTTGTGGATGGTGTTAAATCACACTCTCTACTTACCCCATTTTCCAAGAGAGAAACTATAAATCAAGAAAACCAAGAAAGTAATGAAGATTAAAGCGCCGGGTGAATGAAAGGTTAATGTTTCAATCTCGGTGCATATTTGTGAAGATTAGCAGATACCACCAGCCATTCAGGACTTTTCAAGGCTGCAACCCCACTACTCTCTCCTTTCTAATCTCTATACATATGGATGTGTGTGTGTGTGTGTGTGTGTATTTCTGAAGTGAGGTGGTGTGTGGTAAGAGGTTCTTGGCACAGCGCGGGAGTCTTGTGATGTGAGATCAGGAGTTTGTTCTCAGTGGATTCGGGAGCAGGTACCTTCTTCCTTCCCTAGCCACAATTTCTTTTTTCGACTGGAAGTACATTTTTAAACAACCATATTTTTAAGAAACAAAGCTATCGGATTACATAAAAAGCATTTGTTTTGTTCTGTTGTCATCTAAGTGATGATTTAAGAAGTGATTGAGAAATGACTCTTTGTTTCTTTAAGTGAAAAAAACAAATGAATAAAAACAGATTTTTTTTTCAGAGGTTGTTTTCCCTTCGCTCGCTGACTTCATAAAGCAGAAACAGAAGGGGAATCGCTGTGTTTATGACAGCAGCATTAGTTAAATATTAATATGTGAGTGTCTGGCTGTAAGTAGGCAAGATTAATGGATGCATCATCCTTCCTCACACCTGTATCTCTAAGAGGGTTGCTACTATGTGGCAGAACCATTTAGTAAAAACAGCTCTTCAACCCTCACTCAGACAATGCATATTCAACATTTCTCACTTTTGTTTTTTCTATCTTACCTTCAACCCCACATTCACAGTTGCTCACGCGCTCGTGTTAGACCCATGTGTCAAAGGCAAACAGGCACACATTTGTTTGTATGTGTAAAAATATGTCTAGACATTTCTTATCACGTATAACTGCATAAAATAAATGTACTGCCCTTTCCAGTTCCTGAGCATTCACATATCTTGACACACACTCACAGGTGGCTGGCTATCTGAAATCCGGTGACCACTAAGAGGAAGATATGTTCTGTATGTCTGTCAAATAAAAAAACTTGTGATTGCCATCAAATGACTCTTATATGCCCAAAGGAAGAGCAGTCAATGAAACAAAATGGCTCCCTTTGCTCAGTCATTGCAGGCAATTTGGCCGAGGTTTCCTTGGCAACACAAACTTGGTTTCTCGCTGAGGACAAGGAGAGATGGTGCTGTTACAACGCAGCTGCAAACAACACTCACATCCAACAGCAACAGCCCCGATTTTGTTTTCCCATCAGTTATTCTCCCCCTTAGTGTCAGCAGGCGTGATTATAGTAATGCAGAGTGGTCTATTTACTCACACGCATTCAAGTGGATTCAAGCTCTAAGATGAGAGCCACAAATCAGAAATGATTTTTACTCTTCTTTATACTGAAATTGAGGCTGAAGAAGGGTTTGTATTCAAATATTTCTGGTGTGTTTTTTTGTTGTTTTTTTTTTCATCTAGGGATCCATTTTTGCAACAAAAGCACCCGGAAGGCTTTTAGAAATTGGAAATAAGAAGCTTTGAAATTAAACTTTTTTCATTCTCATGCTGAATGATTCCTGGTCAGGATCATTTGAATTGGCCTTAATCTTATCATTACATCTCAGTCCATTTTTTGGCCTGTGTTTGTGCTGTTTTTGAACTGATGAACGGATGAACTGTTTTTTGACTGGTTCGCTGGTTCAGAAGAATTTTTTATGCTGAGATGAAGGTGAATCAGTGTCATCTTAGGCACAATGTTCTCCATTTATATCTAAATATTACAGTCCAGTGATAGACAGAAGATACACATGGTCAGACATCTTAAAATAAATTAACTTGTCGAAATAATTGTAGCAATACTTCCAGTTGCATTGAGTTGTCACGAAATAGGCTGAAGAAGTAGCATTTGCGTACAACTTGTTGAACATTTCATAATTCCTGTGTGTGTGTGTGTGTGTGTTTGTGTGTGTGTGTTTGTGTGTTCTCAGTTTGTAAAGGAAGAAGACTTTAATTGACCTCATATGATAAAATCAGAAAAACACCAGATTAGAAAATATCTTCCTCTTTGGTTCCTGCATAGTCGCTCTCGTGCATGTGTGCCTGTCTTCCTGCCTTTCTGATTATGTTACAGGGTGTGTGCATGCAATATGCATAAATGTTTGGGTTTTAGTTGCGTATGAAAGCAAGTGAAACATAATTATATCATTCATTTAATCCAAACCTAACCAGCAGTCTGGCAGCTCAGCTATTCCATTAAGAATGGATGTTATTTAAATACACGTGTTACTTTGTGTTGCTTTATTCTCTGCTATCAGATAAGATATGCTCTTTATTTGGTCAGGCATGAATGACCTTTATGGATGCCTTTCAGTTCAAGTCCTCAAGTCAGCCTCCATTTCAAACAGGCCACTGCTTATCAGTAACCTATTACTCCTTGCTCTGCCTGCCTTAGCAAACATTGGCTGAGGCATTTGCCACAACTATGTACACTTTAGAATACAGTGAACACAAACATAGATATCCGTAACATCTACTGAACCACACAGAGACTCGCAGCACTTTGTTTTTTTAAAGTTATCATGGACAATGTAGCACATTTTGTTTTCAGCTGGCACAGTTATAAGGAACCGTGTTTATGTCACATGCGATAAAGTGTCATCCAGCTCTCCTTTCTGGATACTTCAGCTACATTTTATGTCCTGTGGAATTTTAGGAAGGTTGTCTTGGATAAGGAAATTAAAAAAAAAACATAGATGTGTCATTCGAGTTACAATGGCTACTTTCTCCAGAGTTGGATGTGTGTGTTTGTGCATCTGTGTGTGGGTGTCTATTCTCCCCAGGCCAGGCGGGGTAATGTGATTGTGTTTAATACGCTCTTTACATACCCCTGAGCAAAACACAGCCACGCTGTTATTGAATGACTTGTTCGGGACAATAAATAATGTAAATCTCATTTACCTGCCGTAGAAAATACATGCGGAATAGGAATTCCTGGGTGCTTTTAGTGACTGTTCCTTTCAGCTGAGTTTTATGTAGATCTTGCTGACTTGAATTTGAATCTTTGTCTCTGGACTTTGCATCAGTGTCCATCGGTTTTTCCACAAAACCTTGGCTATATATTAACCCTGTTCCTCTTCTACTAGGTGGTGTGGGCATTGCAGCCACTCAGCTGTGCAATACAGTGAAGGACGTGACCGTGTTTGGCACAGCGTCAGCCAGCAAGCATGAAACCATCAGCCAGGGTGGAGTCACACATCCTATTGACTATCGTACCAAGGACTATGTGGAGGAAGTCCGCAAGATCAGTCCAAAAGGTGAGAAACGTGGCCATCTGCACTGGAATACCTGCTCTAAATTGAGTGTTTTTATGTGAAATAAATGACCCAATGTATCAATAAACTCTAAGAACAGCGTTTACAGTGATATGCATGTTGTTCAGTGAGATTGTGGCAAAGAGTCAAGATCGATTTAGTCTCACTGGCACAAAGCAATACTGTGGGACTGCAGCCTTTTGTTGATGAGTGCTGAACAAACTGCAGACAGTGAGATGATACATTTTCATTCGCTTTGTTTTTTTTTTTCTTTCTTATGACACAATTTTCAGCAGATCTGGCTGCCATGTACACTAGACTGACAGCATGTAGGGAATTATTTCCTCTACCAAGCAAACTCATTTCACTAAGCAGTGACTGTTTGGATTTTCGCTGACATCAATAATGTGTCCTCAGAGTTTTATGTAGATGCGGCCCCGGGCTCGCTAAAAGGGGCACGAAACACGCCGCTTCTCAGCAAAATTAAACAATCGTCCAGTTCCCGATTCTTCTTTCGCCCTACTGCTGTGTTCATAGCAGGATGGAGAATGCTATTATGCTTGAGACTCATTTCATAGTCCCCTCTCCGACCCCCTTCTTTGTAGCACAGAGCGAGACAGACAGACATTACAGAGACAGATAGGAGGAGAGCGAAAACTGACACTTTAGACAGAATGTATCTAATTAGAAGCCTGGATCAATGTGCAGCCCGGCTTGCTACCTTTCCCTCTGTCTTTGGCTCTCTGTCAGTTCATCTGTGCTGTGGTCAAGGCAGAGTCCCGCTGTGAGCCTCCCACAATCAATAGAACCATAGTTTAACAGAGCAAGGAGGGGTAGCCCAATTTGAGGAGTCCCCTCTGGCACAAAGGAACATCATTAAGGCCGGGCCTATATAGCCAGACATTAATAAGCCACAGGGAAACCTTCATAGTTAGGTTGCCATATTCTACCGTCTGCTCAGAGGTTTGTTATTCTCTCCGCCTAGGAATGGAATGGACAATGACGAAGAGACATTTTATCTCTCTTGTCTTATCAGTGACAAGAATGAAAAAACATGTAACAAGGGAAAGGGGAAGGATTTCACCCCGCTCTCCTCCTCTCTTCTTCATGACATATGTATGTGTTCCTCCTCGTGTAAACATGGCACAACTTGGCTACATTCGCTACTCCTAGTGAACTCTGGCATGCAGAGGGGGCTGCTGAGGAGATTTGGCAGGCTGCTCTCTCTGAATTCACACCAATGATAACTGTCCCCTTTTCCTCTTTTCCTGCTCCAGGGCTGGATATAGTACTGGACCCTCTGGGTGGATCAGACACCCATAAGGCCTACAACCTGCTTAAGCCTATGGGCAAACTTATCACCTATGGTAAGTAGAAATAATATTCTTTGCATGAGTAATTGTTTTTACTTTCAGTTTCAACAACCACTGCGGTTTTGCACACAAAACAATCAGATTTAGATTTCAGATTTCGTTCACTTTTATGAGCCTTCACAAGCAAACTTTGTGTAACTAAGGTCAAAAAAATCTTCATGTCCACAAGCTGAATGTGTTTCTACAACCAAGCTTCTCCCAATGAAAACATTTTAAAGTTACCCCAATTTCTTATGTAATACCAGCCATGTGGTTTTTTAAGCTTGTTGGCAGCACAACACAGCATAGTAGGAAGCACAAAGATTACCTTATAAGACAACTTCACGGTGAGTTACCTGCACAAGATAGCAGCCATCGAATGAAATTTATATCTAAACTAACTTTTACTCCTACTGGAACTCAATAGCCACATATTATGATGATTAATAATCTCTTAACTCAGAATTTTTTACCGCAGACTTACAGCAATTTATGGCAAAATAACACAAATATTTGGAATCCTTTGGGAACAGCAGCTGCAATTTGTATCAGTCAATCGTGGATTGCAGTAATCACAAAAAATTCCCAGAGATCCTGGAATATAACTGAGCAATATTAAGAAGATTAAAACAGTACATAAAATATTTGTGGGTTTTCACACTTGCCGCAGAATAAAGCTGCTTCCCGGTGGGCAGTGCGACCTCTCTGTAGAGGTCCATGTCCTCAGTGTGCTGTGTGTCATCCGTGGGAAGGCCTTTACACTCGCTCTGTTGCGATGCCAATCTGGAACCAGCATGCATGCAACAGTGGGCGGGGTCGGCATCCATGGAGAACAGGGCCTTGCCTTTGCATGTTGCACAAAAACCCACCACCCAGCATGGTGCCCCCCACCCTCGCCCATTCACCCTCTCTCACCCTTACAAACCGTCCCCCAAACCCCACCCCACCCTCCCGGTCCCTCCGTGCCGGCTTCTCTTCCAGCTTATCAGAAGTATGCATGGCGGAACAATGGGCATTCTATCCACACGAAACCTGGAATGTGTCTGAATGTAGCAGGCTGGGTCCCTCTCTTCTCTCAGAGCATGCTTTGTGTCCCCTATTTCCCCCGGGAGAGAGAGAGAGACAGAGACAGGGAGAGGCATAGCCGGCACAGCAGGAGGGAATAGGAAGGGGATGTGGTGACAGTGAGAGCTTAGGTGCTAAAGAGGTTTTCAGGAAGGAAGGTGTAGGTGAGAGTGTGAGTGTACAGGCCAAGATAAATGGAGCATGAACTGCCACTGAAGAGAGGCAGCTTATTTGACATGTCACCAAATTATTAATCTTTTTATTATTTTATAACATGTCATAAAATGGTGAAAAATCAGCAGAGTCTAAGGTGATGTTTTTCCTTCATGAATACTATTAACATTAACATTGTTAATTATTTTTCTGTAGATTGACTTCAGCACTAAAAGAGATTTACTACAGAGACTAAATGATGATCAGATGAAGGCAAAGTGGGTAAAATCAGAGCAATAAAGATCAAGAAAGAAACGGGGAGTGTGGGCAGATCATTCGATAGAAAATGAACCAGACTTCTAAACAACACATAATCAGTAAATCAATTATACACAGGGGTTAAAAAATGTACTGGATACACAGAAATACCTGCACACATTGTCTACTGTCTTTCTCTTTCAGGAAGTAGAGATTGAGTTTCTTTCTGTTCTTTCTTTCATCCTCCTTTTTCTATCAGGTACAGCTAATATGCTGGCGGGCCAGAAGAAGAACCTGCTCGCTGTGGCCAGGAACTGGTACCACCAGTTCTCCATCCACACACTCAGCCTGATCCAGGGGAACAAGTCGGTGTGCGGCTTCCACCTGGGCTACCTGGACGGGGAGATGGAGCTCCTCAGCCAGGCCATGAACACCATCCTGGATCTCTACAATCAGGGCAAGATCAAGCCCCGCATCGACTCCACTTGGCACCTTGAGCAGGTGTGTATTTATCTGTTCACACCTGGAATTAAGGTGTGTCTCATATGAAGTTTATGTCTGGATGTATTACATTCTCTATTATGCCCATAAATAAAGTGAGAAGGACTAGTTTATTTGGCAGAAGTGGATGATTTAATTCACTGGATTAGCCAAAAAAGAGCAATTCTCATTTGTTAACTTATCTACATTTTCAATTGAATTTTGAGTAAATTACTATATCACAAAGTACATATACCATGACAGAATTTATCTTTATCATCTAGCCTTATATACAACTGACATTACATATAGTGTCTTGCCAGTTCTCACGCCACAGACATACCATTCGTATTTTTTCTAATAATCACCTGTAAACTGCTTATGTTTGGTGTGTTTCCATTTTAAAAGGCGTATATAAATGTATGTGGATTGCAGATACATTTATTAATGTGACTGAGGGCATTCCCCAGCACATCAGTTTGGATGACATGAGTTTGGAATGATTCATTGTGACATTTGTGCATCTACGTGTGGATTACATCAATTTTTACGCTATGTGTGCTTACAGTCCAGTCATCCAGAATGCATGTCAATGCCAGGTGGGTCTGTATGTGTGTGTGTATGTGTGTGTGTGAGTTTCGCACAAAGACATGCAGGAGCTGGGCGTGGCTCAGATTCAACAGGCGAAGTTTGTCCACAAGAAGGACTGTGTCTCTCTTACCATAACTCCATCAGCCAGACAGAGTCAGATTGTTGGTGACAAAAAATTAACACTGCTCGCAGATATGAATAGAGAGAGTGTGAGAAACACAGAGAGAAAGACGGAGTCGGAGGCTGACATCTTCTGTTGTCAAAGTCGAAGCCGGTCAGTATTTTGGCCTGTGTGGCCAGAGAGAGACACCCGCTGTCTTTCTCCGCCATCTGACGCTCTTTCTCTGCCCCTCCATCTGTCTTCTCTTTATATCAGACTCTTTCTCTCTGTCTTTAGGTTATTGACTCCCTCTCTGTCTCTCTGCCTTTCGCTGTATTCTCTCCTTCTCCCTCCTCACAGTGTATCTTTTTTGCTTTTTCTCTCTTGTTGCTATGGTGACATCCTTTAGTCAGTGTGTGCGTCTGTCTTAGGGAGGGGCCCTGATGTATGAGAAAGAGAGATGGAAGAAGCGTGGAAAAACAGAGGAGAGAACAGGGTACATCTCAGTCTGACTTGGAGCCATTTGGTGTGTAAAGTTGTATGTCTGCAAACACTGATACTGCTGCTTGTAGTAGACAAAAAGCTGCTGGGTAATAATTAATCAGATAGTTGATTGATTATTACGAGGGGAGTACAAATGCCACGCCCTGACCCCATCCATCACAGCCCTTCCCCCAATGTCACTCTCTGTTTTTGCTCCAATAATCAATAAAAATGCTGGGACAATATTGTTAAATTAGTATTGTTCCCCCCATGTGGTTATCTACATCTGCACCGATACCCATGAGGATGTCTACAAATAGCTACAAATAGCACACTCTAGTCCGAGATGCCTGGGAGCCAGAGAGGTTGACAGATCTAAAAGAGTTAAGGGTGGAAGTGGGAGGAGTCATTGAACGAGCTTCAGTCACTCTCACTGTGACTTTCATTCACATTGAAGATGATTCTTATAATTCCCAGATTCACCCCTCCCTCCTTTTCAGTTTCAACGAGGCGTGTTCCTCATCTGAAGGACACCAGTTGCTCCCTCTCTTCGTCCTCCCCCCTCCTCCTCCTCCCTTTCGAACTCCCACACTCCTCCTCTTTCCCATGTGTCTGAGTCGCCGGGGCCACGTTTCAGCCAGGCTTTACGTTGCTAGGAGATGGCCCTGTTGCCGTGGCATTGGTCGTTAGGTGGTCTGCCTGCCTCACACAAATAGGGGGATTGGAGGAAGGAGGGAGGGGGAAAGTGATGGAGACAGGAACAGACAGTGGACAGAGTGCGGTGGTCAAGAGAAGGGTGGGGCTGGTCTGGCTTGGATTCTCCCCTCATCGCTATGATTGTCAGTCAGTGGGACCAAGTTGGTCGATCCATTATTGGGTAGGGGTTTGGTTGATTGGCTGTCAGTGCAAGACTGCATGTCCCCAAAAGTAAGATGATTTGTTAAATCCAGCACCAGTTTTCATAAGGTGATGAATGTCAGATTAGCCACTTCTAAAGTTACCTCTGCTTTAATCCGATAAGTGCTGTACAAGTCTTCAAGCACGTTTAAAGGACTGATTCACATTTTTTCAAGTCCATCTTAAAGGGAACATATCATGCACATTTCCAGGTCTATATTTTTATTCTGGATCTCTACTTATTTTTATTATACTGGATCTTTATGCAGCCCCTCAGCTCAGCCTCTGTCTGAAACAAGCTGTTTTAGCTCCTGTCTCTTTAAGGCGCTCCCTTAAGATGAGCCCACTCTGTTCTGATTAGTTAGAGGCTACGTACACAAATAGTAGTAGGATTTGACCCCGAATCAGATCCAAAATATGTGAGTGAACAACCTTAGCAGCAAAGGCTTCAGAATGACAGCTGTTTGTGGGCATGCACGAATGATCTGACATCATCACAAGGAGGAAGTAGGGTTAACTTTGCAAACAAAACATTGAGAGCAGACTGAAGGTTCATGCATTCCACTGAAATCGCTCTTCTCAGAGTCTCCAATGACATAATGATGTCTTCTGATATGGACGAGTGCTCCATTTCGGTGCTGCTGGATCTTAGCGCAGTTTTTTGACACTGTGGATCACAGAAAAATGACCTGGACTGGTTCTCCTCCTATATCCTCCTTACATGTCTGAAACTGCTGCTCTTTCCTGTGGTGTGCCTCAAGGTTCCGTCTTGGGTCCTATTTTATTTGCTTTATATATGCTTTCCTTAGGTCATGTCAACAGCAAATTTAGAGATATATCCACAAGTGTCTGACTGCCATTAAGGACTGGATGTCTAACAACATTTTATAGCTTCATACAGACAAGACGGAGGTTCTTATCATAGCTTCAGACAGTGTAGCTCCCAAGGTTGCCTGCTTTCATATTATTGTATCATATCATCATATCATTGGACTATTGTAATTCCTTTTTTAGCTGTCACAGCAAGTCATCTCTGAACTGTCTACAAATGGACCAGAACGCTGCTGCGAGGCTGTTATTCAGGTCCAGCAGGATGACTCACATCACACCCATTTTATGTTTACATTGGCTTCCCATCAGGTTTAGGATTAATTTTAAGGTTCTTGTTTTCATTTATAGAGCCCTGCATGGACAGGCACCTGAGTACATCTGTGACCTTCTCCATCCCTATATCACCAGAAGGTCACTTAGGTCTTCTGACCAGAGCCTACTGGCTGTTCCTCGTTCTCGATTGAAAACAAAAGGTGATCGTACCTTTGAAGCAGAGGCTCCAACACAATGGAACTCTCTTCCTTTAGACATACAGTCTGTGGTTGCTGTAGAAGCTTTTAAAAAGCAACTGAACAACCACCTTTCCACATTGGCCTTTGTCTCACCTTCAGATGTCTAGTGATTGTTCTTTTGTGTGTTTCTCTTGGGATACCCTGTTGCCTGTGTTTTGTTTGTATGTTAACTTTATCTTGTAGCTTATGTTATTATTGTTTTTATGTTTTATGTTCTTATTTTAACTTTCATTCTTGTACTTTTATTCATCATCATCATAAGCCTTAGCTTCTGACCTGCAGGGAGCATTTCTACATATGTTCACTTTAAGTTTTGGACCTTTGACCATATTAAACATAGACATCTGACATGATGACAGTATAAAAATAATAGAAAATCACAAAAAAAACACAATATGTCCCGTTTAAAACAATACTAACATGCCCATATGTACATTGAAACTGTTTTTAGTTGCTGTAATTGTTCCTCCTATCCACAGTGGCCATGAAGAGATCTTTTTCTATTGTGATTGTATAGAGATGCAGGACGAAATGCACAATCCTCCACAGCCCTTCAATAACAACACTATCTGATAGCAGCAGTTCATCCCCATTCAAGAAGAGTGAATACAATGAACATTCATCATTTTATTAATCTTATTGGTGATCCCGACCAATGAAAGAAGAAATAAAACATCACAACTTCACTTTACACAGATTATGACATATGAATTACAGTTTGTCATTATTAAAGTGCAGCACCTACTAGAATTGACCAGCAGTCTTAGAACCAATATTACTCCCTATAATTCACTGAACAGGAAATCATTTTTCTTATCATTGTTGTTTGTTTTGTTTTTCGCACCTTTAGTTATCCTCAAACAAGTTTCTTTCTTCTTCATGTCTGTATTTCTTGCCTACGTACAATAGTATAACATTTCATTACATTTATATCTAATAAATTCTAATATTGGAAGTATCTGTTTGCAGTACAAGTTATTCCCCCCATTTATTTTCTTATTCTTCTGTTCCACATTTTTTTTCTTTGCTGTTTGCTGCTGCAACAATCTCATTTCCCCTCAAAGATTACTAAAGTCTCGTCTAAACAAATGTAATTTCTCACATACACCATATTAAAGTGATATTTGAGGATTGCAAGCCTGGGAAAATGTGTTTCCAGTATGTGGTATCGAAAAGGAAGATTAGAAGCACAGGATGCAAGGGGGCACGTATTTCTGTGTAAATGCGTTGGTGGAGGAGAAACTAGCTCAACTACCCTCAATGGATTTTTCTCAATGACAGGTGTATTTAAAATCCTTCCTTCACCTCCTTTCACCCTTTACTCTTTCTTCTTGCCTTATGTAATTGTTCCTCTTCTTCTGTCTCTTCTCCAGGTGGGCGATGCCATGAGAAAGATGCAGGAGAGGAACAACATTGGCAAAGTGGTCCTTACCACAGAGCCAATGCCCGAGGAGGAGAAGAAAGAAGAGCCCAAGAAGGAGGACAAGAAAGAGGACAAGAAGAAGGATGATAAGAAGAAGGATGACAAGAAGAAGGACGATGCCAAGAAGGAAGAGAAGAAGGATGACAAGAAGAAAGAGGAGCCCAAGAAGGAGGAGAAGAAGGAAGAGGAGAAGAAGGAAGAGGCCAAGAAGGAAGAGAAGTGAGAGGGAGGAACAGATAGTCAAGCAGACCAGCAGGGAGTTTGTGTCCTGGGAACAGGGGGTGTGGTGTGGGATGGGGTGGGGTGGGGGGAAGGATGGAGATGGATGGGGTGGAGGAGTGGGGGTGGGGGTGGGGGGGTAACCGAGGATGGGAAGATTACAAAACTATCACACCACTGTCGATCTTTCATTTCTTCCACTTCCCCTCCGCTTCACCCTTTTGAGTCCACCAGTGATTACTCAGGCCTGGCTCCACCCACCCGCCTCCCCTTTTTATCATCTCTATGTCTGAAAAAATTCTTGTAACACCTTGTGAGCTCCAAACATATCTCTCTGCCTTGCAAGATCGAGAAAACAGCACTTGCAAGATTTTCTTATTGTGACAAGAGAGCCATGGAGGACTGTGGGTACGGTCCAGGCCTGGAGCAAATTACTGTTACCTTAACTGTAATCCCCACTCCCCTGCCCATGCCCCTCTGCACCTCAACTCCTAAATTGCTAAATTGTTCTGCTCTGACTTCCACCTGCCACCTCCTCTCCCCCCCTTACCGTGCTGAGTCCCCCCTCCCCCACCACCACCTCACCTCCCACACCACCACCCCACTCACGGGCCGGACCCACAGACAGGCACAGAGACAGGCAGATAAAAGGAAGAACCACACCCACCCACACATTGCTCTCTTACTGTCCAATGCTTCGTTATGTCACTGAGGATGAGTCAGAGATGCCTGTGATTGGCTGATGCACCTCACCTCCCCTGGAGATATTGGCATCATGGCGCTGATCATGATGTAGAGAATGGTGTAAATGCTATAAGGCCCTGCCAAACTCCACATTGGTATTCAGCTACTACTAATAAAGCCTTAGCTTGGACGTACCTTGTATCAGTCTTCATCAGTGGTAAGGGAAACAGCTCCATAATGCATGCATTCCCACCACGTTTCAGTGAAGTTAATATACTGTAGTGGCTGCAGTTGTTGCACTTGCTTGAATATGAATTTCCCTCATAATGAGTCTTTCTGTGCAGTGTTGAATAGGGAGGCAGAAATCATTGCTCAGCTTCATTCTCCTTAGTTACAGATTTTTCTAGCTGACCAACTGTTGGCAAGAAGTGTGCAGTGCCAATTAAGAGAGAATTTGTTTCTGCTCAAACAAGCCACAAATGCACACACACATACGCACACAAACATACACACACTGAATGTGATGAAAGAGGCACTGTCATGCTGAGACACTGAAGCGTCTGAAATGAGCAAGTTAAGAAGGTGAATACCAGTCCTTTTCCTCTGGATCAGGCTTTCATCCTCCCTGATCCTCCTCGAGGCATTCCATGGCATTGTGTTCCTTTCACAGCGGCCGCTCGCCTGTCGATCACCCTGACCTGGGAAAAGGAGAATTCAATTCAAGCTGGCGTCCATACTTTGCCTCCCCTCCTTCTCTCTACTCTCCTCCACTCTCTCTCTCTCTCTCTCCCTCCTCCTTTCCATTTCCCTCTCTATGGTCGGCATAGCAACAGGCGTCAGGCTCGTCAGAGATGGCACTGTGGTCTGTTTCTCTGACTCCCTCTCCCTGTGTCTCTCCTTTCTGCCTCCCTAGCTCTATATTTGACAACAGTCGGTGCTGTCCACCAGTTCAACAGGTGTTAAATGTATTAAGAATTTCAGATGATAAAACAAAGAGCTGGAGCCGGTTTCAAGGTTGTTAGCGTCGCTCTACCAACCTGTTTTTTTCAAACCAGTCTTGAAATTTAAATCCCATATTGACAATGTGTGCAGTATTAGCAGTATTCTAGCTAAAACAGTGCACCGCTCCCCTAATGGCCAGTATGAATTTTGTCTGACTGGTGTCGAGTCAAAAGTATACTTCGACTCTAAATCGACTATAAACCTTCCACGTAGGCGGATACCGACTTAAAACCTTAGACATTTATCTACCTGCCTGCCTGCCTGCCTGCCTGTCTGTGACTCCGGCCTCAGTGTTGAGACTCAGATGGTGACTAGTGACTTTGTAAAAAAACAAACACAAAATGTTTTACAAAAAAAAAAATAGAAAAAAAGTTGTTGTGTTAGCATGAGTGGCCTCCCTCATGTGCTGTGTGTGGTGTGCCATTGTGTGTGAAGATGTGTGTGTCCTCAGGTCGTTTGTCAGGTTTTAAAAGCACCCACCCTTACCCCACCACATCCCTCCCCCCCCTCCCTCTCACACTACTCCGCTACAGTATTAATGTAGCTTCCCTTCCTATTTCTATCTCTCCCTCCTGTCTGATAAGAGGCCTGTGTTATGAGGACAGTTGGTATTAGTATTTTGCACTCTGCTCGCTGATCTTAATGCACTTACAAGCATGGCAGTCACACTCCAGTCCCACAGGCTTCGATTCTGCTCCAGGTTTGCAGCCTGTTTCCCATCATCCACTCATAGTATATCTGCTGAAGCTCACTGAAAGCACAGGTGGCACACACACACACATAGAATACACACACACACTCATTTAAAGGTCCCCTCATTTTCAGCTTGCCAGTCCCTGCCCGGGCCAACTTCTCCTGGGTGGCAGCTAAAATCAAAGCATTCATCCATCCTTGACTGTAGGAAGTAAAACGTGGAACAGGAATGGTGTCGACTGGGCTGGAGTGCGACCGTCACGCTGGTGTGGGGAGTGACTGTGTCCTGTCAGCCTCTGGTTAGTGTTCTGTTCTAATCTGCTGGGCTCCCTTTGTGAACCTGTGGACGGTGCTTCTGTTCTGAGTGCCATGTGAGAAACAAACGCTTCAGTAAAAAAAAAAAAAAAAGATGTTTTACTTAATATGTTATTTTAATTTACCTTTATATTTTCGTTTGTTTGTTTGTTTTGTTATCCAAGGGTTTAAAGTTCAAAGCTCATACTCTTTTTTTTTTTTGTGGGGACCTGCCAACCTGCACTCCTTTTAAATGTGATGAAGTTTTTCTGTTGGTCCGAACCATGTGTGCCAAATTGTATGTATATTCCTCTGTCAATGCTTTGAATATTAACAGTGCATAAAAAATATGAAGAAAATTCTGTTTTTGGATGCATTTCCGTCAACCTTGAAGAAAAGTCACAGTGTGTCAGATTTGTATCCCAAATGCTCATGGGTGCTGACAGAATTTTTTTGCTGCAGTTTACAAAAGGTTTAACACAATTTGTAGTTTTCGATTGGTTGCAGTCTTGCTCAAGCGTAGGTCTGCACTGTGCCTCTCTCCTTGCACACAGCTTACCTCAATCCGAGGCGCCTCCCTCCGTATCTATATCCTTTTCACTGTGTTTTACCAGCTCTCACATTATGTCGACCGCAACAGGTTGATTCCTCCGACGTGTTTACAACCATGACATCAGTATCACAGTGAAAAGGAAGTGGACGAGGTGCATTTAAGGTTCAAATTTCAAAAAGACATATAGATACACGGAAATCTGTAAAATTCCTCCAAGTCCAAAGCTCCATGGTATTCCTCTCTATGGATTTCTGTTTATTTCAGTTTGTTTCCAAGTGGCTTGTATAGCAAGTGAGGGAGCAGATGTTTTCACACAGCTGTGCAGGGATGCCAATTCTGTAACACAGCTGCACAAAACCCCAGCTTATTGGCTGATCATAGCTCAGTCATGGCCGGCCCCAGACACAACATTTCCGCTTTACAGCTGATCTCAGTTCACTCAAGGATTATTAGAGTCGTTCCTCTTTTCCTGTGCTGCAGCCAAGAGGCTCTGCGGATGCAACAGTCGCAGTTCAGCAGCAGCCGGCCAAAACTCCTCTCCATATCACCCCCTTCTCACTGCATACGCATTCATAGCAAATAAAACATTTCTTTGACATCTGGAATTTGAAATTGCATGCATTCATCAGCATGTGGAAAACAGATTATAATCTTTTTATTTTTTTTCTTTCAACATTTTCCCCTTGGCTCTTTTGAGCTGAGATGCCTTTGAAATGAACTCAATCAGTGAGGTGGGTGTTTCATGTCTGGGTATGGGGTTCAAATGGATCTGTTGGTTGAACCCGAGCCCACCCCTTCCTACTTTGGCCTGCTGCCTGAGCGCTTTTCCATCGTGGTGAAGCTGCAATGTATGTCATCTTGAAATGGTTTCCCAGTCATTGCAGACACGTATGCAAGAGTACTTAGCAACTCAGAGATGCACAGTAGTAAAACAGTGTTTCTAAGTAAAAATAAACATTTCTGAACATTTGCAGTTCTAGATTTGATATTACTAATTAACACTCATAGTTTTAGATCTGAAAAATGCACTTAGACAATGAGTGTAGTATTTGTCTGCCTTGGCTTGTATAGCTGAAGTCCCTCACAGGCATCCACCATTCAGCTTTGAGGTGAATTTCTTTCTCTTTTACATGGTTTCTCAGGTCATTCCAAACAGCGGTTTTCACCACTTCTTTTGCATCAACTAACAAATACAACATTTTGTTCCACTGAGTTCACTGCACAAACTGTCACACCAATTTTCCTACACACCATCAATGTTTGATGTAAGCTTTAGTATTCTGAGTCAAAAGGAGAGGGCTCCAAATTCAGAGCCACTGTCTTCACTCATCTTCACTCACATCTGCCTGCAGCTATTTGTTTTCTTAGCAGTCATGTTTAAGGTATTGCAATGCCGCACCATCGCAACATTGCAGAGATGCTAAGAAAGTACAACCTGGCTTGTCATGTACAGTACTAGGATGCATGTTTAGTCGACCAGAAAAAAAAAGGCATGTGTGTATGTACAGCTCACCGTCTCATGTTAGTTTAGTAGTCATGTAGTGGTGTGGTGTGAGGGAGGAGAATGCACTTCCAGTCGTATCAAGTTGCCAACTGAAGCCAATCCACTGCCTCTTGTGCCACCTGATTCCCTGTTCTTACCTTCAGCATGGCCTGGTACATTCATGATACACTTTAACCTATCTCTGGGAATGCTTCAGAAACTCACTTCACATCTATCCTGCTACACACTACCTGTTAAGAGTTCAGTCACCACTGGTAATTTTCTACAAGGCATACCCAACAGGATGATTTCTAAGCTAGTTCTCCTCTACTCTGTCCTTGCTTGTGTTGTTTTTTTTCCTCCCCCCTAGTTGCAACAACACTCTTCTCGTCTCAACTTTGTTTTTTAAACCCTTTGAATTGATGCTGCTTCTGTGCTTGACTCTGGGTTTACTGCGTGGTGCCATGTTGTCCACATGGCCTTAGAGCTTGTAACGCTTCAGTGTGTAATGTTACCATATGCCTTACATGTTTTCCAGGACTAATAAAAAAAGCATAACAAAAAAAGTCAGGAGATTTTGCTTTTTTATTTCTGTGCGCATTCTGAAAAGAAAAGTTGAAGAAAAGCAAAGACGGATTTTTTAAAAAGTCATTAATTCTGTAGTAGAACATCATTAAAACCACACAGGATGGTATAAAATGTATACATATATACAAAACTATGCACACTATACAGTATAAAATGCCCTTTCACGAAATAAAGCTGACATTTTTTATGAAACATGAAATAATTAAGACATTTGTGATTGATTAAATTGTCACTTATACACATTTTCAATCAAACAACGGTGAGGCAGGATCTATCGCAAAAATAAATCCAAAATAGCTGCAATGAGAGTCGTAACTTTATTTTCTGAATGAGATTCAAAGTTCTACAAGAATGCTATGTGCTCTACAAAGCAGTATGACCTGGGACTAATCAACAAACAAAATGCAAATGGCTTTGCCACAGAAAGATAAAAAGTACAAAACTACAAATAAACTCCTTAGCTGTTTCTCATCCTTGAGACTTGGCCGGTGGTTCATCAATCCCAAGGGAGGCCAAGACCTCAGACAAGCGTTTCAAGTAAGTGGAATCTGGGTAACCGTTCCTGAGAGAGACAAAAAGAAGACTGTTCATCTCAGATACATGGACTAGTGTTTGTGACCTTTAATTCTGCAGCTCGGTTAGACATTTCCACTGGCCTCACTCACCCTGATTTGCCTCCCTGTAGGCTGGTCTTGTGTGGGATGCAATCCCAGGTAACCCTGGCCTCTGTCTCTTTGCCGGTCACTGTGAAGGTGAGTCCCTGCCTGAAGGCTTTCTCCAGCCTGGGCAAAAGCTTCATGGTTTTCTCACAGTCAGGAAGGAAGGCTTCATGTACAGCTCCTTGAAATGGTTTTCCAGGAGAAGGATGACCCTCCTGGTACAATGTAAAGCAAAGAACACAGTTGTGAAAAAGTCACTACATATTACCATGTCATTATGTATGCATAAACTAAAACACAGTCCTGTTATTAAAGCTCTATGTGATATCTTGGAATATTAGCTGCACCCTACATAGAGGGTCAGAATTTGCAACTGCAGTCTGTTTTACTTTTGACATTTCACATTAAATAAGTGTGCTCTGTCTGGTGCCATTTCTGTTCATTGTTAACAAAAAAAAGCTTTTCAGTACACTATAAATCAGAATACTATAACACAAGTGCAATTTGCTATTTTACAATGAAAAAGTAATCCCATATAACTTAAATTTACCTATACATATATTTGCTGTGTAATAAAGGCTCTAAAGAGAATGTTAACACTCTTTATTATTCAAAGTTGTAATGCAAGTAAAATGTCTACAATAATCAGTAAAAAGACAATCTAGCAAACTTTGTTTGACTTATGTCTCTTCCAAGATAAAATATTAAAGGATAGGTTGACAATTTTGCAGTAGTTAGGAGCTCATATGAACACTGAAACAGGTTTTGTTCTCTATAATCACTCCTCCTGTTTATACCGACCATTAGAAGATCCCCTGCAAATGTGCTTACAATGTACAATATGATGGGGGACAAAATCCAGAGCCCTCAATTTGAGCAAAAGTGTATTTTAGTAAGTTTATCTGGAGATAATCTGAGGTTTCAGACATTTGAATTAGTCAAATAAAGTGGATATCTTCCACAGTTACAGTCTTTTTAGTAAAGAATTCCCTCTTTGTGTCTCGATGGACAGTGTTTTCCTGTTCAGCTGCAGTGGAAGAATCATAACAAAAGAGGGAATCTGGCACTAAAATGACAGAAACTTTGAAAGATATTGACTTGATTTAACTAATTTGGATATCTGAAGCCTCATATTAGCTTCAAATAAGCTTTTTAATACATTTTTTGCACAGAAGGACTGTGGATTTTGTCCCCCATCACTTATATTATAAGTTATATTAATGGTCGGTGTGAACAGGAGGAATGATTACACCAAGAAAAACATGTGTCAATGTTCATTTGGGGACTTGACTATTGTTTTAGGGCAGATGTGAAAAACTGTGAACCTATCCTTTAATACGCATTCCAGTACATTCTGTAAAAGGCCTCTATGAGATACATTAGTTATCAGTGACAATATGTTTAAAATAATCTTCTCACCCCTTGGATACCATCTGGAATGCAGTAAGTGATCTTGATAGCAGAAACCTTGTTGTGACCTGGTACACTGATATTTAGTTTAGAATAGCTCATTTCGCCCTGGATGCCCCGGGGTGTCGGCTCTTTTTCAACACAAACTCTGCAGTGGACATGCACAGTGTCCAGGCACTTACAGCACATGGTAGCCCCACACTCGGTTCTTGTCATCGACATCCCCCTCTCCCCACACACACAGAGGGACCCCAGGCCTCCTTGACCTAACCTGGACTCCTCTGGGGTCTCCTGGATCTCTGCTTGAATGGTTGTCTCTTTCTTGTGAAGGGCTGTATCTTTATCAGTACGGGTTGATGTTGACCCGACACCATTCACACGTCTTGCGCTCCCGTCATTTCCTTTCGTCATGAGGTTGGCAAATGTCTCAGTCCTCTGTCCATCCAACTCCACAGTGCCTGCCATTTTAACTTTCTCCTTGATGACAGGGTCTTTCCTCACTAACGGTTGGCTAAAAGATCCATTAGGAAGCTCAGTCTCATAAGTGTCACCCCTATGGTTTGTTCTCCTTTCCTGACTTCTACTAGTTCCTACTAGTTCTTTGCCTGTTTGGCTCTCTAGCATAAACTGAGGATTACTGTGACAGTGCAGACTAGTACTCTGGTCCTCATTCATTAAATATGTGGATGGATTCCAGTTGGAGGTAGAGAGGCTAGATAAATCTTGCTGTTCAGGTATTTGGGCCAAATCTCCAGAAAATACCTCCCGCAATGAAGCACCTACCTGAGAACACAACTGATTCGGACCCAAAAGAAATAGGCTGTTCTTCAAAATCTGGATGGTAACTTTCTTGAACCTGCTACGCACCTCAGTACAACAAGCCTGTAAAGTTTCATCTTCTGGGTCAGCAACACCTAGCTCTGACAAGGATATCTCCTGCATGGAGAAGTCTGCAGTGACCGAGTCAACCAGCTTCTGTAAACCTAGCTGACATGAGCTTACTTTGGACGAGTCTGCCCCTCTTACAAAGACAGTCAAATCCCTGCTACTTTGTGAGCTACTCTCTTTTATCTGGACATCAGAAGTCAGGTCGTCCACCCTCATGCTGTAGGCCTCTTTAATGTGATACCACATGACAGCGGAAACTGTAAGCTCTGCTCTATAGACTTCTCGCTTATCCCTCCCTTTTTGGTTACTGAAGCTAGAAGACCTGCCCCTGACTCTCACACTGGACTTGCCGGGGTCATCTTGATACTTCTGACCCTTACTTTCAGCTTTATTCTCAGGCATTCCTGAAAAACTGCTGGCTCGCTTTAAGGTGGACCCATACCCAGCAGGTGGGAGTGTAGTACTTCCTGACAGACTGGGTTGAGTTGTGCTAAGGGGGGCTGTTGTACTCCTGGGTGGGGTATTCATTAAATGTGAGTTCAAGGAGGTTTTACTCTGCATAGAAACAGATGAATGCAAAGCATCTCCACTCTTAAACAAGATGTCACCGCCAGTGTTTTGAGCTGCTGCTCTAGAGACTCTTTCTCCAGCAATCCCTGCTGTTTCTGAAAGTACATCATGCCCTAACATTGGACCAGGGCGTGTTTGTCTACTGGGAGATGAGAGCCCCCGTACAGTGAAGTCTCCTGGTCGACTGCCTAATGCAGACAGCCCTGAATCCTTAAACCGTGCAGCTAGTTTATACCTTCTGGCTCCTTCATCTCTCCTCTCATCCTCCTCCGACTGCAGCGTCTGATCTATCCTAACATCCAGAGATCCTGCAGAGGAAGAAGACGCTCTCTCCTCAACTGCAGGCGTTGATGAACCCGAAGCATAAGAGGGAAAATTAAGAAGACTGGCTACATCCTCTTTTTTACCTCTCTCATCGTGGCTATGGTCCAGGAGAAGAAACTGCTTGGCCTCAGACACATCACTACTACTCCCAATAATGTAGACATTTCTGTCATCTTCATTCAGAAGAAGCTTGGGAAGTCTGACACTTAATTTGTCAATCACCTTTTGCAGGCTTCCCCCGGGAGACAAGATATTCTTAGGTAACTGAGATCTACGGATCTTGGTCTCATTCTCATGGTAAAGCTTACTTATTGCCCTTCTTGCCAACTTCATGCGCTCTTTCTCTTGACCATCCTCCCCCACTCCTATTGCAACCTGCAGATACAGAGTAGTCAAGCCCTGATTTGTCATATCCACCACCTCAACACCATACTGACTAAGGATATGCTGGTATTCCTTCCTGCAGCGTTTCTGCAGATACTGGAACATATCTGCATCCAGAATTAGCGAGAGGTCCTCTGATTCTGACATGGTAGGAAGTCCAGGAAGCTGCAGAGCTCCACACACCAGCTGCCCTGTATCGTCCCAGTCATATCCATCAGGTGTCAGGTCTCTATGTGAGCTTGAGGTGCACTTATCAGAAGGCCTTGCAATGTTAACTTTCTCTCTTTGTTCTCTTTGCTTATTCGGTTTTCTGCTGTAATCGTCTGACTCCAAAGTATGTGGCTTTTGCACTGTATTAGCAGACTTAGGGCGACTGGTGGCGGGTTGAGCTGAGTCTTTGTGTTCTGCTGATTGTGAACCTCCAGGCTGACCAAGCAGTTCTGCCAAGGCAGCCTGGACTTTGCAGTAGGCACCACCCAGAGTGCACAATTTCCTAATGGTATCGTAGGTTATCTGGACATCAGGGTGGCTCTTATGTAGGCCTGTCAATGCTATTTTTCCCCCAGGAAGTTGGCTATAGTCTACAGTTGCTGACAAACTCAAGATGACCTATGATGATAAAAGAAGAGAGACAACAAACACTCATGGATTTTATATTCAATATGTGTTGACAAATTTTCCAGCATTCTAGTAAAATATACCTTGTCTGGGTCCAGGCGTTCTTGATGCTCAGTGACAATGAGTTCATACTTCTTCTTATCCACTTCCAGAATGTGCCAGCTATGTTGAATAACTCTCTGTGCCACTGTGTGAGAGGGGTCACCAGAGGGAAATCAATCTCAGTCTGTGAAGCATCCTGACTAAGCATTTTTACCACTGGCCACTTCATTGACTTGCATGCCAACGTTCCAGCTCAGTGTAAATCACTGGTGACAGCCAACATACAGCTATACCTTACTAATACTCTGCAAATGATTGCAATTAAATTTGGGGGTCTTTAGAGTGAAAGTTAATTAAGCATTTATTGTTGTATTGTGAGAACTGAGTGGTAATATAGTTAATATAATAATGCAGTGTTTTCTTACCCACATGTCTCTAATATAGAATAAATTAAGTATTCAGAAAATCATTTAGTATGCACAGACATGCACACACCCTGACTTTACTGACCTTCACTGTCCTCAAAGGTGATGAGGGCAGAGTTAGGTGAAGCTTCGACAATGGTGACAGATTCTATCTCCCCTCCTCCATTCTTATTTCTCAGGAAGTAGATGCATAGTTTGTCTCTCAACCTGTCATCCTCAATGTCTGTAGGCAAACCACTCACCCTCACAGTCCTGCCCAGCTCTGCCATCTGCTGGGAAAAACAAAATCAGTGCTGTCAAGGAGAACCTCACAGTGACTGCAGGACAGCAACACAAAAATGTAATAACCCTGACCAAACGATGAGCGAGTGCATCAACATGATGATGATGATGATGATGACAAAAAGCCAAAACACAACATCTCTTCGTGAGTGTCAGTATCAGGCAACCATTCAAAGACCCCACCCTTACAAATGGAAAGAAGGACATATTTGATCATCTAACACCCTCTATTGGAGGTTACTAGGACACTACATCAACATACTCAAAAACTTCCATTTCAGCTGCCATTACCAATGAGATTTTTTTTTTTTTTTTTTAAATTTAAACTCTGAGCAAAGATTTCACATTTCTTGAGGTGTCTTCTCTAGCTCCTCTTAACCAATTTCCTTAAAGCAATTACGGGCTAAGCCAATGAGAGACTATGACATCTGTTATTTGTTCTTAAAGCCATAACTATTAAGATATTTGCTCTGTGTTGTCATATGAAACCTGTTTCCTGCTTTTAGTGCGAATCACATTTAATGTGTAAGTGTATGTGCGACAGACTGTGACAGATTAGAGGCTACAGTTAATGCCCCTTCCTCCTCCCCCGCCAATATACTGCTGCTATCTTGATGGAAACTAATTGACAAAGCCTTAACTGCGACAAAACTACATATTTATTAACTGGATGTTGGTTCTTCTTACACACACGAATGGCATTTGTAGTCGTAAAGTTATCAACAATACGGTAGCGCCTACACCTTTCTGGACTAATATGCAACCGGTCTGCAAAATATGCGCAAAATGTGAATGTTTACAGGATGTCAAAACGTATATTTAGAAGCGAGTGAGAAAGCCACATTGCAGAGTGCAGTGTCAAGGAAGTGAAAATATCAGACACGTCTAAACTGACAATCTGCCTGCCGCTCTATCGACGGATCTTGTGTTTGGCTCGGGCGCTGTTACTATCTGTCACAAAATATGTTGGATATCTTAAAGATCTGTGATGATTACTGACCTTACAAATGTTTCACGGTAGCCTCTTGCTATCTTTCAAACGCCGTCACACTATGCAAGCCTTGGAAGAAAAGCGAAACTATGACTTTTGGTTTGATTTGTTGTATCCGCACCAGGGGGCGACCAAGTGCCTGTTTCACAAATCACACGGTGGGCGTATATGTGTGCAGGTTCCCTGGCTGGTTTCAGAGAATAAAACAAGCTTTTAGCATCGATCAGGTCTCACCAAGTTCACCAAGTATCAGGGTATGACGGCCAATATAGGCCCAATTAAGTCAATACAACCAAAGCTGATCAATATCCAGTGCTATAAAGTAATTTACTCAAGTGGGTTACTGAAGTTAAATTTGGAGGTATATATGCAAAGTTATAGTTCTGCTTTACTACACTTCAGAGAGAGATTTTTTTTTTTTTCTGACAGCCTATAGCCCACTGGTTCAGATTAAGATTTATGTCAATAAAATCATGGGACTAAAATACAGTGCCTTAAATATTCAATCAGTAGTAGACCCCTTTAAAAAGCTGTGTCTGGTTTCATTTAATAATTAAATACTGCTCAAGACCCAACATTTTTGCAAAAAATTAAAGATTAGAGAAAAGTGTAAAAAAAAATATATAGTGTAGCTTTGTTTTTTTCTTCTTTCCTACCCCACTAATCATCTCTTGACCCCTCATCTTGTGACCAGGGGCCTGACCCCTAGATTGGGAAGCACTGGACTAAACTACCTAACTGTTAAAACTAGCTTCACCTTGAATTTCTTTAAAGGATCCACTGAAATGAATACCATGGCACTGATTTAGAATGGTTTACTTGACCTATATTGACCTTATAAATGCATGATATGTGTAATATGGCTGAGGTCAGTCTGTGAAAGTAACAGACCAATTTATCTGCTCAAGATCACACAATTCTCTAATTTACTTTATAGTTAGACACATTTAATTACAATCTCTGGTACTGCAGAGTGTTATAATCATATACAGGAGTGTTATTTTCTGTAGGCATGCTGACATCCAAAAATGTAATTATTTGCTTCACACAATAGTTTACCCGCAAAGACACAAGTGCTAATATTTAATGGATCACAGACGTAATGGCAGACATACAGACGGGTGACAAATTAAAGGAAGAATGGTGTTCATCCCTCCAGAAGAGTTCCAGAGACTTGTAGAATCAATGTGCCTTGGCATTGACCAGATATCCCCCATAGGTGTTCAATTGGGTTGAGATCTGGTGACCGCAAAGGCCACAACACCATTTTCATGCTCATCAAACCATTCAGTGACCCCTTGTGCCCTGTGAATTTGGGCATTGTCATCCTGGAAGAGACCACTCCCATCAGGATAGAAATGTTGCATCATAGGTTAAAGGTGATCACTCAGAACAACTTTGTATTGATTTGCAGTGACACTTCCCTCTAAGGGGACAAGTGGACCCAAACCATGCCACCAAAATGCCCCCCAAATCATAATAGAGCCACCGGATCCCCTCACGGTAGGGGTCAGGTATTCAGACCTGTACTGGTTTTTCCTTTAATTTGTCAACTGTCTGTACAAGTCTGTGAAAAATATGGGTCAGAAAGTGAGAGATTGAAACTGAACAATCTGATTTTTACTGATAGTCTGTTCATTTTTTTTGTTTTTATTTCACACTCGCTCTGGCAATGTAAACGTATGTTTCCTATGCCAATAAAGCCCCTTTGAATTTAACTGAGAGAAGAGAGTTCAGTTTGAATGCTACACTGTAGCTACACAAGGATTTGGAGCGGTTTTGACCTCAGAATTTAGAGAACAATAACTTGAGTTTATTATTTAATCAATAAATCACACAAATGATAGATTGAAGGTAGACTCCAAAAACGGCAGATGTCAGTAATGCATAATTACATAATGCTAATAACATTTAAATAAGTCATAGAAGAAGAGGTCTGTCTTTTGTCCAATCAGAAGCTACGTTGCTACGAGCTTTGCGCAGGCGCAGTAGAGCAGAAATTTCATGTGTTGTACGTCGTGTCCGGTGGAGGTCACAGACATCTGAGGAAAACTGAGGTGAGTTACGACAGACGGTGTGCTCCTGACAATGCGAACACTTAATTGTTTAGACAAACCTTTGTATAGCTCTAATTACACGGCGAATTTGAGAGGTTATTATTATATGCTATCCATAAATAACGAGTGTTGAGTAACATCGGCATGTCCATTAGCCAGAGATAACATGCGTAACGTTGCAGCTGCCCGGCGTGCTGTTTGTTAACGAGCTTTACAGTCGTTTTAGTGTGTCTTGTAGTGTAGTGTAAATGTTGTGTACATTGTATTTTATATGCTATATAACTCGTAGCCACAGAGATTGCTTTAGCTGGTTAAGCTTGTCAGCGGTGTCATTTCTCGACTAGCTCACAAGCTAATTTACTAGCTAGCGAGCTAACATCCTCCAGCCTTGGCATCCCTCAGCCCAAGGCCAAAGCCAACTGTCACAGGAAAGAAGGGATTTAACCTGGTTTTCCAAGGACTGTCACATTGTGCAGTATTAATGTTGGCAATGTGTACTAACGGTTTCAACCTCTTATCTTGTTTTTCTTGCCAGTAGATTGCTGTCATGGCCAAGTTGTTTGAGTCTATTGGAAAGTTGGGGCTGGCCCTAGCCGTCGGTGGAGGTGTTGTGAACTCTGCCCTTTTCAATGGTGAGTGCTGCTCATGTTAAATAAGTAAATTTGGGTCGTTTTCACCCTGGGCTTTATTCCCTAGTTTTTACCTTACTGATGATTGATTGCTTTTCATGTATTATTACTAATATGATCTGATCACTGCAACACTGAGCCAAGAAGTGTGAGCAATTACAAAGTACTAAAAGGCATACTAATGTATATATTGTTAATTATTTAATTACAGCTGTATTAAGCTTAGGGCATTCAGTAATCTGTGACCTCAGCACTCCATATGTTACTCTGTGGTTTCTGTCACATAGCGTTCCTCACACAAACCTTAGGGGAAAAGTCATGTTTCATGTGTTCTCCGGCAGATGGTTGTATTATAAATGTTTACATGATCTTACTGATTGATAAAATGCCTGCCTTACGCAAAATCAACATTTCAATCCAACATTTCAACAGACTGTGCAGCTTCTCTCCTCTCTTCTTCCCTGCTGTGCTAGCAAAGGCAGGCCGGACCAGTGGCCGGCACAGTCTGTAGAAATATTGGTATTAAAAGTTTGATTTGCCCTGGGCAGGAATTATATAATTCTGGATAGTCTGTAGACAACTGTGAGGTCACAAAATAATTCAGAATATACAACCCACTGCTCCCCCCCCCCCCCCCCCTATATGGTTTGTGTAGGGAATAGTATGTGACTGCATCACAGAGTAATGTACAGTTACTCATTTTCATGCAGTTTTATCTTGAAATTTGCAAAAAATATGGTGATGATACATTTTTCAAGACTGATAGCACCATGTACCTCCTAAGCATGAAAATGCATTTCATTAGAATCGATGAGCAGTGTTCGTCCAAAACTAGCATGTAGGTACACACTGCCCAGGTGAAACAGATTTTCAATAAATTGATTGATAGTTGTTGAACTTTAAACAATTTAAAAAAAACCAATACAACCTGTATTCTGTATACACAAACCTATTGGTTGCGAGCCTAACTGTTCTTCTTGCCACAGTTGATGCAGGGCACCGGGCGGTGATATTTGACAGGTTCCGAGGAGTGCAAGATGCTGTTGTTGGAGAGGGAACCCACTTCCTCATTCCCTGGGTTCAGAAACCTATTATCTTTGATTGCCGCTCCCGTCCACGCAATGTGCCTGTCATCACAGGCAGCAAAGGTACCTTATCACCTTAACTACTGTTATCTGCTTTGACTTACACATGCTCTGTGTAACTCAAAACTCAGAAGGCTGTATATGTTCAAGGATGCGACCAGCCTCCTTGAAATGCCATCTTTCTTTTATTAGAAGATAAATATCGAATCTGACAACCAAATATAACAATACACAGGAGGGTTTAGACTATGTTTGCTAATATGTGCAGTATTAGTAACTTTTAAACCATTCACCCCACAGATTTGCAGAATGTAAACATCACATTACGTATCCTCTTTCGGCCGGTGACCAACCAGCTCCCACGAATCTTCACCAGTATTGGGGAGGACTATGATGAAAGGGTGCTACCATCCATCACCACAGAGGTCTTGAAAGCTGTGGTGGTGAGTATCAGTCAGAGAGAGGAATTACTAATGAACAGGTCATGTTTTGTTAAATATGATTGCAAAATTCTTTTGCATAAACTATTTAGTGTGTGTGTGTGTGTGTGTGTGTCTCTCTCTCTCTCACAGGCTCGGTTTGATGCTGGTGAGCTCATCACCCAGAGAGAGCTTGTGTCTCGGCAGGTCAGTGAGGACCTCACAGAAAGAGCCTCCACCTTTGGCCTCATCCTGGATGACGTTTCCCTGGTATGAACCTGCATGCGAAACTCTTTGCATCAATTATTATTTGTTATATACATTATGATGTTTTTTTTGGTTTGATTTTGACTGTGGGAAATAATTGTATTGTGTTCTTTCAGACACACTTGACCTTTGGCAAGGAATTTACAGAGGCTGTTGAGATGAAGCAGGTGGCTCAGCAGGAGGCCGAGAGGGCCCGATTCGTTGTAGAAAAGGTAATATTTTTAACACAGAAGTCATCCCTGTACTACTTTTGCATTTGAAAACTTTGTATGCAGTTTCTATGGGTAAAAGTTGGAAGGCTGGAACAAAGAAATTGTGAATTAAAGCAGCTAATAAAACGTTCCTTTCATCCTTTCAGGCAGAGCAACAGAAGCAGGCTGCCATCATCTCTGCAGAGGGAGATTCCCAGGCTGCCTTGCTAATCGCCAACTCTCTCATGGAAGCTGGTGATGGTCTGGTAGAGTTACGTAAGCTGGAGGCAGCTGAGGAAATCGCTTTCCAGCTCTCCCGCTCCCGCAACGTAACTTACCTGCCCTCAGGACAGGGCACATTGCTCCAGTTGCCCCAGTGATAGCATCTCACGTCCACCCCACTCTCACTGTCACCGCCAGCCATTACATGGGCCACGGAAGGGGTGTTTTGAAAGATTCAATATAGAAACTCTCCCAGCCTCACACATTCCTCCCACTCTTTCTCTAACCAAATCCGGACTGGTCTCTGCTGATAGCAGCATTATGGGAGACAGAGTGAGAGGTCTGCAGTGGATACAACTATGAAGTCTACCCATGTGTAAGGAAGTGGAGGGGTTAATGGCTCCATTTATGGTATATCTATAGTACTTTTGTTTTGGAAAGAATTGACAATGCAGTAAATTCTCTTAAGATTAACCTTTACCACATTGTCTCAGATTCAGAGCACTACATGTGTGGAAAGCAACAGAATCATATTTACATCAAGAAAAACTGTGATTCCTTTAAAAGATAAGATTATAAATTGAGAATGATGTCATTGCTCTGCTATTGTTGTGCCGGACAGTTTCATTAAAATGTTATTCAAATGTGTAATGAAAAGCTGTCCTTTGGATTCACTCTTGAAGACATGACTGACTACAGAAGGCTGATTCATTTGATTTAAATTCTCTTTGCGTGCTCAGACTTGCTAGAGAGTTTATCTTGCTGGAATATATCTGCTTTGTAGCAAATGATACCTTCATGAATATTATTGCCGCCACCAATCAATTGGAATTCAATGTGCCTGTCGGATAGTAGAGGATGATCATCATTCTTTACAGTTGTCGCTGTGTGTTTAGTTTGTGTGGAGAACATGTAAGCCCCATTTCAGAAATGGATCAACTCAATAATAAAATTGTCTTTCTACCTCCCAGTGGTCACGCTTGTTGTTCAAAGCCTCAGAGGTGATTTTTACCGCATTTTCTGTCGAGTGTAATCATAATTGTAACCACAGGAGGGTGCTTTATAATTATGTCTTTTTGATCAAGTAAGCATATCAGTTACACAGTTCAGTGTTGGTTCATGAATTGCTCCATCATGATATTTCAAAAATGGGTAAAAAAAAGAATTTTAATCTGTAATTGGTGGTTTTGATTACTGAAGTTAAAGTAAAAAAATGCAGTGAAACTTTAAGGAAGAAGAATGAACCTTTATGCAACCAAAGATGTGTTTATGTGAAATGTAAAAGAAATCTCATATACAGCATATGTAGCCATTTAGACTTCTCAATATCATTTTTCCAGATTTCACACTTCCTTATTTATCAGTTTTTGAGGAAATAGCAAATTCTTGTTCAAAGGTCATAGTTAAAGGAAACCTCAATTTTAGAAGAAGGCATGGTTTAGATTATCACCACATTCCAGATTTCAGATGTTTTATATCCATCATCTATTTATCCATTTTGTAACCCTGCATATATGCGTTGTCGAGGATGTCTTCTTTCTATTGAAAAAAATTTTTTTTTAAATGCAATTTGGTCGATTTCCTGAGAGCACATAAAACAATGGACAATACTAAAAATAATTCAATGGGATACCTGATGAGTAACCAGATGGGAAAAAAAGAAAAACACTAGAACCTTCAGATCATCAGGGACCGGTCTATAAGTAGTACATCAGATAAACACTAAGAATGGGGAAGCAGCTTTTAGTTACCGAGCGGTCGGTTACTGAAATCAGCTTCCTGAAAATACGAGATAGGCCCCATCTGTAGATTAATTTATAACCAGACTAAAAACTCACCTGTTCTCCAAAGCCTTTGACTGTCTGCCAGCTGTGACCTCAGCACAGTCACTTTAAGTGCTTTTATTACTAAACGTGTTTTATAAGTTTTCATTATCATGCCTTTATGCGTTTAGAATTGTGTTTTAATTTATATCCTGCTTTTACATATGTCCACATAGTTTTAATATTTAGTTTTACATGTTTTAATTTATTAATTAGATTATTTTAATGTTATTTTATTATCTTAACATTGGTGTTTTTATTTAATAACTTTCATCGTTCTGCTACAAATTTCTGGCCTTTTCAGAACCAGAATCAGAATAATTTTTATTGGCCAAGTATGTTTAAAAATGCAAGGAATTTGACTCTGGTTTAGTGGCTCTCGGTGTACTTACACATAACAACAACAGAACAATCTTCAGAAATATACAAAAACAGTGTCTATATAGAGGTGAAACCGTTTCTGTAACCTGTAAACAGGATATAAATAGTGCAAGGAAGTGAAGAGTGCAAAGAGTGATGAGATAAATATTAAATGGTAAAACAATTACGTTACTTTATATACATAGGCCTATAGTAGATGGATATGTATGTGTTATGTGGTTTTCTGTAAATCACTGGTATGATATGTGCTGTATAAATAAAGTTGCCTTTCCTTTCCTTGCCTTTAAAGACAAGAGTAGGTGGTAAAAATAAGATAAATTCATTAATTTTAGGATTCTCCTTTGAGAGAGGAGTCCTCTGGGTCTTTTTTTATTATTATTATTTTATCAATCAAGGATTTCAGTTGTGCGTGTGCGCGCGCCGTGGCGTGTCTGGTTTGGAGAGGAGACCCAGACACGCCGCCGCGCGCCTGCCCAGACAGCGGCCTGAATGCCTGGGATGAGCGCGGGACGTTAGTGTGCGCGCAGGAGCTTGGCCGGGCCACGTAGCGGGGCTGAGGACGCCGGTGCGCAGGTATCTCCGCAGCCCATAACGCACATCAATAAATAATCTCGCACATTTTGCACAAATGGAGCATTAGCGTTGCCCTCTTTTAAATGCACACACGCGTATGTAAGAAGAAGAAGGACGAACGAGGAGGCGAAGTGCGCGTGCGACCCTGAATCTGTGCAACTCTGATTGCACAAACGCAAGAAGAAGAAGAAGAGGAGGAGGAGGAGGTCGCTCTCGACGGAGGTAAGCCAGCAAACCGACAACAAAATGTTGCTATGTAACTTAATTTTATGCACTTACATGTATGACAAGCGTGACAGCTGCCGGGGAAAGCACATACGGGTCGCCGGTAGCCGGTGGCCGAAGCTACGGTGAGAATTGTCCGTGTGGCTCCGCTAGCACTGACTTTGTGACAGTGTCGAGTTGAGTGGGTTTGTCAGTACAGCAGTCTGGGTTTTGTTAGGAAAGCGGTGCTTTTCATTGTGCACGACAAGATAGATACACCGATAAGAAAGCGTGACATCGGCTTTTCATCTAGCTTCATGTGGGTCCGATAACTGCCGCACTTTCTCATAGAAGCGCAGTGTCGACATTTAAGTGTTAACGTTAATGCTAAATATCTGACGTTAATGTTAGCTGTAAGCTAACTAGCCCCAATCTGGGCGGGTTGGGGTTAAAAAAAAGTGAAAGTCCTGCATCTGTTGTAAGCTAATACATGTCAGCAAAGACTAGGGTTAAGATGGTATGGCTTGTGCAAGGTGATATGACTGTTCTTCAGGTTGAGTAACCTTAACTGTACAAAAATATCTACTGGCTGCACCTTGAGCTAATGTAGCCAAGTTAGCTTGTCATGTGTGTGCAGGTTAGTACCTATGGAGTATTGCTAGCAAGCTAAGTAGCCCGAAGTTGGCCAGGCCTGCAGTATTAGAGCTGTTCGGTGTGCAATGTTGCCTTTTTGTTTTAACTCTTTATTTGCTTTATAAACATTACAGCCATAACTACAAGGTCTTGTAGCCGAAATGATTGCCCTCTGCTAGATGTAGCCCTGTGGGACCAGAAAGTAGCTGCTGCATCATATCTCGCCATACTTCCCAAAATTATGTATAGTGGTGGTTTCGCACCTTGTATCCTCGTATGTCAGAAATAGAAAGCTTATTGGGCCCCAGTTCTTCCTAGTCATAGATTTCATTACATACTTGGCATCACTTGGCAAAGTGCTGAAGCTGGTAACTTTGGGATTTGTTTGTGTTTCAATCATGTTTTATCTAAATGTATCTACAGACGAAATCTGATTTTTAAACTAAAGAGCCCGTTTTATTTCCTCTTCTTTGGAATAGAGATATCCCGGTAGTGAAGTGTGGGCTCTGTCATCTGTCAGTCTTGGCTGTCAGTGTTTCTCAGTGTGAAGTGATGACAATTACAGATGCTTGGTATTGGGGAGTTGTGTGACATAATACGTTTCTGTGATACCTCAGATGACTTATCCCAGACCAAAAACACTAGGCGCTGCTCTATGACCTGATTTTTGGACATGAGGGCCAAATACCTACAGAGGCACGGAGAACCCCTGCAGTGCACCACACAGTGAGCTGGTTAAGGTCTTATGAGTTTGGACAGAGTGAGGAATGTGAACCCTCACACGGTCCTCTACAAGCTGCAAAAAGGAAAGCTCATTAAAGTCTAGACTTGAGAGGGAGCATGGATTTGAGGAGCACTGCTGCATAATAAGAAGTAAACGTGACGCATTTTGACTGCTTCAGAGGTCTCATCTGCTTTACTGTCACAGTTCAGCCAAGCACTTGTGAACACTTGCACTATTTAATGCTGTTGGTTTTAAGTTGTTGTGTAGTGCCTACGCAGTAAAGCTCCCATCCTGTGTCATTCAAATCTTAAGCCACAGTAGCATCTATCCGGTGTTTACTGGCTTTGTGGTTTACCCTATATGAAATGAGTTTTTGGTTTCACTTCATGTCTCTGAAGCTTGATTGAGGAAGGATATAAATTGGTTATTGTTGAATAGACTTTGATTTCTTGGCAAGTTTTGCTCACCATTAGTAATGCTTTGGATTACTGAAATGGGCTGTCAGAGAGACATTCATTGATGCACTTTTTTTTTTCTTTTTTGTCAGGGTGCAAAGTTCATATTTGAAAGCCGTCCAAACTGAAAAAAGGCAGTCACAAATGATCATCATTCCAATAAGTTTGACCTCCCGATCTGAGAAGGTGATTGTGTAGACTAATTACCCATGATATTGAGAAGTCTTTGCTCTACTTGATTCCCACATCAAAGGGCTACATTATTTCACTCTGAGTGAAACTCTGAAATGACTCATCATTGATAATGATAAGCAAGTGGAGGGATTTTACTCAATATGAGTTACATAACTACACTGTATTTGTTTATTCGCACATGTGCCGGGTTTTTTTAACAGTTTTTGGCAGTGACTTTAGCACCTTCTGATATATTCTTTCAAGCTCACAAACATTTATTTTAAGGCATGTCCTTAAAAGAAAATGAAAACCGATGATTGCATGTTAAGTCAGGTTCAGGCAGTGGTTTCTCATGCAATTTATATTCCTCTGTCATCCAGACGCAGGATAATCTATTAGGCTTTGTGTCTAAGACAGCCATGTGAGTTGAGTTGCTCCGTTCAGTGCTCAGCTCGCCCTCCCCGTGTGGTCTTAATGCTCTCAGAGCTGCTGTCCAATTCTCAGAAAGGATCAGAGTCAGCATGCACAGGAAGACAGGTGCGTCAATGTGTGGATCGTCAAATTCTACATAAATTACTTTCAAATATGCTTGCAAAACGGAAAGAGCATAGAGAAATGAATGTCTGGCTTTTATAAATGTATGTAAGACGTATTTTGTTGCATTTAATTCAACTCACATGTGCCTTGATTCTGGCATGCTTTTTTTTTTTTTTTTTTTGTAATCTAGCAAGATGAAGTGACAGGAGGAGCAAGAAGATTAGTTTATGGGTTACTTAGAGAGGTTCTAGCAATTAATAGAGAATCTATCTGGCGAAAACTCAAGTTCAGATTTAGCTTTTAGATACACAACTTATTCAAATACATGGAGCATTAAAAAAAAAGAAGATGAGTGACGAACAAAGTCAAATATGATAGCGAGTAAAATCAATCTAATTCTCCTAAGGAAGCTCTTTTCTTAGCTTTAAAAAGTGTATCTGTCGTTTGGAAATGTTCCGCGTCTGTTCTGTTTAAACTAATAGTAATAAGACCCGCACTAATGGTAAAACATGAATGAAACAATACTTTGTAGGTGACATAAAAGGGGGGAAATATTTACTTTGTTGTGGCTGAGCCTAAGAGAAATAATTATCATTAATAACTGTGATTGCTTTCGTCAAAATAGAGTTATCATGTTTGCCATAATTGCGTAGCTCTGTACTCAACATGTCTCGTTATCCCCTCCTTTACACCCTCTCTTGTTGTTTTTTCTTGCTCTCTAACGAACCTTTCATGTTAATCATGACTGTAGATTAAAAATTAGAACAAACAAAGTGGTTGCCGTTGTTGGGGTGGGTGGTGTTTGAATATGAAAGTCTCTCTTGGCCTCTTTATGTTTTCTTTGTAGACTGCGGGGCGTTGTTTGATAAAAGAAATGAAGCATAAGATGTTTGTGAAGACACAGAGGCGAGGATGTTTGCTGTCTCCAAGAAAGGAAATGTGTTTTTTGTTTCTTTCTCAGGGAGGTTTTCTAGTGAACAACCCGCCCTGCTGCATACTCATTATGGCAAGGAGGGCGTAAGGTTGTCCGAGGTCAACCAACTGTCAGTACCATATGCAAAGGTCAGGAACAAACAACCGCCACAAAAACAAGGAGCCCATGAGAAAATAGATTTCTCTGTTTTAATACTGTCTTTTACATCTTGATATTACTGTAGGTGGCAAACTGCACAGTGCTTTGGCTTCAATGAAAAGTTGAAATACAGTTTCCTGTGGTTGCATTTGCAATACATGCTCCTGAGTTGTGGTTACACTATGGTGCAGTCAATGGGGAGGTGTGTGCAAGTTGGTATGTGTTGTTTAAAACTAAAGACAATCTTGTATTTAATCAGTGCTTTTCCATGAAAGGTAGTATGGGTTTGTGTTTCTAGAAAGTATCATTTTATGTTAATTATACTAAATGTTATACAGTTAAGATTAAAAAAAAGTACTGTGGTTTAAAAAAGTTTTTGAGTGGAGCAGTTTTTGAATATTGTTTAAATTCAAAATTTAAATTTAAGTTTTAAGATTGTAGAGGATGTACACTGACTTAAAGACTTCTCTGTGTGTTATGTCATAGCTTAAGTAAACAATGTCTGCGTTATATTTTATAGTTAGGTGTTCAAATTATAGTTTGGGAATATATATATAGAATATTTAGTATTTGAAATTGAATCCACATTCATTTGTGAAAGCTGTGGTTTTAACTCCTACACGCAACACTGAAACGTTTGTGGGCAAATGTGGTGCACAGTGTTGAAAACTCGACAATATGGCTGTAGTTTCAGTTCACAGACTCTCTAGTGACACAGAGCGGAAGAGCACCTTTTATCTCATCTGTATTTCTTTCTCTCTCTCCGTATCTCACCTCATAGGTAATGCACTGTAAATGGCTCTTCAAGCAAGACACAGAAGTTCTTACAGCAGTTCCACGTCAGACGTTCAGTTTGTCTTTACCTGCGCTGCAGTTTGAAGACGCTGGCACCCTGCCGGGCCGCAGCCTTCAGAGAAACCGAATCTGAGAGCTTCCCACATCTCATAATAACTCGAGAGGAATTTAGTTTCAAATGTTCAGCATCAAAGACACTGAGCCTTTGATTTTTGCCGTCTGATTTTTAAGTTTATGGAACAAAACCTGGAACAGATTGTATGTCTTTCCAACTTCATTTCCTACCTTGGACAGCATGGATGCTCTCTTTGAATCAGGTTGACTATATTTCACCTCATCCCCTCCTTCCTGTCTCTTCAGTAGAAGGAGGGTGGGGGATTGGTGAGGCTCCCCTACCCCTCCTTGTCGAGTGGGCGAGTCTACCTAGGCACCATAACAGTTGCTCATTTCTGTTGCCTTGAGCTCCCACCAACTCCATCCCTCCATTCCCTCTCCCTCTTCATGAAATCCTGCCAGAGCCTCAAGGAAGAGGTTTCCGTCCCTAGCCTTGGCGGGATGTCACAGGAGGAAGGACGCAGGGCACAGGTGTCCCAGTCCTATTTTCACCCCCCTAACCCAGATCTGGACCTGACGGGCAAGCTTCATAGGAGGGAGGTAGGTGGCAAGCCCTATTCTGTGTTAGTGGACAATAAAATGGCAACCAAGACATCTATGGGAGATGTGAACATTGGTCTGTTGCCCACTCAGCATGTGACTCAACAGCAGCATCAGCAGTATTTCAGAGAGGGAGGAGCAGGGCAGGAGTTGGGCACACAGGGTTCCCAGGCCGGCAACGAGGGCACCTCCGATGACACTGAAGATGATGACGAAGATGAGGAAGAAGAGGGCGAGGAGGAGGGCTTCAAGCGTGAGCAGATCATCGTCGAAGTTAACCTGAACAATCAGACCCTTCACGTATCCAAGGGGGACAACAAAACTGGAACCACAGCGGAAGACTCAGAGAGAGCCGGCAGTGACGAGGACGACGACGAGGAGGATGAGGAGGAGGAAGAGGAGGAGGAGGAAGAGGACAGCCCCGATGAAGAGGAGGAGGAAGACGACGAGGAAGATGAGATTGAAAGTCGAAGAACAAGGTCAAAGAGGGCCCGTCGGGGCGCTAGTAGCACAGCAGCTCCCAGCCAGCCGCGGAGGAAAAGCCTCCGAACAGCTCTGAGCACCGCCACCGCCGGGATGACCACCAGGGGGCGACGGACGCGCATAGAGCCTCCAAAGAGCAAGCGCAGATCGGCAAGGTCAGCCCCATCGTCTGCCGGTTCCACGACCACGACGGCGGGAGGGAAAGCAGACGTGGAGGAGAAGGAGATGCTGGCGTGTGAAAAGTGCCCCCGAGTGTTCAACACGCGCTGGTATCTGGAGAAGCACATGAATGTCACACACAGAAGAATGCAGATCTGTGACAAGTGTGGCAAAAAGTTTGTCCTGGAGAGTGAGCTGGCCTTACACCAGCAGACTGACTGTGAGAAGAACATCCAGGTAAACAAAATCTCACCACATGTTCACCACACCTTCAATCATATCACTGTAATTACTCTCGCAACCACACATTTTATTCTGAAAGGTAGACGAGCGTCTTTCCAGGGTTTACTATATTGTTGCATAAGATGTTTAGATAGCTGCCCAGAAAAATGTACTTTTAGATTTATTTGGGTGCTTTCATGCTATGATGTTTAAGTGTAGTTTTTTTTTTTTTTATAGGGTACAGCCAACATTTAAAAACATACAACTGTATTTCCTGTTATGTTTGTGCTTGATATAAAATTTTGATAACGAGACTGTGGTGTAAGTGTGAGATAAAGTTAGTTTTGTTTCTGGGCAACAAAACCTGTGCACTCAGTACATTATATGTCTGTAACCAAAATAATAATTAATACAGTAATTAATCTTTTCTAGCTGTAATAATAATAATAATAATTATTATTATTATTGCTTCACATCAGGAAAACTAATTATATCAAGAATTTAATAGACTGAAAAATGAAAACAGACCCTCTAAAAATGCCAACATGTAGAAAACGTTGTCTGTTGTTATTGATGATATTTCATAAGTGGTTCCAATGTGGTTTCACTTCTCTAAAAATGAAAGATGGCAAATCCACATTAATGCCCAAGGGTCTTATGGGGGTTTTGATGCGCTTAATTTAGCCCCATGTTCTGCTCAGCTTGATTTGCATCTTAAGTTACTTTTATGAAGAAAGTATCGACACCCTTGACTGTCTAGTCAAACCAAATAAAGCCACGTAGTCAAACCTCTGAAATGTCTTGCTGCTGCCAAACTCTTGTTATTCTGCATTATTAATAACTTAACAACACATCACAATAGAGTTGCAGTTGTTAGTCTTTGTTATAATATTCACTCCTTTTTCTAATATCTGTTTAGAAAAGAATACTGCACATAGAGCAGGTTTCCTTAAAGATGTACATTCAATCTCCAGTAAAATCACTTATTAATCAAAGCAAATACATAATGTTATACTTAATAGATTTATTCATATTTTATTCTCAACACTGAATCACAGTGAATGTAATGAGGCTTTTTTGACACTTTAATAGGAGAGGTTGTCTACAAAGTGAAATTTGAAGCTCTCAAAAGTTTTATTTGTTGCAGAAACAGGCTATATGTAGTATATACAGACAGAAAATGACAATTCTGTCTACAATTAGGAGATAACAATTTTGTTCATACAGAAAAGACACATAATATCCTAAAGAGAGGACTGTAACCTCTAAAGAACACATGTGAAACACATTACTCTATAGTAGTCCATTTCAATCAGGCAAGTATATCGACACTGAAAAGTCTCCTAGGTTTGTTGATCTGGAGAAAAAACATCTCCGTGTGAAACATTTAGGATTTATAGATTGAACACTGTGTCACTCCGTGGTTTAAATAAGGAAAGTCTTTTTATAAAACAATATAAATACAAAATGTCATTTCCTTTATCCTCTCTTTGATGATATGTCTCCCCCTGCTGCCAGTGAATTTCCAGACCACTCACTGATTTTTTTTTTTTTTTTTTTCCCCCTCGTATAATCTTTACATTGCACACGTTTTACATATATATTTCAAGAAATGTAAAACAAAAAAAAATAGGAAAAACATGTTTCACATATGTCCTTTGTTGGCTCTCTCTCTGTCCCTCTGTATAGGACATTATGTGTTGATAAATTGATATTTAGATATTCATCTAAATGAATTATTGATTGCATATCTGTAAGTATTCAGCCTTTTTACTCATACGCCCCAGAATCATCTCTGATGCAGCCAAATGGTTTTTTTTTAGAATTTTTACAAAATAATTTGAACGGGGATCATCTGTTATCTAGTGCTTTGACTGAGATTACATCCTGTTTACTATATAGTGAACTGTATTTCCTGTTTGCCATTTTATGGTCTGAATTGAGTGGGAAATGCGTGCTCTAAATAGTTCCCTCAAAATTATCTCAATTTACTGCTCACTGTAAACAGTTGAGTGTGTTATATAGGGAATACTGTATGAGTGAATCATTGAGTGATTTTTTTTTTTGAATATGGCCAAGACGTTCAAAGGGATTTTTAGGTTAAGTACTCGTGTATCTGACATCTGATTAGTCAATTTGCTGGTAAAAACTATATCATGACAAGAAAAGACCATATTAAAACAAATCAGACAAGGACCAGTCAAGTTTAGGATACAAGAAATGCTTATGAAATAAAATCCAAAAAAACAAAAACCTTCAGACTACAGTAAGGTTATTTTAAAAATAAGTGTGTGTGTGAGATAAAAGTGCTGGTGAGACCACCAACAGGCCTGTGGCACTTCTGAAAGAGTCCACACAACTGTTTCCCTGCTGTCTCACCAGTTGCTGCTTTATAGAACTGGAAAAGGGAAAGACACTAAAAAGCTCACATGATAGCTCGGCCAATATTTGCTTGAAGGCATGTTGAAGATTTTAAAACAAAGCAGAAGATTCTTTGATCTGACGACACCAAAATCGAGCTTTTTGGTCGTCATATCAAATGCTTGGGTGTTTATTTGTCGGTGGCAGCACGATGCTGCGGGGATGCTTCTCTGCAACAAGCCCACAAGATAACTGCTGAAGAATGAGACATAAAGCCAAAGCTAGACAAGAGTCCAAACTTGAGAATTTATGCAGTTTTTTGAAGAAATTTTGAGGAAAAAATAGTGTAAAAGTCAATACAGACTGGTCCACACAGACTTTTTTCTTCTAATCAGTGTCTTAATTACATCCACTGTGATCCAGTTTCACAGAACAAAGCATGACAAGGTCCAAGAAGGATCAATACTTTTTCATAAGCACTGTACTGAATTAATCAAGAATCACAGTGATAAGTGAATTAGTCAATTGTTTGTTTTTCTTTCTTAATGGGAACTAAACTGTTCGGTCTCATGACTGCCGTCAAAAGCACTTCAGGAAACTGGATCCATTGTGTTTTTTTTTTTCTCCAGCAGAGGGAGCTGGAGTGTAATGAGACAATTAAAGTATTGCAAATGGGAACCATCAAGTTTTGTTGCTCATGATATTTATCAACAACAACAACAACAACAACAGCTTAATTTCAGTGTTTTTTTCTTTACTTTTTTTTTTCCAGTGTGTCTCCTGCAACAAGTCTTTTAAGAAGCTGTGGTCACTGCACGAGCACATTAAGATCGTGCACGGCTATGCGGAGAAGAAGTTCTCATGTGAAATCTGTGAGAAGAAGTTCTACACTATGGCTCACGTCCGTAAGCACATGGTTGGTAAGTGGATGAGCTCGTTTACACAGTTCCTGTTGAGCCGCATAGCTCTACTATCTCACAGTAGGGATGTGAGCCACCACATAGCTCTCAATTCAATGTTTCATAATGTATATATCTCTCATGGTGTATTACTTGACTTTACCAGTTTCTCTTGAAGGTGCTTTGTGTGTAAACTAAGGTATCATAGTTGTTAAACTACACAAATCGAGAAGTTTATTCCCTTTTATTTTACATGTGGAGAGTCAAAGCTAACCACAGGTTGTCTTTTGGGGGGTGATAAAGTTAACACTGTGTCTACAGATTGGTAAAAATATCATCCAGTTCCAGTCTAGTTTAGTACATCATCCCTGCGTGGTAGTCTTCTTTCCTACATACTCAACTATTCCATTTGAAATAAGGATATGAACTAATGTGGTGTACACTGTTGTCTCATGATTGTTTTTCCTGTGTCTTTCATCTTTCCAACTATCCGTTCCCCCCCCCCCACCCAAACACAGCTCACACCAAGGACATGCCGTTTACCTGTGAGACATGTGGGAAGTCATTTAAACGCAGCATGTCTTTAAAAGTTCACTCTCTGCAGCATTCTGGAGAGAAGCCCTTCCGTTGTGAGGTAAGATAATCGTGTGCGCGGCCCTGTTCAGACATGATATTTTGTATTCAGATAGATCAAGAGAGGAGCGAGATCTCTAGTCGAGACAGATTTGCAGCTCGCAACAGGCATCAGAATGTGACATAATTGCAGGGAGACTCACAACTCGAGATCAGATTTTGACTTTTTGATCATGTTGACTTAATCAGTTGAAACTAAGACCAATGCTGCACAGATAAAATACACTACTGCTAGGCTACACAGCTGGAGAACAGGATCGTCTCACCTGACAAGGACTAAAAAAAACCTTCACCAAGGCAAAACCACTACAACAGTATTTGGGAGGTTTGTGCATTTGTGTTTACACTGTGCCACACAGTGCGAATGCGGTACATAACATCCCTGACAAATTCTAAATATGGCTTTAAAAGTCACCTATAAATCCATGCTGACCTGTATGTGGTGCCGTCCACTTGTTATTAGGTCCCCCTAAAATAAATTTTAGCACTACATGGGGCTTGTTCTCCCCTTTTTGTTTCCATTACCTCCTCACACGTTGCTGCTGTCGAAGTATGTGTTGCCGTGTTAAAGGTCATTCACGTAACACAGAGGGAGAGAGACTGAGCCCTTTTTTACCGTGACAGCTCCCAGACAGATACTATGCATTTCTCCAGCAGCCTAAATTCCACAGTTGACTGATGAGTTTTTCTCCCCGCAGTCATTGTTTAATTTACTTTCATGCTCCCAACGCCCATCAATCTGCACTTGAACAAATATGTGTGAATCTGAACAATGTTGACATACAGGAGATATTTTCATAAACGCACACACATACACACACACACGCCTAAAAGTCATCATCTTTGTTGATTGTTTTGTCTACCAGTCTTTTATAACGTGTTTGTTTTGAGCTGAATTCAGTACGGTTGGTTGTTGTGACTGAAGGTTACAGTCTTGATGAATTTGCCCTTGTACGCCTCAAAAGAAGCCCGGAGGTAGTTTTCACTCATTAGTTTGAGCAGAGGAGCATCTGTGCTTATGTGGTTTGTGACCAACCAAAAATAGCCAGTTTTATTCAGTCGCTGTCTTTTTTAGAGGGGAACCATGTCTTTTGAACATTCATTTGACTGTTATGTCACCTGGTTTAAATAGAGAGCCTACAGTCAAACCATGTCAAATATTAGCAAACCACACATACATAATGTTCGCCAATTAACTAGAACATCAAATAAATGTAGAACAAAATGTTCCTGTGTTTTTGGAGTTTTAACCGACTCCTGTTCATGGATGCATTTTGTCACGTTGTGTATCAAGATTTTCCATTTATTTCTGCTCAACAGTGTTAGTTTATTATCTTATCCGTGTCTAAACTCATGAATTCAGAGGAAGTTGACAGATGGGGGTGCTTTACTCCCACCCGAGGCTTTTTAACGGTCCAACCACTTGACTGGACGGCACACAGAGAACATGTGTGTATGGGTGGAGCCGCTCTAATTAAATGCTTGAGGCCATCCTGCACTGTAATATGTGATTACATGCTTATTAGGGGAGTATGCGATGTATAGGCCATTCTCCTCAGTGGTCTTACATTGAAGTACCAGATGAAAAGCACTAGATTTTTTTTTTTTTTTTTAGAGCTGGTGTTCCTGAGACGTTTATTTAGCCAGGTGGTGTCATTGAAACTTCAGGAAAAGACCTAAACCAAGAAAGCCTCATAATGCAAACATACAGCGTGGTTACATGCACCCAAATAATCTGGTTATTGTTGGCTCGCTGCTGCTGTAACCTGAATTCTGAAATGTCTTGTGCATATAAATGAGAAACTGATTCATTTATCCGATTAAATGTTTAAAGAAAATCTGGTTAATATGGTTAGATTTCTGGAAAAAACCTGATTTCTTGGCTATATATAGAATTATACTGGGTTTAGCTCCCTCATATGCATAAATGTTTAAATCATGTCATTGAAATGGATGTGATTGCGTTCCTCACTTCCTGCCTAACCTGACTTGCTCCAGTAACCTGGCTTCTCACATACATGTAAAGTGGTCCATGTAGAGTGACAACAGTGTCATACATCTGTGAAAAAAAAGACCACATAACTCGTACACATGTACTTTTTTTTGTGCCTCTGTGTTGTTGACAGCCATAGCCGGAGGCGTTATGTTTTCGGGTTGTCTGTCCGTCTGTCTCATTCTTGTGAGAGCAATATCTCAGGAACGCCTTGAGGGAATATCTTCAAATTTGGCACAGACGTCTACTTAGACTCAAAGATGAACTGATTAGAATTTGGTGGTGAAAGGTCAAGGTCACCGTGACCTCACAAAACATGTTTTTGGCCACAACTCAAGAATGCAAACACTAATTATGACAAAGTTTCACACAAATGTCTAATAGGATAAAATGATGAAGTATTATATATTTTATACCCAAATAACCTCTAACTGAAGACAGACATGTCAATATAATGATAACTTGCCAGAAAATACACTTAATACCTTTTTATTTAATTCCTTCAAAGCCTTCACTACAAATACTATGAGTTTGTACAGACTGGTACAAACTGCAACTTGACTGGTTGGCGGAGGCGTACAACTGGGAGGCAGTATTCCTCCCAGTTGTATGTTCCCGTTTGAACTCTGAAAAGAAAACACAGACTGTGAGTCAATCTCGTTGTCAAAGGAAACATTTCAGTTTTAAACCACTGTCAACAAGTTAGCAAGATTCAACAGAGGACAAGGGATTATGTGTAAGATCCTTAGCCCAATTCAGTTTGTGTGCGTGTGTACGTGTGTGCGTGGGTGTTTTTGTGTGCATGCCTGTGTACTGACCTGGTGTTTGCATGTTATCTGAAAGCCTTTGTTGTCTCCGCTGCAGAACTGTGACGAGCGGTTCCAATACAAGTACCAGCTGCGCTCCCACATGAGCATTCACATCGGACACAAGCAGTTCATGTGCCAATGGTGCGGCAAAGACTTCAACATGAAACAGTATTTCGATGAGCACATGAAAACACACACAGGTGAGAAATTTCATGTTTGCCTCTCCAGTTGTACTGAAACTCACAGAGACCGATTGTGGCAGTGTGTGTCTTTTTCTCTATTGTTATGGCCATTTTTGACCCCAGGAACCTTTTAGGGATCTCAGGAACATTGCTTTGCAGCTTTTGAAGGGAACTCAGGAGCTCTAGCTGTTCAGTCGTCCATTTTTTAAAATCTTTTATTAGCCTACTTTGCTTGATCTTCACAGTTCTTCAGATAGAAAAATGTGAGTAGGAATGCCTAAATGACTTTGTGGCACATTCTGAAATATTTTAAAACAAAAAGTTTGCCAAAAAAACATGTTCCCAGTCATTCAGTCCGTCAGCCAGTCTCCGTACACTCCCTAAAAAAAGAAAGAAACGGGATGTTGCCAGGATGAACATTACAGTGGAAGAAGCACAGGGACTTCGCCCAGTTTTTGTAATGAGAGGGACCTTCAACATCAAGAGGAGCCTTGTATATATTGTGGCTTTTAATGACTACCCAGACACATGCTGAACTACATCCCTCTGATTTTCTGTCCCTGCTGCATTGCTATTTCTAAAACCAAACTCAGCAGAGCAGCCTGTACATCTTTCACTGTTTTTCTCCAGCCATGCCTGCCGTGGGCGGACACACTGCTTGCTCTTCAGTTGGCCCTCACATTTCTATTTGCGATGTGTAATTACGCTACCATTTCCACTCGCTGCTGCTATTCAATTTAGCCTCCTGTAAGAGGAGACACACCCAGCTGTGCCCCGAAATAGGCCGTACACATGTTAAACACAAACTCTCAACGTTCGCTTCGCTGCACACAGATTCTTTCGTAAATTCTTGCGAGCGTAATGTAACAGTTACAGAAGACTAGCACATTAGCTGTCACCTTTTGATATTCACTCGGTTTGGAGGAGCTTCACACATAACATGCCAGAATAAGGCATTTGGAGAGCCCTTCAGCAGCCTGTTAATAGATGACTGTGTGGGTGGTAGCAGGCACATTCAGTGGCTCCACGGAGGGAGGTTAATGAGAGCGGCATTCCAACGGAGCGTCTGTTGTTCACTTTCACATCTCCTCTCCTCAAAGTGTGAATTGTAATAGCTTCCTGCGGAGTGGGTGGGTTGACAGCGAAGACCCTCAATTCAAGATGGCAATTTATTAGCATTTTTTTTGGCCAGCAAAGGTCTGTCACCGACTGACTGACTGAGCGATGAAGCGATGAACACCATTGGTGCGGCTTCATCGGTTGCCTCGGCCCAGTGTTGCCACTTCCTGGATCCATCGTTTTAAATGAAAAGCCCACAGTCCAGCCATACACTAGGTTTTGATCTAGTCTTGTTGAAATAGAACTTACTGGAAGAGAGTTTACTTAAGCATTTGGAGAGCTGTAATCAGTTGATTTATTTTACATTTTGAAACCATCACATTTGACTACAAAAGATTTGAGTCTGACACATCATATTGTTTTCTCTCCGCAGCTGCAATCTTTTTTTGTTAATTGATAAGTGTCCCTGTCTCCGTCAGACATCAGTCTTTTTATTTTCTGAATCTGTGCAGGAGAGAAGCCTTTCATTTGTGAGATCTGTGGGAAGAGCTTCACCAGCCGGCCCAACATGAAGCGCCACCGTCGCACCCACACCGGGGAGAAGCCCTATCCCTGCGAGGTGTGCGGCCAGCGCTTCCGCTTCTCCAACATGCTCAAAGCACACAAAGAGAAGTGCTTCCGGGTCACCAGCCCTGTGGTTCTGCAGACCAGCGGCCCACCTGTGCCTGTCCGCATCTTTGCCAACACCTTCTCCTCCTCCTCCTCCTCCTCCTCTTCCGGACCCGGCCCCTCAGCCGCCACCCCAGCCACCACCTCAGCACCCCTGGGCCTCAGCCCGTCAGGAGGACCCATGCCTCCGCGAGGTCCCGTGGGACACACGTTCTCCCACGTGCAGCTTCACTCAACCCCCTCTCACCATCACCCCCACCCCCCGACAACCCAGCAACACCTCTCAAACACACCCCAACACGCCCCACCTCACCCCCACCACCACCTGGCCGCACCCCCAGTCTCCCACCTGCCCCCTCCCCCGGCCCTTTTCAAGAGTGAGCCCCTAAACCACTGCGGGCACGAGGACAGCGGCTACCTGCACCACATGGCCCCACCTGACAAGGGTCCCGGAGCCCCACAACACCACTGAACTGTGCTCCGAGTCTGCAGACCCACACCAAACCGCGCCTTGTTCCTCCTTTTCCCGTAGTCCTGCCTCAGTCTCTCTAAGTTGCAAGGCCCCTAATGAAAGGGTGCTCCTCTCGAACAGATCTAAATAAGTCAAGCTAAACATACACACTTGTGTATATGTGAAAGATTCAAACTAATACGCCCTGAGTGCACACAGTATTTAAGTAAGAAACTTAAAAACCCTGGTCAACTGACAAAGATTTTACAACCTCTAGAATTTTTTTTTTCTTGAACATTTTCTTAGGAAATATACACAAAATTATTCCTCCTGTGAGTTCTCTATCTGTACGTTAATGGGTGTAAAGTATCTCCTTTTCATCAAAAGCTGCTGATGGAAGTCGATGTATGTATTACCTGGGCTTCGTCGATCATCAAAGATCAGTGTCATTGAACTTTCCTCTTAATGTCAAGTTGACTTGTGGTTGCACATTGGTCAGGACTTTTGCTTTATGTGCAGGGTCCTCCCCATAGCAATACTCAAACTGTCCTCCTTGTTGTACTGCAGAGCTGGGGGCCACACAGAAATGTTTTAATGAATGTTGTAACTGGTTCTACCTGAGCCTTCCTCTGTCCTAAGGCCAAGGATGTGGCTTTCTGTCAGAGGGGCGGCAGCAGTAGTGCGAGACGCAGTGCCATAGGTTACAGTACGGAGGGGAGGGGGGGGGGGGGGGGGGTTGTGAAGGACATTAAGAAAAAGAAGGTTTTGTAAATGGTTAGTCGAATCTAGACATGGTCTTAGATTCTTATCATGGTTAAATGGTGCTTTCCATTCCAGTACATGAGATATTTCTTAATTTTGCTTATCCATTCGATTTTCAAAAGTGTAATATTACAAAATAACAATGTATTGTGTCGTACAGAACATGTCTTGCCAGCCTGGTTTTTCTACAAAGGGGTTTGAGGTTTGGCTACATATTTTGTGATTTAAGAAACTCAAGTCATGCAGGACATGCTCTAGGCACTCACACCCTCACACTTACTCAAGCACACACTCACACACAAAAGACAAAGACCATATGGTCACTGATTTACTTACTGTGATCAGTGCAACCTCAGCTTTCAGTACTGTTGGTCAATAGATGCTTTTAGATAACAGATGACTGTCAAATACTGCCACTGTGAGGGGCCAGACACATGGCCCCATCAGGATTTACCCCACCTCCCTTCGCTGCTGTCGAAACGATACGGGTTACCATGTTAAAGGTCATTTGACATACACAGTATACACACCTGGGACCTTTTTCATCACAGTTCTTAACAGGCAATTATGCATATTCCTCTCAGCCTATATTCCACTGTTTGGTGTGGGGAGTTGTTGTAATGTAAAGTTTAGATTTTTTGACTTACTCCGTTCTGACATACTTTGATCCACACAGGCAAACAAGTGTCTAAAACCTGATGAATGTTGCCTAACGCAGAATGATGGCTGATGAGTCATTCATGTTTGTTTTTTTTGTTTTTTTTTTATATTCTCTGATAATTTGCTCAGTTTTAAGCTAATGAATGGTTCTGTAGTATAGATATACTGTTGTTAGTATATAGAACTGTCAGGATAAAAAGCAGTGGTCATAAAAAAAAAAAAACTTCTAATACTTGGAACTCTTTATATAGATAAGCATACATGTGATCAAGTCAGCGCAAGAAGATTACATTTATAAATGTAATAGCCGATGGTGTGAATGTTATTTGTCTAAAGAAGCAGAAATGGTTGGCAAGTATTTGGCATGAATTTGGGGTTGCTTGGTTGTTAGCCCTTCACCCAGTCTGACTGTGTTTAGGAGCAACATTAAGCTATGTGTGTGTGTGTGTGTGTGTGTGTGTGTGTGTGTGTGTGTGTGTGTGTGTGTGTGTGTGTGTGTGAGAGAGAGCGAGCGGACAGTATGTGTGCATGTATTAGTCTCTACCTAACTGTCTGGTTGTCCCCAGTGCTCTTGTACCAAAAGCTGCTTTTACACAGCGTGCCCCCAATATATTTGTATTTTGGGGGATAATATCTGAAGATGAGATGGACAATAGCAGTAAATTTTAACATACATGACCCTCCTTCTACCGTTTTAAACGTATTCAGTCTGAAGTGGTTAATCTCAGTAGTTTTAGGATGTCACTTCTTTGATTTTTTGAGACCTGCAATTATCCTGCCATTTCTGTGGGTCTTAATGCCGCTGCGTTATTTTTCTTATCATCTTGTTCCCCCCTCGGGTTCACTGTTGTTTTTTTTGGCTTCAGCATTTTGCAGTATGGATCTTTGTCTTGTCTTTTTTTTTTTTTTTTTTTTTTTTTTTTTTTTTAAAGCCTTTTTCATTTGTGTGTATTCTCTGCACTTTACTGCTGCGTGGGTGAGGCGCAGGGAAGGGAGGGACTGACAATGCATTGTGGAACAGAGTGCAGTTGTGGCTGCATGGGGGAAAGGGTGGAGGTGATTACTTTGAGTGGATGTTTTTTAGGCAAGGAAAGGAGGAGAATCCCCGAGTGGAGGCGGGGTAGTGTGGAAGGGACCATAGCAAACGAAGGACATTTCTTTTACTATGTGTGTAAATTATATTTCCTATTTTTTAAAAGAAATACAACTTTTGCTCCGACATGGACCTTTCCCCTCAAAAGTGGAAAATATTTTCTTCCTGCTTTGGCGACTTTACACTAGCCCCTCCAAGCTGTGTCTGAAATACATTCTTCTGTTATGTTTGCTCATGGAGTTTTCCTCTCTGTCATGTCCTCTTTTTTTGTCTTTGAAAAGTTTGCCGGATGGTTCTCCTCCTCCTTTCTTTGTTATATAGAATGCACTTTCTACTAAAAATTCTTGGCTAGTTAAGAAAAAAAATAACATTGTATATTCTTTAAAGATGTTTTAAAAATCAATATACTTTTTCCCCTTTGTATTTCTAACCACTTAATGTAGCATTGCGTATTTTATTATTGTATCTGGTACAAAATGTGCAGCTTTATAATGTCCTGGTTTGTCTTTTTTTGTATGTTATCTGGAGATTGAGGAGAAGTGAAAAAGTTGGGCCTTTTTTGATAATGTACATTTAACTGACTGCTAACTTTGAGAAGTAAAAACAAGTAGCCATGATTATCACATATTTCTGTGCCTCTCTTTATCTTCAAATGCTGTTGGTTTACAAGGTAATCAAAAGGATTGTGCACGACATATTTCTGAAAGTAGGTCACAGGGTTCATTTTCAGGTAGCTTTTCACAGCGAGCTTTGTTGAAAAGCTTTATTTTCAGCTGACTCTTGTAACAGCACAGACTTCCGTGATTTGCGATTATTTAAGGGTCACAGGGTTCTTGGCGTTGCTGCTGGCTACACATGACAAGTTTAGCAGCTGATTCTTTGTTTTTTTGAAAGTTTTTTATTTGAAAAGGGAAGTTTAAGTTCACTTCTTTGTTACCGCCCTCTCGCCCCTCCCCCCCAGCTGCATTTGTTTTTGCAGATGACCCAAAAAAAGCCTTGCAGTAGGTTTTATTGTCCTCAGGGGCTGTGACCTTGACCACCAGTAACCTCAGTCAGGGATTCTCAAGTTAGATAAAGGTTTAACCTAAACATGTACCTTTTTAAATGCTGCATAATAGAGAAAGCGTCTATCACATATATCACATCAAGAGCCGAGGAAAAACAGGATTTTGCACCCTTTTGTCTCAGTTATTCCAACTCAATCAGCTTTATTCATCCATTAACGGAGTGCGCCTCCTCTAAAGACATATTAAGACATTCACTGATGCTAGAATACCTCCTAAAACGCTGTGTGCCCTCTTTTACCATAGGTGATTTAAGTGGTGCACCAATGAGTCACATAATCCTATACGGTAGCTGAGCAGGCCCATGGGTAGAGAAAAGTGTGAGTGACTCACTGATGGCGAGTGGGTGGTCAGGTACCCAGGCTCACTTCACCAGCAGAGGAGATAATAACACACCGTCTGTACATCTCTATTCCCATTTGGGTTTGAAAATAGTCAGCCACCCCAGCTGTTAGTCATTAGGCCTCGCGGTGTAGAAGAGGGAGGGAGGGCTGCGTCTGTCAGCAGGCAGATAAGGAGAGGAGGGTTTCATGTCGTGTTTTTCAGGCGTGTATTCGCTACTCTGAAAAAAAAAAGTTGCTGTGCGGTTCATTAATCACAGCGTATTTGCAAGGCTTTATTTAGACCACTGTCTTGTGGAGAAACAGCATAAACTCCCTCGCTGTTGCTCGTACACAAAAACAACAGTGTTTTCACTTTTTAAACGGATTACTTTTGATGTTATTTTATTCTAATCAACCCCTCAAATGTGATGCAGCTTTATCCTGATTTCCAGTGTCTCCCTAACAATAGAGGAGGTCAAGCACATGCAGCTCCACAGTGTTTTTCCACTGTGCTTACTGTGACACTGACCCAAATCCAGATCATCCTGTTGTGAAGGAAGGTGTCTTTTAACCATGAGTTTAGTTTGTCTGGGCGGTGATAAGCATTCAAAACTGTATGAAAGGATTTTTTTTTCATACTTTTAGCTCTGTTGGAGCTATTAGGCCAAATGAACAGGATTTGCAGATTTCACCTCGGGGTTTTCTTGGAGCTGTCAAAACCAGAAGTGTTTGTTCTCCCAGGCGTCTGTAAATGCCCCACTGGAGAGCAGGTGAGTAGCCTACAGTATGTACATGAGTTTGTAATCTGCCTTGAGGTACAGATCATTACCGTAGAACAAGTCCAGACGCACAGCATACATAGAGCCATGGATATATTCAACAAACAGAATATTTACTTTCTCATTTTTTTCTTCCTTGCTTCCCCTCCCACAGTTTCCCCCCTCAACCCTCCCTCTCACCCCCTCTTTCTCTCTCTGTCTCTCATGAACGCGCCCGGTAGGCTGCTATTAAATGGGCGGACTTGTAGGCGCGGTCACGTCTGCAGCGGCGCCGGTGGTTTTGACTGTCACATAAAAGTACGCTTCACACCGGCTGACCGGCGGATCTCTGCTTCTACTCTCTGTGCGACCGGATCGGACCTGGACGACGTCGGGAATCAGAACCAACACCGGTGATACATTTATGCGTTTTTCTGCAAAAAAAAAATTAAAAACCTCCAAATTTGCGAGAGTTCAACCTTGAAACTCGAATGCATGCAGACGCTCAGCTGCTGCTGCTGCGGCTGTTGATGTTGTTTTTTTGTTTTTTTTTGAGGAAGTAGGTTAGTTTAGCAATAGACAGATAAGGTTGGACAAGTTGTTTTCAAGACTTACCTGATAATCAGTGTTGGACATTTTTTTCTTTAAATTGTGCCCTAGCACACCAAAGATAACTCCATGGTATTTAATTGTTGCAAATAGGACTTTAAATGTGTTTTCTACTTCAAGGCAGACGTTAAATAATATGTAAATCAGATCATATACATTGGAAATTGATGTTTTTTTAGACATATTGTTATTTTTATCTTCATTTAAGTAATATTTCTGAATGTCTCCACAATATTCCTGTATGGAGCAATATGAGTCAGTCATCTCTCTTTTTTTGTACATAGTAATTAAGTTATTTTGAGGGCTCTCTGTGGAACTTTGTGTGAGACTTTTAGCTCGGAAAAGCATGATGCTGTTACAAACCGCTGTCTCATACAACATTCATTGTGTTTTTCCCTCCCATGCAGACAAAACCAGCCTCACAGCTTGAGGACGCCTGGTTGGGTTATGCGCCACATGACACCGGCGCACTTCCACTGCTGACAACGACAATCAAAGGTATGCAGGCGGAACTCAGACACCCTGTGAGAAGCTTTTCAAAGCTGTCCTGACTTGTGTCGTTGATTTAATTTGCTCGCTTGCTTGCAGGATCTGCATGATGGACTCAAGTTGCCAGTTCATTCAGATCCGGATATAATTAACTTCTAGTTTTTACTACAGCAGGATGATCCCTCTCCTCTTCTTCACTTCCTACCCTTGTAGAAAGTCAAACCTATGAGATGCTGCTGCCTTCCCTGGGTTGAAAATGCTGCTGGTTGGCTGCTATCTGCTCTCTTTTAGGTCTTTCTCACACCTTCCTCTAATGATATACAGATTATGATATTATGTCTTATCTCAAATCTATATGTGATTCTGTTCTCGCCCCCCTTTCTTCGTCTATTTATGCATTAATGTTTCCCAGAAGCCATCCTCCGTAGCCTCCACCTCACCGTGGCCTGCCTTGCGTGGGATGCTGGAGAGTGGCAGAGCAGGAGAAGAGATTTGATGCCACTTGGCAAAAGTAAAAAGAGGTGTCGCATAGTCAATCATGGGGGATTCAATCTTCAACTGCTGTTATGTCCCACCCCATCCTCCAGGCGAGGAGGTACCCCCCAGATCCAGACGCTCGGAGATCATGGCCTCCAATTCGGCGCACATCTCCTCCGACAAGCGCTTCATCATCTTCTTTGACTTCGATGAGACCATCGTGGATGAAACCAGCGACGACATGGTGGTGCAGGCCGCCCCGGGTCAGCACCTCCCGGAATGGCTGAAGGACACCTACCAGCCGGGCCGCTACAACGAGTACATGCAGCGCGTACTAGCCTACCTGGCGGAGCAGGGCGTCACCGAGAGCCACATACGCACGATCATGGAGAAGATACCCGCCACCCCCGGCATGCTCATGCTCTTCCAGTTCCTCCGCACCCGACCCCCGCAGGACTTTGAGGTGGTGCTGGTGTCAGACGCCAACACCTTCTTCATCGAGTCCTGGTTGCGCCGCGTCGGAGCGCGTCAGCTCTTCCACCGGATCTTCACCAACCCGGCCACCTTCAACAAGGACGGGCGGCTGGTGTTGCGGCCCTTCCACTCCCACGACTGCCCGCGGTGCCCAGACAACATGTGCAAGCAGGTGGTCGTCAGGGACTATGTGGCCCGCAGGACGCAGGAGCGGGGCCGCCCCTATCAGAGGGTCTTCTACGTGGGAGACGGAGCCAACGACTTCTGCCCGGCTCTCTCCTTGGGGCCCCGGGACGTGGCCTTCCCGCGACGGGACTTCCCCATGCACCGGCTGATCACGGAGACCCATGAGGCCATGCCCGGGGAGTTCAAGGCCGTCACGGTGCCCTGGGCCAACGCGGAGGAAGTGGTGCAGCGGCTGAGGAAGCTGGTGGCAGAGTAGAGGGGTCACACACACAGAAAGAGACAAAGAGGGGGACAATAGAGACACTTTTAGTCATATTCTCAGGAAAAAATAGTCCCAAACTAATGTTTAAGGCAATAAAATCATTTGATAGGCCTACTGTCTGTGTACCTATCTGGGGCCCAGCCTGCACGTGCCTCGCCTCTGTCACGCTTTGGTCCGGAGGTCACAAAAACAGAGGCAGCAGGTTAATGATTAGAGAGACCTGCCACTGTCACTCAAAGTGACAAATCTTATGTGTTGTTATTCAGAATCATTTAGAAGTGAAGGATTTAACTATAAAGTTTGAGGGCATTTGCATAATAAATCTCCTTCAATGGGATATTCAGCTATTTATCTTAATAGTTTAAGTGGGTCAGCAGGGAAGTAATAGCAATATATTAAAATGTTATGGACAATTATTACGACCAGTATCCTCTATCAAATATCAATCTATAAGTTTGTTTGTTTGTTTGTTTTTCTCCACACACCGCACTTTTTAAATATTAAATTATAGCCTCAGTAAATGGAATCAAAGCAATGGGCATTTTAATAGATCTACAATATGACCAAACAGTATTTTTATCAACATGCTTCTCAGAGAATATATGTCTAATATAGAAATGTATTACTAGCCTATGTCTTAAGACAGTGTTTGTTTGTTTGTTTGTTTGTTGAACTTGTTTATTTTGTCTTTACTGTGTAGGCCAGACCTACTGAAGAACATATTTACACCAGCAGGAATAAAGCCATCAACTGAAACCCTGCCTGTCTCTGATTTTATTATAAAACATCCTCAAAGAATGATTCATAACCAATCCTCCTGATAACATGCTGACTCATGTGACCTTGTATTTGAAAATCAGTATTAAAAAAAACTAGTGGGTGTGTTTGAAGAAATGTATTTCCTTCAAACACTTAGGTCTATAGATTAGAACATTTTAAGCAAAGGAAGTTCTTAGCATAGCTACCCGGCACATGCTTTGATTTAAAACCCTATGAAAAAGAAAACAATTAAACAAGCTTTTAAAACAGTTAAATTTGTCTTTTCACAGCTTTAACTCAATTCTAGTAGATAAGTTTCGGTTTCTGCAAAGACTAATACTTAATACACTGTAAAACCACATCAAAGGATGATTTGCTTTGTATTTAAATATGTATAAATCAATAATTTAGCATTATTTACTGTGGTTTAATTTCATAGAGTTGTTCTGAAGCATACAGGGCTTATCAGTTAAAATACTATTATAAATATACACGAAAAGGCATAATCTGAACAGACATTTCCATTTGAATTTAGTATTAAACTGTTTTATTTAATAAATACTCGTATTATCATGAGTGAAGGTTCAGTGCCCCCCAGTGGTCGCAGTATGTAACTGTATTTTCAATAGTTTCTATTGATGCATTTATTTCAGGACCCCAGCAGGGCAATTTCTGAGTCGAAATACCAAGATTACAGTATCCATAGTATTATGATTTGAGCCATTAGGTGCAACAAAATTAAAAAGTCATAAGGTGCCTTATTAGTAAATAGGGACGTTCGTTGCCATCCTGTAATACTTTATCCAATTTAATACATTCATTGTTTCAATGTAAGCATGTATAATCATAAGTATATTCATAGAAATACTTACTGTACATACATACAGAACAGATATCTTCAAACACATTTATCTAAACAAAAAAAAAAAGTGTTGCAGTCTTTATAATATACATATATATATACTTATTTGTATTTATATTTTTAACAGCAACATCTACATTTTTCTATTTTATTTTAAGCTATCTATCTATCTATCTATCTATCTATCTATCTATCTATCTATCTATCTATCTATCTATATACATGATTGTGGCGCCTTAGTTGATTAACACACACCATTTACGCCGTTGGTCAACAGGCGCGTATTTAAAGCATAATCTTGAGTGTTTCTGACCTCTTGGGGTCAAAGTAAGTTACAAAAACGGCGCTCCATTTGCATCAAGGCAGACACAATAGTATAGTAATACTTTCCACGGAAAATAAAACTTTAACAACACGCTGAAGTGTAGTTACACACTGTGGCCACTGGAGGGCAGCATCACAGTGTACTCTATAACTATAATTCCCCCCGCAAAGAAATTCTCCCTAACGTTCAATCTGATATTAAATCTTTATATATATTTTTCAGATTACTTTCAAATTAAACTAAAAATGGACACAGGTGTCGTTAAACACTGTAACCGTCGTAGAGAACGAAAGCATGATTATATACAGACACAACAATCATCTACATGATTATCAAGGCAGACATGATAGCATGTTAGTATTTCCGGTGAAGATGTTTAAGTATAGATACGCAGGACTGATGAATTGGCAACTTTAAGTGAGGCAGCAATAACATTTCTGCTGCATTTTTTGTGCTTTGACCGGTCGACTTTGTAACATCACTAGAAACGGTTATGTTACGGGGGCGGTAGTGAGTCAGTTAACATCAAACGCTTACTGCCGTTATTTCCGTAGAAGAAGAAAGCCGGCAGTAGCATTTCGTGCGCATGGCGCTATTTGGGAAATTATTTAACGCTTGCTGAATACGTCCTCAACTTTTATCTTGTTTCGAAGAGAATATTTGCTGACTGCATTATAACAGAATACAGGTGAGTGTGTTTTGCAGCATCCAGATTATAGTTCAGTACGGCAAGCTATCATTTGCGAAACAGCAACGTAACTTGAACGTTGTCTCAAGGAGTCATTCATTTCTTTGCTTGTTAGCCGGCTAGCATGCTAATTTCTGTCCAACTAATGACATTGTAAACACGAGAAGAGCGGTTTGTAGTTATTGATAACGCCAATATTTAGTCGCAGGTTTTCTGCCGACGGAAAGCATCTATAAGATACTTAAATATCTTAATGAACTGTGGCGGTAGACATGATGCTACATGCAGAATTAGCATTAGCTTCAGTGGTAATGCACTCTTGATTAGGCAAGTTATTGTTGTTCAACATTTGGGAAACATGCAAAATTGAGTTCATATTGCAAGTCAAAATTAAAATTTTCTAAATATTTTGATTGACTCAGGAATATTTCACATGTTTGGTTAGTTTCATTTATCACTAGGAGAAAAATAAACAGTCAAGAAGACAACAGTTAAAATGTTAATGTTATATAATTAAAAGGATAAATTACCTTCTCTCCAGAGAAAAATAGTTAAGGCTACATACATTCTAGTTGTTTCAGCTAAAATCTTGTTATACATTGGTCTATACTTTGCATTGAATGTTATTATTTAATTGTGAGAATCAGATTTCTTGACAAGTAAATCTGCATATACAAAGACATGTCTTGCTGTTGTGGTGCATGACAATTGAAAAATAGAGGGTAAGAGGAAAAAAAGAAGTATTTATACAAAGTGAGAAAAATACAACTACCACAACAGACAGGTGGTATCATGTATATAAGTAACATTTTATAATAAAGAATGAGTAAAGATTTAATCTATGTGAAGAGAGCCGTCCTTACCAGTACATGAATCTAACAGATATGTAAATACTCATTAACTCCTCTCCCAGTTCTCTACAAGATGGAGGCTGATCTGTATGATGAGTTTGGAAACTACATCGGTCCAGAGCTGGACTCTGACGATGATGATGACGATCTGGAGGCAGAAGACAGAGATGTCGATGAGGTACTCTTCAAACTCAGTGAACAGTTATTACCACTATGGTTTGTTAACATGTTACGTGTACATATGTTATGAGAATAACACACTCCTTCTGCAGGGTGATGAAGATGATGATGATGAGCCTGCTGATGCTGATGACGATGTTCCCGGCATGGAGGTGGTCCTGCACGAGGACAAGAAGTACTATCCGACAGCAGAGGAGGTTTACGGGCCAGAAGTGGAAACTATCGTCCAGGAGGAAGACACACAGCCTCTTACAGGTTAGAAATAAAGAAAAGCATGTAGGATTAATAAACTGTAAACACTCACATATCTAAATTAGTGTGTGATGATGTTAACACAAGTCTAAGACAACGCATGCTGTCAAGGTAAACGCACAAACACTCATGTTTTCTCTCCGATCCTACCAGAGCCCATCATCAAACCTGTGAAGAACAGGCAGTTCACCCTGATGGAGCAGGAGTTACCTGCCACTGTTTATGATATGGAGTAAGTAATCAAAGTGGTTTCCTGCTTTTATGTGTATATATAATCATAATAAATTAATTTGTGAAGCACTTTTCAAAACAGTAGTTACAAAGGGCTTCACAGGGCAGTGGAACACCAAAAGATTATAATAAATCAAATAGAGGATAAAATATTAAAAACCCTAAAATGGAAAAGAAGAGGAAATGTTTATCAAGAATATAATTGGCTGAACAACAGTCTTTGCACAGTCCTATGTATTTCTCAGTATGTTTCTGCTATTTGCTGTGTTTTCGCAAACTGCAACTTTCTCTCCTCTCTCTCTTGGCAGATTCCTTGCAGATTTGATGGACAGTCCGGAGCTGATTCGTAACGTCACCTTGTGTGGTCACCTCCACCACGGCAAGGTTAGAGCCTGCCTGCAGCTTCTGCATGACTGTTCCCGCCTCTCGTTTAGCTGTGTGTGTGTCTCTCTACTCAGGGCTCCGCAGTGGCATTTTGCCAAAGAAGACATGTGTTCCTAAGATGAAAAATTTACGAGGATAGGAATGTTTTGGAGCATATGCTAATAACATGCCTGCCCTTCAGACTCATCTTAGACTCATGGGGATCTCATGAATTTGCTTATTTCTTTTCAGACCTGTTTCGTGGACTGCCTGATCGAACAGACACATCCAGAAATCAGGAAAAGAGATGATGTGGATGTGAGTGCTGTCTGTGATAATCATATATTTTCGCAGTTTTGCACTTAGATTCTGTATATGACGGCAGGCTAACATGCTGTTTGACTTTTTCAGCTCCGGTACACAGACATCCTCTTTACAGAACAGGAGGTGAGTGGTTTAGTTCAACTCTTGACCAAAAAAAAAACACATATCACTAAAGTTACTTAAAGCTCAAAAGAGGAGAGGTTGCAGGCCCTTGATCCCAGAAATGATCATATTAATGAGCTTTAGATGATAGAAGTATGTCTCCTTTGCTGTGAAGACCAACATCACTTTTAGTTAAAGTATATTCACATTTATTTGGAGCTGCTTGGTCGTCGTCGGAGTTTAATAACTTCTGTTGTCCTTTCTTTGCTCAAGTGTTTCTAAAACTGTACTTACTCCACAGAGAGGAGTTGGTATCAAGAGTACCCCTGTCACAATGGTCCTGCCAGACTCCAGAGGCAAATCCTACCTATTCAACATAATGGATACACCAGGTATTTTGTGTTGGCTAGCTGAATGCGTGTTTGGACTTTGGTGCAGGAAAAACAGAAAGTGATGTAAAACATTGTGTCTCCCTCAAAGGTCACGTCAACTTCTCTGATGAGGTCACATCCAGCATCCGGATCTCAGACGGCATCGTCCTCTTCATTGACGCAGCAGAGGGAGTTAGTAACTTTTCTGTGTTTTCTTTTTGATATTATCTCCATCCTGCACTCTCTTCATATATCTTTTTTTTCAGCCTTCCATATAACCCAGACATCTACTTATCTCTGCCCAGGTGATGCTCAACACAGAGCGTCTGATCAAACATGCAGTTCAGGAGCGTATGGCCATCACCATCTGCATCAACAAGGTGGACCGACTCATCGTGGAGCTCAAACTGCCTCCCACAGATGCTTATTATAAACTGCGCCACATTGTGGACGAGGTCAACGGTTTGCTCAGGTAATACTTAAACCCGTCACAACCACAATGTCTGAAGAGTGTGTTTCATGTGATGCACTACACTGATCTTCTATGGAAGGACAAGCAATCATAAAGGAGAATGTTGCATCTTTTTTTTAAGAATTTGTGTTATTTGTATTTGCTGCACAACAGCTCAGCTAAGGTTTGTGCATTTGCATCATTCTGACCTAATGTTGGTGAGAAAGCATTGAAATGTTTGTCACTTTGATGTTAGATTAGCAGCTGCACTGCGGACAGAAAACTGATTTATTGTTTATTATGACATTATCAGACATTTAATTCAAAGCTGTGTATGATTGTTTTCCTTCTCTGTCAGTACGTACTCCACAGATGAGAACTTGGTGGTTTCTCCTCTCCTGGGAAACGTGTGCTTCGCCAGCTCTCAGTACAGCATCTGTTTCACACTGGGGTCCTTTGCAAAGATCTACTCGGACACTTACGGTGAGACGACTCCTCTGCACTCAGAAACAATAGACTGACGTGTCCTCATCACATGCCTGATGCAGAATATAAAGTATTAACTAACTCTGTTTGTGTTTGCAGGTGACATAAACTATAACGAGTTTTCAAAGAGACTTTGGGGAGACATTTATTTCAACCCTAAAACGTGAGTAACTTGGATTTTAACAGAATGCTAATATTTGATCCCAAACTATCTGCTCCATTCTCCTCTTCCAACACACTGTTTTTATGATTTTTTTTCTCTTCTGTTCAGTCGCAAGTTCACAAAGAAAGCTCCCAGCAGTAACTCCCAGCGCAGCTTTGTGGAATTCGTCCTAGAGCCTCTCTACAAGATCCTTTCACAGGTTGAGTCTACCATTTTTTTTTTTTTTTTTTTTTTTTTTTTTTTAAATGTGCATCAGGGGAGCACAGCTAGCTCAATCCCCCTCAGGTCCCATCAGGCTTGGATTTTGCAGACTTCTGTGTAATCCTCTCCCAAAATCTTCTTTGTGTACAGGTTGTTGGGGATGTGGACACGTCTCTCCCACGAGTTCTGGATGAGCTGGGGATCCACCTGACTAAAGAGGAACTGAAGCTGAACATTAGACCCTTGCTGAGGCTGGTCTGTAACCGCTTCTTTGGAGAGTTCACAGGTAAGATAAATATCCTTTTTATTGATTTTTCTGCCACATTCTTATTGCTATTGGTTGCAATCATAATGTGAAGATAATCATGGCTTTAGTAAATGTGACGAATCGATGTAAAGCCGAGGATGGATCTCTTCCCTGCAGGCTTTGTGGACATGTGTGTACAACACATCTCCTCACCACAAGAGGGCGCTAGGAACAAGATAGAGCACACCTACGCTGGAGGTCTGGACTCGGACCTGGGGGAGGCCATGGCAGAATGTGACCCTGATGTGAGTAATAACAGAGGAGGAACAGGAGTCTCTGATTTATTGGCTGGTGAGCAGATACACCGATTAACCGCAAATAGCTGCAGTCTGTGTCTAGTATGTCAATAGTCTCATCCCAGCTGCTCCTACAGATTAAACCAACAGGCTGCTCCAATTAGCTTGAAATGAACGAGCTGTTAAATAAGCCAATTTAAGACAATGCAGGATATCGATCACAGTTTTCCAAGGTGCACTTTTAAAGGCTTACTACCTCTTGCCTAAGCCCTCTTATATTTCTTTAGGAAGAAATGTCACCTTCCAGTGGTAAGACTTTCCTGTCCCATTTCCTGTCTCTCTCTATCTCTCTCTCTCTCTTATCTGTCCTTCCTCTTCACCTCATGTCTCTTGCCCTCAGGGTCCTTTGATGTGCCACACCACTAAGATGTACAGCACAGAGGACGGGGTTCAGTTCCATGCATTTGGCAGGGTGCTAAGCGGGACCATTCAGGCGGGTCAGCCTGTCAAGGTTTTAGGAGAGAACTACACCCTTGAAGACGAGGAGGACTCTCAGGTCTGCACTGTGGGTCGTCTCTGGATTTCTGTCGCCAGGTAGGTTCCAGGGGTTTGGTTTTTGATTTTTTTTTTTTAATTGTCAAAAAATCAAAGTTTGTGTCAAAGCTTGACTTCCCTTACACCTTCTCAGATACCAAATTGAAGTGAATCGAGTGCCCGCCGGGAACTGGGTTCTCATTGAAGGTTGCGACCAGCCGATAGTGAAGACCGCCACAATCACAGAGCCCAGAGGGAACGAAGAGGTGAGATAAAAGAGAGAGATTGCTTTGAGATCTTAAAAGTACTTTGTGAGCAAGGATTTACATATTTAACTTCCTCTGACAGGCTCAGATTTTCAGGCCGTTGAAGTTCAACACGGCATCGGTTATCAAGATCGCCGTGGAGCCTGTGAACCCATCAGAGCTGCCGAAAATGTTGGACGGACTGAGGAAGGTCAACAAGAGCTATCCCTCTCTCACCACAAAGGTAAGTCTGTCAACACACAGGTAGAGCAGTGAAGTGATTTACAGAGAATCCCAGGCCCTGAAGTGCATTGCAATGACTTTTGAAAAGGTTTAAGTTCAAAGGTTACTGTTTTCTTCCTGAGGGAAAGCAACATGAAAATCACCACAAATGGTTTTAATAATGAGGTAGCTGCCATATATCTTCATCATTCTAGACTATATATATGTGTGTTTTTGTGTTTCAGGTGGAGGAGTCTGGAGAGCATGTTATCTTAGGCACAGGAGAGCTCTATCTGGACTGTGTCATGCACGACCTGCGTAAGATGTACTCTGAGATTGATATTAAAGTAAGTTTCTCACTGCTGCTTTGTTTCATTTATCTTGTTGAATGTTTTTTTCTGTTTCTTGGCACCACATCGTCTGGTGGGGAAAAAAAGCTTGTTTAGTAACTAATTTAGTCAGTTTTTGAGTACAGCTTGCTTGCCCTATTAATTTGGACAATGAATCTTTTTTTTTTTTGAAATTACAAACACACATCCATAACCTGAAGCTATCACACATGAATAAAGCCTTTGGTTCCTCTCTGTAATGATGCACATCTTTTCCCTCAGGTTGCCGACCCAGTTGTGACTTTCTGTGAAACAGTCGTGGAGACGTCATCCCTCAAGTGCTTCGCCGAAACGCCTAACAAAAAGTGCGTATCAGATGTCATGTCTGAGCTTTTATCCAGAGCAACGTATTAATAGTGAGATTTAGAGGAAGCTTTCATTGATCTCAGAACAGTCCAGCAATAATATTTGTTTCAAACCTTGTTGCGTTCTTAAAACTGTTTGAACGTCGTGTTTCTTGTCTTCTTGAGAGTTTAAATCTGTGCACTGTTTGGGGTCACTGTCAGAGTTAGTCCTTCCCTCTGGCCGAGTGTCTCCTCATCCCAGAATGAGTGATTGACAGCTGTGTGATGTGATTGACAGGAATAAGATCACCATGATTGCAGAGCCCTTGGAGAAGGGACTGGCTGAGGACATAGAGAACGAAGTGGTGCAGATCACGTGGAACAGGTATGACGTAGAAGGTGTTAAGTGATTTCATGTTAGACATCTGTAGACATTTCTGCCTGATAGCAGCACCAGCCTTATTCATTTTCCATATTTCAGAGCCATTCTGACCAATCTTTGATTCTTGTTTATCCCTCGGTTAGCAGGGATTAATGAGCAGGCATGTGAGGATGATTCTTCAAATTAAACGCTGTCATTGAAGAGGGCAGAGGAGGATAGAAATGCCCAGGGCTGAAATATCATTTTAAAAGTGCAATTATTGGATTTGTGGGTAATATTCCTTCTGAATTCATGGGTGTGGCGCCCAATTTTCTCATCATGCATAGACCAAGAGGTTTCCATCCAAGTACAGCACGTGTCAACCATCAATTTTAATTCTCAAGTTGGACATGGAAGTGACATGTACTGCAATATAATAACACTGTTTTAATTCTATGTAGTGCGTCCACTTTTGTTTAATTAGGTCAGGTTGAATGTCCCATATTGACCCATTCACACTGATAGTAACTGTAGATTCCTGCTCCATCTTGTTTGTTTGAATGAGGAATTAAAGTGTAAGAATAGCAAAATATAAAAGCATTCATCATTACTGACATATATCTTTAACTAAAACTAGTACAGACAGATGCAGAACATTTCTGTACTTGAATATCTGAGCAAAAGTAAAGGACTGACTTCTGTCTTATGTGCTCATTAAACACCCTCCTTGTTATATTGATCACGTCACTCACAGTAATTGAATTACGCACTAAAAGCATGCATGAGTGTTCCCGTCCCCGTGACATGAAGCGCATGCATCACTTGTGGTGTTCTACTCCAGAGCAGCTTCCTGTCAATACTGGGCTCATATGTGAGGCCATCTGGGCCCAGCGGTGCCAGCGTACAGTAGCAACGCCAGAGAACTGACATGCTTCACACACACACACACCATTAAACTAAACCTTCGCTCCTAGTCCTCCTCTTTCATTAACCCCTCTGCCCCCCCCACGATCAACCAATCTTCGTAATGTTCCAGCTGACACAAAACGCAAAACCTGCTTTCAACCGGTTGCTGTCCTGTTTCCTCATGTCAGGAAGAAGCTGGGAGAGTTTTTCCAGACAAAGTACGACTGGGATCTGTTGGCTGCCAGATCTATCTGGGCCTTTGGACCGGACACGACGGGACCAAACATTCTTGTTGATGATACACTGCCTTCTGAGGTGAGTTTTATGTCTGCTGGACAAAGCTTTATTCTAAAGTCTTATTATTATACTGTTGGTTCAGTTAGTTCAAGAAAAAGTACAGTTTAACTGTGAGCTCACAAATATTTTAATTATGGATTATGTCTCCAAGTAATTGTGTAATTATTTACTCTGTAAAATGTCAAAAAATAGTGGAAAAAATGTCCATTACAGTTTCTTCAAATTTTATGAGACCAACAGCCCAAAACCCAACAACATTCAGTAAATCCTCACACATGAGAAGCTGGATCCAGAGTTTTGGTAGCTTTACTTGATAAAATGACTGATACAATTAGTTATCAAAATGATTAATTTTCCATGAATTAACTAATGGACATCATTTCAGCTCTAGAGCTGTATAACTATAGGTAGCAGTAGTAATCTATTACTCAGATTACAACAAGTATCTATAATTTCTTGTTCATTTTATATAAAGACCACATCAGGCCATTGTTGAACCGTGTGAGACCATGTACACAATGACTAGAAAGTAGAAGGGAGTAAATCCAAATTTAGGAAACAATAACATGTTGTGCTGAAACTAATAATTATCTTCATTATCGATTAATCTATTAATTAATCAATCAGTCCTTTTGGTCTATAACATGTCAGAAAATGGTTAAAAATGTCCATCAGCGTTTCCCAAAGCCCAAGATCCAACCAAAGATGTCTTCTTTTTGTCCCGACCAACAGTCCACAACCCAAAGATTTTCAATTTACCGACAGAAGACTAAATAAAATAAATATTTATATTATATATATAAATATTTACATTTAAGAAGCTGAAACCAGAGAATGTTTGCATTTTTTCTTCTGAAATGACTCAGAAATATGATCAAAGTAGTTGACGATCAACCAATTGTAGCTATAATAAGACATAACGCATTTATTAACAGTTTATTATATACACAATACAGGCAGATGGGTATGATGTTTAGCTCAATAGCTCACTTTTGTAACCAACTCTGCATTTGTTTTGTGTTTTTTCTGTCTTCTGTAGGTGGACAAGGCTCTGCTGGGCTCGGTCAAAGACAGCATCGTCCAGGGCTTCCAGTGGGGCACCAGGGAGGGGCCTCTGTGTGACGAACGTAAGATCTCTCTTCCGTCTTTTTGTCACCGAAACACATTGATTTTACAAATAAACCTTTATTCTCCTCACCAGAATATTTTGGCATTGGGAGAAATACACATTGTTTCTGTAACTCAGTCTTTCTGCTGCCCCTCAGCCATCAGAAATGTAAAGTTCAAGATCCTGGATGCCGTCATCGCTCAGGAGCCCCTGCACAGAGGAGGAGGCCAGGTCATCCCTACAGCCAGGAGAGTGGTGTACTCTGCTTTCCTCATGGTGAGATATCCCCCCTCCCCTCCCCTCAACTCTATTCTTCTCCTCATCTGCCATTAGCTCCTCCAGACTTTTCTTTCATCCTCTCTTTCTTTAATGTTCCATTACCTTGATTACTGTTTGGGATTTTGCTGACGTGCGTCCTTTTTAATTGCAGTGCGATAACGTTCCTCTTTCACCATTTTTGGCTTCTCTCCTAATCTCATTTGGCTCTTTTCACTGTCGTTATTATAAATCCATGGGTCAGCTATACATGGGATGACCATACTGTGTCTCCAGGCTTTTGTCCTCACGCTAATGTGTGGTACCTTGCTTTCCAGGCGACTCCGAGGTTGATGGAGCCTTATTACTTTGTGGAGGTTCAGGCTCCGGCTGATTGTGTATCTGCCGTCTACACAGTGCTGGCTAGAAGAAGGTCGGTCTTCTCTCTTTGTCCTCATGTCTAGTATCAACCTAGAAGGACATTTAATGCAATATTCCTTGATATTTCTTTAAATTTAACACAAATTCAGCAGTTCTTTTCTAATTTGGTCCTGTGCTTATCATTTAACAGAGGTCACGTCACCCAGGATGCACCTATTCCAGGGTCTCCTCTCTACACCATTAAGGCTTTCATCCCAGCCATCGACTCCTTCGGCTTTGAGACAGACCTTCGCACACATACACAGGGGCAGGCCTTTGCTCTGTCTGTGTTCCACCACTGGCAGGTAAGATTTATAGACACAGAGCTGCTTTCTATCTGACATTATGTCAATTAAATCCAGGTGTAAATGCAGTAAAGACTCACGTTACCGTTTGGAGGTGTGAAAAAATGTGTGGCAGCTTTAATTATAAATGTACATGTAATGTATCTTTAATTTACATATAATAACAGCAACAAAAATGCAGAGAAAGACAATCAAAGCAGAAATAGACACAAAGAATTAGCTTACAGCTCAACTAGTGTTACATTTGTGACAATTAGATGCTGATCAACAACAGAGGAAATGAATAAACATGGGATTCATTCACGTCAGCTGTTGTGCCAGGTTAAATAAGAAAAGGTTTCACCGCGTGTCCCTGTAGATACAAGCCCCCAAACCATGTGTTCAACCCTTCAACGCACAACGCACCTCATGCCCGGTGTCACAGGAAGTCAGCACACATATGTCTATAAACACAAAAAAATCCACATCGGTCATTTATGAATCGCACCGTAAATGTTGCACATTCATTATCAAGCAAATCTGATTTAAACCTATAAATAAATGTGGACTTCTGTCACTTACTTACATGCACACACACACAAAAAACACGCAGCAAGCAGAGTGACCAACCTTGTGCACATGTCTGCCACTCTGGCTAAATCGCTTTTGATGTGGAGTAGAGTGGAGTGTTGAGTCATTAAGTTTTAAATGTAATGTGGCCGTCTCTGTCTCTGCATGCCATGTCTGACATGTTTGTGTCTGCACTCTGCAGAGCTGTGTCAGTGAAAATTAACTCCACTTAAGGCGGATTAATACTAAACAGGAAAAACAGTCATTGGGAAGGCAGGAAAAAAAAGGATTTCTTTGGTGTAAATATGTGTGTATATTATTTTTTTTTTGGCTATTTTATGCCTTTATTGGAGATAGAGATACAACAAAGGTTCCCAGACCAGACTGGAAACGTTGCAGTTCATAGTCGCCATCTTAACCCCCCTAAACCACAGGGGTCGCCCCTCGGGTGTAAATATTTAATATGTTTTATCCTCTTGAATTTTGTGTTATCCCCTTGAGGTGAAAATACATCAGACAAGAAACTAGACGTAAATTATGCATAAATGTTTGTCTAAACTCTCAGAAAAAGAAGTATTTTAGCAGATGTTTTCAACATAAATGATATTTTTTAATTTTGCAGAACAGTTAACAGATTTCTTACAGTAAGGTTATGGCTGAGTAGTCTGTTGAATTGAATCATTTATTTTCCTCATACTGAAATTGTATTTATTGGATTTTTTAGCTCAAAGCGTGATACATTTTATATGTAAAGTAATTGCTGAATCAGATTCCCCTGATTGCTTTTTTTTTTTTTTTTTGGTCAGCTGAAATGAACCGTTACATTTTGACCTCCTGTCATTACACAACCCCAGAGTGATGTTTTTTTTTTTTTTCCATATCGCCCAGCCAGTGGTTGTCAGTCATCCTGAAACAGAAAATACTCCCTTTTTCAGGAGACTCCCCTGGAGACCAATACCAATCACTTTGACCATTTCTCCCCAAATTAGTTTCTAAAGGGCAGCTACAGAGTCGATACCTGACACAATCAACACTGAAATTTCTGCTTTGACAAAAATGATTCCTGTTAGCACATATTGATTCAACCGTCCTAGAAAACAAGAATAACACAGGAGTCCCTGGATTGTGTTGTTTGCCCCGTTGAACTCAGGAGACTGTATTGTGCCTCCCGCATTAGTTTGATCGTGTTCTGCCAGTATTGGCATGCAAACAGAGTTACTGTTAGCAGCTCTCATCCATCTGTTGATTGGGCTTCAGCCACTCCATTGATTATTCTTTCCCTTTTCCTCCCATTTTTAATCTTTCCCTGCGGCTGGGAAAGTCTAAGTTAGTCCACACTACCCTACTTATTTCAGATTTACCATTCCTAACAAGTGTTCTCCTCCTCTTTCACCTCCCATTGCTTTTAGCAGTGAATGTATCACGTAAAAATGAGCAGTTCACTTTGTGAAGGTCGTGTGCACTCATCTTTAAGATGAAGCATTTAGCAAATCATTTTAAAAGCCTGTGAACACTTCTTCTAAGTCAACCTGCTAACATTGCACTGGTGCTGCGTGTGTGACACGAGTACTCACACGTTGCTTTTTTTTCCATCATGTTGATGGATGCACTCCTGAGTCAGTAACAATGTGAACGGTTGAAACCACTATCAAAAGTGTCCACTCACCTAAAAAATTTGATGTGTGTTTCATGTTGACAGTTTGGGTCTCATGTAAGAACCACTTATACAAACACTTTGTTCTTAAGAGGCACGTAGAAGTGGTTTAAGATCATTAGTGGCATTCATCATTTTTCTCATACTTAAGAACTTTCTCTTTAAGTATGAGCAGAATTTACGAGTGGTCCAGACCTGATGTACGAGTCCTGAACAGGTTTTGAATTTGGAGTATAACTATGATGACGCTTAATGGAAAATTAAAGTTCTGTTCACCATATCATCATCATCATCATGGCTGCCAGTTTACTGAGAGGCTTGTTTAGATTTTATTATTTTTTTTATCGGCATATTTTGGCACATCCACTTCTACATTTCAGTAATTGCTTTGAAACTTCTCTCACTCCTCACCTGGCTTAACTGTCTTTTTATATTTCCTTCCAGATTGTGCCTGGTGACCCCTTGGACAAGAGTATTGTGATCAGGCCTCTCGAGCCTCAGCCCGCCCCCCATCTGGCCAGAGAGTTCATGATCAAGACCCGAAGGCGCAAGGTGAGGGTCACATTCGCTTGTTTTATCGCAGTGGTTTTTGCTGTATATTTGCTCACGTGCATGACTGATATCTCTCACCTGTCGGTCCGCAGGGTCTGAGCGAGGACGTGAGTATCAGCAAGTTCTTCGACGATCCTATGTTGTTGGAGCTGGCCAAACAAGACGTGGTGCTTAACTACCCCATGTGAGAGAGAGCGACGCTCACCGCGGCCAACAACTAAACCTCCACTTGTCACTCAGCCGCTTGTTTTAAAGGATATTTGCGGTATAATACGACCACAACACCACATGCAGGTTACACACTGGTTATTCTGAATCTCCAAAGACCACATGGCTGTTTTTATTAGCTTGTCTCCCATTTGCTAATGTAAATCACACAACCAGCAACTTTATAAAAGATCTGTAAAAAGGGGAGATCACCTTTTTAGATTCATAGAAACCATGAAAACAAACAGCCCCTGCTGTCAGGAGGGTTATTGGTCTTTCCTTTAGAGAGCAGCTGTAATTTTCAAACATTGCAGATGTTTGTTGAATCTCATCTTTGTCTTGTATTTAATTTTTTTTTATATGTAAAAAAAATATCATTGTTTTGTAGAATAAGGAAACTTGGAAGGCTTTTTTAAAAAAAAGAAATTGTCATTGATCTGGTTTATATCTGAATAAAATAATTCTTTGTAATTCAAACAAAGACGTTTCATTGTTCTGTACTGTCTCAGACCACAAAGGAAAGCCCAACCTCACAGTGACGTTACTGCTGAAAGCTTGTTTAGTCAAGATATAGATGTAATTGTCGGGTGGGAAGCTTGAGTGTATCTCAATTCAGTGTCTGGGGGGTTGAGACTAGTGCTAAGTTGTAGCTTTGCTAATGTTTGAGTGATTGGTGTGTCTGTTAGGGACGCTGTGTGGGTTGTGACTGATGGACAGGCTGTGGGATGGTTGTAGGCAGGCAGAGAGGAACCAAAGGTTAGGATCACATGGCTAAATAAAAGGGGAAAAGAAGGAGTGATGCATCGTAGCAAAGAAGAAAGATGTCAGTGAAGCACCGAGACTTGGAACTGACGATTTAAAAAAAAAAAGAAATGTTCTTAGAGTCAGTACAGAAATCTGTTGGACAACTTGGATGCGGATGAAAGAACTGTGCACAGCTCAAAGTGAAAACAACACTATGCTGTGTTTTTGTGGAAAGATGCGCCCACATCTAAACCACCTAAATCCCAAAGTGAAGCTGCAGTAAAAACCAACACTCTGAAATGCTCAAACTAGGCAGACGCTCATGTGAAAGTCACTAACAGGAAGAGAGAAATTATTTTTCAATGGACACCTCAATCCCTAAATCATCAAGGTGCCAATTAAAGTTTTCTAAGTTCACGTTATTTCTTACATTTGCAGTCGCCAACATGCGATGCAGCTTTATTGAGAATGTGAACAAAGTTGTGAGAAGACCATGATGAACGCGTGAAAGAACTGCTTGTTTAGACAACCTTGTTTTTGAGCTCATTTAAAATCACACAACGGGCAGCGAAGAAGTGGATTAACGCTGCCGGAGCCGTTCGAGAAGTTTCTACGGACATGTTGATACTTTCATCCGCTTACAAGTGTGAGGTATGTGATCTTAAAAGGGTGCTTATTGAGTGCAGTGTCTCTTTAAAGAGCAGGGTTTGACTACACTTGATGACCCAACTAATAGCTTGATGTGTGATGTCTTGTCACACCTTCAGAAGACTCTGGTGTCTGAACCACTCAGTCCTTCATCACTCACCGCTGACAATCCCCCGAACAGTCCTGGAGGTGGTGGAGATGGGGAAGGTAAGAACGGGGACAGGAAGAGTCAAACATGGCTTGAGCTGCTTTGACATTTGGACTGAATGTCAATCCTGTCCAAAGAGACATGGGATTTTTTTATTTCAGTAGACATGTGTAGATGGTGATGGGGGGGATACTGTGCCCTTTTCAAATGCATGAAGGAAGGAGAAATGAGGAGATTGAGGAATTGCTGTAAACACGAACGCATCTTTAGGAAGAGCCGAGGACGAGTGAAGGATTTTCACATCAATGTATCAACATGAGGATGATTTAAGGGTTCGGGTTGCAACGCCCACTCTCTTGTATCCTCTCACCTCTGCTTTGAAGACATCTGCCGTGACAGAATGTGATCAATTCTGCACGTGTTCAGTAAAAAAACTGCACTCAGACGACATGGTCCCATCACTCCTCCATTGCGGTGGCGTGAGCCGGGTTCGTGCCTGACCCCGAGCGATGAGACGGATGGCATCAGTTCTTGCCAGTCTGAACACAAGGCCCTGGAGCACTTGTTACAATCTGTGGTCCCTGTGCTAAATATAAACAGGAGCAAGACTCTGCCTCGGTATAGGGTCGGCGAGGGGCACCCTCTTCCTGCAAGTCAGGCCTTTTTCCTTTAAAGCTCCATCTGCTCTCAACCACCCCATCAGTCACCTTTTCCCTGCAATAAATCTGTCCTCTGCTTTTACCTCTCCTTCATCTTGTCCTGTCTCTCTGCACCTACACACCTCTCTGGCTCTGTCATGTGTCTGTGACTCAATCACACTTGTCTCTTCCTGCTAACATCACAAGTAGACCTTACCCTGTAGAACATCCAGCCCAAAGTGTATATGCAAAGGCATGGAGAGTCCAGTGAGGCAATTTCATATTGACAGCTTGCCCATAGCAAAGAATTGGCCAATTATACAAATCATTAATAGATCTATGAGCAAGAGGTTTAGTAACCCTCCAAACAATGTCATGACCCCCAAAAAGTATCTTCAGGTTGTATATGACTTGAGTTAAAGTGAGGGTGAATTCTTGCTTTCTCCATTGACAAATGAGCATCGTATATGTCTTGACATCTCGATCCTGAATAGTCAAACGTAGCGTATCCTACAGAAACACAGGGGGGCGCCATCACTGCCCAGCAGGTCAGTGACAATTTGAGGTCCGGCAAGGTCAGTGCTGTGAGCAGACAGGAAAAAAAACAACAAAACCAAATACGACCACATGACTGTGTGACTCCCGCACCCTAAGGCACCTGACAGACCCACAATACTGAATCATTCTCCAATCACAGAGCTCAGGACAGCACTGGTGCCTGAGAGGGCTGCAGAATCCGGGGGGGGGGGGGGGGGGGGGGGGGGGGGGGGGGGTTGGAGGAATATGTGAGCAACCCCACTTTAGAACAATCAAGCTGCAAATTCAAAGCAACTAGCTGTTTCAATTTGCCAAAAGAGCCATATGTGTTCCCTCGCTAGAGGCATGGCACAAAAGCAGATTGGGACCAGACGTGAGCCCTCACACAGTGGGTCCACTTAGCTGGTACCAAATGGTGAAAACACCTTGGAATGGTTCTAATCATTTCCACTGATTTCTGAGCGAATGGCTCTTCTGACTGTTTGGAACTGCAGACATCATCCACTGAAGGATCCTGTGTAGTCCAGTCATTTCCTTGGAATATGGTTTGCAGCCTGGTGGTGAAATTTGTCTTCTTTTTTTTTTCATGTGTGACAGGTCGTCCAACTTCGTTTTCCATCCAACAGGCTGAAGTCATCAAAGTTGCACTTTATCTAAGCTTTGTGGGCTCCACAGTGACAACAGAAGTCCCAAGGCTTCATCTTTGGGGGCTCTTTACATTTGACTGCTCTATGATTGCACTGTAACATTTAACACTTTGACAAGTATCTCGTCTGCTTTTTTTTAAATTACATTTTATTCTCTTGAAATTTAATTTATCTTCCTTTCCATTGTTTTTTTATGCTTTGTGTATTGCACTTTAAATTGCCTTTATGTTGGAAAGCTGCTATAGAAATACAATTAATAATAAAATCTTCCTGCCTGAAAAAATAGACCCTTGACTCTTGTAACTGTCTAACATTGTAATGCAAGGCAGAGAAGAAGACACATTCAAAAAATTATAACTGAGAGTAAAGAATGTAACACAGTTAAGTTACAATATACCAAACATACCAACAGTAATCCTACTGTATATTTTTAAGCAATACTGAGCCTATGAAATATAATTATATTAAAATTATAGCTTATCATAGGTGATTAAAAAAACCTTGAATATGATTATACACATTATAAACTAAGGGCACTACGGGCTTAAATAGAAATACAATGAGAATATAATACTAATTTCTGTAAAAACGCATTTTGTTTGTAATTGGGTTAATTGCTTTTTCATATTCAGCAGATGTTTATGAACCCAGGATGTGTGACCTATCGGGTGCGCGCACTGTCAAAGACGCGTACGCGCAGCATCCTGCTTTTACTGCTCCCCTGCAAAGACGGGTCGCCAAGCTTTCAGTCAGGGAATCCAGCTGTCACTCAACCAGACCCCCGTTCAGCTAGTGTCAGACTGTATGTGGCACACGGCGGAAAGCCTGGTCCTGAAAAACCCGAGACAAAGACACCGCTGGATGTAGGTGGACCTCCAGTGATCAACAGATCGGCAACTCCACTGTCCACTGCGAAGAAGAAGAAGAGGATGAGGGACCCGACAGACAATACCGGAGCCAACTGACACATGTGAGCGACTGACATATTTATTCTCGAGCCAGTCACAGAGATATGAACAAAATAGCTCTCAAGATTTGGTTTTAATCAGCCGATGCGATTATTCTTGGCAGCGGGGTAGGTTCAGTCCGTGCCAAAATGACCAGACTATTGTCTAGCATCGCTGTATCGGAATGGGCCCGCAGGAATTTTGGCACCGGTTTTACGCAGCAGACCACATAGTTTAATCGACGTTCCTCGACCGAAGGAAGACTAGTGTGACGGGCATGGACAAAGAATGCTTACAAATCTCGCAGTGATGCTATGAGATAAAATAAAAACCCATCAGTGAAACACCCTGCTGGTTCCAACTTCCTCCCGAGAAGTGGAGCAGATAATCAACGGCGGGATTCAAGTTTGGACCTCACCAAGTCCAAAACGACCTTCCCCTCCCAAGAAAAAGATCATCTTATATCTTAAAGCATCTTCACAGACTCGCATAGCGGTAAGAATTCATCTAATAATTCCCAGTATTGTGGCATTTATTTCCATCTTTGTTCTTAATGTGCCATTTCTAAGCCAATGGGACTCCACGGTGAGTGTGAATGTCGGGGGTCACCATTTGGCACCATAACGCACAGACGATGGTTGCATCTCCGTGGTTTATTTCGTTTATAATTTGCACTGAATTTTCTCTAATTTCTGCGTGTGTAACACATTGGTTAAGGCCAAGCTGTGAGCAACAAGAGCCCAACTTCACCGTGAAAACGTGCTTTTGGGAGGCAGCGACCTGCGCGTCTAATTGACAGAAGCTGCTAATTTAGAATCCATATGCGTGCCCATCAGTTTCTAATCAAACATAATTTCGTCTTCTGAGAAGCCAATACACCCCAGTTTTTGAGACGGAACCAGTGTGTCTCACAATCTTTTGTTCTCAAATCATCTCAGCAGCAACATGGTGTGGATGGGCGGTGCAGAGATTCTCCTCAGGGTTTGGTTAAATCCTGCAGGATCTGTTCAGATCAGTGGAAGCATGTGTAGACTTTATAATGACTTTATTGGTAAACTCTTGAGATTCACTAATAATGAATATATTGCACAAGTGAAGCTTTGCCAATGCATCTTCAATTTTTGAGCGTCTTTTAGTGGAGTGTCTTGTACCGAATAATATTTAATGTTTTATTTAGTCAAAGCTAAAGAGCTGAATTATTTCAATTAGGATGATAAAGTAATTAATGGTGGTTGCAGCAGAAGTTTTCATTATAATAAAACAGGTTTGTTGCTCAGTAAATTGTCTAAAACTAAATAGCTGCCAAAATAAAATATTCTAACATTCTAACATTGCTATTCCAGGTATAAATAATCACACAAATAAGCTTCAAGTATTTTTAATATGTGCTTTTATTGTGTAACCATAAAAACTGTCTTCAGCGTTTTATTTTATGGTAGTACTTGTGCCTTTACCTATGGTGCTCTAGCTCTAAAAGCCTTCTTACGCTCTTAACAGAATGTGCTAACTATTGGTTTGACAGCCCCTCCATACACATATTCCCCGATTCAGTGATTACCTCATCATTTCTGAAGTCCATATATCAAAAGAAACACTCCCACCACTCAGAGCAGTTAAGGAGCAGCAAGCACCCGGCATTATTCACCCTGATGAGAAACCATTTCATTGTGCTGGGTGCCTTTGAAATATGCCACATTGGTTTCTGTGCGGAGCATTTGTCAACGCCACACCAGCGACGGCTCAAATATGAGCCACCATGATGAGTTTCTGCACGGTGCTTCAGAAAATCCACGCTATATGTAAAGTCATGGTGATACATTTGGGATCTGGCCAATTGAAAGAGCTTATTGCTAGTGAATAATGCTTGCTTTCTGCATAACGTATGGATGCTATGTATTTATTCAGAATTTATTCTTTGGTTAGCTGCCAGTAGAAGCATTTCTACCTCTATTTGCCCTCCATTCCTTCTTTTTTTTCCATCCAGTGAGTGCTGTTTTGGCATTGCACAGCCTTGCTGTAGATTTAATGAAAATTTTCTGTATGTGAAACTATTTCTGCGAGGTAGTCCATCTCTGTTGCCCAATAACCCCTCCCGGCTTGTTACCCCCTGCATCCCTCCAAGAGATGACTTGTACCAATATGGGAGGAGGGGAAGTCGACCTCTGTGCACTCCAGCCCTGAGAGAGAGAGATGAGGAGCAGATTCTTTGTGGCAGAAAGTAAATGCCCCATCACTTCAGTTAGTATCATGACCAATGTGCTCCTGTCCTCTTTTCATTTAAAATACAGCATTTCTGTATTATTACACTGGTGCAGAAAATCACTCCTGCGCCCCCCCCCCCCCCCCAAAAAAACCTCATGACTTGGCAGATACTGTATAAGTGATGAATTGTGCATGGATTAAATGATTAGAAGATGTCCTAGAAAACTCTAAAAAAAAAATGTTACAAGCCTCTTTGTTGGCTGGTAAGTTGATTTATAACATATCAAATCAGCAAATTTTGCGGCTTTGTTTCTTTGGTCATCCAATAAGAGTCAAGCCAAGAAAAGGTGCTGGAAATGGCTCTTTAATAAGTAGAGAACAGCAACACTGACAAAGCTTGCTTTCAACTATGCTGCAGATTAGTGTCTTGATTCCCAAATTGTATGATGAAAATGTGAAGTTTAGAGCACATACTAAACAATTTTAAATGCTAAAGAGATGCCCTAAAAGTGTAAATAACACCAGTGGTGGAGGAGGTATTCAGATCTTAAGAAAAAGTTGCAATTATGCAATATAAATATACTCCATAACATGTAAAAGTCCTGTATTGAAAAAGTCACTGAAGTGCATAAAGTATCAAATGAAAAAGTATGTATAATTCAGAAAAACGGCCCCTGTGTTTGCTATACTGTTATATATTACATTATTGGATTATTACTACTGGTTCTTGTTGCTGGAGCTAATTTGGATTATTTTATATACCGTTGGGTAGCTTAATCTATATTTTAAACTCGTAACTCATATACTTTGTGTGTGAAATCGTGATCTGAAAAGTAGCAACTAAAGATGTCAAATAGATGTAATGGAGTAAAAAGTGCAATTTATCCCCCTGAATTGCGGTGCAGGAGAAGTATAAAGTAGCACGACACTGAACTACTGAAATAAAGTACCTCAAATTTGTGCTCAAGCACAGTACTTGAGTAAATACACTTGGTTCCAACATTGCAGAGCACATACTCGAAATCTTCAGCGTGTTAGTGTCTCTCAAAATGGCCTAAAGGTACCTGGTTTGATTTTTTTTTTTTAACATGTTTAAATATTTCCATCTGTCTAGTTCTGTTGCTGTGCTCAGTACTGACTTTTATGATACTATATCAATTCTTAATGACACTGTGATACATGGAAAATCAATACCACCATATACTGTAGAATTCATTATTCTGTTTCACTTTCAATTTACCGTTAAAAGCCAGAATAAAACTCCAGGAGCTTTTAATTAATGATGGTAAATTAAATTGAGGGCACATTAAGATTCGCTTGCAACCTTTAAGAGACTTTTCAAGAGCACAACGCATAAAGTCCCAAAATTTCACAAATGATCTCACATTTAATGTTACTGTATGGTAAAATGATATCAACATAAAAGCTCAGCCACTCACTCAGAGATTTACATACTGAAATAACTGCGTAGTATTCACTAGAATCAGTCATACATGGTAGTTCTGAATCTTAAATTACCTCATTTCCACCATAAAAACAGTTCTGATCTCTAAACATCACTAGAATATTATGTGTATCAAATTTTCTGCCTTTATGCTGGTTTTTAAATGTTTTTTTTTTTTATGCTAATCTCTTGCAATTAAATCAGGCATTTACAATTACCATAATTGTCAAGTGAAATGTCTGCGGGATGTGTTTAAGTCAATTACATGCTTTATAGGCAGCTATTTTGAATAATTGGAGTAATTCACTTCCTGTTTTTCCCAATTCTTGCCTTCAGAATGTGTGATGTGGAGCCAGTACAGTAAGAGGTAAATTTTATGTTTTTAGCCACTACATCAAAGAATCACACCCACTTGTATATGAAAAGCAGGTGTTTTCACATATTATGATATTGGCATCTGGAAAAGGTGCGTGTGAGTGACTGCGGTGATGTGCGGAGATGATGGGGAGATGCTTTACAGCCTCTGTGGCCCTTTCCTAACTGGCCTCGCGCGACATGAAATATCAAGGTATTATTTCTATATCTTGTTTAGCAGACGTGAGCACACTGCCAGCTTTAATCCTCAGAGTGCGGCTCACTGAGGGAAAACTGTGTCTTTATGCCTGCCAACTAGTCTGGATTCCCTCTGCTTGACACTGTGTACTCTGCTCTGCATTTTCTGGTTGCCAGTTCCTGTAAACCACATTAAAGCAAAAGCAGAGGGAAGGTGCTTTGCGCTTTTTGTAATTACCAGGCGATTTAAATTGTTAGAGGTCATTATGCAGATGGTAGATGCAGTAGAGGGTGTGTTTTGTCGCAGTAAACCCACTTTTACTCCCTACACATGTGTCCCTATCTTATTTAAAGATAGAACTTTATACTCATAAGGCTTTTTGGAATTACAGTGTGGATGTAATGTATGGATTTGGATAATGTGGCGGAGCTATTTCTGGAATGGGCAAATGGTAATTTTCTGGGAGAATAGTTTCATCTTGAAGATTGAATGAATATCGTTAAATTTGTTCCATGACGTTGGTATGAAAATAATTGGTGAGGCTACTGAGATGCGTCCGTGTGTCTTTAGATAGATATAAAGATTAAAACTGGATTGTAATTAAACTGTCATGAAATTTTTAAATCATGAGCTTCACGGTAAGATTTTGACCTTCATGTATTTCCATAATTGATTCAGTTTATGTGCTATTGATGAAGACTGTAGTCTTAAAGTACAGTTGTACGTGCTTTGTATCCAAAAACAGCGGGGGTTTTTTTTTTAGGGGAGACTCCAAATATTAGACAACATCGTGATGAGCGGGGGAGGGTTGTGTCATGCTCTCGTGACTCAGGATGACGATGAAAACGAGCCCCGCAGTCGGCCCTGACCCTTCCCAAACAGGCATGTTTCCAGTTGTGTCGGTGCACGTGTCACTGTGACGCCACGGCAGATCTCTGAGTCTTTAACTGCGAAATATGGAAGAGAAACATCTGATTTCTTCTGACAAAAGGAATCCTGACCACCAGGATTCATGTCATCCATAGTACTGCTGCAGCATGTGAAGAGTGGTGCGAAACACATGTAACCAATGCACAAGTAACCACACCGCAGGCAAATATTTAGGAGTAACTTAGTGTCTCCGCAAGAGTACACAGTCTATATGTATTTATTTATCAAGGTGCTGACAACAAACTATATTCAGCAAATTAATAAACTTATTCATCAAGCAAAAATGCCAAAAATATGCTGGTTCCAACTTCTGAAATGTGAGGATTTGCTGCTTTACGCTGTTGTTAATCAATGTGAATTGAATATCTTTGGGTCTTTGACAGTTAGTCAGACAAAACAAGCGATATTAATATGTCACCTTGGGCGTTTTTAACTTTTTGAAAACCATTTTCTGACATTCTGACAATCAATTGATTGAACAAAAAAAATAAATAAATATATATAATTTTCAAAATCAATAAAGAAAGCAGTAATTTCAGCCCTAATTTATCACTGAAATAAGTTAATAATAATTAATAATTTTAATTATTATTATTTATCTCTTAAATTTAATCATTCATTACTATCATCACTATTCCACTAAATTGAACTTTTCTGCTGTATCATGTGAAATGACATGTGTCATGACCTGCCATTAGGGCTCCAAACAATGATTATTTTCATCATTTAATGATCATTTCTTTGCATTAACAAAAAAAACAATGACAAACAATGAGCCATCACAAGTTCCCAGAGCCTTGAAGAGTCTTGAAATCGCTGATTGTGACCATCAAACATAACCCCCACCCCTGAAAAGTATGAATAATTTACAATGATATGAAACAGCAAAAAGCTGTGAATCCTCACTTTGAAAGGGTGTAAACAGCTGGGACATGAGTAGTACAGGAAAAATATAGAGCGAGACAGAGAATCCCACTGAGTGTGGATGAAATCAGATGTCACTTTCGCCTAGCTTGTGCTCATGAAGAGATATGGGCAGTCTAGCAAATTAAAAGAGTCGTGAGGCTCCTTCCCACCGGGGAATGTCACTATAACATACCAGGATCAGCTCACACATACGTACTGTGCGCCTGGAAACACACACACACACACACACACATAGATGCACTGAGCCCGCATACAGAGATGTTTACGCTCCAGTCAGTGTTGAAAATGCATATTCAAACTGATATGTCGGACTCATGAATCTGTGCATGTTGACACATTTACATATGAGCCTGGCTGTCGTGGCGCAGGGTATGATTCAGGGTGACAGGTCTTATGCCACTTCCCCCGGGGTCACAGGAGGGGGCGGGGCCACAACGTGACAGTGTGGCAAGAGGCTGTTTCATTCACTGTCAGTCTCTAATGACACTACCTTTCTTTTTCTTTCTCTTTGTCTCACTCACAGTCTCGGACTCAGCATTATTGAGGTATCATCTGAGCATCTACACTGCTGACTGTGTATCCAACTGACTCATACCTGTTGTTTCACTTTTATCTGTGGTCGCTCTGATGCATCTTGTGTTGTCAGAGTGGGTTGCATAGTGTTTTTGTATAAGATTAGATCAAAATACAAGTTTGGCAGTGCTGCTCTTCTCTTTTGTCAAATATTAGACATTGGTCAGCTGTGTGGTTAGAGATCCAATCCATATAAATCGTAGGTACTGTATATTCATGTGATTTCACTTATGGATGAACGATGCATTTCTGTGTTGCTCTTCTTATCATTATTGAATACATAAGTTTCTTTTAAGCTTAATTTATACACAGGCTGTAGCTGACCTGTGCCTCCTCAAAAAGGTCCACCACCCAACCCGCCACCTCCAAATAAAGACATTTGTCATCTTATATACACGTCATCAGTCTCATGGCGTCTATTTCAGATGTTGTGGGAGTTCTATTGAAGTCTATTGGACTACTGTGCACGTTGAAAAATGACACTAAGGCTGGAGACATACTTGCTTTTTAATCATGTGTTTGCATAGACAACCAGGTGCATCGTGAATGTAATTGTTCACATACTTGCATGTGTACTTTGCATGTTGTGTGTAGAACTTCCAGATTTGCATGATGTAAAATCTGCCAAAAAACGCAAAGAAGAAGAAGAAGAGGAAGAAGAAGCATGATGTAAAAAATAAACATGGCAACGCTTGAGGAGGTTTTAATTACTTTGTTAATTCAAGTATATTTGTCATCGTGGCAATGACACATTGTACAGATGCTGGTAATTGCAGACTTGGTCTATTAACTTGTCTTCAAAACTCTCCGCCATTGTTGTCGCTGCTTTCGTGCCGACTGACCCCTGACCCCGTCACATCCCCATACGGCCACTACTCTGCCCCTACCGTTCATGTTCGTATTGCATTTTGTGGACGCATCGCATTAATTTCTGAGGACATGTACAACCAACACTCCAAACGGATGCAGGATATGCAATGCAGCCATAATGTGCACGTGCATGTGTAGTTAAAAGCAAGTATTTCTCTGGCCTAAGGGGTAACCAGTATGATAAAAAGTGACGCTGCTTTGTCACGACTGTCAGTGTCTGATACTGATGCACAAGGCATCAGTGACGCACCGGGCTTACAGCTTACTCCAATGAAAACCCGTCCGTGTCATTATGAGATGCATTTTCCAACCTTTAGTTTGGGTTAAAATTAGCACTCAAAACGAAGTTGGAAGCGTGAAGCAAACAGTGGTCTCCTGCAGCAGTCCAGGTTTCTGCCATCTTTTTATCTAGCTGTCCACCCCTTTTTGCCCTTTTTTGGACTACCTGCATGTTGAAAAATGACGCTGGGGGTACCCAGTGTATTAAAAAGTGATGCTGAGGGGTGTGACAAAGCAGAGCAATTTGACCCCCTGTCAAATTGATGTGCAACAGTATTTTTTTTAGGATAAACAACACAGAAAAAAAGATGATCATCAAAAGTACAGCTTCTTGTAGATAATCTAACAATTTGAACTCTTTTTATTCATCTGATGCACTTTTCTGATGCACAGTTTCCACTGAGTCTGCGGCAGGCTAATGCTAATGCTAACTCCAAACAGCTGCTGACAGTCTTTGTCAGAAATCTGTGAGGAAAACAGAGACTTTAAAACACTGAACTCTGCATCAACATGAGTGTTATAGAACATAAAAGCAAACTTTAAAAGCAAACTTACCCTGCAGCGTTATTTCTGCTTCATTTCCGTCTTCTTGTTCCTTGTTTTTAAATCTCAGCAGCACATCCTCAGCTCTCAACTCTCATAGTGAACTTTGTGTATTCTCATGAGACGGAGTGATGCTCTGCTCATATGAAGGATCAGAAATATGAAGGTACATCCATGATGAAGATATGTGAGTCAATAATCCTTTGTAACTTCTGTTAACTCAGATAAAGCTCACATCATTGTTGAACAGCTTAAAACTTATAATGCCCAGTGATGTTGATTCTATGGGCAGAGGACGTTTCTTTAGGACAATCTGCTCTTAACCAATTAAAGAATATAAAAAAAGGTTTTGTATGAAAAATCCCCCCCAAAAATGCACAGATGTGTTGAAAAGCGAAATTTTGAGAAATATTTGAAGATTTTTTGAAGTCAGGACCAGACCAAATATTCATTAGAGGGAGAAACTGACACTTACACATGCATATCTGTATTCTAAATATGTGCACATGTCCACTAAAAAGCAATTTGACGCTCTGGGAATGAGAACAGGTTGCAACTACATGTACATTAGAGGCTACGGTGGCTACAGACATACGGTACATACCACATGCCTGTATTTTCTTCTACATGTTTCTAATGTCAGTGGAGACTGTTGGGAGTGAAGACTAGTGAAGCCTAGTGATGGCTAGTGGCTATCATTTTGGTTAGATCTGTATTATGAACTGTGCCTTTAAAGGCCCAAATTTGTAGCTGCAGTCTGTTGTACTCCTCATGACATTAAACAAGTGGCCTGCAGAACAGTAACAATATTGTTATTATAATTTCTGCTAATTAAAAACAAAAGACACAGTGCTCCTTTTGCAGAACTATAATTTCATGCCACTGTAGATACCATATATCAGAACAAGTAGGTCACACAGGTCTTATAAGTTAATACTTCATTATGTCCTGTAGGAGGCAACAACAACACTGCTAATATTTTATTATAAAAAAAGTAATCATAGAACTTTTATATTTATAATGATGGAGGTTCAAGACCAAAAATACTCACTAATAACATTTTATTTCCTCTTTAATCCTCCATTTACAAGCTTAATATACCCAAGAGATTCAGTAGATGCAGTGGGTCAAATTGCCAGAGCTGCTAACTCCATCAAAACTTTATTAGTCAGGATTTCATTGGATAGTTTTGATGTCACAAGGATTTAAATAGTGTTTCACAAACTTTTCCAGCGGGGTAACATCAGCATCCCAAGGGAAGCGCTCACTTCCTGTGTTGTTGGCTTTGCTGGCTTTATTGGCTATTTTTCTGTTAAAAGTGGAGTCAATGTTTCTGGAGAAAGATTGTTGTTATTTGAACTCAACAGCCAAACAAATACACCCCTCCCTTCAGTCTTCACAATTCCGAGCAGGAAGGCCTCCTGTTGCTTATTGACTGGAATAGTGGAATAGTGTTGTGTGGCCCAGTCCGAGCCACTTTATTTGTTTCCCATTTATAGAGCCAGGGCTGTGTACAAACATTTTTTTTCAGCGCACACATAGAACAGTAGACAGTTAGCGGACCGTGAGGAGATATTCGCTGAATTTGACAAAAAGTGTATTGGATTAGAATAGCTGGCTGCACCTTTAAAGGTGACACAGTAAAAAATAAGCTTCAGGCCCAAAATAGTTATTGGTTTCAGGTTTCAGAGACACATAGTGATCAAAGTTTAGAGTGCTGTAAGTTAAGCACGCACACAGCTACACAAACCCCCCACTATTCAGCCATGTGACTCTCCTGTGAAACGCTATCACCATAGGTGCAGTCGAGGAGGGTGCAGAGATTTCATTAAACACACAGTCACCTTCATTATCTGAACAAACACACACACACACACACACACACACAAGAGTGATCAGCCGAGTGCCCCTGACACTGTGGAGAACATATTAGAATCCATAAGGGGATCTGTGCCACAGCGCTGCACATGGCGGAAGGCATGCGCTGATCCGACCACGAGCGCTCACGCCTGATTGGCCCAGCTGGGGCAGCCGTGGCCGGGGCGATGTCCCCCTCACTCTCTGTCACTGGCGGAGCTAAGCAGAGCAGCCAGGTTCACAGACCGCGGCCGACACCCTGTCAACTGCCTTGCCTCCACATTCTGCCACACACACACACACACACACACATCAATGCACAAAATCAGGAAGGAACGTGAGGAAAGCGGGACAACAGAACAGAGAAAACCCAAAGTAGTTGAGGACACACGAAGGATCGCGTGAAGTCCGATATGTAATTCTGTAAAGGAGACATTGTTTCGGGCATTTTTGTTGCCCGTGTAGTAATGATTCATCATAAAAATAACCGAATGCACATATTACTATTACTCCCATTTCATCAGTGCTGTGTCAGCTGTTGCAGAGCCTCCATCCAGCCCCCCATCTCCCCTCCCTCACCGTTCCTACTTCTTATTTAAAAAGGTCACAACCTGCATTACTGGGTCACAGAGCTAATTAATTAGGTCATGATAAATGCACACTAGGACATTCATCATGGAGCAAGTTGTTCAATTTATTAAAGCATCTGATGCAAATATTGAGTCATGTGAACATGTAAAACCCCAGCAGCTTGATCTCTGTCTTGTTTATGAAACTTTATGCTTATTCTCATCTCAGCTAGAGGAGCGGTGTCTCTTTAAATGTCTTTACAGAATGATTTCACTCAATTGAGCATCCACAACGGGTTCTACAGGGCATCTACACTAATAAAAAGCTGGAGAGACACAAGCTAACACAGGGGTTATTTTTAGCCACTGTTCTATATACATCATGTTCCTCCAGACACTAAGATGCTCCGGGGTCATGCTCAGTGTTTATACAGTCTCCTATGGAAACCTCATACCATAAAATAGACTGATAGACCACATTTAACTGGAGCTTTGGAAATAACTGGAATTTGAGGACATTTCGGTCACTGAGTCTGGATAAAAGTGCAAATATAGTCCATAAATATCCATAAACATATTCATGAGCTCATACTTTACCTAAACGCCATTGCAGGTGTTATATCTCTAATAAAATGTGGTTTTATGACATATTTATGTGTTCAATAGAGTTGAACAGACTGTATGGTTCACATGGTTCAGTCTGTCCTTGAATTAATCATTTAGCTTTAAGAAGGTCAGTTAACAAATTTCTCTCTTAATGAATATTTAGTTGATAAAATTATGACAATTTTTAGAGCTGACATTATTTGTCATTAATTCATTAGTTGAGAGACAGAAAATTTATTGTCTCAGTCATTTCTAAAGGAAAAAAAGCAAAACATTTGCTGATTCTAGCTCTTTAAATGTGAGAATATGATGCTTCTCTTTGTTGTATTTCAAAGTAAACTGAATCTATTTGGATTTTGGACTAATGGTCAGATAAAACAAGCAATCTGAAGATGTCTCCTTGACCTCTGGGGAATTTTAATGGGTATTTTCACTATTTTATTACAGTAAAATAAACAATAATTACTAACAATAAATAAAAAACAGATTAATTGATGAGACAGACTATTTTGCAGCTGTAATTTATGATTGAAATACATTTATATTGATAAATGTAACACTTTTCTGCTATAAATGATCACATGAGGAGTTTAAATAACCATTTCTTTCATTATTTAGTGATAATTTCTTTGCATTAAAGTAAAACAATGAATGGTCATCAAGAGTTCCCAGAGCCCAAAGTGATGTCTGTAAATTTTTTTCTATTTTGTCCAACTATCAGCCAATAATTTGAAAGTATGAATAATTTACGATAATATGAATGATAAAAAATAATCAGCAGATTAATCAATAACTGATAATGTCAGTTTCAGTCCTATTTTCAGTCACTTTTTTAATGACTAGCATCTTATAGTTACCTGTTATTCCTGACACTGATATGATTTTTTCTCCTTTAAAGAAAATATTTACAGCATATATAAGAAATTAACTTATGTTTTGCTCAGTTTACTTGTTTTTTTAGGGCGATTTGATAGTAAATAATTTAATTACAGTGTCATACAGATTTTTCACGATGCTTTGTTACCAGTGAGTTGAGGAAAGCCCCGTACATACAACCTGTCAGCTTCCTCTTGTCTCCATATTTTTTGGGCAACAAAACACCAAAACAGCAGTTTCCTTTGCATTTTTCTTTCCTGTTACATCACCAACACGTGATTTGTCTCTCCCAGGACAGTCCTGTCCTGTCCTCTCCTCTCTGTCTCTTCTCCTGGAGTCATGTTTAAACAAAGTAACATTCATACATGAGTGGATTTCCATGGCCACAAGGCCTCAGGATTATCTGAGCCATAGCCCGCCATAGTGTGATGGGTAGGAAAAAGCCCAAAGGCGCGCACAGATGCTCTCGTGCTAGTAGTGTAGCCTTGATGATAGCCTTTCGGGCTAACACTTTGAGACTCTACGTCTAAAACAAAAAAAAAAAAAGGAAAAAGAGATTTACTTGACAGAAGTGCTTAAGGCCTAACTTTAAATAGCTCTGTGCTGTTTCTGTTTTTTCTTCTTTTATGTTTGTTATTGGTTTGGGCCTCTGCTGCACAGGGCTGCCTTGAATGCAGTTTGGAGTCGAGGGAACTGAGCCTCTCTCCTTAAGAAGCCTTAAGACAGACCGTTTACATAAAGATTAGCTCAGATGAAGAGCGTGTTTGTACTGAGAATGATAATGACTTAGTGATTGTATGAGCAGGCCGTAGGGGAGAGCAGCAGCAGCAGCAGTGGCGGCGGCGGCAGCGGCAGCGGTGGCAGCAGCCTCCTCGGCTGGCACAGTGTGATTGTTTCTGGATCTCATCACCGCTCCCGTCTCCAAGCTTGGCGTCGGAGCACAGGAGCAATCATGACCCCTCAGCTTCAGCTCACTTCTCTGTCCAACCCTCAAGGTAGACAAACACCCTGAGGTCAGCAAATATGTCTCGAGCAATAACCCTGATGATATATCCTTATTTTCTTTGTCTTTAAGCTTAATAAAGCCTGGCTGCATAGCTCGTCAACCCTTTTATATATCCGTGAGTATTGGTCAAAACAACATGGACACTGAGCTATAATTTGGGGATCATTTTTCCATCTTACATTCTACACTCGTGTTTATCTCTTACTATAACAGAAGCCATACATAGCCCTCGATAACGAGAGACTTTACTTTCTCCGTATTTTGATGTAGGCAAATGTAAGCAGAGGAGTGTGTGGTCCTTAATGTGATGTAGGAGATTTCATTAGGTTGTTGTATACGCTGGGCGCCTCGGCTGTGAGGCGGCCTGAAGGATTTTCCTCAGGCTACGACGGATTTATCGAATCCATACCCTGTGTGTAGAGAACGTGTGCTTTATTGCTTTAGGCAACCTTTAATCAGATGTATATTTTTCCAGCATTTCTTTTGGTATTAGACAAGACTGTGGTTTTGCTTCCGATGCGATTTTTGTGAAGCGATCATAAAAATCAGATTTTATAAACATCACATAGCTAGATGTCCAAACTTGGCCCCAAAATAACTCTTTTGCAGTTCCTGCGGATATTTAAATCCGTTCCTCCACTATTATCTCTCTGTTCCTTTTCTTCACTTTGCTTGTTCACTCATTGTGGCTGGACAACATCCAGACTGTGTTGACAACAATTTGAGCCTGCTTTCTTTCATTTCTTTCAAAATCCAATTTTTGCACAAGCGGACCTGTCAGTTGTCGTGGAAAACATGATTGGATGATTAAAGTTGCATTGGAACAAGTGTAACCGTAGGCAAGAACATATTGCAGCGAAACGGCTCTTTTTGTTTGCCAGTCCTTCAGTATGCTTCCTTCTCAGCTCCTCCGCCCCTCTTATGCCTTTTCAGTCTCCGTTTTTTTTTACCCCTCTCTTCTCTTCTCCATCCTCTAAGTGTTTTGTTGGAAATTTGATTGCTCAGTTCCATTTACATTCACTCGCCATCTGCTGAATTTGGCTGCGACTGCGAATCAATTCTTAATGTTGGCAGCTTCTCATTGACCTGCCTCCGCTGTTTCTTTGCATTTCCATTTCATCTTCTCCTGATCTCTGTCATGTTTTGATCTCTAGACATTAAACAAAACACCAGTCCAATCAATGACTAGCTGACGGGTCCTTTACACAGCAGACATTTCCATTTATCATCGTAGGAAAAGCACAGGTGTTACAATGACATTAACAATGGCTCTGTTCTATTCAAGTGTCCCAGTAAGCCATGATAGCATGACAGTGAGCCAGCAGGCACCCTGAAACTGAAGCCATCATTAATTTTATTTTCCTGCTGTGAAAGAGGCCTGCTGCAACCCAACGCTAAATCTCCGCTACCCTACAATCTCCACTCGCAGCAACTAAAGCATGATTTAACTTTTTTTTATGGTTATTTTTAGTCACTTGCAAAATTTGGTTAAGGTTAAGAAAAGATCGTTGTCTTGAATCGTTAAACAGAAAAAGTCACTTGAGGCACAAGACACGATGTGTTTACTGTATCAACAATGTAAGTGCTTTTGCTTCCTAAACTAACCCACATCCAGGACTCAAGATGAAAACCCAGGTGTTCTGTTTCAAAGTCATGAGGTTTGTAGACCCTCCATCCACCATCCAACGACTTCAGTAGAAAGATGGAGTCCTTCCCTCACCCCAAAAAATATTGCCTGTGACGTTTTTTACTACTACAACACAGTTGGGAAAATAAGTTAGACTTCTATAAGACAAGCATATCTAATTAAGTCATACAGCACTTGAATTTTTTTACACTGATTAGCATGGCGTACCCATATCAAATCATTTAAACTTTGACTCTGTTCTCATAGAGATAATAGAAAATATAAAGAATTGATGAGTGGATTTGGGATACATAGCAACCATGAATAATTCTTCAGTTTAATCAGTTTCACAATTTAATCATCTTGTCCCTTGAATGCACTCTGAAAACTCTAAGCAACCAAAAAAAAATCAGCTTAAAAAGTCATAATTTTTTTCCAAAGGGGATGAACTTAATCCTGATGAAATTTATCTTAATAAGGCTTCTGTCTTGTAAATCATAAAGTGCTTGACAGAAGCTAAACAATGCTTGCGAAACAGATAAGTAAACATAAACAGTGAGTGCTGTTTTATTTTCCACTGTGATTCAGCCACAACAACAATTGTTTGTTCATGAATGATTAGTTAAAAAATGAGGGTTACTGCCACTACTATCAATTTACCTCTCTACTATGAATCTGTCATTGATAGTGACCCGACTGTTTTCGATGCGGTCGCCCTCCGTGAAGCACTTTGAACTCAGCCTGAACTCTGTATCAACTCTGTCTCTGTCATTTAATAAACCTTCGCCCTTCCTTTAGCCGGGGTCCTTGTCAGAACGCTTTGCCCCCCTTAAGGCGAGCATAGTGACAGTAGAGTGATAGCTGTCCATGGTGCAGTCAGGTGAAAGTGGATGATGGCTGATGAATGCTATGCACTGACACTGACTTATAACTCAGACATTAATACAATAGCTTGGGAAATCCTTGTCCCCTGTCATTCATGGCCCAGCTATGGTCGGATATAAATATGAATGATGTCCTGTGGATTTCTCAGAAGAAATAGGGTCAGGGTCAGTGACCGCCAACATATTTGTATGTTCTTGCAAACGGGTGTCCCACAAACCGGAAATATCTGCTGAAGCACCCTTGAACGAGATGCTTAACCCTGACCAGCGTCTAGAAGAGGGTGAACTATTTTCTCAGAGCGACAAACAAACAGCTGCTTGTAAAGAGGAAAGACTTTGTGTTTTCCTCTCTGAGATACACATGGTGTATATTTTGGGGAGATGAGAACACAAAGATTAGATGTTTAAATGTTTCAAACCCGCTAAAAGTCAGTTCCTTCTCAGGTTTGATTCTAACAGTTTTATATTCTTGGCATGCATACAAAGACAATCCAGGTCTTTGTATATAGTCAGATTGTTTTATTAAAGGATAAGATTTTTCTCACTGTCAACAAATCTCATGTGCAGAGTATTGTGTTTGCATCCAAAGCCTGATATTCATCTGTACCATAGACCTCCATTGTTGTCTGAAAACTATTAAAAACATGTCAGTAAGCCACACCGTCACACTGGGTGACATGTTCCTTCACCATGAAGAGTTCGGGCAAGTTAGTCTCTTAGAAACAGCTCCAAAGACTAATAACAATGATCATGAGAGTAGTTCTGTGTAAGGCCTCTTGATTTTGTATTGAAGTTTTTTGAGAAATTTGAGAAACAATGTAGTACAAAGTCATGATATGATATGATATGTAGCACAACAACTTAGTGAAGCACTGTAAAAGGAAACACATTCCTACGCATGTGCAGTCGCATCTGCCTTAACTGAAACTACTCTCCAGAGACTGAAAATGTGATCACTATTATTAGTCCTTGGAGCCGTTTCTAAATAAACAAATGTGACCGCAAACTCCAGGATGAAGGAACATGTCATCCAGTGCAGCTCATTGATGCATTTTTGGACAACAACAGAGGTCTGTAGCACAGAGAAATATCAGGCTTTGGGCGCACACACGATACTTGTAAGTAGAATGAGTTCATTATTGGTTTGTCTCTGATTTCTTTAAACCTGATTTTGGCTAAATACATGTTAGCATTTTAAACATAGTTACACTTTATATTCTGATACTGAGAAGTTAAGACGTCTGGCTTCTTCTGAGAAAACTTTTTACTTATGTCTTTTTCCTGTAAGTTACGGCTCAAAAGACTGAACGTCTGAACCTTCATTTGTATCTGACGAAATTTTATCCTTTTTTCATGTGATAAATATACTCTAAGTAAGGAATAATACTGGAAGCATTTGATAGTGTTGTGAGTTATTGCTTAAAGTTCAGAGCACAACTGAGTACATGCAGTACCTGGATAAAATAGATGTGTTTCACTGTTTTATATATATTACTAGTAAGATCATCATTTCTTTCTCATACATTAGTGCTATTTTTTTAGTCAAGAGGGAGAGGGCAGCCGGCAGCAGACTGCTCAATCTGCAGACCAGACACCATGGGTGGATGAGAACATTTGTTAACTGAATTATTCATTTCAACGAGGAAACTCAGTTGCAGATTATGAAGAGTTCAAGACAACAACTTAACCCAAATAGGACCCTAATTAGAATATGTAGCTGCCCTGTGCATGCTTGTTTTTACATTTGTGGTTTTGTGTGTGTGTGTGTGTGTGTGTGTGTGTGTGTGTGTGTGTGCACGTTCATGCCAAAATGAGCCCCATCCCTCCTCTTCCTCTGCACAAGCTCAGCCAAAATTATGTTCTCAGCATTCAGTCATTGTGATGGCAAGGATGTATCTACTTATCTGGAGTAAACAAATTCAACTACGGCTGGCAGGGGCATTTGGCCTGCACTTGCTCTCCTTTCTGGCAGCATGTGCGTGTGGTGCTGCTGCCATGGGTTGCAGCAACGTGGACCTCGGATCTTGAAGTCCATGGTTGCTCCTCTAAGATGTCTGATTTAAACAGCCTGCTGCCGCAGGGTGAAAGCCACATTTCATTACACAATGCTAATTAATTTCCGCAGGAAGTCATGCGTGTTTCTAACTGATTGACTCATTGTCACACCCTAAATAGATGTCCACGACTCATGATGCTCTAAGTGCCAATTTCACGCTAGCTACAGGGGTGGAAGTTAAGCTATTAACTTGTTTGAAGTGAAATGTCAGGTGTTAAGAAAGGGAAGGCTTTAATGGGACAGCTGTTAATAAGTCTCTCATTAGTGTTGTTGCATTGTTTTACATCCTCAGGGACCTGTTTGTGATTTACGTTCTATTAATACCTTGCTTAAAGTCTTTTTGTCATCTGCATGGTGAATGTTGACAGAGTCAGTCCTGACGAAGCAGAGGGGGATGAGCGCGGTTGGCAGGTCTCAGGTCTGCTTTGGCTCGAGACAGTGAGCTTCACAGTGAAGCCAGGCGACAGTACAGGAGCAGCCTAATGCTCTTATGTTTCCCCTTCATCTCTTTCCCTCTGTCCCGCTTTACCTCGCTTAACCCATTTGTCTTTTCGCCATGCCTCCCCAGCGTCTCTCCTCTCAGGTCAATCTAGCTGAGTTCAGAGAGCCATTATTCTTGGTCAGTCATAAATCACCACTCCAATAAGCTCCCGTACACATCAGCTGGCAGAAAACGACCCCTAAGCACGAGAAATCAATCTCATCAATAAATGAAGAAATTGTGCAGTTTTGTGTGTGTGTGTACTAATTGACCCTTTTGTTGAAAGTCTGTAAATCTTTTTTGCTCTGTGAGGGTTTATTCCTGCAGTCTACTGCTTGTTAGCAGTTTGTTTCACATCAATGCTGCATCTCACTGAAAGCCCATGAGATCCTGGATTGGACAAGAGCAAGATGGTATGTGTGCACTGGGCTACATCCGCACAAAAGATGTCGTTTTTTTTTTTTTTAACTCAGCACATTTATAGTCATGTTCTAGCTAAACTGAAATTAAACAGCATCATTTTGAGCTCATTACAAAACTGTGATTTGCTCCAGAAAAGCCTAAAGCCAAATTGTCTGCAGCAAATAAAGTTAACGCCAATTAATTACCACTTCTTTTATACTTTTTCTGTGCTAACACTCTCCTTCATTTTAGAGTTGCCCTCAGTTTGGATTACCCCTCCTGACCGACAGCTAGTAGTAACAATAAGATGCCACCCGTGGCGCGTACACATCATTAGAAGCAGACATGAAACAGGAAACCACTTTTAAGGACCAATAACAAGGGTGTGGAGGGCTATTTTTGTGTTCTTCTAATTGTTGTTTAATAGGAGATCACTAATTTAAAGATCCCCTCCAGACAATACTCTACTTGGAATAATAACACAGGTCTAATATAGTCTCTCCACAAAAGAAGTCCAATTACCTCATTACTCATTAAAATACTTAAAATAACATTTCCTCCGTCTCCCTCATTGAAAAAATCCAGAATCAAAAGTTTAACTGCTGGACACAAGATGTCTCCTACTTCACTGTAAAGTCCATTATCAGTGTATGTGCAGTGGAGGCTTCAAGCTTCCACATCACACTTATGTAAGTTGCATACTGGATCACGATTAGCTTCCAAACTAGTGCTGCTCGTCGGTCCACCACTTAAACTCAGACTCATTGAAACTTTTCAATGAGCACAGAGAAACTTTCCTCCTTCAGCAGATGAATGTGAAAACAGCTCTCTGGTGTCAAACTCTTCACTAGACTCACAGGTCAGTCTGTAAACGCGTCCTTCATAGAGACTGAGGACAATCTCTCAGGTTTAAATGTTAAAACTGGATGGAAACAATTAGAGAGAATTTAGAGAGAAAAACCTGCATTGCAGAACCAATCCACAGTCTTTAGAGCAGTGTGTCATAGTGGGGAAGTGATATGCAGTTCGCTATGGAGGAGAATAGGGGAAGAGCATCATTTCTGGTAAGGCGTGTCCTTGACAAAATGTAAGGAGGCGAAGATTTGTTAGCAGACATTCTCGCCGCTGTTCAAGCAATTACCGTGCACTTATAAATCCACCAACTTCAGTAGGCGGAGATCTCTGATGCAAAAAACATGTCTGAGTAGAGGGGGACTCGTGAAGAGAAATGTTGCTTTACAACCCTCTACTGTTTATGCTTTTTTATGAGTTACTCATAAGATGTCGAACGGCGCTGTGTGACATGTATAGTGCTGAGAAATCTATGTTTTGAGATAACAGAGCCACATCATGAAGAGAAAGTTTGTATTTGGGACTCCACTACATTTTACATGAATGTGCAGTGAGAGTCCAGGATGAGACTAAAGATATGACGCAGAAAGAATATACTCACCCTTCCACACTCCTCAGTTTCAATGTTGATGTTGAGTCAAACACTCTGAGCGATATAGTATACACTGGTCTTTGTTTAGCACCTGTTTTCTCTTCTCTGTTTGCTTCTCAATGGCTGCCATGGACACTCAAAACAGAACAATGTGTGTCAATGCCATTCCCACCCTCCTGCCTGTGATACAGGACAAGGTAAAAGTGGTACTTAAGTTATGTGTATATAGTCTCAGGGGGCATCTGGAGTTGTACTAGGAAGCCACCATTGAGCGCTCTCTCTCTCTCTACATCACATTTCACACAAGCTGTTTGAGATTTAGCCTCAGTGTGCAGCACAGAACAAAAGAAATGTTCATGTCAGCTGTAGTGGATATGCGGTCAAATGCTCTGTACCCCTTACCCTGTTCATATTCTCACACGTGACTGGACATATGTTATACATACATTATAAATGAGACATGACAATTATAATTATTTATAAAGACATACATTATGTATGGTTTAAGTTGTAACTAATGGGTGTATTAATAATATATAATATCCTATGCTGATACTCTACATATCTGTAACAAGTAATTATAAGGATCCTTTTTGGGGTTGCCTAATTTAAAAATCCCTTAGGCTGCTGTATATCTGCTTCTAGCAAAATTTGTTTGGTTTTCTTAGCCAACTATTTAATTCATCTTATTAAAAAGTGAGAAACCTTCTTTATTAATGACTTAGAAACATTTATAAATGCAGACTTGATTGCTTATTGGAAAGAGAATAAGTTATAAATAAAGGGTTTCAGTTTAAAATAAGGCATCCAGTTATAAATGTTGGTAAATTGTTAGTAAAAAGTGGTTCCACAACAGGAATCCACCGACTCTGGCTTCGTAATATATTATATAAAATCCTGATACATTCGTTTTTTTTTAACTTCCCGTATGGTGGAACTGTTAATTTTAAGGCTCTTCCTGACAATTAAAATTAAAGATCTAGATTAAAAGACAAAGAGAGTTATGCTGGAGGAGGATAAAGACCAAGAGTAGTTCTTATAATTAGCTTATTACAGGTCTGTAAAGCATTAATAGATTATTTTAACCATTAATGAAGCAGTAGTTATAACTTAAACCCCAAATATACTGAATTAGATTGTGGAACCCTAATTTCTGTCTCTTTTGGAGGCTTTATAGATCTGAATCACGATCAGATCTGTATTACAGTGTATTCTGAAACCAGGCGCTATGGTTGGTTTGAATGGATGGTTATTGGCCCACGGACATCATGCTGTATGTGACCTCCAACTCTACATGGAATGAACCATTATTCATTTTCAGTGGTGTGCGACGCGTGTGATGTGTGAGAAGTGAGTGGCTGTCCGTATGGTCCTTGATGGATGATGATTATGAGGAGGAAGTGAAGGTTTTTGAGAGGGGGGGGGGGGTTGATGGGGGATGGAGACGGAGAACATTGTAGTGAGAGCAGAATGAGAGAGGTTAGTGGGAAGGGTGAGAGTGTGTTGGGATTTGTGGGGGTGGGTAGCGAGGGCCCACAGGGAGGAAGGTGGGGGATGGTGAGGAACGGGGGGGTGGAGGGGGGGGATAGTGTTGAGCCGAGTCCCCCTCTCTCAGATATTATAATACCTCTATACTGTGAGCTGGCTTGTGAGCGAGCCCTGTAAGCTTCATTTTCTGCCCTCAGTGCCACAGTATGAATGGGATGTTGTATGAGGGCTTTGTCTCTGCTCAGCGCTCGGTGCCATGGGCTGAAACAGGGCACTCCATTCATGCCCTCTCTCCATGATTTTGTCTCGTTAGACTGCGGGCGCCATGCGTGTTGAACTACCTTTTGTGTGTGCTGTATGTAAAGGCGATTGCCTGTTTGTTTCCGTAGAGTTTCCATGTGTGAGAATTGATTGCTTCGCTTGCAGGGTTTTCCTCTGTAACATATGTGTGCATCAGGCGTAGGTCAGCATCTGTATCCATGGTGGGGTTTTTTTTTTTTTTTTCTCTCAGTGTGGCAGATAGAGGACGGCAAAGGATAAGACCTCAGATCAGGGGAGGAGGGAGGGGGTGGACTATTCTCTCCGAATTCAGTCAAGATTCACTCTTTTCCTCCCCTCGGGCCAGTTGTGAATTCAACACGCACTTTGATGATAACTGCGCTACCCTCGCCTTGTCCAAAAACAGCTCCTATAACGGTGCAACCCTTATTTTAGAGCGCGCTTCGAATCCTTGACCTGGAAGCATGGTTCTTGTTTTCATTTCATACAAATGTTAGATTGCAACGTTGCAAGAGGGGGGAATGAGTGTGTTTGAAAAGCACCATCAGTGTTATCCTCTGAGTCATCTCTCATCACCATTCTGCTCTTTGTATCTATCAGTCTTTCAGACAGCAGAATGGCCCCTACAGTGTAGACTGAGGCTGAAAGCTGCAGCTGCTGCACACACTGAGCAGAGGCAAGGGACAGCACTCCCCCTGCACACACACACACACATACGGAGAGAGAGAGGGAGGTAGAGAGAGAGAGAGCTGCTCCTCCCTGTTTGTCTGATGTTTTGCTTTGCTTTAATAGCAAGACTGATGCCATTTAAATCTTTCGCTTCAATTCACTCAATGCAAATCCAGCTGCATAAGTGGGTTACCAAAGTCCCTTACTGACACAAAGGCGAGGACAGTGAATGCAGCGGGCCTATGCAGCCAGCTCAACCTCATTTATCCTAATGTCAGATTTTCTAACTGATATATTAACCAAACATGAAACATCTGTTAAGATTAAAACAAAAAAAAAGACTAGGTCCAAACCTACTGTATGGCTGGACTGGTCAATGTGTGAAATTGTGGCCAATTTGTAGATAGTCAGTGGTGTCCATAATGGGAATTCCTGGATACTAAATGTTCATCTGCAATTTTCTGTAGTGGTCCCAGTAATATGTGCTGGTAAAAGTCGCATATCATATGACATGTGTCAAAAAAAAAGGTTATAAATGCAGCTGCAAGAACAATCATATCTCGGGATGTTTGATTTGAAAGAGAACTTATTTTACTTCTAATTATACCTATTCTAATTATCTGTTAACTCCTCCTGCTCTTTCATCTGTTTCTATCTGCAGATGTCTCTTGTTTTTCACTCTGTATTGAGTGTTTTCTCAGTGTGATTGTTATTTGGGTGCTTTAACTGCCTCTATTAGCTTTTTTTCTGCCTCTTTTCGTGGTTGATGATTATGGAGGCTGCGGTGAAAATTGTAAATGAAAGTTTTCACAGCATTTTGAGTGCAAAGTCAGGAGGCTTATCTCTGCCCAGTAACCGCAGTTACAGTGAAACCAAGCACACCTGCAGAGAAGCTGCCTAACACTTAACTGATACAACACTCTACATGAGTCGCATATTTTACCTGCAAGACTCGTGTTTTAATGCTGTTGTTCATCATTTGTGATGTGAATACGTCAGAGAAATAAAAAGCTTGCGTCTTGGTATTTGTTCAGTTATAAAATTCAAATGCACCACAGAGCGTCTCTCCTTCTGGCTGCTGACAGCGCTGCCAGCCGGAGAGTAGATCACACTGGATGGTAGGGGAGGAGACACAGAGACACTGCTGTGTGTCTGTTTAAACAGGAGTATAACCAACTTCACTGCATTTAACACCAGAGCCGAGGGCGTCAGAGCTCGGAGCAGAAAACACAGTTGCTCTGCGTCATCCTGCTGTCCTCTGTTTCCATCAACTCGTGCCAATTCATTTTGAAAGAGCAACAGCCAATGAGGAAACTCTAACTCTCAGCCGGCTGACCAATGGTGAAACCTCATCATTCACTCAATCACGGACAACAGTGGTTATAGGGCTGCTCCGTGGCTGGTACAGCCAAAAAAAAAAAAAAAAATGCAGCTGTTTGAAGACAAGTTGCTGGAATTTGCATTTTTTCCACATACTGTGAAAATCTTTTAAACTCCCCATTAGCATTTCAAAATCCAACTTTCACTTCCAGAATTTCAATTAACACATTATTTGGCTGTTTCATTTCTCACAGAACCTTGATTAAAGAGGTAATCAACTTAAAAAGCATCAGTGATTTATTTTTGACTAATAATTTTTGCTCAGAAGCACAAATTTACCCAAATTTTCCTGCCCCTATTAAAAAAAAAGTGAGCTCCCTTGAAAGCTTTGGCGTAGTTTGTACCAAGGGTTCTCCTACATGCTTGGAAGGGGAGTGCGAGGGGAGGGGTATTCAGTTGGTTGCAATCTGCAACCTCACCGCTAGATGCCACTAAGTCCTACACACTGCACCTTTAAATATTTTTCTCTCTTTTATCATCACCTTTTGTGTCATGTGGAGCCATAAAAATGCCATGAAAACACTTCCCAAACACACATAGGCAAAAGTATACCAAATTAAACATCTACTCTTCAATTCACATTCCCCATTTCTCAGCATAAACAAATACTTGACAATAATTTTGGAACCAGCTGTGGTATTTATACATATTTGGAATGTTATTTAAAGAAACCTCCCTTTCCTTCATCTGTCTTCCCTCTGCCCGGCTTTTCAGCTCGTCTGGTATTTAAGATACGCTGCGGTAAATGAAGTCATCCCTAATCCCGTATGTTCTGTATGGCCCCTCTGATGTGTAGACTCATCAAGGTGAAACTGCTGTATGATTTGTTGGATATTATTAGCATGCTAATAGGGTCTTGGAAGACACGGAATGAGAGGGAGCGGCACACACTGTGCATCCAGGTGTGATAATATTCAGCAGCAGTCGCCTCAGGAACGGATCTGTCAGACACTGTAATGAAAGACTGGCCACTTCCCTGGAGAATGTGAATAATATGAATAAGAATAACACACATGTACAGTCTGGGAACACACACATTCAGAGGTTTACATAAACACACACTCACACACACACACACATATTCCCTCTGCCCTCCAAACCTGTCACCAGAGGCAAAGGTGCTCTGCTCATGTACCACATGTAGACACACACACACACACATACACACACAGTAGACATGTAAACACGTCGAATACGCACCATCCCTGCCTGAAGACACAACAAGAAACATCTAATTCTGAGTCACTCTAAGCCTGACTCACACACACACATACCCAACATTAAAATACACACACACACACAACCATAGAGCTGCTTTTCCCCCCAGCAGCACATTGCTTTACCAATGCCCTTAAACCTGGTTACTGGGACAGAAAAGAGTGTTTTTTAATCTCTAATTCATTATATATTGTATACTCTTGCTAAGTGAATGCATCATACACGCATAGAACCTTAGACTCCTCCCATTTCAACCCCCCCTCCCTCCCTCCCTCCCTCCTTCAACTCCTTTCTCCTTCCTCCTCTTCCTCCATCACTCTCTAATGAGTCTCTGAGTTTGCAGGTGAGCTGGAGCCTGCGGAGACGATAGCTGTGTGCTTCCACGTGTGAGTGTGTGTGCATGCATGATTATGTATGATAACGTATGCACACGGAAATGCCCGAGCATCCGTTCACCTCAGGTTAACTCGCTGCTTCATGCTAATTAGAGATGGGAATCTAAAGGCTGATGAGTTCAAGACTTTTTTTTATGACAAAGCATTAGATGTGCAGTGCTGCTGCTGTACGTGTGATGGGTCTTTAAACAACGTGAGTCCACAGCTTTACAGAACATATGTAGTGATCTGTTTTTTTTTTATTGCAGGAAGTTATATGGGGTTCAAAAGAAAAGGTTAGGCAAATAAATTAAATGCACAGACTAATGATGACTGAGGAGAAAGCAGTTTATTGCAAATTATTATCCATTGTGAGTGTACAAACGCAAACAGAGTATTCCAGAAATGTAGTGTCATTAAGGGCCCAAATTAAAATTTAATAACGCTACTTAACAACAAACATATCTTGCAGCACATTTGTTGGGGTAGCTTCATTAAGCTCCAATTCTAAATGATACTCAATATGCATTGCATGCCACAAACAGTTATAAAACTTCTGATTTCCTAAAATTGATTTGCAAGATTTTCTTCAATATATCATCTGATTGCTCAGTTATTGCCCTGCAGATGTGATACATGTGAACTGAGAGATAAATATGAGCAAGGGTAGTATTCTATATATTGAAACACAACTATGATTGTATATAATGTGTATCATCTACAGAGGGGGTACCAAGAGTTTAAAAAGGGACCTCTTTATCTGCAGCTGTGTGCACTGTGCTTTAACCAAATGAGTCTGACAGTTGCTAAAAGATTATTGTAAAATGGTGGGAATGTTACAGGACTCTTATGGTGTTACTTTGTAGAGCTGTTGGGTAACAAATCATCCCCTTAAAGATGGAATTATATGAACTGAAAGTGTAGAAGAGAGATCAAACGAAATGTGCAACAACAAGATTAGGATCCATAGAAAACAGCCTGTGTATTATTGCTCTTATAAGGTTTAAAACTCCACGCTTGCACACCGTAAAGGCCTTTCTAAAGGGATGTAAGCCTCTCTATTGTTCTCTTGAACATACAGCAGAGCTTGGTCACACCAGCTGAACTGTATGTACATAAACACAGGGGGCACCCAGAGTTGAACTGGGGACCTGTTGATCTGCAGTCAAACGCTCTACCACTGAGCTATACCCCCTGCATATATACAGGGAAATGCATTTGTTTAAATGCATTTTTAGCTCTGTTTAATGCTGATATCTACTCACAAACCCTCCTGTATGGAAGCCCATAAGAGACTATATTAAAATGATAATGTAAACTTGAAAACAAAAATGTAATTCCACAATAGCATTATGATATATGTACATATTACACATATGTATGTGTTATTTGAGTACAAATTAAAATTAAAATGCAATAATCCAATTTGCATTTTCATTTTCACATACCTGTATGAGAGTTCTATGACCATATTAAAATGAAAATGGAAAAGCTGTTTGACATTTAATTTTCAAAGTCGTATCCTGATGTACAGTTGACAATATTCAAATGTTAATAATGCAATATAAACAATGTAACATGATTTTCCATTTATGCAAGCAATATTTAAGTTACAATTACAATGAAAATGCAATTTTCTAACAATTTGAAAATGAAAATGAAAACAGCCTTTAACCTGCAGAAAATTATAACGCTATTTGGGAATTACATTTTCATTTTTATGTTTACATTATCAGTTTACTATAGTCTCCTATAGGCTTCCATAGGCCTGAGTCCACGCTCGTGTTCACCCATGAGCATGTGAGTGTCTTAGCCGCATGTCAGTATATGATAATTAACATGTGTTTGTGGAGATGCTGTAGTCTCCGTTCAGCCTGCATTAATTAATTTGCCTCCATGCTAATTACGGACAAGAATCAGCAAGGGTTTAATGTTCCCAAGGACTTTTCTTGCAGTTAAGGGTTAAAATAAATGTAAACAGTGGTGACGGAGATACATGAACCGTATAATAACTGTGGACAATCAATCAAATGCAGTTCAAGGGAGATTAGTCAAGAAATATAACATCAAAGCAGTGAAAATGTAAAATTGTCTTTAAGCCAAGATCTACACATGCATGTGTCCATTCATATGCTACACTCTCTATATTATGGATCATGGCCTGAGCAAAACAGAACAAAAGCAATTCCATAGATGGGTTTTTTTTTTGTTAAGGTGGGGGTATAGCTCAGTGGTAGAGCATTTGACTGCAGATCAAGAGGTCCCCAGTTCAACTCTGGGTGCCCCCTATAGTAATATTTACGTCCACTAGACCTCGTACATATACTGTTTTTTGTATTTGTATAGTTTTGGCTACAGTCTACACTGATTCTGCTTAGGTTTCCATTCTAAACCTTTATGGAAAGGCTAGGCTTGTATAAAACTAGCAGGAATCTGAGTCCTGACAGTGAGATTGAAAACCACCGGCGTTAAACACAGAACATTTTGCAACACCTCAGCCACAAGTGTCAAACGGTGCACTACAGTGTGTTCTGAAAGTCTACAGGTTTCCGCTTCCAGCCAGACACCACACATCAGACTGCAGGTAATTGCACCAATAAATTCCTCCTCTCTGGCTGAAGCACTAATACGTGGCTGTGGTTACATGGATCAATTCCCATAAACACTGTAAAATTATTTCCATGAGTGCTAAATAAAGTGATCGGAAACCTGCTGTTAAACCTGCGGTGAGCACTTAGTAATGCTGCTGATTCATCAGAGTGTTTTTGTTTGTGCAGTTTTAGACTCCTGCAGTTAAACAGAAGAAGGCGAGTTGCTAATGAAGGGTAAAAGTAAAAGGAGAATAAAAGTTGAAATTATTTTTTTTTTTTACCAGGTGAGAATTACATAGTGCTTCCATCCCATTGTTAAGTTTAGTAAAAAATGTATTTGCACCAAGGGTTGAACTGGGACCCCTTGATCTGCAGTCAGTTGCTCTACCACTGTTCTGTCATGCATCAATGTTTGTTTTTGTCTTATATACTAGTAAAACTCCACCTTGAACAACATATAAAAACTGTACTTCCCTCCATTTCTCCATCGGGTATTTAATAATTTGTGTTCATGTGTTTGTGTGTATATCTTCCAGTAGGATAGTATGTATATTGTCTGACAAATGACTTACAGTGGATGCTGTTGACCTTAAATAAACTAATTTCCTTTATGCTTATTATAACAAAACGCTACATATGATTAAGGACATTCAGCTAAGCATGAAATGATGATTCGGCCAACTATACAGTGGATCCACTGAAGATAATGAAAGGTTACAACCATTTAACTTCCTGAAATTATTGATACTCTAGTAATTTGAATTGTATTAATATGATGAATATAATATGTCAGTTAATATAATTATTACAATTAATTAATGATTTATAAAGTAAATTACTCTCTATTACTGTATATCTTATGATCAGAGTTGAGTTGCTGACAAACAGCATGGATTGATTGTGTATTTACAAATAAACAATGTTACATGAAAATGTTTAAGAGTGCATGAATATGAAATAACTATATATACTGTAAGAAAACCCAGAGTTGAACTGGGAACCCCTTGATCTGTAGTCAAATGCTGAGCTATACCACCTAGAATCAGGTATATCTATACTGCACAATGGATATTAAAGCATTAATAAACAAATACATGTATTATAGAGAACAAACGCTTGGTGACATTTAATGAATACTACACCTAGTGATTTGGATTTAGTGATACTCACCACTGGCTTTAAGTAACAGAAGTTTTAAGCTTTCACAATTTATCCTGAGCTTCCTCTTAGACCAAAAATCTACAGATTTAGTGAAATGTCAGAAGGCTCCATCACAGTTGTTGTTGTTGTCAATATAACACTGCAGTTTGGTGTCTTTTTGCCATTTTAGTGTTTATGCCACAGAGTTTACAGAAGCAGCTCACTCCTCCAGACTGTGACTCTGTGTATAAAATATGCAGACACGGTCAAGGGGTTCAGTTACTGTGTGACTAAACAGTGCTGGTAAAGGACCCATTTTTTACTCCTACAATTCATTACAGAAATACCACAGATTTTTTTCTCCAAAGATATATGTATTTCTTGCTACAAAGTTAACTTTCAATCCTGAAAAACTTTACCATCAGGAAGTAAATGCAACTTTATGGTGGTGAAATTCATTAGTTGAGAGGACAACCTGAACGCACCGTATTGTCATACTCTTTCCTGGGAAGTTAAACTTTTCCCTGAAGTCCTTATTTTATGATGACACTGCTGTCTCAGGCTTAACTCACATTAATAGCAACCCGTCAGTCTACAAACTGAAATAGAAAGAGATTTCTGTGATGGCTTGAGTGGACAACTAACAAATCTGTCACTCAAGGCTCTTCTTAAAAGTGCTTTAATGTTTATATGGACGTTACGCTGTCAAATGAACCAAATTAGCTTGGTTTATGAAGACAGGCTGAAGGATTATGGGAGTTAAGCAACCCCAGTCACCCCAATCCATATAGGCAGTCTGTTTTATGACATACTGATATATACTTTTTTTTTGAAGGCCTCATATATGTGCTCAGAATATTAAATCTTCCAGTCATGCAGCAGATTTACAAGACAATTTTGATCAACTGGTGCAATCTTTTATGCCAGTTTACTGTTTCCCTAATGCTGTGGTGCAACATGTAACATAATATTACATGATCCTCAGACTGCATGTAATCACTATATACAGTATGTATGTATTTATGTGTTACCCTTAAGACATTATTTCCCCATTGGTAGAATGCAAAAATCTGCAGATATAATGCTCAGACTGAATCCTACTAAGTATCACTCTTCTTTATTTATTTTTTTTAAAACTATAATCCAGCTTCCTTTCAGTAAGCACCAGACTACACAACCTAACCAGCATCATAGGGTTTTGACTTTGTCAGATCTTTATCTGATTGAGATCCAATCAGCCTTAGATGTGTTTAATGAAATAGAATTTATATTAAAATTCCAGACAGATTCAACCAACTAGTGCTGCATCGTTAACTCTGTTCCCTGTCAGACATATTATATTGTCTCTGTAGGAAGTCAGCAGCCACAATTTACAGACAGCTAATATTTTAATGCTCCATTGAGGACAAATGAGATGATGATTGAAAGTTGGCAGAGGTCAGAAATGTCTGTTAAGAGTTAGTGGAGGCTACTATGACAGCAGGAAGAGGTACAGCACAGGAGCTGTCTCAACAGCTACTCATAAATCTAAGCAGTGAAACTGTGGTAAATAAGCAATAGTACACTCAAGGTTATGCTGTGCTGTAGTTGAACTGTAGACCAGAACAAATGTTGTTTAGTACTCGCTCTCACTTTGATGATGGTAACTTTAATATCAGCAGACGAGAGCTGGTTTGCTAAGCGGAGGAGTAGCATCCACTGAAAATCTGCTGCATGAACAGTGTGATGAGTTGAAGCAAGAAATTGGATTTGTATTGAAGTCAAAGTGCTAATATTTCATATATTGTAGATGTTGACATGTATGTACACTATAAGGTCTTTTGGGGAACTCTTGATCTGTAGTTTAAGCTATATCACCTTGTGTCTGAAACAAGCTGTGACACAACCAGGGAGTTGTTTTGTTTTATGTCAGTGGAAAATGAAAGTAATAAATCATCTCTACCCGCTTTGTTGGCTGAGTCTGCAAAGATGAGCTCAACTGTGGCATAAACAAAGACTTTCTTTGTGTTTTACAGTATGTGTATTTAAAGTTTGAACATAGGGGGCATACCGAGAACTGAACAGGGGACTTCCTGATGTGCAGTGAAAGACTCACAACCCCTGCAATATAGAAAAAGGCTTTTAGTATGAGTGCAGTACTACTTACATCACTGTATGGTAATAAATGTATGTTCACAAGGCCAACTTAACTTTACCTCAGTTTTCTTTTTTTCCATGATAGTTTGGATAAATAATTATCATCATCATAGTCAATATAATTATCAACACCATCCTCACATTGAGCACGGTTGTCTATAAATGTCAGTATAACTGAGGAAAAAGCTCCATAAAACTACACACATCAAAGGAGATGAGGATTGTCATGGTTATTACTGTACGAAGATGACATATCCCCACTCCAAAAAAACCATCTCTCTACATATCAACATCACATTTATTAAAATAAATCAAAAATTGTGAGAGCTGTACGTCCGAGAAGAAAAAAACAGAAGCTGTAGACTTTGAGCGACATGATATGAATTTAAAGAGGATTTATGCCCTCTGATTTCTCAGCGTATGATCTGTGAAATTTGGCGATAGCAATTGGCTCGCTCAGAAGAAAAAAGATAAGAAAAGAGGCTGAGATAGCGTGCAGTCCTAATTTGTGCAACCACCACTGGTGAGTGGATTTGGACAATATCAAACGAACATCTTTTATTGTTCATAGCGCTGCATGATTATGACTTTATGAGAGGACATGAGGAGGGGAAACAGAGTGATGGAGTGAGGAGGGCATGAGGAGGCTCAAAGTGATGGAGAGGATTATGACCAAGTGCTCATATTTCTGCAAGCAGAAACTACTGTATGTGTGGTTGACATAAAGTATTTAACTCAAGAATGCCCAGGGTTTTTTTGCTGAATATTTGGATATTTTCCAACCTCTATCCAACAGTGTCCTTTCATGACTTTTCTATTAACTTTCTGTGTGGACTTGTGTTGTTAGTTTTTTTTAGTTTGCAGCTTGTTTGTCCTTGTTTGTCTCTTACAGCCCAAATTCACTGGCATTCATAGCATGTATGTTGATCATCAGTTAGTGGTAATACTTTGACACATTAGACTCCTAGTTAAGATGACTAGTAGGCTTTATTTCAAGCCAGTTCATGATCAATACTGTAAGTATAGCTTGACTGTTACTGGATTTTTGAGGTCAATACGGAAAATTGAGTTTTAAAAAATCTATTATCAGTATATATAGTATTTTTTAAGGGATCAAAAATAACAGTGACAATGCTGATGAAGCATGCAGTACAGCTCAGGCTGATGGGAATGTCATTAGTTTTGCAGGTACTCGGTCATAAACTAAACTATGGAACAAAGTAAAACTGACTGGATTTTGGTACAAATTGAAAAGTCAGTAGATTAAGAAAAGTGATTTCAATTCATCCTGAGAGAGATATCATTGTCTAGCAGATATTATGGCAATACATCCCATAGTTGTCAAGATATTTCACTAAAAACTGCAGGAGGAAAAGTCAGGGGATCACCGAAGTAATTAGGATACATCGTCTGGGAACCATGAATGTCTATAAAAGAATTCATGGCAATTCATCCAACAGTAAACAAGAGATCCACTGATATTTAGCACATGTAAGAGTACATTTTGTTTGAAAGGAGTACAGTGGTTGAGATATTTCAGTGTGGACTGTTGGACTATCAACAGACTGACATTGTCATTTGTTAAGTGCTCTCTGGTGGGCAAACTTCTAAACTACTGCAAACACAGAGATATACTTGTGATAAACTTATATCAGCCTACATATTTAACTGCAAATGTTTCTGCAATTAAAACCATATTTTCACCCCATTGATTCTTGTTGTAAATGGTTGCAAAACATAAAAATTTTAGGAGGCTTTACCTCTGTTTATGCTGGTAGAACAGTTTTTGTGCTTCAAAGTTAAACACAATGTAAAATACAGAATAGAGGCCATCAGAGGCTAGAATAATCTTTTCAGTGATGTTCTTATTTCAAAATGTTATGTGTAGCACCTTTAAATTCACAATCTAAGATGTGTGGTAACGGTGTTCAAAAACACAAAGGCCAGATTTATAATTGCTACTCTTACCCCTTCCTGAAAGCCTCGTCCTGTCCTGCTCCTCACCGGTGGCCAGAGGTCTCAAAAAATCAATGAGGTGAATATCATTTACCTCCAAAAACATGTACTTCCCCTCCAAAACTGACAGACAAGTCTGACAGCCTCAGAATTTCCCCTCCCTTTGCCCCTCCAAGGGGGTATTAAAATCCCACCACCTCCTCCTCCCTCATCCCCATCATCATCACACATGCAAACAGACATACACCCATCCCCACCCCCAACCATGACCCAGTTTGGAGGGGATGAGGGGGTAAGTGAGGACCATTGTGAGTACCACAGGGAGAGAGGCAAGATGCTCTGCCTCCCTCATTCCTCTCCCTTTCAGGAAGAGCTCACACTTGGTTAAGCACACACACTGTGGCTCTCCATGAGAGAACGGCTACGGAGCCGCGTGTTTTTTGTTTTGAGTTTTTTTGTTGTCGGGATGCCGTCGTTGATTTAAGGTCAGGGCTGTTTGGTGTCAGCCGAGGTTAAGGAGTATGTAAAGGAGGCTGAGTGTGACGGGGAGACAGATAAAGGGATGAGGGGCCTCAGGTTGAGAGACAAAGGACACAGTACCTGGCATCTGACAGAGAAGGAGTAGAGTGAGTATGCTGCTTCATCACTTTACTTTGCTACTTGTGTTTCGTCTGTATGTGTTTGTTGTCTTGTATTTATTCACTTGACAGTGACTTTGAGTGATAACAAAGTAATTAATCTTTCATCTGTAACTAATAAGGAAGCCAAACCTCAGACCTTTTGATCAAAGGACAGATATTTACAAGATCTGGTGACAATGTCTTCCTGAACTTGTTCAAACTCTTTTGGAGAACTTATATTGCTAATGCTTAAAAAAAAAAGTGTGTATTTATCTTTCGGATGAAGCTGAATAAAAGACACAGATGCACACAGAGAGGCTGCTGCTGCCTCAGAGATTATTTCCTGTAACATATGGGGCTGGTTTACCGTTGCGTTTCTCCCCCTCGGACACTGTTAATGAGGGAATTTTCATTTTCCCACAAATACACAGGGAGAAATGCTCCTTCAGAACACGTCTCCCCCCCCTGAAAAATACAGCAGAATAGCTCATTCATCTATCTCACCAAAGACTTCCTCGTCTCAAGATCCTCTCACAGGCTGGGGTTCACATATGGCCACACAACAAAATTTATCCCACACTAGTGAGGTTTTCTTGTTCCTTTATGTCTTCCGCTACACGTTTTATGAGAAAGAGGCCCAAATTGGGGTGCACTGTTTACTCAACCCTTTGGAATTTAAAGTTTATTTGTGTTTCATGGCTGCATGCATTGAGCACTCTGCAAGTCAGTTTCATTTCTGTGTTTGTGTGTGTCTGTGTAAATACATGCACCAGCACCATACAATCTAGTAGAGATTAGTCTATGAAATTGATGTGATTACCAGCGCTGATAACCTTCTGTGGGTAAACTCAACTCAGTGGAAAGTCACTCTTGGCATGCATGCTTTTAATCACTTCAGGGACTCTTTTGAAGAAAGTTGCCACTCAGAAAAAAGCAGACAACCAGAAAATGTTGATAAGATTTCCATTTTTAGCTATGCTGGATTTTTTTTTTTCCTTTGGTGATATGAATATCTCTGAGTGCCTAACAAAGAAGCTTATCCCGTCGCTTTAGAGTAGAAGGGAAACCACAATATAAGAAACCCCCTGTGCTTTTTAAGCCGAACATTTGCCAGCAGTCGGTCTTCAACAGTGCTGTTATAGTGGTTATCTGGTGACCTTTTTATGACTTACATGTTGGTTTTATGTGGGGTCTCTCACCATCAAAACAGCCACTATTTAACCCACAATGGATGACAATCCAGGGAGTTATCATGGACAGATGTCTGGCCAACTACTGTGTGAGCAGATTAGTTTGATCTGTGCAACCTGTGCAGGACAAGGTGGAGGCTCAGAAGGGCATCAGTGAAGCCTGGGGATACTGCTGGCAGACCAGAGGGAGAGTCGACCGTGGCAATGACCCTCAAACAAGGACAGACAGAAGAACATCAGCTCTAACGAAACACGCACAGAGATCTCAGTCATTCCTCTTATAGCTCTCTGATTCACTTATTATGTTTGTTGTTTCTGGTGGGAAATTAACTTTATTGAGATAAAGCTCTTCCATGTATCTTCTGTTGGCTTGGGGTTATCCTGATGTGAAAATATATTAATTCATTATAATTATTAATAATTCTTTTGATGGCAATAGTTTAAAAGAGGCTCATAGACTATTGGCAGCATATGGCTCTTACACAATAGACGTCATTGTCTCTGAATTTTCATCTCATGCCAATTAATTATTAGCTACATTGTTCATTTTTTTTGGAATAAAGGTACTTCTTTTATTAAGTGCTTAAGCTACAAAGCCAGCATATTAAATCTCTGCTCACACTGCAGCACTTTGTTGTCAGCAGCAAGGACAGCTTCAAACTCCGCCACCGCCAATTTGGGATTGTCTTGGATTGGCCTGGATCCCCACTGATTTTTTTTGTAAAATATAGAGATGACTCTCTCACACAGATTGAACCGTGTTTCTGAAGCAAGCAGCATAATTAGCCTTTCTCTCCAGAATATCTGTCCTCTTTTTCTCACCACCTCTCCTCTCCGACTTTGCAGTAAAAAACTGTTGAATAGTTTTTAGTTTTAGCAATTTATCAAAACCTTTTTCTACGTGAACACAGCAGATTTGAGTTACAAAGTGTAAAGTTTACATCGTGACAGCAGGTAAACAGCCTGTCACTGAATTTCTGTTTTTATTCTCTGTTCTCTGTTATTTTATTTCAAATATGCACATATAGATTTATAATTTTTCTTTAATTAAATCTGACGTGCCAGTCCAAAGCCCCCCCCAAAAGAACAACAAATGATTTAAAATGAGTGATTGGCATCTTTTTTTTTTGCACATTTGACAAAAATGATCCTACAGCTAATCCTGGTGATACGATTGCAGAGCAAGAATACATTTATTTTGGCTTTCCAGTGCCATGCTTAATTATATATATTTTATATATATTAAAAAGTGTAGCAGCAGGGAAGCAAAATGGTAAATAAATACAGTAATAGGTGGCTATTTGGCATTACCACTACAGAAAAATATGAAAAAAACAAACCATAACCTTCATCCCTGTTACCATAACAAAAAAAAACTGAAAGTGGAGTACACAGCACACAGCAAAAAAACAACCTGCAGCACTGAAATTGCTGCACAAATAAACATGAACATACACTGAATTAATAATTTTTTAAAAAATGAATCTACAGGAAAATTTTATGATAGCATGTATAATTGTATAAGAATGTGGGAATCTATTACTTACTTACTTTGGATATTTCCTGATCTTTACTATTGAAGGCTGAAGGGCATAATATAAGGGGGAGGCTTAGTGCCGTTATGATGAGGAGAAACAATCTTTTTTCTAGTAAGAGACTCTAGAGAAAGATAAATCTAACCAGTCATTAAAAATTGCAGACAAACCACAGAAAGTATCACATAAATCACATAAAAGTGTAAAGTAAAAATGAGGAGTGTTTCAAAGGCAGAACTCCAGCAGCAGATCAGCAGGATCAGGGGCCAATTCAATTTTGGCTGAAAAAAATGCTGACGGTTTCTTGTATTAGATCTGCCTCGAGATCTTTATCACTTTGAAAACAGTCAAATAAATCTAATGGATTATTAGCATTGGGATAAAGGAGAGCACGTTTACCCCAGACCTGTACTGACATGCATGCGGCTGCTGTATCTGTCCACGTGTGTGCTTGTCTATGAATGAGTACTGCGTGAGAAAAGGACAAAGAGAGACAAATAATATTCATGAAGATGAAATTGATCCAATAACTGAACACTATCTGCATCAGCTTTAAACATATTAACGACACAATAAATTTAGAAAATCAAATTATGTACAATAATAGTTTCATAGAGCAGTTAAATATGTTTCTTTTGTCTGTACATGTTAATACGCTTCACTTGATTAAAGTTCAACCACAGGCTAATAAATCCATTACCCTCACATACACTCATTAGAGCTTTTTCTACCATTTACAGTACGTTCATTAGCCAGACTGCCCTTGGCCTGCGTCTATTAATATGTATGTGGCTTTGTGTGTGTTTATACATGTATCTACATATATCAAAGCCTAGCAGGGATATGCAATATGTAGACAAACAGAGAAGGAGCAAGAGTTTTTTATAAATTCTGAACTCCCCCTTATTAAGAAGGTGGTTTACTAAAAAAAATATGAATTAGTTTATTAACAGTCCAGCAAAGAGAGACCAAGAAAAAGCTTTTTCCCTCAGGCCATCATGGAGGTGACCTCTGACCTTGTTATCATCCATGACCTTGTCTAGCATTGTCCTCCGTGAATCCTTCGCATTGCCCTGCACATTTGCATTTTATTGTACGGCTTGCCTTAAAACTGATACAGTAGGTACATTTTACATTTTTATATGATGAAATTGCTCAGTTTACCAATACAACAGGCCATTATACACTAGAGTATTTTCATATGTATATTTCATATAGTTTGAATTTTACTTTATTATTATTCTTTATTGCACACTAGTGTTTTAGCACAGCCTTAAGGGTATGCTACACTGCATTTCATTACACTTATTTAATGAGCATGTGACAAATAAAACCTTTGAATCTTTAATATTTCTTAACCTCAAAAAACTTTAACAAACTACAAGACACCATTAAACATCTAAAACGAGATGACGAGATATCTTCTGGTTACACATACACAAAACATTGGTTATATATACACCTACACGTGTTTATGTGCAAAATTTCAAATATATTGTGCTCCACATAGCATACATGCCACAAGCTTAAAGTTTATCCTGATATCTTTATCTCCCAAGTTAGTATTTGTTGACAGAAACCATTCCCTGGCACACCTGTTACATACCTTCACCTGTTGCTGCAAAGAACTCCCCTATATGATGCATACAGTTACAACGCATCTCCCTGTTGCGCAATAACAACTCTCATCCACCTGCAGTTGTGCCCTGCACAGGTCGGGGTTTGTCCCATGATTGGCTCATTCCCCTGGTGTCCCTCCCAAGCCCGGGGCCCTCCAGCTTGAGCGCCGTGTCCACATGATGAGTCACTATAGTGAATAAGGAGCGCCTCAGCTAACCCCAGTGCTGTGGTCCTCATAGTCATGCTGCTTTTGCATACAGGAACATTATGGCTTTACATGGAATACTTCTTGAGACGGATGCACGTATGTGTGTGTGTGTGTGTGCCAGTCTGTGAGTCTGGATGTGAATCTCTGTGGATCCTGAGGGATGGGAGCCGGTGATTGAGGGGATCCCTCCAGTGATGGCAATTGTAATTTTATCTGTCTGTTTGAGTCTGCATGAGAAGTCGTGATGTGGAGAGTTCGCCCCTCAGGTCCTGACCTTTTTGACCTATGACCTTGTGCTATTCTGGTAGGGCTTTAGGCTATGTCATGGATTCAAAAGTATCAGAGAGACCCGCAATTACACAGTCATGACCTTTTGGACTTGTGGCTATTGAGCCACTGATCCTGAATGTGACTTCCTTTCAAAGCTCAATAGTAGTCTCCTATTATGTCAAATAACAGAGGAATTACACTGGATTTGTTTCCTTTTCTCACTTTGGAACCAAAATCCTGTGTGTTTCTTGATGTTTTCACGTGTGACATGATTTCCACCAATTTGCTGTTCATTGTTTATCTCAGAGTAACAGACAGAAAGCCTGCCTGCTGTGGCTGTGTGGTGCTATTCAGGAGGCTGACTCATCCTGGTAACTTAATGCACAGAGTCAGCTTCTTACCCCTAACTGCCCCACTAGCTCACACAGACATAAATTGGATGAGAAAGCAAAATGCCAGGTTATATGTAGTTAAGGTAGCAGGAGTATAAAGTCCAGGCAGCTGCATGCCTGGGCTGGAGCGTCTCTCCTGGTCAGGAGGGTGTACGACAGTTCCTGGTAAACAAACTACCAAACAACTTTATAGAGGAAGAACAAGGTTTTATTTACATATCTCTGTATCTTGTGAATTTGCAAGGACTGTTTCTGGACTGTGAACACCCAAAATATGACTCTTTTGAAAACTATTTGACTCAAAGATTAAACAAAATTCTTGTTGCACAGTGAAACATTGTACAAACCCAGAGAACTTTATTTGAAATTCTTGTGGAGACCCCAAATATATCAAACATGTCAGACAAAACTTTTTCCATGTAACGGTGCAGGCTTAAGAAAAGACGGAGACTTTTAATAAATGTCTTAATTTGAATGCAGTAGAGTAGAGAGAGTGCAGATCCACTGGTGATCCATCTTCAACATTATAAATATTCAGAAAGTCAAGTAAGTTCTCCAAAAAGAAAGCATAGATCATAGAAAATACAACATAGAAAAGGCATGTATAGTATGTAGGAGAGGTAGAAAAACTCAAAACAGAAATTAAAGCAGTTTAACCTTTCCATTGGACTGTTTGTCTGTGAATGAATCTCGATATTATTAGTGAAAGGACAGGAGGAGTAAGAGTTATGTAAAGAAATACAATGATGCAATGCGGGAAAAGTCAGACAGACACTGATATGACTCTGTGTGTTTGTGGCAGCTTCTTACTCCACTCCGGCCATGTGCTGTGTATTCATACATGTCGGTCACAGCCGCTCACAGTTTGCATTCTCAACACAAGGACTCAACCGCATAGTCTGATCGCAGGATTGGACACAGTTCAGGCCTCTTACTGTATGTCGGTAATACGCGTACTGGAGTGTGCATGTACTGTACATACAGAGGATTCCTGACATCTACCTCCTGTGTCCCAGCTCCCAGTCCTTATATGGTCAGAATGATCAATACCCGACACATGTTTCATCGCAAGCCTTCTTCATAACATTTCCACCCTCTCTGCTCCAACTGGAGACACAAAACAGAGGGCTGGGAACTCCTACTCGTCTCCTTCAGTTAAATTTTCCCTCTCGCTGCAGCTCCAGCTCTAGCTTCGACTAAGCTCTCGACCTGCTTGGTAAGGATATCGTCCCTGGAAGCCCTTTAAACCGAACCTAAGCTAGTATTCATGGTTGGATTTTCCTCTCAGTCTAGCTGACAATAAGCCATGCACTATTGCGGCTTCATAAGGGGGAGAGATCTGTGGAGGTGTCATATTCATCCCCCAAAGCCGCCCTGAGGGACAGCAGTGTTTGGGTTCAGCTCCACTGCCTGAGCTAATGTGGGTCTGCTGTCTAACTCCCCGCTCCAACGGTTTGTGCCCGGCCACCTGCTGATTCTGCTGGTTTGGATGGACTGCCTGGAGCCCAGACCTAACCTACATAGGCAACATGTCCCTCTTCCTAAAATGTGCTCAAATGCACACACACATGCATACGAGCACACACAGACACAGCACAGCACAATGCCATTTACCTCCCAACCAGAACAAACCAGTGAAGTTAATACAATCCCGAAACTGCACCTCACACAGAAGAAGGCTCACTAAGAGGATTTATTTCTTCAAAAAGAGATAGGCTGTTAAATAATATGTGTGTGTATTTGGTGATAGCAAATTCCCTATTTGGATTATTTCGTTGCCTTCTCAGTGCTGCTTGATGGTATTTTTTAATACCGATATCCTCTTTCCACCCTGTTTGGTCTTCTAATTCCATAAAAAACCAGAACTTGACAGCACCCTCCCCATGGCACTGAGCTCTGAACTCTATGTGTGTGTATTTATACTGCAAGAAGCAACAGATCAAATGAAGGAGATATTGATTGCCTGAGCTCAGAGAGGAACACTCAGTTTAATTAAGTCAATTATTATGTCACCCCTTTTCACAATTTGCAGCTGAAATTGCAGAAAAATTCTGAGAAATCCTACTAGTTGCTTTGATCAAATTTTGAAATGTTTTATAGATTTTAGTAGAAGCATTTATTGTGAACTCATACTGTCTTCTTATCTCCCTTTGTCTTCTCCTTTCTTCCCTCTATTCTTTCTCCAGAGTCTGTGAGCAGGTGAGAGAGGGACACTGTCTGCCCCACTGTCCAGCGACACCATGAGCTGGAGCTTCCTCACGCGGCTGCTGGAGGAGATCCACAACCACTCCACCTTCGTGGGGAAGCTGTGGCTCACCGTGCTCATCGTCTTCCGCATCGTTCTCACTGCCGTTGGGGGAGAATCCATCTACTACGATGAACAGAGCAAGTTTGTCTGTAATTCGGGCCAGCCAGGTTGCGAGAATGTCTGCTACGACGCCTTCGCCCCTCTATCTCACGTCCGCTTCTGGGTCTTCCAGATCATCTTGGTGGCAATGCCTTCTCTCATGTACATGGGGTATGCTGTCAACAAGATTGCACGATTAGATGAAGCCAAAGGGGGAGCTGGTTCTGCTGCTGTTAGAACAGGAGGAGGGGGCTACACACACAGGAAGCCCAGGAAAATCTGCTTTGGAGCGCGCCAGCACCGGGGCATCGAGGAGACTGAGGAGGACCAGGAGGATGATCCCATGATCTATGAGGTGCCAGAGATTGAACCTCCAAAAAGGCCACGAGATCCACTGCAACCCGCACCCAGACCCAAAGTCCGCCATGACGGCCGCAAGCGTATCCAAGATGAGGGGCTGATGCGGGTCTACGTCTTGCAGCTGGTGACTCGCACAGTGCTGGAAGCAGGGTTCCTTGCAGGCCAGTATCTGCTGTATGGGTTTCGTGTGATGCCAGTGTTTGTGTGCTCGGGTAAACCTTGTCCCCACAGTGTTGACTGCTTTGTGTCAAGGCCTACAGAGAAGACCATCTTCCTGCGCATCATGTATGGTGTCACCGTCCTCTGCCTCATGCTCAATATTTGGGAGATGCTCCATTTGGGGATTGGTACCATCTGTGACATTCTTCGCCGTCGGCGCTGCCCACCTCAAGAGGACGAGTACCAGTTGGGCTTGCTGGGCACCACCGGGGGTGTGGAGGGCTCAGTAGGGGGACCAGGGCCGGAAGCAGGTTCTGAGGGAGGAGTGGGTGGAGATGGGGCTGCCGATTATGTTGGCTACCCTTTCTCATGGAACACCCCATCCGCTCCACCAGGCTACAACATTGTGGTAAAGCCAGAGCAGATGCCCTACACAGACCTTAGCAACGCAAAGATGGCATGCAAGCAGAACCGGGCAAACATTGCCCAAGAGGAGCAGCAGCAGTTTGGTAGCAATGAGGATAATTTTCCTACTGGAGGGGAGGCCCGTGTGGCTCTGAACAAAGACATGATTCAGCAAGCTCATGAGCAACTGGAGGCCGCCATTCAGGCCTACAGTCAGCAGCACCGGGCAGAGGAGCAGCTTGGGGACAACCAGGACGACAAGCCCCAAAGTAACATCATCCAGGCTCAACCGCAGCCACAGACGCAGACTCAGAAGGAGCGTAAGCATAGACTCAAGCATGGGAAAGGAGGCAGCAGTGGAGGAGGCAGCAGCAGCAACAGCAGCAGCAGCAAATCAGGAGAGGGAAAGCCCTCTGTATGGATTTAAACACAGAAATAGTGACATATATTAAAACCATGTATATATTAAGGATTGGATGACAAGCTGTTGCAGTCTTTCTTGGATACTTAAACACCACTGTGCCTTAAAGAATCCTGCAAGCTGGAGAAGATGTGTTTTTGTGTACTGAGGTGTGTAAAAAAAAAAAACGTGATGTTGCAGCTGACAATTTGTTTTGTCTGGGCTATCACTGTCAAACTTGAAACATCACACCAACACAAACTGTATTAGGCTACAGTCATTTTCATGTCTCGTTCTCCTCAAGTCCTAAAGCAGATCATTGACCTCTGTTGTCTTCCTGTTCATCCTTTCTTAGGGATTTGAGCTTTGGAAAATTACTGAATGATAATGAGTTCTGTTGCAAATCAGATTGATCCCAGATTTGGCTTAGCTCTTTTTCTGGCCGCTCCTCTGCAAAGACACTGACTCCATTAATACATTGGCATCCTAATTCTTCGGACATCAAAATACAATGACATCAAGTACCATCATAATGCAAAGGCAATGGGATGCCATGTCATCACTATGCCCTGGCAAACTAAAGCAGTGACTTCATATTGTAATGACGTCATTACAACATAAATGCAATAAAATGAAACAACATAATTCAATGGCAGCGCCTAAAGCAGTGACTTTTTAATGCAGTGAGAGGATCACCTTCCTGAAGGCAGTGTCCTGTCAGTCATGTTCTGTGTCTGCTTTCTCTCCAGAGTCAGTAACAGTCTTATGTTGCTGTGACTTTGCATTTGACCGTGTGTTTGTATATGTTCAGTGTGTGTATTTTGAAACCAGTGCTACACCAGCTGCTGCTCAGGAACTGATGAGTACAGCAGTTGGGCTTTTTATCCAGTCCACATCTGAGATTTCCTGAAAGAAAATGTTCATTTTACACAAGGTGCATAAGCAATCCAGTTTTTTATAACTTCTCAGTTTCTCTCTGGCTCTTTATGGCTGTTGAACAAGGCGCTCAGTTCTCCACTAGTGTTTCCATCTGCCTTGTAGTTGACTGCCCTCTGGTGGTATCTTCCATGATGCTTCCTGTATACGGGAGTAGATATCAGTTGCCAACGCTACCTGCATCCAGCAACACCTTAACCAGTTGTAATGTTCCTTTTCTATTGACAAGCCTTGTGTCAGTCAAGTCTTCCCAGCAGTACAAGTTCAGTGTTAGATGCACAAGGCTGCAATATCACCATGCGTTATGGAAAAGGTTTAAAGCCATTACTATAATATAGTGAGACCAAACACTGTTTGTGTGATGCAAGTGTCAGTGCCAAGATTTTACACTAGGCTGCTATGAGGCCTGGTTGTTTGTAGCTTTGGAATACTGTGGCCATGCTACTCCAATCATGGAAAAATGCCTACGTAAGACCAACCCTTTTTATAAGAGTCACTTCTTTTTTGTATTACAGTATGTGTATTGCTTTTTGGAACAGGATTTAAAATACCAAACTCCTAAATGGAGCCAGTGTTTTATATGAAAACACCCTTTTTTTCAATAAAGGTTTTGTAAAATAAAATACAAAGAAAAAAAGTTCTTTTAAAAATGAATTAGTTGTATGGGTATTTATGGTTATTGTGTTTTTAATTGCCTTCCAATTGTAAAAAATGTGAAATATGACATAATATATTTTTATAAAGTGTAGGCTACAGTGACTTCATGACATAAAGAAAAAAAAGCCAGACTTTTCCTTGTATGTTACAGTATTAGTATTTAATGTATGTAGCAACCCTCTGGGCTGTATTTTGATAAACAATGTTATTCCTTTCCCAACATTGTCCTGAGATCTGTTGAACAGCTGTGTGTGTGGAGACAAACTGGCTAAAGAGATCATCTGGGAAATGGACAGGATGTAACAATTTACTCAAACCATTCCAAGCTTTGCACCACAGTAGCTTTCTAAACAAGCAGTCATTAATTTCATGACAGGGTAGCAAAACCTGAAAAGCTGGCATTTTCTGTCCTGTCTCATATGACAGATCTGCACCTTTCTCGCAGAATAGTGAAATAACTGAACAAACAATCGGGGGGGTTGTTCCCCCCCCCCCCCCGTGTGAGGTTGTGCTGTATATTCTAACATGGAAACAATGGGAAATAGGAGCCACTCTGATTGGTTTGTTTACCTACAGGCAATCCCAGCCAGCAGCAGACAGACATAAATCACCCAAGCATTTCAGTCAGCTCCTCTCCAAGCTGTTGACACCGGCTCCACTGACGCCAATGCTGATCCCAATAAGCCACAGGTGATTTACTGAGTTTCCCAGTCAGTCAGTCTCTTCCCCTGAAGGCCAATCAGTCCTAATTAAATGCTTCCCCAGGAGGAAAAGTTCCCCAAGTATTTGCTGTTGTTTGAATAGATGGAAACAAACTGTAAACAGAATTCAGCTGGAGATGCTTTGCAGTTAGTAAGCAAAGGCCACTAGAGGGCTACTTCCTGTCTGAAGAAGGTGCATTTATAGGAGATGCAGTCGGGGGACTAAAAGACCCCATCTGCTTAAAGTCTGCATGACTGCCAGCTTGGCCTTACAACTCAAAAACTATTCTAGGTTTTGTCGCTCAGATTGGTCTGTTTGTAGGGGAAAGTAAGGAATTCGGGCAGCTATCCAGGTCAAAAGAATTATCTTGTGGCACTGTTATTTATTTGTCTAGCCCTGTTCTCTTTTGTCTGTTGAGTGACTGAGAAAGAGAGCAAATGAAAAAGAAAAAGAGTGTGCTCATTGGAAAGAAATGGCTTGAAGAAATGGTTTATTTTCTCAGCATATTGTCGCTGTCCTGTGAAAACCGTGTTTCTCCGAAATGTGAGACTGTGGCTTTTTAAAGACGCACTACGAGCAAACACAGGAGGTGATGGTGTACTGGACTGCATTATATTAAAAAGTACTCCTAATATTTTGCCCCTCTCATGTATGTTAATGGAGTGGACAAACTATTTGGAACACTTTTCAGTATAATGCACTCCAGTACTCCACCACCACCCACTACAACCTCAACAATAAACATAAAGTAAAATTATCACCTTTCTGACAATGTCAACAAAAACTGAAACTAAAACCGTATAAGCTTCGTAGAAGTAGAATTCATGGCAGAGCTGTTGTACTGGATTACATTAGATTGCACAATTGTACTTAATGACCTGGCCGGTTTGTGTAGTGTAAAACCGAAAGCAGTTAAGAAGACATGGTCGTTGGAGGAAGGATTAATGAAATTACAATTGTGGGAAAAGGTTATTCAGGTGTGTCACAGCTTTTCACAGGTACAACAGGTTCTGTTTTATCAGGAATTCGTTAGGTTAAGAGTGATTAACAATGATGACATGGGAAATTCTTTTTCAGTTCTCTCTGTACTGAACATTCACATATAAAACAAAAGGTTGGGCACACTTCCTCATTTAGGGGAATAGGAGGGTGTGTTCATCCTTTTGTTTGTGCGTGTGTGTCCAAACTTTTGACTGGTACTGTATAAGTCTGATATAATCAGAGTCTTTTGAGGGTCTATTCATCAGGGATACCACAATGTCCACCAGAAGAAAGACTGTAGTGAGGCCGTGTTGTTTCCCTACATGTTTCTTATAGTCACCCATATGGGATGTGACAATAAAATTAGTGGTATAACCAGTACAAACTCTGAATCATACATGCATTTTGTGTGTTTGTGTGTTTTTCTATGCCTTTTGTAAAATGTACATATCTTTGAGTGCCATTCTGGTATCCCTTGGCAAATATGTTTGTTTTTTTTCATATTCTTTGATGAATACATTTGATTTGCATGTTAAAAGACCTATTTTCCTACAAAAAATAAATCAGAAACAAATATTGAATTAAGTCTCTGCATCTTTTTTTGGGGGGGGGGGGGGGGGGGGGGGGGGTAGCTGCATAATAGAAATAAAATGTCAGGAAATAAAAGGATTCCCAGTCTTGAAACGTTGAGTATTGTCCTGTTTTTGTTGTCAGTATGAGATGTATGAGATGTGTGAGCAGGGGGGTGTCTACAGTCCTATCAGGAGAATTAAAGTCGTGTGGGCTGATGCTGTGTCACTGGCAGGAACAACACAGGAGACTGAAGAGATGTCACTTCAGCTCATGTCAGCCATGTCATTTTGTTTGTCACTTTGGCAGTTCATTTGGTGACAGCTGAACTTCAGCTTGTGATGAGAGAACATCTGAGTCTGTGAGGCTTAAAATCACATTAATGCATTAAGACCTCAGTGTTTGTTCCAATTCGACACTGATTTTGAAAAATCACATTCAATAACATAAAATAACTTCCTCAGTACAGACTGAACCATGAAAAATGTTAAGAAATCATCCAGTGACACTTAGGAATTGAAAATATGACATGCATAAAGATGAATATGCGCCCTCACTCTCTTTTTCCACCGTGTGTCTGTCGTTATTAGTGACTTCGCAGCCAAAACTGCCTGGAGAAGAGACAACAAAAATGGAAATGGAAAGTATGTTTTTGTGATTCTCTGAAATAAAAAATTAAAAAAACTTTCCCTTGAGAGACTGGCCGTTGGGAATGTGCAGAGTGCTCCAGCTGGATGTACAATGAGGTCACTGCCGATATGAGCACTCTCTTGGATGGCAACTTGTGGCAGCGGGCTATTTTCTCTAAAAAGAAACAAACATTTCACTCCATTAATGGCCTAATTGGCCGGATGCACTAACCCAACGTGGATGTCATTTTAGAGACGGCGCACACAAGCTACCATTATCAATTTGTGGGCAAGGAATGAAGATAGGGACAAAAAACTGCTTCAGTGCTTTCCAAGGCTTCCCTGGTCTGTTTTTTCTTTAATCATCCAGATGTTTGCATGTCTGGTCTTCATGTAACGGTGGGATGCCCTCCAGCAGGGCACGCAGAAGAAACTTAGTGAACTGGAAGGTTCAGTAATGTATCGGCCACTGATATCACAGCTGTATGAAATATAGAAAAACATGAGGCCAAATAATAAAAAGAAATATAACAATGGATTCATTCATTTGCAAAAACAGTATACCAGCATACTATACATATATCTTACACCAGGTTCTAATTTGTACCAAACCGTAGCAAAAAAAAGATGAGAATCAATAGCTAATAAATCTCTATCCAGCCATGACATGAACACCGAGCACAAACTGTGCCCTAAAACTGGCCCCATGTGCTGTTTGTAAGTAGAAATACTGCATCCCAGTGACAAATCTTGGCAGGTTTGGGACACTTAATGGCTCAAAGACACTAAATCATGCAAACTGAGACGTCTAGGGGAAAAGCTTTTTTTTTTTTTTCCGTCTGGTTAGACAAGTGAACTCCACTCCAGCCAAAGAATACATACAAGTAACTTTCCTGAAAAATATTTATTAACTTCAGCTTCATTTTCCCTCTCACCTCGTGTTGTTTACAAAACAACAAAACAAAACAAAATTACAAAACATTCACAAAATTAACTCACCAGGAGTTCTCAAGTTTGGTCACCTACATCTCGTACATAATTTATCTCTATGACACCAAAAAGTCACTGTAAGACTTAAAAGTATGAGAGTGACTGGTAATACTCCCAGTTGAATAAGACCCTCACAAGTTTTGACTCAATGAGAAAAGATCTCCTGAATGTGTTTACAAGTGATATTATTTACCTGTTTAGTCCTTGCCTTCAACGCTCATTTATGGTCATCTGATAACCACAGCCTACAGAGTTGCAAGCATGATGGTTTCCAGTCAAGGCTTCTGGGAAACAACCCTTTACCCTTCCCTTGCACCACATCCACCAGCGTCAGTCAAACGGAATTAAAACAAGCGAGCAGAAATGATCCCATCCACTCCCAGCACCGGCTGTATATAACAATAGTGTGATCAGTATGTAAAGGTACCGTAATATTTTTCAAAGTGGTTAAATGTCTGATGTGCTTTTTAACAAAAATGTCAAAAAAGATTCTTTACATTCAATGTGCTGGTGCTTTCATAAGATGTTAGAGTTTTCACAGCCAGACAATCTTTGAGTAAAGGAGGTATTTGATTTTCTTAAAATTACATTCAGCTTGATCTAAAACTTCCCATGATCAATCAAATAAGGCACTACAATATAAACCCCCCACCAAGGCCTCACAAAGGCTTCCCAGTTAAATCAAAATAACTCCCTCTAGATTCCAGCTGGAACATTTGTAGTAATAAATACAGCTGTAAATACACTGCAAGACTGTTTGCAGGATTTTTACAGTCTTATGGTTGGTGCGTTTTGATTTCAGTGCAAATGTCTTGGTTGCTGATAGGCCAGCTTAGTATTAACTATAAGTTTCTGCATCCACCTTGCTTGGACCCAATTCCTCCATGTCATCATCCAAAATAGATACATCCATTCATTCAAAAGTTCATGAATGACTTCATGAGTGACTGGCTTCATCCAGAGGCTACAGAGAAGGCACTGTGCTCCTGAGCTGTCAGCTGTCCCCAGGTCTGAGAACTACTTTGCACATGGTCAACAATTTCCCAGGTGAAGTTTGAGCACGCCCTGAGTGTGCAGCTGCAGCAAAAGGTTAAACTCAGTAGGCATGGCGTGGATTGCCTTAGCCTTCATGTTATCATAGTAGTGATTAGTCAGGGAATAGAGTTCGTGTGGGTGATTACTAAAGGGCCAGAACCCATACAGTTGCACATTGTTACAGACTTCCAGTGCTATGCTAACCATCATCAAACCGGTGCTGAGCCGTCCTGCTTTTAGGCCCTGGCTGCGCCAGAAGGCAGCCAGACTCTGAAGGTACTCAGGGTTGAAGAAGACGGGACGAGTAGGGCTTTTAAAATCCTCAATGGCGTAGACGACCCGCAGGGACACAGGAGTATTGTGGCCAAAGGAAAAGGCGGGAAGGAGAAGCAGGGAGTTTCCGTAGGTTTGCAGACTCTCCACAAACGGACGGCGACGACCCATTAGAGCCCCATACCTGGGGAAAAAAACAGCATATGTGAAGTAACAAGAGAGGAGGAATATTACTTGATGACAATCGAATGAGATTCATTCGCTCGCTCACTTCTCAAAGAGGATGCTCGGGTTCGCTGTCACAAGATCAGTCTTCATGCCCACATGTTTCTCATAGCCATCTTTCAAAGGTGGTAGATTGCACCTGAACAAACAACAAAGAATAAACTGAAATGTTTATATGGAATTTCAACAGAGATGAGCATAATTTTTGTTGATTAATCGTCATCAGCATCTCAATTAACTACGCTGGACACCTGTCTCACCTCATAACAAACTGAGCTGAATCGATCGTCTTTCCACACTTGCTGTCGGTCAAGATCCCTCCGTTCCCGACAACAGCGCACGTGTCCCATGTTTTATTTAAGAAAGGATGCTCCTGAATTCAACAGACAAGGAATTACTATCATCAAACAAAATAAAGATATTGTATCTACTGTTTATGATATACTGTGCGTTGAAGACAAAAAACACGTTGAGGGAGGGACATCTATACATTTATTTTGATTAATTTTATTGTTACTATGGTTAGTAAGGATATATCAGCTGTTCCCTAAAAAATCAGGCAAAAGAAGGCTGCATTTCACAGCCATATTTGGCAAAGCCTTTAAAACAGGACAGGCCTGGTGAGACTGTTATGACATATTTGGTCTAAAAAGGCAGACTTCAGAGCCTGTGGATTGATACCCAGCACTGGAGTGAACACATTACTTATAATGTGATTCCTGAAACAAAATGTAGTCTCTTACGCTCAGATGTTAGACCTCATTGCAGGTTACTCAGGGCAGAACAAACATAGTACCACCAAAGACTCAGATGTTCAGTGCTATTATGGTTTTCACACTGATCATGAAAATGTAAATCGAGGTTTTAGCAACACTTTATTGTGGCCTGGGAATAGTTTGGATTTATACAGTGGTTAAATGTTTGACCGCACTGTTACCAAGACACATACCAAGAGCTTCAATGATATACATCATCTTCATCTTGTGCGTAAAACCAAATCAGCTACACACAAAACCTGAGAACGTTGAGAACATGTGCCATATACATGAGCAGTGAACTCTAACCAACGGTGGTTATCAGTCCTCTCTTGGCAACTGCCCCGGAGTCATGTCTTTCACTACTAAGTGGTAATACCTGCTGATGTCACCCTTCATAAAAGCTAACTCTGTTGTGCGTGAAAGCAAACATAAGATTCATTTACGGGTGAAGTAATTAAAGGTGTTGTTTCAATGTTTTATGGTGTGCTCTTTTGAACTGTCTGCTTGCCCAGACATGCAACAGGGGCATCAGGTGATAAAATAATATATGTAGTCTATATCTAGTTCATGTTCAGCTTTTTTATTTGGATGCGGGGGTGGGGCGAAAATATTACAGTGCTCAAGTCCATCTGTTCCCAGTTCCTTCATTTGGTGAATTGAGTGGCTTTTTTAAATTAATGTATTTAATTTACTATTTTATTACTATAAATAGTCTATAATAGTCAAAAATCAAATCTTCTCTCTCTCATCCTGATCTTGAGAAGGTCATACATGCTTTTAGGGCCCTTCTGGCTGTTCATATGTCACGGCTCAAGACTAGTGAGTAAATAAGTAAACTTTATTTATAAAGCGCCTTTCAACACCAGAGTTACAAGGTGCTGTACAATGCAAAAAGAAAAAAGAAAAATAAAATAGAAATGAAATAAAAAAAAACAATAAAACCATAAAAACTACACAGAGGGAAGACAGAGAAGATGGATACAACAATAAAAACTGCGAAAGAAACACAGAGTGCAATCACTGGTGATCAAAGGTGACCGGACTTTTTCAGTCAAGGCCACTCAGCTCTGGATCTCCCTGTCTGAAGATCTGAGGCTTGTAGAGTCAGTGACATCCTTTATTATAATTTCCATTATAATTATTTTTAATCTTATACCAGGGATATTTTATTCAAGTTTTATTTTTATTTTAATTGTCTGATTATATTGCTTAATTGTAGTACTTAAATGTTTTAACCATGTAAAGCACTTTGTAACATTATTTTGAAAAGTGCTGTAAAGTTTCTTCTTCTTCTTCTTCTTCTTCTTCTTCTTCTTCTTCTTCTTATTATTATTATTATTATTATTATTATTATTATTATTATCATTATTATTATTATTATTATCATTATTATTATTATTACCATCATTATTATTATTATTATTATTATTATTATATTAGTATAAATATATTATTTTGACATACTGGAGGAGGATATTGCAGTTTTTTTCTAAGTCAAATGTGACAAATTACACTTGTACTTTGTATTCACAGTTTTTATCGTCTTCTGTTGTTCAAAATCGATGCAATAAGGATGTGAACTGAACAGCAAGTTCAACAGTCAATATAACTGAGTGAACTCTCCAGATGGTGAAGAGACACGTGCATACTATAGCCATGATAAGAAATCTTTTCACAAGACAGAAGATAAAGAAGTGTCATGGCTCTTCACTCTGTGGCTCATAATCATATTTATTCTTATTTTGTAAAAAGCATTTAAATGAACAATTTTGGATAAAAAGCCGATTCAATGTCATTTCTGACTCTGAGTTTTGTTGGTTTCACTTTGTGTAGGAATATGTGTCCTGTGTTGTTTGTCTAGTTGTTGTAGTGTTTATGTTTTAATTGTGACCTGCCAAAGAACTGCCAAAAAATTTAAGCTAACTCTGTTTAATATTGTACATGGTCCCATATAAATAATAATAATAATTTTATCTAAAAAAAAATATGGTCCTGTGTCCATGTGTAATGCTACAGGCTTATGTCACAATGAAAGGTTGTCATTTGTCTTTTTTGAGCGGTTGCCACACTTCAAGAAAAAGCTTGGCAACTTTAATATATTACTTAATATATTACTTAAATATTACAATATTTAAGTAATTAATAATTAAAGGGTTCTTACTGTTTTGTGCAGCTCAGCATCTGATTCAGAGTTAATCCGGAAAAACTCAGTATGTCAAGTCGGAGATATTTATTTATTACCTAGTAATAAATTACTAGCATATACTGTAATTACTTAATAAATTACGAGGTATTTACAGTATCTGCTATTATGTTACTTATCAACCATTCATCAATTATAAAGTCATTATCGATTAATTCCTCTCTAGTTACATTAACAAAAATGATTTCACAGAGTTACTTTCTATTCTCACATTGTAAAATGTCCCTAAATGTGTGTTAAAGCATATGCTGGAGTCACCTTATATGAAACGTATATGAAAACATTTGAGTATAGATCAATAAGTCCTCCGTTCAAAACTGGGCAAACCAAAAGTTTTTCCCAAAATATTTTATATATTTTTAAAAAATTTTCATAACAAATTCTTAAAATGCAGAAGATAAATGTTTTCTTTGTTTTACACAACACAGACTTGCAGAATTAATAAACCTATAAAGCAACTGCTACAAGACACTACATTTGCTTTAAGCATGTTACATGATTGAACAACATGTATTTAGTGTTTGGGGCAAACAGAAAGAAGTGTGCGTCGCTCCGTTTAACACCAGCACCTTACCAAAAATAAACCAGTCTGTGTCATGTTTATCAAAGAGCCAACATGTGAGCGGACACATGACAAGCAGTGAAATAACCACTGTGGAACAACACTTGAGGAACAAGCAAGACACCAAGCAAGCAGCTGATGTTGTGATAATATTCATGAATGACGAGTAGCATACCTTTGCAAAGGTGCTGAAAATCTCAGAGTTCACCAGGAGGGTCCTTTTCTTTTCCCCGTCGTATACAAGCTTTGTTCCAATAGGAGTGTTGGCCTGGGTGATGATCGCCTTATCGAAGCCATTGCACTTGGTTCTCAGCTGAGATCTGGGGAACCACAAGGACTTTGTTAAATAGCAAAGCTGACTGACAGAACTGACTGAAAGCAGTCTTGGGTCCTCAGTAAAGACTCTCTGTCACCATAACTCAAATTACCTTATAAATGGTTATATTTAGAACAGTTGCATGTCAAGTTCCTCTATTGTAACACACATTTTTTATTTTCGCTTCTCCTTACATCTAGTTCTTCATCTTTCTACCAAAACAACATGGACACAAAGCTCACATGGACCTTTGTTTAAACCTTTGAGAAGATGTTGGCTTTTTTACCTAAACTTTTGGTAATTGTCCTCTTGCCTCCTCCAGGTTTGAGAGTAACTTTCTTTTACTTTGTTGATAATTGCCCTGTGACACACAGACACAGACACACACACACACACACACACACACACACACACAAACACACAGTCAAATTTGTAATCTCTGGTGGTTACATCACTTAAGTTGATGAAGACATAAACAAAAAGGTCACTTAAAGATCCCCTCCAGGCATGTATTAAAGGTAAAGTCAGTAATTCTAATTCAATACATTTTTTGTCAAATTCAGCAAATATCTCCTCATTGTCCGCCAGTTGTCCCTTCTGTGTGTTGAGTGGTTTTGAAGCTCAAAGTTGGTGGCTCCGGTCATCGCCATCTTGGCAGTGCCTGACTCCACCTAACTCCCCGCTAATCCAAAATGGGCAAAGAGGTGGAGCTGAGGTGGGCCGAATGAAGCCTGGTTGCTGAAACAAACCACCTAGCGGCTAGCAACCTGTCACTCAAAGCAGCCACATCCTTAATTATGCATAACTTTACGGCTTAATAAAATTCACACCCCGCAAAGTTGTTTGATTTTGTCATATTTCTCTTTTGGCCGTTGCCTTCACAATGGGTGCCCATGAATTTGGGGGGCGGAGCCTCTAAAGGAGCACAAAGAGAGTAGTATATTTGTTTAGGTGTATTGTTATATCAACAATCTTTCTGCGGAATGACTGACTCTACCTTTAAGACATATAAAAACACTCTGCTTGGAACAATAATGTGTGTCTGATATGTTTTTTCCACAAAATAAGACTTTAAAATCTTTAAAATGGCATTTACTTCCTCTCCCTCACTAAAAATTTTAGAATATATGAATATGCAAATATATTTCATCACAGAAGTTGAAGTGCCGGAGACAATATGTCTCCTACTTCATTGTAAAGTCCATTATCAGTGTTTGTGCACTGAAAGCTTCTAGTTTCCACATCACATTTGTGTGAGTTGCATACTGGACCATGATTGGCCTCCAAACTAGTTGTGATGCCATAAATCCTGCTCATAGGCCCGTCCTTTAAAATTGGATTTTCAACAAGCACAGAGAAACTTTCCCCTTTCACCAGATGAACATGAAAACAGCTTTCTAGTGTCAAAACTCTGCACTCTGCTCAAACAGCGACTCAACTGAAGCAACGATTAACAAAAAACACATTTTATGTGGAGGGGAACTTAAAAGAGAAACTACGAGTGTTAACTCTCACCTGCAGTCTTTACAAAGCTTGCCAGGGCTTTTTTTTTGAGGAGGTGGTTTGTAAGGTTCCACATCACTGTAGAAACACAAAGATGAGAAAAATGCAGAGGCCAGAACACAGACAATCGACTCTGATAGGGGCCCGCATTGTGTTGCGTTGGCTTCATGACTGTCTGTCTGTTATGTCAGCAAAGAAGAAAATCCTGTTCTGCACAGTTAGATCTGATGTGGGCATATTATTTGTTTTTTTTTTTATCTTATTCTAATTGACTCACAAAAAATGTAAACAGAAAAATAGAAAATACAGAATTCTGACAATTAATTAACAAAGAGGGTTAATTAATTGACAACCTTTCATTGTTTGAACCAAACCCTCTTCCCCACCCGTCAAACAATATCAGTCATAAACATTATTACTATCCTTCAATTCTCACTGTACTCACATCTTACAACACAGGTAACATACAAGTTTAATACTGTAGAGCAGCACTGACAGAAGAAGAAGACAACAATTACCAGTATTAACTTAATTCAAAAGGAGAGAAAAATAAAATTGAATAAAATAAAAATGGTGGATTGGATTGGATTGATTTTTATAGTGACATGAAGTACTTTTCCACTGGCACCCATGTTTCAGTGTATTCTGTCTCATTATTTTGCAGTCTAGAAGCTACCTTTTCTCACTTAGTGACTTCTACTGCAATACACATGGTGAAATGTGACAAACATTGGGTGAACATATCTATGGAAGCCCAGTATTAATGTCTAAATGATGTTTTGACCTATCATTAGGCCCTGCAGTGTGTATCTGCTAAGCTTCATACTGTAACAGGTAACACTATATTCTAGCTCAGACGTAATGTACCTTTATCTGCCCTTGAATCAGAGAATATAACATTGGTGGCATGTTTCCCAACTTGTACATTTACAATACTATCTACATCAAGTTATGCGACAGGCAGTTTTAGTTGAATGCTATTGCGCAAACGACACACCTAATGCACCTGTAAACCTGGTAGTGACGCGGACTTAATTTGGTGAAGGCATAAATAAAAAAAGTCACTTAAAGATCCTCTCCAGATATTTTTAAAGGTAAACTCAGCGATTATAATCCAATACACTTTTTGTCTGATTATTCTGCAGTCTTAAAAGCTACCTTTTCTTAATTAGTCATTTCTACTGCAATACACATGGTGAAATATGTTAAACGTTGGGTGAACATATCTATGGAAGCCCAGTATTCATGTCTAAATGATGTTTTGACCTATCATTAGGCTCTGCAGTTGGATCCACTGAGCTTCATACTGTAACCGGCAACACTATTCTCTAGTCCTGACCCAATGTACCTTTAACTGCCCTTGAATCAAAAGGTTGAACTTTGATGGCCCATGCACTCCATCGCATCCATTAGCATGGCATGCAGTTTCGCCTGAATGCCATGGTACGAACCACACCTGACACACCTATCAACCATTAAACCAACTTGAATATTAACCACAATATATTTATTTGTTTTCCAAGTTGCCTGGTTGTTGAAATGTACCAAGCTAATTACATTGCCTTGCTTATATCTGCTTTGGATATCTACCCATGATAATAACAGGCACAATAATAACTGACAGGAAGCTTCATTAAACCATGCCATCTTAACAAAGAAAAAAGTTGATTGATTGAGGAAGTTTGAGGAATGTAAGAATGCAGGTAAACCCACACGGTCATCAGGTTGTCACCCTCCCAATATCTGGTGTTTGTTATTTGCTGAGTTTGATCCGAGAAAGTTCAACAATGTATTCCAGCACTGCAAAACTAGCACCCTATTAACCTGCACATTCATCAATAAACACTGAAGCAAATAGAGTTTTGCATTCAGGGATTCTTATCGACTGAGGAAAGAGTGGCAGTAAAATTGTCAGCATTGCAAATCATAAATGAACAACCAGTGTACACAGACCTTTGTTACTGTTCCACACTTCAGCAATGTATCTACGTATGTCCATGGCAGTGTCTGTGGTCTGTGGTAGGCTGTGTTTTGCTTGTAAATACAGCTTATTCTCTTCCTGTTTTGTTACGTTTCTGACAAGAACATAAGAGCTAAGATTTTTTTTTAAAATCTGCCTGATTCCCATTCTTCACAGAGTCTTACACCTGTAGGACTATAAGACTGAAAATCCGACAACTTATGAGAGACTGCAAAAGAGCATTTCATTTCAGATTGGTGTTTTTATGCTTGCTCCTGTTCCAGCCTCTCCAATTCTATTTCAAGTGACTCTATAGATTCATTGTTTGGCTACGCAAACAAGGCTGTTTGCATAAAAAAAACAAGTACTTCCTCACTCAATGTTCTACACATAGAAAACATATGAACACTTCATAATAAGGGTACAAATCATACAGAAGTAATGCCAAACTAATGCATGACTCTCGTTACTTTATGTGATTAGTTGACACTTAATAGATAATCAATGAATGAATGTAAATTGGCAGGTAGTTAAGCATTACTTAAATATATGTTTTCTACCCTTATTATAACTTGTTACCAGAAAAACATATATAACATATATATAACATATTAACCTGTCAGTTATTCAGTTCATTTTCCAAAATTCTCTGCTAGTATCTTTACTTTTAAGAATGTGTAGTATTGTGAAATGAATCATGATATGAAAGCACAGATACAATAGGTGGTTGGGAAAGCGACACTTACTTGTCAAGTATGTACCAGGTGACAGTGGTCAGCAGGCTCCCCAAACAGAGGAGAATGAAGATCAAAGAGATATGTGAACTCAGTTCCCTCATACCTCTCCCTTCCTGCTAACTTCACCCACTCGCCCCCTCACCTTCTGTCCCTTTCTCTGCGTTGCTTCACCTTTCTAAACACCCGTTATCTCTTTTCTATCAACCTCCCTCTGTCGGCTCGTTCTCCTCTCGCTGTACCTTACACACGCTCTCTCTCTCTCTCTCTGAATGGTGTTAATCTTTTGCCTCTGTGCTTTCTTATGTTTCGTTTTATCCCTCCACCCCCCACCCCCCTCTTTCCTCCTGTCTGATTTGACTTTACTGTTTCTCTTCCTCCTTGGGTGAGTAAGACATGCCTCCTCAGTTATCAGCCTGACGGCTCGTTCTTGTTCTTGTTCAGGCAAATCCTCTGTCTTCTGTGCACCTCTACTTTGTCTTCCCTCTCTTTCTGTTTGTGTCCAGGTCAGCTTAGTTGAAATCGGTCTTTTGTTGCTCCACATCCTTCTTTAATCCTTGAGATGTCTCTTTGGACCACCCATCTTCCTTCTTCTGTCTCTCTTTTTCTCATGTGTTCCTCTCACACAAAAAAACTCACAATCCTACTTTTCAGTGTAGTCCCAAAGCTAAAGCTTCTTCTGTACTCCACCCCCTCCGTGGAGCCCCAGCCTTTCCTCTCGGCTTCTCCCTCCCTCCCCCAGCCATCCTCCGCCCACACCCCTTAAGCCCCTCTCCCCGTAACACAAAAAGGAGGCAGTAACATGAGTGCCCAGTACTGAATTAGCCTACAGTTTGCCTCTTGACTAGTGTGTGTGTGTGTGTGTCAGGAAACCAATGTGTTCCTCGTTTCTCAAACCAATGAGTGGCAGAGCAGGCAACGGGCACAGGCTTCCCATCCAATCATAGCAACTATTAATATCCCCCAAACTCTTACCTACAAGCACACAAGCCTCTTTTATTCCAATGTGAAACTTTGCCAGCCTTAACAACTACTCTCTGACAATAAAAGAGTGTTCCTCAGTTTGATAGGTGGGAGGGTGTTGGGGGCCAAGGAAGGGAAGTCTTCACCCAGCTGAGATGGGAACCTGGTTCTCACGCGGTAGCACTGCTGGCTGAAACAATGATGCAACGTAACAACCGGTGGAAATGACATGAGCAGAAAGCCTGAGGCAGCTAGACAGAGAAAGCAGAAGGCAGAGAGAGGTGGGTGAGTTGATGCCCAGGGGAGGCATAACTCATCCGTTGTTTGGCTTTCATTTGGGAGCTGTGAAGCCAGCTGTGATGGAAGGGGAATAAAAGCTTTGAGGAAATGTTAGAGTTATGGGGAATATATTGAGCGTATGGGGAGCATTTCTCAATAAATTCCCACAAACAGATGGCCACACCCAGTCGCCCTACATTTATCCCTCCTGATTTCGGTTTTGAGTGGAAAACTGCATGCTGAGCTCCTTCCCCTAAAGTCATAACGCCTTGTAACTCCATGCTGTGTAAGCTGAATTGTACCACAGCAGTCCCACCACCCCACACACAGAAAATCCATAACAACAGAGGCTTTGGAAAGTTTTTGTTTTGGCAGTCGTCAGGGTTTACAGTAACCTTGCCTCGTTGGGCTTGTTTGAGGTTGCTTTGCTGTGGCCAGACGAAAGACAGGGAATGATCAATAAAGAAGGTTTATGAAACTAATATCATCGTGCTAATAGTACCAATAGAAACAAAGGGTTGTTGAGGAAATATAAAGTTATACTTAACCTGCTTTTTACCTCAAACACACAGTCATGAAACGCCTCTCACAGGGGAAAGTGTGGATGGATTTAAATGTTTGATAGTCATATTCAATGTTTCCTTCTGTGCAGGTTTTTTTTTTTCTAGACCTGAGATAATCTCGTCCTGGACTGGAAACAAACATAAATGGCTCTTTACAGCACCGACGTTTCCTGGATGTATCTTGATCAGGAGAGAGATAACAACCTCAACCATGAGAGTGAGGACTCTGGGAGAATACACACACCCATGACCTTTCATGCGTCATGTGACACTAGCAGGAATGTGAAAAGAAATGTGGGAAGAACTGTTCTCTCCAGCATGGAAGCAATAAGAAGGCTGTGGGGCAAGAAAAGGGGAGCCACAGCCCCACTACTGTATAATGGAGAGGTATAGCAGCAAACACCTTGCTTCTCTGGCGCTCTGTTAAATCAAATATCCAGACCTCTCATCTGGTTTCCCCTCATTACAGGCCATCCTGCAGCCTCCCGCGCACTTTAGCTTATTACAGACAATGCCATTTCCATCCAAAGACTCCATAAGCTATTTAACCACATTATAGCCAAAGAAGTGATTTTTCAAGATGACATTCGTAATCTTGTAACACATGGATTTCTGACCCTTGTGCAGCTCTTGTGTGCCTCTAGAAAGCCCCCGGTCTGTTTTACTCAGCATGAATGAATCATGCTGTTATCTTCTTCTCAGTGATTGATGATTGCGTAATTGAGAGGTAACTTTTTCTCATGAATCTGCAGAGAGGAGGAGGATTCAGTGCAAAGCAAAACTTCTGCAATTCATACAAATTTTCTGCATATGTCAGCAGTTGATGTCTGCATAGTGCTGGGCAAGTGTGTGTTTATGTGTGTGCGGTCCAGGTATTCTTCATGTTGTGGGGCCGTAAATCTGTTGCAGGGACTTGCCTCCCTTAAGGGGACAAAAAGCAAGTCCCCTTAATGTAAATCATTAATTCTAGAGTGAAGACTTTAAAGTTAAGGTTAGTTTAGGGTTATGTACGTTAAGGTAAGGTTTAGGGTTAGGCATGTGGTGGTTAAGGTTAGGATAAGTTTCCAGGAAAGTAATGTAAGTCAATGTAATGTCCTCTGAAGTGATGGAAACACGACTCTGTGTTTGTGCCTGCATGTTTCCCACCTGACCCTCCCAGCTGCTGTTGACAGGAAGTCTGAGTACAGCATGCTTCATGGTGGCAGGCTATAAAGGAGAAGAAGTAGGGTAAAAGATTGCTGGGTGAAATGAGGTACTTCTCTAAAGACCCACGTGACATTATCACATGGCAGACAGATAGACAAAGGTCCCATTGTCACTCAAACAGCACCTAATAAATCTCTTTACCTTGTCCTTCTCACACCTCCCTCAGCAATGATGAAGCTGCTGCTGCTGCTCTGCTTCGTCTGCAACCAGTAATTCCCTTGAATAAAGCACACAAAAAAGCTGAGGATGTTTACCGAGCTTGCCTCCATACCGGAACTACATCCTTTAATGATGGGTTTCCCCTAAATGCACGTAGAACTTCCTGTTAAACTGATGTCTTTTTGTTTAAGATGGTTAGTTTTTATCATATCAGGACAAAAAAAAGGACAGATAATATGCAGCAGGTGACAAAACTGACACTTCTTGTCATTGTTAACTGTCTATTTTTCTGGTCCTACTAGGTCAGGCTGGATAAACATTTATTTTCACATTTGTCTGACTCTGACCTGTGATAACTTGATAAGCAGAAACTCCAGTGCCAAAATGTTACACAGGCATCATGACCATTTTGAGAAACGTGACAGATTGGATCGCTATCTCTGTCTCTATTAGAGAGGGTGTGACTTTCTGTAAATGAGTAGTGACTGATGCAGATAAGAGGATGTAATGTATTTAGGGCGGATGTACCGCATACAGTATGATACTGGATGATAGACCTGTACAAAGGCTGAGGAATAAACAGATGAATATAAGGTGACAACTTTGCATTTTTAAAGATGCATTTCCCCATGCAATCAAAAGATCAAAAATGTAAATCAGATAATAAATACCACCATCTTCCGCAATGCGGCCTTCTCACCACAAGCACGGAAACAAGCAGGGCCAAAAAAACCCTTTGACATGTCTGTCTTAGTGAAAATGTTAGTTTTACACGAACTTCCTACACAGGAAGTAGGATTGTGAGCTCAGATTACCCAGTGGTAAAATAGGGGGTCCTTTAATGGTAAAAGGTTGGGAACCACTGTGCCAGAATATCCTAATCCCCCCCTTTATGCTGTACATCCAACAGGCCACAGAATCTTTTAAACTAAACTTAAACTTTTAAACTAACTATGTAAACTTCTAAACTGTATGAGCCTCAATCTTAAGTCTTCTGGCATTATTTGAGACAGTTTTGTGCATTTTAACTCCTGTTTCCAGGAGATCTAATCATGAGCTGTGGGACTTAATTTCACAGCCGCCTGATGGAATAATTTCATGGGCTTTCTCCAGCTGTGAGCCCTTTAATTGTCACCACCTTCCACTCCACTTGCAACGGCTGTGACTGGTGAATGGCTCTATAGGGAGGTGTGATGGAAGAGGAGGGCCTGAGGGGGGCAGTAATGGGGTCATGTGGTCGAGGAACAGCTGATCCCCGTGCATTCCACGGCTGCTTAGCATGAGGCCTGGTTACCCTCATGCCTGTTGGAAATGTTACCACTCTGTGTATCTCATAAGCACTCACACACAACCAAAACACGGAACTGAGCAGTGATGTCAACACAGAAATACAGACATGGTGAACCAAAACCACACCACATACTGCTGCAGGTATCAGGCATACATATGTACAATCACTTAGAGGGGCACATGAATTATTTACATATCCTGTTATTGCTATAATGGACATGAGAGACCCCCTCCCCCCATTCCAAAGTATTATAAATCAATCCTTAATAGCTTGAATGGAGCAGATAGCTTGTGTGTAACAATGAGAAAATACTTTTGTATCCCTTCGTTTCAGTTTATACATCAACACATGTCAAGGCACCTCAGGATTATTTGACTCTCTAGATAACAGGAAGTAAAATGTCCTTTCCTAACACTGTGTGATAACAAGTTATGTCCTTTCCTAACACTGCGTGATGACAAGTTTGACAGATCAGCTGCCAACCAGTACTTATCTCAATTACATTTGCATACAGCCGTTGCATAAACAGAAAGTTCCTGCCAGTCAAACCACTTGAAGGTTTCAAACAGGAACAAACAGCAAAAAAAAACCACACGCCTTGAAACCAGATGACAGGTGGATTAACATTTCTGACAGTTTCTCTTCCTGGAAATGAATGTACAATTAACAGTCACTGCACGCGGTATAAGTAAAATATGTCATCATCATCACTTAAAAATCTGGTCCCAACAAGTTAAAGATGCCATTGTTGTCAAATACAAAACTCACTGTTATTCTAAATCTATATCACAAGAAAGGTTTTACACATTTGTTTAACAGTATTGTCCAACACTCAGTGGTGGAAATTAACTAAGTACATTTACTCGAGTGTTGTATTTTAACAACTTTACTTTTTTGGTAACATTTAATGCAACTTTATACTTCTGCTCCACTACATTTTGAGGTCAAATATTGTACTTTTTACTCCACTGCAATTATTTGAATGCAATAGTTATTAGTTACATTGCATCAGACTATTACAACAAAATGTAATCAACTGATAAATACTGATTTGTTATACAAATTGTAATTTCTTAAGCTGCAACATCAAAGTTATGCACACATCAATGCATCAAAAATTATAATAATAATAATATAATATGCATTATTATCAATGGGCTCTTGTGCATGATGAGTGCTATTACTTTTACAGTAGTATTTTTAGAACTGCGTACTTCTTTCACCACTGCCACGAGCCAGGATATCCGTTGTAATTATATCAAACCGTCTGATGTCTCATTCCAGCTACAGCCACTAGGTGGCAACAAACCTTAATTAAACCTTAAAATATTTTTTTAAAAAGGACATTTATCTTGTATGCCTCAGAATTATTTACAGATTTAACATTTCAATAAAAAATAGTTTTAAAAAACTAAACTATCCTAGCTCTGGATCAGGGACAAGAGTCATTATAGGTCATACACAGTGACCACACAGAAAGTTAATAGAAGGATTAGCATTCCTCAGAGAGTAGGTAATAAAATTAATCATAACTGGATTGAAATCAGAGTTCTGTAGAAATCTTGTATGGTCAGATGGAAAACTTCCTGGGGGGCGGTGGGGACAAGATTAAGCAATACAAAGACTGCTTTCAAACTAAATTTAATATTACAAATGACACAAATTGCAAGATATTTTCATTCTAAAACCACAACTGACAAACATCTTTCCTGTTCTATCAAATGTTTGCATATTAATCATCTGTTCCAACTCCAGAAACATAAAACATTCCCATATCTGAGGGAACTATTCACCTCAGCTTGTTTTTTACCTTCTAACAAATCCTCTGCCAGGAACACTTTTCACCGTTTATAAAATATGCTGCTGAAATTTTCCATTTTATCCAGAACTACAAGATATTTTTCAATCATGAGCTCTGTACCAGTATATTTTATACATTTTACAGTAAAATTGTGTGACAATATGCATTCAATGCCATATTTCAGAAGTGGAACAGTGGTGCGTCAGTACAGTATGATGGTGCAGTATCACTCTCAGCCTGTATGGAAAGTGTTTGTTTTCTTTTGTTGTATCTGATTTCTCATGAGGATTGTTCTGCTGGCAGCTAAATAGCTGTTAAGATTTCATCTGTATGACTTGTTGACTCTTGAAATTGCTTTACTACATGCTGATTAATACCTCTTGGTTGCATGTTGCTGCTTCAAACACATTTCTATCTTCTTGTCCGTGTTCAAAACTTAAAAGTTTTAGCTTTTTTTCCACAACTTTCAATCACATCAAGCACTCTTGATCTGCAGATAAAGCTAGTTAAGTGATCCATGAGTAAATGTTTTAAGTGGTTCATCATGTAAATCCAACAACATCTGCACTCATTTCTCTTCTTCGGCAGGAATTTGATTTACTGTTCTGCCTCCTTCTGCTGTTAGAAAAAAACAAAAAAAGCTTTTCACGTCTTTGCAGCCAGACCACAGCGGGGGTGTAGCTGGGAATGCCAATAAATCTGAGCAGTTGTTTTTAATAAAATAAATGGACTTTCTCCACCCTTTAAATGTCACCTATCACTGCCACAGACTGCAGCAGTGTCATAAAGTAATTTATTAGATATTTCTTTGTCAGCATGTATTTCAGAACAGTCAAAACATCCCTGACTGTCTCAATCATCACGTTATACTCCAGGTTTAATATGGAAATTTGAATTTTTATATGTAAAGCAGGTTTTATTAGTAGAACTTGGCATTTCTTGGCCGATGCTTCATATTTTCTCAGTAGCTGTCTTCAAAAGATTTAGTCTTTAAAAACCCAGACTAGTTCAGACCTTCTTGATCTTTGACAAATCTCCAGTGTTCTCCTGCAGACTCAGAAAGTTTCCACTCATGTTCAACTTGGCGGTCAGATATTTTTCATTACTCGAGGTTACTGAGGCCGAAACTGTTCTTCTGATCTCACTACAGATGGAATACATTTTAACCAGAGTGGTAATAACACACAAAAAAAACCCCATACTGTCAGTAACTGACATTCACCACAACACGTACTACACAATGTACTCATGAATAATGGATAACTGCATTAGTTTGACAAATAGTAAGAAAGAGACAGCCCAGACAGATTTGTGATGACTGGAGTCAGTAGCCCACCAGCTTTTTACTCCAAATTACTGTTTTGCACTATGGAAGAAAGTACAGGACACCATCGCTGTCTTTATGTACACTTTTATTGTCAGCACTTGACTGGTGGCAGAGTCAGGCAGCGTGGAGCGAGAGCCAGATTACTTCTTGGTCTCCTCCTCCTTGGACAGGTTCTTGATGATCTCCTCCTTCTTGGCCTGGAGACGCTCCTCTCTGCGCTTGCGGGCCTCCTTTGTCTTGGAACGACGAGCCTCGGCCTGATCACTGTGGGAAGGACGGAGAGAAGAGCGTGTTCATATCCAGACAGACTGTATGTAATTATAACCGTCTCTCCCACCTCTGCTGCAACTTTAAATATGAGTCATTTCATATGCAATTAAGTTCCCACTGATGACTACGGATGAAAAATATGCTTTTGGCTAACTGCTGCATTTACGGCAATGTTTATTAATGCTGTCCCTGTTAAATAAACAAATTAATAAATAAAAATAAAACCACTTTGAGAGTAAATCTGATATATGTGAACTCATTTTAAGTCTTATGTTGGTTCCATTCATTCAGTTAGTTAGTTTTTAGTGGACCCCGGGCGACCCTAAACCCAGTTGACAAAGCTCAACTATTATCTGCCACACAAGTCAACACTGTGGAGAATTTAAATGACTGTTTTTCCTCTAAATAGTGTGAAAAGGACTTTAGTCTGAATCCCTGAAAGTCTTTCATTTCACACACAATTAAGTGCAGAGCAAAATAAGACCACTGCCCCGAGAGAGAGAGAGAGAGAGAGAGAGTATCTAAATGCAACATTTCCTCACAACAAGTACGGAATACAAACTGCCTTTCAACAAAACAACAAATTAAGTTTGGGTGGAGACTTACGCCAGGAGCTTCTTGCGAGCCTTGTCTGCCTTCAGCTTGTGAATGTGCTCCATAAGAATGCGCTTGTTCTTGAACACGTTACCCTTGGCCCTCAGGTAAAGGCTGTGGTACCTACGAGAGAGTAAGGAAGGAAAAGGAATTAAGAAAAAGACCAGAATACACAAACTGAAGGCAACTGATCTTTCAGGTATGTTTGTGTATAATACCAGCGCTGTCAACAAGTTTCCTTGAGCTCGATTTAAGATTTGGAAAAAAACTTCAGCGATTTGGTTTGTGTAAAATAAATCCAGTGCCACAAACTGGAAATTAATGCAACACTTTAAAAACTGTACACCAGACATTAGACTGTGGGTCTGTGAGGCCTAAAATGTGTTCACATCATATGGGCTGGATGTTTGAGATGGAAAAGATTCCCATGTTAATAACTTGTGAGCTTTCACGTCATCAAGACGGCAGTGTGATTATAGAGCTGATCATGTGAAGATTTGACAACACTATATCCCTTAAACTTGGGTTAAATTACACTGATGTTGGTCTCTGGATGATTGTGAGGCGTCCATATTTATCCGGTTCTCAGGCATTATCACAAGCCAAGTCGGATATATATCGGAGCTTTCAGAAAAATCCTTTTTCAAGTCGTTATTACACCTTGGATGTTTGACTGAACACTATTTACAAGTCGGAAACCTGTAATTACTATAATTCTGATACGACATGAACGCAGCATGACATCACCACCAGATGACCAGCTATACTGAATAAAAGGCTCAAGTTGATGATAATTCTGAAGCCATCAGCAGCCCTGGAAAAATGACCTCCGCATTTTGATTGAAAAAAAACACTTTTGGTGCAGAGAGACTGACTTCATCAATAGAAGGAGCAACAACAGACGAAGATTTCATGAACCTACATGTGCCTGTCGATCTTCTTGGACTCCCTGTAGCGACGGAGCAGACGACGCAGGATCCTCATGCGGCGCATCCAGGTCAGCTTCTCTGGCATACGGGCGTTGGCTGTACCCTTTCTCTTACCTGAACACAGGGATTAGAAATGTATGTCAACTTCACTGCACTGATTGAACCAGGTGGTAAGATATCCAACTTGTCTTTCCACAAGACTGGTTACTAAATAATTTAAAGCCGTTTCAAACAGATGGCTTCCTTAGTTTTCCTTGTTCATTTGAGCTAGTTTGGCAGGTAATATTTTAAATAGATTATATTATAATTCATAAATGTGAGTTTCAACATACCGACACCCATGTGTCTTCCCTTGCGGCGTGCCAGCGTGTTCTTGCGGCAGCGGGCCCTGGAGTGGACCGTAACAGGTTTGCGAATGATAAGACCATCCTTCACCAGTTTACGGATCTGCTGGCCTGAAGACGAAAAGAAGGAAAAAAAGACAAGTGAGCTACAGAGATGCAATAATACAAAGGTTCCACTGGTGTCGGGCATAAAATATTTACCCAAAACTTGAGAGAAACAAATAGCAGTGTGAATGTGATTATCAGACAAGTAGCAACATTCATAGTTAATTTCATTCAGCTACAATAACAATAACCAAGTAAGTTCAGAAATTGTTTGCATTGCATAAAAATGAACCACACTTACACCATCTTACAGCGGCTGGTGGGTTTAGAAAAGTTCTACAGATCTTATTTTACAATGAAGTATAATGTTGAGAGGTTACTCTATTTTATCTCTATTTTTCAACTGTGGGTTTGTCTTATTTTTCTTTTATCTGGTGTATGTCACTTAATACAACTAAACGAACCGAATCTTTTCAAATTCACACCTTATCCAAAAAGTTTCACCTATTTAACACCTGCAAATGCTTTCATGGTTGACATTAAAGCGGAGCACTGTTGATTTTACACAAGACGACTGGTCTAACGGTCACTAGGAGTACCAATACTCCTCCGTCTGGGACAATAGTTTTATCATTTCTGCTATGACTCTGCAGGAACTTTCTAGAGATATCTCAGCTTGGCCTTGAGACTACAAATTTTAACATCTGTTAAAAATTGATATGAAGTTTGAAAGAAGTGGGTGATAAGCAGGCATTGAAGGTCTAATAAAAGACACTCAAACTGCATTAGGGACATAACAGGACTCTGTATTTTAGGATAGGATACCCACAGGCTGCATTCAGACCTAAACCTGCTGTGCGGCACTATGGTGCAGGGGTCTGTGGTGGTAAGGGTTTGTTGTTTGAGGTACCAGTGAGACAATGAAATATGATCCAGAAAGTCAAGTTGGAGTTACAGATTAATTGCATTTAAGGACTTCATAAGCCAAAACACTGCAAAGTGGTCTTTATACTCTCAGACAGGATTTTACAACTCTGGAAAGGTGTCACAGTGGGAAATGTTGTGTTTTTCATTGCGACGATTGTAAGGTCGAATACGGCGTTCACGTTACAAAGTAATCCACCCTGAATTTGCATTACATGCGTGTGACTGGCCAACGCAGTACCTTGCCAGATAACATCAGGTTGCTTTGTGGAAAAAGTTGAGCCCGGTTCACCTTTTTACTAGATGACTGCTGTGGTTTTTTTTGCTGAGCACTATGCCCCCCACCCAACCCCGCAGCATAAACGCACTGCCCCCATTCAAATGAATAGGCTGCCATTTTTCATGCATTGCTGAATTTGGTCTGAATGCAGCCTCCTAATAAGTCATCTGTTGCTTCAGTGTTGACCATGCAATACTAAACTATTGGAAGACACCTATCAGACTCACAATGCACGTTAAAGCTTCAAAAGAGAACTTTTGGGGCTGCAACTAAAGATGATTTACATTATCAGTTTATCTATCAGTTATTTTCTCAACTAGTTGTTTGGTTTCCCAGAGCCCAAGCTGATGTCCTCAAATGTCTTGTTTTATCCTGACTAACAGTCCACAACCAAAAGATATTCAGTTTCCTGTCATAAAAGACTAACAAACCAGAAAATTTTCACATTTGAGAAGCTGGACTAGAATTTTGGACTTTTTTTCCTTCAAAAATATAATTAAAACGATTAAACGATTATCAAAATAGCTGGCAACTAGTAAATTAATCGTTGCAGCTTTAACTGATCATAATTTCTTCCTTAACCATCCTGTATTTGATGGGACAACGTAAGTGTAACACGCCGGCGTACGTTGTTAGATAATTGTGGTGGTGCCGGAGAGCTTTTACGCTCGGAGGCAGAAGCCAGAGATCTACACATCATTATCTCAGCAAAGGTTTTAGCGCTACTACTGATTAACAAACTACTTGCGGACTTGTTTCTATACTTACGGGAGTTGGCGTTAGCGATCTCATTGGTCTCGTTAGGATCCAGCCAGACCTTCTTCTTGCCGCAGCGCAGGACGCTGGAGGCCAGCCTCTTTTGGAGCCTGAGCATGCTGCAGGACACACACACAACATCCAGTCAGACACTTAACTTGTGGACATTTATCTCCTTAAGGTGTATTTAACTCTATGTCACATAACTAGTACATTTTTAATGGAATTTAACAGAGTATCATCAGCCAAGTGTCCGTTAGCCGCGCAGCTAACGTTTAACGGCTAGCCGGGTTGACAACATGGCCTCTCCTTCTGCTACATCGTGTTACACAGAGCAACGTAAAAATGTGGGATTTTCATTTTGGAAGGACTTTTAAACTTAATGTATCGATAGACAGGAATCTCAGATGTCTTAATATAGTGATGTGAGGTTAACAAGTGTGCATTTTAACAGTTAAATCAAGACTTTTAGTTTCCCATGGACAGCGGTCCTACCTCATGGCTGCTACTTCAATAGAAAAAGGAAGGATTCAGAGACGAACCGGAAGCTACCATTATAGAGGAGAGTCCATCTTTAGTCCTGAAACAGCTCGGTGGTAGCTTGGGCCACACCAGATATTATTAATGCCTTAAATATTTCTCTGTAACTATAATAGTGCTTATTGAAGACTAAACTGATAGAAAATTTATGCTTACAAACGCAGTCTTGAGTTTAAGTTAAAGTCGCTGAACCCCCCTTTGTAAAATAATGGTACTGACCAGTGTTGTTGCAATGCATTCTGGGTGACGTAGTAGTTAGATGCAGTCTACTGTTGTACCACATGAGGGCAGTGCTGAGACCAAGATAATGTATTTATATCTTTATATAGAGTCACAGAATCAGATTTATTCGCCGAGTAGAAAGTACAAGGAATTCAATGTAGTAGAAAAGCAATAAACATGAAGATTAAACAATAAACATAAACACAAACAGTGTAAGAAAGAGACACTTAACAGTGTAAGAAAGTGTAGTGGGGGTGTACTATGTGCCTGCATATTGACATGATAAAAACTGTGTGTACAAAAAAGCAGAATATAAATAGAAATATGAAAACCAATATAGATATAAATATAGATTTGAGCGTAAATACACTTTGTGTAATAATAGGATATATATGTAAAGTTCACAATTTTTAATAAAAAAATCTATATAGATCTTCATAGTGCAAAACAGACAAATATACATATACAGTATACACAATATGAATTAGGATGAGATATGGAGGTGAAGTGAGGTTAGTATCTTTACAGACTTTTAGTGACCTTATTAAAGATGACTATTGCCTGGGGAAAGAAGCTGTTTGGAAGAGGGGCAGGCAGGGGTGAGAGGGGTCAGATATGATTTTACCCACTCTCTTTCTGACCCTGGAGCTGTAAATGTCTGTGAAGGAGGGGAATGCAAGTCCGCTGATCCTCTCTGCACACCACGCCACACGCTGCAGTCTGTGTTGCGTGGTGTGCAGAGTGCGATGATGATGTCTATGTTCACATGTACATTTTTAGGAATATTTATGTTATTTTGCATTTTACATATGCATATTGTACATTGGTACCTTTAAGCATTCAAAACCTTCAAATCAATCTTTTCCTACAAAAAAGGCTTCACATTATAATAAACAGATCAATTAAAAAGAACAGGGAAACTGAAAATTGTACAATATGGTCAATATAAAATTCAACAAAAAACATAGCTCACATAACAAAGTTGCCTATTATTATTTCAGTGTTCTTTTTTGTCTGTTTTCTCACTTAAATAAGTAGTCTGGTTAAATATAGCTATAGTGAGTCTATTAAGGGCGTGAAAGACAGCCTCATAAATAATTACCAGTACAAAGATTAACATTAACAAATCCAACAGAGCCGATGTGAGAAATATGCAGCTCCAAGAGAGTCAAAACCTTTTTGTCCATGAAGAACATATCAGAGAAATGCTATTTCAAGCTTTCAAGTGACTGCTATTAAAAACAAAGCATGAATACAGGGAGCAGTTTAGTGAGTGGCTATTTATGAAGACACTTATAAAAATAGACAACTGGTACTTTACCATTTGACTGGCTACTTATTAAGCTTGCCACTGTTGCATCCTCGACTCTGCGGCAGCAGCCTGTCACCATGGCAACGCTGCACGCTCACAGTGTGGGTGCACGAGGAGCGCTTGTGTGACATCTTCACCTCAGGTAACGCAGAATACCAAAAAGAAATCACTCAAAATAGCAGATCATGAGCTGCAGCTCTCTGCTCCATGTCCCTTTAGGATGAGCTGGGGGCTTTAAAGGGTCCTTAATGTTTATGGTCAAGAATGTCTTTTGTGATCCTTGACTATACTTTACTAAAACATTAAAAAAATATATTTAACACCATATGGTTTGGTGATTTGTCTGAAACTAACAAGACTAAGATGCTCTGTGAGGCTGAACAGTGGTGCTTTGAGCTAAATGCAGGTATAATGTTTACAATACAACAAAGTATACAAGAGAGGCAGATGAGACTGTTATTACTTTTATAAACCAAAGTTTTGACCTGATGATGGCACTAGATGAAAGGTTAGGGGATAAACTTTCTCACATGGGGACAATGAATATCTGTATCAAATTTCACAGCAATCCATCCAATAGTTTTTATGGTTTTTCATGAAAATGAGTCAGTAGAATAGATTATCTGGAAACGTACAGTACCAGTCAAAAGTTTGGACACTCATTCAAGGAAATGGGGAAGGTGTGTCCAAACTTTGGACTAGTACCGTAGATGTTGAGATATTTCACAGAGTAAGCGAAAAGTTTGACCAGGAGCTAAAGGAAAAGTCAGAGGATCACCAAAGTCATTACAATTTATCTTCCAGGAAACTTTAATATCTGCAGAAAATTTCATAGCAATCCGTCCAAAAGGGGTCGAGATATTTCAGTCTGGACCAAAGTGGTGGACCGACCAACCGTCAGGCTGATATTGCCATCTCTAGAGCAGGATGTTTCTCCTCCACGTTGTGAGAAATGTGGAGGAGAAAAATGTGCAAACAGCATTAAAGTTTGGCTGAGTTTTTGTCATTGTGCAGACCAAAGAATTGTCCTCCAACAACAGATTTTAAACAGGAGACTACAGTCAAAAATATTCAGATTCAAGTCAGAATAGTGACCAAAACCAATCATTTCCATTTGAGATTAATCTCAGAACTGATCACTAAATAAATGCATGAAGGCATGTTACGCTGCAGGTGCTTGGAGCCATAAAACGTTGGCATTTTTCTACATTTCTGCTGAATTCACAATAAATCTGACTTTGTATGAATTGTGTTACACTTTCATCTTTAAGCTCTTCAAATCAGCCATTCCACACATGCAATTGCATTAATTTGTTACTGTAGTAATGTAATAATTTCATAATTTCCATACATTGAACACATTTTCATATTTGAACAAGGCTTGAAAATAAATTGAATAAATGTAGTTTTTCGTTTCTTCTCTGATTGTTGTTTAAGAGTTGAACTCGTGCCGTTACCCAAAGCTCAAACCAACTGAGTCTGGTTTAATTTATGTTAGAAATCAACAGCTAAAACATACAGTAGATGTGTGAATTTATAAGATATTAAGGCATGTTTTTATATAATGTTGATGTGTATATTTATTTCTCTTATGAATATTCTGAAACTTAGGTATTCTACTGTTGCATCCACTGCAAGAAGCTGCAAAGAAGAGCATCAGATAAATGCCAAAGATGTTAATGTAAACTGAAGATAGCCACAGTTGACTCATTGTCCATCCACTCAGTTAACCTTGAGCTACAGTACAAAGATGAAAAACAAGATCCAGCTGAGGACAACCTGCTCTCTTGCTGCACATTCAGTTTTTCTTAGTGGAAGATGTCGACTAGCTGATGCAGGAGAGTCACGGAGACTAATATCCAGGATGAAGAGGTTGATAAAAGTAATGCAGTAAGAAATGGTTCAGGAAGTTTTCCATGTCATGATTCAACTGACATCAATCGTGAGGTACACTGTGCTGTGTTTCTGTTTCCCTGCTTGCTTTTTTTTTTTTTTTTTTTTTTTTTATAACCATCAAGGTTTCCACCTACTATGATACCCATCTCACCGGAAGTATGAGCTGCAGCCACAGAGGATCATCTTGTGGGCGTTCGATCACAACGTCACACAGAGTTCCCTCCAGAAGAAGTTCGTCACAGACAGCAACAAGCGAGGAGATCATTTTCCTCTACGGGTGACTCCTGTGAGAGGCGGAGGTGGATAAATATTCCCCTTGGTTTTTGAGGTTTACTAATCAATCAGTATGACATCTTCTGTACTGTGGGAACTCAGTATTTTTTCTGTCACAGACACATTTTAATACTTATCTTCAGCAGAAAATCACAAACCGTCAAAGCAGTTTTTAGTTTAAAGCAGAAACTAGTGTAAACCATGATGACAATTGTCTACACACATACATTTAAAGGCCCAGAATACATTTTTAACCATATAAATGTGATATACTGTATATTCACAATTCAGGAGTATCAGTAGTAGATTAAAAAAAAACATTGTGTCTCTCATCTCATCATGACTCATAGAGAGAGGTTTTATACTAACATTACAGACCTTTTACAGCGCTTTAAGCAAAAACTTAAAGCTGCACTAATCAATATGTTATATTAAAAAATGGATCAAATTACTATGTGTAATGTGAAATGTATTTCTTGTACTAACAAACCCACAAAGAAGAATTATCACCTGACTCTAGTGCCTTTCAGATATTTCTTACTGTTTTGGTTTAAACTTACCGTCAGCTTGGCTTTCAGTCACTGGAGGCGGCAGCTGGTTTTCAGCATAAAAAAAAATAACTCAGATAAACCCACTGTACCTTATCTGTCCAGTAATAAACAACAGATGGACAAAGTTATCAGCTAGCTATCTGAAGAGAGTGTTACATCTAACAGCTGAAGACATTTTTCTCAGGGATTGACGGAGACCAAAACAGACCTAAAATAATGAATGGATATTAGACTTTATTGGAAATATAAGTCCAAATGACTGCTAATGTTGCTCTGTGTCTGCTGAATGTGTAAATCTGCAACTGATTGCTTACAAGTTTGCCGTAACGACTTAAAAAGGTGATAATATGTTGTCTTTATAGTTCGTTCCACTGCCCACAAGTGGTCCAAAAAGTGATTTTATGCAGGTTTAAACAACTAACTTTAGTTGTTATGTCATGAGGCTACAACATTCTTGCTACATTTTGGTTTTTGGTGCCTATAACCGCTGTATATATATATATATACTATTCTATTTATATCTGTTTCTTTAATCTGCTAAGTAACCATTCTTGCCAAATTCATCAATTCAATTATGATAATGTAATCTAATAATCAGGAAGCAACATTTATTTTCCCACTGACAAGTGGAGTCTTAAAGCTTCAGACTATAAATGCTCATAATCCCCGACATGTTCTTCAACCCCATAAACCTCTGAGACCCCTGAAACACCCATCCTCCTAGGTCAACACTGGATCACTTATAGAACAGGGTCCCTTGGGCTGGTAGGGTTTTGCTCAAGGCCACATCAGAATGAACCTCCTCTTCTTCAAATCATAGAGACTCCAGATACTGAGCCTCCTTGCTGCTGCAACAAACCACTTGTAAAATTGAGCTATTCTCAGCCCCATTACGGCCCCTCCAGGACCTGTGGATCCCAGCGAGGGGACCACTGGTTCGGCCTGTCCACACTCACAGCCTCCATCGCCTCTGTTGTTCTCTCATCAATCGATAAGTGAAGGTGGGGTCTGTTCAGTGGGGCGTGGACCTCGGCTCCCAGCTGGAGTCTGTCGAGCGCACACAGGAGAGAGAAACGGCGTCAAGGCAGACAGCAGAAGACAGATCAATACCGGTAGTTGGACAAATCTGCCTTCAAATTAAGAGCTTATTTGTCACCACAGTTTCTGCAGATATTACTGTTACTAATTCTGACATATTTTTGGGGAGTTTTTCCTCATCGATAGATTGTAAAGCTACCTTTACAAAGCAAATTTGTGATTTGTGATATTGGGATATATAAAATGAAAATGGACTTGACTTGATTACTGCTTGTACTGTCTAATACCAAAGAATTGAAAGCAGTCGTAGAGTGGTACTAAATTAAAATGATTACTATGAATAAGCTAGACAATATATATACTTGCTTCTACATATTAGGTCCCACATTATATATATTGTTATATTATATTATTGTTAGACTAGAACAGTATGTATTATATAGAAAGCAGAAAAACTAGAGTGATACAAGATATCACTACTCATATCAATACTCCCAGTTAGGGTCGGGAAATGTATGTAGGGTGACAAATTAAAGGACAAACCTGAATAAATGAGTGTAGAAATATGACGAATGCAGATGCTTCCACACAGGTGCACTGCATGGTACAATCAAACAATTAACATCATGCATAAAAATGCTGAGAAGGCCCAGTTGATTCTGATTTTGTATCAAGATGGCAAGAGGAAAAGATCTAAGTGACTTTGAAACTGTGGGAAAGACATCAGTATGTTGTGGTCTATAGTGCACATTAGGTGACCGTCATGCTCGTCAGGGGACTGAAGAGTGACTGCCAAGGTGCTTTGAAACTGTCCCGGCAGCATGTGGCAGCCCAACACCTTACTAAGACACTTTATGTTGATTTTTTCATTTAATTTGTTACTCGTCTGTATGTGCATATCATCTCCACAGTGGCCTAATACACTCCTAAGTATATTAAGCCATCAGGGCAACATTGCAAATCAATTAGTAGGACTTTCCATATTAATATTTTATATTATTTTTGGCTTAATGTGATCAATGTGATGAAATACCTTGATTTGTTTGGTTTTTAATTTCTCCAGAAAGTGTCATTTACTATCTATCAACACACAAAATTAGCCTACATATAATTAGCAGTTTCTTAATTATCATGAATTTCAAACAAGTCACACATCTTTCTCTTAATTTGGACTCTTAACTTTTTAAAGGTTTTTTTTATTTTGAAAGCAGTAACCGGATATTCTGTTGTGTCATCCTGCTGACTTGACACTAGTGTAAAAACCTGGTGCGCCAGTGTGTAACGCTATAGGCTGAGAGGGAGGCAGCTGTTGCCATTATTTTACCAGCCAGCTCAGATACATCAGCGGCTCCAACCTCCCTTTAAAAAAAAAAAAGGAAAAAAAGAAAAAAAAAAGATGAGTCTGTGGACACCATCATAAGAAAAAAAAAAAATACGACACTGAAAATAGATTTTGAAAAGTTAAATCAATGGTACAGAAAAGTAGTATGTCCAGGACGCCTTCGACCTCAACCCAGGAGATCCAAATGGACATGTTCGACCATCATCCTCACACACAGGTAAGACTACGGAACAGAAACGGAAGGAAACCAGATATTACTGACAGTAAAATGGAAAAGCCTCTTCAGAGATAAGCATTTATCTATATTAAAAAAGGCGGTTTGATAACAGTGAAGCTGTTTGACTTCGGGGGATTAACAGGTTGTTCGGCAATTAAGTGGCTTAATTTGCTTTCGGGAGTCTTAAAATGATGTTTCTGTGCTGTGCGATGCGCTGGTTTAAGATCGAAATTTCATCCAATTTATGATTATGAGAGGTAGAAAACACGGGAGGATAGATTATAGTTTTTTCTTCCTTTTGAGTTTGATTTATAATTTCATCCTCGGCCTGTGTGTAGCCGGTAATTGGGTTGTAATAAGTCGTCTGCGTGTATACACTATGTGAGGATATGATGTAAGGCTTGTTTTTTTATGCTGCTGCCCATTGGATTCTTTAGGAAACCACGCCTTTGTTCAACTAATGAGTAATTACCAAAATGGGTTATTACGTTAAATGTTGATCTGCCCAGTTGGAGGAGAGTTTGAGTTTTATTTGGAAAAAAAAAATGAAGTGAATTTTAAGTTTTAAAACCTAACAGAACAGTAATAAAAGTAATCAGTTTATCTTTTGGATATTGATGTTTTAAGTCTTACATATGACATCAGATCTGTTTCTCCTTCAAAAAAAGACACAACTTGGTGATTTTTTTTTCCTTTTCATTTACAATCCTATCCTTTCAACTTTCCATGGTGTCACTCTTTTTTTTTTACAGCCACAAATACAGGCTGTTTTAGGAAGTGGCATGATATTGTGGGCATGTTTAGTCATAACAGTTTCTATGGATGATGATGAATAAAAAAAAAAAAAAAAAAAATTAAAAATGATGAGAATATCTAGAACAAACACACCCACGCTGAGCTCAGTCATTGTCTCTCTGGAGAGGGAAAAAAAAAAACACCTCACCACAGACAACCAGCGCTTCAAACCATGCCAAGTCCTGCTCTCTCCTCTTTACTCCCACTCCTCCCAGCTCCTTCTCATCTCTCTCTTCCCCCTCAGCTCTCTCCATATTCTTTCTCAATCCACTTTCCACGCTTTTGATTGTCCCGCTATCTTCATCCTGCTCTCGCCATCTCACCTCTTCCTGTCTGTTTTTAGCAACCAGGTCTTTATCTGCTGCGTGAAACAGATGGATGGACCCCCTTCTTGTGCCAGGCGGCGGGGGAATGATGTGTGTGTGTGTGTGTGTGTGTGTGTGTGTGTGTGGCACCTTCTGATCAATTGGATATAAAGTTCATGCCGACCTGCAGCGGGTCACATTGGTATATGTATTTATAACTCAGGGAACTGCTTTTCTAATATCCTGAAGGAGACAGTCTGAGTTTTTCACCCAGACAGCAACAAACCAAATAAGAAATTAACCGTGGGGCGAGAACTGATCCACAGTCAGCGCCTGGGGGTCACTTATAGATTAAAGATAGTGTCCGTTGATCAACCATCAGATTGTGAGCAGAATAATGTATGGAGCGTTCTGGCTGGAGTAGTGTAATGTGGTTTACATTTCACAGTTGTGATATTGTGCATCCCGCCACCCGCCACCCTGCCTGCTCCCTGCCCTCCAGTTTAAAGCCCCCTGCTCACACACACACACACACACACACACACACACACACACACACACACACACACGCACAACACCCTCTTTAATTATACACTTAATCTGGGAAGATGTTTACCAACAGGAAGCCTCCCCTCCCTACTTCCTCTGGCATTTCCCTGCCCTTTACTGACAGGAACCCGCCCCATCATGACTCTGATCATGAAGACCCTTCCAAACACACACGAAAACATACAAACACACACACACACACACACACCTGTACCCATGCATTTCATGTTAAATTTAACCCTAGACTTGTGACAACAGAGCATAAATTTGCTTCTGGATGAAACACGGGTTTTATATTCGTTTTTTTGGCCATCATCTCAATCTGTTATGAAAAGATTTTATTCACCAGTTTAATTGCTTAGATATCAGCAACATCTCCAGCAGAGCGACCAGGCAGATTATCTAACAGGTTGTAAACAAATCCACAGTGTCACCATGTTATCTAAATGACTTACTTGCCAACAAAAACAAACTATCCGATGTTAACATTCAAGTTTTGCTGATCCTTCCTTGTTAAACTTTGGCTGAACGTCCTTCATTTTACACGGATGTGGACAATAACTTACAATAACAATAACAAAGATAATTCATCTTTGATTTAACTGCCAAATGATGGCGATGGACTGTGGTTGTGTTTCTATTCTTCTTAGTTGTCATCTTAGAGATTAAGCTTGTCAGTAAGATCTCATTTCTGTATCTGGATATCTGATCTGGATCAAGAAAAACACACGTCACAGTAACGCCGTTGTAAATGCAGCAGAATGGATTGCAATCGGATCAGTCAGAACACATCTGGAGATGTTGGATTGTGATCGGACCTCAGCCAGGTGTAAACAACATCAGTGGCTACATTCTCAAAAAGAAGATCCACCCTCCTCTTCCTGCTATCTCACGCAAGCCCGACATCACATGTAAACATGTCTCTTGATCCAGAACGTGTTTGCTCGCCAGCCCTGCCCATCTAACAGGCATCCGATCTCAATGCGGGCAGAATTAAGATAGCGAGAACACTTATTAATACCAGGAGTTAATTCAAAAGCCCATGATAAACCATGAAAAGCTTGAACTGGACCAGAGACGACAATGGAAATAAGTGCAGGACTTTAATTGTTTTATCCTTGACAAAGTCTGATATGTTGTGCTTTTTACATGAAAACGTTGTCAGTAAACCAAACCAAACAACTGCAAACAGAAAACAGTTATTCTCATTATTGATTAATCCGCTGATTATTTTCTTGATTAACCAATTAGTCGCTTGGTCTATAAAACATCAGAAAACTGTGATAAATGTCCATCCCAGTTTCCCAGACTCCAAAGTGATATCTTTAAATGTCTTGTTTTGTCCGACCAACAGTGCAAAATTTAGTTTACTATCATGTAAGACCAAGAAAAGCAGCAGATTCTCACGTTTAAGAAGCTATAACCATCGAATGTTTGGCATTTTTGCTTGAAAAATGACTGAAATTATTAATCTTCTGTCCATCGACTGACTCATTAATCGTTGCAGTGCAAAATGTCAGATCTCATTATCTACGTATCCAGATACAGATCGCATGTTAATACCAGGTTAAAACAGGGTCTAAAATGTTACAAGAGATGTTACGTCTTCTAGTATTTCTCTACATAATCTTCATGTTTTCACCAGCTCACACAGCATTTTCTAAATATTCATAACCTTTCCAGTCAGTGTAGGTGAACAGATTTGCCAACAGTGATGTAATCGGTTGCATCTAAGCTCCAAGTACAGTTTCCAATCCTCATTTTTTTTCTCATGTATCATCACCTAAAGTTAAACTGTAAAAGCTAGTGAATATTCTAGCATATGTTCGTAACACAGGAATTTTATGATTGAACTGTTAACTTGTCGGGTGTATCATAGTTGTTGTGTAGCATCCTGCTGTGTATTCACTCTATCCCATCAGTATCAGTAAATCAAGCATGGCACACAACAGGCTAGATGCATTATTTTTTTGCACTACAGGAGGTTTAAATGAATTCAAATAAATTCCTTAGCTCCTTTATTTAGAGATGTATTTTTCCTTTTTATCCGTTAACACTGGAAACCTCTCGGCCACAGTGTGTTTTTGTGGTTGCACCAGTTGGCGCTGGTGTAACAGGTCATGTTTGTTTAAAGGCAGGCAGGACTGCGTCATACATCTGAGAGCCTCGGTCCGCCCTGTTGTACATGATGTGACGGTGATAACAAAATAGAGGAGGGATTACTGCTGACGGGTAGCTAACCTGTCGCTAGATCTCTCCTGCTGAAAAGTCACTAGATATACAGATGTTGTATTTAGACAGCAGCTGATCGGTTAGGTTTAATGTTTACATAGGTATACGTGTGTGTAAACGTGAACAGTTGTGGACAAAGCTAATTGTTGCTCACAGTGTGTGTGAAAAACCAGTTCAGAGAGGTAATATAAGTTGCCCTGTGATGAGTATAGAGATTCATACTGAATACTGAACATATTACTTTCCAAAGCATACCACAAAAGCAGAGTTTTTTATTTTTGAGTATCAGTATTAGGGCTGGGTATCATCTTTAATGTTTTTGATATTAGAGGAAATACAATACTTTAGGTTGGTTATAGATAATAACACTTTTTCGGTAGTTTTCGATGCTCGGACTGGCAATAAGGTTCAGTACTCAGCCCTAATCTGTATAATATGAAGCTTGCAGGCTTAAATAATGTTTAAAAAGTAAATATTTTAGTAAGTAATCCATCAAATTGAACATATATGGCTCTAAGTTATAATACATTATTGATGTGTGGTCATCTATTTGATGTACAGATAGACAAATAGAGAGTCTTGAGTAATGGGAGGTTCTGATATCTAATATTTCAGAACAGACTACTGAAGAGAAGCACAAACTATTAGTCAGTCAAACAGAAGATAAACAGTGAGATAGTATGAATATGCTATATTTTTTTTACTTGTAAAACTGTGTGACAACTGGCTCTAAAATCTCTGATATTTGAGCCTCCAATCAGCACATGAACACAACAGTGCTTATCAAATCAATGTGGACATTTAACTCCATTATCAGGTTACTGTAACATAGTTTTGACAGAAATTAAAGTGACATCATTCTCGCTGTTTTGGAGAAGCTATCTCAAGCGACTTTCAAGTCAGTTGATTTACAAACCGTTTTGAAAAGAAAAGAGAAAAGCGGATGTCTGGGAGGAAGAAACGGCACATTAAGATGTTGAAAAAAAACCAGTTGTTTGGTCAGGAGTCACATTAGGAACTGGTGATCTGTTGTAAACAAGATGAAGTGCAGCTCTTGAACTTTCACTGTTACAGCTAGTCCTGCTGAAACATGAGATGTGACATAAAAGCAGGGGGCATCCGGATTTGAACCGGAGACCTCTTGATCTGCAGTCAAATGCTCTACCACTGAGCTATACCCCCTGTGGTCAACCACATCCAGGAGCATGAGCACACAGGTGTGTGTTGGCTCGTAGAAATACTGCTGTGTTTATTTCTAAGCATTATCTCAACCAGCAGTTCTCTTTTTACACGCTGCAAGAACAACACAGACAGTCTCCTGATTGCCAACAAATGTGATTAGTCGGCATTGTGTAACCATGGCAATGTGGGCAGGGTGGGTTCATAATGTAATGTGTGGCCCAACCCGGATAGGCCATTTGCCAGAGGTCTGCCAATCAGATTACAGGGTCCCAGTTTGCGACAGAACATGAAAAATGACAAGTAATGAAGGCTGCTCATGGACACACGGGGCACATTTTCTCTGGACGACTTCCTCCCCAGTCTGGGACTCGTGCTGCTTTATCGCTGGCTCTATCTAACCGGCTGATCATATTTAGAAGCTTTTACGAATGCTATGCCAAATGTTAATGACTGTCATGCTCCCCCTAGAAACAAGGTTTTCTAAGAAATATGTCAAGATAAGTTATTTTGGAGCCACACAATTAAACTTTTTTTTTTTTTTTCTGTTTTTCTGCCGTCCAACTTCTCTGTTCCCAGGGAAAGTATGCCAAGAGGAAGAGCCGATTTAAGCGTTCAGACGGAAGCACCTCCTCTGACACCACCTCGAACAGCTTTGTCCGACAGGTAACGTTTCACACTTAATCCTTCCTCCAGACTGCTAATCCAGGTGCTAGACTTGATCTCAACTTTCCCCTCATCTTATTTCATCATCATTCGATGAAGTTTAATGGAGAGAGAAGTAAGAACTTTTAATGATGGGAATTCAGCAGCTCATCTGCAACATTTACATCCTTCATCCTCATTTATTTTATCTCATATACAGTCATAGCTACATTTTTACATATTAGTGGAATTGTTGTTGCAGCATTATGTTTTTTTTAGAGTTTGGTCCATAACTTATAACAGGGTACATCTCAGAACATTTTTTTGCAAACTTGCTGATGGTCTGAACATCCAGTTTTACTTTTATGAGCCAAAAATGAAGGTGATAACAATCATATAGCATTACAGAAAAAAGTTTCCCAAAACGTATCCTGATTATTGTACCTTTTAACTTTTAAATCAGTTTCAAACACTCTGTAATCCTGGAGGTTTATCCCCATTGAGTTTTTCCACATTATTTGCCTCATGACAAGTGCTGACAGTAAAAATCTCCAGCGAGAATCTGCAGCAGAGACAGACAGAAGGATATATGAAATCAATGTGACGTGACCACTTCCACACTCACCTCCAAGGGTAAATAAATACATGATTATGAAAAGAACCAGGTTTATTACTTAAACAAAGTCTAATGTATGCACACAAGAGGGTGAGAGAAGAGAAATAATCACTGTCAAATTTATATGGAAATTTCTGGCATCTATGATATGAGGAAAATTGATCTTACTGCATACTTTAACGGGATTCCGTTTCCGCTGTTTTCACTATCTGCTGTATCATATTTTTTCCGCTTTCCAGTAACTGTGAAAACCAAAACCTGTTATTTACTTGTCTTAAAACACGGTACGTCTTTATCTCTTCACCTGAGTGTGTCACAGCAACTCGCATAATGTACTGTATCTCACACATTGAAATGGCTTTGATAACATCAGTAAAACCTCTGTGACTACAGCTTCATTGTCACAGAGCTGGAGATGAGAGACATCTCCCTTCAACAGAGATTCCTCCAGGGCTCTGACGGTGATTATCAGTCCCCAGGTGTTAGACCACCTCCACCTATCACTTGCCACCCCGACCCCACCCGGGTCTGTACATGTAGATGCATTGATTGGCTCTGTCAGAAGGAGCGTGTAAAACCTGTCAGTCCTCCAGCTGCAGAGATTTTCCTGCTAAGAATGGTTCAAGAAGCCTCCCCTCGATATTTCCTCTCCTCCGAGGTTTAGGAGGCGGGGTTAAGGCATCACATGCTCGCGAGCTGCACAGCAGTCCTTGTCTGGACATGACATTTCTCAAAGCCACCCCGTGTCACGGCTAACTGAGTCCCCCCTTTTCCGTCTGACCTCTTCATTGGTGAGAGGAAATGATTTGCCCCGTGCCGAATGACATTTGCCTGTTCAGTGCCGGTGATGCTTTAGGAAAAAAAAAAAAAAAAAGAAAAGAAAAAAAAAATCCCATCGCTGTTGGTGAACACAGGGAGCTGAACCCTCCTGTGGTTTTTAAAGGTTAGCTGCATCCTCGCTTGCACACATCTTCACCCTTCCCACTGCCTCGTCCTTCATTAACTCTGGTGTGGTGGAGGACCATGTGCGCCGGGCCTGCAGGTTAAACAGGATTCATAATCGCTCACACTGTATGAGGAACTCATTACCCAGAAGTAAGGATGATTTAACGCTTCCTGACTTGAATCTCCTCCCTTGTCTCATGCTATTGCACAGCGTTTCACTCATCAAGGCTTGCAATAGAGGTAGCAGGGATTTTAAACAGACTGAATACCTCACATAATCCAAAAATTGATTTAGCAACTCAGCCGTTTAATATATGGAGCACCTATGAGTGTTTCTGCACATGCACACGATTCCTGAATCCATGTTAAGATTGAAAAAAAAAAAGGTTTTAATTACAGAAAAAGAGGCTTACAGGCGCCCTATAGGTTTTTGCACATATGGCCTATTTTTGACTCCCCCCTGAACAACTCAAAGCAGAGCCCTGTATAGGCTTTACAGTCTCACACACACCTACGCAAGTGCACACACACTCAACGCACACACACACACACACGCACACACAAATACACGAGAGCCACAATCAGCCAACGGTGGAGCTGGCTGGTACACTCGGCCTGGTTTCCATGGCAACCGGGCCACTGAATCTCCCTCTGTGTGCAGGCACAGTGGGATGGAGAGACGAAGGAGAGGATGTTTAGATGTGTGCGTGTGTGTTGGGGGGGGGGGGGGGGGGGGGGGGGGGGGGGGGGGGTGAAGGGAGGGTTGCAGCCTACGTGTTTGTGCAGTGTTGTTGGTTTGTGTGTCGAGTTCAACAAAAACACACTCCGTCTTCAGGTGTGCAAAGAAGGGCAGAGACTGTCTGCTGAAAAGGCAACATGTCTGCTGTCGTTATTTGAAAATCCACATCTGTGTTGTCGGATATTAAAATAGCAATGTTTAAAAAGGTAATCTGTTGTGTCTTATAACACTGTAGCATTAAAATAAACATAAAATCAGAGGGGCTGTCGTGATGAACACATAACAGATATGTCCTAGTTCAGTGGTTCACAAAGGAGGGTCCTTTAGAGGACCTGAAGGCTATGCTGAACCTGCTCCTCTCCACATGAGATGGTCTCAGATTAGACTCTAGACTGGTATAGACCAAAACTAATTGTGCGTTCAAATCCTCCTCCTTTATTATCAACAAGTTCTTGAATACCAGTAAAAATGTTCCAAGAAATCCAAGTCTATAGTACAAGACATTTCTCTTCAACACATCCCCAACACACAGGCTACTGGATGAGTGGGGAGTAGCTAATATTAAAGCTAATATTAAATATATTCAATATATTCAGGCTGCACACTGTTTATGTTAATGCTCAGCTGCTGTCATTTAGACTCAGCTGCAGATTTTTCATTTAGTCCAGTTCATGTAACATATGTATAAATCACTGTTAGTCACCATTTCCTGGTAATTGTGATATTTTAAAAACCTTTATTTAACCAAGTGAGTCCAATTCAGGATTGAAACCTCTTTTGCAAAGGAGAGCTGCATAAAAATAATGGATAAAACAACACTAAAAGCTATAATAATGCTAAAATATGGCTAAAAGTAAGCAAAGAATAGAGAAAAATAACAATGGAGTAATTTACCATATAGTTTATGGACATCTTCTGCTAGAAATATCAGATTCGTCCATTTAAATTCCTTTTGCAGACACTAAGTGGCCAGAGCAGAAAACATGAAGGCTTCTTTCCCATCTCTGTCTGTACAGTAGAGACAGACTGCAGATATATATGTCTTGTTATCTGGGAAAATGACTGCAAAAGTGAACTCTGTGGAAAATGATGTGTTTTCACATTCGAGGATCGTTTGAGTGGTCATAATAAAAGACTCTGAATTCAAATAAGGATCTGGAAGAATCTTTGAAACACAGTCAGCCTTGTTGGCCCTTTATGACATGAACGGTCTAGAAATGTGGAGGATAGAGCCTCTAAATTGGGAAACTGCCTCTCATCTCATTTTAATTTAAGATAAGATGTAAATGAAAATCAATTAAAGCCTGTTAAAAAAATTTTAAAAAGCGGGTTTAATTGTTTTTACAGTCAGTCTCTGATTCCTATACTTTTTCCCATTGCTCTGTAGTCAAGATCTCGTCTTGGCCTGGTTGCCATATGTGAAAGGTTTAGAAGGTTCAGTGGCTGTAGAGAGACCAGCAGTCCTCCTGTCCGTCCTGACATATGAATCCCAGCAGAGCGCCAGTTGCTGCTGTGTCTGGCTGCACGAGGGCAGAGCCGACTGGTGGGTCTGTTAGCAGCTCTCCATTTGTTCACCTTCCCCAGCTGACTGTGTTGTCATCAGCTACTATCGCGCAAGAGAGGAAGAAGTGGTTGGAGTCTGTAGCCATGGATTGTGTCAGAGGTCGCCCTCTTGTGGACAAATAGTACTACCCCTCCAACCACACCTATCTGCCTATAGACCTCCCTAGTTTAACCTTTTTAACAGTGTTGGACAAGTTAAAATTTGTGTAGATTACAAACTAATATGCTGTTTTTTGCAGTAAGTACACAAAAATCAATGTAATTAATTATCAGACACCTATAGATACATGGGTTTGGAGTGGTAACTATTCAGCAGATACTTCAAAGGCTTAAGTAGGCAAGCGTCAGTTGCTTCAAAGTGATACAGCCCCGATCACTGCGCCTCATGTCCTCATTTCACTGCTGAACCACTGCCCCTGTTTTTTCCACCTCCCCTCATATCCATATTAATCCCTCGTCTGATACCCTTGTTCCGGCAGATATAGACAAAGAGAAAGAGAGATGGGTTAGGAAGAATGAGATCAGGACAGGAGGCCGGTAGGAATGAAGCAAAGAGAGAGAGAGAGAGAGAGAGAGAGGAGGGGGGGGTTTCCCTGGGCACTGCCCCAGCTCTGTCCCACGTCAGTCGGGGCATTGAATGGCTGACGGCTGCATACCAAGCCTCCTTCTGGGTCTCAGTGCGTTCACGTCCCTGTTTCTGCCCAGCCAAGGCTAAATATATTTCCCCAGTTTGCAAATGTAGCACAAGTCCTGCAACCCGACCCCCAGCCAGCCCCAGCTCCCTTCCTCTACACAAGGTTCACGTTCCTCTGGGTTGTGGAGGTAGGAGGGGGAGGGTGGGGAGGGGGGTGGGCGTGTGTGTGTGTGTGTGTGAGAAGGGGTTGGAGGTTAAGAGAGCGCTCTCCCATTTTCACACATACGGCACTCTTTTCTGGCGTTCTCTCCTATCATATACACACTACACACATACAAACACTCACAAACACACACATGCACTTGTCAGACTAACAAGCAGATACTCACACTAGCTGCCACTATCTCTCACACACATATACACACGTACACACACACACACACATACACACATACACGTAACTCTGTCCGTGGACTCCGGCGTTGCCCCCTTGGTTTGCCGTGGTGTGGCGAGCGTGGCAAACGAGGTATGGAGAGGACCGAGAGGATTCAAAGGCCCGTAATGGTAAGAAGGATCTAGATTAATCTTCAAGCTGTACACTTTTAGCTGTGTCTGCCTTAACTGGAAGTAGTGTATGTATGTGTGAGTGAGTGTGTGTATCCAGAGAGAGTTTTTGAAAGTTCAGAACACTCTTTTGCCTCTGAGATATAACTGGAATATATAACTTGCCGTCCGTGTCCTGATAGAGCTGTACCTCCTGGTCAGCGGCTTTCTTTGAGATTCCATTTTGGGCCCGGGCCGCAGCTGCTGGAAAGGCGCTGTGTTTTTAATTAGACTTCCAGTCCCACCGGTTGCCTCCGCTGCTGTGTGCACTGCCCGCCCAGCCGGCCCAGGGCTGTGGCCATTTCAGGGGGCTTCTTTCACCGCGAGTCCCCGTGTTGCAGACAGGCCTAGGCTGGATATCGATTTAGCATATTTTTGTGACCTCAGGACTCCAGGACAGAGTGACATAAATGTCAAAATGTCATAAATGTCAAATGTTTCTGTAATTAATGCTGTTAGGGCAATAATTCAGTGTTCCCTTTTTACTTGGAATCATATTGTGATGATCAGGACCGTGACTCACTATTAGTTTCATTATTGAGTAATCTGTCAGTTGTTTTTCTGGTGAATCTTTTATCTATGAAATATCAGAACATAACGGAAAGTACTCATTGCAATTTCCTAGAGGCCATGGTGACATCTGAAACTGCTTGTTTTGTCAGAACAAAGCTGGAAGTAGTGAGTCTTTGGCATTTTTGCTTGATAAACAAATAACAGTTCATTGATTATCAAAGTTGATTTATCAAAATCAACTTTCTCTCAATCCACTGTCAATTTAAAATTTTAGCACAAGTAATGAAAGGACCATATATTATGTTATCGGTTTACACAATTCTGTTATTTAAGTTAAACTGAATGATAAGTTGAAAGTTTTGTTGTTTCTGATGTAAAGCAGAACAATTGAACACAGTTTGGTGCGTTGATCATCAGTTTGATTACTTTATATTAGGGCTGCAACTAGCAAATATTTTCATTATCACTTAATCTTGTGATTAGTAGTCTGTAAAATATTTATCATAATTTCTCAGAGCCCAAGATCTTGTCAAATTGTTTGTTTTGTCCAACCAACAATCCAAAAAGAGATTCAGTTTCTATAAGACTTAAGAAGACCAAGGATGTCAGCAAATACTCAAATTTAAGAAGCTGGAAACACAAAGTTTTGGCCTTTTGTTTAGAAATGACTTAAACAGTTAATCAATTATCAAAATGTTTGCTGTTTAATTTTGACTTACTAATGCATCAGTTCTGATTTTGCATATATTTGCTGTATCGTGGTTAGGGCTGGGTAACCGACCTCAATACTTTTTGAGTAATGACCAAAATGGGTCGCAAAATTATCAAAATATCTAACACTGGTATTGAAAACCTGTCCAGATTTTTGTTGTTTTACTGACATCAGATTTGATCTAAATCATATATTTTCTTCTCTAACTTTAGTTCTTATTTAGGAAATGTTGTTGTCATTTTGTTAATGCATTTAATTACTGATGCATTGAGGAGGTTAGCATATTTTGCTAACTGAAAAAAAGGTTTTTGTAAAAAAGATGGGTTTGTATTCCACCATTAAGGTATTTTAAGAAGTATTGGTATAAGGTAGAAATGATTAATAAAATAAAATAGATTGTATTGGCAGTAGTATTGAGAAGCCTGAATCGTGACTTGCGTCTGACAAATATGTTCTTTGAATATTGTGATATTGATTTCAGCCATGTGCTGGTCAGTATTTTAAACTTGATGGGATTTTTCCCTCCATAATTGAGGAACAACTTGGTGTTGGAGTCCTTCTTTTGCCTGTTTCTTAAAAATGGGAATTTCTAGAGAGTTCAGTCCATGACTCATCTTTCTATTCGTCTCCACACCGTCCAGCTGGTTGCCATGACGCTGCTGTGACAGAGGAAAGGAATATGGCCATTTACAGCCGCTGGCCATGAGCTTCAGATAGGGGCTCCTTTTGTGCATCTGTCTGTTCTGCATATCTCCCCCCCTTTTATTCTAGTTTTTCCTGTCCCATACCTGCCTCTTGATCGTTCACTCACCTAATCTCGCCCTGGATGTGATGTGAATACACAGCGGAGCCTCGGCTCGACTGCTAATGCATTCCTGTTGGATCTCAGCTGCCTGAGATGAGATGTTGTGTTCTTCTTCTCTTCTGAAATGTATGATGACTCGGGCCCCGAGGAAACTCGGAGATGAAGCAAATAGGAAAAGGATATTTAATGTTCTCGCTTTCCCTTCATTTTTCACATCAACTGAGCTGATGAGTATGAAGATATTTTTATCTGTTTAATTATCAGGGCAGGAGTTCACAGTATGCGTGAGATGGTTATCACCTCTTAGTCATACATTGTGAAGTCTGACAACACCTGCTGTGATGTTCCTGTTCGTGACAGTAGCAGATTAAAATCTTTGGCCTCCACTCTGTTATCCAATATACAGAAAGGAAGACACATAGTGGTGATCATTTCCTGTGTTTTATAAAGATGGTAAAAATGAGCAATGAGCGTAATCCAACATAAACCCCAATTCAATATGTTCTTTTTTAAAGCTTTGTGCAGATTCCACAAGCAAATCTATTTAACTACATCCAACTGCTTCCCTTCTTTCCAATTTCCCTTTCTCTCGAAAGCATTTACAGGCGCCGTTGCATTAGAAGAAACAATGTTAACTAATTTCCTTGCTGCAGGGTGACTCTTTTCAACCCTCATTATTCAAAGCACTTGTCTTTTGCCACCCCGCTCTCACTCCTTATTCCATTATCCCCCCCCCTCTCCACTCTCTTGCCCCTCCCCATTTATTCAATATCAATGCTAAGGAGGTTTAAATTCATCATGGCGGCAGCCACTGTGCAGAAAATGGAGGTGTCAGTAAATTTTTGTGATAATTACTGAGTCTCTCCTCTTGTATCCTTCTGATTTTGTACCACTTCTTCTCCTGCTATGATCTTGGCTGTTTGGATTTTACCAACTAAACACAAGGAGGTTTTTAGCTTTTCTTTTAGGGATCAGTTTCAGTAGTCTTGTTAGTGAAAACAGTAATATTTACTTTCTATAAAAACTCTCCAAACACCATAATGTTTTGTTTGATGTAGTTATTGTCATGCTGTTCTCTGAGCTATTGACCAGTCTGTAACTCACTCAGTGTGAGAAAATACTTCATTGATCACCTGTTGAAAAGCTTTTATGCAACTTCCCTGCTGCTGATTTCCCTTCAGGGTATTTTATTTACCATTGATTCCTATATCTTCTTTCTATATCCTTCCTGATGCAGCTCTCACTGGCTGCCTGTAATAAGCTGCAGAGATGGTTACTATGACACTGCTGGGGTCTCTAGTCTGGCACTGCCAATGGGAAAGCAGCTCTGCCATCAGGTGGCCTGTAGCTATTTTGAACAGGAGCTGTATGTGAAGTGAAGCAAGCAGCTAAATTAGAGACACAACCCATTGACATGAGAAGAAGAAGAAGAACAGAAGCAGAAGAAGAAGAAGAAGAAATGCAGAGTGTCAGAATTGAAAAGGTGGAGGAAATTTGTTCAGTTGCTCTTTCAGTCTATCAACACATTCTGATTGGTTTCAGGGTAGAAAGGGTGCAGAGAGGTTATTGATCAGTTGCTATTTTGACTCGTCCACCTGCAATGGTTTGTGTCTGTGCTCATGTATCCATTTATCCTCTCACTCTCCTTCTGTCCTTTTTCTCTCTGGATGTGTGTGACGTGAATCAACTGGATAAGTGACACAGAGCATTTGTCCACACAAACTCACATTCACACACATATACACACATGCACAGACACACAGAGAGTCATCGCCTGTCCCTCCCACTCTACATTTTGCTGCATCACCGACATGTTGTAGCGAGTGTGTAGGTCCCAGGTTATTTCAGACGTCATGACAGCATTTTTTTTCTCTCTAAAAATATTCCCGAGGTTCCCCATTAAGTTCTGTTAACCTTCAGTTAGTCAGTGCTCCATGTTAGGATGCACCTGTATGGTTTAGAAGATGACTCAGAGCTGGTTAGTGGGGGCGGCTGTTATTGTCCTCATTAGATGCTGAATGCTGCTCACAGGATCATTCCTCCTACTTGAGAGAGATACAGGCACACCGCTGTGAGCATTTCAGTTTGAGTAAATGAAACAGGAAGTGGGGATGGTTTGTGGATGCCCGAGGATGAGAGGAGTAGCTAGCCGTCGCCTTGGCAACAGGGAGTGTCTACATTCGGTCTGCCGTTGCAGAGTCACAGAGCGCCTCGATGCAACAGGTGGCCGAGCTAGAATCAACATTTGTGTTTGTCGTTTCATTTCAAATCACACAGAGATGCATGGATGGTAATAAAAGGCATAGAGGAGCATTAATCACACATGAATACACACGCAAACACGCTGACACAGCACACAGATGCTCCACTCATACACACATGACCAGTTTTTCTGTCTGGCTGTATTTAGACTGTGGTGTTTGTCCTCTCAGAAATAGCATTTGGGCATTTTGCCTTTATTTAAATATGACAATTTGGAAGAGAGAATGCAACAAAGGTCCCCGGCATGAATTGAACTGTTGCAGTTGTATGATATGTATCCTATAACAGGCCGCTGGGATGCCACATCTCTTTTCATCTTTAAAGTAAGAAATACAAATACAATTCAAATGACAGCAAATTAAATAGGACTGGGTATCAAGTCTCAGTGCTTAAATAGTAGCAGCCGAAATATGTACAGTAGCTTCCAGTATCAAAAGTTGGCATCAGATGCTCGGTCAGGTTCTTCGGCGTGCTTTAGTCTTTATTTAGATGTTTCCTGATCTAAATCAAGTAGGGCTGCGAGCAACGTTTATTTTCATTATCGATTAATCTGTCAGTTATTTCGGTCGGTTTGGTCTGTAAAATGTCAGAAAATGATGAAAAATGTCAATCTCTGTTTCCCAAACCCCAAGGCGCCGTCCTCAAATGTCTTCTTTTGTCCCCGCCAACAGTCTATAACCCAAATATATTCAGTTTACTTTCATAGAAGACTAAATAAACCAGAAAACATTCACATTTGAGAGGCTAAGATCAGAGAATTTTGCCCTTTTTTTTCTTAAAAAAGTACTCAAAACAATTAATTTTTTTGTTGCAGCTCAAAAATCAAGAAATTAGTTTTGTACTTTATCAATGCAAAGCTCTTCATTTACCACTGCTATACTGAGCAGTATTTTATGAAATTAAAAAAAGGGCTAAAACATGTTTATATTCCCCAAACTAAGACATTTAAAGATGTATTGTTTTGGTATCACTACTGAATCTCAGGTATTGTTTTGGCGCTGATATCAAGAATGTTCAAAGGATACCCAGCTGTAGTCCGGAGATATTTTGTGTATTCACTGAGCGGACTCTTTGTATTGTCTGACTACACATGTGCTCACTTTCTAGCAGGGAATTTTTCATCAACATTACATATGGTGTATGTCATCTTTGCGCATTCTCACCTCTATTTTAAAAGCCCACACCTAATGACTCACTTCTTCTGCCTGGCACATTCAGCTGTCCGCATTCTTGTCAGCACCTCCTACAAAGCGCCAGGCTGCCTGACAGCTAAAAAAAAAAAAAAAAAAGGAAAAAAAAAAAACACCAAGAAGAGAACAAGTGGGATTGTTATATAAATTGAACACTCAAACACTTCAGAAGTTCAGGCTGCCACCCCTCACTGCACTGCTCTGCTGAACAGTACAGTGGGCCTGTGCTGCACAGGCTCACAGGAGGCTCGAGTTTTTATTGTGGTATGGGTGTCTGGATTAGGGTCAGTCGAGAGTCAAGTTACCGTGCATGAGTGGTGAATGTGTTGGAAACTGTAGCCACTTCATGAGAAATTTATACCTGCGCTAATATTATAAACAGTCCTCAGGCCATTTTTTTTTTCTCTACCTCTACTTGACACACCCACACGCTGAATCTGTTGTACCTGTGCAGAAAGATTTAACACCTCACCCTTACTCAAGCTGCAGTGGAAATTTCGGACGGTTGTTATGCATCCTCTCCACCTCGAATTACACAGAGTCAGCTTTCAGCCAATATGAAGGCCAAGGCCCCTTTTGTGTTCATGTAGGTTACGCTGCTTGAGGCAGTCTTGACATTATGACCGGAGAATATAGCAAAGGCAGAGCCTCAATCGCTCTTCCTCATACTCAAGACAAGGAGGATACATGTGAATTTAAGGTGCAGGAGTACAACTGAAAGATGAACAAACAGGTCATCGTAGGAACATTCATACATCTACTCAAACATGTTGGGAGTTCAGCATGTGATTTCAGTTGGTCTGCCCCTGTTTTTGTTACCTTCAGGAGTATTGATGGATTCTTGGTCTTTTTTATGTGTATTTCAGGGCTCTGCAGACTCCTACACCAGCCGGCCGTCAGACTCAGACGTGTCCCTGGAGGAGGACCCAGAAGCTCTGAGGAAGGAGGCAGACAGACAGGCCCTTGCCACGCTCGAGAAAGCCAAGGTCAGAGATCAACCGTTGCACCCTCATTCTTCTTATGCACATTGTTAATTGAATGGTCATTATTCCTGCATAATCTTTTCAGTTTTTTTGACACAGGTTTACCAGTGTCAAAAGACTCATCAGTGTCAGGGGTCTCTGAACTTGGTGTGAGATGATGTTTGTGTACTAATAAATGTTTCTCTAATCATTGCTCCAGACCAAACCTGTGGCGTTTGCTGTGCGGACAAATGTCGGTTACAACCCCGGCCCCAGTGATGACGTTCCGGTGCAAGGCATGGCCATATCCTTTGAAGCCAAAGACTTCTTGCACATTAAAGAGGTTTGAATTTTCCAGATATTCCATTAAGCTCTACAATATAGTTTCTGTAGTTTCTTAAAGTACAAATATTCACCATTTCAGCCTGAACTGAAGGTAAATTTACTTGAGTTAATTTAAGGTAGCACATGGACTGAGGTACCTGGATGGTGCAGGGAAACCCAGCATCAGGGCTACAGGCTTGACTCCTTCAAACAATTGGAAGTGTTGGTGGGTGGGAAGCTGGTGAGGGATCATGTATTTGTCGCAAGTCACTGCACCGTCTCCTTCTGTCTAAACTCTACCCAGGCAGTGATTTTCACTTATGATTTTGGTCACGTCTGGTACATAATCGTATTTTTTAGGTACAAATGTTAGTTATACAGACATTAACTTGCAAGAAATTGTGCCATAAAGTTCTGCAGTACATGATGGGATAGTTTCTGAGCAGCAAGGTTTTATATTCTAAGAGGTACAATACTGTGCTACATTTTTCTGAAAGTGTAAATACAGTTTGTCAATATTTTGTGGAACTATTGTAGGAAACCTTAATGACATGAAATGCCATTTTCATTCTTTCTTTGTGTGTTTGTTTATGAGGCATTTTTGTTTCAACACATACAATAAATGGTGATGTGAGCCAGAAAACACTGGTATTGCGTTGGTTACTGATGCCTGGTTGTCTGTTCTGCATGCAGAAGTACAACAACGACTGGTGGATTGGTCGTCTGGTGAAGGAGGGCTGTGAGGTGGGCTTCATACCCAGCCCAGTCAAACTGGACAACACCCGTCTGCTGCAGGAGCAGAGGATGAGACAGAACCGACTCAGCTCCAGGTAACGATGATAGGCCCTCTGCATTGGCACAAACGTGAACACGGCTTTTTAAAACAGGTCAAACTTGAGTCACACTTCACCCACATGGCAATGTAAAATGTCTTAAAATAGACATAAGAGTAGAAAAGCACTTCGGTGACTCACTATTTTCCATCATGCAGACTACAGTGTACATGGGTCTCTTTAGTCTCTGTTTTTGTTTTTTTAAATAGGGAATCTATCTTTTTTTTTATCTGGCTGATCAGATTTTAATATACAGTTTGCAATGCAAGCACTCAAGCAGCTTATTTATTTTTGTCTCTTCACTTTTTATTATCATTATTATTTTCTCAGCTGTCAAGGTCACAATAGCATCTTGTTTACTGTAAACTCTGGTGATCAATTTCATGTTGTAGAAGAAAACCTAACAATTATGGGGTGCTTCGAGACATAAAATATTGATGAAATCAGTTTTAACAACAAAAACTGGCATTTTTTTGTGAAAAACTGGTAATAATTAGAGCCTGTATTTCTTATTACAGTAAATCTGGAGGAAGCTCCAGTCTGGATGTTGCCACGGGAACCCGCAGGCCCACCCCACCTGGCACAGGTGAGGTCGGGGGGTGGGGGTCTCCTTATCATCTGGCAAAATAATAACTGTGTGTGCATGTTTGTGTGGGCACGCGTGCAATTCCGAGTGAGAAGAGACGGGCGCCCTGATATTTAGATGAATATTTTAATTGGCTGGTTAGTCAGGCATGATGATGAATCACGGCGCATCTCAGTGGGTTGCTGTGTGAAGTGAGAGAGAACTTAGGAAGTCTGTCATTAGCACACAGGACGGGACTGAAATAGAGTCGAGAAAGGCCCGCGCTCATTAAACTTGATAAGTATGTCTGGCTTGTGTGTGCATCGCCAGGACGACACAGACCTGCTGCTCAATATCCAGTGACAGCAGGAGAGAGCGAACGCGGAAAAATAAACAACTCTGATTGACATTATGGGTTTTTGATAATCCAATAGATCCACTGAACTGAGCTTAACACTTGCAATTTTAAAAAAAGACACCCGTCTACCCCATCCACCTTCCCCAAACTACCACACCTGCATCACCAACAACAAACCCGTCACACACTTTATCCTCAGCTTCCCTCTTAGCTCGATTCTTTCTTTCCTATCTACTACTTTGTTCCAGTTTCCTCCGAAGCCGCTCCTTTACCCAGTTCTTTCACACCTACACTTCAAGTTTTGTTGCTTTCTCGTCACACCGAAATCACTCCCTCCTCTGCTGTTTATGTTACTACACCCCACATCTGTGCCTGGCTTCACGATAATCTGATGTGTTCTTTTTTTTTTTAACCTCTTCTCAATGTTGTTTCCAGTTTGAAGTCATACTGTGCCACCTTTTTCAATCTCTGTGCCATCTCTTGCAAAATTCCTTCATGTCTCTGTCTGGATGCATCTCACATTCTTTCTTCTATTTACTCTTCCCCCTTTTCCTTTACACCTCTATTATTTTCTCTGCTCTCGTCCTCTTTCACTCCGCTTCTTTCTCTTCCTTCTCTGTTTCTTCTCTCCTCTTGTCCCTTTCTCCGCACCACCGCCCTCCCTCCCCTCCCCTCCCCTCATCAGCTCACGTGGACATGTCCACAGTGGCCTTTGACGTTGACCCCCTCGACCTGGATGTTGAGGAGCCCCCTGAGTCCCAGGGTGACCCTCGCTCCTCCAAGGGCATGTCAGGCAGCGTAACATCCCCTCAGGCCAACGCCCACCGGCTGCCCTTCTTTAAGAAGGTAACATTAGGGGGCCCTGGACACTGCTAAGCTCGCCAGCATCCCTCCCGCATTTGTCCCCTTCTCCTCCAGGATGTGGTCAGGTCTACTCGCTCTCCTTCCTTTCTCCATCTCTCACTAACAGCTCACAACGTCCCCGCTGCTACCGTAGCTCCCGAGTCTAACACTGATCGGGCCCTCGGGCTCTGGTCACGATGAGATATGTCTGGATGTTTGTTTCTGTGCTTGTCAGCTGGGAGAGGCGTTGAACTAACTGATACACTCTGAAATGGCTGCTGCTGCATATCGGTCAGAGTCTTTTTTAAAATGAAGCCTCAGTGGATGCAGTCAGTATAAACTCTGTTTTAATCAATAAACAGCTCCTCTCCCAACCCCCCCCATCCAACCCCCTTAATCCTAACCTGTCAATAACTAAATGTGCTCTTGTGTTTTGTGCTTTTTTTTGTCTCTTCTGGCTTTTGTGTGGAATGATACTGTAGGTGGCCCAGCTAAACAGAAACAGAAGTCGGTGAGTGTGGTTCGTTTTTCTAACGAGACTAACCTCTAACATTTCAACATTTTTTTCTCTCTGTCTCCTCATCCTCTGTCGCCTTGTCTTACATTTCCCTTCTTGTGGTAACTTGTGGTCATATTATACAGTAAAAGCTTCAAAGGGGTAAGAATTCAGTTTGGTTTTTGTGTGCAGAATATTTTCACAGTACCTTCTCATGCTTCCAAGCACAAATATTCATGAGATCATTTGTAAATCATAGTGTCGCCTCTGTCATTTCCGGTCATTTCCCATGAGCTTGTATCACAGCTGTCAGTGTGTAGATGCAGGTGCAGATCCATCCCAGTGTCTGTTAGTCAGAGCGTAACAGTAATACACCCTGACATGCTTTCATTTCCATTTATGATGGCTGATTAGAGCCCACAATCAGCTGTTTTTATGCTTTTCAGCACAATTTGAATCATATCAACAAGCATTAGGCTGCAAGGCAAAGAAGTGTGTTAGTAGTAGGTGATACAGATATATATTTATTCCAATAGTTATCACAGCATTATCCTAATATTAACCTTTTTAACTGCGCAAGTTGTCCCTCCCCTCTCTCCCATTCTTGTGATTTCACCATGATCAGGAAGACCTCATGTTCACAAAAGTTATTCTCCAAATGTCCTTTTTGGAATCCGCCCTGACCTTTCCATTAAAAAAAAAACACACTATAGAGTTGTCATACTGTGTGCTATCTTCCTCAAATTTGAGGCAGGTATTCAGCGGTATTTACTTTACAGCCCCATGCTGCCCTCGCCCTTTACAGACAAAACCATGGGCTGTTATATAGACTGAAAAGACTTTTTTTTTATTCTAAGTAGACAAAATGTTTAAATTTTTGCTAAATTCAAGGACCCTCTGCTCTTTTTCTGTATCACCTAGAATGTTTCTGTCACTTTCACAAGAAACTTTAAGAGGTTTCCTTTCTGGTGAGACCTTATTTACGCATATAGTCACTGTGGTTCAGGAGCTACAACCATTTGGATTTGGGAATGCCATTTTTTAAAGTTAAACATATTTACTAAATATTCAACTCTTCCCTTGAGTCAAACATTTTTTAGTATCTACCTGAAAAAAATCCTATTTTTTATGTATTTTAAAGCCATTTTTAACTTATTGTAAACATAGCAACTGTCAACCACCATCTCTAAACATTACTATTTAAAAAGAATATTCTGTTATGTACAGTACATCATCATCCCTACATTGTGCGCCGTGCTAACGAACAAGCACTATTGTTATGTTCGGTGCTCCAGCTTTGCCCCTTTAGAGACAAGAGCCATTTGGAAACTTTTAAAATATGTATTTTTAGCTTCTGTGAATACAAATGAGGTGAAATGAGCTTCCGTTGCTCCGCTTTATGTAATGTAATGTAGTGGAGCAGGGCTCTCCAGCACTATCTCCTCCTGCTTGAAGAGCTGCGCAGCACACACACACACACACACACGGAGGAGGAGGCGTGCTTGGAATACAGATCTAAAAAGAAAAGAGGAAAAAAAAAAAAAAAAAACCCATCCAATTTTCCTGTTGTCGGAGTATATAGGACATGTAACTGTTTTCACCCCATTCTCATTGGAAAACAGACGGCTTCTAAAGAAGACAGATGCTTATGGAGTCCTTATAGATGAATCATTCTTTTCATGATTCATAATGTATGAATAAGCCTAAAGTTCATGCTCTACAATATGGAGCGTTTGTGAGTGGGTGTTCTGTATAATGTTTCTCCATTTTAAGTGTGAATGGCTTAAGGAAACACTCCAGTACATGTTGTGCTCTATATTTAAAAAAATTTTTAACCCCAGAAATCCATTTAAAAAACAATAAATAACGCAGGTAAAAGTCATATTTTAGATTTTCATCTTAAATGGCAAAAAAAAAAATTGGGATTATTGAATTTGTTTAAAGAACAAAATGTTGAAGCACGAATGTAAAAAGTCCATTTTTTTACAAGTGGCGCTGTATACAGCTCAGTTACTGGCAGTCATAACTTGACAATTCCCCTCAAGTGTTTCTGCATAACAAAAAGAGAGAAGTGTGAAGGATGACGTTTGTGTTAGAGCGGCGGTGGCGGCGGCAGCAGCAGCGCAGTCATGAGAGCTCTCCTGACACTGGCGTCTACTTTAATTATGGACACTAATTATGTGAGACTGCAGACTAAGAAATAGAAGCGAGCGCTTTCTGTGAGAAATTGATCCCTGCCTCCTAACATTCATAAGCTGTCAATAAAACAAATGGACTCCAGCGTCTGAAACTCGCCATCTATCAATCTGACTGCTCACAGCGGGGGAAAGGAGGACAAGGAGGAGAGAGGGCTATTGTGTTGAGTTAATTTTGATTTATGTATGCGTGGGTGTAACTCTCTGTGACTGTAGATCTGTGTGAGCTTTTTTTGCAAGTGTGTAAACGTACAGAATGTCAGACACGCCACGACTAAGGCGATTCACCCCGATGTTGGTGCTTTCCTTTCCTGGCACAGATGGAGCATGTCCCCCCCTATGACGTGGTTCCCTCCATGAGACCCATCATCCTAGTCGGGCCGTCGCTCAAAGGCTACGAGGTGAGGAGACGAAATGAGCAGCATGTGCTTGTTTTATATACTTCACTTCCATATGTGTGTTATCTTATACCTGCTGTTCCCTTTTTAGGTGACAGACATGATGCAGAAAGCACTCTTTGACTTTTTGAAACACAAGTTTGAGGGCAGGTAAGAATCTAGTTGCTATCATGCAGGCTTTAGTTTATAAGGTTTCTGTTTACCAATCTAGTAACAACTGGTGCACTTGATCACTATTTCAGGATATCCATCACACGGGTGACAGCAGACATCTCCCTGGCCAAACGTTCAGTCCTCAACAACCCCAGCAAACACACCATCATTGAGCGCTCCAGTACCCGCTCCAGCCTGGGTAAGACTACACACTTCAGCTCTCCACAAAATTGAGAAGTTGCCACTCAGACAACTGACAACAGCTAGGATCTTTTTTTTTTTTTTGGTTGTTGTTGTTGTTGTTATTTGATGGTTCATAATATAAAGAGAAATACTGCAATGGAGATTAGGCAATTGGAAAACTTTTCTTTTCATCACGTCACATGGCTGAACATTCATTTAACTATCTTTCACTATCTGTGTTTCATACCTATATCGCTCTTTGAGTGTGTTTCAATAGATAGATAGATAGATAGATAGATAGATAGATAGATAGATAGATAGATAGATAGATAGATAGATATCCATATTTTCAATGGCAAATTTATACACATATGTTAGTAAGTAGTGAGCTATATGAGGCTTTGGATAAACAGACAAGTTAATTAGTAGGATCAGTTGATTGTCACCAGAGTTATTCTTTACTGTCACTTTTAAAGAAAGCTCGGTTTTCATATTAAAATTAAACACATTTAACATGTTAAAAAAGGAGTTGAAATCTTAAAAGAATATATCGAAAATATCAGAAAAGCAGCTTAAATTCCTGATAATTTAAGATTCAAATTTACATTTTGAATGTGATGAATCTGCGGGCTACCTGGATCACAAAACATTATTTCTGCAATATTTACAAGTTGATACACTATAGTTTCATTTTAGAGACTGTAAAGGTGAACAAATCATCAAAGTACCATTGTTCATCATCCAAAGACCTGAAAGTATCATTTTTTTCCCCTTTTGTACCTGCTCTGACTGCCTGAGTCTGATCTGGCCTCCTCTCTCTCTTCATCCTGTCTTTTCTGCCCTTCACCCGCCTCCCCCTTTCTCTCTCCCACCACCCATCTTCTTCCCCCACCCTCTTTTGATTCAGACGTACTGGGTACGTATGCTCTCCTTCCAACAAGACAATGAAGCCCTCTTTCCCTCTTCCCTCCCCCTTTTTTTCTCACTATATTCATCATCCACTCATACATTGTTTGTCTGCCTGTCTGCTTGCCTGTCAGTTTTTCTGTTCCTCATACTTCTGTGTGACAGCCTGTAGTCTCCAACAAAAAGGAAAGCGTTACAAAACCAAAGCGGGAACAGATCCGTGGGAGGGCAGAAGGGCGACTGGTAGCTGCTCTACAACTGTGAGCAGGAGCGAGCAGAGAAGGAAGCCGATACTTTTTATACTGATCTCACCCTTATGTTGCGACCTGATGCTGTCCCTTTACTGTATGTGTGCAGTCATACCCAAGGATAGCCTCAATAGAAGCTAGACCTAAGCCTCATAAACTCAGTGTGGTTGGGTTTTTTTTTTTCTATTCATAGTGCAGAAGCAAGATCTCACTGAAGTCAAATCCAAATTTGCAAAAGTTTTTGTTGAGGTTAATGGAAACCTTTCTTGCTATGTCTTTATATGAGTTAAAGTTCATGTTTCTTATCACTCAGCGGACGCCCTGTTTCGCCTCCAGCTTTAATTCTTTATCCCTCAGCCCTCTGGAGGCTGCTAAAATGTGTGCAGGCCCCGTGTCTTTGCAGATTGCCTTGCCCCTGTTATCTCTCGCTGCCGCTGGGATGGCAGCACACACACCTCGGAGGCGATGAGGTTCGACTAGACAGGCGAGGAACATTCTAGTTTCCGTTTTAATCTCTCTCCTTACACGTCAACAGGCTGATAAAAAAAAAAAAGAGAGAGAGGGGGTGTGGGGGGACTGTGCTCGAAATGCTAAATAACAAGCTCTTCTAGGCTGTTATTGAGAGGAACAATGAAAACAAAACGCCCAAGCAGTCCGCAGACTTGAGTGGTTCACCTGATAGAATAATTACTGCTGTGTCTATTAGCTCTAACAAAAACTAATGTTCCACTTCATTTGTTTGATGAGGGTGTTTTTTTTTTGTTTTTGTTTTTGTTTTATTTACATGGTGAGAAATTGTGCCCTTATTATTGGTTATTCCAGATGCAGTGGCATCTCATTCTTAAGTGCCTCCTTCCTTTGCAACTGTGAAATGAAAAAGATGAGAAGTGCATAAGGAATAGTCGGGAGGTGGCCGCAGAATGAGAATGCAGCACTGCTCCATTTAGCTGTGCATAAATGGAACTTAAACCGTGATCTGATCTGATTCATATGCTTGGAACTGTTTTCTCTAAAATTTCGACATGCATGATTAAGTACTAACATGCCAGTTATGTACTTGTGCACTAAGTAAAAGGAAGTATGGCTGATAAACCGTGTCTCTTCAAGGGAGAGAAGTTTTACATGATTGTTTTTGCTCACGTGTCTTATCTGTTTCCTGGGCCTTCAGCGGAGGTGCAGAGTGAGATTGAGCGTATCTTTGAGCTGGCCCGCACTCTCCAGCTGGTCGCTCTAGACGCGGACACCATCAACCACCCCTCTCAGCTGGCTAAGACCTCCCTGGCTCCCATCATTGTCTATATCAAAATAGCCTCACCTAAGGTATGGCAGAAGATGACCTTTGAGTTTTACATTCAGATTTTCACACTAAATCGTCTAACAAATTTGACTCCCTCATAAAAAAACATTTCATGATTGTTTACATCCATGTTGGCTTGCCTGCCCTTTTCATTGCTTTTGTAATGCTACATTTATTGATGTGTTATGACAACCAACTGCAGTAGAATAGCATGAAACCAACAAAAAACACTGCTCCTACAAGTGGTCAAAAACTCTGCAGGGTACCTTTAAATGTAAGCTTTTTTTTCAATTTAAAATTATGACAGCATGCTTCTGTGCAATACATAAATAATAAACGTAAATAATTGTTGTTTCAGTAAACGCTGTGCTGTTATCTCCCTCCAGGTTCTCCAGAGGCTTATCAAATCCAGGGGGAAGTCCCAGGCTAAACACCTAAATGTGCAGATGGTGGCAGCGGACAAGTTGGCTCAGTGCCCACCTGTGAGTTTTGTGTCATGAGAGAAGCCTCTATTAAAACAGCAAACATCCATTTTGGCTCTGTAAAACCTGAAACCCCCCCCCCCCAAAAAAAATGTTTATTTTATTTTTACGTGCAGGAACTGTTTGACATCATCCTGGACGAGAACCAGCTGGAGGATGCTTGCGAGCACCTGGCTGACTACCTGGAGGCTTACTGGAAGGCGACACACCCTCCGAGCAGCAACCCACCCAACCCTCTGCTCAACCGTACCATGGCCACGGCAGCCCTGGCTGCCTCTCCTGAGCCCGTCTCCAACCTGCAGGTACAGGTGCTCACCTCCCTGCGCAGAAATTTGGATCTGTGGCCTGACATGGACGGGCCTGTAGCCAATGATGAAAAAGTGGAAGAACACGCTCTCTGAAGTCCAGCAGAGAGAGGAAGGGGGGGGACTCTGGCAACTCAACCTCAACCAAAACCCAGCAGCCTGATCCCTTTACCCTGAAGGAAGAATGCATTAAAACCCTGTTTATGCTGTATATAGAAACACAACACAAATGAGGAGTCACGACACACATTCACACAAAGTTTCGAGAACATCCACAAGTAAAATTACACAGTCTGTATCTTAACAGGTCAGCGTTTCCTTCCCTGCACTATTATAACTGTGAGAGCTGCTCAACTCAGTCCACACTGGACTTAAGGAATAACCCATAAGGCACCTCTGCCCCTGGGGGCCCCCTCCATTTCACTGTAATCAAGAGTAAAATGATACCTCCTGCCCCCCACCCTGTCCTCTTTAGCTCTGTGGCCTCCTTTCTCCAGCACTTTTTCTTCTCTGGGAGGCTGAATCCAGTTTGCTGTCCTCCTCCGTGTTGCCATGGCACCACCCCTGAAAACAGCAAGTCATGTCCGCCTCTTCAAACAGAAGTGCTTAGTTTGGCGGAGGCTGTTACTAACAATCTGTCCGATTTCATTTATTATCGTTTTAAAAATGATTTTAACAGAAAAATACTAAACCGACTATGTCTTTATTTCCAAGTTACTACTGGTTACTCATAATTATGATGAGCTCCACACTTAACAATGAACACCAGATGGCTAGAAACATGTTTTATATCTGAAACTGCCTCCTTCTACACATTTATTAAGGCTTTCACTTCAGACAACAAAACTAATCTATAGAATAGTCAAATGCACTTTAAATTCACTTGTATCTCTTAATTTACATATGATTATTAAATCTCTTCAGCTCTGTGTGTCAATGTAAACATAATATGATGCAGAGCTGAATTAATTACGTAATCATCTGGTAGTTGTGGTGCTATTTCTGCTTTTTTTTTTTGTACCATCAAGTCAGTCAGCCAGAAGGTGGCACTGTTGTAATGGTAAATATTCAGTCTGCTTGTTGATTAACTGCTCGGGTGTGTTTTTGTTTGCTGGTAGGTAACATGATTTTAAAAATGGATCCGTTTGTAAAACGTATGTGCTTTGACTAATTGAGTAATTGCTATTAGAGCGATGTCAGTCATGAGCTTTAATGCTTTCAATGCAAAGTCTTCCAGCTAGAAAATTTTAGTTCATTGTGTGCGTGTGTGTTTCTTTTTTGTTTGTTTGTTTGTTTTGGATGTCCTGTGTTGTATTCCCTGCTTCATGCTAACCCTGCTGACTAACCACTCACAGTTTGGTTTTGCTCTGCTGTTTGTGTCTCTGCATGGTTGCTGTGTGGCATGGCTGTGACTCGCTGCAGGGGCCATACCTGGTACACGGTGAGCAGAAGCGGGAAGGGCCTCTGACAGAGTGTGGTGGGAGCGGCACTCTGCATGACTACCAGACAGACTTGGGAGGAAAGCCTCAGCAGCAGCAGCAGCAGCAGACATACCTGCGCTCTTCTCGTGGCCAGCTACGAGGTGGGAGCGGCCGGGGCCTGTCACGGCAGGACACCTTCGACTCCGAGACGCAGGGCAGCCGGGACTCTGCCTACACCGAGGCCGGCGACTCCTGCATGGACATTGAGACTGACCCCTACGAAGAGCCCGAGCCCTACCGAGGGGGCGGGGGCAGTCGCCTCCACCTGGCGCAGCATCACGGCCGACAGGCCTCCTGGGAAGACGAAGGCGCTGAGCCAGACCAGGAAAACCTGAACCACCCTCCGATGCCGAGCCAGACGCAGCCGCATGGACGTGCCAAGCTGAGGGAGCGTTACTGCCAGGACCCCGTGGACACAGGGGCCAACATGAGCCGCAACAAGAACCAGGACGACTGGGGAAGGGACGTCTACATCCGCTGAGTACACATCATACCACGGAGGCAAAGGAAGCTACTGGACAGACTGAGAGCAGGGAGAGATGAAGGGGGTTCAGAGGGAACTGAAGTGTGGGTTTGGGGCCATGCCAGTCAGGCTAAACAAATTAATCTGTTTACATCCCAGTATAATGTAAAGAAATACATCAACTGCCAGATGCCATTCTCGTCAACTTCTTCTTGCAATTCAATTTATTTATGTTTAGAAAAAAATAATATTGGTCTGTTTTTTGTTTCCTATGTTAATACTGCATGAATATCATAGATTTCTATACTGACAGCACGAGGACAGTAATTGTTACGATTGTGAATCTATGATTGTGATCCGTATGACTCAATCTCTCCTTCAGTCGTAGAGTGTGAAGGCTGGTAGAGCTGTAGTCTGTCGTGTCTGTCCTCTGCAGTCTTAAACAGGGTCTAATGTCACCGTCCCCATGTACAGTGTCAGGGTTTCTCTTTACCTTAATCTCACTCAGTGCTTTTGGATTTCAGGGTTTCCGCCTATTCTAAGATCCACGAGTTATGAGTTTGTCACCTCCACTTTATCACCCAGACCTTAAAAAAAAGCTGGTGGAGAAGTTGCCATATTTAAAACACGAGAATTTATCGCTGTTGCTACACTCATGTCAGCTTGATAACAACAAAGAAATACACTCCAAAGACGTTTACTTCTTCCCTGACGTGGTTCAGCCACTGTACCCGACTGTACACGTCTGACCCAGTCCTCCCGTTTCTGTTTTCCTCTTCTTCGTGGGTGCTGAGGGCGCCCGCAGTATTCACTCGTTCTCTGGTTTTGTAATGTGGTGCAGATTTAAAAGCAGCACTGCAGTTGTAGTCGTGTGAATGAAGTGTCCTGCCTTAGTCACTCCCACCCCCTAAAACACCCTCATTTCAAGAAAACTCCAATCACAAGTGCCGGAATGTCTCGCCAAGCCATGTCCACCACTGCTACGGTGGGATGTCTTAACTCTTGTTACACTCGTTTTCATGCCATGTCCTTGTCTTTTCGTGTCTCTTGTGGCTACTCTGCACCGTAGCCCGTTGCTGTCGCTCCAGCACATCTTGTTTTCTTTGCACCAGCTTTGTCGTCTGTTTTTCCAGGGCTAATGGTTATATAAAAAGTACTTGTGTGTGGTTATTCACTCCGAACTTCACCCCCAAACAGCTAGCTAGTCTGATATTAAATACCACTCTCTTCTTACTCTTGATTTCTGACTGAATTAGTGTTGATATTTTTTTTTTTTTTCCTGTGGACATTTTTTTTTTTTTTTTTTTTAAATCTTCAGTTCTTGTGAGGTAGTGAGAGGCGTAACAAGTAGGGTGGGGGGTGATACAGGGGGTAGGATCAACTTTGGTCTTTACTCAGTTATCTATAATGGAGAATCCATGAATGTCTTTGGCGGGCTGCTTCGGCCCGCCCCTGTCTTCAGTTGAATAAATAAATATTAAATAATGATCAGTAAATAATGTTATTGTTGCGTTATCGCAATTGTTAAAAATATGAAATGACATGTATCATTGGTGCCTGATTGTAGCTACATTTTGCTTTTTCTGCCTTTCATTTTTAATCTGTGGATAAATTCGTATTTTAATTAAAAATTTAAGCAGAAAATGCAATTGTGTCATTTCATTGATGCGGAAAAATGTGATTATCATACACAGATTCCAAAGATGCAAGTGTTTTAACCTTGTGACATGTTGTACACGCACATACATCCATGTTTTTTTATTTCTCTCAGGACATTTGCAAAGAGATTTCAGTCCTGAGGAAACCATAGAGTACAATGGAGTAAGCTTTTCTTCTTCTGGAGCTCAAAGACTAGACTGTTTACTTCTTTTGAACACTTCAACTTCCTCACTTGATTGTTTCTACGAACTATTATCACCAGAACACTATTTTTAAATTTCAGCACATTTTAATCCATCCACCAAGTCTTTGAGTCATGGAGGAAACATAATAGGTAAAAAAAAAAAGATTGAAGTCAGAAGTTAGATTGTTGCATCTGAGCCCAGGATGTGGTTTTTACTTCTCAGATCTGGCACTGTTATATCTTCATCTGCAGCTCACCCATGCTCTGCAAAGGAGAAAATGTCACAAACAAAGAAGCGGTTTCCACATGAAACTCAAACGTGAGCCTTACATCGCAGTAATATGTAACAAGGTCTGTTGTGGTGCTAGACAGAGCCCAAGTGTGCCTAGATGAGTGTAATATCAGAGGAACAGATCTGAGTTTGAGCTAAACAAGTTAAGTTAAACAATTATACCTCACATTCACTTCAGGATATATTGATGTGTATGTTCCACACTTTAATTTTAGTCACAAAGGGCAAAAACAAAGGCATGACAGCAAAACTGCATAAAAACTGCACAAAGTAGCTTAAGTTTTAAATATATTTTAAGATTAAAAGAACATAAAAAAGAAATTGTGGCATGTTTTTGGTGAAACTGTTATATTTCCTGTAATGCACTCCACACAAACACCCTAAAAATAGAATCTAGAAGTGAGAAATATGTACAGGTGGACTGAGAAACGTTTGTCACTATCACTTCTAGTAGCTTTAATCCTCTAAAATAGAGATGGGATTACTCTCATTAACCTAACCTGAAAAAAAGACCCCAAACAGAGCAGCTAGGGCAGATTAAGAGGTCAAAGGTCAAGTCAGAATATTCAGACCAGTACAGCTGAGTCAGCAGACCAATTAGGATTTGTAGGGAGGATTAATGAATACATCATTTTAATCTCATCATTTTTGTCATCTTGGAGAACATTGTAGGATGAATCTAAAACTTTCTTTTAATCAGTGTTTTTAGATATTTAGAGCCAATAATCATGTTGAATCTTCACAACATCTGTTATTATCGATGTTGTTATTGGGTCAGTTATTGGAAATACCCAGGAACACTCGATGGGTCAACGGAAATTCAGGGGGATTCCTACACCTAGTTTTGCTTTCACCTCCCGCTTCATAATCATGTTCCTGATACTCAAAAAGAGGAAGGGAAACTGCTTCACTTCGCTTTCCATATATAGACTGGACAGTAGCGTCACGAGCTGCGTCATCCGTCCACGCCTGTCGTCGGTGTGATAGAGGAAACGTTTATGTCTATGTGGCCTTCAAGTGCTGCTGGCTAAACTCTGACTTCTGAGCTCCGACACATGAGGTAGGATGTGTGTTGTTGGTGTGCAGTGATTTTTCAATTAAGCTTTTGTTTACCTTTACCTGGTGCTTTTTGTTTCAATTTAGAGCGCAGATAGCACAGACATGCAGATAATGATAGATAAAAACAGAGGAAAATGGACACTTAAAGATAATGTTAGAAAAAAATATTAAAAAAACAAATGTTAAACAACTGAGCTACAAGTTAAAGACAAATCAGAAATGCTCTGAACATATGAATTACAGGTATCAATGAAGAGTTTGACATGAATTAGTTCATTAAAATGCATTTCTGTATTTCCCAAATATTTTACTTTGGTGTATTTATAAATTTTAATGATTGACAGCATTTAAAACATTAAAAAGTTTGATTTTGTTGTTGTCTGAAATTAGTTTGGAGTCTATATGACGAGAGATGGTGGGTTCCAGATATATATAAAAACAAATAAATCACTGATTGTGCTTTAAAAAATCAGTCAAATGAGTTATATATACCTTTATGTACACTCAGGAAGAACACATTGATGTACAGGAGATCTCTTTCACAAGTATGCCGAGTTTACATCATAAAAATAGACATTAAAAAAACCCCATCAGATACAGAACTTTAATGAGTTTTCTGAAAATACTCAAGGACAGCTTGAGCTTTAGGATCTGTTGTAAATTATTTCATGAGAATGGAGCAGCATGTTTGAAAGCTGACTTTCCAAGCTCAGTGTTTACTGATGGAAGATATTTCTAACTGAAGCTGAAGTCTGCAGAAAGACAAGTTCCACCTGTCCAGAAGAGGAATGAGGATAGATAAAATGGTAACCTTTGTAAGTAAACAAGTATGCTATCTTTTTTACACAGAGAGAAGGCCATCCTGCATTCTGATAAAGAGTGCAATGATGTATCTGTCACAAATCTAATTGCATTGGTATTGTCACAAACAAACAGTAGCATATAAAAATAATGTTTATACATTTTGTCATTAATTATTAAAATAACCTTTGGGATGCTAAAAACTGTCCTGGGCAGAGCTGTGACTATTTTCATTATTAATTAAGCTGCCAATTATTTTCTCAATTAATCAATTAATAGTCTTGTCTGTAAAATGCCAGAAAGTAGTGAAAAATATCCGTCATGGTTCCCCACAGCCCCAGGTGACGCCTTCAGATGTCTTGTTTTGTCCGATCAATAGTCCATCACCAATGATATGTTGAGCTGAGGTATGTTTACTATTCTACTGGCTCCCTCACGTGCTGAAGTGGGATATTACCCACAGCACTTGAACGCAGCACTACTATGCCCTTTGTCCGTGACTCATTCGACTGAAAAATATCTCTATAAGCGCCACCCACTAACGCTATGCTGAAGCTGATATTAGTTGTAGGAAAATAGTTTGTCCGTCAGTCAGAGAGCTCTTAACAAATACCGAGTATTGTCTCCATCAGGAGAGTTTTCTGGATTTATATTTTTTTACTCGTCTCTCACCTTTACACACACACTTGTTGGACATGGGATTCCTCCTGACCAAGATGATGGCTGTGTTCGGCGACAGAGGTAAAAAACTATAACTTCACTTCACACCGCTACTTTTTCCAGCGTCAGTTTTGTCATTTGTTTTCGTTTGTCAGCTGCTTTTCGAGCATCTTTTAAAGTATATTAGGGTATGAATATCCGAAATGAGAAAATATACGTTGAACATAATTATAAAAGAGACTTTAATAGAAGACATGAATTGTTATTGTGTAGCCTTTCACACAGTCTTAAATATTGCCACTCACACATTCTCTGCTGAAAGCCTTTTGAGGATTTGGCGTTTTTCTTTATCATATATGACACTAAATTTAATATCTTTTGGTTTTGGACTGTAAGTCAGACAAAACAAGTAAATTGTAGACATCTGTGGCCTCTAAGAAACTGTGATCGCTGCTTTTTCACATGTTTTTTTTACAAAATGATTAATCAATTAATCACTAATGACAATAATCTTTAGTTGCAGGCCTAGTTTTCACTAACTTTATCCTTGTTTTCTGCCGAACCCTTGATGTATATGAAACTTGGCTCAAAGCCATTGTTAGACTGGTAGAACTGCTATGCAGTGATGTAATTATTCCACTGATCAGTACATCACAGTCCTGTTCCTGTCTTTATCTTATCTGTGTGTGTCTGACATGTGATGCTAGATTTTAAACAAATTATGCAACTCAAGGTCAGCTCAAGTGAGAATAGTGAGTGCAAATAATCCAGTTTGCAGGAAAAAAAATAACATAACATGTTGAACTTTCTTACAGAGCACAAAGTCGTCATTGTGGGCTTGGACAATGCTGGGAAGACAACAATCCTCTACCAATTGTAAGTGTAGCACATAATTGATCAGGCTATATTTCTGAGGCCAACATAGCATCATATTATTATAACAAATGCTTCATATCTTAATTTTTTTTTTTGTTTTCCTCTCCCTCCCACACAAACACGTCCAGCCTGACGAAGGAAGCCGTCCACACATCGCCAACCATTGGCAGCAACGTTGAGCAGATCACAGTACGAAACACTCAGTTTTTGGTTTGGGATATCGGAGGCCAGGAGAGCCTTCGAGCCAGCTGGTATTCATACTACAGTAACACAGAGGTACGGATCACTTTCTGTCCCAGCGTGTGCTTGTTCATGTCACATATGAGCACATTTTGTTTTTATACTTAGCCTACACGTTTGACTTTTGGTTTAGCTGGCTTTCTTCTTGTGTCTCTTGGACTTGTGTTCCCCCCCCAAAAAAAGCTGTTTTTCTTACTGAAACTAGTGGAAACTACATCTAAATAAGAGAGATGAGCACTGAAAATTCAAAATATTAATGACACTTGTGGCTGAGAAGTTGATATACCAGAAGAAAGACAGAAACCTTGAGTGTAAAAGTTTATAGGCCAGTGCTGACCGAGTTATTGCACCTGTTTTGGCGCCTTGCAGTGATAAACTCTAAGAACTGTTACATAACCATTTATAATAAACTGTGTTACATGTCTGCAACGGGGCTTTGCAGACGTTTTGTGCTCCCTGCTATCATTACAGAAATCACTGATAATGTGAGATAATCTATTTATTGATGTGATATTTATATGTTTATGTGGCACTTTCAGATTGTCATTCTGGTTGTGGACAGCACTGACCGGGAGCGACTGACTGTCACTAAAGAAGAACTGCATCGAATGCTCGCACATGAGGTATAATTCAAGTTGTGTTGACAGATGTGTGTGTGTTAGTTCAAAAGTCTTGGTTTGTTTTTTTTCTTTTTACCATCAATCATTAAGGTAAATCAAGTCAAAAACAAATTCTGCCATTTTCTTTTGTTTTTGTTTTTTTCCTTGACGTAAAACCCTTTTGTTACGCAGTCAAACTGCCCCGGTGAGTGTCTGTTATTTATGTTTTGACGTCTTGGATACACTCACGCTTTCAGAGTTGTGCCATATACGTAAAAAACCAGACTGCTAACCCATGACACAGTTTGTGATGAGGAAGTTTCAACATCAGACTGTTTCAGTCAGCAGACTAACGTGTGTTTAGATATTCCGCTGAGGCTGCTGTTCTCAAAGTTGACATGAGGACATTTTTGGGGTTTTCACTGGAAATGCTCAGCTCCATAAATTGATACCGAGAGCAGGGTTTTGTAACCCATCTTTTTTTTTTTTGGATGTAGGACTTGCAGAATGCCGCCATTCTCATTATGGCCAACAAACAAGACATGAAGGGCTCACTAACAGCGGCAGAGATCTCCCAGTGCCTCACACTTGACACCATCACAACACACTCCTGGCATGTCCAAGCCTGCTGCGCCCTGACAGGAGAAGGGTGAGTCTCAGTGATGCATCGCACACACTCTCTCTTTCTGTCTATGATAATTCATAGCGTATGAGTCAATCCTAAAAATGACTTTGATCTATATTCTCTTAAAATGTCTGTCTCTTTTTTTTCCCCTCCTCCCAGTCTACCTGCCAGTCTGGACTGGATGAAGTCTCACGTTGTTGCAAACTGAAGAGCCATCCAGTGGATCATACTTCCTCAAACTGTCCCAACCTCTTTGGCACTGCAGAGGCCACGATGGCGTCTGTGATAGAGCCCGCCTCGCCACACCTACAGTATGTCTTACTCAAGCTGTGTTAGAGTCTGCAAGGAGCTGCCCCACGTCTGGAGTCCCGGGACGACATCTGGATAATCTTAGGGGTGGGAACGTACACCACCCTGATACCAGTAAAATAGGACTCCAGGTGTTTTGTACTCTTCAAAAACTGCTCGGTGGTTTGATTATATTGTAATAATCTGGTTAACTGGCGAAGTTTTTCTCAGTTGTGGTTTTAAAGACGTGCACAGTAAGAAAGTCTTTCATGTGCTTTTACTGTAAGCTTCCTTAAGTGTGGAGGTGCACCACGTAAGAGATCCTACCTGACCAGTAAGGTCACATTCCTTTTTGCCTTCATTATCTTTCATTTAATTGTCGTCACTAAGCTAGGACAATACTTTATTAATTGAATGAAAGTATCAGACATTCATTAATTACTAGAACTGAACAAGTAGCTTGTTACAAAATAATCTTGAGGGCATCTAAGCAATTATGAGCAAGGCAGAGCATATATTTTATGGGTAAAGTTTGATTGAGTCATCACATTCTTTATTTCTCTTGTTCTACACGGTGACCTTTTAATCATGATCTCATTTTGACCTTTGATATGTAACTCCTGTCACTGACTACTCCTAGTATGCCTGTACTATCGTGTATCTGGTGCAACCAAGTTAAGTACCTTGCTAGTTACAAAACAGCTTTTCAATGACAAACTAAGTTTAATAGCTGCCTAGTATTAAGCCGTAGGGAAAGACTTTTACAGTAGGAAGGAAATGTAAGCACATACTGTAGCTCCTGTGGCCTCCTCTACTCAGAAACTCTGCAGTGGTAAAACCTGCACCTCATGTATAAAATTAGATTTTATGCCAGTGAACAACAGCATTTTTGTGAGACCTAAAGATGTATAGTAATGTTTTTTTTACAAAAAAAGCTTGAACTTGAATTATTTACTGTATATTACAGCAATTTCCTGAAAGGGAAACCAAGCTAGCTGCTAAGGACTATGAATTATATTTAAGTATGTATTGTATGATGTGTACATTTTTTAAAAATACATATTATTATTGCAAAATGTGCAGTGGGTGTCTTCTGTCTTTCAGTTACACAGCATACTATTAAAGGCTGGTTTATTCCTGCAGTACCAGTAATAACAAAAACATGTCACAGGTGTTTGGTTGACACTTGAAGTCATAGCAGCTGCTTTTGGAGGCGCTGCAGAAGAAATTATACAGATTTTCATACTATAAATACAATTGTGCCTGAATCCATACAGAGATACACACGAGTAAGCAGTAAAACCTCATAGCAGTAATCACTTTGATATCGTATGGGTCTAAAAGAGTCTGCTTTAACCACAAGTACGTAGGTTTCATTTAGTTAAAGAAGAAGAAAAAGACTCAGGGGGCATCCGGATTTGAACCGGAGACCTCTTGATCTGCAGTCAAATGCTCTACCACTGAGCTATACCCCCTCGTGCTTATATCAGCTGATATGCTCTGTATTTATATATGACAATAACTATTGTATTTAGTTGTTTGTGAGCAGAGTATAGTACGTATTTTCCTTTAACCGAAAACAGTTAGATTTTGTCGACAGTCGCGGTATTTAAGTGAAAATGTACATACACGTCATTATGTTGACCGCTAGGGGGAGAGATGAGCTCATAGATGGCTGCATGTGGCCACGTGTACTAACCTGCAGAAATGACAGGATTACTCCATTGGCATTCATTAACATTCAGTCCTTATTAATTTTTAATTTAATATTGATCGAAATACAAATGACACATAAAATCCCGTTTTAATGAAATGCATGATGTGTTGTAAGATATATTAGTATTTTTCATAAAAAGAACACCTGTTCCTTGGGGTCATACACTGTACAAAACGTAAATTCATGGAGTGTTTTTAGGGTTTGTTTATTTGGTGACCACAGCAATAATCATGTGACAGGAGAGCACACAGCTGGAGGACAGAGTTCACTCCGTAGAGGGAGTTGAAATAAGAACAAATCAAAGTACATTTTTGTTAGTATGTTTATTGGCCGTCATCTCCAAACAGTTCATGTTTCCTTTGAATGTAAAAATAATAAGAAAAATAACATTTTATATTGTGTATTTTGTGTATATTTAATGCAGGTTAATATATCATGAGATTTTTAAATGTTACAAAATGTCATTTCCACAACAGTCATTTCCATCACTTTGTTTATTGTGATGAAAAAGACATATTGTAGTGGAAATGGCAATGCCAGTTTTATAAATGCAGTCAGTTGGCTTATATCACTAAAATTATTGCATATTAAATTAAACAATTGAACAAAACACTTTATCAGATAATTCATATTGTATGTAGCGAAGTTTAAAAAAAAAAGCCAATGTTGTTGGTCAACTACAATAGTAGAATAAATAAATGTGACACTTTTTTTTTTTTCTTAGAGATGGCACACGAGACCACAGCAGAGCTCAAAACCAAACGGACTAGGCAAAGAAAGAAGGATAACTCTGCTGTTTCACAACACAATTTTTTCACGGATAAAAAAGAAACATCAAAATATGCAAACTGCTAAAGATAGGCAAGTGATCACCAAAGTTGTGGCTGGTAAGCTTTTGAAGAAATACCGCTTTGCTAAAAAAGGAGTTTGGGTTCTTCTCACCCGATGAGAGCTGATGAAGACAAATGTGACAAGGGCCACCAAACTCCAATACATCTGAAGAATGCAATGTGACAAAATCAACAAGGAAGCGCAGGAAAAAATAACAACATTTCTGCAGCATGACGACAACAGCAGAATAACAACAGGAAAGAAGGAGACAATTACAAAGAACAAGAAAAGAATGCAAAAGCACCTCCTGATTGAATCAATGAAAACACAACAACAGAAGTTTAGAATTGAGCATCCTGAAGTTACAGTTTCATACAGCAAGTTTTGCAAAAAGCGACCTTTCTGGATTGTTAAACCGACAATCAAGGACAGAGACACATGTCTCTGTAAAATACATGCAGTTTATGGCAGACAGACTGTTTTATCACAAAGTGATAAAACGTACCGAACTCAGTGGCCTAATTATGCTTCCGTAAAATACATACAAATCTCCAGTTTATGGAAGACAGACTGTTTTATCACAAAGTGGTAAAATGCACCAAACTCAATGACCTAACTGAGTCTGTGGCATGCACAAATGCAACAAAAGAGTGCATGCACAGTCAGGGAGTGCTCTGACTGTAAGGATAAAGAACTGCAAACCTCCGCCTTTGATGCAGGAGAGCAAATCTGATGGTTTGAATGGAGAAGCGAGGTTGAGGAGAGGGAGAAGAGGAAAAAGGATGGAAAAAAGAAAAGTTAAAAGTTCATCTCACAGCAAAGGAAAAAGTGCATGGGACTCTACAGACTACAACATCAGATAATAGTATTCAGAACACTGAAGGAAAATATAGGAGAGGATGGTATCGTCTTGCAAATCGATTTTGCAGAAAACTATCTGTGTAAGTATGGGAATGAGGTCCAAGCAGTTCATTCCCACCAACAGGCCACTCTCCATACAGGTGTGGCTCACACCAAAACTGGGGTGGCGTCTGTCTGTTCATCAATGCGCCATGACCCATCAGCTATCTGGGCTCATCTTAACATAGTGACCCCCCTACCTCAAAGAACTAAACCCAACAGCAACCACACTGCATGTAATTAATGATGGGCCAACCATACAGTACAGGTCCAAGAAAAACCTCTTTTTTTTAGCAAAACTCCCTATTAGATGGGATTTCAGAGGATCACATGGAATTTTCTCAAGGCAGGACATGGAAAAGGCCCAGCTGATGGAGTTGGACCAGCGGCTAAACAGCAGGCTGACTAACCAGCAGCAAATGGCATTCATCTTCCAAATGGGAAGGTGCTGTATGAGCAACTTTCAAAACAACCATTTACCGTTAATCTGATGTATGTCACCGAGAAGGAGATTGAGGAAATGGACAGTTTCCTTCCTGATGGTCTGCAAACTATCTGAGGCACAATGCAAATACTTCAGGTTTCATTTTATGTTTTTATCTCTAGAGTGTGTAATTTGAATACATTATGCTCCTCTAGATTGTCTCTGCAATACCAGCAAGGATTACTTTATGAATTATAAACTGCTTTTGCTCAGAGCTTCATCTTTGCAGATGTTTTGGTCTCTAAACAGTAGACATGGAAGGAACAGGTGCCACTGAGACACCTTGGAAAACCACCACAGCTCAGTCTATTGCAGAACTTCATGTGGAACTGATTGGAAAAATGGTGTGTGGTCATATATGATAGGGATCCTTATCCAGGCATCATACAGGATGTTGACTTTGACAGCTGTGCTTTGGTGAAAACCATGAATATATAACTTATGTAAAAATAATAATAATTTTTTAAAAAATACAACTTTTCATGATTTGGTTGATCAGATAATTCCATAAGGCCTGCAATTTCTCATGTTTTGTTTTCTAACAATCATGACGTAACCTGTTCATAAATCCTGTGTTTTGTCAAGATTATGAAAAACAGATTCCAGCATTACCTTATCCGGCAATCTTCCAGACTACAAACTATCAACGTGTGGCGGCGAGAGGGAGACAGAAATATACTTTATGGGTGAATGAGATAGAAGACCAACTACGCCTCCCGGGGAATCACACCCCAGGAAATATGTATGACTGGGAAATCACCTCGAGTTCACGCTTAAACAAGGAACACATTATCATTCAATGAGGGGACAGAAACATGATTCAATAAGTAATAGTACTAAGTAATAAAAAACAGTATTTATTTTTTTTATTTTATTAAATCAAATAGGAATCTGGAAAATGTGGCTGAAAAGACAGGAAGTAATTAGTGGTTTTAAAAAAACACAATATAGAGTTGAGATGAAGTAGTAAAAATATTCTTTTACTGTTTTTCTCCATTGGTTGAGCACAATGCCTGAAACATAGTTCACATGTTCAAAGCAGTTAACACGAACCACACAACACTATTTCATTTTGCAAAATAATACATATAATGAGAAAAATGCTCTCAGATGGTCAAAACATTTAATAAATATTGCAAAATGCTGTGAGATGCTCAAAACATTGAAATACATTTGCAAAAATCAAATAACCGCATGAAAACAAGAAGCCATTTCATCAAAATAGGAGGCTTTCTTTACCATTCTTTGAACATTGGCAATCAAAATTGTAAATACACTCATTAAAATGAAATAGGTCAAAGGTTCATTTGTTCTATGATCCATTTGATGCTTAGGGTGATATGATACAGACTTTGAAATTACCTGGTTATACATAATCCCATTTAGATCTATATTCCTTATCCTTGTTCAATTTCAAATAACTTTTACAGAATAAACACAGAAAATAACTTTTACACAGACAGAAAAGACAAAGACAGAAAATTCCTCAATGAAACCAAAAATGTACTCAGTTTTTTGAAGATTAATATTTTTTTACAGGAAACTGAGAACAAAATTGTGGATACGTCATCATTATCGTCAACCCTACGTTGACGTTATGTAAAGAAAATTAAAAAAAATACTCAAAACATTTATTCATCCACTCTCCCCTGTGAGTCAGACCACAAATTTTCAACATGTTATAAATCCTCTTGTAATGCATTGAGGGGAAAAAACATCTGCTATGACGAATCCACCCCTGGCAGTTTTCTGCAGTAATGGCCTCGCAAGCAGCATTCATCGCATAAAGTAATGATATCTGTTGGTATGGTTGATGGTCATCACTTTCCATCAACATGAAGAGAAAAACTCTTCCTGGATTCAGGAAAGGGGAACATGGTGGCAAGAACTCCATGTTCACACAAGAGTGTGCTTTAAACCATTTCCTGATGCGGGGTGAGCAATGGAAGCTCACATTGTCCCATATGACGCCAATATTGGGCTGTCTGCCTCTTCTTAGAGCACTACATCTAAAAATACAATGAAGTGTTCAGTGTTCTGCTGTCCAATCAAGGGTATGTGGACAATGACACCATTCATGGAGATGGCAGCGCACATGGTGATGTTCGCCCCACGTTAGCCTGGCACATCCACTGTAGCTCCGTGGCCAATGATGTTCCTCCCTCTCCTCCTGACTTTCCCCAAGTTGAATCCAACTTCATCAACATAAACAAACAGCTGTGGTGAGTCACTGCCTACAAGCTCCATTATTCTCTGAAAAGAAACATAGACAACAGACCAAATCATGCAAAGCACCATCAAGTAGAAACACAATTACAGTACAGGTATTGAGAAGAATATCAACCTGTACATATTGATACCTCAGTATGGTACCTTCAAATGGTACCTTGTACAGCTGTGTCATTCTGAGTTGATGCTTATGCAGCACACGATCAAGCGTAGAAATGCTCACACTGTGTATGGTGGGAAATATGCCATTGTCTTCAATGATGTGTGACTGTATTTCCCGTAGACATATAGCATTGTTTGCAATCACCAAATCGACAATAGCCATTTACTGTTCTTCAGGGAGTGAAGAAGTGAAGAATTTTCTTCTGCAACCTATTGGACTCTTTGCTCCAGTCGGTAGATGAATGCAAGGACAACATTCATGCTATATAATAATTGCTTTCATGATGGACACAACATTGAAATGATTGAAATAAGTGATTGCTAAGGAAAATGTAATTCATAGCTTACCTGTTTTCATTCGTGTAAGTCCTTCTGACTGATGCAACAGAGGATCTACTGAGGGTTGGTTGAACCCTCTGACCTGCCTCTCTCATTGTGATGCCATGGTTTATCACATGGTCCATCAAAAAAGATCAGGAACAAAAACAAGAACAAATAACAAGAACAAAAGTTGCACAATCTCATTCGAAATAAATGCACGCCTGGGTCTTCCACCTCAACCACCACGCATACGGACACCTCTTCCTCTTCCTCTTGCTTGCCTTCCTCTCACTCTTTCTTGCTCCATGTTCACTACACCAAGTAACTGGTGACCATTCTGATATATGATTTAAGTCTAATTGGTTGATGAACTAATAAGCTGTGATTGTTTGCACATGTGGTAATTAGGCAACACATTTGGGGATAATCTCTTTCTGTTGAGAATCATTGCAGTGTTAACAATTTTGAAAATGTGAAAAAGTTTCAGAAATTGTGTCCAACCAATTGAGAAGAACTGTATCACAAAACTATTTTAAAATATAATTAAAATCTTTTACCATTAAAGGTCTATTTAAGGTGTACTTCTGGTATTTCAAAGAAATAAACAAAACCAGAGCGGACTGAGGTTGGTAAATGAGGTTGAAGGCTATGCTAAAATGTGTTTAGGGTGCTTCCATATACTCACCACAAGTGCAGTCACAGCCACGTAAACACATGCAAACAGTAAACACTCATCCGTCTCAGTGTCTTTAACCACAGCAAACAGTGCAGGGACCTCCCCCCAGGGTGACTACACTGTTAAAGATTTTTCTGTCAAAAAACAGTAAAGAACTGCAAGCAGGGTTAATTTACTGTAAAATTTAAGCTGTCTTGCTGTTGCTGAAATTATCAGTTTGTTGCTGTTTTTGTAAATACAGAATAACATTCTTATTTTCTACTTTTACAGTAAAACACTGTCAAAAGAATTGCAGTTTATTACTGTTAATTTGCACTTTTTTCATAAAAGGTATACTTACAGATTTTCACTGTAAACTGCAATATGTACGACAATCTACTCCTGTGACTTGATATAATTACTCACTGACAGTATTTACAACAATGAATAAACAGCCTTTTGAATTGTGATGTAAAATGTTAAGACAAATGATACAACTTCAACGTGTTTCTTTCCAACCATGTCTCACTTTATTAACATTTTAAATGAAGATGCTAAACATCTGTACATAAATTAGAAAGTAAGAGAAAAAACAAAGCATGGAGCTCATTCATATAATTAAACTTAAATTTCAGTCACTGAGAAAGTAAATACTTAAACAAACAGTGCAGTCTGTCTAAACATTGTACACAAATAAAGACATGAATCATTATAAAATATGAACATGCTTCTCTAAAATGCAAGCTGTAACCAAACTGTCCAAGTTAAGTGTGTATTTATAAGGTTTTGTAATGAGTGAGTGAGTGAGTGAGTGACTGAGTGACTGACTGAGTAACCAACAGCAACAAAGTGATTAGCTGAAAAGTGTGGCTAAGAGACTGATTGTGTGGGTGGGTGTGACGGTTCAAGTCCCATTCAAAAGTCCATTAGTTTCTTTAGTAGACTAAACACATGACGGTTAACTGCCGTCATCTTTTTCTCTGTGACTTTCTGTCTTCTGTGACAGGAGTTTGTCCCGTCCTGCCAGGGTGCCTCTCTCAGAATTTATCCCTATGAAGTGCCTGAAAACAAATAGATGTGTTCAGAGATGGTGTGAAAAAATGTTTTATTATTAAGATAATAATAATAATACTTAATTTATATAACACATCCATTCTTCAGGGTTGCATCCATCCAAGAACTAAGTTAGGGATGTTGCTGTAAATTGCTGATGTGTTTCATACTGGCCACTATAGTATTAAATCCATGAGTATTTAGGCATGAAAGAACACCATTTCATCAATTACAAAGTGGTAGACATCATCTAAATCAAATTAAGTAATTTGGACGCGACATATAAAACAAAGTAAAATTAAACTCACCGTGTAATTTGGAGCGTCACAAGTCCAGCTCCGCTTACAGAAATGTTGAGATGCCGCTGAAACGAGAGATTATTTTAGCAACAGTACAGATGTAGCTAGTTAGCAAGGCTCTGATTTCAAAACTTAATTAACTTAACTTAATTCACTCAATCCAATGTTTTCCTCATTTAATTGGAATAAAATTCACCTCAAGAAAACAATTTTAGCAAAAACTAAAAATCATCAAGATTGGATAATAAGTCAGAAAGAATCTCAAAGAATAAATCTCAGGCTTAACAAAAAATATATACTAGTAAAAAAGCTTTTTTTGTTTGCTGTTGTGATCAGATGGTAGGGTAAATAGTAGTAAGGGCATATAGCATAATTCAAATTAATTGGAGATGTAATGTATTTTGCCTATGCTACCAAGTAGAGCAAAAAGGAACTCACCTATTGATTTGCTGGATGAAAATAGGTGAAAAATCATACTTCACTGTCCAGGCAGACATGTGCCAACTTTGCTGTTGTAGAGACCTCCTACTGCTGCTGCCGCTGCAAGCTGCTACTCCAGCAGCAATACTTTAAATGTTGTAGCACCACCTACAGGTTAAATTGTATCAAATGCTACAGACTTGTTCCGTATGCCCTTCTACTTTGCTGCATTTGGTTGCCATGGAATATTACATTTAAAAGATATGGTAGTTAATAAGTAGTATGGTGGTGTTTTATTAATGGCCACAAGGTGGGGGTATTGGTGCCATGTTTCAATATGTTGTGCATACTCTCATGGAGAACTTGTGTCCCAAGTTTAATATAGACAACAGAACTGTAGAAATATTGTTACTGTGGCGCCGATTGTGGGTAGAATTGTATGAAGTGTTACACACTTGTGCAGTGTGACTGTATGTACAACATTCCCAAATTTGGTTGCAATCAAATTTTGTATCGATGAGTTATGACCCGTTAAGTGCATCAGGCCATGTTTTCAAAATTTTGGTAACCAATTACAGACAATTGGTAAGTGATACCCAAAAATGATCTCAAGTTTTTTTTCGGGGATCATCAACATATGGTATGCACCAAGTTTGGTGAAGATTAAACGAAATATGTGCCAAAGAAGCAAAAAAATGTGTTTATCAAAAAATCCAAAATGGCGGAAACATTTCATCGGCACAAATGGGAGTGGCCTATATCAGTCTAATCTGCATCATCCAAGGAAAGGACTGTGCAAATACTGTTTTGCTACACCTCACGGTTCCTAAGTTATTAGCCAAAATGATTAATAACTGACCACATGATGATGCTATTAGTAGCATGTTTTAAGATGTTATGCATTTCCACATAGGACACCTGTCCATGAAGTATGAATACTTTAGCACTTGTTGAGATTTCACCTTTCAAACATTCCTCCCATAGACTGCCATTATACATTGCAAAAAATTTTTAAAATTAGATACAATTACAGGAATATGCTAGAAAAAAGAAAAGTGATAACATGCATCTCCTGAGAACATCCACGTTTTGGCGATCGAACAAAGTTTCTAAATGAAATATATTTCTGCAACACTTTCTGGCTTTTTACAATTATTTACTTTTTTATTGTAAAATAAAGTTTAACTGTGAGGAAGCTTTGCCAGAGTGTCAAGTAAGGTGATAAGAAACAGACCCAGAGATTTATAAAAGGTGATTTATTCTCACCAGTGTAACCAAAAACAATTTTCCCCAAATAATGAAACAAAATCAAGCAAATCAAACTTACCTTAACACATCTACAGACATCCTCTTTCATTTCTGCACTTTCTCAAACCAACAACTCTCCCTTTAAATAGGCCCTCCAATCTATCAAGGCAGAACCATGTTTCTATCAGTAGTGTCCTTTCCATTATAACAACTGGTATATGACAATGTCACTTGTATCTGTTAACATTGTTTACACACACAGCAACCACAACTTGGTAATAAAATGAATCCCCCCATACTTGGTCTAACCCATGACATCACTGATGAGGTCAGCAAGAGCTTCGGTGTGAGCGTGTCAGTCCTCCTTGTGATCGGCGGAAGACAGTTGGAGCACAGAGTTTTGAATTTGGTTGCTGTTTATTGTTACGCTGGTTTGAATCAATTTGGGTAAAGATTAATCGACTTTGACATTTGGTAACCTGTATCAGCCAACAGCCTGTATCGGCCGACAGCCTGTCTAGGCCCATTAGCGGTTCCCTCATGCTACTTCTCATTGACTGTGTAACTTGGCGGGGAAGGAGGTAGACGAGGACAGCTACAACAGCATGGAGTTGAGCGAGGGGGAGGTGTATGGTAGTGATAGAGGGGGAATTGAATGGGAACAGGTGGGGAAGGGAGGCAGGAATCAGAAGGCTAGTGTGAGGAAGAGGAAGAAACAGGATGAGGCTAGACTGGGAGGAACAGAAAGTGATGGACAGGAGGATGAGGCAAGGAATCCTAAAACAGGATCCCTTAATGTTGTGGTAAAGTTTGGGGGAGAAGGTGGCATAAAGACAAGTGACCCGTTAAAACTCACCAAAATAATGGTAACTTGCCACTTGGGTGTAATACAGAGATCCAAGTAGATAAAGTGAGAAAGTTACTGTGTGTAGGAAAAGTCACAAAAACAGTGAAAGTCAGAGAGCTCCCTTAGTGTCAGTATGAGGGAGCTAGTTGAAAACCTGAACTATTAAAAGAATGACAAGAGGAGCTGAGAAAAAAAGAGACAGAAACAGTGATGGTTGAGTTTGATGCCAAAGATATCCCAAAATAACTTTATTTTGGATTTATCAAATATAATGTGAGGGAATTTGTCCCAAAGCCAATGAGGTGTTTCAATTGCTGGAGTTTGGCCATGTAGCTTAGATGTGCAAGGTATAGTGGTGATCATGAATATGAAAAATGTGGATCAGGTATAAAACCGAAACGCTGTAACTGTGGAGGTGAACACAGTGTTGTGTGCTGGGGATGTGAATCAATGAAGCGAGAGGCTGCAGCACAGCAGATAAGAGCAAAAGTCTCTTATGCCGAGGCAGTTAAGATGGCTGGACAGGAGAAACTGACTTACAATCAGGAGTGTGGGAAACACTGACAAGTATTGTGAAAGAATTTGAAAAGAAGATGTTGGCAGAGAAAAAGAAACTTTTGACATTTATAGCAGGAGTTAGAAATGCGACTGCAGATGTAAAATCTAAAACAGAGAGAATCCAGATTATTGTCAAAGCAGCTGTCCATCATCTGGATATGAAAGGTGTGAGATGGGAGGAGGCCAGGGATAAAGTTAGATATTCAGGCAAGTCAGGGAACACAATTTATTGGTTAATAGTATAACTATTTTAATCCTCCAGCAGTGGAACACAAGAAGTTTGATTGCTAATGGCCAGGATTTCAAACGGTTCATCTACAGCCAGAAGGAAAAACCAGACGTGTTGTGTGTCCAGGAATCGTGGTTAAAACCAAGCTCAGAGTTCATAATAAATGGATATGTGGCAATCAGGCGGGAAGGGAAAGATGGAGCAGGAGGGCGTTGTGCCACCCTTGTGAAGGAGGGCATCCCCTACAGAACTATTGGTATTGGAACTAAGCTGGAGTGTGTGGTTATTGAAGTGTGGGCAGAAAGGAAGAACCTGGTGGTTATAAATTTCTATAATCCATGCAGAAAATTAGAACTCAGTAAACTTGAGGAAATAGGAGGAATAAATAGAAGAGGCCCTGTGTGGTGTGGAGACTTCAGTGCACATAATACGTTATGGGAGAGTGATAAAACTGATTACAACGACCGAGTAGTGGAAGAGTTGCTGGATGAGAAACACCTTGTTTGTATTAATGATGGCAGAAACACAAGGATAGATGTAAACACTGGCAAGGAACCTGTGCTAGATCTAATGTTAGTAACCAATACCTTAACACCATTGTGTGACTGGCATGTGTATCAGGTAGGGACCATTGGTAGTGAACATTATCCAATATACAGTAAAATAAAGGTGGAAATTGGATTTTTGGAAAAGCTAATTGGGGAAATTTCATGAGTGAAGGTGATAAACATCTACATCAGATTAGTAACAATATGAATACAGAAATGTTTAACCATAAAATAATGCAGGGTATAATATCAGCGCTAGTAAGTCCTATTCCTAAAGCCACAGGCAGGACAAAGAAGACTTTAGTATCATGGTGGGATGATAAGTGCAAACAAGTGGTAAAGAATAGAAACAAAGCATTAAAACTGGTCAATAGTTCAGTACATACAAGCCCAAGCAATGGTCAGGAAAACAGTAAGACAGGCAAAGAGGACATATTGGAGGACGTTCTATGGGTCTATGAAGTGGTGATAACCAATAAAGAACAGGCTGAGCTAATGGTAAATACCTTTGTAGCAGTACACAGCTCCAATAATGTGACTGAGGAAGGAAAGCAAGGCAGGGAAAAAACACTAAAGCTGGAATGGAGACACTAGGGAGAAAGAATAATAGTGGTAATGAACTAGATATCCCATTTAATGTTGGAGAGTTGAAGAGGCCATTAGCCAATACAGGAAAAAGTGAACCGGGAAAAGATGGAATATGTTATATAATGATTAATCATCTAAGTGAAGAAGGATTAAATAAGTTTCTGATGTTATCCAATAAACTTTGGAAGGAGGGGCAAGTCTCTATGAGCTGTAGGGAAGCAATTATAATTCCAATCAGAAAGCCTGGGAAAGATCGTAGTAAGCCAGTAATCTACAGACCCATTGCTCTAATGTCACATATCTTAAGCTAATAGAAAGGATGGTTAATGAGAGGCTCGTGCACTTTCTGGAAAAGAGGGACTTGGTGGCTGCATACCAAAGAGGATTTAGGAGAGGCAGGAGCACAATGGACCTGGTTCGGGGTTTGAGGATGAGGTCAGAAAAGCCCAGGTTTTTCAATGTGGAAAAGGCATTATGATATGTTACGGAGAGAAGAGTTGTTAATTGAGATTCATTGAATGGGAATTGGGGGAAACATCTTCAATCGGATTATGGATTTTCTACGTGGAAGGACTATTCAGGTTAAGATAGGGTCAGAGCTCTCGGAAAAACATGTTGGAGAAAATGATACGCCCCATGGGAGTGTTATAAGTCCTACAATATTCTCAGTTATGATAAATGATATTTCTAAAAGTGTACCTTTAGGCATGGGAAGGTCTCTGTTTGCAGATGATGGGGCTTTGTGGAAAGGGGGGAGGGAATCTAAAAGATTTAGTTAAGAAACTACAAGAAATTGAAATGGAAAGATGGGGAATAAAATGGGGTTTAAAATTAACTGTGGAAAAAAACTAAAGTAATGTTCTTCACAAGTAGAAAAATCAGGGAAGCAAGAAATCTGAAGTTATATGGGAGTCGAGAGAGTAGAATGTTTTTGGAATACATTTTGACTCCAGACTAACATGGAGAGAACATAGAGGAAGCATGGTGAAGAAAAGTAAGAAAGCCATTAATGTCATGAGGTGTCTTGCTGGGCTAGAATTGGGAGCTGATATTGCGTCATTGAAATATCTGGGCAAGAAAGGTTATGGTAGTGTGATGTATGGCGCAGCAGCCAAGACTGTGCTGTCGGACCTGGACGTTATTCAGGCCTGTGGTCTGAGGATTTGCTTAGGGGCAGTGAAAACGGCACCAGTGTGTGCTCTTCAAGTTGAAGTAGGGGAAATGCCACTGAAATATACAATGGCTAACTATTTTGTAAACTATTCAAAAGTTCACATTCATGTATTTTGTGCACATCTAGGACTTAAGAGGACTAAATCACCTGACTCACCAGAAATCAGCTATTGTATTGGTAAGTAAGATAAATAGTTATATTTTGTATTTAAAAAGTCACTTAAGCATTTCATCGTGAAGTCCTAGTTAACTGGAATAATTAGGAATTAGGACTGTAACATGAATTATTAATTAATTGTTGTTCAGTCTCGTTCCCACAGGATCAAATTGGCTACTGAGTGACACTTTCTACAGCAATCTGAGGAATGTTTGAGTAGTATATCTGTATTGAATTATTCAAGAATATGTAGACTTAATGCTTTTTATGCTGAGCTATTACCACACTGAAATTCCATACAAAAATGGTCTGTATTAGTGTGGTCAAGCTGCTTCAGGTAGTGGTGAGATGATGTAATATGATACAAGGAGTCCAATTTGAGTCTAATCATCTAATTGAGACAAATTAGATGCCAAAACGCTACATAGCACTTAATAATACTGCAAGTCAGTATTTTACAATCCTGGCAAGTTTGTAAAGTCTGGAAACATGACAGAAGCCAGCTCCCATACTAAAAAACCAAAAAACAGCAATCACACACATTCAACCTTTTCTTCTAGACACATTTGAGCCTAAAGTCTATAGGCCTACTAATTCTACTAATTTAACAGATATACAAAAAATATTAAGGGCATAAGGACAATTGAATATGTGGTCACTGAAACAATCGTACCCTGTCATAAAAGGTCTCTGCTGCTGAGATAAGCAGTGTGTCTACATTAAGGTCCCCTTGTGTGGAAGAAATGATCTTCAATATATGGATATATGTTCATAAAAGAATGTTCTAATAAATAATAAATGCCCTGCCATAATGGTTTAATCTACAGGACATCTGTCTCTCTGACATTCGTGTTTTTTCACAAAAGATGTTTCATGTTCTGGGCGCCAGCATATGAGATAAGGGATTAGCCTTGGATGGGTAACGAAGCTATCTTCATTATTTACAATTAGAGTTAACCTTGTGTGCCCAAGTGTTCCCTCCTCTCAGGTTGCATGATCAGTGCTATACTATAAGTTAGTAAGTGACTGTTTCCTGTAATCCTTTAAGTTTTTGGTGAGACTGTATCCATGTATACATTGTGCCAAAGGCTACTCTGACATCACATATTTGTTTTCAATAAACTTCATACATACAAGTAAGAATCAACTGGAGCCTGTGGAGTTTCTTCATTCTCCATTAAATCCTCCATAGAGTAGCTCATTTTGTGCTGTTGTGTTGTTGTCATTCAGGACATCCTCTTGATACTGAGTTGCAGTCCATTTTTGCACAATTCGTATCATCATTATAATCCACTTATATCCTCCTTTGTGATTGATATAGATAGAGATGAGGGATTAATACAGCTTTGACCTGGATTCATGCTATCAGTTCAAGAAAAGGATAAATGTTCCTAACATTACGCTCATAAAGTGTAATATTGCTTCAGAAAATAGAAAGCAATGAAAGGCTTTCCATCTTTTGTGCATTAATTGATTAAAATCAGCATAACATCTCTGTCTGAAAATTCACACTTGCTGCTGTGACACTGTCTGCTGTGTTTATGGTCTGAATTATAGGACAGGGTGCTGATTGCATTTCCAGCTGTGAATCCAATAAACGCTCTGGCAATCATTTTCTTTGCCAAGGATTCCGTGTTTGCTCTCAAAGCAGATAGGAATGATGAAAGCGGTGGCTAAGCATGGTGGCGGAGTCAGCCACAGTGCTTGTAAAGCTCGCTTTTTGTCAGTTTTACATGCCATAAAAAACAAGGCTTTTACATAACCGCTGGAAATAAAAACTGCAACAAAAATACTTTTCTGTTCCATGAGAGCTACAAAAGGATGTTGTTAGAATACAGACACAATGTTTTGGGGAGCCATAAACAGAGTTGACAAGGAATGTGCAATACCATAACTAGCTCTGATTTAAGGCCTGGCATTGTTAGCATCATGATCTCCGTGTATAATCTCAGATGTCAAATATCTCACTGCCCTTGCAGCTGGTTTGGACGAAGGGAGGCGCCATACAGCTGTTGTCCAGTGAGACTCCAGTGGATGGTCCTATTTATATTTTCATCATTCAGACTGATGGGAAAGGTGAAGGTTAGCTGTGATTCAAAGGGGGTTACTACACTGGAATCCCAAACAGAGGAGATTATTATAGATCTAGAAGCTGTGAATGTGTGTGATCTAGAAAAACATTGTGTCTTTGTAATCGCCATGGCAACGGACGAACGGCACTGAGGAGGAGAGAAGGGGTGTAGTTAGAAACAGGGTGGTGTGTGGAGAGAGCAAGATTCTTAGGGAGGAAGAGAGAGTGGTTGTGGAGTGGAAGTGGGATTCAGAGAAAAGTGTTTTTGCAAAGAGAAGAAGAGGAGGAAGAAGAGAGGACCAGAGACAAAGCAGTGGTTTTTTTATTTTATATTTTTGTCTTTTGCTGTCGAAGATGTGTCTCAGCTTGGTGATGCTGCTCCTCTGTCTCTCCCAAACAGAGTTGGCAAGAGTTTGGACTCAACAGCAAACAGGTGAGCTGTTTGTATTTTCCCTCCATCATCTTTGCTCAGTGCCTCCTGTCTGGTCACACAGATGCTAAAGTCTACAAATGTGGCAAGCCTGTCTTGCAGCTTCTCCACTTTTTTTAAATATTTTGTTGTATTAGTACTTTTACTTAATTTTCTGAAGCCTGCGTAATTAAACTTATCATGCAAACGTTTTTTGCTGTCACAGTCATGTACCCAAACTTTCCTGAACTTGGAAGAATAGTTAATGGTTTTACTAATTAATTTACATGTCAATGCTGTTTCTATTTTAACTTGCTATAAACCACAGAGGTTTAGCAGGAATCTTTATGGACCAGCAAATGGGCATGCCATGCCCTTTTCATTTTATGCACAAAAGTGAATGACCTACTTTACAATAAAGTGTACAATAAAAATACCCAATTCCACAAGCATGCAACGGAGTCCAAACAACAACCCGCAAACAGCCTGTCTCAGTTTTAAAATTAGATTTGGACTTTGTTTTTCTTCTTGCCTCCCTGCTAGAGTCTGGCACAAACTTTTTGGAGACTGTTAGCGAGAAGACATAGATTTATCAGTTACTATATATTTCTTGATATAAATGCAAGTATGTCTTTTGGGAAGCTGGAATTCGTAATAAATCTTTCCCTACATTTCACAACCGCTGGTTCTTCAGCATCAAAACAAGTTAAACCATCTAGTACTCCTACTGAGTCCAGAAGAAATCTACTGCGTAAGGATTATATTGCAGAAGAAACAGCATCACAAAGTCCTGTGCAGGAGGCACACAGATATGTGCTTGCAACATAATGGATCATTCAGTATTGACCTTGCATATCCTCCTTTCCCTTTCCTAATTTGCTCTTATCTGCCTTGTCACTCAACATTATATACTGTTCCCTTCTTAAAATATGACTCTGGTCCTAAGAGAGCCATGTACACCATCTGAACCAGACTGTAAAAACATAGACCCCCGAGCTGAAAATGAATTGTGTACCCGGTAATGACCTCAGTGTTTGGCCTCCTGTCTCTTGTTCTGCTGAGAAGTTTGCTTAACAAATAACATGAAGCTGATCCAGACATTTTGGAGCTAAGCACACTCTGGAAGAATAAGAAAGAAAGTGAAAAGGATTGTTTTGTAAGATTGAATCACAGATAAGATGTTATTGTCTGTGGATCCCAGATTGACTCTTATTTTATAAAAGTCATGTGCAATTTGACTTTTGATAGCAAAACACATGTTTTAGGAAAATTAAAGAGGCAGGAACGAAAACGGTTCTCTGCCAACAGCTGAGCAGCTTATTCTTTGAATTATGTTGTAATTTGAAACAGCGTTTGTATGGGAAATGGTTTTGGCCTGAACTATGTCCCCTTCATTAATTTCTCTTATCGGACAATGAAAAGCAGCCTCATCCACGCAGAGATTTCGTTTCACCATAACAGAAGAAAAGTGAGGCAATCAATGCACCCATGTTTTGTTAACAAGACTTGACCGAAATTGGAATGTCACTTGTTTTAATAGTTTTATTGTGAAATACAACTTTGTTACACCCTCTTAGGGATATTATCAGTTGTATTTGTCATTTTAAGATTCCCGGGTGTGCTTTAGAGCATCATTACCATGATAACTGCCTCAGTCAGCAGCTAATTTACTGGCCAAAATATATACTAAAAGAAGCCACGCCTCATCAGCTTTCTCTATTTTTAATAGTCTAATGGAAGTGAGAGTTCACTAAACATGTTACTTTTCCTCTCTCAAATACAAAGGATTTATTGAATCACCAAGACAAAAGTGTCTCTCTGTATTCAAACCTTATTATCTGTAATGAAAGCTATTCAAAAACAGGAATTGCACATCTGTAAATCAACCACAATCCTTCAAGTGAACTACACATATTTATGTGGGTGATGTTGAGGAGTCAATGCCAACTCCTTCAGCATCTGCTCAGGAAGGGTGTGTCCTCACAGTCCTCTGACCGCTCACAGAAGAAGTCAACTAAATGTCGTGGTTTGGTTGCTCCTAAAAGAGCTGGCAGAGGTCAGTTTTCTGACCAAAACATCTGCCTTTTCATTGCCTAAATTTGAAAGAATGGTGTTAATCCTTAGCTTAGTGCTTCTCTCATTGCCTCAAAAATATTAAAACTTTTACACTCTGAAATAAACTTGTCTTACACTGGATTTAGTGCAAACTTCATCTGTTTTCTTGACCAAGGGTGGTTTTACCCAATGATGTTTTTCTCACTTTGACTCACCAGCACCATTCATATGTTGGCACAGTGAGATTCTTAGGTATCATCTTCTAACCGAGGCACCACCCTGTTCTTTTCCTAGAGCAAAAGGAGAAGTACTAAACAAATTAGGACCCATCTTCACATTGACTCACTTGAGTCAATATGATGACAGATGATGAAGACGAAGACAGAGTTGACTCATTTGCTTAGGAACTGTTTTGCAATCCTTTGGATTTTTTTTTCCCTTTTTGTTTTGTTGGTGGGTATTTCATCATATACACAAGAATAAATAGAAAGACGGGACTGCTATAATTGTCGATGTGATTTGCATGGACCATATTACAAAATTGTGCAACTGGTAGCTCACATTACATCATAGTAAAATCTTAGTTTTGAAGTTAGTTCTCCAGTTTTGAAGATTTTACAGATATATTATTTTATAAATTATAAAATATATAAAATATATGTGTATAAAATATAAAAGTATATCCAGTATATTATTGCATATATAGAGATATATTTTATTAATTATTTAATTATTATTTAATTATTTATGTGACTACAAGGCAATTTATAGTGTTGTTATTGACTTTTATCGACATGCTGTATTTCAAGGGCATATTCAAAATGTCAGATTTTAATTAATAGTATTAATTCTTTCACAACGCTTATTGTACTATTTTGTATGAATTACAAGAAATGTTGTAAGATACCTAGCAGTAGGATCAGAGTTCAGACTATGTGTTGTATTCCTGTGAGAATGGTTGGAGAGGGAGTGATTTTTTTTTTTTTGTTAGTTTAGCAGATAGACAATCTAACTCCTAACTCGTTTTGGTTATCTGCCACAAATTCTTATTCAGCATTTGCACTCCTCCCAGCTTTTATAAACCAGAATATGTTTATCTGCTACACTGCAGACCTCAACAACTGTGCGCACACCAGTTCTTCTTACCTCATAGATGCCATTACAGGGCGGATCCAGTCCTCAACAATCGCACTTCTAGGTTTAATATACGAGCTGCCCCGAACACATTGACGCACCATTTAATTGCATCAAAGGGTGGAGAGAAACATTTATGAACAAGTACAATAAACTCCTTATGAGGTCAAGACATTTGGGTTGTCACTTCAGAGACTTGTTAAATGACGCATTGTAGTTTTCGGTGGAAGAAATCAGTATTATAACTGAGTGGATGTAGAGTGATGTTAAAAGCAGGCCTCGCCAACCAATGTCCCACAAAGTCTGAACTCTGGGGGTTTGGCACAGGACATAAGGACCAACAGGCCCATGTTCCCCTCCACACTCAGTACAGAAATGTAGACATCAACATTTCCCTGACACAAGAGAAGCTGCGCTGGGTGCTGGCACCTACGAGAACTTGTTTAGAAGCGCTTGAAAATGTGGCCAAATTCAATATGTCAGATTTAATATTATGACATTTTTTCCTTGTTTATTATCCAGATTTTTGTTAAGGCAAATACTCTGAACTAACATGAGGCTCCTTGCTTTCACCACTTTCTCCTTGCTCCTATCTGTCCAATAGAACCTTTTCTGTTGTTGCTGGAAATTCCCCATCTTCTGTTTCCCAGTTGACTCATGGTGTTCCTCAAGGGTCAATCTTGGGGCCATTGCTGTTCTCCATTACAATACTATTGTTGTACTGACATCACCCAGTTATATGTCCTAACCAAACTTACCACCTGCCTTTCTGATATCAATTGCTGGACTTCTCAAAATTTCCTCCAACTTAACGATGACGAAATGTAAATTATCTTATTTGCCACACCCAGTTCTTTCAGTCAGATAGCCCACAATCTTGGAGCCCTATCACATAACATTAAGCCATCTGCAAGAAATTTGGGGGTTTGATTCTGGCCTTTGTTTTAATGACCAAATTAGGAAGGTTGTTCAATCATGTTTCTTTCAACTTAATTTCAAAAATTAGATCCTTCTTATCCTTGGAGGACTTACACAGGGTTGTCCAAGGCTTTTTTCCCTCATCTAGATTTATGTAATGCGCTCTACACAGGTATTACTCATGTTCCCCTCTATCACCTTCAATTGGTTAAAAATGCTGCTGCTAGGATTATATAACTCCAATCCAGCCTCCCTGCAATGGCTTCCCGTTCATTTTTGCATTGATTGTTAAAATTTTACGGTTGACCTTCAAGGCTTTACATGACCAGGCCCCTAATTATAAAATCCTGCTTAGATTGGCTGATAGTGGCTTTCTGGTCCTGGCAGTTGACTAAGAGCTATCAGGCTTTTGCAGTCCGGGCCCCCAAACTCTGGAACAATTTACCTGCTGAGATTAGGTTAGCTAAATCTATCACTGCTTTTAAATCTCTTCTTGAAACATTCTTTAAAAAAAAAAAAAAAAAAAACCTTTCATCTCTGTGTGAATTTTATTTCACTTTATGCATTTATATTTTATTATTATTGTCTTATTGTACTTTATCTTGTGCTAGCACTTTGTAACATTATTAAGAAAAGTGCTATTTAAATAAATTTTATTATTATTTATGTTTAATGAACATCTAGAAAACTGCAGTAAAGAAGATTTAAGTTCTAGTCTATTAATTTTCCTCATTAACACGGGCAAGTAAAAGTAGTAGTAGAAGAAGGAGAGGGAGGTATGTCTGCATTCAAGTTATTTAATATGTTTACCTTGTGCTATAATGTGGGTTTGGTTACCATAATTTCTCACACCCCATGAGCTACTAGGCTATATATGCCCTTCTCCCCTTGTAGCTGTAGTTATTTCAAACTTACAATGTTTTGCAAACGTCAGGACCCATCTTTATTAAAACCATTTTACTGAATGTGCATCCACATGCTTTAAATGTCCTTACCTTCATCTTTAACCAGTCTAAATGTTTCATCCTGGTGTCAAACATGCACACCCTGGGATACAACTCTGTCAGGGCAGAAGTAGATGAAAGATAAATCTCAGCCATTTCACAAGCAAATTGTTTCAAAATGAAAATCACCATTAATGCACTGCATGGGAGTTGGAATGTCATCGCAGTTTATTTGACTCAGGTGTGCTAGAACAGAGCTGGAGCAAATACTAATGGGTACATCCCAAGTCCCTTAAATTGCATCCACATTTCCCTCACTTGCGTCCTTTCCTTGCGTCTTAGTCCCTCCCACAGAGGATGCATGGAAAGGGAAACCAAGCAAGGAGAGAGGAAATGAGGAAATATGTTTTTAAAGAAATGAGACGTCCTTTCCTCTGAAGTGACACATGAAGCAACGTCAGTTTCTGATGACGACAGCAGCTGATCACAGCTGGATCAGCTGTCCGTCGGATTTGAAAGCTGTAGACTTTTGACTGAGTTTGTGTGCTAATACTAATAATTGTGCAGTTATCACTGCCAGAGCAGCTGTTTTCTCTCTGTAGCCTGTTACCTGTTTGCCAAACACCTGCACATGAATAAAAACCTGCATTCTGTATTTATACTGAGTCCTTCTCAGAGGCACAGGAACCATTTCTACTGGCTGAATGTAGTCATATTATTTATTCATTGTGTGCGGCTGTATTTATTGATATTCTGATTGTGCATTCATCATTTAATAACCTAGAATATGATTAGGCTGTCTTTTGAACAAACAAAATTATCTATTAGGCTAAATGTTTAAGGAACAAACTCAATGTCCAGGATTTTTAAGCCTCACATGTGAGTGGAGATGACAATTATTATTAAGTAAAATATAAATGTGTTTAAAATTTGTTTCTTGCTGACAGAGACTCTCCCTGACTTCAATTTTATCCATAATAACAAATAATGGGGGGAATAACAGCTCATAAAGAGAAAAATCTTACCAATAAATGAAGAAGATTGTTTATGGTTCTTTTGTTGTTCAGACCAACAATTCAATTTAACATTCAATAGTGGTATATTCCTTGGGGAAGTTCACAATACTAAGAATAAATGCTTGAATAAGTATTACAAACTATAATTCGGCCCCAAGAAAGATTCTTTTGGGCTTCACTTCATGGAAAAATTAATTGGCAGAAAATTTGACTAGATGGGGACAAAGTTTGTCTTAGAAATTAAGTTAAAGAGGTTTCCTTTAAAAATAGCATTGAATATATCCAGCAAAAAAGACATTAGATAGATTTAGAATTAATATTGAATATTATTGCAATTTCTATGGACTAGAAGAAACAATATGTCATATGTTTTATCACTGTATATACAGTAAATACCAGAATATTTTGGGAGGATGTTCCGCATTATATAAGAAGGAAAACTGGACAAATGATCCAATTTCAGGATGAAGACATGTCTAGAAGGTAATGAGAGGGAAAATATATTATTATTATTATTATCATTATTATTATAATAATGATTATTATTATTATTATTATTTGTATAGTTACTCTTATTATTGGGAAACTTCACATTCACAAGAAGAGATAGGCTTACTCCAAACCAAATCTTGGACATCTTTATCAATACTGCATCAATATAGCACCACGATTAGAGACCTTAAGAATAATAACTAATTGTGTTGTTGATAAGTTTCTCATGGACCAGTAATAAGTTATTTTGAATTTGTATTACTTTTCTTTCTTTTTTCTTGTAACTTTGCATATATAACCCTGGTACGGACAGTTTTGTGTGTGTATATTGTTAATGTACATGTGTTCTTTAAAATTCTCCATGTGCGATTCTTTTTCTAGGACGGCGAGGTCATGACCCGCCCAACTCTGCCTCTGATGGGTTTACCCTGATATTCTTACCCTGACCTAGCCAATCTTACTCCTCATACCTGAAGCTAACCGACGAAGGCAACGAGTACTAACCAATCAGAGGCAGAGTAGGGCAGATCATGACTTCACCGTCCTAGGATAGAAAAATTGGCTGTTCTTAAGCCTATATGGCTGAATCAACTTTGTAGTAATGCTAAACTTACAACATGGAGATAAAAACGTGTGTACACTTACCCTGTTAATTTTAAAATATTTCAACAGCAGTGTCTGAATTTTGTTAACTTTGAAGGCAAGCCTTTTTCCTTCAGCTAAGGGGCAGACCGGTCTGCTAGCTATGTTAGCTAGCGTTAGCATGAGTTGGGGAGCAAGCAAACACCTTTACACACATAATGACAGAAGATTGACAACTTTAAATCGACTTTAAATCGAAGTGTTTGAGTTTAGGCTTTTTAACCGAACCACTGATAGATCCGGTCGAATCACCCTGCTCAGTTTAATCTGCTCAGTTGCCAACAGTCCCGACACGAAAACACCGGAGCAACAGAGACCAACTCTTCGCGGCAGCCAGGCTGACCACGGCAGGACATTCACGGCGTTTCTGACGGGAAACTGAACATAACGGAGTGATTCTCTTGGCTTTTTTGTATGTTGTTCGTAAACGTTCCCAGCGCCAATTCAAAAAACCCTCCCGTAGTTTACTGAAAGCCAGAGACAGAAAACAGCAAACGTTAAGTACGAGAGGTCGCCCTTACTTAGGGTTAGATGAGACACCCCGCGAAAGAAATCAGTGTCGCCGGGGTTTATATGAACTGCGTGACGTCATCCAGCGTGTCCCGTAATGTGCCGAAAAGAAGTCGCAATCCCCAACAATCACCGTAATGTCCTTAAAAGACAAACGACAAAAGTCATAAATCCTACAAATAGATCCTCAAAAATATAATAGATTGTTGTTATACAAACATTAAATAGTTTTAGCCACACATATATCATACATTTGTTTGTCATTATGAAGTCTGGAAGTGATTGTTATAGGTACACTTAAACGTTTTTATCACCTGCTTGTGGAAAAAATAGGAAGTGTGATTGGTAAACACTGACTCTTTATTTTTTTTAACGAAGCTGTAAAATCTAAAAAATAAAAAAAACGTTTTGTGGGAGCCAAATGTATTTCTGAAATTTGCTGAAATCGCAGTCTTCTGGAATAATTTATTAATTACATAGTCTGTAATCTTTTTATTTTACACAATACACTATGAGATTGTTAAGAAAAGTCCAAGAAATGTAAAAGCATTGCTTACGTGTTATGTTTCTTACATAGCATATTTACTGCATAGCATATTTGCCTAAAACAACAAGGAAAACATTTAGTTTTAATTATACAGGAATCAATTTTTATTTGAACTGACTTAGAGTGGGCAGTTCATTAGATAAGCAAGCATATTTGCCTAAAACAACAAGAAAAACATGAAATTTTAATTATACAGCGATCAATTTTATATGAACTGACTTCGAGTGGGCAGTTCAATTGATAAATATTTTTGCAGACTATCCCACACAAAAAAGTCCTTAAAAAGCGTTCTAGGCAAACATTGTCAGTGTTTGTATACCATCAGCAGCAATTACTTTTAGGAGCTCATTCTGTACGGTTTTAAATCTACAGCTGTGTCCATGACTGAGGTTGTGCAAGGACCAAGATTCCTGCAGGTTCAAATCCAAGTCTTGGTATAAATGTACCAGCAGTCATCCATTTTCCACACTCCATAGAAAATCATAGTTTGGTGCTAAAATAAACTCCCAACATCAACTGGAAAGTAATCCTCAGTGTGGCTTTGAATCCTAGAGTCTATTCTATTCTATGCTGTCAATATGCGCTTTGAATGAAAGACAAGTCATCAGTTAAAACAACCAAAACTTTAAAACAAAACATACCTACCCCAGTTTGCTTACACATACATGGTTTACATTGTTTGTAGGATTTGACAGTTCCCTCCGAGCACCAGTAAATATGCATTTGTATTGTTTTTGTCTCTATTCAACAATGGTTCAAACTGACAAGGCTAAGACTGACAATATCAAAAGCAAATTGTAATTTCTCATTTGGCTGAGTGACTAAGCTCTGAGCCACAACTGTAAACATCATTCTCAACAGTTTGAATAAAACTGGCATCAGAAATGTTTGCCTGCAGTGTGTGGCACCGCAGGGTAAAACAAAAGCTTTGCTGTGTTATCTTTTGTTTTTTTCATATTGAAATGGGAGAGTAGGAATAAATGGATTTACAATTTGAAATGCATGAATGCAAGTGCTTATGCATCACATCCCATAATAGCTGTTATGTACTTTAACACGATGACCAGCAAAACCTCCTAAACCGATATGCATAATTTTTTAACAGACGATTGGTACAGTGTGATCTCACAGCAGCATGAAGAGTCAACCAGAGATGACAGTCACACTCACAGAACCCAAAGGTCATCTTCAGGCCATGCTAGGACAAGCAGGGCAGTCCAGGGTGGAGAGCTAACCATCAACACGCTGCCAGACAACATGACACGCGTAGTGGTGAGTGCCATGCCACAGCGTTTCATATGACTGTAATGGTTTGTGGCAGTTATATTATGTTTTTGGCTTTTAACATGTTGGATTTTGTTTTAGTTGGAGTTAAACACTGCCCTCTTTTGGAAAGTAAAATGTACTCTTTTCCACTCTCTTGGAGAAGCATACGGCAGCATATGATTTAACTGTGTTCACTGTGACTTCTTGATGCCTGTATGACACGCTCTGTGAACACAGTCACATCATTACAAGCACCGATTCTCTGTGTTTTTCTGTCTGGAAGGAGGATTCTGGCAAATATTATACATGGCGTAGTTTTGGCCCCGAGGACCAACGCACACAGGAACTATGGGTAGACATGAGTGACATCCGGCACGGCCAAGTCAGAGTCCATGGCATTCTGTCAAATTCATACAAACAGGCTGTGGTGAGTCTCACACACAAAAAATACATGTACTTTTTTGCTATCTTTGCAAGATATTCATTAAAAAAAATCCAATGTATATTGTTTTATCACCAGGCCATCAATAAGTAGTGTGTTTTATTGTGTACAGGGGGTATAGCTCAGTGGTAGAGCATTTGACTGCAGATCAAGAGGTCCCCAGTTCAAATCTGGGTGCCCCCTATAGTGATAAGCTCAAGTTGGTTGTGCTAAATCAATAAACCTCTATTTAAAATCTTTAGAATAGATAAAAACACTGATTCTTTGTCAACAGAGAGAAGCTTCACATGATACTCAATCATGACAATCAACACACCAGTTGCACAAATGCTGCTTTCATTGTAAAACTCATCTTTCATATGTATTTGTCAAGATATTAGCAGTGAGAAAATGGTCCTTGTCAGGGGTTATAGCTCAATTAGAGCATTTGACTGCAGATCAAGAAGTTCAACTCTGGGTGCCCCTTACTTCTAAAAATGTCCATTCTGTGTTATACTAACATGGCTGCATTTAAAGTCTTCTTGTGGGAGGTAGTGTAAGAAAATGCAAACTTGCTATAATATATAAACAAACTGCAAGGTTTGTGTGCTTTTAAACCCATCTTTTCTATATCCTTGGTCAGACAACAAAGTGCTGAATAGCAACACTACAGCAAATATAAGTACACAAACAATCTCTGGCTCTTCACTTTTCAAAGGAGGGAAGCCTACATTTTACCCCTCACATTATAAATTGATCTTTTTGTGATAAATCATTGATAAACATTTCATTCATATAGTCATTTACCAGCCTATCAATAAGAATCAATTACTAGATGGTGGAAGGGGGTATAGCTCAGTGGTAGAGCATTTGACTGCAGATCAAGAGGTCCCCAGTTCAAATCTGGGTGCCCCCTGAAATTGAAACAGTTGTCTTTATAGTGGTCCACCATAGTGTAAATCTCTCCACATACACCAGTATTTGACCATTTGAAAATGTGTCATTACTATGTCCTTGGTGAGATAAACTGCTTAAAAAAAACAACAATGCTGCAGAATTGCTGACTCTTTAAAGGAAATAATCCAGAATCTAACCTCCATATTATGTGAATGACAACAAAACATGCATAATATAAATACATGCACCAATCTTATTCACCTACTGTTTATCCGTATGGTAATTTACCAGGCCGTCAGTGAAGAACATATAGGGGGGTGTAGCTCATTTGACTGCAGATCAAGAGGTCCCCAGTTCAAATGTGGGTGCCCCCTTTGAGCAAGCATTCAACACATGTCCCACTAATGTAGTTGTGATAAAAAAAATGTTCAACCATTTTGATAACAAAAGTCATCTTTCATTTATGTCCTTGATGAGATATAGCACTAAAGTGCAACACTGCACTGCAGCATTTGCAAATACACGTAGATGATTTATTTGTCAAAGGAAAAAAGCCTGAAATCTTATCCTTCACATTTTATGTGAGACCAAGGCTGAGTGGAGTTCAATCTGAAGCATGCGGTCACACTGCCAAGGGAGTTAAAGGACTGGGAAATGTTGGTACATGCCAAAAGCCACAGACCTGCCAGAGGCTGTCAGCACCTGCCCGTTCTGGACCTTTATTATCCAACACCTGGCACCTGTATAATACATTTGGCTCATTTTAATCCAGAAAGATTTGGTGGATTAGTTACAGGAAAGAAAAAGTCCTGTACAATGAAAAAGTTGCCGTGGCAAAACACTGATGGGTAAATCTCCATTTTCCAAGTGGAAATTGGAGTGCTTTAGCTTTGTAGCAACATCCAATCTAGGTTACACTGTTGGAGAAACAACAGTTGTTACATTTTTCAGTGCTTACATCAAGTTGTAAAAGGATGAAGCTAAGAAGCAAAATGTGCTCGAGACAGGTGTCTGTAGTATATTATGATAGTAAAACTGGACTCATGGGTCATCATCTTCATCAGTGGTTACAACACGGTCAGTTGTCCCATTTTCCTTATTAATCTTGATAGTGATAATATGCATTATGAAAATTAGTCTCTGTGGTGTTGTAGATAACAGTTATTTAGCAGATTATATGTTTTGGGAAATTCACACCCAGTTACCGCAGCCAAGTTGTGTCTATGCTTTAACTTGATCCTTGCAAAAGAGTTACATCACACTGTGTATTGGGAAAAAATGTTTATCAGAGACAGGGTGACTGCTAAGTTGGAAGAAGAGTCTGCTAGTGACCACAGGTGCATATCCCTGTACAAACTATACTGATAAGGCCAACCTCAATAGTAGCCTAGGGGGGTATAGCTCAGTGGTAGAGCATTTGACTGCAGATCAAGAGGTCCCCGGTTCAAATCCGGGTGCCCCCTTCCTTATATACAAAGGTCAACATTAATTAAGTTAAATAGATCACATTAGGTTAGTGGGCTTTCACATCTATGGCTTAGTCTGATAGTAATGAAGGTATAGACTTACTACATGAGTGAGAATGTTGCTCATATCATGTCACATGTAAATAAAACAAAAATAGCTTTTTCCCAGACATGTTAGCATTTTGCAGCTTTTTTATTCTACCTCAGAGCAACTCAAACTCGCTCTGCCTCGTCCTCCTTTAGGAGCTGATTAGGATGCTTAGCAGCACTGCAGAACAGCAACTTAAAACATAACCTCAAAACAGGAGGCTGCAATCTGGTGCATTGTAGCTTTAGTTTACTTCCACAAAGCATTATTGAAAATGTATTATTTTTTTGTTGAATAGCTTTACTTGTCTTTAACATTAGATGGACAAACATTATAAAATGACATGTGTAAGGGAAGATTATTACAGAACAGAACGATCTGAACAAACCTGGGAGGTTTATCAAAAGATCCACTTAAGTGAAATATATCTTCTAGCTATAGAGCATCGAGCAGCTTTAATATGTGGGGTTTAAGATTCAGTGAAGATCAATGCAATCCAAGAATACCAGATTTTTACCAAATATTTCAGACATTTCTTTAAAAACCTTTTGAATGATAAAAAAAAATGCTGTATGTTAAAATATTTCTCTCTTCTACTTTCTCTCTTTGCAGAGGGTTGCCCTGTCATTTGACTTTCCCTTTTATGGACATTACCTGAGGCAGATTACCATAGCAACAGGAGGTACATTTTCATTTTCTAACAGATGTTCAAGTGACCTTTTCAAGCATATGTTCAGAGCGGAGAAGTGTTTTTGCAATGTAACAGGTCGTACAGTACACAAGTCTTACATATTTGTCCATCTGGCCATTTTCAGGGTTTATCTTTACAGGGGACATTACTCACCGTATGCTGACGACAACACAGTACATCGCCCCTCTAATGGCTAATTTTGACCCCAGCTACTCCAAAGAATCCACTGTGCAATACCTGGATAATGGTGAAGTACCTCCTGATATTTTAGCATGTCACTGATCCTTAGATTGTCTGATGTTTTATTTGACTCCTGTTCGGCATCCACTGTCTTCAGGTAAGGTGTTTGTGGTCCAGTGGGAGCGGGTCAGACTCCTAGGTAAAGAGTCAGAAGGGGCCTTTACCTTTCAGGCTACGCTTTACAAAACAGGAGCCATCACGTTCAGCTACCGAGATGTGAGACACAACCTCTACTCTCTGCTCTTTGTAGCATTCTCAAAGCTGTTCACATAATTTTCCTTCTCATTGCATTATTCAAATGGGCATCTTTTTGTCTGTTTACCAGATACCGCTGTCATTAGACGTGATCAGTTCAGCTCAGCATCCAGTGAAGGTGGGTTTGTCTGATGCCTTCATGGTCACGTCAGCCTCTTCTCAATCACCAGGTAAGCAATAATGTTCATGCCTGTTCTCTTAGATGTAGCACGACCATCCAAAGACATAATCGGTCTTCAGTAAACCTTCAGGTACCTAACCCTGTGATATCTCTAAGTACAGATGCCCAGCGGCGGATGATTTACGAGTACCACAGGGCTGAGATAAACACCACAAAGATCACCAACTACTCTGCTGTCGAGTTCACCCCACTGCCTAGTAAGGGATCTATGTCCATATTAAATAAGTGGAAATACATTTAAAATATGTGTTTTTCCATGCATCGACACTCCTAAATACCTACAGTATTTTCATGCTTGACTCTCCCTCTCTTCAGCCTGCCTGCAACACAACAACTGTGAGCTCTGCCACTCATCCAACCAAACTTCTGGCTGTAGTTGGTGCAATGTACTCCAGAGGTTAGTTCAGCACCTTGCTGGGCCCCGATGTTAATATAGTGCAGTTTAAACCCCTGTCCATACACTTCCTGTGTGTTTTAGGTGTTCAGATGGCATGGATAGACACAGACAGGAATGGCTGGACTATGCCTGTTCAGAAGAGGTACTGCTGGATGTCAAGAATGAATACCTGTTGATTTGTTATTATAAATGTGTCATAATTTGAATTTATCTATCTATTAAATGGACAGAGTAAAGATGCAACCTGTGAGGATTACTTCAGGGGTGACAGTTCCATCGGCCCCTCTATCACACCAGAGATGGAGGATGTGACCTCTTTGACTCCTCTACAAAACGGCTGTGAAAGTGATGGTAAGGCTGTGTCATTTTCTGTGTCGAAGCAATGTACAGTCAATAAAAGCTGCAGGTTACAAACTCTGCAGTATATCATCATAATGCAAATGGTTTTTTTTCTTAAGTATGGATGCTGTGCTTTTTTTCTACCTTCAGATTACACCAAATGTCATATATTCAAGACTGGCAGTGGTGAGTTAATACTTGTATGAGTCATTATGGTTAAGGTATATGAAGGAATTTTTAACCATGTGTCTTCCATACAGATGTGAAGACAGATTCTTCAACCACGAGTGAAGGGTTGGCTAACTCAGGAGTGATAGCTGGCATAGCAGCCGCTCTGGTGTTACTCTTAGCTCTGACAGTAGTAGCCCTTTACATCAACTACCATCCCACGGCTGCATCGCCACTTTACCTCATCCAGGTGAGCACAGAATATGTCCTACACCAACCCCGATTGTTGATGTTCGTCCACATCAAATATATCATTTCTTTTACTTGATTTTTTTTTTCAGCGACGCAAGAACTACTGGCCTTCCTTTAAGTTTCAGAAGCAACAATCTGGTTACACAGAAGTAGAGGGAGAAGGCCACGAGAGGGACAGCATCGTTGAAGCCGGGCCATGTTGAAACCGTAAATGCGACCATGGATGAACAAGATATTTGCATTGAACTGATTTCTCCAAACATTCAAACATTTACTTTTCCAAACCAGTTAAACTTTAACATTCAGTTATGATTGTTTTTCAAGTGGTTTATCATCTCATGATGACACATTGTTGCGGCAGTTTCTGTATATTATAGTTGAATGTTATATGATGTTAAATGATTTCATTTGAAATTGCTATCTCTTTTTGAATAAACTATTGTTGCATTCACATCTTTTTAAATAAATCGAATTTGACTGCAATAAACTGTGAATTGCATGCCTATAGCTGGACAACTTTAGCAATAAGGAAGTTCAGTGAAACACATCAACTATGCTGTTTTACATCAAACAAATAAAGATCTGGATGTGCTTCAGTTTCAGTTTCTGCTGCTTTTGACTGTGAAGTTGATCTTTTTAAGCTCCACCTCTGCTTTTGCAACATTGCAGTGTAGTATGCAGCTTCTGATCAGTATCCCAGCTTGCAAGGCTTATGTTTTAGTGTTTTATGTCAGGTTCGACATGATGAAAGGTTTGCAAACTCACAAAATGTTGCAGCCACGTTAAACGAGGAAATATCAGCTATGTATATGCAGACAGTACAATTATTTTGTCAGCAGGTGTCAGCCTAACCAAATGTATCACATGGAATATCAAGTAGGACATGCAGTGAACGTGGCAGATGTGTAAAAATGTGATTTAAGATCACTCGTCTGGTAAAGCCCCCCCAAAAACCGCAGCAATAGAGGTGATCGCATAAGTTTGCCATGCAAGCACAGATGGAGAAAGGACAGATTTATTGGACGTGCACACGCTGGATTCATTGACAGAAACGCAAATTTTTAGATTGTGTTGCTTGACAAGAACTTTTCCGCACACAAGTACTGCAGTCTCGGATAAATATGTACAATGCATAGATGTTATAGTTCCTCTTCTGAAATAATAATCATATTTTTCTTCGGAGTAAAAAGGACGGAACCTCCCGCACTGCCTCTTCCCTTTCAGCTTGGGAGCGCGCAATTGGAGGGAGGAAGAGAGGGGGGCAGCGGGGACGCGCTTTCCGTGTCTGGTTAGTGGACTGACAGCCAGCTGTGCGGCTACAACGACAACAACAACCTCCTGGATTTGCTACTAACAACTAGATTAGTGTTGGTCTGCTACCGATCATAATCGTACACTATAGCTAGTTTTTGAAAGTGACTACTCGACAGCACATTGCTATAACCAGTATCATCGGCGGTTTCTGTGCTAACTAGCTAGAAGAGCATTCCTCCAACATGAATCCGTTGTGTAGCAGATGTAATCTAGTCGTTTACCCCACGGAAAAAGTGAATTGTCTGGACAAGGTAAGAACATGAGAAAATGCTCTTACTTCCTGTACGTCTTTTAAAAATAACCCTCTAAAGTCTTCCTCATTTTGTACCCTAACAACACTTATTTTTGCTCCCTTAAAATTACACCTTACACGTTCCTTGTGAATGAATTGAACACCCCAACAGGACAGGTATTTCGCTAGCTAGGCAAGCTAACGGCTAGCTTAACGTCTGCAAAGCGATGGCACAACAAGGCGGGCTGAAAACGAAACTACACTCAACCATGTAGATAATTTATTAGCTTTACAACCCAGGATTTGCATTTCTTTTTTAAAAAATCTATACAATTGCTTTAGGCTACGATATTGATGAACCCTAAACGAGCGATTTACAGTGCTTCCGACAGCCCAGCCTGGTCTGGGCCTGGCTGGCACCACTGCTTTGAAGAAAACCGATTGATAACGTTTATTTAAGCTTTCTCTCAAGACTTCTTCTGGGCTCAATGGATGCACCTTTACAAATACATATAAATTATATAAGAAGTCAGATCTGCTCGTTTCTTAAAAGAAAAGAAGAATACAGCCCTGTCGCCGAGCTTTTCGTGTTCAGCGTGGACTGACTGTCTTGTACATGTCTGTGTCCAATTCACAGGCTAATCCAAGTCAGGGATGAATAATTTTCAATCAGAAGCGGTAGCCTAATCTCAGCTGAGGTTGTAATCTCATCAGTTTTACCCATTGTGGCTATGCCGAGGTCACAGACTCATATGGGAGCACCAGTATGAGTTAAAAGTGGTGCAAACACACCTTGTTCCTGAGTCCCCGTTAACTTTTAGGTTGGTGGAGGTGATCATGTGTAGATTATTGCATTTATTGAATGCTCGTGCAATCAGTTAGACTGTGTATGTGACAGAGAAGATAAAGCAGAGATGTAAGTTAACACACTTAACTTCAGAGGTGGGTGGGGTCTGCTGTAGTTGGCAAGAGACTATGTTTGTATATTGTTACCAAAACAGGGCTTGGGGCAAGTAGATAATTTGTCTAATGGACGTCTGAATGGCTATTGAAAATCAATCCCTGTCGAGACATGCTTATCTGTAAGGGTTGACAGACGAGAAAGGTGGAGAAAGAAGCCCACAAAGCACATTATCTTAAGTAACATCAGCACTTGATTGGATGCATTATTACCCAGCTGCATGGATGTGCTCCTGAATGCACCATGACTAATGTTTTCCCAAAAGTGCTCCAGACAGGGATTGATTCAGTTCAGAACCCCTTCTTCACGTTCAGGCAATCCAAGCAGCCCTAAAAATATAAGTCATGTTACCATGTTAGGAGGCCGGTATTGATGAGAACCAAAATTGCCACAAGTACAACCCGAATGAGCTGTGGAATCTGGCCCGAAGCAGAGTACATTCCAGCAAACAGACACTCCCATAAAACGTGCTCTGTCAGAGGCCTGCTGTGCTGTCTGCCTGCTCTGAACCGAGCACAGGAGAGGAGCCTGCCGTCTGTCTTTGCTGCCATTCCGCATCAGCGCTCGCCCCTTCAGACACGCCAAAACAACCTCCCTTTTTCCTTCTCCGTGGCACACATACACACTGTCCTCCTCGTTTGTTTAAATGCAGCAAAGGCCACATTTTTTTTTGCCGGGGGGGATTTTTCCGTGTGCTGCTAGGCTAGCCCAGGTGAAGGCAGAGGAGTCGAGGGTTCTTCCACCGCTGCATTGGCATTCTCAGCCACCGATGAATACCTTTTTACCTGACAGTCTTCTTCTATAATAGCCTTCTGTGGAGAGGCTGAGCCACAGAGGCTTGTTTGTCTGTCAGCTGCATTCCAGTATAGCAGGGCTGGGCCCAGCAGAGGGAGCGGGTAGCCGAGCACATGTAAAGACAGGAAGTGAATTTTGGTCGAGGCTTTTTTTGGGTGACGGTTTTGCCTACTTATTTGGCTTCTTTTCAATACTTCCTGTTAGTAATGAGTTTATAGCTGAGTGTTTATTTGCTCAGGTTGATACAGCATCTGGCTGGTATCTGTCAAAGTAGCTTTTTGTGGCTTAAGTGAAAGACAGCTGTTGAACCGGAGCCAATAAAACTTGTAACAAGGACGTCATACATCATATGTGTGTGCTTGTGCCTAATATATTTTACCAGTGAAACACGTCAGCGTTCCGTTAATGCACAGATGTATGTAGGAGTGAGATGATTTGTTTAGTTTGTGGGTCACTTTAAGAGGAAGTGTGCAGAGCGGCTCGTCTTAAAGCTCATCCGTCTTTGCAACACTCGTCTCTGCCGGAGTGTGTGCACTTACTATCCCTTCGTGCTGTCTGCACTTTGTACAGAGCCCGTTTCTACATGCAGGAGAAGACGTTCAGTCCTCCTACATCACTTTATGAGATTTATTAATTTTTAACTGTGACATATATGTGCCATTAAACTCTAGATTAGGTGATATAACCAATTCCTGGGCAGTAAATCAGCTACTATTTCAGTGAACGTAGTATTTCACAAGTCTATAAATAATGTGAAAAGCTCACAGCTCATCTTTTAATAAGTAAGGTTGAAGTGCAGACATCTCAGCTGGCTCTTGAACAAGTGTTTTGGCTCACGAACATGTTAACAATGTCAAAACATTTTCGTGAGTGTTATGTATGTGTTTTTTTTTTCGGAAGCAAGAACCGTTCGCTTGTGTCAGACGTAGTTTTTATGCAACACATGAGCTCCAAACATGACACCAAGTTTCATAGACAGCTTCACTCAAAGCAAAAACTGTTGGTAGAGAAGAAAGTTAAAAGAAAAACGGATGGATGAAAGCCAGTTTGGAGGTGATTTCCCTTTATATCAGCAGGGAAAGCTTTTACAGTGCAGACAAGATAGGAAATAACCCCGCATTTCAAAAGATATCTCGCTTTGGTACGCTCACAGAATATATAACTAATTGCATTTTGAAAGATTAGACTGCATTAGAGTTGCAACAACGAGTTGATTAATTGATTAACAGAAAATGAATCAGCAGGAAAAATGCCAAACATAACCTGGTTGCAGCTTCTCAAATGAGAGGATATGAAGCTTTTTTTGTGTCATACGTGACAGTAAACTGATTGTTTTTGGATTTTTGACTGTTGATTGGACAAAACAAGACATTTGATGACATCACCGTGGTTTTTAAGAAAATATAACAGCATTTTTCTCTGTTTTGTGACATTTTATAGATAAAAATTGGCAGATGAATCGATAATGAACATGATTGTCAGTTGCAGCCCTAAAAGAAATTTTGTTGTTTACTGGGACTACTCTCCTTTAAAAAAAAATACATAAAATCGCAATGTTTGTACTTATTCTACATACAGCAAACAGTTATATTTACAACATCACCATTGCATTTGATAAAACGGCATGAAACATATCCGAACAATGAAAGAACTGTTTCAACGGGTTGACAAAATAACCTATTTTGCAGGCCTGTTTTTAAGAATGATCTATTTGTGTCTTAAAACTTTTTCTGTAGATTCTGGAGATACAAAGCACAAACAGCGGCCGCACGTCTTGGTTCACATGATCTTAAATGCGCAGACACAGTTGGAATTAACCAAAGTGTGTGTGTTGTAATCGGATTTCATAGACAATTTGCCTCACACACACTGATGTATCTGACACATACAGTTTCTCCTCTAACTCCAGCTTACATATTTGCGACTGAGTTGTGTCCGTTTTTCATTATTTACAACAAATTGGTTGCTGTGTTATTCGGCGCCGGCGTGGGATTTTCGGGTTAAGATGTGAGCCTCGTTTGTACTGCTGCTGCTGCTTCTCGATCCCAGGAAATTGCTGGGTGAAAAAGGGGGTCAAAGGTCAAGCTGTTCACCGCCACTGTACAGTCATAACTGTATGAATGAGCTTATATATGATGCACCCTCTACAGTCATGTGAAAAGAAATCTAAAAATTGGTTTGATTAGAAAACAGTAAAGCCTTTTTTTTCCTGTGCTTTATCAGAGCTGCTTATGCTTTGACCTGTATCCTTCACGTAATCACTAAACTCCTTAGTGTTTACGTTTCAGTCTTATACAAACATTTTGATTGTGCCAGTATGAACCAGGGATTGTATCGGTCATTTAAACGGGTGGGATTTGTCTGCATTTTCTGTCTGGTGATCCAATGCTATTTCTCTGACCCCCCCCAGATTTATAGGAATTTGTCTACCACCTTGCCTGTATTTAGACAGATTATTCTGAGAGCTGATTCATGTTGTCCGAATGCCAAAAGAGGTGAGGAATAAGGTCCAGCCACCGCACAGTCCACCTCCCTTCGGTGACTCACAGTCACAAACACACACATCACGGTCTGAATCACCTGAGTTGACTCCACAGCGAGCGCCCAGGTACTTCTCCTTAGTAAATTTAATCAGAAAAAAGGAACTAGTACACATGTTCTGTTTGCTTTCCAAATCTATTACAGCTTTATTTCTCTCCTTCTTCCACTGCTTTAAATTAAAATTAACAGAAAGACAAACTGACAGCGTTAACTGCTGCGAAGCCGTAAAACATTTCCTTATTCACGTTAATGATAAAGCAGAAGAGCGTTTCACCCTTACAGTGCTTTTTTTTTTTTTTAAATTTTATTTTGAATGACTCGTTGCCGGGGCGGCAGTATGTGTATGTTGCTAAGTGCACATCACCGTCTGGAGTGGTTTGGGAACTGTGTTAAGTGCATACTCCATCATAGTGTGTCGGTTCAAATCACTGTCAGCCCGCTCGCCAGCAACAAAGCCCTCGGCTCGGGTAGAAATTAATGGCGTCAGGTAGGGCCAATAATTAACCATTGTGCTTTAATGAGTTAGTTTCCTGTTTTAGTATCAACCAGATGTGGGCACTTTGTCTTTAGGCATGTGCTATCTTACGCAAGAATAATCTTTCACACTCACACAGCCACGGACTAAGCCGCTATAATGGCCCGCTGTGTGTGTGTGTGTGGTTTTTTTTTTGTTTTAGTGAGGCATTATTGGTTTAAAATAAACATCTGAGTCAACAACATCTGAAACATCTTTTCGAATTCAGAAAAACCCAGCCTCTAAAGTATAAAACAAAGCAGTGTAGATTAAAGTACTGTTAATCACCACTGATTTGACCAAGAGTCATGAAACATTTCATCAGGGTCTCAAGGGATGTCCTTCAGTGTTATAAGACTCTCTTTGATGCTTAATTAGATGATTACCAGATGAGTGGACCATGCAAATCCGTTTAACATGATTTTTTCCCCCCCCCCCATCTAAAAATAAAATGATATTGTCAAAAAATTCTCATCTTATCAGTATAGAAAAGATCACCGACCAACTGCTGGGAAATTTGTTTTCTCTACATTGGTAGGTGACCAACCAATGTTTCCCACGAGTTTTCTATTAAAATCAAACGACAGTGATGGTTTTGTTAATGTGCACCTGTGGTTAGTGGTATGGTTTAAGTAGCAGCTAGTACAAAGGCTGTGAGAAAACGCAGCCCTCTCATTCATCTGAATGGGGGCAGTGCGTTGATGCATTGGTGCTCCGGCAAAACAACGCCGGCAAAAAAGTTGAATTTGTCCCGACTTCTGCTGCAACACGATTGGATATAATCCGGGAAAGCCGTATTCAACTGTTTACCTCATGATTGGCGTGACAGAAGATAAATTAGTTGCCTCCGAGATAACTTTCCAGAGTTGTAAAATCCTGTCTGTTAGTATTACAAACAGTAATAGTTAATAATAGTAAAGCAAGTGTTTTGGTGCCTTCGAATGCATTAATCCGTCTGCTCCGACTACACTTCCTGTCTTGTATTATATTTTCTCACTGCAACCTTAAACATTAAGCTCCCACCGGCGTAGCCCCCTGCACTGTTTTAACACAGGGCTGTTTTCTGCCTAAACACAGCTTAATAGTTACAAAGGAAGTGCTTGACACAACAGGCCTGCAGCATTTTAATGCCTTTTAGTCAGGAACTTAATTGTCTTCAATCAGTCTGTAGTTAGCATGTGAGGGCACGCTCCTGGTCAGACTCTCACTAACCGTCCCTGTGTGTCTGATGTGTGTGTGTGTGTGTGTGTGTGTGTGTGTGTGTGTGTGTGTGTGTGTGTGTGTGTACTACAGTCTATGGTGCATACATGGTGTCTGGATTTGTGCTGACCTCCCATATAGCTGCGGGGTTTTTTGTCCAGGCCAATTTGTACTTGGTTCCCACCGAGAGGAAGCTGTGAGGCTGACTGAGCATTTTTGCTTGTGACTGGAGTCTTGGATCTCCGCTGACACACATACATCATGCAGTGAGACATATAACCTACATACAGTACTACACACATGTACAAACACACATTTAACGTTCACACACACACACACACATATAGACACGCATACACATGTGCCCTTGAGCTACCTTGATGCTGAGAGACAGTGCTGTCTTCTTTTTTTTTTTTTTTTTTTAAGGGTGTTTTATATCTAGGGCTCCATTTCTGCAGTGTCCTCATTTTCCAGCTGACTGCCAGATCGTGCCTCGGTACACGAGAGCCAGGTTTTCCTGGAGCCGGACTAGGCTAACTGCTGGATCGAATCTGTAACATACATTTAGGATGTTTATGTCACCCACACATCTGTATTTGTCCCTTCCTCCTTCAGATTGTGCGTCAGTTCAGAGGAGATGGGTGGTGGTTCATGTCTGACATTAGAATGCGTCTCAAATGTGTCCCGAGTGACCACTTGTGATTATATTTCACCTCCCTGCACACACTTGATTTTATCTGTGGGCATCAGTGCTCAGCAGTGGTTGCAGTTTCAACCACAAACAGAAATGCCTGTGGCCGGCTAAATACAGAACTGCTCTCAGTAGAGTGCAGATCTCCACCAGGTGCGTCTTCAGTTTTCCTTAAAAAGCATAGAATAGTGTAACGGTATTGTAAGCAAGCGTCCTCCTGGGTTCGCCTAACTCTATAAACTTTAAAGAGTAACAATAAACAGGACGATAAGTCCAAACTTCCCGATTCAAACACTGCATTTATTTAGAACATTTTGTTATTTATTTAAAACATTTTGTTGTAACGCACCACACAAAATAAAGCCCCTCCCTACCTTCCTCTCCCCAAACAAAGAAGAGTTGAATCTCACTCACTTGTCCCTCCCGGCTCCCTTTCAGTCAAGATGGTGGTGAAGCTAACAAAAACTGGGATTTATTCATCTGGTATTGTGCCTGACTAGCGGATAATGACATATCAGGTATGGAATGAATCTGCAGATGCTCCGGCTCAAGATGAGACTAAACTTTTCTGTGGATGTCAGATTTGGAGCAACGACAAAGGCCAAAATGTGGCCTGAAACAGACTCGTTTTTTTAGTTTAGACGACTGACTGAAGTGCCTTTTTGCTGCAGTTGTTGTCTCTACCGGCTGGTTAAGAGGAGTGAAGAGTCAGCAGTCAACGGTGGTATAAAACGCCTTATAAAAGAGGTTTTTCAATAATGGTGAATTATTGCAACCACGAGAGGTCCTTGAGCATACAATCATAAATGTGCACAAAAAATGTTTGGCTGATGGGTCCAGTAGTATGTGAGATTAACTACGGACAGATACATGCACACACACACACAGACACACACAATTAAACACATAATAATACTGAAAGTTCACCAGGTGGTCCTTTTTTAATGTGTCAGGGATTTTAAGTTTTAATATTCACACTATACTACAAGTGTGGACACATGCAGCTCTGACCACCTCCGGTGCATTTTAACACCTGTGTTTTCAGCTGTCTGCTTGCTGTGAATTGTTCAATCAAGAGGCAGTGAACAACAGTATCAGAGGGTCATTTTATCTATTAGGCGTTGGGAGGTGGGGGCTCCCTAATAACTTGGTATTTCACCGAGGGGCGGTCGGTGCCTTAACATCCTGCGTCACACAGAGTGTCGTGTGGCTGATGCATGTTCTCATTGGCTTGCGTTGGGTCATCTTGTCACTTTTTGGATAAGCAAACAAAACCGTAACCTTAAAAAGTTGTATTTTAACCTAATCTTTGTCTTAACCCCCAAGAGTAAACCTACAGGAGACCTCACGCCTATTTGTAACTTCAAACAAAGGTGATTTTTTTATTTTTTTGTGATCATCGATTTATGAAGTTGCATTTCCATTTTTCCTCCTCGCACGGCTGCAACCGTAGGACCAGACTTCCCTGCAGATTTTCAAATGACTTTTACCTGACTGTTGATAAATTCTCAAATTGACCATCATAACGTTACACTGGAAAATATGTACAACTAAATAGTGCTAGAATATATGAATATTAAGATGGACTAAATTATGTCCAACAATAAAAATCTACTCAGATAGGAGTCTGTATTCTGATGTCAGTGTAGCATCTTGCATCTATAGCTGCCCAAATGGGCCTACGAGGCAGACTATCAATTTCCATATACGTAGATATAACACCTAACATACAAATGATAGGGAAATATGAATAGTATATTATTCACGCTTTCATACTTGACGTGCATCAAATAAACTGATCTCATATCGTTATGGAGTTCGCTGAAGCGTGCTCTGCTATGTCCTGCAAAACCACACCCATCCGGGTGAAAATATCAAGTTTTTAGCCAGTCCCGACGGGAGGGAGATGAGGGTTGTCCTGGGTGTAATGTGGGTTAGCAGGTTGGGCGAGGCTTAGGAATAGTTTGCTAAACAGTTGAGTTGAGCAGGCTTGTTCTCTGGAATACATCCAAGGTCAATATTTATCTGGGAAACAACAGAAGTATCAAAGTCCATGCTCAGCTGATAGGCTCTCCTTAATCTTCAGCATTTGAATTCACACTTCTGTGTTACTACACACCATGATGGTTTATCCCTGGTTTACCATTACCACAGAAGGGAGAACTGCCCCTGGGAAACGAGAAGGGGATAACAATAGCAGTGGCTGCACTGGGCTGCTAACAAACTGCATGCAAAGATGGCAGCCACCACAGCTGCAAATCAGCTGAAGCTAGAGGAAATGGAATCTGCCGGCAATATGCTGTTGTTTGTAAAGGGATTACCATCGCAGTACTAGTCAGAGCAATGAAGAGAGAGAGAGAGAGAGAGCAATGGAACAAGTAACACTACGTGTCCATCTGAGATCTTACTCAGGTCTTGATTGGATTGTAGTGGGATAAGGAGTTTGTTCCACTATTCAGAGCTCAGGCCCAGTTTCCATTTTGAGCCTTCTCTTTTGTCCACCTCTGTACAATATTGCAGGCCCGCAGCTACAAACACCCAGGTCAAACACACACATAAATTTGCCTGTTGTCAGCACATACCACCCTGGGTGGTCCATTATATCCAGACAGCACAGACAAGACTTTTCTTAAGACCAGCCTGAAGCCATATTTTAGATCATTCGATAATGGAAGGAGAGCTGTCTGAAGTGAATCATTCATTGTGTGGTGTTATTCATCATGTTTTCATACATAGCACCGTCATGATTGTGTCTACAAAAACCTGAACATCCTGGTGATTTATTGCCAGCTGTGTATCGGTGCTGTAACACACGCCGCATTATCAAACTATCACTGCACACAGGGAAATTATGGATTTTTTTTTTTTTTGTCTGCTTCTTGTCCAGAGAAGACTTTGGGGGATCAAACTTGCATGTGTTTGTGAAAGGAATGCAGAGAAAGTGATGTTGTACTTTTTTTAGTGTTTCTGCAGTTTCATCCTCTATTTTGAAACATCTTTTCTGTGCTATTTGTTTGGAAGGTTAGTGTTTTGTGTGTGGGCAATTGGTGTATAAATTGATAAAGAGTGGAAAAAAGAATGAGAGGGGTGGCAGAGCACCCTGAGGCCATGTTAATAAGGACTCCCTCTTTCTTTCCCTCCCGTTCTTTCTCTTTCTCTCTCTCCATATCTTTGCACTCCTCCCTCCCTTCCCTTGACGATAGCAGGAGCAGCCAGATCATTGCTTCACTCTCTGGCGTTTTCTCTCTCTCTCTCTCTCTCTCTCTTGCCCACCCCTCCCCTGCTTGCTCCCTTCCTCTCGCTCTTTCCAGCTCCTTCTTTCATGTTTCCTCCCTCCTTCCAGTTTTATCCAATCCTCCCTCCCTCGATCCCTCTTTGAACCCTCAGGCTGCAGATCAGGCCAGTGCCAGGAGAGAAAAGGAAAGGAGGCGAGAGGGCGGTGGGTGGGAGAAAGGGTGCTGAGGAAGATAGAGGCACGGCCTCTTATGAAGATGGATAGAGGAGTTACAGAAACATGCAGGCCTGCAGAGATGAACAGACGGAAGGAAGGGAGTCAAAATGTGGCCTTCAGAGCCCAACTTAAAAAAACAGACAAAAGCTGCAAGCTGCACGTGTAGATCTGAGCTCATAATCTAATTATAAAGGTGTCAAAATGATGCCATCAGATTAGACGAACAGATATATACTTGTCAGTAACAAACTTTACAGCTCTTCCTCATTAAAGCTAGCTCTGTCTACTTATAAATAGTAACCATGCAATTTGCTTGCAGAAGTGGAAGTTTCTTTATCTGCTCAGTGCCTGCACACACAAACTGCTGTGTTTCCACATTGCTATACTGTTTTGACTGGACGGCATCAGTGGGGCCCGGCCTATAAACATGAATGTCTGTCCTTGACTGACTGAGTGAGTCGCTGAGTGATGAAGTTACACCATTGGTCAGCCGAAGGGTCGAAGGCTGCTGGAGCTTGGGGCAGCTGAGTGCAGAATGCATTTCACACCAACCTGCAGCAATGGCATATATTGTGAGCCAGGCTAAAAGCTGTTGTAATCTTCTCTGTTTTATTAATTTTCAATATTTTTTCAGGCGAGAAAGTAACCATTTAGATTCCCAATATGTGGCCAGTTTATCCCCAAAAAAATAAAGCCTGTTTGGAAATTTACTAGGACGTTTTCGGAGACGCGAGGAGCCGCTATCTGGGTGAGACCAGCCGGTCATCTCTGCCGCTAGCGGCCCGACTCCCGAGATTAACGGCCAGTTACTGTCCGTCGTCATCCCGCAGAGAACATGATCCAATCAACTGATCAGTGTAGCTCTTTGGGGATTTACCGCTGGCTCTTCCTGGGGGGGGGGGGGGGCTTGGTGCCATGTGTTGCCACTTCCTGTATCTGTCATTTCAAATTAGCATTTCATACACAGTCCAGCTAGACACTAGGTTTTGACCTAGTCTTGTTTCACATACTCTTTTAACAGTCACTATTCTTTCTCTCTGCATCCAGCTCTTGTCCTTGTGAAATCTCAAGGGAATAAAAAGTAGTTCTGACCTTACTCATTCAATTAGCTTTCCTGTGCTAGTTGGTGTAACAGTGTTTGTGTGTGGTATACTTTCCTTTTCAGTAAAAAAAAACGTCTCAAATATCTGTTGCATTTACATGTTGTCTTCTCTCTCTGTGTTTCTGACAGTACTGGCATAAAGGATGCTTCAGCTGCGAGGTCTGCAAAATGACTCTAAACATGAAGAATTACAAAGGCTTCGAGAAGAGACCATACTGCAATGCGTAAGTTGTCCCTAGATCATCATTCTGTGTATGTCTCTTTTTTTTTTTCTTTTACTCGTATGGTTCAGCCTGTAACCCAAAGACACTGGCAGAAGTCTTTAATCTGTCCACAGACTGAAATAAGACTCTCTAAATGTGTGTGTATGTGTGTGTGTGTGTGTGAGTGTGTTGTAACCCAACTAAGGCCCCTCTATCCCTCCTCTGCTGTTTATCTGTGACTATTCCAGCTCCCCCCTCAGAGAAAAAGGCCTATATGTGGTGTGGGAAAGTGGCTCCCTCCCTCCTCCCCTCCTCAGTTGGGAAGGGGAGGGGAGGGGTGGGGGGGGTATCAACAAAGGAAATTCCTAAAGTTCCTCTACAGTGACACAGGCGGACACACTGAAAACTAGCATGTCCACTCACGCTTCAGCACATAATCACACACTAAATACTCATCAGGAATCCATGGAATCCCCTCTCCCCTTACTTCTAATGATTTTCTTCTCTCCCCCGTGTGTGTGTGTGTGTGTGTGTGTGTGTGTGTGTGTGTGTGCGTGCGTGCGTGTGTATATTCTGAAAGGGTATGCAGAGAGAAAGTGTTGCTTCATGTTCTGACAAGTTTTTTTTTTTGCATTTTTCCTGAATTGCCATTTTATTGCCAGTTGCACAGATTAATACCAGCGATAAGTTATTTGTGCCAAGACTGGAGTATAATAACATGACACTTGATTGTTTTCTCCTTCCAGTACATGAGAAAGTGATAGCAGTTTTTTGGCAAGGAATATTTGCAAAGAACTCTACAATATGCTTTTCCATATGTCTAAAACCTTGCATTGATTTTTATCCTGCTCGCCGCAGGGCTTAAAAGTGCACTGGATGAACGCAAAGCAAATTTGTTGCACTGTAATGGTCCAAAAGTTGGCTACATGAGCGTTATTGTTGCCACAAAGACCAATAAACATGTTCCCAATCAGACAACACAGATGTAAGGAATGATTCAGTCTGATTTCGCAACTAACCAGGTACTCCAGTAGTTAACCCCCTAATTCCTTTTTTGCTCCTGACTTGTGTGTCGTGTGCAAAATGTAGTCACGCAGCTTTAGGATAATTGCACATATTCTCTCAAGATGAAACAGTTTTTCTACCGCATGTTAAACTGAGAGAATAGAACAAAATACAAATTATTACTTGCCCGATCTAGATAGGCAAAACTCCTCCATACATGCAAATAATTTCCAGGTTAACCAGATGTGTTGGACTGTTTCTGGAGTGCAACCAGCTTACTGCTGAGTGTGTCTATTTGTCCTCACACACACACACGAGCATCGAAAAAAGGATGTAATAGGCATTTTTTGCAGCAGACATTTTGACTTGACATTGCAGGAAAAGCACAGATGTTACCAATAATGTTAACAATGGCTCAGTTCTATTAAAGTGTCCCAAGAAGCCACGGCAGTGTTACAGTGAGCCAACATGAGCAGCGCTAGTATCCTGAAACTGAAGCAACTACATTCAGCCATTCAAATTCAGCCATTATTAACTTGACGATTTACATCTGTGCTTTTCCTACTGCCACATATCAAAATGTCTTCCATGGAAAAGGCTTGTTAGTGCTTTATTATTGTTTTTTGTCACTGATGTATGACACAGAAAAGATGTATGACACAGAAAAGCTCCATATCCTCACGTTCAAGAAGCTGCAACCAGCGAATTTCAGCATTTTTCTTCAAAAAATGACTAAAACAATTATTTGATTATCAAAATAGCTGCAGATTAGTTTCCTGTCGAGGCTCTACATTTGAGAATATGGGGTTAGGTGACTAACACCTCTCTACAGGCCTAATTATAACCTTATATTATAATTATAAATATTATAATTTGTGTCTTGAAAAATGAAATGTTTTCCTTATTTAATGTCTCACTGAGACACTGTGTCGACTTCTGATCCTTCACATCTAGATCAGTCAATCAGTTAACCGCCTGCAGCAGGTGTCGTCCCGCTGTCACCTTTTGTTTTCCACAGACTAAAGCGCCATCTCTTTTCACCTTTCCTGCTCGTGATGTTCCCTCCGCTCACCGCGCCAGCAGGAGTGAGCCTGCGGGAGCCTGTTTATTATGCCTCTTTCCGTTTGTTTAAAACAAGCCTCGTTAGAGTAAACATCATCAGTGGAAGTGCCTCCCACTTCAGGAAAGGAATGTAGGCTACGTTCTCTGTTATTATTATGTGGGATAACTACTTTATCATTACTCTATATTTGTCCTTAGTAATTGATATAGGCGTTGTTTGTTTTTACTGTATTCCTACCCGCTTCTTCCCTGAGAATCCCATCCCTGATTAGATACTAGAGTCACAGGGGGGATTGTGAGAGATTTAAGAGGGCAAATAAGTAGACACATAAATTCTTCAGTTCCTCCGGAGGCTGCCGGAGCCATTGTTGGGATGCTGCGTTAATGGCTGATAGTCTGACATTTTTTTGGACATCAATGCACCATTGTTAAAACTTTTGACAAATGTCTTGATTTAGTGTCACGGATGTAAACTTGCCTGCGAGTTAATATCCATCTCACACTATCTGGAATCACAGTTTGAGGTCATTTCTCGATATGTTGTTAATAAATAACCAGTCGTGATTAAAACCACTTTCACACTGTGGCGTGCCACTGCAGGTCACTTCCTGGTCTGTGCTGCCTTCTGTATTAGTCTGGGAAAGGTTGCTTTCTCATTGAAAGCTGAAGAAAAGAGGCCTAGTCAGTAAAATATCAAAAGCTGCGTTTCAACCGCAGGAACTTTCCCCAGGGACTAAGAACCTTCTGAGGAACTCAGTTCCTCTACCTGCATTTCCACCGGAGGAACCAGGGTCTAAATTACGTTCTAAGGGGATTGTTTTACCCTCTAGAAAGTCTCTGCTGAGGGGATAGTACTCTCCAAAAGTACAGGAGCTTTGGTGGCGGGGTTTGCAGGGACGACCGTCGCTGATTGGTTAAACACACTCAACTCGTGTACCGCTTCATTCATAAAACAAGAAACAAGTTATTCTAGTATCGATTTAGGACGAGGGGAGGACATTTCTCCTCATTTGTTAATGTTAAAAGTGAATTCAGGTTTTGCTTTCGGCTTCCGGACTCGAGAGTGTGAGTGACAGAGGGAGAAACTGCAGCGGTGGATGAGCCGGCTAGAGAGTGAATGAGGAGAGGAGGGAGCAGCGGTAGCTAGAACAAATCCAGTGAATGAGAGAAATAAAAAGTTATTTTTCTGATTGTTTGATGTCGGTCATGTCCGCCGTCAAACAATCGGATGATTTACACTCAACAGATGATCAACTGTTGAGACAGACGCTCTTAGTTTCGGTTTTAGTTTTCTCCTCTGCATTTCTCCTTTTCATTCATTCATTACATCCAACTCAAATACAAAGAACAGGACAAAGCTGTGTTGTTTTTTCTTCATGTGTGAATGCTACATTTCAAGCACTGCTGTTTTTTTGTTGTTTTTTTTTTTTTTTTTTTAATTCTTCATGGGTCTAATGTTCATGATCTACCTGGTTCCTCAGATACAGTGGAAACGCAAACAGGATTGCTCTACGGAGACTTTTAGTTCCAAGTTTAGTTTCTGAGATTAGCTCCTCTGGTGCTAAAGTACCTGAAACTTTTGGTCGAAACGGGACCTTATGAGCTCTGATATATGAGCGTCACTGTGTATAATGGATTCAGCCAGTCAAGTACAGCAGATATCCTGTTATTTGCTAGCTGTCTTTCACCAGTGCTGCTAACTACAGCTCCTCTACTGTGATGTTCTGTGATGATCAGTCATTGAACTTGTTGAGTTTGACGATATGTACATGTAAATGTCCCTCTTGAATAATACATTACAACCTTTCCAGGTCTCACAGGGTCAAGCCAGCCACAACATCTCCTGGTCCCAGTATGCAAACAGGTCTCTCCTCCTGCACGATAGACGGTTTGTGTGTGTGTGTGTGTGCATATGCGCGTGATTACACATGCGTGGCCCCCCTCACTCCTCCACCACCCCCCCAGCCGTACCTCCCTTCCATTTTGATCACTCCTTCTTTAGAGTTCACAGGGCTAACTGAGTTTGTGCATGTGTCACACATTCCGGCCTGCGACTTATTACCTTGTTATACAACCTGACAGATAGATGAGTGTTCTTGTGACTCACTCATACAGGCAAAAAAAAATAAAATGTAAGCATGGTTACACACACAGACACACATTACAAGATCCTCACTGAGTGACTAAGCTTATATCTGCCACCTTGTTGTATGTTTGTATAGCAATTTGCTTGAACCTTAAGTGCAAGGACACTTTCTAAAGACACATTGATGACAGGAAAGCTGTTAACACAGATGCTGGTTGTGAGGGCGTGTGAGACTGAAACTATTGCCTCTTGTCTCCGACAAACAGAGCGGTTTTTAGCTCCGTGAAAGGAAGTGTGTTCCACCACAACCTAGATACACCCAAGCCAGAAAATATTAATAGATATTATTTATTCCCTGGCTTTGAGATATCCTTCAAGAAAGAGAAACATTTACAGCAGTCAAAAAAAATAATTTTGCAAAATCTGTTTTTATTTATGTCAATTGTGTCCATACAGATATGCATTTGTCAGACGCGACTATCGTGACATATTCAAAAATTCAGCTTTATTTTCATATCTTAACACCGTGTCCACACAGAACGCGTAGAGTGAGCAGCTCCATCTGTGTGTACGCTGGAGGCGTTCAGGTACAGTGTTGAGTGTAGGTCACCCGCATGTTGGAAGCGCTCAGAGCCGAATTACTGTAGTTACACATGTAAAACAGAGGAAAATAGACTCGAAGCCTGAAAACATGCTTTGGGTTGCTGTTACGCAGGCTGAGTAGACAGCTGTATTGAGGATGAATTAGCTTTACTGCTACGCTATGAAGAGTCGGTCCTAAAAAATATTCCTCTCGATTTCCAGCCATGCGGGCTTGTTCATTATTCCTTTGAGATGTTATAAATAGATGTTTGCACTCAACAGTGGCAGAGGGCACCTGTAAATGACAAAAGAGTGGCGTGTCTTTGTGGGATCTTTGCTCCTTTGATTATCTTATCTTAGCGTAGTTTCATTTGCATCGTTTGATTAGCTTGCTTCGCCTCCATGCCCGGCCTCAGGTGCTAACCAGCAAACTAGCAAACCACTACATCTGAATGTTTCTGATAGCCGCCGTTTCAGGTAAATGAGTACTAGAAGTTGTAAAAGCCAACTGTGAGCGTGCACAGACTTGCTTTTGTTTCCAGCCTTATGGATGGATGCAGGCAAGGGATCAAGTGCTCGGGTTTGTTGTATATCGCAGGGCTTGGAACGCTGACATCAATCAACTTCTGCTCTTGTTCAGATCCTACTACATTTATTTTCCGCCTCCCACTCTTTGAAACTGTCCTTGGGGTTTCTTTCAAGTGGCTCACATGTTTGTTTTTTTTTTCAGTTTTTACAGTTCTTTATGTAAAATACTTCAACCACAGTCCTTTGTTAATTTTTTTTACATCCCATAATCACATCAGGATGAATGCTAATACAGTTTATTTACCATGTTGTCAAGGAAACGGAAACCATATTGCCTAAATGGGTTACCCAGAGGCACGGATAGTGGTTGAAGATTTTTTGAGGTCACCCAGCACCCTGAGGCAGGCTGGGAACTACAGTCCATCTGAGTTGTTAATAAGCTGTGCCGGCTCTTCTTCTCCTGCTGGATTTGAGCCATGTGTTTTCACTGCTTTAAAGAGGACCTATTATGCTCATTTCCAGCTCTGTATTTTTATTTTTGAACTCCACTAGAGTGGCTTTGCATGATTCACAGTTCAAAAAAACTCTTTATTTATCAAACACTGGTACTGACCATCACACCTTCAACAGGTAAACAACTTATTTTACTTTGCCTACCGTGTAATGGAAAAACACTCACAGCGTGCCAGCTCGACTCGAGTCATGGCTCGGTGTGTCTACCCCCAAAACAATGGAAGAATTCCATTATGTTGGTGGAGCGGAGAAGTGACCTCATGCGTTGTGCATAGATTAGATGACCATATAAAGAAATCCGTCACGAGCCGATGTCAACTCAGGGTGAAAGTAGGAAAAACGTTGGAAACCGAGTGTTCAGAGAAGTCTGAAGCCGGTGCTTTTTGCTCGCAGGGATTACTTCTACATATGTTTGGCCATGTTTAATATGAACATCTGACATTGTAACATCATGACTGAAAATAAGGAAAAGCGTAATAGGTCCCCTTTAAAGACACACTGAACTGCAAGGCATCATTATTAGTGGACCTGAAGGCTACTTGTGCACAGAAGCCTCCAGTGTATAAAAACACAGACTTATGCCTTGCACGCGTAAAACCGTTGACATCAGTTTGAACAATCAATAAGCAAGTGTGTGATGAATGGCTTTTGGAATGATGCTCGGTGTGCCGCATGCATGCATGTCTGCGTGGAAGCCGTGCGTGCGTAATGCTTACGTCTGTTATATTTATGTTTGTTGTATTTGTTTCAGGCAGAGCGTTTTTCTACTGAGCAATAGGAGGTCGGGTGGTTACGGGTCTGCGGCTGTCAAGAAAATTCCCAGAATCCATTCAGAAAAGAGACTCGCCTTCACGCTCCGCTGAAGGGGGGCTGCCCATGACATCATTCACACTCACCCACTGTCTCTTTGACCCTGTTGCTGGGTCTGTTGCGCGCTATCCCTCTTCCTGTTATCCCCCATAGGGCCGTGCCCATGAGTGTATGTGCCTGTGTGTGTGTGTGTATGTGCCTGTGTGTGCCTGTTATTTGTAAGCTTGGAAAGCTTTTTCCACACCTGCTATGGCTCGCCTCCAAAACTCTGCAACCTTGAGGCTCTCATCTCCCCCCTTCCCTACACAGCCCCTGCCTCACTTCCTCTTTTTCAGGCTACCTTGGCTCCCACTGACAGAGCATTGTGTGTTATACTGACATGCCTTTTGTCTACAGGGGCTCCTAACTCAACCTCAGGACCACCTTGAATAACAAATGCCCCCACTGTGGGGCCACAGACTGCACACTGCTTGAGTTATGCTGTTTTTTTTTCTCTTTAGAGTCTAGGCTTGAGCATCACAGTGGGAGTCTGAGTAAAAGCTGGCATCTGCCCGTGTGTGTTTACTGTGTACTGATATTCTGTGCTGTTTTGTGTGTTTTATTATACAGACACTACCCCAAGACAAACTTCACCTGTGTGGCTGACACTCCAGAGAACCTCCGCCTCAAACAGCAGAGCAAGATGCAGAGCCAGGTAACTCTTCATGCCAGCAGCTTACCCATAGGATTCATGGCTAAACCAAACTCAAGCTGTGAGACATGCATACAGTTTGTTCACACGTTGGCACCGTTCCACAAAAGAGGCAATAAAAAGAAATGCTTAATTTGAAAAAGCCTGACTTGAGTTAACCTTTTTTAAAATTGATCTGGGAGTAAGTGCTTTCACAAAGCCAACTTTCAGATAAATAATCAGTCTTAATTCAGACCTGGTTTAATAAACATTCAAGATAACTGCGTACTCACAGCTTTAAGACAGACCTGAGAAGCCAAGCATGAAATTGATTCACAGTGGACAAGTAAGAGACTTGGAAAGAGAGAGAGAGAGAGAGCTGAGGGGGATCTATGGCCATGTAATCGTATGATAAATAAAATGTTATGGAGACAAAAAGATGGAAGACATCGCCAAGAAAATAAGGAAACTTGGCCGGCCAGGTACAAGTTAGTGGTACGCAGCCTCAGAGGTGAGCAGTTCTGATACAAGACATGTTGGTGCGGTAGTTTTGGAGGCTCTGTATCTTGTGTGGATGAAGTGACAACTTCCCCTATCATTGGTTCCGTCTTTTAATTGCTGAGTTCAACAATACATTACAATTACAGTACTAGTATGCCCTCAAATTATATTTAAAAGTGAGTAATGCATCTTTTTTTTTAGCACTTCCCTTTTCCTTTTATCACCAGTTGGGAGGAAAAATGTTTGTTACGTGAGAAAGTATTGCAGCATGAATGTCTTAAAACCGGTTATAAGCTGCGTTCACCATTTTAGTTTTAATGAAATGTTAAAACTTTGTCATTAACGACTCTGGAGAAAGCACTGCTTCTTAGCTGAGTGAGTATTGCATTGCTGCCTAAGCTCGAGTTAAAGCTCAGCCTGATAATTAGCCTCACTGGAAACAGGTTAGTCAGGAAAAATAGTTTACTGTGGTAACTAAATTTGACCCTAGTTGAACCTGACTGTAGCAACATTTGCTAAAATTACACACAGATGTACACATTGCACCCCCCCCCCCTTTCATCAGAGGTATGTAGATGTGTCCACAAAATGGGTTGCGGTGACAAAAGTTGGTCTTACATCTGATTGGTTGGTGGTAGGTGAAGGCGGGGCTTGTCAGTTGACACACCCCATACTCCAGAATGGTAGAGCTCACCCAAAATAACCTTAATATGGTGTAATAATCCCAGCTTAACCTTGTGTAACAACCCTCTCTTTTCATACCGCTGTTATCTTTAGTGTTCATGTGTATGACTGTCATTCAGTTGCTTTTTTATGATGTTTGCAAACTGCTTTATACCCTAATAAACTGTGCGCTTTACTGCTTTTTTATGCCACACAATCAGAGTTCCTTACTGCTGTGTGACCTAGTACTGATGCACTTTTATTTTCTCTTTCGTTTTTGTTCCGCACATTTTTTTTTGAAGGGGCCACCCAAGTGTATTGACGATAAATCCTCCCAAATTATCTCCTATTTTTCTCTAAACGGTCCCCAGTCTAGGTCTGATTTGTAACCACAGGAAACACTACTACGGCTGTTCCCGCAGAAGCTAAAATAAGAGAGACCCAAATATATTGTAAGACAAAAAAAAAAAATCATAAGACCAAAATATCCATCTGAACTGGGTCATGTGTTTTTTGCTTTAATGAAGATTGCTCTGATAGAGAGAGTGAGAGATTTGCACTCACCAGAAGACGTACGACAATGTTTTCCCACTTTGGCTACTTCTAGTTAAAGGAAACATAACTCAAACATAGAGTGAGTATAAAATGATATTAGATAGTGTGGCAGACAACTGTGAACCTTGAACGCTGTAGAAACCTCACGTTTCACTTCTCTTATTTGTGCTACGATGTCTGGGGCATGTTCATTCGTATTCTAGGAACTTGTCTATCAATATGATCACTTACGTCACCACTGCAAGCAACAAAACACAAGTCATCCAAAAATGAAATTTCACAGAAATTTGTTTTTTTAGCCCAGTTTAGTAGAATCGTCCCTTCAATTTCAGTCATTTTGAGCCTCATCAATCACAAAAGATGGTTGGAGGAACTGATATAATAACCTGGATATGAAGAAGGAGGGAGAAGCTGAAGGAAAGGCTTGTTTTATCAACATTTAATAGAAGAGAGAGCTGTGCAGAGAGGGGGCGGGGCTTCGGGGCCTCGTCTTATCCGAGTGTCAGTGTCAAACGCTACGGATGAGATGAGGGGTGTTTGTATGTGAGAAGGGGTTTTGTGGAGTATTGAGGTGGGGTCAGTGGTCATACGGGGAGGAGGAGGGTGGGGGGGGGATAGCTGATGAATCGAGGAGACAGATGGTGTTTTTCTACATGGATTGTGCATCCTAACAGCCCCCCACAAAACACTCAACCATACACCAAGAGACAGTCGTTATACTAAGGGGTTTATCACTGACACTAAACTAAGTATGAGATTATGAATACACAAAAGATGTTTTTGCGTGTGACACGGAGGATTCATGTGATCACGGATAAAGACCAGCGTAGCTCTTTGTGACATTTTCTTTGTCTCCTCTGAAGCGGTCGTGTGACGTCACAGTACAGTATTCACAGTGGACAGGAAACTATGACTTCACTAAAAAAAACCCAAGGCTTTCACAGGAAGTAGAAAATGATTTACGATAAATAAAAAAAATTCCCCTCAAAATGAGGATACAGCTGAAGTCAACAGAGTCCTTCTCGCAAAACTTCTCAAAATATGCTTTTGCTGACAGAAAGTGAAGGAAAAAAACAGCTGATTTCTTTCTCTGATTTCACTTTTTCTTTCATTTTTAAATGAATTACAATAAATAATTAAAATATATATATATATATATATATATATATATAACTCACACTACTCAGACACATGCACATGTTGATGTAGATGTGTTTAGATTATATGGAATAAGCCTCTTGCACTGTTATGATTGTGTGCCATCACGGTACTATTATGTTTGTGGCAGTGCAAGGAAGTTGTTTGTTGAGTACTGTGGCCATCTAACCCTTCGCCACCGCCGCTGCCGCGTTGCTACGGGAACCCTATTGCTATGGTAGCAGGGTAGAGGTTTGTCACACCTCATTACAAGACTTTGCAGGGGGAAACAGAAAGAAACAAGACGGAGAGAAAGAGAAATAAAGAAAACGGAGAGAGCGAATTAGGGAGGAGGAGATGGGAGAGCAATGAGGCGCACATGAGCAAAGGAAGAAAAAAAAAAAGGAAGAGACAGGAAGGCACCAACACAGAGAGAGGGAGGAGTGCAGGGTGAAAGAGGAAGAGATAAAAGTAAAATCCCCAGAGGAAGGAAAGCTAGAGGAATGCAAATAGAAGCAGAGAGAAAGATTATAATGAGGAAGAGCTCCAGCTCTGTGGGATGATTCTGTCTTTTGCTGTTGAGGCAGTAAAATATGAATGAATGAAAAAGGGAGCACAGAGAGAGAGAGTGGGGAGTGTGGGTGGGGAACGAAAGCAGAGGCATGATTGGAGGAGAAGAAGAAGAAGAAGCTGTTGCATAGACCCAAAAAGACAAAGGAGATGGACTGAGAAATAAAAATAGGGGGAGGATCATACGTTGACTGATGAGAACGGAGAGAGAGAACGAAGGACAAAGATGGGTCGAGGCCACATTAATCTTCTTCACGACTTATCTTTGTGCGCAGGCTTGAGAGCCGTGTATAATTTGCCGTAGAATGAGGATCAGCCATAGATTTCGCTTCATTTTCTCTGTGGACGTCACGCTAGGGAGGGTGACAGCAGATATGAACGCATCACGCCGCATCACACACACACACGCACTTAAACGTTAGCTATGAATCATTGCCACGTCATGTCATCACAAGGGCGGTTGGGGAGATGAGAGGAGGATTGGTCAGCACTCTGTATAGCAGTGTCAGACATTACGTGGAAGTCGGGGGAGAGTACGGAGGGGATGGAGCTTTGTTTCCTGGTAATAGACAGTCCGAGTTGGCTCCATTATTGGGGCAGTGCAGGAAACCGGTGCAGTCACCACGGAGGCAGGAATAGGGAGGTGGAATTAAACGATTTGTCATTGTTGTAATGTCATTGGGCACGTGCCGAAGAGGTCAGATGGAGAAGAAGTGAGAAAGCAAAGCTGTTGGTTTAAAAACAAAATCATGTATCTTACTTCCTGCTTCAGGTTTTGTAAAAGTGGCAGTTTGTGGGTTTGAACACTCAACCAGCCACAGGGCAGCAGTGAGGTAGCGCGCCCATGCATTGTAATTTCTGATACTCATCTGACGCTCGCATGGGCTGGACATTTCCTCCACTGCCCTCAGGGTCAGGATAGGGTGGGAAGGCTGGAAAAACACACACTCAACAGTCACTCACACACACAGACTTGTCATACACTACCTCTTATTTTGACCATATATGGATGCTGGCATTCACTCCCCAGCAAACAGGAAGCGAACTTCACCACAAAAGACTATGCAATATAGGCCCAAGCTTACTTTGCTTGCACACGAAACACGCACACATACTGATGCTGGTTACATTGGAAGTTTATGCATTAAAAAATTGATTATTTCTGCCCATGACTGCAGGAAATACTCTATTTAACGTAGAAATGTCTTGGTATGTTTGCCGAATCCAGAGTTACAGTCACTACTGTTGACACAAGTTTGTTGTTATAGTAAGAAACATGACCAGCCTAACACACTAACAAAATAGTACTAAAGTGATCTACAGTCAAGAAAATACTTTAAAAAAATCAGCAGAAAGTTCATTTCACTAGAGGATTACATTTCAGCAATTTCATGTTCATTCATCTAACGGTGTCAAGCTTTAATAAACTCAACAGTAAAGCTGTTTTCCCCGCTGCTATAAAAGTATTTTATTAGGCTAAAGCGTAGCTCATTAAAACTCAGGACTGATCCATTTGTCAAGCCAAGTATAAGTACTTATAAGGTGGACGCTGATGCCACAGGTGAAATAGGTGAAAAGCATTACATTCTTTTCTGAAAATGCCAAGACACACCAGTTTTATGATTTTCAAAAAAAAAAAATCTGTATATGTTGAAAGAATCTAGGTCAGAGCATCTATAAATAATCATTTATACAGTATTTGTTGGATTTTCCTTGTTGACTCACACGCTGTTGATCTGACAGTGTTATTAATCTACTACATATTCACTGTTTTATGTGTGAAACCTTCTCTTTGTTTCTAACATGGTCGTTTTTGTTTTTTTTTCTCTGTGCAGGTTCTCTACAGGGAGGATTTTGAGAAGAATAAAGGGAAAGCTTTCCATGTGGTCACAGACACGCCAGAGTTGCAGAGAATTAAGAAATCGCAGGACCAAATCAGCAATGTAAGTGTCACCACTTAAACCCATCTGTCTTAAGTCTTGACAGAAGAACTCTAAATGTTCCGTATTTGAAACGAAGACAAGCAGCTGTTGTGGTTTTTTTTCCCAAGAAAAAATGTTGGTTGACAAAATTGACTGACATTTCATAGACCAAACGCTGATAAAGAAAATAATCTTAAGTTGCAGCCCTAGACTGAACATTTAGGGCTCTTCTAATGTCTGTAATAGTGACTAATGAGTATAATCTCTTTGCCTATATTGAACCGAAAATTCGTTCTGAGGAGGATAATTAATCTACATGAAGCACACTGGAAAGTTGTCTTCTCCTGCCTTGAGAATAGTTGACATCACATCTTCAAGATAACCTTTAGGCAGCTCATGCTTACGTTGTACAAAGTTAAAGACTGATACTTACAGTACCAGTCAAACATTTTGACTGGTACTGTATACCGACGTCAGCTCAATATTCATACATGCAACCACCAGAACCAGTAGATTTTATCGTTTCCTTTATTTAGCTCATCACCTCCTCTTTCTTCGGCCTCCGAGAGCTCCGCCAGATTAAGATCTCAGGTTTTGTAATATTTGTCATGTTGTTTTTTTTTAAAGTAGCTTTCATCCTCCTACTTAGTCACAGTAAATGTCAGGCTTCTTCTTCTGCTCACAGCGCTCCTCATTTATAGTGATGGAATTCTCCTCCAATCGCTTACCACACGGTCCATTCTCCTCCACTCTTCTCTCCTCTCTCCCTCGGCCACAGTTATTGATTTGAGCAGCGATGTAGAAATGCATGCAGTGTTTACATTGCATCCACAGACTGCTTAAGTCAGCTGAAAAGGCCTTCATTTCTATGGGAAACACAACAACATATACGTCATTACACATAACCAGTTGCTGCACCGGTCTCGCTAATGGTATAATTAGGGTGAAGGGTGATGGGTAATTACTGCTTTCACTTGATGAAAGATCTCGCGTGTGTGTGAGATCAAGGACGTTTTGCAAGACAGAGAAGGATGCACATATATTACATGTATTTATGGGCTCAAACACACAAGCCACATCAAGATAACGTGCATTATGGCGGGATGGATTCAAGCACGTTGCGAAATGTTTTTAGTCTGATAAACAAATGGTTCGCAAGGGTTGAGCTGCGCTTTCAAAAACCGTCCTTTGTTTGTCTTCTTCTCTGGTGCAGTAGTCATATCAGTCAGTCTCAATACAAGTACTTGACTAATGATTTTCCCATCAAACCATTTATGACCTACCTAAAGTACACAAGCCTACGGAGGGGTTGCCAAAATGTCGCCCTATTATAGCGAGTATTGGTTCTCTTACTGAACCTTTATCACATCAGACTATTGGCTGAAAAGCTTCAATCATTAATAACTCAACTCTCTGAAGTGACACATAACAGTAGTGATCTTCTCCTGGTTACTGTGGATGCAGGCAGCCTTTATACCAATATGTCTCACTCATCCGGGCTTTAAGGTGTTTTTCTTGACGTCAGGCCAGAGAACATTCCCCCAACTAACTTCCTGGTCGACATGTTCGAAATTGCTTTGATAATAAACCACTTTCTTAATGTCTCTCCAGAGACATGGCACTGTTATGGGCGTAAGCTTCGCCCATGACTACGCAAACCTTTTTATGGGTTGATTTGAACACCAACATGTGTACAATAATAATCCATTTTTGAAATTTGTTGTGTTTTGGAAAAGATATATTTATGACATATTTCTGATTTGGAATGCTACTAATTATGATCTCCAGGCTTTTTTCATAGTATCTCAACAATTTTATTGATTCAGTTGAATTCAACATGGAATGTGACAGTCACTAAGTAAGTTTTTTTGGACACATGGGTAATCTATAATGGGAGAAACATTTACACCACGCTCTCCACCAAACCCTCAGGCAGAAATAGTCCTTTACACTACTCAAACTATCATTCTGCCCCCCTCAAAAAAGTTGTGCCCTATAGTTCATTTCTTAGGGCTTAGATGCATCTTTACAAGGGATGATGATTTCCAAATAGAAACCTACAAACTCTTTGATCAGTTTCTGATGAGAGGGTATCCACCAGGCATTTGCAAAGGCTTATGAGGAAAAACAGAAATGAATTATTCACCGAATGTAAACCCAAAAAGCAAAAAAAAACATTCTCTTGTATATTTAATACTACCTGTTCACCACTTGGGTGTGAGATATGTAATGTTGTGAAAACACACTTCAACATTTTATCTGTTGATGACATTGGCAAAGAGATCTTTTCATTCTCTTCCGCTTTTTTCTTTTTACTAGAGCAAAGGGATGTTTAGGACACACTGGTACACACAGACACACACAAAAACTTCATCCGCCAGGGACGTTTGGACAATGCCACAGGTTTTTTTTTCCCTTGACGAATTTAAGCTGCATGTTCTAACTGTAAGAGTACAAAATGACAACATGCAGCTCTAGTAATGTTGTCTGCCATGCACCAAATGTGGCTTCCAATATATAAGAAAAACAAAAAGACATCATCCTATCTCGGATTTGGTACTCTGTGGCGTTGGCATGATGATTCCTAATCGTTGTGGTGGAAATATAGATCAAATTTTACTCCTGATGTGAATGCAGATATATCTTCTACCTTAAAATGCTACACCCTAGTGGCTTAAATGAAGAATTAGATATTGTTTTCTGTCACTCTATTGTATTGTCTTTCTGTACCAGTGGGTCTGTTTCCTAATGTAAAAGATAACATTTGTATGTATACACTGTATATCAGTTATGGGTATGAAACTGTGTTGATGCTATGGAATTACATCATCCTAATGTGTTTGTAATGACCTGATCTGCTGGCCATTGGCTTCATGGGTGTTCAGTCAAGCCCTAGCTCATTGATTAGGTGCCCCTGTAGAGTAACCCACATATAGGTGGACTCATCATGCATGCCTCATTTTGCACAGAGGAAAGTCCAACATGGACTGTTTGAACTCTATGCACTCTCTGCACATATTTTCACTGTCTGCACGGCCCTGTAATGTAACAAATAGAAATATCCAGACTCTAGTCTGAATTATTCTTTTTTTTTTTGTTCTCTGTGTGTGAGTCCTTCCTCGCTGCATTAGACATCTGTTTGCAGTCAGTGCGTCATTCATAGCCAATCATAAGGGAACCACTCCAGATGAGCGCTACATCAATCTCTCTTTTTGCTCTTGTTCCACCGGACACAAGAAACAAACCAGTTTAGTCAGCACCCTTCCCAGAATGTCAGCCATGTGAAGGCCCTTCACTCACTTTTACTCATCTAGACTCGTCCTGTCTGTCAACCTTGTCACGTCTTTTCAATCTTGGTCCGGTCTCTTCCGTTTCCCCTCACCGTCCTCTTGTCAGTTGAGAAGTTACAGGGGAAGGTTTAGTTCAGCAGCAGCCAAGGCACTTCTGTAAATACACACACACACACACCATCTGTTCAACCTGTTCCTTCAAAACAAACCAAAATAATCTCATTCGCACACTCTCACTTAGCATATTGCACTTGAGAACAGTCACAGTGTTCTCTCAGTCACTTGCTTCACTGTCCTTGCACAAACACTCTGTCATCCCGTCCAGCCTGTGAACACACTCCTCGCTAACGCCGCCGGCACAGTGGACTCTTTGAGCGCGGGTGTAAGCGGGGGCAAAATCAGGGTTGTAAATCTTGACCACTGTGAGTCAGTCTGTTATCAGCCTGGTAATAAGGGGGGGCTGACTATTTAGTGCAGTCACAGAGCAGTCACTCACTTTCAGTTTCATCAGTGTGGCCTGGTTTTATGTTGTGACACTGAATGCTGCCTTTGTCACACTAGCAGATTGATAATTAAGTGTTTGTGTCTGAAATTGTAAATCTTGTGCTTCCTTTTTTAGTTACACAAAAGAAAATACACCTGCTACTGTAGTCATATGAATGATTTAAGTGACATTATGATGTGCTTAGTCATATGATTCCCCTCCTCCTCTTCCTCAGTATTTCCTCTTGAATCTAGCTGGCTCATTCTCACCCCAAGCGTTCAGGCTTCTTGTTAGTTCCCTTTTTTTTTCACCTCACCTGTTCTTCCTGATGTGTCAGCAACGGTTGCTATGCAACTCTGCCCTCACACTACTGCACACTACATCCGGCCCCCGAGATGTCATTTCCTCTCAGCGTCAAGTTGCTTCCTGAGGCTTTTGCTGCACGTAGCGCGCCCCACCTATCACCACAAACGCAGGGGTGCTGGAGAGCAAGTGGGAGCCCTCTGGTGGATGTAAAGGGAACTACACGCTGTGACAGACTTTCTGGAAAGATGACTGCAAACGTAGATCTGTATCTGTTAGATAAAGTTACATGCACTCTCAATCTTTATCTATGAACTGTTTGTGTATTTCCCTTGCAGATTAAGTACCACGAGGAGTTTGAGAAGAGGAAGATGGGAGGAGAGGCCCCACAGCAGCCGAGCAACCCCTCTTCAGGTATTTCTTCCAACACACTCACAGTACATACAATATACTTACTGTCAAATGGAGTCAATAGTAGCTTTTAACACAGTAAAAAGCTGTGTAGATAGAAGCAGCAATAGTAACTGTAAAAGTAGTCAAGAAATAGTGAGGAGGAGAAGAGACAATTTTACTCTGGATAAAACAGTAACTAACGAAAATAATCTTAAATGTCCAGATCACCAAAAAAAACATGATTAAAAAACCTGTCTGTATGGTTTGATAGCACTAGTGAAAGCTGAGAAATATGTTTGTTTTTTTTTGTGAATCGGATGAACATTTAACCCTTCAATTAATTATCAGGGATTTTTGGTTTCCTAAGAAAAGTGTCCAATTGTTTTCCCTATCTGTGTTTTGCTCCCTTCATGCCGCAGGATGTATGAGCTCATCAGGCTGGGTGTTGCCTAATCACACCACATAGGGTTCCTGGTTCTGACATGTCCACCAATCTCCTCTGTATTTAATCCATTGAGCTATAAATAGTTGCATTTACTACAGAAATTGCTGTATTTAAAAAATTATGAAAGTAATTCTTATAATGCCCAACCTGAAATCAAAGGGTTAAATCAATGAACAAACAGATTCATTCATTTACTCAAGCCAAAAAATTTAAGAATGACTGTTTGTTTGCATTTTCAGTGGGAAAGTTATGGATAAATATTTGAATGACCCGTGGACCTGCTGTTTGTATTTTACATACCTGATTTACACAGAAAGGCATTGTTCAGAAGGTTGCGTAACAGTAAATTCGAAAGCCACTGGATGCACGTCATGGCTTGCCAGGTTTTTGAATTCCTCATTCTCTCAAAGAGCTCATGCAAACATACAGACAGGAGTAAATACACCTGGCATTAAGATGCATTGGCTGTATAGACTGACATCTTAATTCTCCTGCCTTAAAGCAATAGATTACAGATAGCTAGATTTATAGCTTGCTGCTGAATCCCAGTTCAGCTCCAAGTGAGTCTGGTGTCAGAGACAGAGAAGCAAGAGAAAAAGCGTTTCCAGCTCAAACATTTGTCCTCTTTTTATCAGCAGCTTACCAGCCCCCTGCAGCCTCTCAGAACTACAACTATGAGCCTGCTCCTGAACCAGCGCGCCAGGCGGCTGCCGCCCCACCTCCAAGTGCTGGGGTAAGTTTCCCATTGCCCCCCCTGCCCCTCTTTTGCTGCAGATGGACCCCCAATGCCAAATACAACTTGATGAAATTAAAAATCTGAAACAGAATCAGAAAATATTGTTGTAACTTGATCAATACTGCAATAACAAATGTTTACACTTCACACTAACATTAAGACTTAGGCAGAAAGTCAGCCATTCAGAAACTTTTTTTTATGCCTCCCCGCCTGCGTCAGCAGTGGCCGGAGGCATGTATTTGGGTTGGCCGCCTGTCTGTCCATCCTATTCTCATAAACGCGATATCTCAGGAACGCCTTGAGGGAATTTCCTCAAATTTGACAAAAACGTCCATTTGAACTCAGGGATGAACTGATTAGATTTTGGTGGTCAAAGATCAAGGTCGCTGTGACCTCATGTCCGTCCCATTCTCTCATAAACGCGATATCTCAGGAACGCCTGCAAATTTGGCACAAACGTTCTCTTGGACTCAAGTATGAATTGATTAGAATTTGGTGGTCAAGGTCATTGTGACCTCACAAAAAACATTTTTTGGCCATAACTCATAAATTCATAGGATAAAATGATTAAGTGACATTTTATATTCATTCATTCAAACCTTTGTTTTTATAGAGTAGGCCAGGTCTTTTTTTCAAGGACACTCTCATTACAATACAAATATAATATATAAGAAACGATAATCTGCAAATATAAACAGCAAATATGAACAGATAAGCAATATAAAATATAAGAAACAATAAAAGCAATATATAAAGGCAATAAAACACATAATATGAAACATTAAGGAGTGTAAAACTTCAAGCTCAGTCAGAACACATACTTTCACTTTGCCCTATGGCAGCTGAAAGAGATTTAAAATTATTAAAAGGGTTTAGCTTGTCTAATTTTACTGCCCTCTGCAAGGTGTTCCACTTGTGTGAAGCATAATATTTAAAAGCCCATTTCCCAATCTCAGTGCTAACACGTTGATTTTCAAGGACTAAATAGCCTTGGGACCTAGTGCAGTGTGAAATTGAACTAAAATTAATAAGACATGTCAGGTACCCAGGAAGGTTGCCAAGGAGAGCTTTGTATATAAATAGGATGCAGAGCCGTTCTCTTCTCACTGCCAACGACTGCCACCCAACTTCAACTCTAAAACCATCCCCAGTTATGAACCTAAGGGCAGAATGATAGACTGCATCAAGAGGTTTAAGAGTAGAAGCAGTAGAGTGCATATAAATAACATCACCATAGTCCATAACGGTCGTTATGGACTATGGTGATGTTATAAAGGGTCGTCTGAACAATTTGCTTACTATAATTCTTCGTAATAAAAGCCTTATTTCAATAAGAGAATGCCAGTTTTGCTTTTAAAAACTAATATTTACTTCCATTATACTGTTAGTAGGTTTTCTAGAAATCAGCATACATGTTGTTTTATCTGAGTTTAATAGTAATTTAAGATCAATCAATGTTTGCTGTATAGCACATACATCAATATGCAAGTTTTGAACAGCCTTGGGCGGCAGAGGGCGATGTTGTATAGATAATAGCGTCATCTGCATACAGATTAATTGTGCCGTTTGTCACTTTTTCACCTAATTCATATCCAAAAGGTCGATTTTCACCGTGACATCAAAATGTTCTGCAAAAACACTTGTCTGGCCATTATTCAACACCATAACTCAGGAACAGAAGGGGAGATAGTGACCATATTTCACATTTGGTCAGATACTGAATTGATGACACTAATCCTGGGTGACCACCTTGAAACTGTGGTGATTATATAGATCTTCTGTGCTGTCAGGTTGAAGATGTGTGTGAAGCATCCACGTTTTAGAATTTGTAGCTTCTCTGCACCAATATCCATATCTTAAGCTTTGTCTACTGTCATAGTTGCATCTTTATGTTCTATCAGATTCAGTTTTATTGGCCAAGCATGTGAGCACATACAAGGAAAATACACTTTTATTAACTTCCCTCAAAGTCTTCACTACAAATATTATGAGTCTGGACAGACATGGATGTAAACTGCATCATGACTAGTTGGCAGAGGCATACAACCCCGAGGACACAAGGAGAAAGAAAGATGGGTACGACAGACAACAAAGGTCCCTTGCTGGAATCGAAACAGGGACATTGTGGTTATGTGGCATGTGCAGTAACCATTCAGCCACCAGGATGCTTCCCATTCAGAAACATTTTAATGCTGTAGTTAATTTAGTAGCAGCTTTTTCTTGAGCTCTGTGGCAGCTGTTGTCTGTTTTTGGGGAACTAACTGGATTTGTTTTGTGTCCACAGAAGCGGTACAGGGCCGTGTATGACTACTCTGCCGCCGACGAGGACGAGGTGTCCTTCGTGGACGGGGACGTGATCGTTGACGTGCAGCAGATCGACGAGGGCTGGATGTACGGCCGCGTGGAGCGCACTGGCCAGCAGGGCATGCTGCCTGCCAACTACGTGGAGGCCATCTGAGTGAGAGGGAAAGAAAAAAGAGGGAGAGAAAAAGGAGGAGGAGGTAGAGAAAGGGAGGGAAAGAAGGAAAGGAAAAGCCCAGTGCCATCTCATCTTAATGCCGCTTTCTCTTGATTTTACTCTTGTTCCCTAATCTGTCCTGTGAGACCCTGAACCCCGCCCCCCCCAACACCACCCCGCCTCTTCTGCATCCCTGCTCTGCTCTCACTGTTCAGCTCGCTAACCACAGACTTTCTCTAACTGTCCGTCTGTCTCTCTCTGTCTGTCTGCCTGCCTCTCTGTCCGTCTGTTTGTCCGTCTGTCTGTGCTGATGTCCGTCTCTGTTTGGATGTCCGTCATCCTCTTTACCTTTTTCCCCCCAATCCTGGCTCCACTCTCGTGCTGTCACAAGTGGAAATCGAAAGTCTTAAAAAGATAAACTCACAGTTCATTGAAGTATGTCAGGGGTCACGCCGTGTCACACAGCTCCATCCTAGCTATAGCACTTAAACAATCATCATGCAAAAGTAAAGAAGAAAAAAAAAAAATGTAAAAAGCCCTTTTCCCCACAAGTCCGTCAACACGTGGTTTCCATGGCAGCCGACAGCTGCAGACGTTATTCTGTGGACGAAATAAGTTTGCAGTGTGGGTGGGTGTGGCATTTTCATAGGCCTTTTTGATTTGTTTTTTTTTTTTTCTTTCTTTAATTTTGCAGCGTGATCTTGGCCAGACTGGAAACACAGTGCAGAATCTCAGTCTATCAAAACTAAGCTTGAATATTTTGACTTGTGTACATTCCTTTAACCTCTAACCCTGTTGCTGTTGCATCAATCAGCCAGTTATCAGTCTTAACAGAGAGGTTTTTATTATATTTATAGATAGACACGCATTTTTGCCATTGTGTGCTCAACTAGGCACCCTTGTGTTCAGCACTGCATTGTGGGTATTGTTGTGAAACTGGAATCGTAGCCTAACTGAAGAGCACCTCCTGTCGTTGCCTCACTCAGGCACGTCGCGTACAGGAGGGATCAGGGACAAGTTAGGGGACATTATCAGTCCATCTCCTACGGCCACACTGAATATCACATCACCTCAGCTGGTGTGGATATACAGTATATACACCGCTATTCCTATTTTTTGCAGCCTGAATGCCTTCAGTCCTGAGAGAATCACAAAGTTATGGTGATCAAGGCTAAACTGTTTGTTGGAGAACGGAGACGGGAACAGGTCGAGTCCTTCCCCTTTGCTACAAAATCACCATCAAAGAAAACCCATTTATAAAGGAGGAGGCCAAGCACAACTCTATATTGTGAATCTTTTCTTCTTTTTTTTTAATTTTAAATTTATTCCACTGTTTTTGTGAGTGAACATTCCAGTCTTTCTTTCCATGAGATGTGAGTGAAATTGTTGAATCCTCGGCTGTGGTAAATGTTGTTGTTTTTTTTGTTTGTTTTTTTTTCCTCATGCTGTTCTTCCTTTGCCTTTATTGTTATTGTAAGATGCTTATTTTGAAAGAAAAAAAAATTCAGTGTATTAAATGAATAAACAAACCAGCAACTCAATTTATGAACCAAGGCAGAGGAATTTATCTAGACTTGTGCGGTCACAGTATTAGATTAGTCACGGGTTTAATCAACCTGCAGTTTCAGGTCAGAACAAAGATGGCCGCCTGTTGGAAAAAATCAGCTGAACGCCTGCTCGGTCAAGCCAGATTGTTATTATTATATCTCCATTATGCTGGAGCTAATGAGTCTCTAATAAGAGTAATGTTACGGGATGACATTTATAAATATCCGTGAAAGGAACTTTTACCAGATGCTCTGGTCAGTGAATAAAACATCAGGCCTGCATGTCAGAACCAGGCAATTTTTTTCTGGTCCTCCTGGCAGGTAAATCTGGTAAAAACCAGTGAATTAACATATATAAACCGCCGCCAACCAGCTTTATCAGCATTTGCTTGGTGGTGGACACAAAGATGTAAGGACGGTTGGTTCATAAACACACAATGAAGCATTTCAGTTGCTGACTATTACACAGCAATGCTGTATCCTCTTTTCGCTCGAGATACCGTAGTGCTGCGAGGACCTTATCAGACTATAAAAATGATATTTGACCATTTCTCAGTGGTGTAAATACTCATCGGCCCCTGACCATACACACACACACCTCTTCGCCTTTTTTCTCACCATTTTCATCCTCTTGTGATGCACTGTGACCGTCACAGACACGAGCGATCAGGGTGGTGCGTTTTTAGGTGGGGTCGAGGGCGGGGGCCAACAAATTTTCAGCTTTATTAAAACAAACAAGGCTCTCGCTATGTAGCTAAACGACATTGTATAATTGTATATGTATCATAAAGGTGAATTAGGGAAAATGTTTTTTACAGGTCATGGTGCTCTGGGATGTGGCTTGCCTGCAGATAAAAATTAAAGCGGATCATATTTTTTTGTGAATGTGGCTGAGGGGAAGTAATGTGATTTTAAAAAAGATGACTCATGGAGAGAAAAAGAAGAAAAAAAAAAAAAAAGTCCAGTGTGGTGCAAGTTGTCCGTTGGTGTTGATGAACATTCATACATTTTGCAACTCTAATGTGATGAATTGTGACAGTGCTGATGAAAATAATCACTGAATCAGAATTTAAAAAAAACAATAAAAAAACACCTCAAACACATTTGCCAAACAAAATGACTATACACACTGTATGTATGCCTGTATTTTGGATTAACCTCTACTTGACAACAGGACAATTTTATTTGCAAAGCAGATGCTAGATTGGAAAGCTGTTTTAGAGCTCACGGTTGTGTTTCTCTCTCGAAGAAGAAGAAGAAGAAGTGGTGGTTTGGCTTGAAGTGAAATGATGATTGTTGTTCCTGGCTTATGATGTTTGCTCAAATTTTATTTAATAACAAAGCTACTCACACCGATAGCCTCCGTTACTCTGTGGATTACATCTGATTCAAACCTTCTTTTGTCGCGAGGTTGTTGCGTTGTGGATGAAATGGAGAAAAAAAAAAGAAGTGGCCAAAGACAGCCAGCGTTGTGTAAGTGTGGCTCAGGGTGGATTTGTTAAGGCAAAGTCAAATTTGAGCATGTCGATGATGTAAGTGTGTGTCGGGCTTGGGGGGTTACAGAGGGCGGAGATCTGATCTCTCTCAATCTCTTTGGCTGTGAGGCAAGGCAAGTTGTTTGTCTGACCTGAATATTAGTCAGGAGTTAACCTCTATTCGCCAAATAATGGCTCTACCGCTCTGGCATCACTCATCTATCTACTGAACCGTGACGTCATATCATAACCCTGTTTCCATTCCGTTTCTATCTAGTATCCTGTCCACCCCCTTCTGCTGACGTCCCTCTTTTCCTTCAGCCTTCGTCGTAGGCTGCCGCGCTTCTGATGAATCATTCCCTGCTTCTATGATACTGGTTATATACTGTAGACTTTGCAGAGTGAAATCATGTAATCCACAATCGCAGGTTTAGCATTCGAACCAGTTTTGTGCATTCCATCTTAAAATTGTTTTTGTTTTTGATATAATTTTGTTATTTTTTAAATAAAAAAAAATAAAGATACCATATGCATAATGACATACTTGTGTATTCGATACTCGGAATACATACTCAGATTTAAGGACCTGATATCATCTCCTGTTGCCCTGTTACAGCACTTCAAATTGTACTTATGATTCTGCAGATTCAATAAAATGTCATTTTTCTCAGACTGTTGTTTGTGCTACGTCTTATGTCATTGCAGCATAATGTGGGTACAGTTATGAAAGTCTGATATTTGCTGTTGGGCCCCCGACTGTTCCCAACCTTCTGCCCTCTGTGCAGGTTCACCAGTATATTACACATAGCGGACTTTTACATGGAAGCTTCATTATGTGCTCACAGATCCAGAAACCCAACAAATACTATTGCATTGTAATAATACAATGTATGTCTTTTAAGTTTTCTGTGTGTCAATTAGTTTGCTGTAATGTGAATAATCAAAACACATCATGTAAACACAATATTAACTAATTGATCAAGTCTTGCAACTAGCTTTTGACACAGGGCCTCTGTTGCGTCAAGACAAGGTCGTAATTTCCATGAATTTCCAATGGTAAAGTAGAATCCACCCTCCTGATATTGAACTATTTAGTGGTGTAAATTCCCTGACAATTTTATAATTAAATTACAAGAAATCACTATCTGTAGCCTATATTGGCCTCCTGACACAAGACGTGTACTCTGTGAAAATGTATACATTAATCCATGTATTCATGCAAGATCTTCATCACTTGAAGAACAATATCATGTTTTCTTTGATGAATTGGATGAAAATGGTTGGTGTGGAAGATTATGTTAAACTGGTTCTGGCAGCTAAGTCGGATGAATTATATATATTTTTTGCGTTTTTAAAATAATAATTGAAAAAATAACATCAATATAGTGGGTTAGTTTTTGCACGTGCCTAATTAGGTTTAATTGAAAATGTCGGAATTAGGTGAAAGTTACCCTCCCGGTAAGGCTATGTAATTTTTTTTCACCCAGAGTTTGGTCTGTCAGGTCATAATCATAATCATAACTCCCTGGTTGTGTATCACCCTCAGCAATCACACTTAATCACTGAAATACGAAGTATATGATTCATTAATCGACGTGGAGGGAGTGGAGTGTAGACTTTAAGATAAAAATCCGCCTGAAAGGCTAAACTCGGGGTAAAAACACCCTGAAGTCTTCTACCTTCCTGTTTTGTAGCAGGAGGGGGAGGGTCGGACTCATTCATCTAGACTCCGTGCTTTTCCCGAACTGTTCCGATCTCGGCCGATCTATCGCACCGGCTGCTGTTTGTGCCTGGCTGTACGTCTTGCATCTGCACCGTCCATCTCTTAACATTATTTCCATCATGGTGGACATTTTGATGTTGATGTTTTTCGCCATCATGGGCCTCGTCTTCCTCTCGTACATCATCTACATGCTGTGATGAGGCGTCCTGCAGAGCGACACAGGCGGTCGGTGCTCGACAGCACAGAGGATGCGTGTTTTTCCTCTCCTGCATCCCTGGTTTCCATTACGGACAGTGGTAAGAGAGCGCTTCACTGCATATGATGAATTTGACATAGATGACAGCCTTTATAGATGCTCTTCTTCTGTATTAGGGGGAAATGTCCACACCACAGCACCCGAAGGAGCAAATATAAAGTAGTTTTGTGTCCCAGTATTAAAATACAAATGCATGAGCACAGCTGTCATCTGTTTCAGGGGAAGGAGCCATGGTCGGGCCGTGATGGTTTCCCATTGGAGCTCACATGTGGGATGTGAAGAGCGATCCAGCAGAGAGGAAGAACAAATGGAGAGGAAGTGGAAGCAAGACTCTTCTATCTTGCACTCTGACATCATTTATCCCCCTCTTCTTCCTTTATTGGGTCTCTCCAGTTTGGCCAAGATGTTTGTCCAACCCCTACAGCCCCCCCTCCACTTACCTCTATTTGCAATCTAACCACTGTATTTTCTGTGCTACTAAAGGCAGTGCATGCCCGTGTTTCTCTTTAGAGGAGGAGAGATGTTACCTCTGCACAGGTCCGGTATATCTTTAGATATGGATGCAGGATGGTTTTGTAGGGCTGAGTGTAATACAAGTGTAGAATTTGCCTTTTAAATAGCACTGTGAGCTAATTGTTGGCTCTGATGACAGTATCATCCATATGACTGTGTGGCAAAAATCCTTCATGATTTGTTTTGTCAAATTAGTGTTTCATCAAACCGTCTGACACCTTCAGGCTCCTTGATTTTTTTTCTGGATAGTTTTCATAATTTTGTTGACAGTGATGCTTCGGTTGGCTCAGCCTTGACATGCTGATATATTTCATTCAAGTGTTGCCAATGTGTTCTCCTCCTCACTACAATCAAGATTCCCCATCGGGTCCAAGGGGAATGTGTCAGCACATTAACTTAAGTGTTCTTGCCACTACTACGGAAGTTACAGGTTGTACCATATCAGCTGCCCCCATGTCTTGAAACTTTAACTTTTTTTGTTGTAATTATTTTTGGCTGCAAATGACATGCATGAATACCAATGGTGTCATTTCAGAAATACTGTACGTCTTCTCAGTTTTTTCTCACCTTACCTCATATGAATTATTTGTTATATATGAATAATGTTACGTTTACTGATGCACTGATGCTTCACTGAGGTTAATGGCAGTATTTCACATGATATGTCGAATAAAGATGATTTCAGTAAACCCAGCTGTCTTCTCTCTGGTTCAACACACGTCACTGTATTTTTATTTTGTTGACAACCATAAATCAGCAAACAATTACTCACTTCTTATGCCATAATAAGTTCAAAAGCCTGTGTGACTTGTAGCCTTTGAATCTGTTATATAAAGTGTAAATATAGGGTTTTGTAATTACTTTTTTGTCATTTTTATTGTATTGGATAGATGTAGACAGTAAACACTGAGAGAGAGATTGCTGGAATTGAACCGGTGATGCTGCAGCAACATAACACACACAACATTGCACACAACTTAATCACACTTGGTCCCTACAGATATTGTCTTTGAAATAAGCATTTTTTTTTCAGGTGTGGACAGTGAATAACACTATTCTGTTCAGAAGAATTTCGATTGGCACCTTAGGATTATTGTATTTCTGAGGCCAAGTACTGCCTCAGTGCCTCTGTAATCGTCTGTAATGATGTTATTATTCTATTCGTGGCGAGACGGAAAATTGCAGCCGAAAAGTGCTGCATTCAAGTGGCACCTGAAGAGTCACGGTCCTTGAGGGAATGCAGATATGCAGATAGACTGCACTGAAATAAAAACTATTTTGCTCACACTAAGCCTACCTCTTTCCTACCAACAAAGCAGAATGTTACGTATCAATCAATCAAACTTTATTTTTATAGTACTTTTCGTAGAGGTTAGTACAATTGCTTTACAGCTGACTGAATCAATGTAAACAGTAAAAACTTTGAGACAACGTACACAAAAAAAGTCAAAAATGTAATAAAACCAATAAGATAGATTAAAATAGAATAAGAATAAAAAAATGAATAACAGTAACAGATAAGAGGAAATAAAACATATTACAATAAAATAAATGATCGAATGAAACAAATAATGTCAATAAAATATTCTAATCAAAAGCCAGGCTAAAGAGGTAGGTTTTAATTTTACGTTTAAAGGTGCAGTGTGTAGAATTTAGTGGCATCTAGTGGAATGGACTTATGGAATATAATATTCATAAGTATATTTTAATTAATGTATAATCACCTAAAAATAAGAATTGCTGTGTTTTTGTTACCTTAGAATGAGCCCTTAATATCCAGACAGGGAGCAGGTGCTCTTCCACAAAGCCCACCATTTTGCACCGCCATGTTTCTACAGTAGCCCAGAATGGACAAACCAAACACTGGCTCTAGAGAATTTCACGGCCACTGTAGGTTCTCCTACAAGCTTGTAAGGGGGAGGGGAGGTGTATTCATTTAGCTGCAATCTGCAACCTCACCGCTAGATATCACTAAATCCTACACACTGCTCCTTTAAAACAGTGGTTCTCAAAGTGGGGTCCGGGGTCCCCCAGGGATCCTTGAGGGGGATAATTAACACAATGACAATAAGTAACACAATGACAGAATGTATGACTATTGTGGTCATGGATTTCATACACTTTCTGTAATAAAACATCTAAAGGCAAAATCTCATCAGATGGGGGTCCATGGTCTAATTTGTGTCAGTTTAGGGGTTCTTGACGTGTGAGGTTTGAGAACCACTGCTTTAAAGATACCAACACTTTCAGCTGCTCTCAGTTCCTCCGTCAGACTGTTCCAGTTAAGCTAAAAGCTGCCTCACCAAAAGCTTTTGTCCTGCACTTTGGAGCAACTAAAAAGACTTGTGCCAGGGGACCTGAGGGACCGCACTGGTTCATACAATGCAAGCATGTCAGGGAAGTAGGCTGGTGCCAGACTATGAAGTGCTTTAAAAACAAGTAAAATCATTTTAAAATCAATACAGAAACTGAAAGGCATACCAATGTAAGGACTTTTACATAGGTGCCTCTATAATCACAACAAATCCTTTCTTGTACATAATCTCGTCAAACCTGAGTCTGGTTAGTGCTGTCTGTGCAGTAGTTGTGAATATAGAAGAGTTTGGGGTGATAAACATGTAGCTCTTTGACAAAAACATCCATGCTGTTCAGCAGAGCAATGAATGCATTAATCACATTGAGCTCCAAGGATACATTATATGTAGTTGGCCTCTGACTTCTCTGTAAAGGAGGAAGGTATTTAGTAGTTTATACTTAAAAGTCTTTGTTATACGTGTTTATCTTCAGTCTTCAGCTGCTGCAGGGCCATTTTTCTTCTGGTCACTAAAGTTTTTGAGATAAAAACGTATTCTGAGCATAAAGGTGACTCCGACTGACGTATTTTATAAACTGAAACACTGCTGAACACTTTGTGTTAAATGAGGCATGCTGGCATGTTGATATGAGCATTATGGATGTCATGCTGCTTATTGTCCTGCAGATGGTGCCATTTACCTACGGTAGGCTGTAGAGGATCACCTGATGACTGTATCTATGCATAAAACCCGGTTCTTTCCAGATGTGTGGAAGAACAGGTTACATGAGACAGGATGGCAGCAGTGTGATTTCAATTAAACCGTCACAGATGAAGAAAAACAGCAGGTTTAGCGTGTTTTGAATGCTTCGAAAAACGAGAAATGGGAGCACTTTGTTTATGAGATTGAGACTATTGTCAATGAGAGGAAGAGGTAAAGAACTTATTTCTTGTTTTACAGTGTATGATTTGGAATAATTATGTTTTAAAATAACCTTTTCAACAATAGCTTTGCCAAAGAGCTGATCCAAGAGTGATCTATACATGTCATACCCAAAGTTAATTATCATTTAAAATGAATCACTGTGATACTCATGGACTTGATATTGTATCTACATGAATTCAGTTTTATTGTCATATTGAAACAAGATTAATTTCTAACTTGTCATCTCATTTAACAGATTGAGGATTTCCTCTTGTCTCCATCCTGTTGAGGGATTTCGAATGTGTCCAAAGTCACAGGTCAGCTTCTACCCTGCCAGATAGGATTCACATATTTTGCTTTTTAAGTGATTTAACCTTTTTAAAAATGTAAATTTATTCTGAAAACCTTCTACATTCCCTCCTTAAATAGACAGTAATAGAAATAATTCCCCTTTGTTTCTAGTCTTTATGCTAAGCTAAGCTAACTGACTGCTGGCTGTAACTTTACAGAGATGCATGAGACTGATGTCGACTTTCTCACCTAACTTTCAGCAAGAAAGCAAATAGGTGTGTTTTCCAAAAATGTTTAACTATTCCTTTAAGGTCACTGCCTGACAGTGTGACACCCTCCTCCCCACCTCGTCCAACCACTTAGCTAAAGTTTCTCCCACATGTGTGCAGACAAGACCCTCTCTGGGAAATAATCGGAATTCCTCTGCTGATAGTATAATCTACCACTCTCACCAATACAATACTCCCGCTGTTCTATCTGAGAGCACACACACACACTCACACACATACACACTCACACACATGCAGTCATCTCACTTCAAACAGCATCTTTGGCACAGTTAGATCAAATGACACTGCAGCAGTCTGCAGTAAGCGGGTGTTCATTTGGGTAAGAAAAGATACAGATGCATTGAAGCCGGACTATAGAAAACAGGGCAGGGTCTGTTTTGTTGTTTGTTGCTCCGCATGTTACATGACCTTGTTGTACCGCTGCTGTAACTTAGACCTGCATTCCTATCCCCCCCCCCTCCCTTCACTCACTGGCCTGTCACACTGCTCCTAGCTACCATATCTGATCATGTCACAGCTCTGTTATGTGTCCATTGAATCAAAATAAGCCAGAACAGGTGCTCTTTTGTTTTTTAGCTCCAGAGGCCTTGGGTTTCCCCCGGAGCAGTATTTTTGGGCAGATGCTGTAGTACAGGACATTTTTAAAGTGTTCATGATTTCTTTAAAAGGGAAAAATCTACCCGTAGAGCGCTCTGGCACTGTTACAGCAGCTGGCAGCGTGCCTCGCATTTCTGAGCCCATTTTGTTGTCTTCTTGTATTTTCCTTACTCTTTTACATAGCTGGCAAAATTAACATGATATAACATCGCTGCCAGATGTTTCAAGTACAGATTTTGACGGCTGATCAAAAATATAAGCAATAAACATCAGGGGTTTTTTTGTCGGTCCTTAAAAAACAAAGATGAGGATGTTTTTCAGATTCATTTCACGTTTGACGATCACACTGTGGGAAATCCATTGTAGAAAAAGGAATGATATTAATTTCTTCACTGACAGTCTCCTCAATGGACCACAAGATATATTGTGTTTAGAGTAAGATACTTGTGCTTTCTCTCTACCAGATATGGTCTGTTCCACTGCTGAATAAAATAATCCTGGGGTCTTTTAAAATAATTCTGGGATAGCTAATCAGTCACTTAAACAGACGTAGATAACGTACGCTGAGAAAAAATGTACAAGCCAACATTATAAACTACAACACATCATCACATAATTTCTCTTGGAATGCACCGAACCTCACAAACCGATGATATATAACATTGTAAGAGTATCCCAATGTGGATTTTTCCTTTAAATTGATGCTGCGCAATGTGACCCATGACACATGCTGCTAGTTTGTAATAACATCTCCCCTCTGTGGCACCTGTAACCTCTTGCAACCTTTTTAGGAATGCCAGTGAGACAGAGTTGAAAGGGGGTAGCGGGGGGGGGGGGGGGATAGAGCAGCGAGGAATGGAGTGTAATAATACAATAGGTGGAGAGGGGTAGGGAGGGGGGTGGTGAGGATAGAGACAGAGCAAATAAAGAAAAAGGAGGCAATGAAAGAAAAGAAAGAGAAAGAGGCAGCAGGAGGAGGGAGGTAGAGGGGGTTTGCATCTGTGCGTAGCCATGGCCTTCAGCAGTGGAGTTCCTGTTGTTGAGGGGAGGGAGTTTCCCTCCGCGCGGGCCGAGAGGGAAACGACAGAGGATGTCTTTTTCCTGGCTGACCAAGAATGCCCGGGCCTCGAGGTCTTTCCTCTTTTGCGTGTATGTTTCATACAAGTTTCTGTATAAGTTTAAGTCTTTATGGTAACGATATGAGCCGCTGTCTCCGTCTTTCACTCTGGATCTCAGCCAACGTAACACTGATGCATAACCATTTCTGCAGAGAGGCGAGCACGGGGGGGGAAACATTCCTCCCAGGGGCAAAGGGATGCCTGCTCTTAAACACCCAGTCCACCCTCACCACAGAGAGGACTACACGTCCCAACATTCATGCTCCCCCCCCCCCCACAATAGGGGGCGGGGGCCATAAATCCTGCCAGCCAATGGCTTTGTGTCTGGGGAGCTGTGGTTGGTGTGTTGCACGGCAGCTGTTGTCAATGGCAACAGAGGTTTTCAGGGAAGCATGAGCTGGACAGCTGGTAGAGGGTCCCTGAGTCATCTGCCGGGAGTCACATGGTCCCCCAGCAGCCAATCTCAGCCCTCCGCCCTCCTCTCTCCCTCGCTTCTTCTCTCTCATTTGCTCGCTCCGGCTCTCCTCGGCTGCAGCAGGAGGGGGAGGGGAGATGGAAAGAGAGGAGGGAAGTGGAGACAGAGAGGGAGGGAGGGAGGGGAGGGGAGGGGAGGCGAGGCAAGGGGCCAGCTTACACAGGGAACGAGTGAAAGAGCTTGAGAACGAAAACGGAGAGCGGGAGTCTCTTCCCTCCGTGTGGTTATCAAGAAGATAGGTGAGGATCCCACACACGCCCTGTTCGCCCTCCAGCCTCCACCCAGAGCAGCGGCAGAAGAAGAGAGGACAGAGAAAAGGACAAGAGAGGAGTGTTTGACTGGATGTATCAGCCTGTCACACTCAGAGACACAAGGAGAGACAGTGTCATGCCTCTGTTGAGAGGCGCAGCAGCAGCAGCAGCAGCAGCAGTCGGCTGCCAGGCTGCCTCGCCTGTGTGAGGAGGGCAGGATCGGATTGCTGTTGGGAATACTGAACAAGGAAAAGAAAAGAAACAAGAGAGGCAGCCGGCGATCTCGTGCCATGACTGGGAACAGGAGGAGGGAGGAGGCTCGCTGAAATCATGGACCAGGTGAGGATGGAGAGGAGGGAGGGACCGAAGGGGAGGTGAAGGGGACCAACCGATCGGGCTTCACACATCCACACCTTGCTGACACAAAACACACAGAGCAGCAGCAGCTCCTGGTGCATTCATAACATCCATCATCCCCCTTTTTGTTTCCCTCAAGGCACAAACAAACACAGCACAGCATGGGGGAAGGGGGCCGGCAGAGGTGCTTGCCATCAAACAGCCACCGGCAAGTGCCAGGCCTCTGGAGAGATGACACAGCTCAAAACATTACCGACTTAATCTCTGATACCTCGCGTTAGATCAGCACTTGGGAAAGAAGGAACAGAAATGCATGAAAAGAGGGGTGTGGCTGAGTTTAGTAGGTTCTTCTGTGATGATCCGTCTTAACATGTCAGGTAGCAATTTGCACCCTCGCCCCGAGTCAGGATTGAGGCGGGAGACGGGGTGTCATGCAACAGGGTTCTTTTCAAAAGCATCACATCCAAAGCCGCGCACGCGTGTGTGTGTGTGTGTGTGTTTGTGTCTGCGTTCATTCATTGATGCTCAGACGAGTGTGTCCGCCGCTTTGTAACACTGTGTACTCATGTCACCAGTCTTTACAGCGGGTGTCATCTACAGCTCCACTTGTTTACTCTCGCTAATGAGAGCAGAACTGTGAGAGCGTGGATGTTTGCACCCGATGCTTGGTGAATTTGCCTCTCCTTCACTTCCAGTGTCTACAGAAGCAGATAGTGTTTAGGAGTGTTTTCAAATATTTGGTGCGTTTTATAGCCTGTTTTGACGTTTGCCAGAGCTCTGCGTGGAGCTCGATTGCAGCTGTTATTAGGTTTTGTATCCAGCATGGAGGCAACCAGCTGCTGGTAGTTGAGCGGATGATGAATGGTTTTAGAGGACGAGAGAGCTCGGAGACACAGAGGAGCACCAGCCCGGTCCCCCTCGTTATATTTCCCCTCTATTGCCATCAACCTGCTGGCAGTGTGTGTCCTGCTCATTGATTACCTCATCCCCCCTCTTTCCTCCCTTTCCTCCCCTCCCTCTGCCTCCTCTGTTGCTTTGCGTCCTCTCCTCTCCTGAGGTTGAAGTGGTGCGAGCATCAGGTTTGTGTAGAGGAGAGAAGGGGGGGGGGTTGTATATGGGTGACACGCCCAAGCCCAGCCCTTCCTTTGGGTGAATTATGCATGTGGTCCATACGGGGAACATCTCCTGTGTGTGTCCACAGGCTCAGGTCGGGGTTACATTAGCCCCCCTGTATAGCAGAGATGATGTCATCCCTGCTGCCAGCCAGACAATGTGTGTTTTTGGGTGTGTGTGTGTGTGACTACATATGTAGGGAGCAGGGGTACATGTCATTCGTATGGATGTACACTTGTTTGGTTTTGTTTGTGTGTGTTGTTGTTGTTTGCTCTTAACCTTATTTCCTCAAATGCTATAACACAGAGCACATTGTGTTTTGGAGAACACATGTATGGGTCATGGCCTCAGTGTCAGACACACACACACACACACACACACACACACACACACAAAGTATCAGTTCACATTCTGCACAGAAATAAAGACGAGAGCGGTGTAGCTTATAGGACAATATAACACAGGAAACGAAAACTATTTATAATACTGTGCAGCGCTGTGAAATGCTGACATGGCATGGCCTTGGTGCAGTGCTAAAGCTGGGTTGGTGTCATTTTAATAAATGGACCACATTGTGATGTAATGGCCAAATATGATTATAGCACTTCCTGTTTGTCACGTGACTGTGTATTATTATCATTTAGAGATGTGGTTGTGAAGCTTTATCTCCTCTTGGGTTTCCTGCTTTAGGCCTCCGTGTGTGTTTACACTAAAGTGGCCTCATCAGCCAGATGATTCTGGATGTACAGTATGTGTCTGAGAAACATCTAAAGATCTGTCATTTAGAAAGATAAACACGCGCTAACATTGCTGTGTGAATGTAAACAGAAGCATGTAGTGTTTACTATAGTAATGGAAAGGCTGCAGATTATTCAGGACATCACCATGCGGTATCTGTGTTAGCTCCTCTCTTTGACTCTGTGTCGTGTAGCTGTCTATGCAAGGGCAGATCCACACATGCACAGTGATAAGGAGGGCAGTGGCACAGTGAGGAACAGGAAAAGGCTGGTTATATAAAGTGTCTGTGGGAGAGAATCAAGGGCAGCAGTGGGACACTTCTCTCTCTCTCTCTCTCTCTCTCTCTCTCTCTCTCTCTCGCACTGCGAGCCGAGTCCGTCAGCGCTGCATTCTTCTGCGTCCGAGTAATGCATGCTCCACGCTCTGCACATGATGTAACTCATCCTCAGTTGAGGTGTCTGGTTTTATAAGTTTACAAAACACACTGACTGACTGACACCGGGAAAGTTCTCAGTGCAGAACACACGCCTGGGGGACGATTTAAATGCCAGACTCACTGCAAATCAGTTTGGGTCATTAGTGCTTTCCGATCAATAGTCATTAAGGCAGACCTGGGCAGGGCTGTGGTGACTGCTGCCCTGCGAGCGCTGGCTTTGGAGATGGAGATGCCTGACCGCATCCATCAGACAGAAACTAGTGGTTGTCTCTCTGCTTTAGCAGCAACAGGGCATAGGGAAAAGTCATTTTGTAGCGGTTGAAGCAGTAAAATCCACATAAAACAGCAAGAAAAGAGCAATTTTAAGGTATAATGTCATCAAACATGATTTTAGTGTCCATTTTTAGTGTCCTTACTCAACTTAATATCTCCTGAGATGTACTACTGTACAAGCTGACAGCTCCCTGATACTGCAGGATGAGCCTCATTGCTGTAGACGGGGTGACTCAGTTATGTTTACGCTGCTGTCTCAACACGACTCCCCGGAGGCTCAATTTAGGCGACAAGGCGACATATGTCTAACTGTACTATGTGTGTGTGCGTATATGAGTGTGTGAGTCCGTGTGCGAGTCCCTGTGGCTCTCAGCCAGAGTTATCTGGTAAATTGTTTTGTCTGTTTCCCATAGATGTGACTAAAATGGAATGCAGTCAAAATTAGCTCAGAGCGAAGCAGCCACGGAGAGCAACAGGGAGATATTTTATGAGAGTGAAAGTGTGTGTGTGTGTGTCAGAGAGAGAAGAAAGGCTCTTATTAAGTTACAAAGGAGATAGTGAGAGGGAAGGATAAAGGAAAAGAATGAGTGTATGTGTGCGCCTCATGGTGGAACAGGTGGTCTAATCTGACGCCCCACCCATGGCACCCCGAGGCCCCCTGCCTACAGCCCTTCAATCTTTGGACTCTGGAATTTCTTGCCTTATTGTCCTGAGCGGTAGACACCGAGGGACTCTAAAAGAATGAACTTTGTCTGCGAATTTGCATCTAAATTGAAATTAAACACACATATATAAGCATATATCGATCTTCTCACCCATGCGGAGAACTCCTGCCTGCTTCTCTGACCTGATTGTCAGTTTTGCAACGGAGAGGAAGAAAGGAGTATGACAATGAAAATTAACCACGCTACAGGATGGAAATGTTTCAGCTGGTTTTGCATGCGGTGACCAGAACACACATAGCTCTCCAGGGACCTTTGTGGGACACGGAGCTCTGGGAGCTCTGGGAGCTCTGGGTTGACCCTGGATACCATTAGTGTCTCTGCAGCAAATGGAGCATGCAGCCTGAGCAAGAACGGACATCAATCTCCACACTATCAGACTGACATTAAGGCATCATTCTTAGGTTTAAATATGTATGGTATTTGCTATCATGCATACTTGCAGAATCATTCAAATCAGATTTTCCTTAAAAGTAGATTTATATTTTTATGGCCCGGCTATTTTTATGAGCTTTTATATAATAAAAATTAGTCTTTTATTTCTACTTTTTCTTCTGCTTGTTCATAGGATAAGGAGACAAGACTTTCTAGTGTTTGAGCAAACTTACATTCAGTTTTTTTAGTTTGAAACATGTATTTAAACACGTTTGGAAGTAACTCACTTTCTTGGGATTTTTCTTTCAGTATGGGTACGTTCATCATGTCAAGTGTAAGATGAAGATGTTATGATGTGTGTCTTTGCACGCAAAGGTTTTCAGTACAGGGTTCATGTTCTTAATTCAGTCTCTATTGGATTGTCAGGCAAGCGATAACCAATTGGTAGATGCCTGCGGGCAGACAATGGGCAGATTGTCCTGTGAAAGAAACTAGGACACCCATCTCCAGAAAGTAAACAGCTCCTGTTCCAACCCAGGACGACTGCTTTGGACCTCATCCTCAATACACTTGAGTGGCGAGCAATGAATGCAGATGGTTGGGTGGGGGGGTGGGGGGGTGTACTCACGCAGGGGTCAAAGGTTAGCCCGTGTGGTTAAAGCCCTTCCTGTCAGCAGTACTTTGCATGAGTCCAGCCCATGTCAGGGATCTGCAGGCTGATGACACAGGATGAGAGCAGCTGAGCAGGGATAAATGCAACAAAACAGAGGATGAGGTTTATCAGTAGCATGAGGCAGCCATCCAATTAGGAGACTCGCAGGCTGTTTCTTACCGAGTTGGTCTAATTTAACCTAATGGGGCATGTTTGGCGTGCACAGCGCTCCGTTTGACATGTTTCTGACTTCAACCCATGACCCTGGCAGTCTGTTTCTATCTCTTGGTATTAGTTTTCCAACCTCCCGCTCCTCCTCTTTCGTCCTTGAGTCTCAGAGCAGTCGACTTCGGTGTCCAGGTGCGGTGTGAAGATGTCAGTCTGGTATGAACAGCTGTGCAGCTGATGCCTGCTGTTTCATTACTTTGATCATTAAACAGGCCACAGAGATGCCCTAGTGTCAGTGGGCACCACAGCTGCATTTCAATAATGAACTGTACGCTTCATGAGCCACTGACCTCTTGGCCTATTTTCCGAGCTACTGAAGATGTGATCCAGTTTTAACACAAAAAAAAATGAGACAATGTAAGGTCTGATTACAGATAAGCAGTGATTTTAGATAGATTTTGTCCTATTTTGAACATTTGCTTGAGCACCATTAAGGCACTCAGTTATTGTATTTTGCTGTTCTCACATCCAGAACAGAGCACACTGATCTTTACATTTTGCTCGGTCAGCTTTTTGCCACATCTTGAACTCAAGTTGCACAAGTATTATCATAATAAATCCTGTTAAATCCCAGTGATGGGGTTAAAATTTAAAATTCACCACAGAGCCATAGCTGAACTTCTTCTTCTTTTTTTTTTAAAATTCCTCATCCTTATCCCACCTTGTCTTGTAAGGACTGAGCCCCCTTGTGGTCTATAAATGCAACTGTGCCTCAAATTCTATCTTTTCAAGGGGATTGAGGATTATCTATTTAGGGAAATCTCTGCAGCAAGCAGAAAAGGAACAGATGGTGGTCTTTTTACAGAATTCAACCTAGAATAAGAAGATGTTTGTTTGCTTTGTTGTTGATACTGATGACAGTGCACAATTATGTTCATTCAGCACGGGGAATATATACAGTAATCCTCTCTGGTTTGGCGGCTTTTCACCCTCATTGATCACATTAGGAAGTGTTTTTTTATTGTATATTAATGTGAGTGTCACTGCTCATTATAAAAGGTAATATACCTCACTCACAGATGTACTTTTTAAACTATTTTTTAACTTTTTTTTTTTTTATGAATCTCAGCAGTGGTTAAAATAACTGGAGTGTGGACATTCCTTTTAAATTCCGTATACCCATGCATGTGTATTCAGTCTGTATTTAAAGGTTTTAAAGGTGAGCAATACCAGTCTTTTATTCACTCTGTTCTTATCTTTGTCTATGATTCAGGCTCGGGCATGAAGTCTAACACAGAATTATGATTTTATGGGACTGGCAACAGGATTTAAGATGTGTGAGCAGAACGTGATCGTTGAGCAGATAAAGAAGGGGATCTTTCATGAAGGTTAGAAATCTATCAAAGCATTCCTCCCGTGTGGTCTGCTGTCCTACTAAAGGAGAACACCCTGCTTTAAGGCCATGTCTAGACGAACTTATCTCTCCGTTTTAAGGCCAGGGAAACGCTCGGATTAGGATATGATCCCCTTGGACATACAGGATTACTCAATTTACTGTATATACTGTAAGAAGTGTGGCTTACAGCCTTTGTTGTACGACACATGCTCAAGAGATTTGTCGTTGGCTATAGGGTCCTGTTTTGAAGATGAAGAAGATTGTTTTTTACATTAGGATGCTTAAATCCTCAAATGAGGTGTGCTGTATCATAAAACTAAACAACTGTAGTTGCTTTTTGAGTTTTAAAAATGAGTTTTTTAGTTAGTTTTGTTAAGTTTTGATTGCAGTTTCTTTAAAACATTTGCATTAAACCTTTAACCAGTTAAAAGTTGCATATTAAGATTAAAACCCCTTTTTCTCGGCAGACCTGACCAAGAAGGAAGCATGAATCTTATTGTTTTAAAATCATACTATTATAAATAACTGTAATTGTCACAACAATGCTTCTGTTTGTGTCACATAACTGCCAGCATGAAAGTAAAACTCTCTAATAAATAGTATTAAATGGAAGTAGCCACCCTGAAATGTCCAAAAATGTCAGCTTTTAGGATGTGTGATCACATCAGTTACAGTTAAAGCATTTTTCCAAGAGTTAAAAAAAACAACTTTCAATTGTCCATTTTCCGTTGCATATTTAGGCCGGTGTATTCAGGGAATGTCCAACCTACAGTAATATAATAATAACTTTCTAATTTTATGTTGTGAGTTATTTTAGGATGTTCCTGATTCATTAGTGACCAGCAGAGAAATCGCAAGTTGTAAATATTTTTCCTGATATCTGATAAACTGGTTCCCGAATGTGACTTAAAGACATTTGTCAACCTTAGAGCTAATTTCCATTGTCTGCCCGCGTGCTGCAGGAAGTGATGCTAGAAGCAGGATGCGGAGCTGTGAAAGGTAAAGAGGCTGCAAACACATTCGATCTCTATGAAGTGACGGGCAGCAGGAAGGAAACTTGCAGAACTGACTACTGGAACTATGAGCTTTTGTTTATTTTCCCTCTCTGTCTCTCAGAAGAGGTTTAGGGGAAAAGAGAAGATGGAGGAGGAAGGGGGGAGGAACTACAGGGATGTCCTTTGAAGAAACGTGTGCCAAGCATTTATAGTAACAGCTAATATTTATAGAAACGGTGGATTACCCTGGAAGTGGATGTGATTCACTTGTTGTCTGTGTATGTCTGGAGCTTTGAGGAATAAACTGATCGAGACAGACTGGAGACTTTGGGGTGTTGAATCAGTGGTCATTTGTGCAAACTGTGACACCTGAACATCCACTATTCTCCTCGTTAGACTCGGGGTATTTCCTCCTCTTTGTTCCTTTATCTCAAACGCTACCACATGGCCTCTTTAATCAGTTCTTGCCATGTTAAGGCCTATGACTGTGCCAGAAAGAAAACAATTCATGTTCGGGGATGAGAGCGTATCGGCTTGTACGGCCAGGTAGGAATTAACTGCCCTGATAGAGTAAAAATTTAAGTAAAATGATGATGGTAAAACCAGTGAAAATAGGGTTAAAATGAAAGTTGAGAAAGTTCTCAAGTCATGCTCAGTAAGCTTCAGGATGTGACAACATGTCCAGTCATAAGCACAAGCTGGTGAGGTTCATGTATACGTGTGTGTTTGCGTTCTTAGCCTCAGTGATTCACTCCCTCCAGCATCCTACCCAGCTGAACGTCCCCTGCAGGGGCCAAAGCTCTGACTCGAACCTATCTCCGTCTCTGCGGCCGTACAGCAGCCAGTCAATGTCCACAGACTCGAAGTCTCATTTTGTCTGAGTTACCGCATCCTGCAGAAGAAGGAGTGAGGCAGCTGCAAGAGCGAGAGGGGGATTACAGTGAAATGTAGTGTGGGGTGAGGCAGGGAGAGGTCAGCAGGTCAGCAGTGGAACAGAAATGACAGACAAGACGAAATGTAGAGATATGGGTTTATGATGGAGGTTGCTTTTTGATCACAGTTACAGAAAAACAACCTGGAAAATCTGCAGTGAAATCGTCTTTTATTTCTTTTGCCAACCTGCTAACAGACTTTTCTCACAGCAGGCATTTTTGACTTGTCATAAGAGCAAAAGCACAGGTGTGACTCATAACATTAATGATTAAAATGTGCCTGCAAGCTACACCTGTGATTTTCCTGCTGTCAAAATGTACAGAAGCATAGAAATCTGCTTTGCTTGTTTTAGCCTCACTTTACCTCAAATAATGTCAGTTTCTTCACATCATAGGAGAGCATTTTGCAAACCACATGACAATAAGTGACTTTATATTTTTCCATACTTTACCTGTATGATATGAAAACCTATAAATAGAAAGTTGCATGAGCTGTGTAATGCATCATATGAAGATCAAGTCTGCAATATTTTTTGTCAAAGTTTTACCACTCTGTGTTAATATAACACAGATTAATGCACATTTTATGTTTGCTATGACGTGTTATACAACTCAAGCAAGTCTCAACAGTCTGCTTATTTATTTTCATACATGGATCATCATGGATATGAATGGAAAGGTTGCCACTCATTATTTGTGTTCTTCCAACATCTTGCGAAGCGAGTAATAAGAAGGGAGAGAGGTTTTTAGACAGTGCAGTAACCTGTTGGAAATCAGCAGTGGGGACATCATCATCAGTAGTTTTCGTTTGACCAAAGAAACTATCCTGAGTCTGACTGAGGAGTTAGCAGCAGCACTGAGCCTTGCCACATTAAGAAGCCACAGCCTCTCAAAGTCTGCAAGATCTGAGATTTTATGTTACTGGAAGTTTTTTTGTTTTTGCTACACTCTTCACTGAGTTTTCCCAGTAAAATGTCCTTGGAACTGTTTCCAGAAGGTAAACATTTTCTGCTGGAGTGAAGGGTTGCTCAGTCAGCCATGATTTTTAGTTTGAGAAAGGTCTTAGTTTACCCAAACTTCCTGGCAAATTAGTATTTAAGATCGACAGCTTTGTGCAACAGATTGATTGAAACGTCTTTCTGACTCTTAGTTGGAAACAGCCTTTTAAAAACTGCCATCAAGTCAAAGCTTCAAGCACATTTGCGATCCAGTTATTACAATTAAAGCAAACTTCACTGTTCCTTCTATTTCATTTGTAAATCTCCACATTGAAGTGTCTGTATGCCAGTGCACACACAGTGTAGTTTGTCACAACCCTTGTTGGCTTGTCTGTACTGACCAGTCAGCTGTTTCCTCCTCTCGTGCCAGTTGTCCGGCCAGACAAAGAGGACTCCTCCTGTCACGCAGAGAGAGAGAGAGGGGGGAATTTACAGCTCTGGCTGGAATCCATGAAGGCCGGGGGTCGATCGCCCCCCGCACCCCGCCCAACCTTCCCACAACCCCCTTCAAAGGAGTGCCACAGCAGCCTCTGTGTCAACAGGCAGCCAGAGACGACCGGAGTGTAAGACGTACAGCGGAGTCACAAGCACATAAATATCCAAAACTCTCCCTCACTCATCAGTGACATCCGTGTCTTAATCACATGCCTACAGTCATGTATGTGTTCATGCTTAGCAATAAGCAGCTGAACATTGCTTCTTAAGCCCGAGCATATGCAGACATACTTGCAGATATTCCTATAAGCTCACAGTCCTCACTGCTCTAGCTCCTGACTCTGACTGATCGCTTTCAGCTCTCATCGGATACATTTCATGTTATCAGGCCCAGACAACGATAATCAGCTTCTTATTACATTTGAGACGAGGACAGAAAGAAGGTTAATCTTTATATTAGATCAGCTGAAACTGAGGAGAGCAAGAGATGCTGCAGCTTGGCAGGATTTTTGGCTCTTAGCAGTAAGAAAGAATATCCAAACACTCATTAAATGCAACTGTATCAAGTGGAGGGTTAGTGTGACCTGACTGACAAAGACACAGTGTGTCTAAGTGGAGTGTTATAGACTCTGGACAGGCTTAAAGTAAATCATGTTGAAAAGATCTGGCAGCTACACTCCTCAAACTGAAAGTATGTCTGTGTAGAGGGCGGTGGGGGCGGGTGATGGACATTTACTGAAAGGACAGACTCAATAACTTGAGGGAAGTGGAGTGAAACAGAGGAGATATGAAAGAATGAGGGGGCAGAAGCCTCCGAGGGGGGTAAAGTTGGCTACAAAAGGGGGGGGGGGGGGAGCGGAAGCGGTATATGAGGATAAATGGAGTGGCTACAATTAATAGTAACATACCAGCGCACATGCACTGTGAAGTGGCCTAGAATGATATGAGGATTGTCAGGGGATGCCCACCCACCACTCCCTCCCTCCCTCCCTCCCTCCCTCTATCCCTGCCTCCACTCACATTGCCGCCACAGCCTCAGCAGCAGAGCGGGAATCTTGTTAGCGCCGAGGTTCCACCTAGGCAGGACCACTTGCCGAGCCAGGCCAGTGGAGGGAAGTGGGAGTGGAGGGGGGGCGGGGGGGGATGCGGTCGAGTGAGTAAATAGGATGATGGTTGTTTATGGGTTTGTCCTACAAGGCGCCAGGCTGTGTGTGTGATTATGTAATGACCGGGAGAGGCCTCTCGCAGTCTCTCTGGATGGTCCCTGCTCATCCCCAGCCGGCCCTCGAGGGAAAGCGATCGGGGCGTGTCGCCTCATATCACCATCAGATCCGGGGCCACTCAGTCAATCACGGGGGAGAAACCCAACGCTTGAGGCTGTGTGTCAGTGACTAAGGCTGACCCAGAGAAACAGCAACGAGGAGGAGTTGGAGGAGGAGGAGGAGGAGGTGAGGGTTCAGACGCTCACTGTAAGCCATCAAGTGCAGTACGCGAGATAGAGGATGATGGAAAAAGACACTTCTTTTGGTTTGATATGGATACAGTTACAGTTCTTTCCTGTATTTTAAAATCAGCTTTTTTTTAAAAAACGCTTACCCACCTGCTCAGATATGACACCTCAAACACACAAATCTCTCTCCCTCTCTCTCTCTCTCTCTCTCTCTCTCTCTGCACATCTCAGTCTCAGCCGACCAGCAGCCATCAATAATAGAAGGCCCATTTTGCTCGCCTGACAGGCAAATTGATGTGTAGCGTGAGCGTGTATCTGCATGCAATCTGGGATGAGATGTGGACAAACCCCAACACAGCAGGGGTTCACTAACATCAAATCTTTCTTCCCACAGAAAAGTGTCAGGGCACAGACTGATTTATCCCTCCTTCTCCTGGAATAGAAAACACATGGAGAGCAGAAAAAAGAGACCGAGAGGCTGCAGAGATAGATGCTGATCCCAAAGTCAGAGAGGATAGAAAGTGTCCAGCTGCGACAGCCCTCACGCTCCTTGACCCCCAGAAATCAAGCTCTCTCTCTCTCTCGTCATCCTCCCTTTTTCTCAGGGGGCCATCTGCCTTGTTCTCCCACCTTAAGACTAGGATACTGCTGCTAAGTCCCTCTGGGCTCTCACTCTGCCACGGTGGATTTCCAGACGATCTGGTATTCACAGAAACTACTTTGTCTGCACTGTATGAGTAACCTGGAGGGGATTTGGGACACATGGCAATTATCCGTCTCAAATAGCGTTGAATTGGAGATGAGCGAAGGTCATGACTAGGACTTTTTCGTCGAAGTGTCCTCTGTAAGCTTTTGGAAGGGGATTGTGTGTCTCAGAGCGGAGCGGAGGCAGAGGTTAGGAGGCCGTGAAGAGAGAACGAGCAGACAGCGGAGACATGTTGAGATGGAGGCTGAGTTGGCAGCTGCAGCTCTTGGCGTGGGAAGGCTCCCGTAAGCTGCTTTTTCCCTATGACTCCAGTCTGTTTCCCCCATAGGCAGGCAGGCTTTTGAAGTGGCCTGTTCTGATACTTGCACCCCTCAGAGTAATAGTAGCCACATGGGCCTCCAGCTTTGAGCCATCACAGCGGCTAAAGCCAGCACCACGTCGCTACATTTCTCCTAATTTTTTTATCTCATTTCCCCTCTTTTTTTTTTTTTTTTTCATTTCTTCTCACTTTTATTTTAAGCCATGACAGACGGTGATGTTTACACATGCTATTTTGGAAGTGTAGCATATATATGATGTAGTGTAACTTCTTGGCAGCCGTTTGAAGTTCCTGTTCTATTGATGAGTAAGCTTCCCCTGACTGTATCTCTATCGATTCACATGAGCATTCAGCTGCAGCCAACGTGGCTAAAAATACAGTTTTGTCAACACATTTTCCGAGAATTTATGAATTATAGTCTATTCTGTCTGGGTGTGGAAGGAATTCTCAATGAATGATGCTGTTAGTCTTTGTTTCTGCTGTGTTTTTGTCAGTTTATCCTGAGTCACACACTCGTTTGTGCCTTTTGTTGGAGGTAATGATGATTGGTTTATGAGACTTTCCATGCCATCATATTGTATAAGCCTGTGGTTTACTGCTCTTACAGTACATGAAGATCATGAGCGCGCGATTCCTGTTGCTCTTTCGACATCCTATTTTACAACATGACCCACCTCGATCACACACAGTGTTGTGTAATTGTGGCAATAGTGGAATGTAACTAAGCACATTTACTCAATTACTGTACTTATGTACAATTTTGAGGTACTGTACTTGAGTATTTCCATTCTTTGCTGCAGTCTACTTCTACTCCACTACATTTCAGAGGCTAATGTTACACTTTCATTTATTTGACAGCTTTAGGTACTAGTTTCTTTCAAAAACCTGTAATGATCATATACCACATATTATAATGCATTATTATACAGTAAATTGAATCATCCTTAAGTATATAAAATCGTTTAAAGTAACTCCACCTCAACCGGAAATAGCAACATTAAATTGTTGCTTATATGTTAACGCTTCAGTAATTACAATCCGATGATGTGATAGATAATAATATTGTATTGTATTTAATGGGAAAATGTACAGTTTTAAACATAAATGTTAACATTTGATGTACTGCACCAGATTTAGCTTCAAAGCTACTTTTCATCTGCAGTCCCTTACAAATAAAACACATAACAGCACAATAACAAACAGTACAAAGCAAAAAACACACACAGGACACATAATACAAAATACAAAGCTACACACAATAGCACATCACATACACCCACAACTAGAAATTAATAATGTAAACTTGTCAAATTAAAAGTGAGATTATATGAGAAGACCATCAGATGAGATTTAGATTCAGTGGTTACAGAGCTGAGTAGACACTGCACAATGCATAATGAGTAATTTTAACACTTTTAGTTAATATTAGTGATAATACTTCTGTACTTAATGCTGAAGACGTATCAAATGTAAATTAAATCAATCTTTTTTTTAAACTAATTGTACTACTTTTTAGAACTTTTGCCTGTAACAGAGTGTTTTCACACTGTGGTTTGTGGCACTTTTACTTGAGAAAAAGTCTCTTTTGTTTGCTGCCAGCTCATCAGATGGAAGATTTGCCGGTTAAACTTGCTTAATTTGTCCTATACTTGTTGACAACTGCACATTTATTTCCACAATGTACCAAAATCCAGTTCCAGTACTTTTTTTTTTTTTTCCCAAACCTTACTTTTACTGACTGTCCTGGTGGCACCAGCCCTCCCCTCCCATCCATCACACAAACGTTTCGACACAGCCAGAGGGAGCCCGCACGCTGTGGGCTCGCAGGGCGGAGCGCACACATTTACCCAACGCACCCTCCTCTAATTTGACTCCCTTCAGTCCGCCAGTGTCAAGTTAAACCCAATGCAAATACATCACTTCCGGTGTAGGTGTGTAGCATAAAAGCCCGGACTGTGTACTACAAATAAAATAAATGCAAATGAGAGGATACAGAGCACATTTTAAGTGATACTTTTCCCCATCAAAAGGTCTTGATATTTAGCTCACTTCCACTAATGTAGTGGTTTTCAAAGTGGGGTCCGGGGACACCCAGAGGTCTTTTAGGGGGCTCCGGATGGACCCCAGCAAAAAGAGGACTAATTTATTCTCACTATAATTCCATCCATAAGTAACACAGTGACAGAATGAATGTATGACTATTTTGATAATGGGTTTCATAGACTTTCTTTAATAAAACATCTAAAAGTTAAAATCAAATGGGGGACCCTGGGACAAATTCTTATCAAATGGGGGTCCGCGGTCTAATTTGTGACAGTTTAGGGATCTGTGATGTGAAAAAGTTTGAGAACCACCCCACTAATGAAATGTATAATTAGCTCTGTGTAACATGAGCCCATTATTTGTAAAGTTTAGAAAGTTTACTTCAGGCATTGAACACAATATGGAGAAATAAGCTTGTTATTAACTTCATCCGCAGTTTCAAGAATTGTTACCGGATTTTTCTGGAAGTTTACTCATATTCAGTCATGATTAATCAGATAAAACTGCGATACTTCTGTTAACGGTCGCCCTTTACGGGCTTAACTGTGAAGGCTTGGTGTCCAGACTTCCTGTGTTTTGACGCTGCTGCAGTCAAGTTTCCAGGCAGGCCGAGCACAGAGAGCTTTAGTTATGTACAACTGATGCGGTCTGGCGGAAGAAGAAGAAGAGGAGGAGGAGGGGGGGAAGCGCACTGAACGGCCCGAAACAACGGGAACAGAGTGGAGTCCTTTTTTTTTTTTTTTTTTTTTTTTATAGGGGGAAGGAAGCTGGATAAGTGTTGAACATATAAGTTTGTGTTTGACCGGAGCATTGTTACTCTCAGACCTGCGCGTCTGCCTCTGTTGCCGCTTCTGCAGCAACAAATCTGCCTCTCCTTGTTGCAGCCAAACTGTCTCTGCTGTCCAATGAATGGAGTTGCTTTTTGCCTTGTTGGAATACCACCCTACTCTGAGAACCACGTAAGTACACAGCACGGAGCTGACAGCCTTAACTTGCTGCTTATTTATCATGATACCTGGACATTATTGTGTTTTGGGCGGTCTGGGAGTGCGGCTGTGGGGCTGGTCAGAGAGCGTGATTTCCTAAGAGGATTAACACTAGTTTACATAGCCACTGTGTACACACACACACTCACCGACATACTGTACAGAAACCAAGTGTTTGATCAGTGTTTTTCTGCAGCTTTTGTTCACTATTGTGGACGGCAAATGGTGCGCAACCGAATGAATTTAACCGCAGCTTCACAAAAGTGATCCAGAGTCACATTTTACGCCCGGGTTGCTTCAATCTTTTGTCCGCCTGTGGCTGCATCAGGAGGCGGACAGGCTGTCAATCCAAACGTGGCGACCCAAACAGGGATGGTGTGTGTGTGGACAGTTAGTTTCTGAGAATCATTTCTTTATTAGTGTTGGGGTTTTTTTTTTACAATGAATCGCACACAATTAGTGAACAAATTAGCCGATGAGACCCATTGGACTCACATCTTTCTGACAGTTCCAGCACTTAAACAGTCAGTCAGCTGCTTAAACTGTGAAAGTCTTACAAACAAGTCATCAAACAGTGATTTGACTGTAAATGAAGGTGGGGTTGTCTTGAGCGGTGATGCAACAGCGAATGAAGAGATGGGGAAAGTATGACCTCCAGTCAGTGAACATCACAAGACTTCACACAGTCATCAGTCATATATATTCATTTACGCTTCTCCTTTATACCACTCCTAAAGATGAATTTCATCCTAAATAGCTGGATAAGAGTTGGATAAATAGCAGTTTTCCCTCAACTGAACAGCAACGATTGTTGTAAAGCTTGTTAAATGCTTTTGATTGTTTTATTACAGAGGGAATAGTGTTTGCTTCACCTTGTCAAAGAAACAGGTATATTTTTGTTTCCTCCTGGTCCTGGTGTGACTCCAGGAATGTGTAGTGAAGCACTAATGTGTCATAGTGAAGTCATGAGGTAAGATGTCACTCTGGGCGGTGGTCTGCTTGCAGGAAACATGTGGGTTGGTCTTCTTGCCTGGTGCTGTATGTGTGTGTGTGTGTGGGTGTGTGTGTGTCTGCTTTCATTTAACCTCAGAGTCTCCTTTGACCTGTGTGTAATGTTGCTGAAATAGCTGATATTTGCTTTCCTTCGCTGTATGTATCTGCTGTAGCGTTTGTGTGTCTGACAGGAGGTTATATTTGTCTCCTGCGTGTTGCAACGTTGCTCCGACCTCATCACTCTCTGTTGTCACTTTACCGTTCTGTGTAACCATATAATTATGAATTTGCCAGGTTTTTTTAATCCTCAAATTTCCCCCACCCCTTCCCCATTTGCTTTCATTTTCTCAAAGCCTCTTTTTATCTGTTGTGGCTCCGTTTATTCCCTCCAGCAAAGAACAACGTTTCCTCTTCTGTGGTCACGCTTTGATTGAACCTCTCTCTAGGTTGTATGTCGCCGTAACAGGACTGTTCCTTCAAAACATGTTGAATTCACTTTTATCTTTTTTTCACTTTTACGCTCGTTACGTATCGTCAGACACTTTGTAGTAAATGTGTAACAACCTGCTTTGCCCGCGTAACCGCCACTTTAATCGAGAGCCACTCGTAAAACTCCATTCAAAGTGTGTGATATCTTCAGGTTTGACTGTCTCATAACCGTTGGCGTATTACTCTTCTTACAGACAAGCCTCTATCCTGACCTCAACTTGTCTAATCTCAGTCCCTGATCAATTTCATAACTGACCTTTGACCCTGCACGTCTCAGCCAACACCCAGTTCTTATTTAGCTGAGCCTTTAGCCTGACAAGTCATTTTACTTGTCAGCTGTTTTATTGTACAGTAAACCAAATCAACTCCTCTTGATGATACATTCGTAAACATAGATAGAGATTCTTCCTTCCTGAGTCATTGCAGGGGTGTGATTGAACTCTAATCCGTTTAGATAAAACGATAAAGACCGTCAGCGAGATGCAAAATCACAATGGAATCCGATTAAACGTGTAATTCGTCAAAATGAGACGCAAAGTAAATCAGCCTGTTGTGTGTAGATTCAGCACCTGAGCGTGGAGAGGAAGGGATGGAAGCGTCCGTTTGATGAGGCGGTTATGATGATGTCCGGCGGGACTGGTTTAATGTGGTTAGCAGGCCTGCTCTAATGTAGCAGCGCAGGGCTTCTGGAGAGAGATCAATAAGCTTGGACGGCAGGGTGGGGCAGAGGGCAGGATGAGCGGGGACCCTGAATGCTGCATTGTGCCACGTGACGCCTGAGTATATCGATGATGGGAAACACGAGAGCGCTTTTATGAAAACCTTGAACCCAGCAGGTTGATGTTAAAGCCCCTCACCAGTGTGTTTGTACTCTGATACGCTGCAGTTTTATCCCGCTGAGTGTTGTGTCAAGACAAGACATTTTACTTTTTTTTTGCTGATCCTTGACCTTTTCATGCCTGATCTGGAAACTGTCTTAACTCTGAGGTCCAGGCCCTTAGAGGCTTACTATTAACCTCCCCAGGATCATTTGTAACAGTCAAGACCCAGACTTCAAGTCAGAGGCTTCGGCTGATCCACAAACTGCCTTTAAGTCCTCCGTAGATGCCCTGCTGATCCAGCTGATCACAGGACAACCACCTCAGAAAGGTTGCAGACCTCAGACCACAGAGGCCCATCCAGTCAGCAGGTCCAGGATCAGTTCCTGGTTAAATACAAAACAGCTGCATGATGCTGCAGAGGAAAGCATTTCTGTGATCACTAGCAGATGCCTCCACCACGTAGTAGGCACATAGCGCAGACAATACTGCAATGCTGAGAATTTATGGGATTTTAGGAACTTTACATCTTTCATTTCCATCCGTCTTCGTACAGTGTGTCCCGTTTCTACGCTGACTGTGCACTCGTGTTTTCACATCTAGGGTCCAGGAAACCATCAAGATGTTACAAGATAAGTCTGAGGATTCACAAGGCAATTATTTCTAAATGCTTGTTGATTAATGCTTACTTGGTTTCTCCTACTTTCCCTCCAATCTTAGTGTTTGATTTTCTTGTGAATTAAAGTGAATTTTCCACTGTTTCTGTCCAATAAAGGCATAAATTGGCCAAAAAAATAATGAAGTAGATAAATGAAAGGGGTCACAAGCCAAAGGATCCACTGCTATATACTAATAGTATTATGAAATTCTTGCTATTAAGGACTGTAAAAAGGGTGTGCTGATTTCCGGGTAATATAATCAACACTATGGATGTGCGGTCAGACGCAATAAAACACCGGAAGAATCTAATCCAGTTGTAGTTTATTGTACATCTTTATTGCAGGTGGTTTGGCAGGTTATAGACTGATATAGAAAGGTAGTAGCTGATCTATGCAGTGGAGGCTGACAACGACCAATGATGTTTTTTTTTATCTTAACGTGAAGTAGATATGTTATCACTATACATTAAACTTAATACATTTAGAGCATTATATATATATGGCTGCCAGATAAGTATAACAATACACAACAACCAATCACTCTGACTCAACATAAATATTCCCAGCATTAAGATACTGTGAACATAAATGTACTCGGAACAAAGGAAATCACAGTTTCACTCAGACAAACACTTACCTGCTGCAGGTAAATGGAAAAAGCTCATACCTGAACTCAATACTGTATATATGATCAAGCCAGGCTCCTCCTCCAGACCTGCTCTTCACAAGTATATACATAGAAAAACTTTGTAATTATCTTTAACAGTATGCCATATACATAATTTTTATAGCATTTTCTTAATAGAATATGTAGTATCTTAATATCTTCCAGCCAGGTGTAAGGAATTTCGTCATTTCTGTAGTGCATTGCACTGGAGGAAAGGGTTGTAGCATCATGTTAGCATGAATATACTTCTTTTTTTCCAGACTGGAAGTGCTACATACCTAAAATGTGATTAGTATTTAGTATAGGGCTGAAACTAACATTCAAAATACATTAATGTTTAATCCACTGATTATTTTCTTGATTCATCAATTAATCATTTCAGTTAATTGTGAAAAAATACCTGATACAATTCCCCACAACCCAAAGAGATTCTCAATTGTTTTGTTTTGCCAGATCAAGACGTCAAAACCCAAAACTATTATGTTCACTGTCACATATGACACATAAAATCCTCACATCTGAGAAGCTGCAACCAGCAATGTTTTAGTAGTTCTTCTTAAAAAATGACTGAAACAATCAATTATCAGAATAGTTGGAAAATTTTTTCTGTCGATCTACTCATCAACTAATGGTTTCAGCTCTAAGTTGGTTTGCTATTTGGACCACAGACAGTCTTTAACAACGTCAGTGCGGTGGATACAGACCAGTGACAGTAAAGTGCACGTTACAGAGTGACCTGCATAAGTCTGTTAACACCATTAAAACATTTCTCACACCTTAACACCTCAAACCTCCAACCACGACACACGACACCGTCACCTCTGCTGCATTCCTCCACTCTGGGCCTCGAGACGACAGCTGCACCGCCGCCTCGCACCTCACACATCCGCAATCATTAACCTGGAGAGTGTGTGTGTTGACACACTTTAATCACTCAGACTTGCAAACACACACAAACACACACACACACACACACACACACACACACACACACACACACACACACACACACACACACACAGAGCCAAGCACAGGTGTTCACAAATATAGGCACTCAAGCATGTTTACATCCCACCTAAATGGTCAGAGTTGCACACAACAAGTCATAATCTGTGCGCAGGTGCATGAAATGTTTTCACACACACACACACACATACACACACACACAAATGAGCTCAGTGGAGCGTTTTAATTTGGCCTACCCCTCATGTTTGCTGAGGAGGTCCTTGATGCTGTGCAAATATAGTGCAGCAGCGTATAGGTGGGCAAAGGACATCAGTCATCGTTGACCTTGTTTACTGTGGTGAGAGGGGAACTGCTGGTGTGCTGCAGCTTTGCAAAGCAGGTCTGCTCCTGTTGCTAATGGCTCTTTATTGATCTCCTTTCAGTCAATCAGTCAGTTGGTCTTACTCTTTCTGTTTCGTTATTACACGTAAAACTGTTGCATATATATTTGAATTATAACGATGATTCTGTTTATTACTAATGAGAAGTTACATATTTTGGGTATTTTGGGGATCAGCTTGTTCCATCAGTTTAAGTGAAATCTTGAAAGCCAAGGCCATGTGTTTTTACAGCTGCACCGTTTCATCAAATGGAAATATTCTAGATGTTTTGTGCAGCATTTTTATACTAATCTCCCCAAATTGCAGCCTGATGTATTTAGGGCTGAAACTAATTATTTGTTTTGATTCAATTCATCGTTTAAGTCTATAATACATCAAAAAACAGTGAAAAATGCCCATCACAATGTCTTAGAGGCCAAGGTCATGTCATCAAATTTGTTATTTTGTCCGACCAACAGTCCAAATCTCAAAGACATTCAATTTACTATAATGTAAGACGAGGAAAAGTAGAAAATTCTTAAATTTGAGAGAATTTTGCAACAAAAAAGACTTAAACAATTAATCAGTTATCAAAATAGTTTCCAATTCATTCATTTTTGTCCATCGGCTAATTGTTGCAGATGTATTTAGTATCTTTTTGAAACTTTGGGATCTCAACTCGAATTTAAAATAGAATCGTGTGGCTGCAGAAGTCTGTCTGCACAGCATAAGTCTGTTATGACTGACCCAGCGGTGGGTCAGCAGGGTTGACAAGGTTAATTATCTTTGTTTAGGTTGCTGCCAATGTGCAGTTGATTAGATAAATTATGTTTCTAAAAGTGCACAAAATATGAAGTTGATTTGAGACGAAGGATGCCAGCTGAGTTAGAAGGTATATGATCATGAACAGGGGAAGATATTTTTAAATATTCTTGTCTGAGTAGAAGCTCAGAGGGGCTGATTTTCTTTTATGGGAATCAAAAGACAAAGAATGTTAATAAACCAGCACAACCAGTTGACTTAATCTCCACACTTTGCAGGAGTCGTTATTGTGAAATTGCCAACACGGATAAAAGAATGACCTTATATTTGAAATCTGTTTCTATCACTCTCTGTGCACTTTATTGAATACTTGACAAATATTGTTCAGTACATTCGCTGGATGTGAAGTTTGCCTGTCCAGAAGTGACAGATGTGGTACCCAGTCATCTTGTCCTCGCACGGAGAGCCACTCATCGTCTCTTGGTGCGTTTCACATTTGCATCTGACGTGCAGGTGCTGGGAGGTTTGGTGTGAAACATGCAAACAAAGCCTCTCTCAGATACAGATGAGAGCTAATTAGATTCAGCCTGATGATGGTCTGGCCTGCGTCAGTGCCTTTTTGTGTTTGTGCCTGCAGAGATCCTGTGTTGATGTGTGTGTTTTGTTTTTGTGCAAGAAAATATGTCGCACAGTACAGTATGTGAGGGGGGCCTCATGTTGATATTATGCTCAGCACATAGGAGGAATGGAGAACAGGTCAGGTCTTGTTCTGAAATGCAGACTTGACTCTGTCTGTATCTGTCTGCAGGATCAGCCTGAAGGCGAGCGAGGCAGGGTTTGAATCAGGGTCAAGGTTCAGAGGTTAGGGGCCCCCCTCGTCACACGCTTGGCCCCCAGTATTGAGGCTAAAGAGGCAGGAGGGAACCCTTGTCGCTGTGTGCAGCAGGGGCCACAGGGGTTAAGCAGGGGCTACCATTTGACTGATCTCCATTCAGATGATCGGATCCTGCATCTTGTTGTGTCTTTCTCATGCCTCGATATCAACTGCGCACATTTTTTGACTTGCGTTCTTATCATGTTTACATTTTTGCATGGAGGACAGAGGATAAAATGTGTGTGTGTGTGTGTGTGTGTGTTTGTGTGCGCAGTAAGCTGAATAGCGCACTGTGTCCGTGTCCTCCGATCTGCTGTGCGGGCTTTTACGAACAGCAGGGATTGCACTGGAATGTGAGAGAGACAGAGAAAGGACGGGGTAAGGAAGAAAAGGAGGGTCGAAGATAACGAAATAGAGAGAATCCCGATGAGTCATGGGGGGAGAATGATGCCTGTGTGACAGCCAAAACACAATGAAACAATGAAAAGTGAAGGCATGCAAAAAGATAGAGGGTTCTCTATTCATAACCTGTATAAAAAGCTGCCAGATTTTGACAGTGCTCTAATGTGAACCACAAGTACAAGCTGAGCGTTTACTTACATGCAGTTGCTGGATTTCTAGAAGAGAACTACTGAGAGTCAGTGTTGCCAGATTGGGTTTTTTTCCACCCAATTTCGCTATGTCTTATTGGGTTGGGCGAGTAAAAACAGTTTCGGGATACTTAAGGTCACTTTTTGTACCATCTGGGAGGTTTTTCTAGGCTCTATTCCAATCCCCTATTCTTCAGTTACCATAAACCTATCATTGAGACAGACAGACCTCAATAGGCTCGACACACAAGGACTGTTATGACAGATAAAACCAAATGACATTTAAGTTTATAACAACAAGGCTAAAACTTTTTTCCTCCATTTCAATTGTTATTCTGTTATAAATCTGTGATAAAAGTCTCCTTCTTTTGGTACCCATATATATATGTATATATATGTGTGTGTGTGAAATGGACAAAAACTGGGCTGGGCTACTTTTATGACAATAGTGCAGGTTTGATTTGGTGTCAGTCAGTCAAATCCATCAACGCTGACTGTTGTTGTAGCACAACACAAATCTACTTCATATGAAAGTGCTTGGAAAATTGAATAACTTTAAAGCCCAGTAGACACAACAAAATATCTTAAAACAGAAATTACGCCTCATTTAATACCATGTCAACACATTGTTGTGATATAATCAGTTATTTTTTGCTTCAGCAACTTGTGCATCACCGGTGGCCTCCGTCAGGAGACTACAAATGGAAATGAGCTTTTAGCTGGTGTCTGGTAAAATAGATGTATCGTGTATTATCCCTGTTAAATATGAAATCAAATGAAAGATACGATTTCCTGATTGTACTGAAACAATTCATTGTCAATTAAAAGTCATGTATTACTAGAAAAAGCTTTCATTCACCGGCTTCTCTGATGTGAGAAGTTACCTCTTTAATCTCCCTTTTTTATTATCTTTGTACATTTGATATCTTTGGTTTTGGACTGTTGGTCTGATAAAACAAGGACTTTGAAGATGTCATCATGGCTCTGGGGAATTCAAATGTTTAAAGACAAAGCAATCGTATAATCAAAGAGAACTGAGAACTGCCAGATTTATTGATAAGTAAAGCAATTGTTGCCTCCAGTGTTATATAATAGTCATGCACTACTGCAGCTAAAGCATTATTGAATTTTATTACTGTGTTAAAAGATTTGTGTTATCCAGTAAAATTATTGATAAGGAAAAAAATTAAAGTGATCAACTTGTTCGAGGAGATTCACAATGTTTTTGTAGCTCAGCCGGATTGTCATTAAGCAGAAGAAGAAGAAGAAAAGGGAGTTTTGCCTGGTCAACATCCGATGATGTTTGCTCACTGTACGTAACTTTCCAAACTGGGAGGCTCTTCTTGGCTTGTTTATATTGTACATGGCAGTCGGCCAGCCAACGTGCATCAAAGCGCTAGTTGAGAGTTGATGAGCTGTGAATTGCAGGTCAGACAGTGAATTACTGTACTTTCATTGGAGTTAGTGAGCTGACTCACTGACCTCAATCTCCGCTTCCTAAACAAGAGCACTGCAGTGTGAACGTATGGAACGCACACTCATACACAACCATCAGCCATGTCTTTCTTACTATTTGTAAGCAGTCTCAGCAGTGAGAGGAGGAGGAGGAGGAGGAGGAGGAGGAGGAGGAGGAGGAGGGGTGGTGGGGTTGTTTTGACAGGCAAAATCATGGGACAGAGATTATCGGGAGGCTAACGAGGAGATGTGGATGCTGGGAAGAGATAGAGCGTTGTGGTTTTCCTGATACTTGCTGGTCCAGCACAACACCGCCTCTGTTTACATGCTCACTCACCCAGATTATCTGAGAGGATAAAACTAGTTTGTTTTGGTTTCGTTTGTATGGTCCAAGATGTCTTTTCTCTCCATTACAAGTACATGTTGTATGCTGGGTTCAAATATCTGACCCGACAGACGTACAAGCATTAGGTATGGCAATTCATCATTTTATCCCGTGTAGATGGTAAGATCAATACCTCTCTCATGTCAATTAAACTTGAGGCTACAGTCAGCAGACAATTAGCTTAGCTTAGCATAAATACTGGAGGCAGGGGGGAAACAGCTAACCTGGCTCCGTTGGTTTAAAAAGCTTTAAAATCTGCTTACCGATACCAATATGTTAAATCTTGTTTGTTTAATCCATACACAACCATAAACACACAACATACACAAACAGAAATGTAAAAAGTTGGGGTTTTACAGACTTATACATGCTTTTGACTGTTTCTTGGGAGTGACTTCCTGCCGTCTTGTTGTTACAGTATGTAGGGTTGTCAGGCAAAAATTGGCCTTTTTTCTTCTCTTTTGTTAATTATCAACACAAAATCACATTCACAGAGCAACATAAATCATCATAGTAGACGTGAGGCATTAATATCATTCTGTTAAAGTTTTGGTGCCTGAGCTGAGTTTTCATATCAACATGTTAGATGTTATATGACGCGTAGAAATGAAGTTCAGGTTGCAAAACTTCTAAAAGATGGCGTTACAGAAATAATCGGTCACATCCGTGTCTGTTTCTGTTATCAAGAACAGGTTTGTGTTCTACAAATTACAACACAGAAGTAAAGGGATTATAGTAAGCTGGCCATAAATGACTCGGTAAGTAAATAAGCAAGTTTTTCCTCTGAGTTGTGCATGTAAATACATCCAGCTCACAATAATAAACCAACCCACAGAAATCCTTTATTATCCAGGATACACACACATGTGAACAACTGTATCAGTCACTGTCATGGTCTGCTTCAGATCCATTTGCATCGCACAGCATCAGGTGTTACTCTGTTTAATCAAAGCACGGCAGTAAGCCTCTCGTTACTCCGAAATGATGAGTAGTCGTGTCTTACGTAAGTGTTAATGTATCTATCTAATTGCTGGTTAAACATATATCAGTTCTTTTCATTTTGTTGGTTTGCTTGAGGGGATGTATATTCAAAAACGCACTGCTTACCCAAAGTATCACCTCAACCAAACTACTATGCGCATGCAAATACAGTCGCTGAGGACACGCAGAGCTGTTCTCTCTCCTATCTCTCTCCGTTTCTTCCTCTTTGTTTCTACCGTCCTTGTTGATCAGGTTGTTTTTTACCTCAACCTTTTATACCGTAACCTTCCCGCAATTCCAGCTTTCTTGTTTCCCTCCTGACTTTGAGCAATTACTCTCTGCTTTGATCCCCTCTCTGCTGCCTTCTTTGGTCATCTCCTTTTCAGGGGGAACTCCTGTATTTGCTTTCATTTTTCAAACCCTGTCTGAATGTTCAACCATAGACGTTTTCGTTTTGATTCAGCTTTTCTTTTTGAAAATACTTCTCTGAGCTAAATGTCATCTATAAAGCAGTAGACATTCCTCTATAAGTTTGTGCCATAAAAGGTTTGTCCCGGTATGATTCTTGTATATCCACCTCCCTCTCCGTATCTACTCACTCAGTTTACAGAACGAAAACTAACAGTACAGTATGTTTCTGTTAGCGCTCCTCTTTGCTCTAAGCAGTGCCAGTGTGTCTTTCATCTGAATAGCAGAATGAGACCATATGTGTGTGTGTGTGTGTGTGTGTGTGACTCCCATGTTAACAGCCAAAGTTTGCTGTCTCTCAATTGGGCAACTGAAACGGAGAGACAAGCGAGAACACAGAGAGTCCTGTCATCCCTCGAGGGTGCGCGTCTGACCTTTTCTTCTGGGGGTGAAACAAGTCATGAAACCACAGAGGACGGTTTATATCTACGGGGTGAACGATCACAGACTGTAGCCATCTCCCCAGCAAAAGGCGGCTAATACAGAGTGACAGAGGCTAAAGACGCAGATGCGGCATCAGCATCAGCTTGGCATATGGATGTCATCAGTACATTAAACAAACAAAGGGCAATGCCTCTGGGATCGGCACAAAAAACAGTGAAAACACAAACACCGGCAGCATCCCTGTCCTCTAGAGATGTCCTTCTTTGCAGCTGGGTTTTACAGTATGCAGAGTATCAACAGGAAGGAGCAGGCAGATGAAACGATAGCGTGGGCCGATCCTCCAGTATTCAAAACATGCCATTCAGTATCTGTGTATCATCTCTGTGCCACTGGGGAATGGAGAAGAGAGGAGGAGGAGGCGGAGGAGGAGGAGGAGGGGTAGAAGGGCAGAGGCCAGAATCGCTTTGGATATAATCTGCGGATCATCAGGTTTATCAGTTCACACAGTGTGTGAAGCAGAGCTCACGTAAATGAACCGCGCTTCATAAGTTCTGCTCGGCCCTCGTATCACATGTTGAGGGAGTTTGCTTTGCTTTAGGCTTCAGGGTTTACTAGATTGGAGCGAATTTAAATTTTACGGGGAAGGAGATTTGATTTGTCAAACTCAAAATTCATGGAGTAATTGATTATGTTGTGTAAATATCTTTTTGCCCAGTGGCACGGTCTGTTCAGTATGTTCTGCGGTCCTTTGAAGAGGTCAGTGTGAGCCTGCGGAGTCATGAGTGTTGGAAAACAGAAATTTGAAATTTGGCCTGGTGGAAAAAGGAATATAGGAAATCTCTTAGAACTTTTAGAAGTAGGGATTTTCTCCAGCTGCTTGAGTACATCTGCAAAAGCTGCGTATATACCAGCAAATCTCAAATTCTTTTACATTAACATTCTCCAGTACGCAGACATAATCCACGGATTCCTAAGTGATTATATTCTGTCTGTAAACCTGACCGTTGGGGTATCTGATTAAATTAAACTATTTCTCCCTGCTTTGAGGGCTCCCTAAATGGCCACTCTACACCCCCAGACTCCCAATTTGAGACCTGCTGGACTGTGGGATTGTGTGTGAAGAGAGCGATGGAGGACTTCCTCAGCGTGGTGTGAGCGGTGGTGCATGGCAGGAATGTAAAAACCAGATGACCTCAAATGGAAACTCCAGGCAGGCCATCTCGCTTGCTCTAATAAACACTCAGACTCCATTCTTGCAGTCCTGCTCGCTCCTTCTTTTTTTTTTTCCTCCCTGGCTCAGAGCTCTCTCCTCCATCAGTTAGCCTCCCAAGCTGGCTCAGTATGGGCGCCACCACGCCCCAAACGTTGGACCGCCGCCTGGTTTTTGGCCTATAGGCTGAGATGCAAGCGTGGGTCCAGCTCCAGCTTTAGCCAAGGAGAACAACGACGTCATCTTCGAGCCCCAAAGTTATAATTTTCATCTGTTAATTACACAGAGGCAGAGATGAGCTAAATATATACATGTGGGCCTGTAGAGGGGGAGGAAAGCAGCCAAGCAGAGGGGGGCTCCAAGTATGGCCGTCCTTCGCCCAGACTCAGACAGGGGGTGGAGAGATCCGAGAGGCCTGCTGGAGCCCTGTGGTTTTCTGGAGCTGCATGCTGCTGAGGCCTGCTTCTGAAAACAACCAGGAAAAAGAAAGAGAAGAAAAGAGCAAGAGGCAGAAAAAGAGAGAAGGAGAGGGGGGGGGTGGGCTCTTATTGCAGCGGAGCTCAGACGTGACGCTCTGATTGCTCCCAGCGGTTGTGGTCAGTACACGGGAGAAGAGGGGGGATACAGTGCAAGGAGAGCAGGGTTAGCTCTTTGCCAGATGTCGTCATTGGGCCTAATGTTGTTAAGGCTTTATGGTGTATGGTATACACCCATCAGGAGACAGATGTATCTACTCCAGAGAAAGCACAGCTAGACGATACCTGACGAAACCCAACCGCCGCCTTACGGTAGCGCTCAGAAACAGCAGGATGTGGCAGTTGGAAAGCAGTTGAACTATAAGATTCAGTCGTAGCTTCGTCCATGTTTTCAGTTAAGTGGGAAGGCACGCTTAACAAACTGTGAAAAGATATCACACCTCTAACTGGAACGGATTTGTTTTGAGTTCAGCGTTCTTCGTGACCAGTTCGACCTTACGAGCTCTCACGCAACTCCAGCATGGAAGGAAAACAAACGTGGAGGTGGAATATTTTATCATTGTGTGAGGTCTCCTCTCTTCAGATTTAAGTGACAATCTGATCGCTGCTGACTTCCAGATTGAAGTTGTAAATCAAACTATGTATCAAATAATAATCCTAAAGGTACCAACTGGGTCGCGATGTAACCGATTGAAGTCCTGAAAATTCCCGCTCAGGAAAATCAGCTGTGAAAGCCAATTTCAAACCTATAATGAGCGTAAATGTCTCTGCCGTCAAACTTGTCTGCCTTCAGGCTTTTTTTTCTCATGCTCGAACAGAGGCACCTTGTTGGTTCTCATGGCAACTGTCTGCACGGAGGTGATGGGTGATGGGTGACTGTGATTAGGTTGAAGACGGGTGTCAAGATGAAACCTGACAACCTGCAGAGAGGCTGCATTTGTAGAAGGATGCCAGAGTGACCTCACCCCCTTCAAAAAAGCATAGTTTCTTACATAAACCCGGTGGTATGTAGCCATGCAGATCGTTATTATTGACTGATTTTAGCTTGAATCAGATATATTGATATCAACATATATGTCAGCTAACAGTGACAGTGAATAATCCTGCATCCTTCATAATACACAACTCTTCAATAGCAAATTTCAAGGCTCTCTTATCAAAAATACTTGTTTATATTATACATTTATGTCAAAAAATGAATATCAGCTGATACGTTGTTATCAGATTTTTTAGCTCTCAAATATAAATATTAGTATCAGCCTCAAAAGTTCAGTATTGGTGTAACTTTTCTACAGAGAAATAGCTCCAAAATCAGTATCCTGTGTTATTTTTGAAAAGACAAGTTGGGATATAAATGTCATTAAATGCTCAAATTCTCTTTATCTCCATGTTTGGGTGGTGGCAGATATCTTGAAAAGCCCAACACATGAGATTAAAACTATCAATAGGTGCGACTTCAGGACACACAGGGGTGTGGACGAGCATGTGAGGTGAAGAACAAATCTTCAGTTGAGTAAACGACGGTTTATTTTCATTCTAGTCTTCATTGTTTCATTGTAGATGTGACCTGAACATAAAGAAGGCTCTCTCCGCTGGAGGAGACACTCCCTGCTAATTAGGTTAAAGTGGAGCACCATGCCTCCACTTAGTGTCTGCTGCTGTGCTGGAAAACATAAAATGTGTGTTTAGCTGTGTTATTCCCTATCAGTATCTCTCCTTCACACACACACACACACACACAAACTCGCTTTCTTTCCAACATCCTAACAGTTTGTATAAAATGAATGATTACATACAATAAACTCTCTTTAGACTATGAAATATTGCTCAGCTGTAGATATAACATGACTTTATGAAACAGGGTCAAATGCTTATTTGCAACACACGTACACACACAAACACACACACACACACACACACACTAACTCAAGTCTAATAGCATTAAATAATTAATCAACATACCAAGATTCCACTGAATGTGACCTGCACGCATGGTAGCAAATGTGTGCTAATGTGTTCTCGTTTAGCTTTCAGTCATGCATTCGAGTCCTTAAGCTTCAGTGTGTTGCACTAAAGTCAAAGAATCCATGTCGCAGATGATGCAATGGAGAGGAGAAGTATGGGAGATAATTAGAGTGTATCTGTGAGTAAATATATGTGTGTGTGTGTGTCATCGGTAGCTTTGCTAAAAATGTGTGAAACTCCCTTCTGCTCTCTCCAACATCCTGACTCTTTTTTTTCTGCTTTAGATCATTTTCTGCCCTCATTTTTTAATTCTTGGTAAGTTTTTCCCTCCCGGTGTCCACTCTACAACATCTGTTAACCCCACCCCCCCAGATGTGGAATCATTCCCACTCTTTATCTCCATACGTAGATGCTTGGCTGGCTGGATGGCTGACTTATGTATCCCACATTCCTTCGTGGCATATGTAGCATGACGGACACCTCCACACGCCTGAGTCAGCCAATAAGATTTCTGTGTTATAAATCCCAAACGGTCTGATGTGTCTCTTGGCTGGCTTTGCAGGTTGTTTGAGCCAACATATACGGTATAAGTGGAGATGTATAAATTAAGGCTGCAAAAAAAAGATTGTTTTCATTATTGATTAATCTGTCTATCATTTCATTAAATAGATCATTTAATCTATTTTATCTATATTTATGTAGTCTAAAATTGTCATTATAAATCCCCAAAGCCCATGGTGACGTCTTCAAATTGCTTTTCAAAAAATAGGCTCAATGAAAGGTCAATTTCTCAACCGTTCTCCATGGTTTTTACAAAGATATAGATAAAGAAGCGGAAAATCTGCACATGTGAGAAACTAGAACCAGTGAATATCGGATATTTTTACTTGATAAATGAGCAAAAATGTCAAATATTCATGATCGAAACCGACAGACTAAACTAAACGTCAGTGAGTGCGCTGATGGTTTGTAATTAATGAAAAGCTAAATGGGGATTGAATATTTTCAGTTTCAAAAAACTTTGGGTCCAGCTCCATGTTTCCACCCTGAAACAACTCACATGGCCTGACCTCACGTGGTCGTACTGTAAAACACACACACACACACACACACACACACACACATATCAACACACACGTGTAAAGAATGCATACATAATGCGTTGCCTTCCTGAGGAGGAACACATGGTCAGGTTGGCTGCTTTAACTGCTTTAATCTGATCCGCAGGAGTGAGCCGTGCATTGTTGTTGTTTTGTTGTTGTTACATCAGTCCTGGTCAGGGAGGGAGGGAGGGTGGGAGGGGTGGACCACCCAGCTCCCGTCAGCTGTGGGTTGATGGGATATCTGACCCTCGAACATTTCATTTCCGACTCCACCTGCTCGCGTCTCCGGACTTCTCCGGGCTGTTTCCACCTCAAAGCCCACAACAGGTGTGACCTCTCTGATCTCCTGCCACAGTTTTCCCACCCCGACTATGATGTTATCCATTAGCGCTGACATTAAGACCGCTGATAACTGCTTATGAGTCCACACCTTGCACTTTCCCATCCTGCACACACACCCTTATGACTGCCATTGTGGTAAAAAAAACAAAAAAAAACTGTGCAGTTGTATGTGGCTGCATGTTGAGTCTCCACCCTTTGCTCTGTCCCCTGTGTCCCAGTGCCCTCCAGGCTTCTCCCCACCCATCTGCTATCAGACTCTGTGTTGTAGGTGCCCTCTAGTGGCTGCTGGGTGGTAACTGCACTCAGAATGCAGCTAAATAGGCCTATAGGTTCTGGAGCATGGGGATTTACTGGAGATTATAGTTAAAATTAACCTGCTTAAAACAGCTGCGTCCTTTTTTCACCCAAGCTCCTGCTTTTGTAGAATCTGCAGATTACTGTTAATGTCTGTCTGAACACAGAGATCGACTCCACCGCTGGACATGAATGTTTTCCCACTTTTTCAACTCAATTTAAAACAAAGCAGTATCTGAATGTGTGAGGTTTCATATCTCTTAAGTTCAAATGTCCTTCCTTTCTCAAACTGTTGAAGGAAAAAACTACCCAGAAAAGTTGTTTTTGATTCCCTCCTCCCACGTTAGTCATCTCATGACCCCTTAGCTTTATCGTGTGAACCCTCTGAGAGGTTGGAAACCGCTGCTCTGCATCATCCCTATTTTTGTGGTACAATTGCATCATTTTTTTGTCATTTATGGCAACAGTGTGATTACAGATTATTCATGTGGGTGCTGCTTCAACAGATGAAATCCCCCCCCAGCTGTGCCACATGTTGAGCCAGGAGTGAGTCACTACAGTGTTTCTCTCACCAGTAGGGGACAGGATTCACACTCTGAGCTGAAGACTCTTCTTTGTATTTCTGGGCTTCAGACTCTGGTACTTCTCTAGACATCTCTGTCTTGGCTCTGTGGTGTCAGTTTTTTGGAGTTTCATTGTGAGCATCAACCCCAGCGTGTCCTTCGCTGACCCTTTTCCGCCCTCTTCTGTACTGTTGCAGCCTGTGTTTAGCGAAAACACCCCATGGTTGTGTCTAGGGCTTGGTTTGTTTGTGACACGCCAACTAAAGGCTCACTCAGCAGTTGCCGGCTGTTTGCACTGAAACTCCTCACTCTTCTCTTTCCTGTGTATTTCCTGTAATCCGCTAGCCCGAAGCATTAAGCATCAACCTATTTCTACTTCTCACATCTTTGTGTTTCAGTGTGTAGGCGCAACTTTGTTTTGTCTTCCAGGGCAGCCACAGTGGAAAAAAGGTGGGAGGCCTTGAACCTGTGTTAATCTGTTGGCCCGCGGTCATGTTATGAGTATGAGGGGGATTAAAACATATCACCAAACTAATCTGTCCGTTACACCAACAACCAAGCTCCGCTCTATCCTGCATTACCTCCCTCCCTCCCTCCCTTCCTCACGCCTTTCACTTTCCACTGATATGTTTGTTATCAGAGAGCATAAGGAGGCTGGGGCAGGAGGCAACGAGGCATCGCTCCTCTGAGATTAGCGGCGCGTGTCTGCCTTTGATATCCTGACCTCTAGAGCTTTGTGCTGCCAGGTTATGATAAAAAAGAATTGCTAATATGAAGTCTGCACTGTCTCCAGGGTGCAGTGTGTTTACTTAGCAATCCAATAGTTACAAGTAAGATAAGGGAGGTATGCTCCGGTGATGTACATTAAGCCCACATGCAGATGACGGATGTGTAGCTGTCTGCCTGCTCAGGCACGCTTCAGCCAAACAGTAGACAGTGTGGGTCACTGGTGGGAGGGGTGCTATTGTCACAGCTCCTCATGTGTGACTGTGTGTCCTCCGTGTAAACTGTAACTCAACACTTTTTTGTTCATTTCTCTTTTGTCACCCTCCAGTTTCCCCCCCCCCCCCCCCCCCCCCCCCCCCCCACCCCCCTCTTCACGCTCATTCTCCTCTTTTTGTAAATGCCTTCCACGTTTCATGAAAGGGAGAAAGAGAAAGAGAGGGAGCCGGACAGATAGAGACCTTTTGTTTCCAAATTAGGCACTGCTCTCTTCTTGCCAAAACTAACTGTTATTGTGAAAAATGTGATATGAAATCCCCGCTCAGCGGGAGTCCCCTCTTTCCCCACTGTGAAATGGAGCACTTGTGTATTTTCAGATATTAAACCTGGCTCTGGCTTCCCACCAGAGATGCACTATGATCTAGTCGGTACTCCATGCACTGGCAGTCGTCTGTGATTTCCTGACACGGGTGTGGTCGTCTCTCACATCTCTCCCTACTGGAGAAGAATCGGACCTCCTCCTGCGCTCGCCGGTGATCCGCTCGTCTCTCAGCAGGGCGGTTCCGCCTGGCGGTGCGTCGAACCCAAAGCTCTGGTCTGAACCACAGAGAGAAGAGAAACCCCCCACAGCCACAGCCTTCTGACTTTATGAGGAACCCTAATTACATAGCCTAGTGTATTTATACTCAGCTGTGACTCAGTGGGACATGTGGCGTGTGTTTGTGTGTGTGTGCGTGCACGGAAGAAGCAGCCTTTGTGTTCACACATAAACAGTGTGTGTGTGTTTGTGTGAGTGTGTATTTGTCTATTAGGGAAAGCGCGTGCTGACTCAATAAACTATTTAAACTAGGGATGATGTTGAGTTTAGATTCTCCTAAACCTAGTCTGTTATTTCTGCAGAAAAAGGTCCTTCAAAGCATGACTATGTAACTTTTGAAAGATGAAATAACTCAGTCTTTCTCTCATACATGAAAAGTTGAATTCCTAAGCAATAAAACATACCTTTCTCAGTTCTGTGCGCTCAGGAGATTTGTCTCTACAGCTCGTACTTCTTACTTACTGGAAAATCTGTGTTAGTAAACTGAGGTTAAAGATGAGGGCACAGATAAGTTGCATTATGGGAAGTGTAGGATCCAGCATTTTTTGGATCTTGACCCATACTTGGGACAAAATGTTAGAATATATCAGCCTCTGATGCACCTACTTTTTTTTAAAACCAAAGTCTCTTGTGAGTCTTCAAATTCTGTGCAATACTTGAGTGCTTGAGTGCCCTTTAAAAGCAACTGACAGCACAGACGGAAAACCACTTTTATGGTATTTTCATTGTAATTTGTATCTTCTGTTTATTATTTGTGTTTTCTGTAATATCTAATGTCGTTATTCTAAAAGCTCATCTACAAACAAGTGTCACAAATATGGTAAATGTGGTGATAATAGGGTATGAGTCATTTCACAGCTATATGATGTGTATCTGTACCCATTAAAAAAAACCTGAAAGACCAAGATCAAAACAATGCAACTCATAAGATTAAACCTAAAAATCATTTATAATTGATCACTCTTTTACAGTTCTGGCTGTTTGCACCATGATCCCTTTCTTTTAATTCATCGCTTCATCATTCTGGATTAACTATTCAAGCCTGCAGTGTGGGTTCTTGTAGGCGAACCGCAGCATATCCAGAGGGCATAGTCTCTGTGCAGATGACGGCTCTCTCCAGTCGAGTTGATACTTGCCCCGGCTCTGCGGCAGGTGAAACCTGTCTAACCTTATTGGTAGCGGATGTACGGCGTGTTAACAGAGATGAGCGTTGGAGAGGAAAGTCAGTTGCCTGCAACAACATGGTCACCTGTCTGCCGCTTTCGCACGTATCCTGGACACCTGGCTGTTTGGTGAGAACTTTGCTGTGTGGGCGATTGGACGGAGGGAGGGGGCGGAGGGGGGGGCAGGTCACCTTTTCTGACTGATTTGGTGGCTTGGTGTTGTATGGGTGGATCCTGTGAATGTTTGAGTGTGTATGAGGGAGTAGTTTTGATAGAGAGGTCATGTTGACATCCAGTAGCAACCGTTTTATTTTGAGAGCATTTCCAATGATGGTAACGCTCGTTCCTCCTCTCTCTCCTCTAGCTTTTTTCCATTTTCTCCTCCCATTATTATCTTCCCTCCTCTATATTTTCCCCTCTTAAGCAAAAAAGAAAAAGGGAGTGAAACAGTGAACACAGCAGCAAGGCAAATGTTTTCTTTTCTCTTTGTGCTGGAAATTGGCCTTTTTTTTTTTTTTTGTTTGTCTCCCTCCTGAGTGGAGGGGAGGCGACGGAGGCAGGGCCGGCTTTTGTGGAGTTTAGCGCCGGGATCACAGCTTTGTCAATGTGTTTGTGTCACACACACACACATGCAGCACACGTGTAGCCACCAGGCTTCCTCTTCATGCAGCACAAGTGAGATCTACAGTGGATTTAGCCTATCAGCAGCAGCCTACAGGAGATATCTCCATCTGGACTGTTAACTGCTGCAGCCGGGCACCCGTTCACCCCCCAACGTCTGGAGCTGCAGTTTACTGTACAGCGCAGTTGTTTGTTTTCTGATGACTGTCGGACCGGTTCATTTGGAAGTTGGAGAGGCAGTGACGAAAACAAGGAAGAAAGAAAAAAAAAAGGAAAGCATAAGACAAAAGGAGGGACAGAGTCAAGGATGAAGTAACTGATACATGTTGAGCTATAGCATTAGAGATGGGACTGGGATGAAGGGATTTGTTTGGCAGATATAGAGGGAAGAAGAGAGAGAAAGAGAGAGAGAGAGAGAGAGAGAGAGAGAGAGAGAGAGCAGTGGGAGGGAGGAGAGACAGAGAATCCAGCCCTCTGGGACAGCAGTGTGTGTTTTGGGGGTGGACAGAGTGGCTTTGTACGCAGAACATCACCGGACACCGAGGGGAGTGACGCTGTCAGTTGTTCTCTGTGTGTGTCTGTAGTGAAACCAGACCTACCTCTGATCCCTGCGCCACACACACTCCTCCATCTGCTGCCCAGGAGCCTGCCTTCTGCCTCCTCTGGACTGAAACCCCCCCCCCTCCCTCCTCCTCCCCCCTGAGAGTGTTTTAATGTGTGTGAGAGTCTCGGAGAGCTGATTCACCTTCTCCCTCGGATTGATGTGGAACTTGTGGGATTAAATTTTGTGGATGCTCCATAATGACAGCGATGGATTGGAGCCAGGAGATGGAAAGTTTAAACTCCATTGAATGACCGGAGGAGCCAAGAAGGAGGATCTGCAAGCGCCACTTAAACCACCCATCCTCTCTTGGCTTGATTGTATCCTCTGTATTTCTGCATCTGGACATTGTCCACGACCTGGTGTAGTTACCTGAGTGTGTGTGTGCGGCCCATGTGGGCAGTGAGCGATGCGGATCTGAGCAAACTCCGCGCCCCGATGCCCGCTGCTATGCTCCCATGCCCTGCGCCGGCCGGGTCTGACTGGAGCTTCCAGAACCCGGTGGGGGTGGACTGCAGCTCCCCTGAACCTCGCTGCATCTGGCTGGCGGTGCTCCGTGGTGCTACAGGGCCACCACCAACCCCACCACCTGCAATGCCTATTGGGCACAGCCAGAGCTCACATCAGCCCAGGGTAAGGCGAGGTCACCCATCAATCTGTGGTCTTCCTGGCCAGATGTGGAGCAAATTGCATTATTTCTTATCTTATTGATCTTATTGATACTAAATTAAATGTTTTATATGTAAAGTATAAGATAATCTGGACAGTATTTGACAGATATGATCAATTTACAATTAATAAACCCAAAGGGATTCATCTCATATCATAATAAGACAAAGAAAATAGCAAATTCTTACATCGCAGAAGCTAAAACCTACCAATGTTTTGGCCTTTTTAGTTATTTATTAGTTTAAAACAGTCGATCAAATATTAAAATTGCAGTAGATTCATTGTCTTAAATTGTTCAGTTGACCACTAATCGTTTCAGCACAGTGTATTTGACAGCTGAATCATCCTGCATATTACCCACCGAGATGATGCCAATGTATTGTTAGTGCGGTTCTCCAGAATTAAGATTACCCCGGGATTTCAGCAGAACGCTCTCCAGAAACTGCTGTGTGGGATTTGTCAGTCATGCAAGTCAACAAAGTATCTGTGTAACTGTGCCCATTGTGCAAAGACTCTTAACCACTTAGCTGTTGACAGTTTCTTTAACCTTTCAGTGTTTCCAGGCAGATAGTCGTTTTGCCTTCGGGCTGTTTGTGTCTGGCGCTCGCTGCTGTTTTAAACTTTTCCCGGAAAGGTTTTGATGTCACTTTGTGTTGACGGATTAAGATTCAAAATGAGGAAAACCTTACATTGCTCTGTTGAACTGGTTGTCATAGGTTTATATCACCATACTAGACAAAAATTTATATTTTACGGGTTCGTCTTTTCCGTCTGGGGTGGTTACAGTCGGTATCTCTGTTGGTGGTTATGATTAGAAAGGGATTCTGTTTCCCTGTTCATTACTCATCTCAGTCTGCTTTGCATCTCTGGATTGTAACCAGTGACGTAATGGTAAACGAGTATGCAGCCAATGACTGAAAATCAGTAAGCATCACAATGCAAACAGCCACCAGAAATAGACCGTGCCCAAAATCACCCTTTTGTTCGCTCATTCAATACTCCCTACGTGTGTGGTCATTTTTGCATCTATAAAATGTGGCACATTGCATCGTGGGATTGTTAGCTGTATGCCAGGGACGCTAGTTTCTTCATTCTGTTGTGGAATTTTTGAGGCCACAATATAGTGTGTATATTTACACACTCAAAATTCAGACACTTAAATAATGGCGGACAGTAAATATAGTGTACGATTCAGTAAATAAGGGGTGATTTCAGTGAATCGGTTATTTATATATTCAAACATTTAAAATGTAAACATTAAATTATTCTGCATTTTATGAGAATTTCCTCATGTAGCTGGCATTGTTCTTAACACACAATAATATAATATGAATAACACAATGAAGATATTACCCTAAAAAGATGGATAAAGCCGTCATAACGACTGATAAACCTGATTTATCTTGTATCTACAGAAAATGTATCTACAGTTGACACGTGTTTTCCTCAGTGTGATACTAGATGTGTGGCCTATTGACCCTTTCTTCCTCTGAGGGGTTTCTAATTAGTGGTTAAAGACAGATGAAGGGGACTCCAAAGTGCCACTTTTAGCGAGGTGTTGTGGGGGTGGCGAGCTGTGAGAGCTATGCGATGCTGTGCATCCCCGCCCCCAATGCCATCAGAATTCAGGGCATCTCCTCCCCATAGGATCTCATTTTAGTGTGAGCATTTATGTGGAATATTACTTCCCTGTTTTTTCCACATTTTTCCTAGTTGTTGCATCCCCCCCACCGCTTGACTCACTGACACAGTTAAGAGATGCCACAATCAGGAATGTGAGTGGTGTGGGGGGGGAGGAGGAGAGAGAGGGAGGCTGTACGGAAACAGCTGGGACAAACAGTTTTTTTTTAGGACAGTGGTGTCCATTAGAAAGAATTTCATAGGAAGTGTGGAAGAAGCGCCTTTCCGCTTCGTTGTCAGGTCTGTCATCCTCCGCTGATGATGCCAAGTTGCGCCATGTGGATTTCATCGATACTCATCCACATGCTTGCAGCTTTGCATCATGAAGGTTTTTAATCTGTGCGTCAGAAGTCTGTTATTTTTGTTTGTTGTGGTATCATGAGATGTTGTTGTTGGGTTTTCATATTTCACAATTTTCACAGTATCGGCCTGCATCAGCAGTTTTCTTTTTTCCAGTATTGTGGTTTTTTTTTACCTGAAGCAGCCCACAACTGGAAAAATACCCTCATAGATTGTAAAGACGATTAAAATCCGTCATCAGTTCAAATTTATATAAATCTCGTAATGTAGAAAAAAGTAACTATAGAAGAAGCTGATAAAGTATGAAAAGTATGAAAAAAATGTTTTTTTTATCTATATTATGGGACTTTTCACCTCGGATACACACTTAAAAACCTCTTTGTGACAACCGTTTAACATCTTTATTTCAAATTGCGAAAAAATGCCAAACACAATTACACGTAAATCATAATTTAATGTGCTATTTTTATGGCACTTCCTCTCCTTTCGGACAGTTAAAAGTAGAGACCAGAAGGATAACAGATCAGAGGCCAGATTTTAACTCACGTCATACTCTGTCTAAATGCCACATGCCTCTGCCCACTCAGCTGCCAAGTCATCCTGTAAAAGTTATTCTAAAACTGCAGCTATTTGTCAAAAATGATCTTGGGCTCGGGATTTGAATCGGAGAAGCCAAAATAACCATCGCAACTGTAAAACAATTCCAGGGGCATCACTGGCGGAGAGGCAGGTTTCAGTTAGACAAAAGGAAAGTACAATATGTTTTTGCTGCTCAGAGCTGCTCAAGTAGAAAACCCTGTTTAACCGACATTGCATCATTACCTGTTGGCCTAGTTGAACTGACTGAATGGGGTTAGACTGGTTTTTGTGCACACATACTATATTCATATTGACACAGAGGTACATGGAAACACACAAACACAAGCCCACATGCATGGCTGATAAATCGTCTTGTTATGCAAGTTACAGAAGGATGTACAGCATCTGAACTTGTGCTGTGTGTGCCGCTCTTTATTTTAAATCCTCAGTTTTCAGGCAGGTTGTTTTTTTTTTGTTGTTAAGAGCACAGCAGGATATCCAGACACATCATGCATCTCCTTCACAAGACATAAGATGCATTTAGACCTGGAGAGGTGGTGGAGCGCGCCCTCCGTGTGGCCGGTGAGTCCAGGAATTATCAGGCTTGACTTTTTTCGGCGTCCCTCTCCCGTTCCCTCTTGGCAGCCCAGCTCAGGGCTGCTGGGTACAGACAGCGGCTATCAGGATTAAAGGCTCGTCAGCATTTGTAACATCCGTAAAGCTCCACTTTTCAAACAGGTTGCAGCTCTCAGCTGTTTAAAAGAGCATTATTGTTCTGCCCTGCTGGGGTTTAGCAGGAGCCCAGCTCCCGACAGCCGCTGCATTCCTCCGTGCTGCTTTACCTCTGGATGGAGCGAAGAGAGGAGTGTGTGCTAACCAACACGTAGGCTGTTACTGATGATTATGACTGGCGCATGACAATATCATCATGTCCTAGAAAAGCCTCTTACGCACTGAAAATCCATTTCACAGGATTTTATAGAAGATTAGCAATGTTTATTTTTAATATTTCTATATTTTAGCGGGGCTAAATTATGTCACTGCTATTTAAATCTCCAACATTTCAGCTGAAGATGTTGTAGATTTACATTTCTAACAAAACAGATGAGGTGTAATCCTGTTAGCAGGACATCTGCTCTCCTCGGACCACTCTATTTTTTTATTCTTTTTTTTATCTTTTCAGTCATGCATCTTAATGACACGCTCTCTAATTGAAATCAGGAAGGGAACTATCCACAGGGACAAGCTTGCTGCTGCTGTGAGTGTGATGTAAACACATGTACGTGTGCACCACTTCACCCACTAAACACCCACTCGAAGCAGGAAGCTGTCGTGCGGCATTACAAGCTGCTCTGCATATTCAAGAGCATTTGTTTCCAGTGTGGCTTTTTTTGTCGGTGTGTGTGTGTTTTAATGACATCATCTCAAGGTGGTAATGGCATCCTTCAGGGTTTCATAGTGTCTGAAGGGCAATCAGAATTTATTTGTTATGGTAATCGGCTTCAACAGGCGAGAACCTGTCCAGATTTCAGGCAAAAAGAATGTAAAAAGGAGAAATTCCCAGTATGAGTGTAGGAAATACCAAATGTCTTCTTTTCTCAGCATAACTAGAGCGAGGTTTCCCTTGTCTGTGCCCTAATCCTCCAGAGGAAGTCAAGTTTAGACCGAAAACCACAGAAAAATTTTCCAAGTGCCTTGTTGGTTAAACTAAATGTCCAACTGCATAGAGAGGCCAGAGCATGTCAGCAAGTTTTTTTTATTTATTTATTTATTTTTTTTACTTTTGGATGAAAACTAAACCGGTAGCAGATAAACCGGTCATATGAAGGTGACAGGTACACGAGAGAGGAGTTTGTCTGGCTTCAGGGGACGAAGGAAAGCTGTAGACTCTGCAGAATGGCCGAGCAAAAAAAAAAAAAAAAACGCACACCCCACACAGTCCAGACCAGCCGAGTGGGAAACGGTGCTGGCTCAGAGACCCAGTCAGACCCTGTGTGTTTTGGGTAATCACAGGGTTTGGTATTCCCAGCGCCGGGAGGGGCCATGCGGTCGAAACCGGCGTGCTGGAGCCTGTCCCTCACTGGGGCCTGATACTCCCCCCCCCCCCCCACCACCTCCCTACCACCACCCCCACCACCCCCCTTCTGCGTCCTCCTCATCCTTCTCCTCTCATTCACTCTCTCTGCGCTCCCTGCCCTCCTCTGCCAGTTACAGTGTGTGTTTCAACTTGTCCAGAGCCAAACCGCTCCCTCTGAGGAATTCACTCTTCGTCTCTTCCTCCTTTCACCCTCTTGCTCTTTCATTTCCTCTTTTTTTTTTTTTTTTTTTCCAACTCTTGGCCCTTTCTTTTTTTCTTTATCATTTTAATTTGATACCCGGAGGACTCCTCCGCCTTCCTCACGCAATTCTTTATGAAGCTCTCATGCCACATAATAGGGCCTCACTGCCCGCCTCTTTGAGAAAATAGTAGGGGTTACTTTACATTGTTTAGACTGAAGATCAGGCTTTTGACTGTCACGTAGATTTATGCATCTCAATCTGCAAAATACACACTTTATTTAGGCTTCAGAGAATGCTTTGTGGTGCTCCTGAAAATATGCAAAATTAGCCAAATATATATATACAGACTATGCAGGAGAGGACATTTAGTTGGAGATACACGTTGGGGTTTTCCTCCAACATATATAAACTCAAAACATAGTATTTTGAAAAGAAATCTTATTTTTGGTCTCTTTTTACTTGGATGGAACGTAAGAGTAGAGGAGAAAGATAATGTGGGGTAAAAGTCAACGCAGATGGATTTCCATTACACGAATACATGTGGTGAGAGAGGAAGAGGAGGTGGAAGGGAGGAGAGGTGAGTGAAGGAGAATGGAAGGAAGGAGAAAGAGGAGCGAAGGATCGGAGGTGCCTCCATGATAGAGAGTAAGAGCGGTTATTTATAGGAGCGTCTGGTTATCCCGCCCTGCAACGATACCCCACTTCCTGCCTCCAGCCTGCCACTTCCTGTTGTTATGTGGCCGCGTTTGTGCCTGCCAGGTCAAGTGTGAGTGTCTGTATTTATGAGGGGGGGGGGACAAGCATATGTGTCTGCTATGTATCAGGGAGTGTTTGTGTGTAGAGGGGGAACAGGAAGTGAGTCGTGGGGTGTGCATTTTGGGGGGGGGGGGGTCGCTCGCCGCTGGTAGTCTAGACATGCTCACTTCTGGCCCACTGACATAAAACATACAAACATACACATACTCAATCTGAAAGTAGGCCACAGAATTTAAAGAACTACAAAATTGTTTGTGAAATTTGTCCATCTTACCCATTAAATGAATGTTTACTAATCTACATGAACCTGTCAGACTTAGTTGACCTAATTGTTTTATTTTGGTTAAATTATTCAGGTAAGAAAAATTACAAACCACCAAAAAATAAACAGATTCACCGGATTTATATTCTCTTTTCTTTATTATTCCAAACAGTCTTCAACAATGCTCATATTCAGCAGCTTTTGGCTGTCACGACCAATTCAGAGGATGTTGTGTAGGAGCACAGATGAGATTGATTTGATAACGCAAAGCTTTTAGTTTCTCTGAAAAGGCAGCGTGAGCCCTAAACTTACAATATTAAAAGGTTTAGCATGATTAAATAAAATCAACCAGAGCTGTTATTGCAAGCTGTGGATTACTTACCATTCATCCTTTTGAGCAGCTTAAGTAGTACCGATCCCATAATAAACATACCATGAAGTTACACTGATCTGCATAGTGTACTCTTCTGTCAGTAAGCGTGCAAAAAACAAGTGTACTTAGCGCCATTTTGTCCTACAAGGATATTATACTGGATAAGCACAAACAGACGTCAATCATGCTGCACCTGTGCAAAATTACTGCAAATGGAAATTTTGTTTGTGTAAGAAAAGTGTCCATTTTCACAGTGCACTGCATAGCTCTACAGTTGTCCTCATCAAAAACACAAACCCTCAAAGATCAAGTACATTTAATATGCAGACTGATGTCTTTGATTATACTTAGTTTGGTCACTTTTCCAGTGTGAATGCACTAAAAATGAATCTTTTGATCTGTCAATCATTATTATGTGGTTATGAAGAACTGAGTTATAGCTTTCGACAAAATAGTGAATGCTTAAGTGTTAGTATGCATCACCACAGTAATTGATTTACCGGGTTGGGATGACACATGGATGATTATGGTGTTGTCGTCTCTCAAATTTATGATGTATTCCTTCAAATCAGGAAGACAGACTTTAGTTCAGGGAGTTCAGTTGTACTAGGGAAAGCTGGATAGCGAACATGTAGAAGTAGATAACTAAACCACAGCAGACATGACCTCTTAGCTGACATGAGGATTCTGCCCTCCTCCTCCTCCTCCTCCTCCTCCTCCTCTTCGCTCCCGCCTGTTTGGTCAGGTGATTGTGTTTGACTGACAGATGTGGGTTGTCGGGGCAGCAAGAGGGTGATAGTTCTCACGTGTGTCTGTCAGCTGAGCTAGCTGGGCTTATTTACTCAGCATCAGGAATGAGATATTTAGAGAGAGGGTGGAAATCTGCCTATATTCTCTGCTTTGAGTTCAGACTCTCCTTGGACCTTCTCTCTCTGTGATAAGACCAAGGTCAGTGTTCCCAAGTGCCTACGTGGCCCTGTCTAGACGCCCTATGTGGCCCTTCCTGATAGGGGACCCCCCAGGTGTGTTTATGGACTATTGTTCTGAGGCTGCTGGGTGGCACGTAGGGCTGACTTGACTCTGAGTTGACTCAATGAGGAAGCTGCTAATGTCATATCCAGCAGTCGAGGGTTGATGTCTCTGGTCTCTTCGTCTGGAGTCTGATTGTAGAGTTGCCATGTGCATCTCCAGGGAATCATAAACTGTGTTGCATCGGGAAAACTGTAATATTCTTGTAATGTTGGTGCTAATCATAGGAATACAGTGTACAGTAGATTCTTGTTAGGATCATCATTGTATTTAAATATTTCCTTTTCCTTGATTGTACAAGGTTATAGCTAAGAACGAACATGTGCACACTCCAGACTGTAACTACCCTTGTACACATTTCTGTAGATTGGTCATCCCATAATTGTTATGGGACTCACACACTCCAACTCACAAAATAAGATGCTCTATCTTTGTCTTGTCTTGTTGATCTCTGTCTTTATTTTTTATCAAATCAAGTCTAAAATATGATAGAAATTGATCTGAGTCTCACTGAATCTCTCTCTGTGTCCACAGGCTAAGGGGCGGAGGGATGGTCTCTCTTCAGCCGGTGACAACCCTCGGCCGCCGATGGCGGCCAGGCCGGGAAGGGAGGGAGGCGGCATGGGCTGGAAGGGTCCCCGGACGCTGGTTCTCCATAAGAACTCCCAGGGTTTTGGTTTCACGCTACGCCACTTCATTGTTTACCCTCCAGAGTCCGCCCTGCACACCAACCTCAAGGTGAGACTTACAGGTGTCTACACATCCTTCAAACATTCAAGAATGTCTTAAAGGTGTTAAATTAGGTTAAATATGTACAGTTTCATAGACATGTCTAGTGTTATTCTTTCATTGAATCTAGTCTTAAGTGTCATTAAGTCCTTTTTCAACTCAGATGTTGATTTTTATAGCACACATGGTCTCCATTTCATGTAGCTGGCATTTAAAAAGGTTTCAGAAAGCCTTACATTTAACTTGCTGAACCCAGGAGAGAGCCAATTGGAGCTCAGAGATAAAGCCAATCATACTGCGGCTGAAGGTCAGTGAGGTTGAGCTGAGCAAAACGAACACGGACAAAAGGAGAAAACAAGCCTAGCTGATTAGAGATTCAGTAATGGACTGAACCAAGCAAGCTTGTTATCTGGAAGGTGCAACAAGTTCTGGATTCATAATTACGACACTGTTGAGAACAACAAGATTTTACATTTGGAAGGATATAATCAGCAGTAGTGGACCTGATGCACAATCTACACCCTTCCAGACAAACCAGTTTGAAAACTGTTACTCCTTTTGATTGTTTTTCACCTCTTGAGCCTTGTTTTCAGTCTTGGTGAATTCAAGATTGTTCTGGTGTTTTGGAATGAGCCTCTATGTGAGTGAGTGGTTATTTAGCTCTTTGAGGTGTGGGGGCAAACGTCTCCAGATGTGAAATTGAGGGATATGGAGACTGGGGTGGGGTGAGCCAGCTGAAACAAGGCCTCTATTATTATTCTACCACCCCACCATACAGCAGCTGCAGATAGGAACACAGATTCAATGAGATCTGTTGTCTTAGCCTGGTACCACTCGCTGGCAGTCAGGCCGTACCAGGCCGGCCCCAGACAATAGGCCCACTGCTGGCCTTTGGCCCTGGTTCTGTCCTCGTCTCCTCTGCCTCGAGGGTCACATGGTTATTTGGGACAATCGGAGCCACAGAGCCACCCATTCTTATCTGAAGAGACTTCGTGGAAGTCTCCCAAATTACCCTCATAGTGTCCAATTATCAGAGGCCTACCGGGTGCATGACCCAATTGGGAACTCATTTCATGGTGTCTGCAGGTCCTGAAAGTCTTAAAGTGTCTTCAATCATACGATCTAAAGCAAAGATGATAGAGAAGGAAGGCAGACATTACACATGCAGTTCTAGGCAACTGAAACCCTTTTCTAGTGAATTGGGAATACATAGAGATGGAAGACATTGATTAGAGCTGCAAATATAAAGCAAAAATACCAAAGATTTGATGGTTCCAGGTTCTTAAAGGGCCAGTGTGTAGGATTTAGTGGCATCTAGTGGTGAGGTTGCAGATTGTAATCAACTTATATCCCCCTCCCCTCACCCTCCCCTTCCAAGCATGTAGGAGAACCTATGGTGGTCGCGAAACTCACGAAAAAACGCAAAAGGCCCTCTCTAGAGCCAGTATTTGGTTTGTCTGTTCTGGGCTACTGTAGAAACATGGCGGGCTCCGTAGAAGAGGACCCGCCCCCTCTGTAGATATTAAGGGCTCGAAAGGTAACGAAAACACAGTGATTCTTATTTCAGGTGATTATACACTAATGAAAACATACTTGTGAATATTATTTATGCCAGTTAAGCCCCCTAAATCTTACACACTGGTCGTTTAAATGTGAGAATTTGCAGCTCTTCTTGGTCTTATCATAGTATTATAGTAAATTGAATATGTTTGGGTTTTGGACTGTTTATTGGACAAAACAAGACATTTAATGACGCCACTTTGTGCTGTAGGACATTGTGATGGACATTTTTCACTGTATTCTGATGTATTATAGGCCAAAAGAATCAAGAAAATATTTGGCAGATTCATCGATAATGATAATAATTGTTAATTGTGGCCCTAAAATAGATTGCACGTGTGTGTGTCTGTTTACCCTGCAATATAACTATATATAACTATATAACTACTAAACAGACAGCTAGAAGAGAGAGGTATTGCATTGACTATTTACAGTTGGTCTCAGCAGAAGGCTTTGTATACTACAATATGTATCTTCCATATGAAGTTTTGTCTTTAAAGTGCAGCTGTTTCTCTGTAAACTGCGTAGCAAATCATATAAACCCATATTATGACATTTTTTCATTCTTCTGTTTGTTTTATGGAGTAAAATTGGTGTAAAACATTCAAGAAATGTCTCATAAGGTCTTATATTTAACTAGATAAAACTCATTGTCATATTTCCATGATCATACAGTTCCTTGATTATTTTTATTACCAGTTTCAGGTATCTGCAGAAATAATGAGATAGGTATTAGCTGCTTCAGTTTGCACAGGTGTATGCCTGTTTACAGTGCTTGACCCATATCAGATATCTTGTCTCCATCACTGTCTCCTCCTTGGTTCCGGATGTGATCAGACTGGGGCCGGTCCGCTGTTGAGTGTCCCCAGTGCAGAGCTCTATTCTCGGGGTCGGCAGCTATCCTTTCTCTGCCTCTAAACCCCCCACCATTGTCTGCAGAGCCAGGAATGAGCCCACTCAGCGCAGCATAAAGCCAGGCAGCAGTCAGCCCACCGTGCCCCTAACCCCAAACTGTCCACTCAGCTTAGTACACGCGCATGTGCATGTGTGCGTGTGTGTGTGTGTGGAGGTGATCAGACAAACTGCAGCTATCAAATCTCACCACCACCATCCTCACTGCAGACAGCTGTGGGTGTTTGTTTCACTGTATGACGCATGACGTCATTAGTACCTGCAGACCGTCTAACCTGAAACTCTCTGTGTTTGAGCTGCACTCCAGCATTAAAGCTTATAAAAACAAACAGGTCTGTCTCAGGAGGTTTGGCTCGAGATGCCGGGGAATTTTCTGGCATTTTGAGGAATCTTGTAAACACTTACTCTGTCACTGCAGTTTAAAATGACACAAAGAATACCTGGAACACATCCTGTGATCTGCAGAAGATAGAGATGTAAATATGAAGTCCTCCACACCCAACACACTATCGACCACCAACACTCTTTTGAACGTTTTACACATCTGATGTTTAACTGAGGAAACACGCAAGGGATTGTTTTTTAATGTTAAGCCATATTTCACTGAAAGCGTGGTATCTAAACCTGGAGTATAAGCTTGCTTTGCTTGTGCCAGTTCTGTAAAGTAAAAATCCTCAGGACAGTTCCACATATGAATAAGTAGAATGATCCGTGTCCTACATGAGATAAACCCGATTCAGCATTTCTGTAATAAATCAGTGATGGACCGTTTCAGCCTGAATTTGTGCAGTAATTCTGTCTGTTTCTTTCATTTCCAGGATGAGGAGAACGGTAACGGAAAGGGTAAGTTATATCTGTTTTTTCTTCTTTTTCTTTTTCTGTCTTCAGGCAACGATTAAAAGCAAGTACAATTGGATGATGATGATGTAATGGAGCAAGACCTCCCGTATTCCCTCCTGTCACCTCTGCACTGCAGCCTCTCTGTGCCCCCTACAGGACACTATGCAGAACTGCCTCCAAAGCGTCAAGTCAGACTTCACATAGATACATTTTGATAACGTTGGCTAGGCCTGACACACATATTCACCAAGACTACTCAAAGTGAAAATATGTTATCTTTCAAGACAAGGAGCAACTTAAAGGTTTACTTCTAAGAAAAAAGCAAACTGTTTCTGTTTTTTTAATTTTGGAATTCATCAAGCTTCATTTTGACTGATCTTTGCATGTTGTTTTTTTTTTGTCTCTTGTCATCCAGGGTATCAGAAAGGTCGACTGGAGCCGATGGACACCATATTTGTCAAGAATGTGAGAGAAAAAGGTCCGGCCCACCAGGCAGGCTTGTGCACAGGTAACGAGAACATATGGTGTAGGAGCATGAACATTCTGATTTGCATTGGAAATCTGTTGGGGAGAGCGCCAGTCACGTGATGCTCCAGACACGAGCAGATGCACAGTGATATTAAAACCTGCAGAGAGAGGGGGGGGGTTAGCCGGGAGGTTTGAGGTTTTCAACGTCTCTGTTTATGATATAATACAGATACCAGTATGACAACTCAGATTCTTAAGTGCATCTGAATATGACAGAGCTATTGAGGTTTTCATGTTGTGTCTTGCTGCCTGAGAAGGGCACCGGTCCTCCAGTACTCCGTGCATGGTTTAACACAAGCTGTCACATCCAGAAAGTCACATGCCAGCCCAAACATATGCAAACATGCACTCTGAGCACTTTGTATGTGTTTCAGCTTGCATGAAGTCAGTGTGAATGCTTACGAACTTTGAATGCATAGTTATTTAATGTCTTTCCTGGGGCCTCAGTTCATAAAATGCTAAGCTGCGGTGACGTCCCTGCATGCAAATCACTTATAACTTTACAGATATTTTGATTTGATGAAATCACAAAACAAATTAGAGAGAACATTTGTTTCAGAAGCGGTCATCCTTGCTGGATTTGAGGCAATAATCCTTGATTTTCATTATAATTATGAAACTGCAATGGTTCAATTTGAATAGGTTTAGGTTTCTTTGTATGTCACACCTTGACTTGCACCCGTGCCTAACACAGATAAAAAGCTTAATGTTTTGCCTGTATGTTTTTGGTTTTTATTGAAATTAGACACACCTTGGCTATTTTAATGTAAACAAAGAGATTTTTTTAGAGCTACAACAATAGTCGATCAACAGAAAATTAATCAGTAGTTATTGTGACAATCTAGTAATCGTTTCACTCATTTTTCAAGCAAAAATGCCAAATATTTGATGGTTCCAGCTCAACAAATGTGACGATTTGTTGTCTTTCATTGTCGTATTTAACAGTAAATTTAATATCCTAACATTTTCGGCTCTTGGTCAGATAAAACATTAATGTGGCCTTATTGTGAATTCCTTTTTTCACAGTTTTTTAACATTTCATAGACTACATGTTTAATCGATTATTCTAAATTCTGTATATATTCTATATATATCAATTATTTATAAAATTATAAGATTTTTTCCTTCCTCTTGATTTCTTGCTTTGATAGCTTCTTATTCTGCTTTAATGCTTCTTAACACAAGCCTTGGTCTCTCAAAGAAATCTGTTTCTACTTAGTGTCTCTTTTTGCCGACTTGGAGATTTGCACCTGCCTACGAGGTCAGAGATCGACATATGGTCCGGCATATTGTCATATGTGCTGCATATGGTATAATAATCTATGTGTGTTTTGTCAGGGGACCGGCTGGTGAAAGTGAATGGAGAAAGTGTTTTAGGAAAGACGTACTCCCAGGTGATCGCCCTCATTCAAAACAGGTAAGACCTCCTGCTTGTCAACACTTTGAGCCTTTGGTGTGTTGATTTACTGAACAGTGTGTTTGCTCTTTCCCTGCATGCTCACCATATACATACACCTGAGATGACATACACCTTGTAACTTTTAAAAAAAGAGTAGCCTGAAGCAGTGTACATGCTCTACATGGTCACAAAGCCGGATTCTTTGATGCTTTAGAGGGGGAATTAGGTGCTTACAAAAGTGACATGGCCCACACATGCTTGACTGATACATGTCTGAACAACAGAAAGTTTTTATCCTGTTTTTCTATGCAAATTCTTGGGTTAGATTCATAAACCACCAGAGGAAATAATAGTTTTTATTCATATAAACCTCCTTTGTTGCTGACCAAAAACCTCAGGGAGGTCAGAGGTCAGGCACATATACAGAACAGCTGGCCTGCAGCTGGCTTACCAATACACTTGATAAAGTCAATATTGGCCCCAATACCAATCCAGCATTCCTTGCTGGTGTGCTTTTTGACAGGACTGAAACTTATTTTAGTTTAGTTTAACCTTTCTAGAAATTAGTCAGAGGATTAATTATTAAGATTAATACAGAAATTGGTGACTAACATTTTATATCAATAAACAGGGAAAAATTTTTGGATGTGAGCTCATTATGTTGTGGTGGAGAGTAGTGTTTTTCTCCTTTTCTAATCTGTTTTTCACCCCTATCTCGTTTATTTAAATTCTTCCTGTCCTCCCTTCTTCTTCCCCCCTCTATATGTCTTGCAGTGAGAGTGTGCTGGAACTCTCCATTATGCCAAAAGATGAAGATGTGCTTCAGTTGGTAAGTGTGAGTATGGGATTTTTTACACACCTTATCCCCCCAAAAACACCACTCATGAATCACACACATTATTCAAAGACACTGCGGAATATGATATTTTTCTGTTTGCAAAGTTCAACCATGATTCACCCCGTCATTGTCAAGGAATGTAGAGATTTTGTTAGAATGGCTGGAGAATGACTCAGAGGCTCTCTGCTCTGTGTTTAGATTACAACACGCATTCATTAAAAGCCGTCTTGACTGTTGAAGCTTACGTTTTTTTAAAAAGCAGCTCGCTTCGTACACACACACCCATGTACCGTACAACACATTTTTGTCGCTCCACAGGTTGCCCCATGTTCGCTCACATGATCAGACATGCATCATCCCTCGCCCCTCCCATTAACATGGAGCAACATGTCAACATACAAAACCAAATCACCAGATTTAAATCATCTTTTTCACACATCCATTCCTGCGAAAAAGAGCCTGAAACTGGGTTCTAAATTCAAATAAACTGCATGTCTTAACACTACAAACCCACTCCTCTGTCCATATACTCCTCCCCTCACTGCTACGCCTGTATCTGCTGCATTCCTAGCATGACATCACCAGTGCTGCGCCTCCTTCCACACTCCCACAGGGTGGAGTAAGACAGAGAATGAGAGGGAGGAGAGAGGGACTTTGGAAGGATCCGAGAGAGGAGAAAACAAGAGGATCAACAGATAGAAAACTTACGAAAAAAGTAATAGAATCGTGAAAAGATTGAATATATCTGAAAGAAGGAGGGCGTCAGATCAGAAGAACGGCAGGTTTTAGCAGCAGGAGTGTCGCGGCAGGAGTGTTGGTGAGGATAAGTCTCCTGTCTTGTCCTCTGCTCTTCCTCCCCTGTGTCTGTTTGTGGTGACTACAAGTTTAACACGCAGGCTGAGGAAAAAAGGTTTTGGATTCTTGTGGATGGCCTAGATTGATTATGTAAATCTTGAAAAACTTGTCAAACTGTATTTAAGCTTTACTCTGTAATGTGAGGACTGTTAGCAAGAATGTTTTTCTTCTCCTGGTGTTATGAAGTTGAGTCAAAGTTGTAAGTGATGCTTTAAATGTGACAGTGTGGCTAATTGATAACGTAATCGGTTAATATTATGCTTGTTGTTTGCAATGGATACTCTCAAAGCAGCACAAGGTGTATATATATATCCTGTATGTGTGTACACAACATTGGTAGGGACATGTGTATTTGTCAGCTGGCTGCTGTGCAGTTTCTGGCGTTTGCTGAAGGCAGTTCATGCAGTTTGTTAGCTAGCATGTGTTTGTGTGGAGAGCTGAGGCCCTGGGGACAAACCGTGGCAAAGTGGTTGAGCTGAGAGACCATTCCACTTTGAGGATTGTTGTGTAATATACATCAGCATGAAGCTGTCTTATTGAGTTATGGCTGTGGTCTGTGTTGTTGTCAAACTTGTTAACAGTATGAGCATATTTTGATTTAAGGTCTGGACTCCCACAAACACCCACCTGCTCAAGCTCTTCTCCTGTCATGTCATGTCTCACCTCTCTCCCCATTTTCCCTCCTCTCCCAGGCATACTCCCAGGATGCCTACTTGACGGGCAACGAACCCTTCTCAGGGGGAGCTGAGAACCTCCCGCCGCCGCCTCCCCTCTGTTACCCTCGCACCAAGACCACGTCCCCTGCTGGAGCCCCTCCGTCTGCCGCCATGGGCCAGAATCAGCTGGATAACTGGAGTCGCTGGGCAGGTTCTTCCAGTCCTTCTTCACCTTTGGACAACCGCTCTGCAGTGGGCAGCCCAGCCAGCTGGCAGGAGGGGCGGGCAGGAGAGCCAGGTGGTGTGGGTCACAGCAGCCCTGCCCACCGCACAGAGGAGATCCAGTACGGTATGACCAGCCAGCAGCCTCAGGGCCAGACCAGGGGGCGCTCCTACTCTTCCTCTTCCTCGTCAGGAGGCCCTTTGTCCAGCCCGCTGCAAGTCCACTACCCCAACCACCATGCTGCCAGCTCCTCACAGGCCCAGCCACGCAAGTCCAGCTCTGCCTGGACCAGTCCCCCCCTGCCCCAGCTCAGCCACGGCCGCAGTGAGCGCTGCCAGCAGGCCCTCTCTGACTGGTACTACAGCCAGCTGCCTGAGCGCTCAGGACGCAGCATGCAGACCCGCCACCGCAGCTACTCTCAGGACCGGCTCAGTGAGACAAGGAGGCAGCAGCAGCGGGCAGGCTGGCCACACAGCGCCTCACAGGACACCCTGCTGTTACTACAGCAGTCAGGACCAGGGCCACAAGGAGATCCCTACTGGTCATATGGAGACTGGGAGGGGGGCCCAGGTAGGGGCCATCCTGCCTCTAACTATACCCGAACTCGCTCTGAAAACCTGCTGGCCCAGTACGATCGCCACGGCCGCTCATTAGAGATGCTGGACCGAGCAGCAGCTGGACTGGTCTCGCCTCGGTTTGAGAGGCCCTCATGGCACCAGCAGGCTCCCCAGCCACCCCCCAGAACTGACGCCTATTCGAGGCAGGGGAGCCATTACGGTGCTTCACAAGCTCCTCCGATGTCCCGACACTCACAGTCACATTCTAAACACCACCCCCAGACCCACACCCAGTCCCACTCCCAGCCCCAGCAGGCCGCCCCTCAGAGCAGGCGACTTCCTCCCGGGCAAAGCATGGACGACCAGCCGGTGGGCTACCGCAGCTACAGCCCGTCTTTTTACCGTAAGACAGGCCGCATCATGCAGCAAGCACACTCTTTCAGGGACCCTTCGTATTCTGGCCCCCACTTGAACTGGAACCCAGCCCCTAAAACCAGCCCACCAGAGGGCACCCCAGCACCTCTCAGCTCCTCAACCGCATCCCCGCTGGCCTCCACCACACCCGAATCCCAGGACAGAGCGTACAGGCCTACGAACCACGAGAGGGAACGGGGGTCAGTGGAGGGGCAGTCAGAGGTGTTGGCACAGACCCAGGAAGTGGTAATGAGACAGAAACCTCCCACCGGGCGGAGGAACGCCCATGGCATGCGTCATCCCCACTATGCGTTGCCCATGGACGGGCTAGAACCCTCATTGTTTTCCCCAGATCCCCAGGACTCAGCCCCCACCCTGGGCTCCTCAGGAGACAGAGCCCCACATAAAACAAACGGCAACCTCGCCCCCCTCCCTATAGAGGATGACTCCCTGGCCTCCATCCCCTACATAGGTAAGCAGGGAGCTTCTGAGCTTCATCCTCCTCTCCTCTCCTCTCCTACGCCTTACTCCGACTGACCTTTAGATTTCATCGCTTTCATTCTAAAACATAATCCACATCGTGTGTTTATTGAATGTTAGTGAAAGCTTAACTGAAAGGAAATGCAAAGCTATAATTCAGACGAAATTATGAGTTTGGGGAATGTGTGTGTGTTTCCTTAATTTCCTTCTTGTCTGTCCATTCAGGCTCTAGGCACTTCTAAGGTTCAGTTTCCATTCTCTCACTGAGATTCTGCTGATGTGTGTGTGTTTGTCTGTGAATGTTTGCGTTGGGTAATACTGGCACTTCCCACAGTCTTACAGACAGTATTAGTAGTTGATTGAATCATATCTGATGGTTTTTCACTAATCCTGCTGCCTGCCCCGGGTCTTTAAGGTCACCTCACTGTGCTGAGGAAATGAGGTGGAGTCCTCCTGGATGTTTGTGTTTGTGTGTGAGCAGCAGAGTGATAGAGATGCCCGTAATCCCTGTAGTATGTCGGCCTGTCGTTATTTGCAGTTTCACATCAGTAGAGTCTCTTTTTCTTATCTTTTAGCCAGTTACTATCTTAGTTTTTTTCATTTTTGGGGGGTTTATCAGTTTAGAAAAGCGGACTGGAATTAGTGGTTTATTAGTATCACAAAAACTGTTTATTGAAGTATTTTTTAAATGATGAAGAAGTTGTGTGACTCACTTAACTGGAAATCTATTGTGTAAATAGACTTGGCATGCTTGCTTGTTAAACTGTGCTCTTTTATTACAGTTCATTACACTTTGAACATTGTGAAATTTCGCCTGTCAGATATTTCTGAGAAAAGAAAACTCCCTTAGTAAGATTAGTTGAATTAAAGTTGAATTAAAGTAATCAGATTGAATGAAAAACAGATTGATTTTGCCGTGAACAGATAATGATAATCTGTCATAGCTTCTGTGCATGCATGCTGTGCAGCTCTGCGTCTAGTTGAGGTTGTTTGCATGAATATGTACAGTTATGGCTTCATATGTTCTTGTCAGTGAGAGGTTACTGTGATCATGTCCCAGCTTGCTCCCTGTTCTGAAAACACTCAAAGAGAGGGGGGCTCCGCAGGGTTCAGATTTGCTTGTATCACTCAACGTGTACAGCAGCCATTAAGTCAAACCGTAGGCAAGCAAAGTTAGTCGGTCATACGAGCCGTGCCTCCATCACCCTCTCACAGCCTGAGGAAAACAACCGCTGCTTACCCTAATGCCAAATAGATTCAAATCAGCTGACTTGGTTGGAAGCTTTGACCCAACTTGGAATGACCGTCGATATTTGAGCCAAGCCACGCTCGGCCAGAGAAAGTCATTTAAAGACAGAAAATCCAGCGGATCAGCAAACTAACAGGCTTCTCTCTACTTCTCTCTCTCTCTTCTGTCTGTCAGAGCACATTCTTGCCTCGTACCTTCACCTGAATTACACGAAACCAGGCAGAGCTGCAGGCTGGGGCACGTTTAATGGCCATAAACTGAAACTAGGCTAGTTTCTCCCCGTAGACGAGAACTAGCTCTTCTCTTCTCTCTCTCTCTCTCCCTCTCTCTCTCTCTCTTCATCTCTTTATCTCTCTGACAGAGATGCTGATATGATCTGGGTCCGTTTGGGAACATGCGATTTAAGAGGCGGTTGTTGTTCTTTTTTGTCTGAAAAAGCACGGATGTCGGCGAGGTAGAGAGCAGAGGAGCACAAAGGCAGCCTGTGTCTTGACAGCTAGAACGTTTTCATGACGTCTTATGTAGAGATATCGAAAACTCTCTTTACTTTTTCTTAACGCCAGCTCCAAACGGTGATAAAGTATTTAGTATATCTCTGTTTCTCTTATAAAGTGCATAAAACAGGAAGATGCACGTCAACAGATTCAGTTTTTCACTCTGAACCCACTTAGAGTCTTTCAACATGAGTCTAAAGCTGTAAATTACCAGGAGGTTTTTGTGGCGCTTCTTGTGGGGAACAGTAGGGGCCCATACACTCAGCTCCCGCCCTCAATGCTGCTATTGTGCTGCTCTGGAAGATGAAGGGGTTTGTGTGTCCGTGTGGGTGTGTGTGGGGGTTCAGTCTATTACTGTCTTTACAAGCTGGAGCCCGGACACAACAGACCAGGACCGAGACCTTCTGTGCTGGCCTCTGTCCCTCTTCAAAAAAAAAAAAGGCTTCTCGTCCCCTCCGTCTTGTCTTACAGGCACCAGACTCCTGTTTTCTCTGTCTTAATCTCATTCCTTCTCTTTTTTTTTCTCTCTCTCTCCCTTTTTCTAAAATCCTTGTTTTCGTCTCCGTTTAACTTGTTCAACTTGAAAATATGTCTGTAACCCCAAGCGTAGAAAACTGTCAAGTAAATTACTGAAAGCTGGCATCGAATGCTTCGTCAGAGTCATTCATTCAGTCTTGTTTACTTAGTCAGTTTTACATAATTCAGGCAAAGTTCTTGCAGAGCTGTACTACATTTCATATTTGAGAAGCTTGACCTCTTTTGATCAGTTTCAAATTAAGGTTTCTACACATTTGGTAATAGCGTTTTTTTTTAGTAAGTGATCCAATGAGTTATGAAGGAATTTTAAAAACTCTTGAAGTGGAATGATATCCTTCAACTTCTCTAAAAGCATAAAAAATCCCCACAGTTGAGTGATTTTAGTCTCTTCTTTTAGCTCTTTCTTTGCTCTCTCTTTTTTCTGCACCTCTTTCCTCCTCTAATCTCTAATAACTCCATACATGATATACAGTACAGCGGACATAGAGAGTAACAGTGTGCTCGTAGGCAGTATGTTGCTCCCCTCTGCTGGCCCGTCTCAGAGCTCACTCTATGGCTGCTCTTTTTAATGACGGCCTTTGTTAAACCCACAGCCCGGCTATTTCTGGGCCACGCTGTAAACAGGCAGATTCCTCATCCCAGATTGGGAATGTTTTCCGCCTTATGTCGGGCTCTAGTATGCACAAGAGTGAAGAATAGAACGACAGGGGTGGGAGATGGAGGAGCGCCAAAAGAAAGAGAGACAAAAAGAAAATTTAAAGAAGGTGAATAAGGGGTGGTGGGGGGGGGGGGGGGGGGGGTGATGGTGAAGGATGTGGCATTATTGAAGGAGAGGATGCAGAGGCAGAGAAGTAAGGATAGAGGAAAGAAGAGCAAGAGTGAGATGAAATGAGAAACCCTAGCAAGAATCTTACAAAATGTGGTGGTCTGTGGGGGTGGATCTCAGACTCAGTCCCCTTCAGTCTGCAGAGCTGTCTGAAGCTGTGCTGCCCTCTGTTGTTCCCACACAGAGCAGACCGGAGCCTCAGAGCCTCGCAGCAATTCAGTCCTGACAGTTTAAAATGTCACCCAGAAAATCCAGCTTCTCCTCACTTTATGCAAATACCAGCCCGGTCTCTAATCCTCTCTGTCAGTCAGGAAGTGTGAGCTGTGTGTGTGTGTGTGTGTGTGTATGTTTCATATCCTTTTGTTGCAGCAAAAATTCTTTGAGGCTTGTACCGTGTGTGAGCTATCAAACTGTTTTATTCCTTTGTCTTCCTCAACACTGAAGCTTCATTCATGGCATGAGAATCACCCTGAATATCTACGTTCAATCACCCACTTTATTCACATGTCTACTTGTTAAGATTGTGGCATATTTCTCGTTGCATGTGTCCTGACACGTAATGACTGTAAATTTCATAAAGAACTGAAACCTTGAGCCAGTAGATCTTTGTTGCAAAACCCCCCACTGTTATCAACTGAATAGCTCTATCTATGGCAACAGGAGACACAGGTACTGCATTATCTTTAAATTATTTGCCTTTTCTTCTCTTTAGTCAGTTTGCATTTGTATTGTTTTGCTCTCCTAAGAGAGTTGCACATGTTTTAGCCCCTTTAGCCTCTTCTGTGGATTTGTAAATGACGGTGGATGCTTAAATGTGTCTTTTCTGTAACTCTCACTGGAATCTAGAAATGCCTCATGTTACGGTATGATCGTCGTATGTGTTGGTTTTGCAGCTGAATGAATGACATTTAAAAATGAGGTGAAAGTGAAAGAAATGGTCGAATGCATTTGTTTTGTTTCGAGAGACAGTATTTAACCGTTTCACCCGTAAAAACCTTTCCTCTTCCGCACCTTCTCTTAATCTAACCCTTGCTCTTTTATCCTTTCCCTCTTCCCCTCCTGACATTTTCCTCTAACACCTACTACTCTATCCCATCTTTCTCTTTCACCTCCTCTTCTCCTCCTGCTCTCCCTTTCCCCTCTTTCCCTTCCATCCTCCCACAGATGAGCCGACCAGCCCCGGCGCTGATTTGCGTGCCCGCCATGTGCCGGCGTCCTCCGTGGTGTCCAGCGGCATGAGTTCGGCGCCTGCCGTGGTCACCAGCCCCGCCTCCCCCACCTTCACCTTCCCCCTCACTAGGCTCTTCTCACACGACTGCAGTGAGTTCCCCCTCCCCTCCTCCTCCTCCTCTCCACTGCATGCAGCCGAAAAGCATCTGATCTGTGGTTTTTACCTGCAAAGTAGACGAGAGCGATTCATGAAGCATGCGTGATATTTTTTTTTAAAAACTCCTCAATCTCTTTACTTTGTTTGGTTTGTTGTACTTGGCTATAAATTGCAAGAAGGTGTACGCACCTCTGCTATTCTAGATGCTAAAATTTACACCTCATCAACTACCTAAAAGTCTTATTTTCTTAAAACTAATGAACAAAACAGTACAAGACACTAATTTCTTGAAAGTTGATTTTTGTTGGAAACAGGTTGAAATAATCCTGCTGCACTAGTAGATTATTTCACTTCAAAACAAGACTTTTAAGATTAAATACTGGAAATAAATTACTTGATAAAATGAGGATTTTTTAACAGTTTTTTGTGTATTTACCCTTTGCATGCTGGATTTATAGACTGCATGTTTGACACAAAGAAAATTAGCTCAATTTTGTTCTTTTTTTAGCCCTGCATGAAGTCCGAAACGCTGGTCTGAGATTTGAATTTAGTGTGCTCAGATTTATGGTTTAAAATGGGCAAATCTGCATGCATGATAGTTTTCTTTAAACAGATAGCTCAATGCATGGCAGTATGTTTCTACAGAGGCTATACCTGCATGCCAGTGGTGAGAAAAGTAACCGGAGATAATTTAATCTAACCCACCGCTCCAGCTCATCTTCCCCACAATCCATCCTCAAGCACATCAGCCATTCACTCGCCACCTAAACCCTCCTCCTGCTTCCTCCCTCACTGTCCCCCGTCTTCTAATCCAACGCCGTTGACTCTGGTGATTGGCATTACATCAACATTCTGTATTTCTCTCTCTCTCTTTCTGTCTCTTTGTTTTCTTTTATTTTTTCTTTCTCTCTCTTCTCTCCTTTTTTCTCTCTCCACTCATTCATCTCCTCACTGAGCAGGCAGTATTAAATCCAGTCGCCGTTCCTCCTATCTTCTAGCCATCACCACAGAGCGCTCCAAGTCATGTGACGAAGGACTCAACACGTTCAGAGAGGAAGGGCGAGTCTTCTCGTGAGTACTGTGGAACTTAGAAAAAAAATGGCTTGTTATTGGATTTAAATGGCATCTACTAAATTAAATGTGCAGGTAGCCGTTTTCGCATTTAACCCTCAGTTTTTTTCCGCAGGAGGCTACCAAAGAGAGTGAAGAGTTTCTTCACAGATGGGGTGAGCTCTGCTTCTTTGATTAACATGCAGAAAACAAAAAAAATCTTATAACATTTTGTAAGCTAAACGTCTCAGCAAAATCTTTCTGCTTATTTCAACCATTAGGTGTGAACATTTTCTGCTCGGTCTGTGCCTCTGGTGATTTTCTACACATCAGACTGAAATAGATATTTTCATTTTAGCAATCAATGTGTTTCAAACTTCAAATGTAGCAGCTTAAGCGAGTCATTTTCAATTGAATGCCAGTTGTCAGCTTGAATAAACGTCAGGCATGGATCATTTTTTTATGTGACTTTTAAAAGCGGTATTTGGCGACTTAAAGAGGAACAAAGAGGCTAGATGGTCGCCTTCTGAAATGCTGGTACATGTGTTGCAAAATGATGTAATGTGGCAAGAGGAGAAGTCTCAACCAAACCATGACAAAATATGCCTCTGGAAACACTGGAAATCCCCTTTGGCCATAAGAGACAAAACAACCAAACTCTTACCAAAACAAAAAAAAGGTTTTGGCACACAGGGTCACATAGAGTTAAGGATGTTAATATAAAGATCCTTCTTTCACAATTGTGCATCTAGATGCCAGCCCCAGTTTGGCGACTAGCCACCTGTTTGTTTGTCTTTTATCCTATTTGTATGGTGGCACAGTTTCCCCGCTGGGGGATTAATAAAGTACTTTGTTCATAATATCTTAGCCCAGGGTAAAAAAGTCTAGGATTTTATGATTTTTCATTTTCAGGTCTTAAGGCAATAAGAACTAGAACGTTTGATAGTCTGTCCATTAACAGATTGATCATATCAATCATAATTCTGAACATTTTCCTGTGTGTGCTTCAGTCTCTGGACAACATTGGGACAGCAGAGGAGGTTCGCTCCAAACGCCACTCCACCTCAGAGCTGGGAAACATCACTTACAGCGATGTACGGCGAGAAGGATGGCTGCACTTCAAGCAAATCCTCACAGAAAAGGGCAAGGTGGGCAGATCAGGCTGGACAAGGAATAAATGAAGGCAGGAAAGTATTAAAAATCAAGCAAACACTCACATCCCTTCTTGTCTTTCCTTCACAGAAGGTGGGCAGCGGCATGCGTCCATGGAAGCGAGTCTTTTCAGTGCTTCGCTCCCATTCACTGTTCCTCTACAAGGACAAGAGGGAGGCGGTGCTTCGAGGGGCCACCATTGGAGGGGGGGCTGAGGACGAGCAGCCGATCAGCATCCGGGGCTGCCTGGTGGACATTGCTTACAGTGAGACCAAGCGCAAGCACGCCCTGCGGCTGACCACCCAGGACTTCTGTGAGTACCTGCTGCAGGCGGAGGACCGGGAGGACATGCTGGACTGGATAAAGGTCATCAGGGAGAACAGCAAGACGGACAACGAGGTCAGAGGACGCACCTTTACCTGTCAGATTTTAACACCTGTAATGTGTTTATACTAGAAAAGAAAAGCTCACAGAATCTGGTGTCTTTGTTTGCTGCAGGAGCTCGGCTTTTCCAGACAGGCACTCATAAATAAGAAGCTGAATGATTACAGGAAACAAAGGTGAGTCACCTGATTATAGATTCCACTTGAACATAATGAAGCTGCCGGTGCCACTACACTGTCCCTGTTGTCATGGCTGACAGATTGAACTGAACGTGTCTCTCTGTCTCCCCCTGCAGTCCAACAGGTAGTAAGCCCGACTCCTCTCCCAGGATGCCCCGCATGAAGCCTCCCTTCCTGCTCGCCAAGACAGAGAACGCTGCCGGAGCGCCACGCTCCCCCAAACCAGACGGCAAAGGTCAGTGAAGGAAAAATCAACAGCACTGGCAGTATGCGCCGCATGTGGAGGAGTCAGCACTTGGACAAGAGTCATAATTAAGAAGAAATATTAATAATTAACTTTAGTGTAGAAGCAATGATTCTAGGAATTACTCTTATATCAGACCTCCAGCGCTGAGAAATGATTCATATCTTTTCTTTAAAAGTTAGGTTGACTTTATGACTAAACCAACAGCACTGAATTAAAGTAGCAGGATTGACTTCTAGCTGGAGAAAGCACATTTTCCTCCAAGACTACTAAGGAGATCACTACAGTAGCACAGTTTAAGATAATTTAACTTTAGTTTTATATTTAGAGGGAGTAATAGCAAGGCTATTTTTCAAATTGAAAGAGATAAGTAATAATCCAGTGGCCCAATGTTGATGATAACACAGGTAAAGTTTCCCTTTTTTGCTGTTTGTCTTAAGTATTGTTCGATCTGTCCCCAGATGAGAGCAGCCCTCCAAAGTCTCCGTGGGGAATTAACATCATGAAGAAGACAAAGAAAGCCGGGCCTAAAGCTTTCGGTGTGAGGTTGGAGGAATGTCAACCGGGTGCTAATAATAAGGTCAGCCTCAATATCTCCATCCGAGTGAAATGAAACAGATTTAATCATGATAATTGTGTTTCTGATTATAATATTTCTGTCTGTCATCTCTCCATCTGCCGCCTCAGTTCATCCCGATGATCGTGGAGATCTGCTGTGGTCTGGTGGAGGAGATGGGTCTGGAATACACCGGGATCTACCGGGTGCCAGGGAACAACGCCATGGTGTCGATGCTTCAGGACCAGCTCAACAAGGGAGTCGACATCAACCCTGCAGAGGAGGTGAGGAACGAACCAATCACCTTGTAGAATAAACCACGCAACCGACTAAACTATAATAGCGCAGCTTCAGAAGTTGAAATATCATAATCTCTGTGTTCTTCGCTGTCAACAGAAATGGCAGGACCTCAACGTTGTCAGCAGCTTACTCAAATCCTTTTTCCGGAAACTTCCAGAGCCGCTTTTCACCAACGGTGAGTCCAAACATGTTGCGACAAGCCACATACTTTACTGCCTCGCACCGTATTTAAATAAAAACTTTATCTTACGTGTATTTTAATATTTGAATATCTTTACAGACAAATACAATGACTTCATTGACGCCAATCGGATGGAAAGTGCATCAGACAGACTAAAGACTATGAAGAAACTGGTACGAGTTTGTTTAATCATGAAAGAATTTGAACAGGATCATTCACCTACGTGACTAATGTGTACGTGTGCACACATGTGTGTGTGTGTGTTACAGGTACAACAAGTTTATCAGTATTGTCACTCTTGTCTTTCACAGATTCGAGACCTTCCAGATTATTATTACCACACTCTGAAGTTCTTGGTTTGTCACCTGAAGACTGTAGCAGATAACTCAGATAAAAACAAGGTGTGTATGTGTGTGAAAGAAATCATGTGTCACAATCATTAATAACAGTGATGTTATCGGGATTCATGGGTGGTCATTGTTTGTCTTTACTTGGTGTTTGTAGATGGAGCCTCGTAACCTGGCTCTGGTGTTTGGGCCGACTTTGGTTCGGACGTCCGAAGACAACATGAAAGACATGGTCACACACATGCCCGACCGCTACAAGATAGTAGAAACGCTAATCCAACATGTGAGAGGCGTCCCACACACACACACACACACACATACAAACACGCACACACATACACAAATCAGTAACACTCTGATTTACATGCTAAATATTTATTTCTCTGTGTCTTTCTTCTAGTACATCTGGTTTTTCAATGAAGAGCCAGACAAGGATGAAAAGGTATGTCTCCTATTTTTATTGTGCTAGCATAATGATTTATTTGGACTCGTACAACAGAAACAGTGATATTCAGTAGCTCTGAAGACTGAAAGGAAAGGTAGGCTACAGTGTGCGGTGTACAAAATCACAGCTCTGATAAGAGAATCTTTTCAAGTGTGGTGTCAAATAACTTTGTATAACATCTCTGCAAATTTGTAACAAGTAGTTGTTACATGTTGTAAATGTTTTCTCAAACAAGAAAAAAAAAAAAGAACTGCTTCTGGGGAAATTCGAGATACAAGTAAACTAAGTTGAAGAACAAACCGTACCACCAAATGCAAAGCTGTGCTGCTCTCTATTGGTGTTCTTGTGTAACTGTATAATTTTCTAGATTCTAATGATTTATTCTGTCAAATGAAATTATTTCACCTAAATGGTAAAAATAATACTGGAATCTGGCTGAACCTAAGATGAAATTACACGTTTTGGCAGATTTAATAAAAATATTAATGTGCTCAGTAAACATCACTTATAGCTTAGCCATCATTCCGTCATGACTTTCATTCAGTTATGCAATTCATTGATCATTTATGATCTTTCTTTTTTATCAAACAACGGAGTGATTATACTATTTTATAAGAACAATAAATCACTGATTGTACCACATTTGACCTTGTAGTTTAATCTTTGTGATGGACAGCACAGACAGCAAACATGTGCCAGACAGTCTATCCAAAAGCCATATCTTTCCACGTTGTGTGCATCTGTGCAAGAAACTTGATGATCTAGTTTTTCATAACTCCCGTTTTCCAAATAATGAAGTGGAGTTCTTCAATAGGAAGTTCCCTACTTCATTCCCCGAAATGTAGGTGAACTAACAACCGTTGAGGTGAATACACTGACCGGTGACTGTAAATCACAGACTTTTGTTGCGTAATTGAATCGTCCTGTGTCTGTCCGTCCAGACGCCGGTGGACACGGAGGATGTGCAGCCCGCCCCCAACATCGACCACCTGCTGTCCAACATCGGCAGGACCGCTCTGCTCGGGGAGGCCTCAGGTGAGCGCGCCGCTCTCTCTGCTGTCTTTCTGCCGACCAATAGCATTCGGGCAGCTGTAAATCGCAACTCGAAGCTAATGCTGCGTTCTGCTCAAAAGTGGAAGCAGGAAATTCTCCACTAGTGGGTCATAAATTATGATCTGTGTGTTCCAGTGAACTGAGAAGAAAAACTCCAGCTGTCAGACCAGATTTATCTTAAAACAATAGAACAATTCTTCAGTTGTTATCAATACAGTGTCTCTTATCTAAGGCATTTTTTAATTAAGTCTCAGGAAAAAGACACTTTATTCAACAAGTAGGCGAATTAATCTTGTTCCGATGACAGATGTTTTATAATCTACATTACTCTATGTTACTAAATGACTTACTTTTTGATTACATTAAAGAAATCCTCTCAAGTGTCGACAGTGTCTGCTGCCATGTCGGCATGACGTCAGATAACTTGGTTCCTCGCTTGACTGAAATACCTCCTTGGAAGTTCGTCCCTGTTTAAAAGCCAGAATTCCCTACTTTCCAAAAGAACTGGAACGCAGCATAAGAAATGAAATCTTACATCCGTTAGCACTTGGAGTGTTTCTGTGTTTGATAGCGTGCCTATACTTCTCTCCTTTCTGCTGACCTCTTTTTTTTCCTTCCACGTTGCTCATCTTTCACTTTCTCTGTACGTTTCTGCATTTCCTTCTCTTAGCCGAGCCTGTGGAGCAGCCACTGCGGTAGGATGGGAACTCCCCTGGCAATACGTGTGTGTGTGTGTGTGTGTGTGTGTGTGTGTGTGCGCATGTGCAATCGAGTAAGCACATCATATTGTGAAAGTGAAATAATGGGCATGTGTGTGTGAGAGAGAGAGAGAGAGAAAGAGTGGTAGTGGTGGTGATGGTTCATGTCTCCATGGTCTCCATTACCCCCCCCCCCCCCCCGAAAGTCAGCGTCTCCCTCTCAGTGTCAGACTGAGGTCTCTGTAAGAACGTGTCACTTCATATGTCCCAGTCTGACTAATAAATTAACGGATGACTGGATGCTCGCTGCCTGTTAAAGCTGCTATATCTGACACTACGGTCTGTCACTGAGAGACAGCTCCCAGTTCAACCCATCCTACGGGCAATTTCAGTCGGTGTAGTCCAATCATCGGGCTCCTAACCCCAACCGTTAGCCTCTAAGTGACTCTAGGTGGTGTCATTTCTGATGTGCCTCAAATTGCATCAACAGCCAATTTCTGTCAAGATTTTGTGCGAGGCTTCTCCGCGGCGGCCCGAACTTTCGCCCTTCCTCCTCGGCCTTTGTATCATGTCAGTGCCTGTTTCAAAAAAAGGGAATTTGTTTGCCAAGTCAGCGCAGAGCTAATAATAAAGGTAAAGTCTTCCTTAGTAAATGTGAACTAGGAAGAGGAAACTGTACACCACTTGAACAATGGCTGTGCTCATGTGACACTCACATACAGAATTATTAAAAAGTACTATAATGTTCCCCAACTCATGAGATAGATTTAATATTTGAGCATAACTCAGATGAGCTTAATTCACTATTTATAGGCACAGACAAGACTGAAGTCTCTATTTAAACAAGTTGTGTTTTATGAACTAGCAGAACATAAAAGAGCAGTTGATTTGCTTCCCATCAGATTTTCTGACCTCTCAGGACTTTCAGCTGTATATGAAAGTTTTTACACAGCTCACATAGCTGTTACTAAAAATGGTGGCAACTTAGTGTAAAGGACAGCAACTAATGACTATATTTATTTACAATTAATGTGTTGATTATTTTTTTCCCATTAATCAAGTAATTGTTAAGTCTATAAAATGTCAGATAATAGAAAAAAAAAGCTCATCACAATTTCTAAGCCACTTGGTGATGTCTTCAAATTACTTCAAAAACTCAAAGATACTCAGTTTGCAGTATTATAAAACTTCTCTATTGATGTATTAATTGTTAAATCAACCAATCATTTCAGCACGAGTAGTGTGTAGTTCTGTCTGTGGAGTCCTAACACCTCCAGGTTGATACCTGGTACCAAACACTGATGGGTCACAGATTTTGGTGCAAGACTGGTGAAGTACTGTGCTGATTTTAATATTAAGCAGGGTGTATGCATGATCCAAAGATGAAGCGTGAAAGTTTGGGCCAACGATCTGTAAGAAGAACACAAAATACAGTAAATTGGCTTGAAATTTACAGATGACATTGGCATTTCAGAAACAACTCCCATCTAGAAAAGAGGCAACGACCCTCTGATGACCCCCTGTATTTCTCAAGAGATTTGGATTTCTGCACTACTGTATGTAAAAGACCAAAACAAGCCTTTATCCTGCATCGTGTGTGTGTATGTCCGTTTGTGTTTGTGGGGGGAAATGTTTCTTTCCATACCCTCCACTCAACATTATTTCTGCCTTCACATCTCCCAAAGCTTCTTTCACTGATTGATGTCATCAGTGTTTTTTGGTGATGTCATCGATGTGTGCTGTGTTTTTCCTAATGCAGTTTTTCCTCCAACACCCTGCTTCCCAATCATTGTTTCTCCTCCACATACTCAAGTGTGTAAATCAGTGTCTTTGCTCTGGGGGTCCGTCGAGGTCGGAGGGCACAGAGGAGGACACATTTAGTTCAGCAAATTGTCTTTTTAATTATCGTTTTCAATCTGGATGAGGACACGAAACAGCTGCTGCTGCACTGCTTCCTATGGATTTAAACTTTGAAGCGTGTTGAGATTATAGCAACAATCCAATTTATGATGTCACAGCAGGTTTTTTCTCTTTTGCAGCTGCTGGAAAACACCACTGTGATATCAATGATTAAAGTTTCAGTCCCTATAGAGTGGTGCAGCTGCAGTTTTCTGCTCAATGTGTTTTTTTTTTTTTTTTTTTTTTTTTTTGTGGCTTTGTCCTTTAAAAAAAGTGATGACCACACCAACTGCCTCTGTGTCCTCCGCCATGACTGTTCACTGCTCTTTTCTGGCCTTTTGTTAACTTCAGCGGATCTGACCCTCTGATCTTTATTCTCTTTTTTTCCCCAGACTCAACCAACAGTGACTCAGCGAAATCAAAGGTAACATCTCTTTACACTTTACGCACAAGGTCGCTCTGGTTGTTCACACAGTATACAACTCACATATTGTCAAAAAAAACCCAAAATAGTAAGGTTTCTTTCTTTTTCAGGGGTCATGGGGGTCAAAGAAAGACCTCACAGCGAAGGACTTCCTGACTCTGTCCATCATGTCAGCTGTGACGGGCCGCAAACGTAGGAAACGCCATAATGGCCGCCGTGTGGGCAGCAGCACCGACGACGACTCAGAGCACGAGCCAATCAAAGCCGGACATCTAGGGGCAGAGGAGGAAGAGGAGGCAGAGTCACCTGTAGGAGACACTGCTCCTCGAGCAGAGGGAGAGGAGGATGACGATGAAGAAGAAGAAGAGGAAGAGGAGGAGGAAGATGAGGAAGTTGTAGAAAGCCGAGTGAAAGAGGAGGTAGAAGAAGAGGTGGTGGCGGTTATTCCCAGTCGGTCATGCTGTAAAGAGGAAGAGGAGGCAGGAGGAAGTCAGGCAGCCATGCTGCTGCAAGAGGAAGAGGCGCGGGCGGAGGTGAAGGGGCCGCCGTGGCGAGCTCCGGAGGATGCACGCTCTATCGTTTCTGGTTACTCCACCCTCTCCACGTTGGGGCGGAGCCTGGGGTCAGAGGGGAGGGGGGACGACGCCGATGACGAGCACAGCGAGCTGGTGAGCGAGACGGACAATGAGAGCGGCTTCGCCTCACGCTCCCTCACTCAGGAAAGACCCGACAAACACCCACCGATACCTGTGAACACACAACCGCCAGCAGCCCCGCGCAGCTTTCTCTACACACACTACAAACCCCCCGTTCTCTCACCCACGAACCTCCTCGCCCCGCCCACACCCCTCACACACACACCAGACTCCGCGGAGAGGAGTGAAGGAGGGGCGCGATCCACCACGCCCTCGTCATCCTCCTTCTCCTCCTCCTCCACTACTCACAGACTGCACTCGCGGCCTTCCTTCAACTCCCACAAGCTGATCCAGTGTGACACTCTGGCCAGGAAGAAGCTGAAGGGGGAGAAGGCCAAGGCTCGCTCCCTGGACCTGTTGGAGCTGTCTGAGACCGCGGCTCAGGGAGACAGGGCCGGGCCAGAGGACGCACCCAGAACGAGGAGGGAGACCTCCAGAACCAACCCCTCCTCAGGCAGCAGCCAGGAGAGTCTTCGTCTGTCCCGGCCCAAGCCAGCCCTGCCTCCCAGCGAGGCCGCCTCCTTCACCCCGACCGGCCCGGGCGGCAGGTCTTTGGCGGAGCAGGTCCGCGCCCGACTGCTGGGCTCGGCCGACGACCTGCGCAGCGTGGGACTGAGAAAACCGCTGTCGCCCGAGACGCGGAGGAAGAGACGTGCCTGGCGCAGACACACCGTGGTGGCCTCCCCGACTGAGGCGTCCGAAAAGAGACCCCCAATGACTGTCAATGACTTCCCCCTTTCTCCCAACACTCAAAACCAGGTCAAAACACCAGGGCTGCCTCGGGATGCGGACGGGCACGAACAAGGACCGGCTACGCACCAAGCACCCACCTCAAGATTTCACCAGTACCTGTGAGCCCTGCCAGCTGACCCCACCATCCACTCCAAAGCTGATTCTGAAGGGGGTCCAGGCCGAGCTGCTGACTCCCTGCAGGTCAGTAGACTGGCAGCAGTGTGAACACGGTTGTGGTTAGTTGCTTTAAGAGCAGCCACCCTTTTTCTTTTTGATAAGCTCCATTTGCATGGCAAGGGGCATTCCAGTGTTGCCAAAGCTTTTGTTTTTTTTTGTTTTTTTTTTCCTATATGTGTGCTTTTTTTTTTTTTTTTTTTTTAGAAATAATACAGAAACAGAACAGAGACACACACACACACACACAGAGACCTCATCAAAATCGATGTTTCAGCCAAGAATTCTCATTTGAGTAATAAACGAGCATCCTTCCTTCCCGTCTTCTCTTCCTTCCCGCCTGGCTCACAGACAACGACATAAATTAAAGGGTTTATTTATCCCTTCAAGTAACCGGAGAAGGTTACTAAACAAACGCAACCTTCCTCTGGTTCTTGAGAGAATGGTGCTTCTTATCAAAGTGGGGTTTAACATGAGCTATTATAGAATATCTCTCAAACCTACTTCAGTGAGCCAGAAGAGGGAATACACACACACACACACATATATACAGTTTCAAAAAGTAATAGGTCAGAATAAAAACCATTTCAAGCAAGATCTCAGCTGATTTTTCATATCGGTCTTCCCAAAAACGTCACTCCTCTGACCACAGACACTGTAACACTCTCATTAATGCTAAAAAAACAATAAACACGGTAGATCACAAACACACCGAACACAGTTGTCTCTCTCTAGTTGTTAATAATGTTTATGTGTGTTTGCGCAACAATATTCGTGGTCATGTCATGAGTGTGCAGGTGTTTGTGTTGAACAATTTTGTAACATTTGTACAAAGCCTTGTTAAGTTAACCTTGTAAATATAAATATTATGTTATCATATTTGTTTTTACTTTTTTAGTTCTTTTTTATGGTTTACAAAAGTGCGTACAAGTGCACAGTCATTTCTTTCAAGATGTTACTTGAAATGTTTCCCTTAATATATTCTTTTTTTTTTTGTTTTATATTCAATATATATATATTATATATATTTTGTATTAAAGTAAAAAAAGTACTTTTATTGTGATTTCACCTCTTGGGTGTACCTGTTCAAAGGAGACAAGATAAACATGACTAAACCTGTTCCTTATTTCCTTATAGATGGCCTTTCTCTCTTATTCTCAGCACTGTGCAGAAAAACCTTTATCTTATGAGATATAATGTTGATAAAAACACTTAGAAATAAGTTTATCTGGTAACTATACTTTCAACAATGTTGCATCAACATGTACAATCTAGTAATTACATGTAGCAAGATGAGAAAATGTGATCTGGCAGTTATTACATGATATTTGAAAGTTTGCAGGCAGCTCAGCGCCACACTGTGTGATGGCTGACCTCATTTGTTTTGTTATTCATGTCTGGGATTACTGAGCATTGCCTCCACAAATCAGCTCATATTGACTAGCGCAAGACAAAGTGTGCTCTTTCTTGTACAAGAGAATGAGAAAAGGCCTGACAACGAGACTGTTTAAACATGGTGCAGTGCATACAAACAACTACGTTTTTTTTTTTTTTTCATTTATGCCGGCTGTGATGTACGTGTTTTCATCCTGTCCCCTCTGAGGGCTCATCTGTCGGCAGATGAACCCTCAGAGATTTATTACCTTGGGGTTAACATGACGAGGAGTTTTCCATAAGGTCAGGCTCTAATAAATCCTCCCCTCACTGGGGAAATGGTACATTAGATGAAATGAATACAAAATGCCCAGCTGACATGATTCTGTTGTTATCATCTCTCGTCTTGACCGTGGAACAAAATTTTGCCATCAGAAAAACGACACAAACAGGAGGTCTGAAAGTCATGAGAGACTCTTTACATCTGACCAAATAACCCAGTGGAAAAATAATAATAATAATAATAATAAATGATAAGTTGTCTTGTCTTACCTCAAGATTTTTTCTACAAGTGCCTGATTTCTGGAATGTGTTTTTGTTCTGCAGTGCCATGGTCGGTTCTTATCTTTCCGTTTCCTTTTGTTGTTTCTGGGTCTCCTCCCTCCTCTCCTGTGGTTGATGGTATAACTTAGGCACTGACCCAAAGATGTGTACATTAAATAAACAAGCGGCCTATCTGAGAGGCTGTGAAATAAAAACAAAACAAAAAAAAAAAAAAGCACACCTCAAGCCAAGGATATGTCTATGCACTCTCTTTGCCTTTAACACAGGCGATTAACAGCGATTACTGATGCTGCTAAGAGGGAGGAGGCATAGTATTCTCTCAGCTGCATTTCTTAACAAACGGAGGTCATCTCTCTTTGCCTAGTGATCCACGGTGTGTGTGAATATGGTACACCTAACAAGCCCTACTCTAAAAACTGCATTAGGTCATACCAGACAACATTCAACTTCCTGAGATGAGCAAACAACCCATGATTTCATCAAAAGGAACAAAAGAAACAAAAAAACCCCCAAAAAACTCAACAGTCAGTTGGTGTGTGTTGTCTGAAATGTGATTTACCTAATGTCTCATTGTTGTATTTTAAAACCTTTTTGTACATATTATCTTAATATGTAACATATTGTATTGTGTACATTTGGAATTGCTTTTGAGTATAACTAATATGAAAATGACTGGACTTAAAAGGTTGTCCGCTTGAAACCATTTCCCTCATGGCTGTGTGCTTTAAAGCAAGGTTATATGATGTAAATAAACAGAACTATGTTTAAAAAAAAATTTGTTTACATGCGTGTTTGTTTATGGGATTGTGTCATTTTGCAAGATGCATACTTAAAAAAAAAAAAAAAAAAAAAAAAAAAAGCAGGGAGGATGAGGCTCATGTTTTGCAGCGCAGACGAGCTTAAAACAGGAGCTGAATGACGCCCTCTAGAGGTTGCACATGAGTAAAGTCTCTCCAGGCCCTGTGGCACTGATTTCCTCTTGAGAACTTCAGCTCAACTATTGAGCTTCTTTTATAAAAAGTATAATATTTATGCATTCTTTGAAAATAAGCTGCAATACTGAAAACCTGCTGAAACTGATCATTCTCCCACCAACATCTAAAAGCTTTAAACACCATTTTCAGCAGATTTCTTGGCTTTAAACATGCCCAGCTCTTCTCTTATGAACCAAAAAAATGTTTCTGAAAGGGGGCATAAATCCAATTAGCATTTCTTCTTGCATCATATCTTAGTCTGAGCTTAATAGATTTAACTCCAGAGTGGGTTAACCTTCATAAGGCGCATCTCTATCATGCCCCATCCCCCCACCACCACCCCCCCTTTCTGCTGTGGCTACAGTCCGTGTATTCTTCCTATTCAGAGCCCACTGATGTCGTCTTGCCCGTTTCAGGATCCTCACAAGAAAAGCTTTGTGAATATTAGCGTGCTGACGAAAGCCACGTACAGTAGTTCTGACGCTGCAGCTTGTTTGCTTTCCTGTGTTTTTTTTTTTTTTTTTTTTTTTTACAAGACGCTTCACAACACATGACGGTTATAATCAGAATTTCAAAATTTTTATTTGAACTTATGTTAACACACAACTGTTAAAATTTTATCCTGCAAAACAATCTTTTGCAATCCGGCCCAATTAGCTGCAAATTTGTTATTCAATTTCTGAGTGGGAAATGCAACATACAATGTTTGTTTTAAAATTCAAAAATCCAGTATTTATGTCAATGGATATAGTTGAGCAGGAAAACAAACTAAATACTCTCGTGTTGTCAAATACAACTCTTTACAAAAAAAATTCTTATTTTTTTGAAATATTTACATTTCCTCTTGAAAAATGAAAAATGAACAGGACACCCTTACAGTCCAAATAGAAAAGAAACGTCAAGTATTGCATTGCAATGCAAGGACTTTGTCGTCCAGATGACAAACAGATTACAGAAAACGGATGACATTATTTTAAATGCAGTAGTCCCGTGTTTTTTAAGGGATTTTCCCTACTTGACATGTGTCCTTAGTTGGTAGCGACCTGGCCCCTGTCTTTGCTCGGGTGGTTTTGCAGAAGGAGCTCCGTGTTTTGGGCCCTCAGTCTCTCCAGTTCTCTCTCCAGCTCTCTGAGCCGGACCAGGGAGCTCTCCACGGTCAGACCCCCGGGCTCCACGGCGCGCCTCAGCCGGTTGTTCTCCTCCTCCAACCGGGACATGCACTTCTCCAGCTCCAGGTACTCCTGCACCAGCTCCTGCTTGGTCATATTCTGCAGGCTCTCGACGTGGTACATCTCGTAGGTCTCGGAAAAGTCTCTCTGGAGAAACTCCCCACCTGCGTTTCCGGGCCTCCCGATGCCGTCGCTACCTCCGCCGCTGCCGTCATCATCATCCTCTTCCTCGTTATCGAAAAAGTCCTCCTCGCTGCCCGTGTCTTCCATGCGCCCACCCACCCCCGAGGGCCGCCTGACCCCGGTCTCGGTGTTCAGGTCGGGCTCCTCTCGGTCGTGCTCATCCATCAGGAACTGGGTGGTGTTGTAGGGGGCCACTGGGAGCCCTTTGGCGAACATCTCCTCTCTTAACCGGGAAGCCCTTTCAGTCTCTCTCTCATCCAGGGCTTTCTTTTCCTCCCAGGAAAGTTTAAAATAAGGCTTCCAGTGGCGCTTCTTCCTGGAGGTCCGACGCCTGTGCCTCTTCTTGCCCAGGCGCGCATCTAAGCCAGTGTCGGAGTCGATATGCAACTCCTCTTGCACCTGGCTCAAAGTCTCCTCCAGCGGTTCGTCTTCGCCGTTTCCCTGTGAGGTGTGATTACCGTCGCCTGCTGCAAGAACATCGGGTTTCTGGAGAGGCTGAGGTGCAATCGGGCACTTTGTGCGATCGTTTCCGGCTGCGAAGGCAGGACACACCCCCCTCTGTTCGCCTTTCATTTGCCATAACTTGTCTGTGTTGATATCCTCACAGTTCTCCGCCCGCTGTTGCTGCTTGTGGTCTCTCTGTCGCCCCCTGTCGCCGTCCTCTGGCCTACCACGGTTGCTGGCTGGGAGATGCTCCAAAGCGGCTCCGCTGCTCCCACCTGATGGGCTGCCTGAAGTTTTCAGGTGATGGGTCTGCTCCACTGGCTCTGTCATCCTGATCATCCGCTCTGCCGGCTCCGCTTCAGCGCATTTTAAATTATGCTCATGCTCTCAAAACTGAGCTTAAAAGTTCGTTTAAAAAAAAACTTAAATTTGAACAAAATATACGTATTCCAGAATGAGCAGGAGTCACCAAAAAAAGTTTGAATATCACGTTTGAAAACAAACTCTCGCAAAGTTAAAGTAAACTTCCGAACAGTAAACACTTGTTACTCCTCCAAGGGTTTGTCAGAGCAACTGTCGCTAACTACCATTAACTGTTTCGACGCTGTCAGAGCTTTCGTTCACCCGGAGACTGTGTTCCGCCGTCACAACAGTGTCCAGTGTGCTACTCAAGAAGAGGGAGCTCGTGCTTATATAGTGGCTCCGCCTCCAGCCGTGCGCATGCTGCTGCTCGCGACGCCTATTGGATTGTGGGACATGTGGTTTGGATTTCAGCGCAACACTGGCGGAGGACTGCACATCAAACTACATAGCCCACAAGTCTACGATAACTGACGAGCATATAAACCAATCAAGTGTTAGGATCTTGACTACACTAAAGCCCACCCTCCTCTTTGTTGATTGGATAAGAGTATAACTTTGCTGTTGCTAAGCTTATGGTATTTTCTGATTGGGCAGTCCAATAGTCAATCAGAAGTACGTAAACTATACCAAGAAAGCAGTCCGGGGCATTTTTAAGGACGCTACTATCTGCAAATGAAGGGGACGCGATTAAAAGTAATGAAAGACAGACGCACTAAAATACTTTAGAATGGCTATATATTGATCCTGGAATAAATAAGCGCGTTTTAAACGTGAGAACGTAGGGCTTGTTACAATTCGCTGACTACACAGTCTAACGCCAAATTATTAAAACAATAAAAAACCCTCCGTGTTGTAAGCAAAATGAAGAAAACCTCTCGCGGAAACTAGTCCGCTTTAAATGTTCATATAGTAAATTAAATGAATACAGCTCATTTTCAACATGAAAATGTTGTTCATGTTTAGTGTCGTATAAATGTATCCTTGTAGTACGAATTGGATCATTAAATGTTTTAAATAAGAGTATTTTGTGTGTCGTGCGGAGTGATACGTTTCGGGGCAGGGGCTCGGGGGGAACTCTGGAAGCAGCGTAAACAAACGACATTTATTGTCAAGCAGCCGTTACGAGCAGATCTCCGGTCCCCTCGTTGTTGACGGGTGGGTCAGGCGAGCTCACATTTGCTCGATAATCCTGTAACCAGTGGACGTGGAGTGGTGTAGATCCGTTTAGAACATTTCTGCGGAACCCATTTTCTTACAACGCAGTGTTCGTTTTACACTGATGTGTTATCAGCTAAGGATAAGCTAGCTAGCAAGTGAGCGCTCCGTGGTGCCGCTCCCAAATTAAAACACTGCATCATTCCATAAAGTGTGAAGCCATACGCACTATAACCAAAATAAATGTTACGTGTTCTGATAATATGTCATAGCTAACGGTTTCTGGCGTTAGTCAAGACCAATAAACGCCACAACAGCAACGGTACATGAGGCTAGGCTAGCTAATGCTAACTGGCTAACGCTACAGTGTAGCGTAAAAGAAAAAGTTAATATATGTTACGTTTGTATAATATAATATATGTAACATTAACGGGCGGTCAGTTTCATACAAACGTTTCCTTATTCGTTCGTCGATACAGCCGGAGCGAACAGGGAACAAAGTAAAACAAAAATGGCCCTACATGAGTTGCTAACGTTAGCTAACGGCTAACTAGGCCAGTGTGTTTATACTGGGTCAGCGTAATTGCTGGAGTGTAGATGCTTCCCGTGAGAGTTTCACATTACGGAATTACGGTGAATTTAAACATTTGCAACATAACATTCTGTCGCAACAGTATAGACCAAAACATCTGTATATACATAAATAAATTGGAGAAACAGTCTTTGTTCGTATTAATCCGTGATATGGAACCACCGAACTATTTTAGTTTCAGGAAGTAGACTGCCCCTGATCTTCCAAGCCAGCACTGAAGCTTTCTTTTAGTTTACTGATGGTTAGCAAACTAGTTATACAAGCCACCCGTAGATGAACTATAACTATTCTTTGTTGTCGTTTTATATACAATGAGCTGCTGAAATAAATAACTGTTTGATTAAAAGTATGCCAACCTTGTTATGGTCTATCAATATCTTAATATTGGTTTTGTATTGTTTTGTTTTGCATAATCTTTACACAAACACTGCATGTTGGAAGACTGTTTTCATACTCAAATAAAAAAAAAGTCAATACACTGACTGACTCCATCTTTAACTGAGCATGTTTCCCTATACCATGCACACACATACTTAATTTCTTCACAGTTTTCACAAAGCACTTTTATTTCTATTCATGGAAGAAATGTACTACTAAGTCTTTGACCTCTAATGGTGGGTGACTGGTCTCTCCTAACACTGGCAGCAAAGACTGAGAATCCAACAACACAGGCCCACTGTTACTACTAATAGAAGCAGGCAGAGTTTCATCTCTGGCAAATAAGCAAGCTGAGCTGGGAGTCCTTTGAGGAAGAGGTGATATGTTCCACTTATGAAACCTAATGACCATGGAGATTGAGAAATCCTACCAAGGGTTCCCATATTCTCAAATCAAGGAGCGGTGCAGCTAGGGAACCAAAGCTGCTCCTGTATAGATCACAGCTTGTGAGGATTAGCAGGCATGACTTAATCTCTCACCCTGTCTAACATGGTTGTTGCTGCAAATGAGGGGAGATGAAAGATAGAAATTGTTGTAGGCCTATGCGTGGCCTTGAAGTGTAAATTTAAGCGATGGCTGATATCCATCTACACACAAGAGGTTTGTGCTTTTTAGTTTTTCCACATCTGCCATTAAAACTGCAAGGTCTAGATATGTGTTTTTGCTAAAAAAAAAAAAAAAAAAGTGAATGAAAGAGGCAAACACTTGATACATCAACTGCATTAAATAGCTGAGTGAAAGAAACATATCACTTTAAGCACCCTCCACCCACACCACCAAACCTGTGTGAGTGTGGATCGCTGCAGATCAGGGAATTCCACATTTTATGCTCTTCCTGACAAGACCAGCTCGCCCAGATGAGCTCTGTCCCCCCTCTGCTCTCTGTTATAACTCCATTACAAAGACTTAATTAAGTTTCCAGCCAGTGCTCTGGTACTGTGGGCACCTCACCTCACATCAACATTGTGATCCATATAGAGAGCATAAACATACAGCTGGCCCTTAAAGGATGAATTTGACTTCAGCACAATCGATTGTTGTTGTTTAGATGTTAGCAGTTTCTTTGAGTGACCAACAGGGGGCGCTGCACGCTAATTGATAGGCATAAAGAATCGGATAGGGAATATTTTTGTGCTTGATGTGACTTTTCGCTCTCTGTGAGAAAAGGATTTGTTTTTTTAATGATGTTCTACTTTGCCTTTTTACCCTTCACATTTCTCATCAGTCGCCACAGATCTTTGGATTTGCCCAATGATTTACACTCTGTCCTCATGAAGCTCACCTGGTAAAGATGAAAGGATTTCAGTTGCAAATAATTGGCAAACTATGACCTTCGTTCAGTGTCAATCAATACACAAACGACCACTAGTATGCTGGTGAGCACACATAAGTCATATTTTAAAAAAGTTATTAGTTTCCTCTAAAAGTAGGTTATTTATTCAGTACTTGGAGTAAATTGACCCTTCATTTCAGCGTGGATATTAGGAAGTTAGTTTTAACTAAAGGTGGGTACACAGAATTTATAACTGTTTTTACCTTTCATGTTCCTGTTAGGACATGCCAAACCTCCCCTGGACACACCACTTACAGCACCATGTCAAAGATATATCCATATCTACCTTTGACCACTCAGTCACTTTGAGTTTTACATGTTGATGGAGAGCAGATGTCTGTAAATATGACATCTAAAGCAGAAAAAAAGCAAAAGCTCATAATTATCTATGTGCTTAGTAAAGTTTAAAAAAGTTTCTTGACCATGCCTGTTTAGTTTCGTTTGTGTTTGTTGGGGCGGGAGGAGGAGAGGTGGGGTGTGCGTAAAGTGTGCGCCTTGTTTGGAGTCATATTACGCACAGGCATGGAGAGCAGCGCCTGGGAGGGACGTTTTTATATGTGGAAAAAGGAATAGCCGTCTCTCTCTCTCTCTCTCTCTCTCTCTCTCTCTCTCTCTCTCTCTCTCTCTCTCTCTCTCTCTCTCTCTCTTTATCTCTCTCTCTCTATTCGGGGTGTTTTTGGGGGGCGCTTGCGGAGAGAGAGAGAGCGAGAGAGACACCTGCACTCTCTGACTTCGCCTTACTTCACAGAGCAAACAGGCGAGCCTCGAGTATTTAAGCTGTAGCCTGCACTTATATCGCTGGAGTCTCCATAAGTTGTAATAATGTTAGGCAGCGGCAAGTCAGCGACCACCAGTCCCAGACAGCAGAAGAGGAAAGGGGCCGATAAGACGATGGACTCCGTCAAGAGGCTCGGTAAGAGAAACTGCAAACTTTTTACCTTGAGGTTTAAAAAAAAAAACACCATAATGTTATTTAAGCGCTTTAATGTGCGTCTGTAGTATTATAGTGAGGATATGTTCAGTGTGCAGAGTTTTTCTCCTGTGGACAATATTCACATAATATCCTTGATATGAATTTATATGAGTGTGCAGTGATTTTAATACGCATTTTATCACTGTTACACTCCTATCATGTTAATATTAATTATATCCCTTTACAAGAAATTATAGGATTGCTTATTTACTTTCTGGCTACTGATGTTCTTACTAATTTGATTATTATGTGTTATAAGTTAAAGCCTGAAATATGTGTTGTTTGTTCCTGACGCTCTGTTTTTACTGTTTGGTCACGTGCTTGTGACCTAATAGCCCGGTTGCACCCCAAGTAACAGTTTTATTAGAGAAAACAGCAAGACTGATTTCTAGTAGCTTTCCTTTAAAAATTACAGATTGCTGGTAATCAGCTTATAATGACGAGCTGCTGACACATCAAACGGAGCTGTAATGGACAGTGTGTGTGTGTGTGTGTGTGGGTGTAGTTGCAGTGATCATGTGTTAATGAAGAGCTGGACTACTCACTAGCCCCACTAGTGTGATTCAGGCTCTTCACCATCCCAGCCTACATCAGCCCTCTTAATTCTTAACTCACACCCCGCCCAAAATAGACACCTGCTGAGCAGCAACAGAGCACCTGTCAGAATCTCTGGAAAGACACTTGATGTACGGATATCTGGCACACTCGTTGGCACATTTGCTCTTTCTTTTAAAACTGTTTGAACCTGTGCCATTTGACAATTTATTCTGCACAAATATAACATATACTTGCAGCCAGTATGGTAGTGTAAATGGGTTATATGTTCTTTATGATCTTGGGTGGATTTACAACAGCATGACATCAAGAAACGGAAAGTTGTTTATAAGATAGAAAGAAAACTTTTAAATACGTGCAAAACAATGACTACATTCACAACTTCAAAATGAAATAATGTGCAGTATTTTACCCCCCAAAGTAATAACTTTATGAAAGCTGAGGGTCTGTTTATGTTTATTATGTTTATTATGGCATTCAAGTAACTAAAATCTTGCTCCAAAACGTTACATGACTAGAAATGATTTTTAGAGCGGTGTGTGTGGTCTAGGACCCTCACCGTGTCACTGACACAGCAGACTATGTTGAAACTCTGACGCTACGTGGGCGCTTGTTTGAGCATTACTGCTGTTTGAGTAACGAAACTGTATCTCTGCGCCTGAAAACGTAACACGCAACTGTCAAAGCTATATTTGAGTGTCCTGCTAATACTGAATAATGAAGCCAACGGGGTCATCCCTCCCCCGACCCCTCACCGCCATGTGTCTCCATAAATCAGTCAAGTGGCCTTTAACCCACCGTGCCCTAACATTTTAATCCTTTCTTACATCAAGTGGAAAACACTGTGTAGTTTTGTCATTTTACAGGCTGGAATGAAGGGAGTTCAGTGGTTGTGTGTGTGTGTGTGTGTGTCATGTGGTGTCATAGGACTAGTCCTGCGTGTTTTTTCAAAGGTTTCTCTAACAGGCTAGCTCACTTACTGTAAGCCTTAAGAGGTGAATGTCATCCGTGAGGCTGAGATTTGTTAGTTTTGAGATAATCTGTGTTTGAGTTAGACAAGTGCACATGGTTAAATATATGCCACAGACGTCCCAAGAGGGGGGGTTGGGGGGGGGTTGTGGATTTGATTTCAGCGTGAGTGTCCAAAGTTGTCGGCAGTGTTGTTAACTCTGGAGATCTGTGTCACTGTGACAGTAGGACACTGCATTTAGCTTATTGAGAACAAACAGCGAGCCAGCGTATGCTCAGAAATTACACAAACAACATCCGTGATTCTTTTTTGTGTGAAGGTTTGGCCTGGAGCTGCTGTATCAGAGTTCAGAGCTTAATGTATTTTCTTTGGGAAACAGTCAGCTTAAATTAAATAGTAATTGTCTTGCTAATTAAAACAACTTCAGAGGTTAAAGGTGAAATTTGTTGCAAGAAGGTGCGTTCTTATATTAGCAATAATAACTGTTTTATAATCTAGAAAAAGGCAATTCTATATTTTTGTTTATTTGATTTGATTTATTGATTGTGTGCAGTTTTAAACATTAAAGATGCACTGCACCGGAGTTAGCTCGAAGCTAATTTGAATCCGTAGTCCCTCACAATCAAAACAGACAACAGCACAACAACAAACAGTACAAAGCAAAAAAACCAAACAAAACAAACAAAAAAACACACAGAACACACCATACAAAATACAAAGCTACACACAACAGCACATCACATACCAACAATATCAATTACAAATTAATAATGTAAGCTAGACTTGTTGTTATCACCAATAAATCCCATGTAAAGAGCAAAACCAATAATGTGCATTAATTCATAATTGTAATGATTCTACTGAAATGTGTCTGTAACACTGAGTATCTAACACTGTCAAGTACCAAAAGCTGATTGGATAGAGCAATTAGGGCTGCAACTAATGATTATTTTCATTATTAGTTAATCAGGTGATTATTTTCTCAGTTAATTTTGATTAAACATGGCTCAACACAAGAGGGCCGACTCCTCAGGTCAAGACTCAGCAGTTTACCTACACCTGAAAGATGAGGGACACTCTTTCAAGGACAACAGTGTACATTGGAAGTACACAACAGCACTTATCCCCCCACCTACAATGCTGCCCTTTCATCCCTTCCCAAGAGGATTTAACAACCATTCACATTTGGCCTCATGTGACAAACTCCAATAACTGTGGTTTACACTTGGCCTTAGGTGGCTCCAACAACTCTAATGACGGTCATTACAGCAGCCAGGAGCATTAACAAACCAAGTGGTATCAATGACCTTGATAACGATCCCACACAGTTTAAATACCTGGGACTCCCCACCAGTCAGTCAGAACTGAAGAAGCCCCTTGGATGAGAGGCAAAACGTCTTCACGTATCTACAACCAAGTCCAGTTGCACTCGATTCAACCCTCCTTGGATAACCATGACCTGGATGACTCCTCACAGACTTCTCGATTAATTCATTAGTCATTTGGTCTATAAAATGTCATAAGATGGTGAGAAATGTTGATCCCTGTTTCCCAAAGCCCATGATGCATCATCCAACAGTCCACAACCCAAAGATATTGAGTTTATTATCATAGAGGACAAACATCAGAAATTATTCGCATTTAAGAAGCTGGAAGAAGAGAATTTTGGCATTTTTTCTTTTAAAATTGAATCAAAACGAATCGTTGCAGCTCTAAACTGATGCTCTGCACTCTGTGACACTTCTTACTGAAGATATATAGTTGAGAGAGAGAGACAGAGTGACATAGTGCCCCCACTCCCCCGACAGTGTGAGATACTTTAAATTAGGACCCATGGCAGACATGAACCCAGTGTGTACACACACACACACACACATATATATGTATGTATGTATGTATGTATGTATGTATGTGTGTGTGTATATATATATGTGTGTGTGTGTGTGTGTGTATATATATATATATATATATATATATATATATATATATATGGAGAGAGAGAAAGAGGGAGAGAGACAGACAGACAGACAGACAGAGTGCCCCTACTCCCCTGATAGTGTGATACTTTCAATTAGGACCCATGGCAGACATGCACGCACACACACACCCCCACCCCCCCCACCCCCCCCACACACACACACAGACATATCTGTGTGATAGAGTGTCCCTATATATATCTATCTATAGCCTTTATTTATATAGCAGTTTTCAATAACGAATTTACAAGCACATCACAGACATAAAAACTGAAGATACACAATGCAATTACTATTTAGAATAAGTTCAGTGCAATCAAGAAATAAAAAAGACAATGAATGAAACTTAAAAAAGAATAAATAAATTAATAATTAACTCTCATCTTACCAACATATTTAACATACAAGGACTGCCAACTGGAGTCCCTGGGGACATCAAGAATAAACTACTATAAGACAGTAACAGATTAATATTGTTTTAGAAAAGTTACAGTTAATTTGCATATTGTGTGAAATGGAAATATATACTATTCTCAATACAAATCGCAGCTTTTATCCCAAGAACAATCTTTCCACAAAGCCTTCAATATAACTGGCAGAGTGCCCCGACCCCCCCCCCCCCACTCGATGGTGTGTGATACTTTAAATTAGGACCCATGGCAAACATGAACCCAACACATAATCATATATCTATTAAAACTGCATAGATGGAATTGAATGCTTTTGACTGGGATCCCCCAGGTCCCCAATACATTGGTATTTTTTTTTTAAAAAAAGCACTAATTAAAACAGAAACATAAAACAATGATATGAAGTCATAGGGAACAAATTGATTGACAAAGTCATGAAAAATTGAAATGATAGAACAAAGAACCTGTGAGAAATGACAGAGAGTAAACCTCTGGTGTCTGCAGGTACCCCAGTCAGTGGGATTAAGGTTAATGGTTTTCGGACAACAATAGAGCTGTATGACACAGGAGAATAACAGGCTTTGACTACACAGACAATACTTGTCAGCAGGATCAACTCATTGATGGTTTTTTGTCTTTTTATTGGATTTTCTTTTTACATAAAGGATATTATAGAACAAAAGCTTTATACACTGCATGATAATATCTTGTTTATTAATGAGCAAATGCATGATGTATCATTCATTACGATAGTCAAAGAGAATGTGTGACCAAATAGTGCTTAAATTCAACTCAATACAAAGAGGCTGCATGGCTTTTATGTTCAACTGTGTGCTGTCCAAAACCATTGGCAGTAATTCTGCATTTCCAAACAACACTCAGTTTGTTTCTAATCATTTTTCCAGGGAATCTGTTGTCAGATCAGTCAAGGCTGCTGAGAGTCTCGACTCCAAAGTGCAATCCTCTTTTTTTTTGTCAAGCTTTCCTCAGATCATCTTCTTTTTCTATATCCACTGATTTTTAAGGTTGAGATCTCATTTCCGTTAAAGACAGGACTTTGATTTCAGAGATGCAGAGAGCACTGCCCTACTTGCCGGCTGCCCCCTGTCTCATGAGGACAACTGCGGGACAGAATTGAGAAAACTGAACTAACCCGTCACCCGTATATATATTGACAACACCCTAACTTGTCTATCTTTATGCAAGTGTAGAATCCTTGCTAGCCGGCTCTCGTGACAGTTGTTATGCTGAGAGAAACGTGAACCATGTCCCAGGAGGAGCTGGTATGTGGGCCTGAGTGAAGAGGACTCATGCAGACACTATTACTGACCAGCCTGGAGGCACCATCGCCACACCCACCGTCGATACACCCTTGGAGAAATATGTCTTCTGGGATTCATCTGAATGTTTATTGTTTTTTCTGCAGCTGATTCAGCAGACGCTTGTTTTCTTTTTGCTTGTGGCCACTTGTTCACACATGGAGCTGTTAGAGTTATTCACCAGGTTTTTTAGAACTTCCTTTTCTAATTCCAAGAAATGTTTTTTTTGTTTTTTTCTTTGCTATGTTACATCAGCGTGGTTGCTAGCCAGTCGGCATGCAGGGCTTTGACCATCTGATGAAGTGGATGTCAACAAGATTTTCTGCGGGAGACGATGAAAAGAAAACACAATTCGGCTGTCTTGCCTCAAGGATCATGCCCATCCCTCCCTTTACATACTTATGGAGAGGCTTTCAGAAACACATAGTGGATTTAAAATGTGAATGTGCTTCTGTTGAAACAAACTGTGCATAGAAAACTCTGTTGTCTGCTTCCTTGCTTGCTTGCAGACTTGTTCTCACTTGTTCCATCCTGGTTAGATATTAAAACAGTGCAGGTAGAAAAGCAAGAATGTGGTTGAGGCTGGAAAGCCGATAATAAAAGGTGAATCGGTGGGTTGAGACAGAGGCAGTTTAGGCTGTTTGGGCAGCTTAACGTAGTCAGTGACCTGCAGTTAATCAGGTCCTTGTGCTCAGCTTGTGGGAATGCCTTGCATGTGGTAACAGCTTGGAAAAACAGGGTTGTTTTGGACGGAGGGCTGGCAGGGGGATTTCTTTGTGTTCGACCCCGAGAGTGGGGAGAGATCCACGGCTGCACCCACTTTGTTTATAATCGGGGGGAGGAACTGAGAGCGGTGTCTGTTGTGCCGTAGCTTCGGGGGCCCTCCGAGGATCTCTGTCAGCCATTTGGCACTGACAGCGTGAGGACCTAACTGTGATTTTAGGGAGAGAGAGAGAGAAAGTATGCCAACTGCGTCTGGACAAATCTTTAGAGGTGAGCAGAAGAGACGAAGAATTATTTGACAAGAGTGAGAGTTTGTTTAGTCTTCTCCTCTGAATAGTCCTGAAAGAGAAAACAGCTCAGTGAGAGGTCCTATTCATCCCAGCAAAAGAAGCAATGAGGCATAGCTGAATATCCTTTATTAACAAGTCTACTGTAAAACTGTCTGTCATAAGAAATTACAAATACTGCCCAATAAACTTGCAGAAAGCAGTTTTTCTGTTACAAGGGTTGCACATTTAAAAATGACAAATGACAAATTTTACACTGTCACCGTCATGCAAAATGTGAATTTGGACCTTCAAACCTGTTTTGAACCTGAATGTCTTATTTCAAAAATATTTGTATTTGCCCTCAGATCAAATTTGTCTGTGAGCCTTTGTCACAAGTCATCCACTCTCTCTGTCTCCACTCATTTCCCCATATTTCCCCCCTACTGGCAAAATAAAGACAAAACACTGCTGTCAAAACACCAGATAAGACCAGATACATTGGAGAAAAAAACATCCAAAACAACTCCATCCATACCACTGCAAAATAAAGAATTATTGGGATTTGAAAAAGAAAAAAGTTGAGTGAATTTTACATGATTTGACTCTGCTTTGCTTTGCCTTTAGTCTTGTGTGAAGTGTCTATAGATACAGAAATGTCCACTCCACAGGATTGAATTGGACCATGCTTCCTTTGTGGATCTGACATGTTTGAACCTTTGGAATGAGAGTCAGGGAAACCACTGTGTAAACACGCTCCACAGGTCCTTTCAACTTCAACCTTGCAGTCCTCAGCAGCTTTAGAGAAGAGTGAAAAATGTCCATGATGATTTCCTAGAACCTACATTGACATCTTAAAAACACTTATTTTGTCCGACTAACAGCCCAAAACTGAAATAAATTCAATTTTTTATAATAGAGAAAAGAAAAATGCAGTAAATCTTGCATTTTTTTGCTTGAAAAATGGCTTAAATATCAATTTAGAGTTACTTTATGTTAGTATGATATGATCAATACTGGTTAATTTAAAAATTTAAACAGTAAACTGTACAGTATAGTGTATATGTCATGTGCTACTACGTCACAGGGCTTTAACCCACTCTGTCAACTTTAACCTGTATTGTGTGTGTTGACCATGTCTATAGATCCCTCAGGCATCTCGCTTTCATCTGTTTTCTCCTATAACATACCTTGATTCTGTCAGTGCTCAAAACAAACAGTGACACTTGCCTTTGTCCTGAGGCTCTGCATTTCTTTAACTACTAGAGTTGTGTCAAAGTCATTCATAATTAAATTTCCATCACTGGTAACAGCTAGGGAAAAGTATGCATGAACAGCGCAGCCAGACAAGCACTGTTATTGTTACAACAGCCACCTTTTCTGCTGCCTGGTGACCCGCTCCTGCCCCAAGAGAAAAATACATCTACCAATTATTATTATTACCTGATTCACACGCACAGCAGTCAGTTTCTCTTAGCTCTCTCCTAAACTTAAGTTGTTCATTATTCTGAGGTCATAAACAGAAGGAGTGTTCCTTTCATCTTTTAGAAACTCCTCTGTGCAAACTTTGTTAAAGCATGAAGTCACCTTTCAAGACACTCCCTGACATCTTCACCTAGTTTGTTGTGCGGTTTGTATAGAAAACAGAAACTTGGGTTTAAGGTATAAGCAGAAAAGTGTTGACTATATCTATGAGGTCAGTGTGATGAATACAGCCAACAAGGTGTGTTTTCAGGGAAATATTAGTGCTCATTTTTTCGCCCACTGTCTAAGCTCTCAAAAAAGAAAAAAACAATTATGTAGTTTGGTTAAGTGGTACTTAAATAAGGCAAATGCGTCACTGCCTGCTCCCAGGAACAAAAACTCACCTGTAAAACCACAGAATTTCTTTGACTTCGAGTTTGTCAGATATTTTTACACAGTTCTTTACTTTTGTTCTTTTTCATGGCCCTTAATGAATTTAGCAATTTTGCATATCCTCGTTATTTGAAATGGACTTAACTGCCACTGTGGAAAAAAATAGTCAGGAAGGGAAGATGAGTAAGTGACAAGACAGTATGAACTTATGATGAACCTCCTTAGACTCATGCAAAATAAACCTGTATGTCATCACACGTGTCCAATATCTCCATAAAATTCCACAAAAGTTAAAGAGAAACTTGAGTATTTTTCAACCTGGACCCTTTTTTCCCATCTTTTTGTGTCTAAGTGACTAATGGGGACAACAATTTTTGAAATTGGTCCAGTATCACGAGATTTCAGAACAAGACTTCTCCTTGAGCGAGACTTGGTTAGACACAACAACAGACAGACCAGATCACTTGAAAGGTAAAATTTCTCTGTATGGTCCTTTCCATAATGTTGTCAGACACTTATAATGTCAATGTGAGCCTGTCAGTGGCAAAAACAAGCGCTTTTAGTGGACTTACATTGACGGTGCACTATTGCCCAGTCGGATTACATCACAATTCATTTCACGGCTGCAGGCTGCAGCGCTCTCACTCAATACTGGACCAATTTCAAAAATTGTTGTCCCCATTAGTCACTTAGACACAAAAAAAGATGGGAACATAAGGTCCAGGTTGAAAAAATACCAAAGTTTCCCTTTACTAATGACAAAAGGTCAAACTGAATCACACTTCATCTCTACATTTTTTTGTTTTTTTCTGTGTGTTGCCCAGGGCTGCTGGACAATGAGGACATACATGTGATGATGAAGGGCTCCAACATGGTGAAAATTCGCTCTCCGAGGTGGCAAAAGAACCGAACCCTGCGGCTGCTGGAGGACGGACTCACCGTGTGGTGTGAGTCCACCAAAAGCTCCCGAAAGGCCAAAGCCCAGCAGACATGTAAGTACAGCTTAAACCGGCCTCTGTGGTCCAGGAGAGTACAGAGAGTGTGTGTGTGTGTGTGTGTGTGTGTGTGTGTGTGGGCTGGCCAGAGCACAGTACTCATCAGGAGAGAGGATTTAAGGTGGAAAAGAGGCAAAGGACCAAGAGGAAAAAGGGACTCAGTTATGAGAAGTGGTGAGGGTGAAGGAGGAAAAAAAGGAGCACTGAAAGTGAGTGCTCATGAATAAGAATTGTTCTTCTACAATGAAGGGTTTTCATCTTGCAGAGAGGAAACTTAAGCGTTATCAGATTAGGAGAAAGGGGCTTTGCCTGGAGGGAGACTTATCTACAGGGGAGTAATGTAGAAACAGATGAACGGGCCTTCCAAAAGTCCAGTAAAGACTGGGATGTGAGTCACTGCGCTCATTCAGCCAGCTCATTGTTCAGAGTTGTTGAGCTGTTGTATCCTGGCTTTATCTCATGCTCTCTCCTCTACTTTGCCTCATTAAAGGGATTGCTTGTTTCCTTGGTAAGTGAGGAGACTAATCATGAGCTCTGCAGCCTGGCTAACTAATGATCATTTGATATGTATGCACCAGTTCATAAAATGGATACGTAGACTTGTTAAGAGTCAGGTAAAGTATGCTGGATCACTTCTGACATGTAAATACATGTTCAGAAGGTGAAGCTGGCATGAGTTCACTAATGCAGGCGGTTCCCACGATTCACAAAAAGTGAACTCCGGGGGGTTATCGTGTATGATTGTGTTGTGGAGATGTGGAGATGTAATATTTAATCTTTGGGTTTTTTTACTGCCGATGAAGAGCAAATCTGATCACAGATGAATTCGAAGACACGCAGCACAAAAGCCATCAAAGATTCAATTCACTCAAGCCAGAAAAAACAAGTCAGTCTTGATGGTTTCAGGGCTCAGCACAGAATGGAAACAGCTCTCGTCAAGGTTGTGAATGACCTTAGAATGAAAACTGATGAGAAAAAGCTCTCTGTGCTTGTCCTGTTAGATCTGAGTGTGCTGCATTCAATACTGTAGATCATAATATTCTGCTGGACAGACTTCAGTACTGGGTTGGTCTCTCTGGCGCAGAGTTAATTGGTGTTATCATCGACTCTGACCTAAATTCTGAATGTCACATTAGAAACGTGACTAAAGTGTCCTTCTGTCATCTGAGGAATATTGCCAGAGTCAGACCGTTTCTCTCCCAGGCAGACACAGAAAAGTTAACATATGCTTTTATCTTCAGCAGGCTGGACTATTGTAACGCTCTCCTGTCTGGTGTGTCTAAGAAAAGCTATTGGTCAGTTGCAGCTTGTGCAGAAAGCAGCAGCACGTGTTCTGACGAAAACCAGACAGAGAGCCCACATTACTCCGATTTTAATTTAATCAGGTCATTGATTACCTGTCTGTCACAGAGCTAATTTTAAAATTCCTTTATTGGGTTTTAAAACACTGAGTTTGAGTGTGTTTGCCTCGTCTTATCTGTCTGACATGGTTAAGACAGTATGAGCCTTCGAGGTCCCTTAGATCCTCTGGCTCAAACCTCTTGATTGTTCCTGAGGTCAGAGCTAAAAGGCACAGATTTTGTTAATTACGCCCCAAAACTCTGGAGCAGTCTGCCTGAGGGCCTAAGGGGCTCTAAATCTGTTGAGACTTTCAAATGAAATCTTAAGACACATCTTTTTACCATCACTTTCTCTAACTCTATCTTTTTTTCTCCTTGTTTTTATTTTTTTATCATAAACGCTATGCTTATCTGCTTTTATGCTTTGTGTTGTATTGTATGGATGAATTGTGCTACATAAATAAAGTGTATGATGATGATTATTATTATTACTGTATGAAGCTGTGTAGGTAGTTCCGGTTTTATTTGCCAAGGTTTCGAAACCTACTCTGCTGAGACTCGTTCCACCACCCTGATTCAGTGGAACTGGATTTGTGGTTAAGGTTTGGTTTGGTTTGGTTTGTGGGTGTTTGTGACATTGGAAATTTTAACAGTAGTGTTTCTTCCCAGAAACATTGTCCAGGTTACTCAGGATAATCCACAGATGTCACTGTGAATAGTGTTAATTTAAAAGAAAATAGAGCTCTCACTAGACTTCAAAACTGATTTTAAGAAAGTGAAACTATTTGCATGGCTAAATAGGTCATAATTTGGTTGACCCGCCCTTTAAAGATACATCTACTGATTGGTGCTGGTGCAGAGGGGAATCTCTGAGATCAGGGAGTGAAGCTTCTCACTGACAGGGGAAAATATGCGTCTGGTTATATCATGTCTACCAGAGGAAGCTTCACCTTTTTTCTTCCCGTTTGGCCTTTTATCAAATGTAAAGGAAAAGGGGAAACAATGCAACATTTTTTTAAAAATAAGTGATTTTAATGGTTTCTGTCACAGCAGGTAATGAGAAACATAAACTAAAGTAGGTAGAAATCAAAACATGGCAGGTCTTAGACAACTTGTTCAGTGGTCGTGTCAACAGTCAGGCATCCTTTAAGGTCCTATCTGTTTCACTTGTGTAAACACAACTTTGCCCGCCACCTTTCACATACAAACCCAGGCCTGGCTCAAATACAAGATTACCCTTCCTGGAATAAAATCACAAACTGTTTTACTGCTGTTCTTTTTTAATAAATCAGGATTTTATGTTCTTTTTATTGGTATTGGTCTTTCTTTATTTTGGCAATTTAAAATTCTGCTTCCCAGAATATTTAAGCCATTGGATGTGATGTAAATAATTCAACTATAAATGCAGTTATTCTCAGTAAAGAAGTAGCTTAAGAGGAACTTAATACACATCACCTTTTACTTTCAATTGCCTTCATTTTCAAATGAACACATTGTTTTACACTGCCAGTAATGGGAGTGATGTAATGGGATGTTAGGTTCGAGCATGCATGGTGAACCTGCTGATCAAGTTATTCAAGGAATCAATATGAAGATGTCGGTACGTTAAGGAGGGCACAAATCTTGTTATTGCTTGCTATTACAGTATTTCAGTTACACCGGTGGCCTGACTTATAGAAACACAGATGCCTGGAAGTATAAATAAAACAAGACACACTGATTGGGCTGTTAATGATTATAATAATATAAATTCTAAGAAGATGGTGGTTTAACAGGAACTCATCAGCTCTTTTAACCTCAGCTGAGCTGTTTCACCTGCATCATATTTTATATGTTGGTCTTAAACTGACATTAAATTTCAATTCTTGGATGTGATTCTTATCTTCGAGAAAAAAATGTAGTACTGCAAGATGGGGAGGCGTCGGCTGACATGCATGAGCTCAATCTCTCCTCCATCTTTTATTTTCTTCCTTGTTGCTTGACCTTTAGCTTTCCCGCCTCCCCTCTGTCTGTCTCCTCCTTCCTGATGTTGGAATGCAGTTTAAAGCTAACCCCCTCAAGCCTTATAGATTGGGTGGCTGGGTAGGTTTGTGGGTCAGCGGGTGGCGAAGGCCGTCTTGATTATGCTGCAGCCGCGCCAGAAATAGATGTGAGTGGTCGAGTTGCAGTGTGTAACACTCCTTACGATGATGACAACAAGCAGTGTAGCTCCCCTCCAGTTAAATCACGAGCACAAGTTGTTTTTTTGGTTAGAGGCATTTGTTTTGCACATCCATGCTGTGGAACATGCTGTGAGAACTAGATAAAATACACAAATCATAAAATGTGTCCAGTGCAATACAGAGCATCCTCATAGAGAATAACCATTAAAGGAGATATCTCACAAACTATAGCTTACATAATAAATTAACTTTGAAGGCTATAAGCTGTTAAACTGTATCACAAGAATATTGGTTCCTCTATGGAAATATTAGACAGGTCCTTTTAAACATACAGACAAATTAACGGTGACAAATTAAAGGAAAAACCAACATAAAGTGTCTTAGTAAGGTGTTGGGCCACCAGAACAGCTTCAATGCACCTTGGCATTGATTCTACAAGTCTCTACTGAAGGGATGAACACCATCCTTCCAACAGATATTCCCTCATTTGGTGTTTTGATGATGGTGGTGGAGAGTGCCATCAAACACGTCAGTCCAAAATCTCCCATAGCATAGAAACATTAGGATAAAGGTGATCACTATGTACAGCTACGTATTGATTTGCAACCCTTCCCTCTAAGGGGACAAGTGGACCCAAAGCATGCCAGCAAAAAGTCCCCCACAGCATAACAGAGCCACCGGATCCCCACACTGTTGGGGTCAAGCATTCAGACTTGTTCCGTTCGCCACACATGCACTCACCCTCTTGTCAAGAATAAGGTGAAGGATGACTCATCTGACCGTATCACTTCATTTTCATTTTTTCCAGATCTCTGTAGACCAGTGTCTATGGTTTTTGCACCAATGAATTCTCAAATGTGCATTCATCTTCATAATGAGGGGTTTATGCACTGCAACTCTACCATAATATCCCTCTCTATGTAATTGTCGACGGACCGTTCTTGCTGACACAGTCTGATCACGTCCTGCGTTGACACTCTCAGTCACCCGAGGAAGAGTTGCTCTGTTTTTCTTTACATATCGCACTAATGCACAAACATCAAGGTCATCAAATTGTCAACCGCAATTTCCAACCCTCTTTACTGATGTCTCTCCCATAGATCTAACCGCAGATGTCGCTTAACACTCTAGCCAGTTGATCAGTCTTTGTGACTGAAGCTCCTGCCATCTGTGCCCCAACCATGAACCCTCTCAAAGTCACTTAGATCTCTTGCCATTTTGATAGAAAATGGGAATCAACTGGGCCTGCTCAGCATTTTCATGCATGCTGCAGAGCTTGATTGGATGTTAACTACTTAATTGTACCACACAGGAAGCATCTGCATTCGTCATGTTTCTCCACTCATTTATTCCAATTTTTCCTTTACTTTGTCACTTGTCTGTATGTTCTTATGTGTATGTTCTTAATCAAATGTATTTAATGAACTTAGACTGTATAACTGTCTCTGATGGCAGCTCCAAGCAGTGTAAGGGCAGAGTGACCACTTCAGCAGGCAGATACGGATATTGCAACACCGGCAGGCTGCTGAGCACCATATCTGTGTGTGTGTCCGTGTGCGGGATGAATGCTTGGCTCGGTTCCTCTTTTTCCTAGCTTCAGGTCTGACGCTTACAGTTCAGCGCTGCGCCTTATGCTCTAAAGCACTTGGCAGATAATACAACACTTAACACTTCTGCTGTTCCGCACACACGCGCATGACACTTTTACCATGTCTCTGGGATAATTGCAATGGAGGAATGTGGAGTAATTTTGAAGAGGTGGACAGCAGAGGCTTTATGACCTCCAGCAAGAGAATGAGGCTATTGTCAGGGCAGAGACACTTCTTATTGCCCAACTGAGTGAATACCACGCTGCAGGCATCTTAGTGCAGAAATAGACGAGCTCCAGTGCTGAATCAAGTGTGTTGTGTTAGGCTCAGCAAGGGAGTCAGTGTACGTTTGTGTTTGGCTGCCTTCGCTGGGCAGAAAGCGTTGCCCGGTTTCACCAGAGCCCTGCAAATACGAGATTTATTGAGATCATATCAAGTTGTAAATCTCAGCCTTTTCGGTGTCAGATAAGATGTTACCTCGATGAAAAACTCTGTTAGAGGATTATGTACTCGCAGAGCGGTGAAGTGTTCTTTCCAATGAATGTTCTCCTTAAGCAGAAGCAGGAAGGCTGAAAACCGATCAGACAGGAAAGTCAAATATAAGAGAAAAAAACATGAAACTTACTGTAGGTACAATGAATATGAATGAGAAAGTCGTCGCATTGCAGGTTAAAATTATCCTGTCGAGATGTGTGTTAAGTATGTGTTATATTTGACAATGACGTTGCCGTGTCAATCCGCCCGGGGAAATTTATGATTCCCTAAAAAAACTTGACGCTTGACCTTTAGCTGGTTTGCTTCATGTGTTATTTTGATCTTAAGCCAATGCTGTGTTTACACAACAACACAAGAGCTTTCTTTGGCCTTAACTTTCTTTTCTTTTCCTCTCCTCTCCTAGTCGCGGTGACAGAGGTGGAGTGCGTGCGTGAAGGCTGTCAGTCCGAAGCGCTGAAGCGGCTGTCCGGGACGGTGCCCGAGAACCAGTGCTTCACGGTGGTTTTCAGAGGAGCCAGGAAGAGCCTGGACCTGCTGTGCCCCTGTGAGGATGTAGCACGGCGCTGGGTACGAGGGCTCCGCACCTTGAAGGAGCGCGTGGCCAACATGACTCAGACGGAAAAACTAGACCAATATCCTGCCCAATTTTCAATACGCTAGATTAAATATAGTGCAGCTGAGAGTGCATTGCTATGGTGACTGACTCTGGCTGTCACATGCACTATCCCACATCGACAGCATAGCTAAGATGAGCAGTAATGACTAGATAAAAAAGCCCTGTCTAAATATAGTCTGACTATCACTGTTAATTACAATCCCTCATAGCCAGAGGATTGTGAGTGTAGGTATCAGGTAGAGCATAACATTAAGATCATCTCCACTCCTATATATGTTTTTGTCTCCCTCAGTTTCTTTCTTTCTTTTCTTCAATTGATAGTTTTGTGAACATACTGTACATTATAAATCAGCAGGGCAGTTATCTAGTTAATGCTATCTTCTATCTTTTGCTTTCGTTCTTCTTGTTTCATAGCTCTAAAGATGTTTATCTTAAATGGTTTATTATGTAGTTGTGGACTTCCTCTCTTACAGTTTGCACAACTGCACATGCACGGACTACAATTAGTCTTGTCGCTAACAAACTGATTGACACATTTATGAGAGATTTCATGGCAAAAGCTTAATTTTAACTGGTAGTTTTTGGACTTTACAGATCGTCATGCTTAACTATGTAAACATCAACAAAAGCTGAATCATGCTTTCAGTACAAGGGGCTTTTATTTCAGTTAACCATCATAGCCGTTTTCATGACTAAAACTGAGTGAAATTATTGTATTTAAAGGTCCTATGCTGTGAAAAAAAAACACTTTTCTTGCCTGGCTGCCTGAATTTGGGTTAGTTAAAGTTAATTAATTATAGCCCTTGATCAAAGGTACATTTTCAAACAGATTTTACTGGCACACATTAAAACAATAACCCTTTCAAGTTGGCAGGGAATGTAAGAAAAACCCTTGGACAGGTACACTCTTCCAAGTCAAATAATAGGTTGCAAAAGGGCAATAACAATAAAAAGCCACAGTATGACAGAACAAAGAGTGTCTGATGTCTCTCCTATATATCAACACCCACATGATGAAGCATAATCCAACTAAGATTTGAGTTTATCTCTGCACATTATGAACTCAGAAGCTCCCCCTAACTGTATGCTTAGACATTAGTCTTTAGGTTTTTTTTTCCTTAATCCTCTACACTTGGATCCGTGGCTATCTGCGGCGAGCGGATCAGAACCAGGATGGCAAGATGTGCTACGATGAAGTCAAGCATCTGCTACGGATGATCAACATTGACTTGAGTGAGCATTATGCCCGCTCTTTATTCAAGGTGAGGGCATGTGAGTTCCTAGTATCTGTATCCTGTGGTCAGTAAATATAATTCATGTGAGCTGAATTCTGATAGCGTACGAGTGTAAGAAGAGAGGGACTAACTGCACAGGGATGATATTTTTGCTAGTTAGGGTCGTATCAGCTTACTCTGACACCCTGGAGTCTAGAGTCTGTGTTCAATTACCAAGCCAGCGGCAAGCCAACCACCAGCCCCCCTCCCTCTTATCTTCTCTACAACAAATCAAGAGCCAGTTTTTTTCTTTATTGTGGAGGATTAGTGTCTGCTATGTCCCTCAGCTCTCTATTACAGCCGAATTGTTGGTTTTATGCTCCTTCCTGGTGCAATTTCCAGTACTGACCCTCCTCAGAGAACCATATTCTTAATGTAAGTACGCACAGCTGGGTTGAATTATTACAGAGATGTTTTCCCCACAGGGAATTTGAAGCACTCCCAAAACAAAAGCATACCATGTTAGATTTGTGTCTATATTTTGCCCCGTGTGTTCGATTTTTTGTCTTTTCCACTCATCCCTCTCTCCCTGTATCCCAGAGGTGTGATCGATCTGGTGATGGTCGTCTGGATCACATAGAGATTGAGGAGTTCTGCAGAGAGCTGATGCGACGGCCCGAGCTGGACGCTGTGTTCAGACACTATTCAAGTAATGGTTGTGTGCTCTCCACTGCTGAGCTCCGCGACTTCCTGGGAGACCAGGGAGAGGACGCTTCGTTGAATCATGCTCAGAGCCTCATACTCACCTATGAGCTAAATGACTGGGGTAGGTCCTAAAAGCACTCATTAAAGGCTTTAAAGGAATAGCACACAACATTTTCACCTAAGCACCAAATGGTGATTTAGGCTAAACCTGTGAAAGTTTATGCTACTCCAAAATCTGAGGCAAAATCCTCTGCTGCACAAAAAGTGATGCACTTTATGTTTCCAGCAGTGACAGTGGTTTGTTTAAAGGAGCTAGTTAGCGTGATAGCCACCATAGATGAAACAAAGAAGAACAAAACACCACCTATAAACGATTTCCAAGGAAATAACAGCGAGAAAGAAAAAAGCCTAAAAAGGGCCCATTCATTACTACAACCTACATAGTAAAAAAACAATATTCACAATGTAAATAAATATGATATACATAGGTTATATATCGTATAAAAATAAAGCAAACTTATACAACAGAGGTTAAAATATGTTTTATGTGTTTTGTAGGATATTTAGGAAGGGCAATACATCATTTTAATCAACTGAGAGAAAAAGTTCCATAAGTTAGGATCATTTATCTTATTGAAAATTACCTCTGCTAATGAGTTTGGGAAGATGATGAAAATTAGATGTCTTCTTGATTAAGAGTGAATCTGGGAATTAGTTTGAAAGTAAGACAAGAATTGATCTGAAAGTTTCCCCATTTCTGAAATAAAGGAGCCGATGGGGTGCAAAGATTTGACAACTGTTTGCCTGCCAAGTGTTGTCAGGTATAGTAATAGCTATATAAAATAATAGTATATATATTTGTATATATACTGTATGTATTTGTACTCCTGCCAAAAAGGAGTACAAAGCCAGGCTCGAGCGTGCTTCAAGCACCAACGACCGTGCAGTGGTCTGGAACACACTCAAGACAATCACAAATTACAATAGGAAAAGCCCTGCAATCACCCCTGGATGACGAACTCTACACCTTTTACATTAGGTTTGAGAGGTCCCCTATCACACATACACTGATGGCCCATTGTCTGGGCCACCCCCTTCACCTCAGGACCATCAGCCTACCCCCCTAACCCATCCCAAAAATACAATCCAGAGCCATTAGTTGCCTGCCTGACACGTCCAGCACATACAGTATGTTCGCTCTGTTCGTGGACTTCAGTTCAGCCTTCAATACTATCCTTCCCAACCGTCTGCACACTGAGCTACTACAACTGCAGGTACCCCGCCCCATCTATAGGTGGAAATCGGACTTCCTGACCAACAGGAAGCAACAGGAAGCAACAGGAAGCAAAAGGTGTGGCTTGGCACCCACCTATCTGCCCTCCCTCACCATCAACACTGGAGCTCCACAAGGTTGTGTCATCTCCCCATATCTTTACACTCTGTACACCAGTGACACCTCCAGCCACCCTTCCATGAAGCTGGTCAAGTTTGCTGCATCAAGTGAGCTCACCAGAGGATTCCAGTTTTACAGAACCACCATCAAGAGTGTCCTCGCCTCCTCCATCACTGTGTGGTACCCTGCATCCTCTGCCCACACCAAATTCAGACTGGAACGCATCATGCGAACAGCCAGGTGGCTCACAGGCCAGGAACAGGTGGCTGTGAGCCCCCCCACCCCACCCCACCCACACACACATGCACTTTCACACACACACTGTATGGGATGGTACAACGTCTACCATGGACACATACGTCCTGCCAGGACTGTGCAACATGAAGCATACTGTACCATATATTATTACTTAACTGTATATTTATTCTTGTTCCTAACTTGTATATATATTCTTATTTATGGTTATTTTATTCTATTATGTTTCTCCTCCTCCTCTCATTTTTCCTCAGTGTGCTTTTCTATATCTTATTCTGGTATTTTCTGGTTTCACTGTGTTGTGTAGCTAAGTCAAATTCATGTGTACATTTGGCAAATAAAGTGATTCTGATGATGAATGTCAAGTTTTTTTGTGAGAGGAGGTGGCTGTAATAGTACTTTTTTATTGAAAGACTTAAATTAAACCATCACCAGTTTTTCTGATAAGCCCACTAATTGATAAACAGCTTGATGAAAACATTTTGCCATTTGTTGCAGCTCAGAAGAATCTGTTTATGACCCAGAATGGTTTCGCCATGTACATGCTGTCCTGCGAGAATGATTTGGTAAACCCTGACCATAAAAGAGTCTACCAGGACATGAGCCGCCCCTTGGCCCACTACTTCATCTCCTCCTCGCACAACACCTACCTAACCAAGGACCAAGTCACCAGCGCCAGCAGCACCGAGCCATACATCAGGTGTTCAGACACAAACTCATCAAACAGCACATATTTTATTTTTTCTATATCTGCTTGAAAATCTTTTATCTGTAATCATCCTGCGATGTGATATTAAGCATTCGTCTGTCACTGACAGGGCTCTGAATCAGGGCTGTCGCTGTGTGGAGCTGGACTGCTGGGATGGAGATAAAGGCGAACCTGTCATATACCACGGCCACACTCTCACCTCCAAAGTGCTGTTCAAGGAGGTCATTGAAACCATCAACCAGTACGCCTTCAAGGTAAGAGAAACCTGATTTGTTATCTTTTGCTGAAGTAAATCCTCAGCTCTGACAGTTTGCAAACTGCTCCTCCTTACTGCTAATGAATTAAGTGAGAAGTCAGTCAGTAAACACATCCAGATTCCTAACTTCTGGCCTTCACAGCTCCCTACACTTCTTGTGGTTACAGTTGCATACTTGGCACTGAGGCAACTGTGCAGTACTTTGACATGTACTATTGCATTACAGTGTACAGGCCTTGCATTGCTATTATGTGATCTAATTGCATTTTAATGGCTTGGCATAAGATTTTTTCTGCGTTCCTCCCCACAGGCGTCCCCATACCCTCTAATCCTGTCCCTGGAGAACCACTGTTCTGTAGAGCAGCAGGCTGTCATGGCCAAACACCTCCGCACCATCCTGGGAAGCAAACTGCTCACCAAGCCCCTCAGTGGCCAGCTACAGAAGAATCTGCCTTCTCCTGAGGTATAGAAAACACACACACACACAGCTGGAACCTTCTTCAAAGACCTCTGGCTGTCCAGTTTTCTAATGAAGTAATTTGTTCCCATGACCTTCTTTGCAGGAGCTAAAGGGGTGTATTCTAGTAAAAGGAAAGAAACATATTCCTCACCTGGGCCAGCTGGGCAGGACCAGCAGCTTTGCCAGCTCTTCAGGCTCAGATGATGAACAAGCAAGCAGCATTAAGAACACACCCAAGAGGGTCCCTGCAAAGGTCAGTTCAAGACAACAAGTCATTATTTCTTTGCAAGCTGCCTGAGCAGCTGCTAACGTGAACTTTTTAGATAATCAACCAATTTTCCTTTTTGTTTTCCTTTGCCCTTCCCAGGTCTGTCCTAAACTGAGCCCAGAGCTATCAGAGCTGGTGGTGTACTGCAGGAGTGTCCCGTTCAGCGGGTTTGAAAACACATCTGAAAAACTACCAAATGAAATGTCCTCCTTCTCTGAAAGTGACGCCCTCAGGCTCATCAAAGACTCTGGTACAACAGCAGACATAATTGCATCTTGACATTATAGAGAGAAAGTCAAAAAGATTTGTATAACAGAGCGTTACTGCTGCTGATTCTACAGAAAATATAATCAGCCTACAGTGTATCCTGGCATGTGATTTTCTATCTTTTCATTTGCAGGAAAGCTTTTTGTAAGACACAACAGCAGGCAGCTGAGCCGGATCTACCCCTCTGGCCAGCGCCTCCAATCATCCAACTATGATCCTCAGGATATGTGGAACGGTGGCTGCCAGATGGGTTAGTCTTCCAGATCGAAGCTAGGATGCTGTTCTCATTGTTGGAAATTAAGTCAAATTATTTGAAAAACATGATGTGGTCACTCCGTAAGTTCCAAAGAAATGAAAAAAGTAACTCCCCCGAGAACACACTGCTACATCACAACACATTGATGTCACTGGAATTTACTGATTCACTGACTGTAATTCAGTGTTCACTCATGCTGAAATGTTTTCTGTTGGCGTGTCTGTAATCAGGTTTGTCATGTTACTGACTGCACTCTTCTCTGTATGCTGTGCAGTGGCTCTGAACTTTCAGACGTCCGGGGAGCAGATGGACCTGAACCAGGGTCGCTTCCTACCCAACGGTCACTGTGGATACGTACTGAAACCCAGCTTCCTGTGCAGTGCCACGTCCAACTTTAACCCAGAGAACACGGGAGGAGGCCCCGGTCATATTCCCACCCAGCTGACTATACGAGTGAGAGGTTACTTATTGGAAACATTCTTACAGAGCATTTTGATCAGTTGACTTAATGTCATCTTAAATTATGCTCATAGTTTGATATAACACATGACAGTATGCTATTGTCTGACAATCCTGCAAATTTTGACATACTTTGTTTTCCCCGATCCATATACTTCATATACTTTTGCACTCTATTTACCCAATATTGTCCTTGTGTTTCTCCATAGTGTCATTTTACTGTTGTTTATGTTGTCTCATGTTGACATATATTGCATGTCTGTCTGTTCTGGAAGAGGAATCCCTTCTCTTTTGCTCTTCCTGAAGTTTCTTCTTTTTTCTGTAAAAATGTTTTTTTTAGGGGTTTTTCCTTTATCCAATACAAGGGTCTAAAGATAGAGTGTGTTGCATGCGGTACAGATTGTAATGCCCTTCAAGGATTTGTGTTTTGGGGCTACACAAATGAAAAATGACTCGACTTCAGTCAGAACTTGATATGCAAACTGACTAATTACATTTCCTTTTCAGGTAATATCTGCACAGCAGCTGCCAAAAATCAACACAGAAAAGGCTAGCTCCATTGTGGACCCACAGGTGTGGGTGGAAATTCATGGGGTGGCTATTGATAACGCAAAAAACAAAACCCACCGCATTGACAACAATGGTAATGCACAATAAAGCAACGACAGTTAAGCATTAAGCTCATATTATTAGCTGTGTGGATGTTTTAAATGATTGGTTATGATTAATGATTACTGTAAAATAATGTAATGCTGTATTATTTTTTTCATTATTGTCTTATATTGTCATGATGCAAAAGCAGGAGGTAACAGATAGCACCATTTATATTTGTGAGACCTGATTCTATGCAGTGCATTTCTTTGACATATTTTTGTAGGAGCCTTTCCTGTCCAACGCCATGACTGGTTTGTATGAAAGGCACAGTACTGGATGATGTATTTACAGCTCTTGTGTGCCCTCTACAGGTTTCAACCCACAGTGGAACTGCACTCTGAGCTTCCCACTGCAGGTCCCTGAACTGGCCTTGGTGCGGTTTGTAGTGGAGGACCACGATCACACTTCAAAAAATGGCTTTGTGGGACAGTTCACTTTACCTTTCATAAGTCTACGCACAGGTGCTCATTAACATCCCCTCCACATATTATAAAACAGTCAAAACAGTCAGAACGTTTTTTTATAATGTGTGTGTCACATTCTCTTTTCTCAGGTTATCGACATGTTCACTTACTGAAGGCGGATGGTTCCAGTCTGTCCCCTGCCACACTCTTTATCCATGTCAAAGTTACACGCAAAGGAGTTCCCATCAAAACTGTGTCAGCGTATAGCCATTGCTAAAGGCAAGGAATGACATGCATCTGAACCAGATGGAGAGCTGCATTCTTCTAACAACAAAGGTCTTTGGAAAAGGAGCTGTGATATGAAGAGAGAGAGCAACTGCTGCTGTTGCTGCTGCTGCTGCTTCCCGCCAGTTTCCCAGTCCAGACCTCAATTCGTCCAATTTACACTGAGCCACTTCCCCAATGCAAGATGTCGTTTATCAGAGATGAAGAAGCGCGTTGGCTCTCAGCAAATGAATTGCCTCGGGCTGGATAATGAATCCATGATACACTGTGGGAGTATCTGGTCTTGTCAGCGCTGAGTGCTCTAGAAACAGCAGTGAGGCACTGACGACTGTGGTTCATGAAACACCCTGATATGTGACGCTGTACAAAACAGTTCTTAATGTTAATTCAAATGTGTAGGAGGTTATTCCATATCTGAATGAAGTTATGTTATCTTACACTTTTGCATTTTTTATACTAAAGTATTTGGTTTTAACTTACAGAAAGATGGTAGTTTCACTCAAATAGCACTTACTTGACTGCCACATAAGTGTTAATAATTAGATGAAATCATGAAAAGCTGTTTTGTTACAGCTAAAATTTGAAAAAAATATAAATATTACTGCAAATTAATGTTTCAGCACTAACTGTGATGTAATACAGATGTAATACTGTTTCAGTGGTTGCCACGGGATGTATTGTTCACAACGGTTGAACAAATTCTCAGAGTTTAATTCAGCAAGTCTTACTTGAAACTCCAGATACTCTTTGGCACTTTCAATGTCTCTTAAGAGAAAGACTTTCTTTTGAGATTTCCACAATGTGTGAATGAACTTGAAATATAAACAGTATTATGTTGCAGATAGATCTTAAAAATGTAACTTATTGTATTTGCATCAGCATCATTTCACATAATGAGTTTATTCAGTCAAATTGTGTTTGACTTTTGAGGATAACTTTTGCATGTTTGTTTGTTTCTTTTCTATTGACAAGCCTGTAACATTTCTTCGTTGTTGCCAAAATCCAGTTAACCAATTGGTGGTTAAACACTAATTGCAATAATTTAATCCAACCACCATTTATTGTAGTGTACAGTGGATCATTTAATACTTTTATAAGGATGTTCCCTGCTAATAAAATGGTGCAGTAATGACAGGTGCTGCATATAGATTACTGTAATTACAGTGTCTATGATCAGGATGAGATTCTAGCATGTAACTAACCAATGGTGAGTGAAGTATAACCTTGCAGTGTTAATGTTTATAGCCTTTGTACTGTGAATGGCTGTTGGTATTATGTGTGCAAGAGAAAATACTGTTTTCATAAAAGAACTAATAACACATCACTGTGTGAGACCTTCTGTTGTTTTTACAGAGAGATCAATATAAAGGCATACACCCATGTTTGGTTTGCATCTAACTGTTCTTTAAGTACTGAGCAGCTAAGCTCACTGCAAGTTGTTAAGCTGCAGGAGATCTAGAGGGCTGATGAACTGCATGTGGGCCAAGGCTGAGCCAAAACCATGCAGGAGGCTATTTGTAATTAGGCTGGGTTTTTTTTAATTAGTTAAACTAATGGCTTTATTAACGGCTTGTAAATAACTGACTAATTCTTTATAGATCAGTCGTAAGCCATTAATAGGAACAAATTTGGGATTTACAGGTTCTTAAAAATCCTACTGGCTTGTGTGTTTATCCTTTCTACTGGGTAATAATGCCATAAATGTTTTATAAATAAATGTTAGTAGCCCATTGATAAGTGTTCATGGATTTATCGCCTTCTAATTAGCCATCAGTTGTGTAGGTATAAGTGCTAGTAAATAGATTGGATTTTGGTGCAGATCCTCTGTAACCCATTTCCAGAAGATAAGTGGTAAAACTGTCCAACCACTCAAAGGTATTTTTCACAACCTGCCAACCAACCTGGTCATGATATTCAATAGTTTTCTTATTGTCAGAAAATTGCATGAAAACACCAAAACCAACAATGAATTGATTGAGGTTGTCTGTGTATCCTAAGCCTGATAAAGCTTATTCCTCTCTGCTGTAGACCTCCATGTTGTCCAAAAACAATTAAAACACATCAAGGAGCTACTTTTTTTGCACTAACAACATGTTCCTTCATTACCATGAACAGGAGCATTGTAGTTTGTTTTGACTGTCCTGCTGCTGTAAATACTCGTTAGTGCAGCAAATCCACAACTGCAAATAGTCCTCCCCCCAAAGCACTATTTTCTCATTTCAGGAATGTTTGCTAAAAACTACAGTGGCCAGTATTATATGTAATTACTAAATTACTGGGCCTTTAAAAAATGAAACTACATATTTGTTTGGAGTTTTTAAATATTTAAATCTTTGGGGTTGAATGCCACAAACAGGGCGGGGAAGTCAGAAAGTATTCACAAACCAATGCATTGTTGTTGTGGGATTTGTATTTACATACTGACAAACCCTTCATTCCTAATAAGTAATCTATTAAGCAACGGTACCTCATTTATCAACCATTAATAAAGTCTTAAAGTCCCCCTCCATTCAAAATATGTTTTTCTTCTTGTTCCTACAGTTGCTAGTTTGGAACCAATCGTGGTTCAAATTACAGTGTGATGTGGAAACTTGAAGCCTCGAGTGCACATAATTTCATTTTCATACTATTTATTTAAAACCTCGGAAATTGCATTGAGGGAGAACCCTCATTTTCAATGGTGCCGAGGTACAGACATACAATAAATGCAGACACAACTCAACTCAAATAGCAATAAAAGAAGATTACATGGCTATATCAATTAAAAACAAGGTAAAAATTAACAATGCCAAAAAGTAAACGTGTAGACTGAGAGTGGACTTTACAGTAAAATAGGAGACAACTTGTATCCAGCAGGAAAACTTTAGTAATTAGAAATATTTGCAAATTCATAGATTCTGAAAGGAGTAGATGCCATCTTAAGGATATAAATGAAGTAGTTATTCTTTTATTGTGGAAAAACCATATTAGACACGAATTATTAGTCAAAGTAGAGTATTTTATATAGGCTACATCTAAAAACATGTCTTGGGGATCTTTAAGCTACACAACCCATTTATATGGGTGTCTAATTACTAAGTGGCTCAATATTACATCATAAACATTATGTTATTATTTAAGAAATTAGTCTAGGTTGTAAACTATGCGTATCCACTCCTCACATGTTTACTGTCAAACGCCTTGCTGTTTTAATTTCCCTTTGAGCCAGATGACAGATCACATGGCTTTAATACCCATGTGTGTGAATGTGTATGTGAATATAATAGAGATTAAATCATAAATCTTAACTTTTTTATTATGAGAGTAAGACGTTTACGGCTAAAGATATGTAAAACCAAACTGTCACTTCTACTATAGAGCATGTTGTGCTTATTTTTAACTTCTTGGAAACAAGTCCAGGAACCAAATCAGTCAGACAACAGTGCAGACATCTCCATCCGCGCTCTGAGCCAATAGCATCGAGGGAGGTTTAAAGGCGTCGAGGGCACGCGGTGGGCTCCGTCCTCACTTCCTGGTTGAAGATGGCGGATGAGAATGAGACAGCACCGATGCCGGAGAAAGAAGATGTAGAGGACCACGGACACTGCAGCGACTGTGAAAATGAAGAGCACCACTCTGACGATGGGTAAGAAGGCATGCTTATCGCCACAGCGGTGCAAAATGTGTGACTGTAACATACCGCGCTGCAAAACGTGTGCAAACTAAAAAGCCTCGGCGAAGCAGTCGGGAGAGACAGCCATCGGATGGAATTGTCCCGCCCACTTGCTTTTACCCTATTGGCTAGAAACGGCGTCTGCTTGCCGGTTCTGTGATGTGATTGGCTTAGAGTGCGTTCTGTTCCTAATGTGGGCGGGCCTTCTTTGGCTTCGCTTTCCTTCAAGCCTGCGTTTGCTAGCAAGGCGTTGTAGCGGGGTAGAAAACCAAAGTGCGCTTGAAAGCTAAGCTAATAGTAAAACACAACATTTATTTCCACTTTGATAACTTGCAGAAAAGGCACAATCTTTCTTTTACTAAGTTGACAGTTTGACATATCATCCGCACGCCGCTGCTGGCTGTCTGTAACTGATACAATTTATGGCAACCCCAGTTGACATTTTAGCGAGTTAGCTCGCAAGCTAACATAGCTGTCAAACCCCTATTGTCTGTGAGTGGATCTGGCTTCAGACACAGAAGTCGAATCAAAAGCGAAAGAAATTAAATCTGCATGTCGTGACACATGCAGTTTGTTAATATCTGATAGGGTTTCCCTTGTTATACTGGCTTTTCGAGTCAGCGAGGCTTTCAGTCCACCCCCCACCTTTAATCACAGACATATGAATTATCCTAAAGCAGCCATAGCCCCGAGTTACCGAAAACGGGCTTTGATGAGTATAACAATTTGTTTGCTATCAGCTTCTGTTAATGTTTACCAAGCGGTGACAGACATGAAAGGAGCCCAAGCTTGCACATATCGAGGCGTGTCCTGCTCACAGCAAGTGCGTTTTCTTCTCATTGGAGTAAATGGAGAGATGAGGTGCTGCCTTTCTGGTCTGTGACCCTTTTTAATAGAAACCAGTGTCTACTTGCGACCCCTCATCACCAAGTTAGTGCGGTCATCAGCTGTCAGCTTAGATTGTCTCATTTTTAGAGATCTGGCGTATCCAGTGTGTCACAAGAAAAGGATAAATTCTAGAAAAGTCAGATTAGATAAACCTAATTTTATATATTTTTCCTTGTTTTTCCTTTAATCATCTAGTTACTCCTCAGATTTACTTTGAGACGCATGTTGGGAACCTCTTTCGTAAGGGGAAAGTGATGACCCCGTTTATTAAATGAAGTGAACTAAATGTGAGAGCTTCACTGGTGCTCTTTTTGAGCAACACATGCAATTCCCCCCCTGCACACACACACACACACACACTCAAACAAAGAATAGTTCTGGCTGTTAACTGGACGACTCTGGTGAAGTGGAAGCCTGTGGAACAAACTATTGAATGTTTTGTTGTCCATTGTCCCAGTCACTCACTCACTCGCTGACCCCCTGTACATACATATGTACACAAGCGTTGATACCACACACTCTTCTCTAGGGGTCATGTGATTCACCATCTGTGCTGGTGTTACAAATACAGGCCAGTACTTGGCCTCTCTCCTCTCTTGGACACTAATGAGATTATCCTCTGTAAGTATGCAGTCTCTCCCAAGCCAGGAGATGGGATAGATGGGTGGGGGTGTGTGGCTTCTCAGCTTTGAATTGATCAGAAAAGGGGGTTTCAGGAGTACCTGTGAATGGCAGTTAATACTGTATTCCTCTCTCTTGTCTCAGCATAAACGGCTGACACGGGTGATGTTAAGGGATACATACGATACATGTGTTACTAGTACTTAACTCTACCAAATTTATGTCCTGTGAGTTTCTTCTGACTTTGCGTTGTTTCTGTCTGACAAACTAAAGAGCTTGTTTCTTTGCCTTTTTTCTAAAGCTACACCCTAGACCGTCAAGGTAAACAGTCGTCTGTCAGTGAGAAATCTTTCACAAATTGGATTAACTACACTAGATGAACCTTTTCCAACTTATCATGTGACTTTGTTTCACAGCTGAAGTACTGAATTGTGTGAGGGAAAATGAGTGAGATTAACACTTTTTTGTTTTTTGGACTTCAGTATACAGAAATCATGTATAGTTATGTTAGTAGTACACAGGTGTTCTCTTTTAACCAACCTGGCTGGTATAATGTCTTTTTCTTGGTCATCATGACACATCTTTTTGATTTAGGCTGAAAAGGCAGGTGTATGGGTAGTAATTTAATACAAAAATATATAATACAGCCTTAACAATCCAGGCTATTATGTTTTATAAGCATATCCCAGCCAAAGATTTAAAAAAAACAACAACATTTTGACCAGAACATAGCTTTCCTCTGGGATGGTAGTCTAACTTGGATGCCTTCTATTTCTGTCTTGTGTAAGTGACAGGGGTCTGGGTGACGACACCGGCGCCAAGAAGAAGAAAAAGAAGCAGAAAAAGAAGAAGAAATCTGGTGCCACAGAAGCTGCTCAGGACCCTCTTGCCAAGGCATGAGTTAAATTATTATTTTTTATTATTTAGTAAGGTATATAAAGTTAAACAGTAAATAAAAGTTCAGGTGTGATTTACTGAGGAGTTATAGTTGCTGAAGTTGTATCTACTATAGAGCGCAACTTAAACATGGAAAAACGACAAAGAAATCATGATACAGTTGCTGATGATCATTGAAATTTTTTACTTATGTGTGGCTGTAGTGCACTGAAGAGGGTGTAAATGCACTCTCGTGGACTGCTGCATGTAGAGATTTGCATATTGTCCGCTCACAACTCAGCGCTCGGTTGATTAGACGCTACAGGTGTATGTCATGGTATCAAAGGCTGACACGTCTCTTTTACCCTCACAAATTATACCAGAATGTTTAGATACATTTGAGAAGACACTAGGTAGGATAAAATAATGATGGCGACCCTCTTAACAGTTAAATTAAATCCTGTTTACTCTCCCAACAGGTGAATTCATTGCCAGCTGATAAGCTACAGGAGATCCAAAAGGCCATTGAACTGTTCTCTGTAGGCCAAGGCCCTGCCAAAACCATGGAGGAGGCAACTCGTAGGAGTTACCAGTTCTGGGACACACAGCCTGTGCCCAAGCTAGGTATGATGTTTGACAGGGCCTTCAGTTCATGGTTGAGCTCTCTGTCATGCATCCGAGGTGTGCTTCATAACCAGAAACTGTTTTGTTTTCCTTCAGGGGAAACGGTGACATCACACGGCTCCATCGAACCTGACAAGGACCACATTCGTGAGGAGCCCTACAGCCTCCCACAGGGCTTCAGCTGGGACACCCTCGACTTGGGGAATCCTGCTGTGGTAAGAAAGTGTATAAACTCATAGTAGGGATGCACAGGAGAAATCAATATGTTGGTCAATACTTTCTGGTCTCTGTGGTTTTTACTCAATTTTGGTAATTTTGTCCTGTGTGATTGTTTATAAATGTTTAGATAAACTTGTGTTGTTGAACTATTAATACTGAGAACTACAAAACTTGATTTACTTGTGAAAACATAATGCAATGATTTCTTTCATTCTTTGTTAAACCAGCTCAAGGAGCTTTACACCCTTCTCAATGAGAACTATGTGGAAGATGATGACAACATGTTTCGATTTGACTACTCTCCTGAGTTCCTGCTCTGGTAATTCTCTTCATATTGGATTTTTATCTACTTTCACACCTGAGAATGAACTTTCCTGAGAAGGAAATGCTAAATGCTATAATGTTTTATTCTTACAGCTAGTACAATGCTTTGTGGCATTTTCTTATGAGACACTTGGATTAATGTTTTTATATTAATACAGGTGATGGCAGTAGACTAATTTGTTGCATGACTGACTGACTTGTCTTTTTTTTTTCTCAGGGCCCTGCGGCCCCCCGGCTGGTTGCCCCAGTGGCATTGTGGGGTGAGGGTTAACTCTAACCAGAAGCTGGTAGGCTTCATCAGTGCCATTCCTGCCACCATCCAAATCTATGACATGTAAGTGAACACACACTTTTTCAAAGTAAATCACATGCTACATGAAATCAGACATCTCTTTTTACTGATAGTCTTATAATGTATACTTAAATTTCAATTAATTCAGTACTATAATATAAATGCTTGTTTATTCACTGTCATTATTCTGATGAGAGTTGGTTGCAGACTTGCTCAGAAAAGTGTTTTTTCTTGTGTTTTTTAGAGAAAAGAAAATGGTTGAGATCAATTTCCTCTGCGTCCACAAGAAGCTTCGTTCCAAACGAGTCGCTCCAGTTCTGATCAGAGAGATCACCAGACGGGTCAACCTGCAGGGCATCTTTCAGGCTGTTTACACCGCTGGAGTGGTACTGCCCAAACCCGTGGGCACGTGCAGGTGGGTCTGACAGAAAACAGCCTGTTTTATACACATCCTTCTTTTTTTTTTTCTTCTTGTTTTACAATATAAGAGAATCCCAACAAACCCATTTTTTATGCGCAGGTACTGGCATCGCTCTTTAAACCCGCGCAAACTAATCGAGGTGAAGTTCTCCCACCTGAGCAGGAACATGACTATGCAGCGCACCATGAAGTTGTACCGTCTGCCTGAGGTTGGTGAAAACATGCAAATTTTACTCTCAATCAGTGATGAATTAAATCCTTTTTGTAAATACTACATCGCTCCACCATAACTATATTTTCCTCCTCCTCCCCGTCCTCTTTCCTCCAGGCCCCGAAGACTTCGGGTCTGCGGCCGATGACCAAGAAGGACGTGCCGGTGGTGCATCGCCTCCTCCGTGAGTACCTGAGCCAGTTCAACCTGGTGCCTGTCATGAACCAGGAAGAGGTATCACACTGGCTGCTGCCCCGGGAGAATATTATCGACACTTACCTGGTGGAGGTAAATAAACACCACGTATCACATTGTCTTCACTTAAAATACTTCTGTTTTAAAACCATCCCTCCAGTGTGTCGTACACCGAGAGGCTTTTTCTAAAAGTGTTTGTTGTTCCCTTAACAGAACGATGGCAAGGTGACTGATTTCCTGAGTTTCTACACACTGCCCTCTACCATTATGAACCACCCTGTGCACCGCAGTCTAAAAGCAGCGTACTCCTTCTACAACGTGCACACCACCACCCCCCTGCTTGACCTGATGTCTGATGCCCTCATCCTGGCCAAATCGGTGCGTTCCCTTTTGATCCATGGCATCTGTGTTCTTTTTAATGCTGCTTACCTGCAGGGAACTAATGAGGTTTTTTTTCTTTTTCTTCTCATCTTTTATACAGAAAGGGTTTGACGTCTTCAATGCACTGGATCTAATGGAAAACAAGACTTTCTTGGAGAAGCTTAAGTTCGGCATCGGTGATGGGAATCTTCAGTATTATCTGTACAATTGGAAGTGTCCCAGCATGGGGTCAGAAAAGGTACATCTGGAACACATAATGGCGGTATCAAAGCTCAAAGGTTTTCCAAAAACACTTGTCTAACACCTCCGACTTTTTCTTTCTCAGGTTGGGTTAGTGCTGCAGTGACATCCCTACATGCCATAAGCAAGTGTCACCAACAGGCCAGGAGACCGCACCATCGCACTGACCACCCGACAGATGGAGTGATGACTTCCTGCTTCAGGAAAGGAAACCCACCGCCCATTTTTACTTTTTGACCTTTTGAACTTTGACCTGCACTACCGCTGCCAGGCGGGGAGGCGGAGAGAGTCTCGGTGCTCTCCCTCCTCCCTCGATCACATGGACCTTAAGCCATTGTAGTTACCATCCCCAACAACTGTATTACATCTGAAAAGCTGTCTTGATTGTACCAAACACGCATACACACTGACAAACAGTTTTGCACAGATTACTGTATACCAAACACTCGCTGTTGGCATACCAACGAAACGTACAATACGTGTAAATAATATCAGACATAACTTCAAATTATGCCGTAACACATACAGACTAGAACCTACTGTTTTATTTTATTCCTAAATGTTGGAAGTGCTTTTTGCAATTAAAATCTGTCATCCTTAAGTTTTAGAGATAAAAAAAAAAATTCAAAATGATCAAAAAATATTTAAAGAGGAAAAGGCTCAAAAAGATGAGGTAATAAATACCAAAAGTGGACACCAGATAAGGGCTTCTGATTTTTCTTCTCATGCTTGACCCTGTGTCTTTTTTAAATTTTTTCTCATCAAACCCTCTGTTCTACCAGTCATTAATGGTGTTGATTCAACACTGCTTTACGGAAGATGTATATGCTGGAGTTGGCATTCATGTTCTGGAGCTCTTCTCATCTGTATTAACTTTTATGACTCCTCCTCTCCAGCTTTACTGCATTAAAAGAAGAAGCCCTGTTCAGAGGAAAATGAAACACAGACTGACAATAACGGACCAGCTCTGTTTTAAGAACATAATCTGAATCATTTTGGACGAGGCTGGACTGCCGCCGCACCGAGGTTGAAGGCGTTCTGGCGCGGGGGGGGGGTTTATTCGACACGTTTATCAGCAGGGATCAGATTTATTATGACACCTCTCGAGTTAACTGTGTCCCAGTTGCAATGTCCACTCTTGCGGACTCTCAGACTTTTGACTTTGGTGTTATCAATTAAGTCTGTGAGGGAATTGGAAAGTTCTTGAGTGCTTTGACCTTTTTTTTTTTTTTTTTTTTTTTTTTTTTTCTTGAGACTTTCATTTATCTGCAATTACGCAGAGGGAATCACACAGGAAGTCTTAAATAGTCATTAAAAATTAAGATAAAACACAAAATACAAGTTTACATGCACATAGCAAGCACTGTGTCAGGCTCTCTGCTGTATCGATGGTTTGGTTTTGTCTCATTTGAAATATGATTACTAATAGTATGCTTCAAACATGCAGTTTTACTAACGTGTATGAAACGTGAGCTTTGCAGGTAACATTTCACAAAGTGCTGTCCTCTTCCTCATACAGTATTCAGAGCGTTACGCAAATCATGCAGGTGTCTTCGGTTTAAAGTCTGTGAAAGTTCAGGGTGGATGTTGGAGCTGGGCCTGTGAGTTGCAGTCTGGACAGCTGTGGGTGGGTGGTGATGATGACTGGGGGGTGGGGTGGGGGGGGAGGGGATGCCCCACTTTAAAGTGTTTCTTATGTAAAATGTTGATTGTGCTTGCAAACAGATGTAAAAGAATTAATGGGTCTCATGGTGTTATGATGCAGGGAAAGAATGTGAAGATGCAGGTGATTTTTTTTTTTTCTTTGTTTTTGTTTTTTGTTTTTTGAGCAAAAAATAAAATCTAGAAGTTGCTGTGAGGTTTTTTTTTGCATGTTTTCTGTCAATTGAAGGGGGGAGGGGGGGTTCATGTCGAAGGTTGTGTTTACACAGAATATCCTGAATCTGAACTTCAAATCAAGGCACCACTGTGCTGAACTGCAGTATAAAATTGACAGAAAAAAATCTCCACTTACCAGCTTTTTCCTGCAACTTTAAAGTGCATCTAAGTGTAAAGAGTTTGTTTAGGAGAGCAGTGTAAAAAGCTAATAAGTGGGCCTTCAGTTAAGTTGTTTTTTTGTTTTTTTTGTGAAACTACTGTCCAAAGTCAGGATGAATTTTCATGCTAAACTGCTGAAACTGTTTTCTAATGGCATATGTAAAGCGATACCTTGTGCTTTTGGTTCAGCTGACACCGCTTGCAGTTTTTGTTAATATGCAGTGAAGCACAAATCATCAGAGGTGTTTGAAAGGCAGATAACATGCAGGATTCTTAATCAGATGCATTAAATTCCAACAATCTAGATCAGATGCATAGTTTAAAGATGCAAATACACAACAAACAAGTGCTGTTTGTTGGTTTTGTATACTTCTACTACTACCTTTATTAGTAGTAATCTTGTTTTTTAAATTGATCTATTTAAAAAAAAAATCTAAAATCCATCGATAGATAAATACTTTATTGATCCCAAAGAGAAGTTAAAATGCCACTGCAGCCACCCAACATGAATCAAAATACAAAAATAATGAGGTAAAAAGGTAAAAGAAACAAATTCAATTAAAAGCTAAAAATTTATCTATACAGCACTTTTCCTAACAAGGTTACAAGGTGCTTCACATCTGTAATCAAGATTAAAACAGTTCAGGACTTGATTAAATAAAGGCTATTAAACGTATAGAAAAATACATATTAAAAAGAATAATATTAAAAAGAGTGAAATAAACAAATAAAGAAAACGTTAGACATGTAAGATTTGTAAAAATGTAACTGGGGTTGTTTAAGAAAAATAAGGAACATAAGGCTTTGATTTTAAAAGAGGCTTTTAGAGTTGATTAAAAGATTATTCTGAAGGCCTCACTTATTAATAATCTTAATAATCGTCAGTAATCGTCGTATTATTAATTGCTAATGTTAGATTTATGGTTGTTATGTAATTGTTTACTCTTTACAATGGACAGTGAGGTCAAACAGACCTTTTGTTTTCCGTTATGAAACACAGCAGGGGCGTGATTTTCGTCTCTTTTCTTTTTTTTTTCCAAGAAGATGCGTCGCTCTCACACTGAACTTGACGCTGATTGGTCGAAATCTCTTGACGCGTCCTAAAGAAAGTCTCTAATTGGCTGATATCATTAACTGTCAGTTATGCTGGGCGGTATTTTATAGGGGCCCTAACGCGGAAGTGAAAGCACACTGAACGGAGCAGTTGACATTAGGTCGATACACACAGTAACCATGTGGATTAGTGTGGCGATTATTTGTGTGGCTTTGGTCATATTTATATTGAAATATGTCTTCGGCAGCTCCGGGCCCAATCCGTTTGAGACGGACACCCGTGAACCGCTGAAAAAAATGGTTCACGACATGAAAGAGAAGAAAAAAGTGCTGAAACAAGGTGAGTGAAAGTGAAATGACCGAGGTCGTAATTTATGTTTAATTTCATTTCTTAAGTCGCAAAAGCTGAATTTAAAGCCATGCAAATTATATCGTGTGCAGTTTTCTTACTTACACGTGGGTTTTCCCTTCAGTTTCAGTTTTAGATTAACTGTTAAGATAATGTGGAGAATGGAATGACAGTATTCTAGTTTCACTGTGAGTATAGCTGCAGAGGAATGACTGGTTGTGTGCAGAAATACTGCATAACCTTTACTGGAAATCGTTGGAGACTTTTCTGTGATTTTTAACCGAACTGAAATATAAAATGTCTTGTTTGAAGCAAATCTTAAAAGTAAGAGGTTATAGCTCTAAATAAATGACTGTCTTAACAGATTTATTTTAAAGCTGAAAAAAGTGTTAGATTAATAGATTAATAAAAGTAATCAATTGACAGAAAATTAATCACTAACAATTTTTATAATTGCTTAATTGTTTACATAGTTTCATAAAGCAAAAATGTGAAGTGTTTTATGTCACTGTAAATATAAAATTGTGAGGGACATTTTTCACAATTTTCTGACATTTTTATCGATTCACGCAAAACAAAAAATCAAAAACATAATTTGACAGATTGATTTTAATATGAAAATAATTGTCAGAGGCAGCCCTAAATTAGTTCATACACTTCTTCATCCAAACCTGTCATTACAACAAATTAAATTAAAACTATGTGGTTGCAGAAAATGCAGTTCTTTAGTAAAGTTAACTAAAAATGCAAAAAAGGATTCTTATTGATTCTTTTGACTAATTTTTCTTAAATATCAAAGGTGACAAAAGCTTATCAGAAGCTCCCAGAGCTCACACTTATGTCCTCTAATTTGTGGATGACCAACAGTCTAAAAACCCAAATTTATTCAATTAACAGTCACATTTAAAAGGAGAAAAGCAGCAAATTTTCACATTTTAGAAGCTAGAACCAACTGGAATCAACTGAAAGATTTATTGCTGTTGTGCCAAACATGCAATATGTTTTGTTGTCTCTTCCTCAGGTTTTCTGGAAAGTAAAGTACCTGAAAACCTGGATGCCATCATCATCGGCAGTGGGATTGGTGGGCTTGGACTTGCGGTGCTTCTGGCCAAAGTTGGAAAGAAAGTCCTGGTTCTGGAGCAGCATGATCGGGCCGGAGGATGCTGCCACACCTTCACTGAGAAGGGCTTTGAGTTTGATGTTGGTGAGAAGATTGGTTTTCGTTTCTTTTCTGTATTTTTCAATTAATAAAATGCTATGAAGGCTTCATTTCATGACCACACTGTACCTAACACAAGAGTTTGGGCAAGTAGAAATGATGCAAATATGTCTGTATGAGATGGGAATATTTCCACATCAAAGCAAAAAAAAGTCTTGGTCTAACATAAAACCCTGTTGTATCCTTCTTGATGTTTTGTCTCCTTTCCTCCCTCAGGAATCCACTACATCGGCGACCTGTTGGAGCACAAGCCGTTCCGCTGCATGCTGGACCAGATGACCAATGGACAGCTGCAGTGGGAGCCTCTGGAAAATCCGTTTGACCAGGTTGTACTGGGACCGCCAGAAAACCGCCGTCAGTACCCCATCTACAGCGGCAGGAACCGTTTCCCCGATGAGCTGAAGAAGTGCTTCCCTGGAGAGGAGAAGGCCATTGATGAGTACATGAAGCTGGTCAAGGTAAGATCATTTCTCACTACAGACTATGATCCAGTGCTTTAAAAAGTGTCAAGTCAAAATATGATCTGTAGCTTCAATACATAGACTTGTATTAGCATTTAAAAAACCTATATTGTATCTCACAAGTTACTGGAAGAAGTTTAGGGTAAGTGATTATCTGGCCACTTTATTTTCTTCTGTTGACCTTTACCTTCATTTTAATCTGCAAATGCCTTTTCTCTCAGTGAACTGTTGGTTCAGAGCTGCACTTTAGCACAAGCGTGGCTTCATTAAGCATATTTCTGTTGTTGCTGTCACTGGTATTTCTCAAAGGCTCAAGGGTTATTAAGTCAAAGGTTAGAGTAACTGGCGAGGCCTCTTTAAAAGTTTAGATATTGCATCATTTTACCCAGACTGAGTTGTGATATATTTTTGCTTTGGCACACAGATGACAGAATTTCATTTTCTTTATCTGTTTGGAGTCAATTTAGTGCAACTGAAACCATACTTCATTATTATGGAATCATTACACACAAGTCTTTGATTACACAGTTTGTGTGTGTTGCATGTTTTGTCTTCAGAAAGCCGGACGAGGCATTTGGCTCCTCGCTGTGCTGAAGCTCTGCCCCGTCCCCTTGGCTAAGTTCCTGGTCTACACCGGCTTAGTCAAACATCTGTCTTTCTTCTTCAAAATTGCCCCTCGCAGCCTGACAGAAGTGGTCAATGAACTAACAGAGAACAAGGACCTCAGGGCTGTCTTCACCTACATCTTTGGCACCTACGGTAGGTCATATCAGGCTGCAGTTCCGTTGGTATAATCAGCCTCGCCGTTATCTCTTGACTAAGCTGCTCATAGTTCTCGTTTCCCTCTCTGATCTGCAGGTAACATGCCAAAAGACTCCAGTTTTGCCATGCACAGTTTGCTGGTCACTCACTACCTGAATGGGGCCTGGTACCCTAAAGGCGGAGCCAGTGAAATTGCCTACCACATGATCCCCATTATCGAGAAGGCGGGGGGTGCTGTTCTAGTTCGCGCCCCTGTCAACCGTATCTTGTTCAATGACGCCAAGGAAGCTTATGGTGAGTGTGATTTCCTCTAATACACAGTCACACCACGCAGCTCTGGCAGACATGACGATTCACTGCTTTTGTTTGTTTTTTATGGTTTCAGGTGTGAGTGTTATGAAAGGTCAAGAGGAAATACACATCCGTGCCCCTATGGTCATCTCTAACGCTGGCATCTTCAACACCTACCAGAAGCTGCTGCCCACAGAACTCCAGGCCATGCCAGGTTAGGAAGGAATTATTGGTGCAACTAATGACTACTTATCAATTAAATGCTAAGTCTATAATATTAAAATATAGTAGAAAAGTTCCCATCATAATTTCCAAAAAGCCAAAGTGGCCGCTTTATATGGCTTTTGTTGTCTTACACTATACATGCCTATACTTACACTATGAAGTTAGTTTTCATGTAGCTTTTTATCAGTGAGCTGTTAGTAAAGTTGTACCGTATGATGTGACTCTCTCGCCTCGCAGCTATCCAGAAGCAGCTGAACTTGATGAAGAACGGTGAAGGTGGCCTGAGTATCTTCCTGGGCCTGGATGGAACAAAGGAGGAACTGGGCCTGAAAGCTGACAACTACTGGATCTTTACCGAGAACAATTTTGATGAGCTGTATGTTGTCTTGTATCTGTTGACTGATAAAGTTACATAGAAATTGCTGTTTAGCTTATAAGGTCAGTTTTTATCTGTTTTTGTGCCAACATGCAGGGTTAGGGTTACTATTTTGCTCATGAAAGCTGAGATTTTGGTTAACTAAAGACCGTATTCCATCTGTTTCAGCTGTTTTGTATGTCTGAAAATTCACCAAAATTACCTGTGTTTCTTTTGTAGAGTGGAAAATTATATAAATGGAAAGAGGGAAGAGTCTGCTAAAAGTGTGCCTCTCCTGTTCGTCGCTTCTCCATCAGCTAAGGATTCAACCTGGCAGGAAAGATCACCAGGTACTCACACATCAGATACAGCACAACAGTATCTCCTCCCTTTGTTCTTATGGTGAAGCTCATTTCATGCATGAGTTTCGTTGTAAATTGCCGTATAGAAAGTCAACGCTACTGACTCCAGACCAAAGTGTCCTGTTTTTTTGTGGGTTTTTGTCGTTCAGCTCCAATGGTCTCCTTATTTTTTTTCCTAACCGTAGGCAAGTCCACCTTGAGTCTGGTCAGTTTTGCCAAGTACGAGTGGTTCGAGGATTGGAAGGATGGCAAAGTGACAAACAGAGGGCCTGACTACAAAGAGCTGAAACAGATTTTCATTGACTCTATTGTGGATGTGGTCATGGATGTTTTCCCCAAGATCACCAGAGACAAGGTGAAGTTTCTTAATCTGCTGTCTAACATGGCCAATAAACGTGGTCAGTAACTCCTTGGCCATATTTTAGAAACTCGATAGTTCTAACTTTTTAGGTGTCTCTGTTTGTGTAGATTGAGTACATCGACGCTGGAACCCCCATCACAAACACGCACTACATCGGAGCCCCCAAAGGTGAGATCTATGGAGCGGATCACGGCATCGCCCGGTTCAGCCCTGAACTCAACGCTACAGTGAGACCTCAGACTCCGTTGAAGAACCTCTACCTGACAGGTCAGTCCATCTGGAGATCGCCTAAATTTCTAGACCAGACTTAAAAGTATTCCCTGCATTCAGTACATTTTGTTTTTTTTATCGTGTTGCAGGTCAGGATGTGTTTGTATGCGGCTTCGCTGGCGCCCTGGCCGGAGCCCTCACCTGCGGCTCGGTCATTCTCAACCGCAACCTCCATCTGGATGCCATCGCCTTGGCGAAGAAAATGAGATTTGTTAACAGCAAATTGAAAGGGGAGTAGATGCATGCATACAGTAATATGCAATAATATTTAAAACACTGCGTTAGGAGGCTTTAAGTGGCTCAGCACAAAGAGCGCCTTGTGGTGGTTTAATGCACACATCTCATCTAAAAAAATTTAAAAATGCCAAAGTGGAAAGATTAATTTTACACACCAACACTGTCTCTATTTTGAAATATGCATACCTACACTAATTCATGTTTGCCTACTTGAGGTTTGGTGAAATAGGGGTAACATAAGATGTGGGATGTTACATGTCTGAGTAATGAGGCTGCTGAGGTTTAAGTAGTCAACCTGTACTTATCCAAACTAACGTGACCTCAACTGTTGATGTAAATGCTTTTGTAAAAATTCACATTCACCATGTGTGCCATTTTATCCCAAACATCTAAGTCTGTGCCTAATTATGCTATGTGTTTGGTTTACTGATAATGTAGTAACAGGTTTTAAAGGCTGCTTCCTTTTTATATTAAAACATACGAACAAAAAATTGGTTGCTGTTTGGTCTCTGGTTTACCATGTTGGTTTTACCACAATATTTGCTCATTATCTACCTGCATCAGTTGACATCTACCTAGCCTATTCTCTTTAGAGCTGTACAATCAATGGAAATATAATCGAAATCACAATATGTGTCCACAAATCATATTCTCCAGAAGTAAGAGAACATGCTTGTTTGGTGCATGCCCCAGCAAAAATCACATCATCGTCATTTTTATATATTTTTCATTGAAAATGAAATGCAAAAATGACCATTCCCAGTAAAACTGTGACCCATATCGCAACATCTGTCAACATAATCGCAATATGTTTGGTCTTTTTGCAAATTGCTCAGCCCTAATTCTCTTCAACTACCTGAATGTCTGCAACACTTCTGCAACTCAAGTGAGATAAAGCATGTTGACAGGATAGTAACAACCACCAATATAAACAATCATCTATTTGTTTATCCTTTAAATCTCAATATTATTAAATAGAATCACTTTGCTAGTAATAACTGTCATGTAAACGCAAATTGAACTTACCAGTCGTAAACATTTACTTTTTGGTTCAGGTAAATGCTGGGAAACCACATACTTTCTTATTATTTGTTTATTTGTTTATTTATATCGGTTATGTGCACTGACCTCATTGCACCTGAACGCAGCATGTGTTTGACAGTGACACTGACAGCAGCGGGAACACGTGTACAAGGAGTGGGCTTACCAAAAATGTACATTTGGAGCTTTCTGATTAGTTGGCGAATAAAAGGGGTGTGATTTTCTCATAATTTTCTTGATGCTACAGTTAATGCTACGACATTTCCACGCAGCCAACGGCATGGAGGCAAAAATGCGGTCAGCAGTCTGAGGTAAAGTTAAAAAAAAAACACCACAAACTGTAGCAAGATGTAAGATAAACACTTATTAATTGCATCAAAACAATCTTATTACAGGTGGTTTGTGGCTTTACTCTGTAACAGGTGATAATTACCGGCTAGCTAACCTAAAAACCCAACTTATTTAGGGAAACCTTGTTAGCTAGCTCCCTCTCTGACCTAAAGTGATGGCGGCTGGTAAATAGCACTTATCTAACTGTTGTCAACCTAAAAATGGACATTTCTCTGAGAAGCTCAGGTTAATTTATCCTGAATTTTGGAGGACCATGGATGACAGCACTAAACCTCTGTGCTACGAGCTCCTGGCTGAAGTAGGAGAAGGCTCTTATGGTAAAGTGTATAAAGCCAGAGAGGTCGGGGAGAAACAGCGTCTCCTGGCGGTGAAGAAATTCAACATCCGCGGAGACACGTCAGAGACCGGGATCCCTGCCTTCATGATCCGCGAGGTGGCGCTGCTGCGTAAGATGAAGTACTTCAACCATCCCAACATTATCAAGTTAGTTTGTGTCTTATATGTTCTACATATACATCAAAATTTAACAGAGATGCGTTGAAAAAATACCTGGTGAAACACAGTCAACTGTTTTACCCACATACACACATACTGAGATCTAGAGCTACAACAATTAGTCAATTAATCAATTAGTTCCCAACTATTAAATTGATCTCCATCTATTTTCATAATCCTTATATCATTTTGAGTCATTTTTTAGGGCAAAAAAGTAGCTTCAGCTTATCAAATTTGAATGTTTTCTGGTTTCTTTAGTCTTCTAGGATAGTAAACTTGAATATCTCTGGTTTGTGGACTGTTGGTCAGGACAAAACAAGACATTTAAGGATGTCAGCTTTGGGAAATAGTGAGCCACATTTTTCACCATTTTCTGACATGTTATGGATCAAACAACTAATCGATTAATTGAAAAAAATAATCATTAGTTGCAGCCCCACTGGGAACATTGTGAGGTAAACCATGTTTGTAATACGGTGTGTTCTTTTTGGTTATACCCTTATTTGTTGCTGTTAAGTCAATTTTTATTTATGCAGCCCAATATCACAAATTGCAGATTTACCCTCAGGGGGCTTTAAAATCTGCACAGCAATAAAACATCCTCAGAAAAACGCCCCCTAAAAAACCTTTGACAGGGAAAAAATGGAAGAAACCTCAGGAAGAGCAACAGAGGAAGGGATCCCTCCTCCAGGACAGACAGACATGCAATAGATTATGCGTGCACAGAATAGACCAACATAGCAAAATTACAGTATGGAAAAACAGGAGGACAAATTATAGATACATTGATATGAAGAATACAATCATGAGGAAAGTCCAGGTGACACCAGACAGATAAACGATGTAGAGCTGCAACGAAAATGTAAGCAAAGATGCCAAATATTAGCTGGTTCCAGCTTCTCAAATGTGATGATTTAATGCTTTTCTTTGTCATGCCTGATAGTAATCTGAATATTTTTGGACTCTGGACTGTTGATCAGGCAAAACAAGAAATTTGAAGACATCACAGTGAGCTCTACATAACTATAACAGGCTATTTTACAGTTTTCTGACATTTTAGACAAAATGATTAATCAATAATGAAAATAGTGGTTAGTTACAGCCCCAAAATGATGTATCAGCTCATGTCATCTTAGAAAAGACGTATTGTCCTATTGGCAGCAGATACTACAGTCAAAAAATATGACTTTATATTGGAAACCCAGTGGGTTAACACTTCTGTGGCAAGGATGCATGGTGCAAAAACCATGAGACCATTCTACCTTGGCAGTTTTATTGTTATAATTGTATAATTATCTCTTATTATACTGTATATAATTATTATATAATTATTCTCTGCAGATTTCAGTGAGATCCTAGTTGGGTTTTTGATTTGTGGGGGCGGGGGTGGTCGATGGGTGTCGTTATGGGGGCAGTTATTTCTCTACTTCTCTATTTCTGTATATTTTCTGTCGTTTTTTGGTTTTAGGAATTATTGCATAAGTAAAACAGTCACAAAAATAACAGGGTTGTACACATTTGTTTGTTAGCGCATGTGTTTTCTTATCCCATGCTGATTGAACTATCCAGGCTGTTGGATGCATCTGCCGTACCGGTGGGCCAGAGTTTAGACCTCACTCTGGTGTTGGAATACATTGACCAGGATCTGTCTACCTACCTCTCTAAGGTTCCTGCTTCTGGACTGAACCAGGACTGTATTAAGGTGTGAACACATCACTTGATTTATGTTAGCATAACATCATGTATTGTATGTATTTGAGTCGTCACAAAGCTCTGAAATAAACTCTACTACAGCTCACACCAACCATTAAATGTATACAGTCATACAAGAAATACAAGGATTTAATTTACCAGTGTTCTTTTTAAAATTTGTTTTGTGTTTCTTCTGTTTGACTTAGTAGCAAGGTGATGCAGGTTTAAAATGGACACCTTGACACCCTGTTTGGGCTTTAAATTTTCATCTGGGATTACTGGTTAGTCAGATTGTGTTCACTGTGGAGCATCAGTAATAATCCTCCATTGATGTTTGTTTACCTAGATTATTCTAATCTGGGTAAACATGGACCATATATAGACCATAAATCTAAGTGAACATCCATATTTCTCTGCTCCTTATTTACCACAAAGTTAGTTAAAATATATTTTAAATTACATACAACAGCCGTAAATGTTTAACCGTAGCAAAGTTGGACTAACCGTCAGCTGCATCAACACATAACACAGAAACCAAATCTTTCATTTTTACACTTATGGAAAACAACTCCCTGACAGAAAGCAGGAAACTGTGAGTCTGCCACTGCACAAGCAGTAATTACTTCTCAGCATGATTGGCTCTTGTTCTTGGAAGGATGCAACCTACAAAGATGCTCAGCAACAAGTTGCTAGGCCAACATTAGCCTAAATATATCCATACATCTATTTTGCTATCGTAATGAACGCAAGCGACAGTAACAACCTTTATATTATTTTAAAAAATCTCCTAGCACAGCTACAGCAACAAGAATAAACTGCCCGGCAACAGCTTTTATATGGATTTTTCTGATGAAAACCTGATTGTAAACATCTGGTAAATAACACTGTGGTTATGTAATGTTTAATGACTTTAGTGATGAAAATCCCCTGAACGCATTGTTGAACAAGGGACTATACACAATATATTTTTTTAGACACAGAGAACAACACAGACTACTTCATTTTTCAGCACCTTTTCACCTGGTCAACACATTATTCAGTTTGGAAATGCAGACGCTGAAGGAAACAGTGTCTGGATTTGGACAGAATAGTAAGTGCTGCCGTGCTGCTCTCTGTCTGTGCAGGATGTGATGCTGCAGTTGCTGCGGGGATTGGACTTCTTGCACACAAACATGGTGCTGCATCGTGACCTAAAACCAGAAAACATCTTGGTCAGCAGCCACGGTGAAATCAAGATCGCAGACTTCGGTCTGGCACGCATCTACACCTTTAATATCGCTCTCACTCCGGGTGTAAGTGAGGCCACTCATGCTCATGCTTCAAATTATAACACAATTGTAAACTATTTGGTACACTATTTTCCTCTTGAGCCTCTGTGGAGCCTGTTTTTTTCCCCCTATATTTGGCACAGTTTTCTGGCTGTTCTGATGGCCTGAGGTGAAAAATGTTCTTTTGCCACTCCGTCCAACCTCTGCCTGTGTGTCTTTATTTTGTACATTTTCTCTTCATATGTCTCTCTTTTTGCAGGTGGTGACGCTGTGGTATCGAGCTCCGGAGGTGCTGCTGAACTCGGTTTACATGTCCTCAGTGGACATGTGGAGTGCTGGCTGCATCTTCGCTGAGCTCTTCCTTTTGAGGTAAGGATAGCTGAGTATGTGTCTGGCCCCCTAGCTAGAGGAGATGTGTGACACTGGAGCGTGAATAATGAAAATATTCTACACAGTCGTCAAAGTCGAGATATAGCTGTCATATCACATTGGTTGTGCCCTGTTCTTGTATTCCACAGGCCACTGTTTCAGGGATACACAGAGGTACAGCAGCTGCAAAAAATCTTTGAGTGAGTATTTTTTTTCTTTCTGTGTATCTGTAATTGAGATAAATATCTGCCTGTTTACTGCAATTTGCTTAAATTATAAAATCAGACAGGGATTATAGGTCTGGCAACTTCTGAATTCAATAGTTGCTCAACAGCCATGGAAACTGAGATATCAAATACTCCAATTTAATGCAATTTAAAGATGATTTACAAGACACATCTTTTCCCTTAACAAGTAAATATGAACATTAAAAAGAATCTTGAAACTTAAAGCCTTCATATCACTGTTTGAAAACGCCTGGCAGTTGACCAGCAGGTTACTTTACCTATTTGATGTCAGATTAGCTTTTATGTTTTGGCCTTGGTGGGTTATCAGTATTATTATAAACTTTTATTTAATCAGGTAGCTTCAGTGAGATAAAGATCTCTTTTGCAAGAGAGACCTGAGGACAGCAGGAGACATAGAACAGAGATAAGACAAACACAAACATCAGAAGCAATCACAAAAGTCACCTTTATAAAGGTCAAAAGATTAAATTAATCCAATGAGATGATCCTTTCAAGTTTAAATGTCCTTTGATATACTGAAATGGTGTTTATATAGTGGAAAGAGCTGGACGTCAGTTCTTTACTCGAGGGGTATCAAGAGTTAAACAGTCCTGGTCTGGTCAACAGCAGTTTTGAGTCTGAGAAGAGATGTGATAAACTGAAGCCGCTTCACTCACAAACATGTATAAATAAAAATGGTAGTGTTCTACTTTTTCATACAGTACACATAGTTGTTGCTGCGGCTCAGCATTGCTTCATGTTCGTCAGGGTTATTGGTTTGCCCAGTGACGAGGAGTGGCCCAAAGACAGCCCCGTCTCCTACTCAGTCAACTGGGGACCCAAAGGCCCCTGCACCAAGCTGCTGCCCAACCTGGGCCCAGATGAGAACGACCTACTATCTGTGAGCAGATTTTATACCGTAGATGATTAATTGCTTTTTTTTCAAATAGATTAAATTAAATGGATTACAGTAGCAGTACTCAGTAGTTTAACAAAACTCTCCAACAGATAATTCATAAAGTGCAACGTTTTCTTACCTGCAGCAATGTTTGGCATTCAGACCGAGCAATCGCATCTCAGCCGCAAAAGCCCTGGCTCATCCTTTCTTCATGAAGCGCTGAGGATGTCAGTCGAATGACGAGCGGAGAGGGGAGAAAAGAAAAAAAAACTGGTCGGAGCATCCACAATCTGCAGTCAGCCTTACTAACAAGTCGTGTGCCGTAAAGTGAATCGTACGCTTTGTTGAGAGCATTTGAAAAGCTTTTAACGTCAGTTCATCAGCATCATGAGAGACTGTGGTCAGGTTTGAGGGAATACAACTTTTATACCGATAAAAAGTACATCATACCTGACTTGTAGGACATGACTCTTATGGCACAAAGATCTTTAGCTTTAGGTGAGAGTGTATGTTTTGATAAAATGTCTAAATATGTATTTGGTTTGCAATGGAACAGTTTTATTTACTTAGTTGTATTAATTTCTAAATTTAACCTGCCTTTATAAAAACTGTATTCTTTGATTTAGATTTTCGCTATCACAAAAATATGGTGTTGCCAATCCTACTTTGTTGTTGTTTAGTGTTACTATTGAAGATATGGATGCTGTTTGGCTGTAAACTGCTGACAACACTTATTATGAGCACCTTACAGTTGATGAGTTGGTTTATGTTGTTTAACCAGGACCTTTCTGTTCTATACATCTGAGGAGATGCACTGCTTTCTTTTTGTTATTTTTGTGAAGATATTTATGGTGTAATCGCTGGATTATGTTACACCTGTATTTATGTTTGTATTTACACAGATTGTGCAAGATATTTTTCTACCAATGCATGAGTTTCACTGTTCATTCAAGAAGCATTTCTATAAATAATTGTCTCTCAAATGTCTCTGCCATCAGTAACACTTTTCCTCAATGATTCATTTATGAAATATTTGCTGTTTTTGGCTCGATGACTGAAAACCAGTAAGTTTGAAGAGAGACATCTGCTGTTTACTTCTGTTTAATGTTTTCTGGTGTTGTGTTTGTGTGAACTGAGCCCTTAATAGAGCTCCTTTTCCTTGTAATATCACAGTCTGAACAGACGATGGCAGTGCTGAGATATTTCTCACACGGAGAGGGGAGGACCAGTTGGATAAAAGTTCCTCACCTTGTAAATGTCTCAGGACCCTCAAATTTAACTTCAGTCAACTGGAACAGAGAGATAATTTGATTACTTCCCACTTAAAGGGCCAGTTCACCCAAATTACAAAAACATTTTCCACACATCTTTAGAGGTGTAGACAGTTTTAAGGTATGTCAGTGTGAGATGTGAGATATGGGAAATGTTGAATCTGAGATGGATTATGATACAGAATAACAGGTTTAAAATCCCTCTTAAAATGAATTTATCAAAAATAATTTTGTTAATATTAATGCACCGTTTAAAGACAGAATTATTAATTGCAGTTTTTTATTGTCCTTAATTTTCCTTTTTTTTAAATGCATAATTTAAATGAATATTTACTCTAATGGCACATGCCTGTATAACTTTAAAAGGTGCCCCACTGCACAGCTGCTTCATTATATGGCCAGAAACCAACCAGTTCTCCCAGCCTGCCAATTAGTTTGTGACACTTTGACTTTATTTAAGAATATGCACCATGTAAAAACAATATAAACTAAAATAATTAAAGTCCTAAAAGTAGATTTTAACACAGGACCCCTCTGCAAGACAGGGGCCACAAGATTGAATGAAAATGCAGGACCCTCCTTTGTGAATATTGTACATTAATGGTGCAAAATCCCAGGGAAATTAGCAAATTATTATATTGCCAAAAAAACAAAACAAATGTCATACAGGGGACTGGGGTTTAGGGGCTTTTCTGAGGCATTATCCTCGCCTCCTGTGATCGCCACACTAGCGCGTGAGACCTCAGCTCGACGAGAGAAGCGCCTCACAGTTGCCATATTGTCGTCCGCTTACTGGAGAGTGGAGAAATCGCCCCACGGGTTGCCCATCTATTTATATTCTCCCCCCTTAATACGGAGTGCCCTCCGCAGCTGCGAGTGTGACTACATTTGGACAGACACTCCGTAGAGAAGGGCCAGTGGGGAGGGGACCGCCGGTCTGAGGAAGGGCAGCGGCGCACTCATGCCCACTTCGCCCGGCGCGCAGTGCATGTAAGTACACATGTGGGACTTCATTCTTTACAAAAGAGTTTCACTGTCATTGTCTCCAACAACGAAATTACAGCTGAAAATCCAATTTAGCGTAATCGATAGTATGGTCACTCATCTGTATACGAGGTATTTGCTATATCTGACTTGCCAAACGTAAACTTCGGGAAGTTAGGGCTGTGAAGTGGACATAGTGTAGTATGACTGTGGTTATGTTTTTCAGTCACTTTGTGAGTAAAACTTTTTCTGTGTGAGAGTGGTCTAAAGGCAGTGACGATTTAGTGTTTTAGGGCGCCAGAACATGTTTTACGCACAATTTACGCACGAATTACGCATGTTACTCCTATTTTATCTCAGTCGGTTTAAAAGTTGCTTTTGCCTTCAGGTTTAAAATGTTATCTTTGTTCACCATGACTTACTATCAATAGGCTAGTTTGATACGTCATAAAGTACTTTGGCCACTTTAGACTACAAAATATCTTTTATTAGGCTATTTGTCATTGTATAACCATGTGTCTATAGTCCTTTAAGGAAAGTTGTTTCTAACTCTCAATTTACCCAATCCACATAATAGGAGTTTGATATTTTGCATTCTGTTTGGATATTTGTTGGACAAATAAATCTAATTTATACATGTGATAGAGGAATTACCTGTTAATGTGTCACATCCCACTGGGAGCCATGGATTATGGTGGGTGCATAACGAGAAAGCCGCTCTTACTCTCTGCCCTCCGGCCACATGCCTTTGATACAGAGATCAGTCAAAGGAATGACAGTGAAGCTGCTGATCAATTTCACACATCTCCGTCTTACTTTCTGGACAATGCAAGGCTGTGTGAACCCATCCACAGTCATGATTTATCACAGTACATGACACTTGTAGTTTGAAGTAAAGGCTTCTGGGACTTTGTCCTTGAATCATGGTGTTCCAAGGGGGGCTTTAGTGCAGGTACCTCAGTCAGGACAGGTGTAATTGGTCATAGGCTTATTCTTGGCCAGCCTTCTAATCTGGTTTACTGTGCTGCTGCTGGACAGACAGACACTGTTGTTATGTAATGTCTGACATGTCTGCACCTCTCTGTCAAGTGAGTAAAGTTGGAACCAACAATAAGAACAACAGCATGCAAAATATATTCAATCCAGGGCCATAATAGTGTATTGAAAGCTCTATTGTGGAAGATTTGAATTAATATCCCCTTTCTTTGAGCCTCTGGACATGTTCATTTGAATATTACAGTGTTTTACAGATAAGAGACTTGGCAGGGTAGGTTGAGAATGGGTCCTGTGTGCTCATCTGCAGGCTTTATTTCAAGCTAGTGTCAACTGGTGTCACTGGATTAGAAGCCCATGATCCCTGTTGAGCCTCCATGGCATTCTCCCCTCCAATCGACAATCCTCCAGCATGTCACATGACTTTTGCTCTATACAGAAGTGTGGCCACTCTCAACTCTTACTCATGTTCTGCCGGCAAAAACATAAAGGAGTGTGGCGTCAGTGAAACTGGGGATGCTTGTGGCTTACTCTCTCTGCGTCTGGACAGGGAGGTGAGTTCTCCTCTGCTCTGGGCTGGCTGACTGTTTTTGTTCGAAGCACATGTACACCTGTAATGAGATGCCGACACAGATGCAACACACACACACACACCCTAATCTTGTTGTCTCACACAAGGATCACTGCATCTTACAGTTCAGCTCATTAAAGCTCTCTGTGACGTTGTCATTTTGGATCTGCACTCCCCTGCTGATAACGTGGCCCTCGGTTTGATAATAATTTGAGTGTTTCTGACACATGAAAGGCAGATCTGACCAGTAGTTGTGTAGACTTCAACATTTATTCTCTATATCGCGTGTAATCTGCATCAGGACTCTGTTTCGTCTTCTCCGACAGTCTGAGAGCAGCAGCGAAAATATAAAAATAAATTTAAAAGCCGCATCTATAACAAAATATTTTGTGAACTCGACTGCCACCAGAACCATTCAGCCCTGCAGCAAATCTATCTGGTGTACTAAGTCCGCGGCTCACGTCTCTTTGTTCTGGCTCCATTGTGCTTCCTGTGTGGGGGTAACACATGAGGAATGCTGACATCCACAGTTTTGGATAGCACACACACACATATATGCAAACACACATTTATGTTTGTACACAGTTGTGAACACACACTCAAGCATTTGCCAACCTAGCTGATGGTTCGCTGCTGTCTTTAAATGTAAATCTGTGTTATATCATTACTATTTATACGTGGTTAATAGCCTCAGATGTTGCTAGCGTTGTGTATTCACTTCCAGGCAACCATGTAGCCAACAGGGACTATCTGTGTGTGCATATTGCCTGGGAACATGTCATCATTTAAATAGTTCATTATATGTGTATTTAAACAAATGGGAAACCATATCTGATCTGACTTCGCCTGTGTTTCTTACAGATAACACGCTCTATGTTGACATACAACAGTGAGACTGGCTATGCGGCTTGTTAGATAACATTTGAACAAGAAACAGCGGCTGTTCAGCTTAAGTTACTACCAGGGGTTGTGGAAAAGACCAGGAAGCCAGCGGACTCAGTGCCATCAAGGCCTGGACCCAGAGCGGAGCTGAGCTGCTGAGGTGTTGGGTTTCAGTGCAAGGGGATATTCCTGCACGGCACTGCAGGCTGATACAGGTCATCTTACACGAACTTGAGCGAGGAAGAGAAGAGAGGATGTACTTGTAAATTGTTTTTAATAATGAAGGCAGCAGTTTATGGATTGTTGTCATGGACTTTCTAAGAAGACTTCAGAGTCGTGAAGAGCATATAAGTCATGTGATTTTGTCGTGTTAGTGATGAATGCACGTTTCTTATTTTCTTTCTTTTTGTTTGCTTGTTCCTCTTTTAGGAGAAACACCTCACCCGCTGATGTACAGATCGTTTTGCAACTTCTGATTGATGGACTCTACAAGCGCAGCAAAGCAAGAAGTCTCTAGGTCCGATGGAATCTGAGAATTTTACTGGAAGAAAGTTTGGCCTCATTGTCTTGCCTTAGCTGAAAAGTGGAGAAACAGCCCATCTGCTTTTTGTTCCTAAATGCTTTGCACTTATCCGAGGAGCAGAAAATCACCTGAATCCTTCTGAGGGACATGGATGCCATGGAGAACCCAGTCCTGGAGCCCAGGTCAGAGCGGATCGCTCGCTACAAGGCTGAGAGGAGGCGGGAACTGGCTGAACGCTTCGGCAACATGGAGGAACTACCTTCCAAGTGGGTGAGGAGGGATGGGAAAGAGGTGCACGACCCGGCGACCCAACCCCACAAAGAGATGTCGAACTCAGAGGGCACGATGTCCCTCAGTGAAAGGATTAACGGCAGGACACGCAAGGTTACAAATGGATTAGAGGCAGAGACTTCTGCAGAATCCGACTACTTGAGAAGGTGAGTCATGTCTGGAGTCAGTGATGACTTGAATTAGTGCGTCATGTGGAACAAGCGCAGTAATGCAAAACTCTGTAATCTACAACCATGGTTCATTATTACTGGCTTTAGTTAAAATATTATATGCATTATGTTATCAGTGTTTATCCGAGGTGATCAGTGTCTTCTTGCAGGAAACATGGACATGAAATCTGTGTAAAAATCAGCTGAAACTGTAACATCTGTGTAGCAGGTGCTTCAGAACAGGACACAGCCATAAAAACAACAACCGAAGAGCATTATCAATGACAAATAAGATTTTGTCACTAACAGTAAATTGAGTTGTGATTGGGTAATACTGTAGTGTAGATGGTACATACAGCATAGTGATGGTGTCTGATGTAGAGGACAGCAGGTGTTTTGGGCCTAATTTGTCCCAAACACCAATAAAGCACCCGTCACCTGCTTCAACTTTTTCCATCTGGACATCAACAAATACTCTACTGCGCTAAAATAGCACAACAGATTGTTGGTATTTTGGTAACTGCTAATTACAGTGTGTACTATCATATAAATACAATCACTGAGGACGAAGTGACCAGAGAGAAAAAGAATTTCATGTAGTTATACATACTTACAGCATACGTATTATATGTACTGGATATTTGTGGGACATCACTACATGATCTTATGTATGTAAATATTGAGGAATATAGATATGAGGAGCGGGCTGTTTTCTTTAGAGCCATGGAAACAGTTACTGACAGAAGTTAGTAAAGCAAAGAGTTTACAACCACATGGATTTACAAAACATATACATTTAATTTATAATTTTTTTGCATTTGACAGTAGAAAACTTGAAACTTTCCTTAAGTTTACCATGTAATTCCTACTCATTTGTAAATCTAAGCAGGTTATACTATCAGTTTTTAAACTAGGTCCGGCCAGCAACACTAGATCCTTGACTTTGTAGTTGCTTTGCAGCTTTTGTTACTAATTAAAACTGAGAGGTCTAAATCAGTGGGTCCCAGCAGGGAGTTTTAAAGCCAGGCTGATTCTTCCCCTCCATTTGGTTGGTAGTCTCCCAGCTTGACACTTTTCCTATCATGTGATCTGGGTGCTTCTTCCTGGAGCTGGCATTATGGAACAAGGACTGGCGTGATCTTTACTCTCAGAAAAAAGGAACAATATTGCACCTTTCACCCCCAGGGTTGCATATTTTGGCAAAATTTTACGGAAAGGTTCAATATTGTACTTTGTTTCCGAGCTGGTTTCTTAGTCTACAATCCCCGTTCCTGCATCCTCACCTCCTTCCCCTCACTCCCGCCCCCTTCAGGCAGGGTTCCCGGGACTCTGCCAGCATGCTGAGTGGGGAGGGGCACCTCGTCCCTCATGGACTCGATGCCCCGCAGCTCCACACTCGAGTATCAGTGGGCCAGTTGAGAAGTGCCCTTCTGCAGCAGACCGGGAGTGGAGCGCAGCCAGAGAAAGTGTAGGGTCACCTGCATGTGTGTGATCCAGACTGTCACTATCAGCCTGTGTACCTCTGTGACAGTATATGTCTTCACTTCAACATCTTCTTCCCTTTCCTCCTACTCTATGTGTGTTTGGAAACTAGCTGCTCTGATGCCGGGCGAGCTACGTCCTCTCTGGACCTGGCAGTGAAGCCGGGCCCTGAGGGGGGCCGGCGACGCACCCGGCGTTACCTCCCTGGAGGGTCAGGCGGTGGTCGCAAGACCAGCGAACGCTTCAGGACACAGCCAATCACAGCCAATGAGATGGAGGAGAGCAGCGGGTAGGGGCTGTTTGCTGTGGTCATGAAGATAAAAAAGAATCCAAGCTCTGTGCTGATGAAGCACCTGGCTTGTGTTACAAAGAAGATGCTGTTTGCAGTGATCGTTTTTGCATTTTTTATACAATGTATAAAATGCAATGTGTACATTTGCCAGCAAAACTTCTAAACCTGCTCACATTAACTTGACTGACATAACCTTATAACTTACCGCATGCTAGTCTTCAAAATGTCAACTTGTGTTTTTAGACATGACTTTCAAGTTGCCGATAGTGTGTGTTTGATCATTGTTTTTCACTAAAAAACACGCACTCACACTTTGGCTGAGGTGTGGCCAGTGCTGCTCCTTTACATAAATGGACGGTGTGGTTTGCATGCGTTTGTCCTCATTCGTGACCTCCACAGTGTTGCTTTCCGGAGCATGCAAATATGACACAGTATCTTCACTGTGTGCGCTGCACATTGAAGCACAAAGACATGTATTGTAAGCTCAAGGCAGGATCTGAGGAGCCAAAGCATAAAGTCAACATCATTTTCCTATTATGCCTTCACATCTCACCTGGTGACCTCATCGTTTGTCTTCTTTCACTCCTCTAGGCTGTTGGACGAAGAGGAAGAGGAGAACAGTAAAGGTAAAGCTGTCTTCACGCCTGGCTACGATCTCACAGTTTGTTGTTGTGTTTAGAGACGAACAGATGAACTTTTATGACGCAGAGAGGGAGAAGGTCACACACTGGCACAATACTGGTCTCCATTGACACCAGAGAAACACAACAGCGAAAACATGAGGGCAAAGGGCAAATGTGACATCCCTTGAATCAGGGAAATAAATCAGGTTATATTTTTAGGCTCACAATGTTTAATATGCTCAGCGATGACAGATTTATGTGTCATAAAACCATGTGAGCAGCAGAGTGCTGCTAAGTCAGTCCCACTCTTAACCCCACCATAAAAAGATTACAAGCACGTCTTTGGCTTACTGAGAATTTACAACACAACTGCAGAAACAAGTAGCCTTTGTAAATCTAGTTTTCATTACTGTTGGGACTATGTATTTTAAGCTGTATGTCTTGTACCTTTACGATCTGTATCAAGCTCAAGATTCTGAAGAATTTATTTATTTATTTTTACTACAAACTGGCAGTACTGAGTTTCGTTTTCTACCTGACTGTTAGTTTAGCTCCTCCACATTAGAGGTGGCAGTGTGGTGCTTCGGTGTGATGCCGGGTGTGAGACGGCCCGTGGCCTCACACGAAGGGATCAGTCTCAAGGCTCTGCCTCAATTTGTCCTGATAGCTTGTTTGCTCTATATGCTATTTATCTACAGCCCTGCTTTCATAGGAAAAAACGTACACAATACAATTTTTCATCTCTCAGTATATAAGTTAGGGAATAAAAGGTGTTTTTCAGAGATAGTTTGTTATGGTGTAATCAGTAACCAATATTTCTTTTTAATTAGCAATGTAGAGCAACTGAAGATAAGAAAGCCACAGTTTAAATGGCCAGTAGAAATGAATCTTACTAATCAAAGCCTAATTTTGCTAGCGTTTGTGTGGTAGTTAGTGTTTATGTTTTATCACTGGCACCTTTCTTTACTGACGATAACTGTCAAATATAATTTCTAAAGTGTGTGAAAAGACACAAATTGTTATCACGTTCATTTGAAAATCTTTTACTGACTTCATGATTCATCTCTTTATCTCGCAGCGGATGTGAAAACCGATGACAGAGCCAAAATGAGCGTGGCAGCCAAGATGTCTTTGTTTAAAGTGAGTGTATGTTAGCCTCAGCACTGAAACAGGATCCTTAATGCTGTTCATGACCCGCTTATTTTCTCTGTCGTGTGCTGTCTGTCCTAACGGCTGTGGCTAAAAATGATTCTGTGTGGAGATCACAGCTATTCACTGTTTCATCTGATGAGACAGCATCTACATGCATTCATGCACTGTCACAGCCACATATAAAAGGTATTCTGAAAATGTATTTATGACAATTAAGCCGTTATCAGGATGCCAGATCCTAAATTAACTCTAACCAGAGGTGTAACCTGAAATCTACCCATTAATAAAGCTTGACCATGTGGTGCCCCTTACTGGATTAAAAGATAATATCATGTAGAGGTGATAAGTTGTCGAGAAATATATCGAACAGCTAAAGACAGTCCTTCATCGGTCATCACCTCAGCTTCTAATCTTACAGTCTGAGGTGTGTGGTGAGTCAGTGCTGAGCACGCTGAACAGAAACTGATCATGTTGAGGGATATGAATGGTCAAACAGGTGCTGACCTTGGATCCACTGTTTAGTTCGATGTGAGAGTTTGTACTTATTAAAAGAAAGACTAAATTTATAGTGTGGATATCCAAAACAGTGCTGAAACTCTCAGAGTTCATACAGAAGATGAAACACACTGTCTGCATTAGCAAAACAACATTTCACCTGCTGCACAGCTTTAGTCATGAAGCATCAGGTGAAAATGTGCTAGACACTGTATTGCCATTAACAACCATAGCAGCTGTGTTATAATTAGCCTGCTGCTCTGCGGAGGCAGGCGGGGAGGTAACTTAAGCCGGCAGGTCTCTGGTTACACTGTGACCTGTTGGGCTGGCATCCTATCCATGTAGCCAAAATGCTCCACCTTACAGCTAGCTGCTTTATTCACCAGCTATCCGACCCGCTTCCCCTTCCCTCCCCCCCTTCTGTCCATACAAATAGAACAGGAGCCATCAGACCATTTTTGTGGTCTTACTTATTTAGCAGGTGGGGGCTGCTGATGTTGGGTCCACCTGTATCAAAAGCCCCGCCAAACCAAATGTGATGTCATGTGTCGATATTAACGACTCTGATGTCTCCTCCATAGGAGCTGGAGAAGTCTGCTGCCCCCGAGGCCTCGGACTTCCTGAAGCCTCGCTCAGGGAGTGTCTCTCATGAACGCAGAGTGCGCCGTGGCAACGAGCATCGCTTTCTTACTCAGCCAATCACCTGTGAGGAAATGGTGGCTATCAGGTGGGCTGTGCCGACAACCTTGTGGCCTCCCAGTGGGTCAGATATTAGCTTCAGTGCCCCGGAACACATATATAGAAGTATATTATTAGATTAATAGGGATTTGTTTGGATTCTGAACAGTTTTATATACAATACAAACTGATATTGGCATTACACTACTTTTTTAGCATCGCCTATGTCCTTTATTTGGTTAAAAGACAACAAATAATAATGCATTTGTTACTAATAAAGACCTAAATGTAAAAACACCTTCTAAAAAGTCTAAATATGGATCATGAATATGTCATTTCATTTCTTTTAAAAAGGTTAGTAATTTCCTGAAACAACTGGGCACTGTGACTCAACATTATCCTTTAATTATAAGCCTGTTTTATAACATATGCGTTCATGTTTCCCTGCAGCGCCCCTACCCCTAACCCAGCACCACCAGTTGAGGCCCAGTCTGAGCAGTCTGAGCAGGCTGAGTCAGCGGAGGACGGTGATGAGAACTGCAAGCTGAGCATGAGTGAGAAGCTGGCCCTCTTCAACAAACTGTCTCTGCCTGGAAGGCAGGGGGGTGGCCATACCGATGGACCCCCAGAGAGACGGAGGCAGAAGGGGGCTCGGTACCGCACGCAGCCCATCACTGTGGAGGAGGTCAGCCTGGTGAGTAGACGAACCAAGACGATATAGTCAAGTCAAACTGTATTTTTGTTGTGTTTCATACACAAGAAAACTCAGTGTTTTATATAAAAACAGCAGACATAATGCTAGCAAGTACATTTTAAATAATTATCTTGAACTGTATCTCTGTTCAGCTCCAGAAAGGCCCCGTACAGCTTCCTGCGTTCTGTTTGTCCCCTCATCTGTCCGACAGACAGCAGGCCTCGTCTGTCAACCTAAAACCTAGTGAGGTACGCCTTTCCCAGCCAAGACCTGATACCGGTCCCGGCCCTGGGGAGCCCAGTCCTACCCAGCAAGGCTTGCAGCGTTATGACTCGGAGCCAGGCTTGAGAGGAATCCTGAAGAAGAGCCGCTCTGGGGGCCCAGAGTGGAGCATGACAGAGAGCAGTAAGATGGATGCACCTTTCAGCCATGAACAGAATGGTGGAGGCTGTGGCGAGGCAGAGATTCAGGAGAGGATGGAGGGCAGTGAGAGGCAGGAAATATCTGCAGCACCGCGGAGAGAGAGACGAGAGGCTTCAGGTGTGGAGGGAGGCTCGCTGACTGCCGCCCCCTGGAGGCAGAGGGCTCGAGCCAGGAGGGAAACCATCGCCTGTACACCAATTAGAGCCTCGTCAGAGCAGGACGCTCCTAAGGAGGAGAGGTCCTGTCGGGTCAAGACAGAGGAACAGCCAGTTTCCTCTGTGGAACACAGCTCGGATTTGACTGGGAGAGTCCAGTAAGTACCTGAAATTAAATTAGACGGGCTGAGACGTGCGTCATCATAAGTGAAAGTTGGCATGTTAGTTGTCTTGATTCTAATACAACATTTTGAAGTATGCATGAATATGCTTTGATGATAATAATCTGGGGGAAACACTGAATACTTCAGATTTTTAGGGCTACAATAACTGTCAAATTTACAGATGTCATTGGTACAAATATCAGCTATGAGCATTTTTAGGATAGAAATTGAACTGGGAAACAGTTTTTTTGTAGTATTTTGATAAGTTCTACGGTTTATATTCAACGTGATCCATCTCAAAAGGCAAGAGGAGGAGCAAGAGAGTGCATGGATGAGGAATGAAGAAACCACCAAATCCACGGGACATGTTCAGGTCACCCTGATGGATGGCACTACTAAACTGCATGAGACAACCAATAGCAGCAGTAACAAGGTAAGAAACAGAGACATATCACTCTGTTACTGTAAAAGTCTGTACCACATCATGGGCTTAAAGAGTGTCTCTAATGCAGAATCAAAACCTAGTGGGTAACACTTGCCATTATTTGCCCCTCCATAATCTTTAATCCTCTGTGAGTCTTGTTTGGATCCAGTAGAGCGTCAGCAGAGATCGATGAAGTTTAATGGCAGAGGCAGACGGTTGTGCAGCAGTAGAGTCAACCCAGCAAGGAGTGTCCATGTTTAAAGAGTCATATAGTCTCATATAAATCCTGCAAGGGCAGAGCCAACGATTAGATCGTGTTTTTTTTAAGCTGGCCACCACATTCGCCACCAAAAACAGCGCTGCCATTTGGATCGCCCTTTTCTGAATACCATACCGTACCTGCAGCTAAGTAAGCTAGCCAACATTTGATGCATTGCGCAGGAATTACATCCAACAAGTTTAAGCTGAGCCCAAGTTTTTGCACATGCACGATCTTGATGTAGTGTAGTTTTAGTTTTCTACTTTGAATTATTAGCTTATTTATTTCAAACATTTGTCATATCATTCCTGCCCACAAGACTATTAAAATATACCCAAACACTGGCTGTAAGCAAGCATCCTCTAACCTCTGCTAATTGTCTAAAACACACAGGTCACTCCACTGGAATCAAGAAAATTACTTTTGGTTTAAGAAAATTCTTAAAACATAAAGAATCATGTTAGAAAAGAGTCAAATAATCTCAGATTTTTGCAGCGTGTCAATCTAAATTCTGTGATAAAGCAGCTCAAACCGAGGAAGAAAACTCAATATTGCAGTTTGAGGTTGCTGGGTTCGCTCTTCCTGTCATCTTTAAATCCAGAGAGAGAGAAAAAGCCTGTGGTTAGATCGAAGTATTTGTCATTCCAGTGAAACCAGATATAGCATCTCTTAGCAACAGCACTCTAGATTTGGTTGTGCTAAATGTCTTTAGGATCAGACTTGAGTTACTGGGGAATATATGCAGGCTAGTTGGGGTGTGACTGGCCCAGAATGTGGCGAGGAATGCAAACACACCAATTATTCTGGTGGTTAAATGTTGACCCTTTTATGACCCTGTGATCTCAGCTGCACCATGTTGACAGTATGTGTGTGTACATGTATGTGTGCGCATTGATTTTTCTGCTTCCATTACACCTTTGATATTTGGCCCTCTTCCCTTCTTTATTGATTTATCTCCCTGTTTTTCCCCGTACTGCCCTCTGTAGGAAGAGACAGAAACCTCTCACGTGGAGAGTATCGACCTTCAGTGCTGGGTAAGTCTTCAAAATGCATAAATCATCTTACATCTCCAACATGGAGACTTCAACTATTTTTAAATAGCTTTAGCCAACCCCTCTCTCTCTTTCTAATGCCTCTCCTCTCCTAGGAACCTGTCTTTGCCTCTGTCTATTCTAGCAGTACGCCCCAATATATCATGTGTTTCAATCAGGTAATTGTTGAAACCGGTGCATGGCAGATTAATTGTTGCTTACGGTTTGCAGTTTTCCTGTCTGCAGTGAAGAAATTTTTTTTGTCATTGCACACATTCAGGTGGCTGTGATTTTTATTTCTGATGTGTGAAGTTTCACTCACACTAACGAGTCACCTGCACGGTGTTTTATAACACTGTTTCTGTTACTTCTGCACTCTTATCCTTCCAGTTCTCCACCTTCACAAGTGGTACCCAAACTTTCTTTCTGTCATGCCCCTTCCTTTGGGAACCAGAAAAATGTCATGCCTCCCCCCTACAAAGAACTGCTAACAATACAGGGAAGCTAGTAACAAAAGGAGCAAAGTTGAGTTTTACTGAAATAACATCATTATTAACATTATCAAGAACATGAAAAAAGAAGTGAAAAATTCTGGTCAAACTTAACCCAAACTGCCACACTCTATTCGAAGATGCTTCTTCGCATTTTTCAACTTGACTGCTGTGGTTGCTCGATGAAAATTGCCTGTTTACCGTGTCAAGATATCTGTGCATTTTGTACTTCCCATGTTGTTTTCTGTCTGCTAACCTGAAACTTGACAGCTTTGCCATCATCCCGGCACTGTTTTTTTTTGTTTATCTTTGTCAAATGAATCAGATTCATTCAACTTTTCAACCGCTCTAAACTATTACCCCTGGTCATGCGCTACTCTCCTGCAAATCCACAACGTTCCTCCTAGGTGTTTCCGACTTTCCTACATTGAGGAAGTCACATGTGATCTTATTATTCCTACATTTTTTTCATTACATCCACAGACCAGCCTGTCCTTTGAGGCACAAGAAGTCTGCTCTCCTACCAAGAACCAGAATCAGCCTCAGTGGAGACAAAAGGTGACATATGATGGCATTTTCATCTTTGGATTTTTTCTATATTTTTGATATTTAAATCCACAGAGGAGCCCATCTGTATCTTAACCGACTATCTCTCTGGCTATGTAGGCTAAGGAGGTGGAGGATGAGCAGCCTCAGATGGTTGAAAGTGAGGAAACGAACACACAGCAGGAAATGAAAGAGCAGGAGACTGAATGCATGGCCAAGAGAAGTGAGTTTACTCTCTTGCATTCTCATACTCTCTGAATATTTGAACTCAACTCTGGAAGGTTTTTGTTGGCCTCTCTGACTCTTTCCCTTTGTGTTTACGACCTGTTAGGTCTTGGGTCTCCAGAATCAGACAGAAATGACACCTCCCATAGCAAGAGACACTTCACTGAAGCTACAGATGATGGTAAGAGCAGTTCATATAATACTAACTGTATTCAGACTTTCCCTTATGTGTCTCTCTAAACTGTTTGTTTTGTCTGCTTAACAGAGATCTCTGTGCATCCAGTGATGGAGTTTGAAGGTAAAATATAAACTAAGCTTGGAAGTCATCATTCAAAGGCTAATTGATACTTTAACAATCTTTTAAGTTTCCTGTCCCGTCCTCCCCAGCTGCTCCGCAGAGCGCTCCACTTTCTGTAGAAACACAGGAAGTGAAGGAGGTGACGCCTGCGGATGAATCGAACACGTACGACAGAGGTCTTGACAGCGAGCAGTCGCCTCCCTCCACCTGCGCGCCCCCACCCTGCGGAGATGCCGCTGCCACAGAGAATGAGCAGGACCTGGATGTCCTCTGCCAGACCAACACACACATGTGAGCCTGATTTTACCAAAGTTTGTATGATTATTAGCCTTTGATATTGCTGTATCATGAATATCTAAAATATTCAAGGAGGAGAAAAGATGCACCCACCTCACTGACAGACACAGGGCTAGTATGCTTCATATTTGTAAGAAATTATCTTAAGAATGGTCCTAATCTTTGACTAATGAGCCAAAGATGTTTTAACAAAATCTAGGAGCTTTGATGCTAAAAGTAACTTTTTTAAGTTTGGACTGGAGTGACTCCTAAGTGTTGTAAAATAACTACAATTACTTATTATTATTATAGACTGCAATAATTAATTTTCCAGTCCAAAAACCCTCCTTGAATGCTGAATCAGCCAATTGCAAGACTCCAAAGGCGATGTGTCAGGGCCATGTTATGATTAAACCCCTTTGAGAGACTTCTATAATAAGATATAAGATATGATTATTGTTATATTAAAAACATTTGATATGATATGTTGTTCATATTCATGCAAATAAAAGTCATAAATGAGTTAAAGAAGCACAGATTAACAATTTAAAGAGAACCATCAATGGAGGTATAATGGAAGTGTAATTAGTCATTTCTACGTTTTCTCTTTCATTGTTGCTAAAATTCATCAAATTTTTTGTATTCCATAGCTTGCCCACTATAATAATTATTCCACATTTTATAATTGATTTAGATATAGAACATGTGAGCATTTGATTGTATTCAAGCAGAATCTATAATATCATAAATTGCATGACTCAAACTTATTGATGTTGTACAGGTTTTGGCTCAAATCTTCTTTATCAACTTGTCATCATACTTTTCCAAACTATCTTTTTCTTTTTGGAGTGTGTGTGTCCTAATTTCATAACTGTCCTGAAAATGATTGATGACGCTTACTGTAATTTTAATTAAAAAAGCAAAATTACTTCCTTTTTGTGCATTTAACACCACATTTAATACATACTAGCCCCGATCACAGTGACCTCAAGTAGTAATTTATTTTATTGTGTACACATAATCATTTGTTATTAAATATAGTAACTAATATTTGAAGTGGATCTCTGTGGAGACTGTCCATACTGTCTGTGTGAAAGCTCATTTATCATCTGTTGTGTGTGCAGACTGACATCAGCAGTAGCAGAGCACAGGCGGTCGGTGCGTCCGTCCCGTCGGACTCAGGGCTCCAGAAACCCTCTGCGGGCTCTGGCAGCCCGGGAGGACATCACGCAGGACTACATGGGGGAGAGGGGCAACACTGAGGAAAGGATCCAAGCAGAGAAGAGTCAGTTTGAATATTTCTCTCCTTTCCTTTCTCTCACTTTGTCTTTCCTCTCGGTTAGCCTCATCTTGTGTTTGTTCCTCCCTGCAGAGTCTAAGAACTCCTCCGTTGCAGATCCACATCTCGCCAGGTCAGAAGACTCAGATGCTGCCCAGTCTTACCCTCCCTTCAGCAGCCTGATGCTCATGCATATCAAAGGTCAGAAAAGATTTGGTTCATCTGTGCCCGCGTGACGTTCTCTTTGTGCTCAGGTGTTTATATTAACTAGCGCCTGTGGTGACAGGTAGGCGGCATGTCCAGGTCCGTCTGGTGGAGCCCTCGGTGCGGTCGCTGAACAGCGGAGACTGCTTCCTGCTGGCGACTCCGGAGCTTTGCATTGTGTGGAGCGGAGAGTTTGCCAGCGAACAAGAAAAATCCAAGGTACCGAGGAGGACAGAAACATACTGTGATGATCTAGTTTTTATTCATGACAGTCTTGTTAGAATAAAATTACACCAGGGTTTAAATTTAGTGTCACATGCCAACGTGCCATGAAATTTACATAAAACCCTGGAGAAGATTCTCTCTGGAGATTTAAACTGGTGAAGATATTGTAATTATTTCATAAATATTCCGTTTTTTAATTTCATGCCACAAAATTGATAAAATGGCATCAAATATGACACTCGATTCCGCGAGGAGGACTGTGTGCATGAAATTCATTTTGAGTAGCAGTATAATACATTTTTTCCGGAGGTAATACGGCTGGTACTGATATTTTGTGATGTTTTCTGCTCTCAGTTCACACAATCAACAACATCTTTGTCCTTCCTCTGTTACAAACGCAGGGTTTGATACGTTTTGTTACGATGGATTACTTAAACTCTAATATGCATGTTCTCACTACTTAAAGTGCAGCTGTGTTCTGATCACTTTGTCATGTTGGAGGAATAAAATTTAGATGAAAAATGGTTTCAGTATTTTACAAATTTGTTTCAGGTTTGCACAGAAACATATTTTTCTTCTATGACACATTCAATGAAGATATACAACACCTATTTAAATTGCATTCTGGGATTCATTAATTCACTTTAAAAGAATTCCCTGGTAGTAAAACTCTCTTTTCCCTTGAAGTTCCTGTAGTCAGAATACATTTTTAGTAACAGTGTTTCAAGTATTCTCTTTCCACTCGATCCCATATGACTGTTTTGTAGCAGTATTACGACTTTAGGTTTTGTTTTTCAGGCCTCGGAGCTGGCGTCGTTCATCCAGAGCCAGAAGGACCTGGGCTGTCAGGCCTCCCAGGTGGTCCACCTAGAGGAAGGGCTGAACTCTGACAGCAGCCTGGCTGAAGACTTCTGGAGCCTTCTGGGAGGAAGGACACAGTACAGAGGTTAGAGGTTAAAATGTCTACTTTGTAAATGTCTCCCAGAAAGTAGATCCAAGTGACCACAAATCAGAGCAGCCATCCATTTGTACATTTACTATTTTGTTAATATTTGTTGAATTTAGCTGATGTTCTTATTCACTAAATGTTATTTATAATGTCTGTTTGCTGCTCCCCACAGGAGCGGGTGCACCAGAGGAGGATGAGCTCTATGAGCGCGGTGTGGTGGAGTCTAACTGTGTGTACAGACTGGTGGAGAACAGACTGGTGCCCCATGAACAGGCCTGGGCCTCCATCCCCAGCATCTCCCTGCTGGGATCCAGTGAGGTATGTGGTCTCTTCTGGATTCTCTTGTTGCTTGATCATTTTTTACTGCAGGCTTTGTGTCGTTTCTCTTCTGCAGGATTGTAATACACACACATTGAAGAAGTCCTAAAGGTGTGCATTTACTGTGTGTATTTTTGGGTCCAGGCTCTGGTGTTTGATTTCGGCAGTGAAGTGTACCTGTGGCATGGACAGGATGTCTCCCTCAGCAGGAAGAACATTGCTCTCCAGCTGACTCACCAAGTGTGGGTCGGAGCGTATGACTACAGCAACTGTCGAGTCAACCCACTGGATCCCACACAATGTAACCCGAGCATACAGCTGTAAGTCCACACTGCAGGCAATGAAACGATTAAAGCTTTCAGCCTGTGCTAAACAAAGAAAAATAACAACAGATACTGTAGATATTAATCCACATTACAGAAATGACAGAGTGCAGCTGTGAATGCTCTCCAAATATATTTAACATTTAGCTAGTAAAATCAAAGCTATGGATGTAATTCCTCACTAGACACAAGCGAACCCTAGGATACAACATTAAGTTTACTGTGCATGCAGCAAAAACCCCAGACGTCTGCTGCAGGTCTTTAGTGCACACTGTAAAACCAAAGCAAATGCCTTGTAACTCCATGCTGCACACGGAGAAACCCCAGCATACAGCATTGTGTCCAAATGACTGCTGTAAAATCTGTAATTCTGTAAAATGCTGTAAAATCCCAGCATGATGTTGGAAAGTCCACACTACGCAGTCAGAGTGAGAACTAACATTAAGGTCTACTCTACGCCTGTAGTCTGCAATACCCATACGTTCATATGTGATTGTTCAATATGTCTTCTTCTGGTTTTATGACATTTTGATAACTTACCTTTTTATTTGGTCCGCAGGAGGGGAGAGGGGCGTCCCAGCTGGGCGCTGTTGGGCTGCATCTTAGAGCACAACGAGACAGCTCTGTTCAAAGAGAAGTTCCTGGATTGGACGGGCAGAAGTGGAGACATGGAGGAAACTGTCCCAGTGAAGGATGAGACACAGGTTCATTTCACTATTTAACGGCTCAAAGTCATGCTGCTGCACGCACAATTTTCAGAGATGGATGCACACAGTAATTATAATTTATCTGAGTGTTGATTGGCTCGTTGATTGATACCGGTGACTAAGCAGTTATTCCATCACGTCTGGATATATCTGGAGTTGAAAATTCACCTCCCAGACATTACTCTGTTTTGGAACATTGAAGAAATGTGACTGGCATAAAATTCATCTTGGAAAGCCAGTAGCGTGTGTAGAAGAAGTTTGATTGACACTTCTTACTTTTTGCAATACAGATCAGCTAGCAAGGTCAAATATTGGAATGGCACATTGCATCTCGGAGAACATTTGTTTTTCTTTTTCTCTCACTCTGGTTGTAAACAATGCAATCTCACTCCAAGATATTTCCCCTGCAGCTTAAGTAGCAGAGACTTTTTCCACAGTCTAAACATGAGCAGTTAATGTCAGGTTTTTCTGTCAGTTACTCAAAAACACAATTTTTTTAGGGTACTTTATATTGATGGTCAAAACCCAAACAAGGAGAAACCCATTGCAGAGAAGCTGTTTCTTCACTGGGAGTAAACAAAATAGACCAGAATGCAGTGCAACCATAAGACATGTTGTGTTTTGAAGAACAGAGTCTAACTGAAAGTCTCCTCTCACCCTTTGTCCGCTGTCTGTCTCTGCACAGCTCATCCCAGTTCAGTCTTCCCCGCCCGTCTCCCCGTCATCAGACCTTCTGAGCCCCTGCGACGCCAAGGTTCTAGTGTCCAGCCAGTCGCTGGAAGGGGACGGCTTGGTCCATAACGTGCTGGCCGGCGTCGATGTCCAGAGGGGTCACGGGGTCATCACACTGGAGGAGGGACACCAGATCAAGCTTGAAACGGCTGCCGTGGACACATGGCACGTCCAGGAGTTTGATGACAGTGAAATTCCTGTAGAGAGCACAGGACAACTTTATGAGGGAGACTCTTACGTCATCCGCTGGACATACAGCATCAGCACTGTTGGTCAGTGACATTCACACATCATCATCATCATCACATCATACCCTACCTTCCCAATGAAAGATTATTCTAAATCTACATGTAAATTGATGTTTCTTCATGCAGTCTTATGATGATTTGTTTTTTCTTATCTGCTGTAGATAAGATAAACAGTCCCGATGATTGTAGCAAGGACCCTGGACAAAAAGAAAACACTGTTTTCTTCCTTTGGCGAGGCCGTCACTCTACTGTCAGTGGGCGGGACACCGCTGCTTTTCTGTCCATTGGGATGAACAACCATGAAGAGTCCCAGGTAAGCGCATCACCTTCAAAATGGATCATCAGCTCTTACTGTACAAACAAGTACAACCTGAAGTAATAACACTCTAAAACAAACATTTTTCATATCAATAATTTGTTACCATTTCCACAGACTGTGCAGACTCCAAGTACAATAAAATAGAGAAAAATTACACAGACATGAAAAATTACAATATTGAAAAGTGCATATTTAGGCCAAAGAAAATAAGCAAAACAAAGGGCAAAAGTATGTACAATGCTGTAAGTAGTAGAATTTAAGTAAGTCATTAAAAAGTGGATACAGAACATTAGACACAGAGCAATATGATACATGAAAAAACCAAATGAAGTGTGAAAAAGGATATTGTAAAGAATAAAAGTATAAAGGGAAAACAGCCTGCAGTGTAAAGTTGCTCTGAGACTTTGTAAGTCCTCTCATCTTTTTCCTTTTACAGCTGAACCATCTAAAACATCTTACAGCTTATTGCAACAATAACGTAACACTCAAAGGAACCATTCTTTAAAATAAGAACTCTCACTTGAGTACACTTTTTTCTGCGAATGTATGTCTATGCTTCTGTAAAAATGTTGAATGGAGGACTTTTATTGATACTTTTACTGAGAGAATGGATTTTTATGCTTTTGTCCATAGCTGAGTTATAAAACCTAGAACTTTATACTGACATTTTCAGTGCTTCTCTAGCAGGACTGGTGTTATTTACAGCCTGTGTGTTTGTTTTGTTGTTCCTGAAGGTGGTTGTTCCTCAGGGAAAGGAACCTGCTTGTTTCCTGCAGCTTTTCCAGGGAGGCCTGGTCATTCACAAGGGCAAGAGAGAGGAGGCCTCTACTAATGCAGGCACAGGTATGGTGTTTTTTTTTCCCCTCTTCTTGCATCTAATTTTCCTCCTTTTTTCATGTAAGTTCTTTCAAATATTCCTATGTTTCTGCTGAGCAGAGTGGCGGTTGTTCTGTGTGCGAGGGGAGCTCCCAGAAGAGGGCTCGCTGTTAGAAGTGGATTGCTGCTGTGCAGGTCTGAGGTCTAGAGGCTCTGTTGTCCTGCTCAACAGCCAGCAGGAGGTGCTGTACCTCTGGACTGGCTGTAAAGCTCAGAGTAGCTCTAAAGAGGTTGCCAAGAGGGTAGTGGAGCATCTTACTGAAATGTAAGTTTCATATTCTGGATGGCATTTCAACAGATTTTAGCATCCAGTGATAATTTCAGCATTCAAAGATGAAATAATTTCCCAGCCTGTGAAATTGTGCATGTGGTGTGTGTTTGTGTGTGTGTGTGTTAGGTGTCCACCAGAGTTGGGTCTCAGTAAAAGCAGCCCTGTGAAGGTGCAGGTAGTTGAGGAAGGTTCAGAGCCTGCAGACTTCTGGACAGCACTGGGACAGATGGACAGGAAAGCCTATGACTGCATGCTGCAAGGTACATGACTACACACACTTTTAGTTCTGTCCACACAGGATACTTTCAACAAGCCTGTGAAGTTTAAGCTCATAGTAAAAAGCTACACATCTGTCCTCCGTCAGATCCAGGTAAATATAACTTCACACCTCGTCTCTTCCATCTGAGTGCCTCCTCTGGGAGCTTCAAGGCCGAGGAGCTGCAGAGTCTAACACGGCTGCCGGGGCTCGTGATGGCAATGCCCTTCGTCCAGGAGAGCCTGTACGATGTACCACAGCCAGGTGAGAGCAGAATCAGTACTAGCAGTTTACTAGCAGTAAACCTTTCTGCTTTTCAATTTATAAAGACTGCACATGAAAATGTATGAAAAATAAAATTTAGAGACATTTGAGAATTTGTCTCAGAAAGTAAATTTTGGCTTTTAAGAAGTGATTTAAAAAGACTGAATTGTACATTAGGGGCTATACTTCAACATATCAAAGAACATGCAGTAATACATTGCATGTTTTTTCATATTTTCACTGAAAAACTTTTCATACTTTCATACTACAGAAACATTTTTCTTTGCTGTATTCTTTTCTATATTCGACATTTACTTTGCCTTATCCTGTTTTTTTTCCTTCTGCTAGAACCCAAATATCCCACAGGAACTATAAAGTCAAACTTAATTTAATCTAACTCCACTTATTGTCTAATATATCCCCAATCTTTCTTCTCTGTCCGCACAGCCTTGTTCCTGCTTGACAACCGTCTAGAGGTCTATCTGTGGCAGAGGGGTCAGCCTGAGCAGACAGAGAGCTCTGCTTCGGCCTGGAGCCGCTGGCATAACGAGAGGCGGTGTGCCATGCAAACGGCGCTGCAGTACTGCAAAGGTAAAAAGGAGGCTGTTGGTTTGGAAATAAAGGCATTGCTGGTTTGCTGATATGTTTAAAATTGTGCTGTTTTCTCTCTGTATCCCAGAGATGAACCCACGACGCCCACCGCAGGCCTACCTCATCTTTGAGGGGTCTGAACCTCTCACCTTCACTAATGTCTTCCCTTGCTGGGAGAGGAGCCTGGGACCCCACACACAGGTAGAGCACGAGCAGTGTCAGTTTATTATTTAACACAAGGCTAGATGTTGTGTAGTCCTGTTGCATATATGTGTGTGCACATGAGAAACAACACTCGGAGAGTCACAACATCACAGATAGATATTCTTTTACAAGTATTTATTAATATTTGCTCACCACATCAGCATGATAGATGTTCCTTACTGGCCACAGCTGCATACATTTTATTTTTTATGAACTAATTCTTCATCTGAATGCAGGAATGTATCCCAGATTTACCCTTATCACTAAATAGGTACAAGGCATCACTGTGGTCTAAAGGGCATTTACTCCTAAAAGAGTTTCATTAGTCTAGATTAAGGCTGCGACATTGAAAATAATTCAACTTGTCTGCCAGAAAACCTGAAGTGGAGTTGTCATGCTCTCAGATGGATCATATTTTTTAGAGAGAGTTCGTAAGAGTTGGCAAGAATAAAAGTCTGGGTGGACTCACTTAATCTTTGTCCGGTCATTTTTTGGAATACTGAAACCAAATAGTAGCAATAAGTCTATGATACGTGGAATATTTCCCATTTTGCAGTCCAATAATCAATACAATCACATCTGACTCTTCCCTGTGTGTGTGTGTCTCAGGGCGACGCAGGGCGGGTGAAGCTGACCTTGGTGCAGGACGCCCTGGCCCAGCTCATGAAGACCCAGTACCCTCTGGAGGAGCTGCTGCGAAGCCCCTTGCCTGAAGGAGTGGACCCCCAGCACCTGGAGGTCTACCTGTCTGACCAGGACTTCCAGGTAGACTTGATAGGATCAGCAGCATGCAGTGGCGTCTTTCATCCAGCAGGCCGCAGTGTTCACCAGATTTTACTAATGAAAACTGATCGTCTCATATGTTTATAATCTGAAGATAATTTATGAGAATAAGTTTTGTCTAAACTTTAATATTAACATTTTTATTCTATTTATGAATTCATTCCTACATCGTGTCCTCCGTAAATAAATCACTGCAATTATGTTTCAGACTATTTTGGAAATGAAGAGAGATGAATATGCCTCCCTCCCAGACTGGAAGCAGATTGATCTGAAGAAAAGCAAAGGGCTGCTTTTCTAGACAGCGATAACAAGCGGAGGCTGACTGACGCGCTGTAGCAGGGACTTCCTCCTCCTCTGCCAAGAAGGGATGACGGCAGGGGGATATTAGCACCATGCTGTTGCACAAAGGACTGCTCACAACGTAATAAAAAGAAGAAAAATTCACTTTTATTTATGTCAAATTAGTATGAGTGTGTGGACTTTTTAATCGGACATGGATTTCTCCGTAGCTATTGTTCAGAGCAAAAAAAAAAAAACAAAAAAAAAACACAAAGCACATTTTCCTATGAAACATTTTCTCTGTACAAATCAGTGAAAGATATAAAGAAAAGGTGTGTGGGAAAAAAAGGAAGAACGTCAGTAACAAACTGTGGGATAAGGGATGAGAACATAAGAGTGCTTACAAAAAAAAAGATCAATTCTAATAAACAATGTAAACAAGAAAAAAAAAAAATAAAAGGCTAACCACTTTCTAAATGTTTCCTCCTCGATCGATATATTTCCATCGAAACATCTTTAAACTTTGACAGAAAAAGAAAAACTGCTGCTTTGCCAAAATCTTAAAACAAGCGTGTTTGACGGCAAAATCTATGCTGTGTATTTTACAGTCGTGTGTCATATGATGTTATGATGTGTTTATTTGTCTGCCAGCCTTGTGTGCCATGGTCAATGTAGCTGGAGCCCATGTGTTCACTCTGACTGTGGTTAATGCCTTATTAGGACTCCTTGGAGGTTTACTATTAGCTATGCATGGGGGAGCAGGTAGACATGCTCCAATAACATCCCTCTGGCCCAAAACAACACGCTAATTCTGCTTCACCTCAACCAACACACTGTTCAAAACATCCTCCTGACACGCCAATATACAAAGACATAATGTACTCTCAGATAGTGACTCTCTGACAGGAAATCAACTGTGTAACACGAATATTCTTAACAGCTAATGGTGATGTACTTAAAATGTCTTGGTCTACTTTGATATTTGTGTATTTTTCATATTCCTGGCATCATGTAGATAGAAACAGCAGCTACAGTTGAATTTCTTAGCAAAATTTTCTTTTTTTCTAAACCTTTTGGTGTCAGAATTAAAGCACAAGCGTCTTTTTCTTGACTCAACAAGTCTCACAGGGGGAAAAAACAAGCTTTTAAGAGGAAGAGATACCATTGATAACAGCCTCAGTCAATCATAACATAATGCATAAATGAGAAAAAAAAAGGCAGTACTCAACTGGATGTTAACTTTACTGCTGATGCGCTAAAACTACAGCTGTTGCTCTCTTGAGCTGCACTAAAAACCTCACACACAGGTGATTTCTAACAGTGTAAGAGTAACCGAAGGAGGCTTTTAAACAACCCCAAGTCATGCTGACCCCCCACAAATTGTAAATAAGTCAGGTTAGTCTTCCATTGGTCCACTGAATTGGAGCCCCTTTGGACTCGCTGGCTAACTGGGTGTTATTTTCCTCAGAATGGATTAGCTGACTAAGCCTCCATGTGACTGTGCAGTGCCGGTGAGATTGGATTTAGGCCCACCGCTGGGTGATGGTGCACTCGGGAAGAAATTTCCAAAGACCTTTTCGCTCGCAGGCAGCTTACACCTTAAACAGACCAACTCTAAAAAAAAAAAAAAAAAAATCTGTATGGGTAAAGCCACCTGGATCTGAGTGTGTGACATCTACTTTGCAGTTATTACTATACAGCTAGTGAATGCACAGACTTTTTGTAATCAGACAAGATTAAATTACGTGGCCTTTTCTCGATGTGCGATGTGAAAATGAGAAATTGAGTCCCCGCATCCATCAACACATCCATTTACAGCTCGGAAGTGACTGGATGATGAGTTTGGGAAGCGTGCGTGACTTGCAGAACGTATCAATTGAATACAGAACTTTGAAAAGAAGCAGCTCAATGATAATATGACACATTTTCACACCCTGCTGCTGCTGTTTGTTTGTGTCTGAGTCTGTGTCTGCCCTAAATGGCTTGCTCTCTCTGTACGTCGGCTCCAGGTATGCTTCGGTCCGGTTCAGAGGCCAGCGCCGCCTCACGCAAAACCACCATGTGATCTTCGGCCGCGTGGAGCGACTGGTCGATCCAGTCCATACTGCCGGACATGTGACAGGCGTTGCGGGTGACCAGCACCAGGTGGCTGACTGAAAGGAGGAGAGCAGTGGCCCTGAGGGAGAAGAATATAACAAATGGGTTTAATTTAAACTAGCTTTCTTGCTGCTGCTGCTGCTGCTGGATGAAAAAGTGAAAAAGCACTTATTTCCAAAAACACTTTTTTCTAAAGTAAGCAAAAACACACTGGTGACAACATACAACGGGTACAGAAAGAGCACGAAAGTAACACAACACATGACGAATTGCATAAACTTTAAATTCAATTTGATTAAATGATGAAAAACACCAATTTTTGAGCTTTCTGAAAGTTTTCCTGGAAGCATCAATTTCCTGTGACACTTGAGAATGTGCATAACGGTCCCTATCATATGTCTGTAAATCTCAAAGATTATTAAATTATGGATAAATCAAAGTCATGTGGTCGCTCCTCTCCAGCTTCTTCAGACGCCAAATCAATCGGCAGAGCGGTAGGTCTTTGCATTAAGCTTTCACAGTCATGCGAAAGGCCCATTTAAGTAATGGAGAAAGGGATGCGATTACCTGGCATCGAGCAGAATTGGATCCAGAGGCGGGTACATGGATCTGACCACGTCGTCCACCCTGCGAGACAGGTCAATGAGGATGTGAGGAGGCGGGTTTGCCTGAATCAGTTATATGAAGTTGTGGTGAATCGTGCACGTTACCTCGGGCTGATGCGTTTGGCTACAGTGATGATGTCACTCAGGCTGGCTGGGGCTTTGACCTTTGCCCCCGAGCCCATTGTCATAGCAACCAACTTTTCAGTCAAAGTGTGGCAGATCTGAGAGTGGGATTAACTGTGTTAGTATCAGTAAATCACTGAATATACTTTAAAAAAAATGGACTAAAGGAGCAAGTACACTTCAGTTACCTTTAGGATAGAGATGCAGTGAGAAACCAAACCACTGTTTGAGAAAAAAAACACAGAATTAGTTTTGACACTGATAAAACAAACATTTATAGCAGTGACATTTACTAATCTCTTTATGGTATCACTAAAATTCTGCGAGGCAGTATTCGCAGTTTATGTCATGCCAATAAGTGCTACTGCTAAGACGTACGAGGCGTCTTCTATCCAGTCCTCGTTCTCTAAGATGGCCTCGATGTGAGGGTTGGTGATGACCACGTCGTCCAGCTCCAGCTCCGACGGCTCGCTCTGGGTCTCCATGGCTCCGATCAGATCGACTGTGGGTCTGAGGGACAGGACAGGAACAGCAGAGGAAGGTAAGCTGGATTCTGATGACGAATAACTTATATTGATTTATTATTAATTTTCTGTGCCTGGAAATTGAATTTAACGAGAACAATTTTTAAAAAATGCTCGAAAACAAAAATCTGTGAATATATGGTTTTAAATCACAAGTTGCCACAACATCAAACTCCATTCACAGACTCTCATTAAATTATAAAACCATTAAGATCGATCAACCTTTTCTCTCCAAACCAGAGGCGAGAAAAGAGACAACCTACAGTATGTAGTTTAAAACAAGGACTTTTTACCTCTTGTTTAATCTGGTAGAAATTATATTGAATTGTTTGAGTGTTTAATGGATTATTTTCTACTGGATTTATATTATATTCCTATTTTTAGTAAGTCCTGAAGAGGAAACTGAATCCCAAACTTATGGATGCATATTAATTGATGTAAATGACTAGTGATGACCTAATTTCCTTTTATAATTCACTTCTTTGTTTGCTTCTAGCGTTCTTATTTGAAATATTTTCTTTGTAATATCTCCTTTTCATGAATAAATACATTGTTGGAAAGGCTTTAGGATCCCATGAGCCAATGTTATTATTATCATTTTTTTCCCCAAATGGTAACTAATCAAAAGTTGTGAATCTGTAGTATGAAAAGGCAGTGGAAAATCTGCAAAAGGAAAATACATTTTTGAGGTAAATGAAGTCCAACTGCGACAGAATAGTAGGCCACATGATACAGAAAGTTTTAAGACTCTGAAGGAAACACAGAAATGAAAACTCCTGTCTGTTATAGATTTAGAGGTTTTGTATTGTTTAACTGACTTGGAGTCAAAGTGGTGCAGCAGGTCGTGTGGGTGGCAGTAGCGGTGTCTGCACACCACCACCAGGGCAATGAAGGAGGCCAGGAAAATGGTGGCCAACACCCCAATGGCCACGATCACCACTGTCTCCATGGCGACTCCGGCTCCCACAGCGGCTGCAGGCAGCAACTCGTCGAGAGGGGGAAAAAAAAAAAAAAGAGTCCAATCAGGGTCGGCTGATTGTCCGAGCTCGATTACGGATGGGCGCTCATCTGTTGAGAGGAGAATAATTGGTGGTTTCAGTCTGATTGGGTGTAACATCAAACCGGAGAAGAATGACATTATCTCCATACTTGAGGATATCTATGTAAGAAATTTCCATTTCTGTTGAAACACTATGCACATCTGAATCCACGGAGTAAAGAATACAATCAGCAGCGTTTTCTCTGTTTCTAAAAGTGGCGCACCTTCAATGCACACATAAAACTGACCTTTATCTGAGTACATACAAAGCTGAAGTGTGGTTGCCCTTTGTTTGCACTTTATACAGTGTAATGAGAACAATGTGTCTGGTAAACAGAGACCGGTAACACTTTATAATAAAGGTACACAAAGTTTTGATCAGTTAGCAGGGAGAAAATGATGAATGAATGAGGAAACTAACTGCTAGTAAACCAGCCGGCACTTCTTGAATAACTCCAAATTAAATTTAATAGAGGGGCTAATAATAAGTTAATGATTAGTTAATTGAGAAACGAGTGAGGAACAAATGAGGAATGACCTGATAATTGATGAATCGTTAACACGTATGTCCCCAATAATTCCTAAAGGAAGACTATCTAGTAGATACTGATGAGATCAGACTGTGAGATCCTGTATTAATGAATTATTAGGTAATGATTAGTTCATGAATATGTGTCAATCGATCATACTGACCACTTTCTTCATGAGTCGCTGCTGATTATCTCTGAAGCAGCTGCTGAGGGGCACAAAACTAGTAACGACTCATTATTAATTAAACATTAGTTACTGTTTTTGTGCACCCCGAGAAAAGTGATACATAACACTGATCAGTTACTAAGTAGTCCCTCATTACTTCATCATTATCTAACAGTTATTTACCCTTTTCTGTGCCCCCTCAAGTAAAGTGGGGTACAAAAAGGTACATCAATCGGGAAAACTACAAACCACAGCTGATATTATATTAATTCTATTCAACTTTAATCAGCAGCCACAAAGTCAACAACTTACTGTCAAACATTGTGTGGAGATATCCGGTTTTTAACAACAAAGACAAGCTAAACCCACAAAACTTGACGACAAAACTCTCATAAACTTTGACCTCTTACCATCCTGATGTTTTCAGTCCTGACGGAAGTATTTTTGGATTGTCTGCAGGTTTATTTTAGGTGACATGTTCCCACATTTAACGTCTCTCTGAAAGTGTAAAGTATACCTGCCCTCTGCCCAGTTTAGTCACTCATTAACCCGTCCTGTCCCACACCTGAGTGCTCATGTGTGAGTGAGTGTAAACTCTCTAAAGGGAGGCTGTCATTAAGAACAAGGCAGCTCCCTGGATAGTGTTTAATTGATTTATAATTAGGCATCACATTTTTTTTTTAAAGCAGAGATACGGTTTTGTCCGCTGTTAGAAGCACAGATTTCCACAGGGAAGCTGAACTTTCAGCATTACAACATTGTAAACCTGCATTTTTGCCCGGATGATTGTGTGAGATTCTGCCATGGAATGCTGTAATTCTTTAATCTGATTAATTTGTGTTACACTAGCCGTATCATACAGAGCTTTCTCCCGTCTTTCTCCTGCCTGAGAGCTTTTCTGACTCATTTTTTCTTTTCACAGGCCAGTGGTATCTTGAAATCTTAAAATACCACTGCTAAAAGGAAACACATATAAAAGGTAAACGGGGTGATTTGAAGTACTTTAGGGGACAGATAATCATTCAATTCAATTAAAAATATATCTCCATATTCCTCAGTGTGTCTTATAGTGCGATCTGTGTGATTAGGAGGAACACCACAGATCTCTAAACAATTTTGCTCTTTGCATTCAAAACCAATTTAAGGAAATTGTTTGGAAAAATAAATGCAAATTGCTTCTATGGAGCATTAACTTTTCCCCTAAAGCCTAACCAAAATGATTTTACTGCAAATTCAGAACCAAAGGGTACACATACACACATAACCAGTTGTGGTAAGTAACTAAGTGTATTTACAAAAGTATAATTCTGACATACTTGTACTTTACTTAAGTATTTCGGCCCTACATTTCAGAGGGAAATGTTGCATTTTTTGCTCCGCTATATTTACAGATATAGTTACATCATTACTTACATCAGAATCAGATTTTATATAAAAATACGCAATCTGCTTCCAAGATATGATCCATTGCTCCAGACAAGACTAAGCAACAGTATATAAAGTACATGCATCTGCAATGACTGTCCTGTAACATAATATATAATAACATTATGAAACAAACCATTCTGCATAACAAATACCTTTACTTTTGATACTTTACATAAGTTTTGCTGATAATACTTCTGTGCTTAAGTAAGTGCAGGACTTGTACTTGAACTATACTGTGGTATTACTACTTTTAAATACAGTAAGTGAAGGATCTGATTACTTTTTCCACCACTGCAAATAACATACGCAACAGTTTCTGAGAGGATAAAACACAACAAGACATTAAAAAACAATAAAAATACCACTAAAATCATTCCTTTTGTTGGTGTGTGTGTGCTTTGCATTTACAAAACACCTGTACACTGTATCTCTGCTGGGTGTCTCACCCAAAAACTCATCAAAAGGGGAGTCTGAGACTCAATTTAAGTCAGGCCTGTTATGCCTGAATAATAATGTGGCGGAGATAAACAAAACATACAACACATCAAACTTGTACAGTTAAATAATATTTCACCATGTGCATTATTTTTCCTTATTTGATAGATAAACAGATACACAGAAACATACACAGGCGCGCGCTCACAGCAACCCACATGTACACATAAAAGCAAAGTTTTCCCATTTCTTCGTTTTTCACAAATACAGACAGACACATCACAGTCATAAAAATACATCCGGTATACCAAAGCCTGGTAAACATTTCTAATGTTAAACTACAACATTCGTACCTTTAATGGACCAAACAAACACTCTTTTTTATAGGTACTCACCCAAACATTTTGTGCTTTTAGTTCGATTCCTTTTAGAAGACAAAATACTTTCCCCTCCGCCACCAGGAGCGCGGAGACGGCACCGACATCTCCAAACCTGGTGCGTGAACGCGCCGGAGCTGGCGGTGAATGACTGATGAGCAAACTTTTTCTCTTTAAACTTTGCAGCGCGAGCGCGCGCGCGCCCAGCTGCGGCTATATCTGCGCGTGGACAGATTCGGCCACGCGCCTGTTATGAGAGGGGCTGTTGGAGCGGTGTGCGTAAAACCCCTCTCTGCCCTGTTTTTAATGAGGAAAAGCTACAGTACTGCTAATATGAAACACAAGTAGAGACTTTTAACGCTAGGTGGCGTGCCCTAACCAGTTATTAATACACATTGAGACCTGCCAACAGTTGATATGGCGGCGTTGAAGTCACATTTGAGGAAAGGTGAGGCCAAATGTGACTATTTTAAGAGTTTCTGTGGTGCTCTGGAGTTGGAGGTGTAGTCTCCTGCTTCATGCCACGTGATTTGTTTTAATTTTAATAACCTTGTTGTACTTTTTATTTCTCCATAAAGCACTTCAGTGTTAGTTTTAGATGTGCTCTACAAATAAATTGACCTGTTCATAAACTCTTAGCCGTGTTAGCCAGGGAAGACATTTTGACTTGTCATGAAAGGAAAAGCACAGGTGTAACTAGGCTAATAGGATTAATTAACGATGGTCCCATTACATTTAAGTGTTCCAGTAAGCAAACATGCACTATAGTAGGGCCCTGGAGGTAGAAAGCCTAGATTGAATGCAGCCATCTTTAATGTAATTAGTTACACCTGTGCTTTCTCTGCTATGAAGTTGGTCAACCACACAGTTTGTTGTCAAAATCACCATGAATAGTAAGAGTTCACTAATTTCTGCTAATAGTACGATTCAAAGTTCATTTTTGACTTTGGAAACAGCAGTTGACATAACAAACTCATGTAAAGGGCCAATTAGAAGCTGTTGCAGAGCTTTCAATCATATCTTATGATCTTCATCGGCAGATGGAGTTTAATCAGTTGAAACTGTTTCCTGAAAATTTCTCAAATGGTCAAATTTTTATTTCACTTTAAGGATTTCTCATAGTTTATCAAACTTGGAAACAGAAGTTGACACAAGGTCCATTTAGTAGGTGTTCTGAAGCTCAATCATTTAATTGATCAATGACGAGGATAATGTTGAAAGCTCCAGTACAGCTACTTACTGGAGATTGTGAGATTGTTGTTGCCGTTTTCAAGGTAAAGAGTAAACGCTGAGAGCTAACATTGACAATCAGTCCTTTTAAACTGCTAAAAAAAACCATCTATAATTCCATGAATGATTTATGATTCAACAGACTTTATTCGGTCAAGTTTAAAAAAAAAAACAGAACAATAAATGAAATAATAAAGAGTTGCAGTGTCTGAGAGAAAGTAGCAAGGTCTAGGAGAAAAACTCTGATAATGACATGTTTGAAAAGCTACTAAATAGACCTTGAGGTGAGTTTGTTTCGTCAGCTACTGTGAATATTCCTCATATAGATATAAAATCATACTGGTTGTTTTCATCTACAATGACAGAAATCACTTCACAGTCATTAGAAAGAGATAAATGTGAAAAAATGTAAATGCTGTTTGTCTGGCATACAAATGGTGATCCAATAAGTCCTATCAGTCTCATGATAATATAATGTTCCTTCATGTTTGCAGAGCTTTGAGCTATCAGTAAACAGATGGATGAGGTGCTGAGGTCTGCTTCCCACCACAAACATGCGAAGGAACTAACAGCATGCAACACTATAAAGGTACGACCAACGTTTAACTCCGTATACTCTCCGTTAGCTCGTTCGACATAACTCATATTCCCCCCGCATTAACACCCAGTTTCCGTGCATGTTCCACTTTACTGGAGCAGCTCCGTACCACCAGCAGAGATAATTATACCCTCTTCAACTGAATCCAGAATGCAGCATAAAAGCAAAGTGCATCAGCGCAGAGCCTGCAAAAGCTAGTTAATGTTTGAGCAATCCTGTCAATCACCGCGATGCATCATTAGGTGTGTCTCCGTGATGCGTTCTGGTACAGGCGCACATCTTTTGAAGTCTCTTTCAGTACAAGAATGGATCTCAGACTGAGAGAGCAGACCGGGCCCCGACTCTCAGCTCATAAAATATATATTTATTTAACATCAGTTTGGATTAAAAAAAAAAAGGAATAAAGTTTACAGCAGGGGCACCACCGTAAAAATAAATCCTCTCTGCAGACAAACACAAACATTCATCCACCTTGCTTGAGGATATTTAGTTATCTTTCTCATTGTGTAAGACGAGTGCTCCAGCATCCCTTGTACTGGTCTCTGCTCAGCCATGTAGGTCTTATTGTTCATCACTGGCCAGCGAGCTTCACAGTGGCGCCGGGTTAACAAGCAGGCGGGTGTTATCCAGTAGCTGTATTGAACAGCGGCGGAGCTAATCAGCCGGTAACAGTCGATTCCTCCTGAGAGCGTACCTGCCAAACGGTAATTGAACTATTAACCGTCCTGGATGTGGCCGAGGTGGCTGTCTGGAGTACAGGGGTCTTAAAGGAATGCCTTTACTTTATCCAGAGTACACTGTTTATTTAAAAAAGATGGGTGCTGTAGTATTCCTTGACTTTACAGTATAAGGATGGTAAAACATGGTTAAACACTGTAAACATGGTCAAAGTTCCAAAACTTAAGTGAACGTTTGTAAAAATGCTCCCTGCAAGTCAAAGACCAGGGCTTCAATCTCACCTGAACGCTCCATTTGTTACCTTTACTTCCTCCTTGTGATGACGTCAGATTGTTCCCGCATGCCCACAAACAACTGTCTCTTCTGTAGCCTTTTTTCCTAAGGTTGTTCCACGTGTTGCTCACGTTGTCCACTTGCATATTTCAGATCAGATGGATCGGATCGGACTTTTACGGATGCATTTGAGAAGTTTCCATTTCGAGTGAAAAAACGAGAAGAAGAAGTGAAATCCCACTACTACTGTTTGTTGGCATATTTACCCCCAAAGCTGTCATTAAAGAAGAAATAATGAAGCATCTGGTGTTACATCATCAGAGACACATAATTGAAAATTAAAACAATTTTTATCTTTTTTTTTTTTGTCACTCGCTCTCGGCACTATCCTCCATCATCGAGGAACTGTAACTATCAGGAATATTTATCATTGAACGTCTTAACAGAGAAAATTTAATAAATCAATTTAAGCAACTAAGTTTTGCAACTAATCTGACTTTTCACGAATTCCAACAAAAGCTTTTTTTGGCATGAAATTTGTGCAGAAGGTTTTGTTTTTTTTAGATTTATTTGTAAGTTACCTGCGATGTTTCAACCAACCTTTATTTGCAAATGAGGAAGATGCAGTGTTGTCTGTCCTCTGGTTAGGAAACAGCTGGAGTTTTTTGACTTTACGTCTTGAATCTCTGATATTACTCCAGGAGGAGGATATATATATATATATATATATATATATATATATATATATATATATATATATACTTTTAATGTTTACAGAAGCAGCCATCACTCTGCCATTAGTGTGTATGCAGGTTTCCCCTGCCGTCAATGATCAGAGTCAATGGATTGTATCGTAACAGAAATTGCCACCTGTTGTTTCCTCCTCAACCTGCGATAGACAAACTGTTGTGCCAGCTGCTGAGCCCCGCAGTCGACAAGAGGTAGTAAATGACGCATGATTTCCTTGCAACTCCTCTTGGTGTTTTATTTCTCATTATACCAACTCAGGCATGCTTCTCTCAGCATGGATGGATTAATGACTAAGGAGAGAGACTGCCTGTCTTTGATTTTTGTTCTTAAACCCTAAACACAAATTGACATTACTCAGGGTTTTATGCTTTTTTTTTCTTTTTCTTACAGTCATCAGAATAGAGGCTCATCACAGGTGCTTAGACTGTCTGCCTTTGACTGATCGATGGGGAGCGAGGACAGGGTTGTTTACAGTCCCCGTGGCCTATCATGACATCTGTGGCCCTGTGCAGCTCTGCAGGCAACAACGGGGAGGAGCATTAAATGTGTGTATCTGGAAAAGAAGGGGGGTGGGGGGAGGAGAGTCTTCCGTCAACAGATGGCTGAGGGTGGCCTCTGAGAAGCTGAGGATCTAGAGCAGCACACTGATGATTTATCTATTGCTTGCTGTCTCTTAATCAGAAACAGTGGGAAACATTCTTCACTGTCAATGCTTGACAACAGTCTTTGTGTTTGATGCCTGATGTTGACAGAGTGGCAGGCTATACAAATATATCCCCCCCCCCCACAGCCTCTCTGGCAGGTGTGGCCGTTAAGGCGGAAAATCAATCAACTTTGGCAATTTCTTGCTCTGTTATTTCACATCATTTTTATGACTAGGTTTTTGATTAAATTCAGTGCCTTCATAAACAGCTATATATAAAAGTAATGTTTTCACCCTTCAGTAATCAAGTTTTTTTTCTTTGCCTTGGTTAGCTTTATTCTCTCCCTCATATTTTCACACATGAGTTAAAGCTTTGCTTTATGATAGCCGAGACTGGAATATAGTGAAAATATGTTTGCTTGAAAATAAAGATGGAGATTATTGTTGCAACAATATACTGGAAAATATTACCAGCCAGTCTGCAGGGAGATTGTTCTTGAAGTCCATATTCCCTCTATTGTATTTTCTTTGTCCATTTTATGTGTTTTTGCGGGGGTGGTAATGCTTCCCAGATTTAAAAAAAAAAAAAAAAAAAAAAAAAAAAAGATGTTTTTGTTTTCTCTGTTTTTATCAGCACTTTGAAGCTGGAGGCAAACCATGACAACACCATCTATATCAGACATGCAGGAGAAGCACAGAGACAACTCAGAAATATTTGGTAAAGAGGCTTTAATCTAAAAGATGTGATCCAAGGCGAAAGGTAAGATAAAAGAACAAACCCCTATTAATGGAAAGTGGTCTTTATTTTGTGCATCAGAGGTTTGGTTTGTTTTAGACTTAAACTCAGACACAACCATCACCACCACAACCTGAAGTGGTCTGAGAGTGTTGGTTTGTGGTTTGTTACACAAGATTGATTTTCACCGTGTGCATATCAAACATCCTCCTGCTCGCTTTGTTCTACATGTGCACTTTTACACCTTGGAGTTTGCCATACATCGATTTTGTGCAGCTGCATTCAGCTTGAATGAGTTCGCATGGATAGAAACAAACATGTTGTTGTGTTATTAGTAATCAAATAAATGTTACAGGTCTAGTTTTAAATTCTAGGAGTGGTGTACAGTGGTATGAGGTTTTCAGTCCACCCGTTGTCAGTACAAAGAGGACCGTGGTTCATTTGCAGCTGGTTAGGAGTGTTGTGACGCTGTAAAGTTAGTCCAACTTTACAGTCAGTCAAGTTTAGTTTCTCATGCAAGTCAATTTGTATGAGACTGGATCCAGTCTGGGGACCCAAGACCTAAACCTTAGCCATTGTTATGAGCTCTGGGTAGTGCCTGACAAAATGAGATCATGGATGCCAAATTCAATTTCCTTTTAGGTGGGCTCACCTGAAGGGAGGAGATGAGAAGCTTTAACCAGAACCACAAAGGAGTCACTTAAGGTGGTTTAGTTATCTAATCAGAATGCTATTTTGACATCTCCCTGTGGATGTAGGAGACCATGGGGCCAAACTGTAAATTCCTGAGGGATTACATATCCCATCTGGCCTAGAGGGCACTTCAGAATCCCTCCCGGAGGAGCTGCAGGAAGTGACTGGGAGGGAAATTTATGCTCTACCTCACGCTGCCGCCACCAAATCCAGATAAGTGTCAGAAATGGCAGAAATGGATAGAAACTGAACAATTTAGACAACTTTTCATGGTATAATGAGCTACATAAAATAATGGGCTGGCCCAATCCTTTTTGGGACATTAACATAATCTCTGAATTTGGTATAATGCCCCTAAAACTTTGCTTCAGTGCCGCCTAATCCCCAAATTTGTCCCAGTGCTCCCAAAGTTTACTTTTTATAATCCCAAAATTTGTTAAAGCACAACTGGTGCTTGAAATTGCCTCCAAGTTGACATTTTCAGATTTTACGATATAAGACAATAAGGGTTTATGTCTTTTAAATAGATAAATTATAACAAAAATCAACAAAGGAACCCATAGGGAATTCACAATTTCCTTTTAATTGGTAGCTGCGGGGCCACCAAGGGATCTATGATCCTGTTATGTTGTCAAGAGATTTGCAGTTTCTGAAAATTAATTAGAGGCAGCGGTTCTGCCTAACTTGCCACATTTAGTCTGGCCATACCCCAAAATTATTTGGCACTAGAAGACTGAAAAGTTCAGACCAGAAGCAAAAAGATCAGTGTGAGAGTGTGAGAACAAATAGAAACCATCCATTGACAAACTTTTGAATCTTGTGTTACCTTGACAAAACAATACATTGCAAAGCTTTACCTGGATGAAGAGGATAAGGGAGGCGATGACGTCACTGAAGTCTCTGTTATAACACCCACAGCATGTATCTGACGGCCGTGGTTGAAAGGGCCTCATATGTGGAGAACATGAATAGATTAAATGGCCTGTTCATTGTAAGTTTCCCTGCATGTGGCAACAATACAGCACACAGAATTGTATTGTATTATATCTTTAGGTATATTTGAGTTTATGATGTAAACCGGCAGCATTGAATCACTGGCATATTTCATTATGTTTCTGAATAGATCAGCCTTTGAATACACTTTCTGAAACCTTTGTGCATACAGAATAGTTCCTGTTCTTAGTGCCACTTACAATATAGTTTCCTTTTAATGACCCTGTTTTATAAGACCTGCGCTCCTCATATGGTTCTCAACTTTTCAAAAAGCCCATTTTCTGTGAAGAGCGACTTAAAAATCTCTCGACTTTCAGAATGGGGCTCAGCAAAAAAAGTCCAAAAGCAAAACTAGAGAGTTTTTCTGAATGTTCCCAGCTTTACTCCAGGGATCTCCAATCCCTGCAGCTCCAAAGGCTTACATGGCTTCCTATTCTATAAGCAGTTGAGCTGGAATTGCGGGAAGCTCTCTGAGACTGAGAGTGATACAATGGAGCTGGGCGGGGTGGGCTCAGATAAAGGGTGGAGGACTCAGCGGAGTATAGGACATAGAAATGTCCTTGAGAATCAGAGAATCCAGCAGGCTTTTAGCCAAACAGCTCTGCTTCTTTATTTTTGCCGTCCTAGTCTCTTCAGGGCTGCTGAAATCCCTTTCTTGGCAGGCAAACAGAGGAAAAACAGAAAATGTTTTTCTTTTGTTGCTTTTGCTGGAGATTACAGAATGGTGTAGGCTAGAGCAACATCCTAGTATGAGTGCTAGGAGGTGTGGGTTATGTGTATAGTTCTTTTTAGAAATACAATCATCTGAGCTGATCTTTAGAAAAATCTCAAACATGTTTATAATACAAAGTAATTGGTTTGTCATCTCTTTATATGGTTACAGTTTAGTGATAATTGGATTATATTTGCCCACATTTTGATCAAATCATAAGAATCCAACTATATACAAACATTTGTGAGTGGAAAATCCATATGTACATAGTTTTAATACACCAGTAACTTTCTGCATAGTTTGGATTTCTTTCCTTTTTTCCAGCTTGTTAAATTTGATTTGAATAAATATAATTTCCAATCTACCTGCATCAGGTTTGCTGAAAGTATCCATCACATTAATCTCTTTTTTTCTTTACCTTGCTATCTAGATAGCTAATTCTCTTCTTCTATTCTTATAACCATTTGGCACAAGCTCTCTAATTTGGTTAATTCGAGTAGACCTCCTCTACATGTCACTCAAGCATCTATGGTTCTTTTATGATGTGAAACTGACCAAATCAGTAATCTTAAAACAATACTGTAAGTATTCAGTATTGGAAACAACTAGTTCATATTGTCGTCCAACCACGTTGGAAGGCAAAAGTGTTATAGCTGTTCTGAACGGCCACAGTTGTCGTCAGGGTGAAAACTCAGCCGTCATATGTCATGATAATTGCTTAAATATGGAGATAACGGCGCACACTTTTGGACAGTCTTTCTTGGAAGGCATTCATAGTGTTGTACTTAATTGTACACGTGGAAGTAAATATGTAAAGAAACAAAAATAGCGAGCTTAGGAAAGAATTTCAAGCCAAGCGAAGTGGGAGTGAAGTTTGGATGGAAAGGCACTGGAAGGACTGGATGGCACCTTTCCAGTTGACATTGGAAAGCTGTGGGAGGAGGGGGTTTCACACATCAGACAAGCACTTCTGTAGGAGTATTCTGACGCCTTTTGCTACTGTTGTACCTGTGCCTTTCTTTATATTGACTTGTTTGTGTGTTAGATTGAGATCTAAAAAGCTTGCCCTCTGATCAGAGGGGAGTGCAGTTGCCTCATTATATGTATTGGATTTATACTTTGAATAAATTTCAGTGGCATGCTCATGTTCAATCCCTCATTAAGCTGTAAAGATCATCACACACCGCTCATTATGCACTGTCGCCATCAATGCAGCCACATGGATAAATATACTAAAGTAAACTTTGGTTTACGTCAGTGTAAGAAGTCAATCTCATTTCTTCTAAATGTTTATAAGTCATCTGTCACTAACCCAAGAAAAGCCATAATGTGCTCAAATGTGGCACCCGATATCTCCTGAAAAGTAAATTGAATTTAATAATGATAATAAAGTACAAAGTGCTTTCCGGAGAGACAGTGTAGAAGACAATCACAGCATAAAAACAACAGCAAAATACTGTTACACAAAAAAAAGACTATAGCATAAAAGACATTTAGAAATAAAATCATCCGTAAGATAAAACACAACAGAGCCGTATTATGCAAACAAATAAGTTTAGTTGTCAGACAAGAAGGCGAGTCTATAAAAATATGTGATAAGACGGGATTTAAAAGCCGAGACGGTGTCGCCAGACTGAATACTAACTAGAAGACTATTCCAAAGCTGAGGAGCCAGTACAGCAAAAGTTTGATAACCTTTTGACCTTAACCTGGATCCAGGAACAGCTAACAGGCACCAAGCAGATCTAAGAGGCCTTCTTGGACAGTAAGGAGATTAAAAGTTCACTGATGTCCTCCGGTACCTGGCCACGTAAGGCTTTTGTAAGTCATGAGTAGGATTTCAAAATGGATTCTACAAGAAATTGGTAACCAGTGGCTGCCGAGTTCTGCACAGTCTGAAGATGAGCTAAAGCACGAGCATTAAGGCAGGTAAACAGAGTGTTGCAATAACCCAGGTGTGAAGATATAAAAGTGTGTATTACTAAAAGACATTTAACTTTTCCTCATTGCATTAGCTGATAATGTGAGCAGTGAAGGTGTTGATGACTCTTTATGTTCGACTTGTGTCTCCCCACATAAATTCAGGCTTTACGCTCTGTTCACTTGCCTGAGACGGAGCCTGCTGTGCCTCAACATAACCAGTTAAAAAAAACCCTACTTCATATTTATACAACTTGCGCACCAGATAATTTCCTTGTCAGAGTAGGTTTCTTTAAAATAGCGCTTGATTGTAGGCTTCATGGGATTCTCTTCAACATGATCATGGGACACAGTGTTTCTGTTTCTGTAAGCCAGAGGCAACATTTTGAGTTTCAAATCTAAACTACGCCAGAACTCCCATAACCACAGTCCTGAAAATCATAAATAAATGTTATTAAGGGCAGAAAAATTATAGAGTGAAGTCACCCTGAAAATGAACTTTTGTTCAGCATCCGATACTGCCTCTGGCTGTTTTCAGCTGTCCATGTGCTCCACCCTTGCGCTTTGTTCCCCCTGACTTCACATGAGCATACTGGCTCGCCGACAGAAGGGATTTATTTCATGTTAACAAACGGATACAACATCTTTCTACAGTTTTTCACCAATTAGCGAATTATTACTGTGATTCCTCGGAACATTTTGCTCCAGAAGTTTTACTTTGCTGATGTTTAGAGTAGTTTACCTGCGAACTGACACAGATGACGAGCGAATATTCTCCACTTCCATCTGTGTACTCTGCTTCTCGATTTGCATTTCTCTTCGCCTTCTAACTGCATTTCTCTCTGTCCATCATTGCTAATGACGTTGCCTCGGTTTTTGTATTCCTCCCAACATTTCTAATTTAATTGAATGAAATTTGATTTTAGGGATTACTCCCCTCTCGATTTCTTATCACTGCATCATAGAGCTGAGAAATTGCTTCCTCCTTTTTAGATTCTGCTCCTAATCTTTGAGCAATTTCATGCAACCCAAAAGCCTAGGGGAAAGTGAGAAGATGTGAGAAAGCCGACACTTTAATCTTTGTCGCAGGTAAATTGATAGATCCACTGTTACTGTGAAAACATTCATATAGAACGGTGAAGTGGATGGCCGTCTCACACAGATGGATAAATTAGACTGAATTAACACAACAAGGAGAGTTAGTCCAGCACCCTTTTTAATATTGCGAAAAAGAGATCTTTTAAACTAGAGTTTTAGTATTTCTTGGGGGCAAAGGAGAAAGTTTTAATAACCACAGTTTTCCTAACTAAGTAGACTAAAGCTTTATGAGAGGTCAAGGGCTAATAAGGTGGAAAATAAAGTAAAAAATTCAAAACCAGTTGTACAAAGCAATCAAAATATCAAAGTTAAGCCTAGCATGGCATTTAACGTTCGACTTGATGCTGTAAGCCCATGTTCGATATTTATGTACGTAAGGTAGTTAAGAGAGCCTGCTGACCTTCCAGTATAATGTCATAAATAAATCAAATAAGTCATTGACATTTATGTTTTTTTTTTATTTATGTTTTGACCACAGTTGCTTCTTTGCCATTCAAATTTGCTAAAAAGCTTTTTGTAGCTCTGCCCGTTGAGATTTTCCTCAAAGTGACTGATGAATTTCTGTCTCTGTGTAAATGTTTGTATTATGAAAATTACAACCTGCCATCTGTCAAGTGTGAAACAAAAATACTGAAAATGTGTCTGAGTGTGTCCTGGTGGCTCAGTTAGTTTTGTGTACCCAAATGGACCTGGTGCTTTTGTCTCCCAACTCCCCCCCCCACCACCACCACCACCACCCCACTGTCTCTTTCTACCATCAATTGCCACATAATGCCAAATGTGTGTGTGTGTGTGTGTGTGTGTGTGTTCACTTCTGCATGTTACTTTCTTGGGAAACTGTCAGTGGTGGACAGTTCCAGTCAGCTGTGCTTCTGATGAGGATAAATGTCCACAGTGACCTTGGTGTTTTGTAAAATGATTCAAATCTTGACTTGCTATCAGATGGCCTAATCAACCATGTAGGGTCAGTCAGTCCTGCATATAGAGGACACGCTGCCATCATAAACACCCCCTAATCCCTTTTAATCAGATTCTATTACTGGACAGACCTTCCTTGATTATATCACTCCACTCTCGGTCGACTGCCCCGGTTTCAACCGAGCCGACCGCGAAGCTCGGTTGAAGTGAAAGGCTGCGTGGAAGCGATGTGTGTGTGTGTGTGTATACCAAAACCCTGCTCCGCAACGCTGATGAAATCCACTCTGTGGTCTATTGATCTGGCCTGCAGTTTGATTGATGCTGTCTTTAAAAATTCATTAGTTTGAGGCATGGGGGAGCTGCAGGGCGGCAGGCGTTCCTGTAGGGCACATTTGTCTATGTTTACAGAACCAAGAGCATTCAGTCAGCAGCGAGAAAAGAGGCCTGACGGGGCCACCCAGCACCCAATGAGTCACACTGTCACTCTGTACGAGATGCACTCAGAAACACACACATACATAGTCCCACAAGGTTAGAAAAGAAGCTAATATTTTGCACATTCTCATGCACCTACATGCCTATCTTTGGTTATTATTGATTGCCCGGTGTGAAGCACCTCATCCTTCCCCGTGTGCTTATTTCAGACCGGCTAAAAAACAAGGCTCTTGTTCTGCAGCAGCAGCACCACAAATCCTTCATCTTAACAGATGTAAAATACATACACTTCATTTAGAGGCTGTGGTTGTTCAATTATCTCTGTGAGTTCTGGGTCATAAATCAGCTGTAGGGAGATTTTATGGAATATTATTAATAATGTATTGAGACCATAATATCATTATTTTATATTAAACAATTTTCATACATTCAGATAATCCCAAGATCTTTTGAAAAAGGTGAAAATGAATCACAGTGAAAGACTTTTTTTTTTTTTTTTTTTTAATATTTAATCTTTATCTTAACTTTGTTGTGGCAAAACTTTTCTAATTAGCTCTTGGATGTGACAAACACTCTCACAGGCTGCAGAGCAGAAGCACTTTCTCTATCCTGCACCTTTCCAAATGTGTTTACGAGGCACTGAGAAGCAACATTTTAGAAACAGCGGTGAGTGCTGCCAGAGCAGTTCACTGTAAGATCTACAGCCCACCGGTGCCATGTCAGTTGATAATAACTCGTTACATCACAGGGGTGATTAATACTGTTTGGACAAAAAGAGAGTCGGGGAAATGATAATAGATTAGTTCAATTAAAACAAATAGAGGGAAAATGGAAATGTTAATAGAAAAATGATTCCCCCTTTTAACTTCTTGTTTAATATTGTTAAATTTATTTGTGTGTTTAAGTGTTTGTTCCTCTTATGTAACTGTACTGTCAAACAGATTCATAAACTCCATTGTTTATGATTTAATTCCAATCTTAATTGATGTTCTATTGGGGTTTTTCTTTTTGTAATTATATAATGAATCTTTTATTTTATTATCTAATTTCACACCCATTAATGATTTATTACATTTGCAAGTTTCTGCATAGCAGGTTTCTTACTGGTAGGTCTGCAGTGTTTCCCTGCATGCTGGGGGATGCTACAGACTTAATGACCCTGAATAAGAATAAAGTGAAACTGAGATGAGGCTTATTGAACAATAAACCAAAAAATATTATGTCTAATTGTTTGTATGTACACATTTTTTATACAGATAAACATTATGACCAAAAAAAGAAAAAAAATCAGAATTAAGAGTCAAAGTTTGACTTTTAAGACAAATTTATAAAATAATATCAATTCTGTGATATGTCAATATATTGACTTGCCATGAGTATTTTCATTTTTGTCATTGCTAAAGTCAAAATTCTCTCTCTCATCTTAGAAATGACAACATTGTGAACGTCCCTACAGATAGAGAATACCACTCGAAAGTTTGCACACCTTCAAGTTCACTTGAATGAGGAAGTGTGCGACCACACTTGTGACCGGTACTGTTCATTTTAAATGTTGATCTCTGTCCCTATACTGTGTGTCCCAAATGTATTTAATGTAATCACTGTGAGCATGTGAAGTATTGATCCTCAATGTCCTTTCTGAATGTGCAGCTCCTAACTGTGATCATAAATCATGGAGCTACTACAGGGGATTCACCCTAATCGATGTTTCCTCGTGCGTTTGGGGACAGCGGCGGCCGACCCATCGAGGACTGGCAGCAAATGAGGAGTTAATTACATCACGTGCTGGAAAATACCCCTGACTTGATAAGCAGGGCCATCACGATGTGTCAATTAATGCTTGTTGTTAGTTATAGCTGTGTTCTTCAATTAGTGCTGATTGGAGGCAGGTCCAGTCAGTACTTAATGGTGAACAATGGGTCAACAAGACGGAGCTCTCGTAGCGATGATAAGTGAGGAGAGGAGGGTGAATGAGGGAGCCTGTAAATAACTGTGAGGAAGAAAGATATTAATGTGAAGAGAGAGAATAAAAAGGAGTGAAACAGGCAGAGTAAAACGGGAAGGAAAGGCTTTTGTCAGCCTAATCATACTCCTGCTGTAATTGCACTTGTAGCGAGTATCACATTGACTATGTTTACATGCACAATATTCCTACTAAGCTGTTTACATGGCTAATGAAAATGAATATTCCACTAATATTCCCATTTACATGCAGCCGTGCATACTCCGTTTATCACATCAAAAAATGGAAAAGTGCCATTGTGCTTCTTTGCATGAAAATAGGATCTTTTATAGAGTTTTCCACTGGTGGCAGACTTGTTCGACCATGCGAACACAGCCTCCCTCTTTCATTCGTATAGCTACCTTCTTGAAAAGGTCGGCGTTGTGATACTTGCACATATCCGAAAACCTGTTGATATCTAAGTCTTTAAAAATGTTTAAAAGTAGGTGTCTTGTCAACACACAGAGCTGACTGTAACCAGGCAAGAGGCCGTGTGTTGCAAACTGTAGTAAATTGAGACACATCTTCCAAGTGCGCTTGTATACACGTCCAAAGAATACTCCTAAAACCTGAAAAATGTTAGCATATCCCACATGTCTTAATTGGAAAAATCTACAAAAACCTAATTTGGAATATCCAAGCGGAATATGCTGTTTACCTGTATCAATTGGGAATATTGTCATATTCGGAGTAATAGTGGAATATCAGCGTATCAACGTAGTCATTGAAACCCTACACCCACTCAGCAAACCACCACAGACAAATGTCCACAACGCTCTCACTTCCACATGAAAAGCAGAGACTGAACAGAAGGCGATCCCTGCAGTCTGAGCTCGCAGCTCCCCCGCAGTGGATTCTGGGTCAGGTTGTATTCACCAGCAGAGCGGAGGGAAAGCCTCGGCTGTCAGGACATAAAACACTACAGAGCTGCCGGCTTTTTGAAGCAGGGAAATGAGAACTTGCCTCTGCCTGAGCTTACATCACCCCTACTCCTCGCCCACTCCCACCGTGGAGTAGGGAAGAGTTCAGAAACACCGTTCCACTCTTGGCTTTGTCAGCACAGACCAGAGCCCACGCTTTGTTTGTGTGTGGATGTACGAGTGATAGACATTTCTAACGTGAAGTTATACCACAGAGGATGTTTGTTTTATTTGTGTGTTGCAGCTCTGACATACTATATCACAGCGCGTGTGCTTGTTTAAGTGATGAATCTGCCTGCATGTGCATACGTTACATGTGAGAGGCTGCCCCCCCTGGCTAACATCATCACAATACTGTTTTCATCTTCATGACTCAGTGGAATAAAATAGCACCTCTGGCTCCAACGTGTTACACAAGAGGCTTGTGTGAGAACATAGGACGGTAATGACTTCTCTCTTCTGCAAATAGGAACGTGCATATCGTACCAGCCTGAAACTCTCAAAGGTAACACAGGCGTCCTCGGGTAGAATAAGTCTGTATGATGCACATGTATAAACACTGATTAGGCGAGGAGGATCTGTGGCAGCGCTGTCTCGCACAGGTTGGAATAATGAGATCAGAGAACGACTCCAGTCCTGACTATAATCTAACTTTATGCTACTGAGCACCGATTCATTTTTCCTGTCGTGGTAATTAGACACCAGTGGGCATTGCAGGCTTGAAACAATGTTTATAGCTGTCACCTGTCATATCTGTACTCCAACACCTACTAATATTATGCATCAACATTTTTCCCCCAAAACCATGATCTCATTGGAGGGTTTTTTTTTTTTGTATAAATGTGTTGCAGAGGTAAATTGTGCATGAAGCCTTCATCTGAGGGCTGTACTGCTCAAAAAAACTCATTCTTTCTGTAGCCGTACAGTATGTAACGAATGACGCAGGAGCATTTCCGTCTTTGATCTCCATTCTCTCACCTTGTGGCTTTGTGTTCTCTCAAAGACACATTCACCGCAGTAGATTGGTGACGCACATTAAAAACAGCCAGAAACTTGGCTTGATTGTAGAAAAGGACCCAAGGTTTCATTTTGCCGGAGCTGTTGCCCATTGATTCCCAGGAAAACTAATGAAGGCTGGAGTGTAAGGGTGATTAGCCGACAGCATCACAGGCCCCCTTTAGCTCTTTTGTTTCAAAGAGAAGAGAGAACGACTTGCATCGCTTTCTGTAGCCTCGACCAGCTTTCATATTTAATGTGAATCCCCATATTTATTCTCTCTGTGTTACAGATGCCTTCTACCAAATCTTTAGCGGAGCAGGTAGAAGTTTTGACAGTTATACACATGCCTTTCTTTCTCTCAGCCTTTCTCGTTTTGTCTTACTTTCTCTTTGCAAATTAAACAAATGTGCTTAATTTTTGAGAGATTGGTCCATTGGTGGGCTTACTCTCCAAGGGATGAGAACATAGACACCACAATTAATGATGTTTCCTCCGTCTATCCTCAAGTGATCCGCATCGGCTCTTTAGCATTCACTATAGTGAGTCATAAGAGGCGTTTGGCCATATCCAAAGAATGCAAACAGACCTTTTAGTTATCAATACACAGTAAAAATGTACCAAAGTTGGGTGAGCATTTCTATGAAAGCCCACTAGTAATACAATGCCTAATGCCTAATATAATGGTTCATCTTAAAATAAGACAAATTGTTGTTTGTATCATTGTGTGTGTGTGTGTTTGCACATTTAACCTTGTTTGATTTCATTTATTCTTGACTTGACTCTTGACTCTAAATTAATTTTACACATTCCCGTGAAGCATCTCATAAACACTAGATCATTGTTGTATTCAAAGGTTAGAATATCTACATCACTGCATGTTTTTGTGCGTGTCATTGTGTGAGTAGACGCTCGGAGGTTCGTTGAGGGTTGTGAATATGAAGCTGAGTGCAGCTCAGACAGAGGTGTTGCAGGGAGAGGACAGAGGTGGGTGGGCTGCTTGAGAGGCGTGCCCTGATAAATCACTTCTGTTCTGGAGACGTGAGCCTGATGCCTGAACTCAAGCGTGACCAAGTGGTGAGGGGAAGAAGAGCTGATCAAAAGAGGGAGAAGAGAGGCGGAAAATTGAAACTTAGACTGCTGGCTCCACCTCCTCCTCCTCTTTCTCTTTTCTCTCTCTCTCTCTCTCTGTGTGTTAGTGTTGCATCTTTGCAGACAGGAAGCTACTGTAACTACCTTTTTTAAGGTGTGTATGTATGGATAAATTAATGTTGTTATGTAGAGTATAGCAGAGGCGAACAAACTGCTGTTCTAATATTGACTGTCATCCCAAATGCTATGAGTGTAGTTTAGTGAAACATGACAGGATACTGGGAGTGTGTATTTCTGTGTGGAGTAGTGTAGAGTAACTATCCATGTAGACATAGTGTGAACTTTATGTGATTGCCGGCTCAAAATATATGAATTACACACCTTCACCGCAACAATAGGGCAGTTTCTGGTTAAATCTAACACCTGTTTAATGATGCTGGCTTGTGACTCCATAAGGCATATAATACTTAATATAAGATGCCACCAGGGGTTCAGGTAAGGTTTCTTGGGGTGTTGTGGTATTCCTTTTTTTTTTTTTTGTTATTCCTCTAGATGTGGCGGTGGCTTGTGTTAAAGCCACGGCTTAATTACCATACTTGTCAGGCTCCCTGAGCCATAACGCCTAAATTACCAGAATTACCTGCCTGTGGTGTCACATTAATTGTGAGGCAAACACCTGTCATTATAAAAGATAATTAAAAAAATAATCTATTTGAAAGATAAAGAGAGTGGGAGGGAGTGTTTGGATGCAAGAGGGGGCAGTCTGCCCGAGGCGTTTGCAGACCCATGAGAGTTAAATGTGCCTGAACTCTTTAATGGTGCCGCCGTGCATCGAATTTCTAATCAGGCTGCCAACAAAGAACCTGTGCTGTTTGTGCTAACAGGTGAGGCTGCACCGCTGTCTGTCAGCCAGATGTTGAATTATCTATTAAAATAACAACAACATCAAGAACAAGAGATGGCAGCTGAAACATTAAAGCAGGTAAACACCGGATGGAAAGCTAAAAAGACAAGCAATACGCATGTTGTACAAGTGTCAGAATGACAATAAGCCAAGCAAATGGGAACAGAAAGGGGAAGGCATGTCGATGAACAGCGCGGTTGCTTTTGTTTATATAAAGAAGAATTTGTGTTCCAGGTTTGGGAAGCTCTTGCTGTAAAGGCTGCCAGACCTGGATATATAACCATAGAGGCAGGGAAGATGTGCAGTGTAAGATGGAGTGTGTTGTATCCTTCATGGTGACTGTGTTGTTTGTTCTGCGCACTCAACCGTGATAATTAAAAGACTCCCTCCCCCCTTTTTCCCCCCAGAGTGCTCACTGTTTCCTACACAACTGAAAGAACAGCTTCTCTGCATTACCTAACATCCAGAGACAGACATGAAGAGACACACATTGTACATTTGTGCTACAAATCCAGTGAAATCCACTTTGACTGAAAATGGAATCATTATTATTTTTTATAAACCCCATGTCTGCTGCAGGGATGCTCCTCTGGTCTGTTTGGTAATTTCACCTCACAACTATTATTGTATTATAAGTTCTGAGGATAATAACTATGAATTGGTGATTTGTGACTAGAAGGAACATCTCACCAAGTTTTGTTCAGGCTCCACAGCTTATTTAAAAAAAAAAAAAGCCCTTAAAGGTTGCTCCTACTCAGATGTAATACATCATATCCATCTGTTGCACTTTCCATAAATACTTTCTCAAGCTACATATTTTTGCTATGTGGTGTCATCATTTTTAGGACACACACTGCTATCGCACCAGCACAAAATTCCCTAATGCGTAAAGTCGTAATACAGTTCAGTTAATGGATTAAACAACAAATCAATTTTCTTTTAACATCCTAATACCTCGACTTTGGGTTTTCTGTAAATGCAGATTCCCGATCCAATACCTGTGCTCTCTATTTTCTTTTCTAAATTTAAAATCCATTCACCGCACTGTGTGAACTGGCAGCTTGCTGTGACTGAAAACATAGTTATGACATTGATGCAGAAACTGTATTTAACCGTGGATCAGTCACATCTGGCCCGATCCGCGAAATCATGACAGTATTGAGACCTGATACTGATCCGGCAGATCTGATTGGAGCATTGCTACTAATAATCTCAACTAGACATATACTTACATAAACTTTATTTACATCAGTTCATTGCTGAATAGATGTCTGAAATGGCAATATTTTTAACCTGTTACAAAAACTGTATTTTAAGAATAATCAGCATCTGTACGCCCTAATTTTTTTTAAATGCAGGATTGCATGTGGTTAAGGATCTTGTTTTCCATTCAGCTTGACTCTAACTGATGTCCCTCTCCATTTTCCACATCTGAGGCCTCGACTGGAGCTGTTTCCAAATAAGAATTCATTTATTCATCCTTCCTGGAAAAGACAGATGATATTGGAGGAAATCTGACCTTGTGCAGGAACAGAATGACATCTGAATATTCACCATATACTGCAGGAAGCGTACTTGTTACTGTGAGATCCACTATACAATGCACTGAATTAAATTGGTAACCATATGGCATGCATTCAGCAAATCTATTTCCTGATCGTTTAAGTGTAAGCTGATACCGTCTTTGGGGAAATAAAATGTCGTAGAATTCATATTAACCTCTCGCATAAAAAATAGGAATGACTGAGATTGAGTTGAAGACAGACGGTGAAGGTAACAGTTAGTGACAGAAAGGCAGGCGAGGAAAAGCGTCAAGCTGCAGCATTTCCTCTGAGGGACGGCGCTAATCTTGACGTTTTCCTCCATGCAGCTTAAATCCATCTGATTCCATTTGCATATACACACTTTCTCATGTCAATTACAAGACCTCTGACAGAGCCGCGCCCACGTCGACTGTAGTTTACATCTGCTGCACTGTGAGGAGAGGGACAAGGGAGCAAGAGCTTTACACCACAACACATGATTTTAAGAATGTATCCCAGTGCCCAGAGTGGTGTTTGACCCTTTCAGCCCGAGGCTACAAGCTCAGTTTTTGTAGTTCTTCCATCATATTGCACATTTACTTTTTCAGAAGAACTAGGGATGTTTGAGAACAAAGAATCATTTCATGTTATATAGTTTCATTCAAGATGTAGAATTTTGTTTTCGTAGAAAAAAATCCAGTAATCAGAATGAGTTTTATTAGATTTATTTACATTTATATTACAGAACAGTAATCCAACTAATTAGTTAGTTCTGTGTAGCTTTTGGTGAAGCTAACTGCAGCTATGCACATGCAACAGCATCATAACCAACAGATATCGCAGGCAAAAAAGAGCAACAACTAACCTTTATTCAAATAAATGTTTACTTGACTTTTATTTACTTTATATCTTTATTGAATTTTCACAACATAAATCGGCAAGCGAACCATTCTGACGGATTCATGTGTTGCAAAAACAGTAGAAACATTAACACAAGCCTGTGTCCATCCCATATATAAATACCTTTTTATAATATCAGGGATTAAAAAATGGGGAAAAAAAGGGAAATAATACCTGTTACATTGTACTCATTAAAGGAATAGTTTGATATTTTGGGAATTATGCTGATTTACTTTCTTGCCAATGAAGAGAAAAATGATAACACTCATAGTTATACAGAAATTAAGTAGCCAGCTAGGTTAGCATAACATAAAGACTGGAAACAAACAAGATTTTCATCAAACAAGATCCAAGTTTTGAAAATAAAAGTTTGCCAGATCTTATAAAACTTTCCAGTTGAGCAATGAGTTGTATGTTTCAACTTGCAATAACTGACCCACTTGGGGAACACAACACTGACATATCATCACCTCTTAAGTTATGATGTCGAACTTGCTAACGAGCGGTTGTTTATTTACATGTCCAGCAATTAGGGAGCAACATTAAGAGCTGCGTTTCTGTCCGCTTGGTTAATGTAAGTCCAACATTCACTCTCTTTTAGCTCTTTTTGTCTCTGCCAACTCCTGAGGGAAATATCTAGCTCTTAATTTGGTCGCTAAATGCTCCACTATGTTCACCAGCTAGTCGCTAACTGTCTGTTCGCCATTTGTTGCTGAGCAGCTGCCCGCTGCAGGCGAAAATGACACTATGAGGGCAGTGAGAATGAACCAAAACAGTAAGGTTGCAGCCAGACAGCCAAACAATGAGCTTAACTCTATAAAGCCGAAGGGAGCTGCAGAGTCGCTGATAATTCTCTGTCGGTTCATCGCTACTAGCGACACCTCTGACATTACACATTGTCATTTGACACATGACAAATTTGTTATTGTGAAAAATATTGATTATAGCCGGTTGAAGTTGTTTGAGTGTGAGGACTATTATCTCCTCAAACCAGCGTTTATGAGACGCTGGTACAGTAGAATCATTCAGCTTTTCTGCTTCAGGGTTAAATGGGTTAAAACCTAAAGGTGAATTTACAAAAACATCAAAACTATTCCATATTACAGACTTATTGTTTTTACAACCTCTTCCCCCACCTCAGGGGAGTCGCCAAAAAGGGAAACCAAGTGTGGTAGCTAATTTTGCTCATATAGAACATAATATGTTGACTGACAAGTGAGATATTCCAGTTGAATCGTGTACAGTATGAGCTTCAACAGTAGGTGAAACTGTGAGGGTTAAACACAGCTTGTAATAAAATGAGTTCACCCATTACAAGCAGTTTCTTTGTGTTTATGTATTCCGCTTGTGTCTCAGGGGTGTCTGGCGTGGAGAAGCAAACACACATATCGATGCGTACGAAATGATTTTTTTCCATAATGACTTTTCTGGTTTATTCTTCTCTTATGATTCAGCTTCAAAAAAATCAATATACACCAGCAGCTTTCCTCTTACTATCGCAATTTATCATCACAAAATACATCCACACATAGACAAATGCATAATGTAACACTTATTCCCACAGTAATCTGGGCTATTCATGGTGACTCATGCTTGCCACAGTAATGAGTGAGATGCCACATAAACAGGAAGAGATAAGCACGCAGGCCTCTCAGCCATCATCAGGCTCATCCTCTGCTCCGCGGTCTGCTCAGCATGGATATTTCAGCGCCCCAACTTAATGCTTTTGTTGGTGGGAGCTAAGTGGTTGTGACACACACCTGAAGATACAGACTAGCAGTCATACTAGATGTCAAAACAGAGGAAATGGTTTAAGCACATACTGCTGCGCTGTTCTTTTTAATGCGCATCATCCCGTTCTTTTGATCTCCTTGGATCATCAGTGATGTCAACCGCTTGTTGGTTGCTGATCTGACTTTACTGCACGGATGAGAGGAAGCCTGCAGGAAAGCAGCGGATTTTGCTTTTTGGAAGAGAGCCCGCATGACAGGGTTCACTGTGTCCTGTGTTGTTGTTGTCCATAGGTCGGCAGTGTGAGAGAGGTAATAAAAGGTAGATAAAACCCACTTTCCCCCTCGGAGGGACAAGAGATCAGATTTTGCCGCAGCTTTTTCCTGGAAGATCCATCTCTCCAACAGAGCATCCAGGCGAGAGGCCTGAGACTCAGGTGCACAGCGTCCAGCGAAGCAGAGATGAGCTCTGACTGTGTGTCACTTTGACAGAAATTTTCTGTTTCTGTCTTTGTGCTTCAATGGATGTGTGACTATATATATATATTTGTGGGTTTTTTTTGAGCTGTATGACCAAAACTGTATAGTTGAGTGCAGAAAAATGCTGCTCTAAAGGCTGTAAATGACAGCACCTGTACCATTTTATGTCACACAGAAGAAGTGTATTGTGGTTTCATATACATGTAAAAGCTCATACTGTACATGTCCACTTTAGTACTGCATAGTTCACTGCTGAGTGAACTGCCCCAGTGAGGAGGAAGATGTTTCTCAGGGGATTCCTGCACTGACAGTATCTCTCTTGCAAGCTGAGCCCAAAGTCTCATGGGGTATGGAGGGTTTTTTTTTTTTTTTTGTGAAGTCTCAAGAGTCCATCACATAAAGTAGTGAGGACAGATCCTGAAGGAATGGGTCATGGATGAATCAAGGAAGGATTTCAACACATTTGTTACAGATGGGAAAAAGACTTCACTTGATCAAGAAAGTAAAGGGGTCAGTTCACCGAAATTACAAAGAACATATTTTCTCACTTACTTCTAGCGGTGTCTAGCCATGCAGTTTGCTTTTATTCTCCCAGGTTTTGAGATATCGGTAAGATTTCTGACGACTCTCCAACACAATGAAAGAACTCAGCATTGAAAAATCTACAGCGTCATCATGTTTTTGAAGCATTCTTTGTCACACAGAATAATCCACAGACCTCACCATGAACACTTTACATCGGAAATACTTTCTAATACATAAAGCCTTCTTCATACCAAATTCTTTCTTATCTACTTTGGAGGATATCTTCTTGCTCCAGATAAACTTTTAAAATACATTTTTGCACAAAACAAGGACTGTGGATTTTGTCCTCAATTATTTATATTGTACTGTAAGTGCATTAGGAAAGGATCTTTTAATGGCCAGTATTTTTCAAGACAGACTTGAGAAATTGTGAACCAATCCTTTTTAAAGGTTATCATTGCACTGTTGGACCAACTTCTTCTTTTTGCCTCATCGTTACACTGATACTTGTGAAGTCTGCTCATCGTAGCTTCAAGCTTAGCTCCGAGTCAAATCCTCAGATCCGTGGACGTTCTGTGCATAAACACTGTTCAGCTCTGCCGAGGCTACAGTATCACTATATTTAAATTGGGATGCTGTTTATGAGGGAGACAAATTCACGGCACTGCAGGACTAATTGGACTTAGGCATATGCGGACTGGTGGACAGCTTTGTTGACTGGTAAATTATGAATATTTACAATGAGGTGAATCCTTTTCAAACAATTAGTACTGATGCTTGCTGTCATGACCCCTCAAGCCAGGAGGGTCGAGTATTTGTCCGGTCAAACTGTGGCGCAAACGACTCTCCGTGGGGACGCCGCTACATTAGTTAGTCAAGACGAGATTTGCAAATGTTTCACAGAAAATGCCCGTCATAATCGGAGAACACTAACCGAGCTGGCAGCACAAACGAGCATCAGCTTGCTCTTTCAATTTTCACAGCAATTACCTGATTTTCTTCCAAGGGACTGAGCCAGGTTTATACAGATTTGCATTTTCACAAACATAAAATACACACACTCACAGAAACATCTCAGGATTATCATTAATTTATGTAGTATCCACACATACTGTGTACAGTATATAGTATGTAACTTCTATAGATTTCTCTCTATTCCATTAAGACTTACAAGATTCAAATATACTTTTACATATCTAACCATCAAAGAAACTTTTCTGCGTCTATGAAATATATCACTCTGGTGGCTTACAGCTCTCGGTCAGACACTTCTCCTCCTCTAAACTCCGAAGTAGTCATGAGTCCATTTACTGAAGTACAGCACTTGAGTACCGAAACTTGTACTTGTACTTTATTCTGGAGCTATTGTGCTTATTTCCACAGTTATAGTTACATCGTAGATTAAGACTTAACATCCAAAATATATGATCAGTTTATAAAATAGAGTGTATTTATATAGATTAAACAGTTTTAATGGATGGAGTTTGCGCAACTGAAGCATCTCCATAAAGAGTGAGATGCAGTTGAAAGCTCTGGAAAAAGCCAGTAAGTGGACCTTGAGTTAAGATTTTATGTTAAACTGGTTAACATTTGTTCCGAGTTGTTCAGCTACAACATTAAAATGCTACATACAAGTTAATGCATCAGTAATAATAATCCAATAATATGACCAAATTGATGAATAAAGCATTTTTTTTTAATTTTCATGTCATAACATGTCATAAAACTTATCGGGAACAATGTTTAGGTACACAGACCGTCATCAGGTTATTTCATAGGTTATGTCATAACATTAAAAATGGTCTATATCCCATGACACACAATAATACAACATATAGATAACATCTCCTGGCAACTGACATTAATTTTCCAAACAAAAACAAATCTTTGCTGAAAACTACATACTGTATCGTATCGTGAAAAACATGTTTTACACAGAAAAACCTTTTATAAAAGCTACTTGTACAAATCATTTTAATGACCAGGCATCATTCAAATACTCACACAAAGGAAAAATGTCCACTTTACAAAGTGTTTTCATAATTCCATAATGAAAGTAATCGTTTTTAGTTTTACTGAATAATCTCTTTTTGTATTTTAATTATAATACAAAAGGCATCTGTTTAACTCACATAACTGACAAAAATTCACATAATTTTAAATACCAAACTTGGTTTTGATTAAATACGTTCTAAGTTTTGGCTTATTCCTGATCTCGTTAGCCCATTTTCCTTTAAACAAATAAATAACAAAATCTTTAATCAAACTAACATAAACTTTTTTCATTCGATAATATGATTAACACATATCTGTATTTTTAATTCTTAAACACATTTTCCTGCTAATACATCTGTATTTGAAGTAAAGTGTGGGTTCATGACTTTTACTGCCAACAAAGTATTTTTGCATTGTACTGTTTCTATTCAATACTTCTTCCACCACTGATTCCAATGAACAGTTTCAATTTGAAGCTTTTTATTGTTCTGCTTTCCAAATTAAAAATTAATCATAACTACAATTGTGCAATAAACATGCTCGGCTGGTAACTTATCTCTGACCTTTTTAATAGTAATTCTTTATCTCGTCATTGATGGATGACGATAGAATCCATTCATGATATATTTAGATAATATTTAATATTTTCTTTATAATTATTAGCATAAGAATGGAAGCCGACCTCTGTTTCATCTGGCTTCTGCTTCAAGTCAAAGCTCTCTCCGAGGATGTCACAGTGTGACACGTTTGAATGTCTCCTCAGAGATGAACTGTGGCAGGATGGACAAAATGGATGAAGCAACTTTCTCTGGCAGATGCTGGGCTGTCTCCTGTTGTCTCACATGGGACCTAACACATTCAGGGCCCCGTGGGACTCGACAAACAAACAACACCTTCTCCACAAACACACAAGCACATCCCTCAGCTGCTTGGTAGACAGTGTTTTTATTTTTTATTTTTCGTGTTTGGGATATTTTAAGACGGACCCTCCCCCTCCCCCGCCCCGCCATGTGCAGGATTGTGCCGGCATACCCTGAGGAAATTTTGAGGCTATAGTGCACTTTAATACATTTTGAGAGTAACAATAATCACTTAGGAAATAATGTCAGTGCCAACACATAGATGAAAATTGGACTAGAATCCAACACAAGTCACAAATATGGTCAATTTTGAGATTACTCTTTTTCAGCTCAGTTTCTTATTGCATTGAAATCACTTTCACTGTCAAACTAACTGAGCAGAGGAGCACAACTGCAGTATCTTTCAGGTTTTTGCCCTAAATTACCTGACAAATGTTCTAACACTCATTACTCAAGTTCATCCAAACAATAAGCCATAATCTAAAAGTTACACATGACGTGAAAATTAATGTATAAAACATAGTAGAACAAAAGGAGAAGCTTTAACTTAATAAAGATATATGACTGTTACAGCCAGGACCCCTGAACCCAACCACAACATAAAAATGCAGGGCAAAAAAGATAAGTTTTCATGGAGATAAGTCATGGAGAAAATCCACGGTGGAAACGCCCATCACCATCATGACAGCAGCTGACAGCAGGTGAAGGAAGCCTCCTCCCAGTCCCAGATGTGCCCAAGTGCTGGTTCTTCTCCTCACTCACTTAAATGAACGCTGTGTTCGAAATCGCATTCTAACGTACTACCTACGACATACTCAATCAGTATGTACAGCATACTGCCTACTAAATGAATGATGAAGTATGCCATTACCAGCAGACTGTATTACCAACACCATATTGGTAAGTCCAGTCATGTGTGCTTTGAAAGTGCAACCTGTATTCAAACAGACTGATCTAGTAGTAAGTGTTGCATGTATGTATGTTACAGCCCCCCTCGCTCACGTAGTGAATAGAGTGACAGGACTGTACTGTATGTGCACAACATGTATTGTGAGCTGTTGAGCTCTGCTGGAGAGATGATGCCAACCTTTGTTCACAACACACCGTACAACTCAGTGATTTTAGCAATTTGTCTCTTTAATTTAACATTTTAAGAAATACGTATATTTAAAAATTTAAAAAGACCCATAAAAAATACAGAGAACAGGACCTCAATGTCCTCAATTGTAGATACGGGCCTGCTGATCCTGACTGTGCACCGCCGCGCCGAGCACTCTCTGCTGGCTCTCTGGACACTTTGAGCCCGCAGGAGCCTGCTTCAGTCTTTTCCATCCTGTCGTCTCTTCTCTCCCTCCACAGTGGAGCTGCCCTGACCAGCTGGTGGAGCTGGGTAGCTGCGGGCTGCATTGGACCCTGATCAAGTATTGATGTCTGGCTCTCCGTGCTGGCTGACTCACCAAAGAAGAGCTCTACGAGACAGAGATAGAGAGGAGCTCCAGAGAGGGTGGCGGTTTCAAAGAAAGCTTGCATATAAAAACTGAACAGTTAATTGCGCTGTCTGGAGCCAAGATAATTTCTAACATGCATAGGCGATTTAAAAGGAAACTTTATCTAACTTTCTAAACCACATTTAGATCCCCGTTAGCCCCTTACCATTCATTTGCTTCAGATTTGACGTTCTGCGTATTTACTGCAAACAGCAGATAAATTCTGTTGTGGAGGATTTAACAGTAGATGAGAAACAGCATGGAATCACTGACTGTAGGCCTGTGTGTACAGACTATGTCCAGCCTCATCAGTGGCAGGTGCTTTGGCAAGGAAGTGTGAGAAACTAATCATGGTTGCTGACCTTTTCCAGTCCCATCATGCTGTGCATGGCTATTCTCCATGCAAGCTGTTGTCAGTATGCATGGGCTAGACGGAGCCACCAAAGGTCCAAAACTCTCTCTCTGATGGGGTTGGGTCACTTCACCCCTGATCTCAGTTGCTGTTTGTGTTGTTTTTTTTTTCTTCCCTTCAGCATGTTCTCACTCCATGTCTGCTGTTTTTCCTCTTCTGTGTGAAGTGAAGCAGTGCTGCTGATCCGTGCTCAGGTCCACTGCCTGCCCAAACTCAATACAGTTTACCAGCTCTGTGCTAGAATCGGTTAATGTTCACCAGTTTATTCAGTTGGCTGATCACATGAAACCAAATCTGCAACCTAATTATGTGAATTTGATGTAAAGTAGTTATGAAACAAATGGCCTTCTCTTTCCCGTGTGCGTGTGTGTGTGTAAAGATCAATAAGTCAGGTGAATGACCCTCACAAATGTCATGAAATGTGGGTGTTTTACAGCTTCCAACATTTTCTAAATCTCGCTGATATCTGAGCAAAATCCTGTATTATATACAACATCAATACAAAATCGGGTGTCATACACACAACGGAGGTGTTGAGTCTGACTTTCATGAGTCAGAACAACTAGGCTTCATGTAGTGTTTTGTTTGCTTTACAATGAAAAATACTTTTTTTTTTTTTCTCCACACAAAGGCTGACATTACACATAAAGTTGGTTGTGTGATACCATGTGTTCTTTTCATTGTATCATATTTTCAAATGTGCGGTGTACAGCATATATCTGTTTTATTTACTCCAGTATCAATTATGTCTCTATATTGTATTTAGAAATGTTTTGAATACTTTTCATACTTTTTGTAGACTTTTAATGTCATGCATATTTTCATTTTGTCTTGTGTCTCATCATGTCACACTACGGTTATTTTTTGCACATGCTGTGATCTAAATTGCATATTTTCATCTTTTTCACCCCATTCAGTCAATTTTTATTCACGTCATATATTTTCTTTTCTGCAATCATTTGCTACAGCAACAGCCCCCTGTTTCCTCAAGGGAATCATTAAATTTTCATCTAGGTGTGCCACAAAAAAAAAATCAATTTCTCTGAAACATATGTTGGTTCTGTCACAATCACCTAAACAAAATAAATACACAGATTTCATTCAGTCATTTGGGCCCCAATGTCTGGCTACTCATACAGAGGACTCTCTCAAAGTGTTTGCGACTAATTAAAATAAACACAATTCACTTTTTTGTGTTTTATAGCCATGATGGTATCCTGTTTTCAATCAAGAACATGCCAGACTATTGTTTGATATGGATTTTTTAAAATTAGATCAACATCAGATGAGATATACTGTACAAATTTGGAGGTTGTGCTCTGTGTTGGCTGCATGTTATTTTGTCAAGGGTGTCTCACCCAATGCATGCTGGGATAGGCCCACGCCCCCTCAGCAGACCTCCGGCTGACAAAAATTTCTTCGTTTAATCCAAATCTTATACTTAAACTTGGGATTTTTTAAGCCACTGATCTATTCTTTCTCAGGAAATATATATTCTATATATTTTTAAAAGACAAAGTAAAGTATTGACTGCTACAACGAATACTAATACAGTGTTTCCTTATTGAAATGACAGCTTGAAAGCAAACAACAACAAACAGAGAACAGGGTGGGAATGGGAAAGAGACACAGATGAAAGAACTGGAAAAAAAAAAAAAAAACCAGAGAGATATGCTATGTGCAACGAATAAATGATTTGATCGTGTTCTCAGCACAGACGCGATGTTGACAAATGAAGACGAGGCTTAAAAGCTTAACAGCCACTTCATTGTTCTCAGTTCCATTCAGATTGTTGCATAAATTAAACGTAATAAATGTGTGTGTGCATGTGTCTGTGTGTGTGCGTGTGTCACCAGCACCTCGGGAGGTGAAGAATGCACCGAGGCTAAATGGTGATTGTGCATATATTAACTTTGTGTACTCATGTCTTTTAGTGCCTGCCTGCTATTACCTGGAGAGTTCACGAGTCTGCACTGCATTCACACATGCATGCACACAAATACATGAGGAAAACCAAGTACTGAAATTGTGGATTTGAGCTTAAAAGAGCTACAGTCACAGTATTTTCACTTCACTTCTCTATAATTTAAACTAAACAGTTTTTTTTTTATTGTCAAACTTACTGAGATAATCAAAATTGTACTTATATCAACACAAACACTCTGCTTAGCAGCATGATAGTACGTTGAGTCTCTGAAATATGTTTCTTAATTACCTCTCAAATATTGATTGGGAACTTTGCCGGTGGCTCTTATGGCTTTATGGATGTCTGCACAAAATATTGTACCAATCCCTCAAGTAGATGTTGAGATATTTCACTTAATAAAACTTTAACCTGCTGGTGGCGCTAGATGAGAAGACAGTTGATCACTAAAGCCAGTAGATCACTTCCTCTGGGGACCATGAATGTCTGTACAAAATTTATTGGCAATCCATCCAGTCTTTGTTGAGATATTTCAGTCTGGACTGACTGATGGCTACAAGTGTAAATTATGCAGAATTTAGCATGAGAGTCATCGCCTATTTTTCCTACCTGGCGTTATTTATTTGCAGAGAACAAATGCTCAGATAACAATGAGACCTAGCATTAATCTAGGAGTTTACTTTAGTGTAACTGTGTAATATTGTAGCTAACTTGACAGGCCTAAATAAATTAGGTAAATCTTTTTTTAATCACCACTTATGTCATAAATATAAACCTGGATTTGGGGCTTTAGATGTACATCAGCCTGTGTGCCAGGACAATATCTGGTGCACCATTTGTGATACCCATAGTGGATTAAAACTGTATTCTGTCCTTGTGAACAGCTTTCAGGCATCCCTTGTTACATATTTGCTTTAGGTACCACTCTACTGTACAGTGTCTGTGAATGTATAAACATCCTCTTGACATGTCGGTCTCACTTTTTCTTGTCCCATTGAAATCTGCAGATGAAACATGTACGCCTTTTTGGTGATGTTTATGCTAATGCAGGAGGACTATACAGTGTTGAGTGTCTGAATCTCAAAGTCAATATTAGAATATTAGAATCTCTTTCATGTGGCTCGGCGGCAGAAGATGAACGTGCCTTAATGGGCGTCACACGTGGAGTTTTCATCTCTGCTGAGGATTTCACGTGGATGATTCCTGGTTAATGCTCCATATGGTGACAGTTGGAAAAAATGTCTAAGCTAAGCAGTCTAACTTTCGACATGTCATGTCTTTAAAGAAGACACTCATCATCCCCTTTTTATACTTTTAGGTGGTGAGTCAAACTGTGCACAGTGATCAGAAAAGTTCATTACATTGCAGCCGCGATGGAAGACAAAAACACATGTCTGCATCACGTTGATTGGGGGAATTCTCCGTCAGGGTTTTATCTGGTTTGAACTCCCTGCTGAGTATAAATTTTTCCACTACTGCCACACAAATAATCCTTGGGGTTGCGATAATTAAACCAGCAGGAGAGGAGAGAGAAGATCAGTGGGACCTCATCCACTTACGATGAGTGTTACCTATGTGGTAACAGAAATATCCCCTCTCTTCTCAAACTGGCTGACCACAGCAGTCATGAGTTGTAGGGATACGTATGTGAAGCCTTATGGAAACACTTTACATAATCCTGACATTACTATATTGTGTAATATACTTTCACGTGTAATTTCCAGGTAACACTTTGGTTTTCTGAGCATGTATTCAGATGTGATTAGGTTGTTTTTGTATGCAGAATGTGTTTCTTTAAGACAGAATGTATAATATATCCATGTGAACAATTCCAATATATTTTTAAAAGTCATCTCATGCTGTTTATTATTTATAGTAAGAGTTTATTCCAAGTCATCTTTATTTAATTCTAGCAGGTTTTCTTTATATTTCAAAATGGCCCATTTTTCCCAGTGCCACAAATGCCACTTTCCATCACAAAGGCTGTATTCAGACCAAATCAGGTAGTGTGGCCCACCGCTGCAGGGTCAAGCGGAGGTGTGGGGGGTTGTGGGTGTGTTTATTTGTGGTCTAGAACTTAACCACTGTGAAACAATCAGAAAATAACCTTTTATTGATCTGATTCACCGGCCTTCTCGCTACCAGCGCTCCCTCTCTTCATTTATTCTCCAGCCCACTCGTCTTTTATAAAATGAATCGAGAAGCCGACAGCAAAGTCTAACTTTACTTACTTTCTTTCTTTACTTTTAACGTTATCAAACGAAGAGAAATGTCCTCCCCTCGGCCTACTAATGTCTTTTTACTCCCTCATGGCAGAGTTTACAGCTCTGATCAGCCTGATCTTAGCCTGTGATTGGCCACCATAGCCTTTAGCCGCAGTGACGTCGGGTTGCGTTTCTCCAAAAGTTGACTCTGGCTAAGACGCCCGCAGCCTAACACTCTACCCCCATTCAAATTAATGGGAGGACTGGCGTTTTCACCGTACTGCCTGATTCGGTCTGAATACAGCCAAAGCCTCTCATAGTGTTGTGCTAGTTATGAATTAAAGGACCAGTAAATGACACCGAGCCTCACTGGATGTCAGCAAACAACTATTTGCTATGTAAAGATATAGTGGAGTAATGGGACCTGAGCAGTGAATGAAGTCACACTCCCTCTGTGTGTGTTGTCATCCAAGCTTCTGTGTTCTTTGTTTTGGTAGCTGCACTGGCTGCACGTGCATATTAGTGCGTGTGTGTGTGCATGCGAGTCCCTCTGTGTCCTCCATGTCCGTTTCCAAGATGGCGGCCGCATCATGAACTTTCTCAAATTACAGCTGAACAGTACATTAAAATATGTTTCTGAAAGCATTTGAGATGAGAAATAAGCAGTAACAGAATCTTGATCCATATTTCATCAGCGCTGCCTAGTCTGACAGTTTGAGCTGAGTTTCGTGAGTTATCTGCTTTCTTTTTTTCCCTCAACTTTATTGAGTAAATGACACGTTAGTTTTGGTCCGAGATGTCGGTGCTATAGTGCGACATCTAGTGGCTGAATGTCTTTTATTGTAACTTAAATGAACTAAAATGTTCAAGGAGGACATAACATGCATATTTCCAGGTCTATATTTGTACTCTGGGGCTCTACTGGAATATCTTTATATGATTTGCATTCAAAAAAAACTCCTTATTTATATATATTTATATTTGTGTGAATGCAGAGCTTCATCCTGTCCGCTGTGGCCTCTCTGCTCAGCGTGTGTGTAGCTCAACCCCGCCCTTGGTCAAGCAGACACACAGACCTGCAGCTCTTTATACATCCAATACACAGAGACAGAGAGCAGAGTGGAGCAGGGGAGAGAGACGGAGACAGAGATGTAATCAGGTCACTACACTATGAGTCCAGACCTCACACCTTGTGCGCTGTCATTGGCTCGGGGCTACACACCCACTGCCCAAAGGTTGATGCCCAGAAGCATCCTGAACCAACAAAATATTAAAAAAAAAAAAAAGAAAATACAGGCAGAGGGCAGAGTCTCTGTAGTTAAATACACAGCCACACACTTTTAGTGGGTCATAAGTAATGTTGAGAGCGATTCCTTTTGTATGAGTCTATACATTGTGTTTTTTTAGGAAAATCCTGCTTAGTGTACCTTTAAGGCCCCTCTCCCAATGAACCCACTGTGTTCTGATTGGTTAGCTTTAGGAAGCTGCCTCTTAGCAGACTTCCGCCTGCTCTGGAGGCTGCGTAAACAAACGGTAGTAGTCGGATTTCACTTTTTTGTATTCTTTACTTGAAATACAAGCTTCTCAAATAAATCCGTACATGTTTGAGCCTGAATCTGATCTGAAATATATGCAAGTTGCAATCGACTCATGGAGCAACCTTAGCGGTGAAGGCTAAAGAACAGATGGCTGTTTGCAGCATGCACGAACAATCCGATGTCAGTTTGATGGGGAAGTAACTTTTGGAACTTTTAATATATTTAACATAGACATTTTACATTATAACAGTACATGAATGTTATATTATTCAAATGTTATGCCCCTTTTAAAGTATCTGTACATTTCACTTGCTTCAGAGAAGTGGCCTTATGGAGGATTCAAATTATCATGTCATGTGTGATCCGTTGTTTCTGAGACATTATGTAAAAGGATAATCCTCGCTTCATGTTTTTTTCCCTCTACATTTTCTTTTATTCCTCTCTGCACGGCTTACAAAAAAAAAAGCCAGTTCTTCCTATTTCACTCGGGGGTTTTCCAAGCCTTTGAAAAAGACTTCACCCCACACAAAAGGCTCAAAAGAAGAAGTTGAACTGTAAATGTAACCCACCGCTGCTGAACTTTGCTGATGAGTGTTGCTCTGATAACACTAAGCTCTGCTCTAGCTTTACTCTGAGCATTTTATACTGTAAGGGTTTGCTGTTCTCATCGATTATCAGCTCAGAGATGATCCCACAGGCTTGGTGTGGTTGTGTGTGTGTGTGTGTGTGTGTGTGTGTGTGTGTGTGTGTGGTTGTGTGTGTGTGTTACAGTGCAGACACAGAATCCATAAATACCATTTCATCTTCAGATTCGTCACAGGTTTCAACAATCAGATATGGGAGTGTGCATGCAAATGAGTTGTTTTAATTTACTACCCATACTCTAATATTTCTGATTTCTTTTTTTACTTTATCCGTTTGTTTTTATTGACATTTATAATAAAGCAGCTGGCTTAAGTGATTTAAAAGCCTCCTTTACATAATCAACTCCTTTTCATCGTCTTGCACTTCACTAAATGATCTTTATTAGTCTTATCAGGTGGGAATGATGTATCCTTCTCACTGACATAATTTCAGGTTGCCACTGAAGCCACTACTGTAGGAGCAGTTAATTTAATGTTTTTCACATTAATTGAGGAAATTTAAGAGTCCTTATCTCAGAAATTCGACAATCTGCACAGCTGTGTCAGTCTCCTCTGCACATGCTGTGATTTTTGTGAAATCTTTCCTTGATTTTCTGGCTTCGGCACAGGAACATGACATCTTCATTCTTTATCTTGCTTACAAAGCTCTGATCGGCTTGTTTGTTTTTCCAACCAGGAAAACAGCTGTCATGTTTGCTGTCAACAGGTGCAACAGCAAATACATTATGAAGGAAAATGCAGCGCCATCTGAATTACGTGTTTCATCAACATACTAAGGAAATGTTTTAATAAACGTATCTGCAAAGTCACAAAGGATGGAACATAATTAATTTGCTTTCCTAGAATATCTTCTGACTGAAGCATAATTCATGTTTTTAGGGTTATGTTGGGCAACTTGAAGCACTTGGTTAAGTTTAGGGAAAGATCCTTGTATTGGTTAAATATTGTAAAAGCCAATAGTACGTAGCATGAGACAGAAAGTATCTATTACATTCCCTCCGAACCATATATAGCAAAAACATTTACCAGTATGTAAATGTAAGGAGAAAAGAGGCTGTATACCGTGTAGATGTTAAACTAAGGTTTCCAAGACATAGACAAGTGGGAAACTAACAAGGGAGAGACAGACTGGCAGACAAAATAGAAGCAGAGAGAAAGGTAGTCATATCTTGCAGTCATGTAGCTGTCACTATAAATAGTATTTAAGAGCTTTCATTTTGATGGATTTATGAAACTGCCACAGGTATGTGTTGTTCTCTTTCTCATCTATGTGATGGGTTGTTCCCTAGTGGGTAGTGCTGTGGTCAGTAACAAGCTGACAACCAGAAAACACCTTATCGAAATTGAAAAAGATACTTTTTTTAAAAGAAAATAAACAGAATGTGAATTCCTCCGTGAAAATAACACCTAATTTTTATTGCCAGACTTTGAAAATACAGTATATTTGTTGAGTCAAGTCTTGCGTTCATGCCTTTTTGTAGTCAATCAAGCAGGCTCTAGTGTGACTCACAGGACCTCAGATGTCAGAGTGCAACCTTGTCAAACGGAGAGGGGAGACGGAGAAAAGGGTTTAATCACACTGCCTGGAGTTATTACCATGTAAACTGCACACGCATTGACGCACACTTTACTGTAGCCTCAGAAGGTGTCATGATGACGGCAGTGCGGAATCAGACTGTGAATGAGTGACTTTGTGTGATTTGTAAAAGTCAGCAAGGTCCGAAGGGGAGATGACTGAGCTATCCTGCTAAGTCTGGGCTCTTATTAACCGGTTTGCCTGTGACTTCCTGTCTCCTTGTTGTCCTATCTCTGCCGTACTGACATGCTGTTGGCCGATGGGAATCTCAAATGAGGCTTTGGATGAGTAGGGGCTGACAGAGGGCCAATCCCAGCATGTACCCAAAAATTCAGCTTACATTTTCCTTTGCCTTCCTCTCTTCTTCCCCCCCCCCCCCCCACATCCAGCTGCTGAATCACAGATGAAGAACAGCTGATGGGAGTTGACAGCCTGTCTGACTGCCTGCCTGCCTGCCTGTGGACATGCTAAACGTACTGACTTTCACATACTAATGTTGAGGTAAGGGGTCATACGGAAGCATGCAGCACGTGACAGCTGAAGCATGCAGACGAGCAGGGAAGGAGTATGTGCAAGTGTGCATGCATATATTCAGCACATATTCTCCTTGTATACAACATAATTCAGTCCAGTATGCCTACTGTTTGTGGTGGATGATTCTGCATCCCATGCCAACATACAGTGATGTGTTATTTAGTCTTTCTTAAAGGCGACATAACATGCTTTTTATGATTTTCTGTCATTTATATTCTGTTATAATGTTGGATGTCTATGTTTAAATATGGTCAAAGTTACAAAACTTAATGTAAACATGTAAAATGCTCCCTGCAAGTCAAAAACCAGGGCTCCAGCCTGCTTAGAGCGCTCTGTTTGTAAAGTTACTTCTACTTCACCATCAAACATTGAACTGGCCAATCAGAACAGAGTGGGTTCATAAGGAGGCGGGCCTTAAAGAGACAGGAGCTATAACAGCCTGTTTCAGACAGAGTCTGAACTGCGGGGCTGCATAAAGAGCTTTTTGAACTGTAAATCATGCAAAAAGTATTCCAGTAGAGCACCAGAATAAAATATAAACCTGGAAATGTGCATGATATGTCCCCTTTAAATTATGGATCCCCACCCAAAGTGGGTTGTCAACCCTTTATGTGTGGATGCTAATGATATCCTGAAATGTACAGTGCCAGTCAAACGTTTGGACACACCTTTCTTTCCATTCCCTTGAATGAGAAATTGTCTTTTATTTTTTTTAATTGAAAATGCTCCAATATGCTCTCCCTTGCACCAGTATGTCTATATTACTTATATTGTGTATTACCGGGACGTTTCCCTTTTCGTGCATTGCGTGCCCATCAATGAGTCAGTCCCTCCACAAGCATGCGTCATCATTCCTCCTATACCTAAATCATACCAAATTGTAAACATATAGATGTTTATGTCAGAATACCTAGAAACAATAAGAGCTTGGGTGGAGAGCTGTAATGAAAGCTTTAAAAGCAATAAATTGATATGACATTTGAATACAAAGCCACCACAGTATTGCAGAGAAGGAAACCTAAAAAGACATTATTTCCACATTGGACGAATGTTAGAGAAAGAAAGAAGAAGACAGTTAGGTGCCGTTTTTTCCCACAGGTGTTTCATGCTGACAGTCAAGTGAGTTTGTAGCTGAGATTTGTTATACATTTGATTCTTTTAATTAATGTTTGTCACACACCTAAATCCTGCACTTTTTAATGCTGATGAAGTGCTGATTGAAACACATAGCTATTGTCAGTGTTAGTAAATATTCTTGATTAAATTTAGAGCTCAAGTCATCTTCAAGCAAAAATACCACACATTTGCTTGTTGCAGCTTCTCAAATGTGAGGATTTGAAGCATACATGGTGGTAACCTAAAATTTATATGGATTTTTGACTGTTGATCGTACAAGACCAGACATTCAGAGACGTCACCATGGGCTCTAAGACATTATAGTGAGAATTTTTCACAATGTCCGACATTTTATTGAAAATACAATTCATTGATACTTAAAATAATTGTTAGTTGCAGCTCTAATTATATTTTTATGGGATGAGTTTGGTCTCTACCACAAACACTTTGTTTTTACTGCCATCTGATGATCCTTTTCTACCTTTAACCAAGTATTTTACTAACCTAACCTTAACTATACTATAGTTTTCATGTGCAGATATTGTAGAAATAAATAATTTCAAAATCGCAGGCATTGACTGTTCAAATACTTATCATTAAACTTAATCCAGGGTTTTGCAGAATCATCTCCCGAATGCTCTGTCTAGCAACATGTTTTGCATATTCAGATTTCCTCATCCACGCAGTACGAGCACTGTTGAGTCAGTGCCCTGGAGATGATTAACTGCCTTGCTCAAGGGCACTGCAGTAGGATAGATAACCGACTAATACCTGGAGGTTTGACCACTGAAGGAACGGTAAAAAAGGGAGACATTACAGAGAAACAGGGTGTGTGTGGACAGCATGAGAGGCTGCATGTGGAGAGAAAGATCTAATACGTGATGTGGAGTGACACGTTGATTTTATGTGATGGTGCTGTAGTGGCAGCACCCAGGGGTGAACCTGACACCCCGCTGAACATGAGACGTTTGGTTTAAGAAAATGAAACTGGGCTAGCAGAGGAGGATGATGAGGGCTTGTCGCTATCATCATCGTCATGACCAAAACACATTCAGCTCTCATCTCTTTTTCAGCTGTTGTTTAAAATGTTACTTTTTTTTTTTGTAACAGAGATGTTCTTCTCTAAGGCCATCAAAAATATATATCTCTATGACTGTTGCTTCATTTATCTTTCTGATTGTATGATTTGATTCAATGGTTCATGAACTGGTTATATATTGTTACCTCTTTTCCTTTTTAAGTAGCCCATCATCTTCATTTATTCTCTTATGCTCTCTTAGATTTTCCACACTATCAAACAATAACAAATATATTCATCTCCTTCTTGTTCTGACATCCCAAAATTCAGCCAACATATCTTTGGAAACTTTAAGATCTTGAGTAGAATCCTAAAGCAAATTAATTTGTGATCCTAATTTAATTTGAAACGTATGAGAGGGGGAAAAAAAATTGTTGTGCGTGTCTTATCTCACAAGGCTTTGTTAATGAAACTTCCCACTGCCAGTTATGTGACAGATTAATGAGGTTTTTTTACAGACTCATTGCTGTTAAAACCTGATAAATGATTTTATGGAGATTTTATAAATTCCAAGTAAGGAATTTGACATACATCACACTTTGTATTCTTGTTTAATGTTGACAAAACTAAAAGTCAGTGTAGATTCTTTTCAGTAATGTGGTTTAATGATTTTACAGTACATGTACATTGTTTACAGTTTATGCTACTAACTGCATGGCCACTAATTTTCACACTAAACACATGTATAGAGCCAAGTTTAGCTTCATCACCCAATAATTTGTATTATTTGAATTCATCTCAAGACATAAAAAACTGAATGAGTTCCCCTTCAATGCTCAGATTTGTTTTGTTTTGATGACAACGTTAGGGATGATAGTGATGAAGGTGTTAGTTGTGATCTAAATTGTGTAGGAAAGCTATTGAACTCTGAATGGCAGCAGAAATCAGCTGTAGCTCTCCTAAATGTTCCCGCTGTCACCGCGACGACGACAGGAAATGTTAAATGTAAATCTAAACGTCTCTCTGAAACCGCGGCTCTGTCAGATCGTTTGTCACGTATTCCTTATTGGTCCCCAACTGTGAGGCTCTGTTGTCTGAGGGGACCCACTGAAGGTCAGTGTTTCTGTTTAGCTCGAGTGTGTGTGTGTGTGTGTGTGTGATCTATTTTCAGTAACTCCTGTCCTTTTTTCTTAAGTGCACCTCCGATGTCTGTCTCTCCTTCTCCGCTAAGAGGATCTCCCGCTGTGATTTCACAGTTGATCAATTTAATTTTCCAAAACACTTTTAAGTCTTCCGCTAAAAGGTCAGAGATGACAAAAAAAAGTTTGAAACACAAAGATGCTTATCCTCTTTCACCTGCTTTAATGGAAATATTAATAATAACACGTGGCTGCATGCTTTTCCCTGTATTGTTAACATCAATATTAATTGTTTTGTACACACACTCTTTCTGTCCTTTTCATAATCACACTGTTGCCCTACTTTCTTCACTCTGCACATGTTCAAACATACATCCAGAAATAGATTCGTTTATATATGCCCATGTATGTGAACAGATGCTCACTTTCTCCTGCATGTCCGCTGACTAGAAAAATCACCCGTCAAAGCAATTCATCTCGCCGCCTTTCAAGCCCGGTGGGTTGTTGTTGTCGTAATTAAAAATGACACCTGACACAGATTTTTACACACAGTTGTGATCTGGTTTTGGTTGCTCGTCAGCCACTTTTGCTAAATACAGAGACGCATTAAATGCTCTGCCTCGGCCTGACTGACACCCTAATTTGCATCGGCCTCCAGGTTGCTTTCGGTGGCCGCAGGAGCTCCACATTATTCTAACAAACTGCAGGAGAAACAACAACAACAACTGATTCTCTTCTCTCACATGTGACTAAAGACTGCTGCTAACAGTAACGAGAGTGTGTTCTTCTGGAGAGGCAGTAAATCAATGAATGATGTGTGAGAGAGCATTATGTAATAATGCCAGTAAAGCTGTGAAGATGAGATCTGACCTCCGCAGTAATGGCGTAGGTGACCAGGTGGATCAAGGTGTCTTAGATTCTGAAGCTGTGATGGAGAGAAGATTGATGCTTAAGCCTCAAGACAGAGTGTCGGTGTGGGCTCGGTGACCTCAAACCTATGTTTTGCCATTATCAGCATGTAATGAACAAACTGGGACCATATATAATGGATGCTATACATCAGAATGCAGCCACAAACTTACATGTGTTATGGTTTGTATATGGGCTATCAGTCTGCTTAACCTGACATATAGCACTGGGTTGTAGAAGGTGACGAATACAGCTCATTATTTTCATTCATAATAAAAAAATCCAGAAAATTTGTAGGTTTATACCTGAAAGACTGTCCGTTGAAGGAATATGCCATTTTTGAGTCATTATTCTATTAGTAAGACGACTTATAACATGTGTACTTGAGTCATTCGCATCCATGCTTGTTGCCATTTTTGTGGCAAATTTTTCTGTTGCTATTTTTCTGGCTCTGGCACATTCTTAAGCTCAGCTATAAAGTTCTTATCAGTTGTTGCTCCACTCAGGCAAACAGTGGTCAATGAGCACAACACCAGAACAATTTGTATTGCTGAAAAAATTTTGATGTTTGCAGTGATTCAGTGGTTGGGGGGCCGAGTGCCTCAAGAGGACCGTGCTCACTGAAAACTGCATTGATCGCTATCTTCTTGCAAGCAAGAAACAACAAGTTGTGGATTTATGAGGCATAAGATCAGGGTGAAAACGAGTTTAAAGTACATGGTCCTCTCCTCTTTAAAAAAATCTAGATATTTGCAGTGTAACTCTGAAAAAGTGAAAACGGTAAGTCTTACAAATGACTGTTTATCACTATAACTTCACTTATGTTTGCATGCAGTTTTGTAGCCTGAGTCCAAGTTTCCCCACAGTGCACCTTAACCTACCTAAGAGATGTTTGACTAGCTATGAAAAACAAAAACTTAAGGTGTGATTTGACTTTTCACTTCATATTGTTTGTGAAAATTTACCACTTGAGATTTTGCAGTCTGTGTTTATTCACCGTCAATGTACCTGTACAGACATTAGCTATATACACTGACTGTATGGTGTTAAAACTTACTAAATCTTCAACTTGCATAGATGTGTATTCGACTCCCGACTCTATATGCACTTTGCTTTTAGTCTGAACACACACTACAAAAAATTTAAGGTTTTGGAGAATTCAAATAAATTCACTTTTTCATTTAATTTTCAGTTTATTATCAGGATTATAAAACTAAGTGGCAACAACTACAGCTTGAGGCTGAGGACAATGCAGATGTACTATAAAGTATAATGCCACTGACAGCTACTAGATGCTACAATTTACTCCCATTCAAAAAGTGTCAGTCATTATGGTCTCAATCACTAAATTGAGGCCGTCTAATAAGTGTGTTGGTGGTCATTTTGTTTGTTAATAAGATTTGAAGACTTATAGTAGCTTCAATGTCTGCCGTGTGAGCGTTGATTGACAGCACTCGCACTGACTTGGCAAAATATCGCCACAATAGTCGTGATATTTTGCTAAGTTCAATGTTACTCGATTATGACACTTGCCATGTCGCTTGAGGTAGCAAGGTGTGTTTCCAGAGTGTTAAAGGAAACACCCCACACTTCTTATCCGGAAGGTCCTTGCTCCAAATGGAAAAGATGACACTGAACATAAGCCGCAACTCTGGGCTGATGTCACACATCTCTACCATAGACTGTATAAAAATATGGACGTAGTTACCGTGACGTCACCCGTTGGTTTCTGAAGAGCGGTTTTGAAGCTTAAAGTGAGCCGCTCCGGCCGTCACCATCTTGGCAGTGCGTGACTCTGCCTAACTCCCAGCCAATCTAAAATGGGCAAAGAGGCGGGCCGCATGGCTGAAACAAGCCACCTAGCGGCTGGCGGACCTGTCACTCAAAGCAGCCATGTCCTTCGTTATGCATAACTTTACGGCTTAATAAAATTTAAATGAGTGAGTTATAAAAAAATTCACCAGCCGTACAGTTGTCATGAAAGAGGAAATTAGCTACAGAGACCAAAACCGTTTTTTGTACCAGGCTGTAAACATGTTTATTTCTGCTGTAAAGTTGGGCATTTTAACAATGGGGGTCTATGGGGATTGACTCGCTTTTGGAGCCTCAAGTGGCCATTCAAGGAACTGCAGTTTTTGGCACTTCCGCATTGGCTTCATTTTTCAGCCCCGTCCATCTTTATATATAAACAAGATTTGATGTCTTCACTTATTAAACATCAACAATATTAACTGTTGCTATCACTGTACACATTTGTACACCTGTTTCCTGCTTTGTGTGTGGGGATACTGAGGTTGTATTCAGGCTGAATAGTGCTTAGAGAGTGAGGGGGTGCATGCACACTGCATGGGCTCAGATCTCTTTTTGATGGACTGATGTATTTCTTTGCCGGACTGTAGCACACAGTAAAATGAAATATGAGGAACAACAAAGACGGGGAGTTTATGTAAGCAGCAAAATCATGAAAAAAAAAAAAAGAAAACATTTTCCCATTCTGTCTTCAGTGAACAATGTGGAGTGAAATTGTGTTCATTTTAATCTGCAGAGACGGTTGAATGAGTGGGCGTCATCACATCAGGACAATTTAGATTGAATGAGATAAGATGGCAGACACAGAAATTGCCTGTCAATGTGCTGTAATTGTCTGCAGTTTCTGTCACTTGCTGCTTAACATTCAACCTGCAGACATCTGTGGAGCCACAACACAAACCTGTGTAATGCTTTCTATCCACGACTCTGTTTACAGAGTGCTTTCTATCAGAACTTGATTAATTTCCAACTTGCGTCATTTTGCATGTTTGACACTTTTTCATCATCCCCTCAGAGTGTGATGAGATTAGAATTGAGGGATTTTGGGGGAAGTTTTTATGAGTTTCGTTGCGACTCTGTTGGCTGGGACAGCTGCTTTACTAACACTTTATCAGCACATGCTGATGTGGAAACCCATAAAGCATAATGTGAGATAGGCCTACAGTCACACATCTTCCTGGCAGTGTTTCAAAGAATGATAGTGAAATATCGACTTGCCAGCCAGCCAGTCCACACTGCAGGCAACTAGATAGATGGATAGTGTTACTTATGTATGAGTTAAAGGAAAGTAAGTGTGTTGGTCGGCTTGTCTTGCAGCATTCAGAGTCTATAGGTGAATTTAATAGGATAAAGCTGATGTGGCAAAGCGCCCATTACACTCGTATCAGCACGTACCTTTTCCTGCACATTGTTCTGTTTTTTTTTTTTTTGTCATTCTCTGCTGCTTTTACTGGTTGCCAGGGAACAGTATCATATGAACGCTGGGTCTTATCTTGTCACACTCCTAATTTCCTGTGGACCAGCTCTCCCCTGTGGCTGCCGTTCCTGTGACGATGGAGATGAAGAGGGGAGGGCGGCGGCGGCGGTGTGACGGCGCAGCTCCCACTAAGACAACAGTGTAGTCACACAGGGTGGAGAGGTTTGTAATGACTGGGTAAACAAATGCGGAACATATGGAGCCTTCCATCGCCAGGGACAACACCTCCTCAACAAATACATCTTAGATTTCACATGGAGATTCAGCAGGGCAAAGGATCTGTTTTGATGTTGGCGTTCAAAAGGCTCAGCAAAAATACAGGTTTACATGACTACTCACATGCACAGCGCTGAATGGTCTCATTCCTCTAATCAGTGCAGCTAACGCAGCGAGTGTTTTGTTATTGTCAGGGATTTTGCAACGGGCGGGTGAGGGCCATTTTACTCTGTCTCACTGGAGATGCACGGTGAATACTATTTACACCCCAGTCTAAGATAGATAGCCCAGGCAATTTTAAATCTCTAGCCAGAGATGGAAAGATAGCCCAGGCTGTTTTCAGAGCAGGCAGAGGCCGGAGTCACAAGAGTTTGACGATAAAAGCAGAGTAATGGTGTTCCAGCTGCGGTGCCTCCTCTGGATCAGCAGCAGGGAGTCCAGGATTGAATGAAATCCATCTAGTTCAGCCGGATATTCTCATTTTTTCCTGAGAAAATCGATAAAAATTCTGAGAAAGCTGCAGACTTTCCCACATTGGAAAACCTAATTACATTTACTCAAATATTGAACATAGTATTGTAATTATATGATTCCTTTACTTCAGTATCTCAAGTTTATGTTGGTTTATACTTTTACGTCACTACATTCTTAGGGCACTATAATTATTTAACGGCTATACTTAACCCCAAAGATTCAGATTTTACATAAAAACAAAATATTTTCCTTTCTTATAGATTAAACTACTCAACAGGATAAAGTTGCCTACACCATTAAAATGCTTCTTACACCTAAATGCATGCCACAATGAACTAATATTATAATATGATAATATAACCCTCTAAAAGGGGACAATTTGCATGATGAATGCTTAAACTTTTAATAGATACAGTTCATTTTACTGATGATACTGAGAGTTGAATTATAGCCAGAGACGTGACCAGCACACACAAATAAAAGCTAGTTGCTAATAAAGGCCAGAAAAAGAACATTGAGGAGGGATGAGATTAACTATATTAAAGTAGTTCACGTGGTAAATTCAGCATAATGTGCATTCCACTTCATCAACAACAGTCATGTTATTCTTATCACTCTGCTGCTCTGAGTTTTAACATAATGCTGTTTTATCCCCTAATTATTTTTCTTCTACTTTGAAAGTTACCGTCAATAAATCTCAAAACTTCATGCAGATGTTTCATATTAAAAGTTTACAATGAGAAGGGGAGATTGTGCCATGTGATGCCCCTGGATGGCTGTTGATGTATATCTGTGCAGGAAGTCTTGAGGTTCATCGACAGCAGCTTGACAGCAGTTGGAAAAAACTGTGAAGAAGTGATCAAAAATAATTGAATAAAAGGTATTTCTGTCAAAAAGAGAAACTTAGAGCAGCAGACTGGTGAATATGACATGACTGTGTTGTTGTGCTGATGGAATTAGTGCTGAGACAACGTACATTTTTCTGAATTTATCAAGACAGATGAATCTACAGCAAAAATAACATTGGAGAAGATCAAAAAACAGACTTTCCATTAAAATGTGACGCAACTGGGGAACATAGAAATAACGGTTTGTCATATAAGTCTGTTTCTCTGAAGGTGCAAAACACTTGAATTGTAATTTGAATTGCAGGATTTTAACTCTATTATTATTTATTATTATTATTATTAACTTTAATTTTAGTAATGCGAGTGTTACTTAAGTTATTCCACCACTGATAACTACACAGATACTCAATTGCATCCACTTATTCATCTATCATATACTGTATACACATGAATACACATGCATACAAGCACATATATGCACATGCATGCTCGTTAGCCCTTGACATGACACTCCTTGTGATATGACTGTTGGCATGAAATAGCATTTATATGCAGAGTGTATTTCCCTGAAGTGGCTCTGACGATCATATAAACACTTATATCTTGTTTTTCTCAAAAGGCGTCTCTTCTTGATTAAAGAGAGCTTGAATGACCCTCAGACCCTGATTGGCACATTTAGACTGCAAATGAGCGGGACATAAGAAATCTTAAAAGCCAGGAAAGCTTAAGAGAGCAGCGCTATTTATCAGTTAGGTGTTTTATCGTCTAAACCGCTGCAGCAGTGCGGCGCATTGGCTTGTAATTGTTCTTCCAGAGATCAGATGTCAGGCCTGGAGATGTATGGGCCTGCTGTCTGTGTGCTGAAGCTCTCGCCTGATTAAGATCTGTTACAGCACACAACACAGCAATTCAATTAGCCAAGCCCTATTCCCGTGTTAACCAGTGAACTGTACATAAAAGCAGGCCAGCCTATGCACCACCGAGCACCATTTAACAGTGATTAAATATAAACAATCAATCTCTCTTACTGAAAGACTAATTGCAATTTTTTTTTTCTGTCTTCCTTTCTCCTTACGCCAGTTATATGAAAAATTACATCAGTGGAATGGAAATTTTGGAAAATCAGGCATCATCCAGCCTGTAAATTTGTGTGTGTGTGTGTTTGCAGGAGCACGTTAATAGCTCTCTCAGTCAAAATGTAAACAACTGCTGGGTAATGTCCTCATCCTCTATCCCTTATATTTTCCCTGCTCACCACCTCGATGCCGGTATAACGGTTACATTGTGTGTTCTATACATGAGGAAGCAGCTTTCGGTAGCAGGTTTCGTTAAATCCAGGCAGAGCTTGTGTGGAATTAGCAAATAGGCTGTTGGAGTTTCACATTATGCAGTCTGCTTCACTTGCTTATGCTTTCGTTGCACGCTTGCATCATCGGCAGTTCTTCTGTGTGCATTTATGTGTTGCCCCCCTCATGAACTCTATTGACTTTCCCCTTATAGCTCCCATTGGGATATACAACCTCCCCACCCCTCCCTCCCCAATAATCACCACATCCCTTATTACTGGCAGTGTTAGGAAGGATGTGGTCTAGCTTGGAATGGGTAAAAAGTTTTGCAAAGCTAAAGCTACTCTGTTTTAGCCAGAAAAACCTAACTTGACTCCCACCCTGAGAAAGCCGATCTGTATTCAGAGAGGAATATTTTTTGGTTGAGCTTCACCACCTGATTGCTTCATCTTGTGATTTCAGTGAGAGTTAAGACTGTAATGTAATATTTATCCGTTTGGAGTGTAATTCCAGAGGACGGTTGCGAATAAAGGATTGCTACAGTTTCCCTTAAATTACTGCTTAGAGCCTGAATATTAAGCTTAAGATCTACACCTAATCTACACCTCCTCTAATACAAACAGCACGCTGGTCGGTTAGTCTGCCAGCTCTCAGAAACACAACACGTTATTAAGCTGATATTATAAAGATGTCAATTCAGACTGGATTCTTACTATCACATGCAGTGACATTGAGCTAAATCGCTCTGGATCTTTTATTTTCCGGTAAATATTCAGGGAGTACTAGAACAGGATTTGAATTATACATGAAATCGCTGATTGGTGCGATCGCGAGACACCTCCTTCCAGTTGCAGCAGGGCCTTAAATGGAACATAGTTATTCCACAGACGTCCTCTTCCCTCTTGCCTCTGGAAAGTGCGAGCCCTCCTCCCGCAGTTGATGTGACAGTCCTTTTAATTGTCTCATTCAGATAACATGTCATCGCAGAGCTGAGACCACGCGGTGACATCTGCTAATCATCTGTCCAGCTCTTGTTCACACATCCGTCCGTCCAATCCGGGGGATCCGATCACCTCTCGGTGCCCTCTGTCTGGCCCCCCGTTTCATTCTCACCTCCTATCTGTGTCCATGTCTTTCATTCGCACCCACTCTCACACCGCTGTTCTCCTCCAGTGGCACTCACACACTCCCACCTATTTCAATTTCAATCTCAACATCACTTTTCATCTCTGCTCCCCTGTTCATCCTATCTCTGCATGTGACTGTATCAGAACAGCCCCTTATTACTCGTCTCTCTTGCTCCAGTGCTCCCTTTCCATCTTCTGGTTTTAACGCGTTGATCATCTTGTGTGATATTGTGATCAACACAATGTGACTACAGACTTACAGTTAAGCTCCTTAAAGGATCGTTTTGACTTATTTAGGTTATAAATAACTTAGGTTATTTATAATTTTGACCATCATTTATATCATTTATGGTAACTAATAATCTGTGAACATGATGACTACAACAAAGTTTGATGGATGCTGTCAGATTATCAGACAGAATGTAAACAAGATTAAGCAAACTACTTAATTTAGAAGTAAAGCTCAAAGGGAGGAGAGCCAAAGCGATATCTCATTGCACAGGAAACCTATGGGAAGTAAACTTTGGGTTATAATTTTAAAGTTCACACTCATTTTCTCATCCAAATGAGATTTACTAACCTGGGAGTGTTTTTTTTTTTTTTTTACAACCTGTCTGATTGTCTGAGTGTTTCTTGCCCCGCCTGACCTCTTTTTATGGATCTCGTTATGTCCCCAGCCTATGCTATCAAAAACAAATGAAACGAAGGCCAAACCTACAAAAATGAGAACCAAGTCGTCATGAACCAGAGTGATCTTTTAACAGACTGCATTCCTTTATAAAAATGTTTTTAGGCATTTTAGGCATTCTTCCATCAGGGTGGAGGTTAAGTCTCCCCAAAGGTAGCACTAATAGATACAGATTGTCCTTTGATCCATCTGCTATTGTTTTTTAACCATGATTCCTAGTGACAGTGTATAAGTGTAGGAGATCTGGATCTTGTGCTGTGTTGTGTATGATGTATATATTTGTGTTGAATCTGAATCTTTTTAAGCTTTTATTAGATAGGTGACAGTGGAGCATGCAACAAAGGTCCCATCGCAGTTTGTGATCAGCACCTTAGTCTCTAGACACTTATGCTGTGTCCCAGTTCCATATACGAAGGGGGACCCAAAAATTCCTGGAACTGTTAATAAACCGTCATTATGAATCTTTCACTCAGACCTTCTAATCCTCTTCAAAGTACTCTGATTCTCTTTAAATTGGTGAATTTTCTCCGTTTGAGCCCCAAATTTTAGTTTCACCAACCTGTAGACATACTAATAGTATGAGTGATAGTGATATTTGTTTGTTTTCTTTGATAATGGATGTGTTTTTACAAATTTTAAAGGTTTAGTTCAATATGTTTCCCCTATTTTATTGACCTCGCTTATGTTTGGCCTTTTTATTAATAGATCAGCTGTATTTCACTTCTTTAATTTAGCGGTGAGGTGTGCTTGCTAGCTACACTAACGTCCTCTCGGAACGGTGTTTGTTTGTGTGTTAGTGTTAGTATCGAAGTGATAGTATGTATTTTTATCTCGTCTGCTTGAGTCTGACTTGAGTCTCTCTTGTTTTTGATTGTGCATTAGCAACCAAGCTAGTTTTGTCTCTGGGGATTAATAAAGTTATTGATCTAAGTGCGTTTACATCGCAAAAGTGACTAAATTAAGTGTACTAAATAAGTAAATTCACACAAAATTTGCTTCATTTTTTTAGGGTGCTGTTGATGGACACTGCTGTTCCGTGATACAGCCCAAATAACACATGGAGGAGCCACTTACAGAAATGTTTTTCTCTTTGATGCACAGTAATGTACATTGAGTGAAGTGTACAATGAAAATTTGTATGTTTACTTTCGTGTGAGTTTATGCGGATGAGGTTTACATCTTTTCAAACCGTCCTCTCTGATGCTGTTTCTTTCATTTCCTTCTTCCACTTTTCAGAACCAGGAGGAGCTCATATTGAGGTGTTGTGTATGATTGTATGTATTACACTCCTGTGCATCATGCACTGCAGATGAACTGAAAAGGAAAAGAAGTGATGGCGGTGGAGATCGGTTGTGATGCATCCCCCACCTTCCTGCATAAATGTATTAGCTGTGTATCTCAGCTGAGGCTGTACAGTAAGTATGTGTGTTTATATTACATGCGTGTGTGTGTATGTGTGCTTGAATGTTTTGTGCAATGATGCATGTAGGTATGTTCTGTAAAGGCTAGAGGATGGGTAGTGGAGGGATGAGCTGCCGTAGTTGTTAGTGCATCGAGCCCAGCAGAGAGATAAAAGGAGAATCCATGGGAGCTTTACTTGATAACACTGGTGAGACTCAGTGAAGTGGTTGGAAAACATTGCACTCTAGGCTCATTGCCCAGAGAGTTGTGCTGTTCTGTCCTCAGGGATGTCCTCCACTTCTCCACTGTATATTGCCAAGCTCCATATGGCACTGTAGCAGAACAGAATGGACTTTATTATTTATTTGTAGTGTCTCTCTTTCTCTCTCCGTGTGTGTGTGTGTGTCTGTGTGTGTGTGTGTGTGCACGGACACACGACCCAAATGAGGTCAAACGATTGGACTGGCAAAGCATGAGAGACCACGACTGTGCATTTCATGGAGAAATATATGCTGTTGTAGCAGCTCGTAGCTCACATTTCCCATGAATACAGAGAGGGTAAGTTGGCGCTGTGGTGCATTATGGACCAGTATATTTCCTCAGGGTCAAGGACACAGAGTGGCTCCTTTCTCACTTCATACTGTATGTCTAATCTTCATTGTGCCGTTTCGTGCCGCAACTCCATTTATTAGCAGTGCTTCTTCCACCCTGCCCACCGACACATCCAGTGATAAATTACACTGCCCACAGAGGATCACTCTGCATGAATCACTGCCACCTTACTTTAACATGGCACTGAGCAGGAGGGGTGGGGGGTGTAAAGGCTTGCCAACTTTGCAGGGAGTATTTTGTTACTGCTCAGAGTGAAAAATAAGGATACAATCTTTGTCGTTGTTTATATGATTTTATATTGCAAAAACAGAATATTTCTTTTTGTAGTATACTGTATTTTCTGGAAAGTCAGCAGTAAAATACTTGGTTGGTTTGATGAAGTATTGAAAAAGTCAAGGCACCCCATTCTATGCTTTACCATTTTTCAGCATGTAATCAAAACCAACATCTTTCTTAAACCTTAAACAAGTGCTTTGAAAGGCTAAACATAACTATTAAAACATGAATCATGCTTTAGTTGCCATTAGAAGATATTAAATACAGTTCCAGTCAAAAGTTTGGACACACTTTCTCATTCAAAGGGATGGGAAGGTGTATCCAAACTTTTGACTGTATGTTGTCACTGAACACTTTGCAGATACATTCATGTAAAGAATTTGCTCATTATGCTAATAAAAATGTAACTACTGTTCAAATCAATACACAAACATTTCCACGTTAGCTAAGGGTAAAAACTTTTTAGTGATATTTCAACTTTTTCTTTAGTTTCCTGTATTTCCACTCAGCAAATTGAAAATACACATTAAAAACGGGTGAATGGAAAGTGCACTTCCAATATCTGAGTGGTTTTAAATATATATTCATCAGGCAAACATGCATTTGTTGTCACATTTTATTTTAGTTTGTGCATCTCACTATCTTGTTTTGTCTGCCCTCCCAGTTTCCCTCATACAGTGTGTTTTTGTAAAGGAGGATCCCTGTCTCTCATTATCATCGGTTGACAGTATATGTTTTATTCATGTCTCCGATAAGTAACAACGCTGCCCAGGCCCTCAACTAATCACGATCCCGGTGGGGAGAGTCTTTTCCATCATTAGCTCCACCTGTGGCTGGGCTCTGCTGAGCTGCAGATGCTAATATGGCAGTGATGAGGTTAGACACACAACAGCCCTGCCTGCATCTGTAACTGCAGGTTGAAGGATGAGACCTAATCACCAAATCAAGTCTGTCATCTTCTCTGTGCTCTTGCTGGAAGCAGCGTCGGGAGTCCCTAATTGCCAATCAGGGATAACTAGAGGGCTTCGGCGAGGGCTTGCGAAATGTAAGACCGGAGAGGCACTACAAAGTAGACTGGAACCTGGCTCAGAGAAGTGCAGGAATCCAGGCTGTAGAGTCGGTGAGGAGAATAAAATCTCACAGAGGTGATTTTGTTCTCTTTGTATTACTGTGTAAGGCTGCACTGTGTCTGTCAACTGAGACCCTGGCAGGAGCAATTAGGTCTTCCCCCCCCTATATCCGTCAGACTACATTTGATGTCTTTTAGTGCAGCAGACTCTGCTATCTTAAGTGTGATGCAATCATTACACATAGATTGTAGTCGTCTCTCTGTACACATACTGTATGTGTGGGTGTTACATCATTACAGGGAATTAGAGTGAAGACTCTGGAAATAAGCACTTTAAAAATGTATGGGCTTTTTTTTTTAACTGTCTGGGTCTTATTTTTGTAGTTTTGATCATTTTTTCATTCATTCATTTCATTATTATTATCATTTATTTTACCAACTTTAATTCTAAGATCTTGGGACACAACAACATCAACACATCGTTGTCCTGCTACCTGCAAGCTCCTCTTCCTGGAGTCTAGTTGCCGCTACTTGTCATCTTTGATCTAGCACACCACAGCTGCCCTGAGCACCCATGTCCGTGCTCACCTGCCTGTTAGCTGGAAGTCTAAACTTTTTGTTGGTGACCTGTGCTGTCACTCAGTTGTTGAGCTCTGATTGGCTCCACTGTATGAGCCATTACTTATTTTTCTGTGCGTCATTATTTCCCTTAAAGCACTTTGTTTCAGATAAGTGCAGCTGTATTATTTTTTTTTAGTATTAGACACAATTACAATGCAATCCAGTGGGAAAAGCAACACAAGAGTTCAGATGATAAAACAGGTTGTTAACAAGTTCACTCTTCATGCTTTGCAATTATGTAGAGGTGATGACTGTAATGTTGGCTGCATCCCCACATCGCAATTAAAACTGCGAGCAAAATAGATCATTAACAGGAATGATGCAAAACCTATGAAAATAAGAGGCACAAGCAAAATAGATAATTAACTGGAATGATGCAAAACCTATGAAAATAAGAAGCACGTTGGAAAGGTGTCCTCGTTATTTTCTTTTGGGCATTTGTTGGGGACTATTTTCAGCTGTGGATTAATACACATTTGGTGCTGCGTGAGCAGCAGGATGGTGTATGTAGGACTGAGTCAAAATAAACTGCAGTGTGTGTGTTCTTGGTAATGAAGGAGCATGTCAGCCAAGGTAATAGTGTGGCTTAGTCTGCATTCAGACCAAATCTGGTGATCCAGCACTACGGCGCTGGGGGCTGCGATGGCGGGGGCGTATTGTTTGAGGTACTGGTGAGACAATGAAATACGATCTAGGAGGTCGAGTTGGAGTTACAGACTAATGAATTTAAGGACTTATCAGAAGTCAAAACGCTGCAAAGCAGTTTATAAAACTCACAGACAGGATATTACAACTTTAGAAAGTTATCATGGTGGAAAACGTTTTATCTTTTGTCGCGACGGTCGCAAGGTAAATAGACGAATACGACGTTCACGTTACAAAGTAATCCACCAGGAATGTGTGGTTGCATGTATGTGATTAGCCAATGCAATGTGACGTTGGTTTGTGTTCCAGCAAAAGTTGAGTGCGTTTCAACTTTTTGTCGGACAGCCGGTATGCAGAATGAAAATGTTTTTATTGGTTTTAGACCACAATGGAGCTCTATGGCACAAAGGAATAAGTTATATTAGTCCTCGGCTACACAGACTTTGGCTACTTGTTAGCAGGAATGATTCATTGTTGGTTTTGGACTTTCATGGGATTTGCTGACAATAAGAAAAATATAGAGGTTGCCAAAGTTATCCTTAAAGGAAACAAAAACAACTTGCTGTTGCACACATGCACTGTTACTCACAAGGCTGCTATAATGTCAGTTATTTTGTGCATTGCATCAGTGTAATTAACATCCTCAATGTCAGTCAATAAACAAGGACTATGGGGACCTGGCTTCATTAACAACTGGGCTGAAATTAAAGCCCTAATGGCAACGTTTCTCTGCTAAAACACTCCATCTTATCAGGATTAATCACAAAGAGAAGCAAGAAGAGAAGGAAAAAAAAACAACCTACCAGCACTTACTGACAGGTCCAGATTTACTCCACAGTTTCGAATTGTCAGCCAGCAGGAAGTGACAAACTGAAAGTTAAGCACAAACTCCAAACTGTCTCCCAAACAGAAATTAATGAGCTCTTTGTCCAGAAAAACCAGGACTCAGCAAAGTTATATCTCTCAACTCGCTCACTGTTTGGTTTTCTTGACTATAAACCAATCGCGGCGTTGGACATTTCAGTTGCTCAGGCCTCCGAGCATTCAGTTCACAAAGATAACTTGACCCAAATTAGTATTATGAGATCAACATGATCCACAGAGAGATATCATGTACTGTGCGTCACCTGGAAAAATATGAAAACATATCTTTAGAGAAACAAAAGGGATTACAAGAAGCAGTGGAAAGGGATTCAACAGGGCTTACTCATGCGAATCGACTCTGTTAATCACACTGTGTTCCCTTCCTGATACTCTAGATGAAGCTAATATCAGTGAGGGATTAATATCCAGGTCTCCTATTAAACAAGAAATGGTGCTGGTGCAGGCAAGTGGGTGTAAGGAGATCGTGAAACAACTGCCATGTTGATGGTTAACTGTATTTAGTCTTATTGGGCCCTGGGATTATGGGAATTATGAGTATCCACGTACTGCCTGGAAAATCCTATTAAATTCTCATTATCTATTCTATTAAGAAGAGAGATGCACAAAGAGCTTTTTCTTCTCTATGATTTACTCTCCTTTGTAAACACACACAAACACTCACTCGTGAACTATGTTTTATTAGTGTTTTATACTTGATATTAAGGATGATATCATTGTTATTAATCTTCTAATGCCTACATTGTGTGTCCTTTAGTTAAAAAACAAACAATAATTAATGAGACTGACACTCACAAAAGTTTCTGTATTGTTAAAAAGAGGGTTGGAAACAGTTTTACACAAAAATCCATGATTTTTTGCTGTTAAAATGACCTTATGCAGCCTGTTCCATTCCTGGTTTTGCCTCTTAACTTCTGGTTGCTATTGCTGGCTATAGTAAACACAGGTAATAAGTCGTGGTTCTGATTGGTTCATACAGCCTTCTGGGAATTTCTTAAAGTTAGAAACAAAAAAACGCATTTTTATGGATGTCGTATGGCCTGACATTACCACCTCCACCACAGATATCTTATTATAAAAAGACCATCTTCAGTTTAAATAGAATAGGAATAGTAATAAATATATGTGTATGATTGGAGGGAGAGGAGCAGGATCCTAGTGGCCTGAGGGGAGAAGCTCTTCCTGAGCCTCTCAGTGCTGGCCTGGCGTATCTGATACCTTCTTCCCGGCTGCAGCAGGGAGAAAAGGCCGTTATCCGGGTGTTTGGGATCCTTAATGATTCTCCTAGCCATATTCTTGCAGTGCCTGGTATAAATATCCTTCAGGCAAGGTAGAGGACTGCCTATTGTATGTTCAGCTTAATGAACCACTCTTTGCAGGGCGTTGCGGTCCTGTTCGGTGCTGTTTCTGTACCAGGCAGTGATGTTCCCCATCAGGACCCTCTGGATGGTGCAGGAGTAGAAATTCCTCATTATTTGATGGGATACCCTGAATTTCCTTCAAGCGTCTGAGGTGAAAGTCTCTTCCTTGCCTCTCTCACCACTGAGTCAGTATGCAGCGCCAAGGTCAAGCCCTCGGTGATGCATGTTACATAATAAAAAGCCAATGCCATGGAAAAATGGACTGTGTGTGTAATAGTGTAGCTAACCCATTGAGTCTGCACTGTGCACTTGCTTTGGCTGAAGAAATATTGTATTTGCGCATTTTGAACGGCCACACTCACACAGCTTCTGCTCTGATATCATGTTTTTATAAACAGGTGGTTGCAAGCAGCAGATGTCGATGTACATAACGCAACATATCCCCACTCCTGGTGTAGACAGGAAGTTAAAAGATGGAGTTGTTGGAGTTCAGATCAATCAACAATCAGATATGTTTCAAACTAGCTGGTCTAACCCTGATTTTTGTGCCGCAAGGGTTCATCACTCTCTACCGCTGCAGCTGAGCTTCCTGTTCATATAGTTTTCCATGAGAACTTCTTGATTAATCAATCGTTGGCTGTAGAGTCCTGAAGGCTTTTTTTTCTTCTCCACTTTAGTCAATATTGAATTGGTAACAGTAGTCGGCAGTGTCCATATCAACAGAAACATATAAATGTAATTGAACATAACACAGCTCTGGCGCTTCACACTTCAAAGGCTTTCATAGATTGGCTGTCACTCTTCTGACAGCCAGCAGCTGAAATCCGCCTCAGCCCGTCTGTGACAGCGTATACAGCAACCGAGCGACGCCGTCTTTGGCAGGATTTCACACAAATCGCCCAAAAATAAGTCTTTGCTGAAAAGCAGATAAATCCATGCATGTCTTTTTTTTTTTTTTTTCATTTCTGAGAACTGTGAATTACATGCAATGACGCAAGCGTGCTGAAAACATACAGCTGTGATATCAATACATCAAGCCTCTATTATTTCAAGGACCCATAAATTAGGAGGACTGGGTTACTTTTTCCGCTGTTAATTAAAGCCTATAACATAATGCTATGGCACAGTTCAATGTAATTGAGTTGATTACCACTGGCTTGACTGTTCACATGCCTCCCACACACACAGAAGGGGGTTCAGAGGTCAAACACACCTACACTGCCGTCATGGAGCGCTCCCTGGAGAGTGCTGCTTAGAGAGCAGAGGACGTCACTTTGGCTGAATGTATCGAATACCTTTTTAGTTTAGGATGAAAGAGTCTCACCAGCCAGCCTCACATTTATCATCCAAGCTTCAGTGCAACATAATTAAGGCAAATATCGGATGTAGAATTGACCTGCAAAGCCACGTTAAAACTATAGCTGAGAAATATTGAATATTTGAAGCTTGCAGATTTATCAACAGTTTGATTGCCGCGGGCTCCCATGATTCAGCAATTAAGACAAACAATAGCCAAGCAGGCCGATAAGAAAGAAGTCAAACCCTACTTTTCTTTCTCATGCTTTGTAATTTTTAAGCTATTAAAGTTCTCTTTTTTGCCTTCCCTCTAACTCTATCCCCTCTTTTTTTTTTCTCTCCTCTCCTCTCTTGGGACTCACAGAGCTCCAGGATTAGATTAGCTATCATTTATAGCAAGCCTGGGAGGCTGTGAAGAGCAGACTCCATCAGATGGAGAGATAATGGTGCTTTATGATAGATCCTGGCTAATGAAATGCCACTGTCTGTAATGAGATCAGTGAAAAGTGAGCTTTTGACCCGCTGAAAAGGGCAGGCAGCATGTTGAGAATATATACTGAGGATGTTTCTGACGTCTAAGATTCTGCCCTCTTGTTCCCCTCCCCCTGTTCTGGACAAGGTCTTTCTCAATTTTATGACAGTAAGAGATTTTTTTTTGGAATAAAACTGTGAAAATGCCTGACAGTGCTACAGCAAAGAGGAGCCTGGCTGCACGCTCGAGCCGAAGCACAACATGAATCACACATGCAAAAAGCACAAACAGTGGAAATGCCAAAATGCTAATGCCAACATTTACCAGGGGCTGAGAGGTGGGGCTGTTCAAACAGTGGGAGGTGTGTAAGGTCAAGAAGGAGATTACTCATTCTCAGTGTGCCTCAGAGGTCCACACATCTGTAAAACAGCAAAAAAATACACAATAACATACCCGACAACAGCATGAAGAGCCTGTAATGCTGTGTTATCTAACAACAGGAAACATTTAGAATATCAAGCCTATATACCAAATTAATCAACATACCAATTATAAAGCACAAGGACACTGTGAATTTCCACTCAGATTGGTCATTGTTTAGAAAATACAACCCTCTTCATGTGGCTTAATGGTGGCGAAGACACACGGTTATGTGGAAAAATGGGTTCTGTGTGTTTATGTTTACATGCACATTAGTATCCTGGTTTCGAGTCTTACCCTAGTAAAAACTGTTGCTGTTATTCAGCACCTTGTATCCATGATCAGAACAGTATCCAGCTTTCTGATTACTTTTGTACAAGTGTGTTTTTGACCCTCCAACAAATCAGCCATTAATGTTTGTATTTCCTCAGGATTCAGTTTGGGTTCTGGATGCTTGAGCTCTACTGGATTTGGCTTCTCTCTCTGACCACCAGCAATGGAAAACAAGAGCAACAGTACAATTAATAGTCCTCATTACCAGTGTCAAACCTTCGCTTTCAGCATGGTTTCAGCATGTTGGTCATTAAAGCAGGAATGATGCTTCTCCGAAGGTACAAACCTACATGGAGAAAGGTATTGTGGGTATTGGTATTGTCACAGGGGGCTCAGTCAGAGAGGAGCAGACATGTGCACCTATGTGTCTATGCCTTAATCTAATGCAGTGAAGAAAACAGCTATGTACGGTGATGTAGAACTCCTTAACGTCCCACAATCATAGAAATTAAGGGCATTTTAAAAAAAACAGCTGAAATTCCATCTTAATAATTTTCAATAAATGATAAAGAATTGTTAATACAGGTCACTGTGGATACTATATTATATTGAGTATTATTGTGCTATGTATCATCATATTATTATAAGATAATTGTATAATGTGCTAGAGACTATCCTGCCTCCATTACCTGTAGTGTCACGACTGTGGTGTCATCCACCAGCGAGCCTCTCTATTGTCTAATCACAGATGGCACCATTTTACCTACATTTTATGTGTTTTTTCTTTACACAAAATTGTCCATTGTTATTTTATCTTGATTTGTATTGGATGTATTTTGTGTTCAATGTGGATCCCAGGAAGAGTAGCTGTTGCCTTGTGTAATAGCTAACGGGGATCCTATTAAACTAAACTAAACTAAACTAAAACACCTCCCAAATCTCAACAACGCATTTTGCGGACCTGTGCATCAAGCAAGCTTGTAGTTTGAGTTCTCAAAACTGGGATAAAGGCTTATTCAGGTTTCTGAAACCACAATATTATGTTAATAGGCACAAATCCCAGAGAAACAGTGGAAAAAGAGGTTCAGTGAAAGTGTTCAGAATAAAGAAAGGGAGCTGTCAGATGAAAAGAAAGTGACAGAATTTAATACAGTCAAAATGCCAAAGCCAGAGTAATATTTAATACTACTTACAAGTATATGTTCATATAAAGAGTATATTTACTTTAAATTTTGCAGAATACCTTGCTCTCCATTATTGGATTGGTGATCTTTATCAGTCATCTCACACCAGGCAGTGTGATGAATTTATGAATAAGGAAACCCTTCCTATCACATAATGACCATTTTCTTGATTGCCTTCACTTCCCGTCTCTCACCTCTTGAAATATTCCTCTCACCCTCTTGGTTTTCTTCTGTTTATACTTCACAGGTCATCAACCTCCTCCTGTCCCCTCTCATTTCCTTCCACTTTTCTCCGCAATCTCAGCAAGTCAAGCAGTTGTGTGACAGCAAAAACGTATCTGAGAGCTATCATCTTCCCCCTTCTTATCATGCCGGGGAGCTCAGCCACATGTTTGAGTCTCTGAAGAGGGGTCAAGGGTCAAGCGAAGTCATCTATAGCTTCAGGAGAATCCAGAGGGGGCTTATATGAGACTAACAAGTTTTCATTTACACCTTCTCTCCGCTCTCCCCACTCAACTTCATTTTTCATCTCTTCTGTCATTCCCAGGGGAACGGCACGCACTCGCTTCCGCTCGAAAATGTGTGTTTTCCATCTCAGGAGACGATTTACAAAGAATAAATTGGTCTCATTTTCTGTCATACATTTTGTTTATTAAAGCGCCAAACTGTTAAATTACATATACTTTGCCTGAGGCTATTTTATTAAATTGTTTACAGTGGTTGTTTTGTTGCAGGCAGGTATTTTAAAAATCCATGCGTCTGGCAATTGTCAACTCACTGTTATTTTTTTTAATGAGATAAAGTCTGAAACCACACACTTAATTAATTTGAGACATCTTTTCAACTTCCACAGCTCAGTGCGGTCTGCCTGTTACTGACAAGAAGCTCCCCCACAGGCATAAAAAAAAAACAAAAAAAAAACGTCCTGAATCTTCTTTCTCTCTGTTTTTTATTACCATTTCTATTATTGTCAAGAAGTCATTTCCGTGGCTAATCTCTTTTTTGATAAAGATAAAGAGAAGTCACAGAAAGAAATATACTTTTAAAATTTTTTTTTTTTTTTAGTTTTCTTTAATTGAGGAGTCATGGCAGGATTAAATTCTATTTGGTCCAGGGGAGCAGCCGGTCCTGGTGAGGCAACAAAGGAAATTGATTTTGTGCCCCACATCCTTTCCTGCAGCTCTTGGCTTACGTTCGGATGGCACGGCACAGAGCCATGTTAGGGCAGGCGGGGATGCAATATAGTTTTCTGCATTTCTCTATCTTTTGAATGTGGAAGGTGGCTTGACAGTCTCGCTTTTTGGAGGCGTGAAAACGTGGAGGTAGAGCGAATGAGAATTGTGGGTAGAAAAAGACATCTTAAGTTTTATTGGATTTACTAAGTGTAGATATAATATGTAGGCTAATCTAGTGTCTGCCAGAGGTCAGTGCTTTGGTATATGCATATTAAAATGCAGAGTGTGGCATTTAAAGATCTCTGTCACACTTAATATGCTTTACTAATAAGCGCCATCATCACCCCAGATGCTCTGGATCTAATTTTGCCATGTTCAGATGGCCAGAGGATTTGCTTTGAATTTCAACTATGCTATACCTCTGAGGAAACCCTTTTAGACCCACTAAGCCTGAGGGAACATTGGACTGAGTGGACACCTCTGGGCAACTTGGCATGCTTGTAATATCATGACCGGCGGTCACCTCAGGCGGTGCCGACAGACTAAAATGTGCTAAGCTGACCTTTTGCTTCTAATTAAAGTTTCGTGTGGCCAGATGTGGTGAACTGGCCCATATTCTGTGGAGAGAGGCGGATGTCCTGAAGCTCTTATTCCTGTAGCAGCACATCACATTGGCTCATCTGCCTCACTCCCACCTCCTTCACACCGTGTTTGCTACTCTACAAATGTGTGAAGTCCTGACATCCCATCCCCCGGTGAGTGCCGCATGGGCCGCTGTCCTGGAGGAACGTTAAGTGCACCAATAACACCAATCCTTGTATGTGAAGATGAGTGGAAAACTACACGCAGGACATGTACAAACACACACACACACACACACACACACAGTCACATTTATACACGCATGTCAGCACTCTAGGGTCACTGTGGAGATACTTTGCTTGTCTTTCCATTTATTTTTCTTCACGTCACTGGGAGCTGTGAATTGGAAAGACGGACCATTTCTCACTCGAGCCCCGATCGTCCCTCAAAACAGTTTACTCTGGGAATGATATGTGAGCTTCACAAAAAAAAGAGAAAGACAGACAGAGACAAAGAAAAGTCAAGAGAAAAGAGCTGAGTCTCATTTGAAATGGATGGAAACATTAAACAAAGCAACCAGTAAAGCACTAAATAGCCTCTTATAATAAAGAAACGACTGCAAGGTCCATGAGACCTAATGTGAATTGGCGTTTTCTATTAATGGTTGTAGAACGTCATGATTGAGTTGGCATTTGTTAATGTGAGAAGTGGCACAGAAAAGGTTTAGGTATAATTGAGTCTGAATGGAATTTATTTGCTGCACTTGACTCCTCTAATATCAAAAAATATGTGCAAAGAGTTTAAAATATTTGAGTAAAAATTTGTGTATTTCACATGTCCTCTCTTTTGACTTGCATAACCAAATGCTTTTTGTAGGACATAAAGTGTTGTTATCCTTGTTAATATATAGAACACTTTGTACTGTGAAGATTAATGTCTGTATTTACATTTTTTTAATCAGAGAACAATCTACATATGTCAAAAATGACACAAAATAACACTTAACAGTAGCCTGAGATGACTGCTTTTGAGACAAAATTGCCATCGAACATATAAAAAAAATCAAAATAATTCGCGTCAGACTGTAAATAAACCATCTCCTCTTTGCAAACACTGTGTTGAAATGACTTGGTGTGTGGTGAAATGATTTCTCCTCGCAGCTGTGTGTGTGTGATTAGTCGAACGGCTTATCGTCTCGGCTGCAGGAGAGAGCAGAAGGGGCTCTCTGGTCAACGCTGTCTGATAGGGAAACTATCTCATGCTTCTGATGGTGGACGTGCTATTTGTTGACTCTTGAAGGCGTCAGGGGAAAGAGATTGCTTTTAAGAGTCCTCACACATATTACAAAGCTGTCACTGGCAGGAGTGTTGACAGCTGATCGCTCTGTGGGAGTGTGACGCTCAGTGAAGCAGAGTGTGCTAAGATAGAACTTGTCTGAGAGGTTAAGGGTGGACAGACTTTCCCACCATATGATTATTCCGATTCTCCCAGCGTCCTCTGCTTTGTCTGAGATGGAAAATGTGCCGTGACTTCACCTGGCGTTAATGTGATTGGATCGTAATCGCACAAATCCCGTACAGCATCCAAAGTTCAGGCATAAAATCACCAAAAAGGAGAGGAAGATTTGATTATTTTTCATGTCCCGGGATGGTTGAAGACAGCTGTGGTTAATTTAACACACACACACACACGTGTCTCCCAATCACATGATTACACACATACTTCAGTGTTTTCATCTTTACAATCACAAGTTCATGTGTATAAACGCCCAGTGTTGTGCACATTTGATGTTTGACACTAGACAACAAACCTGACCTACCACAATATGGACTTTAAAGGGTGCACACATATGCTTTTTGTGATTTTCTGTCATTTAGATACTTTTATAATGTTGGATATCTATGTTAAACTTGGTCAAAGTTCAAAAACATGAGGTGAAGGTACATAAAAATGCTACCTGAAAGTCAGAATCCCAGGTGTTAGCCTGTTATGAGCGCTCCATTTCCAAAGTTACCCAAAGTATCCCCCATCGAACTGACATAGCTCGCACATACCCACAAATGGCCGTCTGTTTTGTAACTTTTGTCGCTAAGGTTGGCTCAAACATGTGCCTGATGGGACATTTTCATGTTTATTTTTGCCCTTATGTCACACCAGAGGGGAACTTCAGCAGTCCAGATGTCCACAAATGCCCCTCTGTTTCACTCAAATGATGAATATTTGGTATTATTTTGACTGGTATTATATTATACACAGTCTGGTATTGTATTATCAGGCACTGTAAAGACAGAGATCTCTTTGAAATGGAAATGTGGTTCTATTAAATTAAATTTATTTTGAGCTTTGATTAGTATGTGGATTATTTTGTCTGAATTGTGCTTTCAGTTTGAGTTTTTTTGATCGAGTACCTCTAAACCTTTTTTTTTTGGATGTGCACTCTCTGCACACTTTTTATTTCTAAAAATGAAGGCTAACCTTGATCCTGTGTGCAAAAGAGGATGCTCCTTTCCATTTTTTTTTTTACTTATTTCCCTTAGAGTTCATGCCCCTGTGTTCATATGAAACTATTTCAATCACCAAAATATGTTTTTAGGAAGTTTTAAAGCCTTTTTCCCCCTTTCAGCATATCAGACTGAATGTTTATCATTCATGCACATTCACCACCAGTGATTTTCAGTTGGTTATTACTATAAAATCATCATGTGGTAACTAATATGGTTAGTAAACTAAAACCACTTGGGTAAGATTAGGGAAAGATTGTGTTTGTGGTTAAATGAGAGGAATATAAAGTGATGAAGACACTTCAGTAACTTTTTGCTCCACTTTCACAGCACACTACTTTATTCACTGGCAGCAAATATTTATTGATCACTGAACAAAATCACTAATGAAAGTTGAACCACCCCTTGAATTGAGGCAAACACATTTCCATAATATCATTGCCTGCGTGAAGGAGGGTTATTGTTGTGGTATATCCTGAATTGTTTGGATCAATTCACCCATCTTCATCTTCATCACTGTTCTTTTTTTGGTTTGATTGTTACATCTGCTCGGCATTCCTGCAGAGAATCACATTCTTGAGAAGTTTGACAAGAAAAAATGGACCTCAACAAAAGCACAACTGTTCATTTTATAATCAGCTGTGCTCAGTAGATGCACACAAAGGCCTTACAATATATGTGTCAATCAACTTGAAAATAACTTTTCTTGTAGTCTGCGTTTGTCTCGTCCTGTTGTCTCACCATCATATCACTCAGCATCATTCCTCCTTCACTAACAGTCAGTGGTGTTTAGAAGGGGGACGGCCTTTCTGTTATTATTAGCGCAAAGGTCAGACTGTGTCAGTTTGTGGCAGCCAAAGGCGGGCTAGGACAGTGTGTTCCAGATTGTCTGGAGGCTTGAGAGTCTGACAGGAAGAGCCAAGCAGACAGTAAGCAGAGGGCGGGGCATCATTGACTCCTACACAGACACATCAAGGATAACTGGCTACATTAACTCTGTCCATTAGTGCCTGTCTCTCGCAGACAGGAAGTGACTGATTGAGGCAGATGTGTGGGATTTATTTATATCCCGACTTATTTAGCTGCTTTGGTTGCTGGTTGTGAGGTTGTCAGGCATCATTTGAAATAATGTCCAGGGGATCTGTGACAGACAGTGAGTGTGTGTGTGTGTGTGTGTGCTGTGTATGCATGTGTTTTAGCCTTTCTATGTGATTGTGTGTGAGCTAGGGGATGTTAAGAGCACCAGAAAGGAGCAACGGCTGAGAAACTCAGTGGTTCAGAGCTCAGTTTTTGCTGTTTTACAGCATAACTCATCTACAAAATGCAAAGCCATGAGTGCATTAACAAAAGAGAACATACAAACAAAGAGACAAACAAAAGAGGTTTTCACAGATCAGCTGAAAAAGGAACAATAAAAAGACAGCTTCTGATATACCATGGTTAAAACCACTTTGCAGTTAGCAGGGTTGTGTGAAAACAAACAAAAAGCTGCCAGGCCAGTTAATTAGATGAGTTCTTTGTTTAGGCTTCATCCTTATGCTAACTATGTGACATCAAATTAAAGCCAGAGTTATAGTAGTCTTATAGGGCTGGAAAGACTCTGTCTATCTATAGACTCTATCTATGCTTTATCACTCAAAGTCCAGATTTCTGATACCTGATGGATAATCAATCACTTTGCTTTAGTTCAGTACATAGATTCACAATCACTCATGTAGTTTGTTCATTGTTTTCAAGCTAAGCAATTGCGCTGTCATTCAAACACATATCACTGTCCATAATGCATGATGTACCACTTGGATTCTAAATAAATTGGTGTAGTTCAGTTTAAATCAAGGCTTATATGAACGGTTTGTAAGCTCAGTAGCTCAGAGTTGTTGTATCATGTTTCTGTGGCGTTCAGTCTTTCAGTAAACCATGAAGTAACATACTGTATGTCACTGCTAAACTGACAAATTTGCATAAGTGATGGACACTCCAGTAAAAAAAGCAACTTATTGTCTTGGCCAAAGACAATGGTGTTTCAGTGAACTCAGCTCAGTTTTAAGTTTAGATTTGTTCATTCATGTACTGATCACCTCTACTGACGGAGGTGACTTTCATGTGCGTTCTTACCTGAAAAAACACCTCAGAGAAAACATTAAAAAGACATCCTATCTAGAGCAAAGGCATTCATTAACTAAACTGGACTCAAAATGTAGTAAAAACATAACCTACAAACAAAAAATAGATGTCAGTTAAACTAAAAATACATGATTGCAAGGGATTCCCACCTGATCCTAACTGTACATTTTAGCGTGAAATGTCTGTACAGTATTCAGGACATAGCCCCGGAGTTTCTCTGAGTGATGGGCAGCCCGCAAGACCTGGGCTGACTTTGTGTGTGTGTGTGTGAGGTTAATGCTTCCCAGTTGCTCTGCTCCAGTTCAGGAACTGGAGATGTTAAAGGGCTGGAGCTTCTCCTGGGTGCACACAACACAGCAGAGCTAATAAAAGGATCAGATGAGACCCAGCACTGCCTCCCACTGACCCAAATACAGGCTTACATCAGTCACTCCTGACTGGACTGAAGTTTTACGTACAGTGTCTCATGTTCCATGTCCACACAAAAGTGAGAGAAACCAAGGAAGCGAAGCGTATGAGCTTGTAATTTGACACAGATACAGTATTATGTTCGAGGTGGTAGACAGATGTGTGTTTTTGCCTTTAAATGTAGTGACGAAGCTTGAACTTTTTCAAAACTTTCTGAGAGTTGACCCTCAATCCCAGAGAGGTTGAAACACTGCCACTGCAAATACTCTGGTAAATTGATACAAGAATGGATGGATAACACATACTGTAGGCTTATAAATATTTAATTTGTTGATACATCTGTCACCAGTAGATATCATCCTGTTGACAAGCATGTTGTGATAAGTTTTGTTTTCTGACCTGGTAGGAATTTCCAGATATGTTGCAAACAATTTGTATGATAAAAAAAAAACATGGTTCACAGATCAGTTTCTTCTCTTTCCCCTCTTCTTTCTCTGGCTCTCTGTATTGGCAGCCGTTATGACTCATTGAAAACTTCATACCAAGAGAAAGAACATGTGCAAATATGACAAGCTTTTGATAACATTACAGCTATTTCCCTCTCTGCCTCAGGTGCTCTGATTCACTTTCTTTCTCTTTAGTCTCTTTTCTGAAGCCTGTACTGACAACCGAGATGTGATATTCTGACAACTGCTTGTTTAGTTTTGTGCTCAGACTTGGTACGAATAGCCAGAGGGGATCTACTGTATGTTGAAAATAATCACAAAGATGATGTCACAAGCCTGAATTCATAGGTAGACTTCCACTTGTCTTCTCTCTTGAAGTTTCTCAGCAAACCCTTTTCTGGAGATTTTGGCATATTTCTTCAGATATAATAAGAGCTTATTTTGTCTTTCTGAGAGCATCAGATGCTGTACTGCATAGAGTAGGAACCTACTGGTCCTGCCTAAAAGACTCTAACCTGAACCACAGCTCCTTTACTTGACTTATTAGCGTACCTTATACATAAACAAACTGTACACATGAAAAAGTGTTCTGTTTGTGTTTTGTCACATGATATAAATCATAGTGTAATTACTGCTCATTTGTAGGAGTTTTGCTTGGTGTGTTCTGCTTCTTTTTCTCTGCTTGATATTCATATTCTGCCCCTGTCCTCCTCTTCTACTTTTTCTCTCTCTCTCCCTCACAAACAACGTGGGTTTGTTGGGAACATAGACTGTATATAAAGGTGGACGTAGAGAGGTGTGATGACCCATTGGTTTGCATTGAAGCCAGTTTGAAGCCCAGAGTTGCAGCTCATGGTCTGTGTCATCTTTTCTGTTTGGAGCCAAGAGCTTCCAAATAAGAAGTAGGTTGTGTTGCCTTTCATGCTCTGGAAACATACCCTGCTATTAGATCAAAGCTACTTTAGCTAAACTATGCTAACTGGGCAGGTATCATAATCAAGTAACGTTAAATTTTCCGAAATATTGCGTGAATAGTCTGACTCAATGTGAGTGACGGAGATGGGGAGAGCAGCAGATGAGTGAACTGTCAATCACAGCTGTCAATCAACGCCCACACAGCAGACATCAAAGCTACTATAAGTCTTCAAATCTTATTAACAGAGCATTCATTTCCAAAATGACCACCAGCATACTTATAAGAGCGCCTCAATTTATCAATTGAAACCAAAATAACTTGTTGAAAAAAATGATTGACTTAGTATTTCTAGAGATAAGTTGACGCTCGGTGGACATACCTCTTTACTGTACATAGTTAGCTAACTCAGGCGAGATGGGTAACAACAGTATAGTTGGAAATATCAGCTTACTGTTAAGTTTCTGTTAATTTAAAAGTAAATGTAATTCCATTAAACTTTCATAACTAACTTTAATAACAAACTCAGACACCTGTCCTAAGATCATATTTTCAGTTTCCTTACACCTCAAAGGGTGGGCCAATCTTCCTGCACTTTCGTTGGGCACAAAATAACATCTGATAAAACTTGATTATAGACTTTGGGTCCAAACCTTTGATGTCATAAAAGCTGCAGGTCTGCCTGCACTTAGCACACCTGTAGCAGTGAGACTACTGCTAGAGGTGTGTAATTTGGTCTCAGTTTGTAACAACATCCCCAACGTCACTGACTTTCTCCACTGCCAAAGGCCTCCCATTGCTTTCCATGTGGGTGTGATTCGAGGTGAGTGAGCCTCACTTCTGTTGTTGTCATCCCATCGGATACATGTGGTGCAATAAGTGTTGTAATTGTTTTGTAAGTAGCAGCAAAATGGAGTCCAAGACAAATTGTTCAATGTGGACAGTAAAATGTATGATATCATTGCTTCCAACAGTGTCTATTTTGCACTTCTTGTCCTTTCTGCTTTTAAACTATAAAAAGATATCGAAAACATCAAACCACAGTGGAAAATTACAGTGTTAAAACCATTTTGTAAAAGGCGACACATCATTACTTTAAAGGAAAAGAGGCATTATCTGTCCTCAGAACTAAAAAAAACTTTTCAGAAAAGAAAACTATAGTAAGAAATATACTGTGTGTATGTGAGGTAGGATAATAAGCAGCGTGGGCCAACATTTAATAAAAAGTAGCTTTTATTTCTCTCCCTGCTCCACCGCCCACTCCCACAAATTCATGCCTATACTTTGAGTTTCTTCCTCCTCGTTGCTAATCTCTTAACATGGTCCAAATTGTGAGAGGTGTCTCAATGCCTCAGACATCCTCATTTGTATCTGTCAAACTTTAATGAATGCTTGGGCAATGAATGTTGCATGAACTGGAGAGTTAGCACATGCACTGAACTGTGTTCCAAGTAAGACACATGATTAATTATTTGTCATTTACTCAGCATTGTGCATCCTTTTGTTTTTTAGTGAATAAAAGGGTACATGACACTTAATTCTACATAACAACCCACTCAAAGCAATATTTTGATGACCAAAACTAAACAACTGACAGTTTATCCCATTAATTGGTCTTTACACTGTTGTGTGTCCAAGGAGGCTCCACTTTTGAAGTGATAAATAAATGATGGCTGATACGGTTACCACCAGGGGAAGGTGTCTGCACACAGTGTACTCACTGTGTTTGACAGGGCTAAAAGCAGGAGACCTGTGGTTTTGTCTCTCTCCACACAGACCCATCAGTATCATTTGGAACCTGACTCTGGTTTGCAACGAGACGCCTTGTCAGCGACTCAAACGCTGCATTTGGCCTCTGCTCCCAAAGGATGGATTCTGCCAAATTACATTCCCTGAATATAAGCAATAAATTGTTTGTTTACTTTAATCAGGCTCTGGCTTGTACAGTGAGTAAAGCAGCACAAACGGAGGCAGAGCTCGTTATCTGAGACAAAGTTTGAGTCTCACTTTGCAAAATAGATCTGATTAAGATGCCCTTGTTCTGATGCTGCAAACCTACCTGATGGAAACAAATTGGACTGATGCACATTTTTCTCCCTTTAGACACACATCTATCAGTGCAGAAGAAATTGAAAGAGGCACTTTATGCACTAATGAGTCTTAGATATTCACAGTGGTGGCTCCCTGAGATAGAATAGAAAATGCATAGTTTCCTGCCTAACGTCAAGACCCGTACACCCCCAGAACTGTGCTCTCCAATCAGCTCAGAGTATCCTCCAGTGTGCACCTGCAGAAACCCAGCAGAGGTGTTCAGGAAAAAGAGACGGTGTTTTAGGAGTGTATCCGTTTTCATCAGAGAAGGTACTGTGGCTTTTTGTGGTTCTAAAACAGTTTTATTATTGCGTTATTTTTGTAAAGTTACTCTTAAACTTCAATGTTAGATGTATGGATGTGATGTGCAGGATACCATCAAAATAAATATTTTCACTTCATCCAATCACTGTATATATTCACATATATTATCAGTATCAGACTAAATGGTCTGACCCAACAGATGTGAGGGGTGGAGATAGAAAATGAGTGTTGGACACAGTTGCTTTTTTGTCCCTGTGTCATAGTAGAGGAAAACCAATGTAGCATCTGGGATGCCTCACAACATCCCAGCCAAACCATTAGTAAGTCAGAGTTTTTTTTACCTCTCTTGCCTAGTTTGACAACATCTGCACTGTGTTACATGCACAACTATTAACACGATAAAGCAAAAGATGATTAATGCTGATGAAGTCATTCACTGATATCTCCTTCCCTCCTATCACATAAAGTACATCACGAAAGGCGTGAAAGTCAACAAGCTATGCTGGTCCGGGTCCAACACCCTGTCTCTCAGCCAAGTCATGGCAAGATTGCATGACTGTAGTTGTCTGCACAGTGATTATCTTGAAGGGCGATAAGCTTTTTCACTGACAACAGTTGCTTGCTGTTGCAGCTGGAAACAATGCTGATGAGAGTTGTGGACCAAAGCTAAAAGACACTAAAACATTAGATAGAGCTAAAAGGAGCTGCAGAAGTGAGTGATCATTCCCTGTGTATGTTTTTCATTATGAAGGACAGCCCTTTAAAAGTAATGAGTCGTGCTCAATTATGAAATTAAAGTGTGCAATACCTGTACACTACCAGCTCAGCACCAAACGGCTAACAGACACAGTTAGCTGTAGACTAGCTGGTGAACATAGTGGAGCATTTAGCAGCTAAAGAGCCAGATATTTCCCTCAGGAGTTGGTAGAGAGCAAAAACAGACTTAAATTCACCAGGTGGACACAAACATGACTCCAAATGAATAATAATGTTGCTCTGTAAGTGCCGGTTGTGTAAATGAGCAACTGTTTGCTTACAAGTTCAACATATCAACTGAAAAGATGATGATATGTCAATGGTGTGTTCACAACTTGTTCTGGCAAAAAAAAAAAACAGTTAATAGAGCCATTTTGGAGCCAAAGCTTCTGTTCCTGGATAACTGAATAGAAACTACAGTATGAAAAGTGAAAATGATGCCATGCTGAAATTTTCTGAGTGACATTACACCATCTGGTTTGCAATTTCGGTTTGACAAATGTGTGAGCCCCTTTCAGCTGTCTAATAATGTCCAATAAGCCAAACTTCATCTCTATTTCAGCTCAGCCTTTCACTACAACCATCTCTAAAGCAATGGCTAACAAAATGCGCCACCAAAAATTAACCTCGGAAAATGTAAGACGACAGCAGTCATATTCATTCATTATTAATTACTTATTATGAATTAGGGTCTGTCAACTCATCAGAGGCGATGATTAGCACTAATATACGTAAATCCATTCTGACTGCTCTCAAGCTTCCTACAGAGAAGCTTAATAATCCTGATGGGACTCACTTTCTCCACAATGTTCCCATTCACACGATGAAAGTGGTCACTAAATGGTTTTATGAGCATTATAATAAAGCACAACTGTCTTCATCGCTGAACGAATGTGAGGAGAATTAATCTTCTATCCCTCAAAACAATTAGAGAGAAAATACAGATGAACATAAAACAGAGAACAAAAAAAAGCAAGATCAGAGCAAACTGAAATTCATCACTGATTCAATTTCCACTTATTCATGGGCACCAAAGGGCAAAAGAAAGTGTACAAAAGCACGTCTTAAAAGGGGTTTTAGAAGAATGTGCAAATCAAGTTAATATAGTATCCTCAGACGAGCCATTACAAAGCTACAATAGAGCTTCTAGAAATACGCTTTCACCATATTTTGTGTCACTTTCTGTGCTGTTTCCATTACTTTGACAATTAACTTGTGAGCAACAGAACAGTAAAATCAGCCTCTCAGCACATGCTGTCGCTCAGTGTTCTGCTTCACTCTGATCAGAAACCATTACACTTGTCTTTTCTGCAGATATTAACTGTAATCAACTGCTTTGCGAAATAGAAAGTTAAAAAAAAATCCGAGCATTTGTTTCACTTTGTGGCTTTTATCGCAGAGTGTGTGAATACCTATTCTTCCAGGGTTCATTATATGTCATGAAAGGTGAGTGTGTGTTTGTGTCCTCACTGGTAAACCATGTCTGGTGGAGAAAAAAGGAAGGGGAGGGGGGGCATCTGTCTGTCTGTTAGACACAAAATGTTTTCCTGTCTGTGTAAAACACAGAAAATTATCAGGAGACTACATTTCTGGGCTGAGCGAGGTCAAACCCATCAACTTGATTTTAAGTTTTGCTTCCTTCCTTCTGAACCAACAGGGAGGGAAATAGCTCTAGAAAGATTAAAGTGACTTGGCATTCACTCTTACCCTTTCTCTCTTTTTTGCTTGTTTTGCTTTGGGCAGCAAGAGGATTTAATCACGGTACGTTTTGTCCACTAACCAGATTTTGACAGCGTTTCTTTTCTCATTCAACTCAGAGACAATAAACCATGAATGTCAAAGTGAACCTTTGCATCTTTGTCTTTAAACCTTGTTTGTCTTGCAGCACATTTTTTTAAACGAGTTGTCCCCCTGTGGTTAATATGCAGGGATGTGCCTCTCTGAATTAAATGTGATGTATCTCATGAATTAAACAGAATGTGTGTTAATGGTTTATGCTAAAATTTCCATCAAGGGAAGATGAAAAAAGGAGATTTTTGTTTCATATTTGGGAAGATCTCATGAAATTAAATGACGACAGGTTGACCTGTGATACGTGATTCTCCCCTTAAAGTGCTGAAAAAAAAAATCTAATTGCCATCATATATTATAATCGTATTTCATACATAATGCTGTAAATAATTAGAAAAAATAAGAGGGCAAATCCCCCTGCGGTGATCTGTACTTCTCTCTTACAGAGAATTCCCCACCCCCAATCTGTGTCAAACATGCTGCTGAGATGAAAGCAGAGTTAAGAGGTGAAGATATAAAAGGTGCACATGTAGAGAGAACAATGCAAAGTGGGGATGTGCTGCGTTTCCTTTGTCATCCCTCTTTAGTTTACTAAGACACAGATGGTGACAGGAAGTCACAAGGTATGAGAGGAGGGTAATTAAAAGAGTATCTGACATCATGCTGTGTGTCGCCAAGCTGGCTGGCATGTTTTACCAACATGTTGCTGACATATTTTGTCAGTAGTGTCAAACATACTGTGCTGTAGTGTGTCTATGAGAGGAGAGATTACAACAAAAAGGAGAGACAGAAGCTGCTTCTGCTGTTCTCTAACAATTGTCACCCTTCCACGTTCTGTCTATGACACAGTCTCATGTCTGTGTTTTTAAAGCCCTGTGGCAGTGGTCTAAATGGTTGGCAGGTTGCTGTTTCAGATCACTGGACTAAAGGCTGAGTCATGATGAGGCAGGTCTGAAAAGGAGCCAGTGCTTCGCAGAGATGTTCCTAAATCTCAAAATGCAAGTCCAAGTCAATTCAGGACTTAAATCTCTCCAGCTTCAGACTGAAGAGCATTCAGGCTATTTCTAGACACATCACTGTCATGAAATTATATCCTAAGTAGTAATTAATCCTTAAACACCCACACTCCCTGGAGAATATATATATTTTTAAGTTTTAGCTACTCTGCTGTGTATTGTAGCTGTATTATCTTTTAAGCCGGGATGATCTTTTTTAAAATGACTGAAAAAAACAGAGTCTGATTTATCAATATATATGTTTCATGTTCATATTCATGTGACTTTTCATACTGCAAGCAGCAAGTCTGTCGTTTTGCAGGTGGAACAGTTAAATGGGGAGTTAATAAGTGCATAAACAACAATTATATGATGACTTTAAAGCATAATACTCTATTTTGAAACAAAGCAATCATTTTAATAGTTTAATCTTAAAAAACAAATATATGTTTTCAGATTCTAGCTTGGCGTCTAGTGTGTATAATGATGATTAGAAGCAGCTGTGTTTGGTTCGGTCAAAGGAAACTACAATGAAAATTACAAACTAGTGAGCAGAATTATCAGTGTCAGCACGATAAACAGAAAACTGAAACATATGAACGTTACGTATTTTGACTACAAATGTAAGCTAACATGCTCAACTCAGGAAATACCATCTGGAAGAAAAACTTTGCATGAATAAATTTCAAACATACGGTGAAAGACTGTTTCATGAGCAGCTGAAACATCTGGTATCACAACAAGAGCATGAGTGGCATTAACTCGTGTGGATTTTTACAGGAGCAAAATATATTTGGAACCTCTTAGTTTTGGAGCTCGACGTTGTTCTGTTTTTCAGAATGCTTTCAAAAATAATCCCAAACACTACCAGTGTGTATACGCCTCCTGTGGAAGCCCCTCTGAGTCCAAAACACATTGTTTTGTGTGTTGATTCAATACGGTGTAACATATCTGTGGCTGGCAGACAGACTGTTCATCACACAGAAGGTTGTAAAACTGAATAGATATTCCTCCAGTGGAGATGTCCACAGTGCCTTACTTATGTTTAAAAAAAAAAAAAACTCTGATTATTAACAGTCAGAGTCACGTCTGAAGTAAATAAAGATGAGTTGTGAGTCACGTCTAGAGTTGATTTACGCGTGAGGAGACTGCCCTCAGAAAAATGACTGCACTGGTTGTTTGGTCAAAAGCCTAAAACTACCTACGTGTACATTTTCCTGACAAAGATGTCTTGTGGCTTCTACAAATCATGACTGTTATCTGACAGGAGCAATAGGGGTAGCATGAAAATCATCACAGGGTGGATGGTTGGGCCAATAAAACGTGTGACTTTGACACCAGTGACTGCTGTTCTGGGGGCGGCCGTGGCTCAGAAGTAGAGTGGGTCATCCGCTAATCAGAAGATCGGCAGGAAGATCCCCGGCTCCTCCAGTCCGCAAGTATCCTTGGGCGAGATACTGAGCCCCAAATTGGTCCTGAAGTCTGTGCCATTGGTGTGTGAGTGTGTGAATGATTAGAGACTGGTTGGCACCTTGCATGGCAGCCTCTGCGTCCATCCAATGTGTGTGTGAATGGGTGAATGTTGGCATGTAAAGTGCTTTGAGTGGTGGGAAGACAAGACAGGCGTTACATAAATGCAGTCCATTTATCATTCCGTTTCCTGCCACTAATCAACATTGTTTGCTTTAACCACGGGCACCATCTTTCTCTACACTTGACCAAGTAGTTGTTGTGTTAAAACCCGACCATAGTGATAAATGACAGAGGCTATTTTGTCATTTAGTTAAGAGGATGTGTTGAGTGTAAGCTCCCATTTCTGATGGCTTTTATCTCCCTCTGAAAAGACAACAAACAAACACAGAATGTGTCGTCTGCCTTCGTCCAAAGGCGAAAATGTTCATCCATGTTCTGAATGGCCACACTTGAAGGCGAGATGAAAAGCCTGCTGCTATTGCCTCCTCCTGGCTACATCCCACGGACTCCTCGATCTCTCTCCAAGAATTGTGTTTTGTCTTTGTATTCTTGATGCAATTAAACATAGAAAATGAGATACTGGCGGATACTTTTGGACAGCCTCTGCTTTTTTCCGATCTCACCATCACAAAAGTGTTTTCAGACACTGTTAGTCAATCTGACATGCTCATCATCTGAAGCATACTGAGGCCTTCAGCTGTGTTGTTTTGAAGAGCGACACAGTCCCTGCAGTTACATCCAGCTGAAACTGTTCATGTTTACCAAAACACCGAGTGGAGAACCTGTGGTCCTGATGCTGCAGCGCCCACTTTGAAGAGACCGGTGTGATTTAATTAACCCGCCGGTGTGAAATTTCTGCAAATGTCTGGGCTGCTTTAACAGTCGAGTTGGCAGGATGACAGACAGGCAGATGTTCAAACAGTGTGTGCATTCTTCTTTTGTGAGGAGGGGGCTGCTGTGTTTGGCTGCTTTTAAAACAGACACGGTGTGATGGAGATTAGGAGCAAGCTGTGCAACCGGTGTTTAGTGGGTCGGGCAGGCAGGCAGATGGGAGATAGATTTTACATATCAAAGCCAAAGAACCAGGAGGAAAGAGAGTGAACATCAGGTGTGGTGATCTAGACTCCATCATGACATTGGAGGCCAGAGGAGAGAGGCTAATAATCAGAGAGCTCTGCTGAGGACAGATTTATTGAACAGGAGCAAAGTGAATCTCTTCATCATTAACTTGCCTTATTTAGATTTTGTCTTTATCTTGGTGTAAACACCCTGATTACTAATGAATAGAGTTGATCTCTGTGTGCAGCGACTTACAGTAAATCCAACATTATGTTCCTTCACAGTCAAGGCTGGCAAGTATCCCAGGCCCCCAGACTTCCAGGGTCCCCAGAACCCCCGAGGTTCTGTGTGCATGAACTGGTTTGGAGTAATTTGCGCTCATAAACTGGTTGAGCAAAATAATAAAATACCGTATATTGTGGAATGACGGAGATTTGCCTGTTTTGATTTTGATATATCCTTTACACAAAGGTACGAGATGGTCCTCAACAGAGAAATGAAACAGCGGAAAAACTGTTTACATTCCTGATAAGGACCTCTTGTGGCTGTTGTCTCTCAGGTGAATGTTTTGTGATGTTGATGATGATCTGTTAGGGAGGAAGTCGGGGTGATTGGGTTTTATAGACTGTCTGAATCTGACACAACAGACTGCTGTTCATATCCCATTTCCTACTAACAGCATGCATTGGTTTCGTTTAAACATGACCACATTTTTTCACGGTTAAAGGTTTTTTTGGCGGGAAGTTTTTCATTAATCGAACTGAGAGTCTTAAGGTTAGAGAATGTTGTATGCTGTAAAGCCCCTTGAGGCAAATTTGTATATTAAAAATTGACTTCACTTGAAATTGACACAATCTTTTCTTACCCTTAACCAAATATTGCTTGTGCCTAAACTTAAACAAACCTAAAAGTCCCCTTCCACTCAAAAATATGTTTTTCTTCCTACAGTTGGATGTTTGAGCTTCACTGTGCAGAACGATGTACATGCAGAGTTTGACACCTAAAGCTGTTTTCACATTCATCTGCTTAAAGTGGAGAGTTTCTCTATGCTCACTGAAAATCTGATTTTAAGGGGCCGGCCTACGAGCATGATTTGTGACATCACAACTACTTCGGAGCCAATCGTGGTCCAGTATGCAACTTACACAAGTGTGATGTGGAAACTTGAAGCCTCCAGTGCACAAACACTGAGAATGGACTTTACATTGAAGTAGGTTGACATCTTGTATCCAGCAATTAAACTTTTGAAATGAACAATATTTACATATTCATAGATTTTTAATGAAGGAGTGTGTTGTTTAGTTCAAAGTTTTTGTTGCGAGGTAGCTATCCCTTTAATATCTGGTTATATTAGCTAATTGATAGAAATATAGCAAATCAATTAGCAGGTCTGTTTTATGGCATTATGAGAGTGAAGTATTCCTACTTGGTTATTTTATATATAGATGGTTTCCCAGTTGAATTCCCAGAAAATGTACTATATCATGATATACACTAATATCAAAATAAAAGACTGCATTTTCCATGATAAAAGACTTTATCCATATCACCCACCCCTTATGTGTCAAAAGCCAGGGTTATCATAAAGAGCCCATTGCTAATTCTGGCCCCCGGGCCTTCAAGAGGTTCATACCGGCCATGCTCACAATTACCTTCCTGGTTGTGTGAATAAATCCTTCTATTATTATAATTGGAGGGGTTAACCACACCTTTGTGTCAAATACTACCGGAGGACAAAAAGCAATAAGACAATCTGAATAACTGATGGGTCATTTGGTACTTTCTTAATAATTTCACAACCTCATCCTACTTACATCCCAAGAAATTGGCCTCATATATAAGTTGACAACACCCATCGCCACAGAATTAATGTTATTATTCTCCATGTGGCGATGCAGTTATGCAGCAATGACCATTAGTGTGTGACAACAGGAATTATTATTTCCTGTGGAGCCCTCACAGACTATTCGCTGCAGGGGTGGGCTGAGCAGGGCAGCACTGGGAGGAGACAGAACAAATGCAATTTAGGTCCTAAGAAATTTTCCCCTGAAAACCCAATTACGTCTCTGTAGGGAAGACAGGGTGATAAGGGTCATTTTGTTCTTTTTAATGGAACGACAGAACGGCTGCGTGTAATGATGGGGTCTCTTTTTATTCTCTTGGCTTTCACTCACTGCCCACATCACTGTCACACTTCTCTTCGTTTCTCTGCTTTCTCTCTTTCTCTCTCTCTCTCTAACACACAGACACATACACACACACACACACACACTCGGTGCAATACAGTACTCTGGAGGAAGAGTATGATTTAAAGTCCGTCGAAAGAGTGTGATTAAAAAGTAAAAGACTTTTCAGTGTCTGAGGATGGATTTCAAATATCTCAGAAAGAAACTTCTCTTGCTTTTGCTGAAGGGTGGGAAATGAAGAATTGAAAAGTGGGAAACAAGGGGACTAGGAGGAGTTCACTCTTTTTTTTTGCAGCCAAGCCTCTGATGCCAAAATGTGTACGTGCAATCATATTTTGTCCAAGTTCACGCTTGCATGTGACAAGTACAATTTCACAGAAGAGGTAGCGTCAGACAAACGATTTGTCCAGGGAGGAAAACTGCTCATCAGGCACAATGTAGCCAGGAGAACGCAGCCATAAAAGAGCAGAAAAGGAACCAAAAAGAAATAGATAGATAAGGAGGAAAAAAGGGAGTGAATGGATAAATGGAGCATGGGAAAGCCATTACTTATGTTTACAGGTTTGACACTCCAGGTTTTCATTTATGAGTGCCAGATAGAGGTGGAAATGTTCAGTGTAATATACTGATGGTGTAGCAGTGCATGACCTTACTCTTGGCAGGAGGTGTGTGGGCTATTTGATGCCTTGACAAATGGACACGCACTAAATATGCAGCCATAAGCACATACAGTACGCTCTGTCTCACACGTGAAGTATCTCATTATAACTGATTTACTCCCGTGGGATGGTGCCTAAAAAAAACTGCTGTTAAACTGTGTGTTTGTGTACGAATGTGTGAGAGAGAGATGTTAACTGTGCCATTAGCTGTCATTTATTGTGTGCTGTGCAATTGTGATTTTATGATGGTTTTATGGGGCTGGTGGCGTGAACTTTAATTAATCAACACACCCCCCCAACATTTGGAATCCAAATCAAACCCAAGATTAAATTTCATCAAATATCATTTGATAAATGTGCATAGCAGAGATTGTAGTTGGCCGTAGTAGAGGTTGTTGGCCTTTAGTTGCAAAAATATGGAGCCCATTGACTGTATATAAAGCTTGAGGCAGGGAGGTGTGACATCACCCGTTGCATTGGTGCAGGTTTGAAGTCCACAGTTGCAGCTTATGGTCGGCGCCATCTTTTCTGTTTAGAGCCAGAATCTTCCAAATAAGGAGTGGGAGTGCATGTCCAGGAGCCAGGGAGAGCAGCAGGTGGGCAAACTGTCAATGACAGCTGTCAATCAACGCCCACAGGCCGGCAACAAAGCCTACTATAAGTCCTTGAATATTAACAGAGCAATAATTTCCAAAATGACCACCAGCATACTTACTTGAGGGCCAGGGTTTAGCAATTAAGACCATAATGACTTTTTTTTTTTTTTATTTTCCTCCTGGCTCCTCCCCCCTTCTTTCTGTCTCCACACTTAAAAGAAATGTAGTCACAAAGCCTGGGGTTATGTGCAAATGTCTCACTCGAGTTAAAACATTTTCAGCTCATGCAGATGCGCCTGTACCTCAATTCGGGCTGCCCAAGGCAAACTCATTTCTTTTGCATCCACTCGTGTCCACCCATTTCTGTCTTACTTTGTGTGCAGTCACCTTTAAAATGCGCCTCATGTTTAATTGGAGGATATTTTTTTTCTAACAAAAGTTGTGATATAATCTTGGTTTCTCAATATCCAGTAGTAGTGTATTTATTTTATTTGCACCGTCTCATTTTCAAGAGGGTCCACTGACACGAAACAACATGAAAATTCATAGACAATTAAACAAATAATAATAATAATTATCATAATAATGATAAAACATATTGGGCTTTCCCAAAATAATTTGCACAAAGCGAACAAGACACAGTGTTACATAAATAAATCTCCTTCTTGATGCTATTTATTGCCTATTAATAACACAATAGTAGTTCAACCTACTGCCATTTGGCGAAAGCCTTTATCTGATCTTAACATCCTGTGTTCATCATGTCTTTCCTATGGATGGATTAAACAATGGATGAAAAACTGCTCAACCAACATATGCTGAAATAGTTTCTTCCACTTCATTCGCAAGTGCAGGTGAATGTGAACTAGTGTTTTTCTTCATCCCACCTGACTGACTGCACACACTGACCTAATGAATGTTATAAATCAATGAATTAAAGGTGTCGTTTTAAAACACTTGATCCTCAGGAAACTCGGTCTGTTTCTTGTCTTGTAAGGGATGTGTATATATAAAGTCTGTCTTGGGTCCAAGGGCATCACATGACAGTTTTCCCAGGTGTGGGCACAATGCCAAAATCACTGTACAAGTGCACCTCTGTCCCCTGAGGCTCTGTCTTTCACATACAAAATCCCTTTAGACTCTAGAAATGATGTTTTACATTTGTGTCATGGCCCAATAGCGGGCATGAATGACTTTACCTTATTTTGGTATATCCTGTATCGGTGTTGGAAAATATTCTCATTAATATTGTGACTTTGCCGTTCTGCCTACTGGCTACAAAAAAAGAACACAACAACAAGCTGCACAGCCTCTGAAGTTGACAGGTATACAACTGAAAACAAATTACACTGAATATTGTACTTTGGAGTCACAATGCCTCGCAGCTACCTGAACAGACAGATATTGAATTCCTCTTCTTTGATCGCTATGCACGGGAAAACCAAAATTTCAAAAAAAAAGATACAACTCCATCTCAGTCGGAGACGACATACCGTATCCAAAATCACATCATTCAACTGGAACACACATCCCACAGTTTGTCTGAGACGTCACGGATATCTCTGATGGAAATAATATATTCATATGTGTCTGAGTGTCTCTTGTGTGTGCTGCTGTGATGAATAGAGCTCACGGCTATTTATTGATTTCTTGGGGGGGGCATGAGGTCATATTGCTAGGTTTGCACCAAACTTCTCTCTGAGCTGTAGTTGGATCCTCCAATCCCTTCTGACACCAGCTGTCCCTGTGGGAGCGGAGTGATTATCCGAGCGTCTGAGCGTCGGCTTGTGTTGCAGGTCATGGGTTGGATTGCGGTAGCGAGACAGCTATTGATTGGTCCTTTGATCTTTAGCCCGGTTACGTTAGGTGGAGCAAAAAGAGGGACGTCTCCAGAGAATGCTCGGACTATGCATCTTCTCCAAGATGAGCCGTTCATTCCGGCACTTCAGTCCAGTCACAGACACTAGCTTTAAAGAACCAATATTTACACATTCCCCACACACGGCCCACGGGCAAGTATTATGGTAATACATGCATGGAAAAATCGATGGAGTCAGCTATTCATTATTTTCAAAGCATGTCAACAGTGGTTGTCTCAATTGTAAGGCAGACATGTTGAAATTAAAATGCTACACAGAAGGATGTGCGCTTGATGTTATTTACTATCTTTCTCTTTCTAGATTCCCACTGGGTTGCTCTCTATGGATAAGGAGGAATAAATCATAGCGCCGCAGATGAGACACTTGATATCGGCAGTTTAGATCAGCAGTCCAACTCATCTGCACGCACCACCACCCAGACACACACACGCGCTCATATTTTAAATGCTGTATTTGAGTTTGCTAAGCGGGAGTGGGTGTAAGAGTCTGATTTTCAGCACTGAAGGATACAACGAGGATCTCCCCTCACGCAGACATAAACACACATATACACCTCGGCTGTATGCTTAGCCTCCACCGCTGAAGGGCAAAGAGGTTCCCATGTTGCCGTGGTGACTGTGGTGGAAAGAAGCGGCTTGGTTTTGATTGACGGCTGCTGCATCTGTTTGTGGAGTATGCGTGTGCGTGGGTGTTTGTTTGTGTGTCTCCGTAAGGTGATTCCATCAGGCGCATTTCACCACAAGTGATCTAATTAGACATTCATTCACAGTTGGTGCAACACAGTACACTGTGGATTATAAATGAATCAGTGATACATCAAAACATCCCCAATCCCCAAACCTGACTGTCTGATGGGAAAGAATGGGAAATTAATGCACTCTTTTTTTTTTTTTTGACAGAGATGAGAATTATGTTTTTTTGTCATTTAGAACTTTCTCAACTCCCCAAACTGGATATTAACATGTCAGCGGCACATTTGAGTTGTAGAACAGCATAGGGGAAGTCAGCGAGCCTCTCCATGTCTTGTCTTTTTATTAAGTATTCATGTTCCTGGTATTTTTAACCTGTGAAGACATCAGTGTCAGGGTCGCTATAGCAGAGGCTGAAACCCTCCGAAAACACCTCAGACAGGAGCTGACTCTCCGAAACTCTGATGAAAATGGTGTTGCCAAGGTTCACCATGTCGTTAGTTTAAGACACAGAGGAGGTGACAGTGGTTTCACTGTGGGCCACTGTGGGAAGGTTTCTAGCAGTGGTCTCAAATAGTGGCTCCAGGTAGCCCATAGAATGACATTAGGCATCTTCTCAGTTAGTAAGGTAAATAAACCATAATTTGTGACAGTTAGTCCAGTAAAATAGTTCAAGGTTTGCCAATTTAGCTGTTGTGAGGACATAACAGGGTTGAATGTTGGATGTCTGTGTAAAACATGGTCAAAGGACTGAGGCAGAGGCTGAACTGAGGGGCTGCATAAAGAGCCAGTATAAGATAAATAATGAGTTTTTTTTAACTGTAAATCATGCAAAGATAAACCAGTCCAGCCCTAGAATTAAAATAAGGACCTGGTGTATATTTTATTATAGAACAGGTCTATAATAAGATTAGTAGTCTCATGATTGGCGTGATCATTGTGAACATTTAAGCTATTAGTTGTGAATATGCATCAATACTAATAGTGTCATTACTGGTGAGTCCTGTTCAGGGGGTGTTACAGATAAAATTTGGCACTTTATCTATACACCAGCTTTTTTAAAATACTTTTATGTATATTTTTAAACCAAAGTGGGTTGAACTGACCATTTTTAGACATCTTACAGCACTAAAAGTAGGAGATTGGATACATTTTACATAAAGTATGACAGATATGAAAAAATAGGTAGTGCTTGAACTGCTATTCTTTCCTGGTTTTGGTAATAACTGCACAACGAGTGGTTGACAGTGGGGAAAAATTATCCCCATACAGAGGCTGAATACAGTGTGAGGTTGTTCACATGAAATAGCCTAATTCAAAAAAATAAACCTGGCTATTTCAACATCATTGATTAATTGAATCAGTGGGTCATGTAATGAAAGCAGTAATCAACTGTAGGTACAACTATAGTTAAGTTGAACAGAGTTTGTGCTTCCTGTAAAACCGTCACATTAAGTTTCATTATTAACTGTCTCCATGTTTCATCGTAATCTTGTAATGAGTCCATTTCTATTCATTGTTGTGTAAATTGGCAAATCATACACAGCGTGAGAACAGTGGTGAACCATGTGTGTAGTGAATGAATGTACAAACACACACACACACACACACACAAGGCTGTATGCAGCTAAATTAGAGGAATAGAGTGTACAGAGCGGTTTGGGCTCTGTGTAAACTGAGTGGGTTGTTGAAGCTGCGGGTTCATAATGAGAGGGGGAAGCTCTCTCCAAGTGTGCAGTTGAAGCAGGAAAAATCTCCCTCATCAATTGATTTTCCTGTCTTTGTTCTGCTGTATTGGTGAAATTAAGGTTTAGGAGCTCTAAGTACTTTGGATAAGCTGACCCCTGCACTCCATACAGTGTGGTTTTTTGGATTTAGTCTCATGCTTCCTGTTGCTTTCTTCTCAGTATGTTGTTAGAAGACTATTTGTTTCAGGAAAAGGAGATTGTCCTTATCTGTAAATCTCCCAATTTCTCTGGCTGTTTGTGAAACAGCTGACAAAATAGTATCTCTTCATTCCTGGAAAATAAAATTACTACTAAACCAAGATTGTGACTGTCTGCTTGGACATACATTGGAGAGAAGACCACATAATCCTGTGTTTAGACATGATGCCTCAGTGACCACATTACCCCTCTGTCTGGAACGTTCGGCTGACTATAATCAGCTTCCATTCTCCAATGAACACCCTTCATATTTCTCTCTCTCGGCAGCAGCGTGGCTCATTATCCTCTCGCACTCTCTCTTACACGCACTTTATTCACTGAGGAATTATGGGATTGTTGCTGCATAAAGTGTCGCTTGCCAAGGGGACAAAATTAGGACATTAACAACAGACTATTGAAACTGCATTGCACTGTTGGATTAGTTATTGACATCTAGTAAAACTGTTGCACAAACAATAACACAAACAATAATGAGTTCATAAACTAAACAACCAAACATAAGTTTTTGGTGTGACAAGCAATAAAAACACAAAAAAGAGAAAGATTAAACAGCATTTATTATCAGCTCAATATAATTTATATTTAGATAAAACTTATATTGACTATTAAGTGTAGTGGTGCATACATTAAACAATGGATTTAGTGTATACATGCACAACTTGCAGAATGATCAAGTTCGCATTAAGCATGAAGTTTGTGTTTTTTTTGTTGTTTTGTGTGTAACAAAGCCTGCATGAATGTCTTTGCTATGAAACACAAAAACCACAGTAATTCCAGTAAAGGTTGTGTTTCAAGAAAAAAAACAAAAACTAATCAATAAATTGTCAGCAAACCATTAGTTTTTCCTTATCAAAGCCTCCCAAGGTAAAGTACATCTCTGAATCTGTTTCCATGCATGTCTCCTCCTGTCCATCAGTCATTGGAGGTCTGTGGGAGTCTGTTGTTGTGGTCGTGGCCTTTCTGGGTTTCAGCGGTCAGCGTTCATCTTCCGTAGCTTCGCCGGCAGGTTGTCCTCCAGCCTCCCACCAGCTGAGAGCAGTGGGCTGGGCATTGGCACTGGAGCAGGGGACAGCGTAGGGTGTAGGCTGTGCTGGTACAGGTCTCCCGTAGACTGGGTCATGGGTTCGAAGCCCACCTTGAGGGACTTGAGTTGCAGCCGATTCTCCGCCTCAGGTCCAGGCGAGGAGCTAAGGCGCTGGAGCTTCAGGGGCAGGTCTCCTGTGCTGCAGGCCTTCTCAGAGTGCTGGGAGCTCAGCAGAAGCACCTTCCTCTGCAGGTCCTCCTTCCCAGAAGAACTCATCCTCTGCAGCTTGCTTGGCAGTCGACCCCCAGCGCCTCCATGACGGCCCCTTTCATCTGAAGTGTTGATGCAATCCACGGAAAACACCCGATCACGCCGGGCGCCATGGCTCTCAGTCAGTGCAGGGGTGGGAGTGGATAGAGGTGAGGGCAGTGAGTTCTTCTCTTCGTGCTCTTTGACGCTGTATGGTGGTGTTGGTACCTCAAACGTGCTGTGGAACTGAGAGTAGTCTACCCTGAAAAAGCCCTCCTCCAGAGACATCACCGGCAGGAAGCGATGGCCCCATAAAACCTCATCCTCAGTGTATGACGTCCGTGCCTGGCATGTCATACCTACGAGGGAGTGACAGGGAAGTAATAACTTTAATAACTGTCATTAAATGGGGGTTAGCTGCAAGAAAACAATTACTGGCAGATGAGGGGGAATTCAAAAGGGCACAATTCACTCCCTTTATCTCTTTTTCCGCTGCTCATAATCCTCCCTGTGCAATCTACCATTCTGTGCCATAGTCACATACTGAATATTTAAATATTGTTTCAACAGTAAATCCACAGGAAAGGTTTCTTGCCATTTCCTAAATGGCTCATGAAAGCAGCCACACAGCTATTACTACTGACTATTGTTTGTACTATATGTCTCTCCATATTCTGAGCATCTTGCCTTTATGTACTGTAAAGAAATAACTAGGAAGATGATATGTGATGAAGAAACAGACATCTCTGCTTGTGTCTTTTGTCTGTCTGTAAATATTCCTACCTGAAGTTAAAGCAGAGCTGTTTCTGTGTCCGTGCAAGAGTGAGCACTTTCCATATTTTGTGCTGTTAATATGGGTGAAAGGTGAGTGACGCTTGGTATCAGTGTTGTCTTGTGTTGTGTTGTGATAATTGCCAGTTTAAATCTGATCAGCATAATTAGCAGTCACCCACCACCATTCCCACACCAATACATCAATGGCAAGAGCCACGGGTCCTGTCTTTACATGTCATATTGTAGCTTGTGGTATTGATTGTGAATTATACTGGCATGAATCTGCTCTCGTCTGAAAGGTAATTATCTATTGGTACAATTATGTCATGCTCTTTTGGCAGTTATTTATTAGTGTGCATATTTGTCCATAAATTTAAGATGACATCTTGAGAAGCAGAGTAAAGATTTTCTAGTAATGCTTGTGACTGTGTGTCTGCTGTATACAGCATTGTAAATGCTCGCAAGCATCCTGAACCCACTTTTTCTATTTGACCTCAGTTCTTGTAAAATAATTTCCTTGACATTTTGATGTTTGTTGTGGGCCCTTTGCGATCAATAAGCACTTAGTCCATATTTTTTCTGATCCAATGGCTCTGCTACAACCTGAGTTTTTCTGTTAAACACTACAGTTAGCTGTAGAGTAGGAGTCTGATCCCGTCCCTCTGAGCGATGATATGTGCAGTGTTATGTCATAGCCTGATGCTATTCCAGGCTCACTACTCATCTTCATCCACAGACAACCTTCAACAGTCCTGCATCTATACATAGGTCATTTTTATTCTTAATTAGCCCCAAAGGCTTGGCTTGAATCACGAGGGTGAGTTTGGGACAATTTTCCAGTATTATAGTCTTTTCTTATCAGGACAATGACTGTATTTCTGCTGACTGTAGATACATAAGACAGCAGTAATACTGGTGCAGTGGACACTTCTGGCCTGACAGGCATGCTGGTTTTGTTTCATCATTCAGGCATCATATGGGTATTCAACCAGCTGGTTAATGTTTAGTGTATCTTGCATAAAAATAAAAGCCCTTAGCACAACTATGCAAACACTTGGCAGACAGCGAGCAGGGCGTCCCTGAAGAAGACTTTATGTAAATTTCCTGGCAGTAGCCTTCACTGGCACTGTTTATGTGGTGCATTATGATGCTTCGGCTTTTCTGCGAGTTTTCATTTGAATCTGGCCAATGTTCATTTGCAAGAATATGAATTATGACAACAGAGAAATGTAACACACATGTAAAAGAGAGGTGTGTGTCATCTGCATATTAGTAAAAGTGTAAGCTATAGATGGAGATGATAAATGGCTTAACAGGGGAAATAAGTTTCCTTCTTTTATGAGATTTATTCTTCAGATGTTTGTAATAAGTACAATCAATCTACACTTTCTGTTCTGTTTTAGGATGAAACATTGTACTACACTTCAAGGATAAGGCTGGTGCTTTTTTAAAATCCCATGAAAAGGACCCAAATACTAATGCCTAAGAGGCTAGTTGGGTAGTTCTGTAGTTTTCAGCAAATGTTACTCAAACAGGAGTCAATAGTGCATTTGTTAGGAACTATTTTCAGTTTAGGATTAGTCTAATCTGAGTATTTATGGCAGCAAGACAGAGTCAAACTAAACTACAGTGCCCATGATCATGGTAATGAAGGAACATTTCACCCAGTGCAACAGTGTGGCTCATTGATGTGTTTTCATAGGTTTTTGACAGAGTTTGTGCTCAATAACACAGAGGAATAAGATATACCAGGGGGAACCCAAAAATTCCTGGATGCCATCGATAGCATAGGAGTCGGGTGTCGTTATTGGATTTGGCACTAAGTAGTGTATGCCTACAGCTTTGTTAAACTAAAATTGTGACTGAAAGGGAGGAGATTCGCCAGTGTGGAAGAAATCCAGGAAGAATCGCATGAGGCTCTGGACACGGTGACAAAAGATGACTACAGAAAATGTTCCCAGGTTGGGAGAAGTGCTGGGACAAATGTATGGTGCTTTAATTGGATTTGCTGACCAGAATCGTAATATTGCCAGCCTTATCCTTAAAAGACAATAAAGAGATTATGTTTAGCCTGGTTTCGTCACATTGAGTGTAAAACTATAAACACTGCAACTGTGAAGGTTATTTATTCTATAGAGACTTCACTCTCCATCTATACATCCATTCTCTATAGCTGCTTACACCTGCTCAGGGTAACATACTTTCTCAAACTTGACAGAAAAACATTCAGTTTTGTGGAGAAACACGCCTCAGACCCACTCTTTCTGCTTTTGTTCTGATGTGTGAAAACAGAATCAATACTGCCAGTAAGACATGAACTAAAACTGACATGTATTCGAGCAACTGCATGGTAATGTGTCAAGTCTGGTTGAAAGACAATTGAAATGAGTTGGAGAGACAATCAACAAGCTGAGCAGCTGTCAGGACCGGCTAGATGTGAGGGGATAACTCTTAATGTGTTTGGATTAATGGGATATGTGTTAGCGTGAGGATGATGGGATATCAGGATCAACTGAAGGTGACAATGACAGGGCTTCCCTCTTCTACTCTTCAGCTATAAGTGCCACAGCACTGCGACAGTAAACTTGTGGCTGCTCCCTGATTTAATGGTATTATCAACAGAGCACAGACCATGTTGCCTGCCTGCCTCTACGCTTCTCTGCTGATCCCTCCTCCTGCTCTAAGCCTATTCAGCTCTGTGGTTTCTCCTATAGCAGTAGCAAAGTGAGGGTTATAGGGGATGGATAGAAGCAGAGCTGCAAAGAAAAGAGTGAGATGGATTTATTTGTGTTGTACTTTAGGGAAGAATCATTCTGTTAAATATATATAAAAGAGAGAGAGTAATGTTGTTGCTGAGACTAGTCCAGCATGGCTGCCTGTAGTTTACAGCAACGGCTGTATACCAGTGTCTCACAGGCTCAGAATTACCTCTGCTCTCAGCTGTCATCTGAAAAATGGAGTGGAACTTCTACTAAAACCTTGGCTCATTCATCAAAGTGACACACGCATCTATGACCACAGGCTTTTATTATGCATAGAGTGGGCATAAACCGATTCTGCAGTAATAAAATATCCCTCATAATTCAATCAGTGTGTCATTCTCATGTGTTGTTCTCATTCTTACTTTTTTCAGGTCCTGCCTTCTTCAAATATGCAAAAACGTGGAAGGCATGGAAATGAGATTTCACTAGAGTCTAGATTATGAGGCTGATATTAATATATCAATTTACATTTAAATTGTGTGGGAGAGGAGTGAAGAAAAGGAGCGATGAGAATGAGATGGAAGGGACACAAAAAGCATTAAAAGAAAAGAGCTGAAAGAAGTTTAATTCAAGCAGGATTCCTCACCAGTGGTCTCCACGATGCCCTCGAGGATAACAACAATCTCAAACTGTTCATTCATGAGCGAGCGCTGGGATAGGTCGAAAAAGGGGCTCTTGGGATTGATTTCATGGCAGATGGTAAGAGGGGAAACTAGGAAGAGCTGGTCTGCACCCGTCCCAAAACCGACATCCAATTCACACTGGTCCAGAGGCAAGAACTCGCCCTCAGGTGTCTGGCGAGACTGAAAGCCGAAAAGAGAGACAGGGACAGAAGTAGAGAAAGACAGAGGGGGAAACAGTGAAATAAATTTGCATGACATGGTAGAACAGAGTAACAAAGATTCTTGTTCTTCAGCATAATTCTCTAAAAAACGTCCACTATATCACCCTCCTAAAAAAAAAAGTGACGTTTGCCGTGGACACAGACTTGGCACTTCACATTGATTTCTAGAAGAAGTTATAGTATGTAAACTTGACATTTGAGACAGTAGTGTTTGGACAGGACTTGCCCACAGAGCGTTAACTGGTGCGGAAGCATTTAATTGTCCAGATGATGTTGGAGCACAGCACCAAGGTCTTGGATGTATTTTCTCCTTTCCTGTCTTATACTGTCTAATCAATCTGTTCCCCTTTTCTCTTCCTGTTTTGCTCTCCTCACGTAGCAGTCTGTTTTTCCCTTAAATGTGAAGCCATTTGCTTACATCCTGCTTTTAGAAAGTAGATGTCTGGGGGTTTTTTTGTTTGTTTTGTTTTTAAAAAAAAGCTTTTATATATTAAAAAAAAAGCTTGAAAGGATGGTCAGCCCTGCTAAAAACAAGCTCATGTGTTTCATTAGTTACAGTATGTTTTGACATATAATATTATTTCTGTGTCGTTTATGCTTAAAAAATCTGACCCTCAGAGGTCATGATTATCTTTTTCCTGTGTGGTAATACTTAATAAATATTATAAATTGCATCACAAAAACACCTTTTAAGTCAACAATACAAAACAAACTGTGTTAAGTTGATTTTCCCATAAAGAATTTACTAGCAAAAAACATTTTATACTCTTTTTCTACATAGTTTCACCTCCGACTAATAATTGAGATGTGTCAGCCACCGGCCACCCACTCACCCACACTATTCCACCACCACACAGCTTGTAATAATGATAATGATCTCCCACACAGACACACACGCAGTCCCACCACCATCTCTGTAACCCTCTCTGCCATTTCTGTATCTTTTGTTCTTGTTGTAAATCCTAAAATATTCACACACACATCATTCCAACAAAGGCATTATCCTCCTTCAGCCTTTATTACTGAGTCATTGTCATGTGGATATATATTTGGTATCACCCAGCAATTGACTCTTCTCTCTAAGCCCCGCCCCCCCCTTGGTTACTGTTGCTACGTCTGTTTACAGTGATAACGGTGGCAGCATTATCATCAAAAATCTAAAACAAGTCAAGGTTCTTGACCTCAAAAAGAAGACTTCTCATTTCTATCTGACGACTGTCAATTGCAGATTTTAGTAGCTCTAGCTAGCTAATTATGCTAACTTTAACTCTATCAAACTAATGTAGTGAGTGCAGCTCCCTGGCCTTTTAGTAAGTACAGCGATGCTCTGTTACTTCAGTAGGTGGTCATGCTAACAGTTGCATTTTACATTAAAGTAGACAAACAATTGAATCTGTTAAATGCAGTCTTTACCCTTTTGCTCTTGTGTTTTTGATTTTTGGAAAAGCTAAAGAAAGAAACCACCCTCCAAACTAATGAAATAATTAAACTCAACATGTGGAGAATGATTGAAAAACTGGTCGTGTTGGTTAGAGTTGCTAAGCTACTGGACAACAGTCGTTTCAGTGGAAAGTAAAGGAAGAAAACACACAAACGTGAGCAGAACATTGACTATAATAAGATTAAAACAATTTGAGAACTGTTTTGAACTAATGTCAGAATTTATGCTCTAATTTCAGCAAACAATTGTTTCAAATGTTTTTATGTCAGATATTTTTGGGGGAATCAAAGATACAAAAGGACTTATGTTTTCATTAATAAATTCATTAGCTTTCAGTGGGTTTACTACATCTCTGGTGCTGCTTTCTATCTCACTCACCCACCCAGTTCACTCCTGTACTGCAGCTACATACCACCCGGAGCCCAATTTGATCCTGACCTCCCAGTGACATTGCCCTATGGTTTATCTTTCCGAGACGCAAAGTGTGAATGAAGTGTGAGTAAACAAGCTTTGCATTGCCAGAAAACATTGCGTTCTATTTCTATCTCCTGTGAATATCAATGAGATGCTCTTCTGGATTTACGTTGGGGGGGGGGGGGGGGATGACTTTCATGTCAGGGGGGCATTGTTCACTTGTCAGGTGCTTACAGGCCGCTGAACACTGTTTGGCATCGTTCCTCTATGTGGGTTATCTCATGCTAGCTTAGGGAAATTCTACTTTTCACTTTCTGTCTTTGTCGCTTAAGATTAAAAAGATGGATGACTGTATGCAAACATTGACAGGCAAAGCTCCTTACACAGCCCCTGTTAGCACTCTCCTACGCTTCTTCCTGCACAAAGATTCAGAGATAGCTGAGCTTGTCTACTGTCTTTTCTGTAAATCTGACACTCTGTTCTAACAAATAAACAGATTTTCTCCCCAAGCTCTGCTGCATCAAGACAAGGACTTTTTAAAATTCATTTTATTCAGTGCTTTTGGGGAGATGGTACAGCAAAAGCGCCAGATGAGAACACAAAAACATTTCTGTTCAAAATTCTACCCATTACATCTGACAACTCACCAACCTAGTCAACCTGCCAGCTGTTCATTATCATTAGAAAGGCAACGTGGTTTTGTCTCACGCTCACAAAAGGAGAGTTTCAGTGTCGTGAATGATTCTCATGGATGAAGACAGGTGATAAATAAAATTGATTAGACTTAAAGTGGCCTGATCTTCCTACTCAATTCCACTCCATGCCATGCTGGGCCTTCATCAATCAGTAGCCTGAGAGTGGGAGAGGAAGATATCGCAAGTCACCTGACAAGCCGGCCGAATCAAGCAGGCTTTCACACTACCAGATACCGTCTGCCTACTCTATATTTAGAAAGATTGAGCCGGTCTAAAATTTCAACAAACAAGTAAGTGTCAGCAAATCCAGCTGACATGAGTGAGATGAATTGGTCAAATCAAATCAAGAGTGTTAGTGTAGTTTTAATAAGATTTCTGTCTGCACTGAAACATGCAAGAAATGTGAAAATGGCTACATCTCTTCTTTCCCCTCTTGGTGGGAAACAACAAAAGTGCATCAGATTACTAGCAAGAAGAGGGAAAGACACAACCTGACGCAAATAAGATGCAAACAAGACTCCTCTCTCCTTCATAATACAGCCCAACTTACAATTTTGTTGTTCTCATTAACAAATATTTCCTTTGTCAGACAATTCACCCACCAGGCAAACGGTGGGTGAATTTGTTGCCGCACCGAGAGAACAATCAAACTACCATTTTATGACACAATAAAACTAAATGCAGCTTAATGACAACACCTGTGCTGCGCGATTGGGAATGCTGACGTCTAAGATGAGTGATCGCAGAGAGGGTTAGAAGCGACAGAATGTGTGGAACTGTAATTGTACTGCCACACAGCCCCTCGATGGTGTCTGAGCAGGCTCACATCATCGTTTTTCGAGGGAGGCGTCTTCAGAGTTCTTGAGTGCATCGCTGAAAAACTAGTGTGGGCAGAAGGCCAAAATGGTAAGAAAAAGATGCATCATTAGACTCACTCAGCTTAGTGTGAACGTAGTATAAGTTACTTTTTCTTTGAACTGGGTATTTTTATTCTTAAACATAAAGGAGGACATGGGCGAATACATCAAAACTCTCTGTGAGCTGGTTTTTTTTCTTTTTAGTTCAAGTTCATTTGTGCATTAAGGGTACAGCTTCTCACGCACATAATCAAGTTTCCTGCTGCAGGGAAAACATCTGCATCCTGGCCCATCCAAATCTGGAGTGACCAATTATTGCTCACATGTCCAACTCACTGCGTTAGAACTCACTAATCTGACAAGGATGACACCAATTGTTCCAGCAAAAGTTTAGATAAAACCAGCTTCGCCCAGACTTCACATTGATGTCGGACAATTCTGCAAAACTCTGAATTACGTTCAATAATAACATTTCTGAACATTCGATGCCAACAATTTTATATTCATTTAGAGCTGCAACTAACGATCATTTTCATTATCAATTAATCTGCAGATTATTTTCTTGATTAATTGCTTAATTGTTTCGGTAAATAGTAAAAAATGCCTGACAAACAGCCCCAAACCCAAAGATATTCAGTTTACTGTCATGTATGACAATGAAAAGCATTAAATCTTCATATTTGAGAAGTTTAAACCAGCACATTTCTGATATTTTTGCTTAAAAAATGACTAAAATGAATATTTGATTATCAGAATATTTGCCAATTAACTGTCTGATGTTTGATTGATCGATTAATTGACCAATCATTGCAGCTCTGTATTCATTTACATGTATTTCTGCAATATCTGTGCATGGCAACTACTGCATGGTAGGGATTAGGCAAATAAAACATGTATTTAAGATCAATCATTTAAAAAAAATACTTTTTTGGCCGTGATGGGATGCAAACTCTGTTTTCTGGCATAAAAGTCAGACAAACTAAAATCTCTTCCACCAACCTGACCTCCACAATCTTTTTTTTTCCACCTGCCTTGGTGTATAAATGGCACAGTACTTCCTGGATTAGCACTGAACGTTGGCATTGGACACAAGTCGTGCACTATAGAATCATTCGATATGAAAGCAATCCACAGGGTTACTTGAGTCTTTTCTCAATGATCTAAAAATATTGGGTAGCCACACTGTCTGGAAAGTGAAAACTGCAAGATTTATCTGGATTGTCAGCCAGGTAATCAGGAGGCATGTGAGATCACACTGATTAGTTGATTACAGAGCTCTAGTCCACAAAAATAGGCATGTTTTGAAGTAATAGGGTCTGAAATTTACTATGTATGTATGCTGTTTCGTCTTCTGCTTGCAAACAGTTTTAAATCTCAATGTGACACTTGGTGACTTTGGCAGGAGTGGGCAGAAATAGTGTCACAATGTTCTTGGCCAAAAATGTGTTTTGTCGTGACTGTGCTGCCTCTGATTTTTTTACTTAGATGTGGAAAATACTGTAACTAGGCTCATACATTATTACTGTCAGTCTGTGTGCAAGGATCCTGAAGCTGTAACACTAATATTACATTTTACCTTCTGTGTTTCCTGGCAAAAACACAACAAATATACACATTTCACCTCACATGCCTTCTTTTGAATGCCTTGGAAAGCAAACTTAGCGAGGAAACCAAGGTAAATAATAATAATAATAAATACCTACATGTATTGTTATGTATTTGTTAGCATGCACCATCTTACAGTGGAAAAAAAAAACAATTTACAATGAGTCTTAAGGTTTTCTGGCTCAGGGGCTTGCTAATCAATGACTCCAGAGCTTCAAGGCTCTCCGCAACTTGATGGTATAATTGCATCTCTATTCTTATTAGAAAAGAAATGGAAATCCATTCTTGTTCTATTGACTAGTGTATGTAGCCCATCCTGCAATCCTCTGAGGAGATATTCAGCCGAAAGGATTTCTCTCGCTTGTATACCTCTGAAATAGAAAGCACCACTCATACAATGAAAACATTAAGAAAAAAATCTGTTAGTAATTCTTTTTATTTCTCCCCTCTCTTACTGCAAGCTGCTCTCCAGCTCGCTCACCACTTTTCCATCACTTCCAATCAATCCCTTTCGCTTTCTCTCCTCCTCCCACAAACCCCGCAGTAATACCGGAGTTATATTTTCAGCTGGGATGTTCCACCAGGATGCCCTGTGAGGCTGTCATGGATGCCGTGCAAAGCTGCATTTCAACTGCTTTATGGTGGGACTCCGTATGACAGTTCCCATTGGTCTGTCTCTCCCCGTCTTCCTGCTGTCTGCTGTCATCCAGTAATCATCCGCGACAGTTCGGCGGAGCTCTGGTACACCGACATGCTGTCCAAACACAGCAGCGCCAACAAGTGTTTCCATTTCCTCTTTTACTCAGCACTTGACACTTCAACTTAGCTCGGAAAAAAAATGAGCTGTAGCTTCATCTGACGACTCAGTTCTGTATTGAACAGTAGTAGCTTTGTCACAGATTCACACCGGCCATGCTATATGTGCCTCGATGCTGAGCATACTGCTTCAGGTATCCAGGAACCATCAAACTGTCACCTTGCCAGATCGGGGTTTCTAACCACAGTTGTGAGAACTGTGATTTTTTAGGCTCGTTCCTCTTAGTCTGGTTTGAAGCTGGTTTTATGTGTGCGTAAAACTCTTATCTGAGGAAAGGGAGAGACGCTGTTGTAAAACATGCATGAATGAGAAGGATTTATTCTGAGCTTCTTTAGATACTTTATCGCTGACTGTAATACCTTAACCAGCCTTGCAGCATGTACTACAGTGGCTATGACTACATGGTGGCACCTCCCACACAGAACCAGTCAATAACATTCTTCTTTTTTTGCAGCTGTGAGGTAATCTCCTCTTTATTCTATTGCTGCAGACTCCATGTGAAACCACAAACTGTCTCCTGATCCTTCAAAGCAAACCAACTGACCCCATGAGCAGAGCTTAGTATCGGCAGACAGTCGGTCTTCACTGTCTTCAACAAAATATGCTGGCTTTTTTGAGTGGTGTGGCCTCAGCTAGTATAGGCAAAAAAAAACCTTCTTTGGCTTCCTGGGCATCCTCAGAGAGGAAGGGAATACCATCATTCTGTATCTAGGTGTGGTCATAGTGAAAGACTGGTGCTTTTATCTTACAGGGGAACGCACTGAGACCAGTTTGTTTGTGTCGGCAACATCTCCAACACTGTGCAGTTCGGTGAAACAGAGCGGTGGTTAGTGTAATCCTTGCTCTATATGAAAACAGGTGGAGCATGACGGCATGCTTTCTTAATAGCTGCTGAAGGCTCAGTTGATAAGAGCAGGGTTAAGACCATCCTTTTACAGATACGGACTCTATAGAGTTGACTGCACTTGACCTTATTTGCTGTGATATACATGCAAAGCTTCAGTGGTCACTCCACTGCAAAGATGAGTGCCCTGTAGAGTTTCATTAAGGTGGGAGTATGCTTGAAAAGAACTACTTCATACGACATGTCGTCTGATCTCGTTGGATGGCAGAAGTGTTTATTGTTGTATCTTGTGGCCACACTTGAAGGGGCAGGGTGAAAAAAACCTGCTATGATAGAGAGGGTGGAGACGCGATAATCGTTTAAGTACGGGAATAGCAGCTCACATTTTATTTGAAAGGCGTTCATAGTGTTGTACACAGAAAAAGTGACAGAATTAGTTGTATAAAGAATGAAAAAAGAGCTTGAAAGAAAGGTTCAAACCCTGCTTACTTTCTCATCAGCTTAGCCAATCATGTGTGAAGAAGCTGTAAATGTAGGATTGACAGTTTTGAGCTTGTTGGACCCCCCCCCCCGCGCCCATTTATAACATGGGAAAGGCATAGGAGGAAGGGAAATTTAGACTTTTTCAACCATTCAACAAGCACTTTGGTTGAAGCATAATTGTTCACACAACTACACTATGCCATTGTTTACAAAATGTCATATTCAGACTCAATATGTGACTGAAATCAGCTCAGAGTTTTATGTAACATCAATCAAAAGTTTCAGAGAATACTCAAAATCATATTATGAGGTGATGTCTCAGAAATAGCTCTGTTTTGATTTATAAAAGATTCAGATTAGATTTGATGTCAGAGAGATGTTCATTTACTCAGCTTGATGAACAAGTTACTACAAAAACCTTTTCACAAACTCTCTCTCACACACACACGCTGTTTCTATAAAAGTTGAAAAGATTCCTCTGCCAGTAATGTCTAAGTATTTCATATGATGAGGTATGACTTGAGAAAGGTTGCAGTTCAACAGCACCACCAACATCTCTGTACAGGGACTGCACTGAAAGCATTCAGTCTGAAATATGATTACTTGAATTTTTTTTATTTAAGGTTTTTTTTAAACATAGTATGTGACATATAATAGCTAAAGGTATGTTCAGTTTAAACAATACTGACATACATGCACAGTGACTCACTTATTTTTTTTTTACATTTTTTTTTTGTTCTGTACTCTGGCAGAGCTTCTGCAAAAAATTCTGTCTCAGGAAGAGAGTCTTTGAAGCGAAAGAACAAGGTTAGACCACGAAGCCCTGGAGCAAAAATAATAATAAAAAAAAATACTAAGGAGCACAGAGTGGATGCTGTATTTATTGTATTTCACCACAGAGAGAGGGAGTGTAAAAAAAATGATGTGGGCTTGGCAGAGAGGTCTTGGAATTTATACTGATTGTATTTCTTGCAGCCCAGAAGGAAAAGTAAAACAGGAGTGTGGCTCTTGACTGTAAAAATTCAGTGAACCTTGATTATTTTGTGATGCTACATCTGCTCTTTTTTTTTGAGCTAACATAAATCCTCATATTTATGTTCTGGATGCCATCATTTTTTTTTAAAAAGACACTTTTAAGACACTTAAAACTGACTATTCATTATATTATATCAGATTAAATTATATCAGAAGACATCAAAGGTGTGTTGCACAGTCTGATTGAGATGCTGAGAGCATACAGCTCACTCTCACAGGAGAGACGAGGGGGAAATCGACGTAGACATGTGTGATTGTACTTTATGCCTATGGGGATGTTCACTTCCTCCATGCTTGTAACTGTGGAATAGCTCGGTCGTCCCTGCCTCCCTCTCTGCCTGCATGCATCATTAAGCTGACCAACGCTGTGCTCGATGTGGCTGTGCGGAGGAGAACACAGGCATAAACAAGCTCCAAGCACCTCACTAATGCTGTTTATCTTCTTTATGGCCCATTTTGCACATTGAACATGGATGTGGCTGAAAGGAGCTCTATTATGATAATTAAAAGAGGAGCCAGTCAACCTTGCTGCTGTTTTGTGTGTGATTTTCTGCATTGTTGCTTTGTTTTCAGAGTGTGAGGTTCATTAGCCATATTCCCCAAAAGCTGAGTTCTTCATTAGTGGATAACAAACATGACACAGTTGGTCAGGAGGAGTTTTTTTTTTTGTCCTTTCACTGTTTCCAGCGTGTTGTTGAAGCTGTATTCAAACACTGTCATGCTTTCTAACATATTTTATATCTCAGGGAAGAGAAATAAGAAAATACAAGCTAAAGAACAAAAAGGAAGATAATGCTTTTTCTGGCTACAAATACCTTTTTTTTTTATCTTAATACTCAGTCCCAGGAGTGCTGTTTTACTGACTCCACTGATCTGGGGTAGCGTGTGAAGCTCCCTCACTACTGATTCACAGAATTTTTGTAAGTAACTTTATTCCTCAGGATGGGAATATTTCTGTCACGTCCACATGTGACCAGCTGGAGAGGAGCTGATGCTGGTGTCGACTACCCACACTGCAATGCTCCCCACAAAGACCAGCAGTCCCTTTACTCTCTTATCTCAGTGGTTTGAGATGCACCTGGCTGATACTCAGCCTCAGCATCCTGCAGCTGAAGGATTATGGTAATGCCACCTTAAGCCTGTTTTGTTTAACAAGGCATATATTGTGTGGTGGGACCTGCTTATAAATAGGCTGTAAATGAAAAAAAAGGCTTAATTATAATCTTTGATATGCAATATGCAACTTTTCCTTTTCCCTGTGGGCTCATTGGTGAAAAATAATTCATGTTCATCATGTGCTCAACTTCAACTCTGCTCCTACACTTCAGGGTTTCACTTAGTTTTCAGGGAGTTGTTCTCATCAATTATAGAGCACATAGACGCAGAGTATCTGGCACTTGTGAGCTTACCTTTATGAGTTTGCACCTGATCTGAGCAGACACCATGTGGCTGTTCCGCAGGTTGCCCACACGGAACATGAGGCACAGTTTGCCGTCTCGCTGAGAAATCACCGCGTCCTGACTGAACATGAGCGTCTCTGCGCGTTTCTTAGGTTGAGACATTTTTATGAACATGCAGCCGATGAGAAAAGCGTCCACTATGGAGCCCAGCAGTGACTGGAACAAGAAGAGGATGATGCCCTCTGGGCACTTCTCTGTAATGTACCGGTAACCGTATCCGATCGTGGCCTCAGTCTCGATAAAAAACAGAAAGGCTGAGGGGAAGTTGTAAACATTGGCTACACAGGGGGTATAGGACGAGTCGTGGCCGTGATTTAGGTCTCCCCTGATGTAAGCGATGATCCACCACATAGATGCCATGACCAGCCAAGCGATCGTATAAGTTAGGATGAAGATGAGCAGGTTCCATCGCCACTTTAGGTCGACCAAAGTGGTGAAGAGGTCAGACAGATACCTGCTGGTCTCTCCGCCGAGGTTGCCGTGCTGCACATTGCAGCGACCGTTCTTCTCCACGAAGCGCTGCCGTTTCTTCTTGACCGGAGCAGAAAAAGTAGTTGCCCGATTTGTGTTAACCACTTGATAGTCTTCGCCAAATTTTCTACGAAGTGCCGCCATTTGAGCTCCTCTAAAGTAAAGGGAAAATGACTTGCTGTTTAATCCATGTTTTTGTTTGTTTGAGCCACCAAAACACTGGTTACCTGCAGTGCGTAAAATGCGCCATGGCCACTTTAGCGCGCACAGATGTAAATCCTAGAGATAAAAAAATACGTGAACGTCAGTGCTTTCAAAGCATACCTAGTATCCCCTTCTTTAAAAAAAAAAAATCCAATGCTCTTCCAGTTATTTATGGGTCAATTTAGAGTAGCATCAGAAGATCGCTGACTGGAGCTGTGCGCTCTGCTCAGTCTCCAATCACACTGACTGGCGTGATGCTCACCAGCGGAACGAAATACGAGGAGCTGTCTACCATTCACAGCTTCTGGTGGGCTGTAAAAGATGAAGTGTGAGTGTGTGTGTGTGTGTGAGGGGGAGAGATGCGAGGAGAGGGAGGGAAGGGGGCAGGGAGAGAGGAGGGGAGAGTTACACAAGACTGCGTTTGTGTGTAAAAAGAGAGAAAGAGAGAGAGAGGTGAGCAACATTCAGTTCATTTGGTCAATTAAATCAGTGTGTAACTTAATTGATATATTAATTAATTAGGTGATTCATTCATTCAGTCATTTCTCACAGTGCTTTAATTGCCTTTACATTTTATGATTAACAGCATGGAGCCTCACACAGATGAGGTTGAAGGTTCTTTGTGCTTTCAAGTTAGACTGTGCCATCTACTGGATGGACGACCTATGTGCATATTTGATCTAATATTGGTCTAATAGGGGCAACATGGGGGGACATTAACTAATTGAATTGCAGATAGGCTACAGTATTGCTCTGTGAATCTCAGCCAGAGTTTATAGTCTTACACTGATGTATAATGTCAAGTAAAATTAGCAATAACAGAAAAGGCATCTAGTACTCATTTGAATTTTAAATATTTCCAGAAACTCTCATTTTATGGAACTCTTTGTTTTAAATAAATTTAATTGTACCACTCCCTGTCCTGATACATTGTTCAATTTAAGTCTGGCATTAAATCCGTGCCTCTCCTCTTTCCTGTAATGCCTTCTTATTGATTCACACATTGGGCAGCTACTACAGTGGAGGATTTCCTGGACTACTGTTCTCCCAAAGGACAGTTGTAAAAGGGTTGTATTGTCCTTGGTTCTCTTTTACCCTTGTTTTAATCAGACAGAAGACAAAGGGCTGCATTATGAGGAAGCACTCCTATTATTAACAAATTCTTAATTACGGTTTCAATCAGACAGGTCTTATGAACAAGCCCTCGGCCGATCTCATCAACTGACCCTCGTCTCAAGTGGTTTTTGTTCAGATCCTTAATTTGTGTTGAGACCCAGGAGGATTTCTGCTATGAGAAGAGAGACCTGCACTCTTAAAAAAAAAAAAACAAGATCCAAAACCAGTTCATTACCTTGTTTATTAATGGAGCGCTCTTAAGACGCTCTATCATAGAATATCAATAAATTATGCAATTAACTGATTTTTAATTTTGGTTTTCAAGATTAGTTGTTGCTTTGTGGAAGCAGCATGCCAAATAACGCAACAGGCATAAATTGTAATTTTGCACACAATTTAAAACTTAACAAATAAAACAAACGGAAAACTGGAGCTTTTGAGGAATCTGACTTAAACAAGGCGGCTTCAACAGTCGTCCGGTCTCAATGATACGCATCTGAGGTTTTCTGTGAATGAAGTTGCTTTTTATTCAGAAACACTTTTTCTTCGTGTGTCTACAAACTCAAACTTTAAATAAATCTTACATGAGAAGCTGCACGTTTTACATCAGTATCCCACAATACTATCTCTTTTTAAAATACTAGAATCCCCTTAAAAATGTCTGTCTGAATAAATCAAGAGCACCTTTTGTGACTTAAATAATCATAACCCTGGACCTTCTGGCTTTCAATATAATCAGCATATTAAAAGATATTAAATTGAGATGCATATTTCATTAACACTGATTAACACTCTGCACACTCACACAAGTGTTTTCAATTATTCTGGCTGATTAAACCTCCGCTCCGGTTGAAGCTGGGCGCTTTACAGGTGCAAAATTCCATTCAAGGACAGTCCGTACTCGCCCTCACGGTCCTGAGAGGACGTCTAATTAGCTCTAATAACTGAAAACACCTGTAATTGGTCTGCAGTATTACGGCCTCACAGGACCTTTCATTCTTACATCACCCACTTGTGGATTTCATCTGTGTTTTTAAACTTCACATGATCTAATATATAATAGCGATGTCTTGCGGACACTAAACACCACCAGCTAGTAGCTCAAATGTTCTCAGTCCCTTGAACAACAAAAGAGAAGCCTGATGTTTCACCATCACAGCTGCAGGTGATACAGTAGAGAGCATGAGGACATCAAACAAAGAAATGGAAATGCAACTGTCAGACTGATCTAACGTTTATTTTAAAGGGTAAAATGAATGCTGCATTGAGATCAATCAGAAAATAATGTCTGCATCACAGGATATTGAATGCAGAAAGAGAGTTCTTGTCACATTGTGCATTTTGTGGCTATTTAATATTTAAAAAAAATGCATAATCAAAAAGGAGACCTACAGCATATTTCAGCAACAACAAATTATTCAAATAGGTTTCCAAAAAAGACAATATTGCCATTAATAAAACAGAAATGATGCACAGCAGTTTCCTGATGCATTGCGCTGCTGTTCAGACTATTAAAATGAGCTGCTGAGAAGAAAGACAAGTTTAAATAATTGGTCAAATTGTTCCTAATCATCACGCAGTCGACGGCATAAAGCTGACCAGAGCTACATGTCACATACTCATGGATACTTGTGATTAAATCATTAAGACTCAATAATAATAATAATAATAAGATAAGACTTAATAAGTTACATTAATTCCATTGACTTCAGGGTAAATAACCTTTTTTTTAAGGAATGTTCTTTTGCACATACATTAGCTTTTAGCATTTTGAATTTTAGCATTTTTTTTCCTGCTACATACTGTGATTAAAACCAACATGTCTTCAGAGAAAAGTGGAACTAAAAATTAAATTTAGCAAAATACGCCAAATATCTTGTTAGATCTGTTCCAATAAGCTGATATGTATTTATTTTATTCTACATTTTTATTCATTTTCTTTTGATCCTCATAATTATGCCCATGTTTATTATTTGATTGTAATTCTCATCTCTCTGTAAAGCACACATTTGCTGTTTTTCAATGCACTTTCTAAATAAATTGACTTGACTTTGTAGGTAAAAGAATGTGCACAGACAGACTCTTCAATCTTAAGAGCAACAACCACAAAAGAAATGTACCAGTCTGTACTGGAGGCTACATCGAGTTATCAGCTTGATGTAGCTGTAGGAGTTTCTGATTTGTAGCACAAATCACCAAACATCACATATCAATACACAGAATATAATCACCCAAATGTTATTTTTCTTCTCTCCACAGCACAAGTCACACTACAGAACTGATGAGGGACTTCTGTCTCAATAGAGGGAACTGATATACTGGACTGTGATCCTCCTGACAATTGAGGATTAGAGTGTAGACGGCCAGGATCGCCATCTGTTATGTGTAGGCATCAGGCTTTCCCAGTGAGAGGTTTCCAAATCAGCACAACACAAGCAATCACCAAAACCTTGGCTCTCTGCTGTTCACAGTTTTCTTGGCTTCCATTTATTAGATGATGAGGAAAAAAAATTCACATCCAAATTTATTGCATGCGAGGTTGGGATGGATTCAAGGGAGGAGGGAGAGGGAACAAAGACACGCTGCACAGACCTGAATTATTAATGAGGAGGTAGAATTAATAACACTTTGTGTCATATGATACAGAAATTGCTGCAGATTCCAGACATGAAAACAATCAGTTTATCCTCTTTCATAGCCACATACTGCACACGCAGAATGTGCAAGTACAAACATGCTGACTTCTCTGTCCGCTGCACAATGACGGCAGATTATTCGACTCAAAGTGGAGTCAGTGGCAGATGACATGACTCAAAGTGCAGGAGTCATAATGTCTCTGACCTTAATGTCCCGTTCAGTGCAGTCATCCACTCAGCTGATGGCGGGGGAACTGTTGGAAAGTTGAGCCATACACTGACATTTCCTAACCTCAGCTGAGATTGACATATAAGACTCAGTAGATGACACTGAAATAAAAACCCAGGATTTCCTCTCTTTGTCTCTGAGAGGACTGAAATAACAGAAAGATGGTGAAGGCAGACTAGTGTTTTGTTAGTGTTATCAGGTGATAACAGTGTGTTTTTTCTTCATTAAGTTTAATAAATTAAAAAGATGAGATCAGATGAACAGCTTTATACTTTGATAAGCCGTGAAGGGTCGTAGCCAAGAAATTAGAAATGCTCAAGTCAAGTTTAAAAAGAGTCACTGAGATTTTCTTGCTGTATTGATTCCTCCTGTTCATACTGAGCATTAAGAGATCTCTTCATGATGCACTTTCAATGTAAGTGATGGCGGACAAAATCGACAGCCTTCCTTCTGTGCAAAAACGTATTTAAAAGTCTATTTGAAGATAATATGAGACTTCAGCCGTCCAAATTAATCAAATCAAGTCTTTTCACTGCAGCTGAACAGGAAAACACCGTCCATCGAGACACAAAGAGGGGATTTTTTTACTAAAATACTGTGGAAGATATCCACTTTAGTTAAAAATCTCAGATGGCTGAAGCCTCATATAAAACAAGCTTACAATCTCTCTTCAACTGAATACTTTATTCAGTTGTTATAGGCCGCTACGCTGCCATACAGATGTGGTATAAGCCAAGACAAAACTTGATGATCTTGCTTATAATCAAACTGAAAAAGATTAACTTTTTTTTTTTTTACCTTCAAGTTAATTTATTATCTCAAATTTTATTCACTGATTTTTAACTAGCTCCAGTTCATCAAGCAACCATCATCGCACCATCATACATATTTAAACACTCCAAGATGAGAGTGATTTCAAAGATATCACTGTCAGTAATGTGGGTTGCCATTATGGATATATGAAAGGAGCAGGGACATCAAAAATGCACTCGCTGACCTTTTTTGCATTACTCTACTGTCTGCATTTCAATTACGCTCTGCTTTCTGAATTAATTGGTTCATTAGCAAAGGCAATTAAGAGCGGGGGTGCGAGGTCTGACTCTGATGTGCTTTTAGATGTATACATAGTCATTCATCCAGCACATCTAAGAGCTTCACTTCTAAATACATCTGTTATGATCATCTGAATGGCCTGGTCTGGGACTCGCTCCGTTATTCTGGCATTTGGAACAATCAGCCTCAGTCATTTGAATTTAGGGATCTTTATTCACTGCTGCCATTGAAGGTGGGTTTTTTTTTTTTTGTCTCCTTTCATTGATGGCGGAAATGACCAACATTAATAGAAAGAGAAGAGATAGCAAGAAGACAGAAACTAGTAAAGAAAGTTAGTGACAACACAAGGAAATTACTATTAGTCGCTCTTTCAAAACACTGTATACTGGATATGTTCTCCACATTAACCTGTAAACTATGCTCACTGGTGGAAAGTAATTATATTTACTCAAGTAATTAAGAAAAATTTTAAGGTTCTTGAGTATTTTCTTTTTCTGTTAGTATATACTTTTACTCTACTGCACATATTGCACTTTTTTTTTTTACCATATTCGCTAAATTTTTGGATACCTATAGTTAGTTGCAGATTTAGATTTCTATAAAAATCATATGATCATCTTATAAAATATTATATAGTGTTTTAAACCACACACTATGTATACTGCAAGTATAAGTTTAGCTATCTCTCTATAGGCTACTTCTGCAGTTTTACTCTAACATTTTAAGACAAGGAAACTACTTGTAATGGAGTATTTTTTGCATGGCAGCATTTCTACTTTTACTAAATGATCTGAATTCTTCTTCTTCTGCCTGTGCTTAAAATACAACATACATACAAATACAGGAATTACAGGCTAACCTATTAATAACTATGAAATTATGCATATATACAACTTCAATATATATGTATATATTATGATTAAATGTATATCTGATTTCAGTTCTGCTGAACTTAAACACATGATAAAGAATAGTAATAATACAGTGAGTTTTTTTTTTTTATTGTTGCGTCTCTTCAGGACGCGTCCGCCTGCGGGACCCAGAATCCCCTGCGCCGAGGCAAGATGGAAGAACCCAGCAGCTGCGGGAGAACAATGTTTTGGCTCTAGATTTTTAAACGGACAGCTGAGGGCGAACAACACGAGCCAAAACAGCGGGTCATGGTCGTGCACCGGTAAGAGAAATTCATAAAAGCCAAGTTTGGGGCAGAGTCCGTCGCTGTAGCGGTTGAAACTCCTCGTACGGGACAGACAACAAAGCGCAGCGCACTGACGGTACCGCTAGTTAGCCTGCTAAGTTAGCCGTGTCGGCTAATCGGACGAGCATCATTGTTCGCTGGAGTTGTGTGGGCCGTTTGTTATGGGTCCTGCCTGTGTTGTCGCTCCATCACTTACAGTCGGCTCACTGTGCAGGAAACGAAGAAACCAACTTGCTGAAAGCAGTGAAGAATAAGTAGAAACGGTGTAAGATAGCGATGTTGATTTTTATATATACATATATATCTCAAACCAGCATTCGTCCTTGATCATTTTTTCCAGCTCACGGATTTTGTTTGTCTGGTGTAACGCAACGCTACTGTGAAGTCATATCTGCCTCCCTAAGATCACATTTCTTTCATTTCAGCAGCGAAAGTACAAAACGAAACTTTGTTTACACGTTTTGAAAAGCACCGACTGTCTTCACGCTTCGGCTGTTTTTTTTTGTGTGTGTTCATGTTGTGCTGCACGGTGTGGCGTCCATCCGCGCAGGTCTGCTGCTGTTATTGCATGGCCATATTAATTATTGCCTGATCCCGCATCACAAAGAAGAAGGGCCCCGCAACAGTGGTTAGCCTAAATGCTTAGCTAGGTAGCTAATTGCCAAGCGAACACACGCATGGCAGTTTTCAAAAAAAAAAAAAAAAAAAATACACTACGCTAGACCACAGGGGTCCACTAAGCACTGTGTTCATTTACTGTAAGATGTTCGAGAAAGCAGGAGTTAGTCGGAAGGATCAGAAGTATTGTTTCATGTTTGAAAAAGTTGTCTTTGTGTTAGCGGAGTCGGTTATTGCTGCTAGCGCATCATCAAAGCTGGAGGCATTTGGCAGCAGTCAGATAGCATTCATTAACTTAGCTGGACGGGACCTTGAAAGCTAATCCATGAACATATAATTATGATTTATTAAAAAAAACAAAAAAAAAAACGAATCGATGTAACTGAATGAAAATAGCAAATCATATAAAACGAAAGAGACACGTTTCCCAGCATTTGTTTACATTTGAGCAAAGCTAATCCCATTCAATTTAAAATGTCGAAATGTTACATCGCCACCTGAACTCTTCAAAATTAATCTTGAATGAAACGTTACATTCAGAGCTACTATAAAACATGCTTGATTTGTTTATGCTACATAATTACACCAGCAGTCTTTCTAATGCAGTCTGTGTGCACTCTCATTGTCAGATAAGCTCATGCAAATAGGATGACTGGGTCAGACAGGCCCATCAAACAGATTAACGCACAACTTCAATCCTCTCATTCCTCATCTCATGTTGTGTCTAGTGTTGCAGTCGCAATGACCTTTTTGCCCTGTAAAATACTGTATCATATATATACAGAAACACACTGTAATCGACCCGAGAGAATTTTGTACAGTTTAGCTCCTGTTTATTGCTTGTTTCCACTTGTCGTTATGCTAGACTGCAGCCCTTTGTTGACCCACAAATCATCGGTTTTAATCCAACTAAGCACCCAGTTGTGAGATCAGAGGCCGTGACACTGATTCCTGAAGATCGAGCTTAACTGGCTCCATAATTGTTGTCTGTTGGCTGTTATTTGTGTGTATCTACGCAGATGGATTGCTACTTATTTGCGCTTCCTTACAAGAATCACACATTGACCCAATATTGTATTTAACATTGATCGTGGCTGTTATTTTCTCACAGGATGACACTGATTGGTACCCCATAGTTTTCCTGCCCGCCGGCATTCACCATGAGCATCATTCAAGACAAACTAGGCAATGAATTCCTCCGCTCCAACGGGAGCATGGACTCCAATTTCGGCCCCGGCATGATAATGTTCAGCCACCTCCCTCCGGTGACCAGCTTCACCCGGCTGGCCGCCCAGTCTGTCATGCAGGACCTTCCGCCGCAAGAAATGATCTTGAAGAAGGAGCGTGACTCGCCTGACTGCAGCATGGGCACTCAGGGCGGCGGTTTGGGGTGTGCGGGGGTAGGAGACTATGTTCACGCCATGGGTATCAAGCAGGAGAAACTGTCAGAGCATGATTATCGCCTGCCGCTGTACCCAGGAGGACCGGGCAAGAGCACAGAGCTGCTGGAGGTGACACTCAGTAACAACCAGGGCCTGCTGGTGCATGACCTCAACATGGGCAACGTAAGTACCACGGATGGGGAACCAGAACGTGAGAGGAAGCTCGTTTTAAGTAATTCTGATTCCTTAAAGCGTTATTACTAGACTTTTTTGCCTTGTAGGCGCAGTGGAACAAGCTGTAATAACAACATTGAGATATTATTAACATATAAACTTCATTTCTGGTAAACTCAGAGCAACAAACGCACACAAGTCCAATATTCACTGGTCTCCACCAGCTCCTGAGATAAATATCAGTATCTTTAGTTGCTACTGTAAATGATCCACTTTGTTCACCACATAGTCACTGACTTAATCTGTCTGCTGTTTGTTGCTGGTCAGTGTACAGTTGGTTTATTAGGGGAACAGTGTTGAGGAAAACAGTGAGAGTGAAGTAAAACACTAAAATTGCAGGCTGTAAAACTGAAACATTAAGCTGAAAGACACTAAAATGCTCCACAAAGCCCAGGGTACTACAGAGTCGTGTGATATTGGATGATATGTGGATTCATCAATTGTTAATATGAAAGTATTGATCAGTGCAGCTGTAAAGTTATATTTCTCCGTTTTACAGGAGACATCCTGTTGTTGCTGCAGCTTATGCTGTTGACTCAAAACCACATTAACATGAATACATTTGCTAAAAGGTCATAAATTAAGATTTAAAGCTACACGTTAATGTGATTAAAAAATGAGCTAACGGTTATCATACTAGTGTAGTCAAAATATGTTGTTTGTCAGCTTTCCTCTGTCACATCATCATGTTTTGCCCTCACGTTTTCATTTATACTGTAAGTAAAGGATGTCGGTACATCTTACACAATTGCATGTGTAAGATATGTGAGAAAACTTTTTTTTTTTTAAAGTGTGCAAGCACAAAATGAAGAGCTCTCCAGAATTTGAAGGAAGTTCTTCAAGTTCTGTTTAGATTTTTCACTTCCTCTCTGTGACGTAAATACAAATTCATATCAGCATTTCAGATGATACGGCTGTAGAAACAATTATGAAAGCATGTGTCGGGCATCGGAGGAATAGTATTATACAAAATTAAATCTAAAAAAATATATATATATATATCTGGTTTTCAGGGCTTTTAAAAAGACGACTAGCTCGGTGTAATGTCCAATATTAGTTCATTGCAGCCTATAAGTGACAGGAAATAAAAGTACAGAAATGCCAAACATACAGTGTGAAACAGTGTCACCATTCTGTATTTTTCAAAGGTAAAAGGAAAGTATAGTTCTTGGACACAATTGTTTAAAAAAAAAAAAAAAAAAACAAATTTAAGGGAACTTTATCAAAATGTTTATCTATTTTATCGTTTGTGTAAAGAGGACTGATATTGCTCGTTATATCACTATATCAGTGTGGGGTTCAAATATCCTGTATTGCTCAGACTGTAGTCAGAATTGCGTTACTGTGTTATTCATGTTAGTCAGTTTTTAGATGGATGTGGCCAATGTGGAATCAAACATCAGAAATATTAAACCCAGATGAATTTGAAAAACCAAAAAAAAAAATCAATGAAGATCTAATTTGGAATCATTTTTATTTAGTCTGTCCCTAAAAAAAACACAAAAAACAGCCTCTGCTATGTTTGTCAGACAGGCCATAATTTAAAAGCCTGAGAGGGAGGAGTCTGGGGAAAGGAAGGGTGAAGGGGGAGGAGCTTGTCTGAAACAGGTTATGGTGACATGAATCTACTGACGGCTTGAGATGCAAAATATAAATGAGCCCCCCCCCCCCCTGACACACACACACACACACACACACACACCTCCCTTTTTTTTTCTTTTTCTGGCTTAAAGGGTGATGTCATCCAGCCTTGGCGTGAATGAAAACGTCTTGGCAAGGACACAGCTGTCTTGTTTGAGCTTGCACTTCATTTCAGACTTCTTTTGTGCTCCATTCAATTAGAATTACGCACATCCACACATTTGTAACAATAGCCAGGCATCAGAGGTCGTCAGGTTCTAGATGTAAGTATGATGAGAAGCAGAGTGAATTATCGTCTCCACTGTGCCAGAGTTTTTTTAGTTTTTTTTTTTTTTAAATGGTCTATTCAAGGATAATTTCATGTTCTGAAAGTAGAACATGAGATTTCCATTTTCAGCCAGGCTCAAATGATTATTTTATATTCTCAAGACAGCTATGAAATATGCCCTATAGTCAGTGTTTTTTGGAATATTTCCAAGTAGTTATTCATGCACTTATTCTCATATTTTTCTTGTGAGTTCATAGTAAATCAAGTCAAACATTTGATGCATTTTGAGTTGATTTTCTCCTGTTTTTACTCTACGGATTGGGCTGATTTTTAGGAACAGCAGGTGCAGCCACATTTAGCCTGTCAGTCACCATATGGCAGTGAGGACGACTGAGATAGAAACAGCAAAGCGGGACGGTAAACTGGAAGAAAGAAAGAAGGAACCGCTTCTTAATAGTCCACACAGATTGTTCAGTTTAGGTACAGCAGCATGTGAGGTGTACAGTTTGCGTATATACCATAGTAGTAAATGAAAAGCTCTCACAGTGAATTACAGGCTGCTTATCCATAGAAGGGCTATAAATTTAAGGCTTTGTGATCCCGCCCACTAGAACCACATCTTGACTTTTCCAACAGACAATCGCTAGATGTTGTCATAGTGCTTTGTTTGTTTGCACGAGCAACAAACACGGACTTGTTTGCGTGACAGTTTTAGACTGAAGGCCCTTAACCTTCAATCAAGTAATTTCCTTGTCACGGCTCGCTCTCACAGCCTCTCCCTCTCTCCCTTTTGTCATCCTCGCAGCTGCCGAGTCAGGAGCCCACTGGGAGAAAAGGTCGAAGGTCAAACGGTGATGGACAGGAGGGTAGACCAAGAAAGAAGCGGAGCGAGGCAAAGGTTTGTCATACATATATATCTAATATGTTGTCAAATTTGGGCTTTTCAAGTCCTTCAGTTGTACATCAGCAATTATATATCACCACAAAGAAAAGTGTATTAATAATTTCCTAGAGTAATAATAATTTATATTGTTAAAAATAATCACTTCTAATATTCAGATTTTTAAAAACAACATGGATAGTTCTCATTATACTGGTGCGTTCCACAGAATATAAACATATGATACTTCTATATTCAGATGACGTAGAAGAAGGTCTGGACTGAATCTGACCCCTCTGTTTCTCTTGATATTGTTCTACAGCAATCAATGATGCTGGACGCAGATGGAGGCAGCCTGTCCCCAGGAACCAAGCCTCACATCTGCGAGCACTGCACCGCATCCTTCAGAAGCTCCTATCACCTACGCAGACATGTCCTCATTCACACAGGTATTGTGGCATGTTTATTTCCACTATGATGATCATAGGGGGGGGGGGGGGGGGATTGCATAATTAGCAAAAGTACACTTTATTTATTGTTGTCTTCAGATAGCTCAATGTGTAGCTTTGAAATAAGCACATTTTTGGATGTAATATTTAAAGGTAATTAAAGTTATCCCAGGTTTTGAGCTTCTCTGCTGTCCTGACCCTAAAAAAGGTCATCCATAAAGACATATCGTCAGTTCTGGTTCTTTCTACAGTTTTTGGATAGTTATAGAGACGTGTGGTCTCAGATATAGACAGGCTGGAGTGGGTATTTAACTACTAGGATAATGTGTTTTTAATACGCTATTAAGTGTAATTTTTTGTTAAGTTTTGACCCCAAATTGTAAGTCTGAAATCCGTCCTTGGTCTGGGTCAGTACAGGACTGATATCGTTATTTTAGAATCAGTCTTTTTTTTTTTTTTTAATTTTAATCTCATCTTTCCCGTTTGTGTAATGTGTCAGAATGATGAATTGTTACATGATAATTGCTGTTGTCACAAAAGAGTTCAGTGATCTAGAAAATTGATTTTGAAAAGTGGAATATCAGCTGAAGGTCATGCGCAATTGATCCCTTTATGTACTTGGATATTTAGACTGATGAAGGATATGCAGCATGTTTCATTTTACTTAATGCTCTTTTCACAAATTCCTTTTAACAAGATAACAAGATAACTTTTTATAGTCATGAAATCCAGTCACGTCGTGAGAAAAAGAAAATTCAGACTTCTATGTTGGATTAATAGATTCAATACAATGACATGAAAGTATGTGAAACACAACGCAACCCATTGCAACAGCCTTGCAACATGTGTGTCAAGTTTTGGTAAAGAACTACCATAGAGACAAGTCATCCCATAGTCCTTATTAAAGAATATGGTATTAATTATTGCATTACATTCTACAGATGCTTGTGTTATTTTGCACCTTGTCACAGAAGCGTTAACGTCCATCTGAGGGGTTCAACATCATCACCATATAAATCTCTGTGGTTTCATTCCAGGCGAAAGACCCTTCAGATGCAGTCAATGCAACATGAGTTTCATTCAGAAGTACCTTCTCCAGAGACACGAGAAAATCCACAGTGGTGAGTGATTTTTAAAAAAAAAAACAGCAACAACCCATTCATATCACCAAAGGGCCTGACGCAACCTGTGAGTCACGCCGTGTTTCCAATCAACCAGAAGATAACTAACCTTGAACGATGCTGTTATTATGTGTCAGGAGAGAAGCCATTCAGCTGTGACCAGTGCAACATGCGATTCATTCAAAAGTACCACATGGAGAGGCACAAGAGGACGCACAGCGGAGAAAAGCCGTACAGATGTGAGACCTGCCAACAGGTTAGTGAGACGCTTTGTATCAAACACACACACACACACACACACACACAGGGCTTTTCGGTCGATCTTTTATACTGTACATCAAGAACTTTAAGATCATTCTTCATTATTTGCTTTAAAGACAACATTTGGTGTTTGTTCCGTTCAGTATTTTTCTAGGACAGACCGATTGCTTAAGCACAAGCGAACCTGTGGAGAAGCCATAAAGAAGGGGCTCGATCCCGGGATGATGGACTTGGGTTGTGTAGACATGGGACACGGCAGCTATGGAATCACTCAGGGAAACGCAGGGAATACCGGGAGAAAGAGGGGAAGGTCCAAAAATTCTGGAGAGGGAGGGGAGCGCAAGAAGAAGAAGGGGGATGCAGGAGGAGGAGCAGCAGCAGCAGCAGCATCAGCAGCAGGGATGAGGATACCACACATTCATGATGCTGTATCCGGAGGCTACAGCATCCACGAGTACTCCGTGGAGAATCAAACGGTATCTTCCTCCACTGAGCCAGGACCCAGCATGCAGCATGGCCACCACGGCCGAGCTCCAAAGATGGCGTTCAAGAAGGCCAATCGCAAAAGTCTTGATAAAGTGGGTCTCGGGCAGGCCAAAGCGGGCCAGTTGGAGCAGAGCGGGGGCATGGACGGTCTCGGCCTCATGCAGGGTAACGGGGCTAAAGTAGGGCCCACCAGCAGCAACTACGATGATGCCATGCAGTTTCTCAAGAAGAGACGTTACCTTCATGCAGCAAACAATGCAAACTCATCAGGGCCCGCGGTGGCCGGAGGAACCAACAGCGAATACGATGTCAGCGTCGGCCACTTGTCTTCCCACCCGTCTGTCATTCAGGGTGTTGTTTCCAGCGTGTTGGACAGCGACGCGCCTCTGAGTCTGGACAAGTCAGGGATCCCCGACGAGGTGCTGCAGAGCCTCCTCGACCACTACACCCAGAAACCCGACGGCTCGCACCACGACGTCCACTTCGACATCGGCGACCATCACGTGGAGCTGAACCCTCACTCGGCCGACGGTCCCGACATCGGCCACAACACAGACGTCCCCAGCCCGTCTGGAGACAAGACCGTCATGATGCACGAATACTCTCGCTTCCTGCTGCAGGCCCTGGAGCGCACCAGCCACAGCGCCAGCTTCCCTCTGGGTCCCGGGCCCCCCAACTCCGGACCATTCACCAGTTCCCACCCAGGCAACCCCCTCTACTCTGACAAAAACATCTACACTACTTCCCCACTGGAGTGTGGGTTCGGCCACTCAGCGGCCTCGCCTTCGCTGCCCTCCTCTGTGCCAAAGTCTCACTTCGCGATGCTGACGGGCTCCTCACCACAGCACAGCTTCCACCTGAGCAGCCTGGAGGCTTCCGCACACCAGCAGCTCACCCCTTCTCAGGAGCTCACCGACCAGATGGAGAAGCAGCACTCCTCCACTCCCCCTTCCTCCTACCAGATCAGCCCATCTGACCTGAGCAGCCAGAAGGACCAACCTCCCGTCAAGAACGGCACCGCGGTCTACCCTCTAACCCCCTCGCAGGATCTGGCCTCTCTCGACTCCTCCAAGCCTTCCTACCAGATAGAAAACTTTGCTCAGGCCTTTGGCTCCCAGTTCAAGTCAGACGGCCGCGGCTTGTCTTACGGCACTGACTCTAGCGGGGAGGTGGATCATCACAGGATAAGGACGCCTGTGTCTGAATTCTCAGGGTATAGTAGTTTGTTATCTGATGTCAATGAGCCAGTAAGTACAGGTTCCAAAACTCCAACAAGCCAAAGCTACAGATGAGAGCCTGAGAGGGAGAGAACACTGTCATTAAAGTTGATATGTTAATTGTTTAGTGCTCCTATTTTATTATTATTATTATTATTATTATTGTTATTATTATTTTTTTAAGTGACATCTTTATTTTAATTATACTGATGCTCTGTTTTTGTGCCCACTCCTCTCCCCACAATGAGCCTGCAAGGCTTCCTGCAAATGCAATTTTTTTTTTTTTTTTTTTTTTTAAGTATCTGTCATTTTTAAGTTAAATATGTATTGACTGTTTATTCATGTCATATTAGTGACAATAGGTCTGGTCATTAATCATGAACTGAAAGTACTTTTTAAAGTAAGCGTAGAGTAGCGTCGGACATATTTCTTTTCCAATGAGCTGAAGTGTTTGAGCAATCAACTTTACAATTGTAAAAAAAAATAATAATAATGGAAATAACCATGATGGCAGGGAATAGCCCAGAATTGAAATAGCAAAAAAAAAAAAAAAAAAATAGAAGTTATTGTCTGTTACAAGGTTAAAAGTATTACTCAGGAAAAAGTGGAAAAGAAGAAGAAGCATATGAGGTTCAGTGTAAGTTTTGCGACTTCAAAGAGGATTTTTCTTATGTTTTATTACTTGTTGAATGAGTGTGACATAAACAGACTGCTGCCAGCTCACTTGAACACTGAAAACACTTTCTACTTGGCTATATAGAGATTATGGTACTTTCGTGTCAATGTGAAACTCATGTTTTCTTCAATAAGGGCCATATATATATATCTATATATATTTATAAGAATATATATTATGTAAAATAACAGATTTAATCATTCTGGGGAACTGCCAGTTGAAGTAGAGGGAGAGTGAGGGCTGTTTCAGGGGGTAAATGTTGTCCTTGTTATATTTTTGGAGAACAAAAAGCGATGTTAGGGCTGTTCTTTGGCCAATAGAGGTTGCTGTTGGACAGCGATAGAATGGCCTTCCCCTTATCCCGCCCTCGTCGTCTTCCTCATTTCTCTTATGTCTTTAAAAGAATCCAATTAGCACTTTGAGCCGTTTTCTTACATTGTTTAAAAGTACCCCATCAGATCAAGGAAGCTCAAACGTCAGGAATGGACTGGCTTTTTTTTTTTTTTTTTTTTTTTTGAAAGAGGCGTGTTGCTGTTTGGGCATATGCAGATGGGGGGTTTTCTGGGGTTGAACATATTCTGTATGATGGGAATACCCTTTTGTTTGGGTAGCATGGTTTATACGGGATTCGGGGGGGGCGGGAGGGCATGGTTGATATGTGAAAGTGGGATTTTTCATTAACATTTTCTCTTTCTCCTTACTTTTAGGGAGGGTTTAGCTGGGAGGGGAAGGGAGGGAAGGGGAGGGGCTTTTAAAATACAGATGTTTAATCGGGATAATGTAAATGTAATTCAAACCCCTAGTTTTAGTTTGACTTGTTACCCAACTTAGAAGCTTTGCTTTTTTTTTTTTTTTTTTTTATCGATGAATTTGATGACAAATGTGTTAGTGATCAAGTATTTCTTCAGCTGTTACTGAGGCAGCCATAAGCAGTATGAGCAAAAAAAAAAGGTGGCTGACCAGAACTCGTATGCATTTCGACCTTTTCATGTGTGCTGGCAGTACCGAGCATATTTGTCCCCAGTAGAAATTGGGTGCCTATTCCTGAGAAGTACAGGTGCAAGATATTGTCTAGTAAATGTTAGATGTAATCTCTTGCTGATTTTTAAAAAATGTATTTATGCTGTACGTTTTTTTTTTTTTGTTTTGTTTTTGTTTTGTTTTTCTTTGTAAAGACAACAATAACTGCGCTGTCTTCCATAGCGACAACTGGCCACGAGTGCTGGAAAAAGATATCACTCTGCTGAATGAGTCTTTAAAACCCCTTTTATGCTCCAACGGCCTGTTGTTTTTGAAGCAATCATTAAACATGGCGGAACGAATGCAACGCTTGTAATATCACATTGACTCGAGTAATACGTCGCCATGTTGAACGGTTGAGGGGGTGAACAAGGCCTCGCATATACCTCATATCACAGTAAACCAGGGACAAAGGAGTGAAGGTTTGATGTATGTAGCAGATATACTGTTGTATGTAAAAGGAAAAAAAACACAAAAAAAAAGAAGTCATGTTTTTTTTGTGGGACTATTTTTGAGCATTTGTGTCCATGACATTTATGTGACCCGATGAGACGACGTCGCTTAAGGGTTTCTGCAAATGTCTCACGCCAACCAGTGTTTAGTCCCTTCAGTTCGACCTCCTCTCCTCCAGATCGTATTTGCCATATTGTTTCAATATGCTTATTGTTTACAACAACTGTACAAAACACTACATCTTACTTTACATAATTCTGACCCCTGTATAAATTTTATTTTACTATCTATCTTTCCCTTTTTTTTTTTTTTATCACCGCCAAATTTTGTAGCTGATGATATCCTCCATTTTTATGTTCTTTTGAAGTTCTTGTGACATGTTTCACAAGACTGTACTTGTCCAATGAATTTAAAACTGATTAGGGAGAAAACAATAAAAAATACTGTTATCAAAAACTATCACTGTCATTCTATATGTGATAAAGATGTTGATGCGTTATTTTGATGCATTTTTACTTTGAATCAGATCTTATCAAAGGTGTTGATGGGTTACTGTTAATGACTGTGTGCTTATCTGCTCTGCATATTAGTGCATAAGAGGCTTACTGAAGCTTAATGTGAGTATTTATTTTCACCACTGGGTGGTGGTGATGTTTTTCTAGAAGCGGGATGCTGTGGGACTTTTAGTTACTGCTTTAGTGCTTCGTCTCTACATTTTATTGATCATATATATCAGGTTTTCTTGGGTGTTAACCTCAGCCTGGATTTGTCTCTTAACAGACAGGCTAATTGAAAAACACATTAAAGAAATGTGGCAATTATTTCTTTTTTAAACTTTTCTCACCAAACCAGAGCTGGTTGAGGATGCAACAGAAATACAGAAAAATTCAAATCTAATTAGTCTTAATAAATAGCTCAGATGCCAATTTTCCTCATTACTTGTTTTTTTTTTTAAATCAAATACAGCCCCTTCAAACCAGTATAAGATAACTGTAGTAGTATACATTCATCATTGTAAATTAATTCAACCTTCAAACATGAGCTTTTCCACATTCACCCACTAAACCACCACCATAATGCTCCATCTAAGTTTATCTTCATCTTATCTTATAAGATGGTGCAAAGTGAATATATAAACAAAAAATACCCACCCCCAAATGGACATGACAACATTTTCACCACAGGAAAATATGAGGGTGTGAGCACACTTGGAATATCTATCTATCTATCTGATCTGTGAATTACAGCAAATGGTAATATGCATGTGAGAACAGTATGCCTTATTGTGCAATTACAGGGACTGATCCCACACAACCCATATAATTATCACATCATCATTACATTAAAACTAAGGCATTAAACCTACATTAAATCAATTAAATACATTTAAACATAAAATGCCGTTCTCTATAGATTCATATTATGCAATACAATAAAAGTAATACAGTAAAACTAAACTAAACATTATAAGAAACCAGTTTACATCCCTAAATATGGTTCAGGGCCTGTACACTCAACCACATTGGTCTTCACGAGCCCTCCAACCCGATTACACAACAGCACCACCGCTCGTCCGGATAAATTTAACCTCTCTCACAAACACTGGTGACTTCTCATCTGCTTTCAGTACTAGTATGAGGAATTACCTTCTTCCGTAAATCGAAAAGAGAAGTCGTCTGTTTTCCCGTCACCACACAATAAAACCTGCATTTCATGTGTGTTTTGTGAGCAAACATGAATTGCATCTTTACGCATTCGGCATACTTATGTCCACACCTAAAAACTTTTGTGATTCAGTGCCAATCCCATCTCGTTCAGTTAATACATTACTGCGTTTTCAATGAAATGGTGTGACGAGCTTAAGTTTCTGTTCTGTTGATTTTATCCAAATATCTTTACGTCGTCATGAGTCATTATGGATAAGCAGGTATTGTACTCAATGTTGACTGGAAAGAGGAAAAACCATAAAAGTTTAAGAATAGTAAAGGTGTGACCAGAAGGAATGTGACGTGATTTTATTAAGTAACCAAGGAGTTGTGTTGCTTAGATGGAAGCAGCTTTTCTCAATAAAACAGCACTCCATATTCTTTGAGCTGAATGTCAAAGAGGTGTATTTGGCTGAACACGCCACAACAGACGCTGAGGTTAACCCTACGGGAGACCTGCCAAACAATTAGTGAACTTTCTGTCCTCTGATTTTCTCTTTCTCCTTGAATGACATGCATGATGTTTTTAACTTCAAAGCAGGAAAGAGGCTGCATATTCGGTTTGTGTACACAGAGAGATAGGGAATGAGGAACGTTAGCAGTAAAAGAGAGGAGCGAGTTTTAATGATGCTGTAATATGAGTCATATGAATGCAAATAAGTCTTTTTCATTTGCGTATCATAGCAAACGGGCAGTAAACACACAAAACTGTGAGTTTGTCATTTGTCACGTTTGTCACTTATTATTAATATATTCGCTCATGGGTACAGCTAGGAATGGAGTAAACTATTAATAGCAGAAAATAAATAATCTGTCCTTGTACAATATTAAAAAACGGCAAACCCTTTCATCTAGAGTCCAGTCCTGAAATAAGACACTTGGGTTAATAATGAAAGGCCAGGAATTAGTCTTGGCAGTCGTCAGGCTGAAAATAAACACAAGATATTGCAAAATGTTGCAATGTCTCCACATATTTGCATGAGATAAGAGTGAGGTCAGCAAGGTGTATTTGTTCATACGCCGCTGCGTAAGTTATGTCTCGGGAGCGTCTCGTAGCAGAGTCATAAAAGCTGCACTTTTGCAACATAGATAACGCAAAAAGATTTGAATTTTTTCTAGGAAATGGAAAATGAAATCATATGAATATATCAGAAAGGTAGCGATGAGAAATGAACCATTAATGTTAAAATGCTCAGATAAAGTCCAAACCTTAGTTAAACAATAATGAAAAATACTTCCTTGATAATTAGTTAAGATCTACATTATAGTTTTTAGTTTTAAAATACTTACCGCCATGTGAGTACAAGCTGAACCATTACTGTAAAATACTCATCATTCACTCAATAATATTGTAGACAGATTGTTATGATAAGGATATCAGGAGTTTTATTGTTGTTATTATCTGTTATTAAGTATCAATTCATGTACTCAAGCCTCTTCCTGATATTATTGTCATTTTTGACTTGTACACTGTGTCTGAAGTGTGTGCAAATACTAAAACATGAACTAATCCCCTACTGTCACCATCAATGATTCATATATTTCAGCCTCAGAATAAAACAAACAACAATATGAAAATACTTCCTTGATAATTAGTCAGGTTGACCTAGTTAGGAGACGTCGACTGTTTTGTTTCAAAATGAATGGCGCCACATAGTTTCAGGCTTCATTTAATCATTTGGTCATCTGTTTGCTGTTCTTCAACATGAGCACTGAGCAATGTGTCATCCATAATCAAACAATTGTAAAAAAAAAAAAAAAAAATGAGTCAGTCACGTAAGAAGAGAGTGAGGTTGCACTATTTCCAGAGAGAAGATACAGAAATAGTAGTCGCTGAATGTTTAGGGTATGTTGTTTACTGGTGCGGAAACAGCAGAGAACAATACGCATTTGTGGTGGTAAAACGAAGCGTAAATAAACTGTGTTTGACTCTATTATTCACACTTAAACCATCGGTTACAGTTCTGTCCTTGCAGCAGGAGTTGCTTGTGTGAGGATTTGAAGTGTGAACAACAAATACAGGTAATAGCTCTGATAATAGTGAGGTTATGTCCCTCCAGACCTTGGTGTGAACCAGGATCTTTGACCATAAATATTATTAGCCATAAAAAGCTGGCACGGTTTGGTGCACTTTTGATAACGAGCTGATTATATGTGCCTGGTGGTGGAGGAGTTCTCTCTAATACTGTAAGTCTGGTCTGCGCAGGATGCCCTTTACACTGAAGGACGCAAGTATGTATGTCTTATTGGAGATAAATTAATTTCCCCCATATAAAATACTCTACTTTGAGTAATAATTTGTGTCTGATATGGTTTTTATCCACAAAGAAGTAAGTAGAGTCCTTAAAATTACATCTACTCCTCCTCATTCAATAACATTGTGCGTTGGTCTGAGGAGAACCACCTCCAGCTCAATATCACCAAGACCAAAGAGCTGGTGATGGACTTCCAGAGGAGCAGGAAGCCCTCAACCCCTTTTACCATCCAGGGGGACGAGGTGGAGATAGTGGATTCCTATAAGTTCCTGGGTGTGCAGAACAATACAGAGGCTCTCCTCCTCATTCAATAACATTGTGCGTTGGTCTGAGGAGAACCACCTCAAGCTCAATATCACCAAGACCAAAGAGCTGGTGATGGACTTCCAGAGGAGCAGGAAGCCCTCAATCCCTTTTACCATCCAGGAGGACGAGGTGGAGATAGTGGATTCCTATAAGTTCCTGGGTGTGAAGAACAATACAGAGGCTCTATACAGGAAGGGAAAGAGCTGATTGTACTTCCTGCAGAGACTCCGATCCTTTAATGTGTGGCTACTGGGGATGTTTCACCAGTCGATGGTGGCCAGCACATTGTTATTCCACTGTGGTGTGCTGGGGAGGTGGTATCGAGGTTGTGGAGCTGTACAGGCTCAACAAGCTGGTGAGGAAGGCTAGCACTGTGGTTGGACTGCAGCTGGAGGCAGTGGCGGAGAGGAGGATGATGGACAAGATCAATAAGATCCTGAGAAATCCCTCCCATCCCCTCTATGAGGAGCTGTGGCTGAGGGGGAGCATCTTCAGCCAGAGTTACATGCACAGTTTTTATTACTATACTTATTACTACATGCACTTTATCTTGTTGTAAAAGGCTACTTTTATCTTGCTGTCTGTCTTTGCCGCTGTTATAACACAAAATTCCCCCCTTGGGTGATCAATAAATGGTCTTATCTTATCTTAAGATATCTCCTTTATCACTGAAGAGTCCAATCACAATGTATAAAACTTTCCCCTTCAGCTGATGAATGTGAAAACAGCTTCCTAGTGTCACACTCTTCACATATGTCATTCTGCACAGTGACGCTCAAACATCCAACTGAAGGAATAAGGAGGAAAACACATTTTGAGTGTTGGAGGACATAAACAGACTTTAGATGCTTAATGAGCCAATGTTAAAGAACTTGCAGTATATTCAACTTGTTTCATCCCTGAAGTAACACTGATTTGTTGATCAAGGATGTTAACTGCAAAGATAGGGAATCATTTTTAGAAAATCAGCTTTCACTATATGCAATATAAGTAGTTCTCAATGACAATTGGCATGAAGGTCTGTAGAGTAGAATCATTGTCTCTAAAATGATCAATTACTAAATTTTCTAAAGACACAAAAATGAATGAGTGCTACAAATGGATTGTCAGCAACAGAGAAAACATCAAATAAAACCAAATACGTGACTAGAAGCTACGGAGGTTAAGTGGGGGAAAAAAGTTATGGTGAAGTAAACTTTTAAGCACTGAACTCAAGTGGAGCAAATAATAAAGGTTTGGAAGAAATTGCATGTTACCTTCATAGCATTGTCTCAAAGGTTACATAACCGCTGGAAATATAAGAGGTTTTTCTTTCTTTCTTTTTTTTTTTTTTAGATCTGTCTTTGCTTTTCTGAACAAAGCCAATTTTGCCTGAAACGGTGGAGCCCATTTAGAGATCCACAATAATAACAAGAAGAAAAGCAATGACATTGTGGAGGGTTTGTTAAGTTTTCATTCTGAATACATTTTATTCTTGTGTTCTCATTTTCAGACAAGTCTGACAAGAGAAGTTACTGTTATACTTGTAAAAAAAAGAATGAAATCTTCAAAACTTTGTCCAAAAAAACATTTTGATTCACCTAATTATGAGACATGTCTCATATGTTCAGATTATTCTTACTGCAAACCACATCACCTTCCATAATAATAAGCATTGCATGGTTTCACATCATCATCATCATCATCATCATCATCTTGATTTAATATTAAACATCATCAACATAATCTACAGTATGTGTGATAAAGTGAGTTTGCAGTTGTGCTGCATCATGTTTTGGGGAAAAAAGAATTATTTTAAGAATCAGATGTGTGCCATTATTTTTAGTAAGTAGTATAGTTGTATGGAAATATTCTTGATAGGTTTTATTTGATAAGGCTCCATATTGTTTGACTTTTGGGTAGGTCACTGGGAAGTCCATTGTCAAAATCATTGATAACCACCTGAGCAAATATGATAGAATCTGCTAAATATGAATGGAATTTCCTTGGTGTGCATAGTGTAACAGTATCGATATATTTTTACTTTACAAGCATTCAGTACAGGTGTCTCTGGGTAGCCATTCGTTAGTATTGGCATGACTCTGGGGATGGCGGTCCACCACCTACTGTAATTTTATATACAGACATTAATGGTCCCCAGAGGCTATATTCTTATAATGTTGGTGATCTGACTTTATCCTCTCGCACTACCATCAAGTTGACATTTTTGTTTTTTAGTGACACATCTTGACATTTAGTGGAGATTTCCAGTTGGGTGAATTTTCCTCTGTAGCGCCACCATGAGGTTCACATTTGTGGTTTTGATTGAAAGGTTTGACAACAACCGAATGGTGCAGATGTATTAGTGTCCACTTCAGGATGAATGGTGATAACTTAAAGGATAAAGCTGGATATTTTCTATGTTTTTCTTATTGTCAATAAATCTCATGTGTTATCCAAAGCCTGATATACAGTATCACATTCCTCTGCGCCATAGACCTCCGTTGTTGTCCAAAAAATATTAAAATCATGTCAGTGAGTGACACCACTGCACTGGGTGACATGTTCCTTGTCCTAGAAGAGCATGGTCACTTTTAGTTTTTTAGAAACAGCATCGACTTGTCATTCTCTGTACATGCGTTATGCAAAGATATGACATTCCCATCAGTCATATCTGTACTTGCTGATAGCAAATGTTCCATATAATTGTCACAAAAGAGTTTACTGTGTACCAGTCTATCTCTGTGTCTGATCGATGATACAGTAAAACTCAAAATGCAGGATGAAAGAAGCATTAATTGAACACTGAATAAATAGTAAATATTGGATCAGTTTTTAAAAAGGTCATTGGAAGGTTGTTTTTTTTTTTAGTTTTAACTGGGTGATGCTTTTCTGCTTAGCACAATTATAATTGTCTGTCAAAACTATTGTAATAATAGAAGATATATGGGCTCTTGTCTGTAAAATGTATTTTAAAAGGGCTTTTCCTTGCAGGGATATATACAGCATATAATATTCTTGTGAATTTGTTTGTCATCCCCACATTTGAAGTAGTCACCATCAGGATGTTCAGGGTTTACTGCCCCTCCTAGTTGTCCTTGAATAAGGCATTATTTGCTTCCCCTGAGTCTAAACACACACAAAAAATCAAGGTAACAATCAGTTAAAAATAGACCTTTATTGTACAGTAGGTTTTTTCCGTGCTGTTGATGACAAGTTTACGGTCAAAGCTCTGGTCCATGGGTGGAGGCGCAGTACAGTAATGATGAACGACAGCAGAGCTGAGCCAATCAGAGGAGAGACTAAAGCTTTTAATGCTGTCAGAGGCTGCAGCCCTCAGCCACCTGTAGCAGGCAGCGACTCTAGAGCTCTGTTATACCCCGTTATACTGGCAGGACACGGGACTTCATAACCTCCTCAGAAAAAAAACCCCGTTTCCTTAAAAGTTACATCTTAGACCTGAACCATGTTTCTCAGATGTCTGCCTGTCGTGTTTCTCCTGGCTGCTGTCGTCAAAGGTGAGTGAAGTTTACTTTACCACACTGTATAAAGAAAACGGTTTGTTTGTTTGTTTGTTTGTTTTACCGTACATACCACGAAATGTATTTGAAAAAAGATTTGGATATTGGGACATTATCGAGTTACGTTTTACAAGTGTGTAAAAAAGTGCGTTTGTCAATGTCAAAATAATGTAGGCTAAATTTGCATGTCTATAAATGATATTTTAGGCATGTTCACAATACGTTTTTGACTCTTTTCTGTCCTTTTTTTCTTGTTTTGGATTATATCTTGATGCTTGATTCATGCTTGATCCACAAACAACATATTATGAAGTTTATTGTGTAGCCAACAGGGTTAAAAACTATTCTTGCAAATAAAATATCTATAATATGCAAATGAATATCTCAAAATATTTAGCTTATGAAGCAGCTAGTTTACTATCATATGTTGTTATGGTTATGATAGAGATGTCTTTTACACATAAAGTCACACATGATAAGAATACAATTTGTTATATTTGAAAACAATCCTAAAACATATATTTTGGCAATATACATGAATATTCACAGTGATAACGGTGACATTCTTGACAATGTCTAAATATATTTATAAAAAAAAATACAGCATATCAGATTTTGTCAAGGATAAAATAATAAAGTCCTTGACTAAGTCCACCAACCTTTATCGAGACAAGGACAGGTATTCAAGGTCTGACATGCTAGAAACTAAAAACCGAAGAGCAAGTAGCAGTAGGTTTTTTTTGCAGAAAGTAGACAAGATAAAAGGCATCATGAACATCCAAAAAAGAAATCACATCATAAAAGATGCGAGGCTAGTCCAAGATGCAAAAATCAGTGAATTACTAAATAAATCATAAAACCTATTTTACAGTAAGAAATCCGTAAGTGCTTTAAAGGAATCAACCTTTCTTCTTTGTTTTCGCACACTCATGGGGGGGTGTCCCTTGTATGCGGCTCTAAATAGTCTTAAACCCTGACTCACCGCTCCTCCAGGGTGACTCAAAGCTCTTGGGGTGGGCAGATGCGAGGGAGGAGGCATCGGTCAAACGACAGCCGGCTCCCTGAAGCGCAGCACACTCCACACACAAAGTTTACTCTGTGTGCATAAGCTGACCCCCTTGATGGCGTGGTGAAGCTGCCTGAGGAATTTTGATGAGACCTCCACTGTACAGACTCGCTCCAGTTAAATCCATTGGTCACCCTTGTATTATTTTGGACTATCCTGAAGTGCATCACTGTGTTTAAAGGTTCACATGTGTGAAGGGTATGAGAGTCAGTCACCGTCATGTGGCAGAGCCTCACTTGGGAGCCTGCAGGCTGTTTGTGTGTTTCACCTCTTGTGATGTGTCTGCTTGTATAGAAACACTGAGTTGAAGGTTGATAGTGGGGGGGGGGGGGGGGGGGGGGGGGGGGGGGGGGACTGAGGCTGCAATTTGGGGCATGACTGAGTGTGTCTGAAGTAGCAGTAAAGAGGTCCAGATGAAAAGACCTCCTGAGGGTCACAGTCCTCCTCCTCTGAGTCTGGCGCCACATTTTCTTGTGCCTTCTATAAGAAATCTTCCAGACAGAGGGGAGCAGAGCACGTTTTTTGCCGGCCTCTCTTCTCTCTCCTGCTGTTTCCTCTCTGAGACCACAATCAGTATATCATGAATCATCCATATGTGTCATGATTTGCTGGCTAGTCATCATAAGGTCACTACCAGAGCAGCAGAGCAGAGTCTGCTCAACAAGTCATCAGATGGCTGCGTGAATGTGACAACCATTCAACCATTATTTTTGAGCGATTGTTCTGTGGGAAAATTTTCTATTTCATTTCCTCCCCTTGTTTACTTTACTTTTCATAATTGCATGCTGTACCTTTAAGCTTCCCTCTAACTGCTGATTCATTTCACAGTGTCACCTTCCTCATTTCATGCACTCTCACTTACTGGCATGAATTGTTTTCTACATCCCCTTCACATGCACACTTGTTGCTGTTTCTTCTCTTGTCTTTTCCACCCTCTGTCGCTGAGTCCCTGCTGTATCCTGGTGGATTAGACCTGCTCTAGGGCAGTAAATCTCACTCGGTAATTGGAAAGCATGTGCTGGCGGAGCTTTAATTGGATATGATATGTGCAGAGGCCCTGCGAGTGAGCTCTGCTTCAGGGAGCCATCTGTTACATCCCAGTAACAGTATGAAAGCTCTGTTTGCTCGGATAGAGAGAGCTCGTCTCTGTCTGACTCCTCCAGTTGAGGACGCCACTGAAATTGCAGACTGTCTGATGAGAGCAAGTTTATTTATATAGCACCTTGTACAGACACCAGTCACAAAGTGCTTCGCAATCAAATAAGTAAAGTCAAATACAATCAAATCAAATAAGTAAAACAAAGACACCAGATGTAATATACAAGGGGAACAGACATAAGAGACAAATTAAAACATAAAGTATCACATGCTACCTAAATGCCTGATGGGTTTTTAGCTGCTTTTTAAGAGTCCACAGTGTCCAAGGACCTCAGGCTTATTGGGAGACTAGTCCAAAGCTTAGAAGAAGAAGAAAACTCTGGGTAGAGGACCGAAGAGCTTGGCTCGTGGTGTGGGGGTGCAGAAGGTGTGTAGTATACTGTAACAGGAACTATAACAGAAAGCCAGTGCAGTGAGGTTACAATAGGTGTAATATGTGACCATCTGTTGGATCGTGGATGGTTTGTAAGCGGTGTAAGGAAGATTTATTAAGATAGGTAAAAAAGAGAATTACAGTAGTGCAAATGTGATGAGACAAAAGCATTATTAGCATCTCATGGTCAAGTAGGCGTCTTAATGTGAACTTCAAAACTCATCACACCAAGATTACGCAGAGAAGACAGAGAAGATGAAGATAAGGCACCAAGGTTCTGTCTGATCAATGAGTGGACACATTGAGAGAGAGGATGCGTTGAAAAGGATCTACAGTTTGACGTTATCAGCCGTAATAAATAGACACTGACATCAGATATATAATCATGCTATCCTGAGCACATGTAAAACAACTGTGGCTTTCTATGATGAGATTGTGTGTGGGTGTGGGTGTGTGTGTGTTGGGCTGTACGTGTGTGTGTTAGGCATCAAGTCTGTCTTATCAGTAGCAGGAAGAGGCACATTCCTGGCCGAGATGAAGTTTGTGTGACAGTCCAGACGGAGGAGAGCAAAGTCTAAGGACAGAGTCATGTCTATATTTTTACTAATACTCCGATGGTGTGACTTAAAGCATATCACCAAGCCGTTCACCACCACTGTTTAAGGCATCAGTGTTTCCTCTGATCGGGGCTGTTGACATGAGACACTCAGCAGGGTGATAGACCGTTGGTGCAGCTTCCACTCCGTCCTGTGAGGTCGGGGAGCTCCTGGTGAACTGGCGTCAGCTGTGTTGCTTTGATGTGACAGCCCTCAGGCCTGGTTTCCCCCCAGCAATGAACGCTGAAGGAAGCTGACCCGTGTGTATCTGTGTGTTTTGGTTCACCACGAGGCATAGGGACGGGGACCTTTAAATACCAGGAGGTCATAAAGAAGTATGTAAGAAATGTTCGCTCTCATTAGCTGGCATAGGGACCCAAAGTGTGACCAGTAATTAGTTGTGAGGTGCAGTCCAGTATGCCTTTAGCATTTTTTTTCTTTGATCAGCTTGTTTCAGATGTCATACTGCATGATTTCTGAAACACAGGCCCTACACACACACACACACATCACCATAGGTCAGCTCTCCACATGACTCCTCTGTCTCCTAATGAGATCCTGCCTCTTGGCCTCAGGTTCTTCCTGACTGTTGGGTCACAACCTGTCAGTTCATCTCCTGCTCTGTGTGCGTTCTTTAATTAGGTCCGTCTTTCTCGCAGTGCTGCTGGATGCGATAGAGAACTATTTCAGGAACGCACCTTCCCCTAATCCCAACAATAAGCTGGAAATGTTTCATGGCAACAAATGAGGAGAGAGTGTGTCTGCAGCTCTCAATAGTGCTCAGGATTCCCTCTTGGAATTAGTAGCCCTCACCCAGAGGCGTGTCATCAATACAGACAAGGATTTAGTCCTGGGCAGTGGCAGCGTGGACAGGAAGTTGAGGATGTGTGTTAGGGGTGCTGGATCTCACAGTCAGTTCATGAACAGGTACTTCACTGGAGGGCTATTGTGTCGCATGAACAGAAATCTCCTGAAGTGGGGAGCAGCTCTGAAACACGAGCATCAACGCCAAAATTGTTGAAGTGAGGCAAAGCTTTGACACCAGGAAGCAGACGTTCCCTTGGCAACGGATACACTCACATGGCGCTGTGCTGCTTGTTTGGTTTCAGTGTCGAGGAGAAAAAAAAGGGAAAGATTTAGGTGGAGAGGCGTGGCAGCTTTTAAGTGGCTTCGGTACTGTGATAGTACCGAGTAGCGTTCTTACTAGGACCAAAGGAGTTGTTCACGGTGGGTAAAGCCGGATCCACATCCTCCTGAATGTGTGTGCTTGCAGGCGACCTTAGACCCACTTGTCACCCTGCCTGACCCAGTCATCCCTTTTGTGTCTACGGGGGATTATCTGGCTGTAGGTTAAATCCTAAGAGACAAGGCTCACTGTTCGGCATGCAGTGCGCTCGTAATAACTCCACTGTTTCAACTGCGTTACACTAAGTGACTGTCTGTTTATATGGTCTCTCATGGGTTTCATAAATATTTCCAATATGGGTGACTTCAACATCTCACAAGACCAAGAAACTATTAGCAGCTCTGTCAAAACAAGACCCAAACAAAGTCCTATAGTTAAAGGAATGCTGTGGTCTGTGGTGAAGAATGGGAGAAGTGTAAACGTTAATAATTGCAGCTATTGCTATATCAATCTTTGACTACGGCGTCATAGATGCACTGTGGAACTAAGTCATAGTTGATTTACTTAAAGTCTATTTATATCATTTGCATGCATTTGGCTGACATTTCCATGCCAGTGGAAAATAGAGAAGCAACGCTGAACTTTGTGTAAACAAACATCACTATGAAAATGAAATAAGAACCACTATGTTTGTGCGTGTTTAGCCAAACAAATAACATTCTTGTCTGTAAAAATTTTGAGTTTGTCTGTTATTTCCTTCTGTGTTCATGAATACACATGTTTTTTTTAACTTATGAGATCTTTATCTGGATTATTATGACTTCTACAGGTATCAGAAATTCCAAAGCATGCCAGGAGCGTTTGTTCATTATGATATTCTCAAGGTCTCAGTTTAAGTATTCCCACAAGACTGACTAGATTAAGCAAGGACAGGTGAGACTAAGGTACATCAGACAATAATCATTGCATGAGAAGGCTATACGGAAAAACCTGAACCTTAATTTACAAGGTCTGTGTAGACATGTGGATTTATTGTAAATGACATTGTGATGCTAATGTTATATCAGAACTTGCATCAAATGTATCAAAGAAAAAGGAACTTAGTAAATGTCATCACACAAAAAAGTTTGTTTCCCATCAGTGTGTCCATGCAGACAGGTGACACTGTTTAGTTTGTGTAATTCCTCTTGACAACATTCCTCTGTTTTGTACTCTACTTAATAATGGTCTCAGCTGTATTTTAGAGAAGTGATAAACAAGATATTACAATAGTTTATAAATGGGACCTTTAAAATTATGATAAAGTGCATAATTGGATTTCATAACACATCACTGATGCCAAGACATTTATCTCTGCATTCCCTAATGTTCAAATCAAAATAAGGCTTTGTCATAAATGTAGTTCTTGCCAAATCTATAACCCTCAAACACATCAGGTAACAAATAATCTCCACCATAAACCTGCATTTTCTTTCTAAATAAAAGGCCTCTATGAACCATTGGCTGTCAATCAAATGCGGTAATGAAGGCAATCTTCTCGCATACTGATTTAATATTAGTACACTCATATTAGTTCTCAGAATATTTTCTAAGACATTAATATTTATAATAATTTAATTAGCAATGAATAGTTTGTGTCATGTACTGGCCAAGCTTTTGTTTGAGAGATAATTCACCAGCAGGAGTCTACAGCCAAGCTAGCAGCTCTGTTAGACTGTACTTTAAGTGTACTGCTTTGAGCTGAATGCTAACGTAAGCATGCTAACATACTCACAATGACAGTAATGCTGTCATTGTGTAACATGCTGATGTTTAGAAGGTATAATGTTTACCGCATTCATCATCTAAGTTTAGCATGTTAGCTTGCTAACATTTGTTAATTAGCACTAAACACAACATACAGATGAGGCATGGGGGACAAAAATCTAGTTTTGAGTCTTGGGCTGCAACTAACCATTATTTTCATTTCATCTGGATTAATCAATAGATGTTTAGACTATAGAATGTCAGAAAATTGTGATAAATGTTTGTTTCCCAAAGCTCAGATGCTTTGTTTTGTCCTGAACAACAGTCCACAACCCAAAGATATTTAGTTTACTATCATAAAGTAGTAATGAAACCAGAAAATATTCACAGCTGTAGTCAGAGAATTTATGACTCAAAACGATTAATCGACTAATCGTTCAAGAGTCCAATATCTCCTCATATTATGCCAATAGTTTTGACAGGAAATAATTTCGCTAAGTAGAAAAGCATCCCTCAGGTACAACTTCGGTCCCCTTTCCAATATTTATGATCTATTCAGTGTTCAATTAATGCTTGCCTCAAATCTGAATTTTGAGTTTTAATGTGTCTTCAGTCAAGACAGAGATAGACTGGTTACACAGTAAACTTTCCAGTGTGTCAGTTGTGTGAAGAAAGAAAGAAAGAAAGTGGTCTCTCCACACACACACACAGCTGATAAGGCTTTGAGTCCACACCAGTAGAGTTAATGTTACTTTTTTACTTCTTAATTTGATTGTTTGTGTTAAAAACAATATTTCTAAAATGTTACAGACCTCCACTGTTATTCCGTCAGCACACAGATCTACAGTAGGCCTACCTGCTGGCACTGATAGCGGCTTGGCACGCAGCGACTGTAGTGAACCAAGTCACACACACATGACTGATTTACGGGATGAGGTGTAAACTGAAACTGGCTGCCCAGTTTCGATAAAACAATGGGAGTCTAAAAAAAAATTGATAAAATGCAGCAGATAAAACTAAAAGCCTTTAAAAATTTTTAAGAGAATGTAAAGTATGCACGAACAAAGTGAACCATGAAATGCTTAACCTTCAACTCAGTCGTTCATGGAAACTCATGAGTCTTTGCAAATGATACAGTGGAATCTACTACGGTGAGAATGTAACACACAAAGAATACAATGACGCTAATTAATACAAGGTCAGTTGGATCTGATTTAAGAGGTTTTTCCATTAATCTTGATCTCTGGGCATCCAGTAAGATTAGTCCATTGCCCTTAAGTCTTAATCTGAACAAGCCAGTCACAATATTATACATGTGTTTTACAGCAATAATCTCACTCTGTGCTGCTTCACATATAGGTCCAGCCCAGCTCAACTCTGTCACCTCTATACTTTATGATCAATAAAAACATCATCTGAGATGATATACATTTTTACAACCTTTCATCGCTCACATATCTATCATCATTGATTGCTTCATGTCTTATACCACTCCCATAATACATAATCTTTGAGGGAGGGTATGGGTGCGTGTGTGCACGTTTAGTACATCATATCCATAAAAGTCTGCTGTCACAGGGTGTGTTGAGCCTGTTGTTTTTCATCTCTAAATGAGTCCTTGTTACCAAGTGATAAAGAGATTAGGTCCCGAGGGCCATATACACACAGAAAATAATCAAATCAAGTTCAGGAACTGATATTAGTCTTTGTTTTCTCACCACTTCCTTGTGCTTTTAAGATGCCTTACTGGAGAAAATTGTGTGTGTAAGGCGTCTACCCATCTGAGTCTTAGTAGTACGTTCCCTCTCGTGTTTCTGAAAAGGGGCGTTGAATGTAATCATTCAGTGCATACAGATGAGGAGCTGAGGTAAACAGACTAAAACCATTATCAAAGACCTCCTACTGTTTGCGCCGCTCCTCAAGCTGCCCTCTGGCTTCCTCTGTTCCCCCATAAACAGAGCGGAGAGTGGGAGCACGCTAAATGGGAACAGTTGCATGACAGCACACTGACCAAGTAGGAAGCAGCTCCTTCCTTTAAGATGCTCTAATGAACTTTATGGTGCTTGTGACTGACACATCTTGGTTTTGTAAAGATAAGCCACTTATGGTAGTTCTTACTTGCTGAGTCACTGCTATCAACTTTTTATGCACTTGGTGATGCATGTTTATTGTAAACACAGCTTTATTGCTCTCTGTGACTACAGCTTAAAGCCATAAATGTGTCTTCAGTTTTTACCAACTCGTTAGTGGTTCGAATTGTTAACAAAGTAATATTTTTGGAATGTCACATGGCTGAAAAGAGATAAAATATGTACAACAGATATCTAATTTTGGTTACAGAATGTCAGTGCAGCCATGTGAAAATACAAAAAACACACTAGTCATTTCACTTTTTGTATGCCGTGTAACTTTTTATAATCGCATCTCTCTGTTTTACATTTATGTTAATATTACAGAAATTTACACAACAAGCTTCCTCTATAGAGTAGATGATCTGATTATATTTTTAGCCCTGAGGTCATATTCATACAGTATCTTTTGTTTTCTGTGAATGTGAATACTGTTTTGTTTCACTCTCATCACTCTCTTTAGTGTTGTTTCCAGCAGCAGCAGGCAGCTGTTCTCAGACACATTACATTACCAGCCCAGCACCAAATGGCAGACAGACAAAGTTAGCAACCAGCTGGTGAACATAGTGGAGTGTTTAGCATCTAAAGGGCTGGATATTTCCCACACAAAAAACAAACAAACAAACAAAAAACAGAGCTAAAAGGAGAATTAATACTGAACTTACATTCTTCAGTTGGATGCAAAACAGGACTCCAAATGAATGTTAATGTTCCTTTGTGTCTACTGGATGCACAAATAGGCAACTGTTTGTTATACGGTGATAATATGTCAATGTTATGTTAACAGCTTGTTGTGCTGTCCCCAAGTGGCCAAAAAATATTGCAGGTTTAAAGCCACAGAATTTTATGTGATCTTAGTATTTTTCACATTTATCCTGATGACATAAATTTTTCTTATGTTGAAAAATGAGACACCCTCCCTGAAGATTGCATTTGCAGTTATGAGTTGCTTCTAAAACATGCATCAGTGTCCGATGTGTATTGTCTTTCTACAACATCACTTGGGGACACCAATGTCAGATATTTTCTAATCCTACACATAGCGTAAATTCTTATTTTTTTTGTGGCTGTCATCACAGAATTGGACTAACATTTTAGTAAGCTGTGCCCAGGAGAGAGAAGGTGATGATCTGATTATTTTTTTGTGCTTTTGTTTTGACTGTAGGAATGGCAACGACAGAGCCTCAAAGCTCAAATTCAAGCAGCGACCACACAACCAAGAATTTTACAGCTACCACCACAGAGACCATCACAGTATTCAACAGCACCGCGACAGAGAACAGTAACGACACCATCAGCAGAAGCACAACTGACTCCCCGTCAGCTCCAACCAGTGGTGATGTCACATCCACTGCAAACCTAGAGACAAACCAACCTACCAACGCTAGTGAGACTACAAATACAACCACCACACCAACCACACACACCAACAATGACACAACTTCACTGACACCAACCACACACACCAACAATGACACAACTTCGATCACACCGACCACACACACCAACAATGACACAACTTCGATCACACCGACCACACACACCAACAATGACACAACTTCGATCACACCGACCACACACACCAACAATGACACAACTTCACTGACACCAACCACACACACCAACAATGACACAACTTCGATGACACCGACCACAAACACCAACAATGACACAACTTCGATGCCACCAACCACACACACCAACAATGACACAACTTCGATCATACCAACCACACACACCAACAATGACACAACTTCGATGCCACCAACCACACACACCAACAATGACACAACTTCGATCATACCAACCACACACCCCAACAATGACACAACTTCGATCACACCGACCACACACACCAACAATGACACAACTTCGATGACACCGACCACACACACCAACAATGACACAACTTCGATGACACCGACCACACACACCAACAATGACACAACTTCGATGACACCGACCACACACACCAACAATGACACAACTTCGATCATACCGACCACACACACCAACAACGACACAACTTCGATGACACCGACCACACACACCAACAACGACACAACTTCGATGACACCGACCACACACACCAACAACGACACAACTTCGATGACACCGACCACACACACCAACAACGACACAACTTCGATGACACCGACCACACACACCAACAATGACACAACTTCGATGACACCGACCACACACACCAACAATGACACAACTTCGATGACACCGACCACACACACCAACAATGACACAACTTCGATGACACCAACCACACACCCCAACAATGACACAACTTCGATCATACCAACCACACACACCAACAATGACACAACTTCGATCATACCAACCACACACACCAACAATGACACAACTTCGATGCCACCAACCACACACACCAACAATGACACAACTTCGATGCCACCAACCACACACACCAACAATGACACAACTTCGATCATACCAACCACACACACCAACAATGACACAACTTCGATCATACCAACCACACACACCAACAATGACACAACTTCGATGCCACCAACCACACACACCAACAATGACACAACTTCGATCATACCAACCACACACACCAACGACACAACTTCGATCATACCAACCACACACACCAACAATGACACAACTTCGATGCCACCAACCACACACACCAACAATGACACAACTTCGATCATACCAACCACACACACCAACAATGACACAACTTCGATCATACCAACCACACACACCAACAATGACACAACTTCGATGCCACCAACCACACACACCAACAATGACACAACTTCGATCACACCAACCACACACACCAACAATGACACAACTTCGATCACACCAACCACACACACCAACAACGACACAACTTCGATGACACCGACCACACACACCAACAACGACACAACTTCGATGACACCGACCACACACACCAACAACGACACAACTTCGATGACACCGACCACACACACCAACAATGACACAACTTCGATGACACCGACCACACACACCAACAATGACACAACTTCGATGACACCGACCACACACACCAACAATGACACAACTTCGATGACACCAACCACACACCCCAACAATGACACAACTTCGATCATACCAACCACACACACCAACAATGACACAACTTCGATCATACCAACCACACACACCAACAATGACACAACTTCGATGCCACCAACCACACACACCAACAATGACACAACTTCGATGCCACCAACCACACACACCAACAATGACACAACTTCGATCATACCAACCACACACACCAACAATGACACAACTTCGATCATACCAACCACACACACCAACAATGACACAACTTCGATGCCACCAACCACACACACCAACAATGACACAACTTCGATCATACCAACCACACACACCAACGACACAACTTCGATCATACCAACCACACACACCAACAATGACACAACTTCGATGCCACCAACCACACACACCAACAATGACACAACTTCGATCATACCAACCACACACACCAACAATGACACAACTTCGATCATACCAACCACACACACCAACAATGACACAACTTCGATGCCACCAACCACACACACCAACAATGACACAACTTCGATCACACCAACCACACACACCAACAATGACACAACTTCGATCACACCAACCACACACACCAACAATGACACAACTTCGATCATACCAACCACACACACCAACGAGACAACTTCAATCACACCGACTGCACAGACGAACAACAACACAACTTCGATCACACTAACCACAGAGACCACCAATGGCACATCTTCCATCACTCCGACTGCACAGACCAACAGCAGCACAACTTCGATCACTCCAACTGCACAGACCAGCAACGGCACAACAGCTACAAGTACAGTAACCCCAGAAAACTCTACATTAACTACAACTGCACTAACAAACTCTACTAACACCTCTCCTGAGTCTCCCACATCTACCACTTCACCCTCAACTATCACCACAAACACAACCAGTAGAACAGAAATGACCACACTCCCACCTGGACCCCCATCCTCTTCACCTACCTCCAACTCCACCTCCAGCTCTACCCCTCCACATCCCCCCTCAGGCAATAGCACCGTACCCCCCGAAGGAAATACCACCACCCTAACTCCCTCAACAACAACCTCAGGAGGTAGGACTAACAGGGTTGTGTTCTTACAAAATAATATGCTGTAACATGCAGGTGAGAAAGAATTTAATGACAAACTTGAGTAAACCTTGAGTTAAAGCTGCAGCAGGCAATGCTCAATGTTAGAGACCATAAAGGCTAAATGCAGAGCTGTTTTTATGTATTTAAATCAAAGATCCCCATAAGCAAGTTGCAAGTCACTGAAAGTTTTTCAGGCCTCTGTATTTTTAATGACTTTGTGACATTAAGTCAAGTCGTTACCTCAATAAAGTCAAGTCTCAGAGCAGTAAATTCTCAGTCCTCAATTACACGACAGCAGCTCAGTCTGCTACAGTAGTTTGGATGTTTTAGCCAATTAAACTAAATTGTGCATACTTTATACACCTGCTGACCATTGTCAAGTTTTAAATTGATTCCCAACCTTCTGGACAGCTATGGTTTTATGCTTCTCCTTGTTTGGAATTGGTAATTAATCACAGTGAACATAATGCCCCCTTTATCGCCAAATGTTCATTATCACCTGTTTTGAAAGCTCCTCTGCATAGGTTTTTTAAGATTGATTCTGAATGCAAAACTTTCTGGGGGGCTTCAGAATAAATAAAATATTAGCGGTTGTAATTTCTGTGAACAGAAGTGTTTTCAAAACCGCACAATCTCTCAAATTACTATGCAGCGATACATTTAGAAAAAATAAATAAACAGATAACAAAGGAAACATAATCTTGAATTACCTATCTCCTGCAACTTTCAAGTCTCTCCATCTTGATTTGTACGAACTGAACCCAAAAGTGGCCTGGAAGGCAGGAAATCAAACCACCAGTGTGGCTCTATTAAGACTATAATCCCATAAAACGATTTAATGTGTTGTCAGCAAACTGCACACAATACAAAAGCTAAGCCAGTCTATAATTTGTGGTGAATTTACAGTTTTTCGTTGGCATAATTTGTGATATAGGTAAATCATAATAGTGTAATACTTTTGCTGTATAAAGCTTTACGGAACACCTACTGTATATAGAGTTAGTTGCTGACATTGGCTTTATTATTTGATTAAATGTCTTTGGACTGATTGTTACATATTTTTCCACTCAGTTGAAACCACAACTGTGACTCATTCCACTAAACCAGTTAGTGGCATGACCACAACCTCGCACAACACCACTAATCCGACCACCACCACCATGAATACTGGTACCACCATCACTGCCACCAGCCTGAAACCAACAGAGACCACCACCAACTCCACTGTAGCCCCACTCATCCCTACCCAGGGTCCAGTTATAGGTTTGTACCTTTCTCCAAAGTGTTTGATATCATTTGTTTTGTCAGATGTCTTGGTGAGATCAAGAGTGTATGGTCCATCAACACAATAGGCCTCGTGCAAGAACCACTCCTACAAAGAGATTCATTTTTAAGAGGCACTTGTGGCTGATTTAAGAACATTCATCACTTTTCTTGTACTTAGAATATATGAACAAAATGTATGTATTCAGACCTGTCATACGAGTCATGAATAGATAATCTTTGCATTTATTCACAAGGGGAGAAACGCTTGTTTGACTTAAAATCTTAGCGCCCTATTTTCGTGCAGGCACAAGGGCCGCGCTGGTCCAAATGCAGTCTTTATGCAATTTTAACAAGGCAAATCTGGGTCAGATTTGGTGACCAGTTGTATATGATGGCTCAGATTCAGTTCACATTAGAAAAAAAAATCAGATTGCTGGGTGGTAAATGCATCATTTTTCTTCTGTCCCTTTACTAGAGTGTCCCTCCATCCCATGCCCACCTGACAGCGTCTGTCTTAATGGTACCTGCCAGTGTCTCGCTGGTAGCTTCTTCCAGAATGGCCGTTGCACACCCGGTAAGGACATTTCAAGCAACAGAGATCATAATAGGGTGGCACCAATGAGTCTTCTTCTAATAACAACCTTTTTCCCCTTTTTCTCCTCTCCTTCTTTTCACTTAGCCCGAGTGTTCCCAGGCCGGCTTCATCTCACCTCCTTGACATTTCAAAATCAAATGCTCAACAGGTCCTCAAGTCTATTCCAGCAGACGGCAGCTAATATCTCAGCAGCGGTACGTCCAGAGCTGAGAAAATATGTTTAATACTTATACATCAATACACGCTCCTGTCTCATTAAACCACATTTTCTGTTTTTTAGCTCAGAGATGTCTTCAGAAATGACGTGGGGTACATAAGATCTGATGTTGTTGAACTTCAGTGAGTATTTTCTTTTTCTCCTGCTACAATAAGGGACATTATGCCAAATAAAACAAAAGATTTCATAGCTTTTTTGGTGCTTCTCTATAATTCTCCAGACCAGGAAGTGTGCTAGCAACTGTAAATAACGTCTTTGAAAACAACGCCCCCGCCTCTCAAGACTCTGTTGATCAATCCATCAATCAGGCCATAGCAAACTCAGAAACTCCAGGCGCATTGTTGACTGATGCTTCATTCACAGGTAAGTACTGCTAGAACACTGTGAAAGTTAAAGGGAAGTTTGATTTTGGGAAGGGGAACCTGACATATATGAGCCACAGGCTACGTTATCTCAAGTAAAAGGTTTGTCTTATACACCTGTTTTAAACCCTCTCTGTTTTAGTTACAAACCTGTGTAAGCAGGAGCCATTACCTTGTGATGTCTTCACTACAACATGCCTAAGTACAAAGGGCCGGGCTACTTGTTCCTGTAAGCCAGGCTACATCGCCATCGTGTACTCAAATACCAGTTGCAAAGGTAATAGCAACTATTTATCTCTTTATGGACTGATATTCTTTTTTTTATCTCATTCTTTAAGACTAGTGTTAGTTTTGAATAAGCAGACTGCATTCTTTACTGTAATCGGCCGCCATATACATATTAAAGCCTCTTGTAAAGACTTTAAGAGCTGATGACCCGCAGTGTCTGAGGACAAGTTCAAGTGAAATTTTCTCAGCTGATCTTGACACAAGAAAACTGTAACAAAACCTTCTTATCCCCACTGACATACTTTTTGTATGAGAATGAGGGGGAGAAACAACAGGGAGCGAGACTCAGAGACAAGGTCAAGAGCTGTAGCCTTTTCTCAACGCAGACCTTTGAACCTTCCTTCATTTATCTCTCAAATTTATTTCTTTTTAACGGGGTTGTTTCCCTGGAAACAAGTGGAAGAATCACAACCTTCTCTCTCTCTCTCTGTGGAGGATTGTGACCAAGGAGAACAGCTATAGGAAGAACTAATAAAGACATTAAGCTGCGTACAGTTCCTTTCCCAGAAAAGAAACATAATGTACTATTATGCGCTTGTTTGTAATGGTTATCATGCAGCCTCCATATGATGAGGCTCCCATTGTTTTCATTGAATGCTCAACCAAGCGTGCAGTACTCCTCCATATATCATGTCTGAGTTGGAAACTGTAGCTTGTTATATTCTCATTTCAGTTTCTTTGGATAGAACATTGTTTGTGTGTGTGTGTGTGTGTGTGTGTTTATGTTATGGTGTTTCTCTTTTTAGCTTGTCCAAGTGGGCAGAGGGCAGCGGGAAACACCTGTGAACCGTGAGTACACACACTTTTACATGTTTGTCAGGTATTATAAGGTGTCAGTGTGTAATGCTGTGTGTGTATGAGACAGGGCGAAGCACAGCCACTGGCTCCCTCGTGTGGATTCATTGTTAAACTTCATTAAGATGCTACACGACGAACGCATGACATGTGAATATCGTGTGTTTTAAATCTGTTTTGTCCTCTCAGATGTCCATTTGGATATGCTGGCTTCAACTGCAACGACTGTGAGTAACCAGGCTGTTACAGAGGCAAAAATAATCTAGCACTAGTTATTTACTGACCCCAGGAATTCATAATGTGTGTGTGCCTTATGTGTGTGTTCACAGCGGCTCTGCTGGCAGTGGTGGTGATCTCCTGTGTACTAGGAGGAGTTCTTCTCATCCTTGTCTTGGCTTTGCTTATTTACTGCTGCTGGTGAGAATAATTAAAAAAAAAAAACTTATCCTCCCAACTTTACACACCCTATTGATTTAATTGCACTGATTATAATCAGCACATGTATATTTACACATTGCATCAATAACTATGACCCACATTAGCCCTGTAAATATGGCTTTGGTTATTTGCAGGTAAAAAATATGCAAAAGTAGAGTTAACACAGCGGAGACATCTAGAGATACATAAATGTGTTTTTCAGCATCATTTTAATGCTTATAATTCAACATGTAATTATGACCGTCTCCACACTCAGATGTTGTTGAATCATGTTAACCTAGGTGTCCAGAAACCTAACTTTTCAACCAAATTCAACTCTGTTGTAATGTAGATGTCTTTTGACTCGCAAATCACCAAATTAATATATTATGTTAAAGGTTAATAAGGTTGGTGTTATGCTGTACTTTTCTTATTGACAACAATGTGTTGGTTCTCAAGACTTTCCAACATCAAACAGGTCACAAGTATATAGTTTAAAAAAAAAAAGCCCAGCTCAAAAAGGAGGAAGTATAAGAATTATTGGTACTATTTACAGATGTGGATTTATTTGGTGCTCTAGTAAGTAATTGCACCAGTGGGACGGTGTGTGATGGATTGACTAAAAGTAGATAATAAGATAATAAAGGAACCCAGTGCAACTATGTGGCTCATTTATGTGTTTTAAATTGATTTCGGAGCTCTATGGCAAAAATAGAAAAATATCAAATAGCACCAGCCTTATCCTTTTCATATGCTAATTCATACATTACCCTCTCTCTGTACATTAGTAGGACATGCTCAAAGAGCAAGCAAGAATACGGCAGCAGTCCTTACTCATCAGGTGAGGTAAATCAGCCCTGGCCCACTGGCATCACACCCATCCCTCGTGCCTCCACTAACTGGGATGCAACTCCTCCCATCGAGATGACAGAAGGGGGCAGCACTCATACCTTGGTGGACAAAAAGCATCAAACCAACGGATTGGTGAGTTATCGCAGACGTTCTGTTGTCGCCGCTGTCGTCTTAACTACTTACTACTAACCTTTTTGATCGTTCACAAAATCAGCCTCCAGTTTGTTAAATGTCGCCCCATCCTCTCGCATCCAGATTGCATCTCCTTAGTATCAAACCCACCCAGTCAGCATGGTTTTGTTGGTGAAAAATAAGTCTTGTCTGGGTTAAAATCTGGCTATAGTTTGAAAAGTGAGCTTTTTTTAGAGGTCTAGGCTCCATATAACTGGAGCTACTTTTAAATGCATTTCTACCTAATTTAGCCCATTTTTAACACCAGACAACCAGAAGTTATTTGACCTGCAAATCAACAAATCCATGCTCACTGGGCACATAGCTACCCTGTATCATTTCCGAGACTGATTACATGCCTTGATAATATGTTTTCAATCCAATGCACACCAATATGTTACACCCAATCATCCAGAATGTTTAGAGTGCTAAGACGTAGCTCCCTCCCATGCTCCCTGCTTTGCCTGACTCCCAGTGTGTTGCTTTAGGGGTTTCATCCGAAGCAGAGAGGATGGAAAAAGGTAAGGCTTTGCTTTAGATTCTGATTTTCCTGATGATTTAAACTGACCACAGTGAAAATTACACTGACGGGGGTTTGTGGGTGATGGGAAGCTTCGTGAGAGATGGATCTCTTGATTGTTGTGGAAAGCAGTGTGCTTTCATCCTCATGCTTCACCTAGTGAGTGACAGTTCAAAGGAACTGATCCGATGCTAGTTTGGGAGTAGTCATGCATAGTTTTTCATTCTCACTGCACGTTGGTGACTGTGGTTACTGGTGTATGTACGCTTGGCTTGTGTGACTGAGTGAATATGTGAAGCCTCTACATCTGAAAGACACTAACACATTGATTGGTTTAACTGACATTTCAGACGGGATCATATGATCTCAACCCAGATGGAATGAAAACCTTCAAAGGTAAAAATCCATCCCGTTATTCATATCTGGTTCAAGGCCACGAGAACCCCTACTTCTTACCAGGAGATGACAAAAAAAACTGAACATCTGGGCAGCTGGAGATCCGTGTAGGAGTTCGGAGCAAATCAAAAAGAAGTCACTTATTTGAAACTCTGGGACCACATTTCCTGAGCATGACGAGGTTGTTTATAAAGGTACTTCACAGTTTGGGACTTTTCTGGTTTAATGACAAATCACAAAGGACATTTCTTAAAAGAAAACTTGGAAACAGCCACCAAAGAGATTCATTAAACACAAGCAAGAACTCCTGTACATTATTTTTTTTAAAAGTGAGATTGTATTCATCATGCCTGCTCTTTGCAGAGAGCTAAATGTTGCTGATTATAACCTGTAGATGTCGCTGTTGCTCAGTTTCATTCTCCTACTGTTTTTAAAGGTACGGTTGACTTTTCTAAGCTTTAAAGAAATCCACCTGTAGTCTTTTAAAATTAAGCTTATTTTGCTAATTGCACTTGAGTGTGTGTTAAGTTTACCACCAGTTTCCCCCTGAAATCATGGGTAAATTGAATGTGGGCTTTCTGGGGCTACTATATATTTTTCTTATGATTATTTTTTAGATATAAATCTTGAATGACTAAAGGGGCTGGATCCCTGGTTCTGGGTATTTTTAAAGGGATTTATACTGTAGCAGTACTCTGTATTTGTTGAAGCCACACTTGCAAAATGTGCCTGTTTTGATGATCTATTTGACAAATAGGAAACATTATGCAAAGCTGGTGATAAAGCCTGTCTGCTGGATGTGCCAATTATCACTTGAATACATTTCTTTTGAAGACTTATATATATATATATGTTTATTTTTTCGTGTCTGAGACAGTGCACTATTTTATAAGTGTGTCAAGTTTCTGTAAATAATTGAACATCTTTTTTTGCAGAAAGTGTGTTTATGTGTGGATTGGTAATAAATTAATTTAAACACAACGGCCTTGTTTGTCATCATTGATGGATGCACTCAGTGTAACTGCCCTCTGTAAGATCATTAACAGCTTCATTGCTCCCTAATTCAATATTTTGTGCCTTTCCGGGGTTTTTTTTACAGCCTATTTGTGTCACTAATCATTATCTGTGTAGAGTAGAGCAGACATCTGAAGAGTCAGGAATATCTAAACATATGAATTGATCAAAGGACTGTAAAGTGAACCATTGCAGCTTGAAGTTACAGACACTGAACTTATATATAAATATAAATTAATTAAATATTACATCCACTTAAATGTTAGTAAAACCACTTAAATGCCATTCATACATGAAATGCAGCTTGAATTACTTCACATAAATTGCATAAAACATTTAAAGCACTTCACAAATCAAAGGTTGAAAACAAGCAATAAAATACAATAACTGAAAAAAAAAAAAATATTTCAATGAGATTCAATAAAATAGGCAAAGCAATAGAAAAAGAAAATGTATGCTGTGACAGGATTATGTCTCACTTAAATTCTTTTCATTATTATTGTGTGATTGCTGAAAGCAATCTAATGTTATCCAAAGCTTTATAATTCTTTTTCTTCCGCACGCACTAACTACTTCTGCATACTTTCATTTATAGAATCCATTCATATATCAACACGTTCAGTTCGTTAAGGACATCTATGCTATTACTCTTTATTTTTATAACTTCTATAGTTTTTAAGATATTAAGCTTTTTTCAACATTTGTTTTTACAATGTATGTAAATGGGAGCAAATGACACATACAGACTTACACATGCATTCTGGCCCTCATAACGTACATACATACATACATACACACATACATACTGTACATACATACATACATACATAAATGTGACAAATTAAAGGAAAAACCAGTACAGTCCTCAATACTTGACCCCTACATTGTAGGGATCCGGTGGCTCTGTTATGCTTTGGGCGGCATTTTGTTGGTATTAATTGGGTCCACTTGTCCCCTCAGAGGGAAGTGTCACTGCAAATCCTATGATGAAAAATTTCTATTCTGATGGGAGTGGTCTCTTCCAGGATGACAATGCCTCAATTCACAGGGCACATGCATTTTCTAGTTTGTGTACATTACAGTCCTAATTCCTAATTATTCCAGTTAACAAGGTCTTCACAATGAAATGTTTAAGTGACTTTTTAAATACAAAATGTAACTATTTATCTGACATACCAATACAATAGCTGTTTTCTGGTGAGTCAGGTGATTTAGGCCTCTTTAGTCCTAGATGTGTTTATGGCCAAGTAAAAATGTCAAAAATGTAATATGGTGTCACGTCCTACCAGAACTTTTTCTGTTTTTTGGACTCTGTGTTTTTGTTCTTTTGACTTCGTTGGTTTTTGTTATCCTTCTGATGCCCTTAGACTTTTTCTGTTTTTAGTTGGACTTTTTGAGGGGCCCTTTCATTTGTTTTGCTTTTTTTTCCTGGTTTTGGTTTTCTCTGTTCCCTTGTGTGTTCCTCCTGTGTTTTTTGCGTCACCTGTTTGTTTACTTTAGTTCCTGTTTTTTTTTCTAATATTTCCTCCTTGTGTCTGGTCACTTTACTTCCTGTGTTTGATTATTTCATGTGTCTCACCTGTGTCTTGTTTCCCTCACCTGTGTTTCATTTGCAATCACTCCCTGTGTATTTATAGTCCAGTTTTCAGTTCAGTCTTTGTCGAGTTGTCTGCTTCTGTTCGTTGTTCCTGTGTCGCCTGCGTTCTGGTTCGTTCCCATGACTTTTTGCTTTTTCATTAAAAAATATCTGCATTGGATTGTCCCTGCCTACCGTCTCTGCATTTGGGTCCACCTGCTCCACTCACCCACCCTGACATATGGGCAGATTTGAAGTAGAGCTACAATGTTTAGTTGATAAAGATGATTGAAAGAAAATAAATCAACAATTATATTGTAATTTTATATAATTGTTTCACTATTTTTGTTACATCAATGTGAAGTGAATATCTTGGGGTTTGGGACTGTTGATTGGACAAAACGTGACATTTGAAGAAGTTCCCTTGGGCGTCATTATTTGTTGTTTATTGATTTAAGTACTGAGTTTCTTGAGTTATAGATTAGCTTGGATTGTAACTTACCATATACCCACCATACTTTCCAGGAGACAAAAGAGGGAGGCACTGAATCACTTCCTGATTTTAAGATCTTGCTGACATCACCAGTGATGTCATGAGTTAGACCAAGTATGGGGAGATTTATTTTATTTAGTTAAATGTTTGGTTTTGTATTTATGTTATTTGTAGTTATTTTGGTTTATGTTATGCATGTTATATTAACTGATACAAGTGGCATTGTCATATACTAGTTCTTGCTATAAGAGAAAGGACAACCCTGATAGAAATATGGTTCTGCCTAGATAGATTGGAGAGTTGTTGGTTTGAGAAAGAGCAGAAACGAAAGAGGATGTCAGTGTAGTTGTGTTAAAGTAAGTTTGATTATGCTTGATTTCATTTGGTAGTCTCTGATTCTGTGTTTTATCACCTTCCTTGACACTCTGGCTAAGCTTCCTCACAGTAAAACTTGTATTTTATAATTGTAAAAAGCAAGAAAGGGTTGCAGAAATGTTTCTTTTTTTTTGTTTCCTATCTTGTCAATCGTTTCTTCGACCCAGAATCCTTGAGGTTTTTGGAGTATAGAGGTATGTTGGTGGTTTCACATCCTCCTTATGAGTTCAAATTTATGACAACTTTAATTTTATTTGAGAGCCACAGTCTAGGGGCGTATCCGTGATTGTTATTCCAGATGGCAGCAAGAAAATTACATTTGATGGTTTTATTACTTTTCATTAAAACAGTAAGATTCGCCAATGCTGTCTTTGCCTTCTCACTGATGAGGCTGACTGACATGTCGCCGTTCCCTCCATTTGTCATTGTTTTAAAAGATCTTAACTGTATCCCATGCAAATGAAGAGGTTTGCTTTTTGCCTGTTATCTATTCATATAAGAAAATGAACAGAACATTAGTGGGTCACCAAATGAGGGACGGAAAAGGGAAGAGGAGGGGTGAGAGACAGATAGTGATGATCAGCAGATACAGAGTAAAAGAGAGCAGGCAGCTTTACATTACTGTGCTGTAATGTCTCTTAACTCCCCATATCTTAACTGCATATGTGAGTGTCAGCATATGTTTATGTAATACTGTAGATCAAGGCTGATAATTAATCTGATTACTGCAAGCAATAAAAAAAACAATATTGTAGCAGCTTGCAGCAGCTAGATTTTTTTTTTACCCATCTTCATCCGGCAAATCAATAAGTGAGTTCCTTTTCGCTCTGCTGGATAGCATAAGCAAAATACATTACATTTCCAATCAATTTGAATTAATTAATAATTAATTAAGTCTACTAAAGAAACTTTTTTTTGCCTCTGTTGGCACATATTTCATCTAATCTTCACCAAACTTGGTAAATACCATATTTAGATGACCCCGGACAAAACTTATGAGTTCATTTCTGGGTATCCCTTACTTTACTGTTTGTCTGTAATTGGTGGCCAAATTTTTGAAGGTGTGGATGATGCCCTTAACTAGAACTCTTCAATGCTAAAAATGGACTTAACCAAATTCTGCAAAGTTGTACAGATGGGGATGCTGAACAAGAGTGTTGTATTTGCAGCAATGCTTTGCAAGTTGTCAGCATTCACATGCATTTTCCGCAGGAAATGCATGTCTAGTTTTTATTGTGGTGTGTTTTATTTACCTCTGTGATTGAAAACATATCTCATTTAGATTTTTGGGGGGGGAGATAATTGTTCTGTATGCATGATTTCTTGATTTGTTCATATTTACACTTGTGTGGTCCACTAGTGTTATAATACAGTGGCTATTCTCAAGTTTAGTATGTATGAAAATCAGTATATGCAGAGTTCAACATTTCATTTGCTGTATTGCTTTTGCAAACACCACCACTCTCATTTTAAGAGAATGATATTCAAGTATGATGCATTTCATTATGCATATCACAGTGTCAGTCTGTGGTAAGTAAATGGCCACATGAATCACAGAGTTTATGGAACTGTTTCTGTAAAAGGAGTTAACTGTGTATTTTACCTAGAAACGCTCCATCTCCCTGCCTGGTGTGTTGTGATATTTCACCCTGAGGGATGAAGATGAAGGTGTTAGAAAGTCTCAGAAGTTTCATGTTGGTGTTTGTGCAAAAGTTGTCTGGCAGTGTGCTGCTGTGGCATTACAGTTGAGCTCCTCACAGGCTCTTAAAAGCTGGATTTTGTTTGCTGGGAGGCTAAATCTGGCTTTGCCAGGCTTTAATCTTGGGCACTGGGTCACTGGAACACTGCGACTTGCATGCAGGGGGTACAAATCAGATGGACATGTTGATTTATATTTATATGTATAGAGTGGGTTTATATATTTGTGTACTGTGCAGCATCCTGATCTGTGGCTTAAAACCAGTGCCAGTTGCAAGGCTGGATTTTAATACTCATCTGCCTGTGAGTGAAATCACAAAAATAAAGCAGCTGTCGAACTTTACAGGGAGGGAATCTGCTCAAGCAAAGTCAAGGTGTTTTTATGAAGGAAACTGAGGAATATAACCATTTCAATTTTAACATTTCACTTTGTCCATTTGACGATTTACTGTCTTTACTGTTTACTATCCACTACTCCCTCAGTTTGGCTTGAAGCCTGTAGCAGTTGACAGTGCTATAAGTACTGCTTATATCATTTTTGATAATCTTCCTTTGAATTGCCCCAAATGTTACAAACTACTATTGTAATCAATGTTCTGATAATATTATATTAATAATATTATATTAATGAGAATATAAATTCTCAAACAGTGATTGTTTTTACTCAAATTTACTTCAATTCACTTTAATGTCCATGTGACCAGAGTTGCTGGAAATCATCAAATTCCTTTTTTTACGAGTTAAGATATGAAAAAAAGAAAAAAAAATTCTGTCTGTAAGTTTAGTTAAAGCAGTTAAAGCATTTTCTCAAAGCAACAGCTACTAGACTGAAGTTCACACAGACATCAAGTCATGGAGCAGCTGAACATTTGAATGATATCACAGATGAGGTGACTAACTGAACTGCTGCGTACCATTTCATGCTGTAGGAACAGTACGTTTTCAGTAAAGTGGTTGGCTTTGGTATAAAATTGCTGATTGATCTTAAAATGCAAGAGAAATATATTACTTTTGTCATATGAAAACTTTTTATCATTTGGGTAATTTCCTCTCTTACCTCTAACATGCCAAAAATAATTTGCATTTTTTTAGAAATCCAATTTAAAAACTTAAAACTGTATCGTTGCAAGATAAAAAAAAAGGGCTTCTTGTCCAGATTTGAGACATTTTCAAGATACACTGTTTCCAGCAGCAGAAAAATACATATGTAAAAACTCTGTAGCAGAATTTAAATTATACACTTCATATTCTAATTTGTATATAATAAACAGCCAGGGCGGCGGTTCTGATCTGTGGAGGAATGCATCATATTTTGTACGTATTACCAACCTGCCAGGTCCTGGCTCTGTCTGCTGCAGCACATCCCATCAGCCCACAGGCTCGGCTCACTGATCAATAGACCACTTAGCGGCCGTGAGCTACACATCCCAGTCATTTGACCTGCTGGAGCTGTGGGAATGGGCACGCAATCCAATAAGCATCGAGCTACTGAGACAAACGAGCTGGACTGCCAACTTGAGGAACTTCCTCCTCCCTGAGAGGCTGTTCTCCGGGTGGGAGGAGAGACGGATGCCGGACCAAGCCTGTCTCAACTAGTCACACTTTTCTGATGAGATAAAGACCTCCTATATGAGTTATTGATTCTTTCATCTGAAGAAAAAAAAACATCCACTAAGAGGCGTCTACTATGTCTACAACCTAATTCTTCACAAGTGCAGTGAAAGATGCACAATACACAATTTCACCTTATAGCCTCCTGCAGAATTCTTTTTAGAGAAATGGCTTAAAGTATTTACAGTATTTTATGAATTTTTGCCAGAAACACTGACCAAAAGACACATGAGTTGGTATCAGTTTGGAAAGACTACAAATTCTGTTAAAATATTTATTTTTCAAGTAAACTGTGTATAAGAATCTGGGAGAAAGCTGGTTTGGCATCACAACAATAGAACAATTATAACAGCAGGATGCCTACAGCAACATTTAAAAACTCTGAAAACGTTATAACATAAAATATACATGACTAAATAAGCAATTTAGAGATAAAGTTCTGAAAAATATATGATTAAGTGTCATTTATTGAGAGTTTAACACTCAAAAACTAATAGTACCTGGTGACACAAGCGAACAACCTCACAACTGTCATTAGATCTTATTCAAATTTTGCAAAATGCCAATTCTTGCAAAAGAAACTGGGCCAAGTATATTGTCATGTGTCTACAAATTTAGTCATAAATACAGTAAACGCTCCTTTTTGGGTAAAGAAAACAAGGTATTTATGCAATTTGCATCCAGGCTACTACACAGAAACTACCACATGTGTTTCCACGTAACAAATGACAGCATTAAGTAGAAGTTTTACAGTATTACTTTAAAACAAAGAGGCATGTTTGAAACATAAAGGAGGTGGAATTTCAGCACCATAAACTAATTATTAATTATTAACTAATTAATTAATTACCAATTTTGACTTTTCAGAGCTGTCATGTGATTTTGAAAGTATTATTCTGATAGCAGCCCATAATATTTTCAAAATATGGACCATATCACCTAATTATTATTATTAGGTTATTACCCCGTTAATATCAGCATATTACCATTTTATATCAAAATATGATATAACCTTATTATTATTATTACCAAAATTTTACTGTGCTATTACTAAATGTTATCTTTAGATGTGTTTCTGCATTATTACTCCTTTATTTTTGACCCCTTATTACCCTGTTACAAAAATTTGAGTCTAATATTAGCTAGTTATACTCATTGTTAATACCACACTATTACCTGTTATTACTTTGTAATTACATTATATTACATTATTACTCTTTATTATCAAAATTTTGCCCCTCTATCATCATGTTATTACTGAGCTGGAATGTAAAGTGCTACCAAAAAGAAAACCCATCAAATTATTGAAAAGCATTGTAAAGCTTTAAATTACGGCAGTTTTTCTTTGTTAATGAAAATGTTGATATTAGAGATACACAGGACTACACTAATATAATAATATCACTTTCAAAAAGGGATAAACTACCACTTCCTACCAGTTCCTCAATACTTACAACATAAAATTTAATGATCCAAGTTTATTTCCAAGTTCATAAAAATGACAAAAATTCTCTTTGAGAATATTATATTGTTGGTGTGATGCTGAGCTCACAACCAAACAAGAGAGAGAGAGCGGCATATGGAGCAGTTTGAGGCAAAGATTAGAGCCTTCTTAACTGCAGCAGATGGAGACGATAGTATGCAAACACTTAACAATGCACGATTGCCAACAAAACAATCTAATAAATACCTGCCAAAAGGTCCACAAAGGAAGCAGAAGCCACCTGTTTTACTGTTTTATTGCTGTGAACGAGCAGATATCCGCCTGTTATTCTCTCCCTCCGGTTCTTCTCAGCTCTCTTTCCCTCCCTTCTTCCGTCTTTATTAAGTCACACAGACGGCTATAATTCACTTTCACTAATGCAGCTCCGCAGCAGCCAGTGAAGTACATAAAATTATAAAACATTTCCCAGCAGCCTTATAGGTCTCGGCTAACAGCTGCCAAGAACACCCCACGGTCCTCCTCGGACTTACACCTTCTTGTATTATCTTATTATAACTGGTGATGTAAAGTCATTTAAACTCAGCTCAGCAATCATTCTTTATTTGGAAAAGAAGGAATATTCAACTATTAAGGCTGACATGAATATTTAATGTGTAAATAAATGAAATAATTTTTAAGTGGCATTAATGACTGGATGTTAAAATTGGATTTTTAATTGCATGAGAGGAAGCAAATAAATGTGTTTGTTCTGAAATTATGAGCAAATTTGGTCTTTAATGGTTGCTGCTTGTCTTTTGATGGCAACTAACTGGAAATTTAAACATCTTTTTTTTAGTTATTTATTTGTTGTTCTGTTTTACCGTATTAATTGTTATTTATAGCATCAATACTGAAGTCGCAAACTTCATCTTGTTACTTGTGCAGTGACAATAAAGATATTCTATCCCATTTCTATTCTGTTTGCCACAGTCATTTCCACTGATTACACACTTCCTCCTTTCCATATAATCATCACTTCATACTTTCTATCTGGTGGAACAGCCAGGTATTTATATTAAATGAATTATATCAGGGTTTAATTACGTAAGAAAAGAATAGAAGTGTTCCAAAAATATGGGCTCAAGCTTGTTTTGTATCCCTAACTTTGCCTTATCAAAGTGGCCTAATCTGATTGGTTACAACCTGATTGGTAATCGTCCCATCTCCCCCACGTTATCTCAGACGGCGGAGATGAGGGAGCAGCCGGAGGCCTTGGAGGAACCTGAGTGCTAGGAGATAATGCAGGGAAGGCCAGACAGACAATCATATTGATGACTCTCGGAGGCCGAGAGAATGGTGAGAAAGACGTGGCGCCGGACAGGCATTAGTCTGAGAGGACATTAAGCCTCCTGCTTCCAGACAAACAGCAGCGATCTGATAAAAGGAGGAAGAGTAAATATGATTGCAGTTACTATTAGAGAGAGGTGATACCTTCAAGTCTGTTAATCCTTATTCATTTATAGAGCAAGCTGACACCTTAAGATCCACATAAATGGGATGAACCAAATAACAGGAACACTTACACTGTAATCCTTTGGTTCCCAACCTTTTTGACTTGTGGTCCCTTAAAAAAAGCAGTTCTTATTGCAAAGCCTCATCACAGATTATAGCCTGTGATGAGGCTTTGCAAGAAGTGTTGTAATCCGTTCAATCACTAACAGGTTTTTAGAGGCCTAAGAAAGGTGAAAATATCTATTAAATGTTTTTTGATAATATCTAATAATTTGAGATAAGTAAGAAAAAAATATTTTCTAAGAAATTTTCTTTCATATCCCTATCTGGGGAACCTCTAACTGGTCAAATCTAAATGAAAAACTCCTGTGCCACTGATCAAGTAGTTTTTAAATTACACTCTTATTTATTGGGGTAACTTATTATACGGCACTGCACTGTAAAAAAAAAAAAAAAAAAAAAAAGTTATTTCACAGAAATGTACTGTATTATTTTAAACATTTTTTTGTTTGTTTTTTCTACATTAAGTGTAAACTGTTTTAACAGGATTATTCAATTACTTAATGATCTTGAATGTTAAATTACATTGAATTCTATGTAAAAAATACAAAAAAATACACATCCTATTACTGAATATAAAATTAAGGCAACTTTCTGTTTTTTTACAGCAAAACTTTAAATTTAATGTAAAAAAAAAAAAAAAAAGGAAAAAAAAACAGTAAAAAGAGGTGCTTTCTTTCTTTGACCTGTGCCCTTGCTTTTCTATGTTTTTTTATTCAAAAAAAAAAAATTCTATTACAATTTCCTTTTTCTAATTTACTGATCTGTCAACTTTTCTTTGTTCTTATTGTTTGGGAGGTAATCCCACAGTTAAAGCTTAAAAATGGAAGAGAAACTATGTAAAGCATACAGTAACGGACGGTATGTAAATATACTCTGTATCCCACATAAATAACATTATTTAGGAAACAAAAAACTATTGTATGTCAAAGATTTCCACTTGCATTATTGAAGAAGATCAATTTCTGAAAAACAAGTTGGTTGGGTGGAGGGTTCATCATCAACAAACAAACAAAGACTATTTGTGAAAATGCAAAAAAGGGCGATTTCCCATCCAGACCACATTAGACTAGGTCCAGATCACAAACCATTATACTTAGAACTGTCAAATCTGGACTAGATTAACATGGAGAGGCTAAAGTGTCTTAAAAACACAGTTTCAGATTTGTGAAACCTTTATTGTATTTGTGAAACATGCAACTGTGATCAAACAGTTGTAAATTTAACTTTAATTTTTGTGTTTTGGTTCCTGCAGTCTTCCATCTTGTGTAATGGGATACTTTTATTGGTTTTGAAATGTTGTTGACTCAAAACTGCTCATTTTTATTGTATTGTATTATATTGTTGCTGTGGATAGACAAATAGAAGCCATGAATTAGATCATCTTCATATCATTTGTATTTGTAGATTGTCTAGGTTCAGTAAAACGAAGAAACCTTATCATTCCACACCTGTCCACTAGTCTCTTAGAGTTTCCTGCCTTTGTCAGTCATGTGACCCTGCTCCTCCCTGCACAGCTGCCTCTCATTGTCCCATCAGCTCCACAGTACATATAATATATATGTTACACCAATTCTCTCATTAACCTCCAGTCACAATATTCCTGCCTGCTACTTGTTCTGCAATCTGCTACCTGTGATTTGACTCACAGCTTGACTCTGACCTGCCTGCATGTCTTGCCTGTCTGAAATAATTTGCCTGACTCTTGACTGCCTTCAGTTTGTTGATTTCAGTAAAGCCCCTTTAATTCAACTTATTAGTGTTGTCGGCCTTGTTGCCAACTACTTTGGACTGTGACATCTCTGGCGCACTAACCCGTCTGTTTGGTTTTTTTTACACTTATTTGGCTGTTTTAGTGTGTCACGTCTGTGCTGGTAAGTCATGCAGCTCTTGGTGGGAAGGATGTGAGTCATGCTCAATTTAGGGCTAATCTTTACAGATAAGGCATAAATATCACATCTATTCCATGTATGGAATACAACTGTATATTTTATGAGGCAGTTATTAGCTTTTGTCTCCTACAGTCTTCCATCTTGTGTTAATGGAATACTTTCTTTGGTTTTACAAAGAAAGATACAAGACACAACCCAAGAACGTTAGCATTCACTTTGAGCAGAGGGGATATAGTGTGTGTGCGTGTATCAAAGCTATCTTATGTGAAAACCATGTTAATGGGGTTTTTTGCATCATTCTTAAATCACTGCAAACAGAGACAGTACTGCAGTTTAGCCGTGAGCAGATATTTTTACCCCCCAAAACATTTATATCATGACAGAATAGTGACTACATAGACATGTGGCTGCTGATGCATTAATTGGCAATCACTGTGATTACAGATGACCCTCTGGCAGTGAGCATAATACATTGCCATCCAAGGGCAAAAAAAAACAAGAATGTCTTCTCAGAAGCTATTATCCATTTATCAGTTCTATAAATAATCTATGTCTAATAGCGCGCATACTTTTGGCGCACCAACTGGGTTTTGTTTCGGCATGTTGCCCACCATGAGAAAACGTTTAGGCACCACTTAAAGTTTTTTTTTTTTAGCATTTTCCTTGTGCATAAAATGCTTTCCTGTTCTGTGATACAGCACAGCAAGTTGCTCCAGCATTGCAGAAAAATGATTCAGAACAGCTCATCCACAATATCTAATGTATTGTTCTACTATTGTATCTGATTTCAGGTGTATCCACTTCTATAAAGATGGATCTCCACAGACTGAGATAAGAGTGCAGTAAGAGCATGGATGGAAAAAGGAAAAGAATGACTAGATTTTTTTGTTGTTTGTTTGTTTGAATAAAGTAATCACCTTTTTAGGTCATTTCTGCTTTGTCATCCTGCACACAGAGGATGCACGAGAACAGAGATGCCAGAGGCACTGACATGAAACAAAGCTAATGAGGCAGACTTATTTCACTACAGGGTATGTCTGGCTTTTGCTGCTTCGTTAATAGTTAGTAAGTACTTGGCTTCATCATTTTGCGCTGCAGCATCATCCTGTAGTACACATCTGCTCACAGAGTCTCCAGCATTTGGCCTATTATCTGATTTCAGCTCCATCCATGTGGTCCCTCCGGAGCTGACCGAACACACATAGACCCAGTTTATGACCTATTTGTGGGGTCAGAACACAGCTTGGACCTCCTGCTCCACCCCACACTGTGGACATCATTCCAGCCTCTTCTGCTCCCCAGAGGAGGAGGTTAGCAGATGCCACTGAATCAATATGACCAAAGACCCATAACCACCTCCGCTGGAACTGATGGGGATGTTTGGAGTGTAGATACTCCCTCTGCACAGCTGACCTGCTGTCACTGCACTGACTCGGCTGTATCAGGTCAGGACTCCCCCAAGTTTTTTATTTATTGGTTAGTTTATTGTACATTGACAGTGTATATATTAATAAGCATTTCTATAAAAGTGAAAAAAACATCTCTGAACAGAAGTCATCTGAAGAACCTGGGATACATGAAAAAATTAGGTTAAATATATAAATATGTGTACATGTTGTCACAATCTCCACCATAAATGACTAAATGTAAAATCTAATTTGGAATGACTACAGTAAGACCTCCAGCTGGGTGATCATCAGTATAAAAACACTACCAGTTTAAACAAAAATCAATACAAATAATTCAAATAAAAATATAAATTCATACACATTTCCTATTTATATCTTAAACATAAAATACAATATTGATATATTTTGCACATACTACTGAGATTATAAGCTCAGCAATTTTACACTCTGATCAAAGAAGTTTTCTAATTTCAGAAATTTGACACCTGTTTTGATTTTAGCTTCAGGAAACTAGGATGCAGTTATACCCTTCATGCAAAAAACTATATATATTTTTTGGCAATAATAGAATATTATTAGTTTTTTTAACCTTTACCATTTCCGTGTCTTAACACACAGCATTGTGAATTCCTACTGTAAATAACAAGCACCTTAACACATCATATTCATGTTATCTTTTAGGAATTTGCACAGTTGGTGCTTTGGTTACTTCCTCACTGAATGTCAGCTTTACCATCCATATAAGATCTGTAGATCGGCGGTATTTGTAGGCTTTGAGCAGAATATGTAACCAACTAAATGAGAAATAACCAAAATGTTATGACATTTTCCACAAAGCCATCACCTGGCCAGTCAGGGAAAGTCTCTTTCTTGTTTCATCTGATTTGACTCTAGTATGTACACACACATCAGTATGAAAAACATGTAGATCCTTCTTTGAACTCACAATTGAATGATTTCTGTAGTGTCTGCATACTCAGAGCATGTTTTCATGTGCCGTTCAATTCTTTGTATCCTGAGGTCCTCAGCGGTCTGGACACGAGGAGGGGGCATCCAGGCACAAAGACAGACTGGAAACACCCACAATTATCATGTGAATGGAGGGGTGAGGTGGAGGAGTGTGTGTGTGTGTGTATGAAGGGGGGGGGGGGGGGGTCAACCCATCATTAAGATGCTGTGTGTCTGCTGTGGGAGCTACATGTGTGCAGACAAAGAGAAAGCAGCCGCTACATAGCTGGATGTGGGCTGCCACAACCTCAGCTTCAGTCCTGCCAGGCTCAGGGAGGAGGGGGAGGGGAGGTCTCTGTCAGAGGCAGAATAGCCACCACAACATGCCAGAATCAGACCAAAGTGAAAGGGAAAATGTATGACTATATCTATAGAATCGTATGGCCCCAGTTTGTGCCTCTATTATCAATTACATATCAGTCAGAGATAAATATCTGATTTTATAAAAGGTAAATCCTTCCCAATCTTTGAAAACCAAGAAGGTAATATCACAACTTTCAACCCTTAGGATGAAAAAAAAAACTTTTTTTTACCTGTTTCCAAAGTTGTGAATGAATTTCCTGATCCGAACAAATAACTACCTTAACCAGAAGTGACATTTCTGTTTATTCAATTTGCACAAAACAAAATTTTAATGTTTTATTATCAAGCATCTTCAGGATCTGGAACAAGCTTCATATACACAATATTGACATAAAGTTGATATAGTTGCTAACTCATGTTGGCAAACTATTGCCTGACTGCAACTTTACTATTTTGGTTCACTCTCAGCGCTCTCATAGTCATAGTCATTTTTGGCTGCACTCACTGTACACTATCAGCTCAGTGCCAAACAGCAAAAAGACATCATTATCTGTAGACTAGCTGGTGAATGTAGTAGAACATTTAGCAGCTAAACAGCCAGATATTTCCCTCAAGAGTTAATAGAGAAGAAAAGCACAGCTATGGGTGAATATTGGACTTACATTCACCAGGTGGACAGGTACACGACTCCAAATGAATCATAATGCTGCCCCATAACTGCTGGATGTGTAAATAAGAAACTATTTGCTAACATGTATATCATATCAACTTAAAAGCTGATGATATGTCAGTATTGTGTAACAACTTGTTTTAGCTGCCCTCAAGTGGCCAGAAAAATCAGTTAATGCAGGTTTAAGATGTTAGTCAAATATTCAGACTCCTTTTAGCTCTGGTTTGGTCTCCACCAACTTCTTAAAGATAATATCTGACTCTTTAGCTGCCAAATGTTCCACGATTTTCACCAGCTAGTAGCTAACTTTGTCTTTCTGCTGCTTGGTGCTGGGCAGGTAGACTCAATCAGAGTGTTTTGCCAGAAAACAGCTGCCTGCTGCAGTTGAAAACAGAAAGCGGTGAGACTGAACCAAACAGTTAAGTTGCAAGCTGTAAAACCCAAACAATGAGCCGAAAGATGTTCATCTATCTATATCTGAGTCAGGTGATAATTCTCAGTTGGTTCGTCACTGTGAGCGACTCCTTTCACATCACATGTAGCCATTTGATCCATTGGTGTTATAAAAATATAGGTTTGTGCAGCTTTTAGGTTGTTTTCCATGGTAACATATTTTTATGCGTAACAGGATGTTGAGATTTTTCTTTGTCGTACTAAACAAGCAAGTATTTGTTTGGAGAAAAAACAACATGAATCATCGGATGCGACGATGTGAGAATATATTTGGGGGCTGATTCCTCAAAGTGATTTTCAGAATAATCGTAAATCTCGAAAAACTATTCACTTTGACATCTTTTGTGGTCTCTTTTGTATAACTTTGGTAGAAATACATGTTAATTTTGATTCATATGTTGTCTGCAAATTTGCCTGTTTTCCCACTGGAAATAGATAAATTTCAAAATATCATTGTCCAGGTCACAAAAACAAAGTTTGAAGGGAATAATAGCCATTTTCTATACTTTTTAGACATAAGCAATTAGGAAATAACACTTAACTACCCAGGAATGAAAATTGTTTTACATAGTATAATACATAAGAGGCACGAACTGGGACTACAGCATCACGTAGGCAGTAAAATACAAAACCTCAGCCCTTCGATGGCATTCTTCATCCACTGATGTTGTGGACAGAGAGCGCATCAGAGATGTAAAGGGAGGAGAGTGGTAAGGGGAGGGGCTGAGAGAAGCAGAGGGAGAGAAAGAGGGGGAAGAGGAGGCGGACACTCAGCGGCAGCAGGTTTGTGAGAGCAGCAGCCAGAGGAGAAGGAGGAAGAAGGAAGGAGGAGGAGGAGGAATCAGAGCGAGAGAAACAGTGTGGCTGCAGTCAGGAGGGACACAAACACAGAGAGAGAGAGAGAGAGAGAGAGAGAGAGAGGAGGAGATACAGAGAGAAGAGAAGGTAAGAAGGCAGTTTCTACTCTTTTCTGTCCACATTCATCTATCTAAACACCTTTTTGTTATCAGTGTGAACACGAGGTATCAGCTGGAAGACAGGATGCTCTGTTATCCGGCGTGTGTTTTCCTTTTTTCCTCCATCTGCCAGCTGACGGCATGCTGTATGTGGGGAGACCAGAGCGCCGTAGCACTGCAGAGTGATGCAGAGAGACTGAGGAGAGAGAAAGAGGGTGGGAGGATGGGACGGAGGGCCGGCATTATGCTGTACAGACATGAGGAAGTAAGAATAAAGAGAGAGGAGGGGAGAGACAGAAAGAGATAACAGACATCTGCCTCTGCTTTGCTGTGTAGCAGTGTGGGGTGGGTGTAGGGGGGGATTGGGGAGGGGAGGGGGGGAAGCAGCATTTCAGTGACACTGAGTAGGAGTGTGTCAGTTGTCAACATCAGTAGTTTCCCTCCATGTTGAAAATGTTACAAGTTTCTATGTGACCACACCCTCTGCTCGCCCCTATGATATGAGAGTAGATGATGGGTGGTAGTGGTGTGGTTGCATCTGTATGTCGGTGTGAGTCTGGGGAAATGTGTGTATGTTTGTGTGTGTGTGTGTGTGCGTGTGAAAGGCATATTGGATGCTGGCCAAACATGCTTAGTGTTGCCTCCCATTACTGTCAGGGCAGTGGATTAGCCTGCATGTGAGCGCTGTGCATTCTCGAGGCGGTGAGGAGTCGAGCCAAGATGCTCGATCGTGTACTGACCGAGATGTTGTCGCTGTCAGCTGTGTGTGTGTGTGTGTGTGGACACTTACATAGATACAGTGCGTGACAGTGTTTCTCTGTCTGTACTGTACATGCAGAACGCACATGTGCAAACAGCTTCATTCCCTCCGCTGCTGTCGTGCACAAGTATCCAGCTCTAAATACTCAGCCTGCCTTCTGCTCCTGGCATCAATCCTTGGGTTCAAAATTCTTCACTACCACCGTTTGGAGACTGATGCGGAAATAATATCCTCCACCATATTGTAAAGGCACATAGCTAAGAATGAGAGTGCACTGTCCTGAAGCAGGGACAGGAACAGGGTTGACCCTCGTCATCTGGCAAAGGGAAATACTCAACAGTCTGCTTAGAACAGCTTGACTGAGCATTTGTTGTTTTAGTGCCTCAACGCCAAGGCATTCTCACAGCATAGCAGACAATACATTTTCATTAAGAGCTGTTATGTTCAAGAGGGTGTTTCTAATGATCCTTATACCCCCACACAGACATCACAATAACCCCTCCAGATGCCGCGTTTTGCGTGTAACATCTTCAGATATACATAGAGAGCTAGAAGTGCATCAACAAGGATACTCAGCACTACAGCATTATTTGTATAGGGACAAGTATATAGCATGAATTTATGCCACATATCACATAAGCTAGTTTGCGATGCTGGATTACTTACCTCTGGAAACACTGTGGGAGAGGAAAAATCTTTTTGGTGTCCACTAAGGTTTACAGATGACAGAACAAAAGGATGTATGTATCTGAAATAGACAAATACAAACAATGGTCCCCCTTTTTTCCCAGACAAAGGTCTCAGACTGACAGTAAATGACAAAATAGGTTGATTGTCCATGCCTTCCCAAAAATGACTAATCATTTTTGTGTTGTTAGGGTGATAAGTGTTTTTTGATCTGCCACCTCTGCAGTTAAAGGAACCCTGTTGAGTTTCTGACATCTAGTCGCATTATTGAGAAGGAAGCACATGCACGCTGGTGACATGATACACAGTCCTGCCTTCATACTATTACTACTATACCAGTAATCTACAGGTGGCTGTAATGCACCAAGAAATGTAACAATGTGCCAGCGAAAGCAAGAAAGAAGAAGGTTGCAAGCTAGTAAATATGGATGTAAACAATGCAGAATTGAATTAGCTTTGCAAATGTGAGGAAGGAATACATTCAACACATTTATTAGACTTCAAGAATACACATTGTTTGTTTACAACAAAACTCCACAGGGCCTCTTTAAGATCTGGTTAAGGCAAGGCAACTACTTGACTACTTTGTTTAGGTTAAAAAAATGGTCATTTTGACAGTTAGTAGGGTACAGGGTGTGTGAACCCCAGCCTCTTTTATACTTATACATCCCAAACTCCTCCCTAAAATGTTTCATGGAGCAACGTCACGCTACAGCACGCTACACCAAACATAAACAAATATCTTTTTTTTCTGGTAAATGAAGTCATTATTTGCATGACCACATGAAGACGCATGTCTAGAAAATATAAACACAAAGACGACAGTCTCAAGACCTTTTTTTATTTCTTAGTATGTCCTGTCCTATATTTTCACATAAAATAAAAAAATAAAATGGCAGCAGTAGAAGAACTAACCAGGGCTGAAACAGTTAGTCTATTAATCAATTAGTGAAGAGAACGAATGTTAAATGTTAAACATACCTAGGCTAACACTGGGGTTGGACTGTTCGGCAGACAAAACAAGACATTTGAAGACATTTACATTTCAAGCTCTGGGAACATGTGATGGACTCTTTTAATTTTCTGACTTAATTGATAGATTGATGATGAAAAGAAGTGATATTTGCAGCCATAGCATCAACATCATTCTTGAAGAGACAGGGAGACCTTCATACTTCTGGGTTTTATAACCCTGCTTAGCAGCTCAGTTGCATCTTCAGAAGCTCTTGTGGCTAATGCCTCACTGGATGAAGCATCAAAAAGAGTGTCAGAGAGATCTGATGAAGCTCTTGACAGTGTGTTGATGGCCGTGAGGGCCAACTGCTATCCTGCTGAACCTGCTGACGTCACGCCACCTCCAGGGCTTGTGAGTGAAAGCAGGCGAATAAAGGGGCCTGTGGAGGAGCTTGTGTGAGTGTGACAAAGGAAAAGCTGAAACAGGGACAGAGAGAATGTGGATAGAAACAGAGGAGAAAAGAAATGAGAGAGTAGGATGAAGTAGGAGGAGCTCAGAGACATGATGTCTGAGTATGTTGGCTGTGTGTTCGTGTGAGTTTAGTCCTGTGAGTCCAAACTACTTATCTATTCATGAATGAGCGAAATGATGGCAAACAACTCTGAGAATTATATTTAGTGTTACGTTGGTTTATAAACCTCTTATTTAGCACGAAATGATGTAGCTAAATGTGTCTAGATGAATGTTATATGACCAAGGCTGTTATCTGATCAGCTGACGTCTGAGCTTTTTCAGTGACCTCACCGGGACTCCATTATGTTTGTGTGATCTGTGGCTAAGCTCTTAACTAGATTTGAACCGCAAACGTCATTTTTTGCTGGAATGAAATGCAAAAAGTGTGATGTCTGCGGTCTATTTCTGGATCAGTGACGTTTGGTGATTTGACGTTAGTGGTCGTGTTTTGAAGTGATGCGAGATAACAGGAATCTGGTGCTTTTTGAACATCTGTTTCGCTACAAGTACTTGCACTGATCCCTGCAGGTTTTCTGTGAGTTGTAAGGCCAGAGGTCATGTGTAAGAGAACTTGCTAATACAAATATTGTTTGTTCATCTGAAGGGGACAGTAAACATTAATAAACATATCTGTTTAGACTGTATATCATAGGGCTGCTATGGCTGTTGTACTAGCTTGCAAACACTTAAATAAAAAAGTAAAAGATATTGAAGCATTTACTGATGGTTTTACATACAGTAGGGGTCTGTGTTGGTTATCAAATATACAGATACCAAACTAAAACAATGAGCTGAAAGACTTTGGTGCTGATTCTCAGTCGGATTAGTATTTAGCCATATGCTAACAAAAATGTTGCTAATGGAGCTTTATTACTTGACTTAAACGCCACTGATTTAGCATTGCACTCCGATGACATTGTTGGACTTATGGTTGACTTTTTTTTTTAAAAAAAGGATCAAAATTGGTGCCACAGAACCAGAGATATTGTTTTTTAAAATTCATCTTCCTTGTCAAAGTCTGTCAACTCAATTCATTCGCTAGAGATCTGGTAACCTCATTTCTTTCTAACATCACGCCCTCACATTTTTTTCATTTTCAAATTTTTGTCTTTAGCCCCAACTGATGCTGACTCAAGTGACATCATTTGAGGCAATTTGTCAGCGCAGGTCCCTCTGGAGCCACAAAAGGCTTTATACAACTTGTTTCACATATGTAGTAGATCTGAAAACAGACTGTGATGTGTAAAATCAGAGTTCCCCTTTAATACTCGCTATTAGATGGAATTTTCAGTAGAGTCAATGTTAATACTTTAACTTTACCTGAGCACTCAGAACAAACTATTACTACCTATGATTAGAAACTATCCCTAACCGTAAGGGCACACAGTATTTATAAACAGTGAAATATCTGACTCAAATCACTTCATTTCAAAGGATCAGCTCATGACTCTACATTGATCTTCTTGCACAGTGTCTTGCATAGAGCGTCTTCACAATGCTGACCTTTGAGGGGATGGAGTACAAGAGTCCAAAATGGAGGAAGGTATCATATTAGTGGTATTGCACAATAAAATTTTAAATAACCCAGCTCTACTGGGCTATAAACTACAAGAGATGCAGCATTGTTTGTAATCAGCTGTGAGACAGGAGTTGCCTGGATCCAAACCTTTGAATCCGCCCCGTTCCACTGAATTGAGTTGACTGACTCGGTCTGGCATCATGACATTAAACAGCGGTTTCTCAGTTGGAAAAGCAATTGATCCAATGAGCGCCACAGGGGGACTAACGATTAGCCAATTGGCGCCACGGGTGGGACTAACACCATTGTCAAGCTGTTGTCAAGCTGTGCGCCAGAACCAAGGAGGAGTAAAACTGGGCAGTGCTGATCAAATATAAATCAAGATTCTGTTACTGCGTTGCCTATTTCTCACCTCAAATATTTTCAGAAACATATTTTAGTGTACTGTTTAGCTGTAATATGAGAAAGTTTGTGATCCAACCGTCGTGTTGAAAACCGACGAGCCAAAACCATCGCCCAACTTGCAGTACGTCACCCACCAGCCGGAGCATTTGGTGGTGATCGAACCCCTTTCCCCGTGGAAATGGGTGGAGTGGAAACAATGTCAGACTGAAGATGGAAACGGAGTGTAACAAGTTTGTCTGATATCAGGCAAAGACAGGAGTGGATGGTACAAATATATCCCCTTGAATACATTGTGTTATTTCCTGGTCAGTGACCGAGAGCACAGGTCACCATAAGGTCTCCCTATGTCATCCAGCTTAATGACTTAACCCTTCATTTACCTACATTTTACCTTACATAACTGTAAGTATCAGTATACTCAGTATTATCATTAGTTCTGACACACTGATGTTAAGTATTAGCTAGCTTGGAGGGCTAATATGTGTTTATACACCAGTCTCTTTTTAATTTGAATACCTCTATGACCCATATACACAAAAGAGATCAATGACAAGAATATTGGTTCTTTCTATAATGATTCCCAATATGTCTGCCACCAGCTCAGCAGCAAAGACCACTGGATGAGAAAGCTTCATCAGCATAATTTTATATTGCAGAGCAATCAAGGCTAATTCTTACAAATCTAAATTTTGCTTTTGAGACACTGGTGATTTTTAGGACAAAGAGAAATAGCGCTAATAGCAAAAAACTAACAATGTACTTTAATTCCATTATATATAACACAACTATAAGGCATATGTATTACAACTTAAATTTTGAAAACTTTGTAAATACTAACACCCCCCATGGAGGTGCTCCAGTAATGACTCTCTGTGATGACCTCACCACGTTAATGTGAGAGTAGCTCAGCAGATGATGTCATCCTCCCAGGATTGTTAATGAACTGCTGCAGAGGGAGATGTGATGAACCGCACTCTTTTGATTGTTTAAAAGCTACAATTTCCAAACACATCCGTCCCTAGTTTAGAAAAAATATCATTAAACTGCAGTTTTCAGCTAATTAATATTACATAATTGTTTGTTGTTTTCATTAAGCTGACAGCATTGGTGGCAGCAATAACAAAGAGGCCGATGATATAAAAAAGCTGATGATGCTGATGATGAAGAGATAAGGAGGCTGTTTCTTCTAATCCTTCATCAACGGGAGACTTACTTGTCACGTTACATGTGACAATAAAACAATGAAACAGACACACAACATGACACAAAAATGATCAACTGACACAAAATATTTGTTTGAAGTCAAACCACAAAGACAAATGATAAAATGTGTGGTTGTTGTAAGTCCCCATTAGGTTAGAAATGTTCTACTTCAGCTTCAGTCCTCACAGTCATAAGTCAGTTTAGTTGTAATGTAATTCTGAATAGCTACATTTTTTCCTATATCAGTTCTTCTGATTTGTCTCTAAGACAAAAATAAAGATGGGTCCCTGTATCCCTGTTATACTGGTTTGTTTGTGGAAAATGTCTTCATAAAGCACCTGAATGTGACAGTTCCATCTCCAGTTCATGCATTCTTGAGTATTTGAAGACCAAACTATAGATTATAGATAAAAGCTTACTGTGTGTGTATATATATATGTATATATATATATATAAATGAAGTTGGTGCGCTTAATATACTGAGGCACAGAAAACTGCAATTTTGATACTGTCCTCCCAAGAAAAATGACCCAAAACAACATATATATACACTCAAGTGACTGAAGTCTTCTAGCAGCCAAAGAGAAAATACTATGAGTTGATGTTATTATATTGTGTACACGAAGGGAGGGGGTCAGAGTGGATCGACTGGTCAACAAAACACTAGACCTTTAACACGGAGCACTGCTGTTTGTTTCCTATTTTTTTGTAAAAAACATCATCCTCTAACATTAACCAAGTGGTTATTATTGCAGCCATCAAGACGAAGGTCCCATAATATTAAGGAAGAAGTCATTATAACCCAGACCACAATGTTTTCCTAAACCTAAGTCATTTTTGCACCTAAACCTAATAAAATCTTAACCTTATTGTTGCCACATCATAAAACGTATTTATTTTTCCAACAGTGATTTGTAAAAGACTTTGGAAAGTACAGACAAATGATTTTGTCCTGCTGATGGGGGCGTCAGATCAGAAAACGCTTCTATGTGTCACCAACAGTATATTTTGTCATTTAATTTGGAGAACTGAAAAACAAAATAAACTCAACGAAGCAAAGCTGAAATGAAAATTAAAATCGAAACAGAAAAAACAAGTCCAAACCTTTGACAACCTCATACCTTGTATCCCTGCACTGCTTCTACATGAAGCCCAATCCTTTCATACCATATCTTTAATATAAATCTCTTTGAGAGAGGCATTACATTTTTATTCGCTCATTAATTCTCCCTGTCTACAACTTCTATCAGTGATAATATGGACGGGAGGAGCCGGGAGGAAATTTTCAAAGGTTTTCTTCGTTGAAGCCGGTTGGTTGCAAATTCATCAGTGAAAAGTGAATATTGATGTAGAATACAGAATGAAGCGTGCACTTTACCATTCCCAGAGACATGTTATTGATAATGATGTTTTTTACTCGTCTGAGTTAAATATAGTGGGGTTATAGGGAGGAAATCCCAACTGACACCCTTGAGAATAAAGAGACTGTCACTTGTGTGTTGATCCACTGATTCTCCTGACAGTATAAAAAAAAGGTGCCGCCTCCCTCCTCCCGCTCAAGTTGCTCATATTCTCCTCATCTTCCTTTCTCGCGCTGTAATATCCTCTCTGTTCATTATTCATGAGCTCATCGCCGTCTCTGTCTATGTCTCTGCCGAAGTTAATCATATTCTTATAATGTACCATCAAAAAACAAGGATACGTTTTTAAAAATGCTGTAGAAGGAGTGAGAGAATTGCACTCTTGCAATATACAGTAGACACAGTGAATTCGGACTGACGCACAGTAGGTTTTCTTTTGAAGAAGTGCACACAGATATGAAATAACTGCTCAGATTTTGTGAACATATGTGGTTTGGGTCTGTTAAGTCACATATCTGAATGCAGTCAGTAAAACTCTTAAAGCTCGTAGCATACATGATTACAAAATCAGGTCCCAGAGACACAAACTGAAAGAAAGACAACCCTCTGAAATGAACCGAAGCTGATGGATGATCAGTCAGAACTGACATGAGCTTTATGTCATTGTAACAGCCACATGGATGAGGACAAAACTATATCAAAATTGAGGATTCAGACAGCTGCAGTTTGTTCCCCTCTGTCCTCATTCAGGGACTCTTCACTTGCTGCACTGCATATCGATGTTGATGTTTCTAGGTTAGAGACCCTAAGGATACTTTTCTGCACTGGTAACACATTTAAGAGGAATCCCAGCTTATGTCACGAAAGAACAAATTCATACACTATGGTTCAGTGCTGGGTATACATTAAATAGGGACTTTGTAATATAACATATGGATCAATGATAATAAGTCGAGACTATGAGTCTGCCATGCAAGAGGCTCTGAGGCTGCATTGCAGTGCTTTAAGCTAAATGCTACTGTCAGTTTGCTAACATACTTACAACGACACTTTGCTAAGTAGCACCAAGTACAGCTGAAGATGATAGGAATGCCATTAGTTTTGCAGATTTGCGAATGTAAACCGTTGGACAAACTGGAATTTTAGCCTGATGATGACGCAGGAGGAAGTTATCACAATTTGTCCCGAGGGGAAAAAGGAAAACCTGTTCCAAATTTTGTGGGAATCAAGAGACATTTCATTACAGACCACACAAAAATGTGAACTTCATAGTGATACTAGAGGAAAAGTCAGGGGATCACTGATAGGAACAAAGATCTGGGTGGCTTAAAACTTGAACAGATTAGTGTTAACGGCGGTAACACGAACTTTAAAAGTAATTATTAAAATCATCTCATGATTTAATTATATAAGGTTCCCACCCCAGTTCATTTCACTTGTCTTGATGAACTGTGTAGGATAATCCAGTACTTTATTCCTCTGGCTCCTCTCCCTTTGTTTAGCCTCTCTGGATTTCAAATCTCAGACCTGCCGTTCCTCACCTGTCCTCTAGCTGCCACTGCAGTTTACTACTGCTGCTGCTGCTGTTGCTGCTGCATGCCACCTGACCCAATAACCTGCCTGCCCAGCTGCTTCACATTAGCCATTAGCCCCAGTATACAAAGTGGACTGGACATTCTCAGTTTATGTTGTCTCAGCTTCCTACCTTTGTTCCTGTTCAGACGACCAGCTGCCTGCCTGCATTCATACTTTGGTCTGATTTACTACCTTCACATTGCTGACTGTAAGCCTTTGACCAAGTAAAAACTGCTTTTACCACACTGATGTCAGTCCAGTCTGTCCAGTCTGTACTTGTTTCCAACCACCTGGGCCAGTTGTCAGTATTGTTTGTAAGTGGATTACATGCTATGCTAGCACTTTACAGGCTGTTAAGGTAACAGTTTAGATTCAGTGTTGTCTCAATACTCTTTGTCTCCTTCAAATGGTGCTAGTGCAGGAAAATAACCTTGACGTTTTCTGTGTTTTTGCTTGTCTGTTGCAGGGTTAGTTTCTGTCTCTTTTTGTAATTGTGAGCCAGTGTTTCCAGATTGTTTTGACATATTCTTGCACAATAATTGCTTAAAAATTGCCCAAATATTACAAAAAGTGAAGAAAAAAAACACAAACTGTAGACTTATGCACTTAAAAAATGAAATTAACCGCTGAAGAATGTTTTAAGAATAATGCTTATGCTCATATATCAACTTTACAATCTCTGTGCACTATAGTTACTCACAAAAAGTTGCATCACTGTGGAAGGCCCCTTTAGGGTGGTGCATACGCTAACATGAACGGCCCTGTAATAAAAATATTCTTTGTAAAGCTTATGTTTGTTTTACACATATTGTACAGTACAAAGCAGATAAGCAAACGGACGTCAGACAGGTTAAGGGATTGCGCATCTACCCCTTTTCCAAACAGACTGCATAGAATTTCTATCAATATTTCAATAGAGTAAAATGGGTAGGTGGTATGATTATATAAGTCAGTATTTAGATATCATATTGTTGAAGAATTATCTCAAACAAGCCCATATTTACCTAAACTCATACAGTCTGCCTCCATTATTATATAACATTATTGCAAAGGCAAACTACTCTGACAAAGGTCAAGTGACAATGCAGAATATAATTTATATGGAAATGGTTATACTTATCACAGCTTCTGAAGAGTTTTGTCATCGGATCATAGTGGGACATGATTGTCTGTAGTTATTGATGTATTGAAGTATGCAGAATATTGAGTAGAGTAGCAGGACTATTGATCAGTAAAAGCTGTAGCAGTCTGTGCAGTGCTCCTGCCGACTGCAGCTTTGAGTCAGTCACAGATCTATCAGTATATAATGTATACATACTGATATTATACATTGTTGTCTCTGTGTTATTTAATTCAGTGTATTTATTGCATTGAGAGAAAAAACATGTAATTTAGGCCTAAAATCTGTTTTTCTTAAAATTATTATTTCAGCTATTTCCAATATAAATTGATTTAAGCTATTTCCAACAATAAACTGCCTTGGTTTGTTATTATTTCAAAACACTTATTTATAGAAAATTCCTGAAACAAGATCATCTCACCCATTGGCTGATTTTATTTTATTTTATTTAAAATAAGCATTGAAGGTGCAAAATGAGACTAAAACACGCATTAAGATGGATGTTTTTTTTGCAATATAGTAGTCCTCGTATGATGTAATTGCACAAATATATTTACCTATAGAGTTATTACCTCCCCCCAACCCTTCCCAATCAGAAAGAGGAAGTCAATGTTTCACAAGTAGCGTTACTGGATAGGGCAGAGAGGTTAGATTTACTACACTACACACTGTACACTACGCATACATCCTGCAGATTAATGAGCAGTCTGTTAAGTGAAAGGCTTCCTTTCTGTCCTATCGGTGTTTCCTCAGCTTTTCCATTACTCAGAGTGCTATGACACGGTGCTTCAATTATTTCGCACGGGTTTGTGCCAGAGCAGCCCACTCTCCTGCTCTCTCAAACACCAACACAAAGCTCAGTGGGCCTGATGCAAGCCAGCGTGATTAAAAGTGCCAGCAGTGACTGTTTATCTCACTGGTATGGCTCAATAATGCAAGCAGACTTACGCATATAAACCTACACATTCGCACGTGAGGTAACTAGTGCAAAATGTAAAATGCAGCCTGGATTTATAGCATGAAACCTACAAGGAGATGACGTATGGCTATGAGCGCTGCACATGGGTCCCAAGATGCTTTTACATGCTCACACAAACACAAAAACACACTTCTATTTTTATGTATGAGAAGTAAAGCAACAGTCAGCATCCATACGAGAGTGTGAGGAAATGTTCATTATAATTTCCCTCTTTCTCCACCTCCCAGGTTTCCCCTCCTCACCTCACTGACCCATGAAAGAAGCCATGCCGGTCCTCACAGCAGGAGCAGGTGAGATGAGTTGGCACAGATGCTCGACACATATTGTCCATACTGCTCAAAGCTAGCTGTGCTCAATCTGTTTATGTTAATATACTGCGCATGGTTTCGTTATCCGCTCTCCTCCGTAGGGCTGCATGAAACACTGGCCCTGCTGACCTCTCAGCTGCGTCCTGATGCCAATCACAAAGAGGACATGGTGTTCCTCAAAGATGTCTTCAGCGAAAGGAGCTTGGGATACCTCATGAAGGTGAGGAATTCTTGTTACTACTTGAGAGTCTGATTCCATGAGTAAACGTAATATTTACATGTGGATGTAATATGCAGCTATGTATTGTAAATTTTATATATTATAAAAGTTTCTTGGTTTTGGGAGACTGGCCTGTTCATGAAGTTACCCTCAGTGACAACACTACAAGTCCTCCATTCTAAATGTTAGAGCTTTTTAGAGCTATGGTTAAGATTTAAGTTTAGGCAACTAAAACTACTTAGTTATTGTAGCGGAAAGGTTACACCCATGGTTAAAATAGGAACTACTTGATGAAGGATTGAGGACTATTTGTAGGAAACAGGATACAAACAGTGGTCTCCTGTGTTAAAGTCTGAAACTAAGAGGTTTTGTAGCCTCCATCAAACTCATGCTACCTTTCCCTCTGAGAGAAAATTATTTGTGCAATCACAAGAGGTCACTCGCCAGGAAAACACAAAGATAACTTGTTTTAGGCAGCGGGAGAAACAACCAATGCAATGTTGTTTTTTTTGTGGTCAGAACAGGTTCTTTAAGTAGTAAGACAGTAGCATCATCCAAGATACTGTAAGAATACTGTAGCAAGTCAAGTCAGTTTTTACTTCTAGAGCCCAATATCACAAATTTCAGCCTCTGGGGGCTTTAGAAATCTGTACAGCGAGACAACATCCTCTATCCTTTTAACAGGATAAAAAAATGGAGGAAACCTCAGGAAGAGCGACAGAGGAGGGATCCCTCTTTCAAGACGGACAGACATGCAGTAGATGTTTGTACAGAATGGAACAAGAAAACAAAATTATAGAAATACAGCATGACAGAATTATAGATGGATTGATAACATCTGGGCAACTTTGTAGTAAGTTAAGTTTTAGTTTGGCTTGTAGACTCATAAGGTTTACAAATTAAAAATGACCGATGCAATATAGTCAATTAATAGGTTTATTTTGATACGTGTATCAGGTGAGTAAACATGTATTTATCTACTGTGTGGTGAATTGTAAATCAGTTTTCTTGACTCAGATGGAAATAAGAGCTCTAGTCCTTATTAAATGCAAGGAGCTAATGTCTTTGGTAATTGTTTGTTTGACTTTTTTTTTTTTAGCATGATATCTCAGATTTAAAAGTTTTTGGTAAACTTGGTGGAAAATGAGTCCAGGAGCATTGCAAACATTATTAATTTTAATACTATTTTGACTATTTTCTCAGCTGCGACAGAACTTATTTGAATAAAGACAAATATAGCACAAGAACCCTATCTGTGTCACGCATCTCAATGAGATCAGGATCCACACACAGATTAAAAAACGTCACGACACATTTCAAGGATTGTGCAACTTGATGCAAAAAAAACGGATGCATATGTACAGTATTGTTTCATATCACTTGACCTTCGGCTTTTGCAAACCTTTTCCAAATCCTCACCTTTTAAAAGAACCAAATGTGTTTGTTACAGATTCATGAGAAGCTGAGACAGTATGAGAGACAGAGTCCGACACCTGTCCTCCACAGTGCCTCTTCCCTGGCAGAGGATGTAAGTTCATCACACATGCATAGACACACACAATCCTCCCACACACACACCCTAAATTATTTTTCCATTTGGGCACAGCAGTCAGTCACAGTGTGTTAGCTCCGACGGAGAAGCAACGCAGGTATCAAAACTGAATTTTAATGTTCTCAAAGTGCTGAATCATCCCAATGCTCATCTAATGAAACTCCACATCCTGCTGCTCTCTGGCTCTCAACAGTTATCAGGAGGAGAGAAACTGCTGACCTTAGCTGCTCGTTACTTATCTTCCTTGTTGTGCATGTCTGTGTATCTGTCTGCATTCCTGCTACAGTAAACTGCAGTGTGCATTACCGTGCAAACACATGCACAAGTTCATACCAGGTGCTCATGGTTCATATGTGTGTTGGCAGGTGGCAGAGGAGCTGCAGAGTGGACCGATGAGCACAGAGGAGAAGGAGCTGCTGCACCTGCTGACCTCACCACATCTCAAGGTAAACACGTGAAAATATTTCAAAAAGGATCCATCAAAAAATAATTCAAGTCATGTTTGGTCCTCAATACAAACAAATACAGTACCACAGCTACCACAAATCCAAAGAATGTTTCACAAATAATAACATGAAGTAGTAACACTATTGTATGTCCATGTGGCATTTGTCCTGACAGAGATTTCATTTTCCGTGACACTAGACATTAACAAATTCATCTCTGAAGCTTGTTTACAGATTCTGGCAGACATGAGGCTGCTCTGTCAGCATTGTAATCTCAGCATGTCTGTTTTCTGTCCCATCAGGCTGTTCTCTCGGTGCACGACACCGTGGCTCAGAAGAACTTTGACCCCGTGCTGCCGCCGCTGCCGGATGACTTTGAGGACGATCTGGAAGAGGAGTCGGTGAAGATTGTCAGGCTGGTGAAGAACAAGGAGCCTCTGGTGAGTTGGGACAGAAAGACGGGGGGTGGAAATTAGAGCATAAGATCCGGTAGGAACACTGGATGAAAAAAGAAGGGATGTGGGATGAAACATGGAACTGAGACCTTTGCTTTTTTTCTGTTAATGATCCTATTCCTTCTGTCTACATGTACTCCAGGGAGCCACCATCAGGCGTGATGAGGCCACGGGGTCAGTGATTGTGGCTCGGATCATGAGGGGAGGCGCAGCTGACCGAAGCGGTAAATTTAGCCTCTTTTCTGTTTGTCATTCTGGGATTTCGAAATGAGGTCATGAGATGAATTTTAAGGGTCACAACATGATAACCTAGGTATAAAATGAAGAAAAAATTCCCCCTATAAACAGTCAATTAAAGACAGTGGGTGTGATATCAGAATCTGCCATAAAAAAACAAAAACAAATCATGTTTATTACGTGTGTGCATATTGTGGAATGCAAACCCCCACATTCCTAGAAACAATACCAAAACATTGACCTAGCTACAACCTGCTCACAACTTGAGGACATGCTTTCTAGGACGAGTGGTTGCAAGTAGGTATTGTTTTGTATTAAGCTGAAAAAATTGGGATTCATTGACCTATATAACAGTGTTAATCATTTTTCCCCCTCTGATGTTAAAGTCCCTTCCACATGTGCAACTCATGAACAACTTAAGCTGGTCTGCTAACATTAAAGATGATTTTTGGGGGACATTCACTGTTATTAAATAGTTATAGAAGAGTCAAGGATGACATGCAAAAAAGTTCCCAGCATGGATGTGAACCAGGACATTGCAGTTATGTAGCACAGCCCTGAGGCAGGCTGAGCCACCAGGACGCCCCAAGAGGCTTCTGGTTTTCACAGCGGTGTGAGAGCATTTGGGTGTTTGGTAACCAGTGAAAATGAGGGAAACAGTTTCATAAAAAATATGCGTATGTGTGTGGGATAGCAAATCAGAAGCTGATACTGTAATGACAGTGAGATCAAAGCCACAGGGAGAGAGAGAGAGAGAGAGAGAGATGCATCACAGCAGTGAGAGCAGGAAGAGAAAAATGAGAGGGATAGTGTGGTGGTTGCTGTTTGAAATCCAAAGCTCCCCACAAGTCCCCAGAGAATCAATCACACATAATATAGACTCAACAAAGATCCTTTCATGGATGTTACCATGGAAATATCAGCCACACATAGGTGTGTGTGCGCTATTTGGCATTAGAAACATGCTGCGAATGTAAATCAATCAGACCATTAATCATTGATGTCTTCCTCCCTTTTCTTGCTGTGTCAAGTGATGAAAAAAAAACTCTCATCAATGCGGAGACAGAAGCTGTAGAGAGACTTCGGATTTAGCCTCAGGCCTCTGTCTATGTCTGGTAAATGCATGCATGTTCATTATATGAGTGGGATAGCACAATGGTGTGTCTGCTATGTGCTTCTCTGTCCTGAGGGGAAAAGCGTATCGATCTTACCTCTCACAGTCTTTGGTTTCATTGTTGTGGCTGCGGCTAAAAAGATCACAGCCGAGGATAGAAGCTGCCCATATCTGTGTATCTGACAACAGTACTGATGTTAAG